>NC_060128.1:153588483-156125983 GCF_021461395.2 Schistocerca americana | reverse complement strand
CAAAACGCATTGTTTTTTTGCTGGGGTTCATTACCTAAAGTGCCACAAATTCTACACTGGTGTATGGAACTTCTACAACTTGGAGTTTTACAGCTCTGAGGGAAAGTGTAGTGTTGCTTAACGCAGAAGAGTACTTCCACCAGAGGCAGGCCACAAATGGGACTCTTTTTTTTTTTTTTTTTTTTTTTTTTTTTTTTTTTTTTTTTTTTTTTTTTTTTTTTGGGGGGGGGGGGGGGGGGCGGGGAAATCGCCCTGGGGGAGAAATTGGGGGCAATTCTTCGGAAAGCTAATTTTACCTGGTGTGACTTTTTGCAACTGATGTTCTGTTTTCATTCACCATAAATGATTTGTGTGTTAATAGCTCAAATTTCCACAAAAATACTAGATAAATATCTATTTAATTTACAGCAGTGTTACTGAAGTGGGGATCCTGCATATTACACACTACAAATGGAAGTTGATTGATGAAGAATCCCTAGTTAAGTGACTCCAAGTTAATGTCTTTACTGTTTTATGTGATTGGTGGCGTTTACTTTGATAGGTCTATTCCACTCCATGTGACCCTAACTACTAAAATCATTCGTTTTTTATATGTAAAAGGCATCTATTTACTTTACGCAGGTTTTTGTACAAAGATATTAACCTTGAATTTATTCAGTTCTGTTCTAAAACAGTCCAGATGCAGCCAAGTTTCACCTAATTTTTTCCTTGTATGGCTGAGGATTGCACTGAGCCTGGGACAAAGGAAGCTAATTAGCTCAAACCTGTCATTGGGTAATCTGTTTTCAACTACATGGAAATCTTTACTCAGATATAGATATAGTAATGTTATGAAAGTGTATACCATCTATTTTCTTTTACAATTGTTGAAGTCTCATATAGTTTCATGAATCTTCCTCTGCTACTTTTCATCAACTTCTTTACACCTGAAACTCCCATCAAGTGGGTGGGGGGAGGGGTAGGTGGTAGGGGGTTGCATGTGCCCACTGCCTCCCCCCCCCCCCCCCCCCTGCACCCACTCCTCCTCTGGATGCAGTTCTGACCAGGGGGTACAGAGTATTTTTCGCTGGGAAAAATGTGTTTCCACCCTGAGAAAAAAGTGTATTTTTAACAATGAAATCTGGAATTTTTTTTTTTTATTCTTGTTCACCTATACACCCTGTAAACAGATAAGTCTTTTCACTTCATGGGATAAAGACAGAATGAATTCTTTGTCTGTCCTTGTGAAGTCACATTTCTTTGTCACAACACTCAGAATTCTGTGGACCACTTTGTGTCATCGAGAAATGGCACACCTCTATGGGACAACTGCTGACCCAGGAAGTGTCATGTGGCAGGAACCAGCTGTCAGGCTTGTCAAAACGCAACATGCAGCCTCCTAATCACATGCACACACAAACAAATCATGGTATTCACATTTATTAACAATCCAATGTAATTTATATCTGCCACTGACAAACATCATTTGTCTGTAATGGAGACATATAGAAGTGATACAGTATACTTTGTACTGTTGTGCACAAAAATGTAGCCAATACTCCTTGTTGATTTTGTGAAAAGTGACACTACATTAAACTCTGAAACGTACAGTGAAGCCCTAAATTAATCAGAAGAATCATCCATAATGAAAGATGTGGAATATTGAGTTTTGTCGTCATTTTTGTGCACAATAATGCTAGGCCACATATGTCGTCCTGCTGCACACATTCAGATGTTGCTTAAAATGTTGGGAATTGTTTGATCATCTTCTGTATTATCCTGATTTGTCAGCCAGTGATTTTCACTTGTTTTTGAAGATGCAACATAAGCCAAGATCACAGTGGTTTGAAGATGATAACCAGTTAAATGTGAGTGTCAAATCATGGCTTAGGTCACAGGTTGCAGAATTCTCCAATGAGAGTATTGAAAAGCTCATTCTTCAGTATGGCAAGTGCCTTAACATACGAAGCAATTAAATATAAAAATAGCTGACAGCTGTAGCTTTGTAAAAGAAACTTCTGAATGTACTGGTATTTTTTTATTAGTAAATTAATGGAACTTGTTTCATGAATAGTCTTTATACACTGTGAAAAACTTTAAGGTTGCATTAGACTCAAGTACACTTTTTCCATTCTTAAAAAAAAAAGTCATTTATTTTGGGCCTTCCACAGACTATAGACAATTTCAATGCCTCATCATCTGTTGCCCCTACATTCGAATCCTCCATTTTACTTTCTTAAAAGTTCTTCTTTTAGTTTTTCTTGTCTTATGTTGTTTCTTCCCAAATTATTATTTATCCATTTAACCCAGGTAGTTTTTGTTGTTGCTACTGCTGCAGCTGCTGCTGCTGTCATTGTCTTCTTCCCTCTGAAACATACATGAGGCCCAAACTACAGACTATTCTCCCACCATCACTCAGAAAAACTTCTCCCACCTTTGCAGCCAGTGCATTATCAACTCAGACTCTGTGCTCTTTCCCATTTCTCCACATTACAATTTGTATAAATGTGAAGACTCTTGCCAACAGACTTGTCCCTCCGGCACCATTTGTGGTACAGACCACAATGAATAGTTATACAATTTTCATTATCACCTTGAAAGAATGAAGTCACATAATTAATTGTTTGTGTGCAGGTACATGTCTCCAATCCTGCATTGCCAATGCCACAGTACCATAGCGCACCACTTGAAGAGGCAAAACAATGTGGTGTGTGGCCCCGCCAACTGAAAAAGTGCAGATAGACTGCAGCCTTTGTGATGGCTCCTCTGGGGCATGCATGCTACAATATCTGCATACACAAAATATACTGGCAGAAAAAAACAGTACACTCTTTTGGAGGTTTCCAATTCATTCAAGATTTATTGCTGGAACAGTGCATATTGATTACATGAACTGATTACATTTACAGTTCAATAGCACAAGTGGTTCTGAGGTACCATGTATTGACCCATGCTGAAATACCTGTGTTCAGTATGCAGTGTAGCCTCCACAGGCAGCAATGCATGTGTTGACTCCGGCATCTGAGCAATTGTACAGATGGAAAATACTGTTTTTTTTGGCTATGTTACATGATGCCTTCTCAACCTTTTCACATAGTTTTGTAAGAGTTGGTGGTTGATGAGTTGTATAAGTCACTTCTCGTCCCATCATATCCCACACATACTCAACTGGAGACAAGTCCAGAGATTGTGCTGGACAGGGAAGTTGCTGCACATCTTGCAGAGGACATTGAGTTTCATGGGCAGTGTGTGGGCAAACATTATCCTGTTTGAGCAACATATCAGCTTCCTGTTACAAGAATGACAAAAGAATGAACCTGACAACATTCTGCACACACCAAGCACTGGTTAGTGTGCCCTCCAGGGACACCAAAGGAAAATGAGAGGTATAGCTTATCACACCCCAGACCATAAGGCGTGGGTGGGGCCAGTGTGTCTCGGATGAAAGCACTCCACAAGATAACGCTCACCAGGTCTATATTGTACGTGCAACTCTTACGTGCAGGAAGAATCTGCTTTCATCGCTGAAGATCACGGCATACCATTCCGTCTTCCAAGTGATCATCTTGACGGCACCAGTCAGGAAGCTTATAACGATGCTGCGGTGAGAGGTAGAGGTATATGTGTGTGTAGTCCCATTGGTAGTAACTGGTTTGCAATATTTCGTGTTGAGACACCGGGGTTCACAAGCCTTCTTACCTGTGCTGTGGTAGCTGTATCATCTGGCACTATTGCCCTTACAATATCGTCATCCTGGCAGGCATCTGTGCTCGTGGACATCCAGAACCTCATCTTTGAGTTGAGAATGTTTACAAAGGACCAGCCTGCCACTTGGAAGGCCACAGTGTTGTCCGTTTCAGACTTGCTCAGACGACTGTAGGAAGTGTGAGTGTATTTCCGTGGCACGGTGGCCTGCTTGCTTCATGTGTTTACACCATACTGAGCTTTCTGGCTGTGAGCATTCCTTACTAAAGGTTAGACACAGATGGCCCTCTGGTAGCTGTTGCACTACGGTATCTGCTGGCGGACGACATGAAACCATTATCAGTACATGTACTATCCCCCAGATGGCATATGCAGTTCCACGCAGTTTTCAGAGCAGACATTTAGTAACATTTCACCACTACGAAAACTGTAATGCATAGAAACATGCAACAGAAAACAGTATTTACACTAGCACGCAAGTTGTTGCTGTTTTTCTACTAAAAGTGCACTCATTCACATACATAGTCACACAGCCAGCCAAATACACCCACACCCAGCGAGACTGATAGAGGTGGGGAGGGGATAGGGAAGTATGCACACAGTGCAAGCAGGGAGTAGTGGACAGTGTGAGGCAGGTCTTTTGCCATATTTTATGGACAACACATCAATCGTCTATAGGTGAGTGGTTGCCTTTCCTTTATTTTTTGGAGAATAAAAATTGTAAAGCTGGGAAGAAATAGAACAAAAACCCAAGCCATCTTCCTGGATGTTCACCTTCATCTTGTTGAAGCTCACATCCACACCTCTGTCCACATCAAACCCACAAACAAACAACAATACCTTCACTTTGATAGCTGCCATCCATTCCACATCAAACGCTCCCTTCCCTGCAGCCTAGGTATTCGTGGCAAATGTATCTGCTCCAGTGATGAATCCCTCAACAATTACACCAATAACCTGACCAGTGCTTTCCCCTCCCGCAACTATCCTGCAGACCTTATCCACAAACAGATCTCCCGAGCAATACATTCCTCCCCATCCAACAACAATGTTCCTACCCCCAGACCACACAGAAGCATCCCCCTTGTCACCTAATATTATCCTGGCTTCGAATACATCAACAAATTACTCCACCAGGGATATGACTTTCTCAAGTCAAGCCCTGAAATGAGATCATCCCTTGACAAAATTCTCCCCACACCACCCAGAGTTGCCTTTTGTCGCCCCCCTAACCTCTGTAACATCCTTGTCAAACCCTACAATGTTCCCAGACCACCTTCTCTGCCCAGCGGTTCCTACCTCTGTAACCGACCCCGCTGCAAAACCTGCCCCATGCATCCCCCACAACCACCTACTCCAGCCCCGCTACTGGTAAAACATACACAATTCAAGGCAGGGCCACATGTGAAACAACACACGTCATTTATCAGCTGACATGCCTGCACTGCACAGCCTTTTACATTGGTATGATGACAACCAAACTGGCTGAGCGCATGAACGGGCACAGACGAACTGTCTGCCTAGGAGATGTCCAATACCCAGTAGCAGAGCATGCCGTCCAGCATAATTCTCGGGACCTAGGAACCTGCTACAACATACGTGCCATTTGGCTTCTCCCACCTAACACCAGTCCCTCGGAACTGCGGAGATGGGAACTTGCACTCCAACACATCCTTTCATCCCGCCATCCCCCTGGACTGAACTTACATTAACCAACCTCACTCCCACTTACTCTTCAGCCTTCTCCTCTTTCCCTTTCCTCTTTAGCCATTCTTGCATCTTTTCATCCTACATAGTTGTGTTTATCTTTATACTATATACCTCTTTACTTCTGTATGCATCTCTTTGGTTTGAAGCTGGCACAGTACTTAACAGTAGAATATCATTGGCTTCCTTCTGACAACCATGCCTCCATCCTTGCTACCCTCCCTGTTTACCTTTCCCTGTTGCTTCATAACCTGGGTTGTGAGTAACTGAATACACTTTCCCTTCTTCCCTTTTTTTCCCCCTCTCTCCTCCCTGATGAAGGAACAAAGTTCCGAAAGCTAGGAATGTAAATTTTCGGTTCTGTTTTGTGTTATCTATCTGCTGTACTGAGCTGAGGTAAGTACTGGCCAGCCCCTCTATTTCTTTGTTAATATTTGTTTCACATCTTTATATGAGATTTTCCATTAATCATTAAGAAATAGAACAACTCAGTTATCATTTTATGCCCACCCATGATACTGAGGCCTGTCCAAATAATCTCAGCTGCAGCTTCAAATTCTATCTCTTTGTACGTGAGACTCCTTGTTTTATCAACTTGACAGTATTTGATCTTGAAGGATTTAATCTGTACATCAGAGTTTGCTGTCGAATTAAAATGATTGTAATGCTTTACTTCGCAGGATTCCACCAGATTTACGTTCAGCAGTGTTCTGCGCAGCTGCTATGAAGGGCAGTGAAACGGAGTTCAGTTTTTTGATGGAACAGTTGAACAACACTGCAACTCCATCCTTGCGCAATGAACTGCTTTCTGGCGTGATGTGCAGCCAGGAACCAGCCCGAATCCTCATGTAAGTTTGCAAGTTCATTCTATGTGTGAAAATTTTGAATGTTTCTCCCCCCATGGCTAGTAATTATGTGTTAAAAGACACATTTTATAAGCCACTCATAAAGCACAGAAAGACGTTTTTTTATGGTCATAATTCCCTATATTCAAAACCTTCATAAAAGTCTGCTTTAAAATACCAAAGTATTGTGTTTTGATATTATGCAGCATACTGGTGTTTTCTTTTGACCTCATTTCTTCTCACTCCTCGTCTCAACAAGAAAAGGCTATCCAAAATGCAGCACCTGTAAGTGCAATAATTCACCGATTAGCAAATGTACGAGTTAGTGTTATTGCAATGCATTAAAGCACTATATAGAAGGATAAGATCTATAACTGTAGAGAGTAAAATAAAAGAATGCCAATGCGTGCTCTCACAATGAATTATTATTATACGGAATAGTTTTTATGCAGCTGCTCTTCTATAACTTAAGTAACTGAATGAATGATGGAGAGGCTTTTTAAGTATTGATAGACACTGAGGTCACAAAAGTTATGGGATAGTCATATCCCAGATGGCGGTAGTATCATATACACGAGGTATAAAAGGACAGTGCATTGGTGGAGCTGTCATTGTACTCCGGTGTGATTATAGGTGCACGATGGGAATTAACGGACTTTGAATGTGGAATGGTAGTTGGAACCAGACGCAAGGGACATTCCATTTCAGAAATTGGTAGGTAATTCAGTATTCCGAGATCCACAGTATCGAGAGTATGCTGAGAATACCAAATTTCAGGCATTACCTCTCACCACATACAATGCGGTGGCTGACAGCCTACACTTAATGCAGTGTGTGTGTCAAGTTGTCAGTGCTAATAGACAAGCAACACTGTCAGAGATACGACAAATGTATCTGTTATGACAGTATGGCAAAATTTGGCTTTAATGGACTGTGGCAGCAGACAACGGACGTGAGTGCCCTTGCTAACAGCATGACATCGCCTGCAGCATCTCTCCTGGCCTTGAGACTTATTGGTTGGAGGATAGGTGATTGTAAAACTGTATCCTTGTGAGATGAGTCCCAAGTTCGGTTGGTAAGACCTGATGGCAGGGTTCAAGTGTGGCACAGACCCCAGAAACTATGGACCCAAGTTGTCAGCAAGGTTCTGTGCAAGCTAGTTTAGGCTCCATAACAGTTTGGGCTGTGCTTACATGGATCATTGACTGGAAATGGTTATGTTCAGGTGCTCAGAGACCATTTTGCTGCCATTCATGGAGTTCACGTTCCCAATGGATGACAGTGCCCACGTCACTGAACTACCGTTGTTCCGATTAGTTAGAAGAACATTCTTGAGAATTTGAGCATATGATCTGGCCATCCATATCACCCAGCGTGAATTCTATTGATAATTTATGGAACATAATTGGGAGGTGAGGTTGTGCACAAAATCCCACAGTGGCAACACTTTCACAATTATGGATGTCTGTAGTGGCAGCATTACTCATTATTTCTGCAGGTGACTTCCAACAAATTGTTGAGTTGTGACGAAGCTAGCTGGGATAATTTTATTTCTCCTCTTGTTTTGCCATCTGCCTCTTTAAATTAGTCTTGTTGCTTTTAACTATTTACCATACATGAATAGAATCTGCATTTTCATAAAAGAGAAGGGTTGGCCCTCATTTTTAAAGAATATAACACCAGATCTAATTTTGTGTGTAGTTTTATGTATGTAATTGATTTTCTAATTTATTTTGACTATTCCTAGTCAGTATCTTTCATTATTGGGAGAAATCAGTTATTATTTCGTAACTTAAATTTTATTGTTGACATATAAACAAGTATAAGTTCTATAATAATTGTAAACATTTGGAAGACAAAGTACTAGTAATCTGAAAAGTATCTATTTGGTTCTATTCAGAAACATTTTGGCAAAACCAGCCCTTAATTAATTCCAAAGTAATTAACAGTTTTGTCCAAAGTATTGTTTGCATAACTACATATGTTAATTTCATGATTTAAACAAATAATTTGGCTTAACCCTTGTAGTAGAAGAAACTGTTAAAAAGACACAATTTGTCCATGTATTTAGTTAATTTAATGAGTTAAATTTTAATTGTAATTTCTGTAAATTTAACTTCAAATAATGTGTAGTTTCAGTACTGATTACTGTGATGATATATAAGGGCCCGATTTTTTGGTCATGAGACAGTCACTCCATGACCGAGTTTCAGACGAGTAACCTATGCTTGTTATAACAACAACAATGCTTCAATTTAACTGTGAAATAAGTGTTAAACAGTTAGGACATGTGTAAAAACAGTGACAGTGTCTGCTCCATATGTACATGATTATTCTTCAAGAACTGTGAACTTTGTGGTTAGGTTTTACTGCTCGTAGGTGTTTAAGCACATTGGTACTGAGGACAACCAACAAATGAAGAAATTAGAAGAAGGGGGAACCGATACAGAGTCCATGCCATGTCAAGTTGCTGCACTGTGCTGGGAAAAAGGAGGTCTGACATGATATTAGGAGTTACCCCTTCACTTCTGCCACCTCACTGTATATCTGCCAGTTAATTTGCTGTTGACTGAGTGGTAACCACACTGAACACCTGTGAAGGCAGCTGAGAGATAGCTCTCATACGACAGAGTGGCTCATTTCTCAACTGTTTGTTGTGGGACATACGTTCGTACACATCAGTGTAGTCGCAGCTGTGGAGTTCAGCAGATGTGCCAGAAGTAGCAGCTGTTTCTATTTATACACAGGGTTTAGTACAGTTTTTCACATAATTCTGTGAAGAAGTAAATTGTATCTATGTGTGTTACTGTGTAACTAGTTGATACTAACTTGCTCTAAGTTTTTTCTTAAATTAGTGCATTTGCATTGTGTGAGCTGACTTTCATAGCTTCGAGCTGCCACAAGCATTACAGTCACATGAGTCAGTTTGAATCTCAGTGACTGCTGCATACAGTGCTCGTGTAGTGAGTGTAGCAGCAACCATGGAGCCAAACAGATGCACGAGGAGTAGTGGCAAGTTCTGTTTACACACTGGGTTTAGTGTACTTTTAGTTTTCCCGTGTGTCTGTTGAGAAGTGAATTGGATTTGTGTTTTGTACTGTGTGACTAATGTGTGTGACCTGACTTTAGTGTGTAGAACAGTGAAGAAGCACTATAGCAGCAGTACTTAGATTGTGTCCAGTGACCACTTTTGTTAGTTTTCTGTTCTTTGTGGTATAGATTAAAGATAAGGATGCAGGATGAATCAGCCATGATCCACAAACAACTGGAAGCTGTGTTGGCCGCATTACACTGGCTTCAGTCCCCTGCTCTGGACTTCAGTGGCATTGGGGCACATAAGACGAATGGTTTGACACCTGTGGTGCCTGTAGCATCGCCTACTTTGTGCCTGTAGAATCACCTACTTTGAGAACGAGCCACTTGGAAAAATTTTGAGCCCAGAAGACCAGCCATTTATGTTGTTACTTAATATTTTACTAGTGCATATGTGTTTGATAGGTCTTAAAGAGCAACACACACTAAAAATTGCAAAAAACAAAACACATATTATATGTGAAATCTTAACAATATTATGAGAGGAAAATTGCTACTCATCTTAGAACGGGGATGCTGAGTCGCATATAGGCACAGCAAAAAAAGTTTCACACTTAAAGCTTTCGGCCAATGGCCTTTGTGTGGTTTCAGTTACCCGAGACTGCAGTCGTGTGTGTGAGTTGCATTTGCATGAGTGTGTGTGTGTATGCGGATGTTTGTCTATTGTGACAAAGGCCATTGGCCAAAAGCTTTAAGTGTGAAAATCTTTTTGTTGTGCCTATCTGCAACTCAGCATCTCTTCTATATGGTGAGTAGCAACTTTCCTTCTCGTGATATTGTTACATTCCATCCTGGATTTTCCAATGTTTGATACATGAAATCTTAGTTTTTCCTGTAGCTACTCTGCAAGTAAAATTAAACTATTAACTTTCCCTATTTCTGCGTTTGTCCTACTTAACAGTGGTGTTGCTATTGGCTGACTACATCAGTGTCCTGTCCGCCCCCGGTAGCTGAGTGGTCAGTGTGACAGACTGTCAATCCTAAGGGCCTGGGTTTGATTCCCGGCTGGGTCGGAGATTTTCTCCGCTCAGGGACTAGGTGTTGTGTTGTCCTAAGCATCATCATTTCATCCCCATCGACCCCCAAGTCGCGGACATGGCATCAAATCAAAAGACTTGCACTAGGCGAGCGGTCTACCTGACGGGAGGCCCTCATCACATGCCATTTCATTTCATCAGTGTCCTATTCTGTGAATATCTGCTGTCACCAGCTGGTGAGATGACATGACATGAGCTATGATTACCTGAAAAAGGTGCATCGCACAGTGCTTCAGAAGCTAATGTGCTGTATTTGTTGGAATTTGTATTTATGCTGTGATAACCAAAGGCTTCCTAGACTCTGAGACAGTTTTGGCTGCAGATTTGTAGACCTGCATTATCCTTTAGGGATTTGTAGAACTCCTCTTCATAGGTTATGGGTGCACTACACAAAGGAAGCAGCTACTCAGGTAGTGGAGTACTCATGGAGTGGACATGAGGGTTCTTTAGGCTAGGCAGTAGTTTGAGGTACTGGGATGTACACTCACCTGTCAATATGCAGCACAGTAAGTCAGATGGCATTCGGAATAAAGACACTTCAACTGTTACAATTTTATCAGTAGACATCAAGCTATTTGTTATAAAGTTCTGAATTTAGTGCCCTCCAGGAAATTTCTCACTCAGATTAGACTTAGGGCTGACAGCTGATTGAAACCAGAAGTGGAAAGCTCTGAGATGTTTAGCGAGTCATAGAAAGTATATCGGAAAGACAGATTAGAGGCCGTAGGAGAGGGAGTGTTCATTGCAGTTGACAAAAATATTGTGTCTATTGAGATCGAAATTAAGTGTGACAGTGAAGTCCGTTGGTCGTGTATAACAGATGTAGGTGAAACCAAGTCAATTTCTGGATGTTTTACCAGCCACCCGATTCTGCTGTGACAGTTATAGGGCCATTCAAAGAAAGTCTACAGTCAGTAGCACATAAATACCCACATTATGCAGAGCTAGTTAGACATGACTTTAACCTGCCAAGTATAGACTGGGAAACTTCTAAGGATTCATTGCACTTGAACAGCTACCCCAGAAGCCCACCTGCAATGGAAATATGAACTTGTAGCTATCAACAGTGTCATCATAGAAATGGGGATTAGTGATCATGATCTCATTATAGCAACTATGATTATGAAAATTAATAAAACAGTCAAGAAAGCTGGGAGAGTGTTTCCACTAGATAGAGCAGATAAGCAGTTATCAGTATCTCACCTAGGCAGTGAATTGGCATCACTTAGTTCTTGTAAGATGCAGGTAAATGAATTATGAGCAAAATTTAAGCAGATTGTAGATCATGGTCTGGAGAGTTATGTGCCTAGTCAGTGGGTAAAGGATGGAAAAAACCCACCATGGTTTAGTAACAAAATTAAGTGGATGCTGAGAAAGTGGTGGCTGTTGCACTCTCGGTTCAAAAGGGACTGCACAAATGATGACAAGCAAAGGTTAGTAGAGATTCGACTGTGTGTGAAAAGATCTATGCACAAAGTACCTGTATACAACAACTGTCACCATCACACCCTACCAAAAGATCTGGCAGAGAACCCAAGAAAATTCTAGTCTTACATAAAATCACTAAGCAGATCAAGGCTTCAGTCCCTTGTTGACCAATCTGGTGTGGCAGTTGAAGATAGCAAAATGAAAGCCAAAGTTTTAAATTTCACGTTCAAGAACTAAGTTAATAATTGGCTCCTTCTACCGACACCCAGACTCCGATGATATAGTTGCTGAACAGTTCAGAGAAAATCTGAGTCTCATTACAAATAAATACCCCACTCATATGGTTATAGTTGTTGGGGACTTCAACCTTCCCTCGATATGTTGGCAAAAATACTTGTTCAAAACCGGTGGTAGGCAGTAAACATCTTCCGAGATTGTCCTAAATGCTTTCTCCGAAAATTATTTCGAGCAGTTAGTCCACAAACCCATGTGAATTGTAAGTGGTTGTGAAAACACACTTGACCTCTTAGCCACAAACAATACAGAGCTGATAGAGAGCATCATGACTGATACAGGGATTAGTGATCACAAGGTCGTTGCAGCTAGGCTCAAAACCGTTTCTTCCAAATCCGCCAGAAACAAACGCAAAATAATTTTATTTAAAAAAGTGGATAAAGTGTCACTAGAAGCCTTCCTAAGAGACAATCTCCATTCCTTCCGAACTGACTATGCAAATGTAGATGAGATGTGGCTCAAATTCAAAGATATAGTAGCAACAGCAATTGAGAGATTCGTACCTCATAAATTGGTAAGAGATGGAACTGATCCCCCGTGGTACACAAAACAGGTCCGAACGCTGTTGAAGAGGCAATGGAAAAAGCACGCGAAGTTCAGAAGAACTCGAAATCCTGAAGATTGGCTAAAATCTACAGACGCGCGAAATTTGGCACGGACTTCAATGCGAGATGCCTTTAATAGGTTCCACAACGAAACATTGTCTCAAAATTTGGTAGAAAATCCGAAGAAGTTCTGGTCGTATGTAAAGTACACAAGTGGCAAGACGCAGTCAATACCTTCGCTGCGCAGCACCGATGGTACTGTTACCGACGACTGTGCCAGTAAAGCGGAGTTATTGAACGCAGTTTTCCGAAATTCCTTCACCAGGGAAGACGAATGGAATATTCCAGAATTTGAAACATGAACAGCTGCTAGCATGAGTTTCTTAGAAGTAGGTACCTTAGGGGTTGTGAAGCAACTCAAATCGCTTGATACGGGCAAATCTTCAGGTCCAGATTGTATACCGATTAGGTTCCTTTCAGATTACACTGATACAATAGATCCCTACTTAGCAATCATATACAACCGCTCGCTCACCGATAGATCTGTACCTACAGATTGGAAAATTGCGCAGGTCGCACCAGTGTTTAAGAAGGGTAGTAGGAGTAATCCATTGAACTACAGACCTATATCATTGACGTCGGTTTGCAGTAGGGTTTTGGAGCATATACTGTATTCAAACATTATGAATCACCTAGAAGAGAATGATCTATTGATACGTAATCAGCATGGTTTCAGAAAACATCGTTCTTGTGCAACGCAGCTAGCTCTTTATTCGCACGAAGTAATGGCCGCTATCGACAGGGGATCTCAAGTTGATTCCATATTTCTAGATTTCCAGAAAACTTTTGACACCGTTCCTCACAAGTGACTTCTAATCAAGCTGTGGGCCTATGGGGTATCGTCTCAGTTGTGTGACTGGATTCATGATTTCCTGTCAGGAAGGTCGCAGTTCGTAGTAATAGATGGCAAACCATCGAGTAAAACTGAAGTGATATCAGGTGTTCCCCAGGGAAGCATCCTGGGACCTCTGCTGTTCCTGATCTATGTAAATGACCTGGGTGACAATCTGAGCAGTTCTCTTAGGTTGTTCGCAGATGATGCTGTAATTTACTGTCTAGTAAGGTCATCCGAAGACCAGTATCAGTTGCAAAGTGATTTAGAAAAGATTGCTGTATGGTGTGGCAGGTGGCAGTTGACGCTAAATAACGAAAACTGTGAGGTGATCCACATGAGCTCCAAAAGAAATCCATTGGAATTTGATTACTCGATAAATAGTACAATTCTCAAGGCTGTCAATTCAACTAAGTACCTGGGTGTTAAAATTACGAACAACTTCAGTTGGAAAGACCACATAGATAATATTGTGGGGTAGGCGAGCCAAAGGTTGCGTTTCATTGGCAGGACACTTAGAAGATGCAACAAGTCCACTAAAGAGACAGCTTACACTCAAGTCCACTAAAGAGACAGCTTACACTCAAGTCCACTAAAGAGATAGCTTACACTACACTCATTCATCCTCTGTTAGAATATTGCTGCGCGGTGTGGGATCCTTACCAGGTGGGATTGACGGAGGACATCGAAAGGGTGCAAAAAAAGGCAGCTCATTTTGTATTATCATGTAATAGGGGAGAGAGTGTGGCAGATATGATACGCTCATTGGGATGGAAGTCATTAAAGCAAAGACGTTTTTCGTCGCGGCGAGATCTATTTACAAAATTTCGGTCACCAACTTTCTCTTACGAATGCAAAAATATTTTGTTGAGCGCAACCTACATAGGTAGGAATGATCATCAAAATAAAATAAGAGAAATCAGAGCTCAAACAGAAAGGTTTAGGTGTTCGTTTTTCCCGTGCGCTGTTCGAGAGTGGAATGGTAGAGAGATAGTATGATTGTGGTTCAATGAACCCTCTGCCAAGCATGTGGACAATGTAGCAATAAGTGTGCCTGGCATAGAGAAAGAACTGAATGATTTGAAAGCAAATAAATCACCAGGTGCGGGTGGAATCCCAGTTCGATTTTACAAAGCATGCTCTATGGCATTGTCCCCTTACCTACCTTGCATTTATCATGAATCTCTCACCCAGCACAAAGTCCCAAGTGACTGGAAAAAGACACAGATGACACTAGTATATAAGAAGGGTGGAAGAACAGACACACAATATCCCTAACTGCTATTTTCTGCAGAATCTTTGAACATATTCTCAGTTCAAATATAATAGACTTTCTTACGATTGAGAAACTTATGTCCATTAATCAGCATGGTTATAGAAAGCATTACTTGTGTGAAACTCAGCTTGCCCTTTCCTCACATGATATACTGTGAACAATAGATGAAGGGCAATAAGCAGATTCCATATTTGTAGATTTCCAGAAAGCATTTGACATGGTGCTCCATTGGAGGCTGTTAATGTAGGTAGAAGTGTATCAGATAAGTTCACAGTTATGTGAGTGGCTCAAAGACTTCTTAAATAACAAAATCCAGAATGTTGTCCTCGATGGCAAATATTCATCAGAGACAAGGGTATCATCAGGAGTGCTCCAGGGAAGAGTGAGAGGACTGCTGATGTTCTCTATATACATAAATGATTTGGCAGACAGGGTGGCCAACAATCTGCAGTTGTTTGCTGATGATGCCATGGTGCACTGTAAGGTGTCAAAGTTGAGTGACTGTAAGATGAGACAAGATGACTTAGACAAAATTTCCTGTTGGTGTGATGAATGGCAGCTAGCCATAAATGTGAAAAATTGTAAGTGAATGCGGATGACTAGGAAGAACAGACCTGTAATGTTTAGATACAGTATTACAAGTGTCTTCCTTGACACAGTCAAGTCGTTAAAATATATGGGTGTAATGTTGTAAAGTGATATGAGGTGGAAGCAGCATGTGAGAACTGTGGTAGGGAAGGTGAATGGTTGACTTTGATTTATTGGTAGAATTTTAGAAAAGAGTGGTCCTCTTGTAAAGGAGACCACATGTAGGATGCTGGTGTGACCTATTCTTGAGAACTATTAGATAGTTTGGGATCTGTACGAGATTGGATTGAAGGAGGGCATTGAAGCAGTTCAGAGGCAGGCTGCTAATTAGTTACTGGTATGTTTGTAGGTTTGAACATTACGTTAGTGTTATGGATATGCTTCAGGAACTCAAATGGGAATCCCTGGAGGAAAGGCAATGTTGATTTCAAGAAACACTAGTGAGGAAATTTAGAGAACTGGCATTTGAAGCTGACTGCCAAACGTTTCTACTGCCCCCAACATACATTGTATGTAAGGACCATGAAGATAAGATACAAGAAATTAGAGCTCATGAGGAGGCATACAGACAGTCATTTTTACCTTGCTCTGTTTGCAAGTGGAACAGGAAAGGAAATGACAAGTAGTGGTATGGGGTAACTTATGTCATGCACTGTATGGTGGCTTGCAGAGTATCTGTGTAGATGTAGATTATGAAAAAAAGCAGTGAACATGTAGCCGTCAATCAAAGATTTTTCAAAATGCCTTGTTTTTTGCTGAGTTTCATTTCCTGAAATGTGGGGAAGTTCACTGCTGATGTATAAAATCTTTGCCATTTGAATGTTTGATTAGTTTTACAGCTCTGAGGGAGCTCTCTCAGAACATGGAAAAAGTGTATTTTCATCTGGGAAAAAGTATATTTTCGCCTTGGGGGGGAGTGTGTTTTTAACTGGGAAATCCAAGATTTCTCTCTCTCTCTCTCTCTGTCTGTCTCTCTCTCTCTCTCTCTCTCTCTCTCTCTCTCTCTCTCTCTCTCTCTCTGTAAGTGCATCCTTATCCCAGATGGTTGCAGGACTCAAAAACTCTTTCAGCCATCTATAATTCCAGTTTGATTTTATTTTGATATCAGATTTGACATTACATTACACCATCTTCAGGCACCCTGACTGACATATAGGAAGATTCTCACCTCTTGTACAATCATAATAAGGACCAGCATATAGTCACTGATATCTGTAGACTCCTTTATAACATGCGATCCCTTCGATCATCACTTGCAGACTGCTGTTCTTCCAACAGTCTGCAAGCGATGATCAAAGGGATTGCATTGTTATAAATGATCTACAGATATTAGTGACTGTATGCTGGCCTGTATTTTGATTGCACAAGAGGAGGGGATTCCTCCTAAATGTCAGTCAGGGGGTCTGAAGATGGTGCAATGAAATGCTGAAACTGATAGCAAAACTAAAATCAAATTGGAAAGTGGAAGGTGTTTCTGATTTGACATGTTTTTTCTTGTCTGCGTATACACCCAGATCTAAGATACCCGATGTCACAGTGCATTCTAAGTTGCTCACCCTGGCCAGAAGACACTTATCCTACAGAGAATGGCACACATTGGCATGGTCACTGGTCTCTGGACTGAAGATGAATGTGGGTATTGACTACACCAGCTATCCCCTTATGCCTTAAAAACAAGTTTGATGTATTGCCCACTACAGACAAGTGGATTCCTTGTCATTGGGAGCTCCAAAGTTAGACAGGTGATGGAGCCCCTTAATGAAATAGTGTACATGTCAGGAAGGGGAACCAGTGTTCACTCTTTGTTGTGGGTAGAACCATCTAGATTGCTTAATATAATATTTCTTTCTCTGTTGTATCATTCAGCTTCTCCATCATCAAATCAAAACTTAGATGTTGTAAAACAAGGTTCAGCATCACTATGAAAAAGCTTTATGTGATTGGAGTGTCAACTCAATGTTGACACCCTGATTAGGCATAGGTTTTTCATACTGACGCTGAACACAAACAGGTTCGAAGTTTTGATCTGATGACGACAGTAGGTGAACAATATAACAAATAAAGAAATATATTAAGCACTCTAGATGGTATTTAATGTATCCACTGAAGGCAGCCAAAATAATAGGTCCAGGCACACAATTAATTTTAAACACAGGTATACAGTCAACTTTAAGTTTATTGATCCACAATTAACACAATGTTCTTTGGAAGTAGTTGATTTGTAACCAATCATTAAACAAAACAAAATCTTCTGGAAAATGAACATTGAACACTTACTGAGGCAGAATGCCCGTAATATCACAATAAACCAAAAGATTTATGATACCGACATGAGTCTCTTCAGAAAAACATTGTTGTGTCCTACTGCAGCCTAGTCCACAAAGAGGGGCTTTGTGCCCATGCGACACAAATCCCTCTCAGAACCCAATTTAGAGGAGGACCCTTGAGAGCTCTTCTGGCATGTAATCCCTGATCATGGAACCTATTTCATATTATTTGTGTTGATACTTGTGCTCCTGTAGCTGTTTGGAATTGCCACCATAGACGTGCAGCAGTGTGTTGAGGGTTTCTTCTTGCTGTTATATGCATATAGCGCTCCTGCATACCTGTTGCTTTTCTTCCTTAGCCACTTCTGTAATGATCCTCAGCTGATACTATTGCTAAAAACATGTTACACGTTCTAGATAGCAACATTTGCTGAAGATCTACTTGGCTCATTCTATGCTCCATTAGCGTGGCTATATGGAGCCTCTGGTCATATGTTATTGTTGTCTGAACCATCTTCAAGCAACTAAACATTCATAATGACACACAGCAAGCAACAGAGTTATCATAGACTGTAAATAAAATCCCCTCATGATAGAAACATTGAACGTTTCTGTTACGAGGGTTGTCCGTAAAATAAAGTTCCTAATTTTTTTTCGCAATGTAAAACATGTTAATTTCATGAATGCATACATTTTTGGAAAGTTCAGACTTTAACCTATTTTTCTATATAGTTGCCACTGAGGTCAGTATATTTTTGCATGCCATGTGTGAGCTTTTGAATGCCCGAGTAAAAAAAATCTGCCGCCAAGCCACGCAGATACCTGATAACTGCTTCTTCCAGCTCTTCTGTGTTGTCGAAATGCATTCCACCCATGTGTTTCTTCATGTCAGTGAAGAGATGGTAGTCACTTGGGGCCATGTCTGGGTTGTAGGGTGGGTGTTTGACAGTACCCCATCCAAATTTTGTGATGAGCTCATTGGTGGCTATAGCAGTGTGCAGTCGAGCATTATCCTGATGCAAATGCACCCCCTTGGACAGCATACCCCTCATTTTGAATTGCACGGCACAATTTTTGCAGTGTCTCGTGGCAGCCGGCAGCATTGATTGTTGTACCGGTGGGGAAGAACTCGCACAACAATACCACCTTCCTGTCCCAAAACACTGTTGCCATCACTTTGCCAATGCTTTGCGTTTGTCTGAAATTTCGTGATCTTGGCGACTCTGAGTGCTTCCGTTGTTTGGACTGTTCTATGGTTTCAGGCATGCAGTAGTGCACCCAATTCTCATCTCCAGTGACGATGGAGTCAAGGTATTCCTCACCGTGAGTTCTGTGATCTTGAAGTTCTTGGGCCGCTTCAACATGTTGATGTTTGTGGTCTTTGGTCAACATTCTTGGCACCCACCGTGCACAAACCTTAGCATACCCTAGATGTTCCACCAAAATTTTGTCAATAGAGGTTTTGCTGACATCAGGGATCATTTCAGAGAGCTCATGAACTGTCACTCTTTGATCTGAGAGCACTGCTACCCCCACTTTTGTGATTGTTTCGTCAGAAACAGATGGCCATCCAGAACGCTCCTCATTATGGACGTCAGTACACCCATTCTTGAACTCTCTGCACCATTTGTGCACGTGATATTTCACATAGCTGGGAATGGATTCCTGCCGGCACAATGTTTTTTGCAGACGGGAAATGGATCACAGAGTGCAGCTGGTGGGTGAGATCCATCACATATGGCTGCCAAGCCAAGGCTGAGATCTGCAGGCAGCTCACTATGGAGCGGATTTGGAGTGGGGGCACCAAGGTACACTACAGAATCACAGGATCCACCATAACAATGCTTTTCAGGACTGTAGCGCCATGGGAACTTAGAGAACCTTATTTTATGGAGAACCCTCATAGAATTACATTACAAATAAACCAATGTATTGACATCGTAACATATTTCCAGATTGCAACGTTCGGTAATAAAGTTTCGGCCTTATGTATAATTTATTTTGACCCACTGTATATACAGATTAGAAGTCCGAAGAATGGTCACTGTATCAGGGCCATGTCTTCAAGGTACAGTGACATCGGAAATCCCGGAACACGAAGACAGACGTGGACTGCAATGATGAGATTGCGATGTCTATAGAGTGAGCTCCCGATTGATGAAATGTGAGCTCTTGTGGCATGAACACTGGCCTAAATACAGTCCTGGATGCCAAGATACAGCTGGTCCTATTTTCGGTCACACGGACTGCATAGGCAGAAGGTTCATGGGGCCATTGACTTCTCGTGGCCCTTGGTTTGCCATCTGGTAGCCGTACACAATGTGACTCCCTTTGTGCCATCTGCAAGGAAGACGGTTGCCCACATAGCCTGGCTGCAGTGGGGGCCATGGGCAGAGTAGGCACAGGAGTACGATACACCAGTTTTATTCACAAAATATTCACGGTGGTCATTGACTCGTGCAGGAAACTTCTTTCCTTTATTAAGCAGTATCCATTCTGTTTGTTGCCAGGGGGTCATGTGAAGGAGGCTCTTCAGGCAGCAACTGGGAGTGCCCAGCCACAAATCGAGGCTCATGTCAGCACGAGTGAGGCATGGTTCAGCGGCTCTCAGTTCCCACAAGTGGCTGACTGCTTTGATGAAGACAGCTAGGCTAGTCTCGCGCACAAGGTGGAAGCAGAGCTAGCGTTTGGCAGCATCATTCCTGGAACTGATCACGGTTCTCTGGTCTGGAGCGAAGTGAAACACTTGAACTACAGGCTCAGACTGTTCTGTAACAATTTTTGATGTGGATTCCTCAACATCTGTTCTCGGGTGGTGTTTTGTAGGCCCTGACAAACAAGAATTAACTGATGAAATTGTCAATACTGTCTTTCAGAAAATTACTAAGTGGTTCCTTGTAAATGGACTCTCACTGAATTTTGATAAGACACAGTACATACAGTTCCGTACAGGGAATGGTATGACGCCATTAATAAATATAGACCTTAATCAAAAGCATATAGCTAAGGTAGAATATTCCAAATTTTTAGGTGTGTTCATTGATGAGAGATTAAATTGGAAGAAACACATTGATGATCTGCTGAAACGTTTGAGTTCAGCTACTTATGCAATAAGGGTCATTGCAAATTTTGGTGATAAACATCTTAGTAAATTAGCTTACTACGCCTATTTTCACTCATTGCTTTCATATGGCATCATATTTTGGGGGAATTCATCACTGAGGAATAAAGTATTTATAGCACAAAAGCGTGTAATCAGAATAATAGCTGGAGTCCACCCAAGATCGTCCTGCAGACATTTATTTAAGGATCTAGGGATATTCACAGTAGCTTCTCAGTATATATACTCTCTTATGAAATTTGTTATTAACAACCAAACCCAGTTCAAAAGTAATAGCAGTGTGCATAGCTACAATACTAGGAGAAAGGTTGATCTTCACTATTCAAGATTAAATCTAACTTTGGCACAGAAAGGGGTGAATTATACTGGCACTAAAGTCTTTGGTCACTTACCAAATAGTATCAAAAGTCTGACAGATAACCAACAAGTATTTAAGAAGAAATTAAAAGAATTTCTGAATGACAACTCCTTCTACTCCATAGAGGAATTTTTAGATATAAATTAAGAAAAAAAAGAAAAAAAATATTTAAAAAATAAAAAAAATAAAAATAAAAAATAAAGAAAAACAAAAAACACACAAAAAAATAAAGTTGTTATATTAACTTAAGTATGTTGTTAAATTAACCTAATTAAGTCATGTATTAGAAAATTCGACTCGTTCCACATCATTATGAAATATCGTATTCATGATCCATGGAACTAGTATTAATCTAATCTAATCTAATCTAATCTGCCCCTCCCCTTTAACAGAGCAGACGTGTACACAGGAAGTGACTACTATGGTAGTAGAGTATATGTGGTGTGCAGATGCCCAATAAGATACATTCTGATTTCAGACAGGGATGCTATTATCTTCAATAGTTAAACAGCACAGCATTCATCATGGTAGACTGAAGAAAGAAAATGTAGTTATCTGCACCAACATTTATGAGAAGGTCCCAGAACTAATCTCACTTATATACGACTAGCTTAGTGCACACTGCTTCACTCCTTAGACTGTATGGACTGCAGAAATAGTTTTGTTTTTATTTAATCGAATTTTTATGTTGTTCACAAATTGCAACACCTTTTAAGCTTTCCACACTAATGAAGGCCATATAAGCATGGTCTTCTTCAAATGTACGACCAAAAAGTGATTCTGGTAGCTGGAGTCCAAAGTTTTTGTGAACATGCCTTTTGCATTCTTGTGGAGATATTTCCACAGCAACTTTCATCCACTAACAAATATTTCTTTATATCTAACTGAGAAGTGAAGTACCAATTTTCATAAATTTAGCTTTACCCAAAATATTTTCTTAAAAATTTTCATGCCATATTGCGCCCCCTTAGGACTTGAAATTTTTTTTTTTCCTGACTTGGAAACCAATACCAATTTTCATAGTTCTAGCTTCAAAATCCCCTTAATAGCAATAAACTTTCAAAAAGCCTTTCATCTCTTATTTCAACCCCTTAGGAGTGGAATTTCAGACAATCCCTCCTTAAGCAATGCCTTTCCTATCCTTAGCAGTGTTGCCTGGGCAATGCTGGCTCATGAATCAGTCTGGTCATATTTCAACCCCTTAGGGATTGAATTTTCAAAAAGGAAACATGTATTTTCTCATCTCTGACTCAGAAGCCAAACACCAATTTTAGAAGATTTAGCTTTAAAAATACTTTTTGAATGAAATATTTTCATAAAGTGTTTCATTCCGTTAGGGGTTGAATTTCCAAAAATAGTGGCATACATATGTTTTATTTCTAACAGAGAAGCCAAATACAAAACCTATAGTACTGGCAGAAGTAAAGCTGTGAGTACCGGGCGTGAGTCGTGCTTCGGTAGCTCAGTTGGTAGAGCACTTGCCCGCGAAAGGCAAAGGTCCCGAGTTCGAGTCTCGGTCGGGCACACAGTTTTAATCTGCCAGGAAGTTTCATATCAGCGCACACTCCGCTGCAGAGTGAAAATCTCATTCTGAAAACCTATAGTGTTATAAATTTAAATTTTTATAGATTTATCTTTAAAAATGCTTGCACAACAAAATATTTCCATAGAAACCTTTATCCCTCATTTCACCTCCATAGGAGTGGAATTTCCAAATACAGTGAAACACATATTTTTTTTTTTTTTTATTTCCAACCGAGAAGCCAAATTTAAATGGTCATAGATTTAGCTTTTGGAATGCTTTTATAAGAAAATACTTTCATGAATATATTATTCTCTATTTCACCTCATTAGGGGTTCAGTTTCCAGAAACATTGAAACATGTATTTATTTGTAACCAAGAAGCCAAATACCAATGTTCATAGTTGTAGCTCTAAAAATACTTTTGTAGCTCTTTAGTACTGATATACACTACTGGCCATTGAAATTGCTACACCACAAAGATGACATGCTACAGACGCGAAACTTAACCAACAGGAAGAAGATGCTGTGATATGCAAATGATTAGCTTTTCAGAGCCTTCACACAAGGTTGGCACCGGTGGAAACACCTACAACATGCTGACATGAGGAAGGTTTCCAACCTATTTCTCATACACATACAGCAGTTGATCGGCATTGCCTGGTGAAACGTTGTTGTGATGCCTCGTGAAAGGAGGAGAAATGCGTACCATCACGTTTCCGACTTTGGTAAAGGTCAGATTGTAGCCTATCGCGATTGTGGTTTATTGTATCACGACATTGCTGCTCGCATTGGTCAAGATCCAATGACTGTTAGCAGAATATGGAATCGGTGGGTTCAGGAGTGTAATACGGAACACCGTGCTGGATCTCAACGGCCTCGTATCACTAGCAGTCAAGATGACAGGCATCTTATCCGCATGGCTGAAATGGATCGTGCAGCCACGTCTCAATCCCTGAGTCAACAGATGGGGACGTTTGCAAGACAACAACCATCTGCACGAACAGTTCGACAACATTTGCAGCAGCATGGACTGTCAGCTCGGAGACCGTGGCTGCGGTTACCCTTGACGCTGCATCACTGACAGGAGCGCCTTCAATGGTATACTCAACGATGAACCTGGGTGCACGAATGGCAAAACGTCATTTTTTCGGATGAATCCAGGTTCTGTTTACAGCATCATGATGGTCGCATCCGTGTTTGGTGACATCACGGTGAACACACATTGGAAGCGTGTATTCGTCATTGCCATACAGGCGTATCACCTGGCGTGATGGTATGGGGTGCCATTGGTTACACATCTTGGTCACCTGTTGTTCGCATTGACCGCACTTTGAACAGTGGACGTTACATTTCAGATGTGTTATGACCAGTGGCTCTACCCTTCATTCGATCCCTGCGAAACCCTGCATTTTAGCAGGATAATGCATACCTCATGTTGCAGGTCCTGTATGGGCCTTTCTGGATACAGAAAATGTTCGACTGCTGCCCTGGCCAGCACAATCTCCAGATCTCTCATCAATTGAATACGTCTGGTCAATGGTGGCGGAGCGACTGGCTCATCACAATACACCAGTCACTACTCTTGATGAACTGTGGTATCATGTTGAAGCTGCAAGGGCAGCTGTACCTGTACACGCCATCCGAGCTCTGTTTGACACAATGCCCAGGCGTATCAAGGCCGTTATTACGGCCAGAGGTGGTTGTTCTGGGTACTGATTTCTCAGGATCTATGCACCCAAATTGCATGAAAATGTAATCACATGTCAGTTCTAGTATAATATATTTGTCCAATGAATACCCATTTATCATCTGCATTTCTTCTTGGTGTAGCAATTTTAATGGCCAGTAGTGTATTTTCAAAAGAAGTTTTCACTCACAATTTCACCCCCATAGGGTTAAATTTACAAAAATGCTGAAATATGTATTTCATTATTTCTGACTGAGAAACCAAATACCGATTTTCATGGGTCTAGCTTCAAAACTGCCTCAATAGTGACATTTTTTAAAAAAACCTTCATCCTCTATTTCACCCACTTAGGTTTGGAATTTTGAAAAATCCTGTCTTAAACAATGCCTACAGTATAAGAGCAACCCCTTCTCCAAATTTTAAGTTTCTGTCATTAGTGATATGGGCTGGGTGATGATGAGTGAGTCAGTCAGTCAGGACATTTCCTTTTATATATAGAAATGACAGTGTCCACATAGTACTAGTAACAGAAATCTGGGTGAAGCCAGACGTTAACAGTAATGAAATACTGATCTCTGACTGGAACATAAATCACAAAGTAAAGTTGTACACCAATGGCAGAGGCGTATACAGAGCTGTAAAAATACGATAATACTTAATGCAGATTCTGAAAGCAAAATAATTTAGGTTAAGGTTAAAAGTGCTAAACATAAATGAAACGTGGTCATTGGATGCTTTTATGGACTCCCTGCCTCAAGGGCAGTAAGTGGTGGAACATTTGAGGAGAAATTTGCAGAAGATATTGAATAAATTTCCTTGGCATTATTACAGTATTATTTGGAGATTTCACCTTACCAGTTAGGATTAAGGTGGGCTGTAGGTCGGGGAATCATGTGGAATTGTTCTAAATGTTGTGTCCTAAAATTACCTTGGGCAGCTAATCAGAGAACAAACTCACAAAAATAACATATTAGACCTCCTGGTCACTAACAGGCTCGAGCTTTTGGACTCAGCATAGAACAGGGAATCAGTGATTATAAGGTCTTTACAGCATCACTGAATTGTTGTTGTTGTTGTTGTTGTTGTTGTTGTCTTAAGTCCACAGACTGGTTAGATGCAGCTCTCCATGCTACTCTATCCTGTGCAAGCTTCTTCATCTCCAAGTAACTACTGCAATCTAAATCCTTCTGAATCTGCTTCATGTATTCATCTCTTGGTCTCCCTGTATGATCTTTAACCTTCACGCAGCTCTCCAATACTAAACTGGTGATCTCTTGATGCCTCAGCACCTGTCTTGCCAACCAACCCCTTCTTCTAGTCAAGTTGTGCCACAAATTCCTCTTCTCCACGATTCTGTTCAGTACCTCCTCATAAGTTACCTGATCTACTCATCTAATCTTCAGCATTCTTCTGTAACTCCACATTTTGAAAGCGTCCATTCTCTTCTTGTCTAAACTAGTTATCATCCATGTTTCACTTCCATACATGGCTACACTCCATTAAATACTTTCAGAAAAGACTTTCCGACACTTAAATCTATACTCGATGTTAACAAATTTCTCTTCTTCGGAAACGTTTTCCTTGCCATTGCCAGTCTGCATTTTATATCCATTCTACTTCAACCATCATCAGTTATTTTTCTCCACAAATAGCAAAACTCCTTTACTACTTTAAGTGTCTCATTTCCTAATCTAATACCCTCAACATCACATGATTTAACTTGACTACATTAAATTAACCTTTTTTTGCTTTTGTTGATCATCAGCTTATATTTTCCTTTCAAGACACAGTCCATTCCATTCAACTACTCTTCTGCTGTCTCTGACAGAGTTACAATATCATTGGTGAAGCTCAAAGTTTTTGTTTCTTTTCCGTGGATTTTAATTTCTACTTCGAATTTTTCTTCTGTTTCCCTTACTGCTTGCTCAGTATACAGACTGAATAACATTGGGGATAGGCTACAACCCCGTCTCACTCCCTTCCCAACCACTGCTTCCCTTTCATGCCCCTCGACTCTTACAACTGCCATCTGGTTTCTGTAAAAATTGTAAATAGCCTTTCATTCCCTGTATTTGACCCCTACCACCTTCAGAATTTGAAAGAGAGTATTCCAGTCAACATTGTAAAAGCCCTCTCTAAGTCTACAAATGCTAGAAATGTAGGTTTGCCTTTCCTTCATCTATCTTCTAAGATAAGTTGTAGGGTCAGTATTGCCTCACATGTTCCAACATTTCTACGGGCTCCAAATGGATACTCCCCAAGATCGGCTTTTACCAGTTTTTCCATTAGTGTATAATGAATTTGTGTTAGTATTTTGCAGCTGTGACTTCTTAAACTGGTATTTCAGTAATCTGCACACCTTTCAACTTCTACTTTTTTTGGATTGGAATTATTATATTCTTCTTTAATTCTGAGGGTATTTTGCCTGTCTCATACATCTTGCTCACCAGATGGTAGAGTTTTGTCAGAGATGGCTCTCCCAGGGCTATCAGTAGTTCTAACAGAATGTTGTCTACTTCTGGAGCCTTGTTTCGACTTAGGTCTTTCAGTTTTATGTCAAATTCTTCACATAGTATCATAGCTCCCATTTTATCTTCCTCTACATCCTCTTCCATTTCCATAATATTGCCTTAAAGTACTTCGTCCTTGTATAGGCCCTCTAAACATTCCTTCCACCTTACTACTTTCCCTTCTTTGCTTAGTACTGCTTTTCCATCTGAGCTCTTCATATTCATGTAAGTGGTTCTCTTTTCTCCAAAGGTTTCTTTAATTTTCATACAGGCAGTATATATCTTATCCCTAATGATATATGCCTCTACATCCTCACATTTGTCCTCTAGCCATCCATGCTTAGCCACTTTGCACTTCCTGTCAGTCTCATTTTTGAGACCTTTGTATTCCTTTTTGCCTACTTCATTTATTGTATTTTTATATTTTCTCCTTTCATCAATTAAGTTCAATATCTCTTCTGTTACCCAAGGATTTCTACTAGCCCTCGTCTTTTTACCTACTTCATCCTCTGCTGCCTTTACTATTTTATCCCTCAAAGCTACCCATTCTTCTTCTACTGTATTTCTTTCCCCTATTCCTGTAAACCATTCCCTAGTGCTCTCTCTCAAAGTCTCTACAACCTCTGGTTCTTTCAGTTTATACAGATCCCATCTCCTTAAATTCCCACCTTTTCACAGTTTCTTCGGTTTTAATCTACAGTTCATAACCAACAGTTTATGGTCAGAGTCCACATCTGCCCCTGGAAATGTCTTACAATTTAAAATCTGGTTCCTAAATCTCTGTCTTACCATTACATAATCTATCTGATACCTTCTAGTATCTCCAGGCTTCTTCCATGTATACAACCTTCTTTCATGATTCTTGAACCAAGTGTTAGCTATGATTAAGTTATGCTCTGTGCAAAATTCTAGCAGGCAGCTTTCTCTTTCATTTCTTACTGTCATTCCATATTCACCTACTACATTTCCTTTTCTTCCTTTTCCTGCTATCGAATTCCAGTCACCCATGACTATTAAATTTACATCGCCCTTCACTACCTGAATAATTACTTTTATCTGCTCATACATTTCATTAATCTCTTTGTCATCTGCGGAGCTAGTTGACATATAAACTTGTACTACTGTGGTAGGCATGGGCTTCATGTCTGTCTTGGCCACAATAATGCCTTCACTATGCTGTTTGTAGTAGCTTACTCGCACTCCTATTTTTATACTCATTATTAAACCTACTCCTGCAATATCCCTGTTTGATTTTGTATTTATAACCCTGTATTCATCTGACCAGAAGTCTTGTTCCTCCTGCCACCGAACTTCACTAATTCCCACTATATCTAACTTTAAACTCTCCACTTCCCCTTTTTAAATTTTCTAGTTAAGGGAGCTGACATTCCACACTCCAATCTGTAGAACACAAGTTTTCTTTCTCATGAAAACGATGTCCTCCTGAGTAGTCGCTGCTCGAAGATCTGAATGGGGGACTGTTTTACCTCCAGAATATTTTACCCAAGACGACATCATCATCATCATTTAACCATACAGTAAAGCTGCATGCCCTTGGGTAAAATTACGGCTGTAGTTTCCCCTTGCTTTGAGCCGTTCGCAGTACCAGCACAGCAAGGCTGTTTTGGTTAATGTTACAAGGCCAGATCAGTCAATAATCCAGACTGTTGCCCCTGCAACTACTGGAAAGGCTGCTGCCCCTCTTGAGGAACCACACGTTTGTCAGGTCTCTCAATAGATACCCCCCTATTGTGGTTGCACCTACGTTGCAGCTGTCTGTATCACTGAGGCTCAAAGCATCCCCACCAGTGACAAGGTCCATTGTTCATGGGGGGAGGATATCATTGAATATGGCTGTAAATAGTAATGTAAGAAAATGTAGCAAGAATGATGAGAAACAGATTTCAGATTACCTCATCAGCCAACATGAAATATTCGTTTCTAGATCGAAAATGTTGAGTGTTGATGGACAAAGTTCAAGAGTATCATACAACATGCCTTACACAGATATGTCGTGAGAAAAGTAGCGAGTGATGAGAAAGACCAGCCGTAGTTTGAAAGCCACATTGGAAAGCTGCTACAAAATCAAACATACGTTCACTGAAAATTTAAATAAAGCCAAAGCCTCACAGGCAAACAAAAACTGAACGAAACAAAAATTAGTGTAGGAAGAATCGTGTGTGAAGTGTTCAACAAATTCCAAAATAAAATTCTATCAAGTCTTTTGACACAAAATCCTAAGAAGTTTTGGTCTTATGTTAAATCAGTAAACGGATTGAATCCATCTGTCCATATGCTCCATGATAGTAATAGGACAGAAACAAGGGACAACAGAGAAAAGGTGAAAATAGTAAACATCTTTTCCCTTCCACTGAGGAAGATTATAATATAGTTGCTCCTGTAAAGTGTCAGAATGGCAGATATCAAAATAATTGCCACAGGATAGAAAAGCAGCTGAAATTACTCTACAGAGAAGAGGCCGCTTGACCTGTTGGGATATTCCACATAGAGTATGCAAAAGAACTTACTCTATGTGAAAGTACGTGGACTACTTCTAGCAACAATGCACTGTAGGTCAGTAGAGGAGCAGAGCATTCCTAGTGATGGGAAAAAATTGTGGGTCATTCCTGTTTGGAAGTAGGGTCATTGAACATGTGCTCAAAACACTTAGCCTGTGTCTGTGACCTCTGTCTGTTCAAGACTTTTAGAACGTGTTTTATGCTTGTGATATGACATTTCTGGAGACTGACAGTCTCTTCTGTAGGAATCAGCATGGGTTCTGGAAACAATGGCTATGTGAAATGCAGCTTGTTCTGTCATCCAGAGACCTGGAAAGCACTACACACTGGCACTCAGGTTGATTCCATGTCCTTCATTACCAGAAGGCATTCGGTACAGTCCACTCTGCCATCTAATGAACAAAACACAAGCATATGGGATATTAGATGAGCTGTGTGACTGGATGTAAGAGTTTGCAGCAAATAGAACAGAGCATTTCATTCTTAATAGAGAGAAATTTTGGGCCATAAATAGCTTTGGGCATGCTGCAAGGGAGTGTTATAGAACAATTACATTCAAAAACTATATAAATGACCTAATAGATAATGTCAGAAGTTGCAGAAAGCTTTTCATAGATGATGCTGTCATGTGCAGAGAAATTGGAATGCTATAAAATTGCTTACAGAACACTCATTTGACCAATACTTGACTATTGATCATCATCTGGGTTCCATACCAGATAGGATTGACAGAAGAAATAGAGAAGATCCAAAAAGGAGCAGCACATTTTGTTACGGGGCCATTTAGTACACATGAGATACTCCACCATCTCCAGTGGCAGATTCTGGAACAGAGGTACTCTGCATTAAGATATGGTTTGCTGTTGAAGCTGCGAGATGTACATTCCTAAAAGAGTCAGCTAATACACTGGTGGAAAAAAAATCACAACACAAAGAAGGAGCTATATGACACAAACAAAAGGGGTAGGCCTGTTTTTACATCTGAAAGATGTCTCTTCAAATTTCACACAAGTAGCATAACCTGATCTGTATTCTAAGAGTGATGCTAATAACACCACTTTGAGAATGCAGATCAGATTTGCTTTAAATACATGCTGTAGAGGTCACGAGTGCTAATTACCTTTGAGATTGGACCTGAGCAGTTGGTTGCTCAAGAATGCCTTTAATGCAACAAAGGCACCATTGAATGAGGTCATGTAATAGGACTATGAGAAGGAGGATATTCCTTCTGTGATATTTCAGAAAGAGGTGGCAAGAATGAAGCCGCTGTACAAATGCTGGGAGTGGTGGTCGCAGGAGCATACAGCCACAAGAAGACTGGGCTCTGGATGGCTAAGTGGCACTACCCAGAGCGAGACCATCGTGCTCAGTGTATGGCTATGGTGCTTCATACTGCATCTTCAGCAGTAATTTGAGCAGAAGTTGGCACCTCAGTGACCCAACAAACTGTTACAAATCAGGTTGGCACCTCAGTGACCCAACAAACTGTTACAAATCAGTTACTTCAAGGACAGCTCCAAGCCAGATGCCCTATAGTGTGGCTTCTACTGACCTCAAACCACTGACATTTGCAACTTCAGTGGTGTCAAGTGAGAGTTCATTGGAGGGCAGGGTGGAGGCTGTTATGATTTCTGATGAAAGCTGGTTCTGTGGCAGTGCTGCAATGGTCACGTGTTGGGTAGGAGGGGCCAGTTGGGGGCCTTCAACCAGCCTGTCTGTGTGCTAGACTCTTTGGACCTACACCCAGAGCTATAATCTAGGGTGTGAATTTTTATGACAGCAGGTGCACTCTTGTGCTTATCCCGTGCACTCTGATTGCAAATTTGTAAGTTAGTCTGGTGATTCAAACTGTTTTGCTGTCATTCATAACCAGCATTCCAGGGGGTGTTTTCCAAATGGACAACACCCACCCACATACTGCTGTTGTGATCCAACATGCTGTACAGTGTGTTGACACATTATCTTGTCCTGCTTGATCACCAGATTTGTTTCCTGTGAAATGCATATGGGACATCATCCACAAGCAGCATTATACATTGCTGTATTGACTGACCTAGTGCAACAGGCTTGGAACTCCATCCCACAAAGTGTATAAAACAATGCATGTTGTTTGCTTGCTTGACGTCAGGCAGTTGCATCAGATATTAATGTATGAGCTTTTCACATTTTCAAGGGATTATCTTGCATTACATAACCTGTGATCTTGCAATGTTAATCCTTTAAATATGTTACTGAGAGAAATTTATTCCTAAAATTTCCTCACAGTAAGTGATAACAGCCAACCAGTTGCAGTATAAAGATTTATTAAAATCCTAGACCACTGTTTCGGTATATCTAAATATACCTTCATTAGAAGTAAAATACGCCTGTTTTCAGTATTTGAAATGAGATGTCCATGTATTTCGAAACAGCCTTTGAAACCTGGGCAGGTTCATATTTCAAGATTTTAAACATGGCTGAAACAATAACTATTGAAATTCTTTACGGTAAATAACAGCCAACCAGTTGCAGGATAAAGATTTATTAAAATCCTGGACGAACGGTTTCAGTATATCTAAATATATCTTCATCAGAAGTAAAATACACCTGTTTTCAGGATTTTAAATGAGATGTCCATGTATTTTGAAACAGCCTTTGAAACCTGGGCGGGTACATATTTCAAGATTTTAAACATGGCTGAAACAGCAACTGTTTAAATTCTTCATGGTAAATGATAACAGGCAACCAGTTGCAGGATAAAGATTTATTAAAATCCTTAACCACAGTTTCGGTATATCTAAATATACCTTCATCAGAAGTAAAATACACCAGAATGAGATTTTCACTCTGCAGCAAAGTGTGCGCTGATATTAAACTTCCTGGCAGATTACAGCTGTGTGCCGGACCAAGACTCGAACTCAGGACCTTTGCCTTTCGTGGGCAAGTGCTCAAGTGGTAGAGCACTTGCCCGCGAGAGGCAAAGGTCCCGAGTTCGAGTCTCAGTCCGGCACACAGTTTTAATCTGCTAGGAAGTTTCGAAATACACCTGTTTTCAGGATTTTAAATGAGATGTCCTGCAACTGGTTGGCTGTTATCATTTACTGTGAAGAATTTCAACAGTTGCTGTTTCAGCCATGTTTAAAATCTTGAAATATGTACCTGCCCAGGTTTCAAAGGCTGTTTCAAAATACATGGACATCTCATTTAAAATACTGAAAACAGGTGTATTTTACTTCTGATGAAGGTATATTTAGATATACCGAAACCGTTGTCAAGGATTTTAATAAATCTTTGTCCTGCAACTGGTTGGCTGTTATCATTTACTGTGAAGAATTTCAACAGTTGCTGTTCCAGCCATGTTTAAAATCTCCCAAAATTTCATTATTCTACAATAACTATGTTTGGCATTGCAATTTTTCCCATCAGTGTCCATTCTTCCTCCCACATTTATCTCACAAAAAGACTGTGAAGGAAAAATTGGAGAGATTTGGGCTCACATGGAGGCTTACCAACAATTACTTTCCCCATGAACTATTACACACTGTAAGGTGGCTTGGGGAGTAGAGGTAGAGATAGGTGTAGATGTAGATATAAAAATATGGAACAATTTTGTTCTTGATCTCCCATTGTGTTTCTGCTGCCACTAATACATAAGAGCTTAATCAACACTAAAAATGGAGAAAATTTGTTTAATATAATTAAGATTTCCATCCCCATTTTATTTTTGAATACTTATTTCTTGAAGTTAAGAAGTAAACTACCTTCTTTGCTTGCAGGTTGTTAACTGCACCTCTAGAAGGAAAGATTCTGGATATTCAAGATACACCAACAGTATGGCAGGCAGTTCCAAGAAACCCTGCTGCACGCACAGTAGCATTTGAGTACATAAGGGAACAGTGGACTAATCTGACCAGCAGGTAAGTAACAATATACATCATCAGACTCTTCTAATTCCTTGCATAGGCAACCCTTTGAGGATTATTCAAGTGAAAGACAAAAATTCGACTTAGTAGCTGAAGTTAGGCATTTAAAAAAACTGGAAGCTGGCCAGCTAGTATGTTGCTTAGTACACATTACCTGCCTGTGCACAGTTGACATTTCTGAGAGACTGGTTAATAAAATTGACCATCAACAATAGACAGCAAACTGCCATGTCATTATTGGGCTCATCCATATATTGTTATCACCTGTGTCATTGGTTCTCAGTCCTTTGCCAACTGAGGAAAAATTTATGTTCTGCATCTGCTGCATCCACTTCATTCTCTAAGTAGGTGAAACCCATGCTGTACTTAATTGTAGACAGCTACCTAGATTAACGATTTTTCCAGAAATTTTAATTTCACTCATTTCTTTTATTATGATTTTCCAGACTGCTCATTCACACAGTGAGACACAATCATGGGATGCAATTCATTGTTTCATTTTCAAAGCACCTTCTATCACATTTGATATCTTGGCATGCCTGTAAACCTCTCGTGTTCTATCTGACATTGCTGTACAATGCCCTCTGTTTGGTCGATATAATAGTAACAGTACTCGCACAGTAATTAGCTTCACAAAGCATTTTGAGTCCTATATTTTTTTTGAATTGCTACACTTCTCCTGGGAACCTACCAAGTGAGGTGGTTAAGACAGCAGTAAGACACTGGACTCAAATTTGGGAGAACGTAAGTTCAGGTTGCCGTTCAGACATCCAGATGAAATTTTTCCATGTTTCCCCTAAATTGCTTGAGATGAATATTGGAGGGGTTCTCTTGAAAGGCCACAGCTGATTTTCTTCCCCATGTTTTTCCAATCGGAGCTAGTGCTCCATCAGCAGAGTCCACACAGAATACTGTGACTGACAGATGCACAGTCGGCAGGGCACACTTGGGGAAAGCGGTAGTGGTGGGGGTTACAGGCAGGCACGGTTGGGGAAATGTCAAGCCCCAGAGGGGAACTGCCATTCTAACTGTGACCTACACTCACATTTATTGAAAATACTAAGTGGAACACCTTCACTCCCACACTTGCATGTGGTGACCATTCAGAAATATCTGTCACTTCTGCTTTGATTAGTATCTAAAAAGAATTCCGCCAGAAATACAGTGATTTATTTTCTCTTGGCTTATTAACCATTCGCAACTTCCAGAGAAGTGTCATGAGTGGCGAATTTTGAGTAAAATCTACACATTTCTCTTATTACCATGTTAAAATTTGCTTCTTTTTGCCAAAACACAACAGAGTTTACACTGTGTCACCTCTCTAACATGTGCAGATGCAATTGCAGGAGAATTCTGAAACTGTGTTTTATTAAGTTCATTAAGTGAGGAACTGAGGGAAAATAAAGTCAGTAACTTATTTAAAAAAGCACATCCTCTGTGCAAAATAAACATGTAATGTCTTAACTTGTGTTCTTCCAAAATCCATAGCATTTCTTGTTTCACCAGCTATCGATGGCCCATAAAAAATACATTCTTTCATCAAAAAAGTCTGTAGTTAATGGAATAACATGGTAGATAATGAAGTTTCACTTAATAAACATATGGTAAAAATATGCTCTTCCATTCTATCATTTACCAAAATCTCATTTCGATATCTCAAACTGTTGATGAAATATTAGGAAAGATCTGAATATTTCTCTCTGGCTATAATACTGGAGCAGCACGATTGCAGGTGAGTGTGCTACATCAGGTCAATTTTCTAGAGACTGGTGATGGATAGACACCTCCAACCACACCTAAAGAAAAATTCGGTATTTTAGCTAAATTTCATATGCATCAACATATTAAGCAATTTGCATCCAAACGCAAAATCATAGCGACCCCCAATTTTCATTGCAAAGTTTTTCTAATTTTGCAGTCTTACTTTCAAGTAAATATCACAATAACTACACCATTAATGAAATGATGGGCACATCATCATGAATTTGAAACAAAAAGCTATAAGTGATGCAAAAATGAATTTTTTACCAAAAAATTTCTGTAAAATCATTTGGGAACCCATGGCAGTAGGCATTTTTCAATTCTGCCATCGCTGACATGCTGAAAGGTGGCAGACACTGATGGCCTCTCCTTCCAAACAAATGAACAAATTCACCCAACACTTTCAATGTAAATTCATCACTGTGTGTCAGCCACCATATCCTTCACCAACTCTAACTGTCTCACTGCCCTTTCTGTGGGGCCTTCTACTATTCTCTTATTTCCAAAAGCCTCTCTCTCTTTTTTCTTCTTCTTCTTCTCTCTTTCTCTCTTTTTTTTTTTTTTTTTTTTTTTTTTTTATATCTCTTGATGTGGTGCATTGCTGGTTGTTATTGTTATCTTGTACCCTGAATAGAAAGAAACAGGGTAGTAAAGCCAGTCTGTATACTATCAAGATCAAGGTGGTTTTGAGTATGTTGTGGAAGTTATGGTGAAAAGCACTTACGCATCCACCACACAGTCCCTATCTCTCCTCATGTGATTTCCATAATTTTTAGAGCTCTGAAAAAAGAAATTTGTAGCCTTCAGTTTGCTTTGGACAAAGAAGTGCACATCTGGGGTTCAGTTTTCATTTGACCGTCCTTTGTGTGTGTCAATGTTCGGTTTAAGCTGCAGGAATTTGGTTATGATGTCGTATCTTGGCGTCTCTTCAAGTAGATTAAATCATTGAGAAGTTTCTTCCTCGTGAAGATTTATGACTTGCAAATTTTTCTGTGTGATTCCTGCTCATGCGGTTTGCTGCTATAATTTCATAGGCATCTGCTGCCAATCGGTTGACATAAGAGCTTTTTGCATATTCTACCACATCATATTGTAAAAAACTACTGCTGGTGAAACCAATGTTTGAGCCGCAGTTACAGCTGTCGTCTTTTGGGTATACTGGTGTATTTTTGCTGTCCAAAGTCACTTAACATTTTATCATGCTCACTCACTGAGCTTGATATCACAGAAAATAATTTTAAGAAACATTGATATGATTGTTACCATCAGTTGGAAGGAGTGGAAACTTTATTACAGTAGGCCACAGCACTGGAGGGAGTGGAAATCTGCTGTTGCTTGTTGCTTCTTACAGTGTGTGCCATGATTTTTATTCATTGGCAGATCAGGTATTCCTCGTACTGGATGTAGCATCCACTTTGATGGTTACTTGCTGATAGTGCTTGTGTCTCACATTGTTAGTGAGGCCTTTTGTGGTCTTGTCAGAATAGGGAAAGCCTGAGTCCATTCTCTGTATTCAGGTTGTTACAATGTTTTAATATTTTGATGGCCCCTCTTATCTCTGAGTTTCAATCCCTAGCTGCTTGGGTAGTATGCAGATTTCATTCAATTTTATTTCCTTGCTGCAGTCTTTGTGGCATTCAGCCACTGCAAATTTATTGTGCTGCCCAAGTCAAATGTAGTGCTCCAGTGACGTGACACCGTATCCAGAAAACTTTTATGACAACTGACAGTGGCTGCAGAAGCCATTGCAATTATATTCTCTATATAGTTGGGATTTTGCCCAATCCAGTGCAACATCGCAATAGCAAATTTGTGGTGAAGCTGGAAGTCCTTTCACTTAACTGCTTTCACAATTTTGACTTTGTAAGCGTGCAAAAGATGTACCTTGTGAGCTGTTGAGTGAAGGATGTTAAGCTCTTGCGGTGCTCGGTGAACTTACTTTGGTGGGCTTCTTTAGAAAGTGTCTCTGATCTATTCTATTTCATCAGATTTGCATTTTCTGCCACAAACTGAAACATCTGTTTACATTCCCAGTGGCTAGGAACTTGTCATGCCGAGACTTACGCATCCCAACATGTTGTGGTTCCCTTTGAACTTTACATCAGATATGTCTTTGGGAAGCAATGGGTGATTTTCTTTCCACACACCACACCATGCAAGGCCTCTCTCTTCAGACGATCTGCTTGTGAATTAGCATCTGACAGAAATTGTTTGGAAAAAAAATCCACACAAAACTTTGAGTTGCTTTGCATGATGAAGCAAACCTGAAGTATTTGTCTCACAGTTTTAGTAAATTACATTTTGAAATAGGGGAGGTTTCATGCAGACACACTGTACGTATGCAGGACGTCCAGGCTAAAATATAACAACATAAAACGTAATAACTTGAGAAGCAATTGAGGTATTTATTTACAGACAGCATGTTTCTACAAGTATGGAAACTCAGAATGCTTTTTTCACACCTAATACACCATGATATGCACACTATTAGTGGCATGGTGTATATTGGAAACAATGTCCAAAACTAATGAAAGCTGTTAAAAGTATTTTATTTCTACACATTTGTTATTCACTACAAGTGTCTTTCTAATAACAAGGAATGTATTTCTGATGCTGCATATCATTTCTTTGTTAGAATTAATGTGACATTGGTGAGTCATATTCTGTACTAAAGTGGTGAATCTGGTTCTATACTACAATGACTGTGACATAGTATCCAGTTTCATCACAACATGAAGACTGATTTAATTTGTGTGTCTTTAGAAAATGACTAATCTTCTCCAATACTTAACAATAAAATTGCAAAAATGTGAACTCATCACTCTGTGCTTCAGGGATGCTTTTCTCACAGGCCTCATCTGTAATGACCTGCAAAATCTGGCAGTGACTGCAGCCATTTTCATGGAAGACTTGGCAGCACAGCTATAAAAAGATGAGGTTATTGATGATACAGCAGTCAATTACAACTTTAAACTGGCCAGAAACCCATACATTTTGTTACTTCATACTACTACAAGACTGTATGAAATAGCAGTTCTTTGGCATAGTGTGTTCCTGATATTCTCTGTACTGATATCTGATCTGGTTTCAGTATATTGCCCCATGCTTTACACTATCTTGTGATAGCACTGTTATACTCAAATCCTGGGAGCACGCCACTAATCAGTTGTACTGAGAAAATTCGAGAGATTAGGCCACAGTTCATTCTTCTACCCTTTACCAAAAGACATGTTATTGTTTTTCTGAAGTTTTAAAGAACACACTGTATACTGAAACCTAATTTAACAGCTAATCAGTGTGTAACGAATCACTTACAGGTTTCCTGATACAGACTACCCTCTTAACGATATGCTGGATGGAGCAACTGCTGGATTGAGTACAGCAGAGCAACTAGATCAGGTAAGCAAATTAACACATAACACATCATGTGAATTGGAAGAGTCTTTGCTGGTCTTATGTGTAATTATTAGTTGTATTCCAGCTTGTCATGCCAGGGGGCCTGGGTTCGATTCCCATCTGGGTCGGAGATTTTCTCCGCTCGGGGACTGGGTGTTTGTGTCGTCTTCATCATCATCATTTCATCCTCATCAATGCGCAAGTCACCGAAGTGGCGTCACCTCGAAAGACTTGCTCCAGGTGATCAGGTTTACCAATCGGGAGGCCCTTGCCACACGACATTCCATTCCATTCCATTAGTTGTCTTAATATTTAAAAAGTAGTAGCCAATATTCCTTGCAGTACCTTCCTGTTGCAAACTCCAATAAGCTTTGGAAGTGTGACCTTAGTCTGTAGTGACAGAGGGGTGAGAAAGAGAAGAAGAAAGCAAGCTAAGGTGTGTTGAAAATAAATTGAGATTTTTGACAGTTTGGTTCAGGAGAAGGGACAACACAATTGCCCAGTTAATGTACAAACAGATCAGCATGCACAGGGAAAATAGTTGTCAGACTGTCAATGAACGTTAGCTTGTAGTTTCAAGTGTGAGTGGCTTCCATGTCAGTCAACTCTTGTTGTGGAACAATGTGTCAAAGCTCTGGAGTGTTCTGCTATTGTGAACTGATGTGTTTCTTTTAGTATTGCTTGAGTAGCAGCATCTTTTGTTTCATAAAGGTCACCATAATAGAGGTCATCTGAGAACACATCACTGGCTACAAATGTGTTGATTAGAAGCCTAATTCCATACCCCAGACAAGATCATGAAATTGTGTGCAGGACAACTTTGAACTGGAGTACGATAGGGCGGGTTCTGATTTGCAAGAAAGGTGGACAACATTCGTATTATGTTCATAGTGCTGAGAACGGAAGGAAGGTAACAAAGGTAAAGCAACACCAGGTTGTCCTTTGCTTCAAATATCAGTCAAGATAAGATGTTGCTTCTGATGTATAGCCAAGACTAATGCATTCCAGCAAGATGCAATTCATGGATCTGAGAACCATACACTAAATAAACTTCTTTTCAGCTTTAAAGAAGGAGAATTATTCAATAAGTAAAAGCCTCCTCTTCGAAACAATCTTCAGGAGCTCAGTTTCTGGCATGAAAAATTTTAACATCTGAATTTTTGTTGTTGAGAGAAGTGATATGTTTCAGAAGATTTTAATGGACAAGTGGGTAAGCTGGGTGCTACCAAAGTTGTAGGATAATTTGGGGAGGATATTGTGAATGATAACTCTAGTCTGCTAGAAATGTCTGGACAGTACAGTTGTAAGATAGGGAATGTTTCTTTTTATTATTATTTTTTCAACATAAAGAGATTCATAAATATACATGGATACAGCCTACAAGGAAGTTACACTCTACAATTGATTATGCTACTGGAAAAGGGAGTAATCATACTGGTGTGGAGGACTGTGAGCAGAATGTGGATCTGACCATTTCCTGACTCAATGTACTCTTTGGTTCCCCTTTGAAAATATTAGTAGGTGGCCAAATAATTGTAATGAGAATGGAGGGAAACTGGACCAACCACTTTATAAGTTAAGTTTACTTCAGGATTCTCCAGTTTCCTTCTTATACAAGCAGAGATTGATAGGGAAAACTACATCAGACTGGTGATGCCACCGTGGAAATATTCATGAAGTGGCCTTCAGACATCTCGTGTGTGTGTGTGGGGGAGGGGGGGGGGGGGGGTAGTGACACACTATTCACTATCATATTAAGGAAAAAAATTCTTGGTTTGCCAGCCAGGTGAGTCAAAACAATGAAATCATATCATATTCAAAACTTTATCTATGTTTTAATCTTGGTTGGAATTCATTCATAGTTCCATGTATCTTCACCAAAAATTTGGCTAGGTTTGAATTCAGCTGCCTGTTTCATAAAATGAAGCAGACTCCGAGCCATAGTAAAATACTTTATAATGCGAAGAATTCAGTCTTGGCCAGATTTTCATTTCTTTTAAAAGCATATGTAAATACAGGGCGATCAAAAAGTTTCCATTTCAGGGTAATGCTGTAACATATGTGCATTGTAGTGCAACTCCAGCTAGGATACATAAGTACCAAGATGAAGGCACGGGGATTGGGGCGTTCATGTCTTTCTGATGTGCATGCAGTAAATGTGCAGAAACATGAAGTATGGTGAGATTATCACCAAATGTGTCCAAACGGGACATATTATTCTTGTCTTGTCTGCTGAAGGAGAGACATCTGTAGACATCCATAAGAGAATGAAGAATGGATAAGGGGTAGCATGTCTGTCAGAAAACATCATTGTGGAATCATTTTGCCAAGTTCTGTGGTGGCTGCGATTCAACATAAGATGCCCCATATCGCAAATGTCATAATGTGGAAGTTACACCAACTCTAGTAGGGGAACTCGAGTACCTGCCCAATAGACCTGATCTTCCCCAATTATAAGCCACTACTTTAATGGATAAATTACATTTTCTGAATCACGACCTTCTGTCTGTATTAATTGAGGACTGTGAGTTGGGAAACATCCTTGTGTGCATCATCAATACAATAAATCATTTGCATCTTCATGATTGCCAGGAACTTAATTGTGAATTTCAGGATAGAAAGTTCTTCGATTCATCTTCAGGCTTTCTCTCTGCCATTCCTCTCTCGAACAGCAAGCAGAAAAATTGAGCACTTTAATCTATCCATTGTTGTCGTTGTGGTCTTCAGTCCTGAGACTGGTTTGATGCAGCTCTCCATGCTACTCTATCCTGTGCAAGCCTCTTCATCTCCCAGTACCTACTGCAGCCTACATCCTTCTGAATCTGCTTAGTGTCTTCATCTCTTGGTCTCCCTCTACAATTTTTACCCTCTAAGATGCTCTCCAATACTAAATTGGTGATCCCTTGATGCCTCAGAACATGTCCTACCAACTGATCCCTTCTTCTAGTCAAGTTGTGTCACAAACTCCTCTTCTCCCCAATTCTATTCAATACCTCCTCATTAGTTATGTGATCAACCCATATAATCTCCAGCATTCTTCTGTAGCACCACATTTCAAAAGCTTCTATTCTCTTCTTGTCTAAACTGTTTATCATCCATGTTTCACTTCCATACATTGCTACGCTCCATACAAATGCTTTCAGAAACGACTTCCTGACACTTAAATCAATACTGGATGTTAACAAATTTCTCTTCTTCAGAAATGCTTTCCTTGCTATTGCCAGTCTACATTTTATATCCTCTCTACTTCAACCATCATCAGTTATTTTGCTCCTCAAATAGCAAAACTCCTTTACTACTTTAAGTGTCTCATTTCCTAATCTAATTCCTGCGGCATCACCCGACTTAATTCGACTACATTCCATTATCCTAGTTTTGCTTTTGTTGATGTTCATCTTATACCCTCCTTTCAAGACACTGTCCATTCTGTTCAACTGCTCTTCCAAGTCCTTTGCTGTCTCTGACAGAATTACAATGTCATCAGCAAACCTTAAACGTTTTTATTTCTTCTCCGTGGATTTTAATACCTATTCCAAACTTTTCTTTCGTTTCCTTTACTGCTTGCTCAATACACAGATTAAATAGCAACGGGGAGAGGCTACAACCCCGTCTCACTCCCTTCCCAACCACTGCTTCCCTTTCATGTTCCTCGACTCTTATAACTGCCATGTGCTTTCTGTACAAATTGTGAATAGCCTTTCAGTCCCTGTATTTTATCCCTGCCACCTTTAGAATTTGAAAGAGAATATTCCAGCCAACATTGTCAAAAGCTTTCTCTAAGGATACAAATGCTAGAAACAGTGGTTTGCCTTTCCTTAATCTTTCTTCTAAGATAAGTCGTATGGTTAGTATTGCCTCACGTGTTCCAACATTTCTACGGAATCCAAACTGATCTTCCCCAAGGTCGGCTTCTACCAGTTTTTCCATTCGTCTGTAAAGATTTCGTGTTAGTATTTTGCAGCTGTGACTTATTAAACTGATAGTTTGGTATTTTTCACATCTGTCAACACCTGCTTTCTTTGGGATTGGAATTATTATATTCTTCTTGAAGTCTGAGGGAATTTCGCCTGTCTCATACATCTTGCTCACCAGATGGTAGAGTTTTGTCAGGACTGGCTCTCCCAAGGCTGTCAGTAGTTCTAATGGGGCTTTGTTTCACCTTTGGTCTTTCAGTGCTCTGTCATACTCTTCATGCAGTATCATGTCTCCCATTTCATCTTCATCTACCTCCTCTTCCATTTCCATAATATTGTCCTCAAGAACATCGCCCCTGTATAGACGCTCTATATACTCCTTCCACCTTTCTGCTTTCCCTTCTTTGCTTAGAACTGGGTTTCCATCTGAGCTCTTGATATTCTTGCAAGTGGTTCTCTTTTTTCCAAAGGTCTTTTTAATTTTCCTGTAGGCAGTATCTATCTTACCCCTCATGAGATAAGCCTCTACATCCTTACATTTGTCCTCTAGCCATCCCTGCTTAGCCATTTTGCACTTCCTGTCGATCTCATTTTTGAGACGTTTGTATTCCTTTTTGCCTGCTTCACTTACTGCTTTTTTGTATTTTCCCCTTTCATCAATTAAATTCAGTATCTCTTCTGTTACCCAAGGATTTCTACTAGCCTTCGTCTTTTTACCTACTTGATCCTCTGCTGCCTTCACTATTTCATTCCTCAAAGCTACCCATTCTTCTTCTACTGTATTTCTTTCCCCCATTCCTGTCAATTGTTCCCTTATGCTCTCCCTGAAACTCTGTACAACCTCTGCTTCTTTCAGCTTATCCAGGTCCCATCTCCTTAAATTCCCACCTTTTTGCAATTTCTTCAGTTTTAATCTACAGTTCATAACCAATAGATTTGGTCAGAGTCCACATCTGACCCTGGAAATGTCTTACAATTTAAAATCTGGTTCCTAAATCTCTGTCTTACCATTACATAATCTATCTGAAACCTTTTTGTATCTCCAGGGTTCTTCCATGTATACAACCTTCTTTTATGATTCTTGAACCAAGTGTTAGCTATGATTAAGTTATGCTGTGTGCACAATTCTACCGGGCGACTTCCTCTTTCATTTCTTACCCTCAATCCATATGCACCCACTATGTTTCCTTCTCTTCCTTTTCCTACTGTCGAATTCCAGTCACCCATGACTATTAAATTTTCATCTCCCTTCACTACCTGAATAATTCCTTTTATCTCATCATACATTTCTTCAATTTCTTCGTCATCTGCAGAGCTAGTTGGCATATAAACTTGTACTACTGTAGTAGGTGTGGGCTTCGTGTCTATCTTGGCCACAATAATGCATTCACTATGCTGTTTGTAGTAGCTTACCTGCACTCCTATTTTTTTTATTCATTATTAAACCTACTCCTGCATTATCCCTATTTGATTTTGTATTTATAACCCTGTATTCACCTGACCAAAAGTCTTGTTCCTCCTGCCACTGAACTTCGCTAATTCCCACTATATCTAACTTTAACCTATACATTTCCTTTTTTAAATTTTCTAACCTACCTGCCTGATTAAGGGATCTGACATTCCACACTCCGATCCATAGAACACCAGTTTTCTTTCTCCTGATAACGATGTCTTTCCATGAGTTCTAATTTCTCTTATTACATTGTGATGATTGTTCCTTCCTAAGTAAGTGGACGCCAACAAAATATTTTCAAATCTGAAGAAGAGGTAGGTGATTGAAATTTCATGAGAAGAGCCTGCCACAATGAGAAATGCCTTCCTTTTAATGATTTCCAGAATCATCTGTGTGGAAATGACATATCGTATGTGTTGCACCCTTTCCTTTATTTCACAATAATACATAATGAACTGCCCTTCTTTGAACTTTGTCTGTATCCTCCCACAGATGGCTGAAGAGAATCATTCATCTTGACAGAAGAGCAACCCTTCAGCAAATTGCTGCAGATTTCAATGCTGAGCCATCAAAAAGTGTCAGCGTGCGAACCATTCAACAAAACATCATTGATACGGGCTTTTGAAGCCAAAGGCCCACTCATGTACCCTTGGTGACTGCAGGACACAAAGCCTTACGCCTCACCTGGACCCATCCACACTGACACTGAGCTGTTGACGACTGTAAACATGTTGCCTGGTCGGACGAGTCTTGTTTCAAATTGTATCGAGCAGATGGAGGTGTAAGTGTATCGAGACAATCTCAAGAATCCATGGACCTTTCATGTCAGCAGGAGGCTGTTTGAGCTGGTGGAGGCTCTGTAATGGTGTGGGGCATGTGCAGTTGGAGTGATATGGGACCCCTCATATGTCTACATACGACCCTGACAGGTGACACATACATAAGCATCCTGTCCCATCACCTGCATCTATTCATGTCTATTGTCCATTCTGACGGATTTGGCTAATTCCAGGAGGATAATGCGACGTCCCACACATCCAGATTTGCTACAGAGTGGCTCCAGGAATACTTTTCTGAGTTTAAACACATCCGCTGGCCACCAAACTCCCCAGACATGAACATTACTGATCATATCTTGAATGCATTGAAACGTGCTGTTCAGAAGAGATCTTTATCCCCTCGTACTCTTACAGATTTATGGACAGCCCTGCAGGATTCATGGTGTCAATTCCCCCCAGCACTACTTCAGACGTTAGTCAAGTCCATGCCACACCATGTTGGTGGCACTTCTGCATACTTGCAGCAGGGGCCCTACACAATATTAGGCAGGTGTATCAATTTCGTTGGCTCTTCAGCGTGGAATGCTAGTGCAGCCCATTCTTGAGTACTGCTGGAGTGTTTGGGATCCACACCATGTTAGGATTATAGGATGACATCAAAGCAGTTCAGAACTGTGCTGCTAGATTTGTTGCCAATAGGTTTGATCAGTGCACAAGTATTTTGCGAATGCTTAGTGAACTGAAATGGAAATCTCTGAAAGGAAGACAACACTCATTGTGAGAGACTATTTCAAAGATTTAGAGGACCAGTATTTGAGGTTGACTGCAGAATGATTCTACTGATGCCAGTGTACATTCCACGTACAGACCACAAAAGTAAGGTAAGAGAAATTATAGTTCATACAGAGGCTTTTAGACAAGTAATTTTTCCCCCGTGGAACAGGAATGTAAATGACAAATAGCGGTACCCTCCACTATGCAGACTCATACCATCTGGTAAGTCTCTCCTGACCCACCATTCTGGGTGACTTTTCTGAAATCTACCCCTTCCCCTAAACCTCTTCAGCCCTTTTCCTTCTCCCCTCTTCCTTCCCCTTTGTAGTGGTAGTTGAATTACGTAACCATTACTGCACCTCAACTCAACCTCTCGATACCAGCAATATTCTACTGTGTTTCTGTAAAGTAGTTAACATGTTTTTGAGACAACATTCAGATTTGATTTCATTAATGTAGAGGTGCTTTGATACATCGATATGTTTATGTTGCAATGATATTATTCTTATGTGTATTCTTTCTTTTGTCACTATGATCTTTGATGTACTTGTAACTCTTGATTTTTGGGCGCGCAAGCAGTTTGTTAGAGTGTCGGACATTGAGAGAGTCAAGTCTTGGGCATCGTGTTGGAAAGACGCATATTGTAGCCAGTTTATAAAATGTGAACTTTAACAGTGAGGAAGATGTTTTCAAGTATGTTTTGTATTGTGAAGTGATGTTTTGTGTGTTACGTGATATTGCAGCAAAAATAATAAAAAAGAAGTGTAACTTAAATTCGTAGTACTGATTACTTTTTTACATCACCATTGTCCTGCAAAAGTGTAATCTTCAAGAATGGTTTTTGAAGCACATCTACAAAACTTTTGAATATCATAGTATAAAACCTAGGCCTCTTTGCATCCGAGATTGGAATCATCACCACCTAGATTTTCGACGATTGAGCCATGATTTTACAATGAGACCAGTGAGGGAAACATGAAAAGATGAGTGCTTAGTTTATCCATTATTACATGAAATGACTTTATTAACTGTGCTCTAATGACACCTGCCACATAATAACTTTGTTGTTGCCCGAAAATGTAGAATTTAGCAGCATGAGCAACACCACATTCATTATTAAATTTTGACCTTTGTAGTGGTAGGGTTGTTAGACCTTCAACCCTTCTGCCATAAGGAGGAGCCACTGGCTCCAAAAGCTTGCATAAGTGTAATCATCTTTTATGTGTGTTCTCCTGCCACCGCTCAGTGAGTAGATTGTTCTTATCTATCGAGGCACAAAGTATGTGTGTAGATTCAGTAATACGGTATGGTACTGTTTCTGGAAAAATTGAGCAGTGTATTGTGCATACTGAAACTACAGAAATAATCGCTAAAAACATGTGAACTGTACCTCCAAGGAAATTGTGTTGGTCATTATTTAAAAATCTGCAGTTTTATACCAGTGCAGTTGTACCACCCATTTTTTGATCTGTCTCTTGTACTCTAATCAAATGATTAGCATCAGTATATTATGAGATGAGTTAACTACAATTCACAATACTTTTCCCACTTCTAGCTTTACTTGGTCATTTAATTATACATCACTTCAGGCAGATACTCCTAGATTGTTGTTACTACCATCAGGGATTTGTTGAGAATTGTGCAGTCAAAGAACAATCAGTTTTTCCATTTTCCATTTGCTCTACTGTTTGGAAAAGTGAACCACCAAGACTAGAGTGATGTGATCACAATGAAATTTATTCCACAGACTAGGGACATGACAGTATTGTAGACCTGTGCGTGCACTGTGACTGTGGAAATTCAGTACAGAGTAGCACCACCACATGCTGCAATCAGAGCCACTAGATCTCTCAGCAGGAAATTGAAGAGCGCCTGAGTATGCAGCTGGGGAATACTCTGCCACACAATTTACTGGTGCATTCACAAAGCATCAAGTATGGCTGCAGGAGGATCCTGAACAAATAGGTTGCTGACTGACCATATTACAGACATGTTTGATGGGCAACATGTCAGGCAAATAGGCAGACCAAGGAAGCAGTAGATCCCTTCGTTGTTCCACGAAGGCTTGCATATCCCTCCCCACATATGGACAGCAGTTGGCCTGTTGAAATGTGGCATCTGCATTGGCCTTCAGGAGGGGCAGTGCTTTGGGCTGTATAACATCCCTGATGTAGCAGGAGCTGTTCATATTGCCCTCAAGTTGTAGGAGGCGAGATCATGTGTTATAGGTAATGGTGCCCCAAACCGTCACACTCTGCATTTGTCTGCGTTGCGGCTCAACAATACAGTTTACCTGATGTGTTTGTTTTATCCTACCTTCTCGTTGAATATGGGGTGCCTAGGAAACCTGCCTTCTCAGATCGCTAGACAACAATTTCAGCAAATCGTATTAATCAGTTTTTATTACGATAATATAAATGGCAATACTTAAGAATGAGATTTTCACTCTGCAGCGGAGTGTGCGCTGATATGAAACATCCTGGCAGATTAAAACTGTGTGCTGGACCAAGACTCGAACTCGGGGCCTTTGCCTTTCATGGGCAAGGGCTCTACCATCTGAGCTACCCAAGCACAACTCACGCCCCGTCCTCACATCTTTACTTTTGCCAGTGTCTCGTCTCCTACCTTCCAAACTTTACAGAAGCTCTCCTGTGAACCACTTGCCCACGAACAGCCAAGTTCGAGTCTCAGTCCGGCACACAGTTTTAATCTGCCAGGAAGTTTCGACAGTTCTTAACTTTGAGAATTTACAATGATGTGTCACAAATAAAGGGTGACATGCAAATAAGAAATCTCTTCAGTATATACAATTCCAATACAAGGGAAGTAATACAGTGGATTCTTCCATCCAGGTCACTGGTCTGGACACTTCTGTAGAACTGCCAAACTCGTAGAACTGGGCAGCCAGGCACTGCGGCACTTGTGTCCTCTTCGTGTAGAGGGCACTGCCGTCGTGTTGTTATCCTGGAGAGGAGTCTGTCAGTTTGCAATTAGCTGTCGTCGTCTCACAGCCATCTCTGCTCTAACATTCCCACCTGGTGTGCCGGCACTTGACTTCATGCCGGAACAGCGTCCACCGTGGTGGCGTTGAATGCGGGTGCAGCCATCATTGTAGGACAAGTTGAAGAGGGGTTTATCCGATAATAATACATTTTGTCACTCAATATACCAGTGTCGGCATTCACGTGCCCATTGCAGTCTATGGTATTGGTGGGTTCCAGAGAATGGAAGTTGACACAATGACGTGTGTCACCAGTCTAGTCCTCATAAGTTGGCATCGAATCTTTTCCCTAAATCTCTCTAGTCCTTTTCCTTCACCCCTCCTGCCAGAAGAAGGAGCCACTGGCTCCAAGAGCAAGCTTGTGAAAGTGAAACCGTTTGTGTGTGTGTGTGTGTGTGTGTGTGTGTGTGTGTGTGTAATACCTATTTCATTCATCTTTTCAGAGTTACGAGGATTAAACTGGGGCAGTTCTCTTAGGTTCTCATGTGTAAAGGAACACTTGACAATGGAGTTACATATTTCAATTTTTGCTTTGCTAACCTCAATTTCAGTTCCTGTCTCATTTGCTAGGTACCAGACACTAACTTTGTTGTCAGTAACAGCCTCTACATATGACCGGAGTTTCTTTGGGTTCTGTGAAAGACTGCATGACAACATTCTGTTATAATAGTAAAGGCATCACGCATTCCTCTCTTGACAGCCAAATGAGTTGCATTCAGCATCTCTCTGTCTATAACCTTACACTTTGCTGTACACTTATAAATCAGTATTATCTGTTTCTTTAAAATTTCTTTACAGTGACTGTATACAATGTAGGTTCCTTCCCTTTATGAAATGTTGTACTGGGTACATACCTATCCAGTGCATGGTCAGCTATTCTTTTGAGCTTTGATAGTTGTGTTCTTTTGTTCTTGCAGCTTAAAGCTTTCATAGATTCACATCAAGGCCAGTTCAACTTCACAATAACAACAATAGAGCGTGCTGTTGAATCTCTGCAAGAGAAAGTGACCTGGAGGCAACGTTTTCAGGCTGACATTGCCGAGTGGCTCAATTCACCTGCTTCTGGTCTTTCAAGGGAACTATAACATTCTGGATCAACACAAAACAACTACTTCCCCAATGGTGCAGTGTACATAAACAGTGTTACAGCTCATCATGAGTGTGAAGTGTCTGTGTAAGTAGAAGTCTCAAGTGATACACTTTTATGGTATTGTGTTTGGTATCAGCATTATGTGTTTATGGCTTTACTTTCAAGTATTGTGTAACAACCTCTTTTTTCTAAAGAAAAAGAAAACTTCCTGGTGTTGAAGCTTCAAGATACTGTTCACTATTTGCAACATTCTGGAAACCTTCAGCCATACCATGTGAGGACAATATCCAAACACCATTGAGTCTTGTACATCTGGGAACATTCCAGTAATGTCCACTCTAATAAAGAAGTTACTTCCAGTAAAATTTGGCTTGATTTCTGAACAAATAGTATCGCACTTTTCAAGTTGAGTAGCCACCATTATGTTAGCTTCTACTTAATTTAAAATACAAGAATAAATGCATTACAGTGTTGTTAATAGTTGTGTGTGAAGTACAGATTATCAAAAATCCTCTTATATTTAAACACCACTTTACTTTTACTTCTAACACACTGTTAACTGATTAACTATTGTTTGAAAGTGAGCAGATAATAATGTTAAGTACTTTTTATGATCTTTAATTTGCTGAAACTTTGACAAAATTATCATAAATATCCTCAAAGCTATTTTGATGTTTGGATAAGTACTCGTAACCCATACTTCATTTAAAAATTTCAAAATATCCAAATGGGAAACTGTCTCAGTGCTGTTCATCAGCTCTTTCTACATCTACATCTATACTCTGCAAACCACTGTGAAGTGCATGGCAGAGGGTATGTTCCATTGTACCAGTTATTGGGTTTCTTCCTGTTCCATTCACGTGTGAAGCACAGGAAGAATGATCATTCAAATGCCTTTGTTAATGCTGTAATTATTCTAATCTTATCTTCATGATCCCTATGTGAGCGATATATAGGTGTTATAGTATTATCATAGAGTCATCATTAAAGTCTGTTCTTGAAACTGTGTTTATACACTTTCTCAGGATAGTTTATGTCTATCTTCAAGAGCCTGCCAGTTCAGTTTCTTCAGTATGTCTGTGACACTCTTCCATGGATCAAACAAACCTGTGACCATTCATGCTGCCCTTCTCTGTATACATTCAAATCCCCTGTTAGTCCTATAAGGTATGGTTCCCACACCCTTGAGCAGTGTTCTAGAACCAGTCACACAAGTAATTTGCAAGCAATGTCCTTAGTAAACTGATTGCACTTCTCTACTTTAACCTTGACTGAGCCTACCTGATCATTCCATTCATATCGCCATGAAGTGTTACACGCAGGTATTTGTATGAGTTGGCCAGTACCAACAGTGAGTTATTGATATTATGGTCATGGGATATGGAATTTTCGAAGCAACTGTTAACATTAACTAGTTTTGTTTTATCAATATTTTTATTATATTTGGTACCAAAATCTGCTGCTTTTTGTTCAAAACAAGATACAAAGCCCTCATTTAACACTTTCCTGACATGAAATGCTGTGTTATATGAGAGATCTGTTTCCCTTTCAATTATCCTTCTATCTAATACATTAAAGCAGTCTAGCTTAAACAGATTCATTCCAGTCCTCAGTTGGCATAAATTGGCAAAACTAGGAAGCCTACGATTCAACAGCATATTATTTGCTTCATAGCCGAGTGGCCAACCTTTAAGGTCCTACAATACTGTAGTGAAGTAGCAGCAAAAACTCCATTGTTGAACATAAGTTAGCCATGTGGCCAACAGTTGTCTAACCAAGTGCACTGTTGACACATAATCCAAGTGATGCATGTTCAGTAGTAGCTGTCATTTCTTTATGATGATACTTAGACAACAGTGTGTGTTTCCAGTCTTGTGCCGAGGAAAAGGTTTCTTCTTGAAGGCAGAAAATTAGAAGATGTGTGCCTTCACCCTAGGCGAGGGCCAATCTTGCCATGGCCTCAGTACGGCCCTGCTACACATCCACATGCACATGTGCCCCCCCCCCCCCCCCCCTCCCTCTCTTCCTAATTCATAAATATGTATTTTCCTAATTATTAAATATATTTGTTTTGCCATGTGATACACACACACGCACACAATTTAGGGTATACAGTTTAGATTTAAACCCCCCACCCCCCTCTGTATCTGACAAGCAACCATTAAACCTAATAATGGAAAATCCAGGATGGTATGTAACAGTATCATGAAAAGGAAAGTTGCTGCTCATCATGTAGTACAGATGCTGAGTCACAGATAGGGAAAACAAAAAGACTGTCACAAATAAAGCTTTTGGCCAGTAGGGCCCGTGTCAAAAATAGACAACAGACACACACACACTCACACAAATATGCTCACACACACAGGACTGCAGTCTCAGGCAACTGAGACCACACTGCGAACAGCAACAACACCAGTGCATGATGGGAGTGGTGACTGGGTGAGGGTAAGGAGGAGGCTGGGCTGGTAGGGGGAGGGATAGCAGGGTTGGGGTGGTGGACAGGACAGTGATGTGCTTCTGGCGAGTGCGCAGGGGCGAAGTGGGGAGGGGAGGTAGTGGAAAAAGGTTCCGATAACCCTCCTAGCCTCAACCTTTGTTAGTTATTGTCCTCTCCCATCTAGCTCCTTCTCTGCTCCCATTCCAGCACTACACAGCCTTCATTCCGCCATCACCCCCTGTCTTTTTACTTCTCTACTTTTTTGCTACCCCACCCCCTCCACCTCTCTGCTGCCCGCCATCTAACCTCCTGGCTGCACTACCCTCTGTCGACCTCGTCCCAGCGCGCTCCCCAGCAGCATGTCACAGTCTGCTACCCCTACCCTACTATCCCTCCTCATTACTCCACCCAGTCACTACTCCCATCATGCACTGGTGCTGCTCCTCGCAGTGTGGCTTCAGTTGCCTGAGACTGCAGCCATGTGTGTGTGAGTGGTGTTAGATGAATGTGTATGTGTGAGTCTGTCATCTTATTTTGATGAAGGCCTTACTGGCTGAAAGCTTTATTTGCGACAGTCTTTTTGTTGTGCCTATCTGCGACTTGGCATCTCCGCTATATGGTAAGTAGCAACTTTCCGTTTCATAATCATTAAACATACATTGTCTAGCAGCCTTCGAAGTAACTGGTACTTTGGAAAAACTGGTAATATCATAGGACACAACTAGAAGTATTACAAAGGTTAAGTCAAAAGTTGTCTTGGCCTTCCTTGAAACATGCTTAAGTTTGCTTCTTTCAAAGTTTCCTTGTGGCTTTAAAAATGTAATTACAACAGCTCGGCTCCACCATCTGTGTGTGCAGAGGATGACGGAGAGCTGTCACCCAAATCCTCAAGTCAGTAGGTATAATACTATGGAAGCAATGTTCTGGCGCATAATAAGGTGTGTAAGTAGATTCAGAAATTTAAAAATTACTGATTAAGTCTTAATATTGGAGGGAGGCTGCATAGTAAAATGAGTTATGTATGGAACACCTGTTCTTTTTCACAATATATTTAAAAAAGAAAATGCATATAAATTATTGATTTGTCCTTGTAAAGTATTTGACTTGGTGTGACAAAAAATAAAGAAAGATGATACACACATATATGTAACATACAGTTAGTTTATTTTTGTATTTATAATAAAAAAGACACTGATTTATCTCACTCTTATAGAAGTTTACAGCACTCTGAATGAAACACTAAAAAATAGTTTTTAATTACAAAAACATTAATGACAACTTTCTTTTTCCAAAATTATTGCAGTGTTTCATTCTTCAGGTATAAACAATTAGGGAACCCACACATCACTCATTTGGCACTCAACATACTCACAAACATAACTCTGCATTGTTCATTCAAAAAACAAAAAGGATGAGTATTCAGGTTTCTCCATCAGTTAAACAACATTTTCAAACTCTCCCCAAAACAACGAACAAAAAGATATTTACACAGGAAGCTGCTCTGCTTTTATTTAACAAAAGCTGTATTGAAATATACAAATATATAAATTATTTAAAACATCTAATATAGTTATTTACAAGCATGTGTTCACCTCTGTTTTGAAGGAAATAATGAATAGTATGTGGCACGTACTAATATGTCATCATACTGAGAACTGCTATAGGGTAAGATAATTAAGTTATGTACTGCTATTGTGGTGACAGTTCAAGACCTTACATTCAGGAAACAAGGCTTCTCTTTCATAATCTGATAGTCAACTATAATAGTAAAAATAAACGTCACAACCATAAATGAGAAGCAACATGCTTTTTAAGTGAAATTTTTAAGATACGTTCATCTTGTGTGTGTTACAAACACTGAAGATGGTAGTGTCTAAGTTACATTTGATGAGCACAACATATCTGACAGTTTATAATCATCCCATTAGACAAGTGATGCACAGTTACGTTGTTGTCATTTAATTCCTTGGATGTAGAGCCTTAAAAAAAATAAGTCATATGCATAGCAGTCACAAAATAATTCTATCACCAGTTTTTCTGCTGTTGTGTATTTTGATATGGCTTTTATGTAGATGCTAGCAGTGTTCTACATTTGATAAAAATGACCTCAGGAAACTAAGAAGCTATCTTGTTTCTGAGCAGGTGGCAAACTACCCCAAGAACATGCAGTGGCAGATTAAAGGAAGTCCTGAAAGCATGATGACACATTAGTCTTACGAAATCTACTGTGACTATGGCACAGTACAACGTATTTAAAATAAATGTCTACATAAAACTGCTCCTTCAGTGGGCACACAGAGAGCTTGAACATAATGTTGTTCAAATTATGGATATACATTTAGTTACTCCAAGTTAACATAACAGTATTCAGTCCTTCACTATATTAAATACGATAACACACTTATTATGTCTCTGAAATGCAGCCTGTAACAGTCACATTCTTTTCACAATTTCCTTCATTTCAAGTCGACACACAATGGCTCCGTTTGGAAGTGTCGGATCTTCACTCTCGAAAGCCTCGCAGTGCAAGTGATGTAACAACCTTCTGCAGTTGCACTGAAGGCTTCTCTCACAGTGAGTCAAAATTTGAAATGTCACTTCCCTGCAAGCAATTAAAACATGTTTCTTGAGTACCTCAATGAGAATTTTTATCACAAGAGTTTTATCCCTGATGTTATATTCTAAAAGTTAATGAAAGGAGGACTAGTAAAAATGAATAGTGAAATCCAAAAACAGGGCACCATTACCATTTTGAATTAAATACCAGTAAGATACAAATATTCTAAATTAAAAGTAACCTTCCATTTTCTTATCTAGTTACATTTCTGTCTGCCAGAAGGTTTAAGACAGTCTGCTGGACGTAAAATGATACAGTGCGTTATACCTGAGTTAGTGATAAAGCTTGGAGGCACTGTACACTGTAGTAGGGGACACTCCCAAAGACTAGAGACTGTTCACACTGCTTACTGTGTACAGTTTCATAGTGTAATGCAGTATGTTGTTATATTCTTGCGAGATTCTACACGTAGCTCAGAAATTCACGTCGGCCAGAAGAAGAAGACGACGATGTCGACAGACCACTAAGTTGAATCTGGGGAAAGTGCCAGCGCACATTTTGGATAACTAACCAGAAAAATAGTATTTTTAGAGGAAGTTTCCAATTAAACCACTATAGTTCCACATTTAAGATATATTTTTTATGGTATAAAATGTTACTGTTGAACTTAAAATATAATAAATTTAGATATTAAAAAAAAAAAAAAAGAACCTGAATCATTACAGTACTCAAAATGGTTTATTAATATCAACAACCAGTTAATTGCTGAGACCTGCAAAAATGGGTTTATTGCTTCTTTGACATTTGCGCTACACAATAAAATTGATAATGCTGGGCACAGACACACACTTTTCTGAAAAATTGCTCAGATGGAGTGCTTAGCACTGCTGAACTCTTGCAATCTTGCCCTATTTTCTTTGGATTAATTTTGACAGAAAATTTGCTAATGATGATGGTGCACTGTGTTCAATTATGTGCCTTCTGCTGGGAGAGCCTGATGTCATACACAATATTCAGCAGCCTGGCTCGCTTTTCTGTTTTGGCTGCTCAGTCGGCATCAAGTGCTGGATAATCTGAAGAGGGAGTGAACTTACCCTGTCCGGTGTGTACAAGTGCGACTGTGGCATCACAAAAGTAGAGCCGATGTCCCTCTCTGCCATTGTGTGCCCCTCCTGTCAACATAAGGCAATCAAAATAGTAATATTCCACATACTATTACCTTGCAATGATTAAGACTTCCAATTTTATACACATGCTAAAACAAAGGCTCAGCCATGCAAACTTAATTTGGAACCCATAACCTATCACCAGACTACATTAATAAATTTGTTCACATACTGTTTTGTGACAGACAACTACATCATATGCGGACTTTGAGGCTATGTTCAGTGTTATCTACTAATATATTCAGCTTGGTACCACATCAATGATTATTAACAAAATTATTATTAAATCAGGTACTGAACAAAATTTCTTATAAGATTAAGGATTTGTGATTGGCATGACACAGCAAACTATCTTGGATGGAGAGTCAGTATTGAAAGAAATAGAATAACTTCAGGCATGTCCCAAGGGAGTCTGTTGGGACCATTGTTGGTGATAATATAACAGTGGCTTGGCTGATAATAGTAATGGTAATCTCAGACTTTTTCAGATGATGTCATTATCTGTAATGAATTAATATTTGAAAAAAGTTACAAGGATATCCAGTCAGAGGTTGTTAACATTTCAGAGTGGTAAAATGTGGACAACTTGCTTTAATTGTTTAGATATGTACAGTTGTGTACTTCACAAAACATAGAAATTAGAATCCTATGTCAAAAATATAAACAAGTCACAACCGGAATCAGCTGACTTGTACAAATACGTACAGGGGTTTGACAAAAATGTTGAAACACCATGAGACATGCATGTTTGAATGTAAATGCAGATACTGTGCAGTGTCCTCAATATGTAGCAAGTGACAGTCGTGTTCAGAAAAGTGTTCCGTGTAGTTGTGAGTGCATTGTGTCAGAGTTAAGTGAATTCAGACGTGGGAAAATTGTTGGTACTCTTATGGTGGGTGGTCCATAACCATGGTAGCTAAAAGTCTTGGGTGTTTCAAGAGGCACTATATTGAAGTTTTATAATGCATGCAGGGAAATTGTGTAAACAACATCCTTTAAGTCACAAGTGAACATGACAGACAGTCACTGAAGAGGATCGTAATGAAAAATAAGATGACGACAGCTGCAAAACTAACTGCAGAACTGATTATCTCATGTGTGAACCTTGTCACCACCAGGACAAGATGAAGGGAGCTCCAGAAGCAAGGAATGTCAGGGTGAGGTGCAATTCGAAAACCACAAATAAGTGATGAAAATGTCACTAAAAGGGACATACGGTGCCGATACCATAAAACCTGGACTGTGGACCAATGTAAGAATGTCATTTTGTTGGACGAGTCTCGTTTCACGCTGTTTCCAACTTCCGGTTGAATTTGTGTCTCGAGACTGAAACACGGTGGGGGTTTTGTGATGATTTGGGCAGCCATACTGGGGTATTCCGTTGGTGCCATGGCTACACTGCAAAGTTATATTATTGCCAAGGATTATGATAACATTTTGGCTGATCCACTGTTTGTTTCCCAATGGTGATGCTGTGTTCCAAGATGACAGGGCTCCTGTTTACACAATCTGCATCATCCAGGAGTGGTTTTGTGAGCACAAGGGTGGACTGCCCCATCTCTAGTGGCTGTCACAGTCTACAGATCTCAATATTTGTGGCTTACTTTGGAGAGGATATGTGATCACTGTCCACCTCCCATCATCATTACCTAAACTTGCCACTATTTTGTAGGAAGAATGGTGTAAGATTCAACTTAAACCCATACAGTACTTGTATTTATGTATTCAGAGATGACTGTAAGCTGTTTTGAATGTCAAGTGTTACCCTAAAATGTATTAGGCACGGTAATGTGTTGTGTATGTGGTGTTTCCATATCCCCGTCCACCTGCTGTAAGTGTAACAATTTGTAGGTATTTGAAATCCAATGATGACATAGGCTCAGTTAAAGTAGGTGTCATACTTCAGTTCATTGGCAGCGTACTGGAAAACTGCTGCCAGTCTACAAAAAAGCCTTCTTACAAAATGCTTGTGCATTCTGTGATGAAGGGCAGCACAAATGGTGACAGATGTGGTTGATGGAATGGAAGACCCTTGAACACAAATGAGAATTATCCTGCTAGAAAATTTTCAAGAACCAGTATTAAGTGAGAATTGTTTCAGTGCAGGAGTCCTGTTACAGATATGTCTGAAAAGGCTGCACACAGAATCACATTTTGGTGTTCAGGTCCTATTTGAGCTAGGAACAGGAGGGGAAAGTCTTTTGTTTATCCTAGGCCAGCAGCGTTTTGTACAGCCATTCGAACATCTGTCTTACTGTAGCTATGTAGCAGCATATTAATGAGAGATTTGAAAGACAAACTGGAACTGGCACCCAGGCAAATTGTGTGAATCAATTAATTCCTTTTGCAAAATATGTTAACTGGGCTGCAATTAATACTCAAGCTAATGACGCCATTTGTAAGTGCACCATTCAGATTTTATGTGCAGAAACAGCCACCCTTAAATAACTCCAGACTGGAGTGAGACTGATGGTCAAATTTGGTCCACAGGTTTATCAGACCTTGTTTGAAGACTACTTTTAACAGTCTAGGGAAAATAAACTTGTTTCATTTGGATTTTATGTGTAAAAAAACAATTTTTTCTGGGTGGTTTTCGAAGTGCACCACTTCTATACTTTAAACTTCTATGAATCAGTTCAAACTTTGCACAGAGGTGATAAATGGATAAAGTCAAAACAAAATTTGTTTCATCCAATTATCTTTATTCATTGTTGAAATATGATAGTTTAAAGTTGAGGTGAATGTAGCACGTAAAATTAGATCTTATCCGAAGTCAATGTACAAATATTGTTTAAAGTGGAAAAAAAGTAAATAAAAATGCATTCTTGCAATAAAATTGGAAAGTTTGCTTTCAAAAATCTACCTCCATTCAGATTTTGCATGCAAAAAAGGTTTCTTTCATGTGCCTTTTCTATGTTTCAAGCTTGTGCTAATCTGGTAGGACTTTCTAAGAAGGTAGACAAATACAAGTAATTAATGCTCATCCTGCTGTTTTCAGAAAGCTTTATTTGTTGTATGCTACAGGCAACATGGTTCAAAGGACAATAAAAACCCCATACTACAGGATGGGTTGTTGCCCGAGTCAACCAATATCTGCACCAGTTGCCAAGCTATGGCGGTCTACTGTCAAAATTATGGTAGAATAAAAGTTGCGAACCAGAATGAAAAATGCTCGTATTGTAGCACAAAAAAGGTGAACCTGGGCATCTTAGGGATGTGGAAGAAGGGAGCTAGCTTTCCAACTAACCTAACAGCTTCAACAACATTTAAATCAAGACATCTTGACATGTAAGCACTTTTTTTATGAGTTGCTTCCCCAGCTCAGTGGGCTTTCTTAGACCCGCACCTTATTTCATGTGTGGTGATGAGTGAAAGAGTGTGGTGTGGATACATGTATAATACAGGGTATCCCAGAGTGGGGATGCATGCATTTAAATTTTAATGACATGTTGTGTCATATTGCACGACAAGACAAAAGCCACATTGTTGGATGACATGATAGCATGTGTCATGTTGCATTACTTGACATGATGCATTGTATTACATGACATGACTACTGACACTAACAAGTAAAAAAATGTGAATATGTCAGGACGTTTTGCTTTAAATGTCTTTGAAGCTTCCATATAAGTTAGAAAGTTAGTTCCTTTCTTTTATATCCCTACTTCTACCCATGACTCTTTTGTGCTACAACAGGAGGATTTCTCATTTTGGCCCAGAAATATTCTTCATCCGCCTTTGTATCATCAGCAACTGCAAAGGCAGCATTACACTAATTACAACTCATACAGAGGAACTGAAGCAGTCATTCTTCTCACACTTAATACAGGTCTGGAATCGGAAGAAATCCTAATGTTTACCTTCTGCCATGCACTTTACAGTGATCTGCAGAATATGCATTTAGATATAGAATAGCAGCAGCTCTGTGACTGTATCTTCCAGCACACTTCAGTGGATGATCAGGCTGTGGGCACTCAACAGAAAAGTCTTGAAGCTGGTGAAGATATTCTTTGCAGATCTAAGTACTTCAAAAAGTGCAGATAACATCAAATCCTATGACAACTGAAGTTAGTTGCTTTCATTTTACCAATAGAATGGCCAATGTCCACCTAATGTCACCTCTAATGGTCAAGTTCTCCACCAACAAGACTCCCCGAAACATTTTGGAGTAACTCTCCACAGAAATGTATCCTATGAAAAACACGCAGAAAATGCTGCAGCAAAGCTGAGACAATGCAAATAACATTGCACAGAAGCTGAGTGATACTTCACGGGGCACAAGAGCTACAACACTATAATTTTCTTCCATAGGTCATCTAATCTGGTAATTCCTAATTCCCATGTACTGTACTCCAGCGTGGCTTGACAGTTCACATGTGAGAAAAGTAAAAATTGAGCTAAAAGCAGCAATGAGGACAACAAAAGGTTGCAGCAGATCTGCTCCTCTTCACTATTTATCACCTGTAAGCCACATTGTGCCACCAGGTCTTTCAAGACAGGATGCCCCTCTCAAGGAATAGAAAACGTGAATTGAAATTCCCCAGCAGCTGAAATGCCTGCACTTAGAATAAGCTGATTAAAATCCAGGCAGAACTGCTGTAAGCAGTGGATTTAAGCATGAAAAGGAATTGGCTGGAAATGAGGACCAGCATTGCCACGAGGAATGTCAAACCCTCGTAAGACCTGGTATGAGGTACGAGACTAGATGGCACCAAGTTAGTGAAACATGCTTAGAGACAGTTAAGAGAATCCCTACAGGCCACACCATATGTGTGAAAAGCCCCCACTGATGGAGACAGGCTCTCTTCTCAATGTTAGTGTGGCAATGAACATCAAACACCTTGTAACAACATCAGGTGCATTCACAGTTGCAAATACAAACAACCGTCAGCTATACAATGAAATGACGACAATGACAATTTGTGCCAGATTGGGACTCGAACCTTGATTTCCCGCTGTATGTGAGTTGTCGCCTTAACTGCTTTGGCTATCCATGCATGACTCAGGGCCAGACAGGAATTACATATAATGTGTGTACCAGTACAGGCTGTGGTGCAGGAATGATGACATCTGTCCGTGAGTCATGCATGAGCCAAAGCAGTTAAGGCAACTGCTCGCATAAAGTGGGCAATCCAGGTTAGAGTCCCAGTCCACAAATCTCGATTGTCATAATTCCCTTAAACAGCTGATGGTTACTTTTATTTGCAAATGTGAATACATTTCATGTATTTCATAATGGCTGTAATTGCTGCATTGGCCGTTCTGTGCATTCATGTCTCAAGAAACATTGCATTGCTCTTCTTAACTACACAGGCAGTGCAATATTTTATCAGATTGTAAAAAGTTGTAGTAGATAAGCGACCCTGGAAATTTAGAATATTTCTTTGAAGTGACAGAGATAGCCCTTAAATTGATTAGAAACTTGGATATTAAACTGTAGATTTAGTGTTTTAGTTACACACACACACACACACACACACACACACACACACACACACACACACACACACACAAGAGAGAATGTTTTTTTTTTTTTTTTTTTTTTTTCTTTTGAGGGGGAGGGGGGGGAGTGTGAATCAAAGTATTTTATACAAATTGTAAACAAATTTGAAGAAGAAGGTGGGAAGATATAGCAAATAAGAATAGTAACACTCACGAGAAATAATCGGTGAACTTAATAACAAAATGTTTAGGGGGAAGTGAATGAAAATGAAAGAAAGTTTAAAAGTCTTTGAACAAGCATTTTCCAAAACTGTCAGCAGATGCTGTAGTGTAAAGAACAATTGAGATTCCAGGTAGGGTGTCAGAGAGGCATGTGTCAAATACTCACAATATGTTGGCTTCCCAGTTGGTTCAAAAACAATCTGTTCAGCAGCACTTTGTTTTAGATTTGCCTGTTCTTAAGCTTCATTTTTAAAAAGGCGGGCAATAAGTTATGTGTTCTGTGACACTTCTGCTTTGCACAGTAATACTCACATCATTGTTGAGGTTGTTCGACGAGTGTTTTGAGCTGTAATTGCTGTGGAGTGACTTCGTCGGTGGATGTATCGTCGTCTCGTCACAGGATCGAGCTTCAGACACGGTCCTGTATGAGAAATTTCTGTAGCAGATTTCAGGTACTTATAGTATCATTAGAAGCACATGCAAAATATAAACACCAGCATTAGAAATTGACTTAATGTTATTTATGTGAAGAGGACTATATGACAAAACATTGCTATTGTAAACATACTAATTTATATTAAGAAATCTTATTTAAATCAGACATCGTTTTCATCCAGATTCTAACTTTCACTTATGAGTAATCAAACACAAATGCTGGGTGTACACAATAAAGGTGTTCAATACACTGTAAACAGTAAGTAAATTATTTTCTAAAAGACTGCAAACAACCAACACACACTTTGAATAAGTTATTGCAAAGCAGAATAGTATGGTAACCTTATTAATACTGGTTTCACAAATAAAATGGTTATTGGCTCACATTTGTCAGAAGATTTCTGTGGTGGTTTTAGGAGAGATGTAATATTGATGTTGAATTGAGTGCTCTAGGCTTCTTTGAATTGTGAAGCTGTTTCGAGGGAAAAACACTTTCATTTTTTAGATGACCTGATTTTTCTGCATCTGGTGATGCGGATCTTGGTAAAATTTTAAAACACATCTTTCCTTCACTCCATCTCAGGTGATTGTCTTAAAACAATGCCATTTCAGAATCTATATTTTGGAAAGCCTCTGCCATTGTCTTTATCAGCTACCTTGCAGGTTTGAATTCCCGATTTTGGTTGCTTCCTTCTTATTACTCTCTGTGATAACCATCAGGTTTTCATTACTAAGGATGACAGTTCAAAACCTCATACTCAATCTCTCCGTCACTATCAGTGAAACTCTTTTCACTTGCATCATTCATACATTCAGCACTGACATCATTCATGCCAATTTAATTGTATAAATTACCATCTTAATGCTAATCTATCACCAGAACGTCTTAACAGTGAGCTTATCATTTGAGTCACGTTTGTCAGAAAACTTCAACAAAGTTCAGTGCAGGCTGCACACCTTAAATGTGGCAATAACCCCTGGTCCCCGGAATGCAGTGTGCAATGTGATGTTACACAATTTAACATAACATTAGGGTTTTTGCTTGATTTAATAATGCAAGGTTTGTGGCCAAGAACATTGTCAAATAAGATAATTCTGACAGCAATCTGTTGTTTTCTCACAGCTTGTGTTCAACTGACTGCTCTGTTTCTTGGTAAAAAAAAAAGCCACTGAAAATGGAAAGGTCATCTAATGTGCTTCATTCCACCTCTGCTGAATAAGCAACTTATTTTTATCAAACTCTTCCAGTGGTTTCTGACTTTATAATATGTTGTCACAACTATTAACTTAAATTTCTGAAGCATTTCCTCAAAAAAGGAGAGTACATTAATCAGAATTTGTGGTACATTGAAACAAAAAAAAAAAAAAAAAAAAAAAAAAAAAAAAAAAAAAAAAAAAAAAAAAAAAATGAGTGCAAAGTTGTTACATGAAAAATGTAATTAAAAGAAGAGAAAAGTTAAAACAGAAACATACATCATTTTTCTATGTTTATTAGCACTGACTTCTCCTTTTTGATTTTCATCTAACCTACTACTTTGTGCCAATTATGTTGTTATTTTAATGTGACACAGATTCTGATGGAGAACACAATGCAATGCATATAATGAGTTTTAAAATATAATGTCGTTAGATTCCTATATAAACAACGAGCACAACAAAAGTACATACACAAAGGTTTGCCTGTATCACATTTCCGGAAGTTTTAACAAATACTACATCTTGTGCGTATAAATGATTTAAAAAAGCTACTCATTCTGTGGTACCTCGATGCTGAAAAGATTTCACACACAATATATACTCTCAGGAAGATGAATAAATTTAAGATTAAGCTTATCTCTTTGGGAATTGTATTCAAACAACTAGAGTCAAAGCTATATAAATCCATGTCCATAAATGTTATTGCTCATGAGTGTATAAGTTTCATGGAATTTGGTGGTTGAAAGTTACATTCTGAGTCATGTCATGTTCTTATCAATAAAATTTTGTGCCACAGTCATTAATTTCATTGCCTTTTAAAATTCAATTTTTCTTCCTGTGCATACTTACCAGGTCATCCACAGTTCTCTTTTAAGTAAAATCAGTCACTAACTTCAACCACAATGAACATCAACTGACAGTTGCATAAACCAAAACTAGACAGAGAATTACTGACTTTGACTACTTTTAAGCTGGTTCTCCACCAGCAAGAAGGGAACTACAGGAAACAGTAAAAAGGAAAAGAATGAGTATAGTTTAAGGTTTACTGTGTCGGAATAGAAATAAACATCAATACAAGCAATGTTCAGTTACAGAATCATACACAGGAGAAGCTGCACAAAAGGCTTTATGACAGATAAGAATCCAAGAACAACCCTTCCAGGTTATTTTACTCCTGTTTCATCAGTTGGTAAGTGGACATTTCTCTTCCATCTCACATACTGTCACTCCTTAGATAAATCTTAGTGATATGGAGTCAACCAGTTTACATTCACATCACACATTCATTTGTGAATATGTCTACATGTTGATCATTTACAATTTATTTTTATTTTTTATTTATACATGAGTGAATTAGTAATTCCTGCCCACCACCTTTTACATAATATAGAAATAGAAAGTCTGCTATGGAATAGAAGATTGTTTAAAATGGTGTACAGAAAGCCATGCACTCACTGAACTTTTCAAAACTTCGTTTATATTTTTAAACTGCTGTCACTCCTCAATAATTTCACTGTACATGTAAGATTTTTCTCTAGTTACATCAAATTTTATTATTTATTATGAACTTATTTGTTATTATCTTCACTCTTTTGCTTTGCTTTAAAGATGGAATGAATTAACAATTTAGCAATTTTCAATGTTGTGAAACTTCTTGTGGTCTTCAGTCATCCTCTGTTACTAAATACGAGACATTTTTGGAAGTATCACATTTCACATGAAGAGTAAAATATTTTTATTTGATTGATTTTATGAAGTACTTTAACACTTCAAACTGTACCAGATATTTGCTGATAAGATTTGACTAAAATTTCAGGGGGTTTCACAGTACATGTAGATACATAGCATAAATTGGAAAGAAACCTTACAGGACTAGTATGTCAGTCATGCAGAGATCCACAGATGCAAAAGCTGTACATGCATGCACAGAGCTGTACTGAGAAGCGAGGGAACAGTGTGAGGAAACAGTAACTGTCATTCAGTGAAAAATGATGCATACGTTTCTTACAGCAGAACTCCGTTAAGTAAAAGTTATGAATTGGTCATTTGCTAAACAGGACAGTTAGGTATACTGTTTATTCATTGCTGCCTCAGAATAAGTAAATGAAGGAATCTCAAATAGAGCGATAAAATGTCCAGGATGATATAAAAAGGAAGTGCCTCTCATGGACATTGCATTTCCAGCACAAATGACCTGTCTAACAATATGCTGTAAATGTTTCCGAAGCCTCCACAGTCACTACCATCCATCACATGCCAGGAATACAATTCCCACATCTGCTTTCCATCTTTACCAACACTCACTGAACATCTGATAACCGCCTGAAAACTTCCACAATACTGTCGACGGCTGGAACAACAACACTGCATTTTCTTACAGGGATCTGACTACCTTTCACTGTGCCTTTCCACTGCTCCTAATGCCCTATTCTACAAACTACATAATTTCTATAATATCCTTATCTGTCACTATACCACTTCTGCTCTCAGTACCCGCACCTCTACCCAATGGTATATCTTGTTATATAATTATGCACATCTATATTAAATTATGTACATGTCAGTTACCAAATCTTTGTGGTGTCAAAATTTATGTAGATCTCACAGTACACAGGTTGTCATGCATAAATATTACAGCTGCCCGACACACGACAACCTGTTTACTGTGGGATCCACACCAATTTTGACATCACAGAGATTTTATAATTGTCACATAAATTTTTTGATATAGACGTACATAATATATGCCACTAACAATGGGCTTTATATCTCGATACCAATGTGATAACAAAATATTTTACATACATCTCATGGTGTACAGCAAGATGACTTTTACAAATACTTGCAAGCTGTGAAGCTCCAAACACTCAAGATTTTCATCACAAACTTGACTGCAACCACAGTTCTTCAGTACACTTCTATATCTTCTTCACAAGGTCACACTGATGAGGAATACCTGCCCACTTCACTTTTCTCTTCTATGCCCTTCCAAGAATTGCCTTTAATGACAAGGCACCATCTGCTTGCTACTGACATGCTAACCATAAACGTACAAAAAAGGGATGAAGCTTAAATCTAATGACCGCTGTACTCAAACTGTTATCATTGCTACCATACAGTGAAGACATGTGAACAATTGGGAGATAGCTGTTATATACGCGTTTAGAATCTCTTAACTATGTGCACTTGCTTTTCTCTGTATATGGCCTGCCTCCTATGTCCTGAATGAGGAACTATCTTTCTTAATGACTTTTAATTGTAAAAAGAAATGGGTCAATACCAGAAATCTAAAGTGTTGTACCTCTTTAAAAAAAATACATGCATCATTGTTCTCTCAGTTTCTGGTACATCATTTAGTGTTTATCAGAAATTGTTAGAAACCTAGAAGAGTGTTAGAAGAAAGCTTACTGAAGAAATGATGTAAAGACAGAACAGAATAAGATGGACAGGACATGAAGAATGCTTACAGCGTTTCCACAGCAGACCCTGCTTTTACCGACGGCTCCGACATCTCTTCGACGGTGATTTGTACACTGCAAATAATAATTTATTCAAGAAATTTCTGACTACGTTGAGTCATGTTGTACTATTATCTAAAATGCCAGAAACTAATATGAAGAGATACTTCTCTTCCTAATACCTACAAAATGCACATAAGATAACGTCTGTCTTAAAAATCCTCTTGTACTTGTACCTGTATATTTAAGACTTTTACTTTGGTTTTAAACATATTTACTGTTTTCTTTTTTTGTTGATATACCTGCATATTTTTGACAAAATTTTCTCACTGATAAAAATTTTTCAGTCCTCATGAGGAACCAAGGATTCTGATGACTTCAGTTGCTGTTATTGGGGGCACAAAAATGACTGGCAGTTTTTTTCTGTAGACACAGACACAGAAAGATGCAACAGAGCCCTGTGTGGGAGTATATTTAGTGGGCTAATGGTAATAAGGGCACAATCCTCCATATGACCATTCCTGTCTTTATTTGTTGCTTATTTAGCCTGACAAGATTATGTCCCTAAGGCCCTCTCTTACATCTGACCAGGAACAAGACATGAAAAATATATTACATAACAATCACAATAATAATAATTTGCATTATTATTAAAAATAATAATTTGTAATAATTCCGACAGTTGACTTTTGTCACAAGTTGTCATTCTGTGACCTGTCTCTACATCTTCATACATCTTTCCTGTTTTCTCTACTGCACTGCAGAAACTTCCTATCTTCCAGCTGTGTGTAAAGAATGGCAAAACAGTCCTGATAGTCTGACAGGAATTTAATTTCAGTTGATATTTTGTGTTCTGCCTCAGGAAGTCAATTTTGTAAAGCATGAAATATTGCTTGAAAAACTGGTTTTTATGGAAGTAGTATTTTATCACATAGCAGACCCACTTCATACTTAACAAAAATGAAAGACAGCAAATTCTGGTTAATAACTCAATTAATGGAGCTGAGGACAGTTTTGTCAGTGGAGAAACTGATACAGGTAATAGGTTTCTACAAGGCTTCATCTTAGATTCATTACTGCTCTGATGTTCTGCATCATGCGCTACAAGCAGAACTGGCCCTCTTTGCACGTGGAATAAGTATTATAATAACTGAAAGTGTATGGTTTTAAAATTATTATTAAGCATTTTTCTTCCACTGCTCACTTCCATAAGTTTTTGACTACATTATGAACTCAGTTTGATGCATCATTGGGCACAAGAGCAGTCATATTGGAAAAACATGTTGTGGCATTTATTTCAAGAATGTGGAAGATCTGCAGAACAGTGCCACAATAGCATTAATCATGAAGAGGAGATGGTCACATGATCAAAACTAATTGGCTGTGAATAAATATTCATCACAGCAGCTTTAGGTGGTTGCATGCTGCCACTCCATAATTACATCTGTTATCTATCAAAATCTTGTTGAATGTCTCTGAAGCCCAGAAAATGCTGACTAGTAGGGGAAAGGAAACTGTTCAGCATTTCCTTCTCTCATCAGTTAAAACCACTTACTCCCATACTTTATCTTTTATGTTTAATAACAAACTACTGTCTATTTGCTACATGCAACAGAAATCCACATGTAAATATCTATGCTTGGCAAACACTGCACTATTTACAAGTTGTGTATCATGCAAGTAGCAGCCAAAAAGTAAATAAATGAAAAGAAGAAAAAAAATTGAAAGTAAAAGGAAAGAGAAATTCCCTTACATTTGGACCCAATACTAGTGCGTTTCAACGTTGAATGATTGTGACAGAACTGAACATGTGTGCCATACATTTTTTTGAGACTAATTAGAATTAAGTCTAAAATTCTGTGTTGTGAAATAGCTGTAGTGAATATTCACTCCTGTAATTTCAAGGCAAGAATTATAAAAGAAATTATTTATTTCATGGCACATCTTGAAAATTTTTGCATGTACTTACTGATAATGGAAACCATACACCTACATTTAATTCCATAGATCTAAGAAAACTCTGCTGTCATTGAAGTGCAAAATTTGAATTGTAAATGAAAATGACATAACACAACCAGTCTGGCTGCAGGTTGGATGGTGGCACATACAAGAACCTAACAACTCAAAAAATCTCTCTCTCTCTCTCTCTCTCTCTCTCTCTGCAAGAAGTGACTGAGAGGCTCCTCAGGCTGAAGGGGTGAGATAACTGCGAGACTTGTAGATTGAAGGAGTGGCAAGAAGGGGTGGGGAAGCATTAGGTGGCAAGAGAGGGACAGACAGATGGTGCCCTTTGGTGGCAGCAAAATGAAGTTTGGGTAAGCACAAAACTTGGGGCAGAAACAAGAGGTGTGTGATTACTCTAGGAAAGCTCAGAAGCTAGTACAAATCTGTGATCTGATAAGTATGTGCTACCAGCCAATCAGCTGCAGGTGAATAACTGCATTCGTACATTTTTAAAGGATTTTCCATTATCAAAAAGTTTAAATTTTAGTGGTCAAAAGGCAAACATTGTTTCAAACTATGATATAACTTCTCTCTGGAAGTTAGTAGTAACTATACTTGACTCAGTACACTATGTAATAGAGTAAAGGGATATCTAGGAACCATGCAACAGCTGTTGCTGAATTAATACAGTAATTATTTTGCTTACAAATGTTGCCTCACCTGCCACATATGAAGAAAGGTATAAAATAAAAATCTACAGGTTATTGAAGTGTAAGTGGAAGAAGAAAAAACACACTGTACTGTGAAAAGAAATCTGAAAGTGATGTCAATGTGCAGCCGACCTGTCTGTCGTCCTCAGCGTGGAGCCATTGTGGACGACTGCCGATGCCTCCGTGTCGGAATCCGGCTGAGGCTTGCCGACTGTTGCCGATACCTCAAAGCCTGCTGACACGAGGGCTCCGGGTGCTGGAGGTGGAATGTTTCCTGCAAAGAAAGCCAACTGTGTTACGTGTGTCGCACTTTGCACTGCATTTTGTCGACATAGATGTTGACTTGTCAATGCCGAGCAATAGTTGTCCCCAATCCCATTAGCAACTGACAGCAATACAGCCAGTAAAACAGCTCATACTTCCTGGAGTGTGGAACCATATTCATTTGAACAATTAAATTTTGAGTGGACATGTGTAAGTAGACCACTTGTTGACAATAAAGGTTAGGTTTTTAGCTGACATTTTTTGTATTGAGACAGCTTTCCTTGAAGTGAAAGTAATTTTAAGTACCAGAAAAATCTTCTTATTACAAGTACTGAAATTAGTTTTTGTTATTTATGCAGCTTACTGAACAGTTAAGATTTTTTTTGTAGCTGGAATTTTACAGGGTTTGATACCATCACCTCTAGTCGCCTAGTACCTCCTGCCAGGTAAGGGCAACCTTTGGTGACCTGTTAGTCTGATTCACATACTTAAGTTTGTGGGCCACCTTGTCACATGATGTGAGAGCAGCAATGCCTTAAAACATGAATTTTATAGAGTACATTAATTTTATGTTCACCCCATCTTTAGATGTTTACATTTATTTACCTGTAGTGAAAATTGTTTATTTACTTCTGACATTTCATAGTAGCTCTCTTAACAACTTCCACTGCAAAATTCTACAATGCCCTTTGTAAAGAAACAATGTTCACATCATATAAATAAATGTAAACATATGAAGATGGGATGCCAAGTGTCTTGAAATGCCACAGAAAAATTAGTGCATTTTCAAGAGTTACGGTGTCCTAATATGTCCACAAAGGCCAAGAATTATTTGGTAATTTTAATATGAGAAACAAAATAGAGCAATGAGATAGGCAATCCCAGTCAACAAGCAATTAGGAGTAACTTTGCTATTTTGGGCCACAAGCAGGTCATTCGAGTTTCTGAAATTTAGTATCCGAATATCCACAAACACTATTAACAAGTTTTAAAATATTTGTCCAAAAATACCTTTGATGACTGATCACATAGCCATGAGTTGTTACTGCAACACTAAATAAATTAAGCCATCATTTCCTTATTCCTTTTAAAAACTTGAAAAGTTTAGATCACATGACCTTAGCATATGTTTGCTGTATTGCGCAGTAGCCAAACTGGAGAAATGTGAATAACAGAAAGGCGAACTGTCAAGCTGACAATATCCAGCCTCACAAGTTCAGTACAGATTGATAATACTGAGTGAGAATATTTTGGTCACCATCATTACTGTTCCTCAATATTTCTAGTATTGACAATGAGACAATACTCACCCTTAGTCAGTCATTATAGTGACGTATGGACAATAATATTGAACATATGAGGGCCCTGGAAGTAACTGGAAATACATAAAGGGTGGAGTACAATGCAAGTGCCATGTTCTTTCTCCTATGAATGCCTTCTGCTGGCCAATTTCAAACCAATCACAGGATGGACCTGACCTGTGAACCACTGGTTGCCCACTGATGCCCTATGTTATACATTTGCATGAAATCATTCAACACAAATATTCATTGTGGTGGACACTGTATGATGGTATTTGTGTTCCAAATGAAAACAAACAATATTCTAATTCTGTGTACTATTAAGTATGTCCTTGCGCCACATGAAAGTCTGCTGTAAGCGAGTGGTTGCCTTTTCATTATTTTATGTCATATTCTAATGGTGAGTCTTGAGTACATTTAGATAATAATGTAAATTTTAGTTTTAAAACAGCAGTCTAGATATTTTTACCAGTTGAGGGTTTCCTCGGAGACGAATTCTTCCTCGGAGTGGATGACTCCGTCGCTTGGCTCGATGTGTTGCTAGGCTTTTGTTTTGACGTCTGCTGCTGGTGTTGATGTTGATGCTGATGATGCTGCTGCTGATGATGGTGATGTTGCTGAACATCCTAAAACAATCATTACTACATTAGCAGTATTCAAAGACTCCAAATTTAGAATGGACAGGTGAATATACTGGACTTTTATGGAACTGTTGAGACTGTAAACTCAGGATAGAAAATTTAAGCAGTGGATGGTGATGATGTCTGCAGTAATGTGGAATGTTGTAATTCTCATGATCAGCTCATGGTTATGTTGATGGGCGGATATATGGCTGCTTGGCATGGGATGTTATGTAGGTAAAGAAGTATCAGGAGCTTTACGGGAATTGAACAGGACAATTTATGAGAAAATGTGTTGTGAGTCTTATGGGAACTAGATTTTTTTTTTAAATTTGGGTGTAATGGAACAAAAATAAAATGTCATGTGACAAGGGCCTCCCATCGGGTAGACTGTTCAGTTGGTGCAAGTTTTTTGATTTGACGCCACTTCAGTGACTTGCATGTAGGGGGATGAAATGACGATGATTAGGACAACACAACACCCAGTCCCTGAGCAGAGAAAATCTCCGACCCAGCCGGGAATTGAACCTAGGCCCTTAGGATTGACATGCTGTCATGCTGAACACAGCTACTGTGAATGGACATAATGGAACTGTGGTTTTAGAAAAGATGATTTGGCCTCAACATTCAAACAACTATGATGTCATAGCAGACAAAACATACGGGTAGTGAGGAAATTAAGAGCATTATATTTAAAGGAAGCACACCAGCATTCACTTTAAGTAATAGAGAGATAATACAGAAAATGTAAATTTGGGTAGTTGGCTATTCAGTCATCCTGAATGTGAGTGCAGTGCCTTAACCACTGACCTCTGTAGTTTTGTTTGATTTCCTTAGGGGACAGGAAGGGAATGGGCTACAGCTGGTAAGAAGGAGAAATTGGAGCATAATTTTCTGGATGAGGAAGTTGAAATAGGCTGGACTCAATTGGGCCCAGTGGTGGTGTATACAAAGCTGAAGGTGAGAAGGTGTACAAGGCTGAAGATGAGAAGGTATAGAAACTTGGCAATGGACAATGTATGGTCAAGAGTGGGGACTGAGGACATAGTGGCATTTGGCTGCTCAAGTGAGCAAGACAGTGTTAAATCAGGTACACAATGTCAGATGGATGTAAAACTGTAAGTTATTTTAAAAAAAGTCCACTGAGTAATGTATTAAATTCCTGAAGAGATTGATGTATAGCCTTACTTACCTTCAGGTGGTGCAGCCTCTAGGACTTCTGGCAAATTTTTCTTTAAAATTATTAACTGATTTTCTGTGAATAGCAAGTTGCTGAACTAGGTAAAATACACTATATGCAATTCTGTACCACATAAGGTCTGACTAGACCGCTAGCTATAATAGAATACTGTAAATTCTTAGATATTTAGACTGAAAACATACTGAACTGGAAATTACATGTGACACATGAAGAGCTCTACAATACTCCCTATAACCAGATAACATGTCAGAACACAACATTCACTGTTCTCAAGTTATTTCATTCCAAAGGTAGAGACCTTTGTAAAACACATTGTAGAAGAAAACATATGCCAATAAGCATGTTGTGTGTTTTGGAAGCATAGCCGCACATATTTATAATTATTTTTTGAGTGGTGGTGGCTACTGACCTGCTTGGAGGCGCCCTCTAGCAACGCGAGCAGCTTGCTCTCGTGTGCGATGGCACGTTTCTCTGCGTCACCGAATGTCGACATGGAGACCAGAGTGGGCAGTGGTTGGTGGGGCGGCGCCATGGGTGACGGACGGTACTTCGCCCGAGGAATCATTACCGTCAGTGAACGGTCACGCTGCTCCGGGGGTGGTGGCGGCTGCAGCGGGGGTGGTACAGGTGTGGGCACCGGAGCGAAGCCGGCAGGGGGCGGGGGCACTACTGCCACCACTGTCGCCATCGGTGCCGGTGCCGGACGCACCTTCTTGCCGAACACCGCTGCCGGGGTCTGCGAGAAATGTGAATACACTTCATGAGAGAGACTGTGCAGGTAGTAAACTGATGTTGAACACATTGGTTAAGAAGAGAGGAATTACAGTTGCAACATCAATGAGTACCGAGGCAGATTAGTATTACTGAATGATGAGGACAGTCTAAATGCATTTGTAGAGAGAGAAGTGAAGAGGATAAACTAGCAAGAGGGAGAATAAGATGAACGGAGACAAAACTGAAGATAATAATTGACAACGAGTGTGTGTGTATATATATATATATAAAAGGGCTGGAAGATCTCCAAGGGGCAAAACTGATTGGCAAAGGCATAGATCAGACAATTTATAGGGATGATGATAATGAAACAGAGGTGCAAGAGGAAGAGCAAATGTGTGGAAGGTAAGAATGAAAGTAAGGGAAGAAAGAAAGGAGGGATATGAAGGAAGAGAACACAGACATAAGGGTGGAATCTAGGAAAATTGGGGTAGGGAAAAAAGGAGCAAGGAAGGAAGGCAAGAGAAAAGAGAGAGAATGAATGAAAGGAAGGAAAGCATGCGAAGGAACTGAAGAGAGAAATAAAAGAAGATGGAAAAGGGAGAAAGAGAAGAAATAAATAAATGAAGGAAGCTAGGATAAGGTAAGGGTAGTAAGAAGGAAGTGAGGAAAAGGGAGGAAGGGACCAAAGGAAGGAAGGCAACTAGGAAAGAAAGAAATAGACAGAAAGCAAAGAATGGAAAGGAAAGGGTGGAAGAAATATAAGTATGGGAAAAAGAAGGAAATAACAAAGTCCAAGAAGAGAGTTAAGAGGCAGTGAAAAAGTGTACAAGTCAACAGATTGAAATAGTATTCAAAGACCAAAAACAAGACTGGGGAAATGTTAGCTAGAATGCTATAGGTGGAAACACGGATAAATTCAGTGGAGAGTAGAATTTTTTTGCGAAATGAGTACTGGAGAAATCCAAAAGTAATGACTGTAGTGCAAGACAGAATAGGTCATAAGGTGTATTATTTAAAAGCAACTGCAATCAGTGAATAAGGAAAGATGAAAAGACTCGAGAGGCAAAGAAGAAATTTGTTGACCATACCAACCCGTTAGCCAGACTCATAGTGAGAGACTCCAAAGAGCCCCACTATGTCAGGTGAAAATTCTTTCGTAGATGTGATGACAAAGAAGAAAGTGGAAACAGAATTGGAGACGAAAAGAAAAAATGTTGGGGAATACAGGAGACAGTTGGGGGGCGGAGTGCTCGTATGGTGAGAGTCGAGAGGAGAGGCTGTTGTTTGTCTACAACCAGTATACACACCTGGCTCCTGGGAAGCGTCTGGTCCCCACTGGCCTCGCTGGCCGAGTCGTGGATCATGGCGCGGCGCTCCAGAGGCCCCTCGCGGCGGGCCCGACTGCGGCCGCGTCCGCCCCCACTGCTCCCACGTGCGCAGGTCATCAGGACGCACACCAGCAGCAGTGCCACCAGCACGCAGCCGATCGTCACCAGTGCGATCAGCAGTGCTGCGACACAGGTGCAAACTGCCCTCAGCGACACACCCGCACTTCGTTCCCTGACAAATAACTGTGCTAGCGGTACCTACAGGAACAGAGTTCCAGCCACCACACCAAATGAACCGGCTCGACATGCCACGTAACTGTGACATCACCCGTCTTAGTGGCCGGTTAGAGTGACAGTTGTAGACAAGGAGTCTACCTGACTTTGTGGTCACAACTGTCAAATGAACAGTTCAACATTTGTTTGTGGCATTCGACGGTTGTTACACATGAGGTTATTTTGAGTGGTTGAAGTGATTTCATAAATTCATTGTAGCTACATTAGTTGATGTATTGTTATAAAGCTCAACACACATATAGAAAATCTCAAAAAGTTTTGTACTCTAGCAACCGCACTTTAGATTTCTGCCACAAAAATAGAGCAGTGAGTAGTTAGGCAAGATGGTTACACACTCCGAGAAAGCATATGTCGTGATCAAAATGCATTCATGTCGGTCTACTGTTAACAGGGCGATGACAGTTTAGAACAAAGGTCGACAAAGGCCCACCGACAGCCAACTCCATTCGGTGGTGGTATACGCAGTTTAAAGCTTCAGGATGTGTCTGCAAGGGGAAATTAGTGAGTCAGCCTGGAGTGAGTGAAGAAACGGTTGACCATTGCAGGACATGTGTATCTGGATGTGCTGGAAAATTAGCTCATGCAAAAATTGGAGACTGATAGTGTGGACTTCATCTACCAACAAAATGGTGCTCCACCCCAGTGCCATCACGACGTTCGTAAATTCTTGTACAGAAAATTGAGAAATTGATGGATCAGATTTGGTAGGACTAATGAGCAGTAATTTGTGTCACGACCTCCACACTCTCCCAACCTAACCGCATATGATTTTCTTGTGTGGAGTTATGTGAAAGATTCTGTGTTCAAGCCTCCTCTACCAACAGAATTGTGAGTTCACAGTTGTTAGGAACATGCTGCACCAAATGTGGAGAGAACTCTGTTATCAACTTGATATCTGCAAGATCAGTAGGGAGGCACATGTGGAGCACTTGTAATATGTATATAAACTTTTAGAGTTTTTCTATGTGTGTGCAAAGGCCTGTGACAATGTGTCAAATAATATACCTACAGCAGAACTGTGAAATCACTTGAATTATTTATAATAACCTTGTACTTATGAGGATGACAAGGCCACATCCATTGGTGCACCTGAGAATGGGCACTGGCCAGCAGTGCTTAATAAGGTAATCATTTAACTAATAGCCCTGTAGGAATGATTCTGTTCCTTGACTTTCAAGAAAGGTGGTCATGTGACGCGAACACTGACTGAGAAAAAAGTAAGAAAGAGAATGTCACGATCATTCAATAAGAGCTGTATGCCCTCGGAGAAAAAACAACAGACATATCTTCCCAATCGCTTTCAGCTGTTCGCAGTACCAGCACGGCAAGGCCGTGTTGACTACTGTTGCAAAGCCAGATCAGTCAATTATGCAGGCTGTTGCCCCTGTAACAACTGAAAAGGCTGCTGTCCCTTTTCAGGAACCACAGATTAGTCTGGTCTCTCCACAAATACCGCTCCACTGTTGTGTCTACGGTATGACTATCTGTAGGATCAAGTCACCACACCTCGACAAGGCCTGTGCTCTGTGACATTTTTGCATCATCCAGAAATCATTACATTTAGTTAAAATGAAAAATAAAATTTTATGTGGACATTGTTGCATTAATGATAGATGAAAAATAAAGTTGAGTTTACAATTTAATCAAATTTTTGTGTAACTGAAACTTTATGTAACTATTTTGTTTTTTCCCCTCTATGTTAATTTAAGTTTCACTTGTGCATATACAATTGTAAATTCAGCTTTATTTTTCATCTGTTGTTAAATGTTGTAATATCCACTTATGTAAAGATTTCTGTGTAATATAACAAAAGTAATACTTTTCTTTGTAATCATTCTGCTTCTCATTCCTGTATGTATCACCTGCATAAGTAGTGTCTGTGTAAGTCTTACGTCACTTTATCTGCATTTGTAACATTCAGTTGTCATCTCACAAAGGCATAAGATGTTGTTGTTGTTGTGGTCTTCAGTCCTGAGACTGGTTTGATGCAGCCCTCCATGCTACTCTATCCTGTGCAAGCTTTTTCATCTCCCAGTACCTACTGCAACCTACATCCTTCTGAATCTGCTTAGCGTATTCATCTCTTGGCCTCCCTCTACGATTTTTACCCTCCACGCTGCCCTCCAATACTAAATTGGTGATCCCTTGATGCCTCAGAACATGTCCTACCAACCGATCCCTTCTTCTGGTCAAGTTGTGCCACAAACTTCCCTTCTCCCCAATCCTATTCAATACTTCCTCATTAGTTATGTGATCTACCCATCTAATCTTCAGCATTCTTCTGTAGCACCACATTTCGAAAGCTTCTATTCTCTTCTTGTCCAAACTATTTATCATCCATGTTTCACTTCCATACATGGCTACACTCCATACGAATACTTTCAGAAATGACTTCCTGACACTTAAATCAATACTGGATGTTAACAAATTCCTCTTCTTCAGAAACGCTTTCCTTGCCATTGCCAGCCTACATTTTATATCCTCTCTACTTCGACCATCATCAGTTATTTTGCTCCCCAAATAGCAAAACTCCTTTACTACTTTAAGTGCCTCATTTCCTAATCTAATTCCCTCAGCATCACCCGACTTAATTTGACTACATTCCATTATCCTTGTTTTGCTTTTGTTGATGTTCATCTTATATCCTCCTTTCAAGACACTGTCCATTCCATTCAACTGCTCTTCCAAGTCCTTTGCTGTCTCTGACAGAATTACAATGTCATCGGCGAACCTCAAAGATTTTATTTCTTCTCCATGAATTTTAATACCTACTCCAAATTTTTCTTTTGTTTCCTTTACTGCTTGCTCAATATACAGATTGAACAACATCGGGGAGAGGCTACAACCCTGTCTTACTCCCTTCCCAACCACTGCTTCCCTTTCATGTCCCTCGACTCTTATATCTGCCATCTGGTTTCTGTACAAATTGTAAATAGCCTTTCACTCCCTGTATTTTACCCCTGCCACCTTTAGAATTTGAAAGAGAGTATTCCAGTCAACATTGTCAAAAGCTTTCTCTAAGTCTACAAATGCTAGAAACGTAGGTTTGCCTTTCCTTAATCTTTCTTCTAAGATAAGTCGTAAGGTCAGTATTGCCTCACGTGTTCCAGTGTTTCTACGGAATCCAAACTGATCTTCCCCGAGGTTGGCTTCTACTAGTTTTTCCATTCGTCTGTAAAGAATTCGTGTTAATATTTTGCAGCTGTGACTTATTAAGCTGATAGTTCGGTAATTTTCACATCTGTCAACACCTGCTTTCTTTGGGATTGGAATTATTATATTCTTCCTGAAGTCTGAGGGTATTTCGCCTGTTTCATACATCTTGCTCACCAGATGGTAGAGTTTTGTCAGGACTGGCTCTCCCACTGCCGTCAGTAGTTCCAATGGAATATTGTCTACTCCGGGGGCCTTGTTTCGACTCTGGTCTTTGGCATAAGATGCCAAAAGCAAAAGTGACCAAACAAATATTTTGCAGAACATCAGGAATGTGTTTCTATTTAAAATAGTATTTTTTCATTCATGGTTCCTGCAAACAGGTCACTCATTTAATTAAGCAAAAATATCTCTGCTGGTTTGTCATTGATGAAAGATGAAAAACCAAAAACAAAAAACAAAAAAAAAATGTTATTCATCACTCTGTCTTATCGTGCAGACCCAACTCTGGAGTGTGCTCATATTCTAACATGAGTTTGCCAAAAATAAATGTAAGTACACAGAGATGTAACAAAATAAAACTTCATTCGGGTAACTGAATGATAGGCCTCTCATCTGGTGCCTAATGTAAACACAGCAGTCATCCCGGATTCCAACCCCAGCTGATGCTGGAATTTTCAGAGTATCTGGCCCTGGCCTCTACCTCTGCTTCTGTTCTGGCATGTGGAGCATGTCAAATACTCCCATGGTGTCTGTGCTGCAGATCCCACAAAGAGCCTACTCTCACACAACACAATATTACATCTCTAGGATTACAGAAATGAAAAAAAAACTTTCTAAAAAGGTGTTTTTTAGTGTTCTGAATCTAAATTGATAAAAAATATCATTTATAGCATTTTCACAGTTAATGCTAATATAAAAAAGAAATGAATTTCTCAGCGATTTTACTATCCACCTTATATATTTCATATACTCATTTGGTCTGATTACTAAATACCATAACTACTACGACAAACTCTTGGGATGTTGTGGATCCAGAAAAAAACTATATGACCACCTCTGCATTTTTTAAGTTGGGTGTTGCAAAACTATTTGTGAAAGCCTTATCCAAAGATGGAGAATGTTTCAAGTAGAGTTTGCTAATCTACAGGGTGTACATAAAGTCCAGGAACACTTTCAATTATCTATTGCACAGTAACCAAACATTGTACAGATGTCATACATATGTCACTTTGAAGAGAAACCCTGAAAGTTTTTTTTCATGTATACCACCACAGCATAGTTTGGTAATTTGTCGATAGTCAGGGCTAGTTGCAAACATGGCCACCCTTCTTCGCCGAGAGCACTGTTGCTGGATATTCCTACTTGGGCATGTTGCAGCAATGGCTGATGCCTCAAATGCGATCAGACTCTCTGTTCATCTTTCAGCAGGATGGGGCTCCACCCCATTTTCATCATGAAGCTCGTGGGTACCTCAACACGGGGCTCCCACAACGATGGATTGGCTGCGCTACAGAAGGGACAGCTGTTTCATGAGAGGCCTCCCCAATCACCAGATCTTGTGTGACTTTTTTTCTGTGGGGACACATTAAGAGCTGATGTATGTACCACCTCTACCACTTGATGTAGCAGAGCTCCGGGACAGAATATGGGAAGCAACTGCCACAGTCGACGATGTCATGCTGGGACGGGTATGGCAAGAATTCGATTACCGTATTGACATCCGCTGGGTCACTCATGGTTCGCATATCAAATGTTTGTAAAAAAAAAAAAAACTTCCAGAGTTTCTCTTCAAAATGTGATATGTATGATATCTGTACAATGTTTAGTTCTTGTGCAATAAATAATTGAAAGTGTTCCCAGACTATGTACACCCTGTATAATAAGTGAAACTGACAACTAAGAAATAGGAATGATGGAAGTCAATATTGCTATTTACCATTCTCTTTGCTGTTTAAAATTTTGGGACCCACAATAAAGTGCAGTTATTTTGATACTGTATTATGTACAAATAATCCCTTCCACTCCCCCAACCTCCCAACTGTGCAGATGAATCTGAACTAACACTTGTATATCTGGAATGAGAAGAAACTTCTGCTTTTAAATTCAGTGGTATACTTCCACTTAAAAGTGTGTCTAAATTATTTTATTTTTATTAATTTACATGAAAGCAATGTTAAATGTAACATTCTATATGCAATAGGGCCACTAGGGAAATGGTTTGCATTAAATCTCATGATAATAGAATTACTTGTCACATGTAAAGTACACAAAAATTTGGTAATTGACAAATGGAGCAATGATTGCACAGTTTGTTTTGTAATAATTGTATAAATTAAGTTACTCAATTTTTTTGCAGCCATACTGTTGTTCAACACCCTTGTAGTAGTGATCTTTACTAGTCCCTCTCTAGTCACTCAGCCATCTACAGTATAGGAAATTAAGTTGTGAGGGTGTGATTCAGACCCGGATAACTCAGCTGGTTGAGACTGCGTCAATGAGTAATGGAGGTTCCATGTTACTGGTCCCCCACACAGTTTTAATGTGCCAGGAAGTTTCAAAGGCTTTCTTTGCTGGTAACACTGTAATGCTATCAGAGATGGTGACAGACTTGGAAGATTAGCAGCTGAAGGGAATCAATAAGCCTTGAAGCAGTGTAAGTCAACAATTGGGCAGCCATCTTTGCACTAACACAGCTGTGATGCAACAACTGGCCATTTGTCAAAAAATAAGGAACAAGGATAACTGTTGCAAATTGCCAAATTGATAGTACAACTTTAAGCTATTTTATTTCACTTTTGAAGTATTCACTTCACCCTTATAGGTACTGGTAGTTACAGAGGGAGTTAGTCATCAGAGCTCGAGACCTCAAGGTGCAAGTGGCGTGGCATACTTACCCTTGAGGTTGATGTGGCAGGTGTCCCCGGCATACCACTGGAAGCATTCGCACTGCACCTGGTCGTCCCCACGTGCGTGGCACGTGCCGTGGAAGTGACACCGCTCACAACCAATCAGCTCAGCTGTAACACAAGCCAAACACCTCAGCTCACTGTAACAAGCATTTAATGTTGTTATTGTTGTTGACTCTATAGTAGGCCTCTATATCTCTGCGTAGCTACTGCAACTGACAGCCACTTGAAACTCCTTGCTTTATTAATCTCCTGGTTCCCCAATAAAATTTTTGCCCCAGACATTTTTCTCCATTACCTAATTGATGATTCCTTGATGCCTCAGGATGTGTCTTACCAACAAATCCCTTTGATCAGTTAAGTTGTGCCATAAATTTCTCTTTCCCAACTCGGGTCAGTACCACCTCATTAATTATTCACTTTACCCCTCTTATCTTCAGCATTATTCTGTAGCACCACATTTCCAAAGCTTCTATCTCTCTTCTTGTCTGAACTGCTTATTGTCCACATTTCACTTCTGTACAAAGCTACACTCCAGACAAATACCTTTAGAAAAGATTTCCTAATGCTTAAATTGACATTAGATGTTAACAAATTCCTCTTATCAAGAATTTTTGTTTGTTTGCCATTGTCAGTGTATATTTTGTATCCTCTGTACTTTGATCATAATCAGTTACTTTACTGCCCAAAGAGCAAAACCCAGCTACTACTATGTGTCTCATTTCCAAATCTAATTCTCCCAGCATTACCTGATTTCATTCAACTTCATTCCATTAGTCTTGTTTTACTTCTGTTGATTTTCATTTTATAGTCTCTTTTCTGACCATTATCCATTACTGTTCAACTGCTCATTCAAGTACTTTGGCATCTGTGACAGAATTAAACTGTTGTTGTCCAACCTCACAGTTTTTATTTGTTTTGAATTCTTCTGTAAATGCAATACAATGTGGCACTGTTGAAGAAAACGTTAGGAGTGTAACCATGCAATCGTTACCTAGTGTATGGCAGACACGGATACAGAGTTCAATTCTGTCAAGAGGACAGGGCACAGTTTCTCAGAGAATTCCTGCACCTCCCCCCCCCCCCCACCACCCCACCCTCCTTCCCCCCCTCCCACCCCACAAAATTTAATTTGCCTTCTCCCACACATTTTACATACCACAGATTTTAATAATAAACTGCCCCTTCTCCACTCGCCTATCCATCTTCCCTTTCATCTGCAACCACTTTATGGGCTGCTGTGAGTGGAGATGGTGGGAATGGAGGGATGGGGAGAGATGTAAGGAAAAATAGCCCTGCCTCTTTCTTACAGTGCAAACACCACACTGTAATCAACTCTGCATTCATTATGCCTAATGCTGTGCTCTGTTGTATTGTATTATTTAGTTTTTAAGTCACATTCTATACTGGCCTGAAGTCATACAAGTTCCAACAACTCCTTCACTCCTAGGAAAATACCAAGTTCATTGTGCATCCATTATAGATTTAAACTCTTACTGACCTGAACAGAGCCTGCCCGGGAACAGCGGGTTCTCGGAGAGGTCGGCAAAGCCCTCATGGCAGCTGCACGTGTACGTGCCCCGGAGGTTGAAGCAGTGTGCATTCTCCGAGCAGTCGTGGTACTGCCGGCTTGTGCACTCGTCGAAATCTGAAAACATCCACTTGGGTCATTTTATGTACAGCACCAGAACAGCCTACACACAAGATAGAACTCTTCTTGACCATAATCTAATAATAGTCTTAGATTTCATATAGGAGTAGACGATATACAATGATTAGTGATTTACTTGATACATTCTATCTTATTGTACATTTGTGATTGTGTTTATTCCTTTCACATTTATTAATCATTAACTAACACTGTTCGGAATAACAGAATGCCCTCTAAATAATGAAGGTGGATGTATTTCATTTGCAAGATTATACAACTGGATAATTTGTGTATACACATCTGCATTCTGTTGACACTGTAATTTCAAATCCAGATAGATAATAATTTACTCCTGTAATACAGTTTTTCTGTGATAGATACAAAAATTACCAAATAGAAAGTTCCAGAAAGACACTACATAAAACTGAAATCAATTATTAAAAGTGTTTGTACATCAGTAGTTAAAAACTTTTAACATAATTTACAAGATTCATATCAAATGAAGTACCTTTAGCACTGAAACCTCTGTAAGCATTAGTAATCAGAACAACTAAGGACCTTGGCAGGAACTTGCATATTTCAAAGGCAACTGTTCAAAATTTTATGAAATTCTGTGCAAAAAAGAAACTGTGTAAGAAAATCAACAGTGTTAAACATTTACTTCATTACTATAAAACTTACTGTTACACTTAAGTTTTTGTGAATATGTAATTTTTCATTATAACTTTTCAAAAGTATTAATACAAATAATGAACTGATCATGACTGACTGTTACTTTCCCAATACAAGGACAGAATGCCAAGTACTTAGCTGGCATGTCAGTTGTTAAAGTACACTCCTGGAAATGGAAAAAAGAACACATTGACACCGGTGTGTCAGACCCACCATACTTGCTCCGGACGCTGCAAGAGGGCTGTACAAGCAATGATCACACGCACGACACAGCGGACACACCAGGAACCGCGGTGTTGGCCGTCGAATGGCGCTAGCTGCGCAGCATTTGTGCACCGCCGCCGTCAGTGTCAGCCAGTTTGCCGTGGCATACGGAGCTCCATCGCAGTCTTTAACACTGGTAGCATGCCGCGACAGCGTGGACGTGAACCGTATGTGCAGTTGACGGACTTTGAGTGAGGGCGTATAGTGGGCATGCGGGAGGCCGGGTGGACGTACCGCCGAATTGCTCAACACGTGGGGCGTGAGGTCTCCACAGTACATCGATGTTGTCGCCAGTGGTCGGCGGAAGGTGCACGTGCCCGTCGACCTGGGACCGGACCGCAGCGACGCACGGATGCACGCCAAGACCGTAGGGTCCTACGCAGTGCCGTAGGGGACCGCACCGCCACTTCCCAGCAAATTAGGGACACTGTTGCTCCTGGGGTATCGGCGAGGACCATTCGCAACCGTCTCCATCAAGCTGGGCTACGGTCCCGCACACCGTTAGGCCGTCTTCCGCTCACGCCCCAACATCGTGCAGCCCGCCTCCAGTGGTGTCGCGACAGGCGTGAATGGAGGGACGAATGGAGACGTGTCGTCTTCAGCGATGAGAGTCGCTTCTGCCTTGGTGCCAATGATGGTCGTATGCGTGTTTGGCGCCGTGCAAGTGAGCGCCACAATCAGGACTGCATACGACCGAGGCACACAGGGCCAACACCCGGCATCATGGTGTGGGGAGCGATCTCCTACACTGGCCGTACACCACTGGTGATCCTCGAGGGGACACTGAATAGTGCACGGTACATCCAAACCGTCATCGAACCCATCGTTCTACCATTCCTAGACCGGCAAGGGAACTTGCTGTTCCAACAGGACAATCCACGTCCGCATGTATCCCGTGCCACCCAACGTGCTCTAGAAGGTGTAAGTCAACTACCCTGGCCAGCAAGATCTCCGGATCTGTCCCCCATTGAGCATGTTTGGGACTGGATGAAGCGTCGTCTCACGCGGTCTGCACGTCCAGCACGAACGCTGGTCCAACTGAGGCGCCAGGTGGAAATGGCATGGCAAGCCGTTCCACAGGACTACATCCAGCATCTCTACGATCGTCTCCATGGGAGAATAGCAGCCTGCATTGCTGCGAAAGGTGGATATACACTGTACTAGTGCCGACATTGTGCATGCTCTGTTGCCTGTGTCTATGTGCCTGTGGTTCTGTCAGTGTGATCATGTGATGTATCTGACCCCAGGAATGTGTCAATAAAGTTTCCCCTTCCTGGGACAATGAATTCACGGTGTTCTTATTTCAATTTCCAGGAGTGTATAAAGTATAGGGTACACAAGTTGTTGTAATGTTTCAAACAAAGGAATGTACAAATTATTTAACCCGTCTGTGGAAAGTGAATGAATATTTCTTTGAAGACTGGGACAATAAAAGATAACATTGACTAAAAGGCAGTGTTTCATTCCGTAGTTTGAAAATATGACATGGACCTCTCACTAAAACTAGACATTAAGCCAATTTCAACAATTATGTATGCTTTAAAATTAAACTTTTATCTCTTGTCAAAGCATAATATCATTACTTCAGTTACCCTGCAGCACTGTTGCAGTTAAGTATGTGACTGTATGCAGGAGGAGCTATATTTGATCAGTTAGAAGAGAAACAAAAAGTGGTATATCCACCACAATAGAGGAATACTTAAATGTGAAGGATGTAAACTGCAACTTGTAAATATATCTTTTGAAGTATCAACCACATAAAATGTAGTGTAAGCTCATAATTTAACATAGCACAGGAGAGCATATTTATCTGTATCAACAATACAGTCAGTAACTGGTATCGTTGAAAAAGCAGGAATATAAGCGTGGCAACTAGCTGTGTGCTCCAGGAACAGTTCTGACCCAACTTCATTCTGACTGCTATTCAGGCTCTTTTGCCGACCGTTGTCAGAGTCTGACACATTTGGTTTAATGCTTTAATTTCTCTCTGTAGTATGTTTAGTATGATATTCATAAGAAAGTTGCTTTGCTTTTAAATAGTTCTTAAACACCTCTTAAGTTGCACAAGGATATGAAGCTATGTAATGAAAAGTGTTACTAAAAATTGCAAATGTTATTGTATCACTGTGTTTCTATTCTTAATCAACTTATGAGTCCTTAATATCTAACTGATAAATACTAGAAGTCCTCTTGCTGTGACACCTTCTAAAATCAGTCTACATATTATAAAGGAAAAGGTATGTATTTTACGTATGTACGTATAGATGTATTAAACCGGGGACCTAGAAATGATGGACAGGCTTCGTCCCACCCAGCCCTCAGTGGTTCACAACCCCACAGTAGGCCACAGCAGTCCACCACCCACCCCACCGCCACTCTGAACCCAGGGTTATTGTGTGGTTCGGACCCCAGTAGACCCCCCGGGAACATCTCATACCAGACGAGTGTAACCCCAAATGTTTGCATAGTAGAATAATTATGGTGTACGCATTGCGCAGCAATTGCCGACACAGTAAGGGAAAAAGTTGTGTTACAATATTAACAACATAAAATGCCAAACTCTCCATACAATAGAGTACTTTGCTCGGAAATAAAACTTACCCTCTGCCTCAATGTGCTGTATGCGCTCCTTGTCAGCATAGACGTCGGTGCCTCCCAGGCTGTAGTTGGTGGCTCTTAGCGACTTGCGGAACACCTCCTTCAGTCGCTCCTCGTCAGTATTGTCTGACAGCTGCAACACAATGAACACCACTAGTATCCCACTTCACATATGTGAGTGACATACATTCTGTTACACTGGTACCTGCAGAGCAATCACTTATCTCTGGAGTCCTAACATTTTTTAACCTCAGTGGTCATGTAAAAATAGGCTGTATGACCATCCCTGAAAATCACTGTGCATACCTGGAGGAAACTAACACATAGGCATGCCCCTGTTTTAATTATATTGTGTCTCTGGGCATCATATACAGTAGGTTCAATATGTTCTGTGACTACCTCAAAATAAAATACAAAATAATTTATTTTTCCACACCTTGGCTGCATTGATTGTATAGGCTCTGGAATACCTTGACACAGCTTTGAGTGGAATCCTGTTCAGAATCATCCTCACATGCCAATTAATGTGTTCAGCATCCACAGTGTGCTTCCACTTCAGAGTATATGAGTCCAGGGAAGAGCATGAACTCCACTGGGACCAAGCGAGATATTCAAGGACTCTTACCCCTTGTTTTTGGCCAAATGCTAATGCAGAAGTACGCTATTGAGGGCTGGAAAACGAAGTCACAGAACAAATCCACCCCATTGCAAGATTCGTGCACTTGAAACACATTGGCAAATAAATAAATTAATTAATTTTCCTACCCTTGTGCAATAGTTGACAGAAGAGACAACTTTTCACAAGTGTAGTGTTATCAGTTCTGTAGGCAACTCCTACTCTGTAATCAGCATGCAGCTTCAGCTGACTGCCTTTAGTGACCTCTAGTAGCACTCCTGGGATCAGTTATATAGCATTCAAGGGATTCTGGTGAATTTATGTTAGTTAATTTTATGGCCAATAGTAACTGAAAATGTAAACTACCACAGGTGTATAAGTACAATACTGCCACAAGCTAGTACCTAGCATCATACTATGGATACACATGACATGTTTCAAGTAAAATTTTTCCCTCTACAACTTACAAATTAATAAGAGAAATGAATATTTATTTAGAGATAAATGTATGAAACTTTACTATTTGTGTGAAGTTATGAACATAGTTTATTTAGTTATTTACCAGGGAGCTACAGCAATGAGTTACAGTTTTTTAAATGCAAGATTTTCTTCCATAGTGCACAACACAGTGTGCCTTCCAAAAACCTGCAGATGACATGTAAAGTTGCTGAGATCACAGAGTGACAAGTTCCTCAGTGTGCTGTTTGAAGTCATTTGGGAATGTTCACTCCCTGGCACCTGCACGAGTCTTTAGATCACCCGCAAAAAGAAATCTGCTGTTATAGGTTTCATGTGGACTATCCCTGAGGACCACAGTATCCACACCATCTTTCAGGAAACCTGTTGCTCCATTCTAGCACATCATCGCACACAGAATGTACATCTGAACACCTCACTTAAATAACCATTCCTCCATCCGAACATCCATCTCAACACAACCAATCGTGTGCAGTATGTTCCATCCACCCCTACAACTTTGAATATTGTTAGCTCAGTAGCTAAAATTGACATATGTTTGATTTAAATTGATTTGTACACGGCTACAGGCTAGGAAATAATAATGCTCTAGTTTAAAAAATATCACTCATAGCTTTAAATATCTGGAAAATAACTAAATAAACAACGGTCATAACCCCACAAAAGAAGTAATCTTTCTTATGTTTATCTATCTAATTAAATATTCCTTTCACATTTTATTCTGTAAGTCACAGACGAAAAAAGACTTATTTGGAACTCCTTGTATATCTTCAGCATTAACCATCTAAATACTGACTGATTGGTTGCTTTATTAATATGTGAAACAATTGATCTTGTATGAATTTTCTCGTGTAAAACAATGAATTTTTATGGCTTAAAATTAATTTCTTACACAGTAATGATTTTTTTAAAAATCTAATTACATTTATTTTCTATAGTCTTAGCTACTTATTACTTCTATAAAGACACACCATAAACTTTACTTCATATAATGGATAATGTTTTAATTTAGGTACTCCATTACCACATAAAAACTTTTATTTTCTAAATAATCTTTCAGTTTTGTTGGGAAAGAGTAGATAGTCTCTGTGTCTTTTATATGCTGTGGTAATTTGTTATGTAATATGATGGCATAGTATAATAAACTCCTCTGAGTTCTAACTTTATTGTTTTTATCCAGATGCGAATTGTAGCAATTTCTGATTTTATAATCATGTACAAAACAATTTTCAGCATAGTGGTCAGTATTCTTTTAACATACAGATGAGCCTGAAAAGGCTCAAAAACTAGTTTATGAAAAATACATGTATTTCAAAAAGTTACTAGAAACAGATATCAGTACATGCATTAAATTAATGTAGAGTCACACATCCTACAATATCCATAATGGACAATATTAATTCATCACATCTTTGGAGGCGTAAAATTTAATTTTTGTCTGCTTAAGACTGGATGGTGGCTGTAGTGTAGGTGACGTGTACTGACTGATCAGATGGACGGAACATAGCTCACCCTGACTTGGAAGGTGACGATGATGCCAGCGCCTGCACTCTCATCGGGTGGCAGGAAGGCTTCCACGGAGACACCGTGGAAGACGTCACGCAGGTCGGACTGCATGACCAGCCGGTCGAGACCCTCAGCGGCGGCACGAGATGTTTCGGCAAAGGTGTCGCTGCCCGTGTCTCCCAGGCTGGGCGAGAAGGTGAGCGGACGGTCACCGCGCCGGGCCAGCACCAGCCGCAGTGTATAAGTATATGTTGCTGCAGGAAGGGAGGCCACTCTTTGGTATCACATCACACACCATGTATTGCAACTAGTCTTTCAGCCCCCCCCCCCCCCCCCTCTTCCTCCCACTCTCTCTCTCTCTCTCTCTCTCTCTCTCTCTCTCTCTCTCTCTCTCTCCACACACACACACACACACACACACACACACACACGCACACAGAGAGAGAGAGAGAGAGAGAGGGGGCAGGGGGGGGGGGAGGGGGCAGTGAAAGAAAAGAATGAGAGATGCACAAACAGACAAAGATCATGCTACAATCCTTTTCTGAGTGTGGGTATCTATCATATATTTAGTGAAACAACTTGCCCAAGTGACATAAGGCAGTACTGGCTTAGCCTAAAAGGACATCATCATTTATACACCACTCACTAATAAAATGTACGATCATTCAAGCAAACTCCAGGCATTTCTGTGGGTAATTCTGTTGCTAGCACTCTACAGTGTTAATATCCAAACGCACTCCCTACTTTATAGAGCAGTGTATGATGGCTATGAACCAGACTGCTGGATGTGCTCAGTTACTGAAATGGAGTACTTGGCCTCAACATTTTCCATAACTGGTTTTCAGTGCATTACTTTGCTCGTTATGCTCGCATCACTCTCTGGAGTCATGTTAGATAGTGGCTGCTGTTTGTAGTAGTGTTTGACAATCTAAGAATTATTAACTGAAAAATGTATTCAAACAAATCCTCGAGAGCTGATGTCGAGTATTTGAGTACCAAATCTCAGAATGAGACCTCCCGTTTTACATAGTGATTCAGCTCTTGTCAGCAGCACGCGAGGCCAGAACAAGAACACTGTAATATTGTTGGCTAAATGGTACCTACATAGAAACTTGTCGAATCTGAAGCATGATGTTGGTGTTTTGGAAGACAGTCTTTTCAGATAAACATTGTTGTATGTGGAAACTGTAATGTCATGCATTATGGGAGAAACTCAGCTGGACAGTAACTAGTTCTGAATCTAATTATGTTTTGCTTCAATTATGAATGATTAGTATTCAAAGTAAGTGTATTGCCTCGCCTAAAAAAATATCTTAATACCCACTGACAACAGCTCAACATCCTATTAATCATTTGTAGTGATCGCCATTGTAGTCCAGGTGAACTGCTATCAATGGAGCTACAACTGTGCAATATCTTCTGCGTGAGGGGCTCAGTTGTAGAGGTGACGAGGTGAGTGAAAGAACATTCATGAGGTGTGGCAGAAGAGTATATGTCCACCTGCAATACTCATGTGAAATGTCTGGCTGTTATGAACAGCACCCATACTCATGTTTTCCACAGTGCCATGAGGTATGAATATGGTGTGGGTGTGTGTTTCTTTTGTACTCTAGCTTGACAAAGGATTTATTCTGGAAGCCAGCAAATTTTCTCTCTCCTTTGTGTGTGCATGTTGACGACTCAAAGCTTCTGCTATTTGGGAAGAAGTGTCCTTTGTTCCTAAATTATTTAAATCAAAAGATATATTTAAGAAATCAATTTTGGAATACGCATATTTTATAATTCTGTTTATACAACCCTGTGTATTTTTTTAACAAATAATTTTCTTAAAACAGAATAAGAAATATTGCCTAGCAATGAATATACACTAATCCAAAAATGTGTTTTTTATGCAAAATGTAAGATTTGTTTGAGAAACTAACTTCAGAAAGTGGACATATTTTCCTTCAGTTAGATGAAACTGTTTTCTTTGGAGGTGCATGATACAACATGAAATCCTACATTTCTGATGAATACACACTAGATAAACATTCAAGAATGGAGGACTTTACAACTGCAGCCACATATATGGTTTGAATCCTTTCCATTCTCGGAAACAGATGTGATTTAATTCTGTTTAACTCACTGATGTTTTCATGTATCTGAGATCAATCATGACCACTAGATCTATTCCTAATCAAATGTTTCAGGTGATAATTCCTTCGTAGAGTATAACATAAACTTTGGTTCTCTCATAACAGACGCTTTTGGCCACTACATAAAACTGCTGGAAATGATCTTCCGATTTCCGTATTCTTTCAGTAATTATCCCTAGCTTTATTAACATGTATTGGAAATCAGAACCATCTACATCTACATGGATACTCTGCAAATCACATTTAAGTGCCTGGCAGAGGGTTCATTGAACCAGTTTCACAATTCTCTATTATTCCAATGTCGTATAGTGTGCGGAAAGAACGAACACCTATATATTTCCGTACAAGCTCTGATTTCCCTTATTTTATCATAGTGACCGTTTCTCCCTATGTAGGTCAGTGTCAAGAAAATATTTTCGCATTTGGAGGAGAAAGTTGGCAATTGGAATTTTGTGAGAAGATTCCATCGCAACGAAAAATGCCTTTCTTTTAATGATGTTCAGCCCAAATTCTGTATCGTTTCTGTGACACTCTCTCCCATATTTCACATTAATACAAAATGTGCTGCCCTTCTTTGAACTTTTTTGATGTACTCCGTCAGTCCTACCTGGTAAGGATCCCACGCCATGCAGTAGTATTCTAAAAGAAGACGTACAAGCGTAGTGCAGGCAGTCTCCTTAGTAGATCTGTTACATTTTCTAAGTGTCCTGCCAATAAAATGCAGTCTTTGGTTAGCCTTCCCAACAACATTTTTGATGTGTTCCTTCCAATTTAAGTTGTTCATAATTGTAATACCTAGGTATTTAGTTGAATTTACAGCTTTTAGATTAGACTGATTTACCATGTAACCACAGTTTAAAGAATTCCTTTTAGCACTCATGTGGATGACCTCACACTTTTCGTTATTTAGGGTCAACTGCCAATTTTCACTCCATTCGGATATCTTTTCTAAATCGTTTTGCATTCACAGTGTCATAACAGGTTTTACAGGGGATATCTTTCATGAACTAACTGAGCAAAAACTGCCATGAGAGAACTGGTAATATTAACTTTGACACTTTCTTTAGAAAGGCAGTTTGAAGCAATTGAGGGATTTCATACAAAGCACGAGGTCAAAATAGCTCATTTCCGATAACCAAGTTACTTAAAAGATGATGTTTTAATTACAATTAACTAATTATCAATAAAGATATGTTGATAACTCGTGTAATAATTTGCCTGGACAAAATCCAATTTCAGACTTCCAATCATATAATCATTTGCTATACACTGATGAGCCAGAACATTACGAGCGTCGGCCTACTATCGGTCTGAGTTTGGCTGAGGGCAGATTGTGATGGCCTGGAAGCTCAGCACGAGCATTTTGGAAACCGCATGATTTGTCAGGTCTTCAAAGAGTACTGTAGCGAGTGTGTTCAATACAGGGTGAAACCACCTCCTGACATCATGGGGTTGGGCAGCCACCCATCATTACAGATATTGGATGTCATAGGCTGGACATACTGGTAAAACAGGACAGACAGGGAACCGTGGCGGAACTAACATCAGACTCACTGGGCAGAGTACAAGTGTGCCTGAACACCCAATGCACCAAACACTCATAAAAAAGGGCCTCCACAGTTGACAACTTACGCATGTGCCGATGTTAACACCACAAAATTGGCAACGAAGACTGAAATGACTGTCGGCATTGGACTTTGGCCCTTCCTGATACTGATGGTAGGGCACAAATCCATCATCTTCCAGGCGAACATCTCCTTGATATCAGTACTGCAGGATAGAGACAAGCTAGAAGTGGCTCCATTATATTCTGGGGAAGACTCCCTTGGGTATCCATGAGTCCAGTGGACCTCTCGCAAGGCAACATGATGGCCAAGGAGTATCGTACACTAGTTTCAGACCATGTACACCCCTTCATGATGATAATGTTCTCCAATGGCAGTGGCATTTTTCAGAAATATAATGCACTGTGTCACACGGAGTGTGATGGAGTGGTCCAAGGAACACAGTGGTGAGTTCCAATTGATGTACTGGCCCCACTCCTATTTGCCAGATCTAAACCCAAATGAACACATATGGGATGTCATTGAATACGATGTCAGAGCTCATCACCCCCCCCCCCCCCCCCCTTTCCCCTCAATTCATGGGAATTAGGTGACTCGTGTGTGCGGATGTGGTACCAACTCCCTCCAGTGACCTACAGAGGCCTCATTGTTCCCCCAGCATGATGGAGGTGCCAAAGGTGGAGGTACCAGCTCTTAGTTAGGAGGTCATAATGTTCTGGCTGATCAGTGTACATCCCAATGTTGTTGTTGTTGTGATCTTCAGTCCTGAGACTGGTTTAATGCAGCTCTCCATGCAACTCTATCCTGTGCAAGTTTCTTCATCTCCCAGTACCTACTGCAACCTACATCCTTCTGAATCTGCTTAGTGTATTCATCTCCTGGTCTCCCTCTACGATTTTTACCTTCTACGCTGCCCTCCAATACTAAATTGGTGATCCCTTGATGCCTCAAACATGTCCTTCCAACCGATACCCTTCTTCTAGTCAAGTTGTGCCACAAACTTCTCTTCTCCCCAATCCTATTCAATACTTCCTCATTAGTTATGTGATCTACCCATCTAATCTTCAGCATTCTTCTGTAGCACCACATTTCAGAAGCTTCTATTCTCTTCTTATCCAAACTATTTATCGTCCATGTTTCACTTCCATACATGGCTACACTCCATACAAATACTTTCAGAAATTACTTCCTGATGCTTAAATCTATACTCGATGTTAACAAATTTCTCTTCTTCAGAAACGCTTTCCTTGCCATTGCCAGTTACATTTCATATCCTCTCTACATCGACCATCATCAGTTATTTTGTTTCCCAAATAGCAAAACTCCTTTACTACTTTAAGTGCCTCATTTCCTAATCTAATTCCCTCAGCATCACCCAACTTAATTCGACTACATTCCATTATCCTCGATTTGCTTTTGTTGATGTTCATCTTATATCCTCCTTTCAAGACACTGTCCATTCCGTTCAACTGCTCTTCCAAGTCCTTTGCTGTCTCCGACAGAATTACAATCTCATCGGCGAACCTCAAAGTTTTTATTTCTTCTACATGGATTTTAATACCTGCTCTGAACTTTTCTTTTGTTTCTTTTACTGCTTGCTCAATATAGAGATTGAATAACATTGGGGAGAGGCTAAAACCCTGTCTCACTCCCTTCCCAACCACTGCTCCCCTTTCATGCCCCTCGACTCTTATAACTGCCATCTGGTTTGTGTACAAATTGTAAATAGCCTTTCGCTCCCAGTATTTTACCCCTGCCACCTTCAGAATTTGAAAGAGAGTAGTCCAGTTAACATTGTCAAAAGCTTTCTCTAAGTCTACAAATGCTAGAAACGTAGGTTTGCCTTTCCTTAATCTCCCTTCTAAGATAAGTTGTAAGGTCAGTATTGCCTCACGTGTTCTAATATTTCTACAGAATCCAAACTGATCTTCCCCGAGGTCGGCTTCTACCAGTTTTTCCATTTGTCTGTAAAGAATTCGTGTTAGTATTTTGCATCACAATAACATTCAGTTTAATTTTTAATTTGGAATTTTTGTATTGGTGTTTGTTTTTGTATGTTTCTAGCTCTTCCAGCCCCCTTTTAACTTGGCTCAATTCATAAATTATAAACACAACTTGCACACAAGCAGGACCTGAAATCTGAGGGACTCCAAATGTCATCTGGTCAGCAGCATAACTTAAAAGTATACAAAACTTGATTTTATTTGTAAGACATGACATAATTATAATACAGGGCTTGTCTGGTGCCATTAAAATGAAGTTACAAACCACCAAAATAAAAAGAGTTGCATCAGCTGAAGGGGGACAGTTGTCAAGAGTCTTTGGAGAATATCAATGGGGTGTAGCAAGCAGGAGCTCTGACAGTTAAGGTGCGCATGTTTTTCAAGACGGCACTGCACTGTTCTTGCCAAGTGTGAGTGTGGCAACAATAATGCAATGACATATTTTGGTGCATTTCACTTGTGTTTTTTTTTACCATTCAATTATCAACAAACATTATTGAAAGTTTTGTAAAGTTAAGACTGTGTCAAACAAAAAATTGACAAGTAGTCTGCCAAGTCTGGGCACCCGATGACCTCGAGATAAGATTTTCCACAGGAGCTGTGCATTTGGGATTCTGAATTATTAGTGGTAGCTCATACTAATGTAATTTGAAATAAACACAGTTGGATCTCACAAAGTCCTCCTCTAAGCTCTCGGCGCTAGCCATCTCTAGTCAGTGGTACTCACGCTTGCAGGGTCGGTCCGGGAAGATCCTGGCGAACCCGGGCCGGCAGAGGCAGCGTGGGCGGCCATCTGCAGCCCTCTGGCACACCTCGTTGCGTGCCGCACTGCACTCGGGCCGGCAAGACGAGGACGTCGAAGTGCTGCCACCGCCCACACCGGCCGTCAGCAGCACGTTGCCGCTCGCACCGTCTGCATCCTGCCGCGAGCCCTGCTCGTCCTCCTTGTCCACCTGTCCGTATCCACACACTGGAGTTGTACATCACCCAAGGTGATCACAAGTCAGCTTGAAAGTCACCAAACAGTAGGTCAGAAGTTGGTACAATAGGCACGTAGACATGCCGGTTTCCATCCTGTCGAAGTCTGATATTACAGTGTAGCCTTTGCAGAGTCTGAGAAATTGTGCTTTGGATTGCATTTCTCTATCTGAAAGTATTTCTTAATTTGCTAGAAATGGTCACTATCAGCATTTATAATGTGCGGCTAGTGATGTCTGCTGCCAATGGATGGACAGCAAAAGAAATATACAGAGAAATGAAAGTTGTACTGAGTGCACATAGTAAGTAAAAAAGTTTTTAAAATGAAGGATTTCGATTTGTGGCAGAGAGACATGGACTTTAACAAAAGAAAAATTTGAAAATTAAGGGTTGTGTTGGAACCTGTGGGGAGAGATACATGTTGGAAATTAGTAAGAGAAATGGGAAAACTAATGCATTAGGTAAAGACTGGAATGGATGACATAGTTATGATTGAAAAAAAAGTTGTTGGTCACAGGAATTTCTTGGCAGGTTTCCAAGAACCTACTGGAAACTGAGTAAATGACACTAGAAAATGTGGAAGACTAGCATGAATGCATTTAGCTGTGGACTGCAATGCACATTGTAGTTTAGACGAGGTCTTCGGCCAGTATGGGGTGTCAAAAAGCTGATTGTGATGATGGTGACCTATCAAATATTGGAGTCTACTGACATCGTGATGATAGTGCTTAATCTTAGTCAGGGTGACAGCCTACAATCATTACAACCAAAGACTTCACTGACCACTGTGAGAGGGTGTAAGGAGCCATGAGATGGGAGGAACCCCAGACATCATGAGGCTACTTGGCTATCAATCAGCATTCTATATGTAATTGTTTCTGACACTTTTTTGGTAGTGCTTGGACTCTAGCATGACTTCTTTGGTAGATCTTCTGGCTGGTCATACATCTCTTTTACAATGTCAAGGCTCTGATTATCTTTGGACGCTCGCTCTTGCCATATTTTGCTGTTGTGCAAAGAAGTGAAATAAATCACTTCTGTTTCAACTTCCAGTTGTTATACATATAAATTGTTATTTTAAAATAATTTATATGTTATACATATAAATTACTATTTGAAAATAATTTATATGTTGATTAATTGCAACAGAGCCCCTTTTATTTCTACTCCTCAGGAGTAATTACTGCCACATTGGGAATCACTACGCTGTGGCGACATGAACAGCGGGGACCAACAGCTACCCACACATCAGTGGCAGTACTGTGGCCCGTGCACCAGCAGACCAGAAACTGCAGTAACTCAAACAGGTGAGCTGCACAGTCAGACCGACAGCACACTGAGACACACGCCCAGCTACGATTGGCATGCGCAGACCAGAAATTGACTGGAGCTAATCACATGTGGGTTATCACACCACGGGGCTGTTATTTAGACTCACACTCCAGCTCCAGAAGTCACTTCCGGTGCAACAAGCAACCTTTGAATGACTCTTGCCACGACATCACTCACTACAATGGGATGCCTCACCCCTCTGCAGGTTGCCCAGGGATCAGACTTAGTCCACTTAATGGTGCCGTGCTGGGATGCCTCAGTATACTCTACTTCACTACTTCTTCACCACTCTGACAGTGCCAGACGTAGTACTGGTAGTATTTCTACAAATTTAGAAAATTCATACATTTCTGTCCTCAGGACTTCATCAGCGAAGTACGAACCGGAGAAATTCCGAGGGTGGCGATTCTGTTACAACTTTCTGTACTTAAACATCTGCCTGAGACTCCAGACTAACTTTTGCTTGCTATTTCAGAACTTAACTTGTTCAAATAACTAGTAAACTATATGTTACACTCCAGAATTTAATTTGGTCAAACTTATGAACTTTCAACTTTGTGGAACTCTTTAAGTTATTTTTGTTGTGGATCACTCACTTTAAGAAACCCAAATTCGATTGTGTGACATTTCTGTTGCAATGGGACATACTATACCACTACAGTGAGTATCTATTTTTATGTGCCACATGAATCATTTATGTGCTGCATTCTCCTTTTGAGACAGGATGTAAGACTTACTGCTAACAATGCTTTTTCTCTTGTCATTTTGAGGGACTTAATAGTGATGAGCCAAAACGTGATAAGCACTGCCCACCGTGAGAGTGAATGCTGCCCCTTGGCATTGCAGCCAAGTAATGGAGTAAAGCCAAAGACGAATGCAGAATCATTGCAGTAATGATATGAGCCAAAAATGTGAAATATACTGACAGAAGTGATTTTGACAAAGGCCAAATTGTTATGGCTCAGCGCCTGGAAAAAGAGCATCTCTGAAGGGCAAAGCTGGTCAACTGTTGGTGTGCTACTGTCATAAATATCTACGGGAAGTGGTCGAATGATGGTGAAACCACCAGCAGGCACTAAGGTGTCTAACATCCTTCCTCCATCACAGAATGAGGATGTCACAGGCTTGCCCACTCTGCAACACAGAATGGGGACGATCTGCAGATCTGATGATAGAGTGCAAGTGTTTCATTGCACACCATTCTGTGCACATTGTTGAACATGCTACTATGCAGCAGAATGACCCCTACGTATTCCACTGTCGACCTAGTGACATTGTCACTTACAACACTAGTGGGCAAGGGATCATAGAAACTGAGCCACAGACCAGTGGAATTGTGCAGCTTTGCCAAGTGAATCGAGATTCTCGTTAAACCAGATCAACAGTCATGTCCAGGTACGCTGTCATCCAGCTAACAGCTGCTCGAAATGTGCACTGTGCCACAGATGCAGACTGGTGGGGGACATTTACGTAGGCTTCCACGAGATCCATGGTGGTAATCAAAGGCACTGTGACAGATGTGGCCTGTATGATCACTATTGTGGAACACCTGCATCCCTTTACGTTTGATATCTTCCCTGAAGGCAAAGTTGGTATTGATGTCTGCACCACCAAAACTGCCCAATCTGAACCCAACGGAACACATCAGGGGATGATGTCGGGCACTAGCTCTGTGTCCACAACCCAGTATCGTGTACAGTCAAACCCTACTTTTACACTTTACAAGGGACTTAAAAAAAATTGGTGTAAACCGCGGGAAAATGTAAAATGTGGGAAATAATGCTTTAAGCCGTAAAAGTTGTGTATAGGATACCATCTTGCACTTGATGTATGATATATGTACATAACAGGCATCAACAGACTTCTCAGGGACTCTTTTGTCTAATGAAGGTTTGTTACCTAATAAAAATTGCTGATGTAATTGGAACTGATAACTGTCTGGTAAGTATGAACGTTTGACTCAATTTCATGTCATAATCGATGTTTTTGAAAGCCTGCAGATGTCATTCATTATTTAAATAATGAAATACTGCACTAGTTACGTATGTTTTCATGCTTACCACGACACGTTTCGAGCATTTTTGCTCATTGTCAAGTGTAAATATGTATTTTGTATGGTGTTGGAATGTGTGTTACTCTGTGTCTCTTGCACTGTAGTAGTCTTTTTGAGGTGACCAGGTACTGTGCCTCATCGGTTATGTAGAAAAACAAACACACACACAAAAAAAGTAGCACTCCACGTGGCCACACGCCAAAACATGCTAAATATGGTTCGACAAAGCTGTCACAATGATCACAACAATTATGAAGCTGCATTTGCGCAGTAGAGACGGTTTGGAAATGATTGTGATTGGTCACAACATCTTCATTCGAAGTTTCGAACAAACCTAGTTACTCCCATCAGCCACCACACCATAGAGCTTGGCAGTGGCAGGAGATACGGCACGAATTGTTACAACTTTTACTCGTTTATCAGTTAAAATCAGCTGAGTAGAGTGCCCTGGTGTCAAAGAAACTTAACCACTTAATATTTGTAAACACTACTGGGCGGCCAACATCATGCCAGCATCATATTTTGTCCACAAACATTTTTTTGTAATGCATAAATCGCGGGAAAATTACAAATATGTTGACGCAAAATCAGGTGCAAATTAACATTGTGGGCATAGGAAATTTGACGGGACCAATAAAAAATGTCATAAACGGTGGGAAAACGTTAATTCTGGGAACATAAAAGTGGGGTTACACTGTAATTTACAAGAATTATGTGACCTGTGCATAGACATATACCTCGAGAAGACTACAGAGAAAATATCTGCTGCCCAGAATTGCTGCTGTATTGCATTTCATAGATAGACCAACATGTTGTAAAGCAGTTGCTCATAAAATTTTGGCTCATCAATTTATGTTACACTTATGCTTAACATTGTGGAATGGAAAGTGCCTTAATACAGTGTCTACGCAGCAGGCAGCCTTACCTCATACTCAATGATGCCAGGTGGCAGCGGGGCTCCACTGGGAGGAGGCAGCTTGTGGTGCGGATCGGTCACCACTACGAAGAAGGTGTCTCCCGTGCCCTCCGTGCGATCCCCGGGCCTGTCCCCGGCCCCCGCTGGCGGTGGGGGCGGTGAGCCCGCGGTGGTCACTGGTGTCGTCACCGTGGAGACGGCACTGGTGGTGGACACTCCCACTGGGAAGGGCTGCGTAGCACTCACCTGGGTAAACACACGGCCACTCTGTAAGCTTTGATCTCGCACACACTCTTCTCTCGTACACTATGCTAGCGTGGGGCTCTCGAACCTAGTTTTCATAAACCTATTTCACAATACCACCTTTAGCTGGCTGTATAAGTGCCCTAATACAAAATTTGTGGATTTGGTTCTAGCTGCCATATATCCCCTTCTATAGTCAATAGTTCTGTACTGTTTCCTAATGAACCAAATACGAGTGTACAGAATATAGGACCATCTTTGTGACTGGACTGAAGAGCTGCTGTCAAATAGGACCAGTATGTCATTCTTAACAGGGAGAAATCATCAGTCATAAAAGTCGCTTCAGGTGCACTGCAAGAGAGTGTCATAGGGTAATTACTTTTCACAGTACTTACATATAACCCAGTGGATAACGTCGGAAGCTCCGTGAGACTGTCAGCTTCTGACTTTGTTCACTGGGTTATATATAAGTATTGTGAAAAATATTACCCTATCACAATCTTGCAGTACACCTGAAGCAACTTTAATGACTGAAAATTTTTCTCTGTTACAAATGACGTACTGGTTTTATCTGATAGCAGCTCTTGAGTCCAGTCACAAAGGTGGTCCAACATTTCGTACACTTGTATTTGGTTCACTAGAAAACAATATAGAACCATTGATTGTAGAAGAGGAAATATGGCAGATAGAACCAAATTTGGTCATTGGGAATCGAGGTGTGCCCACAAAACTGCAGGTACCTGATCTTATAATTATCCTCAGTCATTGTCACCTACTTAGAATCCCATTCCTTTCCAGTTACTGGATACCAGAGTGTTGTTTAAATAGAGGAAAGAAAAGTATTAAAAGCCTATCACCATCAGTTTTGTTTGTTTGCTAAAATAACTGAAATTAATTAACACTGAAGTCTCAATAAGTTAAGTGTTCTTCAATAATATTTAGAGGGAAAGTCAGTCTTGTAAATTGATTGCAGACAAAGTAAAATAAAGTAACTGAAATTAAAGTCATTCTAGTAACCTCAAATCAAAGAGAAAAATAAATTAAGTTCACACATTTCATATCTGTTTCTATTGTAATAATGCTATTGTGTACTGGCATGGTTTGTGTTTTGGCATCGTCAATCTGTTGGACGCCAATAGCTGCTTATTTAAACCAGTAAATGTTAATAGTAACTACAGTATAAATATCTTTCCCAAATTAACATATCTGAGTATTACTGAGATAAGACAATTGCTTTTGCAATTCATCTTGTGTTGTGAGAAACATGTCAACTTTTTGTTGCCACACTTAGAGCCAAACTGTTAGGTATTCTTTGCTGTCCATATTATCGATCAGATATTGGACAAACAGTGCCCAATTGGGCTGGTAACCATATTGATTAATTTCTGTATTATTTCCATTACTTTTGTCATGGACTCTTTGAGTCATGTGGTACCATATTTTTTTTTTATTTTTTTTTTTTTTTTGCTTTATTTTTTTTTTTTTTTTTTTCGTGTTTCATGTGAGTGATGGCATTTTTTAAGAACCAAACAAAATTCAAATAAATAGAAAGTGCGGAGCAGAATAGGTTACTATTTAGAATGACTTGTACATTTCCCTCCACAGACCAGTCAGATTTTCGTTGGAGGCAATAGCCTCATCCAAAATCAAGCACATTAGGTAAATATGATCACAATCATATTGTTGCATTAATTAATGAGTAAGGGGGGAGATTACAATGGAGAGGCATCTGGACATGATGAGATGCCAAAGTACCTGCCTCCAAATCATCTAATGTAGTCCCTCTGCAATGTTCACTTGTAAGCTGGTTGAGATGAAGCTGCATTCACTGGCAGCAGCAATTCCAACCGGTTTTGAAACTGACTGTCATTGATGAGATATGACACTCATCTGCAGACCCTGTAAGTTAGAGTCTCTTCATGACCACTGAACTAACTCTGTATTACATGGCTGTGAGCGATACACCATTCCTTACGGACACATTATACAGTCCTCATTCAGGCACCAACAAATCAGGTAAGTAAATTCACATAATGGGCACATCCAAACACAATATCTCCTTTTTGTCGTATCTCTATGTTGACCATATTAGTGCAATGATTCAATGCAACACATGTGATTTTAAATTTTATTTTCATCTTGTTGATACACATGTTCCTGACATATGTTTGCACTTTCTGCTGCTTTAAATATTTACTTTATTGTTGACAGCCAAAAAGGTTATATGTGTTTTGAAGTGCTCAGCAAGTTTTTGATTCTGAATGCAGCAAAGAATTTGCATTAAATGTTTCCTGAAAAATGGAATAAAGTGCAGCATCACATTCAGCATGTTGACTGTGGCTTTTGGGGAACCTACTATAAGTAACATTAGAGTTTACGAGTGGTATAAATGTCCAGAAGACATTGAAAACAGTGACTGCTTTGGAGAGCCAAGTACACCAGTTACTGACATCTGTGTAAAACAAGTAAAGAAAATGCTTTAGGGAGGTTGCTGATGATGTCAGCATATGCTGTGGCTCATGCCAAGCAATTTTTTCAGGTGTTTTGGGCGGGAAATGTGTAGCAGCAAAGTTTGTTCCAGATTTGTTGAATTTCAACCAAAAACAACTTGCTATAGACATTGCTCAGTAATGGCTGAATGAAGTTGACAATGATCCAGAACTTCTAAAGAAGGCTATAACAGATGAGAAAACATGAGTATATGGGTGTGATGTTGAAATGAAGGCCCAATCATCCCAATGGAAACTGCATGAAGAGCCAAGACCAAAACAAAAATTGACAAGTTCCACCATATGTGACTGTTCTTCTCACTGTTGTCTTTGATCATAATGGGCAGTGCATCATGAGTTTCTGCCTTACAGTCATATGGTCAATAAGCAATACTACCTGGGAGTTATGCACCATTTGCATGAAGCAGTCCAAAGAAAATGTCCAGAATTGTGACAAAACCATTGCATCATGATAATGCTGTGGCTTACATCTCAATGCTTCTTCATGATTTTTTTGGCAAAAAAACAAAATAGTTATGTTACCTCAGCCACCATATTCAATGGACATGGCCACTGTGACCTGTTTCTATTCCTGAGGCTGAAGAGAACCGTGAAAGGATGTCATTTTGCCACCACTGATGGGATGAAACAGAATTGCTGAAGGAGCTGAACACCCTAACTAGGCATAACATGGGGACAAATGTATTACATCTGAGGGGGATTACTTTGAAGTGGACAAAGTTGATGCTAATAAATAAATAAAGATTCTTTAATTAAATCAGAAATTCCCATTACTTTTTGATCACATTTCATACAACCCACTTCACTGCCATGACTTACATCACTGGTAGAATGTCAGAAGGCCACCTGCTAACAGTTCTGTACTATTTATAGCACTCCAAAACAACCAGCACACTCTTTAAAGGAGACTGACTAATATTTTGCACGGTGAGCTTATCACATTTCGAGCCTGACCTGTATAGCTGCATCGACAAATGTTGTGTATTACAGCCCACTGTGCACTGAAGACCTGCAAAGTCCACATCTCTATACATTATTCCTGTTTGTACACTAACCAACTGATTGGCTATTAAGTAGAACCAAGACCCCTGAGAAAGACACAGTGAACGCGAAGGAACAATTAGCAAAGGGTCGGCGAAGGTGGTGGACTCCCTTACCGTGGTGGTGACGGTGGCAAAGACACTGGTCGGCCGGAGCAGCGTCTGGGTCTCGGTGACCGTGTCCACAACCGTCGACGTCTGCGTCTTGGTGAGCACGACGGTGCGCGTCACTGGTGGCCGTCCTGCCGTGCTCACCACCTGTGTCTCCGTAGTTGTCACCTGCGGAGCATCATCAAATCACCGTCAGCCTCAGCCTCGTTACTTCTTTCTGGCTCTGTTGTCTCTATCATTTACAAGCAAAGGGTGTCCCAAACATCTGGGGCCAGATGCTAGAGAACCTTAAGTTTTGTTTGCATTCCTATGTTATTCTAGTGGCTGAGAGGCATAACTGGAGATTCCATTTTTAAAGCACACTGTAACAGTTTTTCTAAAGGATAGAAGTTGAAGTAATGAATTAAAATTTGTGGCAAGGCTGGGACTTGAACCTAGGTGTCCTGCTTACTAGGCAGATGTGCTACACATTACACCACTGTGGCACTGTGGCGAACACAGCTGCACAGATTACCCTAGTCTGACGCCCTCCCTAATGCGAACTTCAATTCGTGCCTCAGCCCATTTTGATTTTCCCCTTCTTAAATCATCATTATTGGCCAGCAGACAGATCACAGTTCTGGACCACCTGCCATATTCACCGGATTTGGTCCCAGCCAACTTCTGGTTGTTCACCAAATTGAAGTTGGCAATGAACGGACACTGTTGTGATGCAAAAAGTAAATCCGAGAAAACTGTTCTGCAGTACTAAATGCAGTTCCCAAAAAGGACTACAGTGAATTTTTCAAAACACTTTTATAATGATTTCACCTGTGTATTGATTCAGGGGAAGACTATTTTGAACAAATACAGTGATTTTGTGAACATGGCTTTTATCTTTCATACTCGATGATCCTAACAGCACCGAGACAAATTATGTATCTCTTAACACTTTACAGAGTGAGCAGTGGAACACTCAGATCCAAAACTGCCTGGAGATATGACAATGTGCGCCTTTGCCTGGACAGTTTGGATCACTGGGTGAGAGCAATTTACACACCCACCTTAGAACACTGATCTCACACCTAATGACTGCCTCCTCTTTTTACACCCCAGGAAGTAAATGGTTTTCAAATTATACATTTTCCAATTTTCATTACTAAAGTGACTGGATAATGGTATGAAGGGAGTTTGAAGATGCTTACTACCCAGTACCATAGTTAGTATGTATAAAAATAATTCTACATTTTGTGGTGTACACTGGCCGAGGGCTCTGAACTTGAGGTGCATCTGGTGGTAGGAAGCTAAGCACTACAACCCCAAACATGTAGCTACAGATTCTTACCGTGAGTGTGTGCGTGTGGGTGACAAAGAGGGTGGACGCGGGTGATGAGCCGAGCACGACCTTCTCCTGGTTGGAGCTGGCCACACCCAGGTCCACTTTGCCACGTGACCCACCCGTCTCGCCCGTCTCCACTTCCTCCTCGTCATCCTCATCGGCGATGTCATCGAAGTCGTCAAACAGCCCTCCAGTTCCGGTTGTAGGTCTGGGTCTGGGTCTCGGTCTCAGCACGGGTCGCGGTGTCGGAGTTGCTTTCGTCGTCTGCAGTGTCGTCGGCAGCCGGGCAGCTGTCGGCTTGATGAACAACACCGTCTTGGAGCCCGATGTCACCACCACAGACTGCAATAAGACAGTCTGCATTGGTGTGCTGGTGACACTAGTCTAGATCCTTCTGAAGAAAAAGCGGTGGGGAGGGGGGGGGGGGGGGAGGGGGGTGAGGAGCAAGAGATCGGCACTAGGCTACACAGGGACACCACATCAGCTACAAGTGAAAGAGCTATAGTGGGAGTTCGATGGCATTTCACTGCGTGCCCATCACTGGACACACTTGCTACACTTATTACTTGGGTAATTGTTAATGTGTTTGCATAACAGTTTTTTATGTTGACATAAATGTTTGCTGGCTGTAGAATTGTGTTCTTTTGAAAATACCTGCCACTGTATGACAGTTCATTTAGTAAGCCCATGACTGAGTGGTGTGTATGAACTCAGTAAATGTAATGGAATGGTTGAAGTCTGTTGAGGGAATCTGGTATCGATGGCACTGCGTCTCACCCACGAGTTGAAGAACATCTCCAAGGTAATGATCCCCAGTGAAAAAGAATGACCAGCATATTGTTCAGTAATTTGGAGAGGCCGGAAAGTACATTTACCTAAGCATTCAAGTACAATAGAATAGGGAACTCCAGACACAGAAATGTTAACAGACACAATAATGTTCATTACAATGCTTCTGTAGTACTGGGAGGAGTTATGGAGCTGTAGTGACTGGGGACTCCAATTAGACTATTAGTGGTGTTGCGAAGTATTACTTTCCTTTTGAAAAGAAATATTTATGGTTCTGGATGTTAGCTGAATCAAGAGAGTCATCTGGAAGACCTACCACAGCTCCAGGATAGAAGGAAGTCATGTAACTGAGTTTGTTGTTATTATTGTTTACAAGATAGCCATTTAGAAGACTAAGAAAATAGAAATTGGCTGTCAGGGTACAGGACTATGTTGGGGACCCTGGCAGTCGGTGTTAGGTTGGAATGCATATGGGGAATACGGAGTATGAGCAACAGATTATAGAGGCAGTGCTTAAGCAAGAAGAAGGAATAGGCTGGCAATTCTATGTGGAGCAGCCAAAAAGATGACTGACACAGACAACACAGCTTAAAATAAACTGCCAAAGGGAGCACACTGTAATCAGTTCATGAGTGGGGTGAAGGTATTTTGTCAGAAGAAGACTGAAGAACACAAAGTTTTCTTTTACTGAGACTAGAGGCTAGAAGTTACTAGGTGTGCTACTGAGACTTAGATAAGCCTTACACAACAATGTGAGTGAAGGTACAGAGTCAGGAATTGGATTCAGTAATAAACATATTAAGTTGTTGCTAGAGATTAATTGAAGATGCTCTCATTCGAATTAGATTGGCATTTCCTTTTTAGTAGTTATTCTTTTCCTTTTTTAATGTGTTCTCATGGCAATGTGTGTTGTTACTGTGGTCCAGTGTTAACAGTTATCTCTGTGCTGCAAGCTTAATAGAACTGAAGAGATCAAATTTTCTACTCCATGTTTCCATGTTGGCTAATAACCACACTAGTTTTACTGTCAGCCTTACACACTGTCAGTATCCTTGTAGCTTGCAAATCCTAGGAGAGAGAGAGAGAGAGAGAGAGAGAGAGAGAGAGAGAGAGAGAGAGAGGAAGAGAAAAAAATAGCGTCTGAAGGGTCTTGATGATCTTTCAATGAACATTTTATAATCAGGCTGGCAATTGTATTCATCTCAGTTAGCTGTATTGGTTGGTGGCAACTGAATGTGAATACCTTGTTTACATGATGAAAAATACATCACCACTAACATCATACCATGACCAATACATCCACCAAACAGGCCACTTTTGGACTCTACAGTATGTAGTGGTGTGGATGACTCACAGCAACTTTGCTGGTGCTCGTTGTGACTGAGGAGTCTGTGGAGGAGGGGGTGACGGCAGGTGTCGCGGCAGGCCGGCGTCGGTCTGGGAGGTGCGTCTGCGACCCCTCCAGGTCCACCGCCATTGTCGTCCACGTGCGGTCCAGCGTCGTGGGCGGTGTTGCCACAGCCGCAGATGGTGGAGGCGTCTTCACCTGTGCAGGAGGAAAGCTCCAGATGTAACGCACGCTCTATCGTCCCATCGGTGAGCACACACTTACCGTCTGTCAGTTACGTGTCTGATGGCACCGTACACAGCTGTGTGGGCTCAGAGGAGAGGCACACCAAGTATACAGGTCTGATTGGAAGAATGATGAAAGGGGAGTACCGATCAAAACATACTTTGTGTGGTGGGCATAACTTACACCGTAACAAGGAACAAATATTACACTAACATATTGCACATATTGCAGTGTTACACCCCAAGGAAGTAACTGTATGGCAAAAATTCAAGGGCAGTAGTTTAAGTTGGTGTGTACCATTCAGGGGTCAATTTTTTTACTTTTAAGTCATCAGTCTTCTGACTGCTTTGGTGCGGGCCTCCATGACTTCCTTTCCTGTCCCAACCTCTTCACCCCAGACTACCAATAATGACAGTATAATCAAGAGAATAGTTTCTTCTCATTACGTAACAAAGATGCTGTGTTGCAGATAAGCAAAGCTTTTGACCAATCAGGCCTTCGTCAGAATAGACAACATACGTGAGTTGCATTTGTGTGTGTGTGTGGGGGGGGGGGGGGGGGGCGCACGCAGGCATGCATGTGTGTTGTCTATTCTTATGAACGCCTATTTGGCAAATAGCTTTCTTAGACAATTTTTTATTGTGCCTCTCTGCGACCCAGCATCTCTGCTAATCTTCAATTCTTTGTCAGATATAGTTCAATCTTTGTCTTCCTTCGTAAGTTTTGTCATGTACACCTCCCTCTAGTGGCATGCAAGTTATTCTCAGATGATGTCTTAACCCAAGTTTGTCATCTTGTCCCTTCTTCTTGTTGGTTCTTTTTCCCCTCATTCCTTTCCCTGCCAATTCTGTGGAACACCTCTGGGCTTTTTTCCTCGTCATTTCACATAATTTTCAATTTTCTCCTATATCACCACATCTCAAATACTTTGATTCTCTCCTGTTCTGTTTTTCCAACAGACAACAATTCACTTCTATAGAATACTGTACTTCTAATTTACATTCTCAGAAATCTCTTCTTCAAATTTAGGTGTCTACTTTATTGTAGCATCCATTCCAAGTTTACAAACAGCGCCATAATTGCCATTGCTTCTTTGCATAAAGGGCTGAAGTGTAGGGGCAAAACTAACATTCTTATCTTACACTTTCTCTAACCCAAGCTCTTCATTCTTGGTCTTTCATTCTTATTTCTTGCTCCTCGATCTTGTGCATACTGTATATTACCTGTCTTCCCCTATTGCTTATACCTACTTGTCTGAGGATTTCAAATATCTTGCACCATTTTACTTTGTCAAATGCTCTTTCTGAGTCAATGAATCATATGAAGGGGTGTTGATTTCTCTTATGTCTTGCCTCCATTATTATAAGGGGAGGGGTAGAGGGAGAGGGAGAGGGAGAGGGCAACAGAAGGGGGGGGGGGGGGGTTGGAAGGAGAGATATAGTGGGAAGGGCAATTTGATCATATTATGGTAATTACGGAAGTATTTTTGGATGATTTTAATTCTGATGTTGCATCTTCTCTTTTACAATTATTAATTTTCACCGAGATGGTAATGCCTTTCTATACTGAAAACATTTACACAGAATCCAAGATATCACTACATATGTCTGTGAAGTAGTCCAGATTGTAGCCCATGATAAGCACTTTCAGCAACTTATTGCACTCCAGATCTTGATATGTTTTGATCTTGTTTTATTTTTTAAATTTTGGTTCATGATATTAAACCCAAGTTTCATCACAAGTTAAAATTTTGTTGAGGAAGTGCTCACCTTCTCTTTCATAATGTTCCTTTATCTCTGTGCACACTCTCAACCTTTTTCCTTGTGTAGTCGCATCAACTCCTTTGGGACCCATCTTGCACATGTTTTGCGGTACTTCAGCTTGTTACAGATAATGTTATGAACTGTACTAGTAATAACTTGAACATCATCAACTATTATTTCCACAGTCACATAATATTGTCATCAATTCGACTTCAAAGTGAGGGAGTTGGAAATGCAACTGTTCGGCCAGAACAGTGTTTGTCAGTCACTGCGCCGTGACCATTTTTGAACGGCTCTACCCAAGTGTAAAAAATTTGCACAATTCATACAACCTTCACCACAAACTTAACGACATTCTACAGTATATATTCACTGGTTCCTTACCTTCAGCAAGTAAAAAACGAATAACAGAACGTTCTTCAACTGATGTGGACTTTTCAAGCTGACTCGCCATCTTGTAACATATTTTTGTGGTTATAAACAAAACAATGTTGATATATCAGCTGATCTGGGCTCATCCCAGTGATGCCAACTTAAAGCCATAAAAGTCCCAAACTTGCCCTACAAACAGTTTTTTTCCCAGACCAATTTGTCTCTTTAATTTTTGAATGACCCTTGTACAATGAATTTAGCATACACCCCTTGATTGCACAACCTCTTTAGTCCACCTGGAATATGTTACTGTGACAGAGGGCATCTCATTTCAGATGTGGAGCAAACAGCAATGAGGGCCCTTTTTCAGACCCTTATTCAAAAAGGGATGCAACTTATAGAAACATGTTTACTTTTTGTTGCAAGTATGATCCTTATTTTGTTGAGGAAGAAATTGATTCCACGTTACACAAAAGAGTGTTAATTATCACCCGTTACATCAGATGTGTGACGAATACTTAGACTCTTCCTTTGCAAACATGTCCGCCAATAAGAGGCTGAGCCAATAACATGAGATAAGTTGACAGAAATGCAAGGTGCATATTCTCTGAGTCCCAAGAAGATGGTGAAATGCATACTGAATCTGCCTAGTCACTCCATTGGTAGTGCCCTCACAGAATTGCGCAAGTGTTTAAAGACACATCTTTATAGAATTCATGCTATTCACGAATTGGTAGTGGAATACAATGAAAAATGTGTAGCTGTCCGTCAGTGATTCAAGTCATTTGTAACAACATGAAAGGTAGGAACGAAGATTGGATTTAACATCCCATCGACACCAGGGTCATTAGAGATGGAGCACGAGATCGGATGATGTCATGGGTGGGGAAGGAAATGAGCCGTCAAAGGAACCATATTGGTGTTTGCTTGGAGCATTTTAAGGAAATCACAGAAAACCAAATTTTGGTTGGCCAGATGCAGATTTGAATCATCATCCTCCTGGGTGTGATTGTAACAACAGGTGGGCAGGAATGCTACAGTTGTTGGCTTTGGTTCGACTAGGCATGATTCCACATTGGTGGATATGTAAATACACAAATTTCACACATTTGAGCTACAGAAAATTAACATAAGCTCTGAAAGTCCTTTCTGCAGGCACAGTGAGTGAGTGTTTGGTGTGCAATGTCTTGTTTGCTAATCTTCATCATATTGTTTCATAGTGTACTGAACACTGAGTCCTATGCACAAAAGGTGCAACAGTTTGTAAACACTATACCTGAATAAGGTAAAAGTATGGTTTCAAGAGGACAATGCTATGGCCCATGGAACCAAGAACAGAGTGACTTTCCTACATCTACATCTACACGGTTACTCTGCAATTCACACTTAAGTGCCTGGCAGAGGGTCCATCGAGCCATTTTCATACTGCTTCTCCTCCATTCCAATCTTTAATGGTGCGTGGGAAAAAGGAACACCTAAATCTTTCCATTCGAGCTCTGATTTCTGTTATTTTATTATGATGATCATTTCTCCCTATGTAGGTGGGTGTCAACAAAATATTTTCGCATTCGGAAGAGAAAGTTGGTGATTGAAATTTCGTAAATACATCTTGCTGCAAAGAAAACCGCCTTTGTTTCAGTGACTGCCACCCCAACTGGCATATCATATCAGGACACTGTCACCCCTATTGCGCGATAATACTAAATCAGCTGCCCTTCTTTGCACTTTTTTGATGTTCTCAGTTAATCCCACCTGGTAAGGATCCCACACCGCGCAGCAATACTTCAGCAGAGGATGGACAAGTGTAATGTAGGCTGTCTCTTTAGTGGGTTTGTCGCATCTTCTAAGTGTTCTGCCAACAAAGCGCAGTCTTTGTTTCGCCTTCCCCACAATATTATCTATGCAGCCTTTCGAATTTAAGTTGCTTCTAATTGTAATTCCTAGGTATTTAGTCAGATTGACAGCCCTTAGATTTGTGTGTTTTTTCACATACCCAAAATTTATTGGATTTCTTTTAGATCAGTGTCTTTATGGGTGAGTGGTTGCAAGGAACTGTTGCCTCCTAAGTCTGCTAATTTATATGCACCTGACTTTTGCTTGTGGGAGTACCTTATCAACACTGCATACAAAGCTCACCCTTATGTTATCCTCGAATTGCAGAATGAAACAGAATGAATTATTCTAGAATTCATGTAGAAACATAACAACATGTGTTTAAGGACATGCAACAGTGTATTCAATTATGTGAACTCCATAACGGAGGCCACTTCCAACAAATTTTATAGCTTAATCATTTCCCCATAAAGTTGTGTTACTATTTGAACATACCAAATTGAAAGTTTCCAATCCTGTTAATTGCACGCAAAAATGCAGTGATGGAAAAAAAGTCGCAGTACCAAGAAGGAGTTGTGCAAGATAAACGAAAGTTGAGGGGTTGTTTCTACATCTGAAGGATGACATCTATTCAGATTTTGCACCAGTCCCATACAACTGGTACTGGTAGTGTCACCATGAGAATGCAAATCAGGTTTGCTTTAAATATGTGCTATGATGGTCATGAACATTAGTTACACTATGTGATCAAAAGTATCTTTCATATTAGGTGCATTGTGCTGCCACCTGCTGCCAGGTACTCCACATCAGCGACCTCAGTAGTCATTAGACATTGTGGGAGAGCAGAATGGAGCACTCCGTGGAACTCATGAACTTTGAACTTGGTCAGGTGATTGGGTGTCACTTGTGTCATATGTCCGTACATGACATTTCCACACTCCTAAACATCCCTAGATCTACTGTTCCTGATATTACAGTGAACTGGAAATGTGAAGGGACACGTACAGCACAAAAGCATACACACCAACCTCGTCTGTTGACTGACAGAGACCACAGACAGCTGAAGAGGGTCGTAATGTGTAATAGGCAGAAACCTGTCCAGACCATCATACAGGTATCCCAAACTGCATCAGGACTGCAAGTACTTGACAGTTAGGCGGGAGGTGAGAAAACTTGGATTTCATGGTCGAGCGGCTGCTCATAAGCCACACATCGTGTCGGTAAATGCCAAACGACACCTTGCTTGGTGTAAGGAGTGTAAACATTGGACGATTGAACAGTGGAAAAACCTAGTGTGGAGTGATGAATCACAGTACATAATACGGCAGTACGATGGCAGGGTGTGGGAATGGCAAATGGCCGGTGAACGTCGTCTGCTAGTGTGCGTAGTGTCAACAGTAAAATTTGGAGGCAGTGGCGTTATGGTGCGGTCATTTTTTTCATGGAGGGGCTTGCACTCTTTGTTGTTTTGCATGGCACTATCACAGCACAGGCCTACATTGATGTTTTAAGCACCTTCTTGCTTCCCACTGTTGAAGAGCAATTCAGGGATTGCAATTGCATCTTTGGACACGGTCGAGCACTTGTATATAACCTGTGGTGGACTGGTTACCTGGCAATAACATCCCTATAAGGGATTGGCCTGCACAGAGTGTTGACCTGAATCCTATAGCTGACATCAATCTCTCTCCTCAGTGCCGCATTCCATGAAGAATGGTCTGCCTTTCCCCAAGAAACCTTCCAGCACCTGACTAAATGTGTGCCTGCGAAAGTGGAAGCAATCATCAAGGGTAGGGGTGGGCCAACACCAAATTGAATTCCAGAATTACTGGTGGAAGGCACCACGAACTTCTAAGTCATTTTTAGCCAGGTGTCCAGATACTTTTGATCATATAATGTACCTTTTAGATTGGACATGCTGAGGCAGACATCATTGTCAGTACCTCACTGAGTTTGAATGAGGTTGTGTAATAGAGCTACAAGAAGCTGGATGTTCCTTCTGTGATGTTGCAAGAAGACTTGGCAGGAATGTAGTCATTATACATACTTGCTGGCAGAATGTATGGTCACAAGAAGACCAGCTCTGGACAGCCACGTGACATTACCATACGTGGTGTATGGCTCTGGCACATCATACCGTATCTGCAGCAGCAATGTGAGCAGTTGGTACCGAGACATAAAGAGCTGTTACAAATCGGTTACTGACAGGCCAAGTCAGACTTCCTTTAGTGTGCATTCTACTGACCTCAAACCACCACCATTGGTGACTTCAGTGTTGTCAGGTGAGAGCTCCTTGGAGGGCAGGGTGAAGATGTGTTGTATTTTCTGAATAAAACTGGTTTTACCCCCGGTGAAGTGACGGCAGTGTGTTTCCTGGGAAGAGGACAGTTGAGGGCCTGGTCTGGAGTGCAGTTTTGTATGACAGCAGAAGGAACCCTGTCATGGTTATCCCATGCACCCTTACCTGCAAATTGGTATGTCAGTCCCGTGATTTAACTTGGTATGCTACCTTGTGTGAATGGTATTCTGGCCAGGGGAGGGGGCGATGTTTTCCAACAGGTTATCGCTTGCCCACATACTGCTGTTGTAATCCAATATGCTCTACAGAGTGTTGACATACTCCCTTGTCCTGCTTGATCTCCAGATATGTCTCCCAATCAATCACATATGGGATATAATCAGACGACAAGTGTAGCATCTTCCTCAAGCAGCATTAACCATCTCTGTATTGACTGACCAAGAGCAACAGGATGGAACTCAATTCCTCAAACTGACATCTGGCACCTGTACCAACACAATGTGTGCACGTTTGCACGCTCGCATTCAACATTCTGGCAGTTAGACCAATTACTAATGTACCAGCATATCACATTTGCAATAGCTTATCTTGTGCTTAAATTAACCTGTGATCTTGAAATGTTAATCACATAAATATGTTACATAATCAAATGTACTCCCAAAATTTCATTACTCTACATTAATTATTTTTTGGTATTGCTATTTTTTTCTGCCAGTGTAGCTTTGACAATGATATTTTATTTCAAGATTTGAATTCCCCCACTATACATTTGCTTAGAATCACTCTAATTCTTACCAGAAATGGGACTAGTATAAAACATTTTGTCAGTGCTGAATGGATCTATGATCTCACCTTGGTGGAGACAGGTTCCCTGACAGGAGTTGGGGCCACTGGAGGTGGCGACGCCTCAGGAGGTGGAGGCGGGGGCGGCAGGGGTGGCAGCGGCTGTGACACTGGCCGGCCCACGCTCACCGTCTCCAGCATGTCCGCCTCCACACGACTCGGATTGACCCCATCTGGCGGCCTCCTGTGGGCAAGTGCCAAGTCAGTTCCTTTCGTGTGAACTAGCCACATCACCTGGGTCTTTGTATGGTCTCTTGCTGTCTCAACACCCACGTTAGCAGCATGATATATTACTTTATCTAAACACTTGTAGAGGCCATTAACATTGTAAGAAAAAGATAATAATTATAGCATAAAGAACCAGAACTCTTCACTTCTAGGACCTTTAACCTAAAAACTACAAAAGGTCAATTCATTAAACTAAAGCACCAGAATAACTATGACAAACCTACTGTCAGAAACTGTGGAATCCTGTCTAAAAGAAAGCCAAAGTGACTACCAAATCTACTTACTGGCTAATCGAGATGATTAAATACTGTAGCACTTCACTAGAAATATAAAACTCAGCTTCAACACTATAAATGTTGCACAAACCTCTACTCCTCCCACATATTAGAACTACCTCCAACTCCTTGATGCAAAGACATTCACGCCTCCAAAATTTTTAACTCCCTCTAAATCCTAAATTCACAAACCTGCACTCCTCCCAATTGTTTTAATCCCTCCAATTCTTTGATGCAAAAACATACATCCCGCAAATTTTTATCACCGTCCAATCCCTTGATGCACAAACTTCCATCCCTTCCAGATTTTATCACCATCTCTAAATCCTTGCACTCCCTCCAAATTCTCTATTCACAGACCTGAACTACTCCTAAATTTTTTAATCCCTCCAATTCCTTGATGCAAAAACATCCACTCCTTCTGCATTTCTAACTCCTTCCTATTCCTTGATGCACAAATCTTTACTCCTCCAAAATTTTATCAGCAACTGCAAAGCTTTGATGTGAACAAACCCCTCCCCCCCCCCCCCCCCAAATTTTATAACTTCCTCCAATTCTGTGATGCATAATTCTCCCCTCCTCCCAACTTTTATCACTCCCTCAAAGCCCATGCTCCTCAAACCCCCAAAAATTAATTCCCTTCAAATTCTTGGTGCACAAACCTTAACCTGTCCCAATGTTTACTATTCCCTTGAAATTCTCAACATGCACTTCTCCATAATTAAAGTGTCTGAAACTACCATTCCTGTCACTCTGTATCATGTTCCACTTTATAAAATATCATTCACCTTTTCAAACATAAAACACCTTTGTCTGTTCTAACTTCCTCATAAATGTGTAACTCCCCATTATCTACTCCATCCTTGAGAATCTCATACATATATCAACAAACTTTTCCTCACAATATTGCAGTGTTTCTGTTCTGTGATGACACTACTTCCACCTCCACATGCAGTGCAGTGGTTTGGGGATCTCACCTGGTGGTGTCCAGAGGTCTGACTGGCCTCGGTCGCTGTGTGGTGTAGACGGGTGGTCTGTATGTCACATCCACCACCTCTGGAGTACCTCCCAACGTCACCGAGGGTGAGAGCGGTGATAGTGGAGGTGGAGGTGGTTTATTTCCAGAGGATGTCTCTGCCAGCTCCTGATCCTCATCTGGAAAGAAAAACTTCTGTCACCAATGTATCAGCATGGTCATCCACATACTGACATGCCAACAAGTACATCTCATCTGTAGATTAGATATCACCTTAAATACCAAGTCAAAAACTACCTTTCCCTCTATCTTACATAAAGATACATTTCATTTATGGGTGAAGTTAGGGAAGAGACTTTTGGTTCACCTCCAAGTGGTGAGCTACTTACTAATCTGATTTCATCTTCAGGGGAACAATACTTAGGGCATTTAAAATTATTTGGTGCTCTGTCCACAATATCGATTCATGGAATTTTCTAAGTGGGTTTCTGTGAGATTTCGGGTGTCAATATTTCACTGTGCTAACTCAGGTTGTTCAGCATTTATGTTACAGTCCCTCATGTGACAATTTGCACTACTACTCACGCATCAAAACCCATAGATGAATCATACATATACATGTCATGTTTAGTGGTCTAGCACTAAAGAGCATGTCTGGAAATTGCAAGGTTGAGGGGTCGGGCCTCTGTTGTACCATGGATTTTTCAGTCTTCATTTTAACCTAGTCTTCATATCTCAACAATGTAATGAGTCATTAGAAACAATGCATGGTTTGGATTCCACATTTGACTGTAGGTCCCCTTTCCCCAGCTCAATAACTGGGATAAGTTGAGGATACACAAGCTGCCGAAGAGACATCCAATAGAAAGCCTTACACCAGGCCACTGAGACGCACAAATTATTGTTATTATCTGCATACAGATGTAAGTTTGCATGAAAAGCTCAGAGCACAAGTCCTACTTGTACTTAACCGGTTTTTTGATTTTCTTTACGATTGGCCAAAGGAGGTATTTCTTTGTAGACAACAGCATCATCAGTAAACAGTCTTATAGCATTGCTGATCCTATCAGATAAATCGTTTATTTATACCGAGCTCAAATGGCTCGGAGCACTATGGGACTCAACTGCTGAGGTAATTAGTCCCCTAGAACTTAGAACTAGTTAAACCTAACTAACCTAAGGACATCACACACATCCATGCCAGAGGCAGGATTCGAACCTGCGACCGTAGCGGTCTCGCGGTTCCAGACTGCAGCGCCAGAACCGCGCGGCCACTTCGGCCGGCATTATATACTGAGCTCATTAGCGGTCCTAGCTATACTTTCTTGGGGGACACCCATTGTTATTGCTATTATTATTTCTGTACATTTGCTATTCAATATAATGTACTGAGCTCAACAAGTTAAATATTCATTGAGCCAACCACATACCTGCATAGAAACTCCCCATATGATTGTATTGTGATTAGCAGATGATAGTGTAGTGCAGTGTGAAATGCCTTTTGAAAATCTGGATAGATGGAATCTACCTGTTTGTTTTCAGTTACTGCTTGCTAGATATTGTGTATGAATAAGGTCCATGTCTCACTGCTCTACCTCAAAACTTACTGTAATCTTTCATCTTCAGACATGTAGTAAATTTATAATTGAAAAACCTGTTTTGTTTACCAAAAGCTCCCAATGCAATTTGTACTCTTCTGTTTATTTCTTTAACTGGTCATCTAGCTATCATCTACAACTGTTCTATACACAACTACTCCTCAAAAGATTACACAACTTCACTGCCCACTTGCAGAATTTTTGATGTGTTCATTGTACAATATTTTAGTCTTAATATAACTGATTTTCAAGCCTTCTGTTCAGTTCTCTCATTCTTTGTTGGAGTTTGTCTGCCTTAGAGCAAGCAGCATAGTAGCATCCCCAAAGCTAAGATAGTTCACATATGTTCCACTAACACAATTATACTTCTTAATTTTCCAAATTAAACAGTCTGAAAACTTCCTCTCGAGGTACTGATAGTTAGATAATTATGGTAAAGTGATAACACTTTACTTGATTTCTTCGATTAGCATTAACATATACATTCTTCAGTTTACTGACATGCATTGTAAGATCTCTTTTTTTTAAGCTGCAATAAAACCATTTTCAAAATCTGTAAACCCCAGATTAAGTGGTAGTTCAGACTCACAGTTCTGTTCTCTATTTCCAGTCAAGTCATGCACAGTGGACGGTTTTCTCTGTTCACTTCTACATCCAGCTTCTCCATTATTCAATTAAGATCTGACATCATATTTGTGTGGTTGGTGATACTTTATGTGAGTATCTTGTAGATTACACAGGGGATACTGTTGGCTTGACAGGTTTTTTTGTTTGTAGTCAGTCTCCTTAGCTATGAAGTAAAATAATCTGTGATTTTAGGATTTTTATGAATACTAATGAACAAGGCTGTGCTTTGCATTAATAAATGTGTATGAGAACTAGTTATAGGTCTTAATCTGGGGTATCCCTGAGAATTATGTCAGGATGCAAATTTCGGCTTGTCACTGCAACTTCACCTGTTTTGTGTGTATGAAACTCAAAATTGTAATAAATCATACAGAATTTAAATGAAAAAGATCTCTAAAAGTTCTTGACTGATTTACTAGAAATTTTCACACAATATTGTGATAAACATTTGGACAGACGTAAGCTATACATTTATTTTAAACAGCAATGTACAGATTTTCTGTTAATAGTGACTGGTACAATGAAAATGCCGTTTTGCGAAAATGTGGTTTTGTTTTCTTTCTTGCAGTCAGTTTTAATAGCCTAAGTCTACCCTACTGTTTATTGTTCATATATTAGTATAGATTTTATGAATCTGAATGGGAAATTTAAAGAAAAAAGGGGCATCGATTTATTAACACCTGACAGTTGGAGAAAAAAAAAAGTAAACAAAACTACATGGTGTGACAGGTCTCATTTGCAAGCTTATTGTGCAGCAGATGTGGGGGGCGGGGGGGGGGGGGGGGGGGTGAGGGGGGAACAATGGCTGAAAACTCAGTAAGAGCACCTACTATCTCATAACCATCCAAGAACATTATAACATTTTGTAATTTTAGTGTATCTGCCAAATTTAAATGTAGGCTGGAGAAATGACTGTTGAGTGCCTGCCACTATGTGGCAGAAAAGAAATGATCAATAAGGAACAAGGAAACCTACCTTCCAGTTTGTCGTCAGCATCATTGCTGGAGGAGGTACTTGTAGGCTTTGGTTTGGTTGTGGGGGCAGGGCTGTAGGCAGGGGTGGGAGGTGTCACCACGAAGGGTGGGCGCCTGGGGGTGGTCGGTGCCGGTGGTGGCGGACGTTCGAACTCGGACGGTGGGGGTGGCAGTGTCTGCAGGGGTGGCTTCCTGTAACAATGAAAAAAACAAAGCCAGTAGAGAGCCTTCAAGTACCATGTAGTTAAAGTACAGCTTAGCTATGCATTTTAAATAATTGTGCTGCACCTTTCTCATTTCTGAATATTAGGTACCCGTATCTGGTTTTGTAAATAATATATAAAAAATTGTAGAAATTGATCATAATGACTATTTCTGCCAGTAGACACACTTGTGCAAACAACAGATACACTTAAAGGGAAGGTGATTACCTTGATTAGTAAGTAGGTGGCATAGTGTGTGCATAAATTATTACAAAGTAGTGTTATGGTAGTGATAAGGGAATTAAACAGGAAAATATTGATCTATCAAAACAGGTATTAATTAAAGCTATATAATATTTATTATAAATAATTTTAAAACAATTCTCGACACTACAGCTAACTGTTTTCTCGCCAATAAAAAAATGAGATGCCTAACGCACTTTCAGTGAAGGGCGATTACAAATTAGTGGACAGTTCCCTAATATTACATTTTTTCTAATAAAATCTATCTTCTCTTATTATAATAATGGGGTTGCTACACAGTTTTTGAGATACATAGAAATGATTTAGTGGACACTACAGTCACCTGACCTCACACCACTGAACAACTACTATGAAGTTTGGTAAAGAACCAAGTATATTGAATCAAAGTTAAAGACCTAAAGGACTAGAAGACATGCATTCGTAACATTTTTAAACATGTTGCTGTGGAGTTCCTGGAGCAAACATGAAGAAAGACTGAATATAGACTAGACATTATTTGTGCCACTAGAAGTGGACACACATTGATATGTTGATTGTAGGTTGGGTGTTGACATTTGCATTGCTATCAACAACCTGTGTTGTTGACAATATTTGGTCATGTGACTCCATTATGTGTACCACCCTGCTACTTGGGGATAATGGCACATTTTATATGTAATAAGTCGCCAACTATACTGAAAGAAAGTTTCTCAATTACAGGTGCTGTGTTGACCACCATTTCTTATGTATAAGAGCCAGGGCCTTCCACAACGCAGACTCTACAGCACCTGCAGGGCAGATGGACAGAAACATGTGAGCAAGTGTAGTGACATCTGTCGTGGGTTCAAGTTCTCTTCCAGAACTTGGATAAGATGTGTGTTTGCAAGACTGTGCACAAGAAGAAAATGCGTGCAATGGTTGTGGTGACTAGAGACATAGAAACACAATATGATAATGATTTAGTTTAAGGCCTTTTACAAAATTTATCTTTCAAGTAAAGTTTACATGTACTATATTCTATGGGTAAAAATGATAAAATTATACCTGTTATTTTAGCCCAATGATAGGCTAGAATGGCAAGAGTATGGTAAGAAAGAAAAAATATCTATAAACACACTAACTGAAGTGTTATTTTTGTGTGCAGAAATTTCATTCCTAAATACCTCCCTGAATAACATCCTTCTGCTGGAAACACAAAAATATGACAATTGTAACCAAAATTTTGATAACAGTAAAATGTAAGGCATCTTCTCCCAATCCACTCTTCCAAAGAGGCAACAAAAGTTTATGAGTTATCTTATCACACACTGAAAATCATTTGTTGTTATACAGTATAGTTTTAAAAGTATTAAGATGGAAGGTTGTAGACTTAAAAACTTCAACAGCCAAGATCATTAATTATAATTTTATTTCTGATAACTGGTTTTGACAAATCTAAGTTGCCATAATCAGATCTTATGCAAATACATCTCAATACATCTCTATTATATGTACAATATACCACATCAAGTTATGGCATGTCATTCCAGGAACACTAAGAAAGTGATACCTCGGCATGTCAGTAATAAATCAAGAGTTACATAAAATATCATGCATATTGTTCTGACAGCACAAGCTCATATTCACACAACAGATGAAAGGTGAGTTTTCTGTCTCCTTTCATCTGTTGTGTGAGTATGAGGTTGTGCAGTAAGTGCAACATGCAAGTTATTTTATGTTGTTGTTGTTGTGGTCTTCAGTCCTGAGACTGGTTTGATGCAGCTCTCCATGCTACTCTATCCTGTGCACGCTTCTTCATCTCCCAGTACCTACTACAACCTACATCCTTCTGAATCTGCTTAGTGTATTCATCTCTTGGTCTCCCCCTATGATTTTTACCCTCCACGCTGCCCTCCAATACTAAATTGGTGATCCCTTGATGCCTCAGAACATGTCCTACCAACCGATCCCTTCTTCTGGTCAAGTTGTGCCACAAACTTCTCTTCTCCCCAATCCTATTCAATACTTCCTCATTAGTTATGTGATCTACCCATATAATCTTCAGCATTCTTCTGTAGCACCACATTTCAGAAGCTTCTATTCTCTTCTTGTCCAAACTATTTACCGTCCATGTTTCACTTCCATACATGGCTACACTCCATACAAATACTTTCAGAAATAACTTCCTGACACTTAAATCTATACTCGATGTTAACAAATTTCTCTTCTTCAGAAACGCTTCCCTTGCCATTGCCAGTCTACATTTTATATCCTCTCTACTTCGTTCATCATCAGTTATTTTGCTCCCCAAATAGCAAAACTCCTTTACTACTTTAAGTGTCTCATTTCCTAATCTAATACCCTCAGCATCACCCGACTTAACTCGACTGCATTCCATTATCCTCGTTTTGCTTTTGTTGATGTTCATCTTATATCCTCCCTTCAAGACACCATCCATTCCGTTCAACTGCTCTTCCAGGTCCTTTGCTGTCTCTGCCAGAATTATAATGTCATCGGCGAACCTCAAAGTTTTTATTTCTTCTCCATGGATTTTAATACCTACTCCAAATTTTTCTTTTGTTTCCTTTACTGCTTGCTCAATATAGAGATTGAATAACATCGGGGAGAGGCTACAACCCTGTCTTACTCCCTTCCCAACCACTGCTTCCCTTTCATGTCCCTCAACTCTTATAACTGCCATCTGGTTTCTGTACAAGTTGTAAATAGCCTTTCGCTCCCTGTATTTTACCCCTGCCACCTTTAGAATTTGAAAGAGAGTATTCCAGTCAACATTGTCAAAAGCTTTCTCTAAGTCTACAAATGCTAGAAACGTAGGTTTGCCTTTCCTTAATCTTTCTTCTAAGATAAGTCGTAAGGTCAGTATTGCCTCACGTGTTCCAGTATTTCTATGGAATCCAAACTCATCTTCCCCGAGGTCGGCTTCTACTAGTTTTTCCATTCGTCTGTAAAGAATTCGTGTTAGTACTTTGCAGCTGTGGCTTATTAAACTGATAGTTCGGTAATTTTCACATCTGTCAACACCTGCTTTCTTTGGGATTGGAATTATTATATTCTTCTTGAAGTCTGAGGGTATTTCGCCTGTTTCATACATCTTGCTCACCAGATGGTAGAGTTTTGTCAGGACTGGCTCTCCCAAGGCCGTCAGTAGTTCTAATGGAATGTTGTCTACTCCCGGGGCTTTGTTTTGACTCAGGTCTTTCAGTGCTCTGTCAAACTCTTCACGCAGTATCGTATCTCCCATTTCATCTTCATCTACATCCTCTTCCATTTCCATAATATTGTCCTCAAGTGCATCGCCCTTGTATAGACCCTCTATATACTCCTTCCACCTTTCTGCTTTCCCTTCTTTGCTTAGAACTGGGTTTCCATCTGAGCTCTTGATGTTCATACATGTGGTTCTCTTATCTCCAAAGGTCTCTTTAATCTTCCTGTAGGCAGTATCTATCTTACCCCTAGTGAGATAAGCCACTACATCCTTACATTTGTCCTCTAGCCATCCCTGCTTAGCCATTTTGCACTTCCTGTCGATCTCATTTTTGAGACGTTTGTATTCCTTTTTGCCTGCTTCATTTACTGCATTTTTATATTTTCTCCTTTCATCAATTAAATTCAATATTTCTTCTGTTACCCAAGGATTTCTACTAACCCTCTTCTTTTTACGTACTTGATCGTCTGCTGCCTTCACTACTTCATCCCTCAGAGCTACCCATTCTTCTTCTACTGTATTTCTTTCCTCCATTCCTGTCAATTGTTCCCTTATGCTCTCCCTTTCAGTTTATCCAGGTCCCATCTCTTTAAATTCCCACCTTTTTGCAGTTTCTTCAGTTTTAATCTACAGGTCATAACCAATAGATTGTGGTCAGAGTCCACATCTGCCCCTGGAAACGTCTTACAATTTAAAACCTGGTTCCTAAATCTCTGTCTTACCATTATATAATCTATCTGATACCTTTTAGTATCTCCAGGGGATTACATTTTATGTAATCTTTCTTTATTGTTGACAAATTGATGTATCACTTTCTTCACATTCCTGGAATGACATGTCATAAACTTGACATGATATATTATACATATTTAGATGTATTTGCATAAGATCTTCTGATAGCACCTTAGATTAGCCAAAACCGGCCATGGAAAATAAAATTATATTTAGCGATCTTGGCTGTTGAAGTTTTTACTTCTATATTTCATATTATTTTAGATTGGCCCCATACTTCAGTGATGTCAAGCATATGTAGTTGTAAAGATGTTTAATGGGCACCCTGTACTTATGCAGTTACAGGACAGTGTTGCATTAATGAGTTCCCTATTCAGTCTATTCCTAATGTATGGATGGGTTTCACGATAAAGTTGTATCTGATCAACGTTGTAGGAGCAGAGGCACTCACCTGCCACCTCCGATGAGGACTGGTCGGTGTGTGGAATCCCCTTCTTGTGGGGGCGGTCTGCCCCCAGCACCCACCACGGTCACCCTGGGTGGGGGCGGAGCCAGCCCCACCACCGAGTCGTCTGCCGGTCTCAGCTTGAAGGGCCGTGCGGTGCTCGCTGCTGCCTCCAGGTCCGAGCCGGCTGGGTGAGGTGGTGGGGGTGGCTTGTCCACCTCCATCATGTCCACCGGCAGCTGCCCATCTCCCAGCAGACTGGGTCTGGGTCTGCCCTCCTCTGTTGCTCCTGGCCTCTGGAGACACAAGCATTCGTTGCAAAATGACAGTACAACTCTTGATGACTGATCACCGGCCAATGATTCATTATGAGCATGTGCAACAAAAGAAGTGTTACCCCAAGATACATTTTGCTAATACAGTGTAAAGGTCTCAAATCAGTTAGAAAGAGAACCCACAAGTTTCTTGAGATATGCTGTATCCAGATGGATCCACCCATTTTTGTGGGATTTGAATGTATGAATCGCAATAGCCTCCTAGCTAAAGACAACTTTTGTGGAAGTAACCCATAGACAATGTTATAAGTAAAAAAAAAAAAAATAAATAAAAAATAAAAAAATGCTGAAAGTTGTATTTAATAAGTAACCATGGGGAGATTGTCTTGATTAGGTAGAAATCATTTATAGGGCTCAACAAGGCTAAACTTTAGGTCCATTATTGATTCTCATATACGTAAATGATCTTTGGCCCAATATGCCACAAACAGAAGAAGTTCTTTTTTTAAATTTTTAGCTAACTGTAGTATTGTAATCAATCCAAATATACATACAGTAACATAATAAATGGTAAAAAATGTACTCAGAAGTATTATTGAGTGGTTGTCTGCAAACAGACGCACTCTCAATTTCAAAAAGACACAACATGTTCAGTTCTGCAAATCTAGAGGTACTACACCGGTGATGAAGGTCACATGGTGATGGTACACATGAAGGTGAAAACTTCAAAATTCTTAGGATTCCCTGTTAATGAGAATTTTAAAAAAATCGTTTTTGAACTCCTATAACAACTCTATTTGGCCACATTGCACTTTGCATCACTACAAACTGTGGGCAGAGGTAAATCTGTAAGTTAACATAATATGCGACTTTACTTTCAGAAATATAATATGGAATAATGTACTGGGGTAACTAATTTTTAGGAAATAAAGTTTTCTAAAGTTTTGAAAACTTAGTTTTAACAGTCCCCCTGCAGGCGAAACTTGCTCCTGCTAAGAAAGGCTTCATTTTTCAAAAATGTGCTGTAAGGATAATACGGGGTGCACAACCACTACATCTGTTTAAGGATTTAGGAATTTTGACTATTGCTTCACAGTGTATTTATTCCCCCAGGTAGTTTATTGTAAATGACCCACTACAGTTTTCAGAAGGACCAATGATGTACACAATTATTATATCTAAACAAAAATTGACATTCATTATTCCACATTAAGGTCATCATCAACAGGAAAAGAGATGCACAATGCTGTCACCAAACTATTTGATTACTTACCCAATGATATAAAATGACTGATAGGCAGCAAACTTGAAAACAAACTGAAATCGATTTCTCAAAAACTCCTTATATTCTGTAGAGTAATTTCTATATATGTAATATGTCAAAGTGGCAGACAGGAATTACTAATTCACATCTGTATTTTAAACAAATCCTTGCAAATGATCAGCATGTCGTTATATTTATGTATGAATGTGCAATATGAATATAAAGTGACTCAATCCACACCACTGCGATTAATCATACAAATGATACATGCAAAACATGTACCTGGATTGAGGACTTCTTGGTGGGAAGGACTGCTGCCAATGTACAGTTCAGATAAGGAGCATGAAGCCAAGATGTGAGAAATCAGGGATCATTCAGAGGCATACAGACAGTCATTTTTGTCTTGCTCTGTCTGTGAGTGGAACAGGAAAGGAAATGACTAATTGTGATACAGGATACTCTGCATTACACAATGTAAGATCGCTTGGAAAGTATGTATGTAGATGTAGTTGTAGGCATCAAAAGGTACAGCAGTGTATGACTGACAACAGTTCCCTCTGGTTGTTGTTCAGGCAGTGGTTACGCCTAACAGCACAACTCGCAGCATGTGAAGAAGATGGCTGCATCACTCATCCAAATATTATGCACAAAATGGAATCAATGACTCTGCTGAACATGCAGATGCATACCATTCATCATCAACATTGGCTTACATAATCCCTGCATCCTTTTGCCTGGATATGCAGCTTTGAAACTGATACAAAACTGGTAAACCACAAATATAGTTTTATGCAGATAAAGGAATACGAGTGAAGAGGGGAACAAAAAGTATTTATTTTCTTCCATGAAGCATAAGGGTTGGCTACAATGGTGGCCCTGGTGCCAACAGAACAAAAAACACACATCTTTTGTCAATTTGATGCTGTCACAACTGCATCTACTGGGTGGCCATAATCATAGAGCAGCTACTCACAGAGGTCCAGTGTAATCTGTAATTATCATATGGTAGTGAAACTTGGCAGATATTCTAATGTGTTAATGCAGAACTGATATATGCTGGAAATCCAATTCCAATTTTGTACATCAAGTGCAAATCTGGCACTGTGAATGCAAGAGAGATGTATATAAATGTTTCCATTTACAACTGATTAGGAATAGAACATGGGCAGAAAAGGAAAAACAAGTGAGAAAGGCATAATTTGATTTCATTATAAACAGCCACTTACACAGACTGTTCAATATGAGCACCAGAGACATCTGTAAGATGCTGTACAGCACCACATTTGCACCTGGTGACCAAAATTGGATCTAATTTTTTTCCTGTGTAAATTGGTTCTGCATTAATGCATTATCATATCTACCAAGTTTCACCATGTGATAATTACTGCCCACTGGACCTCCGCAAGTATCTGAACTTTTAATTAAAACCACCTGCTACATCCTTACACCGCAAACCACTGGGAGAGGGTACTTAGCATGGTACAACATGTTAGGTTTTCTTCCTGTTCCATTAACATATGGGATGTGACAAGAACAACTACTTAAAGTCCTCAGTGCTTGCTTTAATTAGTCGAACCTTGTTTTCAAGGTCCCCATGGGAGTGACACATAGGGGCTGAAAAGTACCTTAAGATTATTCACGTAATACTGGTTATTTTGCATGTTATCTTCAAGAGTCGGTGAATTCAAGTTTTTCAGCATTTCTGTAATACTCTCTCATGAGTCAAACAAACATGTGAGCATTTTTAGTGCCCTTCTTTATATTCATTCAAAATCCCCTGGTTAGTCCTCTTTGGAATGGGTCTCACACAGTTGAGCAATATTCTAAGACGGGTCACACAAGTGGTTTGGAAGCAGTCTGATTTGTAGACTGACTGCATTGTCCCCGTATCCTGAGAGTGAAGAAAACTCTGCCACTTGCTTTAGCTACGACCAAGCCTATGTGATTGTTCCATTTCGTATTCGTACAGTGTTGGACCCCTGTATTTGTACGAGTTGAAAGATTTCAGTTGTGTGTTACTGATATTGTAGTCATAGTATACTATGTTTTTTGTTTTATTTTGTGAAGTGCACAATTTTCCATTTCTGAACATTTACAGCAAGTAGGCAGTATTTGCACCACTTTGAAATCTTATCACGATCATACTGAATATTTGTCCAGCTTTTCAGAAAGTACTTAAAAAGAGGTGCATCACTGGTGAAAAATCTGAGGTGGTTATTAATATTGCCTGCAAGGTCATTAATGTACATCATAGACAGCAAGGGTCCCAACATATTTCCTTGAGACATACCTGAAGTTGCTCCTATCTCTGTCAATGGCTCCCCATTAACTCTTCAATACAATCGGAAATTTCACTCAATATACCATAGGCTATGCTTTTGATAATAAGCATAGATGTGGTATGGAGCCAAATGCTTTTTGGAAGTCAAGAAATATAGCACGCACCTTAGTTGTTTGAAATACAGTTTGGGAACGCCGTGAGAGAAAAGTAAAACTTGCATTTCAAATTATTGATGTTTTTGGAAAACGTGCCAGTCAGCAAAGAAAAAGTCATTCTGTCAGAGATGTTAGACGACAGATGATTTAAGCGAACACTAACCTGTGTCGGTCGACGGGTGACGACATCGCCCGGGAACTCGGCCGGTCGGCCCAGAACGATGACAGGTGGCCGGTGGGGCTTGTTGTTGTGCTGGTGGTCTGTGAGCACCGTCACCCTCGGGGGTGGCGGGGGCGGAGGAGGTGGCGGCTGCGTGGGGCGGACTGCGGTCGCCGGCGGCAGGTTCAGCGACGGCGGTCTCAGAACCGAGTCCACCACGGCAGACACGTCCTCACCCATGGCCTTGAACGGAGGCACCTCCTGCCCGAAGTCTCCCTCTCCGGTGCCCTCGAAGCCTGGCGGCTGCCGGTTGCCGACGACGGGAGTCTCGGCCGGTGGCCTCAGGGCATCACCGGGCCAGTGTGGCCTCGCACCCTCCAGTGTCCCACCGGCGGAGATGTGAGGCCGCCCGTAGTGGATGTCTGACTCATCTCCGGATGGGTGGTCCCGGCCCGGACCGCTCTCGTCGCCGGCGGATACTACCAGGTGGCCCGATCCTCCAGTGTGCCAACCCGGAGGGCGATATCCAGCTGCCTGGTATGGTGGACCGACACCGGGCACCACAACCTCACCATCTGGACCATCACTGCCAATGCCATGGTGAGCATTGGGGTTATCTTCCTTGGAACCGACGATCTGCCAGCCAGAGCTTCCTATGTGTGGATGTGAAGGCCTCTCTTCTCCGACTCCTAGTACAGGTATCTCATTTCGAGATGGTTTCTCATCCTGGTGGTCCGATTCCAGTGTCGCGGTGCCAGTGTGGCTATCATGATGGTAACCGGGTTCGTTATCTGGTGACACTATCACCAGCGGCCGTTCAGTCTGGGTTCCACCGTGCAGATTGCCGTCCGGTTCTCCCTCATCTCCATCTGAGCCATCTGCTGGTGGATCTGGGCTCCCATCAGTGCCAGACGCTGCTCCAGTGCTGTCTGGATCGCTATTAGAAACAGATAAATGACATTTCTCTCGCCGTGTTGATACACACTTTTTATCAGAAACAGAATTTATGAATATTAATACTATTACAAAAATTAACAAACATTCTTTTTGTAACACCACTAAAGTATTCTATAATAACAAATGAACAATGAATGAAACAGGCAACAAGTTTTAAATATTTGTTGGTGGAAAGAGATTTGTATGATTCTAATGTAAGATATGTATGGTTGCTAATAGTGCAGCCATTTCCAGAAATTTCTGGGTTGCTTTGTAGCACAGAACTTATGGCTGACAAGCAGATAGAACAAAAACTGAGAAGTAAAAATCTTGGAATAAATAAGATAGGAACAGACCTCATACACAGCTTATGACCAATGAGTAATTTTGTCATCCATATCATCCCAAATACTCGTGGAGAGAGAGGGGAGTGGGGCAGGGGAGGGGGTGAGAGCAGACTGGGAAGGAGGTCGATTAATGGAAACAAAATCCATTCTAGTTCATTCACCAATACTGGAGGAAAGTGCAGACTGCAGTGGGCCTAATAATATTCAAATTTGTCTATGGTGGCATTAAATTGTTCTCTTGTAGGTCAAACCAGTGACAGATACTGACAGTCATTTAAACTGGACATTTGGGCATAACCAACTTTAAATATCCATGCCTGTCAATTGAACCTAATGTGGAAGGTGGCAAATAGAGGGGAGGCACCTGCCACAATGCAAAGTCTTTCAACATTCTGCTGCTGATCACAATGAATGAAACCATATTCCCACCAAAGTATGGCCTCAGTACAGTATAGAGGAGAGCAGCTATCAGTGTCTGGCATTACTCGTGACTGTGTCCCTAAATGTGATTATTTCTCATTGGTTTCGGGCAGTGTTGGGTAAGGGGCAGATCCATAGAACAGTGAGTCACCTTCTAATGTGTCACATAGTGTAGCCATTGGTATAAAGGAAACAACCTGCCCGTGTGACACACCTTTTCTCGTCCAGTGCAGCATCCTCTCCCACATCAAACTGGTCAGCAGCACTGGGGAAATGTATTCCACCGTGTGGAGGCCGTCCGTCTGGACGGTCACCGACATTCGGGCCACTGTCTGGGCTGGAGACCTCACCAGCTGTGTGGTGATGATGGTGCTCACGGTGATGCACGGTTCCCGAAGGCTCGTCCACCTCGTTTGCAGGCTCACCCACGGTGACTACGTGTGGCCGCAAGTCCTCCGGAGGCACAGGGCTGTGCAGCTCGTTGAAGTGTGGCACGTGTCCGACAATGATGTTGTTGTCAGCGTCCGTCACGGGCGGTGGCCGCTGCTGGTGGGGCTGGCCGTGGAAGTCCAGTGGTGGTTTGGGATGGACACTCACAAAACCTGGAACTGAAGATTATTTCCTAATCAATTGCTTCATTTGACAACATTAATCACTCTCGTATCATATGAGTAGCAACTGGTTCAACTCTAAAGTAGTTAGATGTGATACACTAAAGGTAGAAATCTGATGGATGTCATGGTGGCTTTCAGTATACGTTTTTACTTAGTACATTGCAAATGTACTGCCCTTCTTTGACTACATTGTCAAGAATATTTGCAAGTAACTGCAAACAACTGCAGGTTATTCTTATTTGGAGTCATCCACATTATCTCTGAGTTTGGTAGAGTGTACTTTATGGGGCTTCCACTGTGTCTCCACTTGGCAGTGGCACCGATGAAAATGATTCTTGTAACATACAGCTCCAGTGAAACTTCTCAAACGCACTGCCAATACATGTGGTGCCCTACCATCATTCCCTAATTCTAGCTCTTCATTTCTCTTAGTTGACTCATTCTTCCACAAAACATGGGGTACACAATTATGAGTTATAATGCTAATGAGCAAGGTGTGTGCAGATACTGTAGATCCATGACATTTTCCCTTCACATTTTCTCACATTTCTTACCTGCAATGGAGAGTAATAGTAGCTGCCAATGGTTATGTTAAACATATTTCATATGACCTGTGCATATAAAAATTTCTTTCCAGAGTCTCAGAATAGCGCTGTTGCCATCAGCAAGTGTGCACTTGCACCTGGACAGACTATACACAACATCAGAGATGTAGCCTTACCACACCCAACTGCAGAATGTTGCAGAGATCACCATTTGTTTATCTGAGTCTTAGAAGCCTCCATTCCAGTTCATTCTTCTAATATGTTGACGGCACCACCTTTAGTACTATCCATCCCCCACCCACTATCCATTCATCCAAATGATCCCTTCAGCTCCACATAAACAATTTCACCACTACGTAATGGAGCCTCTCATCAACATGACAAAATCCCAGGCAACAAATACAAGAAAAAACATCTGTCCTTGTAACTGATGGTACCTCTCCACTAACCTGACAAAATCCTGGAAATAATTATACAGAAAACCCATCTAAGCAGTCTGTTGCAGAAACATTTACATCACAATTCACAAACATCCAAACCATCTAACTAAAACATGAAATATCTCAGACTAACACTTGGTCAAAAAGTAAATTGGAGACTCCATCTACTGTCCACAACATATTAAAACTTGTAACCTCCTGAACATGTTGATCACACCCCTTGATGATCATCCATACATACAATATCCGCCCCCCCCTCCCCCAAATTGCCCCATTCCCCTTCCCCTCATCTTCGCATCTCAAAATGTTGTAAGAGCATGTAGTTCTCTCAAGTTTTAACATCCATTGAAATTCTTGTGTTGATTTCTACATCTGTTTATCCTCCCTTATTAATTTCCTCTATCAACTATTAAAGTTTTCTAACATCCTCAAACACCTGAAACATCTGTCCTAATGCTCTCCTAAATTTGCATCACAATATCCATTTGTGTAGCCCATCTTTCAGGGCTCTGGTGACAGCTGTACCAGTATGAACTACCTTCCTTTCACCTACAAACACTTCACATTCATTCGTGTGTGCGTTTACTGATGAAGGCCTTATGTGGCAATCTATCTTTTCCTATATTGTTGATATACCTATCCTATTAATTGATTAATTGTAACCTACCTCACCAAGACCAACCCAGATTAATGCTTGAACCCTCCCTCTTCCTGCCTCTCTGAACTCTAATGTCTCCCAACTATTGATTCCTTCCTCCATATACATCAGATTTTTCTTTTTTTTTAATACATATAACTTGCTCCTCCATTATTACCATCACAGAGATGAAAAATGCCCATCACTAACATCAAATTATGCATATCCTCACTGTTCTTAGCATTTTAAATTTTACTTTTGACCACTGTCTTGTAAGGTCACTTTCTTGTTTGTCTGTCTGTTCAGTACAAGTTTGCAATTGATTTTAAACTAACTTTCTGCTGGAACAGAGACTTGACTTTCTTCTCTAGTGTATGTTGGAGGGTACTTTGTTTACTGCTGTCATTTGCAGATGAGCTAGATACTTGATACTTTTAGCATTCCTTAGAAGTGGATAACAATTCAACATTAGCTCACTTTCTTGTCTGGTGTGTAGAGAAGAGTATTTTGTCTACCACTGTTTTGTGGGGAGTACAATTGCTGGTAAGCCTCCACATGAGCTCGAACCTCAATAATTTTTACTTTTACAGTCTTTTTTCATATATTCATAGAAGGAATCGAAATATTGGTTAAATAAGGTGAAGGTATACTGAAATAAACATAAAATTTACTGTACGTCTCTGTTGAAACCCCATCAAAATGTTTGAAATTGGTTGAAATATTCCACACAGATGAGACTGAATAGCAAAAGCCAATTATTTAAATAAAAATCAACTTTTAATATACCACATTTCTAAATCAGATGAAAAAGTATGATATAATTTCTCTTAGTCCTACACAGACAGTCCTGAAAATTGTGAGTGTGAATTTTTAATAACTATGAAAATTTGTATGGGTAGCCATGTATGGAAGTGAAACATGGATGATAAATAGTTTGGACAAGAAGCTTTTGAAATGTGGTGCTACAGAAGAATGCTGAAAATTAGATGGGTAGATCACATAAGTAATGATGAAGTACTGAATAGAATTGGGAAGGAGTTTGTGGCACAACTTGACAAAAAGAAGGGACCGGTTAGTAGGACATGTTCTGAGGCATCAAGGGATCACAAATTTAGCATTGGAGAGCAGCGTGGAGGGTAAAAATTGTAGAGGGAGACCAAGAGATGAATACACTAAGCAGATTCAGAAGGATGTAGGTTGCAGTACGTACTGGGAGATGAAGAAGCTTGCACAGGATAGGGTAGCATGGAGAGCTGCATCAAACGAGTCTCAGGACTGAAGACCACAACAACAACAACAACATGAAAATACTTGTAAGATTTAAAGCTAAAAATGTGGGGTGCATGTAATACATAATGGATGCATGAATAGTTCACCTCCTTACTATTATCTATTGCATGCAGCCTGTGTTTTTCATTGTGAATCTTAACAAGCGTGTTCATAGCTATATAAATTCATACTCACAAAGTTTCTGGATTATCTGTATGGGTTTAGGAATCTGTATGGGTCAAGGAGAAATGATTTTATACTTTTTAGTCTGGTTTAAAAACTTGATGTATTAAAATTGATTTTTATTTCAGTAATTTTATTTTCCTCTCATGCATAGACAAACACTGAAGAGAAGTTACTTCACTGCTAACAGTCTTTGCCTAGTAAGGGGAATCCAAATACTGAAATAGCGGGACGAGGGCAATGAGTGTACCCACGATCATACCTAGAACCCTTCAGGTACATACTAGTTAATGCTCCCACGGTGGCCCGTAGCTTACCTGTTGGTGTGTCTTTGATGCCGGGCACCAGGTGCACCTCGTGGAAGCCGTGCTGCAGTGGCGGCTGCTGAGGCAGACCATCTCCGGGTCGAGGCCTGGCCCCCAGCTGTGGGGGCAGAGGCCTGGATCCCTGCTGTGGGGGTGGAGGCCTGGCTCCCTGCTGTGGGGGTGGAGGCCTGGCTCCCTGCTGTGGGGGCGGAGGCCTGGATCCCTGTTGTGGGGGTGGAGGCCTGGCTCCCTGCTGTGGGGGTGGAGGCCATGCTCCCTGCTGTGGGGGTGGAGGCCTGGCTACCTGCTGTGGGGGCAGAGGCCAGGTTCCCTGCTGTGGTCTGCTGCTGTTGTACCTGTGGGGACAGCACAGTCTCTTGTAAACTCAGTCCTCTTACAACATAATCTGAGAATAAATAAAAAGCTTTCAATATGCCACACATTTCTCCATTTTGCAGCTACTTCAACATCTACATCTGTAATCCTCCTGTGAGTGACAGTGGATACTTATCATAGAATTGAATGGGGCTCTGATCATCAAAATGACAGAGAAAATGATTACCTTATCTTGTCTCTCTGCTAACTACTTGAGAATGGTTAAAGTTGACTGAAGAGAATGAGCAATCTCTGAATAAGAATCCTTCCAATGATTATTGACCTTTGATAGCACACAACATATAAAAATGCACATGTTATAGTTTTAGGCCTAAAAAAAACTTTGTATTATATTTTTTATATAAATAAATCTACACCAACAGAAGATGGCATGTGTGAGTAAAGAATGGAAACAGGAAATACCTTGTGTCTTGCAGAAGGCAGAGTTTAAAAAGACAGTTTTAATTCAGAAATGTTAACAAGAGCTCCCAATAGCAAGATGATTGTATATTCACTAATGTCCTTTGTCACTACTAATATTGCTCTATTCTTAAAATGTAAGGTAAAGAACAAATATAACAACAGTACCAATCTCTACAAATATATTGAAGGATTGGCACTATCACAAAAAGGAATCACATAACTGGGTGCATATGTATTCCACAACCTGCTAGACCACATAAAATGTCATGTAGATAATATGATGGGGTTTAAGACTGAACTGAAGAACTTCCTGTTGAGCAACTTGTTTTTTTTTTTTTTTTTTTTATTCCACCGAAGAGTATCTTCACAGGACCTCTTGAAATTAATATTGCAGGCTATTTTACTATTAAACCTAATGCTGTAATATAGTACACCTTTGTATTGCTAAATCTAAGTCTACATCTGTATATGGATCTACACTTCACAAGCCACATTAAGGTGTTTCGCAGAGGGTACTTCCGCTACCACCCTCTTCGCTGTTCCTTTCACATATGACATATGGAGCTTTACCATATGACATCTAAATTCTCTAATTTTCTAGACACAAAAGAAATAAAGACATTGGCTGCCTGTGAGCATTGATTTATATCAACGGAGAAATTTGAAAATTTGTGCTGACTGGGATTCGAACCCAGATCTCCTGCTCACATTGCAGACTACTATGACTAGAGACTACACACTACAGACTACTGCATCATCTGGACACAGGGACCACCTGAACATGTCTCCCATCAGACCCAAATTCTCAACTGACCCACACTCCTGATGTCATGCCCCTCCTCATTAACCTCATTATTGGCAGCATTCACGTAAGAATTTGTGCTTGGTGTGCATCTGTAATGGAAGGATCATTGGTTGTCATCATGATAATTAATTACATATGTAGTGTCTGTTCTTTCAGTACATGCAAGTGAACAGATAATATTTTGATACTGCAGCTGCTATGAATCAAGACACCAGGAAATTAAAGACATTTGATGCTAGTGGGCACTGATTTACATCAATGGAAGGTTGAAAATATGTGCCTTATTGGTTTGTGGTTGGTGCATCTGCCTAATAAGCAGAACAGCTGGGTTTGAATTCCGGTCCGTCACAAAGTCGTCTCAAAGTTTGACAAATTCTAAATGAGTCAAATGATGTACAAGAAAGAAGTTCAACAATTTCAAAATCCAAATTTTAAGAGAGAGAGACCTTGACATTGGAGGGGTATCTGTTGAGAGGCCAGACAAACGTGTGATTCCTGAAGAGGGGCAGCAGCCTTTTCAGTAGTTGCAGGGGCAACAGTCTGGATGATTGACTGATCTGGCCTTGCAACACTAACCAAAATTGCCTTGCTGTGCTGGTACTGCGAATGGCTGAAAGCAAGGGGAAACTACAGCCGTAACTTTTCCCAAGGGAATGCAGCTTTACTGTATGGTTAAATGATGATGGCGTCCTCTTGGGTAAAATATTCCGGAGGTAAAATAGTCCCCCATTTGGATCTCCGGGTGGGGACTACTCAAGAGGACGTCATTGTCAGGAGAAAGAAAACTGGCGTTCTACAGATCAGAGCGTGGAATGTCAGATCACTTAATCGGGCAGGTAGGTTAGAAAATTTAAAAAGGGAAATGGATAGGTTGAAGTTAGATATAGTGGGAATTAGTGATGTTCGGTGGCAGGGGGAACAAGACTTTTGGTCAGGTGAATACAGGGTTATAAATACAAAATCAAATAGGGGTAATGCAGGAGTAGGTTTAATAATGAATAAAAAAATAGAAGTGCAGATAAGCTACTATCAACAGCATAGTGAACGCATTACTGTGGCCAAGATAGACACGAAGCCCATGCCTACTACAGTAGTACAAGTTAATATGCCAACTAGCTCTGCAGATGATGAAGAAATTGATGAAATGTATGATGAGATAAAAGAAATTATTCAGGTAGTGAATTTAATAGTCATGGGTGACTGGAATTCGAGAGTAGGAAAAGGGAGAGAAGGAAACATAGTGGGTGAATATGGATTGGGGAAGAGAAATGAAAGAGGAAGCCGTCTGGTAGAATTTTGTACAGAGCATAACTTAATCATAGCTAATACTTGGTTCAAGAATCATAAAAGAAGGTTGTATACATGGAAGAGTCCTGGAGATACTAGAAGGTATCAGATAGATTATATAATGGTAAGACAGAGATTTAGGAACCAGGTTTTAAATTGTAAGACATTTCCAGGGGCAGATGTGGACTCTGACCTACAATCTATTGGTTATGAACTGTAGATTAAAACTGAAGAAACTGCAAAAAGGTGGGAATTTAAGGAGATGGATAAACTGACTAAACCAGAGGTTGTACAGAGTTTCAGGAAGAGCGTAAGGGAAAAATTGACAGGAATGGGGGAAAGAAATACAGTAGAAGAAGAATGGGTAGCTCTGAGGGATGAAGTAGTGAAGGCAGCAGAGGATCAAGTAGGTAAAAAGACGAGGGCTAGTAGAAATCCTTGGGTAACAGAAGAAATATAGAATTTAATTGATGAAAGGAGAAAATATAAAAATGCAGTAAATGAAGCATGCAAAAGGGAATACAAACGTCTCAAAAATGAGATCGACAGGAAGTGCAAAATAGCTAAGCAGGGATGGCTAGAGGACAAATGTAAGGATGTAGAGGCTTATCTCACTAGGGGTAAGACAGATTCTGCCTACAGGAAAATTAAAATGACCTTTGGAGAAAAGAGCCACTTGTATGAATATAAAGAGCTCAGATGGAAACCCAGTTCTCAGCAAAGAAGGGAAAGCAGAAAGGTAGAAGGAGTATATAGAGGATCTATACAAGGGCGATGTACTTGAGGACAATATTATGGAAATGGAAGAGGATGTAGATGAAGATGAAATAGGAGATACGATACTGCGTGAAGAGTTTGACAGAGCACTGAAAGACCTGAGTCGAAACAAGGCCCCGGGAGTAGACAAAATTCCATTGGAACTACTGACGGCCTTGGGAGAGCCAGTCCTGACAAAACTCTACCATCTGGTGAGCAAGATGTATGAGACAGGCGAAATTCCCTCAGACTTCAAGAAGAATATAATAATTCCAATCCCAAAGAAAGCAGGTGTTGACAGATGTGAAAATTACTGAACTACCAGTTTAATAAGTCACAGCTGCAAAATACTAATGCAAATTCTTTACAGACGAATGGAAAAACTGGTAGAAGCCGACGCCGGAGAAGATCAGTTTGGATTCCGTAGAAATATTGGAACACATGAGCCGATACTGACCCTATGACTTATTTTAGAAAATAGATTAAGGAAAGGCAAACCTACATTTCTAGCATTTGTGGACTTAGAAAAAGCTTTTGACAATGTCAACTGGAATACTCTCTTTTCAAATTCTAAAGGTGGCAGGTGTAAAATACAGGGAGGGAAAGGCTATTTACAATTTGTACAGAAACCAGATGGCAGTTGTAAGAGTCAAGGGGCATAAAAGAGAAGCAGTGGTTGGAAAGGGAGTGAGACAGGGCTGTAGCCTCTCCCCAATGTTATTCAATCTGTATATTGAGCAAGCAGTAAAGGAAACAAAAGAAAAATTCGGAGTAGGTATTAAAGTTCATGGAGAAGAAATAAAAACGTTGAGGTTCGCTGATGACATTGTAATTCTGTCAGAGACAGCAAAGGACTTGGAAGAGCAGTTGAACAGAATGGACAGTGTCTTGAAAGGAGGATATAAGATGAACATCAACAAAATCAAAACGAGGATAATGGAATGTAGTCGAATTAAGTTGGGTGATGCTGAGGGAATTAGATTAGGAAATGAGACACTTAAAGTAGTAAAGGAGTTTTGCTATTTGGGGAGCAAAATAACTGATGATGGTCAGAGTAGAGAGGATATAAAATGTAGACTGGCAATGACAAGGAAAGCATTTCTGAAGAAGAGAAATTTGTTAACATCGAGTATAGATTTAAGTGTCAGGAAGTCATTTCTGAAAGTATTTGTATGGAGTGTAGCCATGTATGGAAGTGAAACGTGGACGATAAATAGTTTGGACAAGAAGAGAACAGAAGCTTTCGAAATGTGGTGCTACAGAAGAATGCTGTAGATTAGATGGGTAGATCACATAACTAATGAGGAGGTATCGAATAGAATTGGGGAGAAGAGGAGTTTGTGGCACAACTTGACAAGAAGAAGGAACCAGTTGGTATGACATGTTCTGAGGCATCAAGGGATCACAAATTTAGCATTGGAGGGCAGCGTGGAGGGTAAAAATCGTAGAGGGAGACCGAGAGATGAATACACTAAGCAGGTTCAGAAGGATGTAGGTTGCAGTAAGTAGTGGGAGATGAAGAAGCTTGCACAGGATAGAGTAGCATGGAGAGCTGCATCAAACCAGTCTCAGGACTGAAGACAACAACAACAATAACAACAACAAGAGAGAGAGAGGGGCGGAGGGGGGGGGGGGGGGGGGAAGAAGAGGAGACATAAGACTGTGGTAACTATGGCACCATAAGGGGACTATGAGCTTCAATGAAAGCTGTGAATATTTTGAAATCTGTGAGGGAGGTTGTGTAGTGTGTGAATGCAGCTGACTTAATCACCTGACACAATCGATATCTGGTGGTGGTCTGCATAATACAGACCTGTTTGTCTCTTTTCTTCAGTCAGATAAGAACCAAAAGTGAAAGCTGCATTGCAAGTTGCATCAGAGAAATGCCTTGGGCATGTAGTAATTCACAGTGGTAGATTCTCAAAGGACTATGCAATTTGATACAGGATATTGATGGTTAGAAAATCTATATAGAATACATAAAGACATGCAGTATAATGTCATTTCCTTATCATTTTGTCAAACAATTAAAGAAATAATTCACTATAGGAAACTACACGAGACTGTCAGTCTGGAATGTTTTACTGTGGGGACATTCTACAGAAACACGTGCATTAGAATGTGTTAAATAAAGGGGGGGAAATGTACTCACTGTTTGTAATTTAAGAATTGCAAAAGAAAGTGACTTAAGAGTTACTAATCTCATGCAGAAGTGTGGTGTGGCTACAAAATTGGTCACTGGTTGGTCAGACTGCCAAATTGTGGGACAGATGAGCAGGGGGTGAGGGCTTCAAGATGAGTCGGTACAGTGAAAGACAGTCAGATAGTGACAGTGGCTGAGGTGAAGCAGAAGGCTGTAGGAAGTCTGAGGACATTCACAACGTACATTGCCAGTGGCAGTAAGATTAGGAACACAATATGTCAAACAGTTACCAATGAAATGAAATTTCATGTGGCTATGGCCTCCCATCAGATAGACTGATCACCTGGTGCAAGTCTTCTTAGTCGACACCACTTCAGCGAGTCATGTTTTGACGAGGATCATACAGTGATGACAGGAGACCCAGTCCCCTAGCAGAGAAAATCTCTGAGCCAGCCAGAAATCGAACCCGGCTCGAGGATGAGGAATTTTCAGCAAAACGCAAATGGTCTGAAGATGCGCAATTTGAGCCCGGCGTTAGTACGAACCACCGCAATTACATCTACTGGTTACAGTTCAAAGACTGGATTGATACAGCTCTTCACATTAGTCTAATTTGCACAAGCCTTTTAATCTCTGTGTAACTATTGAACCTGTTTACTGTATTCGTCCTTTGGTCTCCTTCTGCAATTTTTACCCACCACACTTTCCTCAAATACCACACTGACAATTCCTTAACACCTAACAATGTGTCTTGTCAACCAGTCACGTTTTTTTCTTTTTCTTCCCAACTTGATTCAGTACCTCCTCATTAGTTACGTGATCTACCCACCTAATTGTCAGCACTCTTCTGCAGCACCACACTTCAGAAGCTTCTGTTCTCTTCTTGTTTAAACTGTTTATCATCCATGTTTCACTTCTATACAAAGCTAAACTACAGACAAATGACTTCAGAAGAAGTCTTCCTGAAACTTAAATTTGTATTAGATGATAATAAATTTCTCTTTTCCTGAAATGCTTTCTTTGCAAAGCCAGTCTGCATTTTATCCCCTCTACATCAGCCATTATCAGTTATTCTGCTGCCCAAATAGCAAAGTTCTTGTACCACTTTTAGTGCCTTATTTCCTTACCTAATGTCCTCAGCAGCATCTCATTTAATTTAACTACGTTCCATTACCCTAGTTTCACTGTCTTTTATGCTTATGCTCTAGCCTCTTTTCGAGACGGTATCCATTCCATTCAACTGCTCTTCCATAAATGATAACATGTACACACAGAAACCTTCTACAATAAATAATTTATAGGAAAAGTCATGACCCCAGTGTAACTACATTCCACCTAACAAAAGTACCCCCTATGAAAATACTGTTGTTTGCAATAAGGCCTCACCTGTTGCCCGGCCAGATGGCAAAAAGGTTTGTCGGCGGCGGCCTTCTCGAGGGCTTCGGTGAAAGTGCTGGTGGCCGTGGCAGCGGTCTGGAGGAACCGGCAACACCTAGGTCATCCTTGGCTGCTACGAGCTCACCATCAGGCTTGACGAACACGTCGACGGGCCCGGGGCCGGGTCGGACGACGATGCCACTGCCCCCAGTTCTCACCGGTTGCAGCCTCGTTGTGTGGTCATGCTCCGGCTCGAGGCCGTGAACGTGAAGTTCGTGATCGTTGCCGTGGATGTGGAGGTCGTGGTCGTGATCATGTTCGTGGAGGAAATGGTCGTGCCCAGGAGGTGGGGGCAGTCCAGCCTCAGGCCTGAGTGGAATGACTAGTGGCCCGCCTTGCTGGTGGTGATGGTGGTGCTGGTGCACATGGTGCACGCCTCCAGGAGTTGGAGGTGGCGCCGGTGGTCGTGACGGCAGGTGTGGAGGTGGTGGGGGTGGTGTCATGAAGTCTGACGGCCGCAGTGGATGTACCGGTGCTGGAAACCTGTAGGTAGAGCGTGCAGAGGTCAGATTGGTCTTGAAACTCTAGAAAATGTACCTGGTTTCCATTAAGTGGCTCTTCTGGCTGACCTCATGATGAAGGGATTCTAGAGAAGGGACACCCAATTTATCTTTCCGTACGTAATTAACTGATACACAACATATCTGACAAAAACAATACAGAAACATGTGCCAAGTATGAGGGCATGTGGAAAGTAATGCTTCCAAGTTTTTTATGAGTAAACTCTAAAAGCTTTTTAAATAAAATGCACTTTATTAGTTATCTACATCTTTGTTCTTCATTTCTATGTAGTCACCCTGGTGACAAACACATTTCTCCCAATGAGAGCCTAGTTTCTTTGTACCATCACTGTAGAATGTTTGACTTTTTTGACAGAGCCACACCACCACCTCTGTTTGCACAGCTTCATCACCATCAAAGTGAAGTCCTTGATGATGTACTTTATGTTTTGGAAACAGATAAAAATTTAGTGGGATCTAGTCGTGACTGTATTCAATGACAGTGAACCCAAGGAGTCGGGTTGTTGCTGGTATAATGGCACTTGTGTGTGGTGTGGCATTGTCAAGCAGAAGGAGGAGGGATCTACATGTCAAAGAAATCTTTGAATTTATGTTTTCAGTTTTCTGAAGGGTTTCTCATGTAGGAACATAGTTATGTTACAGCCTACAATTCGGAGCCCTCTGGCAACAGAGGGTGGCAACTTGCATCAGTGATGTGGAAAAATTGACTGACTAATACTGAGAAGAGAATAAAAAATTTGGAGGCACTACTTTCCAGCACATCCTCATAACACAATGAACTGTGACAGCAGCGACATTTATGACTCTGGAGGAAATCATTTATGGCATCCACAAGGTTTGATATTAGGATCACTACTTTTCCCATTGATCTTGTATATGAATGTGTTTTCATTTATGAAACTCGTGAGAAATGAATCATCATGGATAGTGTTTCATGCTTTGTGTATACTATTCATGTGCTTGTGATTGAACCAACAGTGGATAATACATCAATATTATACTGTCGACATATCAACTACGTTGATACAATTTTCTGACAAATCAGAGATTCAAAGCTTAATTTTCCATGCAAATTTCTATACTTCTGTTATGATGTATACTTAGATTAATTGTAATTAATTAGCTCTAGAAATTTTATTTAATTGTTTTTAACAAAGTTAAACAAATTTCTTGACAAACATGTTTGAAAATTGACAATGATAAATGTGTCACAGAATTGACCATTTAGAACTTAACAACTTTTTCCAAATATGACTGTTTCTGACAATATTATAAAATCTGACATACAGAAAATACTGACATTTTGTGTCCAATGTATAACCAGCAATGTGACACATGTGTTTTTACAAAGAGACAGCACGTCAGAACTGGATAAAATTTTGCCATCTCTATGCTTACAGCATGTCCCATAGTGGCAAGATTTTCATAGTAAAAAATATGACATTTACGGTGACAGCCAATGCTTGTAGTGTGTGTGTTAACTCAAGTGATAACCACTGGCTGGTCGATTTCAGTTGCAGCACTGTGAAATGTCTTTGCAATGGTGTCACAGAAAAATAGAGGTAGTTTAAGCATTAGTGTTGTATGCCCAGAATAAATTTTCACTTTATAGTAGACACCAGACTGATTTCAAACTTTCTGGCAGATAACAACTGTGTGGCAGACTAGGACTCAAACTGGAATCTGTTACTATTTGCAGGAAAATGCTCCACCAACTGAGCTATCCAGACATGACATAAAACTTGCCTTCAAGCCTTAATTAAGCTAGTACGTCTTTTTACTTTTAAACTTCACAGACGTTCTCCTGCTTACGTGTGACTGTGACGGGTAGATGAAAAGTGTCCGCGGATGAGTGTGTGGTGTGGCTGGGGCCTGGGGATGTCCAGCACTCATGGAAGAAATGATACTGTGGAGAAATGCCTTATCCATGGACTGTGAAAATGGCTTATTTGTCGTGACAGGTAGATTGGTTGGTAGAGCATTTGTTCACAAAAAGCAAAGATCCTAGGTGTGAATCCCAGTCCAGCACACAGGTTCACTCAGCTAGGTGGTTTGGTATCACAGAGTTCGTTGCATTTGGCAGTGCAGACTTAGATACGAGGTCACAGTTAGCGAGGAGGTAGTGGAGAGAGTGGTTACCTGTACTGGTGTGGCCTGCCTCCTGCCACAGAGCCGCCCGTCCCAGTGGAGGGACGGTACAGCGTGACGGGTGGCCTCCTGACGGGAGACGGCTGCGATGACTGTGCAGGCGGTGGGGGCGGGGGTGGCGGTGGCGGGTGGATGAGAGGAGACTCCGGGTGAGCGTGGTGGTGCGGCTGTGGCCTGGGGGCGTCCAGCACGACTCCACTCGGCTGGATGCGGTGTGTCTCCTTACCACCCCCGGGGGCAGAGTCCGGCCTGGTGTGCACCGTCGACCCACCGGGGCCCACGTCCACGCTGATGCCCTGTGTGGGAATGAAGTCCATATAACCACCTGTCTGCTGTCTAAACTACAGCAATGCCACTGAGAGTCTGCAAAGAATACCCATAGTTCATTAGTTCAGTGTGTTAACTATTAAGTTTGCCAACTGCCAGACAGAGTTGTAGGGAATCAAGGAAGTGAGCCCAGCCACCAGATACTCTCTTGAGGTGTGGATCTACATTTGCAGAAAAAGCTTTGCATGCTTCCCATAGTGCAAGCACTTAACCTGCAATTCACTTCTGCAGTAGCAGACATCACACACACAGGTAAAAATTTCTTAAATGTTGTTCCTAATCTGACCTGAAATCATCTTACCTATTGATATGACAGAGAAGTACAAGACAGTAACAAAGCTGACAGCAATGACTACCTCACACAATTCTGTTAGCTAGGCAATGTTGATTACAACCATAAACAAATGACTGCCAACCAAACCCTCTGGACTTCTACTGATTCGAGACTAGGGAGCTGACTGGCTAGTTTATAGTTAACACACTGTACTGAGTTCTAGAATTACAAATGGACCAGTTAGTGAGTATACCATAATGTGATTCAAACTGGCTACATAATTACCAAATAGACACACCAAAGAAGCGGCATTTGATATGAAGGAAACAATCACTGTGAGTATCATGTGACTGGACACTATCTCCTAGGGAATATGTCAGTAATATGGATGATAACATGTTGTCCTTTTGTTTTTGAGGCCTGTCTTCCACATTTTGTGTGACAGTAACAAAAGTCATCTGAGCCAACAAGTGGCATTACTATGATAAAAAATTGATAGCCTGGGGTTGAATAATACATGGAAACAATGTAGGCGCCAAAAAACTGATCACTGCAGAAGGTTTAAATAAAGAAAAATATGTCTGTTCAAATAAGATTTTCGTATAGTTGCACAAAACTGGAATAAGTCTGATACTGCTTGAGTATGGTTGCCTTTTGTGTTGTTGGAGTATGGAAATAAGATGTTTGGGTGTTATCTTCTTGGAATATGTCGGGATAGGAATTTTATTGTTGGCTGGGTCACTTTGGATCCTCATCCTGTGGCACCAAATCTTCTCGCACAGTGAAACCCTTGTGCTTCGTAAGTATCATGACAAATACCTCTATTCAACTTTTGTTCATCTTTTTCCAGTAAAGCACACACTGCCAGGAAAGCAGACTCAATAGTTGATGAGACAAAGAGCAATCTCAGACGTACCTGTCCTGGAGCAATGTCGACGTTGATGTCGCTGCCTGGCGACCCAGCCACAATGCCGCCTGTCTCTGCAGGGGAGTCCCCGGGATGGACTTCAATGACGGTGCCCACCCCGTGCTCCAGCTGCGGTGCCGAGTCCAGTCCCACAAAGTCCGCAGATACCTATGGACAATCAGATTCAGTCAACTTGTTGCCCAAGTTTAGGAAACGTAAAGGCACCAGAGAGACAGTTACGATTTTGTGCTCGATAATGGAGGTGAGACTTGAGAAAAATCGAAGCACCTTCAAAGGACTTGATGATCTAAAATGATCCTCCAACAATGTCAAATAGTGCAAGGTGTTTCAAAATTCTGAGGAAAATAGGTAAATAAATGGAAATGCCGTGTGGCTAGGGCCTCCCGTCGGGTAGACCGTTCGCCCGGTGCAAGTCTTTCAAGTTGACGCCACTTCGGCAACTTGCGTGTCGATGGGGATGAAATGATGATGACAGACACACAACACCCAGTCATCACGAGGCAGAGAAAATCCCTGGCCCCGCCAGGTATCGAACCCGGGACCCCGTGCGCGGGAAGCGAGAACACTACCGCAAGACCACGAGCTGCGGACTGGAAAATAGGTGTAAGCTACAGGGAAAGATGTGTAATGTACAATATGTACAAAAACTGAGAGGGGATACATAATAATTGAGGACCAACAATGAAGTGTTCAGATGAGAAAGGGTATCGGGCAAGGATGGAGTTATCCTCTACTGTCAACCTCTACAACAAGAGGAAACAATTGAAATAAAACATAGGTTCAAGAGCGGGATAAATTAAGGGTAAAAAATACCAGAAATGTATATATTTGAGTGATGTCTGCTATGTCTGACATGTCCAATAGAACAGACAGTGCTCATGATGATGTGGCTGGTGCAGGCAAGTATATGAAATAGAGAATGGGGGAAGAAAGGGGAGGGATGGATGGGAATCTGTCACTTCCAGCTGCACAGGGCATTGTGGTAATGCAATGGTGAAGTTCAAAAATTATGCTGGACTGGGATTCGAATCTGGATTTACAGCTTCACAAAAGCAGTTGACTTAACAACTTCAGCTGTCCAAACACGGTCCCTGACTGACTCAAATTTCACCTTGTGGTAAGTTGAAAATTTGAGTCAGTCCACATTACTGTGATGCCCTGCACAGTTGGAAGTCACAAATTCCCACCCGTTCCCTTTCTTTCCCCATTATGTATTTCATACATGTAAAAGATATTAACAATAAGAGTCACTGACGATGTTGCTAGCCTCCGTGAAAATGAGGAAGAACTGCAGAATGGGTCGAATGGAATGGACAGCCTATTGCACACAAACACTATGAATAAACTGAAGAAAGATGAAAGTAAAAAGCAATGGCAGAAACTAGATTAGTGATGAACTTAACATCAAAATTGAGGATCACAAAGTAGATCAAGTGAAACGAGTCTGCTACCTCAGATGCAAAATAACGTGTGGCAGGTGATGTGAAGAGGATACAGGAAGCACACCAGTGCTTTATCAAGTGTCCACCAGTATCAGAGGCAGGAGGATAATAATTACGAAAAGAAAGAATGAACTGTGCAGGTGGTAAGTTCGGCACACTGTACGGTACCTCCGGGACGGGGAAGGGCGAGTTGTCCCGGAAGACGTCGTCGGCGACGAGTGGCGAGGGTGCGGGTGCGCTGAAGACGTGCGCGGTGTGGCTGCCCCTGGGGATGAGCACGTTTGCCACCTGCGAGGGCCGGATGTCCACCAGCAGTGAGGCAGCTTCAGCCGGCACCAGTGCGTGGCGGTGTGGCACCGGAGAGCCGTGAACCACCTCACCGGCGCCACCCTCTGCCACCAGCACAGCCTGTGAGCCCGTCACTACGGACTCCAACTGCAACAGACAACACTCACTAATGGAGCTGTCCTCTGCCACCAGCAACACCTCTGCTAGCCAATGACCATAGACAACAGCTGCAACAACATACAACGCTCATTACAGGAACAGGAACAGTGCACCGCCTCATAGGCACCGTCCTGTCACCAGTATCACCAGCTAGCCTGTCACTGCAGACTGAGACAACTAACAACACTCACTGCTGGAGGAATACACCTCCACACTAGTCCTGCCCTCTCCCCTCTCCCCTCTCCCACTAGTGACAGCCTCTTCTCCTACATCCGTCAGGCCATTTATAATGTGCACTGTACCCCGGAGTTCAGTTGAAACAAAACTAACTAACTAACTAACTCTCTCTCTCTCTCTCTCTCTCTCTCTCTCTCTCTCTCTCACACACACACACACACACACACACACACGCACGCATATCTAAAAACAAAGGTGATGTGACTTACCAAATGAAAGTGCTGGCAAGTCGACCTGCCAGCACTTTCATTTGGTAAGTCACATCATCTTTGTTTTTAGATATATTTTTCCTACGTGGAATGTTTCCCTCTATTATAACCACACATATATATATATATATATATATATATATATATATATATATATATATATATATATATATATATATATATATATGAATGATATGGTTATAATAGAGGGAAACATTCCACGTAGGAAAAATGTATCTAAAAACAAAGATGATGTGACTTACCAAATGAAAGTGCTGGCAGGTCGACAGACACACAAACACAAACATACACACAAAATTCAAGCTTTTGCAACAAACTGTTGCCTCATCAGGAAAGAGGGAATGAGAGGGAAAGACGAAAGGATGTGGGTTTTAAGGGAGAGGGTAAGGAGTCATTCCAATCCCGGGAGCGGAAAGACTTACCTTAGGGGGAAAAAAGGACGGGTATACACTCGCGCGCACACACACACATATCCATGCACACATATACAGACACAAGCAGACATATTTAAAGACAAAGAGTTTGGGCAGAGTGTCTTTACAAATGTCTGCTTGTGTCTGTGTATGTACGGATGGGTATGTGTGTGTGTGCGAGTGTATACCTGTCCTTTTTTGCCCCTAAGGTAAGTCTTTCTGATCCCGGGATTGGAATGACTCCTTACCCTCTCCCTTAAAACCAACATCCTTTCGTCTTTCCCTCTCCTTCCCTCTTTCCTGATGAAGCAACCATTGGTTGCGATAGCTTGAATTTTGTGTGTATGTTTGTGTTTGTTTGTGTGTCTATCGACCTGCCAGCACTTTTGTTTGGTAAGTCACATCATCTTTGTTTTTAGATATATTTTTCCCACGTGGAATGTTTCCCTCTATTATATTCATATCATTTGTTTTTACAATAAAGTATATATAAAGTGGTCACATGAAAGCTAACAACAGATGAAGAAATATGTGCTTTATATTATATAAAGTAACCGCTATACATAACCTTATATCAATCTGTGATAAAAATATACATAAAAGAGATATTCAATCACAATTTGTTGTGAGAGCATTGACAGCCATCTGTGGGCATTTATCATAAAGTTGTAGACTATATAGCAGCAAAGACGGCAGTTAGGTGAATTTAAAGGTTGTTGTGGAGACTTCTTTATATATACTTTATTGTAAAAACCATATGACATCATGTGTGCCATTGGCTATCGCTGATGTAATCAGTGTGCAATGGGTGGAGCATCATGTATTTAAGCAACAGCAGTTAGCATCCATGGAGGTGTGGCAGCTGCTCTGTTCACAGCGACCATACATCATGGGTATGAGTTCTTCTTTTATTATTTGTTATCTAAGATATATTTGTTATATTACTACATCCCTCTAATTCTGTTGTATGCAAATATTTCAGTGTGGATCTGAAGATGATCTAAGACAGACCAAAACTGGTAACCTCATATATATAAAAGAGTTTATTGTGGTTGTGACTGTTTATATTCACTTTTAAATAATAAATAAACTGCTATACTCCAGAGAGACATTATCTGAAAAATTACAGTTACACTTTTATTTTTTATACACATTTTTGTATTAGATTTGTTAAGTAAGTAAAGCTGTCACCAATCTGTAAATTGTTTTGAACACCACAGTGCTTTGATAGACAAGTGCTCCCTCAGGAAGTTGTATCCTTTCTCATAAAAACTGTAAGACAAATAATGGACCACTGAGGCTCTCTCCCTTCTCACTCAATACACACAACATGTTTATAACCTCAGCTCTGCCCCAAAAGGCCCGTAACTCCCATTCTAACATGGCAAGGACTATCTAATGATTCCTAACTTTGAGAGTTGTCAAAAATCACACCACAAAATTATTTCAACATGCAGACCTTTCAGTCAGTCAGCATACAGAGCAGAATGCAGGTACTTCAATTAGCCATTTGCTGCTAATGGTCATAGTACTTGTCACTATTTAGCCTGATTGAGGGAAAGCTGGCTCATTAGCTCCAGGCTGGAGAACAGATCCCATCCTTCAAAACCTGGAAAACCAGTGCCACTGTCCACAATAGTGACCTCTACTAACTGGTGGGTGTGGCCAGAAACATATATGTTACACATTTTCCAAATGTTTTTCTAGCAATGATGTTGCTCACCTACGACTGGAAAGCAGTATAGGAACCACCTTTGTGTTGATTACAGTTCCAAAATTTCCATATTTGTACAAATTGTGCACTCACCTTGTAGGGCAGGCCTTCTACGACATGTGGTCGCAACTTTAGTGCTGGAGGCTTCTGGTTATTGTTGAAGTTAAGGTTGAGGTTGTTGTGGTGGTTGTAGTTGAGGCTGGGATGCGGCCTGTCGTGGTGGATCCGGTAGTGGTTGGCGGAGCCCGGAGGCCGGGCCTGGATCTCTCCTCCCACCTGGTTGCCTTGAGGTGACGGGGGCGGTGGCGGTGGTGGTCCCAGGAACTCGTCCCTGGTGAACAAGGTGCAGATACCATCAAATTTCACTTTGTGGATCTCTGTGATCACCCCTGTCGGCTACTGTGTGACCATCAGAAGCACGAAACTGAGACCATGTTTTAGAAAAGTACTAATCTGCAATATTACCTGTGCCATCTTCCATAGATGAGATTGTTAGTACAGTGACCCTAAGATGCAGTGATTACCTATTCTAATTTGGTCGGTGCAAGAAATTTCAGTAACTAAAGTTTTGTTGTCAAGAAGTGGAAGGGGAGTAGGGTGCGTGTGTGTAGTTGCAGGCCTGCATAGTAATTTCACCAACGAAGTATTGGCCTAGCTCCACAATTTCATTATTCTATATTGATATAAGCTATAAGTGAGTTATAAGAATCTGACTGCAAAACACAATAAAAATACAGTAGATGTAAAAGCTGTTGAATATATGGTAGGAAACTTACAGAAGAATGTACACTGCTCCATCTGGAAATACACAAAAAAGAGGGTTTATTATTTGGGGGCCTGGGAAGAGAGCTGGTGTTGAACATAGGAAAAATATAAAAGAGGGAACAAAGAAAAAAAATTTGTTCCATAATGCGAATCTAGGAGTAGCCATTTGTTTACGTTTTTCGACATGGATCACTCCTTGGACTATCTGCACTTATGACTTCTGCCATGCTCTGGACTTTGCTACTGGCTACCTGTGAACTCTGTTCACATTGACCACAGGGGCTGCCTGTTTGTACACCCTGTCTCTGCGTCACCACCAGTGTAAGTCGTCATAAACTGTGTTCCATCTATGCTGAGTAAAATAAAAAGCCTTGCAGCATCTAATACAGTTTTATCTCTAGTTGACTGTCTATAGTACATCTGAATGAAGTGACTAACAATACTCTGCCGATGTACTGATATTCCAATGGCCCCAATATCGTCATAACACCATTTTAGTGTACTGATGAAAGTGTTCACCAAACAGTTGGAATGAAAAATCATTTCCTGAATGTCAGGTCCAATGAACATGCCTTCTTTAAGTTTCACATTTGATGTACCGTATTTACTCGAATTTAAGCCACACTTGAATCTAAGCCGCACCTGAAAAATAAGACTCAAAATCGAAGAAAAAAAATTTTCCCGAATCTAAGCCACACCTGAAATCTGAGACTCGAAATTCAAGGGGAGAGAAAAGTTTTAGGCCGCACCTCCAAATCAAAACAAAGTTGGTCCATTGTAATATGAGACACAATGTAGGTCGAATGAATGATGATACAGCTATAGTAGTTTGGTTCGAATTGTAAGCTTAGCAGTTAAGCTTTACCAGATAGCCATTGCTATGAGTCAGGTGCTCTGTCCGTATTTATACAGGTACCCTTCCTTTTTCACGTGCTTCATCTGTTTTGAATTGATTACTTATTTTTCTTTGATCTGATAAGTGCCATTCTCTTTGTTATAGGTGTTTACGTCACTCAAAGCTGAAAATGCATTACTGTACTGTGTCATGCATTGTTTGTCACATTCTGATAATGAGTGTTTACGACCTGTCGCCGCTTGCGGCATGGCTTCCTTTTGTGCGTGCTACTGCCGCTTAAAGAGAGAGAGAGAGAGAGAGAGAGAGAGAGAGAGAGAGAGAGAGAGAGAGAGAGAGAGAGAGAGAGAGAGAGAGGAATCGTCTCATTAGCGAAACAATGGCAAGAGACTGCTATTTGTTCTTATTTACACTGCTGCTTTCATTGATAATGATCAACAAGAACCAAATAATAGACTGCGTATGATAGATGATGTTCTGAACAAGAGTTTAGCAAAAACTTTTCTCCATTTGAAAATCTTTGCAGACGCCTCTTTAGTACATTACATTCTGCACAGAAATTAGAGTCATCTTAGATTTAAAAATCTAATCAATTGCCATGCTTCATTTCTGACTGTATCACTATTCGGCATGAGAATAATACGAATATAACCATGACATGATATGTATATTCTTCTGCATGTGCTGTTGTCTCACTCTAGTTTCGTAGTTTATTAGGCAGACAGGATTTAAATGAGATAGCAGCAAACACGAAAGAATACATGGCAAAATATTTATATTCATATTATTATTATGGTGGAGAGAATACTGCATGTGATTCACAATTCATAAAAATTCCTATTAGCAACCATCTCTTCTCACAGGTAGGAAAAAATTCAGAATGCAGAGTTGGCCATATCGACAAACATCCCAAACAGTCTTGCCAGTCGAATTTTCGTAGTGCATTGAAATGCTGCTACATTCGAAGATGAACAATACGGAATATGTATTTACTTTGTTGGATAATGTATGAAAATGCAGTGGTCTAAACTCAGGGCGGAGAAAAAAAGCTAGTCTTCTACGTTTTTTTTTTTATTTATTTATTGACGCAGAGGTTTTGGTCCCAGTATTTATCTTTGTGCCGCAAAGCGCTACATATATTCGACGACAGAAGTTAGTTGTGGTGGCACCTACCAACATTTTTCATAACTACCGCTTTGCAATCGATTCTAAGCCACAGGCGGTTTTTTGGATTACAAAAACCGGAAAAAAAGTGCGGCTTAGATTCGAGTAAATACAGTATGAGGAAACATCTCACAGATAAGTTGAAACATTTCCCATCTTTCCGTAAAGCTTTCACAAACTGTTTTGCCAGTCCAAAATTGATTTGTTGAGGTTCAATAGGTATTTTTCAGGCCTATGTGATTCTTGCACAAAAAGAGGAGCCAGAGAGTTCATCACAGCAATTGTGATAAATGCGTACCAGTGCAACCATCGGCACAGAAATTATGTTTGACGCCAATGAGCAATAACCACTCACAGATGGCAGATGACATGACTAACAGTGGGGGCTATGTAAAGCATGTTAGTGGCAGGTGGAAAACAATGTGGTCGTTGCTGTAATATGAAAACGGAGTGATTCATATGATGTCCAAAAGGGCAAGGTCATTGGCTTTCAGGCCAAGGGCAGAAGCATTTCTGAAACTGCAAAGTCTGTAAACCGTTTGCATGTCACTGCAGTTAAAGTATACTGTGCATGGCAAAATGGTGCCATCCAAAACTGGCACCGAGGCAAGAGGCAACTATGGTGCACCACGGGCCTTAGATGAAAGGAGTGAATGATGGCTGCAGAGATGTGTATGATGGTATAGAAGTGCAACTGTTGAGTAATGGACCACCAAAATAAACCAAAGGACTACCAACAATTTCTCCTCAATGACCATTCAGCAAACGTTGCTGCGTATGGGCCTTCGCGGCATACGCCTAGCTCACACACCCGTTGTGAGTGCTGTTCGTCAGCGATGAAGGGTGGAATTAGATGAAAGGAGTGAATGATGGCTGCAGAGATGTGTATGATGGTATAGAAGTGCAACTGTTGAGTAATGGACCACCAAAATAAACCAAAGGACTACCAACAATTTCTCCTCAATGACCATTCAGCAAACGTTGCTGCGTATGGGCCTTCGCGGCATACGCCTAGCTCACACACCCGTTGTGAGTGCTGTTCGTCAGCGATGAAGGGTGGAATTTGCATGCCAATAGTGCAGCCAGGTGTCCACTGAGAGGTAACAGGTTATCTTTTCAGATGAATCAGTTTTTCTGCTACACAAGACAGATGGCTGTTGGCATGTATCGTCCTGCAACAATTGTCATAAGGGTCCGAGACAGAGGAGGGAGTGTTATGGTCTGGGAAATGTTTTTGTGGCATTCCCTAGGTAATTTCATCTTTCTGGAAGGCATAATGGATCAACAAAAATATGCATCTATCCTTGGGGGCCATGTGCCTCTACATGCAATCTTTCCTCAGCACGATGACATCTACCAGCAGGACAATGCAACACGTCACACAGCTCGCAGTGTACGTCCACGGTTTGAAGACTACCACTCTTCCAAGATTTAAACCCAGTCAAGAACATGTGGGACCCCTTTAATATGGCTTTTTGCACCATGGATCTCCAACCAAGAAACACAACACAGCTGGCCACGCCACTGCTGTCGATATCTTCCAGAGCCTCACTGACTCGCTTCCTGCATGTCTGTTCTGCGACAGGTGGTTGTTCGGGCTTTTGACCGCTGGTCACATTAATGTAACTGGACCATGTAGCATGTGAAATATTAGGTTGAAGCATAAGTTCAGGGCGTTTTTGTTTTGCTTATTGGTATTCCAATTTCTATGGGTTTGTTTATCAATTGTCATTTTTCTTCAGTTCACTGTTGCTATTTGAATTTACATATTTTTGTCATATGGAGAGAGTGAGTGGAATTGTGGACATTAGAAAATGGACTTCCAAGTGGAGAGTTCAATAGAGGGGTGATAGCAGTGGAGAAGCCAGAAGCATTTGTGGCATGTATGCGTATAACAGCACTGGACACAGCACAGCAAGAAAATGGTTTTCTCATTTTAAGGATGCTCATTTTGACATTAATGACCCACCACATTCAGGGAGAACTTCGCTATTTGATGAAGACTGTTTATACGCATTAGTCCACAATGATCCACATCATTGTACTCGAGAACTGGCAGATGTGAGGCACTGTGATCATTGCACCACCGTGTGACATTTACATGTGATGGGGAAGTTTCAAAAATTGGGTGTATGGGTACCACATGCTCTAAGCCAATATCACATAAATCGGTGGGTGGCAATACATGCATCTCCTCTTGTTCGTCACCAGTTGGCTCGTGAAAAACGTCATCCATTCATTATTCCTGTTGAATATAAGTAGTACCTTTATGCTAACATAAGGAAAGTAAAGGGGAAAGGGGAAAGGGGAAAGGGGAAAGGGGAAAGGGGAAAAGGAAAAGGGAAAGGAAAAGGAAAGGAAAGGAATAGTTTATTTCAACAAAGCAGCAATTCTCTATACAAAGACTTGCGCACACCCACCAAAAAATAGTGTCGGGCATCTACTAGAACAGCAGTGGTGCAGTGTAGTACAAATTGTTTCCTGAGGTGTAACCATCACTATTGATGTTTTTGGTTGACAACTGAGACATCTTGCAGACCCAATCCAAGAACAACAACCAGGAAGACTGCGTGAAGTGGTGCTACTCCACAAAAATGACCGCTCACATTCTGCTGGACTGACAAAAATCACAATACAGGAGTTGGGTTGGAAAGTCATTTCGCACCAGTCTTATTCGCCTGATCTTGCGCCCACAGATTTTCATATTTCCTACTCTCTATCAAACAACCTTCAAGGACATTGCTTTCAAAATGAAAATGAGCTCCAAGCATGGCATTATGAGTTCTTCACCTCAAAACCACATGATTTCTACAGTTGCAGAACCGAAAAGTTACCACAGCTTTGGCAGACTGTTGGAAATAGTGAAGGAGAATATATTATTGATGACTAAAGTCTCTGTTACATCTATGCGTTATGTTTATTAAACCTACAGAAAAACACTACGAACTTGTGCTCCGACTCAATATATATCATTACAACTGCGTTCATGTCAAAAATTTGGTGCTGATCGTAAAAACTGGTGGCTGACAAGCTTTTCATTACTATATTAGAATTCAGCACACTAAAACTACAAGAATAAGCTGCTTTATTAAAAAAGTCATGTTGACTTGAAAATGGAGGAGAAATAAATGACATAAACCAGGGGAAAGGTGTGTGAAGGGTATAAAAACTGCTATAGTGAGAACAAACATGGAGGCCAAGGCTGGGGTACAGTAAGCATGTTAAAATGGGTGTAAACTGCAGTAGTTTTGGAGAAATGAAGAGGCTTGCATAGAATAAAAATAGTGTGGAGAGCTGCACCAAACCTGTCATACGACTGAATACTGCAGCAACAACAGGTGATATTCCCTGTGTGACATCGATATTTGTAGCAGCTGAAATTGCTAAACTCTGGGGGCATGATGGAATCCCAGTCAGGTTATATAAGGAATTTATGACTGAGATAACAAAAATACATGGCAGATTCCTCTAACAAAAGGAACTGCACCCGACATTTGGAAGAAAGCACAGTTCATATCCATCTGCTTGGAGAATAGCTGCATGATCCATAACAGTACCTTCCAGTATCTTTGACAATCATCTGTTGTAGAATGCTAGAACATATTCCCATTTTAAACGTGATGGGGTGTGTCTGGAACAGAATGACCTTCTCCATGCCAGCCTACATGGATTTCAAAAAAAGTTAATGGTGAGAAACACACCTCCCACTTTTTCCACATGAAATCTTGAAAGGCATAGATTACGGCAATCAGGTAGCTGCATTATTTCTTGACTTCTGAAAGTTATTTGACTCAGTACCAAACCAACTATTATCCACAAAAAATTCCAATTGTATGGGATACAGAACAAAAATGCTAACATCAACAACAAAACAACAACATAGCAAAAAAATGGCTCTGAGCACTTTGGGACTTAACATCTGAGGTCATCAGTCCCCTAGAACTTAGAACTACTTAAACCTAATTAGCCTAAGGACAACACACACATCCATGCCCGAGGCAGGATTCGAACCTGCGATTGTAGCGGTCGCGCAGTTCCAGACTGAAGCACCTAGAACCGCTTGGCCACACCGGCCAGCAACAACATAGCAAGAAGCAACTTACATGACGATGAGTGGCAAAATATGTAGTTGTGCTGCATAGGGTATGACGAACGGCCACTGATGCCTTAAAGAAAGTAGCCTCATAGATAAACAGATAGGTACAGGAACAGAGAGAGACACCTGAGGCTTCAAGCAGGGCGTGCCCACAGTGCTGTGGTACTCACCTCCTGGGTGGTTGTTGATGGTGGTTGTGGTGGTGCAGCCACGGCTTCTGATGAGGTGGTGGCGGCCTCATGCCCACAGGGACAGCGTCGAGGTCAGAGTCGACTTCGTGGTTGAGGTCGTGGTCGTGCCCGGTGGCTGCGATCTTGGGCGGACGCGGTCCCATGACGGCAGGCTTGCCCACGATGACGTCACTGTTGGCGGTAATGACCTCACCTGGGCTGATGGGGATGCCGTCTCCCAGCGGCTTCTCCAGAGTGGGCCGGCCGATCACGACAGCACCCACTGGCTCAGCGGCATTGCCCCACTTGCCAGACCCTGGGACAGTGTGAGGTCAGCATTAGTTTGCAGTTCAGGTGCAACACACACTGGGACTGCTCAAGGACTAGTGTTTGAGAATAGCAAATATTGTTAAATCCTGCCTAGTCATCAAATGTGGCGTGTCTAGGAAACCTGCTTTCTTGGATCGCTAGACAACATTCAGACCAATTGTATTAATGAGTTTTATTACAAAATGGGTAATTACAATAGTTAACTTAGTGTTCCACATATGTGTTGCAAGCAAAGGTTGGCATACAAAATAATCAAGTTTCTTCAATGTAGTAACTCCAAAGCCTGTTACATAGAGGGTTCAAGCGAAGTAATGAGCTTTGACACTTCTATGCAAGTCGCTAATCTTGATGCTGCTGTTCAACTGGGCTGCGACTGATCGGGGGTCGGCGCTTGTGTCCTCTTTGAATAAAGGCTGCTGCTGTCACATTGTCATCCTGGAGAGGACCATTGTCAAGTGGTTCAGTTTCCATGATAAGAACTATGCAGTAGAACTGAGGAAGATGGAGCAACGTTGACATGTTGAGATACGAATGGTGATTATGTGAAGAACTCAAGCATGTACAAAGGGCAGTGAAATGAAAATTCAACAGATGAAAAAAAAAGGTAAGTAAACTGTTTATCGTTTTAAAACTAATCACCATAACTGTTAACACATTTGTCCTATTGTGAGACAAGATGGTCAGTGCCTTCATGGAAAAATGATTGTACCAAGACGTGCACCTTATCCACAGCTAGTCGACAGCTGCAAATGTCTTTCTTCTCGGTTCCAAAAATATGGAAATCAATGGGGAGATATCGAGACTGTACAGAGAATGTGGGCCCACTCACATTTCTCTTGTCATTTCACATTCTCCATACAGGCCCAATCTCTCCCCACACAATTTCCATATTTTTTGGAGTCCTGAAGGAAGACATTTGTGGCTGTCGATTTGCTTCGGGTCATTGCAAATTTTGGTGATAAACATCTTAGTAAATTAGCTTACTACGCCTATTTTCACTCATTGCTTTCATATGGCATCATATTTTGGGGTAATTCATCACTGAGGAATAAAGTATTTATTGCACAAAAGCGTGTAATCAGAATAATAGCTGGAGTCCACCCAAGATCATCCTGCAGACATTTATTTAAGGATCTAGGGATATTCACAGTAGCTTCTCAGTATATATACTCTCTTATGAAATTTGTTATTAACAACCAAACCCAATTCAAAAGTAATAGCAGTGTGCATAACTACAATACTAGGAGAAAGGACGATCTTCACTATTCAAGATTAAATCTAACTTTGGCACAGAAAGGGGTGAATTATACTGGCACTAAAGTCTTTGGTCACTTACCAAATAGTATCAAAAGTCTGACAGATAACCAACAAGTATTTAAGAAGAAATTAAAAGAATTTCTGAATGACAACTCCTTCTACTCCATAGAGGAATTTTTAGATATAAATTAAGAGAAAAAAAAATAAAAATAAAAAAATAAAGAAAAACAAAAAAACACAAAAAAACTAAAGTTGTTATATTAACTTAAGTATGTTGTTAAATTAACCTAATTATGTCATGTATTGGAAAATTCGACTCGTTCCACATCATTACGAAATATCGTATTCATGATCCATGGAACTAGTATTAATCTAATCTAATCTAATCTAATCGGACAAAGAGATGCATGTCTGGCTACAATCACAGTACCATAGGCAACATTTTTCATTAAGACACTGACCATCTTGTCTCACAGTGGGATAAATGTATCAACAAATATGGTGATTACATTTGAAACAATAATCAGTTTACTTAGGTTGTAGCCATCTTTCTCATTTTCATTTGACTGCACTTTATAAGCAGAAAACTAAAACTGCCGCTAGATGTCTTTCAACAAATGCATGTATTTCATTTCAAGATGGAGCAACACGTACTTTTGGAATATGCCTCATACCTACAGAAATTTGATTAGGTAACATAAACACTCTGGTATAAACTTCTCATTTTCAGAGCTTGTTCCCTGACTCACCTTGATATACTGACAGACATTACTGTTTGTGAAAATTGCAGCACAAAAGAGGACACATTAGATTACAGTGAAATTTATTCCACATATTAGGGACATGACAGAACATATGTGATTATAAATACAGAACACTACATGCACTCTGATCACGAGAGTTCAGTACAGAATGAAGCAGCCACATGCTGCAATCAAAGCCTCTAGATGTCGCCACTGGATTTGCAGGCGCATCTACAAAGCACCGACAGTCATTGCAAGAGGAACAGAATGAACAAGCTGCTGACTGACCATATGCCAGACATTTTAGATGTAGGGCAAATACTTCATATTTCTTAAGTCTTCTTCCATTATCAAGCACAATGTCAGAACTGCCTCTCTGGTGCCTTTACCTTTCATAAGGCAATACTGATCATCATCTGACAGATTTTCAGTTTTCTTTTCCATCCTTCTGTATATTATTATTGGCAGCACATTGAATGCATGAGCGTTCCAGCTGATTATGTGACAAGTCTCGCACTTACCTGCCCTTGCCATTGTCGGTCTCAGTACAGTACTATTTTTCTGGAAATTTGATGGTATGTCTGCAGACTCAGAGATTCTACAAACCAACCTGAATAAGCATTTGCTTGCCACATCTCCCAATGATTTTAGAAATTCCAACAGAATATTACCTACCCCATCTATCTCATTTGATCACAAGTCTTCCAAAGCTGTTACTCTCTGAATCTAATATGGATCACACGGGTTTTCCTATCTAAGTCCTATTCCTTATTCTGTCATTGTAGAAACAATTATCCCACGGTCTTCCACACCTCCACACTAATTTATTCTTCACATTAATATGGAAGACTCATACCACATACTCCTACAACCAGGTCCCTTACTCATCAGTTGCATAGACACCCTCTTTAACTCATTCTTGCACCATCCTTCCTATCCTCTTAACTTGCTTCACAAATGAGAATTAATTATTTTTACTAAACAAAGTATTACTGTGATGATTGTATGTAACACATTAACACTGCGTACCAGAGCAGGATCTGAGTCTGAACCTCTGCCTCTGGTGGGCAGATAAATCTTCACACTCTCACTGGCCTCAGCCAACTCCATTCCTCCAGCGAAAGAACCTCTGGTAGTAGTGCTAGGAAATCACAGGTGAAAATAACGGTAACAATGACAGTTTCACGCATCCCTAGAGCTGTGCTCAGACTCAGAAAAATCAGGAAATAAGTAATGACACGCTCTTCACACTTTCGATATAGTGCATGCAGCAAGTAACAGTGTGTATCTTGTGATGGGGACTGACCTGGCAGGGCGTTGACCTTGATGCGTGCCTCGTAGTTCTGACTCTCCGCAGCTTCGATGTCGTGGTCGGCGGCGGCAAGTCCGCCCACAGGGATGTAGATGGGTGACCTCGACGGTGGCTCCGTGTCTGCCTGTGGCCGGTATACGGGGTGCGGGTAATCCTCACGGTCACTTGGCGCTAGGTCTGGGGCTCTGCGGGCACCGATATCCCAGTTATTGTCCACACAGTCATGAAGTTCCACAAGGTTAAGTGTTAGGTCCGCTACTGTTTCTCAAACATGTAACTCACCTTCAATTTAATACACAACAAGCAGAATTAATACAGAGGCATGCGATGGCTGTGCAATATTCGCAAATAAGAAGCAGATGTAACAAAAGTAGAACATTAAGAAAAACAAATTATTGTTAAGAGGGATACAACATAGGATCATAGATTACATTGTCATAGCAGAGTAGGGAAAACATAAGATTAAAATGACAGAAAATAAAAGTGAGTGATAGAATTGCTAGGTGATCAAACACCTATAGACAGGTGGTGTTGAAACAGTCTTTCTTGGCCAAAGTGTGGAAGAGTTGTAATAACTGCCAAATGAAATGTTGTTGTTGTTGCTGTGGTCTTCAGTCGTGAGACTGGTTTGATGCAGCTCTCCATGCTAATCTATCCTGTGCAAGCTCCTTCATCTCCCAGTACCTAATGCAACCTACATCCTTCTGAATCTGCTTAGTGTATTCATCTCTTGGTCTCCCTCTACGATTTTTACCCTCAATTAGCAGATAATTGGGCCTAAGATAAATGGAGTCAAGTTAAAACTGTTGAAAATAGTAGCACCTGAACTGGCAATGGAATAGAAGACTAATGGAAGAAATACTGCTGTCTGGAACACACCAATCCAAAAAATGCACAAATGGAGGAGATTATCAGAAACAGAATGGGGAAGGGTGAAGGAGATTATCAGAAAAAGGTTTGTGAAGGGTACCGTACCTCTCTTCAACAGTAATGTTATGTAGATGTTACATACTGAGATTGAGTTTTGGAAGGAGGCATGAAAGTGTAGGGTTAGAGCACTGAGTTATGTGAAAGTGAAACATGGAGCTTGCGAAAATTGGAGGAGAATATGTTGCAAGAATGTGAAATGTATGAGGGATAGTCACAAAGCTTTAATTATAATGTCAAAAAATAAAATTGTGTTCATAATTTTTTATTTGTTTGCAGTCCTGATACACTCCGAAATCAGTGCACCGCAATAATGTAGCACACTGCCAGAGGAGTGAAAACAAAATTTTGCGGCTCATTGTTAAAGAGGAGTGTTGTGTACTAATTTTTTTTCTCTCAGTAGTGGAAACAAGGCAGCTGCATCAGTGCAAACTTGATGATTTCTTTAGACATACTATTTCACCTGACATCTCCAAATGCTTCTTCAGCGATCTCAATTGGCTTGACACAGCTGCAACACTTCCGCTGCTGACAAAATCGAATTACCATGCAATACTCCATTTTATATGCTCCTCCACAGCCAATGATGGTAACACACACCTGTGTGGAGGCACTAAACTAAGAGGTACACTGGTACAAATCCTGGAGGTGGAAAATTTTCAGTGCTGTTTTTGGCCAGCAAGGGGATGGGAGGTGGTGATATAAAGTTTCCGACCACCAGTCTTTGTGCTAATGACCTGGATCAAATTTCAAATCTCTCCACAGTGCACAATGAAGTAAGGACACGTGACACTGTCAATGGTGATTCGTCCATCAGATGGGGACGTTAAGTGCAGTAGCCCCCTCAGTGCTATTCGAGACAAATAGGCTACATCTCAACACTGGGTTTCACTCTCTCCCTTCCCTTCATCCATAAAAATAAAAACCCAACACTACACGATACAAACACTCGTAACAGCCATCCACATGACACAGATGCACTTGACACTTCATAATACATTGGAGGAAGTCAACGGCAAACTGCCTCCACGAGGCTGCTGCCGAGAGTGGCAATCAGGATTCCTAAATCTGCTCCCCTTATATTTGTTCCCTCAGTATGGGACTATTTTGACTTTAGACTCCATGTTATCAATGGGCTACACAATTTAGTTGTGCTTCTTCAGTAGCATGCTACAGTACTATGGCACAGGGATTTCAATTCAGACCAGGAATGCAGACAAATACCTGAAAACAAACAAAAAATTACTTACATAGCTATATTTTTTTGGCCTGTAGTTAAAGCTCGATGACCAGCAGTCATAGTTTGCCAAGAACCTTTCAGCAAGAGAGAGCTTATCTCACTCTGATATGTGGCATAGCTACTCTACAGCTATAATGCAGGTGTCAGTCGGATGGGGGAAACCACGACAGTGTCATTGTTGACCACAATAACTGTGTTGTTATGTTTCCAGGAATAATCTTTATGATTGTCAGTTTGTTAATAATAAAACTCACACAGACTTCACAAATAGTTTATGAGTACCTCTTATTACAATGTTTCATCAAGATCACAATTTTAATTTGATTAATAACTAATTTCAGCTATTGCCATTGTCACATTCTTTCAAAACATTATACGGAAGCAAAACAGTAGAAACAAAATAAATATCTTTAAAAAATCAAACAAGGGATTGTCTAGGATGGAATAATGACAATGTTATAAAAGGATGGATTGCTACTGATTATATAGTGGAGATATTTAGCTGCAAACAGGTATAACAAAAAGACTGCTGAACTAGGAAGCTTTTGGCCAGTATGTCCTCTGCTGAAATAGACAACACACACACACACACACACACACACACACACACACACACAGTGTGAGAGCTTGCGTCTGTGTGAACGTGTGCATATGTGTATGTTGTCTATTTCAGGAGAAGACCTACTGTCCAAACACTTGCTAGTTTAGCAATCTTTTTGTTATGCCTGTCTGCAGTTCAACATATCCACTACATGGTGAGTAGCAGTCTACCCTTTTCATAACATTGTAGGTGAAGTAGCTGACTGCAGGGCAGCACCACAGCTCAACTTATGGTAGGATCTCATGTGTGTTGCTTTACACTTTCCCACAGTTTAAGAGCCGGCAGAATTTTGTTCTCACCTGTTGTTGGTGATGGCAGAGTCATTGCGCCTCTTGGCTGCATCTGGTTGCTGCTGCAGATTGCCTTGGATGAGACCGGCCATCGCGTTGAACACCGGACCCAAAGCGTTGAGCCCATTGATGCCCAGTGAGCCCAAGCTCAACAGGTCACTCACCTGCAAACCACATACAGGGCAATGTAGATAAGTGGTAAGTTTCAGATCTACCTATACTTATTGGAAATGCCATTAATATGAGCCTCCACTAATATTGTAGCATTCCAATTGCACTATCTTTGCTGATAGAATTTTCATCTGGGGTTCATTTTTATGTGCATGTTCTATTTAGGCATCCATGTATAAACAACAAAACAAGTGAGATGCCCTACACAATCTCTTTGAATCAATGTTGCCATCTTCACACTATGCCGAAAGAACACACTACAACTTTGAAAATGTGCAGACTTATAGCTATCAAAGTGTTTTCTTGCTACACATGTCGATAATGTGCCATGATTCTCACATTAACCCAGCTTCAGCTCAGAATGCTGCTTTTATTCTGGTGGCTTGTGATGCCATTCTCATGGCATTGAGCAAACACTAAGTCAGAATTAGGATGTGTCTTATGAATCGAATTTAGTTTCATATAATAATAAGTTATGCTAAGGCAAATTATGTGTATAATTTGGTGCACCTGGATGACATTTGAAGTCCTTTGCAAACTGTTGACTCTGAATGCATGAAAATTGTGCAGCAATCTCTATACAACTTGGATGTAGAAGTCTGGTCTCTGAGTGTAGAACTGTAGTGTGCCTGCAAATTCATGTGCTTTGCATTGTCTGCCTTATTGTTTTGTGGCAAAAAAATTTCTATCAGTCTGTACGTGACAAAGAACTGCAGACTGATTTCTCGTTTTGAACTTTATGTGATGTAATAGGCTGATGTGATAGTGAAACAGATCAGACAACTACAAAAATTAAATGGTACTTAGTCTACACAAAGTGTTATGAGAATTATTGATGTATCTTTATCAATGTTTTAACCAACTGATTGTGTTACAAAACATCTTCTAGATAAAATTACTTATCAGAAATGCGGTATTTTGACCTCCTGATTCAATTCAAATACGTTAATTGCAACAAAATGCTTTAAAAAAAGTGGGAAAATTAAGAGTACTATTGTCGTATCAGTCTTTGCACAGTTAGTTCATAGAAGTTACACCCTCCTCCCCCTCCATGTAACGTGTTATGTTACTGCAGAAAGAGGTGGTTCTGCATTCCATTACCTGTTAGTAATGTCAAAAAAGATACCAAAAGTGAAAATTTGAACTACTCAGTGAGAAACTACATGATAAATATAACTAAAATGGCTAGCATGAACAGAGACATAGAATTTGAAGCAATCTTATGTAGTAGCTAAAAGTGTGTTATGTCACATCAGAAACAACAGTTATTACATAAAATTCTAGATTACAATGCAGAAGAGTTTTCATCCTAAACAGTCAAATAGCACTAGGTCAGGTGGTTACACTCAGTATCGGACAGTGTGGCAAGTTCAGCAGAATTATATCATAAATCTGAGTTTGGAGTTCAATGTCCAGGCTGTCTTCAGACTTTTTTCCATCAGTCCCCACGTGCTTCACTGCTAGCTACTGCCAAGTTTCACCATGGTTTGGGAGTCCTACTTAAATTTTACAATTCTGTATAACTGGCTGGGTAATTCAAATCAGAGGTAGAGGAAGGAAACAGCATAGGAACTCCAGCAGGAGTATTCAGACTGATTTTTGCGTCTAGGACAGAATTAATGTCCAATATACGAGAGTGCAGTGGACATCTGTACTGTTCTTCATCAGTTCCTTTGAGAAATAGGGAGTCCAAATCTAGAGCTAGCTGCTGCAGGAATGTGTTGTGACATAACAGCACATTTTTAGGATTCTGTAATAGAGAAGTTTGGCAACGCACCTTCAACAAGTTACTGGTGATGTGGCACTTGCTAAAAGCACACATCAGGCAACAGTTTCAAAGGTATTATGGGACCATGCCTTCAGAAGGTGTAGATCTCATATGGAATTTGTCAAGTGGGTTCTTCATCAGACTACTAATGATAATTCCTTACCCTCACACATATTATTCTCTGATGAGGCCTCTTTTAAACATGTCATCTATATTGACAAACATAAGAGTCACATCTGAGGTCCCTGTGCGTTTACTGTTAAGTTTAAGATTAACTTTCCTGTCATGATAGTAACAGCACCAGAGTATGATGATTTACAAAAAAACAATAGTTGCAGAGGTACACAATATTGATTACAAAGCTAAACTGTCTGAAGATGAAGCCTTACAGCTTTGAAATCAGCTGAAAGTACACAAAAAGCAATATACACATCTGACTGGAGATAAAGTAAGAGATTAAACATTTTTATTGTCCACAGTAAAATAAAAGACAGTTTTAAGATTACTTTTTCCTAAACAACTGGCTATAAAGCACTGCCTGTCTTAAAGAATGATCACTGTATCTCCTATACCATTCACCAAGGTCCAGAACGTCAAGTATTTCCCATTTTGGAGTTGTCTCCAACTTTTTACACCATCCTTTATGTGGCAACTATCGGTCACAGGAAAAATCATCTTCAAGTTTGACTTGTAGACTCTTTGATCGAGGATCTTTGATATGTTTGTCTTTGTGTGATTCTTCACTTCAATGTTCAGTATTTGTGCATAGGTGCTACAGTTATTTAATAATTATTTAATAAAAGTGTTCTAACACATTGCCTAATGTCTTTTATTCATTTATCAGGATCTGTAGGATGATGTGAGACATAGTGGCATGGTCATGGAATGAGTCAGTACAAAGTTTACACAATGCTTGTTACAAAATTTATAAATGAAAAAAATTATGAAACACACAGAAATTATAAGAGATTATATGAATAAATAAAAAATTACAGAGAAAAATTCTCAACTACTGCAAGGAACTCCTGTACAGAATGGCAGAAATGTGCCACAAGGAAATCTTCGAGCTTGGATTTGAATACTTGGGGTTTAGCATTCAATTTATTTTTTTCAGTTGTCCTGGAAACCTAGTGAAAATGAGATATGCTGAATAGTGCACACCATTCCATATGATGCTTAAGGAAATGTTATCCAGGTACTTATTGTTTTTCATTTGGTGTTCACTGACTGAATGTTGCAGTTTCCTCTGTATGGATTCACAGTGTCAAGAACAAATCCCATGATGGAATGCATATATAAGTAGGGTAGGGGCAGAATTCCAAGATACCTGAACAATGACCTACATGAAATCTGGAAACTGATAGAGCATAGCAGTCTGACTGCCCCTTTCTGGGTTGTCCCAAATATAACACCATATGAGTAACAGAGTGATGGTAAGCAAAGTGAACAGGGGTTCGCACTTCAGTGTCAGAGACAGTGATCACTTTTATAGTGAAGACACCAGCATTCAGTTTCTGCACAACATCTTGTACATGATACTTGCAGGACAGTATTCCTCAGTACTAAGGATTTAAAATGGTCAACTTCACCAACTGCATGACCAACTTAGGACAATAAAATTTCATTTTTATAAGAGTTCTGTGTCAGAAACTCCATGCATTGCATTTTGTTACAGTTATGTACCCATGTATTCACTGAATGGTTATGCTACTAACTGCGGTATTAACTATGTTATGTATATTAAGTTTCACATCTTCCATAACATATGTGTCATCTGCAAAGCAAAAAAGTTTTGAGTCATCTGTGACGCGTAGCAGCCGATCACAGCACATAAATTGGATACTTTCCTGTAATCTATAATTTTGATGCAGTTACTATATAACATTAATCTAGATACAAATGATCATCATTAGATGCATGTCTCATAATTAGTCTTGTTCTTTTATGCCTATGGATGGCCTGTCTTACTGAAACTGGTAGTTTTCATAAAGAGACTCCCACCTACTGTTACAAATCATTATTTTTCAAAAGCATTTAATGTTGTCTCCATAAAACAATGTCTTCTTAGTAACAGACAGTAGCAACCACACAGAGCTATCCAACGTCAACTTATTTTGATTCTGCAGGGACGGGTGGTTACCTTCTCAGAGCCAGGATTTGACGGTACTGGCTAGCTCACCTGTATCTCGCTGCCCCCGGGCCCTATGGTGGTCGGCTGTTGGGGCTTCTTGGTGACCGGCACAGCAACCGTGGTGGTAACTGGTGATGCGGTGACTGTCACCACAGATGTGGTCACTGCTCCCGCCTCACTCGTTGGCGCCTGGTCGTCTTCGTCATCACCGACGTTGTAGTCGTCATCGCCAATGGTGACTGTGCTGCTCTCCTACAAGGGGCAGACACCAAACACACGCTCTGTAACATTCATTGTGCTTTCCTCTGTGTTGTGTCTGTGCTCATGAAATGTGGAAGTGTTACCAAAGCTGTTAGAGAATACAGATTTATCGGGTTTGACCAAATGGGGAAAATCACTGACTTAAGCAATTTAGGCAAGGGGTAGATTGCTATTTGCATCTACATTCTGCAAATTACTGAAGTGCATTGTTGAGGGTATGTTCCATCATACCTGCTATCAGGGCTTCTTCCCTTCCAATAACGTATGGAGCATGCAAAGTATTATTGTTTAAATGCCTCTGTGCATGATGTAATTAATCTAATCCTGTCCTCGAGATCCTTAAGGGAGCAATATGTAGGGAGTTGTAGTATATTCCCACAATAATCAGTTAAAGCTAGGTCTGGAAACTTTGTTAATAGACTTTTTTGGGTTGTTTCCATCTGTCTTCATGAGTATACCAGTTCAATTCTTTCAACATCTCTGTGACACTCTCCCATGTGTCAAATAAAGCTGTGACCATTTGTTCTGCCCTTCTCTGTTTTTATTCGTTATCCCATGTTAGTCCCATTTTTTTTTTTTTTTTGTTTTTTTTTTTTTTTTTTTTTTTTTTTTTTTTTTTTTTTTTTTTTTTTGTGAAGTGCTCAGTTTTAGATACATTTAAAGCAAGATGCCACCCTTCACACCACTCTGAACTCTTATCATGGTATGGCTGAATATTTGTGCAGCTTCATTCAGACTGTTCTTTGTGACTGATAATTTCATCATCTGCCATTAATACACAACATGAACGGCAAGTGACCCAATATACTTCCTGGGAGTACACCTAAAATTACTGCTATTTCTATCAATGACTCTCCATCCAAGATAACATGCTGCATCCTCACTAATGAAAAATCTTCAATCCTGTCACAAATCTCACTTGATACGCCGTATCATTGTACTTCTAATAATAATCGTTTGTGTGGTACTGAGTCAAAAGCTTTTCAGAAATCATGAAATGTTGCATATACCTGACTGTCTTGATACATATAGGCTACTGCCTGGGATTACCTGTCAGCTACAAGTAATGGCTCCAGTTTGATAAGAGACACCAACAGTTGGGTGATTATTTTGCTGAACATGTGCCACCCAATATTGAATCCACTGACAGAGGATGCATCTGCTGCTTACATTGTGCTTGTGATGGTGGCTTTGTTGGGAGATTGCACATCAGAAACACTACATACTCTCAGGCCAAAGTGACAAGTAGGCTAATCTACAGCTACATCTACATACGCACAGTGCAAGCATCCATATGGTGCAAGATGGAGTATACCTTGTACCACTATTAGCTCTTCCCTGTCCTTTCCTATTCTCAAAGGGAGTGAGGTAAAAACTGCAGTATATATGCCTCTGTACGAGCCCTTATTTCTCTTATCTTGTCTTCACAGTTCTTAAGCGAGATAGTGTTTCACAAAAAGAATGTCTTCTTCCCTCCAGTGATTCCCATCTGAGACCACTATATTATCACACTCAAAAAGTACTCCAGAAACTTTCTTTAGACAGTCTACTTTATGGATAAGCTATACTTCATGAGAATTCTCCTAATAAACTGAGGTCAACAATGCACCTTCCCCGCAGTGTATCTTATGTGCCTGTTGTATTTCATGTCAAATTGCAACGTTATGCCAAAATATTTAACAGACATGGCTGTGTCAAGTAGCACACCACCAATAATGTATTTGAACATGACAAGATTGTTCTTTCTACTAATCTGCATTAGCTTACATTTCCGCACACTCATAGGAAGCTTTCATCACACAAAATAGTAAGTCATACTGTATCCTTCAACCATTCGCTCAATGATGACACTTTCCTTTCAGTAGAGCTTTATCAGCAAACAGTCACAGATTATGCTTCTCACCCTATCAGTTAGGTCATTCATGTTTATAGAGAACAACACTGGTCCTGCCACACTTCCCTGTGGCACTCCTGATGCTACTTTGTCTGCGATGAACAGGATGATGTACTGGGTTGTATTACTCAAAAAGCCTTTGAGCCACTCATATAATGAAGAACCTATCCCATATACTCAGAATTCGTTAATAGTCTGCAATATAGCACTGTGTCCGACACTTTACAGAAATCTAGAATCTGGCTGTTGTCCTTCCTCCATTGTCCACGGAATACTGTGTGAGAAAAGGGCAAGTGTATGTTGGCATGAGCAATGCTTTAGTGGTGAGACTTACCTGTGGGGAGTCAACCGGCTCTGCAGCAGTAGGCACCGGGTCTGGGAAGATGACGGTGGCTGCCCCAGCATTCACCACAGTGGTGCGTGAATTACTGAGGGCGGCGGCCATGGACGAGTCCAGTGCCGGTGTCGCAGTTGATGTTGACCCGGAGTCACCGTCGATGCCATCTTCCTCGTCGAAGAAGATGATTGTCGACCCCGTCACAATGTTCTCGACATTAGCCCTGATACAAACACATACAGACCCTGAGGCTAACTGGCACATACACAATCTGCACACTTTTGCTACTATTTTATATAGAGGCACTGTGTCCAGATAAGAAAACATGCATACTATTGATCCTAGAGCTCATTTTCTGATTTACCTGTTGAGAAAATCATTGCAACAGGAACTGCTTAGATAAAACTTCCAGCGCGTGGCTTCAACTTTCAAACAAGTTGCAAATCATATAAGATACAACAAGAAAATATTGTAGAAAAAATCTCAAACAGCTCTTGATCGATTTCCTTTAAATTTTTACACAATACTCTATTAAACATTCATATGGGCATAGGCTATGTACCGGGTGATCAAGAAGTCAGTATAAATTTGAAAACTTAATAAACCATGGAATAATGTAGATAGAGAGGTAAAAATTGACACACATGATTGGAATTACATGGGGTTTTACTAGAAAAAAAAACATTTGCTAGACGTGTGAAAGATCTCTTGTGCACGTCGTTTGGTGATGATCATGTGCTCAGCTGCCACTTTCGTCCTGCTTGGCCTCCCAGGTCCCCAGACCTCAGTCCGTGCGATTATTGGCTTTGGGGTTACCTGAAGTCACAAGTGTATCGTGATCGACCGACATCTCTAGGGATGCTGAAAGACAACATCCGACGCCAATGCCTCACCATAACTCCAGACATGCTTTACAGTGCTGTTCACAACATTCTTCCTCGACTACAGCTGTTGTTGAGGAATGATGGTGGACATATTGAGCATTTCCTGTAAAGAAATTGTCTTACTTTGTTATGCTAATTATTGCTATTCTGATCAGATGAAGCGCCACCTGTTGGACTTTTTTGAAAGTTTGTATTTTTTTGGTTCTAATAAAACCGCATGTCATTCAAAGTATGTATGTCAATTTGTACCTTTCTATCTACATTATTCCGTGATTTATTCATTTTTCAAATTTATACTCACTTTTTGATCACCTGGTACCTTTTTTAAACAATACTGAACAGATTTTTTTGTTGTCAAAACCTACTGTGAGATAAAAAATGCTATGCTGTGAAAATGTGTGGTTTAGTTTTCTTTCTTGCAGTCAATTTTAATTATGATATCAAGGCATCAAAATCATTAGACAAATTGTTTCTTGTACATACATTCTTTCTCCTTATGTATAATTTTAAACAAAATTTGTGTACACAACAATGTGCTGTTTTATTCTGTTCCTTGCAGTCAGTTTTAACAGAAAACAGGATAGCTTATGGGCTTATGGTTTGGATACCACTAAGGAATCAGAATCATCAAAAAAATTTTATTCCATCTGATCACAGATTAAAATCATGTAGAACACTGTGACTGAAGCTACCATACTCACAGATCCAGCAGCTGGTGAGGTCTCTCTCATACCCCATATACCAATTATCCCAACTTATTTACCAATTCATTTTAAGTGACTTCAATTTCCAATCAAGATTTCCTTTGCAACACCAATAGATAAGGCTCAAAGTCATAGAGATGAGGCAAGAGGAAACGGAGACGATTGTGGTTGGGAGGAGGGGGGGGAATGAACAAGGTGAAGGACAGAGGGGGAGGAGAAGACGAACAGAGAGAGGAGGAAGGAGGTGATACATAGAGAAAAGGTGGGGGAGGAGAGGATGGAGAAAGAGAGGGGGAAGAGGAGATGAACAGAGAGACAGGGGAGGCAGAGATTAGAGCGTAAATCAAATTCTCATACATATTTAGCAATTGTGAAACATCGCCTGATTCACCAGTTTTGTGTAAAATGGATCAGAGAATCTGTATTAAATTTTTCTTTATAAAAATGTAATAAAATGCAGCAATTTTTAGAAATGCTAAATATTGCTTTTGGTGAGTCTGATATGAGAAAAACAAGGGTTTATGAGTGGGATAAGTATTTCTAAAAAGGCCATGAAGACGTCGTATGCAAAGAGCACTCTGGACACCCCAGAATATCATCAACATATGAAATCGTTGGAAATTTGAAAGAATTTATTATGAATTACCACCGAATCATGGTTGTGGAAGTCACTGATAATGTTGCCCTGTCATCTGTCTCACCTTATGAAATGGTTTTGGGTGACAGTGTGACAGTAAAATTTATTTGTAAATATTTGAATACTGGCAAAAACAGTGGTGAATGCAAGCTGCTCAAGATTCGCTAGATGAAGTAAACAACAGTGCAGAACTACTGATACGTGTCATAACAGGTGATAAACACTGGCTTATGGACATGATACTGAGACTAAGGCTCATCCCAGTGGAAGCATTTCAGATCGAGACAGGGGTGGGGGGGTGGGGGGGGGGGAGGAATAAATAAAATTAAAAAAAAAAATAAAAAATTCAGTCAAATGTGAAGGTTATGCTCAGAAGAAGAAGACATAACAATTGATGGTTGTTTTTGCATCACCTGGTCACGCTTCATTGTTGGTCCATAATTTTTTGGCCAAAATCAATTACCCAAGCCTCCATATTCACCAGACATGGCCCCACGTGACACTTATTTGTTCCAAACAACAGTAAAAACTTAAAATGCCATCAACTGCAGGCACATATATGATTAAACAAGCATCACCACGAGAGATCTAGAAGCCACCATGAAGATCGAGTTCCAGATGTGTTTTGTGCTTTAGGAAAAGTACTGCCATAAGTATATATTACCTAATGGGAACCATTTTGAAGGGACTAACACAGTTGTAAATGATCAAATTAATTCACTCTTAGAAATAAAAATTCACTAAATATTTGGAACACACATAGCAGGTCTGACTTTGGGGCTCCAACGAGACACTGCACACCTGAATTGGAAGAGGCCATGCTGCATCATGTTGAAGAGAAGCTGTCAACAAGTACAAGAGCAATTTCTTTGGCTATTAAAGAGTGGAACTGTAAAACAAGTGATATATTGGGTCACGCCTAATCAGTTACTTGTAAAAGTGGTTGCGTTACCAACATGTTTTGAAATGGTTGTACCACAGAAATGGTATGTTTCTGGACATGCTTCCAATTCAAAAGATTATCTACTCACTCTGCTCTGTAAGTCCTAGAAGTCTGTAATGCAAATTTTCAAACACCCTGTATAAAGTTTGGGAAAACAGTTGCTTAAATGCTTCTGTGCACTCTGTGATTAGTCTACTCTAGTAGTCGCAATCCCTAGATTCATCACATAAAGCTACTTCTTGAAACTTCAAGACAAGATTTCCTAGGGGTAGTTTGTGTTTATCTTCAAGCATCTGCTAGTTTAGTTTTTTCATCTTAGTGATGCTTGCTCATGTGTCAAATAAACCTGTGACCGTTTGTGCTGTGTCTTTTCTGCATGAGATCTTCTTTTACGTAAATACTATTTTGAAATAAAAATAAAACAAATAAACTTTTCTTGGCAGTTTTATTTTTATATGAAAGCCTGTACTTTAATCTACTTTTCTGCATAATTCCCACCAATAATTGGTACATTTATGTTTGTTGTGAGTATCTGAAATGCCTCCTCCAACTACGAATCGTACGAAATGTGAAATGCATGCTGGGATTCATTTTCTTACTGCTAAAGATGTGAAAGTGGCTGAAATTCATCATCAGATCAGTGATGTGTATGGAAAAAACATTATTAGTGATGAGATGGTACAGGAATGGGTGAGAGCTTTCAAAGGTGGCCCTATGAATGTAGATGATACGGAACGGAGTGAGCGACTTTCAGGCATTACCAGCAATTTGGAACAGAAAATTGATGAAAAAGTGAGAGAAAATAGATGCTTTACCATTTTGATGTTCTTAAGCATCAAAGAAATATGCTTTATGCAGTTGCCTAATCAGGTGACAAATTTCTATGAGGATCGTATTCAAAAGATTGATGTACTACATCGTCAGTGCCTTAATATTTGAGGGAATTATGTAGAAAAGTAAATTCAAGTACAGTCTTTCATGCACAAATAAAATTACTATGTAAAATCTATTTGCTTTATTTTTATTTCAAAATGATACTTAAAAAAGACACCTTGTATATGTTCAATATCCCCTGTTATATCTGTTTGGTATGGGTCTCACACACTTAGACAATAGTAGATTAGACTAGATTCAGTTCTAGGATAGGAAGCACAAGTGTTTTGTTAGCAGCCTCCTTTGTAGACTGACTATTTTCCCAGAGTCCTACTAAAGAACTGAAGTCTGACACCTGATTTACATACAACTCAGCCCATGTGATGGTTCCACTTCATGCCTCTATAAATTTTTACACCCAGGTATTTGTACAAGTTGACTAATTCCAACTGTCACTTGTTGATACTGCAGTGATTGAATACTATGTCTTTTTCATTTTGTGAAGTCCACAGTTTGATATTTCTGTACATTTAAAGTAAGTTACTAAATCTTAGGACTACACTGAAGTCTTATCAAAATCCGACTAAATATTTGAGCAGTTTTTTCTCAATAAACGCACTATGTGTGAAAAGTCTGAGGTTGATATTGAAACTGACACCATAGTCATTAATACGCAACATGAACAGCAAGTGTCCCAACAGACTTTACTGGTGCACACACCTGAATATATTGATACCTATCCATCCAAAATAACATGCTGCGTCCTTCTTACCGAGACACCGTACTACCGGTCACAAATTTTGTTCGATATCCCATGCAATCATACTTTTGATAATAAGCATAGCTGTGGTACTCAGTCAAACACTTTACAGAAATCAAGAAATATTGCATATACCTGACTGCCTCGATCCACAGCTTTCAGGATATCACATAAGAAAAGAGCAAGTCGGATTTGATATGATCGATTTTTTCCGAACTGATGCTGGATGGCACAGACAGGATCATTCTGTTTGATATACCTCATTATGTTTGAGCTCAGAATATGTTCTAAGTTTCTACAACAGGCGTGACGGGAAGGTGAGACTCACGGCTGTAGTGTGTCTACAGAGGGCTCCAGCTGCACAACCTCCGGAGCCGTGGTGGGTGCGACGACCTGCGGCTCGACCGTCCTTGTGGGCTGCACAGCAGGTGTCTGTGACTGCTGGCTCATGGCCATGACCTGCACCTGCTGACCTCCCGGCAGGGTCGCCGTGGCGACCACGCCGGGACCGTCGGCCTCCGGAGCCGCTGTTGCCGTCGCCCGGAGGGAGTTCCTCAAGGCCTCTAGCTGGTCTGCGCCCAGCAGGCTGGGAGGAATTGTCTCCGTCACAATGTTCTGCACCACCTGCACATACACACACAAACATGCCATCTCACATCACTTCGTGGTATGGTACAGAAAGGAACTCTCACATCCAAAGGCAATTACACTACTGGGCAACAGAGTGTAACACCAATAAATATAATTTATAACAAAATTTAATTTAATGTGGTCGACCTGCCAGCACTTTCATTTGGTAAGTCACATCATCTTTGTTTTTAGATATATTTTTCCTACGTGGAATGTTTCCCTCTATTATAACCATATATAGTATATTAGGAGTACTAAGATCGATATCCTTGCCAGTGAGCTACCTAACAGCTAGCCTTAGCTTCTACAACTTTTAGCAGACTGCCCCATTTTCCAACAGACATGGCATTGTCCTGTCCACGTGTAGGCTATCCCCCCCCCCTCCCCCCCTGCTTCCCACCCCCTTCCAATTTTAAGTGAACTGACCATGTTGCTAAGAATGCTCGTCATATATCAAATTTGTGTGGTACATAAAAAAATGAAGAAGAAGTAGACGCCAGAGGTGAGAGGGTATTGTGTTCCCAATGCCAGATGCTGGCCTTGGCCTATACGATGATGACAAATGCAATCTGGCAACACTGTTTCTCCCCAGAGCAGCCACACACAGAACTGGGACTTGTCTGCAAAAGACTATGGGATGCTCTTCCTGATTCAGTGTCGGTACACCTCTCTCTGCTGCTGCATCAATGGAAGCTACAACAATGGTTGCTATGCTGAGGGTCTGTGGTGCTCCAGACTTCATCACACTCTCTATGTGAATACTGTAGTCTGATTAAAATAACTTGATAGTTGATGTCTGTCACTTGATGCCATATATGCTGCTAGCTACCGCTCGGTTACAGGCAACACACAAACATGGCAGGTCATTTCACAAATGCTGTTAATGTGTAATATGGAAGTGACCACTGCTAGAGATGCTCTGTAGACAGCTGATTTTATGTAACTAGTGACTGAACTATGGGAGATGAAGGGTTTAGTAGCCCTGAATTTCAAATCATGTCCTAACCTAACCACAACTTCATGAGATGCAACGCATCTGAGAAAATGGTGAGCAAAAATCTGTTGCAGGAATAAAATTGTGATCACTTTGTTCATGGCATTTAACGCTAACCTCTATGAAGAAACTCAAGACAGAACATTTCAGTTTCTGCAATAAAAGCACACTGTAATTTCTTGCTGTCATTGGTTACCTGAAACTATGCTGACACGACAAAAAATATTATTAGAAAAATATTAAAATAAAAAAATTACATTTAAACCAATTGAATAAAAAACAATCAAAGTCTTTTGATTAGTTTAGAAAGGAAAAAAAAAAATTTACACCTATGGCATTCCACACATCAGGTGTATATGCTAACCATAATTCTATGCCATGGCACTGTGGGAGGTTGTTATATTTATGACTCTAGTGATCCAGTCACAATGGTTACCTGCAGGCTCCAAAAATTCAGCTACACAAAAAGTCATGTGAAGCTTATCTAATGTAAGCTGATCTATTTTATTACAATAACTGTATGTATGACAATGAATCACGTATTTTGTAGATAAATCCAGTAGTGTTGAGTTAGTGCTCTGTCTGAAACATGTGTATTTCTCTTGTGTGGGAAGGGAAGGGGGAGGGAGGTTGGTCATCACAACTGATGAAGTAAGAAATAAAAGGGCCAGACCCAGGATTTGGGATCCACACACATCAAGAAATACAAAGGAACTGGAAGTGAGCGAATTGTTGTTGTAGTTTGGCAATGGTGAATGGTTGAGGCATGATGTTGAGTGCTCTGAGTGGAGAAAACCAGCTACAATGTATTAAGTTCAACTATCAAGTAATTTTAACCAGCCTATAGTCTTGCTGCAAAGAAGCTGTTTCCCGACTTAAGTAATGTAAGTGGCTGTAATAGCATGCACAGCCGAGCAAATGACACATCTGTCCGCTCAGGTGCTAATTGTGTGGCAGCGTTGAGGTCTGTGGTGTTCCAAGAGATCATCATGCTGGCCTTGTGAATATTAGTCTTGTTTCAAACAAGTCCATTTCCTGACCTGAATAACATACATGGCTATACAATTGTGCATGGCCAAGCAAACGATATCTCTGTCCCCTCGGGTGCTAGCTGTGAGTGGCACTGAATTCCTGCATGGCATTTAGCACAGCTTTATTGAACTCGTCACTTTCATATTCACATAATAGTGATGGGGCACTGTCAAGTGCGAGCAGCAAGATTGTGAAACAATAAACTACCATCTTGATAGGCCACACTTCTGCTACAGTCTAATTCCAACACGTGGTGGTAGGCACTTACCCTCCTCGCATGAGGCATAATGCGATGTTCTCACAAACAAATGTCATTTATGGACAAGAAACCCAGTGCATACTCTTTCCTTATATACAGAATATTCAATGATTTCACTTCGTTATAGGCATTATCTTGTCTGTAACCACACGATAAAAAAGCTATTACTCCACTATGTGGAAATTTTGTCCAAGCCTTTCTGCATCTCATTACAATCATCTGATACCAATAATTTTGTGTTGACAACAATCTGATGGTCTTGCTGACCCAACCTTATAAACTGTTTATGTCTGCAGAAGACATTAGAGGTCCTATTAAGCTGCCATGGGACAATTCTCGTTTCTGCAGGCCAGCACGAGTGCATGTTTGGAGTTTATGGATGCTCAACGGCGAGGTTATCAGTCCACTTTCTTTCAACCATTTGCACTTTACTACAACACAATATGTTCTGCACAGTCTAGTCACATTAATGTGACCACCAACTACATTCGATATCAGAGTGCAATATAAACTCACAGATGGCAGGCGGCAACACTAGCAGTGGAGGGTATATAAAACTTGTCGGGGGATGCAGAAAACAGTGCAGTCATTGTTGAAATACAGAAATGAAGCTATTTATCTGGTGTCTAAAAGGGCACGATCATTGGCTTTTGGCTCAAGGGGGGAGGCATTTCCGAAGTGGCTAAGCCTGTAAACTGTCTGCATGATGCCGTGATCAATATATACTGTGCGTGGCAAAATGGCGCTATCCAAAACTGGTGCCAAGCAAATGTGGTGCACCATGAGCCATACACAGATGATAGGTGTGAACTATAGCTGCACACATTTCTACATGTGAATAGACTTGCAACTGTTGAGCAATTGACCACCTAGATGAACTGAGGGCCTATCAACAGTGTCTCCTCAATGGCTGTTCAGCGAACATTGCCTCTCCCCCAATCTCACCTACCTTGGCCTCACCATTGACCGTCACCTCAACCTCACCTGGATCCCTCATCTCCGCTCCATCCAATCCCAAGCCCACAACTGCCTCTGACTCCTCAAACTCCTCTCTGGCCAGACATGGGGGTTGCACTCCTCTACCATCCTCCACACCTACACATCTTTAATCTGTCCCATCCTCTGTTATGCCAGTCCCGCCTGGATATCTGCCCCCCCCCCCAAATTCTATAAGTCCCTCCAGATCCTTGAGCATCATGCACTCTGCCTCGCCTTCCGTATACACCTCCTGTCCCCCACCCGCATCCTCTATGACCTCATTCTTTTCCCCCATCTGCTCCTATTCCTCAAACATTTCCGCATACTCTACATCTCCCGTCGCCTTGATCCCCCTCACCCCCTGGTTGCTCCTCTCCCATCCCCACCCCCTGCCACGTCTTCACTGTTGTGTCCCCCCTACCCTCCATCTCTACACCCTTCATCTCCTTTTCCAAGGTGGCTTCCATCAACTCCCCCTCCCGGATGATCCCCTCTCTCCCACCATTTATCCCTCCTATCAACTCTGATCCTCACTCCCCCTCCTTTCCTCTGTCCTTTTCCCAGGCTCCCTCTTCCCCCCCCCCTTCCATCATCCTTTTTCCCCACCTCCCCTCTCTCTGCCCCATTCTCTCCCTCGAGTCCTTTTGCATTTCCCACCTCTGCCTTTTTCCATTCCCTCTCGCGTCTGCCCTGCCCCTCTCCCCCCTTATGGGTCCTCTCCCTCCTTTGGTTCCCCCCTTTTTTCGTTTTTTCCTCTCCTCCCTCCTTGTTTTCCCCCTCCTCCAGGTCCCCCCCCCCCCCTCCCGTCTGCCCTTGGCTAGGGAGTGGTATCTTTGTGCCAACATTTTCGTGCAGTGTTTTACAGTGAGTGTTTCACAGTGAGTGTTCCATGTTGTGTGTCTTTTGGGAAGTGTTACAAATGGCCATCGTACTGTCGCTAGGTGTGATTTTTTTTTTTATCTCTTGCGAACAGAAACCAGACAGTCACCATGTTTTTTAATTGTGTGTCTACTATGTTACTTGTCTGATTCCTGTGTATTTTATTACCATTGCCAACCCCTTTGCTTTCTGTTTTAACTTTCCACACTTTTCCGCCATTTTACACTTCAAGTCACCATTTTATCGCCTGTTTTTTCTTGTTTCTTTTCTTCTTCCATTTTTAAAAAAGTCTGTAGGCTGTAGAGCAGCATACTAAGCTGCTCCCAGCCCGCCCCCTTCAGGGGGAATTTAAAATCAATAAAGGGAAAAAAAATTGTGGGCAACAGTTGTAGTATAGTGATTGTGGAGAGCCGTGAGTGTGGAGCAGGATGGTGGGGCAGTGTTCCAGGACGTGCACGTCATGATGTTCGCCGGCTTCGGCTTCCTGATGACCTTCCTGCGGTGCTACGGCTACAGCTTGAGGCGGCTAATGGCGTGTTGGAAGGGTTATGATCTGCGGAATGTTATCATGGAATTTTAGTGATCTCATCACTCTGGAAGGCACAATTGATCAACACAAGTATGCATCTATCCTCGGGAACCATGCCTACCCCAACATGCAGTTTGCTTTTCCTCAGCACTACAGCATCTGAAAGCAGGACATTGCAATACATCACACAGCTCACAGTATATGTGCGCAGTCTGGCGAGCTCAAAGATGAGTTTGCTGTACCCCCTGGCCACTAAACTCCACAGATTTAAACCAAATCGAAAAGCTGTGGGAGCACCTCACTCAAGCTTTTTGCAACATGGATCCTCACCTGAGAAAACTAGTGCAAATGGCCCCAGCACTGCAGTTGGTGTAGGGCAACATACCTGGCAGTACCTTCCAGAACCTCATTGTTTTCCTTTCCGCATGTCTTGCGGTGGTCCGCGCTGCGAAAGATAGTTGTTCAGGCTTTTTGTAGGTGGTCACATAAATGTCACTGGATGGTGTACTAGTCAAATGTTCATTGATCCAGTCATGTATCTACAAAAATACTCCATACGATATCACCATGAATAGTAGATGAAGATACAGTACAGTGTGGAACGCCTTTCAGAAATCTAGGAAGACAGAATCTATGTGTTCGCTTGCATCTATCATTAGCGAGTAATCTACTACATTGAAACACACAGCTCTGATGATTGCTTAGGCCCTAGCTTGTTGCCTATTTTTTTGGCCCATTCATAAACAGCTTCGATGTCTTGATAATACAGAGTGTTTCAAAAAGTGTAGCATTGCAGGTGTAACTTGCTCAGTGGTGGCATAAATTCTTGCTCTAAGTTCAGGTAGAGAAGCAGGCACAGGAGGTACAAACATGATATCCCTGATAAATTCCCATAAAAAAAAATCGAGTGGTGTCAGGTCTGGGGAACGTGAGGGCCATGCAATTGGCACATCATGGCCAGTCCTTTGACCTGGAAATTTTCTCAAATTCCCAGACTTCAGCCAGGTAGTGGGGTGATGCACCATCTTGCATGAAGTAAACATTTCTCAAAAATGTTCAGATGTGTGTGAAATCTTATGGGACTTAACTGCTAAGGTCAACAGTCCCTAAGCTTACACACTACTTAACCTAAATTATCCTCAGGACAAACACACACACCCATGCCCAAGGGAGGACTCAAAACTCTGACTGGACCAGCCACACAGCCCATGACTGCAGCGCGTTAGATTGCGCGGCTAATCACATGCAGCTAAACATTTCTTTCTTGGTCATTCTCATCGATCTGTGGTATCAAAAACTGTTGTAACATATGCAGGTACACTATCCTGTGATGGTTCTGTGACAGAAGAAAAGGGACTACACTTCCTTCTTGCTCAATGCACAAAATAAAAATCAGTTTGGGAGTATCACAAACATGTTGCAATGTTTGCTGTGGATTTTCACTGCCCCAAATCCTACAATTATGTGTGTTAACCTTGCCACTTGAGTGAAAAGTTGAGTTGGCAGAAAACATGATTTTGACCAATAAATGTTCATCATCATGTAATCGATTTAACATATTCGCACAAAAGTTCTTGCGAGCAATTTTATGAGTGTCTTTTATTGCTTGTACAATCGTCAATCTGTAAGGTTTCAAATACAAGCAATTTCTTGACACATGCCAAACAGTCATATATGTGACTTGCCATTCACGAGAGGCACACCAGTTTGACTTCGTAGGGGTGTTGACGAAATGTCATCTCACTCGATCAATGACATCGTCAGATGTGCTTGGATGACCTAACGATTTCCTGTGTCTCACCGAGCACCCTGTTTCTGCAAAACATGCATCTCACTCATAAATTGTAGGCCTACTAGGAGGATCTTTAGCGTACTCGGTACAGAAATTACACTGAACTGTTGTCACTGACTTCGATTCTTCAAACCAAAACACACAGTTAGCACGCTTGGATCCAGTGACAGCAGTCATCTTTAATGCAGCTGCCAATAGCGCTTCTTATGGTTTAATTCAGCACTAGCAAACTATGTGAGACAAAACTTGATGAATTTCCTTACAAACTGACACTACAATCACCTCTGCAGGTACTCTGAATTAATTATATGAATTTTCAAAGTTGTAAAGTCATTTTTGTAACACCCTGTAGAGCTTACAGCTGTGGGACAGCTCTGTGTGAGGTACAGCTGGAGACATTATGGATAAAATATGGCAGTGTTAGAGAGTGACAGGTTGCAGAGCTGACCTTAGTGTGCGAGTTGATGACGGTGGAGGTGCGGTCTCCCGGCGCGGCCTGCAGCAGCGTCGTCAGGTAGGTGAACGTGGTCAGGTAGGTCTTGGTGGCAAACACCAGGAACGGCAGTGGGACGTCCACTGGATCAGGCTTTGCTGTTGCCTGTGAACAGAACAGCCACACTCACAACCTGACCCTCCATCCTGCTGAACCTGCAGCCACTGGGTATCAAACCATAAATGCCATGGTACAAACATGTTACTCTAGGAACTTGTTTTTGGACTTATATATAATGGACTGACATCCTTGGCACTGTTCTGTCACCACAATCATGTTGTTTTTGTTGTGGTCTTCAGTCCTGAGACTGGTTTGATGCAGCTCTCCATGCTACTCTATCCCGTGCAAGCTTCTTCATCTCCCAGTACCTACCGCAACCTGCATCCTTCTGAATCTGCTTAGTGTATTCATCTCTTGGTCTCCCTCTACGATTTTTACCCTCCACACTGCCCTCCAATACTAAATTGGTGATCCCTTGATGCCTCAGAACATGTCCTACCAACCGATCCCTTCTTCTAATCAAATTGTGCCACAAACTTCTCTTCACCCCAATCCTATTCAATACTTCCTTATTAGTTATGTGATCTACCCATCTAATCTTCAGCATTCTTCTGTAGCACCACATTTCAAAAGCTTCTATTCTCTTCTTGTCCAAACTATTTATCGTCCATGTTTCACTTCCATACATGGCTACACTCCATACAAATACTTTCAAAAATGACTTCCTGACACTTAAATCTATACTCGATGTTAACAAATTTCTCTTCTTCAGAAACGCTTTCTTTGCCATTGCCAGTCTACATTTTATATCCTCTCTACTTCGACCATCATCAGTTATTTTGCTCCCCAAATAGCAAAACTCCTTTACTACTTTAAGTGTCTCATTTCCTAATCTAATTCCCTCAGCATCACCCGACTTAATTCGATTACATTCCATTATCCTTATTTTGCTTTTGTTGATGTTCATCTTATATCCTCCTTTCAAGACACTATCCATTCTGTCCAACTGCTCTTCCAAGTCCTTTGCTGTCTGTGACAGAATTACAATGTCATCGGTGAATCTCAAACTTTTTAGTTCTTCTCCATGAATTTTAATTCCTACTCCGAATTTTTCTTTTGTTTCCTTTACTGCTTGCTCAATACACAGATTGAATAACATCGGGGAGAGGCTACAACCCTGTCTCACTCCCTTCCCAACCACTGCTTCCCTTTCATGTCCCTCGACTCTTATAACTGCCATCTGGTTTCTGTACAAACTGTAAATAGCCTTTCACTCCCTGTATTTTACCCCTGTCACCTTCAGAATTTGATAGAGAGTATTCCAGTCAACATTGTCAAAAGCTTTCTCTAAGTCTACAAATGCTAGAAACGTAGGTTTACCCTTCCTTAATCTGGCTTCTAAGATAAGTCGTAGGGTCAGTATTGCCTCACGTGTTCCAACATTTCTATGGAATCCAAACTGATCTTCCCCGATGTCGGCTTCTACTAGTTTTTCCATTTGTCTGTAAATAATTTGCGTTAGTATTTTGCAGCTGTGACTTATTAAACTGATAGTTCGGTAATTCTCACATCTGTCAACACCTGCTTTCTTTGGGATTGGAATTATTATCACACCACAATTATACAGTGCCAGAAAAAAACACACAACATCCTCAGAGACTGTGCCTAGTGTCACCATGGTATAATATCTGCATACTGAGGGGTTCTAGTGCTTAGTGATTCATGTGTCATGGTCATCGGTGATCAGATGGTGCTGAAGAGGCCTATCTTTTTGCCCTCTGTTTTGACTCTTCAGGCAGTGACTGTGCTGAGGTGAACAGTGATTGCAATAGTTATTACAGGGTACAACCATACACACTGACAAATACATATTCATCTTGAAAAGCTTCAGCTATTTCAATAGGGTTGCATTGTGGGCTTGTGGGAAGCTGGATGGACAAATTGCTGCACACGTTGGGCACAATGTATCCATAATGTTTCTCTGCTTTCAACAGCAGTCTGTGGAAAATTTCCGGAGCCATAGTAACAAAACACTTCAAGATTGACCCACTGAGCGAGCAGTGTCAGGGGCTACAGGGAACCGCCTGCTTGCAGCAGGATTGAGACCACTTGTGTCTTTTCCAGGCTACCACTGACACCATGACACTACCAGGTATGGCTACTCTAGAGTTTTAAGAGAGATGACTGGAGAGTGGAATGGCACCATGTTGTCTTCAGTGATGAGAGTAGGTTCTGTCCGTATGTGAGTGACGGGTGTACATGTGTATGGTGTAGACCTGGTGAGGTGCCTATTCCAGAGTGCATTCACCCACACCACACTGGTCCTATCCCAGGCTTCATGGGGCACCAGTTACAACTTGCACTCACATATGGATATATGGGGTTTCTGCAGGGTAAAGCAACAAGTGTCCACTACATTACACAGAATGTCATCCCCATGCTACTGCTATTTCTTCGACAGGAAGGTGATGGGTATTTTAAGCAGGACAGTGCACATCCACATATGGCTTGTACTACGACTGCCCTCACCAGAAATATCAACTGATATTCCACCAATCAAACATGTATGGGACATGATGAAGTGGGAACTTACACATTCTCCAGGGCTTTCAAGAATCACTGCCAAAATGCAACAAAAGGCCCAAGATGCTTGGGATGATCTATTGCAGGATTCCATCTGGCACCTTTACGATGATTTGCATGTGAGAATGCATCCACATCAAACCCACCAACAAGCAACAGTACCTCCATTATGACAGCTGCCACCTATTCCACATCAAACGGTCCCTTCCCTACAGCCTAGGTCTTCGTGGCAAACGAATCTGCTCCAGTCCGGAATCCCTGAATCATTACACCAACAACCTGAAAACAGCTTTCGCATCCCGCAACTACCCTCCCGACCTGGTACAGAAGCAAATAACCAGAGCCACTTCCTCGTCCCCTCAAACCCAGAATCCCCCACAGAAGAACCACAAAAGTGCCCTACTTGTGACAGGATACTTTCCGGGACTGGACCAGACTCTGAATGTGGCTCTCCAGCAGGGATACGACTTCCTCAAATCCTGCCCTGAAATGAGATCCATCCTTCATGAAATCCTCCCCACTCCACCAAGAGTGTCTTTCCGCCGTCCACCTAACCTTCGTAACCTCTTAGTTCATCCCTATGAAATCCCCAAACCACCTTCCCTACCCTCTGGCTCCTATCCTTGTAACCGCCCCCGATGCAAAACCTGTCCCATGCACCCTCCCACCACCACCTACTCCAGTCCTGTAACCCGGAAGGTGTACACGATCAGAGGCAGAGCCACGTGTGAAAGCACCCACGTGATTTACCAACTGACCTGCCTACACTGTGATGCATTCTATGTGGGAATGACCAGCAACAAACTGTCCATTCGCATGAATGGACACAGGCAGACAGTGTTTGTTGGTAATGAGGATCACCCTGTGGCTAAACATGCCTTGGTGCACAGCCAGCACATCTTGGCACAGTGTTACACCGTCCGGGTTATCTGGATACTTCCCACCAACACCAACCTATCCGAACTCCGGAGATGGGAACTTGCCCTTCAGTATATCCTCTCTTCTCGTCATCCGCCAGGCCTCAATCTCCGCTAATTTCAAGTTGCCGCCACTCATACCTCACCTGTCTTTCAACAACTTCTTTGCCTCTACACTTCTGCCTCGACTGACATCTCTGCCCAAACTCTTTGTCTTTAAATATGTCTGCTTGTGTCTGTATGTGTGGATGGATATGTGCGTGTGTGCGAGTGTATACCTGTCCTTTTTTCCCCCTAAGGTAAGTCTTTCCGCTCCCGGGATTGGAATGACTCCTTACCCTCTCCCTTAAAACCCACTTCCTTTCGTCTTCCCCTCTCCTTCCCTCTTTCCTGATGAGGCAACAGTTTGTTGCGAAAGCTTGAATTTTGTGTGTATGTTTGTGTTTGTTTGTGTGTCTATCGACCTGCCAGCGCTTTTGTTCGGTAAGTCACCTCATCTTTGTTTTTAATTTGTTATCGTATACTCCTACAATGATGAACTGCCTGTCACCTCACTTGTCAGTAAAATTACCTTGTCCTTGACTGTGTTGCACTTTTCTTCCAGCAGTGTATTTGTTGACCTATGACCGTGGCAGAACTTCTTAAGCACATGAGAGAAAAAAATTAGTTATCCACAGGAGACAGAGACAAAACACTATTACTGTGTAACACAGTGACTAGTTTTGCTGATGGCCACTGTTTGATGAGGAACAGAGTCCACAAGTTTCATCACGGATGTCATATCTAGCCAGTCATTGGAGATAAGATCATGTAGAGCTACCAGACTTTGAGGATGTTGATTGTTACATTTCACCACTTCTTCCAGATCGTCCCAGAAATTTTCTATCAGACTAGAATCAGGTGATTTTATGGGGCCAGTTGAGGTGCTACCAAGTTCCCGAATGCTTGACAATCTAGGAACATGTATGTCAGCAGTCCAGTGAAAACAGCTATTGTCATCTTGGAAGACAGAATTGTGCACAGTATATTTATTGAGAAGAAGTAGAAGCAGGGCAACACTTGGTCATAGCAGAAGTTGAAATAAACATTGTAAATTGTATCCACTATAAACAGAGTGAGTGGACTCACATCATGGTACGAAAAACACCCCAAAAATATCACAGAATAATTTCTGGCCTGAACAACAGACACCACATCCCACAGGTCGAATGACTCACTGGATCATTCATGCACCTGACACCTGGTTTCATTTGAAAACAAGCAAAACCATAACTTGTAAGACCCTGCAACATGACTCCATACAGCTAATGCACAGTTCCATATTGTTTGGGCTATTTAAGATGTGCAGCTGTACGTGCCACTGCGAGCAATGTCCAGCAAAGAACCCAACTCCACATTTCCAATGCAAACAGCTCTTTTGTGATGTTCACTTAGAAACTCATTACAATGGACCTGGATTCAGTGACAGCAATAATTTCTGTTGTATTTGAAATCGATTCTCATTGAGAAAGTGTGATACTCATCTCCAGTCCCTGTCAGTTAACATCTTTTTACGAGCTCTGTTCTTATGCCATGTTACATACTGTGGGCCGTACACCATTCCCGGTAGGCACAATGAACAATCCACTTTCATACTCCAAGAAATCAGGCAACTTCACTCAGGGTGTAGTCTGGTATGGATCTAAACATGACAACTCCTTTCTGGCATTCTGCAATTCTCCACATTGACCCATCTTACAATGCTCATTCCATACAGCTGTCCAGGAAGAACACACCACTTCACTACCATGGGTTACAAAGTAGTGGTAGTGAATCACACGATGACTTGCTAGCAGTTTTGCACCAATCCACAGTGCTGCAATGTGATGACATGAGAGTGCTCTTTTCATCGGTGACTAATATTTTGTCTGGTGACATTAGCTCCAAACTGTGAATGGCTGCTCAGTTGGAGGGATGTGTGACATTGGTCTCAAAATTACTGAGGAAGTCTAGGATTACCAAACTATACATAGTGACAAGAAAGCATGCAGAGTTAAGAAAAGTTATCAATCCACCACAATGTCCTCCATCAACCCAGTACTGTGTTTCAGAGACAAAGTTTTACAAGTATCCAGTATCTATGACACTAGACACTGTACCTCTAAATTCCCCAATTACATTTGTGACTGCTGTTACAGTAACAGGAACTGATAAATAACCTTTGTTGGAAACAGTGTCAGTTTAAGGCCCAAACAGGTGGCCATTTGTAGTGGCAAGCTGGAAGGGGCACTAGAGGTGCCACAACTGTAAAATTTCTATATAGAACATATCGCAATTAGTAGCAGCTGCTTGGTGCACCAATCTGAGAGTGGTGTGAGAGACCCCAAGTGCAAAATTTTTATACAGTGCACATAACAATTAGTAGCAGAACCAGCCACAAATGGAAGAATATGAGCACAAAGGGGGAAGAGAGGCAGGTGACAAATGACAGATTACTTGTATTGAACCAGTTTTGGTCAGAACTCTGTAAGTTTGGACTTGATGGTCAGTAAACACAACACCACAACAGTCTAAGACGTACAAGCTCTGACTCCTCAGGAAAGATACAGAGGTATACAATTTTCGAGGCTTTCCTGATCACTTCTTGATGTGTTGCCTATTGTCACTCATCTCGAGATCTTTGGTTGATGGTCATCCACTAACTTTTCTGAAGCTTCACCAACGTGACTGCAGGCATTGTCAAAGACTCGTCCTCCACTGCCAGTGGCGGAGTGGTGTCGAGCCCCTGGTCGGAGGTTATAATGTGTACTTGTCACACCAATGACTGAGGGCCATTCCCCAGTCATTACTGCTGGAGTTCTCCCCTTTTTACCTCATTACCCACTCCTTGATACCCGTAGCACTGTAAACCAGGTTCCATTTATTTGAAGACGTTCCTCTTTCTTGTCAAAATTATTGTTGTGCTCACAAATTCTGACAGTTTTCAGAACGCAGCCTCCACTACACTACAGGAAAGCCACGAGACAAATGGAGATTGGATTCCTCAACTCCAGACAATGAGCAACAGGTAACAACATAACAAAAAGAGAACCATTGCAGTAATCGTGAGAGATAAACCGTGAAATGTTAACACAGCAAGTTCATATAAGCCCCAATCACAGGCTTGACTCAAGTCTGTCACAAGCAGTGGAGGTGCGGGACTAGGGTGAATCTATGACAATGCCATCCATATTTGCTGACAGGTTGACAGAATGTCACAAAAACCAGATAAGATACTGACACAAGTGCCAACAGGCAGCACGGTAGCTGCAGAAGTGTTCTAGTACCGTGGGGATCAAAAGATGTATTCATTGAAGATAAATGCGAAAATGAACTCTGCAACTGAAGTGCTCCAATTATTTTGTCCAAACACAGTGTGGGAACCTGTCATTCCGGGAACGGATCGAACAGTCCCGGACCTGTGACCAAAGAGAGTAGGGGTGCAAGTGCTCACCGTGACAGATGCCTCGTCCACTGTGACTGGGGTCGGAACGGCCGTCGATGTCTCTGTCTGCTCGGTCGCCGTGGTGGTCGCGGTGGCGGCCAGCTGCGGTCTCTTGGTGGCAGGCAGGTAGAAGCGGTCGGTCACCACCTCGGTGGAGGTGACGACCTGTGTCGTCAACGAGGGGCTGCCGCGCTCGTCGGCCACAGTTCGCACGTACAAATATGTGGCCAGGTACGTCTTCACCACGTCCGTCGTCGAAGGCTGGGTCGGCAGTGACGGTGCGGGCACACCCGGTGGTCCGCCCGTCTCTGAGACCACTACGCGTGTCAGCAGGTCTCCGGCCGACAGCACCTGTACACACACCGGCGGCTGCACTGTAGACTGCAGGGCAAATTGTGTTAACAATTAGGAAACCTTAAGCATTTTAACGGGCACTGGTGCCATACACTGGCTATGCACAGTTTTCTGCTCCTACCTTTGCACCGTGGTATTTTTTCACCAGACTGCAGACACGTACAGTGGATCACATAAGAACTGTGCATTGATACAAGGTATGTGATTTTTTACAATTTGATCTTGAATTGGGGAAGATCTTCATGCAGGCATTGTAAATTCACTTTTATAAAATACATACACAAATGCTTACAATGATTACATAAAAATAAAGTAACATTTATAGTTTGATGATTGTTCTCTCTGGAGTTATTACTGTTTTGGCTTCACTTATTTACAGAACAAGCCAACAACCTTGTGAAGTGGTAACGTTGATTCCTGACAGATCACCCAAAGATAAGTGTTGTTTGGCTCGGCTTGCACTTAGACGAGTAACTGTCCAGGTGTGCCAAGTACTATTGGTAAGCAGGCTGCACTCAGCCTTGTGAGGCCAAGTGGGGAGCTACTTGACTGACAAGTAATGGCTCCACTCACTGAAAGTGACAAGAGCCGGGAGAGTGGTGTGCTGACTACGTGTGCCTCCATATCCGCATCCAGTCAAGCCTATGCACTGTGGATGCTACATTGGTTGGTTGGTACCACTGGTCTTTCGGAGTATGTTCGGGTAGAGTATTTTCAGAAATACAATCTGACAATAAGTGAAGCCAAAACAGAAGTAATGGCGGTGAATAAGGGTGACCAGTGTAGCGCCCCTTTTTTCTATCCTGACTTCTGTATCTTGCATGAAAGTAGGAATGTTAATTTATATATACATTGACTGGTATTGAGGGGTTTTGTTTTATCCCGGCTAGTTCTTAAATTAACCCCAGAGAGTCACTACACGTATTGTCTTCCCAGTTCGGAAGGAAAAAAACCATAAGTAAATTAATACTAATGTTTTCAATAGATTCTCATTCACTTGTTTCAGTTACTAGTCTGCAGTTTATTCTTGGTGAAAATCACATAACTTAATTATTTATGAACCTAACTCGAAGTAAAGTTCAAGACGAATAGTCAGTTTCAAATTAACAAGTTATTTTATTTACCAATAATTATTAATAAATCAGTTCATTCACACGATCGCATTCAAAGGGATTCTTTGAATAAGTATCTAATCTGGAATCCCGTCAATATCAGAGATACTAAACAATGTTCTGTCACTTTCGATAAAAAGATTGTTCCCGTTTAATATCCATAAACTGTCATGAACTATGATTACTAGTCGCGGGAAGTAAAGCTTTTCCACTATCACAATACAAAGTCCGAATCTGTCCAAAAATCGTTAATTCTGTAAAATATTTAAATCTTCACACAAAATGACGTTAAAGTCAGAGTGATTATTGATCACCTCTCCGTTCCTCTAATATGACAAAAGTTCTAATTCTGATCTGAAATTAATGCTTCCCAAAGACAATCTCATCACGATTTATTCTTGTGCCCTGGTTTAATAAAGGTCCTATTGTTGCTTCCTAAAGCTGTACGTCCTAATTGACTTCGAACAGACTAGAGGATAGAGACTGGAGTATCATAATTGCATTGTATGTCTATTAATACTTTAGTAAACACTATCTTTGGTGTTCAAGACCTACGTTCCGTGACTATAATATTGATTTTCTCATATAGAAGAATAACTAATAATTTAACCATTTCCATCATTTTTCCCCCCTCCCATGCTTCCAAAATTTATGATTAAAATTCTTTTCTTTTTCTATTATTTTTCTACTATAGATTTCCCTCTATTTGTCTCTTATTTCTATTTCATAAATTACTACTTGTGGAGGGGCTTGGGACATTTTCTGAATTTATATTTCGAGGGCATGGGAGCTAATTTTGGAGCTATTTTGGTTTATTAACACCAAGAGGCATTGTAGGTGTTACACCAGCAGACACCAAGTTACATAATTAAACCCTGGAAAATATAGAATATTCTGCCAACATTGGACAATCTACTCGTGAAAGGGTTCAAAAGTACTTGTGCTTTTACTGACATGTTAAGACTGCTTATGTGGCTTCCAGGCTGCATAGAGAAGCAAAGTCAGTTACTTACAGCAGCTACTTTAAACCAGTCCTAACATAGGCACCCTCACTGAGAGTGGTGTACAGCAGCTACAGGAACCGGAGATGAAGTTCTGGAGGTTCACGAGACAGAAAAAAACTCGATGGATTGAGAAAGGAAGAGTTGAAAGAGATAGCTGCTGAATAAGTATATACAATAAGCGAATAAGCAGATGCTATGGACCTACAGAAATTGGATAAATCAGCTAGGGCCATCATTGGGGAATCAGATCACAGTTCTTAACATGCAAATCCCTAGCACTGAGTGCCAACTACCTATGTGCAATAACCACAGGGTAAACCTGGAAATCTGTACTGTGACTACCAACACGGTTGTCATGTACTACCCAGTGCCTAGTAAAATAGCAGCAGGGAGACACAAATCTGCAGCAGAGGATCTCACGAGCGTTCTCTGTGGTTACTCATCACATGTTGCTAAAAATCTAACAAACATAAGTAGTATCACATCATGTCACAATATGAGAAGAGGGGCTACACAGGGAGTTTGAAGATGGCACAGAATACGCTACTGTTTGAGACCCTTTCTTGGTCACAATGAAGCCCCTTGGCAAACTGCATGATGTTTATTTACAAAACTATTGGGAACTACCTACTCCCAGATCCTTGGGCAATGGGTACTCTACTGCATGTAGCAACAAGTGTGCTTGACTCGTGCAGAAACACCCTCGACAGTGATTCATAAATGTGGCTCAGGAATTTTACCGACACAAGGAAAGGAAATTGGGGGGGGGGGGGGGGGGGGGAGGGGGGTAACTGCTGGGGAAATCATCTGAGATGTCAGACCATGTGTAGAAATAACTAGTACCTGAGTTCTCTTTGAGGGATAGGATACAACTCCTTGGCAGATCACACAATGGTTACCCACAAAACTTCCTGAAACTACGTTATCCCCAGTGTTCAGTATAACAGGTGTTTTCAGACAGTATGAGATGTATGGTGGAGGTTGCATCTTAGCACCCTCAACAGTTACTCGTTTAATTTGCTGGGTACAAAAATACTGACAGGAGCAGTAATGCTTCAACACCAGACTGTCTAGGACCTGGTATGTGGCTAAGAAGCACGTTGTTAACTTGGGTGTAGCTGGGCAAAACCCACTTAGAGTGAGGGTACCTGGGGCTCTGCAGTGGCCTATCTGCAGCCTTCTACACTTTACAGTATTGACACAATGGTCACTGTACAGATACTGACACTGAGTGATTCAGCTGAGGTGTTACACCTCCCCCAGGAGGCAGCTCGTGAACACCCATCAGTGGTCTGTCCTCCAGAAAGGGAGTAGTTTTTCTAGGTTCTGACTTGTGGGCCCCGGTGGAGCTAGAGTGGTGCAGTCATTTTATTCTGGTATTGTGGAAGCAAACACTTCCGCTGTGTGTCTGACTGTAAAGAATGCCAGATCCCGATGCTGTGTAGTGATTGACACAGGACTAAAACTTAAAGATGACACAAATGAATAACTGGCAAGGCAGTGCAGTGGGTTGGGTGCGTGTGGTGGTGTAGGTGGGGGTGCTAGCTTACCTGTCCCCCAGGTAGCGTGGTGGGCTGGGTGAGTGTGGTGACGTAGGTGCTGGTGGTGGCCGGCTGTGGCGCGAACGCCTCAGTGGCGGCAGTCAGCGTGTTGGTCACCGTCCGGTCTGAGCTCCAGGAGCTGCCCTCGCCTCCCTGAAACCGATTATTATTATTATTATTATTAGTCCATGTCACAGTGCTACACAGTGTAAACTGCAAAATCTGGAAGCTTACAAAACTATAATAATTCATGTGTTTCAAACATAGCTTGAACAGAAAATGTGTCTGCCCAGAAACAGAGCATAGCAATATCCTCATCAGCATTTTCTACAAGGACTTAAATTATTCATTGAACAGGGCACAGTTGACAAGGGTACACATGTGACTTACTTCATAATTGTTTAATTAGATAGATATCTATCCAATTAAATAATTTTATCAATAATTGATTGTTTACTTAATAATTGGCTGCTTGATGTTTCACATGATATGGTGCGTGTTGAGGAACAAAAGTAAATATGGCACGGTCAGGGATAGGAGGGTATTATCTCTCTGGTTTCTGCAGAGTGATGGATTAATCGTGTGCTTCTGTGTGTTCAGCTGAGTTGTTGTTTCCATTTACTGTAAGTAAAGGGATGATTTTATTGATCTTCAAAATATTGTGTATAAAATGGAATTGACAGTCATCTGACTGTGAATCCTTGACATCACCTGTACGAGGTACCCATTAATGATGGCCAAGATTTGAACCAGGATTAGCCACTTATCGCAAGTGATCTCCTTAATGACTTCAGCTATCGGTGTCTACAGTCTCATATCATAGTTCACTGAACTCATCACCTAATGCTCACGACATTACGCGGATTCTCGCAATAGGGAGAATGGGGATACAAGGAATCGAGACCGATGTTTTTGTCACGTGCCTTCCTAGACTTGTAGTAGTTACTTGCATGTCTGAAAGTGGACTATGATATAAGGATGTAGGCAGCGTCACATATGGAGGTTTGGGTCACCTGGGAAGTGTGCGGCGATAGCTGAAGTACTTCGAGTCCCACTCCAGCTCAAAATTTCACATGTCACGAATGGATAGTAGGACTGAATTAATACCTAATATTAGTTGATGTCAAGGAATTTACAGTCAGCAAATTCATTTTTTATCACTATTTCTCTGGGTACTTTGTATTTCACAAGAAGTACTTAATGCTGTTTCCTTTGTTGTAATATTCTTTACCTTTTACAGTCCATAAGCATGGATGCATTTCACAGGTACAAATGAACTATCCCAAGAATATGGAATTGATATTTCTGAGACCAGACATGGTGGGAACAGGAACTAACAAATGCTCGCAAAAGCCTCTTTGTTCGTGGTACTTATTCTTTAGCAGGCACATGCTTGAACACTTCCAGAAGCATGCATAATCTAAATTCCAGCAAGCATTAAGCTGTTTGTGCAGCTTTAATATTTCCGCAAATATGTCTTTGACACACTCAAGCTTACTTGCATATGTGTTTTTGTCAAGCATGCAGTTACGTGTGTAGTCACCTTTAGCTGCATCAATGTGGCCGGTACAGATATGGATGAAGAAGCACACTGTTTATCTGCAGGTAGTACATGTAGGTGGTCTTTTCTTTGCCATGGTATTCTTTACTTTTTACAATCCATAAGCATGTGTGCCTTTCATAGGTACGAATAAACTCCTCCATCACTTCAGGATTAATGTTTCTGTGGTCTGACATGGGAGCTATGGAAACACATTATGGAAACTAGCTCAGAACTGATGAACTCTTGCACAAGCCTCCCTGTTCTTGATACACATGTTTGAATGTCTGCACAAGAAAGAATAATCAAAATTTGATCACACCGCTTTTGCAGAAGCATCACACACAGTTTGTGCTTTGTGGTGCCAGCTAAGGATGGCAGTTACTGCTGAAACAATCAGTTTTTGGTTGTACCAGTTTTTTCCCACGCCAGTTTAAACCTGACTGTCAAAATTGCTCAAAAGGCTGGTTTCTGAAACAACTGATCTTCGGTTTTTTTTATTCCTATTACTTCCTGCAGTACTGAGGAACTCAAACAAAGATTAATAACTTTTAACTCTCTCAGTTTCAAGATACATAGAGTCAATATATAGGCAAATAAAAGAAAACTGCTTTTCTTGAAAAAAGTGATAAGTGGTTGAATACTACAAATAACCACCAGTACTATCCTACTGATTCTAATTTTTTGAAACTCTGCTAAAAATCGTGTTATAATCGGGGATTATACCATTATTTGGCTGTTATAAACAGTCAGTGCTAAAGGGTGAAAACTGAGATTGAAGAAGTCTCTTTTTCAGATTAATTTGTCCATTATCAAGGGCTCCAAGCAGATAAAGCCATATTATGTAGCCACAGACGTCAGATTTGGTTCTTTCTATTTTTAGGATATACTATGAATGAATTGTTAAGATTTTAGTTTATTACTGTTACCATAAATTTACTCTTCTTTTAATGTTTCAGAGAAATGGCAGACAATTATATAATCTTTTAAGCAAATGAAGCATTCTATTTCACTGCTACATCACTTCGTAAAAATATTTCCAGACTAGGGTTGGGGTGCCATTCAGCAATGCCACGGATGTCTGGTGATGAGAAACTACTGTACAGACCAAGTAGGGGCAAGTCTTTTAGACTGGACTGGATGTACATGCATGCCACGACACACTGCAACAGGGACATTATTGTCTCAGCAGTGCTGTACCAGTTCTTATTCCAGGTGTTTATTTCTGTCAGAATTGTTATTAATATAGTACTGATTGCTTTTCCCCATCTTCTATAACAATGTTATATTTCAAAGCAAACCAAATTTTATGAATAAAAATTGTTCCTCTTTCAAAACCAGTTTATTTAAAAATGAAAAGTTTTAGCACTGCTGTTATGGCTGATTGATATTTCTGGATTTTTACTTGGGTGTTAATAAAAAAAAAAAGAAAGATCTGTCATAATCGAGACCAAATAAATACCAAAAATACCAGTAATTCAGAACTAAAATATTGGTATCAGTTTTAACTGATCAGTTTTTCCCGTCCCTGGAGCCAGCATGCCTCCCATGCCTCTTCACCCTCCACGACCTATGTGATGAATGCACTGGATTTCCTCTGCTTTTCACTCCCCTGCCACTCTCTCTGAACTCTGCCATCTCAGGGTGCCTTCACACTACTCATGTGCTTGTGGAACTCGTGAACATTATGAGTAATATGGACGGAGGTAGGCACTGAGGACTCTCTGCAAGATGAGCTCGTGAGCTGCCGGAGCCTGTGGCTCATCTGGCTCCACCTGTTGTCGGTGCATTAATGGGATGCACGGTGAGGGATGTGAGTGGTGTGAATGGTGAAAAGTCCAGATCGGTCGGCACACTGCACTCGTCCAGTTCAGTCCCAGCTTCTTTCTTATTCTGTGTTGTGGACTTTTTTTTTTTTAACGGGCTGGATCGACAATTTTACTATTAAATTCGTACATATTTGTGAACAATATTCTTTGTTGTGGGATGCCACAAACTCCCATTATAAAATCAAATCCGAAAACAGTGAAGCATTGGATTCCATCATGACAGAATTCTGTATGGATGTGGCCAAGCTGAAATGAAAGAACAATGACCAGCTTATTAGCCATTTACAGGAAAGCCCGCCAGAAGAAAAATGAGCCTGGGAAGTCTGGCGCTGGCGTCAAGTCATCCAACAAATCACTCTCACTATATATTCTTCTGCTTCTGACAAACTGTGGTCATCCACAACCTGAGTTTTCTTAGTTTTTTTGCGTCTTCTTCTATCTTGTTTCTGAGCTAACAGGCGCATCACAAGGAAGCTGACACTTGCTACAACCACTTCATCTGCACTGTACGTGACTGCAAGTATGGAACGGATCCTCACGAGTCAAAGACTGGCAAGCAACTGGGGTAGTTTGGACAAAGACAGAACCAGCACGAGCATGAGTCAGACAAGTTTGACAAGTCTCCTGACATACGAGTCTGTCGAGCACAAGTCTGGTGAGCACCAATAATGTGGACGTCCCTTTAGAGTTAACACAGTTTCCGGACCCACTACTAACGCAAATTTATCCTACATGTGCGCGAGCATGCTTGTGCAAGAGGTTGCGCGTGTGTGGATGTCAATTGTGCTAGAAAAGATAAGTTGTGCAAGCATCCTAACAAGCATGAATACGCATGTATGATTGCGAGGGTGTTTGCGCATGCTTGCTTCTACAGATGTTTGCACATGCATGCTTGTCAGAGATACATGCACAAGCATTCTCGCACATGTATGCTTGTTAAACATGCTTGTCAAGCATACTTGCACAGGATGCTTGCGAATGTGTGCTTGTCAAGCACAGAGTTGTGCGTGTAGCCACATCCAGCAGCTAGCTCAGTGTGGCTGGTGCAGGCTTACCTGCAGGTGGTAGCTGTATGTGGTGTAGAGCAGGCCCGTGGAGAGCGGCGCATCCTGGACGCCATGCAGCGTGATGCCGTGGCCTGGTTCGAGCCCCGGCAGCGGTGGCTCTGGCGCGTACTCGGTGGCCACGTTGCTGACGACGCGCTCGCTGCTCGTCACGACGGTGGAGCCGCCCTCGCCCAGCAGCGTTGTCAGGTATGTGTACGTGGTCAGGTACGTCTTGGTGACAAACACGCCCCCGCCGCCCGTCGGAGGGAGTGTCGGCTCCACCTGCTGACCGGCCTCGTCTTCCTCGCCGTCATCCTGCGACAAGTGCGAGAAACGCGCGTTTTTTTTTTTTTTTTCAGAGTCCTTGATAGATATCCTGTAGTTCACGAGTTCTCTGTTCAAAATTTGGATAGGTCCGCAGAATTACGCGAAAAAAAGTTATGATCAACTGAGAAGCGTTTATTTCTTTCAGAAGTCGACTTCTGCAAAAATGGCCAAAACAGGTTTTTTTTATGGCATATAATAATTGCGACAGCCACCTTTCTTATTCAGAAAGAAGTTTTTATAGGGCTGCGTACCTCAATCTGCAAAAACAGAATCCTTACAGGGCTGCTTTGTTCTACGTCTGTTTGTCGGTCCGACTGTTAAGGACCCTTATCCTCAGGAACATGTAGGTGTCTCAAGTGCAAATTTATGTCACGTCTGTGGTCTCTTGGTGGTGTAAAAATATAAGCTTCTAAGGTAATTTATCCAAAAGATACGGCCATTTATGTCATATGATGATACTCGAAATCTCACTCATCAAAACCTATAGTGTGCTTCCCATTGACCCAGAATAATGAAATTTGCAAACGCGCATTGTTTCACGCTACAAGTAACGGTAAAACCTGAAAATTGTAATTTGTAATAATATAGCATGTAACATATCTTTCTGCCGTCAGAACATACATTGCATTCATCATCCTACAAACGCAAAACAGACGAACTTTACTGCATGAAAACGTAAAATTTAAGTTGTATTCATGTTTCAGTAAGTAAATAAAATATATTTTCTTAAAATCTTCTGTACCTATACATGTTGTTGTTGTGGTCTTCAGTCCAGAGACTGGTTTGGTGCAGCTTTTCATGACATACAGTAAAGCTGCATGCCCTCGGGAAAAATTACGGTTGTAGTTTCACCTTGCTTTCAGCCGTTCGCAGTACCAGCACAGCACAGCAAGGCCTTTTTGGTTAGTGTTACAAGGCCAGATCAGTCAGTCATCCAGACTGTTGCCCCTGCAACGACTGAAAAGGCTGCTGCCTCTCTTCAGGAACCAAATGTTTGTCTGGCCTCTCAACAGATACCCCTCCGTTGTGGTTGCACCTAAGCTTCCCCACCAACGGCAAGGTCCTAGGTTCAGGAGGGGGGGGGGGGGGGGGGGGGGGGTCGCTTGTTTTTGTGTGGCCGGACAAGTCTGGGGAACTACTGTAGAGAATTTCATACGGTCTTGCTGTTCTCACAACCAGTAACATGTGTGTATGTATATCAGGTTAAAGTCTTTGAGATTTCTGATTCCCAGGATGCATGAATTATATATTTATTCCATGAACCATGGACCTTGCCATTGGTGGGGAGGCTTGCGTGCCTCAGCGATACAGATGGCCGTACCGTAGGTGCAACCACAACGGAGGGGTATCGGTTGAGAGGCCAGACAAACATGTGGTTCCGGAAGAGGGGCAGCAGCCTTTTCAGTAGTTGCAGGGGCAACAGTCTGGATGATTGACTGATCTGGCCTTGTAACATTAACCAAAACGGCCTTGCTGTGCTGGTACTGTGAACGGCTGAAAGCAAGGGAAACTACAGCCGTAATTTTTCCCGAGGACATGCAGCTTTACTGTATGGTTAAATAATGATGGTGTCCTCTTGGGTAAAATATTCCGGAGGTAAAATAGTCCCCCATTTGGATATCCGGGCGGGGACTACTCAGGAAGACGTCGTTATCAGGAGAAAGAAAACTGGCATTCTACGGATCGGAGCGTGGAATGTCAGATCCATTAATCGGGCAGGTAGGTTAGAAAATTTAAAAAGGGAAATGGATAGGTTAAAGTTAGATATAGTGGGAATTAGTGAAGTTCGGTGGCAGGAGGAACAAGACTTTTGGTCAGGTGATTACAGGGTTATAAATACAAAATCAAATAGGGGTAATGCAGGAGTAGGTTTAATAATGAATAAAAAAATAGGAGTGCGGGGTAGCTACTACAAACAGCATAGTGAACGCACTATTGTGGCCAAGATAGACACAAAGCCCATGCCTACTACAGTAGTACAAGTTTATATGCCAACTAGCTCTGCAGATGATGAAGTAATAGATGAAATGTATGACGAGATAAAAGAAATTATTCAGGTAGTGAAGGGAGACGAAAATTTAATAGTCATGGGTGACTGGAATTCGTCAGTAGGAAAAGGGAGAGAAGGAAACATAGTAGGTGAATATGGATTGGGGGGAAGGAATGAAAGAGGAAGCCGCCTTGTAGAATTTTGCACAGAGCATAACTTAATCATAGCTAACACTTGGTTCAAGAATCATAAAAGAAGGTTGTATACCTGGAAGAATCCTGGAGATACTAGTAGGTATCAGATAGATTATATAATGGTAAGACAGAGATTTAGGAACCAGGTTTTAAATTGTAAGACATTTCCTGGGGCAGATGTGGATTCTGACCACAATCTATTGGTTATGAACTGCAGATTGAAACTGAAGAAACTGCAAAAAGGTGGGAATTTAAGGAGATGGGACCTGGATAAACTGAAAGAACCAGAGGTTGTAGAGAGTTTCAGGGAGAGTATAAGGGAACGATTGACAGGAATGGGGGGAAAGAAATACAGTAGAAGAAGAATGGATAACTCTGAGGGATGAAGTAGTGAAGGCAGCAGACGATCAAGTAGGTAAAAAGACAAGGGCTAATAGAAATCCTTGGGTAACAGAAGAAATATTGAATTTAATTGATGAAAGGAGAAAATATAAAAACACAGTAAATGAAGCAGGCAAAAGGGAATACAAAAGTCTCAAAAATGAGATCGACAGGAAGTGCAAAATGGCTAAGCAGGGATGGCTAGAGGACAAATGTAAGGATGTAGAGGCTTGTCTCACTAGGGGTAAGATAGATACCGCCTAGAGGAAAATTAAAGAGACCTTTGGAGAGAAGAGAACCACTTGTATGAATATCAAGAGCTCAGATGGCAACCCAGTTCTAAGCAAAGAAGGGAAGGCAGAAAGGTGGAAGGAATATACAGAGGGTTTATACAAGGGCGATGTACTTGAGGACAATATTATGGAAATGGAAGAGGATGTAGATGAAGACGAAATGGGAGATATGATACTGCATGAAGAGTTTGACAGAGCACTGAAAGACCTGAGTCGAAACAAGGCCCCGGGAGTAGACAGCATTCCATCAGAACTACTGATGGCCTCGGGAGAGCCAGTCATGACAAAACTCTACCATCTGGTGAGCAAGATGTATGAAACAGGCGAAATTCCTTCAAACTTCAAGAAAAATATAATAATTCCAATCCCAAAGAAAGCAGGTGTTGACAGATGTGAAAATTACCGAACTATCAGTTTAGTAAGTCACAGCTGCAAAATACTAACGCGAATTCTTTACAGACGAATGGAAAAACTGGTAGAAGCCGACCTCGCGGAACATCAGTTTGGATTCCGTAGAAATGTTGGAACACGTGAGGCAATACTGACCTTACGACTTATCTTAGAAGAAAGATTAAGAAAAGGCAAACCTACGATTCTAGCTTTTGTAGACTTAGAGAAAGCTTTTGACAATGTTAACTGGAATACTCTCTTTCAAATTCTGAAGGTGGCAGGGGTAAAATACAGGGAGCGAAAGGCTATTTACCAGATGGCAGTTATAAGAGTCTAGGGGCATGAAAGGGAAGCAGTGGTTGGGAAAGGAGTGAGACAGGGTTGTAGCCTCTCCCCGTTGTTATTCAATCTGTATATTGAGCAAGCAGTAAAGGAAACAAAAGAAAAATTCGGAGTAGGTATTAAAATTCATGGAGAAGAAGTAAAAACTTTGAGGTTCGCCGATGACATTGTAATTCTGTCAGAGACAGCAAAGGACTTGGAAGAGCAGTTTAACGGAATGGACAGTGTCTTGGAAGGAGGATATAAGATGAACATCAACAAAAGCAAAACGAGGATAATGGAATGTAGTCAAATTAAGTCGGGTGATGCTGAGGGAATTAGATTAGGACATGAGACACTTAAAGTAGCAAAGGAGTTTTGCTATTTAGGGAGTAAAATAAGTAATGATGGTCGAAGTAGAGAGGATATAAAATGTAGACTGGCAATAGCAAGGAAAGCGTTTCTGAGGAAGAGAAATTTGTTAACATCGAGTATAGATTTAAGTGTCAGGAAGTCGTTTCTGAAAGTATTTGTATGGAGTGTAGCCATGTATGGAAGTGAAACATGGACGATAACTAGTTTGGACAAGAAGAGAATAGAAGCTTTTGAAATGTGGCGCTACAGAAGAATGCTGAAGATACGGTGGGTAGTTCACGGAACTAATGAGGAGGTATTGAATAGGATTGGGGAGAAGAGAAGTTTGTGGCACAACTTGACTAGAAGAAGGGATCGGTTGGTAGGACATTTTTTGAGGCATCAAGGGATCACAAATTTAGCACTGGAGGGCACCGTGGAGGGTAAAAATCGTAGAGGGAGACCAAAAGATGAATACACTAAGCAGATTCAGAAGGATGTAGGCTGCAATAGGTACTGGGAGATGGAGAAGCTTGCACAGGATAGAGTAGCATGGAGAGCTGCATCAAACCAGTCTCAGGACTGAAGACCACAACAACAACAATTAAGTTTGCTCTGAACCCTCAGTGCGCAAGTCCTTCTCGCACTCAGACAATTTTTGTTTCAAAATCTAATTACTTCCATGATTAGAGGCTACCAAATAACCTCCGTTACTCCAATACTAGCTTTATGCCACGAAACTGACACTACAAAACTCGCTGTCTGCAGCTAATTTTGTAGGATGGTCAGTCTTTTGATTTTCATAATGCCAATTTCAATGATCGTGTTGGTAACATTTGCGAAAGTAAAAATACGGTCTCGAGGTTTTTGTTTTCTATCCATCTGAATTATTGTCTGGTCGTTGTCAGTTGCAAAACTGCCTGTCTGAGACGACAATGGTATTGTTAGTATTCTTAGTCTGTTGAAAAGGCAATTTTAAATAAAATGGCGGAATAATACTCTAACCTTCTAACAGAAGTTGAAAGGGGGAGAAAGAGAAGTGCCTTATAAAAGAGCCACTTTATCAAGATTGCATGAAAAGTGTAAGGTTTCACAAGTATTGACTGTTACTTTCCAATGGGGGGCGCAGTTATAATTCAAACTCCTTATCGGGTATTCGGTATCCTGGGAAAAATGTACAGAGAGAGAGAAGAAATTACGTAACCTAAGCAATATCATAAAATCCTGCGAAACGTGGTGGCGTGTAAGTTTTACAAGATGACTGGTATGCGTGTAATCTCAAACAGAAGCCTAGCAGTATTTAAAGTCCATATTTCCTCTCAGCATTGCCAAAACCCCACGTTACTCACGAGAAAAAGCGTTCCAACTTACAGAGCCTCTGTTTCTTCTAGACAGTGTGGAGAGTTAACTGTAATAGGCATCCTCAAGAAAGGACAGAAATCCTTCTGCGCCATAGATGGAGTTCCAAAAATGAAAACGATTTATCGTGTCAGTAAAAAAAAAAAAAGAGAGTCGAGATATGGTAAAGCTGGTGAAATTCATGAAAACACCCAGTGAGACCAGGGAATTCCATGAAAATATACGGAAGGGGTCCCGGGTTCGATTCCCGGCGGGGTCAGGGATTTTCTCTGCCTCGTGATGACTGGGTGTTGTGTGATGTCCCTAGGTTAGTTGGGTTTAAGTAGTTCTAAGTTCTAGGGGACTGATGACCATAGATGTTAAGTCCCATAGTGCTCAGAACCATTTGAACCATACGGAAGGGGAATAGCGCTGCCGATAGTGCAAATATAAGCGAAGCGATGGAAAATGTAGATATTGGGGAAACAGATTAAGACACTGTACTATAAAACATTTTGATTGAATTGACGTCAAATATTTAAGTGTATGTCGTAACGTAATTACTGCATCCTACATCAGCAATACCTAAAAAATCGTATGTAATATACTTTTTTTGTGTTTGCTTGGAAATTGGGTGATAAGAAAGAAAGATTTACATCAATAAATTATGCCGAAAGCAAGTTTTGAAACAATTTCATATTTTCATAGTTTTTTAAACATATGTTTGCATATTGTTTGTTCGATTTATGGATGCATCAACTGCTGCTTAGAAATTAATACAGTACATGTGAAGTTCGCAACATTTTCATCCATATACAAATCCCTAAACAGTCTTTCGCGTTTCCTGAAAAATTACAATTTTGCAGAAAGCAAATTTTGAAAAAAAAAAAAAAAACTGCGCTCAGTTCTGAATAGCTCGAGAAAGCCTCTATCAACGGACACTTTAAATTCTTCTAAGCCGAAAAGACGTTTCATTTCTTGTAGATTGGACGTTTTTATGGTCGTTATACCAGAATGACGACTGCACAAGGCCACCGACTGAACATGCGTAACCGTACTGTTCAAACGGCAGTGTGTGGTATTGTTGCGTATACTCGCCACACCGTTCTTATTTAACGTACTCTTTGTTGTCTGATTGTTACCTACTTATTTACCAGTAAGGTCTAAAGACAAACCATCCAAACATTCGCCTTTTCTTTTAACAGAATTTCATGATGTTCTTCTGGTTAAAATAAATATTCTGAAGTTGGTGTATGCTCATGATCTTCTTCAAAACGTAAACGTAAGTTTTCGCTGTCTGCCACCAGTAAATAAATTCAAATTCTCTTTAATTATTTGCAGTCAGCTTAAGATAGAGAAACCAATAGAAACTGAAATAAAAGAGCACAGTGGTTCCTACCACAGCATCTCCATATTACATCAGATTCTGCAACGTTTCGCAATGCAAATAAATGTACGTTAACGCTACCATTAAAAAGCAACAAAAAATTGTTTTTTGAACGTAGGATCCGAATGAAGCTAGATTTTTGAAAGCGAGATTTCAATTTTGTGCAAGTTTTGAAACGATGCGTACAAGTTCAAAGCATAGAAGTGGCATGTATTTGTAAGTAAAATCCGAACGCTGCACGTACAAATGGTGGCATTAGCTGAGCATTAATTTCAGCCCTTCTAAAATCATTGGCAAAAATAATAAACCGATTCGTACAATCTGCCTGAGTGTCAGCACCGGTTCGTCCTTCAAAGCCTACAGAGAATGTAAAATTTTCAGAGTTCAGAATTTCGATCGTTGCGCAAGTGCAGTGAATCGGGACTCGCCACAAGCGCGGTGATGCACAAGTGCAAAGTTCCGTTTCGTAGGTGAAAATGGTAGATCCCGTCCACGAAGCTACTGTGTGTATCAGAAACTAACAACTGGGGTTCTGTCATCACAATACAGGGAAGACTCCATCAGCAATACAATGAAGCATCTCCAAATGCCAATAACATACGCAGATAGTATCGGTAGTTTGACCAAATACGACATTTGTGCAAAATAAAAAATACTAGCCGACTACGTGAACCCGCCCAAAACGGTCGAAGAATTGGCCTTTCGTGTAAAGATAGTCCACAGAAATATATGTACGAAGCCTGTAGGCAGCTACAAATGCTACAAATCAAGGGTTAGCGAGCTGTGCAGAAACGAAACAGAAAATGAAACTGCACGTCATTTATATTTTACGGGAACTGAAACAGGAAGACTACGTCAAACGTAGTACAAAAATGAATGAAGCCACAGAGGAATAAACATCTCCTGTATGCCTCACTTTTAGCGACGACGTAACTTTCCACGTAAGCGGCAGGTTGAACTGACCATAACATTTGAACATAGGGTGCCAAAAAGCATTTGTGTGCATCTGCACGTCAGCTTGACTCACTGGAAGTCAATGTGTTCTGTTCGATGTCGTTACAAAAACTGTATGGTCCTTTTTTCTTCACTGAGAGAAATTTTCCAACAGATATTTACCTAGTCATGTCTCCGCAATGATTGACGCCACAGCTTGATATGGATTACATCGTTCAGCATGATGGAGCACCACACTGAAGCCCGCTTGAGTGACCGAGCGGTTCTAGGCGCTTCAGTCTCGTACCGCGCGACCGCTACAGTCGCAGGTTCGAATCCTGCTTCGGGCATAGGTGTGTGTGTGTTTGTGTGATGTCCTTAGGTTAGTTAGTTTTAAGTAGTTCTAAGTTCTAGGGGACTGATGACCTCAGATGTGAAGTCCCATAGTGCTCAGAGCCATTTGAACCATTTTTTGAACCACACTGAAGTACAGAGTTCCGCATTGTCTTGCTGAAATGTAAGCTCAAGATGGGTCGCCATGAAGGGGTAACAAAATGGAGCGTATAATATAGCTGACGAACCACTGTGTTGTAACGGTGCCACGGATGACAACCAAACACATCCTGCAATGAAAAGAATGGCACCCCCAGACCATCACTCCTAGTTTCGGGCCATATGGCGGACCAGTCAAGTTGGTACCCTACCACTGGCTGGACGTCTCCAGACACGTCATCGCAGGTAATTGGGGCTCAGTTCGAAGCGGGACTCATCACTAAAGACAATTCCGCTCCAGTCAATGAGATTCCCTGCCGAAGCCGTGTCTGCTGACACCCCAGACGGCGGTGAGATATCAACCTGAGTGCTGCCCATCATATGGCCTGACAACCAGAAGTGATGGTGTAGGTTCCCAGGACACAAATCTACATCCACATCTACATCCATACTCCGCAAGCCACCTGACGGTGTGTGGCGGAGGGTACCTTGAGTACCTCTATCGTTTCTCCCTTTTATTCCAGTCTCCTATTGTTCGTGGAAAGAAAGATTGCGGTACGCCTGTGTGTGGGCTCTAATCTCTCTGATTTTATCCTCATGGTCTCTTCGTAGGAGGGAGCAATATACTGCTTGACTCCTCGGTGAAGGTATGTTCTCGAAACTTCAACAAAAGCCCGTACCGAGCTACTGAGCGTCTCTCCTGTAGAGTCTTCCACTGGAGTTTATCTATCATCTCTGTAACGCTTTCGCGATTACTAAATGATACTGTAACGAAGCGCGCTGCTCTCCGTTGGATCTTCTCTATCTCTTCTATCAACTCTGTCTGGTACGGATCCCACACTACTGAGCAGTATTCAAGCAGTGGGCGAACAAGCGTACTGTAACCTACTTCCTTTGTTTTCGGATTGCATTTCCTTAGGATTCTTCCAATGAATCTCAGTCTGGCATCTGCTTTACCGACGATCAACTTTATATGATCATTCCATTTTAAATCACTCCTAATGCGTACTCCCTGATAATTTATGGAATTAACTGCTTCCGGTTGCTGACCTGCTATTTTGTAGCTAAATGATAAGGGATCTATCTTTCTATGTATTCGCAGCACATTACACTTGTCTACATTGAGATTCAATTGCCATTCCCTGCACCATGCGTCAATTCGCTGCAGATCCTCCTGCATTTCAGTTCAATTTTCCGTTGTTACAACCTCTCGATATACTACAGCATCATCCGCAAAAAGCCTCAGTGAACTTCCCATGTTATCCACAAGGTCATTTGTATCTATTGTGAATAGCAACGGTCTTACGACACTCGCCTGCGGCACACCTGAAATCACTCTTACTTCGGAAGACTTCTCTCCATTGAGAATGACATGCTGCGTTCTGTTATCTAGGAACTCTTCAATCCATATGGTTTATCATCTCCGGCACACAGCGATATGTCGACAATATCCTGTACCCCATTATGTTGCCCATCACGGCATGCCATCATGTACTTACATTTCAGCAACATAAAGCCCGTCCGCACAACGCGAGAGTTTGTACTGCTCGTCTTCGTGCTTGCCAAACCCTGTAAGATCGTCAGTTGTCTCCCCAACTGAGAACGTTTGGAGAATGATGGGGCGGGCCCTCCAACCAGCTTGGGATTTTAACGATCTAACGCGCCAGTTGGATAAAATTTGGCACGAGATCTCTCAGGACGACTTCCAATAACTCTTTGGATCAGTGTCAACTCGAATAAGTACATGCTTAAGGACCAGAGGTGAACCAACGCGCCGGCCTTCTGTGGCCGAGCGGTTCTAGGCGCTTAAGTCCGGAACCGCGCTGCTGCTACAATTGCAGGTTCGAATCCTGCCTCGGACATAGATGTGTGTGATGTCCTAAGGTCAGTTAGGTTTAAGTAGTTCTAAGTCTAAGGGACTGATTACCTCAGATGTTAAGTCCCATAGTGCTTAGAGCCATTTGAACCATTTTGAACCAACGTGTTGTTGACACTCAATTTGTGAAGCTCTTTCTCATGAATATATCATTCAATTTTTCTGAAATTGTAATCATTTCAAATCAAATGTCTCTAAGCACTATGGGACTTAACATCTGTAGTCATCATTCCCCTAGAACGGAGAGCTACTTAAACCTAACTAACCTAAGGACATCACACACATCCATGCCCAAAGCAAGATTTGAACCTGCGACCGTAGCAGCAGCGCCTAGAACCGCTCGGCCACAACAGCCGGCTGTAATCATATGTTTGTCTGTACATGTACATTATATCTAGCGATTTCCGTCCCATTGGGAGGTGCATCGTTTCTTTTTGTCTTATGTATTATAATGTATTCAATAAATAACTGAGGAGGTGGGGCTAAGCGTTAGTGAGATGGAGGTTGGTCCAGGCACTTCAAACCAGTCAGAGAGCTGATGATCCTAAAAACAGCTGAAACGGCGTCCACTGACCTCAGGCAGGCGGAGGATGACGTGCTCGGAGAGCGTGGTGGGCGGCAGCGTGGTGGGCGGCGCGGGCGACGCGGGGGCGGCGCCCGGCGGCTGCTTGGAGCCGGCCACGATGACCTCGACGCCGTTGCTCATGACGCGCGTCGCCACATTGATGCGCCGGCCCTCGTCCACGGCCACGGCAGCCACCATGGCACGTCCCTCCTCGCCGGGGGCGGCGGGGGCGGCGGTGGGCGGCGGCAGCGGCGGCGTCGGCGTTGGGGCCATCTCTGCACGGGGCGGCGAGCAGAGCGCAAACAAGGGTCCCGTTAGCCGTGTACACGCAGTAACTCGAAAACACATGTATCGTCATGTCCCAAGGAAGTGAGATGGGCCACTCTCGTTCTCCGACAAAACAAACATAGAGAAGCACCCAAAAGACATAGTTGGATTTCAACGTAACTGTGTACATCTACACACCATCGGCGGGTATATAAATGGTAAGAGTAAAAATTCTCTCTGGCAGATAGAACGTGTGGTGTCACCGCCAGACACCACACTTGCTAGGTGGTAGCTTAAATCGGCCGCGGTCCATTTAGTACATGTCGGACCCGCGTGTCGCCACTGTCAGGGATCGCAGACCGAGCGCCACCACAAGGCAGGTCTCGAGATACGGACGAGCACTCGCCCCAGCTGTACGGACGACATTGCTAGCGACAATACGGACGAAGCCTTCCTCTCATTTGCCGAGAGAGAGTTAGAATAGCCTTCTGCTAAGTCCATGGCTACGACCTAGCAAGGCGCCATTAGCCTTACCTAGTTTGAGAGTTATCGTATAAATGTCTCAAGAAGAACGTTGTAAACCAACAAAGAATAAAGTTAAGTATATTCCAAAGCTACGTATTTTCTTTATAGCAGTCATAACGTATCTTGTTCCAGACTTGACGCCAGTCGGCGTGTGTGTACGCGTGCCTTTCGGCTCCCTTCTCAGTGTGGCGTAACTAGCTTGTTACGCCACAACAGAACGGCCATCAGAACGCATTATTTTTGTTTGTGTTTAGTGTTGTTACCACGTCTGCTACAATATACTCGTACAATGAGGTGACAAAACTCTTGGAATAGCGATATGCACATCGACAGATGGCGGTAATATCTCGTGCACAAGTGAACTGGCGGATCTGTCATTTGTACTCAGATGTTTCATGAGGAAAGGTTTCCGATACAATAGCGGCCGTACGTCAGAGATTAAGACTTTGAACACGAAATGGCAATTGAGTTAGACACATGGGACAGTCCATTTCGGAAATCTTTAGAGAATTCAGCATTACGAGATCCACAGTTTTAAGAATACCAAATTTTAGGGATTACCTCTCACCACGGACACCATAGTTGCCGATGGCCTTCACTTAACGACCGAGAGCAGCGGCGTTTGCGTAGAGGTGTAAGTAGGCTGTTTAGGTTTTTATGTTGGTAACGCCACGCTGTGCTCTGTATGAAAATCACTGACTGCGCTGTGTGCAGTCTATGGCTGGCTGGACTCCTTGTTGGAATATTCGCTTGTGTAGTGTTATATATATATATATATATATATATATATATATATAATATATGATGACTTTTGAACACTATTAAGGTAAATACATTGTTTGTTCTCTACAAAATCTTTGATTTGCTAACTATGCCTATCAGTAGTTAGTGCCTTTAGTAGGATTGGATTGGATTGGATTGGATTGTTTGGGGGAGGAGACCAGACAGCGAGGTCATCGGTCTCATCGTATTAGGGAAGGACGGGAAAGGAAGCTGGCCGTGTCCTTTCAAAGGAACCATCCCGGCATTTGCCTGGAGCGATTTAGGGAAATCACGGAAAACCTAAATCAGGATGGCCGGACGCGAGATTGAACCGTCGTCCTCCCGAATGCGAGTCCAGTGTGCTAGCCACTGCGCCACCTCGCTCGGTTGCCTTCAGTAGTTAGAATCTTTTATTTCTCTGGCAGTATTGGCGCTCGCTGTATTGCAGTAGTTCGAGTAACGAAGATTTTTGTGAGGTAAGTGATTCGTGAAAGTTATAGATTATTGTTAGTCAGGGCCATTCTTTTGTAGGGATTATTGAAAGTCAGATTGCGTTGCGCTAAAAATATTGTGTCAGTTTAGTGATGATCAGAATAAGTTAACAGAAAACTGTTTGACTACATTGAGTTTTACTCAGCTGTTTGAAAACCAAATAACGTAGAAGTTTACCAGCACAGTCATTTATAATTTTTCAAAGGGAACGTTTCAGTGTCAGTGCTAACAGACAAGCAACAATGCGTGCAATAACTGCAGAAATGAATGTGGGAAGTATGACGAAAGTATCCGTTACGGCAGTTAAAGGAATGGCAACAGACGATGACAGGAGTACATTTGCTAACAGTACGATGTCGTCTGCAATGCCTCTCCTCGGGTCGTGACGATATTGGTTGAACTCTAGACGACTGGAAAATCGTGGCCTGGTCAGGTGAGACCCGATTTCAGTTGGTAAGGGCTGATGGCAAGGTTAGAGTGTGGCGCATACCCTACAAAACCATGGACCTTAGCTGTCAGCAAGACACTGTAAAATCTGGTGGTGGCTCCATAAGGGTGTGGGCTGTGTTTATAAGGACTGGACTGGATCTTCTGGTCGAAAAGAACCGATCATTGACTGGAAATGGTCATGTTCGGCTTCTTGGATATTATTTTCAGCCATTCATGAACTTAATGTTCACAAAGAACGATGTGATGCCACTGGGCCACAACTGTGCACCATGGGTTTGAAAAACATTCTGGACAAATGGTTTGGCCAGATCGCCCCACGTGAATTCTATCAAACATTTATGGCACATAATCAAGAGGTGAGTTCGTGCACAAAATCCTGAACCGGCAGCACTTTCGCAATTATGGACAGCTGTAGAGGCAACATGGCTCAGTATTTCTGAAGGGGACTTCCAAAGACTTGTTGAGTCCATGCCTTGTCGAGTGGCTGCACTATTCTGGGCAAAAATAGCCCCAACCCTTTATTAGGAGCTGTCCAAGGACTTGTGTCATCTCAGTGCATAAGAAGCATAAGCGGCGTCAGGTGTTGAGAGACCACTGTGAAGGACACGGAGATGTCACGTACTCGTTTGAGACAGCATTATCAGCAACTGGCAGAGTTTGAAACTGGCCTCATTTGCGTTTCTCCATTTTGCCACCTGGCTGAATATCCAGATTTATGGGGGATTCAGATGTGACAGTGACACGATGTTTGCCTCCATGCGAACATGAGAGCCAACATACTAGTCGTCAAGGCTCTGGCTGACCACATCTGACCATCGAAAGAGAGGATTGTTGTACTGTGCACCAGGCACATTGTATCCCCTTCACACCTGCGTCTGTGGTCCGAGGACAAGTAATGGAGCTTTTGCAACATAGTGTGTCATCCCGAATCATTGGTCAGAGTCTAGCAGGAGCCGGACTCGGCGATTACCGTCCCATGCATAGGCTATTGTTGAACTGCAACACACAAACGCTGTGACTGAGAAGCATAGACTGCTGATTAATGGCGTTGCATTGTGTTCAGTGACGAACTGCCATTCTGCTCGACTCCAGATGACCACCGTCATCGATTGTGGTGGAGGGGGACAGGTCCCGTTGTTCCAATATTTAGGGGAGGCTGAGCAGTGTTACTCCTGTCATCACAGTGTGGGTATTTGTCGGGTATGACTTTGACTGAGGGAGCTCTGACAGCACAACAACAAGTTACAGATACCCTGTGTCCTCAGATGTTACTTCTCATGCCATGGTATAGTGGAGACAGTCTTCAACAGCACAGTGCTCTTCCAGTCATAACACTTGTCTCTGTGATGGTGAGATACTCATGTAGCCACCAAACGCCCCGGATCTGTCACTGATAAAACATGTGTGGGACCAGACCAGACGTCAACTCCATCCCATTGGCAGTATTCAGGACATCAAGGATCAGTTACAACAGTTGTGGGCCAGCTCGCTCAGGAGAGGATACTATGGCTTTATGATACCTGACCTTCCCCAGCTACAGAGGATTGGCTTAGACATGGCATGATTTTTTTGTCACAATGAATTTGTGAAGTTTAGGGTATTGGAAATAGCTGTTGTGAGAAAGGACACCAACTGAGTCAAGTAACTGGCTGTAATTGAAGTGTGGAGGTAGCTGAGGAAGAACTGGTGTGGCAAGCTTGAGTCAGAGAACATGCCAGCGAGAGAGCTGTATTTGGCGGTCTATAGACCCCTGGTGTCAGCAGTACCAGGGAAAATTTTCTGGAAACTAATTGGCAGATAATAAAATTTTAGAGCAGTTTTGGAATTAAAAGTCTATAAAGTATGAGTCAAAGTAGTTCCCATCCACACGTACACACAGGTCCCAGCGCTTCTACCACTGGTCAAACGTTTTCTGGGTGTCCTGTTCTTTGAGGGTGATTATCACCGCAAGTGATGCTTCTCGAATCCTCTCTAGAGTGTCGAACCGACGGCCTTTCCACTTGAGTTTCAGTTTTGGGAATAGCATGAAGTCGCAAGATGCCAAATCTGGCAAGTACGATGGGTGGGGTACAACCGCCATGTTGTTCTTTGCCAAAAAGGTCCTGGAGAGCAAGGATGTGTGGCAGGGCGCATTGTCGTGATGCAGCAACCAGTTCCCTTGACGCCAAAGTTTGGGCTGTTGTCGCCTCATGTCTTCACGGAGCTGTCGCAAAGCATCACAGTAGTACGTGTAATTTGCTATTTGGTTGGGTACACAATTCCCTTGGTATCAAAGAAAACGATGTTCATGCTCTTCACTTTGCTCTTCACCTGTCTCGCTTCTTTGGGTATTGGACAGCCTGGGTTCTTCCACTGGGACGACTGTTGCTTTGTCTCTGGGTCCCCCCAAACACTTGTTCAATCATTGCAAGAGTCTCTGTAGCACTTTTCGCAGAGAATTTGATACACACGCGCCTTTCTGTTCGCGGATCTATCGTAAAATGGCCACACACCAAACACAGAGTATTGTGAAAATCACTGTGGATACGCAACACGTCCTACCAGCTGAATGCCACTCCGCACACTGACTCATCAGATATGCAGCTCTCGCCACCTAGCGGTGCAAAGATATACTACTACTACTTTCCAGATGGCAGCACCAGTTGTCCGGAAAATTTTTGATTACACCTCGTAGCATTTAAGGTTTACTGCTAAACTGTATAATACTGCTTAACTGTATAATATTTTATTTTTCTGTACAGTTGGATGACTTAAGGAATCTATGAAATTAAAAAAAAAAAGAATCGGAATCATTAAAGTACTCGATTTATTAACATCGCTATGACACAACTATTCACTATCTGATCAAAAGGATCCGAACTCCTGTTAGCGGACATTGTATGGGCGGCGTCCACCTTTCGCCTTTATTAGCGCTTGAACTCTGCTGGTGACTGTTTCAGTGGGCTGTAGTTGTGGAGGAAAGGCAGCGAACCAGAGGAGGTAGCGACGTCAGTCTCAAAGGTAAGCAAACCTGTTTTGCATCCTCATAGGGGCGCTACTAATGTCACTCTATTACGGCTGGCGCGAAATTAGAATAGACATCATGTTTCAGATGTAGAAACACGTCCAACAACTTTCATTTACGTTGCACAATTCCTTCCTTGTGTTGCATTTTTTCCCTATCAGAGTATATGCTTTAAAATCAAAATGGATAAACTTAAGGAACTTACGAATTATTATGAACTGAAGTTAAAGATTTTACAATTTAATCATGCCAGTCCCATTGTAGGACAGTGCATCTGCTGCAAATATACTTTACTGTAACAGTGCCAGCTTTGAAATATGAGGCATGTTTTTTAAGTAAGGTCCATTTGAACATAAGTACAGAACAAAAAGTTATTTCAAAAAAGTGAATTTATTTTTAGAAAGTACATACTTCACTCTATTTTTCGACATCGTTGACAAGTTTGTTGAAACATGTATCATACCTCTCAACCAATTTTAAAATACCCTCTTCATAAAAACTTGTCGCCTGCTCCAATAAGCAAGAGTTCACTGTCATTTTCACGTCGGCGTCTTCATTGTAACGGTTGCCACTGAAGAGTTGTTTGAGGTGGAGGAATGGATGGTAATCGCTCGGCGCAAGATCAGGACTGTAGGGTGGGTGGTCTAAAACTTCCTAGACAAAACTGTCCAATGAATCGCGAGTCTGACCTGCAGTGTGAGGTCTTGCATTGTCATGGAGAAGGACAATTCCCTTTGTCAGCGTGCCGCGTCTTTTGTTTAGAATCGCTCTGCATAGCTTTCTCAGGGTTTGGCAGTACGCTTCTGCATTGATGATATTGGTTCCTCATTGCATGAAGTCGAGAAACAAAATACCATGCCTATCCCAAAACACCGAAGCCATGATTTTGGGCTGGGACAGAGTCTGTTCAGCCTTCTTCTTTATAGGCGAGTGTGTGTGTCTCCATTCCATGCTCTGTTGTTTCGAATCCGGCGTGATATGCGAAACCCATGTTTCGTCTCCAGCTACGATCTGACTCAAGAAGCCATCACCTTCTTCGTGATAACGAGTCAAGAACATCATCGCACACTCATATCTTTGGTTTTTGTGGTCCTGTGTTAGGAGTTTCGGGACCCAACGGGAGCACAGTTTCCTAATCTTTAGGTGTTGAGAAACAGTGTTGTAGAGCACTGATCTCGACACGTCGGGAAATTCGTTTGAGAGACCTGTTATTGTGAAGCCCCTGTTCTCACGAATCCTCGCTTCAACTGAAGCCACCAAATCGTGTGTAATCAAAGATGGACGACCGGAGCGGTCCTCATCATGGACGTTGTCACAGCCATCTTTGAATTCTCGCACCCACTTACGCACTTTACTTTCACTCATAACAGTATCACCGTACACTTCGCAAATCTGTCTATGAATTTCTGCAGTAGACAAGTTCCTTGCTGAGAAATACCGTATCACTGAGCGAATCTCACTCGCGGCGGGCGAGTTGATAGCCTTAAACATTTTGAAAACACAGAACAGAACCGTACAGGTTAGCTACAGAGTTGAAACTGAGCACAGTTGTTCCCGAGGCATGCTGGTACACGACACCTGCGCTCGTTGCGGTATGCGCGCGAACTACTAGTGTCTACAACGAAACGGACCTTACTTAAAAAACACGCCCCCTATAAAGAAAATAACGCGCAACAGCGATGTTAATAACTGAATAGAGCACACTGTTTTTTTTATTGATATAGTCATTTGTTTCATTCATTTACCCGGAATTTGGGGACTGCAACATGAAAATGTTCAAAGGAGAGCAACCTCTGGTACTGGCTACAGGTTATAAACCGCACACTTTGCCGTAACGAACAAAGCATGTTACCAACGTCAAAAAAAAAATGGTTCAAATGGCTCTGAGCACTATGGGACTTAACTTCTGAGGTCATCAGTCCCCTAGAACTTAGAACTTCTTAAACCTCACTAACCTAAAGACATCACACACACACCCATGCCCGAGGCAGGATTCGAACCTGCGACCGTAGCGGTCGCGTGGTTCCAGACTGTAGCGCCTAGAACCGCTCGGCCACTCCGGCCGGCTACCAACGTCAAAATAGCATTTCATAAACCTCTCACTTCTTTCACTGCAGAGCATTTCCCGCTCGGGCATTAGGCGGCAACAGCGGGGTGGAGCGACTGGCTACAGTCGGTGCGTGCGAAAGTTTAAAAGGCTGTACTTCCAGGGGTCATAATTGCGTACTGACAGAGTTATGGCCTAAATTTTCGCGAGGGATCGACTTCTGATATCTCGTAAATGGGCTTTTCTTCCTTAAAATATGAGGTCAAGATGGCGGTGTTGCCTTATCAGGCCAATTAAACTGGATTTATACACCAGATCCACGTTCGGGAGGACGCCGGCTCAAACCCGCGTCCGGCCATGCAGATTTTTCCGTAATTTCCCTAAATGGCTCCAGGAGAATGCCGGGATGGTTCCTTTGAAAGGTCATGGGCGATTTCCTTCCCTATCCTTGACACAATCCGAGCTTGTGCTCCGTCTCTAATGACCTCGATGTCGGCGGGATGTTAAACCTTGTCTTTCTCCCTTCTGGATTTATACAGCGGCTGACAAACAGATGAAGTACCTAGAAGACATGGACAAACGTCAATGTATTTTCGTTTACGTTTATTCCATTGGCGGGTATGTAAATGAACATATCTGCAGTTCTCTTGGTGTACACCACAGCCAATGCAGTGCGTTAGTGTTGTTCGTGTTTAGTATTGTTACCAAGTTCCTTCCACAGGGACAATTTTACATCCAAAAAAGCTATGTCTTTTAGGTGGTTGTGACAAATAACATTCATTTTTTCTTTAAAAATCAAAGGAAATTTTCTCTCTGTAAGAGCTCTGAAGTGAACTTACAATTATTCCAAATTTATACATTATATTTCTTAACTTACCGTTGGCAAAGAGTTACCTATTAAGTGCTACACAAATCACATCTCTCCTTCCATTGCCAGTGCTCTGAAAAAATTGTAAATAAAATTGAGATTGCGCGCGAAGAATTTAGACTCCTCTAATAGACACCGCACCAGTTGCAGAGAGTAAATTCTGTAGTGAAATATGTACAAAAGATGACAGAGGAGGCGTCGTGCCCATTCGCACGCCTGGAAGTCAAGTTTTGGGGAGGTCAGAAACAGTCTCTAAGAAGACGCACCGCTTCTCTGTTTCGGGAGCAGGTGCTTTCGCTTACTAAGTGCAGAAAACAGACAAGGAAGGCGAGAAAAACTGTACCGTATATACACAGAGACACTGTAATGGTAAAGAGAAGTGTTAAGAGAAAGAGGGGAAACCGTGAAACTGAAACAGGGGCAAATAAACACAAAAAAGATAAATAAAGTGAATCGTACCTCTGCTGCTGCTGCTGAAACAGATGTCAAAAACAATTAGTGACTTCTACTAAAATTAATAAAGTCATAAGTATCTTGATAATTTTTAAGAAACCTAACACTATCTCGAGATATTCAAAATAAAGCCCATAGAAAATTCCACAATTAGATACGAGTATGAAATTTTTAAGAGACATCATCATCCTCTTTAGCTCTGAAAATTATATATTTTTTAAAAGTTCTACCATTGTGTTGACTGGGAGCCGGCGATTTTACTAAATTTCTTAAAGCGCTGAATAACGACTCTGTCAACAGTTGCAGTATTTATATTAGGTGATTAGTTTCGAGCCTCACAGTTCATTTTCTTGCTTGGCCTACCGAGGCTGCACTGAAAACGCCTGAACTTAATAATAAACATCAAAGTGGTAACACATGCTTTATAAATGTCTGCAGAGTGAATGCCATAGTCCATACGTGCCTTTTGCTAAGACTGTGGCATAGTAAGATCAGACGCTTTCAGTGCAGCCTCAGCAGACCAAGCTCGAAAATGAGGTTTGAAACTAATCGCCTAATATAAATACTGCAACTGTTGACAGAATCGTTAATAAACGTTTTAAAAAAATTACTAACTGATAAAAGTCCGCCATTGCAACTTCGGCCTTAAGCCATTTTCAAATCGAACACAGCGAAAATTTTGTGCCTCAGTACAGGTCAGAATTTACGAAGTATTGAACACGTTTCGAGTTTTGGGGTATTGTTTTAATCCGAGACCTGTGTGACTAGGGGAAAAGGGAATGACGAGCTTGTAGTTCAGTCCCTTTAATCTCCAAACCAGTCAACCAACCACATTCCGAAGACCGAATGTTTTGCTGTGTTCCATTTCAAAATGGCTACAGGCTGAAACTGCAGTCATCAATTTTATAACAAACAATTTTAACAGTCAAAGGAGACGATGCGGCTATTTAGGACCAGAACGTAGGAAAATTTACAGATAAATTTGAGTCCTCATCAGTGGTGCAAAATCAGTGAACCAAACATTCTTTGTTACATGACTGGGTATACTATAGGTGATACCCACGCTTAAAATGTTCTCAGTGGTCAAGTCACAACACGTCTTGCGTTCAAACCCGAGCTTTCGAAGATTTTCGTCATCTTCATCGTCAGAAGCTGCCGAAGGAGATGGTGAATGAGGTCAAAAGCTCAAGTGTTGAGTTTGCAAGATGTTTACTTGGCTCGTAGACGGGCAGCATTGTATACATTCGATATTAAAGTTTTCGGCATTACTGGATTAATATTACACTAACCAAACGGCGAAATATTTGCCCCTTTGAAGTAAAAGAATTTCTCGAAAACCGTATTTCAATGCTAATTTTATTAATCAACAGCTTCATTTGCACCGCTTACCTAGAATTTACCTAGGTTTCAGTACCGTTTGTCCATGGTGGACATCGTCAAGCTAATACTACAAATGCATCAATTATCGCCAGACTGTAAAACTTATCTGGAACTGGAGTTCCAGTACAGCACTCGTGGCTGCCGCATCGCGGTCGCGAAGTGGGGACGAGGAAGTTCCAGGTAAGTTTTATAGTCTGACGATAATTGATGGAGTTGTAGTTTTAGCTTGGCGCTGTCCACTACGGACAAACGATAGTTACTGTTATTCTGAAGAAGGTTGGGTTATCCCGACTGAAACCTAGGTAAATTCTGGGTAAACGGTGCAACTGTGGCTGTTGATTATTAAAATTAATATTTTACAGTTGCTGACAGGGCCGCGAAATGTTGAAGATATTATTTCAATGCATTCTTGGCGACGTATGGCTTCTGGGTTTTAATCAATGATTTTAGGACCAATTTTCTATCTAATATCTTAAATACTACTGAAGGAAATTATCGTCAGCAGCCATAATAATAGTTTTTTCTTAAACTTCCTATATTAATTTAAACATACATTGTTGCTGATGATATCACTCCCAGCAGAAGACGAAACGGTTAGCATAAAATTGCCTAAGCCGCAAAAATATTCGTCACCAAAGAAGTGGATGACAGCATTATATGATAAACTGAACAGTTCCAGACATATTTAAGGTTAACAGCTATCGTGATACACTCTGTAGACAAAATATTATTATCTCATCTTACACTGGATGTAGCAGGTACTCACCAGTTGCAGCAGCAGGAGGCAGTGTAATGGTGACGGTGGTGACGTGAGGCTTTACCTCAGTGGTGGAGGTGACCACCTGCTCTGTACCGGCGACCCGCGTCACGATGAATGTGTACGTGCGGAGCCGGGTGCTAGTCACCACGGTGGTGATGGGCTGCACCGGCAGTAGTGGTGTAGCGGTCACCACGTGGGCATCACCGTGGTCCACTGTAGCAGAGGCTTCGACACCCAGCTTCGTCAAGATCTCCGCCCCTCCGTCATAGGTCACCAGCACAGCACTGTTCAACTGGTCAGCCCCAGTAGCGCTGACCGTTGCCGGTGTTTCTTTCGCAATCTCCTCTCCTGGCAGCAGCACCTCGGTAGGTACGACCACCCCGTCCAACTGGGACGAAATCTCCGGTCGCACATCTGCCGTGGTCTCTCGTACCAGGTCTCCGCTGACAACTGTCGGACCCACTTCGGTCACTGCAGTCGGAACCACAGCTCGGTCTCCATCCGACACTTCGCTCGAGCCCTGCAGTACTTCCGCCAAGATAGTCGGTTCCAATTCCAGATCGGTAGTGCTAGTTGGGACAACAGAAGTGATGCCAAACCTTGGTCTAGCTCTAGTAGTTGCAGCTCGGCCGAAAGAACTCTTGGTGGGTGATGTCTTTCTGTAACGGTAGCCTGTGGAAGGTGGTCTGGTCGTTCGTGCAGTGGCTCCCTCCAGGGGCCTGCTCTTGGTTGCGGTTGGCGCCACACCTTTAGCAGTGGTCGAAGTCCGGCGACGTTGACCAGGAAAGCCGAGACGCGTCTTAGTTGGGCGTCGCGTGATGCTGAAACGTGTCGGACGTATGAAGCGCGGTCCGTCAAAAGTACTGCTCTCCGTGGTGGTTGGCGTCTCTATTGTTGTGATGGTACCGTTACCATCACTTTCACCATCGGGACTGACCAGGACGTCGTCAGGCAGCGGCGTTGTGGTTGTCGTCGTCGTCGTCGTCGTTGTTGCAGCTGTATCTTCCTCTGACGATATATTCTGACTGCCTTCGGCAGGACGTAGACTCGAAGTTTCTGTGCTAGCCTCTACAAGATCTGGAGGTTTCTCAGACGAGGCCTCTGCTGTGGAGCTGGTCTGGGGAGCAGTTGATGTAACTCCCAAAATTTCCTCCCTAACATCAGAGGGAGTCAACCCGTTAGACTCAACCTGATGGGCACGGACATCTAGATCCTTGACGGGTGAACCTGTATCGATCTCATTATCCTGTGTGGTGAGACCTAACTCGTCGATTGGAGATGAGAGTGGAGATGTCGCCACGAAACTGATGGTGTGGACTGACTCTTCAGTGGTGAGGAGGGAGTCACGACTCTGAGCTGTCGTCCTTTCCTCGACAGTCGATCCTCTGGCCGATGGCTTGGTCACAATCTCCTCCGAGCTCGATGGTGCTTTCACTTCTTCCACACTCTCTAGGCTGGTTGGTGCTTCAGAACTGGCTTCCTCTTGACTGACTGGTACACTTTCTCCCTCTCTATCACCTTCATTTTCTTTCGATACATCTTCTTGTTCCTCCTCATCATACTCTTCTGATTTATTTTGACCAGACTCTTGATCTTCTGCCTCTGACGAAGTTTCTGGTGTCGAATACCTTTCCGTGGAAGGCCTGTCACTGGAGCCGAACAATTCCTTCGAGCTGTCCCCCGTAGTGCCCTTGGTGCTCTGCGTCGGTAAGAAACGTCCATTGAAATTCAGAGTCGTCTTCACGTGAGGTTCCTCTTCACCTTCTGTTGACGTGATGCTGTTAATATTTGTTGTAAACTCACTTACCCTGTTAATGAGGTTTTCAGTAGTGGTCCTACCATACTGGCTGAACTTGAAAATATCTCGTATATGCGACACTGCCTGCGGTTTTGCAGAGATTATGCCCGTTGGTCTGTCGGTTGGCTCACCAAACGTGCTGATTGCACCAGTAGTGGTAGTTCTGCCATACTGATATGGTTTCAAAGAATCTCTCGGCAACTGTGCAGTCTGTGGTTTCAGTGAAGGTACACTCTTTGGCGTCGTAGATACGTCTCTTCCGTTGCCTCCTTTGGATGGTTGCCTCTCCTTGGATGACTGAATCACTTCGTCGTAGTCCTCCTCCTCTTCTTCATCCTGGCCGTCCTCCTCCTCCTCCTCCTCATCTCTTTCTTCTGAATCGTCATCATCTTCAATGTCTGATGATGGGTAACTGCTCGTAGAAACGCCGTTTTCGCTAGACGTTACTTTATTCTCCCTTGCTAGCGTCGAATACGTGACAGCTTTGGTGCCCTGAGTCGAAATCACAATACTAGTCGGCCTGACTGGGATCTCAGTGTCCTTGTGAAGCACTGGTCTCCTCCGAGTGACAATGATCCTCCTCCTCTTGCTTGACATCAGTGTCGGTGCTGCCGCTGCAGTGACTGCAGATTTTGGGCGTTCGAACTCAGCTGCAGTGGTGCTAACTGGAGAGTCTGTCTTCTGGCGTGTGGACACTGGACGCTTTTTCGTCACTATGATCCTCCGTCTGGCTGACGATTTAGTCGGCTTTATGTCACGGCTGGTGGTCGCTTCCAGGACTGGAGCTACTGGTGTAGAGACCTCCTCCTCCTCCTCCTCATCATCATCTTCAGACAGATGTCTCAGTGCTTCCACATAACGAGCTTTTACTACGGCTGGTCTCCCCTGCACTGGAGGATCGTCGTCGTCTTCAAATGAGCGTCCAGGTTTCTTTCTCCTCGCTACAATAACTCGCTTCCTCTGCGGTTCCGTGCCACTGTCATTCGAAGGTTTCCGTATTATCTTAATTGTCCGCAAGCCGTAATCACCTAAGTTTATGTATTTATGCTTGTGCTTGACGGCTGGTGTCGCGAGGTTCATCTCAGTCACGTGGTCAGTCTGCTGTGCCTCTGACAGGTGTAGGACCTCTCCTCTCTTACGAGTGACGTTCTGGAGATCGTCGTTAGCTGACGGTCTGTTAAGAGGCCGGCGTAGACGCACTACTCTGGTCCTACCTCGGTGGCCCGGCCTTCTCGTCGTCGGCTCGTCCTGTGCATCGTCAAACACATCCGGACTCCTCTTGTGCCGTGAGAGAATTTGGCCAGACTGAGATGCTGATGGTAGAAACGTTACTACAGTGTCATCTGCGGCAGTTTCAGTTTCTGAAATGATTTCGCTTTCGTCATCACCATTGTTGTCTTTGCCCCTGATGTAATCACCTACGACCTTCCGCTTGAGTGGGGCAGACTCAGCGGGGCCTTCGGATAAAAAATGACCGGTAGCGTTGTTGTTGTTCACAGAGGAAGACGACTCCTCAACTGCTGCTTTCCTAGTATTCATTAGAGGTCTCGTAGTGTGTCCAGATCTCCTCGATATCGTTGTGGTAAGCCCACTAGAAACGTATTTGCTAACGTCACCTACTATGCTCTCTAAGCTCTGAGTCTCCACCTCGCTGCTTTCCAGTACACCAACATCTCCCATCGCCGACATGACATAGTTGTCCAAATAGTTTAGCTTGTGTGTTGGGACATCTTGCTCTTCGTCGTCATTACCAAAAGAGCTGCCAATTTGTGGCAGCCTCGATGGCTCCAACTTTGGTACAAAGCGTATCTCACGCTTCCTGATGCTGCTGTCTCCAGTTACTGTAGATACCACTGTGCTAAACTCGCCTGGTCTTCGTCCAGAGACGTACAGTGTTACAACGCTCGTCTCCACTGGAGGCGCTGGGTCTGGAGGTCTGTTATTGTTTCCGTTCCGCGTTTTCTTCCTTGGAGGTTTCCACGTGCGGACTACCTCGTCGTCGCGGCCCTGGGACCCCTGCTGTTGGACATCATCATCATCTGGCACTGTCTCGTCTGCCTCTGATTCTCGCGCTAGACGATCAGCGTCGTCAGGTCGCTGCTGCTGCTGTTGTCGGCGCCTCGAATTCCTACCTCTTTGCTCGGAAGGCTGCACCTGCTCGAGTGGCACTTCAGCATTGTCTGGCTCTTGGAAGAGGAGTCCTTTCCCAGTGGGCAAGAAGTCTGGTTGTCCCAGAGACGCCAGTATGTTTGGCTGAGGAGGACTCTGCATGGGTCCTGTAGGCCCTAAGAGTTGAGCCTGCAGCAATGCTGGGAGGAGGAGTGAGTTCAGTTGGTTGTTGACAGCAGTGGGGGTCGGTGTCACCACCACTGTGTCAGTAAAGAATTCAGTGGCTGTGATGACTTCTTCTGACTGGTCCACAATAGTCGTGTAAATTTTCTTGCCTCGCAGAGTTATTGGCAGGACTGTCGATTTTCCAGTGGTGAGAGTGGTGACGTACGTGCTGGTGCGCGTCTTAAATTCGGTTGTAGGAGTGGGTGGAGGTGCCGGTGGTTGGTTCTGCAGGGCCAGAAGAGGGTTGAGGCCTCCCGGAAGACCACCTCCGAGATTACCGAGCAGAAGTTGTGAGAGTAACAAGTTGGCCAACGGTGCATTGGCGGCTATGGCAGGCTGTATGGTGCTTACAGTCGACTCGACGTCGTACACTGTGCTCGGAATGATGTGCGAGTAAGACGTGAGGCGGCCACGGATTGTGGTGGGCGTAAATATCACGCTCGTCGTTGGCGTCTCGCGCAAGTAGAACTGTGTTATCTCTGTAGCTCCTCCGGCCACTGCTGCCGTTACTTCACTCGTCAAGAACAAGATTGTGCCACCGTCTTTGACTGTGGACGTGACATACTGGTTCGGCGATAGCACCTCAGTGCTGTGTCGTGCTGTCAGCACATTTCGGTATTCAGTATTCTTACCGTTAATCACAGGTATGGTGGCTTCCTCTGGTATGTGATGAGTGACTGTGATGGTGCCATCGAAGGTCGGCAGTGAGAATGTGAACTTGTCCAGCTCGGGCTCCTTGCTGAATCGCGTCCTACTGCTGCCACTGTTGCGCCTCGGGCTCGTGTTCGTGTTGCCGTTGTTCCGGCGGGTGGCACGTTGAGACGAGAAGCTAGTGTCTGTCTGTTTGCTGTTGGAGTTGCTGGTGGTGCGCAGCCTCGGCGGTTTCGGCCTCGAAGGGACGGACGAAGTCGTCTCGTCACTCCTGCTGTTGCCTCCTCTCCTCCTGCCACTCTTGTTGGTCCGTCTGTCACTTGTCGCGGTGGCTGTCTCTGTATTCTGTGGCCGCCGATAGCGAGAGGTACCACTACTTGTGTCCTTCTCCCTCAAGGTAAATTGCGCTCTACCCGAGGTGGCAGATGACGGCGAAGGCTTGATCCGCCCCTGTGGCGTCGGTTGCTGTTGCTGCTGGTTCTGTGTCCGTCCTCGGCCCGAGTACCGGCCGCTCGATTTGCTCTTTTGCTGTGGTGGAGGTGGTGGTGGAGGTGGCTCCGGAGTTGCCGGTTCTTCGGGTGGTGCTTGTGGCTGTGCCACCCTGGCACCAGGTCTTCTGAACCTCGACGAATACGTCCGTGTGGCTCCACTCGGCTTGTCCACCTGGCGCTTCGTACGTCTCCTGAAGCTGAACGGTCTGATCTGCACTGGTTTGTATGGGACTCCTTTGCTGCGTGGTGGTGCTGCCTTTTTTGACTCCTTATGCTCGCTTCCTTCATAATCATTGTCTCTCAGCTCGTCTTCATCCTCTACATCCTCCTCTTGGATGTCTTCTTCATCCTGTGGCTCGTCTTGCGCCTCATCCTCATTGTTCTGCTCTTCTTGCTGCTGGGGCTCCTCTTCCTGACCTGGACGCTTGAACAGGCTGCGTGGAGGGAACAAACTGTTTCCTGGGCGTGGTCTGTTGACAGCTGGCTGGTATCTCAGAGGTAACCGTGCCCTCGGCCTACTGGTGGTAGTGGATGCTGCGGAGCCTACTGGTCTATTTGACGTCCTACGTGTAGTCGAACTTCCTCTGGAAGGAGTTGTCAGTGACGTCTGCGATCTGGGTGTTGTGGTGGTGCTCGCCCTCACCAGTGGAGGGCGCCTCAGGCGATTCAGTAGCGGGTTCCGGCGCGCAGACTCTGTCGTTGAAGGAAGTGGTTGTGTCTCGTACTGGCCATCGTTGTCTGTAAACTGTGGTGTCTCCTCAGTGACGAGTGTGGTGATAAAGTCGTCAGTCTCTAGAGTCTCGTCGGTAGGTGTCGTCGCTGGGAAATAGTTGGCTGTCGCACCACCGCGAGAGATTGTCGAGGTCGGATTGACGCGGCCCCTGTACCTCGAGGAGCTTCCAAAGTATCCAGCTGAAGATGAGCGTCCAGGTGCAGCACTTGAGCCTCTGAAGTACAATCCTCTGCGACTGGATCCTTGAGGGCCTCCAACTGCTGTTGGGCTAATGGCCCCAGCTCGTGTAGAGCTCCGTCCTCTGCCTCCAGTGGGGAACGCAGAAGATTGCCCTCCAGGCACAGGAGATGAGCCTCTTGGTCTAGAGAAACGGCGTCCACTGCTGGCAGATGGGCGAATCTCGTTAGCGGCTGACGAGGATGCTAAGCCTCCTCTTCGGCTTCCAGAGAACCTTCCAGTGGCGGCAGCCTTACCCACGGCTGCAGGCGTTGCTGTGATGGTTGGAGTTACAACAGTCCGTGTCACTGTGGCTGGTCGCTTGTTCTGAGGCCTATATGGTGGTCGCGTAGCCCCTTGCGTGCCAAAAGGGCGAATTGATGGTGTGAAAGTATTCTTCTTAGACTGGTATGTTAGGCGTGTCCTGTTGCGGCCTGAACCTGACCCTTTACCAAGCAAGAACTTGGCGCCATCGTTGTCTGACTCATTCTCACTGCTATCGTCATCCTGCTGCTCTGAAGACGTCTGTGGTGTCGTCGACGTTGACGTTTCATCACTGCCCAGAGAGCTCTCGACCACAGCTGGTGTTGGCGCTGTAGTTGTCACAACTGCTGCGGTTGGAGCCACCACAGGGACGCCGCTCACTGCTGTCGGAGCAACTACAGCTACAGGTGGTGCTGTTGTGCTTGGAACATCCACTTTGAAAGACGATGTGCTTTCAATTACTTGTGCATACCTTCCACCCACCAATGTACCTGAGACTTTGGACTCATAGAATGTTGTCGTACCATCTTTGGCCATTGTGCCATCAATCAGTCGCACCAGCCCTGTCCTGTATGTCTTGCCAGCAATCTCCACTGTTGGAGAAGGTGCTAGAGCCAGATGTAGAGCACTTTGACGTTCTTCATTCACCTTTATGGAGGATGTGCTCTCCACTATCTGTGAGTACTGCCCATTGATGTACGTGCCAATGGCTTCTGTGGTGAAGAACGTAGTGCTGACGCCATCAGCATCGACAATTCGGCCCTTGTTTAGGGAAACCACCCCCACTGGGAGTTTTGGTGTCGGAGTAGGCTCCACTGGTACTGAAACTGGAGCAGGGGGTATGATACGGGTTTTCCTCTCTAGTATCTGGGCATACAGGCCATCAATGTAGGTTCCGGAGACATCAGTCGAGAAGAGTGTGGTGGTTCCGGCCTCATCAACTATGCTACTGACAACAGTGGAAAGGAATCCCGTTGGCAGCTCCACTTTTGTTGGGGCTGATGTAGCTTCCTTTGCTGCTGGTGTCGGAGTAGTGTCCACAAGTGACACAGATGCCACTGGTTTGACTGTCGGCACACCTTCCCCCAGTTCTTGTACTTTGGCCGACGTCGCCACAGCCCTCCCCGCCAATACAGCTGCTGCTTCATCTGCAGCTACCGTACCGTTCACAACCTCTGTTACAGTCTGTAGCCTGCTGTTGACAATAGTGCTGTTGCCAATATACGATGTCGTCAGGAACGTGAAAGTGGTGAAGTAGGTAGTAGGCTCATAGATGACCTCACTGGGATTAATGACAGCGACAACTGGTGTAGCTAAAGGATCGATGTCCTTTGGTGTAGTAGTGGGGACGATCTCAGCTTTGGTCTCTGTAGAGGACGACACTGTTGGCGTTACCACCTCAGATACAGTCTCCTCGCGACTGGTCACCGTGGATGTGCCATCTTTGAAAAGCGTCGTCCAATAGGTGAATGTGGTGAAGTAGGTCGTAGGCAAGGAAGGATCGTCCTCAGTGGGGACAAGGTCGTCAGTGAGCAGAGCAGTCCTTTGCGGCGTCAGAGTCTCAGTGACGACATTTGTGACCGTCTCCAAACGGCTCTTCACATCCGTGGAAGTTCCCTTGTATATGGTTGTGAAGTAGGTATATGTTGTATAGCTAGTCTGGAGGAGCAGCGTTGGAGATGGCTCTAAAGATTCGGTATTGCTCTCTGAACTGACCTGGTCGTCAAGTGCTGGCAGGAAAGGCAAAGCATTGTGGCGTTCTGGAGGAGCAATGATTGTGCGCTCTCCACTGGAGCTGCTGATCATTGTCTCCACCACGGATGATGTGAGCTCCGGCTCTGAGGTGGCCAGTATTGCAGGTGGTCTTGTGATGGTGGCATACACGTTCTTAGTTCCAACAGCAACTCCCAGCTTGCTCTTGGCAGGCACTATAATGCTGTTCTCAATGTCATCGAAGAAGTCATTTGCCAGTGTAGCCGTGGTGCCCTCACTGTCAACTTCATTCAGCGACGACCGCGGCTGGCTGTGCTCACGCGTTATGGTGCTGCTGTAGAGGTACTGACGACGGGGAGCGTTCTTTAGAAGTGGCTGGTTCTTCAGAGGATTATCCAAGTCGTCTTCCTCCACCTGCGACAGCTGACTGGTTGGGCGAATGTCTTGGGCAGCACTTAGAGTTGGTGTTGCTTCCAACAGTGCTGTCGGTGTTACGATGTTGGTGTAGACCTCTGTGCGGCTGCTCACTGTCGTTTCACCATCTACGAAGATGGTGGTGAAGTATGTGTACGTCGTGTAGAAGGTCTTAATGACATCCTGGTCCAGGGCAGGCGTCGCTTCCGTGGCCATCTCGCGCTCGATGTCTACCGAGTCCACAACAGCTGAGAAGAGTTCCTCATCTGGGAAGAACTTGGTGGTCGGACGTCCGATGCCGACGCTGGTGGGCGCCACCTCTGGCGTCGGCTCTACAATGTTATCGGTACGTGCTAAAAGCCCAGCAACAGCAGGATCTGTCACACGGCGGAAGTAGTCCTTGTCCACCGTTTCCGTGACGACATTAGTCACCACTTCAATGTTGCTCGCAACGGTGGTCGTGCTATCCTGGAAATAGGTCGTTAGGTATGTGTAGGTAGTAAACACAGACTTGACAAGCAGCTCCAGTTCACCCTCCTCCTCTCCTTCGTCTTCGCCTGCCGGCGGGGAAGCGACAGTGGTCGGTTGTAGGACAACGGCTGGCGGATTTTCTGGCGTTGCAGCAGTTGACGGTTCAGTCGCAGCATGGGTTTCCTGCTCTTTGTCGCTTCCATCTGTGATTTCGGGTGTTACCGAGAGCTGAGGTGGCGGTGGAGTCGGTTGCTGGTGTACTGTCTCTGGTGGAATGGTGACGGCAGCAGGAGCTTCTGGAAGGGCTGTGGATTGAATATTTGCTACAGCGACGGGCACCACTTGCGTGGCTAGTATCACCTGTGATGTCACCACTTCTCTTGTTTTGATCGATGTCGAAGTGCCACCGTCGACAGGAATGAAGAAGGCAGTCAGATGCGTGAATGTCTCATAGATTGTACTAGCAACAATCTGTGTAATCAGTGTAGGTGTCACTCCATCCTGCAGCTGACTGGCAGGTGTTCCTTCCTCTTGTCCGACACCGGCATCCTTAGCGGGACTGGGTTCTGTCGGTGATGGTTCGACGTCTGTTTTCGGTGTGGTCACTTGTGCGACAGTAGTTCCAGGAGTTTCCTTTGCAGCACTGCCTTCGACAATATTCTGGTCCTCAACACTGCCACTTGTCTTACGACCAGTCTCGACCTCATTCGACAAGTCTCCCTCTGGCAAAGTGGTGGATTCTTGCGGCAGGGTACTGAGTGTGCCGTCGCCATCTTCGACAGTTGTCACACCGTCTGTGTCAGTAGTGAGGCCTGGCTGCTCTGCAGGGATTGTCGCAGGCGATGTGGTGACCTCTTCCTCACCCTCCTGTTCCTGAGATCCCTCCGAAGATGGCGGCTGGGAGGCTGCTGTGTGAGTAGTCTCCAGGTCAACTGTGGACGTCGGCGCTATTGCACTCTCCGTTGGCACGATAACTTTTGTGTCTCCTTCATAATAAAATATACTCGAGGCCGAATAGATAATTTGTGCATAGTGACCGTCGACGGAGCTGCCGTGAATCAGAGAAGTGAAGAGGGTGGTTGTGTCATTGATGACCTCAGTGCCTGCAATAGCTTTTATTAGACCGAGTGGGTATTCCTCATCACCGTGATCAAATAACTGTGTCATCGCCGTGCGATAAGATGTTAGTGGTGCTGTAGAAGTCACCTCTAATTCTACTGTAGAGTGCACTTCTTGTTCTCCTTCCCGTTCCTCCTCGTTGCTTTCTGGTATTGGTGCTTCTGTGATTACTTCAGTTGCATGCAGTTGCAGTTCTGGTGTTTCGACGACGACAGGCGACGGTTCTATCAAGTCGTCAGTTCCATCATCCAGCACAGATGACGGTTCGATGGCCCCATCAACAACTGACGTTACTGTCGCTACCTGGACTTCTGTCAAAGATGGTTGTATCACTTCTGGTGCAGCAGAAGACGACTGGTCATAGTCTTCATAGTCGATCACGACACTCGTTACGGGCACCTGCACGCCTACATCATCATCCAGGTATGTGGAGGTCGGTGGAGAGTCAAATATGTCCTGTTCACGGGAAAGCACCTCCAATTTGGCACCCTCATCCGGTGTCGTTTCCTGAGTTGGCGGTGGGGGTGTCGTTTCCCTCGGTGGCGGGTCAGTTTCCTTCGGTACTGTAGGTGGAGGGTTTGTGGTCGGAGGTGGCGGTGGTGTCGTTGGCGGTTCTGGTGGGGCAGCTTCGACTACATACACTGACGATGCGAGGTCTTGATGCTGCGCTTTCTGACGCCTGCTGGCAAACGTCTCCGGTAGCACCACCATAGTGGGCAGTGTCGTGTGTGTCGTGATGGAGTGGCCAGTAACAGTGCGAGTCACCATTCCAGGCGTATGTGACAAGAACGTTTTTACTTTCGTGACGACGCCCGGTTGGAAAACTGTAGCGTCGCCTGCAGCACTGGTCACTGCCCGTGTCGGCTGTGCTGGTGGCTGCTTCTTGGCAGTGCTGGGCGTGAAGACAACAACAGTGTCACCAATGGTGGTGGTGAAGTCAGCGAATCCAGTGTAGGTGACCGTCTCGCGCAGCTTGCTGAGGCGCGGCGGGTCGGGTCTGCCGCCCCTGAAGATGGCCTTCCCGGATCTGAAGCTGGAGAGGTAGTCCTTCTTGGGCTGCTGGGGAGGAGGAGCATCGCCGTAATCTGGACTGCCTAGGTCGTCGCCCTCGTCGCCCGACTGGGAAAAGCCACTGGGGGAGAAGTCGTGCCGTACGGTGAAGGTCGGCAGGTCGTTGATGGGCCGGACGGTGACGACCTTGTCGGGACGGATTGTCGTGGCGGTCTCGTCCCTCTGCTGGCCCTCCAGCTGATGACCCTCCAGCTGCTGACCGTCAGGCTGGTGGCGGTCGGTGTCCCTCTTGCGGAACGGGTCACCAGCATCTACGTCCTTCACCCGCAGGCGCTCCGTCGACCTGTTGATGAGATTCTCCGACAGCTGGGCCCCGCCAAAGTCGGCCGCCGGGCGGTCGTCGTCGCTGTCTAGAAGCAAGAAGTCCGCACCGCCACGGTCTTTGACGGCCTCACTGGAGAGGCGGTACCTGTCCAGGACGCCGACAGTGGAGACCCGGCGAGGGTCTGGAGGCGGCTCGTAGGGCCCCAGGATGGGTGTGGCTGCCACCAGCGAAGGCGGCGCCTTGGAGGCCAGCTGCAGTTGCGGGGGCGGGGGCAGCACCGTCGTGGGGAAGACGAGCATCAGTGGCTTGGTGGGCCGGTCGAAGGACACCCGCGAGCTGGTCGTGGCCACGACCTGCGCCCTGCCGCGGCCCACGCGGCCCGTTGCGAACTCCGTGGTGGTGCCCTCGCGGACGAACGTCGCCGCGGCCAGCACCACGTCGGCCGCTGCGGCGCGACCAGCAGGCCCAGGGGTTAGATGGGCAGGCGTGGCCGAGGAGTAGGAGAGACAGAGTGCCAAGAGCGGGAACCAGGGAACAGTGAGTGCAAGGGTACGTCTGGCAGTGACTGCCGTGGCCACAGGGGGGCTGCTTCCCTGGTGTTACACTATATACAGACCTGTACTGCCCAGACCGGAACTCAAACGTGTAACCTATACCTTTTGCAGCCACTGCTGTTACTTTTTTGGAATACAGTGATCAATAGATAATTATATTTTAACTAAAGTTCAGTCTTGATCACAACATTTATGTCTCAATAACATAGGTGACGGGTTTCGGTTATATTTATATAACCATCTTCAGACCCATGGCTTCCTTGGAGGATGGTAGGCGGAGCTCTCCTCAGCTGCTAAAAAGTCAGCAGCTAATGAGAGCTCCGCCTACCATCCTCCAAGGAAGCCGTGGGTCTGAAGATGGTTATATAAATATAACCGAAACCCGTCACCTATGTTATTGAGACATAAGTGCTGTGATCACGACTGAACTTTAGTTAAAATATAATGCTGTTACTGACTAAGGTATCCAGACACAACTAATAACCCGCCGTCACTACCTGATTTCAACCAGTACATCTCCTATCCTCCAAACTTTACAAAAGTTCTTGAGAATTACTACACTACTGGCCATTAAAATTGCTACACCACATTAAAATTGCTACACCACGAAGATGAATTGCTACAGAGGCGAAATTTAACCGACAGGAAGAAGATGCTGTGATATGCAAATGATTAGCTTTTCAGAGCATTCACACAAGGTTGGCGCCAGTGGCGACACCTACAACGTGCTGACATGAGGAAAGTTTCACACCGATTTCTCACACACAAACAGCAGTTGACCGGCGTTGCCTGGTGAAACGTTGTTGTGATGTCTCCTGTAAGCAGGAGAAATGCGTACCACCACGTTTCCGACTTTGATAAAGGTCGGATTGTAGCCTAACGCGATTGCGGTTTATCGTATCGCGACATTGCTGCTCGAGTTGGTCGAGATCCGATGTCTGTTAGCAGAATATGGAATCGGTGGGTTCAGGAGGGTAATACGGAACGCCGTGCTGGATCCCAACGGCCTCGTATCACTAGCAGTCGAGGAGACAGGCATCTTATCCGCATGGCTGTAAACGGGTCGTGCAGCCACGTCTCGATCCCTGAGTCAACAGATAGGGACGTTTGCAAGACAACAACCATCTGCACGAACAGTTCGACGACGTTCGCAGCAGCATGGACTGTCAGCTCGGAGACCATAACTGCGGTTACCCTTGACGCTGCATCACAGACAGGAGCGCCTGCAATGGTGTACTCGATGACGAACCTGGGTGCACGAATGGCAAAACGTCATTTTTTCGGATGAATCCAGGTTGTGTTTATAGCATCACGATGGCCGCATTCGTGTTTGGCGATATCGCGGTGAACGCACATTGGAAGCGTGTATTCGCCATCGCCATACTGACATATCATCCAGCGTGATGGTATGGGGTGCCATTGGTTACACGTCTCGGTCACCTCTTATTCACACTGACGGCACTTTGAACAGTGGACGTTACATTTCAGATGTGTTACGACCCGTGGCTCTACCCTTCATTCAAGCCCTGCAAACACCTACATTTCAGCAGGATAATGCACGATCGCATGTTGGATGTCCTGTACGTGCCTTTCTGGATACAGAAAATGTTCGACTGCTGCCATGGCCAGTACATTCTCCAGATCTCTCACCAATTGAAAAAGTCTGGTCAATTGTGGCCGAGCAACTGGCTCGTCACAATACGCCAGTCACTACTCTTGATGAACTGTGATATCGTGTTGAAGCTGCATGGCCAGCTGTACCTGTACACGCCATCCAAGCTCTGTTTGACTCAATGCCCAGGCGTATCAAGGCCGTTATTACGGCCAGAGCTGTTGTTCTGGGTACTGATATCTCAGGATCTATGCACCCAAATTGCGTGAAAATGTGATCACATGTCAGTTCTAGTATAATATATTTGTCCAATGAATACCCGTTTATCATCTGCATTTCTTCTTGGTGTAGCAATTTTAATGGTCAGTAGTGTATTTATTTCTCGCCTTCTGGTTGCATTGGCTATTATAAGTTTTATAGCGATTGGCTGTAACCACCGATCTAGCCTGCTATATATTGAGGGTAATCTGAACAGCCACCTCTTCAACAGGGGGGCAGAGCGAGGGGACTTGGAGCTGAATGTATTGCCCCTCCTGCAGGCAGCTCCACATGCCATATTTCAGCAGTATAATGCCTGGTCATATGCGACAATGTTTTTTGAAGAATTACTGGTACAACTGCTTCCCTATCTTGCACGTTTGCCTGACATGACGCCCGTTGAATATGTCTGGGATCTGGTCGGAAGGCGACTTGTTCATTATGATTCTTTTGCAATCACTGTGGCTGCTTTTTAGAGGTACCTATAAACTGCATGTCATTTTCCTGAACTACATACGCGGGCACTCTTTGATTCCATGCTGCGAAGTCTAGAGGCTCTGACTGCAGCACGTGGCAGCCTCATTAGTTGTGTAATCCTAATCATTTGTTTGCTCAAAAAATGTGTGTGAAATCTTATGGGACTTAACTGCAAATGTCATCAGCCCCTAAGCTTACACACTACTTAACCTAAATTATCCTAAGGACAAACACACACACCCATGGCCGCGGGAGGACTCTAACCTCCACCGGGACCAGCCGCACAGTCCATGACTGCAGCGCCTGAGACCGCTCGGCTAATCCCGCGCGGCATTTGTTTGCTGTCATGTCCCTAATCCGTGTACTGAATTTTCCTGAAATTACATGTCTCCTGCACATGTGTGACAGTTTTCACAAATAGTAGTGTCGGGTGTGGTTCGGTAGCTAAGTGGGTAAGTCTCAGAGTGACAATTTGTACGATGTTTTGGAGTAGACTTTAAACTGCACATTCCTCTACAACTACCTGGGTTACGTCGGTTCAGAAGTCGGAAGATGGGAAACATATACCACCTTGTAAACTCACAATGCCTAGAGAAGCACTGCGGTATTCACACCAACACTCGGCTCGAGGATAGCTTCACCTTATGATGACAAACCATCAGTACATCTACATATTCGGCAAGCCACCATGCACTGTGTGGCGGAATGTGCTTTGTGTCCATCTGTCCCTTTTCCTCCTTCCTGTTCCAGTCACAAATTATTCTTGATAAGAACGATTGCTGGTAAGCCTCTGTGTGGGCTCGAATCTCACTGGTTTTATCTTCATGGCCTTTTCTCGAGATATACGTAGTAGAAAGCGATATATTTGTTAAGTCACCTGGGAACGTATTCTTGTGGACTTTTACCAGTAGACCACGCCAGGATACAGAACGCATCTCTTGCAACATCTGCCAATGGACTTGGTTGAGCATATATGTGACGCTTTCGTGTCTACTAAATGATCCTGTAACGAAACGCACAGCTCTTCTTTGGGTGTCGTCTATTTCCTGCATCAGTCCAACCTGGGACGGTTCCCGGACTGACGATCAATACTCAAGTATTGGTCGAACCAGGGTTTTGTTTCCGGATTACATTTCCCGACGATTTTTCCAATGAATGTCAATCTGCCATCTGCCCTTCGTACCATAATGTTTATGAGATCACCCCACTTTAATAGTCACTTACAGCGAAATTTCAGTTAACACTCGCGAGAAAACTAAGTACAGTGGCCGTTTCGACACTTAGACCTTGTACAGGCCGGAAAAAAATCATAACTGCAGCAAAATACAAAATTTACATAATAAACAGTGTATGTCCCAAAAGAATTCGAAATAACTATTCATTTCACATATTCGTATTTGTTTGACAGTCGTTACGTCTAGCGCACGCGTACATTTGCAGCCAATCCGTGATCTCCTCATCCCCCTACCTCCCCCGGTGTTCAACCCGCAAACATGCGGCATGTTATTGTGTGCAGTTTAATCACTGGAAGTAGTCATATTCATAGAACAACATATTAAAACTAATCGTAGCTAGGGTAGACCTCAGACTGTGATTCACTGGAAAAATACTCACGAGATGTAGTCCAGATCCGTACCAGACAGAACTGATGGAGGAAACAGAGAAGGTACAAAAAGAGCAACGCATTTCGTTACAAGTTCCTTTACTAAGCGCGAACGCGTCACGGAGATGCTCGGCCAGTTTCACTGGCAGACGTTGCAAGAGAGCCGTTCTGAAACACGTGTTTTACTATCAAAATCACGAGGGTGTACGTCCTTGAAAGTGTCAACCAATATATTGCTTCCTCGTATGTATATCACGTGAAAAGACCATGATGATAAGATTAGAGATTCCAGCTCAGAAGGTCGCTCGCCAGTAATCGTTCTTCCCGCGAACCATTCGCAATGGGAACAGGAGAAGGAGTGAGTGACAGTGGCCGACAAACTACTCTCCACCACACCCCATAAGGTCGCTTACGCAAATGTAGATGTAGTGTGCGACGAAGGGCAAGCCTTCCCTTTGCCCCTACCGCCATATCAAACGCTACCAGAAGCACGGCGCTGTAGAGTAAGTTGCCTGCATGGCAGGGGCACCCAGATGTTGCCGTTTGTCTATTTGACTCGGACAAAGCGGGGCAATAGTAAAAAATATAATGCGAGAAGCATCCTCAGCCATGTACATGGTAGTGAGTATTGGCTTGAAGAATACTGGTGGAGATTTATATGATTTACGATCAAACGTTCTCTTCCGATACAAACTTTTCGATCGTGGAGTAGGATTGTCACATAGTAAAGCTGTTGTCAGGCCTTGTACTTTTACGCTTAGCGAAGTGCTTATCCTTACATATATTCTGCATTGACAGCTTGCAGAATCTCGTTATGTTGGGCTCAATCTTCTCAACATATGAACGGATCTTTCCACAGTTTTCCTCAGATGGCGCTATTATACGATGGTGCTCTTATAGTCGAAGGAAACCACGCTGTCACCTTTTGTGAAGTGCACAAGCTTACAGTTCTCTACGTTAAGAACCAGGTGTTTACATTAAACTGATATTTAAACGAGTTAAAACGGGATTTATTGAAATATGAACCGGATATAAGTTAATATCATAGGTAAGTGTAAGATTAGGGCACAATCTAAGGTTGTATCTAATACTACCCTCCCCACCCCCTTAGTCATAAGGATAATGCGATCTAAATCTGACACAAACGTCGTTGCCTGATGCCTCGGTGATCACTGTAGATGAAACAGTTTTATTCTGATTTGAGATTAAAATAAACTGTTGTGTTTGCGGGATGTTTGGGCCAATTCCGCTGTGCTGCCTGTAGGTGGGTGGCGGCTTAGCGCTCTTTTGCAAGAGCCAACCTTCTCACTGTGATTTCTATGGTAAATCTTTCTTAAACGCAGACCTAATTCAAACCTTACTGTATCAGAGAGGGCTTGAACTCCTGACCCACTGTTCACTGAAATCACCTCGTAACCACAACAGCCACTTTCCAAACGTAACAGAGAAGTAGGATTTGTATAGGAACATAAAAACACACAAGTCATATAGAATACATAAATTTTCCAACCACCACCGTAAAGTAAGGATAGTGTTATAAAAGATGTATAATTACCCTTTTTTGCACGAAGAAAAATACACTGCCACACATTTCCACGCAATACCTAGGAATACTCGTAGGGAATATTCGCTAGATGTCTTTGTCTAGTAAGAGCAGACCTGACTGTATTGGTGTTAACGGTACCTCTAAGTGTAAGCGATGCACAAATGAAATTATAAAAATTACAACTAAGTTTTTTACCCTGTAAAATGTTAGCTTTAATGGTGTGCACAGTTACATGCCTACTACTTATTCTCTCGAGCAACAGACTACATTAATGAATATGACTTTCTGATCAGTCACTGTAAACTTTTGTAATGAGTCGTTTGGACGACTAAGTGAGGCATGTTTTCCCACTGAGCCTTCTCGGAATAACAATATAAGTACTTGCGTCCTAGAGCACCTCGGTAACTTTGTATTCCTACACAATAACGGCTGACCCTTCACAGCTGGCATCTTTAGTAACAGACGTCCTGCCCTCCGCTGCGGTACGATGACGTCACTACGGCTGGCGGTCTCTACTGGTGTGGTCCCGTTCGATGCTGTCTAAGGTGGCTGCACGTATTACTGCATGCTTGGCAAACACACATGATTAAGCTTTTTGCACCAGGACGTGCAAATCCCTCATGCCTCTATAAGGCTCAAGTATGTTTGTACAAGCATCAGTTCGTACCTGAAAGATGCCGAGCTCAGATGAAGATGCTCTCACATGGCTGGTCCAGAATAACTACAGATTTTGTAAAGGTATGGAATTTTCCGCAGGTAAAGGCAAACATCTAACAGCGCTAATTTAACTAACTACCAGTCTACCCTTACCCATTACGAATGTTTAAGAACCCGTGACTGTTTATTCAATGCAGATTTCAGAAAGCGGCAAGCAGTCACTTTTTTGAAATAGTTATCTATTCCACGAACCGGTTTTCGAACCTTTTCAGGCTCATCTTTAGATGATGTACAGCTGTGTAACATACCGTACACCATCTGAAGATGAGCCTGAAAAGGTTTGAAAACCGGTTCATGGAATAGATAATTATTTCAAAAAAGTCACTGGTTACAGTTTTCTGTACCTTTATTGAAATACCAGTTTTCTTGAAAACCTATGTCACTTCTCTTCCTTCGAAATTAGATGCTAAATTAATGAAAATATCACACCACCAGCTTGCATACCTCATATACAGCAGTCCCTAATTTATTACTAATTTGAGTTTTTTCTTTTCCCTATGCAATTTGATCTCAGTAAATTTATGTTTTTTGTTACGACGTCTTTCTATGCTACAGAATAAACTACTTTATATTTAGCAAGATGAAGATCATACGCAGCATCCATGTTTGCTTTATCATGATACGCGTTTGATCTGATATTCCACAGGAAAATCTGACTTTTCTAAGAGCATATAAAAGCTTCCAGCAATTCTCAGTTCGTATGTTTCAGATAGCTCGACGTGACTCGCAAACATGTATAACTGAAATCCGATCAAGCATCAAGCAGCTTCTACAGTCCTGACATTTGCGCGAATTTATCCTACCAAAGCCGAAGTACGATTACGCAACATGCTCGATCACCAGTTCTTGTCAAGCATGCAGTTACGAGTGTACATCCAGTTGCCCATGGCTACTCCATCTAGTTATTTATAAATCTAGTTCTCAAATTCGAAACAGTTTCCAGTAATTCTATTATTCCATATGCTTCGATAGCAGACACTTTCGCTTGGCTTATAAGTATTTTCTTTGTTATAATGAGTGTTTCTGACGCTGGTACATTTGTGTAGAAGAACATAAACTTTCCTCCTTGTGGGATCTGTATGTCTTTTATAGTGTGATATATCACAGGTATACAGCACAACCCTACTAACAGATTAACTGCAAAGTTCGAACAAAAGTTCAAAACAAGTAAAGAAATCTTCAAAATGGTTCAAATGGCTCTGAGCACTATGGGACTCAACTGCTGAGGTCATTAGTCCCCTAGAACTTAGAACTAGTTAAACCTAACTAACCTAAGGACATCACAAACATCCATGCCCGAGGCAGGATTCGAACCTGCGACCGTAGCGGTCTTGCGGTTCCAGACTGCAGCGCCTTTAACCGCACGGCCACTTCGGCCGGCAAGAAATCTTCCCAGGTGTAGGTAAGAAATTATGAATTGTTGTGAACCTCCGAATCCCACCCTTACGACCACAGCCAAAAATTCATAAAGAATTGACCCCAGAACGACCTATAAGTAACTGCACTGATGGTCCAACCTAAATCTTAAGAATGAATCTAAATACATTAAAGATTTAGTTATGTTATTACAAAAATAGACAATAAAAATTCTAGTGTATTAGCTCACAATATAAAAGACGTACAGATCCGACAAGGAGGAATATATAGATCGTCTGATGTAACCAACCTCCACACATATTTACCAGTGACAGGAACAATCGAGATAATAAGGAAAAACCTTAGAAGTCACGAAAAAGTATTTACTATTGAAGCATATAAAAATAATAGAATTACTAGAACTCACCCTACCCCAAACATTTTTCGAATTGAGATCACAATTTACAAACAATTTGATGGCGTAGCAATTGGCAGTTGCATTGCAGGCACAGTTGCCGATATATTTAATAAATATGTAGATCACTTAACATTCCAAGTGATATCAGGCTCATTGCGACAAGTTCCACTAGCAGTTTGTCAAAATACATGCACAACTTCGCAAAAAAAAAAAAAAAAAAAAAAAAAAAAAATAGAGCATTGAGACTAGTGTTTTCAAATGTTGCGTCGCTGAATGACGTTACCAGACATGCGCTGTTTGTTCCTCAAGAGAGCCTCTATAACTCCTCGACGATGCTCGGTGTCGTCTCGTTTCATCTTTTGTATACATGATGAAGCCGTACTAAACATATATTTTCCGAGCACTTTGGTACAAGGGCCCCGTGGTCTTCAGCAGCTCGCTGTTACGTTTTTATCCTTCATTCCGTTTGTTAGCCCTCTCTGTTAGAATACCTTCACAACGATGAATATGCAGTCACCAAACGAGCAACACAAAACACGGAGTAATGCGACAACAGTGAGACGCAGAAGTACTGTGATGTGATTGCTGCCGTGGCCGCGGGGTCACCTCATTCTGAAGCTCTTCCATTGCATTCTGTGAAACCATCCGCCAAGTGCATTCTGATAAACCTACCCATGCCACTGTATATCAGTGTTAATGTAGTACTAACACTACCGGAGAAAATAAGTCTGAGACAGAACCGGGCAGTGATGAATGCAAGTCTGAGGGCCGAAACTAAAGCTGGTTTTCTTGTTGTCAGCAGCAAATACCGTCGGTGAATGGAACACAAGAAACACAGTGTATACCGTCGAAAGTTTCACTGTTGTACAGATATTTTCAGCGTAATAAAAAAATGGTTCAAATGGCTCTGAGCACTATGTGACTTAACATCTATGGTCATCAGTCCCCTAGAACTTAGAACTACTTAAACCTAACTAACCTAAAGGCGGCACACAACACCCAGTCATCACGAGGCAGAGGAAATCCCTGACCCCACCGGGAATCGAGTCCTGGATCAGCGTAATAAAGATGGAGTAGTACATGCGGATACGAAATCAAATGAAATTACTATATAATGTGCCACCAGAGACCATAGGTCATTTATACCAAAATACTCGAAAAAAGTCCCAGAACAACTTCTGAAATTTTGTCGCTGGAGTTCGGGTGTACCCCGTTGACAGGACATTCGACTAATATACAAAGTGCGTCTGAAAAGTCCAGTGAATGGTCTCAGAAAACAAAGGAAATGGGAGTTGCAAACAAAAATAGCTTTACTGGCCTCCAAATTAATCACCATTAGATAAAGTACACTTCTGAAATCGGTTATAAACTTATTGGAAGTTATCAGCAAACGCTTATTGTGGAATCGCTCGAAGTACGGTGGTCACGCTCTGTTGTACATCCGCAACGTCTGCGGGCCCAGCTACATTGCTCAACGCAAGGCAATGCAAGATTTGGCGCCTGTAGATATTTTTGTTTCCCCGCCTTAAATCAGCCCTGAAAAGGCTTAACGCTGCGCAGGCGTTGCGCGTGACCACGGGGCTTCGAATTCCGCAACAACCGATACGAAATAGCACTGCCTGTGTTACTAACAAGGGAACCTCCCCATCGCACCCCCCTCAGATTTAGTTGTAAGTTGGCACAGTGGATAGGCCTTGAAAAACTGAACATAGATCAATCGAGAAAACAGGAAGAAGTTGTGTGGAACTATGAAAAAAATAAGCAAAATACACAAACTGAGTAGTCCATGGGCAAGATATGCAACATCAAGGACCGTGTAAGGTCAGGAGTGCCGTGGTCCCGTGGTTAGCGTGAGTAGCTGCGGAACTAGGAGGTCGTTGGGTCAAGTACTCCCTCGAGTGAAAAATTTAATTTTTTATTTTCAGACAATTATTATCTCCTTGACAGCTATACAGGACAGAAAGATCAGACATCGTACAATTTCAGTGTGGGAGAAGACGTGATTACCATTCCTCCAGGGTGTACACCTCTTGTGCAGCAGTTAGATGTGTTTCGTTTTCGGCAAGTGAAATACTTTATAAAAAGATTCTATGATTTTGCGAAGCTGCACAGGTACACAGAGCAGTATTGTTTACGTGGTCGTGTGTCAATTATCAAAGTTCGGGCACTCACACATAATCAACTTCGCTCTCCAAAATTCCAGAACATGTTCAGATTTGCTTGGACATATGCAGGATTTGACGGTCTACGCACGGAAAAATTTGAAAACGTTAAAAACATATGTTTTGACAGAGCACAGGGAAAACTGTGCGACTGTGAACTGTTGCAATCATTTGTTGCAGTTTATGTGACAAACTCTTATGTTTTCATCACTTTTTTGAGAGTGATTATCTCATCCACAAGAAAACCTAAGTCGGGCAAGTTAGAAGAATCTTTTTACCCATTCGCCAAGTGTACAAGTTAGGTGGGTCGACAACTTATTCCTGTCATGTGACGCACATGCCGTCACCAGTATCGATAGACGTGTTTTCCTGTGGAGGAATCGGTTGACCTATGACCTTGCGATCAAATGTTTTCGGTTCCCATTGGAGAGGCACGTCCTTTCGTCTACTAATCGCGCGGTTTTGCGGTGCGGTCGCAAAATACAGACACTAAACTTGTTTCAGTGAACAGAGACGTCAATGAACGAACGGACAGATCATAACTGCGAAAATAAAGAAATTAAACTTTTCACTTGAGGGAGGCCTTGAACCAAGGACCTCTCGTTCAACAGCTGCTCACGCTAACCACGGGACCACGGCGCTCCTGATCTAACACTGTCCTTGATGTTGCCTATCTTGCACATAGACTACTCAGTTGTAGATTTTGCTTATTTTTTTCATAGTTCCACACAACTTCTTCCTGTTTTCTTGATTGATTTGTGTTCAGTTTTTCAAGGCCTATCCACTGTGCCAACTTATAACTAAATATGAGGGGGGTGCGATGGGGAGGTTCCCTTGTAAGAAGTACGACGCAGTGCTCTTTCGGATATTGCGTGGCAGTTCTTAATAACACAGGCTCTCCTATTTCTTATTTACTTGCCAATGGGACGTCCTCGACTCCCAATAAATATGTCCTTCCTGGACGGTAATATACGTAACCTACTAGTGCAGGTTGCGATACAAGGATGACAGCGTATACAGCCGAAGATGGTTCACATTCGCAACTACGAATACATTTCCTGTGCATCTACAAGAAACGTTTGCAGACAATTTCCAACTACAACCAAAGTCTGAAGTGTGTTGCAGCTAATGGTGACTGCTTTGAAGGCCAGAAAAATTACTTTGTCTGTAACTCTTGTTTCTTTTATTTAATGAGACCATTCGCCGAATTTTTAGACATATCTTGTGAGTAGGAACGAAAAGACAATGACACTGTAAGTAGTCTGTTAAGGTTTTTTTATTGGTAACGCCACGTAGCGCTCTGTGTAAAAATCACTGGCTGTACTGGGTGCAGTCTGTGGCTGGTTTGCATTGTTGTTGGCTATTGTAGTGTTGGGCAGCTGGATGTGAACAGCGCGTAGCGTTGCGCAGTTGGAGGTGAGCCGCCAGCAGTGGTGGATGTGGGGAGAGAAATGGCGGAGTTTTGAAATTTGTAAGACTGGATGTCATGAACTGCTATATATATTATGACTTTTGAACACTATTAAGGTAAGTACATTGTTTGTTCTCTATCAGAATCTTTCATTTGCTAACTATGCCTATCAGTAATTAGTGCCTTCAGTAGCTTGAATCTTTTATTTAGGTGGCAGTAGTGGCGCTCGCTGTATTGCAGTAGTTCGAGTAACGAAGATTTTTGTGAGGTAAGTGATTTGTGGAACGTATAGGTTAATTTAGCCAGGGCCATTCTCTTGTAGGGATTATTGAAAGTCAGATTGGGTTGCGCCAAAAAATTTTGTGTGTCAGTTTAAGCACAGTCATGTATAATTTTTCTAAGGGGACGTTTCAAAACATGCGAATATCCTAATAAACATAGATCCGCAAGCCAATGCTTTCCCCAGTACGACATGTACGAGGAAGTACGTTGAAGCCTCATAACAGAGTACCCGAGGATCTAGACTGCAGACATGCAGTTGGGGACAAACACATTACAACCGGTATTCCAAATAGTCATCGTTTATGGAAGGCTGACTTCGATATGTCCCCTCATCGATGCCCGTACACGTTCAGAATTCTCAGGCGTGTGCCGAATGCACTGACAACCACCCACAATACGTTCCCGGAGTTCACCGACAGAGTTCGAATGCATCAAAGCTTCCAAATATCCCCAAACAAAAAGTGACCACCGGGATCAAACAGGGCGACCTAGAAGGCCACGGTGTAGCCGAGCCAAGAGCAATACACTAGTTGTCGACGATTCGTTCTACACTCCTGGGAATGGAAAAAAGAACACATTGACACCGGTGTGTCAGACCCACCATACTTGCTCCGGACACTGCGAGAGGGCTGTACAAGCAATGATCACACGCACGGCACAGCGGACACACCAGGAACCGCGGTGTTGGCCGTCGAATGGCGCTAGATGCGCAGCATTTGTGCACCGCCGCCGTCAGTGTCAGCCAGTTTGCCGTGGCATACGGAGCTCCATCGCAGTCTTTAACACTGGTAGCATGCCGCGACAGCGTGGACGTGAACCGTATGTGCAGTTGACGGACTTTGAGCGAGGGCGTATAGTGGGCATGCGGGAGGCCGGGTGGACGTACCGCCGAATTGCTCAACACGTGGGGCGAGAGGTCTCCACAGTACATCGATGTTGTCGCCAGTGGTCGGCGGAAGGTGCACGTGCCCGTCGACTTGGGACCGGACCGCAGCGACGCACGGATGCACGCCAAGACCGTAGGATCCTACGCAGTGCCGTAGGGGACCGCACCGCCACTTCCCAGCAAATTAGGGACACTGTTGCTCCTGGGGTATCGGCGAGGACCATTCGCAACCGTCTCCATGAAGCTGGGCTACGGTCCCGCACACCGTTAGGGCTTCTTCCGCTCACGCCCCAACATCGTGCAGCCCGCCTCCAGTGGTGTCGCGACAGGCGTGAATGGAGGGACGAATGGAGACGTGTCGTCTTCAGCGATGAGAGTCGCTTCTGCCTTGGTGCCAATGATGGTCGTATGCGTGTTTGGCGCCGTGCAGGTGAGCGCCACAATCAGGACTGCATACGACCGAGGCACACAGGGCCAACACCCGGCATCATGGTGTGGGGAGCGATCTCCTACACTGGCCGTACACCACTGGTGATCGTCGAGGGGACACTGAATAGTGCACGGTACATCCAAACCGTCATCGAACCCATCGTTCTACCATTTCTAGACCGGTAAGGGAACGTGCTGTTCCAACAGGACAATGCACGTCCGCATGTATCCCGTGCCACCCAACGTGCTCTAGAAGGTGTAAGTCAACTACCCTGGCCAGCAAGATCTCCGGATCTGTCCCCCATTGAGCATGTTTGGGACTGGATGAAGCGTCGTCTCACGCGGTCTGCACGTCCAGCACGAACGCTGGTCCAACTGAGGCGCCAGGTGGAAATGGCATGGCAAGCCGTTCCACAGGACTACATCCAGCATCTCTACGATCGTCTCCATGGGAGAATAGCAGCCTGCATTGCTGCGAAAGGTGGATATACACTGTACTAGTGCCGACATTGTGCATGCTCTGTTGCCTGTGTCTATGTGCCTGTGGTTCTGTCAGTGTGATCATGTGATGTATCTGACCCCAGGAATGTGTCAATAAAGTTTCCCCTTCCTGGGACAATGAATTCACGGTGTTCTTATTTCAATTTCCAGGAGTGTAAGTATTCCTGAGCAGCCACGTAGAACTGTGCCGGTGCACCATCATGCATGTAGCACAAGGAACACCATCCAAACACACATTAACAATTCTTAACAAAACAAAAACGACATTTCTTTCATTAAGTTTTGTTTATTTCTTGACACAACCATTTTTTACGACACAATCACAACCGGTTTCGGCCACAATGCGGCCACCTTCAGAAGCTACAAATCTTCAAGCAAGAAACAACATTTTTACTAGATTTGCTTGCAAGCTAAGTAAAATGCTATCGAAAAATGTGTAGAGCATACCTAAAAGAGGCATTTCGTGCACACGTGGTCATACGTTATCGTACTGAACGCAAAAGCAAAAATCAGGGAAGTATACACGGTGATCCAAAAATAGACGGCAAAACTTCAGAAATGGATTCCTCATATAACAAGAAGAAAAAGTAGAATAAACACGGCGCCTAAAATGCGTACCCTAAGAGATATGACTACTTCTTCGATACTGTAAAACACATCTCTACAACTGCAAGTTCCTAGCTTACCGTATTTTGGGAGGAGTTAGTATGGACCAAAACAAGAAAAAGAATGTCCAGTAAACATAGGTTGTAAAACGCATACCTTAAGAACTATGAGAACTTGTTGATCTTCGCTGCTGCCACCCATGTCTCTTACTGAACACGTGCTGTAGCTCCTAAGGTATACATTCTAGAGTCTGTGTGTAATGGACACTTTTTTTTTTTTTTTTTTTTTGGTTCATACTAACTCCTCCCAAAATACGGGAAGCTAGGAACTTGCAGTTGTAGAGATGTGTTTGACGGTAAATAAGATGAACAAGTACTCAAAGCTCTTGAGGTACGTATTTTGGAGTCCATGTTTACTAGACTATTTTTCCTCTTATCATATGTGGAATCCATTCCTGAAATTCTGCCGTAGACTTTTGGAACACACTGTGTAGGTACAGCTAAGAATATTCTTAGTTGTAGCTATATAATCCCCGTCTTTTTTTGCTTTTATGTCCGCCCCAGTAGCTGAGTGGTCAGCGTGACGGATTGCCGTCCTCTGGGCCCGGGTTCGATTCCCGGCTGGGTCGGAGATTTTCTCCGCTCAGGGACTGGGTGTTGTGTTGTGTTCATCATCATTTCATCCCCATCCGGCGTGCAGGTCGCCCAATGTGGCGCCGAATGTAATAAGACCTGCGATATGGCGGCCGGACCTGCCCCGCGAGGGGCCTCCCGGCCAATGACGCCAAACGCTCATTTCCATTTTTCCATTTGCTTTTATGTACAGTTTGACAAAGCACGAACATGTGTTCACCAAATGCCTTTCTTTTTATGTATGATCCACATGTATTTCAACAGCACTTTACTTAGCTCACAAGGATATACAGTTATCTTCTTTGAATCTTCTTTGACGTTGGAAAATAGCCTTTTTTATCTTTATCCATTGCAGCCGAAACCGGTGATGATTATGTCATAAGTATAAACAAAACTTTATGAGACATTACTAGTGTTGTGACATTGGCACGACTCCAGTAGCGCATATGTCGTATGGGGGAAAGGGTTGGTTTCTAGACCGATGTTTATTTGGATTATTTTCTTGTTTTACTGTCTTCTGCTCGTCGCTTTCGCTTGTACTTATAACAGACACCTAAATACAGGAAGAGGTGCTAACTTTTCCCCTGTTACTTTTGACCTGTTAAAGGTATTTGTAATCTTTCTTCACCCAGACGAACAGTGACTGGGGGCTCGTGAAACAATAAGGAGTGCGTTCTTGCAACTTCCTTTCCTGTGTGTGTGTGTGTGTGTGTGTGTGTGTGTGTGTGTGAGAGAGAGAGAGAGAGAGAGAGAGAGAGAGAGAGAGAGAGAGAGAGAGACCTCATCACAATCATACAGGGAGTACACTGAGTATTTTGAGATGAAAATAGTCGGAACTGAATAATTTAGAAGCCCTGAACGAAAGTGCATTAGGGAACATGTTTTAAAAATGCGTAGGGCTTTGGTGGGTGTACTTTTAAAAAACGACACATTATCATCTGTGGCATATCCTTTGTGTTTTACGTGAAGTGGTTGGTACGGTCCCACTTGCCTGCCAAGCTGTAGAGGGAGTTGTTATCTGAATTTAAAAAAAACTGCAATTCATTTCCGACCTTAGTTCTTTATCTCAAAGTAATCACTTCAGGTTCCTCTGCTATCTTCATAGAGATTTGCGACCGTCAGTTCTGTTGGAGAAAAATCCACAAAATCGTTAACTATAATTATTCAGCAGGAATGACAAAAGACTTTTCGCAGCCGCTTACACTTAGAGTTGGTTCAATAGTTTCCAGGATGACTCTCTGGAAGAATGCAATTGTCCTTGAAATTGACACACGGGAATCTTTCAGAAATTTGTGTGCCCAGCGTGGAAATAGTGTGGCTTAATTATTTGTATAACATGCCTGAGAGAAAGAGCATGTCAATTGACATACAACAACTAAAAGACAGCGACAAAAGAGAAGTTGACACAGAATCCTTAAACTGCATGCTGGAGTATAAATAGAACGAACTCAAGTAACGTTCCGTCGTTTCCTTTATGTACAGCAAGCATTCCAGTGCGACATTTCTCGACAGCTGCAACATCGGTGTGCACTCGAAACGTAAGCCGGAGAAACTGGTTTAAGAATAGGCGCGTAGTTCAAGAACGACACTTTCCTGAAGACGAAAGTTGGAGGCGTGGTGCAGAAAGACCTACCGATCACAGCTTGCTGGCGAATTGTGGAACAACGGGTTTTTATCAGGCAGTCCAAGATCCAAATATTTTCCATTGGGACTCTCTCTATCCCAATACCACATCTCCTGGTAATTTTTACCGCATTTGTCCATTTCCAGCTCTTAGTTTGACTATGAAAATTCGGACAAAAATCCAGTGCGTAAATAGTAGGTCAAACTGTGGCTCGTTGTTCTCAGCCGTATTTTGTAATAACATGCACCTAACAACAAACAGCCGAATCCAAAAATATCAATAAATGCTACGAGTTTTTAGTTTTCCTGCTCAGTAATAAACGAAAATATTTACAGAGACAGTAATATTTTAAGATGTTAACTGACTTTTCCGTCGGTGGTTGGCAGAACATAATAATAATAATATTAGAAAGGAGAACACTTCCTAATATTCTGCACGAACAGGCTTTCGGCTTCTCAGACCATCTTCAGGTGACACTGAATGTCGCAAGCACAGATAAACATAATGTGCGAAATACACGGATGTTATTTGTACAGAAGATGACAGAGTGTTTACGTAGGTGAACATACATTTTTTGTCACACAGAAATAATTACACTAATTAAAACGAGTTAAACAAAGCTTTTATGTGGAGATATATTTAACAACTCATGAGCGATAACATGCATTTATAGTCTGAGTCTGGTTTTTGTAAGGGAAATGTAATTTAACAAAGGGAAAAACGGAAAATGAGTCTGATCATTTAATACTAGGTGGGCATTCTGTGTTGATATCCAGTAGCGTCATCTTTCTGCTTTTCTTGACACAATGTAAAACTTTACATTCTACATCATATGAATGGTTTTCTGCTAAAAGATGATCAGCAAAGATTGAACCTTTCTTCCTTCATCTCCAGCTTCTTTCATGTTCACGTAGCCTAATTACCACAGCTCTCTCTGTCTGACTGACCAATATACACTTCTTCACACTTCTTGCAAATGATTTGGTATACACTATTCCATGCCGAGGTTTGCAATTTGTCTTTACTATTGAATAATATTTTTATATGCTATTGTTATTACAAACTGCAGGTCTGTATTTGCGAGACTAACTTTTTTACAACGCTGCCTGAAATGTTGCCAGTATATGGAATTTTGCACCAAGCTTTGTCGCTACTGAGTGACTGTTATTGACCAGCGTAGACAAATGGTGTAATTTTCTGCATTTTCTTTTTTCGTCGTGTGTTATAAATCAGAGCAGAGCTATGCCATTGCTGGGAGCAAAGGCAATTTCCGTTTCAATGTCTGCTTCAGATAATGGATCTGATATGAGGCCATGCACCACTGAATGAAAAACTGCGTGTTTGTGGTCGTATGGATGCTGGGAGATTGCAGGGATCACCGTATCAGTAGCTTTTACTAATATCTATATTAAGGACTAAGATATTTATAGAAGGGGCTTCCAACTCAATTGTTAACTTAATTTCCTTATGTCATGAGTTCGAATGCCGCAGTAATGTATCTAATTGTCTAGTGGTAATGGTCCACAAATACAGCACATCAAATATATACGTGAACCAGCACTTAATTTTGCATATTTGCTCGAAATTGTCCATGAATCTTTCAGATAGCGTAGGACTAAGAGGTGAACCCGTAGCTAGGCCATCAGACTGACTATAATACTTGTTTTGAAACTCGAAGTAATTCTGTTTTACACACATTAGAATAGCATCGATTATGTAATGAAATTCTACTGGATTTACTTTGGATTTGTGCAAAAGATCAGTTAATATATTTACAGATACATCAGTAGGAAAATTTGTAAATAAGCGAGCGACATCGAACGATACTAGTTTACAAATGGGTGGGATTTCAACGAGCTGATGAAAACCATCATCAGGTCAGGTAAAACTATTATGTCTGAAACCAATCATTTGTGTATCTCCACACAAAACCTTAGTGTAGCCCCCCCCCCCCCCCCACCACCACCTTTTTTAGTTAATGTGATTATTTATACGTGACAAAAATTTAATATTTATTTACGTGAACACCGTCATTCTTGTATTTTATATAAAGGTTGTATCTGTGTAAGTTGCATATCATGTTTATCTGTATTTCCGCCATTGTCACCTCAATATGGCCTACGGAGCGGAAAGCTGATTAGTTAGCGAACAAATATAATCATGCAGAAGATTATGAAGGGTTTTACTTTTTAATATCTTAACATGTGCGTACTATTAATTGAAATTGGTATCTCCGTCACTGCAGGGTTGGCGGATGTAAGAGGGGGAATGTTTTGTTGTTTGTCGTCCAATACTGACAACTAACGGGTGTGCGCGATTCGTACCGATCAGCTGCTATGGTATAAATTTTGACACAAAAGTTACATGGATTTGTGAATGCGCGCTATCGAGACGGACATTTTCATACGTGGTATTTGTAACGAACAATATGAAGTTAAACTGAGGCTACTGTAATGCAGTGCAATGAGTAGAAGAAGCAATCAGTAAACATTCGTGATCGTGCTTCGTAATGCATACTGCTTATCTGTAAGTAAAATTATTGTTAATAATCAATTACTCATCCGCTCACGTGATCAACACAACAGTTGGTCAGACAATTATGGTATCACAACTTTGGGGTCACAGAGGGTCTGAAACACAGAACACTCCACGCGAAGTGATCCGAACTTTTATTGACTAGTACTTTGGGGCCAGCACCCAAGATTTAGCGCCCTTTCTATAGCTGCTCGGTGGGGGGGGGGGGGGGGGGGCTCATTACATACTACTTTTTGTACGTTACCAATTAATAATACATAAGATCGGTACATATGCGGTCCGAGGTCCCAGTCCACACTACTGGTCCCTGAGAGAAAACGTTTGACGTCTACTGTTCTAGGTACTCTTGTTTTCGTTCTGCTCAAACATTTTCTACCAAAAAGAAAGAAAAGAGGGAGAAAAAATGGGAAACTAAATTACAAATCACATTCACTTCTATACGCAACAAGTCTCGACAACGGCTTACTTTGTTAGGCGTTCACGATGCTAACATTGTCTACGTCGTAAGCAGCTCTCCGCGCCCATTCAAACGACGCGTTCTGTGCAACGCATTCAGATCGCCTGATGAGGACTTGATAATATGTCGAAACTTGTGTCACCTCGGAATGAAATACGTTGCTGATACCCTACAGCAGTATCTGCAGCGAGGGGGGTACGTAACAGAGATACGTTATTTATACAGAAACCAGTTTCTCAGCTTGGTGAGTGCACACAGGTTGTAACGGGGCTCGGTAAGATACACACACACACACACACACACACACACACACACATACGGCTGTCCTCGGTTAGCTCGGCTTTCTCCCTAAGCGCGCAGCAATTACGATCCTCCAGATGGACATTTCAGCAGCTTCGCTTTTCTCTGTCACTTACCGGCGTCTCTCGTTTGCCGGACAGCGCCTACATCTGCAAAAGAAAGAGAAAAGCAAGATGTTAGAGATCGTATCATAGAGGTGAGCTAAGCTTCAAAAGTACATAAGTATTATTCACAAATACATCGTGTGGATATAAAGAAAACTGGGAATCTACAGGGTGGCCGGAAAGTAACTCCCTATTTTCAATTTCTGTTGGTGTTATGTGTAGATAGCAATGGAAGTTATCCTGTTTTATAGATCAAAGTTTGCAATTTTTCATATTTTTCCAGATCCAGTGAAGTTTTTGATGCTCGTTTGAAGCGACAGATATGCCACGACGATTACGCATTAGGGAGAGAGTAAAAGTAACAGCAATATTTGAGGAGTGGCAATTTGTAATTCACGTGCGGCGGAGACGGTGGAACCAAGATGGGAGAAAAGCTGTTCTGGGTGCGAAAACAGTCAAAAATTGCCAGAGAATACTGAGACTATCGGAAGCGTCGTGGACATCAAGAGAACAGGGAGGCACTCGACTTCGGAATCAGAGGGAAAGGTGGCTACAGCGAAAGCGTAGGGAAACAACCGAAAAATTTGAAAGCAAGTAAGTAACCACGTCCGGATGAAATCCCGATTCTGTTATACAAAGAGTACTCCACGGCATTGCCCCTTACCTAGCTTGCATTTATAGCAAATCTCTTGCCCAGCGCAAAGTCTCAAGCGATTGGAAAAAAGTGCAGGTGACTCCTACACATAAGAAGAGTGAAAATTACTGACCAGTATGCGCAAATTCGGTTTGCTGGACAATCCTTGAACATATTCTCAGTTGGAATATAATAAATTTTAGTGAGAACGAGAAGCTTATGTCCACGAATCAGCACGGTTTTAGAAAGCATCGCTCGTGCGAAACTCAGCTTGCCCTTTTCTCACATGTTATATTACGAACTATGGATGAAGGACAGCCGACCGGTGTGGCCGTGCGGTTCTAGGCGCGTCAGTCTGGAACAACGTGACCGCTGCGGTCGCAGCTTCGAATCCTGCCTCGGGCATGGATGTGTGTGATGTCCTTAGGTTAGTTAGGTTTAAGTAGTTCTAAGTTCTAGGGCACTGATGACCACAGATGTTAAGTCCCACAGTGCTCAGAGCCATTTGAACCATTTAACTTCAGTGATCTGACGGGAACCGATGTTATCAAAGTGGCAAGGCCGTTACTACAGATGATCAAAATCAACTGCAAAATAATTTAGACAAGATATATGTATGGTGCGAAAAGCAATGGACTGTAAATAATGAAAAGTGTGAGTAATAAATGGAAAAATGTAAGTATTAAATGGAATCCACAAAATGTCAGTTACACGATAAATCACCTAAATCTGAAGACTGTGAATTCAACTAAATACTTAGGGATTACAATAACGAATAGCTTAAACTGTCACGACCTTACAGGTAATTATGTGGGAAAGCTAACCAAAGAATGCGATTTATTGATTTAGAAGATGCAACACTGAGGTGAAAAAATCCATGAAATAGGGATATGCACATATCGTGTACAAAAGGTATAAAAGGGCAGTTACTCAGGTGACTCATGTGAAAAAGTTCCGACGTGACTATACTCACACGACGGGAATTAATACTCTCTGATCGCGGAATGGTAGCTGGAGCTCGACGCTTGGGGTATTCCATTTCAAAAATCGTTAGGGAATTCAATATTGTGCAGAGAATAAGAGATTTCTGGCTTTACCTCTCACCACTGACAACGCAGTGGCCGATGGTCGCCACTTAACGACCGGCTTTTGCGTAGAGATGTAAGTGCTAACTGACAAGCAAAACTGTGTGAAATGACCGCAGAAATCAATGTGGGACGTACGAGGACCGTATCCTATAGGACTGTGCGGCGAAATTTGGCGTCAATGGGCTAAGGCAGCAGACGAACGATGCGAGTGCCTTTGCTAACAGCACGGCATCGTTTGCGGCGCCTGCTCTGGGCTCGTGACCATATCAATTGGACACTAGACGATAGGAAAACTGTAGTCTGGTCAGATGAGTCCTCACTTCATTTCCTAAGAGCTGATGACAGCGTTCGAGTGTAGCGCAGACCCCATGAAGCCATGGACTCAGGTTGTCAACGAGACAACAAGGCAAACTAGTGGTAGCTCCATAATGCAGTCGGCCCTGTTTACATGGAATGAACCGATCATTGAATTAAACGGTTATGTTCTGCTATCGGGAGACTATCTGCAGCCATTCATGGACTTCATGTTCCCAAACAACGATGGAATTTTTACGGATGACAATGCGCCATGTCATCAAAAATGGCTCTGAGCACTATGGGACTTAACTTCTGAGGTCATCAGTCCCCTAGAACTTAGAATTACTTAAACCTAACTAACCTGAGGACATCACACACATCCATGGCCGAGGCAGGATTCGAACCTGCGACCGTAGCAGTCGCGCGGCTCCGGACTGAGCTCCTAGAACCGCTAGACCAACGCGGCCGGCCATGTCATCAGGCCGCAATTGTTCTTGATCTGTATGAAGAACTTTGTGAACAATTCGAGCGAATGATCTGGCCAACCAAATCGCCTGACATGAATCCCATAGAATATTTATGGGACATTATCGAGGAGTCGGTTCGTGCCCGAAATACTGCACCGGCAACACTTCCAAAGTCTTGTTGACTCCATGCCATGTCGACTTGCTGCACTATATTGGGTAAAAGGAGTACGACACGATATTAGGAGGTACCCCATGACTTTTGTCAACTTAGTGTAAAAAGACTGCCCACACTGCGCCTGTCCGTCCATTTTTGGAGTTTTGCTGCATGGTTTGGTGTCCAGATCAGGACATGGGAAAAGTTCAACGACGGGCAGGTGGTGGTGGGTCAGGGGGGGAAGGGAGGGAGGGAGGGAGGGAGGGAGGGAGGGAGGGAGAGAGAGAGAGAGAGAGAGAGAGAGAGAGAGAGAAAGAGAGAGAGAGAGAGATGAGAGATATGGGGGTCACTGATATAATACGAGAATTGGTGTGGCAGTCATTAGAACAAAGGCGTTTTCCGTTGCTGCGATATCTGTTCAAGAAGTTTCAATCATCAACTTTCTCCCCCGAATGCGAAAATATCTTACTGACGCCCACTTACAGCGGGTGAAATGATCATCGTAATAAAATAAGAGACACCAGAGCTCTCACGGAAAGATTTAAGTATTCGTTTTTCCCACTCTCTATTGAAGAGTGGATGATGATGATGATGATGAAGTCCCATACTCCTTGACAGATGGTAGAGGAATGATGTGGGAGACCCACACTGCCGTACTAGGTAAGGTCCTAGTGGAGGTAGTTTGCCATTGCCTTCCTCCGACTGTAATGAGGATGAATGATGATGATGAAGACACCACAACAACACCCAGTCATCTCGAAGCAGGTAAAAATCCCTGACTCCTTGTCAGAGCGTAGGGGAGATCCGCACCACCGTACGAGGAAAGGTCCTAGTGGAGGTGGTTTACCATTGCCTTCCTCCGACCGTAATGAGGATGAATGATGACGATGAAGACACCACAACAACACCCAGTCATCTCGAAGCAGGTAAAAATCCCTGACTCCTTGACAGAGCGTAGGGGAGATATGCACCGCCGTACGAGGAAAGGTCCTAGTGGAGGTGGTTTGCCATTGCCTTCCTCCGACTGTAATGAGGATGAATGATGATTAAGACGACACAACAACACGCAGTCATCTCGAGGCAGGTGAAAATCCCTGACTCCTTGACAGAGCGTAGGGGAGATCCGCACCACGGTACGAGGAAAGGTCGTAGTGGAAGTGGTTTGCCATTGCCTTCCTCCGACTGTAATGAGGATGAATGATGGTGAAGACGACACAACAACACGCAGTCATCTCGAGGCAGGTGAAAATACCTGACCCATTGACAGAGCGTAGGGGAACAATGCGCGAGATCCGCACCACTGTACTATGCAAGGTCCTGGTGGAGGTGGTTTCCCATTGCCTTCCTCCGACCGTAATAAGGATGAATGATGGTGAAGACGACACAACAACACCCAGTCATCTCGAGGCAGGTGAAAATCCTTGACCCCGCCGGAAATCGAACCCTGGACCCTGTGCTCGGGAAGCGAGCACGCTACCGCGAGACCACGACCTCCGGACAGAAGGTATTCTCACTGGGCAGAGCTTCGTAGCTCCCCGTCACATCCCGCTGTCCCTGGAACGTCTTCTCAGCAGCCTTTCAATGCGCGCCGCAACTGACCTTATCGGAGGATTTATAATGTCTGTATTTATTCTCTGGCTTGGACGAGCAAAATGTGGTAGTTTTGCAGTCGGCCGAACGCTCGCGGTACTTCGGGCATAAATCACCACTGGCAGCCTTCATTACGGAGATACAGGATTTCCCGTTATATAAGTCAATTGATTCCCAATTATGCACGACCCAGCGCGCGAACGGCGTAGTAACGTCGAGGTGACCTCCGTCTGTAAACGCTTTCAAGCTGAAAGGCGCTTGTCGAAGGAATCGGCTGTTGCCTGACGAATTCATTAAAACAGAGCCTGCAACGACACACTACATTTCCATCACTGCACAGGGACACATTTTCAAAATAATCATCGCAAAATTTACACATCAGGGTGTGAAAACGACATTTCTTTCGAATGTTGTATACTACTAATTCCGAACCGTACATTCACTTTTCTGTAAATATTTTGATCCTTGCAACACTACGTTTGTACGAGGGGCTTTCAGTAAGCAATGCAACACTTTTTTCTCTGCCAATTTCGGCTGAAAAAACGCGGAATTTGTTGCGGCCTATAGTTTCATGAAGTTCCAACAGTTGGTGCCTATAGAGAGTTTCTTTTGACGGAAAACAGGAGCATCGCAGGTATCCATAGGCGCTCGGGGAATGTCTACGGATACCTGCCAGTGAAAAAAAGCACGCTGAGTCGTTGGGCGAGGCGTGTCGTCATCGCAACAAGGTCGCGAAAACCTGTTCTATCTCCCGCGTGCCGGCCTGCAGCACACAGCTGTGACTCCTGTAGTCGTGGAACGTGCGGACACTCTCATTCTAAGTGATCGACTTGTCACAATCAAACCCTTCGTTGCAAAACTGGATGTCTCTGCTGCTACTACTGACGCACTCGTCCACCAATTGGATTACTCAAAGCTGACCGAACGAAGTGGCGCAGTGGTTAGCACACTGGACTCGCATTCGGGAGGCGATGGTTCAATCCCGCGTCCGGCCATCCTCATTTAGGTTTTCCGTGATTTCCCTAAATCGCTGCAGGAAAATGCCGGGATGGTTCCTTTGAAAGGGCACGGTCGGCTTCCTTCCTCGTCCTTCCCTAATCCGATGAGACCGATGATCTCGCAGTTTGGTCTCTTCCCCCCAAACAACCCAACCCCAATCCAACTCAAAGCTGTGTGTTCGCTGGGTTCCTCGCAGCGCAATAGAAATCCATAAAGAGCAACGACGGACCATCTTTACTGAAATGCTTGCATGTTACGACGCTGATCGTGACAGTTTTGATGAGCATCGGCACAGCCGATGAAACATGGGATCATCACTTTGATCGGAAACTAAACGGCAGTCCATAGACTGGTGCCACACCACCCATACTCCGAAGAAAAAATTCAAAGCCGCACACTCAGGTGGTAAAGTCATGGCAAAGGGTCTTCTGGGACTCTGAAGGGCTTATTCTGCTGCATGTCTTCCCTCACTATTTTCGGGAAGCAGTACTTGGATGATGGGGTGTTGCAGCAAGACAATGGCTCCGATGTCGATCAGTAGAGTGGTACCATGCGGGCGTACAGGCCCTCTCAGAAACGTATCGTAAGGCTGTCGCATTGAACGAAGATATTGTTGAAAAATAGGGTTTTGTAGCCAAAAGAGTGGAGAGTAATGCGGTGTACTGGAATACTGAATAAACACAACATGCTTTAAAAAAAAGTGTTGGAATACTTAGTTAACCGTCCTCGTATCTTTCATTTCCAGTGCAGTACGTAAGATAGCTTAAACAAGAAATATTGTTAAAATACGTAGGTACATTCGCAAAGAGAGTTTCGCTAGAGCTTGTTGTTGAGGTGGTGGCCTTCAGTCCGAAGTTGTTTGATGCAGCTCTCCATGGATCTCAATTTTCTGTAAGCCTCCACCTACAAATAACTGTCGCAACCTACATCCATTTCACCATGCTTTCTGTATTCATCACTTGGTCTCCAAAAATGGTTCAAATGGCTCTGGACACTATGGGACTTAACTTCTGAGGTCATCAGTCCCCTAGAATTTAGAACTACTTAAACCTAACTAACCTAAGGACATAACACGCACCCATTCCCGAGGCAGAATTCGAACCTGCGACCGTAGCGGTCGCGCGGCTCCAGACTGTAGCGCCTAGAACCGCTCGGCCACCCCAGCCGGCACTTGGTCTCCCTCTACATCTCCTTCGTGTATGGGATCATCGAGATTGTACTCGACTGGATTCGTGGAAACGTGTAACGTAGCTGAATGAATCACGTTTCTTGTTACGCCAGTTCGACGGTCGCGTCTGAATATGCTACCATCCAGCCCAACGGCTACTGGAAACTTGCGCTGATCCACGAAAGCAGGCCGGTGGAGCTTGTACGATGTTATGGCGATCATTCACGTGGGCTCGCATGGGACAACTGTCGACTACTTTAACATTATTGGAGGCCAACAGTATACCTTCAAATGTAATGTCTTCCCCACTGGATATGGAATCTTCCAGCAGGATAACTTCCCTGCCGGCCGCGGTGGTCTAGCGGTTCGGGCGCTCAGTCCGGAACCGCGCGACTACTACGGTCGCAGGTTCGAATCCTGCCTCGGGCATGGATGTGTGTGATGTCCTTAGGGTAGTTAGGTTTAAGTAGTTCTAAGTTCTAAGGGACTGATGACCACAGATATTAAGTCCCATAGTGCTCAGAGCCATTTAAACCATTTTATAACTTCCCGTATCACAAGGCCAGAATCGTGCTACAGTAGCCTGAGCAGCTTGATAGCGAGCTCTCGTTGATGTCTTGAACACCAACTCCGCCCGATCTGAACCCAATAGGACACATTTGGGACTCTACCAGCCCGTGATATACGGGAACTGCAAGACCTGTGTGTAGACATCTGGTGTAACATACCTTTGGAAACCTACCGAGGACTTCTCGAGCGGCTGCTCTACTGCGTCCAAAACGTGGGCTGTAATGTTATGTGAGCTTCACTGCCCCCTTTTTTTTAACTAATTTGTGTCTGATTTTATTTTGATAAGCTCAGTAATGTATGTAAATACCGTAAATGTAAATTTGATTCAGAAAGTACTTGAAGTGAAGAGAAGCGCTGCTGGACAGCAAGAAACTCTTTAGCGCGCAATGCCCGCAATGATAGTAGTTGTGAATCTTTGAGTATGGACTCATAAAAAAAAAAAAAAAAAAAAAAAATTGTTTAAAAAAAAAAAAAAAAAGAGAACTGTTAATCCGTATCTTGTGGAAAGAGGACGTGTAGCTAGCCCGTCGCTCAGAACTTGTTGTTACATTTAATGAAAATTGAAATTTTAGTGATAAACCCAGTAAAGTATGCGTAACAGTTGCCAAACATTTATGTGTACAAATTTTCTGGAAGTGAAAAGTAGAAATATCTTGATTTTAGAAAAGGAGGTGAACTTCATTGTCGTCGCCGGCTATGAATCGACGGAATTGTAAGTGTACAAAGTTCACTAAAATACAGTAAAAGAAATGCATTCTCTAAAGTTTTCATTCAATAAGTAACAACCTCTCATAATTTCTTAATTACAGTAATTGGATTATGTTCTTGCACAATAGTATAGTGCTGAAATCCACTGACCAGTTTTGATGTAGCAGGACGTGCAGTTTGAAGGAAGTTTGTGTGCCAAGCAATCTCATTTCCTCACGAAAAGCAGACTGCTGTTTGGTCTTATTTACTTACAACAGTGGTCCCTTAGGTATGAAAATCTACGAAAACTTGGGCTCAAAGCTATCCGCAATACGGCCAAATAACTAACAGAGTCGTATTTTAAACCCTAAAGAACAATAACTTCCCCCATATTGCAATACGTCAACAACTGGTGCAGAAGCCGATCATTCGAGGAGGCAGCAACCATGGAGGCAGTTGCGACTTAAAGTAAAAATCTCAATAAAAAATCAGTCTCTCTCTCTGACTCTCTCTCTCCAAACACATACATAAATATTCATTTAAAAAAAGGACATTTTATACGGTGATATTGCTTTAGTTCATTAGCGTAAATCATTCATGCAGCAAAAGTAAGTGTGCAGACAGCTGATCATCGGGAAACGTCATTTATGGAGCAGTGGATGACACGCGGCTGATGGTGACAATGACCACTGAGTGGTCCTGAACTCCTGCGCCACACCACGGGACTTTCCCGGCCATGTGAGATTCGCCTTCCGTGGCCCGGGACGTGGGAACTACGGAGAACACCTAACTGATGGCTTCCACGTCTCCGGCTCTGCAGACAGCGTCCGCTGCTGGGAACCGGGAAGAGACGCAACGTGCCCCTCACAATGGGCCTAATTGTTTTCCGACTGCGGCTCCAGCGAGAGTCCTTTGTCTGCGTTAGTGCTACGCTGATGACACGGCGCATGGCCACGACGCCCAGACACTACTACCGCGTGGTCCCACAGCAACGGGTTTCACGTACAAGCTTCTGGTAATTAACAGACCAATATACACTGACGATAAAAATCCCAACACCAAGGATAATTAGTGTAACGACATTTCGAGAATACATTTCTACACTACTGGCCATTAAAATTGCAACACCAAGAAGAAATGCAGATGATAAACGGGTATTCAGTGGACAAATGTATTATACTAAAACTGACATGTGATTACATTTTCACGCAGTTTGGGTGCATAGATCCTGAGAAATCAGTACCCAGAACAACCACCTCTGGCCGTAATAACGGCCTTGATACGCCTGGGCATTGAGTCAAACAGAGCTCGGATGGCGTGTACAGGTACATCTGCCCATGCAGCTTCAACACGATAACACAGTTCATCAAGAATAGTGACTGGCGTATTGTGACGAGCCAGTTGCTCGGCCACCATTGACCAGACGTTTTCAATTGGTGAGAGATCTGGAGAATGTGCTGGCCAGTACAGCAGTCGAACATTTTCTGTATCCAGAAAGACCCGTACAGGACCTGCAACATGCGGTCGTGCGTTGTCCTGCTGAAATGTAGGGTATCGCAGGGATCGAATGAAGGGTAGAGCCACGGGTCGTAACACATCTGAAATGTAACGTCCACTGTTCAAAGTGCCGTCAATGGGAACAAGAGGTGACCAAGAGGTGTAACCAATGGCACCCCATAATATCACGCCGGGTGATACGCCGGTATGGCGATGACGAATACACGCTTCCAATGAGCGTTCACCGCGATGTCGCCAAACACGGATGCGAACATCATGATGCCATGGTCTCCGAGCTGATGGTCCATGCCGCTGCAAACGCCATCGAGCTGTTCATGCAGATGGTTGTTGTCTTGCAAACGTCCCCATTTGTTGACTCAGGGATCGAGACGTGGCTGCACGATCCGTTACAGCGATGCGGATAAGATGCCTGTCATCTCGACTGCTAGTGATACGAGGCCGTTCCGATCCAGTACGGCGTTCCCTATTACCCTCCTGAACCCACCGATTGCATATTCTGCTAGCAGTCATTGGATCTTGACCAACGCGAGCGGCAGTGTCGCGATACGATAAACCGCAATCGCGATAGGCTACAATCCGACCTTTATCAAAGTCGGAAACGTGATGGTAAGCATTTCTGCTCCTTACACGAGGCATCACAACAACGTTTCACCAGGCAACGCCGGTCAAGTGCTGTTTGTGTATGAGAAATCGGTTGGAAACTTTCCTCATGTCAGCATGTTGTAGGTGTCGCCACCGGCGCCACCCTTGTGTGAATGCTCTGTCGGTTAAATTTCACGTCTGTAGCACGTCATCTTCGTTGTGTAGCAATTGTAATGGCCAGTAGTGTATATGTAACATATTTACGCGATTAACGATGCAAGTTCACAAGTTAATGTAAATAGGAGAGAGCCCATTGCAGATGTGAAACGCTGATACATTAACAAGTGGTGTAACGTAAGCATGAAGACGAGCATGTCAGTTTATGGGACGAACCTCCATGACTGTTGCACTTGGTCGTTCAATACATGGGCGATTGTCGCTGGTTGTGGATGACGCTCGAGCTCGTCCGATGATGTCCCATATGTGCTCGATTGGAGACAGAACTGGTGATGGAGCGGGCCAAGGCAACATGTCGACACTTTTTAGAGTATGTTGGGTTTCAACAGCAGTACGCCTGTTGGAAAACACACCCTGGAATGCTGTTCATGAATGGCAGCACAACACGTCGAGTCACCAGACTGACGTACAAGTTTGCAGTCAGAGTGCGTGGGATGACTGCTGGAGTGCTCCTGCTGTTATACGGAATCGCACCCCTGACCACGACTACAGGTGACGGTCCAGTGTGTCCAGCACGCAGACAGGTTGGCTGCTGGCCCTAAATTGGCCTCCTCCTAACCAACAGACGATCATCACTGGCAACGGAGTAGAACCAGCTTCATCAAAAAACACAACAGACCTTCATCTGCCCTCCTAGGGGCTCTCGCTTGACGCCACTGAAGTCGTAAATGGTGGTGTTTTAGGGTCAGTGGAATGCACGCTGCAGAGCGTCTTGCTCGGAGCTATCCTTGAAGTAACCGATTTGTAACAGTTCGTTAACACTCTTCGATGTATGGCATTCCATTTATTGTGGGGATTGTTCTGTACAGTTGTAGAGCTGAACGCGTTGTATTTACAGGGCGTCACTCCTAATAGTCGTCAGTCCCGTTTTTTTCTGGTGCTTCGGGAGATACATGCAATGTCGCTTTTGCTATGTGTACATGGAATCTGCCCAAACAAATATTGCCCATCACATGTGCGATGCACAGTGTCAACGGAAAGCGTCGGTTTGTATCTCGTTACAAACAAAACGACTTTTAAAGCGGAATTTTACATGCCCATTTCGTAGAGTGGTTCCAAAATATTATAGGGGATATTCATTTTATCGATGTCTGCTAACAGGGACAGTGAAACACGAGGGAGAGTACCGCCCTGGTCCACCCTGCAGCAGCGCTGCTTTGTCGCTGTTGGAGTACTGGTTGTTTTTCACGATTTACTGTCCCTGTCAGTACACATCGATAAAATGAATATGTCTCTGCACTAATTTGGGCCGTTCTGTCTAATGTGCGCGTAAAATTCGATTTTAAAAGTAATTCTGTTTCTAAAGGGGAAACAAACTCAAGCTTCCCATTGACACTGTGCGTCGCATGAGACACGTGATGAGCAGAATTTGTTTAGGCTGACCCCAGCTACACATCGGAAAAATGAAACTGCAAATATCTGCCGAAACACCAGAGGAAATGCACCTCTATTAGGAGACAAACAGTATATATGTGAGGGTATTTTTCGTCAAATGGAAAGACAGAGCTCATTCTAAAACAGTTCAATAGTTAAGTTAAACTCATTATTTACATGGATTCATGAAGGTATGTTCCAACTTTGCATTTCACTCCTTTTATGTATGAAGCATCTACCGTGACGATTTGCGATGTTGCTAGTCAGCGTGTGTCGCCTGGGAGAAGCGTTATCTCGGTCTCAGTACTCCAGATGGCCGATTTTCTTTTTTCAAGCAACTGAGCAACGACAGAAAATGGCAAAAATGACTATCATGATTTAAAAACTGTTCAAATGTGTGTGAAATCTTATGGGACTTAACTGCTAAGGTCATCAGTCCCTAAGTTTACACACTACTTAACCTAAATTATCCTAAGAACAAAGACACACACCCATTCCCGAGAGAGGACTCGAACCTCCGCCGGGACCAGCCGCACAGTCCATGACTGCAGCGCCTCAGACCGCTCGGCTAATCCCGCGCGGCACTATCATGATTTACAATTTACTCTGTTTCTATATATGTGCCTATTTTTAATTTCTCTTACATATACAAGAAACAACAGCAAACGATAATTAAATCAAGACCCTACACCGTCGACAGGCGCTGACATACATCAACGGAGACAGTTGAAAATGTGTGCCCCGACCGGGACTCGAACCCGGGATCTCCTGCTCACATGGTAGACGCTCTATCCATCTGAGCCACCGAAGGCACAGAGGACAGTGCGTCTGCAGGGATTTATCCCTTGCACGCTCCCCGTGAGACCACATTTTCAACTTAATGTCCACACACTACATTCGTAGTGCCCCTGCCCACTACACTCATTACTCGTGGCAGACAGTCTGACCGAGTCCCGTAAGAGTTCGGGCAATGCGTGCGCATCCGCACAGAAGAAGGAGGTCATGGCCGGTTAGTCTGAACTATATATGGTGATGGTATCTGTTCTTACGGACATGTCCGAAAGAACAGATACCATCTTCATATATACCATCTCCAAATACACAACAGTAGACCTCCCGCACAAACTTGTGGAACTTGGTATCGCGTGATCTGGTGGCTACAGAGTTGCCCACGGCAAGAGCGTAAGGACGTACTCAGATTTCATGAAATGATGAAATAATTTTGAGATTAGTAAATAGTTGTACAGACACTTGTTGCTAGTCAAGTGTCCTTTACATGTTCAAACTGATACACATGCCTTCTGTTTACAGTGCAGGTAGCGAGTTCTATTTTCATAGAGTACGTGAGGGTCGTATGGAGTGGGACCCCTACCACGCCCCGCTTCTCAGTGGGTACGCCCTTGCGTCGCACTATTAGACTCTTGTGACATTTACGGATGTTGGTTCGGGTGCTTTCGGGTTCGCGCCAGTTGTGCAGCGTGGGAACGGGACCCTTCTCCCAGACCGTTAGTTCATCGCATGGCGGCGGCTTTCCTCCTCGGCGGGGAGATTAATTTCTCGGTGGCGCCCCGCGAGGACGCAACTGCACTTTCGCCAGCGCGGCCTCTGCCTGCTAATTGACGAACTGTGCGAACACGCAACGGCTGGAGAGCAGACTGACGAGACGGCGGCCGTGGGACGTCGTTAGAGTCGCAGGCGAGTCCCGAGGGTGAAAAACTTCGTCTTTCTCACCGGAAACTGACGTACGGGGAGGGAGACAGAACTTTCATCATCATCTACACACGATGTTATAGGCAGAGGACCTGCTACTGCGTCTCCCAAAGAGTTGCCTCACTCTCTTCCACGGTGTCGCAACGTTTCTCCCCTCCCCCTACAGGACTCAGAAAATAGCTACCATTTGCAAGAACGCATTACGATTTCTCCATGCCCTAAGGAAATTTCAGGGTCGTTTAATAAGCAACACATTCTTTTCTCGGCTAATTTAGGTTGAAAAAATGTGGAATGTTGTGTGACATCGTGGAAAATGTTCCACCCTGTTTGCCTGCCTCGTTCGGTGGACGTACTGGATCAACTGACGCCCCACTCTTGCCCGGTCGTCTGGGCAGTTGCTTCGCTTGCGGTCGTCCGTGTTTACAAATTTTTTCCAGTCTTATAGGGTCCGTTTCTCTTTTCCGCATGGTTCTTCCAGTTTCTTTTCCTTTTCTCGATCCATTCCTTTATAATTTATATTACGCACTGTCTACCCGTCTATACATTTGTTTTCTTGTCCTACATGGTTACTTCTTGGATCTGTTTTTGTACTTTCATCTCCACTGTCATTATTCTTTGTTTCATCTTTTTCGTTCACTCACTAGTTTCTGGCCCATGTATCATACCCTGACGAATCATTGTTGTATATATTTTTATTTTCCCCTCAGTTCTCATAAATTTAATAATTTTTTCATAATGCGGGGCCACAGTCATAATATATTTCTTTAAAGTCAGTACCACCATTAGACTGTTGTTTATTTGGAGTGTTACATTTACACTATCACGGTTTCGGCTTCAAAGTGCCATTATCAAGTGTTTTAAGTGTTATACAGTGCCTAAGATGTCATACTCTCGTATTTAAAATACACTATGTGTCTAATAGTGTAATTTAAATAAGAAAGTATGTCATCTTAGGCACTACATAAGACTTAAAACACTTAAACACTTGAAAATGGCACTTTGAAGCCGAAATCGTGATGGTGTAAGTGTAAATGTAACACTGCAAATAAGCAAGTCTAATGGCGGTACTGACTTTAAGGGTCTCATAAATTTGTTTCTCAGTACAGTGCTTTGCAGGAATCCGGCTACCCGTATTGCCTTTTTCACTTGGCTTTCCATTTCTATGGTTAAGGATTCATAGCCGGTGATAACAGTGCATAGATAATTAAGGCTCATCAGTCGACATACTGTCCACTTCTAATTTACATCTGTCAGATATTTTTGTTATTACAATAAGTGATTTTTTTGGACGAGATTTACATTTAATATTGCTTAGCTATTTTACTGAATTGGTGAAGTGACCTTTGTAAATTATCCTTATTGTTGCTATCAGTGCAGCCTCATCAGCATATTTGCGACTGTATTTCCCATTTTGAATCCTGGTTGCTCTCTTGCGGCATCAATGACGTGGCCCGTTATTGAACAGGAGTATGCTTAATAAATCTCCTTGTCTAATTCCTTTATCTATTATAATGTCCGTCAGCATATTTGCGACTGTATTTCCCATTTTGAATCCTGGTTGCTCTCTTGCGGCATCAATGACGTGGCCCGTTATTGAACAGGAGTATGCTTAATAAATCTCCTTGTCTAATTCCTTTATCTATTATAATGTCCGTCAGCATATTTGCGACTGTATTTCCCATTTTGAATCCTGGTTGCTCTCTTGCGGCATCAATGACGTGGCCCGTTATTGAACAGGAGTATGCTTAATAAATCTCCTTGTCTAATTCCTTTATCTATTATAATGTCCGTCCCAGATAGCTGAGTGCTGCCGGCACGGTAGCTCAGCGTGTTCGGTCAGAGAGCTGGTTGGCCTCTGCAATAAGAAACTGAGTGAAAGAATCAACAACGAACTTGAACGGAAGTCATGTGACGTCCGCAACGACCAAACACAACGATCAACTAAAAAAGTGGTCAGCACGACAGAATGTCAATCCTAAGGGCCCGGGTTCGATTCCCGGTTGGGTCGGAGATTTTCTCCGCTCAGGGACTGGGTGTTGTCCTTATCATCGACATTTCATCTCCATCGACACGCAAGTCGCCGAAGTGGCGTCAAATCGAAAGACTTTCACCCGGCGAACGGTCTACCCGACGGGAAGCCCTAGCCACACATCAGGCAGGATCTGTTATAATTTCATCTGTCAATCCTCGTTTGATATTGTTTAATTACGTGTAAATATATCTTCTATTATTCTGACTAAACCCATTCGCACTCTTTGGTCGATTGAGTTTTGAATTATATCCTTTTTTGTAATCGTGTCAAGGGCTTCTGAAGTCCTTAACAATAGCAAGGACACGACTCTTAAATGACCTCTCTTATTATATCAGAAAAATGATTAACATTTGATGCTTCGAGAGACAGGTACAGACTTGATCTATCGTGTGTGGGTTCAAAAAATTTGCCCATTATTAGTCTCGTAGGTATTACTGATTGAAATTTGGAGGTATTTTGTCACAAAAGGTTCAAATGGCTCTAACAAGGGAACCTCCTCATCGCACCCCCCTCAGATTTAGATATAAGTTGGCACAGTGGATAGGTCTTGAAAAACTGAACACAGATCAATCGAGAAAACAGGAAGAAGTTGTGTGGAACTATGAAAAAAATAAGCTAAATATACAAACTGAGTAGTCCATGTGTAAGATAGGCAACATCAAGGACAGCATGAGCTCAGGAGCGCCGTGGTCCCGTGGTTAGCGTGAGCAGCTGCGGAACGAAAGGTTCTTGGTTCAAGTTTAATTTTTTATTTTCAGACAATTATCAAAGTTCAAGCACTCACACATAATCAACTTCGCTCTCTAAAATTCCAGGACATGTTCAAATTTGCTTGGACATATGCAGGATTTGACGGTCTACACAGGGAAAAATTTGAAAATGTTAAAAATATGTGTTTTGACAGAGCACAGGGAAACTGTGCGACTGTGAAACTGTTGCATTCATTTGTTGCAGTTTATGTGACAAACTCTTATGTTTTCATCACTTTTCTGGGAGTGATTATTACGTCCACAAGAAAACCTAAATCGGGCAAGGTAGAAAAATTTTACCCATTCGCCAAGTGTACAAGTTAGGTGGGTCGACAACATATTCCTGTCGTGTGACGCACATGCCGTCACCAGTGTCGTATAGAATATAACAGACGTGTTTTCCTGTGGAGGAATCGGTTGACCTATGACGTTGCAATCAAATGTTTTCAGTTCCCATTGGAGAGGCACGTCCTTTCGTCTACCAATCGCACGGTTTTGCGGTGCGGTCGCAAAACACAGACACTAAACTTATTACAGTGAACAGAGACGTCAATGTACGAACGGTCAGATCATAACGTTGCGAAAATAAAGAAAGAAAACTTTTCACTCGAGGAAAGACTTGAACCAAGGACCTCTCGTTCCGCAGCTGCTCACGCTAACCACGGGACCACGGCGCTGCTGTGCTCACACTCTCCTTGATGTTGCATGTCTTGCGCGTGGACTACTCAGCTTTTATATTTTGCTTATTTTTTTATACTTCCACATAACTTCTTCCTGTTTTCTCGATTGATCTGTGTTCAGTTTTTCAAGGCCTATCCACTGTGCCAACTTATGCCTAAATCTGAGGGGGGTGCGATGGGCAGGTTCCCTTGTACGCACTATGGGACTTAACATCTGAGGTCATCAGTCCCCTAGAACGTAGAACTACTTAAAGCTAACTAACCTAATGACATCACACACATTCATGCCCGAGGCAGGATTCGAACCTACGAACGTACCAGCAGCGCGGGTCCGGACTCAAGTGCCTAGAACCGCTCGGCCAGTCACACAAGGAAGTTCGGCCGACCACCAGTGTAACGAGCGTATAGACGTTTTCAACTAAAAGTTGGGCAGTTTAGATAACCTTGGCAGAAGCGCCCACCTCCGAGTAGAGCAGGCTGAGCGGCGGCGGATGCACCCCGCCCAGCGGCCGTCGCCCGCGCAACAATCTGGAAGGACGCGCAGAACAATGCGGCGACCCACGCGACACGCCGACTCCCCATTGTCCGCCGCTGTCGCAAACGGCGCGTCCTGCTATTGCAGTAGGAGTGCCTCAGGAACACGACAGCAGGTACGTCACCTCTGGCACACCGCGCTACAGGGAGCAACTAGCAGCAAGTGGGCACGAGGCAGCCGGGCGTCATTCAATACGCCAGCCGCCTGCGTGCCGTAATTGGAGATCGGAAACGAGCTCCGTATACACTTCGTAACGTCGCCTGCGGATCCTATGACGTCAGCTGCGAACTACACGTCTTCGTACGTTCAGAGACTCGATTCGCCAGTCTGTGCCGCTGCCCATTAAACGGCAAACTCGTCCCTTGAGTCTGTAGTCGTTCGATACACTTCCTCACAGTCGTTTAATGAACAAAGTAAGAGCATATGGACTATCAGACCAATTGCGTGATTGGATTGAAGAGTTCCTAGATAACAGAACGCAGCATGTCATTCTCAATGGAGAGAAGTCTTCCGAAGTAAGACTTATTTCAGGTGTGCCGCAGGGGACTGTCGTAGGACCGTTGCTATTCACAATATACATAAATGACCTTGTGGATAACATCGGAAGTTCACTGAGGCTTTTTGCGGATGATGCTGTGGTTTATCGAGAGGTTGTAACAATGGAAAATTGTACTGAAATGCAGGAGGATCTGCAGCGAATTGACGAATGGTGCAGGGAATGGCAATTAAATCTCAGTGTAGACAAGTGTAATGTGCTGCGAATACATAGAAAGATAGATCCCTTATCATTTAGCTACAATATAGGAGGTCAGCAACTGGAAGCAGTTCAATTCCATAAATTATCTGGGAGTAGGCATTAGGAGTGATTTAAAATGGAATGATCATATAAAGTTGATCGTTGGTAAATCAGATGCCAGACTGAGATTCATTGGAAGAATCCTAAGGAAATGCAATCCGAAAACAAAGGAACTAGGTTACAGTACGCTTGTTCGCCCACTGCTTGAATACTGCTCAGTAGTGTGGGATCCGTACCAGACAGGGTTGATAGAAGACATAGAGAAGATCCAACGGAGAGCAGCGCGCTTCGTTACAGGATCATTTAGTAATCGCGAAAGCGTTACGGTGATGATAGATAAACTCCAGTGGAAGACCCTACAGGAGAGACTCTCAGTAGCTCGGTACGGGCTTTTGTCAAAGTTTCGAGAACATACCTTCACCGAAGAGTCAAGCAGTATATTGCTCCCTCCTACGTATATTTCACGAAGAGACCATGAGGATAAAATCAGAGAGACTAGAGCCCACACAGAAGCATACCGACAATCCTTCTTTGCACGAACAATACGAGACTGGAATAGAAGGGAGAACCGATAGAGGTACTCAAGGTGGCCTCCGCCACACACCGTCAGGTGGCTTGCGGAGTATGGATGTAGATGTAGATGTAGTCAGGGACAGGATGACTATACCAGAGTAGAACTGGGAGCCAGTACACTAGTTCACAGTTACACTCTAAGGCAAAAATAAAGTAATTAATTACTAAGCAAAACAAAAACGACGGACCACGATGGAATTATCCAAACGGGACGGAAATCGACAAATGTGATGAACATGTACAGACAAACAGAAAAAAATAAATGATTTATTGAAGAGAAAGAGCTTAAAAAATTAAGCACGACAATAACGGCTTGTTCCACCTCTGGCCCTTATTCGGCTAGGCACTGACTGTTATTTGTTGCATGTTCTCCTGAGGGATATCGTACCGAAGCGTGTCCAACACACCAAATGATGCAGGAAGCCAACGTTGATGAGTTCTTAAGCCGTACCCGATGTTACGAATGGTTCACACGGTTTAACAGTGGCCGGACGGAAGTTAAGGATGATCCTAGTTCAGGACTCCCTTCGATGTCTACCGACGACGCTCATGTCCACGAAATTGTGCGTTCCAATAAAAGACTGACTGTCCGAGAGACTGCAGAAGATTGTAACATTTCAGTTGGATCGTGCTTTGAAATGCTGACACAGCATCCTGGAATGCATCGTTTGGTACCAAGTTCGTCCCACGGTTCATGAGTCAAGACCTCAAAGACCTTCGTCTCGAAACCTGTGAAGCGCTTCTGGATCGCCCAAATGAGAACGAGATGTCCCTTAAGAGAATCATAAATGGTGATGAGACATGGATCTACGGTAATGATGTTGAGATCAAGGTTCAGTCTTCAAAATGCGTCGGGAAAGGTTCTCCAACACCAAGCTAAGCTCGTCAGAAGAGGTCAAATTTCAAAGCCATGCTGATAGGTTTCTTTGACTTTGAAAAGGTTCAAATGGCTCTAAGCACTGACACTTAACATCTGAGGTCATCAGTCCATTAGACTTAGAACTATTTAAACCTAACTAATCTAAGGACATCACACACATCCATGCCCGAGACAGGATTCGAACCTGCGGCCGTAGCAGCAGCTCGGTTCCGGACTGAAGCGCCTAGAACCGCTCGGCCACAGCGGCCGGCTTTCTTTGACATTCAAGGATTAGCTCATCATGAATTCGTGCCACAGGGATAAACTGTTAATCGATAGTACTATTGGGACGTGTTGCCACGCCTGCGAGAAGATGTCAGAAGGGAACGGCCCTGTTCGTGCGTGACTATTGCACAAGAAACGAAATCACTGCGCTGTCTCTTCCTTCTGGTCCCTGTGATGTTTTTTTTTTTTTAATTTCCGAGTTGGAAAACCCCGTTTAATGGACGAAGATTTGCAACGACAGGCGAGATGAAAGAAAATTTGTAGGCAGTGCTTCGCGCGATGCAGCTACAGGCGTACCAACACTGCTTCCGGAAGTGGAAACGGGTTGCGACCAGTGTATCAATAGTGGAGGAGAATATTTCTAAGAAGACCATGCACAACAAATAAAAGGTAAGTGTACAAAAAGTTTGTGGACAAAGTTCCGGAATCTTTTGAAAGGACTTCGTATGACAACTTTCTATTAATGAGGAAGAGGGTTTTTTTTTTCACTTCACGAAACATAAAACGTGGTACGCTTTGGCTGCGGAATTAATGAGTCAGTCACTTGCCGTCCCCAAGCGAAGTGTTACTTTTCGTCAAAGTGGCCACGAGTGTGTCCGCTACAGCGGCAGAGCCGTGTAGGCGGCGTCGCCTGGAGCCTGGAGGCTGGAATCCTCGTTGCCGGCCACGTGAGGCCGCGCCTGGACGCCGTTCCGCTTTGCCCACTGGAGCTGGAAGCCCAAGGCCGCGCGTTCCTTTCCGCGGCTAATCTCGCTCTCACCGACTGCCTGCCAGCACAGAGATCCAGTCACCACCCCAGAACAGTGCACGCTCTCACAGGTTTCCTCTGTACTTTAGACTGGTGCATCAAATCAATGCGGCCTTAATACCCACAACAAGGTGTGCACTAGATCGGACGCGAAAAGTCGAGTGTGGTTCGACGTCCCAAAAAGCGCACGTCAGTGCTAGAGATATTCCAATATCGTCAACGTATGGATACCTATTCAAATTACTAGTACTCAAATCGTTCTGCGGTATTACTCACATGACTCCTCCTAAAGTATCTATACTTAATCATGTCACAGAATTTTGGGACTATACTGTATTCGAACATTATGAATTACCTCGGAGAAAACGATTTATTCACAAATAGCCAGCAAGGGCTTAGAAAATATAGTCCGTGTGAAACACAACTAGCTCTTTATTCGCACGAAGTAGTGAGTGCTATCGACGGTGATCTGAAATTTATTCCATATTTCTAGATTGCCGGAAGACTTCTGACACCGTTCCTATTAAGCGACGTCTAATCAAATTGCATGCCTATGGAGTATCTTCTCATTCGTGAGTCTGAATTCGTGATATCCCATGGTAAAGGTCAGATTACGTAGTTATCGACAGAAAACCATCCAGTAAAACAAATACGATATTTGGCGTTTCGCAAGGAAGTTTCATAGGCACTGTACTGTTCCTGATCTCTGTAAATGTCGCTGGTGTTTGCGGATGCTGTCATTTAAAGTGTTGTTCATCAGATGATTAAAACCAATTGCATAATGATTTGGACACGATATATCAATGTTGCAAAAAGTGGCAGTTGATATCAAATAACGAAAAGTGTGAAGCCATCCACATGAGTAATAAAACGCTTCTGATAAATTTCGGTTACAAGGTAAATCACACAAATATAAATAATGTAGATTCAGTTAAATACTTAGGGATTACAATTACGAGCAGCCTAAATTGGAACGATCACATATGCCGGAGTGGCCGAGCGGTTCTAGGCGCTACAGTCTCGAACCGCGCGACCGCTACGGTCGCAGGTTCGAATCCTGCCTCGGGCATGGATGTGTGTGATGTCTTTAGGTTAGTTAGGTTTAAGTAGTTCTTAGTTCTAGGGGACTGATGACCTCAGATGTTAAGTCCCATAGTGCTCAGAGCCATTTGAATCATTTTTAATCTCCATTCTTTCGAAAAGCGCAAAACATCCCCACCGACACCTGAGGTTTTGTGGACCTCCTACCCCGCCGTACGTCAGCGCCGGCACGGAGACCTACCTCTGAACTAACAGAGCGCTCCATTGATTCGGGCTGAAACACGCCTCCTCTCTCTAGGACGGGTTCAGGACCCACCCGGGGCAGGCGATGAGTCGTACGGAGGTGAAGGTGTGGATGTTTTACCAAATAGACGCACCGCCACTGACGGAACAGTTTCTGTCAACCTGCAGACTATGGGGCCCCTCATCGTGCAAGATATTTCCAGTCAGCGTTTGGTGGGGGAAAACCTTCACCACCTAGTATATATGTTGACAGCTCGTGTCTAAAACTACATTCGAGAACATTTCTTATACCTATTTAATAAATTCTTGTAAGACGACGGAAATGTTAACATTATTTCAAGAACCAATTTTCGCACCAAACTGAAGAAAGTTATTGATAGAATTCTATATATTTTAAGAAAAGTGAGTTGGTTACAGGTCTAGCTAACCAGCGCTCCTTCCTAGCGCTCTGAGCGCCAAGCGAGGTTGCGGCAGGAGGCCGCTACAGGGAAGCAGGTGGCTTTGACAGTTGGCCGACATTGCTAAATTAGATTTACTTTCTGACTGCGTCTACACACCATTAAAAAAAAAAAAAAAAAAAAAAAAAAAAAAAAAAAAAAAAAAAACTTGAAGCAGTCCCATCATTTAATGCTGAATAGGAATTGCTTTTTGAACGCCATGCAAAGTGCTTAATACACCATGGATGGCACTATTATGAACTGGAAAAACATTCACTGGAAAATCGTTACAACAGCAGCCACAAAAACGATGTGAGTAGAGGGAAAAACTAAGTTAAGGAGAAATAGAGCAGTGACAAACTTTTTTACGGTCGACATCACCAATTATTTGATTTCATCTAGCCCTTTAATTCGAGGGCAGAATGGTGTGGTAACACATATAGTGGACAAGATTGATGGTATAAAACAAAAATTAATCCTATGGAAAAGTCAGTTCATGACATGGAACATATCTCTAGCTCAAGGCAATCATTTCTCGACCAGACATGACTATCTTCGTTTCAGTAATTGGAAGATATCATCACGAGTTCTCGAAGACTTTGCACGTAGAAGGCTGACTTAGATTTATTTGCCACACCGTCCTCGCTTGTCGTTGCCGACGCAGCTCCTCATTACCTCCGACTTGAGCTGACAGACTTGCAGTGTAGCGCCCAACTCGACGACCTGTTAGTCCAATCCAGGAATTCACAACAATCTTATACAATCTTAACCGAACAGCCATATCCTCCGCTGCACGGACAATTCAGTAGAATTAGTTCAATGTTCGGTTCAACGTGTGTTTGCGAACGGTTTCTTCTCTTATGTAATTGTGAAAGTCCACCCTACCACTTCGGATTTAACAGATTTTAATCTGCCTAACACCATGTGTTCCTATCAGGTACCTGCTCCAGATATATTACGTATTAGCTTAGCGATCGCTGCTTCGCTCGCGGAGCCTGTATGGTCATGCATGTTCATTTTTGGAGCACAACCTACGACCAGCTTACACACAGAAATGATGACACTTTCTGCAGGACCTGACCATCATTTTGCTGGACAATGCTTAAGCACACAGAGTGCAAGCTATTACTGATTTGTTTGACTCATGGGGCTACTAAGTGCTATACCACCTACTGCACTCCCCTGACTTACGGCCTCGGAAATTCAACTCGTTTTCTAAACTGAAGGAAACACTTCACGGCATTCGCTTCAGAACTGCTACAAATTCGTCGGGCAATAGACCTCGCCGCTCGAACTGTCAGCACAACTGGCACTGCTAAGAGTATCCTATGACTTCAACATCGCTGGCAACGGGTTATACACAATGCAGATGATTACTTTGAAGGTCGGTAGTATCAAAAATGGTTCAAATGGCTCTGAGAACTACGGGACTTAACATCTGTGGTCATCTGTCCCCTAGAACTTAGAACCTAACTAACCTAAGGACATGACACACATCCATGCCCGAGGCAGGATTCGAACCTGCGACCGTAGCGGTCACGCGGTTCCAGACTGAATCACCTAGAACCGGAGGGCCACACAGGCCGGCAGTTCCGGACGAAAGCGCCTAGAATCGCTCGGCCCCAGCGGCCGGCTCAGAAGTTGTAATCATTTGCTTGTCTGTACATGTACACCAAACATACCGATTTTCACCCAATCGAATAATTCCTTCGTGGTGCGTCTTCGTTTAGATTTTATATTATTATTTTTAGTAGAGTATATAACGTCTGTGCAACATTAACACAGCCGCAAAGTACACTACTGGCCATTAAAATTGGCTACACCAAGAAGACATGCAGATGATAAACGCGTATTCATTGGACAAATATATTATACTAGAACTGACATGTTATTACATTTTCACGCAATTTGCGTGCATAGATCCTGAGCAATCAGTACCCAGAACAACCACCCCTGGCCGTAATAACGGCCTTGATACGCCCTGGGCATTGAGTCAAACAGAGCTTGGATGGCGTGTACAGGTACAGCTGCCTATGCAGCTCCAACACGATACCACAGTTCATCAAGAGTGGCGTATTGTGACGAGCCAGTTGCTCGGCCACCACTGACCAGACGTTTTCAATTGGTAAGAGATCTGGAGAATGCGCTGGCCAGGGCAGCAGTCAAACATTTTCTGTATCCAGAAAGGCCCGTACAGGACCTGCAACATGCGGTCGAGCATTATCCTGATGAAATGTAGGGTTTCGCAGGGATCGAATGAAGGGTAGAGCCACGGGTCGTAACACATCTGAAATGTAACGTCCACTGCTCAAAGTGCCGTCAGTGCGAACAAGAGGTGATCGAGACGTGTAACCAATGGCACCCCATACCATCGCGCCGGGTGATACACCAGTATCTCGATGACGAATACACGCTTCCAATGTGCGTTCACCGCGATGTCCCCAACCACGGATGCGACCATCATGATGCTGTAAAAAGAACCTGCATTCATCCGAACAAATGATGTTTTGCCATTAGTGCACCCAGGTTCGTCGTCGTGTACACCATTGCAGGCGCTCCTGTCTGTGATGCAGCGTCAACAGTAACCGCAGCCATGGTCTCCGAGCTGATAGTCCATGCTGCTGCAAACGTCGTCGAACTGTTCCTGCAGATGGTTGTTGTCTTGCAAACGTCCCCATCTGTTGACTCAGGGATCGAGACGTGGCTGCACGATCCATGAGGATAAGATGCCCGTCATCTCGACTGCTAGTAATACGAGGCCGTTGGGATCCAGCACGGCGTTCCGTAATACCCTCCTGAACCCACGAAATCCATATTCTGCTAACAGTCATTGGATCTCAACCAACGCGAGCAGCAATGCCGCGATACGATAAACCGGAATCGCGGTAGGCTACAATCCGACCTTCATCAAAGTCGGTAACGTGGTGGCACGCATTTCTCCTCCTTACACGAGGCATCACAACAACGTTTCACCAGGCAACGCCGGTCAACTTGTAAGTAGGCTGTTCAGGTTTTCTTATTGGTAACGCCACGTAGCGCTCTGTATGAAATTCACTGGCTGTGCTATGTGCAGTCTGTGGCTAGTTTCCATTGTTGTATGCTATTGTAGTGTTGGGCAGCTGGATGTTACCAGCGCGTAGCGTTGCGCAGTTGGAGGTGAGCCGCCAGCAGTGGTGGATGTGGGGAAGTGAGATGGCGGATTTTTGAGAATGGATAATCTAGAGGTGTGTCCATCAGAAACAGTAGATTTGTAAGAATGGATGTCATGAACTGCTATATACACTCCTGGAAATGGAAAAAAGAACACATTGATACCGGTGTGTCAGACCCACCATACTTGCTCCGGACACTGCGAGAGGGCTGTACAAGCAATGATCACACGCACGGCACAGCGGACACACCAGGAACCACGGTGTTGGCCGTCGAATGGCGCTAGCTGCGCAGCATTTGTGCACCGCCGCCGTCAGTGTCAGCCAGTTTGCCGTGGCATACGGAGCTCCATCGCAGTCTTTAACACTGGTAGCATGCCGCGACAGCGTGGACGTGAACCGTATGTGCAGTTGACGGACTTTGAGCGAGGGCGTATAGTGGGCATGCGGGAGGCCGGGTGGACGTACCGCCGAATTGCTCAACACGTGGGGCGTGAGGTCTCCACAGTACATCGATGTTGTCGCCAGTGGTCGGCGGAAGGTGCACGTGCCCGTCGACCTGGGACCGGACCGCAGCGACGCACGGATGCACGCCAAGACCGTAGGATCCTACGCAGTGCCGTAGGGGACCGCACCGCCACTTCCCAGCAAATTAGGGACACTGTTGCTCCTGGGGTATCGGCGAGGACCATTCGCAACCGTCTCCATGAAGCTGGGCTACGGTCCCGCACACCGTTAGGCCGTCTTCCGCTCACGCCCCAACATCGTGCAGCCCGCCTCCAGTGGTGTCGCGACAGGCGTGAATGGAGGGACGAATGGAGACGTGTCGTCTTCAGCGATGAGAGTCGCTTCTGCCTTGGTGCCAATGATGGTCGTATGCGTGTTTGGCGCCGTGCAGGTGAGCGCCACAATCAGGACTGCATACGACCGAGGCACACAGGGCCAACACCCGGCATCATGGTGTGGGGAGCGGTCTCCTACACTGGCCGTACACCACTGGTGATCGTCGAGGGGACACTGAATAGTGCACGGTACATCCAAACCGTCATCGAACCCATCGTTCTACCATTCCTAGACCGGCAAGTGAACTTACTGTTCCAACAGGACAATGCACGTCCGCATGTATCCCGTGCCACCCAACGTGCTCTAGAAGGTGTAAGTCAACTACCCTGGCCAGCAAGATCTCCGGATCTGTCCCCCATTGAGCATGTTTGGGACTGGATGAAGCGTCGTCTCACGCGGTCTGCACGTCCAGCACGAACGCTGGTCCAACTGAGGCGCCAGGTGGAAATGGCATGGCAAGCCGTTCCACAGGACTACATCCAGCATCTCTACGATCGTCTCCATGGGAGAATAGCAGCCTGCATTGCTGCAAAAGGTGGATATACACTGTACTAGTGTCGACATTGTGCATGCTCTGTTGCCTGTGTCTATGTGCCTGTGGTTCTGTCAGTGTGATCATGTGATGTATCTGACCCCAGGAATGTGTCAATAAAGTTTCCCCTTCCTGGGACAATGAATTCACGGTGTTCTTATTTCAATTTCCAGGAGTGTATATTATGACTGTTAAGGTAAATACATTTTTGGTTCTCTATTAAAATCTTTCATTTGCTAACTATGCCTATCAGTAGTTAGTGCCTTCCGTAGTTTGAATCTTTTATTTAGCTGGCAGTAGTGGCGCTCGCTATTTTGCAGTAGTTCGAGTAACGAAGATTTTTGTGATTTAAGTGATTTGTGAAACGTATAGGTTAATGTTAGTCAGGGCCATTCTTTTGTAGGGATTACTGAAAGTCAGATTGCGTTGCGCCAAAAATATTGTGTGTCAGTTTAAGCACAGTCATCTATAATTTTTCTAAGGGGACGTTTCAAACTGCTGTTTGTGTATGAGAAATTGGTTGGAAACTTCCCTCATGTCAGCACGTTGTAGGTGTCGCCACCGGCGCCAAACTTCTATGAATGCTCTGAAAGGCTAATCATTTGCATATCACAGCATCTCCTTCCTGTCTGTTAAATTTCGCGTCTGTAGCACCTCATCTTCGTGGTGTAGCAATTTTAATGGCTAGTAGTGTAGTAAAGAAATAAACAGAACGTGCTCACCAGCTGTAGACAAGTGTTCAATCAATTTGTTAAACTGGGATATGAGCACGATACATATCGAGAAGAAGCGGAAATCACAGTGCACAGCTTTGCTCGCTGCTTTCAAAATGAATGTGAAGCCTAGAGACGCACGCTGTTGACGTGTGCGGCTGGCGACCTCTGGAGAGGCTTCGCTTCCCGTTGCTGGGACTGGACGGCTAACAGTACCGCGCGCTCCAGACTCCAGCCAGCCGGCAACCACTTCCAGCCGCACGAAAAAGGACGCCGGTACCGCAGGCGGGGTAAAGCCGGTCGCCGCTGGAAAAACAGCGCCGATCGAGCGGAGAGTTGGATCTGTGGCGCCGGCACTGCGCAGATCTACCGGCTACGAGCGAGGACGCAGTTCGCTGAGATCCAGAAGGCGGGAGATACCCCCGTGTCCAGGCTGCCGCCGCGGTGCTTCACCTCCGGAAGGTGTTCGATACAGTGCCGCACTGTTGTCCAATAAACAACAGCATTTCCACCTCCAGCGGGCCTTTTTAAACTGCGACATGACACTTTGGACACACTCATTACTGTGGCCGCGGTAGTGACGTTTTGGCCGGCTTCGAGCTCTGCGACTGCTCGCCCACGATCGTAGGCACTCAAGTGACGTCTTGGCAGACACGGCGCCTCACCACATGGAATGTCGCTCTAATCACTTCCACTTTGCAAAAACAGACACAATGTCTGCAGAGATACCGCAATCACCTTTTATACACTGTTACTTATAATCCGCCTTGATTGCAAAAAAAAAAAAAAAAAAAAAAAAAAAAAAAAAAAAAAAATTGATATGACCGGTTTCGGTTCCTCTAGAACCATCTTCAGATCTGCATTTTCGGTTACAGGAGTAACCTGTCCACACACAGCAAACTTCACATGCTGCGAAACACTGACGGGTTATTCCTGTAACCGAAATTGCAGACCTGAAGATGGTTCTAGAGCAACCGAAACCGGTTAAAAAATGTTCAAATGTGTGTGAAATCTTATGGGACTTAACTGCTAAGGTCATCAGTCCCTAAGCTTACACACTACTTAACCTAAATAATCCGAAGGACAAACACACACACACACCCATGCCCGAGGGAGGACTCGAACCTCCGCTGGGACAAGCCGCACAGTCCATGACTGCAGTGCCTGACACCGCTCGGCTACCGAAACCGGTCATGTGAATAAAAATTTTTTTGCAATCAAGGCGGATTATAAGTAACAGTGTAATCAGTTCCGCAACAACCTTCGCCAAACACCGCCCTACACAAACTGTCGAATGCATATAAAGCGTTCGTGCACAAGCTTCACTGCAGTTAACAAACCACGCCCTCTACAATTCCTTGTGCTATCATTGGTCGGGTGTTTTGCAGCAATTGTCAGCTACTCCATAGCAACTGGCAGCTGTTCCTTAGCAAGTGTCTGTTGTTCCGTAGCAAGCGTCAATTGTTCCTCGGCCAGTTCAGTTGTTTCTTAGCCAGTGTCAAGCAGTGTAGTTTGAAAGTGAGCTCATTGTAGGCCTGCGTCTGGTCTGTTGGTCGAACCGTGCAATATCCGTGGGGCACACAGATGTGGGCGTGGCCCGGTGCCGGGAAGCCTGGAAACGTTTGGGCAAGCATAGTCAGCAAGGCTCCAGTCGCCACTTCCGACCACCAAAAGGGACGGTGTCTGGATTGTGCAGCAAGGGCATCATAAACACCATCATATCTACTCCTACCATCCGAGAACAGCTGACAGACTTCATGGAACATTCTTTGTCATCCCGCACTAATGGTGATATCGAGAGTCATCAGGATACACTTGAACGAAGTGTGACCAATAAATATTAATACGATAATCAGTGCCTGTGTGACTGTGACTTACGATACAAAATTCCTTTGGACTACATCCGTTAAGAAATACATTAAATGTATTCGCAATTGCAAATATGAACAACCACCAGCTGTATAATGGATTGACGACAGTAAAAATTTGTGCCGGATCAGGACTCGAACCCGAATTTCCCGCAAATCGCGCGCGGTCGCCTTATCATTCGGCTATCCGTGCACGACTTATGGCCAGACTTCCATATGTCGTCAACTATGCGTCTACAACCTCTACTCGTATGCCCATTATGTATATTCCCGTACATCAAAGTCGCCTGCTCGGTGTCGGCGGACAAATACGATATTGAAACTTCCTGGCAGATTAAAACAGTGTGCCGGACCGAACCTCGAACTCGGGACCTTTGCCTTTCGCGGGCAAGTGCTCTACCATCTGAGCTACCCAAGCACGACTCACACCCCGTCCTCACAGCTTTACTTCTGCCAATACCTCGTCTCCTACCTTCCAAACTTTACAGAAGCTCTCCTGCGAACCATGCAGAACCAGCACTCCTGAAAGAAAGGATATTGTGGAGACATGGCTTAGCCACAGCCCGGGGGGATGTTTCCAGAATGAGATTTTCACTCTGCAGCGGAGAGTGCGCTGATATGAAACTTCCTGGCAGATTAAAACTGTGTCCCGGACCGAGACTCGAACTCGGCACCTTTCCCTTTCGTGGGCAAGTGCTCTACCATGTGAGCTACCCAAGCACGACTCACTCCCCGTCCTCACAGCTTTACTTCTGCCAGTACCTCGTCTCCTACCATCCAAACTTTACAGAAGCTCTCCTGCGAACCATGCAGAACCAGCACTCCTGAAAGAAAGGATATTGTGGAGACATGGCTTAGCCACAGCCCGGGGGGATGTTTCCAGAATGAGATTTTTACTCTGTAGCGGAGTGTGCGCTGATATGAAACTTCCTGGCAGATTAAAACTGTGTCCCGGACCGAGAATCGAACTCGGGACCTTTCCCTTTCGTGGGCAATTCCTCTACCATCTGAGCTACAGAAGCACGACTCACGTCCCGTCCTCACAGCTTTACTCTCATTCTGGAAACATCCCCCAGGCTGTGGCTAAGCCATGTCTCCGCAATATCCTTTCTTTGAGGAGTGCTAGTTCTGCATGGTTCGCAGGAGAGCTTCTGTAAAGTTTGGAAGGTAGGAGACGAGGTACTGGCAGAAGTAAAGCTGTGAGGACGGGGAGTGAGTCGTGCTTGGGTAGCTCAGATGGTAGAGCACTTGCCTGCGAAAGGCAAAGGTCCCGAGCTCGAGTCTCGGTCCGGCACACAGTTTTAAGCAGGCAGGAAGTTTCATATCAGCGCACACTCCGCTGCAGAGTGAAATTGTCATCTTGGAAATAAAATATTGCAGGGCAATCGCGATAAGCGGGAAACCCAGGTTCGAGTCCCGCTAAGCACTGAAATTTGTATTGATTGTGCCCAAGCATTTTTTCGAAAAACTGTAATAGTGAATACTGAGGTTTTCCAGGTGATATCTCCGTGAAATTCGAAATCCGACTGAGCCCACATGGTCAAATGGTTCAAATGGCTCTGAGCACTATGCGACTTAACTTCTCAGGTCATCAGTCGCCTAGAACTTAGAACTACTTAAACCTAACTAACCTAAGGACATCACACACACCCATGCCCGAGGCAGGATTCGAACCTGCGACCGCAGCGGTCGCGCGGTTCCAAACTGTAGCGCCTAGAACCGCTGGGACACTCCGGCCGGCCCCACATGGTCAGTTGTACGCACTAATGCTGCCATTAATTCAGGTCAAACTTTCCGCATTTCCCGACGTAGACTTTATGAACAGTGAACTGTCTCTCATTTCGCGTAGGAGGGCGATTAATAACGGCGGGCTGGCTCTTGCGCCAAATAAATTTTCTCGAACGTCGGTCGGTCTGTAGTTATCGTCGTAAGTATCGAGACGACACGAGAACGGTGTTTATCGCGCGCGGTGAACGGCGGTCACAGAGCGAATGCTCGCCTTAAGCGACGGTCCAGTCCTTTCACTCCCCAAGAACAATGCCTTTCTTACCTCTCCATCGCAGTAGGAAAAAAGTAGGGCGTGCTTTGGCAACTTCCTACAGAGTTTTTGGTCTCCATTCCGAGCACTTCGTAATGAAACGTGTCCTGTCGGAAGCGTTACAGCAGCCATTTCCTCGACGGCCGTTGGAAACGTGCGGCGCTCAGCGGAAGTGCCGGTGATTTCCGAAACTTCGAGACCGAATCGGCTGAGCGATGGAACTGATCTATTAGGCAGGCAACGTAGCTTCCGTATGTTATACATTGAAAAATAACTGTTTTATTTGCCGGCATTTTCCTAACACAAACCGTACCAAAAAGGTCGCGTTTTTGAGAGATATTCAGTAAGTCGTAATTCCGAAAAAGCGTTTTTTTTTTTTTCACAACACACACCGAACGATGCGGCGCATTGGCTAGCACACTGGACTCGCATTCGGGAGGACGACGGTTCAATCCCGCGTTCGGCCATCCTGATTTAGGTTTTCCGCGATTTCCCTAAATCGCTTCAGATAAATGACGGGATGGTTCCTTTCGAAGGGCACGGCCGACTTCCTTTCCCCTCCTTCCCTAATCCGATTGGACCGATGACCTCGCTATTTGGTCCTCTTCCCAAAATCAACCAAACAACCATAAAAACACGTTAAAACAATACGAAAACCATCAAATAACACACTTCAGTTTCATAACTGGGTAGTCCAGGATACAGATGTGGATTGGTTGGCTCCCGTCTGCCGACCAAAGCAAATGGCATGTCGTGTCATTCCAAACCATGTTTGTCTGTAAAACATAACTCTGTCCGTACTTATTTAAATTACTGTTACCGAGTAGTTTGGTGGTCGGTCGCCGTGGTCGAACGATTCTAGGCGCTTCATTCTGGAACCGCGTGAAAGCTACGGTCGCAGGTTCAAATCCTGCCTCTAGCATGGCTGTGTGTGATGTCCTTAGCTTAGTTAGGTTTAAGTAGTTCTACGTTCTAGGGGACTGATGACCTCAGATGTTAAGTCCCATAGTGCTCAGAGCCATTTGAACCAGTAGTCTGGCGACGTGATAGAAGAACGAAATGGAGTCGATGTGAATTGTATAGATGATGCAGCATTAGTCAAAATTTAGAGTTCTGGAAGACTTGAGATCAAATAAGGCAGCAGGGGCGGGTAAAATTCCATCGGCATTTCTAAAGTCACTGGGGGAGGTAGCAACCAAATGACTACTCCAAGTTGGGGCATAGAATCTGCGGGACAGGCAACGTACCAACAGACTTTACGAAAAAGATACCATGGACATGATTCCACAGATAGCAATGGCAGGTAAGTACGAAAACTATCGCAAATGTTCAAATGGCTCTGAGCACTATGGGACTCAACTGCTGAGGTTATTAGTCCCCTAGAACTTAGAACTAGTTAAACCTAACTAACCTAAGGACATCACAAACATCCATGCCCGAGGCAGGATTCGAACCTGCGACCGTAGCGGTCTTGCGGTTCCAGACTGCAGCGCCTTTAACCGCACGGCCACTTCGGCCGACCAAACTATCGCATAATCAGCTTTATAGCTCATGCATCGAATCTGCTGACAAGAATAGTGTACAAAAGAATGGAAAAGAAAATCGAGAATCTATTAGTTGAAGAACAGTTTGGCTTTAGGAAAACATACCACAGAGGCAATTCTTAAGTTGAGCTTGATAATGGAGGCAAGGCTGAAGAAGAATCAAGGCCCGTTAATAGCATTCGTCGACGCACAAAAAGCGTTTGACAATGTAAAATGCCGCAAGACGTTCGAAATTGTGAGAAAAATAGTAGGCTGTATGGAAATCGGGTAATACACAATACGTACAAGAACTAGGAGGGTGTAATAGGATTGGAAGTCCAAGAATGAAGCACTCAGATGGGGAAGGGGTAGGACAGAGACGTAGACTTTCGCCGCTACTGTTCGATATATACAACGAAGAAGCAATGAGAGAAACTAAAGAAAGGTTCAAGAGTAGAATTAAAATTCAAGGTGAAATGATATCAATGATAAGATCCTCTGACGAAATTGCTATCCTGAGTGAAAGTGAAGAAGAATTACAGGACCTGCTGAATGGAATGAACAATCTAATGACTACAGAATACGGACTGAGAGTAAATTGAGGAAAGACTAAAGTAATGAGAAGTATCAGAAATGAGAACAGCGAGAAAGTTAACATTAGGATTGATGGTCACGGAGTAGATGAAGTTAAAGAATTCTGCTACCTAATCAGCAAAATAATCCTTGTCGGATGGAGGAACGAAGACACAAAAAGAAGATTAGCACATCTCTTATCCAAGAGAAGTCTACTAGCATCAATCATAGGCCTTAATTTGAGGAAGAAATTTCTGAGAACGTACGTTTGGAGCACAGCATTGTATGGTAGTGAAACATGGGCTGCGGGAAAATAGTAACAGAAGAGTATCGAAGCATTTGAGATGTGGTGCTACAGACGAATGGTGTACTGTCAAAACCGGGTTTCTGAAATAACCGATTTTTGATTTTTTTTCCTATTATTTCCTGCAATAGCGCAGAAATCGAACAAAGGCTGAGAAATTTTGACTTCCTCATTTTCAAGATTCATAGAATCTTAAATACCCAAATAAAAGAAAGTCCGTCTATCGTTTGGTGGTTTTCTTAAAAAGTGATAAGAAGTTGTGTGTGTGTGTGTGTGAAATCTTATGGGACTTAACTGCTAAGGTCTTCAGTCCTTAAGCTTACACACTACTTAACCTAAATTATCCTAAGGACAAACACACACCCATGCCCGAGGGAGGACTCGAACCTCCACCGGGAGCAGCCGCACAGTCCATGACTGGAGCGCCTAGACCGCTCGGTTAATCCCGCGTGGTACAAACTTTTTAAAACTCTGCTCAAAAATCAGGTTGTAATTCGGGTTTATAGGACTATTTGGACAGTGCGAGTAATCAGTGCTAACTGCTGAAAATTGAGGTTGCAGAACTCTGTTTTTCGTGTTAATTTGTCCGTTTTCAAGGGCTACAAGCGGATAAAGGCATGTTATACAAACACAGATAGCAGACTAGGTGCTTTCTATTTTTATTGTAACTGTAGTTGGACTGCTTATTTCTAAGTTTTCTACTTGTATTATATCATAAGTTTGCTGTAGGTTGTTCTGGTTCAAATGGAGCATTATACTTCGTACACTACTTCCAGACTAGGAATGGTGCCATTCTGTAATACAATTGATGTCCAATGTGGACAGTGAGAAACTACCATACAGACTACATGGGGAAAGTCTTGCACCATGTAACAGAGCATCACATATACTAACAGGAACACTACTCTCTCAGCAACGCTGTACCAATTCTTATGCCATGCGTTTGTTGCTCGTTTCTGCCTGCATTGTCATTAAAATAGCACTTACAGCTTTTCCCATTTTCTATAATGTGGCCGAGTGGTTCTAGGGGCTTCAGTCCAGAACCGCACTGCTGCTACGGACCGGCCGGTGGGGCGCTTCAGTCTGGAACCGCGTGACCGCTACCGTCGCAGGTTCGAATCCTGCCTCAGGCATGGATGTGTGTGATGTCCTCAGGTTTAAGTAGTTCTATGTCTACGGGACTGATGACCTCAAATGTTAAGTCCCATAGTGCTCAGAGGCATTTGAACCATTTTTTGCTGCTACGGTCGCAGGTTCGAATGCTGTCTCGGGCTTGGATGTGTGTGATGTCCTTAGGTTAGTTAGGTTTAAGTAGTTTTAAGTTCTAGGGGACTGATGACCACAGATGTTAAGTCCCATAGTGCTCAGAGCCATTTGAACCATTTTTTGCTGCTACGGTCGCAGGTTCGAATGCTGTCTCGGGCTTGGATGTGTGTGATGTCCTTAGGTTAGTTAGGTTTAAATGGCTCTGAGCACTGTGGGACTTAACTTCTGAGTTCATCAGTCCCCTAGAACTTAGAACTACTTAAACCTGACTAACCTAAGGACATCACACACAACCATGCCCGAGGCAGGATTCGAACCTGCGACCGTAGCGGTCGCTCGGTTCCAGACTGTAGCGCCTGGAACCGCTCGACCAACCCGGCGGGCAGGTTTAGGGAGTTCTAAGACTAGGGGACTGATGACCTCAGATGTTAAGTCCCTTAGTGCTTAGAGCCATTTGAACCATTTGAAATATTTTAGCACTGTAGTTGTGGGTAATTCATATTTCGGTTTTCTTACCCGGTTAATATCAAAAGATAAAACCATCTGCCATAACCGAGAGGAAACAAATACTGAAAAATATGGTTGGACTAAAATATCGCTATCGGTTTTAACCAGTCAATTTTTTCCTATCCCTACCCCACTTTTTTACTTTACCCCTCCGCGGTTGCGAACTGTCCCTAACGACGTACACGTGGACGACACGCACTCTGAACTTCCTTCCTCGATCACGCTGCAGCTCTCTTCGCGCCTGCGCAGTCGGCGGTTGGTCAGTGAGACAGCACAACTGTGGTGACTCGCCTCTCCGTCTGCAGCTTTCTCTTCTCTTCTCGTCGAGGCGATTGCCTCCGGCACGGCGCGACCTCAGGGAGCCACAGCCTGCTACTTACTGTTTTCTCTCTTTCGAATAAAAGGCTTTGAATTAACAACACCGACTCCTTCCATTCTAATGTTTCCCGTGACGCAGAAAAATTCGTCTGGCGAGATTACACGGCCATGACAGGAGGAAATTGTGTAACATGCTGTCTGTGGAGTAGAGTTATTGGTGGCTCAAGATCCGCGGGCAAAAACCAAAGATCCGATGTTGTGGCAGAAGGCAGAGTCTAATAAGGTAGCAGAGTAAAAATGTAGGGGGATATATCTTGTCTTCACAAACTATGGTAAGTGCCAGACTGGACTCGAACCCGGATTTCCTGTTGCCCGCGAGCAGCTGCCTTGACCTTCTGGCTACCGAGCGTGCCTCGATGCCTGCCTCATACTTTCACTGTCGTTGATGTTTGCTCCTGTTACTTCCGAACGCTGCAGTAAGAGGATCTGCACGCGACATATGTGTGGGAAGCGCCACCAGTGGAACGGGCATGCTGAAGGACCGTGCCTTAACCCGCCACAAGCGACTGACTAAAGTGAAATAAAGTCAATGGGGATGAAATACAACAAACAATGACATAGGGTGGGACCAGAAATACTGAACATGCAAGGGAATGAATACGTTGTGAAAGTTTTATACACTACTCGCCATTAAAATTGCTACACCAAGGAGAAATGCAGATGATAAATGGGTATTCATTGGATAAATTTATTATACTAGAACTGACATGTGATTATATTTTCACGCAATATGGGGGCATAGATCCTGAGAAATCAGTACCCAGAACAACCACCTATGGCCGTAATAACAGTCTTGATACGCCTGGGCATTGAGCCAAACAGAGCTCGGATGACGTGTACAGGTACAGCTGCCCATCCAGCTTCACCATGATACCACAGTTCATCGACAGTAGTGACTGGCGTATTGTGACGAGCCAGTCGCTCGGCCACCGTTGACCAGACGTTTTCAATTGGTGAGAGATCTGGAGATTGTGCTGGCCAGGGCAGCAGTCGAACATTTTCTGTATCCAGAAAGGCCCGTACAGGATCTGCAACATGCGGTCGTGCATTATCCTGCTGAGATGTAGGGTTTCGCAGGGATCGAATGAAGGTTAGAGCCACGAGTCGTAACACATCTGAAATGTAACGTCCACTGTTCAAAGTGCCATCAATGCCAACAAGAGGTGACCGAGACGTGTAACCAATGGCACCCCATACCATCACGCCGGGTGATACGCCAGTATGGCGATGACGAATACACGCTTCCAATGTGCGTTCACCGAGATGTCGCCAAACGCGGATGCGAACATCATGATGCCATGGTATCCGAGCTGATGCTCCATGCTGCTGCAAACGTCATCGATCTGTTCGTGCAGATGGTTGTTGTCTTGCAAATGTCCCCATATGTTGACTCAGGGATCGAGACGTGGCTGCACGATCCATTACAGCCATGCGGATGAGATGCCTGTCACCTCGACTGCTAGTGATACGAGGCCGTTTCGATCCAGCACGGCGTTCCCTATTACCCTCCTGAACCCACCGATTCCATATTCTGCTAACAGTCATTTGATCTTGACCAACGCGAGCAGCAATGTCGCGATACGATAAACCGCGATCGCGATAGGCTACAATCCGACCTTTATCAAAGTCGGAAGCGTGATGCTACGGCTCTGAGCACTATGGAACTTGACTTCCGAGGTCATCAGTCCCATAGAACTTAGAACTACTTAAACCTAACTAACATAAGGACATCACACACATCCATGCCCGAAGCAGGATTCGAACCTGCGACCGTAGCGCTTCGTTATTCATGATAGTCTTCTGTTAGCAGGCACGCGCCTTTGCGTACAACAATTTGTCTGACGAGTGTGTGAGCTCTACCAACAGACACGTACAGCTGAGAAGCGAAGTGTTTGTGATGTGTCGATCAGCTCGAAGGAGACTGTCCGCACGTTCCGACATTGCAGGATTGTGGCCGGCCGACACGCGGGTGATCGGACAAGTTTGCGCGACCTATTTGTGATCATGGCAGACGCCTCACCCAACGACTCTCCGTGCTTTTGTTCACTGCCGGGTTCCCGTAGACATCTTGCAAGCGCCTGAATATCTGTGATGCTTTGGTTTTCAGCCAAAACAAACGCAATGACAGGTCCCTGTTGGGAACGCACCTCCGTTACAGACGACATTTCGAAAGCTACGTTTAGCACCGTCAACGAAACATCATGAAACTATACGGTCTGAAGCGGGAATTTTCCACGCTGTCCCACAACAAATTCCGCATTTTTTGAACCGAAACTGGCCGAGAAAAAATAAGTGTTACATTACTTATCGAACGCCCGCCCCCCTTCCCCTCCTCGTATACTCGGTGTCCGCTTGGTCTAGGGCGGCTTGTCATGGTCCGTGCGGCTTCCCCCGCCGGAGGTTCGAGTCCTCCCACAGGCATGGGTGTGTGTGTTGTCCACAGCGTAAGTTTAAGTTAGATTAAGTAGTGTGTAGGCTTAGGGATCGATGTTCTAAGCAGTTTGGTCCCATAAGACCTTACCACAAATTTCCAGATACATAGTGCGAGTTTCACGGAGCTCTGTTACTTGGCACTGCATTCGAAAGTTCGTCCTTAAGTTTTGCACACCAGTGTAATTCGTTTTCTGACTATCTCAGCAGTATAATTTTCCAGCTAGTAAGTCACATGTGGGCTGAATCTGTTAACTGCTCCACCAGATGCAGAGCTAATTGTGCTGTTTCGTGAAGTTTGGCAGCGCTAACAATCCGTCCTCGGGCACATTAGACGTTCTCCACTTCACCCTGAGATCAATAATCCTCGAATTTGTCTTGCGGGTCAGCGCATCACCACGAGTGCACGATCTCTGCCCGGTGCCGCCTGTGGCACATGTCGCGACGAAACCGTGGGTCCGAGGACGAGGCGAGAGCAACGTTTCCACGCTTGCTGGCCTGTTAAAACCGAACTCCTGATCGGGTACCGAGTATGGACTCGTCGTGTTTGTAGACGCAGCTCTTGATTCAAATGGCTCTGAGCACTATGGAACTTAACTTCTGAGATCATCAGTCCCCTAGAACTTAGAACTACTTAAACCTAACTAACCTAAGGACATCACACACATCCATGCCCGTGGCAGGATTCGAACCTGCGACCGTAGCGGTCGCGCGGTTCCAGACTGTAGCGCCTAGAACCGCTCGGCCACCCCGGCCAGTCCCGCTCTTGGTAACTGGGCTGAGATACACAGAATCAAAATATCAAATAAAACAGGTAAATAAAACTTAGTGTGTCGATTTTTCGCTCCTTTTCTTGAAAAGTAATGAGGAGGTGATTAGTACAAAAAATTCTTCCGATTCTACTTTTTTAAATCTCCGCTCAAAAATCACTTGCTATCGAGGACCACACCACTATTTGTACATAACGAATAGCCATTGCTAAAGTGTGAAAACTAGGGTTGGAGGACTGTTTTTCGTGTGAAACTGTACATTTCCAAGGGCTGTAAGCAGATACAAGTATATTATGTACACACAGGCAGCAAATCAGGCACTTTCTATTTCCATTGTATATTACGAATGAATTGTTATGTTTTCAATTTATTTCCTTACCGTTCCTTTCTCTTTTATTATTTCATACAAATAACATCCAAGTAATGAAATTTTATGTAAAATTTGTAGCGTTCTTTTTCTTTAGTTATTTCGAATGAACCTATCTTTAATTTCTGATGGGAATTTGAATACGACTGAATTTTATTGACAAAACCAAGAACGGTCTTTCAAAAAATTCATACGAATAATTTTGATAGTAGACAAAATATATCACTGACAATGACTGTCACATGACAATAATTACAGTTTTAATAATGAATTAATCCTTTGACCAATATTTAAAGGCCAATCCGCTCATAAATACACGGTCTATGATGTGATTTTCCATAAGGTGACACGTTATAGTAACATCTTTCAAAGATGATACGAATCCTTCAGAAGCCACAAAAAATCCTAATAAATTCGTTTAAAAAACGTTTGTTTTATAAATCAAAAATCTTGGCGCAACTGCTATGGGAAATTGATATATTTGTTTTGTAGATGGTTATCAATACGAAGTAAAATACTCGTATCAGTTTTTAGCTAGAGATGGAAAAAAACGACCCGTTAAAACTGATACCGGTATTTTATTTTGCGAATAAACTGTATGTTTTCGGGATATGATTGCTCTTGGTTACAAAACGTATTATTTATTTTTATTGATATCTGAGTAAAAAAAACCGGTATTTCATTTTGCCATATCAACAGCCCTAAAATTTTTGGTTTCTAATTAAAATGGCTCAAATGGTTCTGAGCACTATGGGACTCAACTGCTGAGGTCATTAGTCCCCTAGAACTTAGAACTAGTTAAACCTAACTAACCTAAGGACATCACAAACATCCATGCCCGAGGCAGGATTCGAACCTGCGACCGTAGCGGTCTTACGGTTCCAGACTGCAGCGCCTTTAACCGCACGGCCACTTCGGCCGGCTCTAATTAAAACTTTTTAAAAATAAATAGTGTTTAATCCTACAATTTTTTTGGCTTAGAACGTTGGATCAGTATAAAAAAATTGAGAAACGCGATTCGGACTATGTTAATAACAACGCCTACGGTTAGAAACTAGCAACGAACACGACATAAGAATTGTACAGCATTGCAGATACGACAAAGTACCAATCGCCTCATAATATGGCCTATTACATGGTATACATGTACATGTAGTGTACAAGACTTGCCCCCACCTCGACAATAAGGTAGTTTCTTCTCACTGTCGTCTTCGGCCGTCTGTTGCATTGCAGAATGGTACCATCCCCAGTCTGGTCGGCGGCGGTGGCCGAGTGGTTCTAGGCGCTTCAGTGCGGAACCACGCGACTGCTACGATGGCAGGTTCGAATCCTGCCTCGGGCATGGATGTGTGTGATGTCCTTAGGTTAGTTAGGTTTAAGTAGTTCTAAGTTCTAAGGGACTGATGACCTCCGATGTTAAGTCCCATAGTGCTCAGAGCCATTTGAACCATCCCCAGTTTGGAAATATTTCAAAAAGTGCTGCAGCAATGAAGTACAATGTAACACTTGCTTTAAAAGTTTAGAAATGTGAGGAGGCACAACGAGGAAAAAAAACAACAGCCACGGTGTTCCTTGGAAGGGACAGTAAATTTGACTGATATGTTGTTAACGTTTTATAAACAGAATTCTAAATGTCGTGGTTGCTTGAGGATGAAACACTGATACCATTCCAAAGTCCAGATGCAGGGAAGTCGTCAGCTTGTTTCGTTGTCGCTGTCGCCAGACCCACCTCCTTCGACTACGCGCAATCCCTGCTGGAGATAGTGACACCGATTTCTGCCGCAACGTCGAACCTATATCTATCGTAAGCTCCTACTCTCTCACTTTCATTAAAATTTTTCAGTCACTGTCCGATATCTGCAATTTGTTGTTGGAAACAATAGCAACAAAAGACCGAAAATCGGTTTATTTCAGAAACCAGTTATTTTGAGCGGCTTTAAAAGCCAGGCTAACCTGGAGACGAAAAGAACCAGTCTAACCGAGAACCGGTTGTTTGAGTGATAACCGCCGTCCCTATCCCTAGCCCGGGGTCCGCCATCGCGGCTGCGTTCCCACGGCCGCGGGGCAGGCGGGCAGTCCAGCTTTCTCCAGCAGCAGATATGGGTCCAGCCCGCTGGCCGCTCAGCGCCCCGCGGCGACGCCTGGAGAACACCGGCTGCTTTCATCGTGGACGGCGCTGCCGGCGCTTGGATGCCACGCCAATTAATCACAACATCTGGCCGTGCGCGCAGTTCGTCAGCTCTCTCTCTCTCTCTCTCTCTCTCTCTCTCTCTCTCTCTCTCCCCCCTTGATGAGGAAGATGACGATTGATTGGTTTGGGTTGGACGCCCGACAGCTACTTCTTTAGCGTCTACACCATAATTTGCTATGAGACAAGTGCTGTTTGGTTATAATAAAAGTGCAACTGCTCACGGAGGTGCAGCGTGGGCTGTTATTTTCGTATGGCAGCGAAACTTGATACAGGTATCGATGTGGTGTTTTGCCCTTAAAGAGCGCAGTGGGACTAAACTACAGGGTGTTACAAAAAGGTACGGCCAAACTTTCAGGAAACATTCCTCACACACAAAGAAAGAAAATATGTTATGTGGACATGTGTCCCGAAACGCTTACTTTCCATGTTAGAGCTCATTTTAGTACTTCTCTTCAAATCACATTAATCATGGAATGGAAAGACACAGCAACAGAACGTACCAGCGTGACTTCAAACACTTTGTTGCAGGAAATGTTCAAAATGTCCTCCGTTAGCGAGGATCCATGCATCCACCCTCCGTCGCATGGATTCCCTTATGCGCTCATGCAGCCATGGAGAATGGCGTATTGTATCACAGCCGTGCACAATACGAGCACGAAGAGTCTCTACATTTGGTACCGGGGTTGCGTAGACAAGAGCTTTCAAATGCCCGCATAAATGAAAGTCGAGAGGGTTGAGGTCAGGAGAGCGTGGAGGCCATGGAATTGGTCCGCCTCTATCAATCCATCGGTCACCGAATCTGTTGTTGAGAAGCGTACGAACACTTCGACTCAAATGTGCAGGAGCTCCATCGTGCATGAAATCATGATAACGTGCTCCATTGAGCGTAGGTGGACGAAACTAAAATGAGCTCTAACATGGAAATTAAGCGTTTCCGGACACATGTCCACATAACATCTTTTCTTTATTTATGTGTGAGGAATGTTTCCTGAAAGTTTGGCCGTACCTTTTTGTAACACCCTGTATATGGCCAATTCCTTTTGCTGCCTTCCTTGCTGCCCAAACTTCCCTCATTCGCTCGCTGTGTTTCTGTTTCCGGTCCTCTGTAAATGCTTCTTGTCGGCTTCGTATCTTCGGCTTCATCTTGATGCCTTTTTGGTTGCCCATATTTCTTTCATCTTCTGGCTGTGAACTTGCTTGCGTTCTTCGGTCCATTTTACGCCTGTTCGTTTGTTACATTGTATCTCATGTGGTTTACTTTTCTTAATTATGTTTCTGAAAATATATATATATATATATATATATATATATATATATATACATTATCAAGTCTGGTGCTGTGAATGCATGAACGACGTATAGAAATTATATGAATGCAAGGTGTCTGTTTTTTCGAATATGTCCAAAGAACAGTCGCCATACTTTCTTATACTGATTCACCTTTACGGGCAATATATCCAGAACCACCAGTGCGGATGCACATTTACGTTCGACCTGTAGCGGGAGTCTGAAATTAGCGAGCATGGGGGACACGAATGGGGACTGTAAGCAAGTAGTGCAGGGTTGGAGTGTGAGTAAGCCAGGGAGAGTGCGGAGATAGTCCGCGCATTTGCGATAAACACTCTGTCCGGATTGCGCAGTGGTTAACGCAATTCTCAAATGTTCAAATGTGCGTGAAATCTTATGGGACTTAACTGCTAAGGTCATCAGTCCCTAAGCTTACACACTACTTAACCTAAGGACAAACAGACACACACACACCCATGCCCGAGGGAGGACTCGAACCTCTGCCGGGACCAGCCGCACAGTCCATGACCGCTCGGCTAATGCCGCGCTGCCGCAATTCCCAAGTAAGTAAGAGATCCTGGTTTCGAGTCCCGGTCCGGCGCTCATTTTCATTTTTAGCCGTTGATTCAGCATAACATTCCGAGGCAGCTGATATCATCAGTTCCCTCACTTCCTTCCTTTCTCCCCCCCCCCCCCCCCCCCCTCACATTCAGTATACATAATACGTATAGAAATGTTTCCATATGTAATGGATTACGAATGGGGAGTGGACAGAAGAAGTTACTATGCGTTCTGCCTTACGGCAGGTCTTGTCATGGGGCAAGCCTCGACAGAGAGATCCACCGCATGAGCGTCTAGGGAAGGGAATCCAGTGGTGGTTTCCCGTTGCCTTCCACTGATGACGATGAAATTATAAGGAGGACAACACAACACCCAGTCACTGAGCGGAGAAAATCTCCGACCCAGCCGGGAATCGAACCCGGGCCCCTTTGCGTGACCGACCGCCGCGATGACCACTCAGCTGTCGGGGTGGACAAGAAGAAGTTAAACAAAGGCATAATGTTGAGTTTATTATTAACCGACGATTACACAATTTAAGCGCCGGCCGGGGTGGCCGAGCGGTTCTAGGCGCTACAGTCTGGAACCGCGCGACCGCTACGGCCGCGGGTTCGGATCTTGCCTCGGGCATGGATGTGTGTGATGTCCTTAGGTTAGTTAGGTTTAAGTAGTTCTAAGTTCTAGGGGACTGATGACCTTAGAAGTTAAGTCCCATAGTGCTCAGAGCCATTTTGAACCACAATTTAAGGTATAAGAGCACCGGAGGCGTTGACAAGATGCTGTACAGCACTAGATTTGCAGCCGCTGGACAAAATTGGAACTAATTTTTTTCCCCAGTGTTTTGCGTTAACGCATTAGCATATCTAGCAAGTTTCGCTGCCATACAATAATTACAGGCCACACTGAACCTCCGTCGGTAGCTGCACTTTAATTACATGCACCTGGTACGTTAAATGTAGCGGAACAGTAAAACTCCAAGGAGACGTAAATATAACGATACGCTAAAAAAACAAAGCGCGCGCGCGCACGCAAACACACACGTACGCGCATGGCAGTATTAAAATCAGCTTCTCAGTCAGTTCGAAAACATGATAAAAAAGAGAAATCCAGTAGAATTAAAAACCCAGATAACCCTGATGTCCTTCTGGAAGGACGACATCACTCACTGTTGAAATTATTTATTTTTGCGAACAACGCATTGTTGCAACGGATTGTGACGCATTGTTATATGAAGTAGGCAGAGTCAGTTGCGCGCTGAGGCAATCAGTTTGACGCTGTCATTCACAGTGAGTGAGAAACTGTGTCTTGAAAATAGGGCCGATTTTACCAAGGAAGAACTGACTGACCTCATCATCGATGGGTATGTATAATTTCTTTCATATTGTGTCAATAATTCTGAAACTTGTCATATAATATCTTAAAGAATTAACCTATATTATTTATGGGTTCATATTACGATTGAAAGTTTTCGTCGGTTGTAATTCCTTCCAGACGGACGTCAGGGTAATATGTTGTCATTTTGTATTCACAGAAAACGATGTACACTGATGGAACTTTTGGACATGTTAGAATCAAAAGATGAGGAAATACCTAATACTGGTGTGAATGTAACATTACACCCTCCTCTAAATTCAACTGATGATGTAACAGATGAAGATTCGGGTGCTGAAGAAAATCCAAGTGTAGATAAATTACCAGCAAGTCAGCTCAATGCTACTGCGCTTTGCGATTTGGCCATTTCTACCAATGGTAATGCTGTGAATGCAACAAGGAAACAATCCTTTACCTCTGATGTTATTCCAAGACCCTCCAGCAGTACAAAAACAGCAACAATAACCACAAACAAACCAGCAAGGCTATCGAAGAATAAAGTTCTAAACCTCAAGAAATATAACTGGAAAAGTGGTGAAATAGTTAATCCAACACCTGTATGGCCTCTAATGTTCACAGTTGCAATGAAGAAAGGGCGAACACCGCTTGAATATTTCCAACAGTTTTCTGATAATGAAGTGCTTCAGATGACGGTCACTTACACAAATCAGTACGCAGCCAAGAGAAATAGACTAGGTGATTGTTCAGAAGATGAGATGTTGGTGTTTATTGCAATACTTCTGCTAAGTGTATATGTAACAGTGCCACGCAGAAAGATGTACTGGCAATCAGATAAAGACAGTCACAACGACCTTGTAACAAATGCCGCCATGTCCAGAGATCAATTTGACTTCATCTTTTCCATTTTGCATGTATGCAACAATGACAATTTAGATAAATCAGACCGTTTTGGGAAAATCCACCCATTACTGTGTATGCTGACTGACAGATTCAAACAATTTGCGCCTCATGTGCGGCATCATTCTGTCGATGTTCGATGGGCCCATACTTCGGAAGTCACGGGTGCAAACAATTCATAAAAGGGAAACCAATCCGATGTGGATTCAAATTTTGGTGTGGAGGCACAAGTGGTGGATATATTATTTGGCTCGAACCCTACCAAGGAGCTGGCACGTGTAGTAAGGACTATGAAACGAAAGGTATGGGGTATGGTGTGGTAATGACTTATGTTGACCAGTTACTTCCACATGTTCCATATCGAATATACTTTGATCACCTCTTTAACAGCGTTTAACTACTACATGACCTAAAAGAGAGGGGCGTGGAAGCAACAGGAACAATAAGAGGAAACAGAATTAGGATTTGTACTCTATCATCTGTAGATAAAATGATAAAAGAAAATAGAGGATCATACGACGTTTGTTCTGACTCAGCATCCAGGATTTCCATTGTACATGGGAATGACAACAATGTTGTTACTGTAGCCACCAACTTTGACAGAGTGCAACCACTACACTCTGTAGCAAGATTTTCCAGGGAACAAAAGAAAAGGATTAGTGTGCCTCAACCTACCTTATTACACTCCTACAATACTCATATGGGAGGCATAGATCGAGTTGACCAAAATGAATCCCTATATAGATGCTCTATAAGAGGAAAAAAGTGGTATTTCCCGATCATTGCACATTTTATAGACATTGCAGAGCAAAATGCCTGGGATCTTTACAAGCACAACGAAGAGCCCATAGATCACCTGACATTTCGTCGTCGAATTGTCACTGCAATTCTTGAAAGTAACAAAAAGAGGGAGCAAAATAACTGATGATGGACGAAGTAGAGAGGATATAAAATGTAGACTGGCAATGGCAAGGAAAGCGTTTCTGAAGAAGAGAAATTTGTTAACATCGAGTATAGATTTAAGTGTCAGGAAGTCGTTTATGAAAGTATTTGTATGGAGTGTAGCCATGTATGGAAGTGAAACATGGACGATAAATAGTTTGGACAAGAAGAGAATAGAAGCTTTCGAAATGTGGTGCTACAGAAGAATGCTGAAGATTAGATGGGTAGATCACATAACTAATGAGGAGGTATTGAATAGGATTGGGGAGAAGAGAAGTTTGTGGCACAACTTGACCAGAAGAAGGGATCGGTTGGTAGGACATGTTCTGAGGCATCAAGGGATCACCAATTTAGTATTGGAGGGCAGCGTGGAGGGTAAAAATCGTAGAGGGAGACCAAAAGATGAATACACTAAGCAGATTCAGAAGGATGTAGGCTGCAGTAGGTACTGGGAGATGAAAAAGCTTGCACAGGATAGAGTAGCATGGAGAGCTGCATCAAACCAGTCTCAGGACTGAAGACCACAACAACAACAACTGGGTTAAAATAGTGCGGCAGATAGCAGTAGTTGGACAAAAAAAAGAACACCTCGAGAAATGTATGCTCGAACATATACGCAGTTGCTAGCTAAGCCTGCATGTTGCGCTGTTGTGTTTGACCGCGGGCGGCACCTGTGCAATGCCTTCAATACATCGCAAGTCACAGTCACGTTTAGAACAGCGTTCTGTCTAGTTCTGAGTGCATTACGTTTGAGCTATGTGGGAAAACTGTTGATTCTCGTATGGCGACTGCTTCCGTAACCAAGGGAGCCGAAGTGTTTGATGTTTCAAGAGGCACCGTATCATAATGCATATAGGGAAAGTCGAGGTGGAGGAGATTAGTGTTTAACGTCCCATCGACAACGAAGTCATTAGACACGGAGCGCAAGCTCGGGTTAGGGAAGGATGGGGAAGGAAATCGGCCGTGCCCTTTCAAAGGAACCATCCCGGCATTTGCCTGAAGTGATATAGGGAAATCATGGAAAACCTAAATCAGGATGACAGGACGCGGAATTGAACCGTCGTCCTTCAGAATGCGAGTCGCCGGCCAGAGTGGCCGAGCGGTTAAAGGCGCTACAGTCTAGAACTGCACGACCGCTACGGTCGCAGGTTCGAATCCTGCCTCGGGCATGGATGTGTGTGATGTCCTTAGGTTAGTTAAGTTTAAGTAGTTCTAAGTTCTAGGGGACTTATGACCACAGCAGTTGAGTCCCATAGTGCTCAGAGCCATTTGAACCATTTTTTGAATGCGAGTCCAGTGTGCTAACCACTGCGCCACGTCGCTCGGTGGGAAAGTCGAAAACCGTTATCTGTTAAGTCAACATGAGGAGTCATCGCGACGGACGGTTAGTGAAGAGCTCTGTGACGAGAGCTGCAAGAGTCACTGCATAACCTAATGTGGCACTCGCGAACCTTGTCAGCACCAAAACAATACGAAGGGAGCTCCATACGCTGGGAACTACAGGGGAAGCTGGAAATTCAAAGCCGCCTCTGTGGCCGAGCGGTTCTAGGCGCTTCAGTCTGGAACCGCGTGACCGCTACGGTCGCAGGTTCGAATCCTGCCTCGGGCACGGCTGTGTGTGATGTCCTTAGGTTAGTTAGGTTTAAGTAGTTCTAAGTTCTAGGGGACTGATGGGCTCAGATGTTAAATCCCATAGTGCTCAGAGCCATTTGAACCATTTTTTATAAATTCAAAACAACTCATCAGTGATGCAATTGCCCTTAAGAGGAGAACGTGGCGCCGATGCGGGTAACCTCGAAATCCTACCTCTGTGCCACTATTTCATTCGCTTTAGATCGTACGGTGTAAGAGAGCAGGTTTCAAAAAGGGTTGATACGGCAATTGCCATAGACAAATCCTCGACTTTAGAAACAGATTAACGTACGCAGACAGCTAGATGACGATGTTTATTTACAAGCGGTATGCGAACCTACGTGCGTGTCGCATTTGTTCTATATGGGACACGTCCGCAGCGTAGCAGAGGCAATGAGGGTCAGTGGGTCCCGCAAGGTAACACCCGGCCCGAAAACGGACACCGCCGCCCCGGAATCCTCCAGCGTGACAGATCGGGTTTGCTGGACAACTCTCCGCTACTGTGCTCACCACATGCACGCAGCCACAGGTGCCCAGTCTTGGTTCTTGCCACAGCAATAATACTGTACGCCTTGTAAATACGTCGTGAAACAGTAATGAATCACGTGAAACTTTTCTCCCGATGTATGAAATGTTAGGACAAATAGAAAAGAGTGATTTGGAGCGATGAATCACGGTGTACAGTGCAGCAATCCGATGGAAGGGTTTGGTTTCTGGGGCAGCCTGGAGAAAATTACATGCCATCATGTAGTTGAACAGCCTGGTTTGGCAGTAGAAGAGCAAAAGGAAGGCCGAAGCTTTAAATTCCACGTTTAAGTAATCGTTCACGCAGGAGAATCGTACAAACGCACCGTCGTTTCGCCATCGCACAGAGTCCCGTATGGGTAACGTTGTAATAAGCATCCCTGGCGTAGAAAAACAGCTCTAAGAGTTGAAAGCAATTAAGTCCTCTTTTCTGTACACTCTCTACTTGTGTTATCTTTCAATATTTTGCCACCAGTGGCGTCTGTCTGAGGATTTTGTGTGTATGTGTCGTGTTTTTAAATACGAGATTTGTAGTTCTGTTTTGGCTGAGATGTCATGAGCTTCCTTAGCTTCTTTGTTATTTGTTATGATGGCAACGACCAGACATATTACGGTGACGTTTCTATCCTTGTGTCTGCCCATCTTTACCCCACTGACTCCTTTGTCCCATGTCCCGATTATTTTCTCGAAAACCGAATTAAATAGAAAAATATAATAGGTGACGGCCCATCCCCCTGCCTCATTCCTGTGTTGATTTCAAATGGTTCCGAGATCTCTCCCATAAGCTTCCCTTCCAATGTTGTATTTGTTAATGTTTCCTAGATTAGCTTTCTGGTTTTGTTGTCCATCTTCCTTTCTTCCAGTGTCTTGAAGAGTGTTTACCTATAGAGGAGTCATACGCCTTCTTGAAGTGTATATATACACTGCCGCGCGGGGTAGCCACGCGGTCTTGGGCGCCTTGTCACGGTCCGCGCGGCCGCCCCCGTCGGAGGTTCGAGTCCTTCCTCGGGCATGTGTGTGTGTGTGTGTGTGTGTGTGTGTGTGTGTGTGTGTGTTTGTGTTTGTTGTCCGGAGCGTAAGTTAGATTAAATAGTGTATAAGCTTAGGGACCGATGGCCTAAGAAGTTTGGTCCCATAAGATCTTACGATAAATTTAAAAATTTTTATTTCATATAGATATATCAACACTTGATTTTAAATTAGCAAGTGACCTTATAAATAGAGAAGGAGATTACTGCTTAAATTCCGCGTTGAACCTTGCTCTCTCCCTGGTGAAGTAGCAGAGGGATAGAGTTAATGTTGAAACTTCCTAGCAGATTTAAACTGTGTTCCGGACCGAGACTCGAACTCGGGACCATTGCCTTTCGCGGGCAAGTGCTCTACCATCTGAACTACCCAAACACGACTCATGCCCCTTCCTCACAGCTTTACTTCTGCCAGTACCTCGTGTCCTACCTTCCAAACTTTAGCTGTGAGGAAGGGGCGTGAGTCGTGCTTGGGTAGCTCAGTTGGTAGAGCAATTGCCCGCGAAAGGCAAAGGTCCCGACTTCGAGCCTCGGTGCGGGACACAGTTTTAATCTGCCAGGAAGTTTCATATCAGCGCACATTCCGCTGCAGAGTGATAACGTCATTCTAGAGTTAATGTTGCTTGCCCATTTGTTGGTTATTGACATTCATTATCAGTAACTTCTGACGCTGTTACTGCTTCTCTAAGGACAACACAATGCTTTCCGCCCCACTTTATACCGTAGCATCTGCCCCTCGCGACCTGTAGTGGTCAATTCCGCATCAGACAGGAGTGTCTGTGTAATATTGATCACATAGCTGTGCATGATAATAAACTGATGGCAGCAGTGATTTCAGAAATGGATACTGTGCTAGTTTCTTACGAAACAGTTCGATAAAAGAAAAAAATTCTATTGATTTGATTATCCACGACTACTGTAATCGGTCATCTGTACAGGTCAGGGCCACGTTTCGCTCTTTCTGTAAAGAAGGGGTGGGGAGGATGAAAAAGGGGTCACAGGAAATACGCCGATACCCTCACCTACCTTAGCCTCGACCGTCACCTCACCTGGATTCCTAGATCTCCACTACATCCAATCCAAACCCCATAACTGCCCCCAACTCCTCAAACTCCTCTCTGGTCGGACATGGGGGTCGCACCCCTATACCATCCTCCACACCTACAAATCTTTAATCCGTCCCATCCCCTGGTTGCTCCTCTTCTCTCCAGCACCCGCCCTCGGCCACGTCTTCACTGTTGTGTCCCCCCTGCCCTCCATCTCTACACCCTTCATCTCCTTTCCCAAAGTAGCTTCCGTCAACTCCCCCTCCCAGATGATGACCTCTCTCCCTCCATTTATGCCTCCTATCAACCCTGATTCTCACCCCACCTCCTTTCCTGTCCTTTCCCTGGGTTCCCTCTTCCCCTGCTTCCATCCCGTTTTCTCCCCACCTAACCCCTCCCTTTCTCCCTCCCCCCCCCCCCCCGAGTCCTTTTGTATACCCCTCCACTGACTTTCCCCACTCCCTGTCACGTCTGCCCAGCACCCGCCCCCCCCCCCCTCGTCCTCCATCGGCTCCTTTCCCCCCTCCCCCCCACTTCGTTTTTTCCCCTCCTTCCCCTCCTTTCCTTTCCCGTCGTCTGTCCAGGTTCCCCCCATCTGCCATCGGCTGTGGTATTTGTGCCGATTTTTTAGTGCAATGTTCAAGTGAATGTTCAGCGTTGTCCATCTTTCCAAAGTGTTGCGAACAGAAACCAGACTGTTGCCGTGTTCTTTTAATTGTATGTCTATTCCTTTACCTGTCTGCTTCATATGTAATTTATTAGAACCACCAACCCTTTGTTTTATGTTTTAAGTTCCACGATTTTCCAGCATTTTACCATTTACGTCACCGATTTTATCGCCTGCTTTTATTATTTATTATCTTCATCTTTTTTAAACAAATTCTGGAGGCTGAAGAGTGTCATACTAAGCTGCTGCTAGCCCGCTCCCTTGGGGGGGGGGGGGGGGAATCGAAACTCAGTAAATAAAAAAATACGCCGATATCGGCCAGGGGCGTTGACATAGGTAAGAACTACGTCATCGGCAGCAACGGGTGGGAGGAGGACTCTGGTCGGAATGAGGAACCCTGTCATCAGCGGCGATGGAAGACGCGGACCGCAATACTCGCCGCCACTTAATGCGCTGTATCCCCGGCGGATTATGCGCGCTCAGGCGCCGCCGGCTGCGACCGTGACCTCGCCCGGCCGCCCTTCCTGTTCTGTTCTGTTCTGTTCTGTTGCGCGCACCACCTGCTCCGCCCATCCCTCGCTACTCTCCGCTGTGGCACGGCGCAGTTTCCGCCTCTCCTCTGTGGCGGACGCGGCCCGCGGCGAATGCATTGTCTGTCGCCGAGAATAAGGACTGTTGTGACGCCGTCTACTAACGGGCGGCTCGTGCGCAGCCAGAATCACGCTCCGTGCTCCGGCCGAGTACCTCGTGTCTCACGTAGCGACCAGGTGGCCTCGCGTTAAACTACAGTTACGACTACTCGGCCTAATGAAACACTGCGCCACTGCAGATGGGTACTCGAAATAACTCGAATTTTGATTCCACAAAGCGTTAAAAGTAGCTGATTCGCCCTCCTTGTACCTGACCGCGTTGCTTTGTTTCTCTCTAGCGCAACAACGGATGGGTTGACTCAGTACAACAACTGTGGAAGTGCGCTTGAAATCCATCAGCAATAAGGCTGAACGCAGGTATAAGGAGAAAGTTGTGGTAAATAAACATAAAGAAGCGGGTGTACACTGCATTACATCCAGTGATTGTATATAGGGCAACCAGGTAGTCATTTCAAAAAATATTTCAAGACTATATTAACATGACAAGCAGTTCAGAAAAGAAGACAAATAGAAGGTTTTGTAATGTGTGCAAAAGAAGAATCCTGAAGATTAGATGAATATATATAAGGGATGTAGTGGTTTTAAGTGCAGATGTGCACTGAAAAACATTACATCAGTATTTACGCCATTTGCAGACTAATAATAATAGCTATTACAAGTTGTATGTTTTTAGGTTAGATAGTAACTACAAGTAGCCACAAGTGGCAAGAGTAAACCACTTATGCTTTTATTCACCTCGACACCAGGTCAGGTGTGGAAGTGTAGAAAAGTGGACCCAAAACGGTCAGTCTATACTGATAGGCCTACGTCCACCTATCGGTGCAGTTACGACCGAGCAGAAAACATTGGGTCAATTTGCGAGGTGTCTGTGGGAAGACCGTTCGATGCACAGAAAAAAAAAACAAGCAACGCACTGATATGTGTAAGTATTAAAGTTTTAAAGTTCCACATACACAAATATCAGCACTTATTCCCGTTATACACTGCAGAATAACTATTGAGAAGCCGGCCGCTGTGGCTGAGTGGTTCTAGGTCCTTCAGTCCGGAGCCGCGCTACTGCTACGGTCGCAGGTTCGAATCCTCCCTCGGGCATGGATGTGTGTGATGTCCTTAGATTAGTTAGGTTTAAGTAGTTCTAAGTCGAGGGGACTGATAGCCTCAGATGTTAAGTCCCATAGTGCTCAGAGCCATTTGAACCATCATTTATGGCACAGCTTAGGTGAAAGAAGGGATCGGTTGATAACAAACATCCTGCGGCGTCAATGAATCGCCAGTTTTCACGTTTATGGAAGCAAAAGAGGGATGGAAAAGTTTTATTGGGGGACCAAGGCTTGACTAAAATACGCAGCTTAAATGAATGCTGGTGAAATGAGTTACACAGAGAAGAAGATGCTTGCGTTGAGAGTTGCCCGGCGTAGTAAATCAGTGTTCCGACTGAAGACCACAACAACAACAGTAACACCTTGAATCTGAAGTGGAATGCAGGTCTTACAGAATGCACGTGTAGCTGTGTTATTCCGCGCATGCAAGACGGCGGCGTCAGGCTGGGCTGTCACGAGCGCACCGGTCACCTCCATCTCCAGCTCCAGCTGCCAATGCAGTGGCGCTGGTCGCGCATGCATTGTCCAGACGGGTCAAGGCCGGGCGGCAGCTGGACGGCACCGCCCAGTTCCCGTCTGTACCTTGTTGGCGCAGATCCTGCACCCTGTGTCTGCTACGTGCGCCCTAGCACACTTTGTTTATCAGCGCGCGTTAGCAGACAGCCGTGTCACGGTTTGTTTGGAATAAGCATGCCGAACACAGTGGCCAAACGAATGCACCAAAAAACAAAAGTACACTACTGGCCATTAAAATTGCTACACCAAGAAGAAATGCAGATGATAAACGGGTATTCATTGCACAAATATATTATACTAGAAATAACATGTGATTACATTTTCACGCAATTTCTGTGCATAGATCCTGAGAAATCAGTACCCAGAACAACAACCTCTGGCCTAATAACGGCCTTGATACGCCCGGGCATTGAGTCAAACAGAGCCTGCATGGCGTGTACAGGTACAGCTACCCGTGCAGCTTCAACACGTTACCGCAGTTCATCAAGAGTAGTGACTGCCGTATTGTGACGAGCCAGGTGCTCGGCCACCATTGACCAGTCGTTTTCAATTGGTGAGAGATCTGGAGAATGTGCTGGCCAGGGCAGCAGTCGAACATTTTCTGTATCCAGAAAGGCCCGTACAGGACCTGCAACACGCGGTCGTGCATTATCCTGCTGAAATGTAGGGTTTCGCAGGGATCGAATGAAGGGTAGAGCCACGGGTCGTAACACATCTCAAATGTAACGTCCACTGTTCAAAGTGCCGTCAATGTGAACAAGAGGTGACGGAGACGTGCAACCAATGGCACCCCATACCATCACACTTCCAATGTGCGTTCACCGCGATGTTGCCAAACACGGATGCGACCATCGTGATGCTGTAAGCAGAACCTGGATTCATCCGAAAAACTGACGTTTTGCCATTCGTGCACCCAGGTTCATCGTTGAGTACACCATCGCAGGCGCTCCTGTCTGTGAGGCAGCGTCAAGGATTACTGCAGCCACGGTCTCCGACCAGATAGTCTGTGCTGCTGCAAACGTCGTGGAACTGTTCGTGCAGATGGTTGTTGTCTTGCAAACGTCCCCACCTGTTGAGATGTGGCTACACGATCCGCTACAGCAATGCGGACAAAATGCCTGTCATCCCGTCTGCTAGTGATACGAGGCCGTTGTGATGCAGCACGGCGTTCCGTATTACCCTCCTGAACCCACAGATTCCATATTCTGCTAACAGTCATTGGATCTCGACCAACGCGAGCAGCAATGTCGCGATACGATAAACCGCAATCGCGATAGGCTACAATCCTACCTTTATCAAAGTCGGAAACGTGATGGTACGCATTTCTCCTCCTTACACGAGGCATCCCAACAACGTTTCACCAGGCAACACCGGTCAACTGTTGTTTGTGTATGAGAAATCGGTCGGAAACTTTCCTCATGTCCGCACGTTGTAGGTGTCGCCACCGGCGCCTTGTGTGAATGCTCTGAAAAGCTAATCATTTGCATATCACAGCATCTTCTTCCTGTCGGTTGAATTTCGCGCCTGTAGCACGTCATCTTCGTGGTGTAGCAATTTTAATGGCCATTAGCGTAAATGTTTTCAGCGGGTGCTCCTGAAAGCACTACTTGGAAGCTTTAACGTCATACACTGTGGGCTGCGTAAGACTTAACACCTTTTTATCAAACGTATTTGCAATTGCGAATATTGACAAGCATCAGGTGCAGAATAGAACCACGACAATGAAAATTTGTGCCTGACCGGAACTCGAACCTGGATTTCTCGCTTATCGCGAGCGGTCCTCTTATCATTCGGCTACCCGTGCACGACTCATGACCAGACCCAAACATTCATATGTCATCAACCATGCGTCTACAACCTCTACTCGCACATCTATTATGCATATTCCTGTACAGGTGAGGCAATTTCAAAGTGTCTGTGGATAAATACGATACTTCAGTGCCTGTGTTTTTCTGAATTACGATTCTAAGTTCCTTTGGTCATGCATACATGATAATTCACCGTGAGGCAAATACTTTTGTTACTCATTTCATCTCCTCAACTTTTAAATCAAGTGAGAAATTGAAGCAAGTATGGTTTTTGCAATGGCTAATATCATTCGAAAGTTGTTGAGAAGAAGCGTACAGTACCATTAAACTTGTAGCTGAGGCGCTGCAAATTTTCGAAAAACATTGGAGAAACGTGCTAAAATAGAAAGACAAAGTACTCTGAATCGGCTTTTGCGTTGGAAACACCACAAAGTAGAGGCATTCATGTTTTGGCGATTCGTTCTCATCGCCCAGCTGCAAAAGCGATGCGTGTGTACACTATCCCCTAAAAACTATCTGGATATGTATTATTGGACATTAATATCGGGTGTGTTCTCCTTTCGCCTTTGTGACGGCTTGCCAGCCGCTGTGGCCGAGCGGTTCTAGGCACTTCAGTCTGGAACCGCGCTGCTGCTACGGTCGCAGGTTCGAATCCTGCCTCGGGCATGTGTGTGTGTGATGTCCTTAGGTTAGTTAGGTTTAAGTAGTTCTATGTCTAGGGGACTGATGACCTCAGATGTTAAGTCCCATAGTACTTAGAACCATTTGAACCATTTACTGACGGCTTGAACGCTGCTAGGGAGACTTTCTATGAGGTGTCTGAATGTCTGTGGAGGATTGGCAACCTATCCTTCCTGAAGAGCTGAAAGCAGGAAAAATTTTCATGTTAGACATAAAGGTCTAGAGCGAAGTCCACGCTGTAACTCATCCGATGTGTCTTCCATTGGGTGCTGGTCGGGATTCTGGGCAGGCCAGTCCAATTTAGGAATGTTATTGTCCACAAGAAACTGCTCCCCCCCCCCCACCCTCCCATCCCCAGATGCTGCTTTATGACACAGTTCATTGTCAAGTGGATACCATCATCTCTGAAGCTTTCCTCTACTGTACACGGTACACAGTGCTGTGACATGTGCTTTCCATTCAAAAAATTTTTAAGCGCAATAAGATGACCATAGTCTGACCATGTAAAGCCCCCATACCTGCTCTGTACTTTACTGATGGCACAACACGTGATAGCAGCTAACGTTCTCCATGTATTCACCAAATCCAAACCCTTCTATCGCATTCGTAGAGGGTATAGCGTGATTCATCAAATCGCTCGTTTCCAGTGTCGCTGCTCTTCATATCACCTCAAGTGTCACTTAGCATTCAGTATAGAAATATGTGCTTATGAGGAGCTCCTTGACCACTCTTCCCCATTCTTTTTATTCCCTTGCAACATCACTGTGCTAGCTGGTCTACTAGTAGCACAACCACCATCCGCACTTTCTTAGTGCCCTGTCTGCCAGTTCATTATGTGTACAAATGAAATGACTCTAAGCACTATGGGACGTAATATCTGAGGTCATCAGTCCCCTAGAACTTAGAACTACTTAAACCTAACCAACCTAAGGACACCACACACATCCATGCCCGAGGCAGGATTCGAACCTGCGACCGTAGCGGTCGCGCAGTTCCCGACTGAAGCGCCTAGAACCGCTCGGCCACAACGCCCGGCTCATAATGTGATTCTGGTGTTGGTTTGCCTGTAATTGATTCTTCGCATTTCCACACCACCAACGGAGGACTTGGGTAGCTTTAATAGGGTAAAAATTTCAGTGATAGATTTGCCACTCGAGTGACATCCAATGAATAAGTCACTGAGCTCTCGTGACCAATCCATTGTATTGTTACTGCTTCTCTATTGACAACACAATACACCGTGCCGGCTCTTACATCGAAGTGACAAAAGTCATAACTCCTAATATTGAATCGGATCTCCTTTTGCGCGGCGTAGTGCAACACCTCTACGTGGTAGGCACTGAACAAGTCGTTGGAAGTCCCCTGCAGAAATACTGAACCGTGCTGCCTCTATAGTACTAATTGCGAATGTGTTGCGCGTGCAAGATACTGTGCACAAACTGACATCTCGATTATGTCCCATAAATGTTCCATTTGGCCGGCATTTGTGGCCGAGCGGCTCTAGACGCTTTAGTCCGGAGCCCCGCTGCTGCTACAGTCGCAGGTTCGAATCCTGCCTCGGGCATGCATGTGTGTGATGTCTTTAGGTTAGCTCGGTTTAAGTAGTTCTAAGTCTAGGGGACTGATGACCTCAGATGTTAAGTCCCATAGTGCTTAGAGCCCTTTGAACCATTCTGTTCGATTGGGTTCATGTCAGGCGATTGGGCGGCCAAATCATTCGGTCGAATCGTCCATAATATTCTTCAAAACTGAACAATTGTGGCCTGGTGACCTGACACCGTTCTTTGGGAACATCAGGGCCACGAATGGTTGGAAATGATGACATGCAGCCGAACAGGATTATTTCTAGTCAACGATCGCTTCAGTTGGATCTGAGAACCCAGTCCATTCCATGTAAGCACGGCTCACACCATTATGGAGCCATCACCAGCTTGCACAGTGCCTTGTTGACGGCTCCATGGCTTCGTGGGGTCAGCGCCACACTCGAACCCTACCATCAGCTCTTACCAACTGTAATCTGGACTCATCTGACCAGGCCACGGTTTTCCAGTCGTCTAGTGTTGAACCGATACGGTCAAGAGCCCAGGGGAGGCGCTGCAGGCGAAGTCGTCCTGTTAGCAGAGACACTCGCGTCGGTCGACTGCTGCCATAGCCCATTAACGCCAACTTTCGCCGCACTTTCCTAACAGGTAGCGTCGTCGTACGTCCCACATTGATTTCTACAATTATTACACGCAGTGTTGCTTGTCTGTTAGCACTGACAAGTATACGCAAATGCCGCTTCTCTCGGTCGTTAATTGGAGGCCGTCGGCCGTAGCTTTGGCCGTGGTGAGAGGTAACAACAGAATTCGGTATTCTAGTCACGCCCTTGACCTGTGGATCTCGGAATATTGAACTCAAATGGCTCTGAGCACTATGGGACTTAGCAGCTGAGGTCATCAGCCCCCTAAGAACTACTTAAATCTAACTAACCTAAGGACATCACACACATCCATGCCCGAGGCAGGGTTCGAAACTGCGACCGTAGCGGTCGCGCGGTTCCGGACTGAATTGCCTAGAGCTGCTCGGCCACTACGGCCGGCAATATTAAAGTCCCTGGCTATTTCCGAAATGGAACGTCCCATGTGTCTAGCTCCAAGTACCACTCCGCTTTCAAAGTCTGTGTCCTGCGGCCGAAATCACGTCGGGAATCTTTTCACATGATCTACGTGAGTAGAAATGACAGCTCCGCCAGTGACTGGCCTTTTACAGCCTGCGAATGCGATACCACCGCCATGTGTATATGTGCATACCGCTGTCGCATGACTTGTCACTTCAGTGTAGACTGGTGGGTCTGCTTCTCGTGTCATCTACACTCATGCTCATAAATTAAGGATAATGCTGATACATGGTGAAACAACGCTCTGGTGGGCGGTTTGCGGGTTTAAATCACCTCGGGGTATGACCATGTGGTGCATTTGACCTGCTGTCGTCGCACGGTGGCGCTGGCAGCAGTCCACATACGCAGAGGTGTGTTGGTGCATGTCAGAGTACGGTACAGCGAGTAAATGTGCAGACGTTTTCAGACGTGCTTATGGTGACTGTGCGTTGAAAATGGCTCAAAGAACACATACAGATGACGTTATGAGGGGTAGAATACTAGGGCGACTGGAGTCTGGCCAAACACAGCAGGTCGTAGCACAGGCCCTCCGTGTGCCACAAAGTGTGATCTCAAGATTATGGCAACGATTCCAGCAGACAGCAAACGTGTCCAGGCGCTACAGTGCGGGACGTCCACAGTGTACAGCACCACAAGAAGACCGATATCTCACCATCAGTGCCCACAGACGGCCCCGGAGTACTGCAGGTAGCCTTGCTCGGGACCTTACCGCAGCCACTGGAACAGTTGTCTCCACACACACAGTCTACAGACGACTGAACAGACATGGTTTATTCACCCAGAGACCTGCAAGGTGCATTCCACTGACCCCTGATCATAGGAGAGTCCTTAAAGCCTGGTGCCAAGAACACAGTACATGGTCATTGGAACAGTGGTCCCAAATTATGTTCAAGGACGAGTCCGGGTATAGTGTGAACAGTGATTCTCGCCGGATTTTCATCTGACGTGAACCAGGAACCAGATACCAACCCCTTAATGTCCTTGAAAGGCACCTGTATGGAGGTCGTGGTTTGATGGTGTGGGATTATGATTGGTGCACGTCTCTCTGTCTCTGACAGAGGAACTGTATGTCATTTTGCACCAGTATGTCCGCCTTTTCAAGGGTGCAATGGGTCCCACCTTCCTCCTGATGGATGATAACGCATGGCCCCACCGAGTTGCCAACGTGGAGGAGTACCTCGAAACAGAAGATATCAGGTGAATGAAGTGACCTGCTTGTTCTCCAGACGTAAACTCCATCGAGCACGTCTGGGATGCTCTCGGTCGACGTATCGCTGCACGTCTTCAAACCCCTAAGCACTTCAGGAGCTCCGACATGCACTGGTGCAAGAATGGGAGGCTATACCCCAGCAGCTGCTCGACCACCTGATCCAGAGTATGCCAACCCATTGTGCGGCCTGTGTACGTGTGCATGGTGATCATATCCCATACTGATGTCGGGGTACATGCGCAGGAAACAGTGGCGTTTTGTAGCACATGTGTTTCGGGACGGTTTTCTCAACTTATCACCAATACCGTGGACTTACATATCTGTGTCGTGTAGCGCCAGTTTTGTGTAGTACCACGTTATGTGGCACCACATTCTGCAATTATTCTTAATTTATGGGCATGAGTGTAGTTACATATGGGTGTAACATGAATAGATGTAAACAGCGTCGGGGCACCGTCGCAATTGCCACAGGAAAACACGGCACTTAAAGCCTGTCAATAGCGTAATTGTCTTAGTAACAGCTTTAGCAATTAGCATTGAAATTAGATTAGCATAGATCATCTTAGTTAAAGGTAAGCAAAGGATTGGAGACTGAGGATCAATGGCTTGACGACTGATTCCAAGGCTTTCATCCTCAGTTCCCCAGGGTGGAGGGACTATAAACTTCTTCCTTTCCTATCTTCTTTCCTCTTCTTCATTCTAAAGTATACTTTTGTATTTCTTTTTAAAATTTAAACTTCATGTAAATTTTTGTCAAACGGTTTGGGAAAGCTGCCATAAAGAAAAGAAAAGAAAGATAAATAACAAACAAAGATAACCAAGTAAAAGAAAACAAAATAAAAGAGAAAAAAAAACAAAATATGGTCAACTATGACCCGCCTCCACGTGACGGGACAAGAACAACGGTGCGATCGGATGTGGGAACTGGTGTGGAGGTTCAGCCACATCAACACCCGTATACCGATCGCAGCTACTAAGCGGTCGCCGGCCGGAGTGGCCGTGCGGTTCTAGGCGCTACAGTCTGGAAGCGAGCGACCGCTACGGTCGCAGGTTCGAATCCTGCCTCGGGCATGGATGTCTGTGATGTCCTTAGGTTAGTTAGGTTTAATTCGTTTTAAGTTCTAGGCGACTGATGACCTCAGAAGTTAAGTCGCATAGTGCTCAGAGCCGTTTTTACTAAGCGGTCAATAAAGACCCACCTTAAGCATTTAGGTGGTGGGTCGTAAAATCAGGGCGGCAAGTGATAAAAAAAAGTGTCCGTAAGTGTTGAATTATTTCTCTCAAATAATCTCGCCTATCATTTGACGATGTTTTCCGATGCTGTATCTAATAGAAATCCAAGCTCTCAGTTTCGCTGCAACTGTCTTTTATTAGCAACTGATTGTCATATTAAGCAGCTACAGGCCCAAAATTTCTTCAATCACTATTACAGAACAGCCAGTAATACAGAGTAACGATACAAGTTAGAAACTGACGGAAAAAAAGAGATCGGTAGTCGCTAGTAGTATCGTGTAGTGAACCAGGTGATTTTGCTGCCAGATACAGTAGGCGCCTGCAGCTGGGCTGTGTGTGGAGCAGGCCAGAGCCCACGTGTTTTTGAGAGCGGGGTGCGGCCGTCTGTGTTACGACCTTGCGGCTGGCCTCAATAACACGGCGCCTGATTTTCATGGCTACTGTGTGTCTGATCGACCGACAACGTGTGCCGTCTCGTTTTTGCTAACAAAAGCAGAAAGGACGAGGGACCTCCATTCTGGGATGCCAAGCAAGCTATTTACGGATTACGTGCCGGCCGCGGTGGTCTCGCGGTTAAGGCGCTCAGTCCCGAACCGCGCGACTGCTACGGTCGCAGGTTCGAATCCTGCCCCGGGATGGATGTCTGTGATGTCCTTAGGTTACTTAGGTTTAAGTAGTTCTAAGTTCTAGGGGACTGATGACCACAGATGTTAAGTCCCATAGTGCTCAGAGCCATTTGAACCATTTTTTTGAACGGATTACGTAAAGATACGCTTGCACACCCTCCCCCGTACAGTAAGTCCTTTGCACTGCCAGCTACACCGAAAAGAGTAACTGCATCATGGAGATTGAATAGCAATACACTGCTCTGCAAAACTTAAGGATGAGACAGGTAAAGCAGCAAAACATTAACTACCCAATGCATGTCAGCAAAAGTTCAAACGGCTCTGAGCACTACGGGACTTAACTTCTGAGGTCATCAGTCACCTAGAACTTAGAACTACTTAACCTAAGGACATCACATACATCCGTGCCCGTGGCAGGATTCGAACCTGCGACCGTAGCAGTCGCGCGGTTCCAGACTGTAGCGCCTATAACCGCTCGGCCACCCCGGCCGGCTGAGCAAAAGTGTCAGAGCATGTTGTCACAGACCTAATTGTGCACACAAAGTCAGACGTCACGTGGCGTGAAGTTAGCTTGACTACAGCGCCACATGGGGCTGGCAGTTGAAGGAATGGGAAAAGACAGTGCGTGTTAATCAGGGTGCAGTTACAATCCACTGTAGTAGTCACGTTATTCACTACTACAACATGGACCGGAGACAACATTTGGATGATTTAGCTTGGGGAAGAACCTTCGGGAAACTTGAAGAAGAACGAAGTGTGACGAGCGTAGCCGAGGAATTTCGTATTGCTCACAGCATCGTTTCATGCGCATGACGTGATCTCTGAATCACAGACACTGCTGCCCGAAAACACGACGTGGTCGACCACGGTCAACTACAGTGGCAGATGACCGCTGCGTTGTGCAACAGGTCAGAAGTGTTCCACGTCAAACAACGACATTTAGCAGGACTGCAAGGCACACAATCTGACGCTCCACTGCGGGACGGCGGCTGCATCGGGATGGTCTCTTCGCCCGACGATCAGCACGTTGTGCTCTGTTGACACCCGCATATCGGTGGCACTGTTATCGCAAGAGGCAGGCACTGGACCGACGAGGATAATAGCGGATTGAGAATAAACAGTGATTCCGGGCGTGCGCCCATATGGCGAGAAGTGGGAACAGGTAATGCACCCAGAACTCTGGTTGCTTTGGTGTGGGGAGGTATAATGTTGCATGGGCGTACTGACGTCCAAATCTTTGAACGCGGTACACTCAGCGATCAACATCAGTGTGCCACTCTACTCCTTCGCTGCGTGCGTCTTTTCAGGGGTGCTTTCGCTCCACACTTTATTTTAAGGGACGACAGTGCGTGACAGTATCTAACAGTGTAGGTCTTACAACCAGAGGATGTTAGGCGAATGGACTCCTGTAACCGAAATTGCATATCTGAAGATGGTTCGAGAGGAACCGAAACCGATCATGTGAATAAACATTTTTGCAATCAAGACGGATTATAAGTAACATCATTGGGATGTCACCTTCACCCCAGACCCCAGCGTCCAACATGACTATCTTCTCTTTTTCTGGCCGTTCAGGAAGAGTTGCTGCAATTCCTACACAGGCATTCAGACACCTCACTGAAAATTTTCCCAGGAGAGTTCATGCTGTCAAAAATGCAAGGGGTGGATCCACCCATATTAATGTCGACTGATGTATGTCTAGATAATGTTGATCAGATCTACATCTACATACATACTCCGCAATCCACCATACGGTGCGTGGCGGAGGGTACCTCGTACCACAACTAGCATCTTCTCTCCCAGTTCCACTCCCTAACAGAACGAGGGAAAAGTGACTGCCTATATGCCTCTGTACGAGCCCTAATAGCCGGCCACGGTGGCCGTGCGGTTCTAGGCGCTCCAGTCCGGAGCCGCGCTGCTGCTACGGTCGCAGGTTCGAATCCTGCCTCGGGCATGGATGTGTGTGATGTCCTTAGGTTAGTTAGGTTTAAGTAGTTCTAAGTTCTAGGGGACTGATGACCACAGCAGTTGAGTCCCATAGTTCTCAGAGCCATTTGAACCATTTTTGAGCCCTAATCTCTCTTATCTTATCTTTGGGGTCTTTCCGCGAAATGTAAGTTGCCGGCAGTAAAATTGTACTGCAGTCAGCCTCAAATGCTGGTTCTCTAAATTTCCTCAGTAGCGATTCACGAAAAGAATGCCTCCTTTCCTCTAGAGTCTCCTGAGTTCCTGAAGCATTTCCGTAACACTCGCGTGATGATCAAACCTACCAGTAACAAATCTAGCAACCCGCCTCTGAATTGCTTCTATGTCCTCCCTCAATTCGATCTGATAGGGATCCCAAATGCTAGAGCAGTACTCAAGAATAGGTCGTATTAGTGTTTTATAAGCGGTTTCCCTTACAGATAACCACATCTTCCCAAAACTATACCAATGAACCGAAGACGACTATCCGCCTTCCCCACAACTGCCATTACATGCTTGTCCCACTTCATATCACTCTGCAATGTTACGCCCAAATATTTAATCGACGTGACTGTGTCAAGCGCTACACTACTAACGGAGTATTCAAACATCACAGGATTCTTTTTCCTATTCATCTGCATTAATTTTCATTTATCTATATTCAGAGTTAGCTGCCATTCTTTACACCAATCACTAATCCTGTCCAAGTCATCTTGTATCCTCCTACAGTCACTCAACAATGACACCTTCCCGTACACCACAGCGTCATCAACAAACAGCCCCACATTGCTATGCACCCTATCCAAAAGATCATTTATGTAGATAGAAAACAACAGCGGACCTACCACACTTCCCTGGGGCACTCCAGATGATACCCTCACCTCCGATGAACACTCACCATCGAGGACAACGTACTGGGTTCTATTAACTGAGAATATGTTCGAGAATCCTGCAACAAAACGATGTTAAGTATATTGGTCTGTAATTTTGAGGATCCGTCCTTCTACCCTTCTTATATACAGGCGTCACCTGCGCTTTTTTCCAGTCGCTCGGGACTTTACGTTGGGCAAGAGATTCGCGATAAATGCAAGCTAAGTAAGGAGCCAATGCAGTAGAGTACTCTCTGTAAAACCGAATTGGAATCCCATCAGGACCTGGCGACTTATTTATTTTCAACCCATTCAGCTACTTCACAACCCCAGGGATGTCTATCACTATGTCCTCCATACGAGAATCTGTACCATCCTCCTGCGTGAAAGATTTCTCAAATGCTAAATTTAAAATTTCAGCTTTCGTTTTGCTGTCTTGATGGATGCCTTGCGAAATAATCAGGACGAGGAAATCAGTGATAATACAAATGTTTACCGACAATCATTCTTCCCACGCACTATTCACGAATGGAACAGGGAAAGGGGTAAGAGATACTTGTACCATAAGTTCCCTTCGGCACACATACTGGGTACCTTGCGGAGTATAAATGCCAGTAGCACAGTTTATCTTGACTGCTCGTGGGCTGACAAAATGCAGTTCGTAAACGTCTGTGACACAGGTATTGGAAACTTGTAAAAATGGTTCAAATGGCTCTGAGCACTATGGGACTTAACATCTATGGTCATCAGTCCCCTAGAACTTAGAACTACTTAAACCTAACTAACCTAAGGACAGCACACAACACCCAGTCATCACGAGGCAGAGAAAATCCCTGACCCCGCCGGGAGTCGAACCCAGGAGAAACTTGTAATGATGGTGTCTTCTCCCTATGTAAAGGTAGCCAGAGAAGAATGTTAGTTGGCTTCTCGTAACATGGCCAATAAAAAAGGCTATAGACCTGGGCACGCAGCGTTGCCGCCGCTCGCTCTGCAAAGTGCACACTCCAAACTGCGTCGTCAGTTGTGCGGACCCCGACCCCACCATTGGCTCTCGACCCCGCAGCGTCCAGAACCGGTCCGCAAAGTGGTTCGTCCCTGATGGAGGTCAAAACGCAAAGTGAGGGCAATTTTCAGCTCGTGGATCACTGCAACAAGCATTTGGAGGCGGCGGAGCTGTGTCAGGGAGAAAACTTGGAGGCAGAGGAGGACCTTTGAAACAGTCGTGCGGGACGGCGAGGCTAGTCCATTTAGTTCCAGGGCATCGTCTCCAGAGGAGAGGTTAAGTACCTCCTCCCTACAGACAATGACGCGTGAGGAGAGAGATCTCTCATTTGCATCAGCCACATACATCGCATACTTCAACTTCCCTTTGCTTCTCCTACTATCTCCACGCTTCTCGCTTCGTTAGTCAGATGTGCAAGTAAGGCAGATTCGACGCATATAGCTCATGAAATATTCATCGGAGCCAGTAGTCGGGATTCGATTATGCATGAAAAAATGAATATTACTGAGAGCTCCTTTGGATGGCACTCGAGTAATTTAGCGAACACTGGCCAGCACCACACCAACAGCCTAATCAATTCCCCTTTTCAATAACAACCTCCCTCTCTCTCTCTCTCTCTCTCTCTCTCTCTCTCTCTATCTCCCCTCTCCTCTCCTCTCCCTCTACGTTTCCAAACCGGTCCTCCGCGCAGAAAGAAATCTCGGCCCGAGTTGCCTGGTCACATTAATATTTTCATGGTGACCAAGCTGCGTACACCGATGGGTGTGGCATCATTTTCAGGCCAGATCCTTCCTCGGAGAGACGGTAGCAAGAATTTCAAAGCACTTCGAGCTACCAGCACGGTGTTCTCTCTTTTCTCCATCAATATGTATAACAAAATGGTTCAAATGGTTCTGAGCACTATGGGACAACATCTGAGGTCATCAGTCCCCTAGAACTTAGAACTACTTAAACCTAACTAACCTAAGGACATCACACACATCTATGCCCGAGGCAGGATTCGAACCTGCGACCGTAGAAGTCACGCGGTTCCGGACTGAAGCGCCTAGAACCGCTCGGCCACAACGGCCGGCAATATGTATAACAGGCAATAATAAGCTGTATTCCACAAACGAAAAGAAAAATCACAGAAAAATATGGGTCGCGCAAGTGTTTCTGTGTTGAATGTTACGAAATATGGTCACAGACGAGAATATGTGACATGGCATAAATAAAAGACGAAAATGCATCTCACGACTGGGAATTTATTTTTTAACGTGTTATTGATGAAGCAGTCGTGCGTTGTGTGGAAGGATGTCGATGAAACTTCGTAATATTTCGACAAGAGCTTGAACGCACTTGCATTACTGTGTGTCTCAGGCTGTGTCGTATCTTCCTATACCACCTTTTGGTCAAGTTGTGGCATAAATTTCTCTTCTCTCCAATTCCATTCAGTAGCTCCTCATTGCTTACAGGGTATACCCGTCTTATCTTTACCATTCTTCTGCAGCGCCACATTTCAAAAGCTGTTGTTCTCTTCTTGTTGGAACTGTTTATCGTCTGCGTTTCACTTCCTTATAAGGCTCTACACGGGACAAATACCTTCAGAGAAGATTTCCTAACACTTGACATTAGCTGATTTCTTTTTTTCACAGTTTTTTTTTTTTTTTTTTTTTTTTTTGCTGTTGTCAATCTCTAACTTACGTTCGCTTTACGTTTGCAGTCCAAACAGCAAAACCTGGTCTATACCTCATAGCCTTACATTTCCTAATATCGTTCTGACGGCATGGCTGTGCTTTGGATCGACAGTCCCCTAGGCTGAAACTGCGGTGCGGCCCTCAACAGAGGAAATTTTGTCATAATCAATGGAGCCTTTTAGAGCAAGTTTCGAATTTAGTCCTATAACGAAGCATTTATGCTCTTTATTTACTTGTACAAAATTTTACGAAACGGATGTTGCACTGAAGACATTAAAAAGCGAAAAGAATTTAAATCATTAAGGTATACAACAAGATTTATTAAAATCGCTACTAGAAATTATATTTTTCTGACATAAGAATATAAGCTTGAGATTCGTGTCCACGCAAAAACCAGTATTTCAGTTAAAAAAGGACCATATTGTTATAAGAAAATATGTTTGTTAGGCAGATACAAGATAACAAAAAGAATCTGTCAAGCAAGCAAATGTTATCTACGGCAAGTTTCTTGTGGAGGCCGTTTTTCTCAATAAATTGAACTAGTTTACAAGGAAAACGCCGTTTTGCATGCTACACATTACTTACTTTAGGTACGCCCAAACACGCGTTTACTCTTATAGCAAAGCAACTTCAGTCGGTGTCAGTAAGGCGTTTAATTCATTATTTGAAAACCGAATTGGAAGGCCTCCACATTTTCGTGCACTCATTGAAGTTTCGTAACATAAAATTTCAACTGCTATTTTCGATGTCTGAAGTTTCCCAACTCGCATCCTGTAATAACTCGTCCACTTGTCACAACTTCTTCTGTTCTCGGATTGTCTCTGGATCCAGTACATTTACTACAATACGCAGTCCCAGCACCCAGTAACCATTCCACGTCTCTCAAATCCACTTACCCAGCTGCCCCACTATGGCCATACGCCACCTTCCAAGTACCTTCATGCCTTATCCAGCCTCTCTTGCACGAACTTCAACCAACTCTCACTATCCAAAACGATGAGACGTGTTCCGAGCTATGTTTTTCTCCCCAGTCTTAATCACAACGCCATACTTCCACTTCCTCACCCCCCCCCCCCCCACCTCTTCCTACCCCTCCACCACTTTCAGTTGTTGCCTGTGATTCCACAAGAGCCCACAGTCATTGTCATCATAGCACTTCCATCATGAACATGATGATTTTCATACACCATCAGCTTCACCATTATAACCATTGTAACACTGACATTATCATCAATGATCACATTTTAACTGTAATATAAAATCATCTGAAAAGTTTTAAAAATAAAAAAAAGAACTGTCTACTATAGTGCTTGAAAGAAAACATTTGTTTTCGCCTGCTTTTCGTACATTTTAAAACTATTAAATATGTAAAACGTTTGGCTGAAGAGCGGATTTACCCGCTGCCTGCCCACTCCATCGTGGAGCAGCGTAACAACAACCAAGGCGAAAAAAGAGAAATAAATGGAAAAAACAGCCACGAAAGTCAGCTTTTCTTTAAGACGATGAAGATTCCCGTCGAAAGTTTGAAACTGTGCCTATCCTGACGCGACAATTAAAACCGGGAATATTTTACATAAGGATGTCGTCCAGAGGAACTTAGGTCTCGCAGTCGTGAGTTGTAATCACGTGAAGATGCTCCCGGCATTTCAGTCGCTCTTCGCGGTGGTTTTTTCCAGTGTCAGGCACGAAGGACTCTAGCGGAGTGCGTCAGCGGTTCCCTCACGAAACGCGCTGCCCGCCTGCTATCGGGCCCAATTATCTGCGAAACGCCGCGCTGAGACCATAATACTGATGTCACGGCGGAATCCCGGCCTTCAAGCCGCCCGGGACCAGAAAGCATTCGCCACTCACCGGCGCCAGTCACGATTCCACCACGGCGGCGGCTATAGGCGGGGCGCGCACCAGTCACAGCGGATCTAGCTGCGCAAAAAGGCCCGCTCACACACACCAATTCAAACTACATCTACATTTACAGGGCTACTCCGTAATTGACATTTAAGTCCCCCGCAGAGTGCTCATACATGATGATGATGATGCTTGGTTTCAAACTCGCCACTGTCATGAATAGTGATGAAATGATGAGGACAACACAAACACCCAGTCATCTGGAGGCATGTGAAAATCCCTCACCCCACCGGGAATCGAACCCGGGACCCCCTGCTCGGGGAGCGAGAACGCGACCGCGAGTCCACCACCTGCTTACTAGTGTTCATAGAGTCACTTTCACACTTGAAGAACTGCGTTTCAGCCGTAAGCTGTACCAGTTATTCTTTGCCAGAGGACCCGTGCGAGACTTTCGCAATTTTATAAAAAATGGTTCAAATGGCTGAGCACTATGGGACTTAACATCTGAGGTCATCAGTCCCCTAGAAGTGAGAACTACCTAAACCTAACTAACCTAAGTACATCACACACATCCATGCCCGAGGCAGGATTCGAACCTGCGACCGTAGCGGTCGCGCGGTTCCAGACTGAAGCGCCTAGAACCGCTCGGCCATAGCGGCCGGCCGCAATTTTATAGTTTTAAGTAATGACAGCATCTGGAATAAGTGTAGTCGTCGGGATAAAGGTAGTTGATGGAATGCAGGCGAAACATAATTAAAAATGAACGTAACGACGTGAAATAATAATCATGCATTTCACCCATCCTTATATAATAGTGAACAAAATTCATTACCGAGAACATCGGTGTAAACAATATTTGACGTAAGAATGTAATCTTCGCGTACTTTCTGTTTTTCATTTCCTTAATGAATACAAAAATGTTAATTGATTAAGTTACTCTTTAAGAGGCTACATACAATTGTCCGTGAGAAAATTGCTGTCATCCATTACTTGTAATTTTTAACTTTCGATCGTAATGTTGTGGTTGAATAGACGTTTAAAGAGAAACACGAATATGAAACACAAAGAAGTAAATAAATGCCATATGTATAGGTTACAAAGTAGTGTTCCCTTCTTACCTGCCAAGTCACTAAGGCCACATTAATCTCTAATGGTATTTTGAGATTTTAATTGCACTTCGTGCTTTCGATTATCTATGACAATGCTGTTTACAAATTATCCACTTAATAAGTACTTTAGAGCAAATTAAATGGCACTTGTAACAAGATAATATGGAAAGGGAGCTTCGTAAAATATAACTATGTAGATGGGTATCCATGATCCCATTTTGCCTAAGACAGTTACAAGTCCCTTCTATATTAAATATTTTTTAAATACTACGTTTAAGCGCTAAATCCGCATGCACTGTCAGTAGTCGGTTCAAAAGCCTCTCTAACGATATCTCATTCATCCGTGTACGATTCCTACGCGTAGATAGAAAGGGATGTTGAGTTGACAAATAACATACATGATTCCAGAATGAGATTTTCACTCTGCAGCGGAGTGTGCGCTGATATGAAACTTCCTGGCAGATTAAAACTGTGTGCCCGACCGAGACTCGAACTCGGGACCTTTGCCTGTCGCGGGCAAGTGCTCTACCAGGGCACACAGTTTTAATCTGCCAGTAAGTTTCATATCAGCGCACACTCCGCTGCAGAGTGAAAATCTCATTCTGGAAACATCCCCCAGGCTGTGGCTAAGCCATGTCTCCGCAATATCCTTTCTTTCAGGAGTGCTAGTTCTGCAAGTTTCGCAGGAGAGCTTCTGTAAAGTTTGAAAGGTAGGAGATGAGATACTGGCAGAAGTAAAGCTGTGGGTACCGGGCGTGAGTCGTACTTCGGTAGCTCAGATGGTAGAGCGCTTGCCCGCGAAAGGCAAAGGTCCCGAGTTCGAGTCTCGGTCGGGCAGACAGTTTTAATCTGCCAGGAAGTTTCATAACATACATGATTCGTTACCAGTTCCGACTGTAGCGACCACAATGACAGGAAGACTATTAACAAGAATGAAACGTGCAATGTACATTTAAGATGTATTAAAGAGGCTAGGAAATAGGTCGAGTAATTATATGAAAGTACTTACAAAAGCTGTGTTTTCATATAATTACTCGACCTATTTCTAAACCTAGTTAATTCATCTTAAATGTGCCGGCCGCTGTGGCCGAGCGGTTGTACGTGCTTCAGCCCGGAACCACGGGACTGCTACAGTCGTAGGTTCGAATCCTGCCTCGGGCATGGATGTGTGTGATGTCCTTAGGTTAGTTAGGTTTAAGTAGTTCTAAGTTCTAGGGGACTGATGATCTCAGATGTTAAGTCCCATAGTGCTCGGAGCAACTTGAACCATCTTAAATGTACATCGTATGTTCTATTTCTGTTGCCAGTTTTCCTGTGATGATGATCGCTGCGACCGGAACCACTAAAGAATGAAGTATAATTCGTACAGCTCATGGATAAAATGTCTTTCAAGTTCCTGACAGCTGTAGCAAGTTAACTCACTACAATATTACTTTCACACTTATTTGTCGACCAATGCAGCCTCCAATAGCACGTGGGAAAAATTCATTTCTGCCCATGCAGGTGGAACTCAATGTAATACTTTCGTGTTTGGATGAGAAAGTTCCCGATCGAAGTTTCGTGAAAAGATCTCGTCGCAAAGGAAACGACCTTCGTTGTAATGATTGCCACCCCACCTCGCTTATCGTATCTGTGACACTCTCCCCAGCTTCTGAATAAAACAAAAAGAGCTGTCCTTCTTTGAACTTTTTTCTATCTACCCATCAATCCTATATACCTCGCAGCAGTAGCCCAGAAGAGGACGGAAGAAGCTCAGTGTAAGGCAGTCTCATTAGTTGATTTATAGCATCTTATAAGTATTCTACCAGTAAATTGCAGTCTCTCGTAACATACAGCACAATATTATCTATGTGATGGTTTCAGTTTAAGTCGCTCGTAACTGTAATCCCTAGGTACTTAGCTGAAGCGACAAGTTTTAAAATTGTATAACTTGCCGTGTGACCTAAATTTAACGGACTGATTTTAGTACATACGTCGACGACATTATACTTTTCATTATTTATGGTCAATTGCCATTTTCGCACCGTATAGTATCTTGTCTAAATCATTTTGTAATTCGTTTTGATCTGTTCTTCATCCATATTAATGATTTAGAAAACAATTTGATTAGTCCATGTTTGTAGATGCTGCTGTTGTTTATCGCCTAGTAAAGCCATCAGAAGTTCAAAACCACCTGCAAAATAATTTAGACAAGATATCTGACTGTAAGGAATAAAAAGTGTGACGACATCCGAATTACAACAAATACAAATTCAGTAACACAATACATCACACAAATTTAAGGTTTGTCGATTGAACTAAACACCTAGGGATTGTTATTACGAATAGCTAAAAGCATGATGTATCCTTGTTGTGAGTGAACGGAGGGAGGGGGGAGGGGGGCGGGGGGCGGGGAGAGGGGGGAAAGCGAAACAGAGACTGCGTTGTTTTATTGGCAGATCACTTAGCAGATGCAACAAATCTACTAAAGAAACTGCTTACACTACACTTGTTCGTTCACTTCTGGAGTATTGCTGCCCGATATGAGATCCTTACCAAGCAGGATAGACGGAGAACATCGAAAAGCTTTAAAAAAAAAGAAAAGACAGCCCATTTTGTATTCTCGCCAAATTAGTGTGATAGTGTTATGTGCACGACACACATGCTGAGGTCACAATCATCAAACCAAAGGTGTTTGTCGATGCAGCGAGATCTCTTCCCGAAATTTCCATCACCAATTTTCTGCACCAAATGCGAGCATATTTCGTTTAGCCCCACCTACACAGGTAGAAATGAACTTGCGCCCTCGCACGGGAAGAACTAAACTTAATTTTTTTCTCACGTGCTTTTTGACAGCGAAACAGTAGCGAAATGGCTGAAAGTGGTCCTGTGACTGCTGGCAACTATTGAAGTGTGAACTGTTGAGTGGTCTTGTAGACGTACATGCAAATTACCAAGTTTCATCAGATAATCTGTTCAAAAGGATGGAAAAGGCCAATTATAAAATAATAGGGAGCTAAATTACGAATCAAACTATCTTCCATGCACAACTACTCATACTTGAATATGTTACATAACCTTTTTCTAAGTGTTTTCTGGTCTCTTACGATGAATCCTCTCTCTGTTTTTCCCTTTCTTTCTTTGTTGGGGTTTCTTTATCAGCCGGTCACACTTGTCTAATAATAAGTTGATGTATCAGTTATTTCATTCTGTCTGTTTAGTGTAGCTACTTTGATTGAACTTTCGTATTTTGAGAAGACAGAAGGAGCTATCTAATTTACATGCTAAAAACTTTCTAATGCCAAGATCGTATACATATCCCTTTATATAAAACAACCGGTTTCGACAGAATTTGCTGTCATCTTCAGGTCGTAATAAATCTTTTTGTTATGAAACGTCTTCATTTTAAGCTGGATCTCGCACCAAGTTGTCATGTGGATAAAAACAGCATATTATAAAAGACTTGTCATAACTAGAATATTTAAAAACACAAATTTTAAATATTTTGGTGATGACAGACCTCTTATTACGTGCTGTTTTTATCCGAATGACAACTTGGTGAGAGTTTCAAAAATGATTCAAATGGCTCTGAGCACTATGGGACTACTAAGGTCATCAGTCCCCTAGAGCTTAGAACTACTTAAAGCTAACTAAGCTAAGGACATCACACACAACAATGCCCGAGGCAGGATTCGAGCCTGCGACTGTAGCGGTCGCGCGGTTCCAGACTGTGACGCTTAGAACCGCTCGGCCACCCCGGCCAGCTGGTCAGAGGTTCTGCTTAAAATGAACACGTTTTATAACAGAAAGATTTTTTAAGACCTGAAGATGAGAGCAAATTCTGTCGAAGCCGGCTGGTTTAAATAAAGAAATATTTATGCGATTTTGGCTTTAGAAACTTTTTAGAGCAGCTACACTTGCGACCGCTTGCCACCAACTTGCTTCTCGCTGATTGCTTATGCACGCGCATTATCGTTCTGCCTTGACCAAACAAAAATACTTCTGCCTTAACACCCAAGCACGGTTCTTTGAAGTGTCATCCCCGTCAGTGTCTTCACTTACTTTCTTAGTACGACATACTGATGTTTATGTAACTGTCGGTATTTGCACGACAGCTGATATTTTGCTACAATTCTTTTTTGTCACTTTTTCGATCCTCTATATAAACTTTGCTTCCAAACACACACAGTTTCATACAATGCAAAGCCAAAGAAACTGGTACATCTGCCTAATATCGTGTAAGGCTCCCGCGAGCACGCAGAAGTGCCGCAGCACAACGTGACATGGACTCGAGTAATGTCTCAAGTAGTGCTGGAGGGAACTGACACCATGAGTCCTGCAGGGCTGGCCGTAAATCCGTAAGAGTACGAGGGGGTGGAGATCTCTTCTGAACAGCACGTAGCAAGGCTTGCCAGATATGTTGCTGAATAATGTTCATGTCTGGGGAGTTTGGTGGCCAGCGGAAGTGTTTAAACTCAGAAGAGTTCAAATGGCTCTGAGCACTATGGGACTCAACATCTTAGGTCATAAGTCCCCTAGAACTTAGAAAACTACTTAAACCTAACTTACCTAAGGACATCACACACATCCATGCCCGAGGCAGGATTCGAACCTGCGTCCGTAGCAGTCCCGCGGTTCCGGGCTGAAGCACGTACAACCGCTCGGCCACAGCGGCCGGCATACTCGGAAGAGTGTTCCTTGAGCCACTTTGTAGCATTCTGAACGTGTGGGGTGTCGAATTGTCCTGCTGGAACTGTCCAAGCCCGTCGGAATGCACAATGGACATGAATGGATACAGGCGAACAGACAGGATGCTTAGGTAAGTGTCACCTGTCAGAGACGTATCGAGCCGTATCCGGGGCCCCATATCAATGCACGTGCACATGCCCCACACCATTACAGAGCCTCCACCAGCTTTAACAATCGGCTGCTGACATGCAGCGTCCATGGAATCATTAGGTTGTCTCCATACCAGTACACGTCCATCCGCTCGGTACAATTTGAAACGAGACTCGTCCGAGGAAGTAACATGTTTCCAGCCATCAACAGTCCACCGTCGGTGTTGACAGGCCCAGGCGAGGCGTGAAGCTTTGTGTCGCGCCCACACGAGTGGGCATTCGGTTCCGAAAGCCCATATCGATGACGTTTCATCGAATGGTTCGTACACTGCCACTTGTTGATGGCCTACCGTTCAAATCTGCAGCAATCTGCGAAAGGGTTGCACTTAAGTCATGTTGAACAATGCTCTTCAGTCGTCGTTGGTCCCGTTCTTGCAGGATCTTTCCCGGTCGCAGCGATGTGCGAGATTTGATGTTTTACCGGATTCCTGATATCGAAGGTACATTCTTGAAACGGTCGTACGGGAAAATCCCCACTTCATCGCTACCTCGGAGACGCTGTGTCCCATCGCTCGTGCGCCGACTACAACACCACGTTCAAACTCTCTTAAATCTTGATAACCTGCTTTTGTAGCAGCAGTATCGGATGTAACAACTGCACCAGACACTTGTTGTCTAATATAGGCGTTGCCGACCGCAGCGCCGTATTGTACCTGTCTACACATCTCTGTATGTGAATACGCATGACTCTGCCAGTTTCCTTGGCTCTTCAGTGTAGTTTATTCGACAACCACGTGCTCCGCGATCTTATAAACAAACCACAACAGCGGGAAACCAGTAATGACACCCGACTTATGGCCGAGCGGTTCTAGGCGCTTTAGTCTAGAGCCGCGATGCTGCTACGGTCGCGGGTTCGAATCCTGCCTCGGGCATGGTTGTGTGTGATGTCCTTAGGTTAGTCAGGTTTAAGTAGTTTAGGGGACTGATGACATCAGATGTTAAGTCCCATAGTGCTTAGAGCCATTTTAACTGTTTGAACACCTGACTCATGATACTTCATTGACGATGGAAGGCTAACCCCAATCGCCCTTGTTTTCCTTCTGCTATTCCCCGTAAAGGAGTTACGCTATTAGAAACATAGTCGAGCCGCGGTGAACAGACAAGGAGAAGCGCGCCACGACGTGAGCCGGTAGGAAGTGCCGAGTGCTGAACGGGTCGTGACGGCGCCGATGCAAATCGCGAGAAAGTGACACGCCTGCCAGCCCCACGTCATTCGCGAGTCACGGATCGCCGTATAGGTCAGGAACCTGTCAACCGCGTTTTCTACCGCGCATTTTCGACCGCTTCCTTCCGCCGTTGTGTAATCAACCCACACACGAGGTCACAGCAGGGTTTTGAGGCTCGTCGTACGAAGCTGTCAGTAGCTAGATCCACTCAGTGAAAAAGAGAAAGTATCACATTGAAACTTCCTGGCGGATTAAAACTGTGTGCTGGACCGAGACTCGAACTCGGGACCCTTGCCTTTCGTGGGCAAGTGCTCTACCATCTGAGCTACCCAAGCACAACTCACGCCCCGTCCTCACAGCTTTACTCCCACCCGTAGCTCGTCTCCTACTTTCCAAACTTCACAGAAGCTCTCCTGCGAACCTTGCAGAACCAGCACTCCTGAAAGAAAGGATATAGCGGAGACATGGCTTAGCCACAGCCTAGGGGATGTTCCCAGAATCAGATTTTCACTCTGCAGTGGAGTGTGCGCTGATATAAAACTTCCTGGCGGATTAAAACTGTGTTCCGGACCGAGACTCGAACTCGGGTCCTTTGCCTTTCGCGGGCAAGTGCTCTACCATGTGAGCTACCCAGGCACGACTAACGCCCCATCCTCACAACTCTCATTCTGGAAACATCACCCAGGCTGTGGCTAAGCCATATCTCCGCGCCGGCCGGGGTGGCCGAGCGGTTCTAGGCGCTACAGTCTGGAACCGCGCGACCGCTACGGTCGCAGGTTCGAATCCTGCCTCGGGCACGAGTGTGTGTGATGTCCTTAGGTTAGTTAGGTTCAAGTAGTTCTACGTTCTAGGGGACTGATGACCTCAGATGTTAAGTCCCATAGTGCTCAGAGCCATTTGAACCCATATCTCCGCAATATCCTTTCTTCCAGTACTGGTTCTGCAAGGTTCGCAGGAGAGCATCTGTGAAGTTTGGAAAGTAGGAGGTACTGGCGGGAGTAAAGCTGTGAGGTCGGGGCGTGAGTCGTGCTTGGGTAGCTCAGATGGTAGAGCACTTGCCGGCGAAAGGCAAAGGTCCCGAATTCGAGTCTCGGTGCGGCACACAGTTTTAATCCGCCAGGTAGTCTCATATCAGCGCACACTCCGCTGCAGAGTGGAAATCTCTTTCTAGAAGTATCACATTTCAACGACGAAAGACAACGGTCTGTGTAGTTTAGTGCGTTTTAGTACGATAACGAGTTACACCTTTGGTATAGGTAACAATGAGATCGGTACTTCTAACAACGTCGAAGAATCAGTAAGAAACTAATCTCAAGAGTTGGCAGGTGACAACAAACTTGGGAGAAATTACGAGCCCAGTGTTCCATTTCCATTGGTCCAATCATCAGATGCTGCCAACCGTGTCATATGTTGCCATATGTTGCACACAAAATCTGTACGAACGAGTCGGCCATATTTTACTATAAGAACGTTCCGGTTTTCACAGTAAGAGCTAAGCTTCTATATATAAAAAAAATAATTGAACGAACATTTATGACGAATAGTTTTTGGCACTCCAGCAGCAGAATCGCACAATAGGTTTGTTCCCTCGTATCGTACCTGTCCAATAGGCCCACGTGAATGGGTAACTTCAATACCTACCTTTAATAGAAAAGCCACGTCACCGACTTTCACAAGAGCACAGCAGCATCTTTGAGTTGATCAACATACCTGCAACAGAGAAAACTACTTGTTAGCACCAGAAACATACAGACGGGAAACATGACAAGCACAATTGAACATAGTTATAAATATTTTTAAACTCTGAAATCTGGACATCCGTGACCTTGCTACTGGACTTACTCGAACAATTCATTGGTCATTAAATGATTTGCCTAGGTACTGCGGAACAAGCCGTAGGAAAAGCAGTGGTGTCTTACGCGCATATTCTATCATCACATACACCGTGGTGGGAGAACATCTGGTAACGGTGTTGGAAATCATAGGTGCAGTCATTGTTGACAATGAAACTCTGTTGAGTCAGTCCTCGAGTAGCCAATTGGTTATGGCCGTTGCTCGCTAGAATAAGGAAAACCTGATTCTAGGAGCGGAGCAGGATTAAGCGTAGCTTTTAGCACTTCCTAATGGTTTCCGCTGATATTACTTCACCTCATTGTCACTACACGTTCCTTGATTTCGTCCACATGGATCCATTCATTTCATTTCAGTGCATTTCATTCATTCTCGGCGCGTGTAAAATTGTCCTGTCGTCAACAAACATTTTTTTCCGGACGCACACTTACAGAATGTGGTGTGCGTACTGTAAGACCTTCGGTACACACACCATCAGATTATTTGACTTGTCGCTCTAACGAAGTAGGCGAGTGTCAGCAATACGTCTCGTGGTCTTATCGTGGCGTGTTCATCTTCTGCCGTTAGGTCAGACGATAGAAATGCCACTTACACGCTTAGAGTAGCAGATTGACGGTGACCAACTTTAAACATAACTTGATTAATTTCCACACACGTTTATTAAAATAATAAAAATCATAAACCTTACTTGAGCCGGCTGAAGTGGCCGCGCGGTTAAAGGCGCTGCAGTCTGGAACCGCAAGATCGCTACGGTCGCAGGTTCGAATCCTGCCTCGGGCATGGATGTTTGTGATGTCCTTAGGTTAGTTAGGTTTAACTAGTTCTAAGTTCTAGGGGACTAATGACCTCAGCAGTTAAGTCCCATAGTGCTCAGAGCCATTTGAACCTTACTTGATTCTGGATGCTGTTTACAATTGACAATCTGAAGTTCCTTTGGTCTTGGTACATTAATCTTATTCTCACATATCTCTGATACTTGACAAAGTGTCTATACATTTCTCTTCATGGCTATGTACAGGAATATGATAATCTTATTAGGTGCAGACTGAAACTTGACTACAGACTAATGCAAACTAACTAGTCGGAGGGCTGTACACTCGTTATAATACCTCGCGCGTTCGGGTATCACTGCGCGAGTGTGATCCGCGAGGAGAAAAGGTTCTACGTTAGCAGCAATCTCATTGCCTGCATTACATATTAATACGCGGGTCGGCGGAAGCAGAATTTGGTCCGTCTCTATGACAGCGCCATCTCGTAGTGCGGAGACGGACGAGCGCTGCGCCTGCGCTATTGTGCTTAGCGGGGCGCGCTCTAGTGGGAAAGTTGTGTACACGCTGACTACGCTGAACTACGTACACAACACAGAACTACGTAGGATTTGTAACAATAATATGGGACAATTTTGTTTTAAAATGAACGGAATGTATAGTGTCTTAATAATGGGCTAAAACAAGGTCATTGGAACGAAGCCAAAAGAAATTAGGTGATGATAAGCGAAATGACACATAGCGAAATGAGGCGCTAAATGGAGTACACGAGTTTTGCTAATTGGACAGCAAAATAGCTACTCATGGCCGAAGTCGAGAGGATATAAAACTCAGATTGGCAACTACAAGAAAAGCATTTCTGAAGAAGAGAATTTTGTTAACATGAAATATAAATTTAAGGTTTAGGAATTCTTTTCTGAAAGTATTCGTCTCGAACGTGGCCTTATATGGAAGTCAAACGCACACAATAAACAGTTCAGGCAAGAAAAGAACAGAAGCTTTTGAAAAGTGGTGCTATAGAAGAATGCTGAAGATAAGGTGGGTAGATCGAGTACCTAATGAGATGGTGCTGAATTGAACTGGGGGCAAAAGAAATCTATTTATTAAAATGATGGATCGGTTCATAGGTAAAACCCTGAGACTTCAAGGAATCCTCAGTTTACTAGTTAAGTCAAGTGTGGAGGATTAAAATTGTATAGGCCGAGTGAGGCTTGACTACAGTAGCCAAGTTCAGATGAGTTAGTTACAGGGAGACAAAGACCCATGCACAAGATACGCTGGTCTGGAGAGCTGCATCAAACGGGTCCTCCGACTGAAGACTACTGTACCAGCTGTTCTCGAATGTCCCCCGATTATCGTGCCTATACTTGGACCCGAATAACAAAGTGATTAGCGCGGAAAAGGGTGGGACGATGCTGTCGGTTCGCCGTTATGCCCAACCACAGTATGGTTCCGGCAGCAGACGCTCTTCAGCCTCGTACTCAGCACCACATTCACATCTACATCTACACTCTGCGAGCCATTTTACAGGGTGTGGCGGAGGGTACTTTGTGTATCTCTCTCACCTTTTCCTGTTCCATTAGCGAACGGCTCGTGGGAAGATAGATCGTCGGTAAGCCTACGTTTGGGCACAAATCTCTCCGGTTTTACCTTCATGGTCTTTCCGCGAGATATACGCAGGAGTAAGCTATATATATATATATATATATATATATATATATATATATATATATAGCTTCCTCCTGCGTATATCTCGCGGAAAGACCATGAAGGTAAAACCTTATATAATATATATAAAACCTATATAAGGTAAAACCTTATATAATATATATATATATATATATATAGCTTCCTCCTGCGTATATCTCGCGGAAAGACCATGAAGGTAAAACCGGAGAGAACACTTAACATATATATATATATATATATATATATATATATATATATATATGTTAACTGTTCTAGGAACGCGCACTCTCGGGACTTTAACACTAAACCGAACCGTAATGCAGTATACTTCTCTTGCAGCGCCTTTCACTGAATCTGACTCTGCATCTCCCTGACACTGTCGCACTTACTACATGAAACTGTAGCGAAACGCGCTGCTCTTCTTTGGTTCGTCTCTATCATTCCTGATGTAAGCGTACCGTCATATCGCTGGATTGGTTGCGGAGTATCTTTGCGGGCAGCCGCGTCTGTCGAGTCGAGCGCGGGACACGGAACTGTTTTGTTGTGTTGTTGGTTGCTCTGCGTGTGAGAGGCATTGTTAGTATGAAAGTTGAAGTGTTGCTACAAGTGCTGTTACAGTAAAGTGATAAAATATGCAAATGATTCAGAGGAAAGTACGTCAAGAAGTAATTAAAAAATGAGCATTGCCGCCGATAACGTATTTGTGTATTCTCTCGTTGCGTGTCGTACCGTACAGCATCAATCATCTGCGCCGCGTTCGGTCTCTCAGAGTGAACCAATGTGAATCAGTAGAAATTAGTTACCACAAAAGAGTGCAAACAAGTTCCAGTGTCTTGTAGCGAGCGTGAGGACGTGCGTTCGATCATCGCGTTTCCGCATTATCAACAATCAACCGCGCCGCGACGGTTACGCGCACGTTCGTGCAATTGAGAACTGTGAACTGTAAATTTAAGTTTCTGAACAGTTTTAAAATTTATTACTAGTGTCAAGGAGGGCCGATACCAAATATCTGTGACGAGCGTAAGAACTTTCGTTCGATTATTCGGCTTCCGCATCATCAACCATCACCCGCGTCGTGTCAGTTACGCGTACGCTCGTCCAAGTGATATTGTGGAAAGACAATCATCCAGAAGTTGGCATCAAAACTTATGACTTAGAATGTAAGCAGTGCAACCTGCGATTTCTTATCGTCTCTGAATACGGATGTTCATACCAGCCGTAGTACAGTGTTGTGCTTGACGTTGAGTGGCTCCCACAGATCCGCTTGCATATTTTCGATAGATAATTCGAGGCAAGCGAGCAGCAGTGTGGAGCAGAATAGTACAACCGCCGCGGGATTATCAGGTACGTGGCGTGGTATAGGGCGCACGGTCAAGAGAAGTGGTGAGACCCCCACCCATTTGTACCCCTGGGCGTGTTACACTGGCTAGTACGGACCTGATATTGACGACCGATATTCAAGTATGGTGGGACGTGTGTTCCTTAAGCTATCTCCTTTGTTGATAGGCTATACTACCTGAGGATTTCTACAATGAAATTCAGTCTGTAATCTCGCTTTCCTGCTAATACTCCTTGCGGAAGCTCCACTTTAAGTCCCTCCCTACGCATACTCCCCGATATTTTGTGGAAGTGACTGTTTCCAATGGTCGCTCCGCAGCCGTGTCACTACACAGTAACTAACTTAGCGCCCGCTGCTTCGCTCGCGTAGACCGTATGACCTGCAGAGATTTTTTTTAAAATTAATCGAATCCCTATGCAACACCTTCTAAGCTTTTCACGCTAATTAAGACCATAAAAGCATGGTCTTTTCCGAATGTACTTCTGACCAAAAAGCGATTCTAGTACATGTAGTCCGAACTTTTTCTTAATCATGCCTTTCCCATTGTTGCGGAGATATTTCCATAGCAACCTCCATCCCCTAATAAATATTTCTTAATATCTAACCGAGAAGTAAAATAACAATTTTCATAAATTTAGCTTAAATTTTTTTTAATGTAACGAAATATTTTCTTAAAAATTTTCATCCCCTATTGCACTCCGTTAGGGGCTGAACATCCAGAAACACTGAAACACGTATTTTTTTACTTCTAACCGAGAAGTCAAATAGCAACTGGCACAGATGTAGCCTTAAAAATTCTTTATTAGCTCTTTAGTGATTATTTATTTTCAAAAAAACATTCACCCACTATTTTACCCCCTTATTCGTTGAATCTTCAAAAATGCTCAAACAATTATTTTTTTATTTTCTGATTGAGAAACCAATTACCAGCTTTCGTAGTTCTAGCTTCAAAATTCCGGTAATAGCTACATTTTTTAAAAAACCTTTCATCCCCTATTTCACCCGCTTATGGTCTGAATTTTGAAAAATCCCTTCTTAAACGATGTCTACATTATAAAATCCACACCCTCTGCAAACTTGAAGTTTCCATCCTTAACGGTTTGAGCTGGGCGATGACTGAGCTTGTCACTCAGTGAGGACATTGGCTTTTATATATAGACATGGGTCTTTCTGCCTATGTAGACGCAATACGTCACATTTGTTTATATTGTGCGTCACATGCCACTCGCCGCAGCAAGCGTCGATCCTCCCGCATTTCGCTACAGTTTTCCACCGTCGCACTTTCTCTGTATACAACAGCAACATCCGGGAAAAGCCTCAGAGTTACCTGAAGTTGCCACTATTTTGCAAGAAGAATGCTATGAGATTGCCTTGAAGATCACTCAAGACAGATATTTTTCCATTCCGAGGCGCCTGGAAGCTGTTTTGAATGCCAGTGGGTTTCCTAGGTACGCCGTATGAGGCACGCTAATGTGTTGTGTTTCCAGTTTTGCATATTTTTGCCCACCGCCTGTGTCTGGGCAGAGCGGCTACAGAGAGGGGAAGAAGAATCCACCAGTCACGTGGCCGCAACTTAACACTCTGCCATCCACACGTCTCGTCTCGTACAAATTTATTCGCTTGGCTCCGGCAGCGCTAATACGGCTTAACTGATTTGTCGCCGGCCGTTCTTGACATTGCCGGGAGATTATTAATCGTTTACTAATCTCATCGTTAATTCTCTTAAGTTCTCAACCCTATTGCCCTACTTTCATGAAATTTCGAAAATATACATATGTAAATAAATACAAAATTTGTTTGTTTGACATATTTGTTTACTTGCATTGTCTTTGGCACTTAGTATTTCTCTTTCATATGATAGGCAGTAAGATGTAGCGCAACTCCACAACACTTGCACATTAAGTTTGTTGTCCTATTCATGGTAAATAATCGTATCATCTCCTTCATCTGTGTTGATGAAAGGGCACAAGTACTTATAAAAAGAAAGAACTTGTGGACGCGAGTAACTCATTGTTACCTAAACAAAACACCAACAGAATGCAAAAGATACTAAAGTGCTGCTGCCAGCCACTGCGCGATACTACACTCAGTACTCCACTCTGGTGTTGCCGGCCACTGAGCGATACTATGCACACAACACCACTGTGGTGTCGCCAGCCACCGAGCGACACTATACACACGACACCACTGTGGTGTCACTGGCCACCGAGCGACACTATACACATGACACCACTGTGGTGTCGCCAGCCATTGAGCAATACTATGCACAAGGCACCACTGTGGTGTCGCCGGCCATTGTGCGATACTATGCTCACGACACCAATGTGGTGTCGCTGGCCACCGAGCGACACTGTACACACGACACCACTGTGGTGTCACTGGCCACCGAGCGACACTATACACACGACACCACTGTGGTGTCACTGGCCACCGAGCAACACTATACACATGACACCACTGTGGTGTCGCCAGCCATTGAGCAATACTATGCACAAGGCACCACTGTGGTGTCGCCGGCCATTGTGCGATACTATGCTCACGACACCAATGTGGTGTCGCTGGCCACCGAGCGACACTGTACACACGACACCACTGTGGTGTCACTGGCCACCGAGCGACACTATACACATGACACCTCTGTGGTGTTGCCGGCCATTGAGCAATACTATGCACATGACACCACTGTGGTGTCACTGGCCACCGAGCGACACTATACACACGACACCACTGTGTGTCGCTGGCCACTGAGCGACACTATACACATGACACCACTGTGGTGTCGCCGGCCATTGAGCAATACTATGCACACGGCACCACTGTGGTGTCGCCGGCCATTCAGCGATACTATGCTCACGACACCACTGTGGTGTCGGAGGTCACTGAGCGACGCTATACGCACGACACCACTGTGGTGTTGCCAGCCACTGATCGACACTATACACACGACACCACTGTGATGTCGCTGGCCACCGAGCGACACTACACACACGACACCACGGTGGTGGCGCCGGCCACTGAGCGATACTATGCACACGACACCACTGTGGTGTCGCTGGCCACCGAGCGACACTATACACACGACACCACTCTGGTGTCACTGGCCACCGAGCGACACTATACACATGACACCTCTGTGGTGTTGCCGGCCATTGAGCAATACTATGCACATGACACCACTGTGGTGTCACTGGCCACCAAGCGACACTATACACACGACACCACTGTGTGTCGCTGGCCACCGAGCGACACTATACACATGACACCACTGTGGTGTCGCCGGCCATTGAGCAATACTATGCACACGGCACCACTGTGGTGTCGCCGGCCATTGAGCGATACTATGCACACGACACCACTGTGGTGTCGCTGGCCATCGAGCGACACTATACACACGACACCACGGTGGTGTCGCCGGCCACTGAGCGATACTACGCACACGACACCACTGTGGTGTCACTGGCCACCGAGCGACACTATACACACGACACGACTGTGGTGTCGCTGGCCACCGAGCGATACTATGCTCACGACACCACTGTGGTGTCACTGGCCACCGAGCGATACTATGCACACGACACCACTGTGTGTCGCTGGCCACTGAGCGACACTATACACATGACACCACTGTGGTGTCGCCGGCCATTGAGCAATACTATGCACACGGCACCACTGTGGTGTCGCCGGCCATTGAGCGATACTATGCACACGACACCACTGTGGTGTCGCTGGCCATCGAGCGACACTATACACACGACACCACGGTGGTGTCGCCGGCCACTGAGCGATACTACGCACACGACACCACTGTGGTGTCACTGGCCACCGAGCGACAATATACACACGACACGACTGTGGTGTCGCTGGCCACCGAGCGATACTATGCTCACGACACCACTGTGGTGTTGCCGGCCACTGAGCAATATTGTGCTCACGACACCACTGTGGTGTTGGTGGCCACTGATCGATACTATGCACACGACACCACTGTCGTGTCGGTGGCCAATGAGTGATACTATGCTCACGAGACCATTGTGGTGTCGGAGGCCACTGAGCGATACTATGCTCACGACACCACTGTGGTGTCAGAGGCCACTGAGCGATACTATGCTCACGACACCACTGTGGTGTCGGAGGCCACTGAGCGATACTATGCTCACGACACCACTGTGGTGTCGGTGGCCACGGAGCGATACTATGCTCACAACACCACTGTGGTGTCGGTGGCCACTGAGCGATACTATGCTCACGACACCACTGTGGTGTCGGTGGCCACTGAGCGATACTACGCTCACGACACCATTGTGGTGTTGGAGGCCACTGAGCGATACTATGCTCACGACACCACTGTGGTGTCGGAGGCCACTGAGCGATACTATGCTCATGACACCACTGTGGTGTCGGTGGCCACGGAGCGATACTATGCTCACAACACCACTGTGGTGTCGATGGCCACTGAGCGATACTATGCTCACGACACCACTGTGGTGTCGCGGCACGGCAGAGCGTTAATATCCCCTCGCGACCTACGGTGAGGCCAGCCGGCAGCTACGACGTTAGCAGCGTTTAGCTGAACTACCGACGGAGTCCCAAGGCAGGGCGGACCGCCGCTAATGAGATGCAACTGGCACGAATCGCCGGGCAGGGCCGCTCCGTCGCATTTCACGGCTTCTGTCCCCCCGAGTGGCTTTCGGGGCCCTGAAAATGGAGGGCCCGGCTCCCTGCCGCGCCGTTTACGCCGCCTCGAGCATCAGCTGGAACGTCGGCGCCGTGTCCGCGCGCATCGCCGACTCAGCACAGCCGCTGCTCACATTCAGGACTACTTACGTTTAATTTTTTTTGTGATCCGTCTTCTACAACTATATCTACATCTACATCCATACTCCGCAAGCCACCTGACGGTGTGTGGCGGAGGGTACCTTGAGTACCTCTATCGGTTCTCCCTTATTCCAGTCTCGTAATGTTCGTGGAAAGAAATATTGTCGGTATGCCTCTGTGTGGGTTCTAATCTCTCTGATTTTATCCTCACGGTCTCTTCGCGAAATATACGTAGGAGGGAGCAATATACTGCTTGACTCCTCCGTGAACTGGAGTTTATCTATCATCTCCGTAAAGCTTTCGCGATTACTAAACGATCCCGTAACGAAGCGCGCTGCTCTCCGTTGGATTTTCTCTATCTTCTATCAACCCTGTCTGGTACGGATCCCACACAGGTGAGCAGTATTCGAGCAGTGGGCGAACAAGTGTACTGAAACCTACTTCCTTTGTTTACGGATTGCATTTCCTTAGGATTCTTCCAATGAATCTCAGTCTTAATGCGTACTCCCAGATAATTTATGGAATTAACTGCTTCCAGTTGCTGACCTGCTATATTGTAGCTAAATCATAAGGGATCTTTCTTTCTATGTATTCGCAGCACATTACACTTGTCTACAGTGAGATTCAATTGCTATTCCCTGCACCATGCGTCAATTCGTTGCAAATCCTCCTGCATTTCAGTACAATTTTCCATTGTTACAACCTCTCCATATACTACAGCATCATCCGCAAAAAGCCTCAGTGAACCTCCGATGTTAGCCACAAGGTCATTTATGTATATTGTGAATAGCGACGGTCCTACGACACTCCCCTGCAGCACACCTGAAATCACTCTTACTTCGGAAAATTTCTCTCCATTGAGAATGACATGCTGCATTCTTCTGACTGGTTTCGTGTCGCTCGCCACAAATTCCTCTCCTGTGCCAACCTCTCCATCTCAGAGTAGCACTTGCAACCTCAGTTATTTGCTGGATGATTTCCAATCTCTCTCTTCCTCCACAGTTTTTACCCTCTACAGCTCCCTTTAGTACCACGGCAACTATTCCCTGACATCTTAACAGATGCACCATCCTGTCTCTTCTTCTTGTCAGTGTTTTCCTTATATTCCCTTTCTTCCCGATTCTGCAGAGAACTTCCTCATTCCTTACTTTATCAGTCCATACAATCTTCAACATTCGCCTATAGCTCCACATCACAAACGCTTCGATTCTCTTCCGTTCCGGTTATTCCACAGTTCATGATTCAGTACCACACAATACTCTGCTGCAAACTTAAGTTTCAGAAATTTCTTCCTCAAATTAAAACATATGTTTGATACTAGCAGACTTCTCTTGTATAGGAACGCCCTTTTTGCCAGTGGTAGTGTGCTTTCCATGTCCTCCATGCGCCTCAATGGCAGCTCTCTGCTTGGAACGCACCCCCTTACAGAGCCATTTCGAAAATTATGTGTAATGCCGCCACCTATCAGAACTTCATGAATTATAAAGGCTGAAGGGGGAATATTCGACGATGTCGAACAACAATTTCCGCATTTTTTCAACCGTAAGTCGCCGAGAAAAAAAGTGTTGAATTATTTATCGGACTCCCCTCGTAGCCGAAGGTGTGCATACAGAATTAGAAGATAAACACTGAAACTACATATGTTGGGGACATGCAACAAATTGCAAAGTTACACTCCCGTGTAAGAGAGAGAACCGCAACCACAAATAGACATCCTGAATAATAACTGTTCGGCTGCTCTTGTAAGTAGTTTATTAAACGACCGGTTTCCTAGCCTAGAACCCCCATCATCAGGCTAAATATAATAAATGATGAAACTTCCTGGCAGATTAAAACTGTGTGCCGGACCGAGACTCGAACTCGGGTCCTTTGCCTTCCGCGGGCAAGTGCTCTACCGTCTGAGCTACCCAAGCACGACCCACGCCCCGTCCTCACGGCTTTACTTCTGCCTGTAGAACACTTGCCCGCGAAAAGGAAAGGTCCCGAGTTCGAGTCTCGGTCCGGCACAGCCGGCCGGTGTGGCCGAGCGGTTCTAGGCGCTTCAGTCTGGAACTGCGCGACCATATGGTCGCAGGTTCGAATCCTGCCTCGGGCATGGATGTGTGTGATGTCCTTAGGTTAGTTAGGTTTAAGTAGTTCTAAGTTCTAGGGGACTGATGACCTCAGATGTTAAGTCCCATAGTGCTCAGAGCCATTTGAACCATTCGGTCCGGCACACAGTTTTAATCTGCCACAAAGTTTCATATCAGCGCACACTCCGCTGCGGAGTGAAAATCTCTTTCTGGTATGATGAATGATGACATTAAAAACTAGCAATGTTCGGTCCCCTCCATGATGCAACTTTTATGTCATAATTCTCCTTATTTAAAATGATGATGTGGCTTTTCGGCCACGAAACCCGTCGTACATAAATTATTTACGAGAGGTCCACCTCCGTAGCGGAGCGATAGCGTTACCGCCTCCCACGCAATGGGACCCGGGTTCGATTCCCGGCAAAGGACTGGGTGTTGTGGGTCCTTCATCATTTTCATCATCACTGAGACGCAAGTCGCCGAAATGGCGTCAACTAAAAGGTATTGCAATACGGTGGCCGAGCCCCGAAGGGGATATCCCGGCCAGTAAATGCCATACGATCATTTCATTTCCATTTACGATAGCACCCAAGCGGTTATTATCAGAAAATACAAAGAGTTGCGATCTTACAAGGAGCGCACTGATACTGAACTGACAATGAAGTAATTTATATTTAAACGCCATCTGATTGGTCTAGAGCAAACTCTGCACTCTGCATGCACATCACAGTGTGTGTGTGTGTGTGTGTGTGTGTGTGTGTATTCCTAAGGGACCAAACTGCTGAGATCATCGGTCCCTAGACTTACACACTACTTAAACTAACTTGTGCTAAGAACAACACACACACCCATGCCCGAGGGAGGACTCAAACCGCGCAATCCGTGACATGGCGCCTCTAACCGCACGACCATTCGGCACGGCACACACATCACAGTGGTTTACAGTAACAAAAACCAACAATGATGCAACATTTTTGTAATATTCATTCAGTATTGTGCGCACGTACCATTTCCTAGAAATTATGCCATTGCGGACGGAGACAGTAGCTGGGAGCCTTTCCCTTGATCTCGCGGTGAGAATGTTTGCTGCTTGTTGGCGGTAAATTCTCTTTCACAGCTGGACTTTCTTTTGGTGTTGACAGTTTCTATAGCGGCTCCTTGCGGGCTCCACGCAGGCAGAGAAGTGGCACAGGGTATTTACTCAACCTCGCAAGTCCCTCTCAAGGACGCAAAGGAGCAGGTGATCGCCCTCGCGCTGGAATACCTGCTAGGCAACTTGTGGACCGTCCTGCCGTGTCCGCCTGACCGCAATTTTACGTCGTCTCCCTCCCCCCCCCCCCCCTCTCCCTCTCCCTCTCTCATTCTCTCTCTCTCTCTCTCTCTCCATCGCTCTCATCCCTCCCTCCCTTCCTCCCCACCCCTCCCCTACCATCCACACACATACACAAAGACGTACACGGATATAACGTGCGTGTGTTTTTTGCCTTTTATCTGACATAAACATGCATTGTATATCATAAACGGCTCCAAGTATCGTAAGAGTGTTGCACAATGTGTACACGACACAGAGCGTAAAACCGCCGAGTCTGACCCTCCCATTTCCAATGTCTCCATCAGCTTTTATTTTGCGAAAAGTTTCACTAATTGTGTTTCAGGAGGTATCGGATAAGTGCAATCGTATGAAAGCGGAACAGCTGTGGAGTGGAGCAGCCATGATCAAATTTCTTAATTTGACAATGAAATACAGAATTGTTAACACGATTAAAAAAAACACCATCATGAGCCCTTTGTGATATTACTTGAATTTGGTTCCATATAATAGACCCATTTGTGTACATTAGCAAAATTCTCGTAGATTGATAGAAGTGTTTACATTTCTTTCAAAATATTAGGAAAAAGAAAGGCCGCGCGGTTAGAGGTCCCATGTCACAGATTGCGCGGTCCCTCCCCCTGGACGTTCGAGTCCTCCCTCGAGCATGGGAGTGTGTGTTGTTCTAAGCATAAGTTAGTTTAAGTTATGTGTAAGTATAGAGACTGATGACCTCAATAGTTTGGTCCCTTAGGAATTCACACACACTTGAACATTTTTTGAAAAAGTAACAATACAAAGTTTTCTCATCGCACATGTAAAATTAAGCCAGTGAATTGTTTAAACTCTTTGAAAAGATTCGCATTAGAAAAACAGACAAATAAATCATACAGAAGTGCTGATTCTTAAAAACATCAGCCTAGACCGTAAGACATACTGAGGAAAATTGAATAATATAATCTGCAGTTGAATAATATAATCTGCTATAGCCGGCCGGCGTGGCCGAGCGGTTCTAGGCGCTTCAGTCTGGAACCGCGCGACCGCTACGGTCGCAGGTTCTAATCCTGCCTCGGGCATGGATGTGTGTGATGTCCTTAGGTTAGTTAGGTTTAAGTAGTTCTAAGTTCTAGGGGACTGATGACCATATATGTTAAGTCCCATAGTGCTCAGAGCCATTTGAACCATTTTTTTTGTTAAGTCCCATAGCGCTCAGAGCCATTTTTTGAGATCTGCTATGAACACCAGCTAGTAATAACATGAGGTGGGCAATTTAAAGCACAGAATTTTCAGCTTACGGGGGCGAGTGAACCCCTTGAGGAAGAATCATTGTAGATTAAGCGGAATAGTATCAGCTTTTATCATACTACCGTACCAAACAACACCGCAAAGAAAAAGACACGCTGGCATGGAAAGAGTATTCACCCTTTCTCTCTCCTGTAGCTGTCATTGCCCACAAGTAGAAAGCCGACTGTGATATGCAGCAAAGCGATTAAACGTTGTTTACTTGAGGAAAGTCATTTTCCCACGTAGGCTATTTTAATTTGCAAATAATACAAAAAAATGGTTCAAATGGCTATAAGCACGATGGGACTTAAAATCTGATTTCATCAGTCCCCTAGACTTCGAACTACTTAAACCTAACAAACCTAAGGACATCACACACATCCATCCCTGTGGCAGGATTCGAACCTGCGACCGTAGCAGCAGCGTGGTTCCGGATTGAAGTCCCTAAAACCATTCGGTCACAGCGGCCGGCTGCAAATAATCACTTCATTTCATGATTTAGCGATTAGCTAATGACGCCTCCTCGAGCATTATCAAGTTACATCACAGTAAAACACTGTAATACACATGGTATCAATATTCCACACAGCCGGATAAAGGAACCGAGATATAACGGCGTCCGTAATAACTCTTCTGCACAACCACAGCAGTTGCCGGTACAACAATTTCCGGCGTGAAATCCAGCTGTAATGGGCGTTTGCGACAGTCTGTAGAACGATTCTACTGCCACTAATTTACGAGGTGCATTCAAGTTCTAAGGCCTCCGATTTTTCTTCTCCGGACTGGAAAGAGATAGAAACGTGCGCATTGTTTTAAAATGAGGCCGCGTTCATTGTCAATACATCCCAGAGATGGCAGCACCATACAGCAGATGAAATTTTACCGCCAGCGGCGAGAATGAGAACTGTTTTAAATACTTAAAATGGCGACGTTTTCCTTACTTCAACAGAGTGCAATCATTCGTTTTCTGAATTTGCGTGGTGTGAAACCAATTGAAATTCATCGACAGTTGAAGGAGACATGTGGTGATGGAGTTATGGATGTGTCAAAAGTGCGTTCGTCGGTGCGACAGTTTAATGAAGGCAGAACATCGTGTGACAACAAACCGAAACAACCTCGGGCTCGCACTAGCTGGTCTGACGACATGATCGAGAAAGTGGAGAGAATTGTTTTGGGGAATCGCCAAATGACTGTTGAACAGATCGCCTCCAGAGTTGGCATTTCTGTGGGTTCTGTGCACACAATCCTGCATGACGACCTGAAAATGCGAAAAGTGTCATCCAGGTGGGTGCCACGAATGCTGATGGACGACCACATGGCTGCCCTTGTGGAATGATGCCCAGCAATGTTGACGCGCAACGACAGCATGAATGGGACTTTCTTTTCGTCGGTTGTGACAATGGATGAGACGTGGATGCCATTTTTCAATCCAGAAACAAAGCGCCAGTCAGCTCAATGGAAGCACGCAGATTCACCTCCACCAAATAAATTTCGGGTAACCGCCAGTGCTGAAAAAATGATGGTGTCCATGTTCTGGGACGGCGAGGGCGTAATCCTTACCCATTGCGTTCCAAAGGGCACTACGGTAACAGGTGCATCCTACGAAAATGATTTGAAGAACAAATTCCTTCCTGCACTGCAACAAAAACGTTCGGGAAGGGCTGCGCGTGTGCTGTTTCACCAAGACAACGCACCCGCACATCGAGCTAACGTTACGCAACAGTTTCTTCGTGATAACAACTTTGAAGTGATTCCTCATGCTCCCTACTCATCTGACCTGGCTCCTAGTGACTTTTGGCTTTTTCCAACAGACTCCTAAAGAAGCCTTCGCCGCTGCCATGGAATCATGGCGTCAGCGTTGTGAAAAACGTGTACGTCTGCAGGGCGATTACGTCGAGAAGTAACGCCAGTTTCATCGATTTCGGGTGAGTAGTTAATTAGAAAAAAAATCGGAGGCTTTAGAACTTGAATGCACCTCGTACATTTCGAATAAAGACCGCGAAGACAAGATAGAAATCGCGGCTGATACAGAGAGATATTGACAGTCGTTTCTCCTTCGCTCCATTTGAGGCTGGGACAAGGTAGGGCGGCCACTGTGCTGTGGCTTCGGGAGTACGTATGTAGGCGTCGAAACAGTCTGCGCCCTGATTGTTGATACTGATTTGGACTGCGAGTGCGATGGCGATAGATGATGGCAGCCGAGCCGTGCTGCGGGACGGATGTGGCGCAGTTGCAGAGAAACTAGGGCAGGCGACCGCGTATACGGCAGGAAAGGAGAGTCGTGGACAGGGAGAGGCGGCGCAGGATTTACACAGCCCCGTCGCGGCACGGCTGGGGAAACTAAACTCCACGTAGGCAGAGCAGCCGAGGAGATCCCGGGCGCGAACCACGGCGTCGGCAAAAGGCGCTACGCTACAGTATTGTTGCCTTCTCCGCAGATCTGCGTGGTCAAAGCCATGTTTCTGTGCGTAACGTTTCGTCTCTTAATGCTGGAGACATCTTGGGAACCTACAAAGACTCAGATTATATGTGTCCACGCAATGGTAATTTTGTGACGTCATCGGACGGTTGGCAAAGATCGTAGTGTCACGCCATCTGTTACGGAACTCGTAGTCGCGAAGAATTACAGCTCTTTGCTTTATTTAGCACTAAGTCCACAACATGTCTCATTCCAATCCTCCAGCTTTTCTATTAAAAATTTTTTTTTATTTCGATTTGGATTGATTTGGGGGAAAGAGACCAAACAGTGAGGTCATCGGTCTTGTCGGATTAGGGAAGGAAGTCGGCTGTGCCCTGTGAAAGGAACCATCCCGGCATTTGCGTGAAGCGATTTAGGGAAATCATGGAAAACTTAAATCAGGATGGCCGGACGCGGGATTGAACCGTCGTCCTCCCGAACGCGAATCCAGCGTGCTAACCACTGCGCCACCTCGCTCGGTTTTATTTTTAGTGCCTCTGAATGTGCGTGAAGCGATTTAGGGAAATCATGGAAAACTTAAATCAGGAGGGCCGGACGCGGGATTGAACCGTCGTCCTCCCGAACGCGAATCCAGCGTGCTAACCACTGCGCCACCTCGCTCGGTTTTATTTTTAGTGCCTCTGAATGTCATAAAGTGATATGCACGGAAGTAGACGTGTCAAGGTTATCTCTGCTACTTAACAGAATTGCTAGTTGATAACCATTTCAAATAAAAAACCAGCGGAAACATATTTCTTTTTCTAGTCCACAGTATGATGGGCTATTCTCCAAAACAATATCCCCTGCAAGTAGTTACGAAAAAAAGTAAAAACTAACGTTACAAGAAATTTCCAGCAAAAAATATATTGCTACTTCAAACTGACGAAAAAGCCGGAACACTGAAAAAAAAATGAACATTCTCAAAGTTTATAGATGCATGCGCTACATACACTGTGTGATCAAAAGTATCCGGACACCCCCAAAAAATACGTTTTTCATATTAGGTGGATTGTGCTGCCACCTGCTGCCAGGTACCCCATATCAGCGACCCCAGTAGTCATTAGACATCGTGAGAGAGCAGAATGGGGCGCTCCGCGGAACTCACGGACTTCAAACGTGGTCAGGTGATTGGGTGCCAGTTGTGTCACACGTCTGCACGCGAGATTTCCACACTGTTAAACATCCCTAGGTCCACTGTTTCCGATGTGATATTGAAGTGGAACGTGGAGGGACACGTACAGCACAAAAGCGTACAGGCCGACCTCATCTGCTGACTGACAGAGATCGGAGACAGTTGAAGAGGGTCGTAATGTGTAATAGGCAGACATCTATCCAGACCATCACACAGGAATTCCAAACTGCATCAGGATCCACTGCAAGTACTGTGACAGGCGGGAAGTGAGAGAACTTGGATTTCATGGTCGAGCGGCTGCCCATAAGCCGCACATCACGCCTGTAAATGCCAAACCACGCCTCGCTTGGTGTAAGGATCGTAAGCCGGCCGCTGTGACCGAGCGGTTCTACGCACTTCAGTCCGGAACCACGCGGCTGCTACGGTCGCAGGTTCGAATCCTGCCTCGGGAAAGGATGTGTGTAATGTCCTTAGGCTAGTTAGGTTTAAGTAGTTCTAAGTCTACGGGACTGATGACCTCAGAAGTTAAGTCCCATAGTGCTCAGAGCCATTTGAACCATTTGAAACTACTTTGCCAAGATCGTTAGTAACCTTTATTCTCTATAACCGGTTTCGGCATTTTGATTACCGAAACCGGTTATCAAGGTCATTAGCAATATCTGTAATGGAATTTACCTTCACTAACATAAAAGGATACTGTTCATTTTTTATGTACGACTAATAGTTTGTACTCAGCGAGCGAGAGAATAAGAAATTCTCGCGCGTGGTTTATGAAGGCCAGCTATAAGAGTGATGGTGGTAGGACGACAGTGGTAGGACCAGATGGCCCACCCTGTATAATGCTGTTCTCCAGACGCCAGTTCCCGGAAATTAATTCCATCCTGCGGCGGTTTTTCATTACGGCCAGACCTGGTATGTGTGGCTGGTAATCGACATTACAAAGGCATAAAGCGCAGGGAGTGGGTAGGCAGGTACAGCTTCAGCGGTCGCCAGCGTACCCCAGGTATGGTCGCGTTCTACTTGGCTCGATTTCCTCCACTGTCGTTAAAAAGAGGAAAGGGGGCAGGATGCGTGCGGCGCACTTCTTGCCGGCGCGCAGCCCCGCAGTAACAGAATAAGCCGCGTCACTTCCTCGTCATTAGCTCTGTGGTCTCTTCCGCTGCGGTCTGGCCTAAAAGTCCTGAAAGCCGGGCACGGTTGTTCAGCCGAACGTGAAGTGAAGGTGTGCGCCGGATAATCATATTGTCCTGCTGTGCTGTTTTTATAGCGTTCGGGACTTTCAAAAGGAAGGAACGATGATTAGGGGTTCAACCTACCGTCGACGGCGGAGCATAATTTGGGACAGCGAGAAGGATGGTGAATGAAATCGGGCGTGTCCTCTTGAAAGGAACGATCGTGGCATTTTGGGGAACGCCACAGAGAACTGAAGTGTGTTTGACGGTACGGGGATCTGAACTGCTGCCCTCTGTAATAAGAATCTGACGTCTCACCGGTCACTTCCAGAGGAATGGCAAAGGGAGAGGGTACGAGGGAGTGAATGAATGCCCAATCAGATAGATGCAGAATCAATTCTGGAAACAATCCCCCAGGCTGTAGCTACGCCATGTCTCCGCAATATCATTTCTTCTAGAAGTGTTAGTCCCCCAAATTTTGTAGGGAAACTTCTGTGAACTTCGGAATAGCTCAGTCGGTAGAGTGATAGCCCGCGAAAGGCAAACGTATTGGGAGGAAAGATGATAAGAAGTGACACATTACTAGTTGTAAACAAAGAGAGAGAGAGAGAGAGAGAGAGAGAGAGAGAAATGGTTCAAATGGCTCTGAGCACAATGGGACTTAACAGCTCAGGTCATCAATCCCCTAGAACTTAGAACTACTTAAACCTAACTAACCTAAGGATATCACACACATCCATTCCCGAGGCAGGATTCGAACCTGCGACCGTAGCGGTCGCGCGGTTCCAGACTGAAGCGCCTAGAACCGCTCGGCCACTCCGGCCGGCAGAGAGAGAGAGAGAGAGAGAGAGAGAGAGAGAGAGAGAGAGAGAGAGAGAGAGAGAGAGAGAGAGACGGGAGAAGGGGGAAGGTGAACAATCGCAGAAAATATCAACATTTCTCAAAGAAAACTGTTTTGTGATCTGCGTACAGCAAAAGGGAAGAGTGAGAGGGGGGGGGGGGTAAGAACTGTAGAGCGAGCAAGGTTCAAATAATGTATCGCAAAAGAACGTAGGCTGCAACAGAATGTAGGTTACTGAGAAATACGATGATCATGTGCAGGGAATACACCAACCCTATCCTCGAACTGAGACCATTACAAGAACAGGAAGAATACCTACAATACCTATACGTAACGGCATATTACGGTCTCCACTTGAGCTGTACAGCTAAAGCGTGCACTGTGTCAGTAGTTTGTCCTATCGTAGGATTAACTCGATATAACTCACTTTCTAATACAGTAAGTCTCGTAATCAAAACTGACTGTTTAAACTGTCCTTGCTGTCGTACTTAATTCACACTGACACTAATACAAAGGAAATTTTTTTTTTACGTAGTAGTGCTCTTAGGCGATTTTTTAATGCTTTTAGTTGCAAGATTTATACAAAAATATGTACCTGTTTTCAAAAATATATTTTGTACACTTACCTTCATTTTATGGAGTAAAATAACTAATTACGAAATATTCTCGATTCTAATAAATAGTAAAGAGATCATTCAATAGTTTCCAGGCAAAATATCGATACCAATTCCGAGTTATTCAGTGGAATGCAATGAACCAACCACATCCGTGTACTGTCGTGGTCACAAGCTGCTGCGTAGTGCCACATTGACTTAGTGATATCCTCAAAGTGATGTGCAACAGTTGGCAGCACTTGCGCATGATGAAAACGTTGAACATTCACAAATGTGTACCTCAGCTTTCCATGGGGTGAAAATACTTCTGTTGCAGCTAAGACAGAGTAAAATTAATGTACATAATTCTAGCTAGAGAGTCTGAAAGGGTTAATTAACGTACACCAGCACAAAATTTAGTTATATTAAATTTCTACAAAAAGGTCCCATTCATATTTTCTGTTGGCGCGTAGCGAGCGAGAGAATATGAAAATCCCGCGTCTGGGTTTTGAAGATCAGATACGACACTGTTGGTTGCTAGAACGAAATCAACAGGAGCATCTTAATCACCTTGCGTATCAAAAAGCAAACAATAGTGCGTTATTACAGCTACCGGCTTAGGTAAGCAGTTACAAACTGTAAAATTGACGTCTGTGTGAATGTTACCTCACAATACTGCGAAATTTAACAGCATAAAAAGAAAGAATTGCATCGTTTTATTTGTCAGACCTTACTGTATGGGTTAAGTTTAGGTGGATCTGTCAATTTAATTACTGTAAAAAGACGTTCAAAATGGCTCTAAGCAGTATGGGACTTAACATCTGAGGTCATCAGTCCCCTAGACTTAGAACTACTTAAACCTAGCTAACCTAAGGACATCACACACATCCATGCCCGAGGCAGGATTCGAACCTGCGACCGTAGCAGCAGCGCGGTTCCGGACTGAAGTGCCTAGAACCGCTCAGCCACAGCACAAAAAACGTTTTTCTTCCGTGATGTTAACGAAATATGGACTGATAAGGTAAGGAATGAGGAGGTTCTACGCAGAATCGGAGAGGAAAGGAATATGTGGAAAACTCTGATAAGGAGAAGGGACAGGATGATAGGATATCTGCTAAGACATGAGGGAATGACTTCCATGGTACTAGAGAGAGCTGTAGAGGGCAAAAACTGTAGAGGAAGACAGAGATTGGAATACGTCAAGCAAATAATTGAGGACGTAGGTTCCAAGTGCTACTCTGAGATGAAGAGGTTAGCACAGGAAAGGAATTCGTGGCGGGCCGCATCAAACCAGTCAGTAGACTGATGACCACAAAAAAAAGGAAGGAGTATCACGAAGAACATACTAGAAATTCGCGTTTTATACCGTGCCTTTTGGCACAATATGGTGCCGGCCGCTGTGGCCGAGCGGTTCTAGGCTCTTCGGTCCGGAACCGCGCTGCTGCTACGCTCGCAGGTTCGAATCCTGCCTCGGGAATGAATGTGTGTGATGTCCTTAGGTTAGTTAGGTTTAAGTAGTTCTAAGTTCTAGGAGACTGATGACCTCAGATGTTAAGTCCCATAGTGCTCAGAGCCATTTGAACCATTTGTATGCAGTGTTCTCTATGTCTGCCAACGGCCTTGCCGCAGTGGTAACACCGGTTCCCGTCAGATCACCGAAGTTAACCGCTGTCGGCCTGGGCTGGCACTTGGATAGGTGACCATCCGGTCTGCCTAACGCGGGATGCACTCAGCCCTTGTGAGGCAAACTGAGAAGCTGCTTGAGCACTTGTGCGGCTCCGGTCACAAATACTAAGAACGTCAGGGAAAGCGGTGTGCTAACCACATCCCCCCCCCCCCTATCCGCATCCAGTGACGCATGGACTGAGGATGACACGGCGGCCGGTCGGTACCGTTGGGCCTTGCAAGGCTTCTCCGTACGGAGTTAGTTCTCTCTGTTTATTTTCATTCATTAGCTGTTTTAATTTAAGATAGGAAGTCTCATATGTTGTAAATACCAAACAGTTTTGATTGTTATAACTGTCCCATCTTTATGTGTAAAGAAATTAATGAACATCCTCTATCTTAATGGAAAAGCAATATCAATATTTTCGTTTCAAAATGTGGCCGAGGACATCGCGACGTTATAGTCGCCATGTTGATTACGTAGTCTGAGCGCATGCGCACTGGCCAAAGCCGACGGTTGTTATCGCTGTTTCGGCAGTTAGTGCGGGTGTAGTGTGAGGCGGGGGCGCCCCGTGTGAGCAGCATGTCACGTCAGGGAGGAGCGAGTAGCAGGCAGGCGGTGAGACTCACAGAAAGCCGCGGCGGCCGGACTTGTTTTCGAATTCCCGCGGTGAAAGCCGGAGCCGGCAGAGCGGTCTGCCTCTGCTCTCCGCTTCAGCCGCTGTCCCTGCCTACAACCTTACGTACTCACCTGTACGGATTCTTCCCTGGAGCACTAGTGCAATTCTGCTGTATAATCTATTTGCTGAAAGATAAAAACTAAGTCCAAACAGCGCTTTTGACGTCACTCATATCTCTAAAATCTTAATGGAGAATACGGGGATCTCAGACACGACTTCCATCTTCCATTGACCTCGAAAAAGTTTGCAGCGGAGTGCCGACAAAGCTCGTACGGCAGGCTTTTCGCTCGCTGTATGTCCCAGAGAACTACACCGCCTGATAGCAAAGCACCCAGAAGGGAAGGAGGAAACGAAATGAGAGTGAGTATGTGATGTTATTTGAGCCATTACGTCATCGAGTCAAACTCATTAACAACTTGAGCAAATTTAAGGCTTTAATTTGAGGCAGAAATTTCTGAGAATGTGCGTTTGGAGCACAACATCGGATGGTAGTGAAACTTGGTTCTATTTTGTCGAAAACTGACATTCTGAGCCCGTGGCTGTATGCAAAATAGATTGACTCTTACAGAGGAGATAACAGCAACCAGCCACTTTCATAATGCTATTTATTTAAGTAGCGCCGTTACCGCCTTGAACCGACAGGTCCATCATCATCAGATGGCTTGTTCACGTTGTTGTTGTTGTTGTTGTTGTTGTGGTCTTCAGTCCGAAGACTGGTTTGATGCAGCTCTCCATGCTACTCTATCCTGTGGAAGGTTCTTCATCTCCCAGTACCTACTCCAACCTACATCCTTCTTAATCTGCTTAGTGTATTCATCTCTTGGTCTCCCTCTACGATTTTTACCTTCCACGCTGCCCTTCAATACTAAATTGGTCATCCCTTGATGTCTCAGAACATGTCCTACCAACCGATCCCTTTTTCTAGCAAGTTCTGCCAAAAATTTCTCTTCTCCCCAATTCTATTCAATACCTCCTCATTAGTTATGTGATCTACCCATCTAATCTTCAGCATTCTTCTGTAGCACCACATTTCGAAAGCTTCTATTCTCTTATTGTCCACACTATTTATCGTCCACATTTCACTTTCATACATGGCTGCACTCCATATAAATACTTTCAGAAACGACTTCCTGACACTTAAATCTATACTCGATGTTAACAGATTTCTCTTCTTCAGAAACGCTTTCGTTGCCATTGCCAGTCTACACTTTATATCCTCTCTACTTCGACCATCATCAAATATTTTGCTCCCCAAATAGGAAAACTCATTTACTACTTTAAGCGGCTCATTTCCTAATCTAATTCCCTCAGCATCACCCGATTTAATTCGACTACATTCCATTATCCTCGTTTTGCTTTTGTTGATGTTCATCTTATATCCTCCTTTCAAGAGACTGTCCATTCCGTTCAGCTGCTCTTCCAGATCCTTTGCTGTCTCTGACAGATACATTTTATATTAGCTTTCACTTTTTGTTCTCCAAGATCTCGAAGAACAAGCTAATGTAAAATGTATCTTAACGTGAACAAGCTGTCTGATGACAAACGTGTCGGGTCGAAACGGAAGCTACAGGTTACGAAGATAGGAATGTTACGTTTCTCTGTAGGAGAGCCCCTGAAAAGGCAACGTCAGAAAAGACCACATCACAGGATCGTTTAAATTAGCAAACAAAGCAGAAAAGTTTTTTGAAGGACATCATCTTTACGCCAGTGACTGTTATAAGTTTTTATTACGCTATTGCAGTTTCGGCCTTAGGCCATTATCAGGTGCTGATACTATGGCTTTAAGCCATGTCAACGTAATGCAAGCTGACACATTTGTATGTCGTTGTCAGCTTACATTACGTTGACATGGCTTAAAGCACTTGATAGTGGTCTATGGCCGAAATTGCAATAATGTAATAAAAACTTATAACAGCCATTGGCGTAAAGATTTTTATGACTGTGAATCCCAGGTACAACAAGTTTATCCAAAGCAGAAAAGGTTCAAGAGAATCGCCTACGTTAGCACGGGCGTCTCATGCACCGGGAAACTTGCCGTGTGACAGCGAGGACTTGACAGTAAAGAAGCGAGAGAAGCCCCAGACAGCCACCGAGTACGTCGATTAGGGTACAAAAGAACGTCCTGAAAACGGGGACTGCACCTTGACATGACGCAAATACATGCAGAATGGTGTAACAAAACTAGGAGGGCAGATCTGGAGAGACGTTGAGAATACACTAAGGTGAAAAAAGTAATGGGACAGCGATATGCACATATACACGTGGCGGTAGTATTGTGTACGCCAGGTACAAAAGGGCAGTGCAGTCGTGAAACTGTCATTTGTACTGAGGTGATTCGTGCGGAAAGCCTGCCGACATTATTTCTGCCGCACCTCGGGAATTGACAGACTTTGTATGCGAAATGGCAGTTGGAGATAGACGCATGGGATATTCCGTTTTGGAAATCGTTAGGGAATTCAGGATTCCGATATCCAGTGCAGACGACACCAAATTTCACCACAGACAACGCAGGGGCCGATGGTCTTCACTTAACGACCGAGAGCAGCGGCGTTTGAGTAGAGTTTTCACTTATAACAGAAAGGGCAATACTGCGTGAAATAACCGCAGAAATCAATGTGGGATGTACGACGAATGTACTCTTAACGTGACAGACGCGAGTGCCTTTGCTAACAGCACGACATCGCCTGCAGTGCCTCTCCTGTACTCAACAGAATATTCACCATGCTTAAAGGCAAGAGTTTCTGCTAAGTGCGAAAGTTATTTAAGAATAACAGAAACATGTTTTATATAAGATCGACAAGGTACTGAAGAGATATTTGGCATGTTTCTGTTTTGCTTTTTTTATTTAACTTATTTTAAATGAAATCCCGTTTTCGAGGAATGCCTTTCTTTATTTTTGCTACAACTTCCCTCTGTTTCACATTACAAATCAACAACTTTCGAATAAAACATGAATTAAAGATAGCAATTTCAATTGTGCTATAAAATCTTTTTAAGTTCAAAAATGGTTCAAATGGCTCTGAGCACTATAGGACTTAACATCTATGGTCATCAGTCCCCTCGAACTTCGAACTACTTAAACCTAACTAATCTAAGGATATCACACAACACCCAGTCATCACGAGGCAGAGAAAATCTCTGACCCCGCCGGGAATCGAACCCGGGAACTCGGGCGCGGGAAGCTAGAACGCTACCGCACGACCACGAGCTGCGGACTCTTTTTAAGTAACAGACGGGAGGATAACCATGTAGAACAAAAGTATTCCGTAGGTTAAGTGGCCCTATACACTGCGTTTCTAACCGGTTCTCCGCTGTCGGTTTCTGTGGGAACCTACACTCGTGCTCATAAATTAAGGATAATGCTGATACATGGTGAAACAACGCTCTGGGGTGGGCGGTTTGCGGGTTTAAATAACCTCGGGGTATGACCATGCAGTGAATCTGACCTGCGGCCGTCGCACGGTGGCGCTGGCAGCAGTCCACATACGCAGAGGTGTGTTGGTGCATGTGAGAGTTCGGTGCAGCGATTATGGGACGTTTTCAGACGTGCTAATGGTGACTGTGTGTTGGAAATGGCTCAAAGAACACATATTGATGACGTTATGAGGGGTAGAATACTAGGGCGACTGGAGGCTGGTCAAACACAGCAGGTCGTAGCACGAGCCCTCCGTGTGCCACAAAGTGTGATCTCGAGATAATGGCAACGATTCCAGCAGAGAGGAAACGTGTACAGGCTCTACAGTACGGGACGTCCACAGTGTACAACACCACAGCCACGGAGTAATGCAGGTAGCGTTGCTCGAGACCTTACCACAGCCACTGGAACAGTTGTCTCCAGACACACAGTCTACAGACAACTGAACATACGCGGTTTATTAGCCCGGAGAGCTGCAAGGTGCATTACACTGATCCATGGTCACAGGAGAGCCAGTAAAGCCTGGTGTAAGAACACAGTACATGGTCACTGGAACAGTGGTCCCAGGTTATGTTCACGGACGAGTCCAGGTATAGTCTTAACGAGTGATTGTCGGCGGGTTTTCATCTGGCGTGAACCAGGAACCAGATACCAACCTCTTAATGTCCTTGAAAGGGACCTGTATGGAGGTCGTGGTTAGATAGTGTGGGGTGGGATTATGATTGATGCACGTACACCCCTAAATGTCTGACAGAGGAACTGTAACAGGTCAGGTGTATCGGGACGTCATTTTACACCAATACGTCCGCCTTTTCAGGGATGCAGTGGGTCCCACCTTCCTCCTGATGGATGGTAACGCGCGGCCCCACCAAGCTGCCATCGTGGAGAAGTACCTTGATACAGAACATATCAAACGAATGGAGTGTCCTGCCTGTTCTCCAGACTTAAATCCCATTGAGAACGTCTGGGATGCTCTCGGTCGACATATCGCTCCACGTCTTCAAACCCCTACAACACTTCAGGAGCTCCGACAGGCACTGGTGCAAGAATGGGAGGCTGTACCCCAGCAGCTGCTCGACCACCTGATCCAGAGTATGCCAACCCGTTCTGCGGCGTGTGTACGTGTGCATGGTGGTCATATCCCATATTGATGTCGGGGTACATGCGCAGGAAACAGTGGCGTTTGGTAGCACATGTGCTTCGGGACTGTTTTCTCAACTTTTCACCAGTACCGTGGACTTACAGATCTGTGTCGTGTGTGTTCCCTATGTGCCTATGCTATTAGCGCCAGTTTTGTGTAGTGCCACGTTGTACGGAACCACATTCTGCAATTATCCAGAATTTATGAGCATGAGTGCAGTAAGAGAGTGATCGAAAAGAGGTAACGCCCGATAGGTATGCAACACACCTAACGAACAAGTGACGCTACTATCGTAACTACCATAGCGTACGCTGATTTACGGCAGTCTAGGATAGCCTACTGTAGTTTTACAACTCTAGCACTTGTGCGTGGATTCATTGGATGCAATGGGAGAGGAGCGCAACGACGCCGTGCTTACCTGTTCCCACAGCGGCGGCAACCACATCGAGCCATGTCTGAGGTTGCCGCATTACTCTGTGTTTTGTGTTGCGTGTTTTAGTGATTGCTTATTACAGACCTTTTCGTCGTTGCGAGGCTATCTTCTCAGAAACGAAGGTAATTAATGTAATATATTTAATAAATAATCATTACACTAATACTCTGCAACGAACCAGGAGGTTCCTAATACTAAAGGAGTCTGAAATATGCCTGAAGCATGGCTGAAATTTTTTCGGCGAAGTGTGTGTCTGTCATCCCTATCGCCGTCCTGAGACCAGAGATGCGTCTCGTCGAAATATCACCCCACTTTGACATAAAAATCCCGCGAGATACGCGAGAAATTTTTCTTCAGCACGTGCTCCGAATAAAAACAGCTACTTCCGACGTGGCTAACGGGAAGAAAAGCTGCGAAAATGTAATATGTGTTATAGGCCCTGTATTGTTCCTGATCTATATTAACGACATAGGAGACAATCTGAGTAGCCGTCTTAGATTGTTTGCAGATGATGCTGTCATTTACAAATGATCAAAAGGACTTGCAAAATCATTTAGGTAAGATATCTGTATGGTGCGAAAAGTGGCAACTGACCCCGAATAAAGAAAAGTGCGAAGTTATCCACATGAGTACTAAAAGAAATCAGCTAAATTTCGATTACGAGGTAAGTCACACAAATCTGAGGGCTGTAAATTCAACTAAAGACTTAGGGATTACAATTAGAAATTACCTAAATTGGAACGATCACATAGATAATATTGTGGCTAGAGCAAACCAAAGACTGCGATTGATCGCCAGAACACTTAGAAGGTGCAACAGGTCTACTAAAGAGACTGCTTACACTACGCTTGTCCGCCCTATTCTGGAGTACTACTGTGCGGTGTGGGATCTACATCAGGAGGGACAGACGGATGACATCGAAAAAGTACAAAGAAGGGCAGTTCGTTTTGTAATATCGCGAAATAGGGGAGACAGTCTCACAGACAATACACGTGAATTGGAGTGGCAATCATTGAAACAAAGGCGTTTTCGTTGCGACGTGATCTTCTCATGAAATTTCAATCACTAGTTTTCTCCTCAGATTGCGGAAACATTCTGTTGGCACCCACCTACATAGAGAGAAATGATCATCACGATAAAATAAGAGCAATCAGGGCTCGCACGGAAAAATATAAGTGCTCGTTTTTCCCGCGTGCCGTTCGAGAGTGGAACGGTAGAGAGACAGCATGAAGGTGGTTCATTGAACCATCTGCCAGGCACTTCATTGTGAATAGCAGAGTAATCACGCAGATGTAGATGTATTTCGCCGAATTGGGTATTCTGCAAAGCATCAGCGACGGGACCAGTACACCGGAATAGCATTACGAAATATTTGCACGTCCCATTTTATGAAATTCCACCCAAGCATTCTGACCTTCCCTCTTTGTCAGAAGACTCAAAAGAGAGAAATGCGTGCCAGACCTTGGACACTCGCCCGTCCTTGGGAACCGACACACACGCTTCGGAATGCAGGACCACTGCCAGCCACTCGGTAGGACCAGCGCTGCATACACAACGCATCCTACCGTGGGTGGACCAACGCGTGCTATACAGACGTAGGGTATCAGCACGGACTAGTAATTACCTTGTGAATGGTACAGTTCACACACGTTGAAGAGACGTCACAGTGTAGGCGAGCGGTGCCCACTGCGACATCCGTACGCTCCTTACGCTATTGGTGAGTAGCCGTTCTCTCGACAAAAATGACGCCGCACAGCTGTAACTGAACTGAAATTACAATGCAAATCGAGACCCTTAGCTGCTTAAAAGCGTAGATAAATATCATCGGGGACAGTTGAAAAGCCGGCCGCGGTGGCCGAGCGGTTCTAGGCGCTGCAGTCTGGAACCGCGCGACCGCTACGGTCGCAGATTCGAATCCTGCCTCGGGCATGGATGTGTGTGATGTCCTTAGCTTAGGTAGGTTTAAGAAGTTCTGAGTTATAGGGGACTGATGACCTTAGAATTTAAGTCCCATAGTGCTCAGAGCCGTTTGTACCATTTTGAACAATTGAAAATGTGTGTCCCGAACGGGACTCGAATCCGGGATCTCCTGCTTACATGGCAGACCTCTATCCGTCTATCTCTGTCAGGACACAGAGGATAGTGCGGCTGCAGGGACTTATCTCTGGCACGCTCCCCGTGAGACCCACACTTTCCAACTTTCTGCCCACACACTACATTTGTAGTGCTCCTGTCCACCATACTCATTGCTCACGGCAGTCAATGTACCGATTCTCGTAAGAGTTCGGGCAGTGTGAGTGCATCCGCACTGAGCAAGATCATTGGCCGGTAAGCCTTATTTATATAACTGAACTGTTTCTTTTGAAACGGAGATCGCAGATCGACATTTTTTCTACATTATCGCCATGTCAGCACGCCCTATCGGTAAATGTAAATGTCGTGTGACTAGAGCCTCCCGTCGGGTAGACCGTTTGCCGGGTCTTACTATTTGACGCCACTTCGGCGACTTGCGCGTCGATGGGGATGAAATGATAATGATGATTAGGACAACACAACACCCAGTCCCTGAGCGTAGAAAATCTCCGACCCAGCCGGGAATCGAACCTGGGGCCTTAGGATTGACATTCAGTCGCGCTGACCACTCAGCTACTGAGAGCGGACTAGCCCTGTCGATATACAAGGTGGACAGAAGTGTTTTGCTGTTAGTCTCTACGGCTCGCTCCGCAGAAAGCCAAACATTACTGGATATAAGTTTCGCCTGTAATACAAAGCACTGTTCTTTCATATAGACCCAAACAAGTTTCAGTATCTTTGTGCCATCCTCATACGTTTTCTTTATTTGAATCTGTAAAATTTGAACATGTTTTAAGTCGTAATTAATCCACGAAAATTAAGCCTATAACAGTTTCTGTTTCTCGTTGAGATTATCTCAACTTTACATTATAGAGTCAGGCAGGACCGTCTGTACATTGTCGTGTCCAGGTACCTCGTAATCTACAGCTAAATTGTGTTAATGTGAATTTGGCTGCCAAGTTAAACCGTCATTTTAACAGTAATTTGGTTGTCCTAAGGTATTTCGTGAATCTGTTTGCGATTACTGGCATTTAGTTCTCGCAAATCTTTTTTCATCTGCATTCTATTGTGTTATTGTGGAAGCACACACAAACGCCGTACACATTTTGCAGAACTTTGTCTGTAAATAACACTGGTCAAACTTCGCGCAAACATAATTTAGTTGTAGATGACAAGGTGAAACTACTACTTAATGTACAAAGGGTCCTGCATAACCCTACAATGCCGGCCGGAGTGGCCGAGCGGTTCTAGGCGCTACGGTCTGGAACCGCGCGACCGCTACGGTCGCAGGTTCGAATCCTGCCTCGGGCATGGATGTGTGTGATGTCCTTAGGTTAGTTAGGTTTAAGTAGTTCTAAGTTCTAGGGGACTGATGACCTCAGATGTTAAGTCCCATAGTGCTCAGAGCCATTTAACCCTATAATGTAAAATTCACATAATGACGACAACAAACAAAAACTGTTTTGCGCTTAATTTTAGTAAATTAACTGTCGCTTAAGACAAGTTCAAATTTTACACATTTAGATAAAGAAAACCTACTAACGATAGCACAAAGGCGCTGAACCATGTTTGAAGTTATATTAAAAAGCAATGTTTTACGGTGAACACACAGTGTGTAGTGGGGCGATCACTCTGTTGTAGAAATAATTCAAAAGGCAAGATCGTTTAAATACTGTTTCAACAGACTAAAGGTGCCATGATCGGATCTGAATGTAGATTAACATTTATAAACCATTTGGATATAACGATACATGAGACAGACCACCTGATACAAAATCATTGTCACAAAAATTAAGAAACCATTGCTCTCCTGGTCATTCTTTTCCATAAGATATGTAAAACAGAAATCAGAAGATAAAACTATTTGGTCGAGTAGCGGTCGTGTAGCAACGAGTTATCGATTTCCTCAATTTGTGAAGCATTTTTTCTTGAATAAATCACCGAGTTTTGTCTTTGCATGTACATCTACTGATTTCCGTCCCATTCCTGAAGAGGGGCAGCAGCCTTTTCAGTAGTTGCAGGGGCAACAGTCTGGATGATTGACTGATCTGGCCTTGTAACACTAACCAAAACGGCCTTGCTGTTGTGGTACTGCGAACGGCTGAAAGCAAGGGGAAACTACAGCCGTAATTTTTCCCAAGGGCAAGCAGCTTTACTGTATGGTTAGTAGCTTGGAGAGCTGCATCAAACTAGTCTCAGGACTGAAGACCACAACAACAACAACAGCGGACTACTGCTTCGAAATGCGTTCTATTTTGTCTTAAAGTGTATTAGCAGTGACAACGTTTAGTACGTCTAAATGCGCGCAATTTTGTGGCTCAAGTAATATGCCGAGAGAACAAAGTCTTCAGACTTGCCTCTGGTATGCAGAGAAGGGCCTCAAACTCTTTGCCGTGGAGTTTGGAAACGCATGTACTATTTCTCTGCTTTGTGAATTCAGGAGAGAAGTCATTTCATCGTAAGAAATACCATTCTGATCGTAACTCATTTTCTCTAAAATTGTGACTGGGCCTCTTTCACTACGGACCGACTCACGAGTGACGAATAAATCAATAAAGAGTTGTGCGGGAGTACCGAGTGGGCTTATCCTCCGCCTATCCACAGTGAGCAACTCTGGGATGCTGCGAGGTGGGTTAACAAGGACAGGTGGTGCGTGTGGATCCTGTATGGCAAAGCGCCAGCTAGCGCGCCAGCGTTTGTGTGTGTGTGTGTGTGTGTGTGTGTGTGTGTGTGTGTGTGTCCAGGCGAAGACGACTCTGCGGGCTGCGCTGACCTCACCTGCCTCCAGTAGAAGAGTGCGTTCCAGCACACCGCCTACGCGGCTGCCTGGAAGCCCGGCCGCACCTCCGGCGCTCTTGGCCTGGAATTTTTCGGCGGCCACCTCAGACTTCGCTGCCAGCTGTCTGGCCCGCCCCACTTTGCTCTGGGTCACGGTTTGCGAAGCAGATTTGCCGAATCATGAGTGCGCCTCAAGTAAGGAAGTACCGAAGTCTCCGTTTACCCAACCTAACGCGGTCTCGACACGGCAATGAAAGAAGACTGCGGTTTAACGTCCCGTCGACATCGAGGTCATTAGAGACGGAGCACAAGCTTGGAAGGGTTCAAGGACGGGGAAGTAAGGCCTCCGTGCTCTCTTTCCAAAAAAAAAACCATCATGTCTTTTGCCTAGAGCCCACGATCTGTACTCCATCCGCCGAACCGAGACAGTGCGGCTGCCCTGCAGAATCGTAGAGCGCTGGAGTGATCAAACCGAAGGCGAGGTGCCCCGACAGCAGTGCGCTTTGCATTCACAACACTTCGGTAACAAGGAACAAAAACGAGAATAAGATCTTTAGTTATGGACACAATTATGTATTCTTTCCTGCTCCCTGTGACACCAGCTCTGTACTTGGATTTGGAGGAAAAATGGAACAAGTATTTAAAACTACTCATCAGTAATTTTGTAGAGTGAACTCTTTATTTTCTTTCCAGCACTGGTTGAATAATCATCCGTTTTAGGAGTCGGACGAGCTACAACAACAACAACAACAACAATAACTACTACTACTACTACTACTACTACTACTGCTGCTGCTGCTGCACACATTTCTGCCACACATATAGAATTACATCACCGACTGCGTCAACCAGAAGTACTTGGAAGGTTCTGATCCTTGCTGCGACATAATTTTTCATCTGTGCCCCGACAAGTTTAATAGCGTTGAATTCACGGTGGTACCGTGGCGTTTTTAAAACTGTTTTGTTCACTAGACTTGCCACAGCGTCTACAACATACGCATTATAAGCTGGTTTATTTCCCTCCGCGATAGGCAGCAGTTCTCCCTTTAACATATCATGTTCAAACCTTTTTTGTTAACAGACGCCAGTCTATACTATTCTGTTTACTGGAGCCTGTGTTCGGAATTTTCTGCAGTTTGTGGGAGTGATATGGCGCATTATGACAAACAATAACACAACGATCCTCAAGGTGAGGAAGAACTTTGGAAAACCTAGATTGAGAAGACTTTGCGTTCATTTCTTCGTGACAGTCACAAGCCTTTTTCGACTCGAAAGTCCACAAACACTCGTCCACAAAACCTGTTTCGCTCCCTGAATGGGTATCATTAGTCGTTTTCCTTTCAGAACTTTGTTTGCTGTAGACAACACAGACAGAAAGACAGAAAGGCTTTCTTAGCTGAAGATACTGGAGCATCTACCCAAATTTTAGTCCGCGTATGGCCTGCATTTACCAGGAAACTTCCAAATAATAAACTGACTTGATAGTTAATTAACTCCTCCGTTATAGAATGGTCTCTTCTTTGTCGATTAGAGTGCTCTCACGTCCACGATTAACGTATCTGAAATTTTTCAAAAAAAAAAAAAAAAAAAAAAAAAATCGCTCTAAGCACTATGGGACTTAACATCTGAGGTCATCAGTCCCCTAGGACTTAGAACTACTTAAACCTAATTAACTTAAGGACAGCACACACATCCATGCCCGAGGCAGAATTCGAACCTGTGACCTTAGCAGCAGCGCGGTTCCGGACTGAAGCGCCTACAACCGCTCGGTCACAGCGGCCGGCCACAGTGCTTCAAACCGACCGGAGTTATGTTCTAAGAGGGTCATTAATATCGCGTCCGGTGAAATCGTAAGAGTTAAACGGGCTGTGTATCTGGGGCCCAGATGCGCTCCGCCGCCGGTCGGTGTGTCGAAGGCGGCGACGTTTCGGCCGCTGGGCGATTGACCATCGTCACGGCCACGAGCTGGCAGTCTAATTAAGAGAGCTTTGGCCCCCGGATGCGCGCCACTGGCGGCGGAGACAAGTTCACGGCACCACTGTCTTCCGCTCCACCAGTCCATGCCTTCTGCTGGGACAACCCACTGGTTCTAACAACCGACTGTTTCTTCATTCAGTCTGCTTTCTGTTTCAGTGGAATAAAACAACCGAGAAGAAGCAGTCTCTGAGGGCACGTCAGCTATGTGAATGTTTTCGTTCAATCAGAGGCCTATTGGTTTCGCTTAATGTCACATTGCACTGACGGAACAAAGTGGCTACTCAAACCTGTAAGGAAAAGAAGAAAAAAAAAAAAGAAGGGGGCGAGATTGCGCGGCCCGTCCCTCCAGAGGCTCGAGTTGTCCTTCGTCAGTGTGTTGTTTTTAGCATAAGTTAGTTTAACTAGTGTGTAAGTCTAGGGACCGATGACCTTCAAATGTCTCTGTTGGATTCTTTTCATGTTAATTTTTTAAAACTGTTGTCATTTACGGCAAACATTCCACTTATAAATTTACTGTGGTGTTTCTATCTGGGAGGAGACTGAGCAGTGGAACGTGTTACTTTTACACATAATCAAGAACGATCTGTCACACTACTACACTTTAAAACACAGTTTATATGTAATTCATGTCACACAGTCTCATACGGAACCTACATCCGCTTTGTTGTATATACTGTATATGATAAGATACTGTCATCCCCCTTCCCTTCTGTGTGAAAGGATGAATGAGCAAATGTATTTCTAGTTGCATGCTTGATGGTAGCAGACAAGCCTGTCTGCTAGAGAACAGTAGGACCAACGTCGGAACAGGTAGCTACGCTTTCTAAAAGCAAAGAGGTTTCTATTCTTAGTATGGTCCTGTCCATCCCTTGTCATGTTGGTATAGAAAGCTGCCCCTCTGGCCACTTCCGTTTGTATTTGTGAGCCACCCTCAGGAAGGGACCACGAGAGTCTGTCCGCAGCGAGCGTCTGAAGTGGTAAGATCTCCAGCTAAGCGCGTCTCTGCTAAGTCTGTAGGACAATGGATTTCTTAAGCTGAGCCTAACTGAAAATTTAATCACCTTTATTTCTGGTTTAGATCTAAAACATGTTACGTTATCTTGAATTGCAACGCAGTGTAATTCGAGTGTGAAGTTCAGAATATCTTCCAGTAGTTGCTTTGTCACTACTTTGTGAGTAAAGTGGAACCATGTGTGGATGATCCGTAACTCTAACTAAGATCATCAATCTTAAATGCGAATGTGCGTGAGATTATAACGTCTCGTCTTGACAATATTTTTCAATATAGCAACTTTTCTTTATGTTCAACCCACGTGGGGTGTACTTTGTGAGACCAGTACCACGTGCTTATACAATTGTTTGACCCATCAGGTTAATAGTAAGACGATAGTAACCAGTTCGTGGTTTTTCTTTAGTAAATTGCGTTTCGATGTAATTTATTTTAATTATCAAAATTATTGTGGAGTTTCACACTCTGTGTAAACCAAGTTGACCACGTGAAGCATGTGGTGTAATCATCAAAGTAGCCCTCAGCTATTCTTTTCGGGAAGATTTCACAGAGAGTTAGTATGAATTTAGTATACCAGTGTGTGGTAATTTCATGAGGGACAGGATTGCGCTACGAATGTAACTTCTTTGGGCGAAAATTGAATCGGTTGGTTGCGGTTAATTTCCTCTTGCATATGTTTCAACGTTCTTCGTGTGTTTTTTTATGAATGCAGTGTTGTATGCAGTCTCCCATTCTTGGCTACATATTTGATGTGTTCCGTAAGATAACAAACTCACATTTTCACAATCCTAAATAAGGCACCAGTTTAGTTATGAATCAAGTTTAATATGCTGAAATTTCAATGATCAATGTTAAAATAATTTTCCAAATATAAACTGATTTATTTCTTTTTATTTAAATTCTCTTTATATATATATACAGGGTGATTCAAAAAGAATACCACAACTTTAGGAATTTAAAACTCTGCAACGACAAAAGGCAGAGCTAAGCACTATCTGTCGGCGAATTAAGGGAGCTATAAAGTTTCATTTAGTTGTACATTTGTTCGCTTGAGGCGCTGTTGACTAGGCGTCAGCGTCAGTTGACGCTAAGATGGCGACCGCTCAACAGAAAGCTTTTTGTGTTATTGAGTACGGCAGAAGTGATTCGACGACAGTTGTTCAGCGTGCATTTCGAACGAAGTATGGTGTTAAACCTCCTGATAGGTGGTGTATTAAACGTTGGTATAAACAGTTTACAGAGAATGGGTGTTTGTGCAAAGGGAAAAGTTGTGGACGGCCGAGAACGAGTGATGAAAATGTAGCACGCATCCAGCAAGCATTTGTTCGCTCAGGTCGAACAAGAAGCACAACAATTCATATTTCAGCAGGATGGAGCGCCACCACATTGGCACTTATCTGTCTGTAACTACCTGAACGTCAACTACCCGAGGCGATGGATCGGCCGCCAGGCAGCCCGTGACAGAGCACTTCATCACTGGCCTCCAAGAAGCCCTGATCTTACCCCCTGCGATTTTTTCTTATGGGGGTATGTTAAGGATATGGTGTTTCGGCCACCTCTCCCAGCCACCACTGAAGATTTGAAACGAGAAATAACAGCAGCTATCCAAACTGTTACGCCTGATATGCTACAGAGAGTGTGGAACGAGTTGGAGTATCGGGTTGATATTGCTCGAGTGTCTGGAGGGGGCCATATGGAACATCACTGAACTTGTTTTTGAGTGAAAAAAAATCTTTTTAAATACTCTTTGTAATGATGTATAACAGAAGGTTATATTATGTTTCTTTCATTAAATACACATTTTTAAAGTTGTGGTATTCTTTTTGAATCACCCTGTATATCACCGGTTATCGTAAGATGACTACTAAAAGATTATAATTAATGTTAGTCTGGTTGGGAATTTGGTAAGCTCGACTGGATACCTGGTGAAACAGTTGCTCAGTAATGCAAGATTAACTTCCCCAGATAGCTCACTGCTTTTAACCCGCTTTTATTGTCTTGAATATCAGCACCGCTTTCAGAGCAAATTAATGCATCAACATTACAACCTCAGCGGTTTTGTCTCTTAGGAATTCACACACATTTGAACATTTGAGGAAGATGGTGTCCAGAAGTTCCTGATAAATTAATGTCGACCGAAAGGTGTAGGGGGGGGGGGGGGCGGGGGGGGGGGGGGGGAGCGGGCTGCATACCACAGTACTGACTTTTCTTTACTCACAGCTGAGCTACACTGAAGTGCCAAAGAAACCGGTACTCCTGCCTAATATCGTGTAGGGCCCCCCGCGAGCACGCAGAAGGCCGCAATACGACGTGGCACGGACTCGATTAATGTCTGTAGTAGCACTGGATGGAATTGACACCATGAATCCTGCAGGGCTGTCCATAAATCCATAAGAGTACGAGAGGGTGGAGATCTCTTCTGAACCACGTTGCAAGGAATCCCAGACATCTTCGGTAATGTTAATGTCTGGGGTGTTCGGTGGCCAGCGCTAGTGTTTAAATTCAGAAGAGTGTTTATGGAGCCACTCTGTAGCAATTGTGGACGTGTGGGGTGTCGCATTGTCCTGCTGGAACTACCCAAATCCGTCAGAATGCACAATGGACATGAACGGATGCAGGTGATCAGACAGGATGCTTATTCAAGTGTCACCTGTCAGAGTCGGATCTAGACATACGAGGAGTCTCATATCACTCCAACTGCACACGCCCCACACCATTACAGAACCTTCACCAGCTTCAACAGTCCCCTGCTGACATGTAGGGTTCACGAATTCGTGAGGTTGTCTCCATACCCGTACACGTCCATCCGCTTGATACAATTTAAAACGAGACTCGTCCGACTAGGCAACATGACTTCAGGCATCAACAGTCCAATATCGATGTTGACGGGCCCAGGCCAGGCATAAAATTTTGTGTCGTGCAGTCATCAGGGGTACACTAGTTGGTCTTCGGCTCCGAAAGCCCATATCGATGATGTTTCGTTGAATGGTTCGCACGCTCACAGTTGTTGATGGCCTAGCATTGAAATCTGCAGAAATTTTCGGAAAGGTTGCACTTCTGTCACGTTGGATGATTCTCTTCAGTCTTCGTTGGTCCCTATTTTGGAGGATCTTTTTCTGGCTGCAGCGATGTCAGAGATTTGATGTTTTACCGCATTCCTGATATTCACGGTACACTCGTGAAATGGTCGTACGGGAAAATCCCCACTTTATCGCTGCCTCGGAGATGCTGTGTCCCATCGATCGTGCGCAGACTATAACACCACGTTCAAACTCACTTAATCTCGATAACCTGCCATTCTAGCAGCAGTAACGAATCTAACAACTGCACCAGACACTTGTTGTATTATATAGGCGATGCCGACCGCAGCGCCATATTCTGCCTGTTTACATATCTCTGAATACGCGTGCCTATACCAGTTTCTTTGGCGCTTCAGTGTATACATGAGCCGTAGGCAGTAGTTTAAGTGCAGTGTTAAATATCATTAACTTATATGGAATAACATTCATGTAATTAACACATTTTGAAATATTAAGTATTCTGAAACTTTAGATTTATAAAACTCAATACAATTCAATTCCAATGCTAGTTTAAAAACGCAGAATTCCTTGAGAAATGTAATTCTGCTGAGAATTTGGGGTTTTCGAGAAAAATCGCCATCTTTCAGAAGTCTGAGAATTACGGCAGTTGTATGACTGTTTTCACTGGGTCTCTTTCAGTCTTTTCGGCTATACACCAATCATGGCTAGGACTGGGAACACAAATACCCTACCTCATTCCGAAGACAGATGAATAGGAAGTGTATTTCTAAACCTGATTTTTACGCACTTCTAGAGCTAAATGTGGAAGTTTTGTTGGTTCTGAAAGATTAATTACTGGTGCTGCATTATAAATTTATGTGTAAATAAATGAAGAATTATTTTTTATTTAAATTAACTCCAACTCAGTATTTGTCTCTTTTTCACTCCTTTGCAGCCATCACTGGCAATCATATTTCGGTATATATTGAGGTTGTGTGAACAGACACAAGTTTTCAAAAAATGGTTCAAATGGCTCTGAGCACTATGGGACTCAACTGCTGAGGTCATTAGTCCCCTAGAACTTAGAACTAGTTAAACCTAACTAACCTAAGGACATCACAAACATCCATGCCCGAGGCAGGATTCGAACCTGCGACCGTAGCGGTCTTGCGGTTCCAGACTGCAGCGCCTTTAACCGCACGGCCACTTCGGCCGGCACAAGTTTTCTTTTCACTGTTTGGTGACAATATTTTAATACTTTGATGAAGAAAGAGTCCACAGCCTTTATATAAAAAAAAATTATAAGGTAAAGACTACCAATTGCTGTCAATACATTTGCTATTTGACATTCGTATTTCGAGGGTTTATCATCTTCATGTATATATAAAATGCCATGCCTCCCATTACCAGCACTGTAATTCAGAACCAATGCCAACATCCAGGATACTGAGGACCAGCTACAGAAACTGTGGTCTAAGTTGCTTCAAGAGACGAGACAACGGGTGACGAAGTATGTAAGGCTTTGATGTCGAAACTAAGGCTCAAGCGACCCAGTGGAGGCATTCTGGTTCGCCAAAACCTAAAAAAAAAAAAAAAAAATCGGCAAGTGCTGTCGAATTGGAAGCTTCTGCTCACCGTTTTCTTCGATTCTAATGCCATAGTGCATCACGAATTTTTTACCAAAACGTCAAACGATCAATAAGGACTACTACTCAAAAGTTCACCGCCGTTTGTGGGAACCAATTCGAAAATTTTTTTTTTTTTTGGTGAAACAATTCATGTCTTTTTCACCACGATAATGCACCTGCTCACACTTTATTGCCAGTTAGCAAATTTTGGGGAAAAACAAAACAGTAATGATGCTCCAGCCTCCACATTCGCTAGATATGCTCGCGTGTGACTTTTTTCTGTGTGGAAAAATAAAGAGAATGTTAGAGGGACGTCGTTTTATATGCTTAGAAGACATTAAAAGTGCATCGCTGAAAGAGCTAGGTGCTATCCCGAAGATCCAGAAGCGTTTCGGAGATTGGAAGAAGCGCCAGTATAAGTACAAATGATTCTGAGCACTATGGAACTTAACAACTGAGGTCATCAGTCCCGTAGAACTTAGAACTACTTAAACCTAACTAACCTAAGGACATCACACACATCCATGGCCGAGGCAGGATTCGAACCTGCGACCGTATTGGTCGCGCAGTTCCAGACTGAAGCGCCTAGAACCGCTCGGGCATAGCGGCCGGATCAGTGTAAGTTTACAGTATCTGATGGGGGCTACTTTGAAGAAGTTAACATTCATGCAGACGAAAAAAATAAAATTATTTCCAAAAAATGAAAATTTGCGAAACTTTTTGAATACACATCATATATGGTACCTGTCCGAATGCAGTGTGGGTTGGAATCACCATTCAGTTTGCATAGGGAACTGAAGATAACACTAACGTTGTGTCGAAACTGATCGCGTAATTAACATAGTTTATAAAACGTACGCCTGTTGGTCTTCCTTAGTTTTACAAAATCTAGATATTATCCCTGAAAACTTGTTCCAACTTAATAAGTAATGTCCTTAGTAATATATGCAATGTATCACTGACACAGGAAATTTTTCAAGGCAGGTTAAAATATGCATTTATTAAACTATTTCACAAGGAAGCTGACAAGGCAGACTTAAATAATTATCGACCAGTTTTCTTACTGACGTCTTTTTCCAAAATATTCGAATAAGTAATGTACTCAAGAGGAGTCTCACACTTAAGTGTAAACAATTTACTAGCATATCACATTTGGGATTCGAGAAAGATTTATCGCCTGAAAATGCTATTTATATAGTCATTCATCAAATACTGTAAGCCTTAAACAATAATATATCGCCTGTTGGTATATTTTGTGATCTCTCCAAGGCCTTCGATAGTACAGGTCGTGATACTCTATCAGAAAAACTTTTGTGGTACTAATGGCTTGACACACAGCTGGTTTGAATCATACTTGACAAACTTGCACTGAATATTTCAGATAATGTCGGAAGGTAGAAAATTATACTGTTTGGGATAAAATCACAATGGGAGTCAGGATTCAACTTTGTGGCCACCCTATTTCTTATATATGTGAATGACCCGCCACTTAACATTCAATAAGCAAAACTGGTACCTTTTGCAGACGACACTACTGTTATAGTAAATCGCACTGGGGAGAAAGCAACAGAAGAATTGGTAGATGATATTTTCCAAATAAGTATTTAGGGATTCTCTGAAAATCGACTCTACCTAAATTTTGAAAACACACACTACATTCAGTTCTGTACAATGAATAGAGTCATACCAACAACTGGCGAAGCATAGGGGCAAGAGGCAGTAAGTAGGGCAGAATGATCCTAATTGTTGGGTGTTCACATTGATGAAAACATCAACTGGAAGATGAGTACTACTGAGCTCCTCAAACAAGTAAGATCAGCTGTTTTTGCTCTTCGTATAATTGCTACTCTTGCAAAGAAACGTATCAACTTCCTGGCACATTTCGCATAATTCCACTCAATAATAATGTACAGAGTAAGTTTCTGGGGTACCTAGTCACTCAGAAAGAAGGTATTGATTGCACAAAGGCGAGCAGTACGAATAATACGTGCTGTTCAACCGCGGATACAATGCAGGTACCCCTTCAAGTAGTTGGGTATTTTGACGCCGCAGTTAGAATACATATATTCGCTAATTAAATTCGCCATAAATAGTTCGTCACGGTTTGAGAAGAACGGTAATGTACGTACCTACAACACTAGAGGGGGAAAATATGACTTTTTGCCCATTGTTTAAGCTGTCAGTGGCACAGAGAGGAGTTCCATATGCAGCAATGAAAATTTGTAATCATTTGCTGAATAACATAAAATACCTGACCAACAACGAAGGAAGTTTTACACCTAATTTAAAAACGTTTGTCCTGGACAAATGGTTCTATTCCATTGACGAATTTCTACTCAAAAACTGGTAGCCAGTAAAAAAAAATAAAAAAAAAATCCTAAGTGTAGTTGCAGGAGTAGGCGGAAAGTGATAAGGTATTCATTAATGTTTGCACTAATCATGTACACGTATCCTGTAGACTGAATCGTTCTACACCATTTCGATACAAAAATCGTTCAAATGCTCTATGGAACATGTAACTACACTACTGGCCATTAAAATTGCTACACCAAGAAGAAATGCAGATGATAAACGGGTATTCATATTATACTAGAACTGACATGTGATTACATTTTCACACAATTTGGGTGCATAGATCCTGAGAAATCAGTACCCTGAACAACCACCTGTGGCCGTAATAACGGCCTTGATACGCCTGTGCATTGAGTCAAACAGATCTTGGATGGCGTGTACAGGTACAGCTGCCCATGCAGTTTCAACACGATACCACAGTTCATCAAGAGTAGTGACTGGCATATTGTGACGAGCCAGATGCTCGGCCACCATTGACCAGACGTTTTCAGTTGGTGAGAGATCTGGAGAATGTGCTGGCCAGGGCAGCAGTCGAACATTTTCTGTATCCAGAAAGGCCGGTACAGGACCTGCAATATGCGATCGTGCATTATCCTGCTGAAATGTAGGGTTTCGCAAGGATCGAACGAAGGCTAGAGCCACGGGTCGTAACACATCTGAAATGTAGCGTCCACTGTTCAAAGTTCCGTCAATGCGAACAAGAGGTGACCGAGACGTGTAACACCGGGTGATACGCCAGTATGACGATGACGAATACACGCTTCCAACGTGCGTTCACCGCGATGTCGCCAACCACGGATGCGACCATCCCGATGCTGTAAACAGAACCTGGATTCATCCGAAAAATGACGTTCTGCCATTCGTGCACCCAGGTTCGTCGTTGAGTACAGCATCGCAGCGCTCCAGCCTGTGATGCAGCGTCAAGGGTAACAGCAGCCATGGTCTCCGAGCTGATAGTCCATGCTGCTGCAAACGTCGTCGAACTGTTCGTGCAGATGGTTGTTGTCTTGCAAACGTCCCCATCTGTTGACTCAGGGATCGAGACGTGGCTGCACGATCCGTTACAGCCATTCGGATAAGATGCCTGTCATCTCGACTGCTAGTGATACGAGGCCGTTGGGATCCAGCACGGCGTTCCGTATTACCCTCCTGAACCCACCGATGCCATACTCTGCTAACAGTCATTGGATCTCGACCAACGAGAGCAGCAATGTCGCGATACGGTATACCGCAATCGCTATAGGCTACAATCCGACCTTTATCAAAGTCGGAAACGTGATGGTATGCATTTCTCCTCCTTACACGACGCATCACAACAACGTTTCACCAGGCAACGCCGGTCAGCTGCTGTTTGTGTATGAGAAATCGGTTGGAAACTTTCCTCATGTCAGCACGTTGTAAGTGTCCCCACCGGCGCCAACGTCGTGTGAATTCTCTGAAAAGCTAATCATTTGCATATCACAGCATCTTCTTCCTGTCGGTTAAATTTCGCGTCTGTAGCACGTCATCTTCGTGGTGTAGCAATTTTAATGGCCAGTAGTGTTACTTACAGACACGGCCCACGACCGGCACTCACAGCTTTGATTATGCCACTTCTGTTCCCTAGTGGTGAGAGGTTAGGAGTAGAGAGAGAAAACGTTGAGTGACAGCTGGAGGCGTACGAGAATCGGCCGACTGCAGCTCGGCGGTCGGCGCATCTCTGCTCAGCTCAGAGGCGCGGACTCAGCCGCGGATTGCGAAACAGCCTCCTAGACGAATGCAGGGAACAGTTAGCCAGTACAGCTACTCGGTGCAGTGTAGTAGCCGGCGGCCGGCAGCTACGGCGCCTTACGTAAGTGCCCACGCGCAGCCTTGGTCGGCGAGAGGAGCGATCAGCAGATGCCGACTCGACTCAGTACCTAGAGCGGCACCGCTTCACACCTCGCACCTACCACTGTCGGCGCTTGCAGCGGCACCACGTGACAAACACTACATCTGTACTGCCTGGCAAAAGAAACTGAAGTACCAGACGCCATACCCTTACATGTTTCATCAGCTGTTCTGGCACTTTTTAGTAGTTCTGCATCGCTGTTGACATCATTTAGCGACTCCGTAGCAACTTCCGTTCGCCGCTGTTTTTCCTTGAAATTCCATACCTTTGGCACAAATTTCGTTGTCACCCATTTTTCGCTTTTTCCAAAGCTGTTTCACAGAGGAAGACCGCACTGCAGTTCCTTCTCTAAATCACCGCACGAACGAAAAAATGGCTGACATCGAAATAAGTGTCCAAGGAATAGAAAAGCAACTAGAATCACTCAACAGAGGAAAGTCCACTGGACCTGACGGGATACCATTTCGATTCTACACAGAGTACGCGAAAGAACTTGCCTCCCTTCTAACAACCGTGTACCGCAAGTCTCTAGAGGGACGGAAGGTTCCAAATGATTGGAAAAGAGCACAGGTAGTCCTACTTTTCAAGAACGGTGGTCGAGCAGATGCGCAAAACTATAGGCCTATATCTCTGACATCGATCTGTTGTAGAACTTTAGAACACGTTTTTTGCTCGCGTATCATTTCTGAAAACCCAGAATCTGCTCTGTAGGAATCAACATGCATTCCGGAAACAGCGATTGTGTGAGACCCAACTCGCATTATTTGTTCATGACACCCAGAAAATATTAGATACAGGCTCCCAGGTAGATGCCATTTTCCTTGACTTCCGAAAGGCGTTCGATACAGTTCCGCACTGTCGCCTGATAAACAAAGTAAGAGCCTACGGAATATCAGACCAGCTGTGTGAGTGGATTGAAGAGTTTTTAGCAGACAGAACACAGCATGTTGTTCTCATTGGAGAGACGTCTACAGACGTTAAAGTAACCTCTGGCGTGCCATAGGGGAGTGTTATGGGACCATTGCTTTTCACAAAATATGTAAATGACCTAGTAGATAGTGTCGGAAGTTCCATGCGGCTTTTCGCGGATGATGCTGTAGTATACAGAGAAGTTGCAGCATTAGAAAATTGCAGCGAAATGCAGGAAGATCTGCAGCGGATAGGCACTTGGTGCAGGGAGTGGCAACTGACCCTTAACATAGACAAATGTAACGTATTGCGAATACATAGAAAGGAGGATCCCTTATTGTATGATTATATGACAGCGGAACAAACACTGGTAGCAGTTACTTCTGTAACATATCCGGGAGTATGCGTACGGAACGATTTGAAGTGGTATGATCATATAAAATTAATTGTTGGTAAGGCGGGTGCCACGCTGAGATTCATTCGGAGAGTCCTTAGAAAATGTAGTCCATCAACAAAGGAGGTGGCTTACAAAATACTCGTTCGACCCATACTTGAGTATTGCTCATCAGTGTCGGATCCGTACCAGGTCGGATTGACAGAGGAGATAGAGAAGATCCAAAGGGCTATTTGGTAAGCTTGACAGCGTTACGGAGATGTTTAGCAAACTCAAGTGGCAGACTCTGCAAGAGGGGTGCTCTGCATCGCGGTGTAGCTTGCTGTCCAGGTTTCAAGAGGCTGCGTTTCTAGTTGGTTCAAATGGCTCTGAGCACTATGGGACTTAACATCTGAGGTCATCAGTCCCCTAGAACTTAGAACCACTTAAACCTAACTAACCTAAGGACATCACACACATCCATGCCCGAGTCAGGATTCGAACCTGCCACCGTAGCGGTCACGCGGTTCCAGACTGCAGCGCCTAGAACCGCACGGCCACAATGACCGGCGTGCGTTTCTGGATGGGGTATCGAATATACTGCTTCCCCCTATTTATACCTCCCGAGGAGATCACGAATGTAAAATTAGAGACATTCGAACTCGCACGGAGGCTTTCCGGCAGTCGTTCTTCCCGCGAACCATACGCGACTGGAACAGGAAAGGGAGGTAATGACAGTGGCACGTAAAGTGCCCTCCGCCACACACCGTTGGGTGGCTTGCGGAGTATAAATGTAGATGTAGATGTAGATGTTCCGTACACAGAACTCCCCAAAACATTTAATGGCATCAGCCAACTGATACGTCAGTATCATTCATATCTTCTCTGATTACCATACACCAATCGCTCGTAATGATTTCTTTCAGTTTTTCAAGGTTTTCGTCTTTTATTAATGTGCTCAGGCGTCCAGAAAGTTCGTCACGTTTAACTTCTTCACGACCTTCTTATACCACTTGTGGACCCTCGTTTTACTCTTAGGAGACTCTCGAAAAGCAGTACTCGACATTTCTAAGAGTTTCCCACATTTTATTTCATTTTTACAGCAAAATTTAATGGAAATTCTCTGTTTAATTTTTAAAACAAATTAATAATCACCACTCGAAACCAAACGCATGTAACCTTACACATATGTGGCGTCTGTCCCAAAGAACAGATACCACATACACGTGTAATTAAGACGACGACGGTCAGTGTTCTTCTGTGAGGAGAACTCTTACGGGAGTCGGTGAAAGGTCGTGAGTAACGAGGAGAATGGGCAAAGGACACTACATTAGTAGTCTCTGGAGAATTTGGGTCTGACGGGAGGCTTCTACGGTAGTCTGTGTTGTTGCGGTGATCACTGTGTCCGGTTTTAATGGTCAGAGCATCTGCCTAGTAAGAAGCAGACCGGGTTTCTTTATTTTTTATTTTATTTACACGTCAAGTTTCGTAGGACCAAATTGAGGAGCAAATCTCCGATGTCACGGAACGTGTCAGCACATGAAATTACAACATAAAAGTAATAACAGATAAAAATAAAATGTTTATGAACCCGAAAAAAGTCACTCCATAAGTTTAAGTAAACGCAATCAACAAAACAATAAGGATCAAATTATTTTTTCAGGCAACTCCTCGACAGAATAGAAGGAGTGACCCATGAGGAAACTCTTCAGTTTCGATTTGAAAGCGCGTGGATACTGCTAAGATTTTTGAATTCGACTGGAGGCTTATTGAAAATGGATGGAGCAGTATACTGCACAGCTTTTTGCACAAGAGTTAAGGAAGTCCGATCCAGATGCAGGTTTGATATCTTCCGAGTATTAACCGAGTGAAAGCTGCTTATTCTTGGGAATAAGCTAACATTGTTTACAAGAAATGACAGAAAGCAATATATATATTGAGAGGCCAATGTCAAAATACCCAGATTCGTGAACAGAGGTCGACAATAGGTTCGTGAACTTACACCACTTATTGCCCGAACCGCTCGTTTCTGAGCCAAGAATATCCTTTTAGAATGGGAAGAGTTACCCCAAAATATAATACCGTATGACATAAGCGAATGAAAATAAGCAAAGTAGACTAATTTTCGTGTCGAACGATCACTCACTTCTGATACTGTTCAAATAGTAAAAATGGCAGCACTAAGTCTTCGAACAAGATCCTGAACGTGGGCTTTCCAAGACAGCTTACTATCTGAATACCTAGGAATTTGAACTGTTCAGTTTCACTAATCATATGTCCGTCCTGTGAAATTAAAACGTCAGGTTTTGTTGAATTATGTATTAGAAACCGTAAAAACTGAGTCTCACTGTAATTTAGCGTTAATTTTCTACGAGCCATGTGCTTAGGTCATGTACTGCATTACTTCAAATCGATCCAATGTTGCACACAACAACCTTTGCTACCAAGCTAGTGTCATCACCAAACAGAAATATATTGGAGTTACCCGTAATACTAGAGGGCGTATCATTTATATAAATAAGGAACAGGAGTGGCCCTAAGTAGCAGAAAAGTCTATAAATCCTTTGTCTCTTACATGTAACCTTCTTGACAGAGGACAACAGAGATGGAAAAGCTCTTAGGACGAGAGGCGAATGGAATGCCCTGACCTGCCCGTTTCTCCGACTTAAATCCGATCGATCCCGTGTGGGATGGATTGGTGACTTGGATGTAATCATTATTTTTGACTCTCATTTCTGTACCTCTCATTGCGTATTACTCACAGTTAAGTTCTGCACTGTACTGTGCTTTCTACGTATGGTCCAAGTTTCTTTGAGCTATGCTGATAAGCAGCAGAAATATCATGCGAAAAATAACTTCGTTCTTAAGTTTTTCACACCAGCGTACATCTGAGGCCAGATTTCGTATGTTCTCTTGTACTTTCCAAACCCAACAGGAGTTGTCCAGCATACTTTTAGAGAGTGGCACTTCCGGAATACAGGATATCGCGGAGAAATGGCCTTGCCACAGCCTAGGGGAATCTAGAATCAATCCTTTGCTTTACAGAAGCTTGAACATCCTAAGGTCTCTTTTTGAAAAGGATGAAAAGTCGTCGTTAAAATAGGAAAATTAAAGCGAATATATTGGTTCGCTGGCATATTTGAGGTACTTACATAAACTACTGAAAGAAGCCCTCAGCCTTCAACGTACCTGGAAAGAGAAAAAGAAAGTTGTTCAGTAATAGAGTACAACATAAGAAGCAGTTTATTAGACTGTAAGTAAAACATCGAACAATCATACATCTATAACAGTGTATTGCAAGAAAATTCAATGTACGTTACTTGACATCTCTAATGTATTTTCAGTGATCAATGTACACATGTTATTGAATATGAGAAGCAAGTTTGCCAAACTCTCTACAAAGTTTCAATAAATATTAAGGAAATTTGATGTGCAGAGATGGTAATGTATTAAATAGAGGCGGAATCTTTTGTATTACATCGAAGGAAAACAAAAACAACAACAACAACAATACTTGTATACAGCGAGATACAATGACATAATCTTGCAACCGCTACACCGTACTTAACTGATAATTCACCACAACACCGGGACTACAGATGCAATAATTGTGAATTATCGGGTGTACAAACCCATGATAATAAATAAAGTAATACTGATTCTGCAGGCCTGCCGAATCATGTTTTCTTTCTTTTTCCAGTGAAAATATTTTTCCAAATTTTTGAACTGTATGTAGGCAAGAGACAAATTTCCTTATAAATGAAACTATGACGCAGATCACGCTGACAAACTGACTGTCTTCGCGCTTCATGGCTCTGAGCACTATGCTGAGGTCATCAGTCCCCTAGAACTTAGAATTACTTAAACCTAACTAGCCTAAGGACATCACACACATCAATGCCCGAGGCAGGATTCGAACCTGCGACCGCAGCAGTCGCGTGGTTCCGGACTGAAGCACCTAGAACCGCTCGGCCACCACGGCCAGCTCTGGACATTGGTTCCTGTACAAAATATTACGTACTCACTTCCCTCTCCAAGTCTCGGAACTTTGTAACGAGAATTTCCGAGCGCCATGTATCTAACAGCTATATACAAAAAAAATGGGCATTACTTATTGAACGACCTCGTAATATCATCTTCATTTACCGACTGATATAGCAGTTCTCCTTCATTAAAATAATATAAAAATTTTAGCAATAATTATGAAACTTTCGAATATGTACGAATGATACTTTTTTAACGTCTGATCAGTCGCGAAGTGGAAATGATATTTAAAATCAAAGCTGTTTTATCTGCAACGGTTCACTACACCATCCAGCTACTTCTCTATAAAGTCAGCGCTTCGGCTTGGACATCTGACCTAGCGCCGTATCAACTTTCCCATAACGTCGTCGTACACCCGAGAAGGCAGCCACCTATGTTCTGAGGCTATTCTCTACATTGGTCTGCGGCTCGGGAACTGAATCATTCAGCACTGCAATTGTGAACCGCTGATCCACTCGCTGAGCACGGTCATCAGTTGGCAAGCGCTTCGTTCCCTGACTGCTTGTATCACAAACGTCTGTGCGCCTTGCTTCCGATTTCCTCCACCATTGCCGCACTTTGCTGTCAGCCATGACAGTTAAGTTATGTGGACTACGTGAAACAGTCGAACGCTTCAGCACGAAGAAATCAAATGACAGCACGGACTTCACACATCGCTGGAGACTCTGTCGTTCTTAGGCATGTTTATATGCTGAATGGACGCTCAGAAATTAAAAGTGCGACCTGACGTGATAGACGGATACGCTAGAGACACTGCGCAACCGATCTGCGCAAAGTTTCATCGGATAGTTTACTGTGGTTTTAATTTCACGACCGAACAAATAGTAAAAAATTCCTAAAACAATCAGAAATGGCTTTACGACCGGCAGCCCAAAAGGAACTGCAACAGTGAAAGGACTAAATGTACCCGCCGAAGCCTCTTTGCCGCTATCTGCGTGGAGCCGAGTATTCTGTGTTTTTACGACGTGTGTGTAACTGCGCCGACGCGAGAAAGCCGCCACGGCCAGTCCCCGGTGGAGGAGAACCGCTTTCCGCCGTCGCCTTGCTGGACTTCTCACACTAAACTAAGCGACCCAAAGGCCAGACCCGCAGGCCAAGACAGTTAACAGCCAGTGGACAGAAGACCTGTCCACAGCCTGTCCCGCTGCAGCCTGCTCCGTTCACTGACCAAGTGCAAGTTTCCAGATCAAGTGTAATTATAATGCCCGTGGGACCTGCGGGAGGAGTGGGACCAAGAATAGCAATTTTCATCAACAAAAAACCAGCCCACCTTACTAAACATGAACTGGGAAATTCATGCTCAAACGACCGACAGAGCGCATTGCCGGTTTAGAGTCTTTCAGAAAGATTAAAATTTTTGGTGGCTTCCAAAGATACATTGTTCGAAAGTGGTCGTGATGGTCTAGGGTGTAGACCGCTAGACTCCGGCCCTTAAAGGATCCCGGTTGAATTCCAGGTAGGAGTGAGGATTTTTCTTCGTTCCAGTCGTCCAGGTCGGTTCCAGGAAATCGCTTCAGGCAAATGCCGGGATGGTTCCTTTGAAAGGGCACGGCCGATTTCCTTCCCCATCCTTCCCTCACCCGAGCTTGCGCTCCGTCTCTAATGACCTCGTTGTCGACGGGACGTTAAACACTAATCTCCTCCTCCTCCTCGGTTCCAGGTCCAATCACAAGGGGAGCGCGCCTACCTGACCGCTTGGCCAGAAATAAAAGTGACAGAAACGGGAGCTCCAGATGGGAAAAAAGAGGGCAGCATTTGGGCGTAGGTCGGCGAAAAATGAGCGCTTTGTGTTAGCGTAGATTCCAGGCAGCGGTTGGCGCAGCAGCAAGAGAAGGGAACGATAGTCTGACGGTCGTAGGGGTCGAGTCCCCATGCTGAATCTGTCTTTATTTTCCATTTTTTGCGTTACTTACATTACAAATAAACCGAAATAATGGCTAGTATATTGTGTTTATTAATAAAGGTAAATTTGGGATGGTAAATAAATTACCAAAAAAGGATTGTAAGGCGTACACGAGGACTTCGTACACAGAGCTGGATGCTTTTATTATTTTCCAGTTGATGATTTTACAGGTGCCAGGGTGATATTCATCGAAAAAACAGGGAAAGCAGTAACGGTCTCTGTATCTTGGACAGTAAAATTACTTTGTTCTCTTAAATTTTCTGTGGAGAAAGAGTCTTGGTTTACATTCATGAAAGGTTCTTTCTCATCGCACAGTTTGGCATCAAAACACACGTAAAGCATCATTTCGCCAAATATTGGTGAGGATAGCTGGTGACGTAACATGGAATATAGTTTGATGTAGTTTTCTCGGAATGTGATTTCTTTTTCTCTCTCGGTGAGATAAGAGCAGTTTAGAAGATAATTGATCAAATTCTTTACCTGACGACAAATACGGACATCGCACTGTTGCCTTAGCTGCCAATGGCTTCTAGAAGGCCAAAATAAAACCAACGAAATACGAAGCCCTTCACTCTGTAATTACAGCCCCTTCCTAGGAAGTTATTTGCAGAGTCCTCGTTGGCTCTGTAAGAGGAATCATTTCTAAGGAATTTATTTACAATTCCAAATTTTCCTTTGTATTTCCCGTTCATGCTTCTCGAAAATATTTAAAAAATGCGATGTACGTAGCATTATTTCTGTTTAGCTGCTTTGTAAGTAACGTAAATATTAAAAATTTACAAAAGTTTGCGCATAGGGACTCGAGTCCACGACCTTCTGTTTACAGTTCCGCACTCTTTCCGCTGTCCCAGTCCCTGCCTCGAAACGAAGCTAACCATAAGAGACTCATACCTCGTTCGAACCGCATCAAAAATGACATTTTCTTCTGAATGCTTGGCCATCTGGAGCTGCGACTTCCGTTATTTTGATTTCTGGCCAGGCCCCGCACATACCACAAATTTGGACGAAACCGGTGTAGACGAGTAGGAGCGATCCCCATTTAGAGCCAATGACGGAAGTTGGACTAGGGGAACTTATTTATTTACTTAATGGTTCTGGAAGTTTAAGTGGTTCTGTTGTTCAAATGGTTCAAATGGCTCTGAGCACTATGGGACTCAACTGCTGAGGTCATTAGTCCCCTAGAACTTAGAACTAGTTAAACCTAACTAACCTAAGGACATCACAAACATCCATGCCCGAGGCAGGATTCGAACCTGCGACCGTAGCGGTCTTGCGGTTCCAGAGTGCAGCGCCTTTAACCGCACGGCCACTTCGGCCGGGTGGTTCTGTTGTTTACGGACCATTATTTATTTTGTTTGACTTACTGAAGGACGAGCATCCATTTTGTTTCACTTATTGAAGAACCATCGTTTCATCATGGAGTATATTGTTTTGCAAATTAAGTTCAATAAACTTCCGTTTGTTCCGTATACCTGGGCTGGCTCCGTCAGCTGCGAACACATCCCTGTTCCGAAAAATGCTATACACAAACAGTTAATGTACGATGACACGCGCAGAACGAAGTTTATGTGATTCGCAACAGGTGGCGCCCAGGGGTCACACCTAAGAGCTACAGCACGAAGAAAAATCCCTTCTCGGCTTTTGGTAAGATCAATGTGTACTTTTTTTTTTTTTAGAATAGGGAAAATTTATTTAATGCCCCGTTGTAGGACATGCAGAAGACCGCAGAATAAAATAAAAATTTGGCGCTCTTCAGTCTGGAACCGCGCTGCTGCTACGGTCGCAGGTTCGAATCCTGCCTCGGGCATGGATGTGTGTGATGTCCATAGGTCAGTTAGGTTTAAGTAGTCTAGGGGGCTGATGACCTCAGATGTTAAGTCACTTAGTGCTCAGAGCCATTTGAAGCATTTGAAAAATTTGGCACAGCATCGAGCGCGAGCCGACCGGGGTGGCGTAAAAGGGTATGCGAAGGAGTCGGACGAAGTGGACGACGATCTTGATAAAGGCGACGAGAATCTCTTCCATTATCGTGACCTTCGCCATACAGAGGGATGATGTCTGTGTATTGTGCAAAAGTGTAATCGGCCAAGTTGCTCTGACACAGATACATGCATGAGACTCGAATCAGAGAAGAAGGATAGAGTAAATGACATCAGTCGATCCGACGTAAGCCCGCCCCACCGTGACTACTCTGTTGCAATTCTACCTAGCAAACATGTTTCCAGACGATTGTAGCACGGAAATGCTACGATTCCCGACATGGGTTCCAATTTAAAATATTGTCTACTCATCCCCTCCCTCCTTCTAGAAATCGTAGAGGCAATTTCCGAACGCCCTACGTACAGGAAAGGCAACCACCTTGCCGCAGTGGATACACCGGTTCCCGTCAGATCACCGAAGTTAACCGTTGTCGGCAGTGGCCGGCACTTCGATGGGTGACCATCCAGGCCGCCATGCGCTGTCGCCATTTCTCGGGGTGCACTCAGCCTCGTGATGCCAACTGAGAAGCTACTCGACTTAATAGTAGCGGCTCCGGTCAAAGAAAACCATACTAACGACCGGGAGATAGGTGTGCTGACCACACGCCCCTCCTATCTGTATCTTCGGCTGACGATGACACGGCGATCGGATGGTCTCGATGGACCACCTGTGGCCTGAAAAAATGTTTCAAATGGCTCTGAGCACTATGGGACAACATCTGAGGTCATCAGTCTCCTAGAACTTAGAACTACTTAAACCTAACTAACCTAAGGACATCACACACATCCATGCCCGAGACAGGATTCGAACCTGCGACCGTAGCAGTCGCGCGGTACCGGACCAAAGCGCCTCGAACCGCTCGGTCACACTGGCCCGCTTTGTCGCCTGGAATGCTATATACAGGGGAGCTTTCTTTTAGGTGCTTCAAATTCGATGTTTCTTCTGTACTCGTGCGAAGTGTCGAACAATGTAGACAGATGACAGATGTAGGAATCATCGAATTGGAGTCTGCACAAGACACTCGTCACGAGCAACGTGCTGCGATTGAGTTCTTGGTTGCAGAGAGGAAACAGTGGTGAACGTCTGTGCGCAGTGTATGACAATGAGGCAGTTGATATGAGTACAGTTGGGTGATGGATAAATAGAATCAAAGTGTCAGAAAATGCAGAATGCGAGCTCTTTAACTAGCCAGTTCGGGAACTCCTGTCACAGCTACCGATCTCAATATGAATCTCGTGGATGCCATTACTCGCACAGACACATCATAACCTGACAATTGGCTCTTCAGGTAACGGGGAGCACTGGAAATGCGTATCCAATGATGGCGACCCTTGGGTATTCAAAGGTATGCTCGAAGCAAATATTTTAGACATTTATAAAATAAAAAAATCTTGATTTAGTAGATGGATGGTTGGCCAAAGTTAAATTCAACAATATTCTCGCACACACGTAAATAAAGTTAACTCGCTTATTTTCCATCTTTAATTGTGCTTTCTAATCAGATGGTGTGGCAATAATTTGCCTCTTCTTTCAACAATCGAACGCCACTCCATTCATTTTGTACAAACTTTCTCCCGTAACAAGTCTTAATTTTCACAGACACAGTAGCCTATTCTGACAAGTAGCATTTCGAATAATCCGTATATGTAGTTTTTAAGAACACGAAGATACTATACGAAATGGTTCGTATGTACCAAATTAGGCTCTGCATAAACTAGTACTGGAAAAGCCACAATAGGTTTATACAGGAAGACAGCTGTAAGATCCGACGAAGAGGGCTTATCCAGTTTTAAGAAGTTTTCTGCGGATTCATAAAAGTTGCGCAAGTCACGACACGTCTAGATGCGTCCCTGGATACAAACAAGTTACTACCGTTTTATAGCGAAGTGAAGAGGTGTAATCTCACTAGTTTATGCCCACGTTTCTTACGTATTTGTACGATGCTGTGTCTCACGAAGTATACACACTTTGTTAACTTCCGGGACTCGATACTTGTGTGTGTGTGTGTGTGTGTGTGTGTGTGTGTGTGTGTCTGTGCGTGTGTGTGTGTGTGTGTGTGTGTGTGTGTGTGTGTGTGTGCGCGCGCGCGCGCGCGCGTCTGTATTGCTGAACCCCGCCTATTGGGAGCTAACCGACAGTCTTGACTCGTATTGTATTACAATACAGTGACATTTTTATAAGCGAGGTATGTTATCGCCAAAGCACTGAGAAACAACATGACGGCCCCTCCCGTCATTGTGGCGGATGACGTACGGAACTGTCTGCAGCAGCTGCTGCTTACGTCATTCACGCCAGTGACGTCAATTCATTCGGGGTTTTTCCTGAAGACTTTCACTTACGCGAATTGAATGGCACTCTTACATCGACGAAAGGCGTTCGGAAAGATTTTCGTCAGACAGATTCAAAAATGGCTCTGAGCACTATGGGACTTAACATCTATGGTCATCAGTCCCCTAGAACTTAGAACTACTTAAACCTAACTAACCTAAGGACAGCACACAACACCCAGCCATCACGAGGCAGAGAAAATCCCTGACCCCGCCGGGAATCGAACCCGGGAACCCGGTCAGACAGATTCTGTAGTGCCGGAATTGCTTGGCATGAAAGGCGGGAATAGAATGGATGAGCTATGGAAATAGGAGAAAATAAGCCAGTGGAATATAATGTTACAATCTCGCACGTTAGTTCTAGGAGTATGACTAGATAATCGATTAAAGTGGGACAAGGGTGAGGATTTATTGAACAACAAGTTGAAGAGACATGGGACTAATGTAACATGGCATCATTATTATGGGATTACTGCTCTAATGTATGTCCTCATGCGTTGCAGTGACTCAGAAATATAACTATACACACTTGGAAAACTGATAACAATGACAATGAATGAGATTACAAAGATGGTGTTACGCAAGGATCTTTTCAAAGAAGTACGTGGATATGTATGTGTATGTTCTTTAGAACCACGTAGGCAATTTAGGGAATTACGAGCATTACACGGGCGAGTTCATAATTAGAGACAGGAATGGCATTATAAGATTTATGACTGGTCACAGAAGAATGTTTATACTAACGTGTTAACATCGAAACAATTCTATCCTAAGTACATCTGAAAGTAAACTGCTACAGTGTTAAATCGTTAATGCAAGAATTCTTGGGTGACCAGTCGTAAGCCTCACGATGAATAATATGTAATTGCTGCTATTGGGGTTTAGTGTTTCTATTGTGATGGATCCATTTCGGCTAGATTTACATCTTCAAACCATCTGCGAAAGTTACATAATGTTTTGATTTTATTATAATGTTGGTTATTATATTTCCAGATATACAAAATTTGCTCTTACGTCCTATCGTTAGTGGCCGCTGTCACACTGTACTGTATTACAATATGGTGTAAATTTATGAATCTTATGTTACAAGCTGTTATGTGGTTTGCTGCTGTTCTTAATCATCCTTTCTGTTAATTTTTGTAATTTGGCGTTTTATCATCAGGTTTGACAGATTAACAGTTGATCAAGTATGCTGTATAGTTACAGCTGCTATGGCGTGCTGATGTTACCATTTTCGGCTGCCTGTATGATCTTTGTAATGGCTGTGTCCGTGGGTAGTTGTTTGTGTGTATCCGTTGCCTTTGGTTAGGTATTCAATTAAATTTTGTATGAAATGTTTATGTTTGGATTTCGTTACATAATGTCTCTAAGAGATATGTTCGACAGTGAGGGCCCATTGGATCATAAATTAATGACGCTAATGTTATACGATACTGTGGGGAATACAGTGCGTTATTTACGCCAACGAGTTAAATTATTAAAAGTAACCGAAGATGTAGCAGGAGTTTGGATTTCAATATATAATGCCTCTAAGAGATATCTTAAACGCTGCAGGTTTACTGGAGCATAAATCACAATGAGTAGTTTCTACAGCGCCGCCAAGCGGTCTAAGGCGCTGCAGTCATGGACTGTGCGGCTGGTCCAGGCGGAGGTTTGAGTTCTCCCTCGGGCATCGGTGTGTGTGTGTTTGTCCTCAGGATAATTTAGGTTAAGTAGTGTGTAAGCTTAGGGACTGATGACATTAGCCGTTAAGTCCCAAAAGATTACACACACATTTGACATTTTTTTCTACAGCGCTGCAGATGACAATTACTAAATAATGAGCTAGATTGAAACGCCACTATGTAACCTCTATGATTTAAAGAGGCCGAACAGGAAAAAAAGACTTCATAATGCTTCCACAAGTGATTTCACGAAGTTCAACATCTTGACCAAGCATAGAGTTATCACAAAACATCAATTCATCGCCTCATCTCTCACGAATTACTGTGTTAGAGAACCGCCATAATTCCACTGAACACGCAAACAGACCAATCAAAAACGCTGTCATACCTGTCACAACAGGTCTCTATTAAAAGTGTGTATCGACACTGAAAATGGGACAGGAGAGTTTGAAATCTGTACATTGCTGTTGACCAAATAAATACAAAGCAAGGATAGTTGCTCGTTATGATTTACGAGGATTGTCCAGAAAGTAACTTCCAATCTGTCGCAAAATGGAAACTACAGTCAAACCCGATTAAGCTTTGTACAGATGTGCTGTGTAGCGTCTAGTATGACCGTCGATCGCATCAAATTGCTCTTTTCAGTTGTGAGCGCACTGTGAGCGAGTAAAGGTGCGTAGAACAACGATGTCGCCCGCCAAGTAGGGGGGCCCGCTGAGAGGCTATGCCTTAATGACTGCAGCCCACCTGTCACAACTGCCACGCACTTCCTCCTTCATGGCAATTCTCAGCTGCACTCAGCAGGGGCAGTGAAGACACTCCTGCAGCCTTTTCGATGGGATGTGTGCGACCACCCACAACACAACCGTAATTGGCTCATCCTGAGTATCATCTCTGTTCACATGAAACGCTGGATACTAAGACAACACTTGGGCACAGGCAACATGCTATAGACCAGCGTGGAGAATTATTGGAAAGCACAGGCGGCTGCCTTCTATGAAGATGGTGTTGGAAATTTGGTATAATGCTCCGACAAATGTCTAAGTCGGAGCGGCGACTATGTAGAGAAGTATCTGGAAAGAGTAGTTAACTCTTGCAAATAAAATGTTTGTGACTTTCACTGTGGTTTCCATTTAGCGATCGGCCGGAACTTACTTTCTAGACAACTCTCGTATTTTGTTAAATTTAATTCTGCAGTCCCAAAGTTTCTTTATTTTCTTCTTCTTGTGACATGTGAGCATAAAAATAGTTCAAATGGCTCTAAGCACTATGGGACTTAACATCTGAGGTCATCAATCTCCTAGACGTAGAACAACTTAAACCTAACTAACCTAAGGACATCACACACATCCATGCCCGAGGCAGGATTCGAACCTGCGACCATAGCAACATCGCGGTTCCGGACTGAAGCGCCTAGAACCGTTCGGCCACATGGCCAGCGTGAGCATAAATCTTAACAAGAAATTTCTTCGATTTTGTTCTTCCCAGTGCGTTCTTCGCCATCCCCTGATAGTTTTTATTTCTCACTTCCCTTAATGATGTTATCCACGATGGTGGGTGGTCATCAGAGACATGGGTATCGTCCCAGGGAAAGTGTGCTAGGATCGCCGTTGTCCTCTACATACATAAGTGATCTGGGGGACAGAGTGGGCAGCAATCTTCAGTTGTTTGCTGATAATGCCGTGGTGTACGGTAAGGTGTCGAAGTTGAGTGACTGTAGGAAGATGCAGGTGACTTAGACAAAATTTCTTGCTGGTGTGATGAAGGGCAGCTAGCTCTAGATGTAGAAAAATGAATAGGAAGAACAAACCCATAACATTCGCCTACAGCATTAGCAATGTCTTGCTTGACAGTCTCACGTCGTTTAAATATCTGGGCGTAACGTTGCAAAGTGATATAAGATGGAACGATAGTGCGCGTCTGGTATGGTCGCAGGTTCGAATCCTGCCTCGAGCATGAATGTGTGTGGTGTCCTTAGGTTAGTTAGGTTTAAGTAGTTCTAAGTTCTAGGGGACTGATGACCTCAGACGCTACGTTCCATAGTGGTTGGAGCCATTTGAACAATTATTTATAACTGTGGTAGGAAAGGTGAATGGTCGACTTCGGAATATTGTGAGAATTTTAGGAAAGAATGGTTCACCCATACAACAGACCGTATATAGGGCCTATTCTTGAGTACTACTGGAGTGTTTGGGATCTGTACCAAGTCGGATTGGAGGCGGGCTGCAAGACTAGTTACCGGTAGGTTCGAACAACATGCACGGAGATGCTTCAGGAGCTCAAATGGGAATCCATGGAGGGAAGACGACGTTATTTTCGAGAAACACTATGAAAATTTAGAGAATCGGGATTTGAAGCTGACTGCAGAACGATTCTACTGCCACCAACATACATTACGCGTAAGGACCAGGAAGATAAGGTACGAGAAATTAGGGCTTTTATGGAGGCCCACGTTCAGGATCTTGCACAAAAACTTAATACTGCCATAATCACTATTCGAACGGTATCGAAAGTGAGTGATACTTCGACACGTAAATTAGTCTACTTTGCTTATTTTCATTTACTTATGTAGTATTGTATTATGTTTTGGGGTAACTCTTCCCATTCTAGAAGGATATTTTTGACTCAGAAACGGACGGTTCGGGCAATAAGTGGTGTGAGTTCACGAAGCTCTTGTCGACCTCTGTTCACGAGTCTGGGTATTTTGACATTGGCCTCTCAATATGTATATTCCTTATTGTCGTTTCTTGTCACCAACATTAGTTTATTTCCAACAATAAGCAGCTTTCACTCGGTTAATACTCGGCAGAAATCAAACCTCCATTTGGATCGGACTTCCTTAACTCTTGTGCAAAAAGGTGTGCAGTATACTGCTGCATCCATTTGCAATAAGCTGCCACTCGAATTCAAAAATCTTACCAGTAATTCACGCGATTTCAAATCGAAACTGAAGAGTTTTCTCATGGGTCACTCCTTCTATTCTGTCGACGAGTTCCTTGAAAAATTAAGCCGATTCTCATTGTATTGCTGATAGCGTTTGCTTAAACTTATGGACTGATTTTCTTTCAGGTTCATGAACATTTAGTTTTATCTGCTGTTACTTTTATGTTGTAAGTTCATGTACTGACACGTTCCATGACCTTGGAGATTTGCTCCTCAATTTGGTCCTACGGAACTTGACATGTATATAAAAAAATAAAAATAAAAACATACAGACGTTTTCCTCTCGCTCTGTTTGCAAGTGGAACAGGAAAGGAAATGACAAGTAGTGGTACAGGGTACCCTCCATCACGCACCGTACAATGGCTTGCGGAGTATCACTGTAGATGTAGATAAAATATTCATGAGATAAGACAGCCAAATTTTATCTCAGAAACTATGATGTTACAATGCTTTCACAGTGATGGCACGAAGTGTAAGGCTGTTTAACACCACTTATTCTACACTACTGGCCATTAAAATTGCTACACCACGAAGATGACGTGTTACAGACGCGAAATTTAACCGACAGGAAGAAGATGATGTGATATGCAAATGATTAGCTTTCCAGAGCATTCACACAAGGTTGGCGCCGGTGACGACACCTACAACGTGCTGACATGAGGAAAGTTTCCAACCGATTTCTCATACGCAAACAGCAGTTCTTCCGGCGTTGCCTGGTGAAACGTTGTTGGGATGCCTCGTGTAAGGAGGAGACATGCGTACCATCACGTTTCCGACTTTGATAAAGGTCGGATTGTGGCCTATCGCGTATGTGGTTTATCGTATCGCGACATTGCTGCTCGCGTTGGTCGAGATCCAATGACTGTTAGCAGAATATGGAATAGGTGGGTTCAGGAGGGTAATACGGAACGCCGTGCAGGATCCCAACGGCCTCGTATCACTAGTAGTCGAGATGACAGGCATCTTATCCGCACGGCTGCAACGGATCGTACAGCCACGTCTCGATCCCTGAGTCAACAGATGGGGAAGTCTGCAAGACAACAACCATCTGCACGAACAGTTCGACGACGTTTGCAGCAGCACGGACTATACGCTCGGAGACCGTGGCTGCGGTTACCCTTGACGTTGCATCACAGACAGGAGTGCCTGCGATGGTGTACTCAACGACGAATCTGGGTGGACGAATGGCAAATCGTCATTTTTTCGGATGAATCCAGGTTCTGTTTACAGCATCATAATGGTCGCATCCGTGTTTGGCGACATCGCGGTGAACGCACATTGGATGCCCGTATTCGTCATCGCCATACTGGCGTACCACCCAGCGTGACGGTATGGGGTGCCATTGGTTACACGTCTCGGTCACCTCTTGTTCGCATTGACGGCACATTGAACAGTGGACGTTACATTTCAGATGTGTTACGACCCGTGGCTCTACCCTTCATTCGATCCCTGCGAAACCCTACTTTTCAGCAGGATAATGCACGACCGCATGTTGCAGGTCTTGTACGGGCCTTTCTGTATACAGAAAATGTTCGATTGCTGCCCTTGCCAGCACATTCTCCAGAGATCTCCCCAATTGAAAACGTCTGGTCAATGGTGGCCGTGCAACTGGCTCGTCACAATACGCCAGTCACTACTCTTGATGAACAGTGGTATTGTGTTGAAGCTGCGTGGGTAGCTGTACCTGTACACGCCATCCAAGCTCTGTTTGGCGCAATGCTGTCATATCAAGGCCGTTATTACGGCCAGAGGTGGTTGTTCTGGGTACTGATTTCTCAGTATCTATGCACCCAAATTGCTTTAAAATGTAATAACATGTAAGTTCTAGTATAATATATTTGTTCAATGAATACCCGTTTATCATCTGAATTTCTTCTTTGTGTAGCAGTTTTAATGGCCAGTAGTGCACATAGCTGTCGAGTGCAACGGACGCGCTTTTGGCGTCCCCGTAATTGACAAAGGCCTTTGAGTCTTGGTTCATGGAGCGCACATCTCGCATGGAAATAAAGTTCGAGCACCACAAGCTGAGTGGCACCTTTTGTGTGGGAATGTGTCCAGCCGCCTAGACGTCATACACCCTTCGCCAGTCGCAGTATGGGCGGCATGTGTAGAACGTAGACAGGTGTAGAGCATTGATGGCGCCGGGCTTTCGGCTGCACTGGTGGAGAGATTTCTAGATCCGTGGCGAGTGTGTGGGCAGCGAGTGACATGTGGCGTCCCTCACCATCGGCAGTCAGCACATGCAGCGCTCCCTGTGGGCTGACACCACGTTACGTGGCGCGTGACGAGGCAGCAGATCAGCAGCAGAAGCGGATGCGGCCGGCGGCGATGAGACCGGGCCTTGAACCCGCGACCTCTGCTCACCGTTCCCCCCTGATTCACTGGCGTCCGTAGCGACAAAGGTCGCGCCAGGCACGACGTCCACCTCAAATACCGCCGGCACAAACAACACCGCCACACGACCCTGCTCTCTCTCTGTCTACCTCTGATCACTCCTTTGTTCTTTATTTTAATCATGAACCTCTCCCTAGTTCCACTCCATTCCGTCTCTTTCTCTGATTTATCAGCGTCTGTATTTATAGATACCTACAACACGCAATTGTGCCCAAAAATGTGCATTTTGTTCCTGTTGCCCTACTCTTTCCATACCAGCTCACTGGGCTATAAATTAGTAACTTTTTTTATACTGTGTAGTGTGCGCTGGAGAGATCATCCATTAATTTGTCTTCTCCATTAGGCCACACTACGAAAGTGTCATCCACGTACCTCCAAACAACAGTTGGTTTGAGGGCTGCTGATTAATCGAGTTTGTAGATCACCTCAACTCCATTCATGAGAACATTCCATGGAATTAGAGAAAAATGGTTGCCTCCCTTTCTTGGATGTGTTAGTTAGACGGAAGAGTGATGGGTCTCTGGGGCATTCAGTTTATCGAAAGCCCACACATACTGATTTGTATTTAAATTCGTCCAGCTGCCGTCATCCATCGCAAACAATGAGTATACTTATAACACTTGTACACAGAGCTCATGTAGTGTCAGATGCAGATAGTTTGCCTGAAGAGCTCGCCCACCTGAAGAGGGTTTTCAAAGAGAATGGATATTCTACCCGGCAAATTAGCAAGGCACTTGCAATTAAGCCAAATAGTCAGGGAGTGGAGAAAGAAGAGAGCACGCCTACAAAATCTTTAGCTTTTCTTCCCTTTGTTGGCAACATTTCCTTCAAAATTGCAAGAATCCTCCACGGTCTCGAAGTGAAAGTGATTTTCCGTTCACCATCGAAGATTTCCGACCTGCTGGGATCAGTGAAAGACGACCTGGTATTGCGGAAGGCGGGAATTTATAAAATACCTTTCCGGTGTGGCATGTCATATATAGGACAAACATTGCCAACAGTAGAAGGACGTTGCACTGAACATCAGCACTGTACTCGCCTTTTGCAACCTAGCAAGTCTGCAATTGCTGAGCATTTCATTTCCACTGGACACTCAATGGAGTATGACAAGACAACAATTTTGGCCACAGAAACATCCTTTTGGGACTCCGTCATAAAAGAATCAGTGGAAATTCGCATGACAGACAACCTTATGAACCGTGACAATGGCTACCAGCTAGATAATGCGTGGAACCCCGTCATCTCTAAGACCTGCTCCAGACGAATACGTCAGAGTACTCCGATGGCCGCGGCAATTGACGACCTGCAGTTCTGAGTTCTGCAGTTCCACCAGCGAGGGCGCTGCCGGTGAGCTGTGTGGTTCGTCTGTCAATATGATTTTGACGCATGTGCAGAATACTCTCTGCACGCTATATATTGCGGAACGGAGGGCGTCTTCGTCAGTCTTCCATGCCTGGCAGTTGTCCAGTCGAAATATCGTGGATGGAAGCCAACGACGACCGGCTGCAAGCCTGAAATCTTTTTGAATAGGAAAACACTTTATTTATTACACATTCAGTTAGGCTTGGGCACTCATTGGGTCCTGTAGCCTGCTGTCTTTGGTGATGTCTATCTCCTGTGGAGTGTGAGATGTGTCTAGGCTGTTATGTGTGACTGCTTCCTCGTGTTATGACAGATCGCCTATGGGGGGGGGGGGGGGGTAAAACCTTATTGACATCGGTACTCCATACTTGTCCCATCTTGCAGGGTTTACCGTTCCTGCCGATTCTAATTGTCGAATTTCGTCCCTAAGGGCATCGATTTTGTCAAAAACTTATAGAGCCTTGTCATGGACCTTCTCTTGTACAGTGGTCTCGTGCAGTGCGGTGTGGTGCGGATGTCGATGCTTCTTGTCCACCATGGAGCTCCTGTGATCCATCGGTAGCAAGTGTTTTGTAGCGCTTGGAGTTTGTTGTAGTTGGAGACGCACGTAGTTCCCCACGAGGTGGAGCCATATAACATTGCATTTTTTTTTCCTTTATTGAATTTAGATTCCCCCCAAAGGGGGCGGGCTGGCAGCAGCTTAGTATGCCGCTCTTCAGCCTACAGACTTTGTTTTAATAAGATGAAGAGAATAAATAAAAAACAGGCGATAAAACCGGAGACTTAAATAGTAACATGGATAAAAAATTGTGGAACTTAAAACACAGAACAAAGGGGTGATGATGCTAATAAAATACATACGAAGCAGACAGGTAAAATAATAGACAGACAATTAAAAAAACACGGCGACAGTCTGGTTTCTGTTCGCAGAAGACATAAAATTCACGCCCAGCGACAGCATGGTTTCTGTTCGCAACACTAGAAAGACGGAACAACACTGAACAGTCACTGGAACACTGCACTAAAAAGTTGGCAAATGTGACATACCAAAGCCTAGAGCAGGTGGTGGGAAACGCACAGATGATGAAAAAGTAAAAAACGGGGAAAGGAGAGGAAAAGCGAAGGGGAGAGGTGGGGAAAGGAGCCGATGGAGGATGAGGACCCGTAAGAGGGGTGGGGGTGGGGGGTTGCTGTTCCTTATGTATACAAACGATTTAGGAGACCGTCTGAGCAGCCGTCTTAGGTTGTTTGCAAATGATGCACTCGCTTATCGTCTAATAAAGTCATCAGAAGATCAAAACAAATTGCGAAACGATTTAGGAAAGGTATCTGTATGATCCAAAATTGGCAATTGACCCTAAATAACGAAAAGTGAAAGGTCATCCACATGAGCGCTACAAGGAATCATTTAAACTTCAATTACACGATTAATCAGTCTAATCTAAAGGCAGTAAATTCAATTAAATACCTAGGAATTACAATTACGAACAACTTAAATTGGAAGGAACACGTAAAAAATGTTGTGGAGAACTATATTGGAACAAATAAGCCCTCGGTCACAAATATTAAGTCTTCAGAATTAGACTAACTGTTCTAAAACATATTAGGTATACAGGACATTAATAAAATTAAAGTTTGTACTGACTGGAAAAAGATGCTGTACTTACAAGTCACATATTAAAAAAGATCTAAGCCGGAAAGGCGACGTCATGAACAGTTGTGAGATGGCGAGCCGCTAAGGGCTGCTCGTACTGTGGACAGGGGTTGCAACAAGACTGAGGTGCCCACTTTAGAAAGTGTGGGAAAGTAAACATGGTGTTGCTACGAGCGCCATCTAGTAGCCGCAGAAACAACTAGGCTACTGTACATTCAAAATTAGACACATGAAGTTGTGATGCAGCTGATTCAGGCATAACGTAACCATTAATAATAACAGGATGAAGTTACATATTTATCTGCTTTAAATAGAGATACATTTTGTAACGTAAAAAACGTTAGTTATGACATACAAGAAACAGCAAAGCTGTGACAGGAAAACAACATTTCGGTAAACTGCATGAGGAAATCTGAATCAAAGATCGAGCAATGGCTTTATACAGTCAAAAAAGTTTTTATTTCGCAGCTGCATCGCCTATGGCTTTAGGCACGTGTCCAGTAATTAAGAGATGATCGGCAAAGGATGAATTAGGGGGCTGGTGCCGTTCTTTCTCAAAACATGTTCTTCATATCTGATGGCGAAACCGCGTCCAGTTTGCCCTATATAATAGGAGGAGCAGGTATCGCAGATGATCTTACAAACGCCAGAACTTTCTGTAGGGGAGCGAATGGATTTCAAATTATGAATGAAGCTTCTCTTTAGATTATTATTAGTAGAGAAGGCGACATTGCAGTTGTATTTGTTGCGAAGGATGCGCTGAGTCTGATAGGAAATGGGTCCCATGAAAGGAATAGAAAAATGTTTTCTTGGGTTAATTTCAGTGCATCAGGTGTTGAGCGTGGTAGTTCTTGCAGTTTTCTTTTTTAGGATATCGTCCACTATGTTAGGCGTATATGCATTATTGACTGCTATGGTTTTAAGTAAATTAATCTCCTCATTAAACTTTTATGTTGAAAGTGGTATGGGTGTGGCTCGGTGGACGGCAGAGTGAACAAAGGCTGCTTTTTGAGAATGTAGATGAAAAGAGGAAGCAGGCACGATTTGGTCAGTATACGTGGGGAACGCTAACCAAAGAATGCGTTTTATTGGCAGGATACTTAGAAAATGTAACAGACCTACTAAAGTCTACGCTTGTCCGTTCTCTTTTAGAATACTCTTGCGCGGTGTGGGATCCTTGGCGGATATGATTGAAGAAGTAGATGCAGAAATTTCAAAGATGGGCAGCACGTTTTTTATTGTCACGAAATAGGGGGGAGATTGTCACTGAAATGATACAGGATTTGAGGTGGGCATCATTAAAACAAAGGCGTTTTTCGTTACGGCGATATCTTCTCACGAAATTCCAATTATCAACTTTCTCCTCCGAATGCGAAAATATTTTGTTGACGCCGATTTACATATGCAGAAACGATCATCATAATAAAATAAGGGAAATCAGAGCTCGCACGGAAACATATAGGTGTTCGTTCTTTCCGCGCGCTCTACGACACGGGCATAATTATTGTGAAAGTGGTTCGATGAATCCTCTTCAAATGGTTCAAATGGCTCTGAGCACTATGGGACTTAATTTATGAGGTCAGCAGTCCCCTAGACTTAGGACTACTTAAACCTAACTAACCTAGGGACATCACACACATCCATGCCCGGGGCACGATTCGAACCTGCGACCATAGCGGTCGCGCGGTTCCAGACTGAAGCGCCTAGATGAATCCTCTGCCAGGCACTTAAATGTGATTTGCAAAGTATCCATGTAGATGCAGATGTAGATTTAGAGGGAGCACAGACGAATTTCACGGCCTGTGAATCAAAATCACTTCCACATCCGAACAAAATTGCTGCAGGCAGTGAGCAGAAGTCCGTCTGTCATCTCGCAAGAGGCCATTGCTCACACAGGCATATAAAGACGGCAACAGAAAAGTTCTTCGGGCTGGAAGAATATCTGACCGCTTTTCTGAACACTACCTTACCCTATTACATTTCGAGTGGCCTGCAAAATGATCTGAGTTGAACTCCACAGAAAATTTGTGATACATGTTGCAACAACGGGGTAAACGCCGACATCAACATCCCCGCAATATGATGTAGCTGCACGGCCAAATTCTCTGCGAGTAACTTAACCTGCATGCGCCGTACGTTCAAAGCAATGTGGCCTTCTCCCTAACCGAATACAGGCGATTATCACGTCCAGGGCCGAAATTACACGGTATTGAGTGATGCTTGTAATGATTTCTCTAGAGCTGATTTATATTTTGCCCGCTGAGATTATCATTCCTTTAGGCCCCAAATTAGTTGGACTCGAAACTTTGGTGCAAAATCAAATTTCTAGTAATGTTTCACCACGTACTCCTTACACTGAATGATCTTCGACCGAGGATTAAAAAATACACACACTATAATAGGGGCCGCAGACACATTGTCACCCGATCATGGGTTAAGTTAAAAATAATTAAGTTGATCATGACTGCAATAAAATCAAATGGTCATGGGGCAGGTAGCGATATGCTGAAAGGAGGGAAGAAGTTATTCGTCGGATTTCAAAAGATAGTAAAAGACGGAGACGACGACATAACGGAAAGTAAACGAGGTAAAGGGATTCAAATACTGAACGCACTTCCAAGACGACAGGAACCACCTGGTCACAGCAAAGCAAGGAAGTCCACTCTGGAAGAAATGTACGAGTGTTGGGCTGAAAGAAAACATAAACGAAAGGAATGACTGATGCTTAACATATACTCTAGCTGATTCTAACGAAATAAAAAAAAATGGTTCAAATGGCTCTGAGGACTATGGGACTTAACATCTGTGGTTATCAGTCCCCTAGAACTTAGAACTACTTAAACCTAACTAACCTAAGGACATCACACACATCCATGCCCGAGGCAGGATTCGAACCTGCGACCGTAGCGGTCACGCGGTTCCAGACTGAAGCGCCTAGAACCGCACGGCCACACCGGCCGGCAACGAAATAAAAATAATCAAAAAAAATTATAAATGTCAGCAATTGAAGTGACACGATTAATGTCAGAGGATTATATTTTTTGAAGTCGACTTTGTCACCACTGTACCGCGCAGTACGTCAGGGATACTGTGTTACATCCAGAAATAAAAGCAGGATATCTGTAGCTACGGACACAGAACGAACCCGTCAATGAGTCTAACTCTTGCGTGGGAAAAGTTCGACATAGAAACGCGGTGCTACTGGCTGACTTCCGGCAGTAGTTTTACAAAAGCTAGGGGGGTTTAGTGAAGCTTACGCGAGCGATGGTGATTGCGACAAGAAGCTGTCTGAATTACAAGTACGACGTAAAAGACCTACCACTGCGAAAAGCAATTCTCGTTATGGCGTTAATATTCTGGAGGCGGCATCGCAGATACCCAGCTGGCTATAAAAGTGGAGCAGGAAGAGAGCGCAAGGTGAACTGTGACGCCGTTGCAAAAACAGTGTACCAGGTGTCTCTGCTGAAAAACCACACAATTTGCGGCGACAAACAGCCGTATTACAAATGCAATAAACATGCCTCTAAGCTAAGCGCCCTAGAAAGTGACGAGTGGCGAACGTGTTCGGACCGAGCAGCAGTAAACAGTTTCCGTGGACGATAACAAGAGCTCGTAAACATACCCCCGCGGAGTGGCTGCGCGGTTTCAGGCGCTATGTCACAGATTGCGAGGCCCCTCCCGCCGGAGGTTTGAGGTGTGTATGTGTATGTGTGTGTGTGTGTGTGTGTGTGTGTGTGTGTGTGTGTGTGTGTTCTTAACACAACATTTTAATCCATTCCATGAACCACAGTCTTGTTTCCTTCTTTTTTAAACACAATGCCAGAGTCAATGTTACAGTTGCTTTACTTGCATTTGTAGTCATTCCCACTGGTGCCAAAATCCAGCATACACGACAAGCGTCTGCTTCAAAAGTAAGGTTAAATTGACAAACTGTGTTGGTACCGGAACCGCGCGACCGCTACGGTCGCGGGTTCGAATCCTGCCTCGGGCATGGATGTGTGTGATGTCCTTAGGTTAGTTAGGTTTAAGTAGTTCTAAGTTCTAGGGGACTTATGACCTCAGCAGTGCTCAGAGCCATTTTTTTTTTGTGTTGGCACGAGTAAGGGCTTGATTGACACATCCGTGGTTTCGTAAGAGCCAGCTTGACAGCCAAGTTTGCTCTCTTAGGAGCGCGTTAACAAGTTTTAAAAACTTTCATTGTCCATTCGTAGAAAGTTGTTGTTATCACCAGGTTCTGACGGTAAATTTCCTTTAGTAGATTTGCATGGGTAAATCATTTTAAGCCACTCCCTGGACCAGAGTTGTGTTTTTTTCTTCTTCTTTAAACACTGTGCCAATATCAATGGCAGGACTGCTTTGCATTTGTGGCCCTTCTCATTAGTGTCAAAATACTCACGAACTCGAACAGCGTCGCCGGCTGTGGTGACCGAGCGGTTCTAGGCCCTTCAGTCCGGAACCGCACTGCTGCTACGGTCGGAGGTTCGAATCCTGTCTCGGGCATGGATGTGTGTGATGTCCTTAGATTAGTTAGGTTTATACTTAGAAATGACTGATGACCTCAGATGCCGTCCCATAGTGCTTAGAGCCGTTTGAACCACTATGAGCCGGCCAGAGTGGCTGAGCCGTTCTAGGCGCTTCAGTCTGGAACCGCGCGACCGCTACGTTCGCAGGTTCGAATCCTGCCTCGGGCATGGATGCGTGTGATGTCCTTAGGTTAGTTAGGTTTAAGTAGTTGTAAGTTCCAGGGGACTGATGACCTCAGAAGTTAAGTCCCATAGTGCTCAGAGCCATCTGAACCATTTTTTGAACAATTTTGAACCAACAGCGTCTGCTTCAAAGTGAGGTTATACTGACAAACATTGCTTGAACGTGGACGGGTTTTCTTGGCAAATTTATAGCTGGATAGGAGCGATTTTGTCAAACACATTTGATCGTTAACGGTGGCCCCTTTAGAGTGTGCTGCAACACCACAACCCCCCGCCCCCTCCTCTGACACACACACACACACACACACACACACACACACACACACACACACACAGGCAGCTATGCTTATGCGGACAGAGAGCTTAGCGCTCACTGGGAGTGAAGTAATGGCCCGGCCTGGCGGCAGAGCAAGTAGCCGGCGCTGGCCCACGCGGCCGCTTTTCCCGGCCCGGTCTGCGTTTCTCTCAGCTGAGAGCGCCCGCCGCGCCGCGGACGCAGCCACCGGCTAATGTGGAAGCCGAGCCGGAACTGGGCGAGGTGAGGCGGGGCTCACCACAGAACGCACCGGCACAGCTGTGGCGCTAAAGTGCGCGTCATTTATGAGGGCGGCCGAGTTTAGGTTCGTTCTGCGCATCTGACGTCGCAAAACACAGTCAGCCAATGAACAGAGAACGACGTTGCCAGAGCTCGACTGCAGTGCAGAGCACGGACGAGTGTCTTCAGTTTCAGAAACTTTCAGTCATAAGTAAAGTAACTGAACAAAAGCAATGTCTTGATAGCAGACTTTCTTTTATAGAAAGTTTGGAAAAAGCATTATTTATACCAATTGCTTCATATTCTGTTAATTAATTAAACCAAACAAGTAATAAGACTCCTAATTCAGGCGATAGCAAGGAAAGGTGTCTGTATCATTCTCACTAACTGCTTTTTCACAATAAAGAACAGTGGTAATTGTTTATTTCCCATTGCACTTCGACGAAACGTGAGTAATTCATAATCATACCAACATTGTTTTTCGCTATTTTGTGTCATATTTTAAAGTTCTCCGGGAGATATATTGAACGATGAGCCACGTTAGCGTAATGGTTAATGTGTATGGGCTAAGCGAAAGGTTCTGAGTTCAAACTTTGATCGGTGCTTAATATTTTCTTTATTTAAAAACAATATCAAAGTGTCTTACTTCATCAATTTTAATCGTTTGAATGTAATTTTTTGAAATTTCTAGTGGCAACTAAAATCGACCATACAGAAAGTATACGCTATGGACTTTTACCTCTGCAAACTCTTCAAAATTTCGTGCAATGGTTTACTACATCTAATGCTGCACAATAACTGCGTTGAACATCGAAACAAAATTAAGTCATTTATGGGGGAAAGGTATCAGTCAAGAAGATGTGTAAAAATAAAATTTTTTGGGCCAAATAGTTTTTGTGAAATCGAATGATAAAGTGTGTCAAGGCAGTCGAAACACCATGTGTCTGCACACGCGAGCAGTGCAATGATGACAAAATCACGCACATCGTGGAATGTGGGGAGCACGTCTCTGTAGCAGCGAAAGGGTTAATGCGGCTGTGGGGGCTTTACTTCATAAACTGCGCGCTCGCCCCAAAACGTAAGTTTGCGAACTATACTATGGCGCTGCTTCTCTTGGCGCGTACAACTGGCAATGCAGCAACCTCCCGCGTCTGGGCAGGCACGCGCGAACCGCCAAGATAAAAGGATTGAACTATAGTAGTCTGTCTGGCCACAGCCGCCGTGAAAGTCGCCGCACCCCACTGTCAGTATCCCACAGGGCTCCGTGTCTGCCCCTACTACTCTGTACGGCGTAGGCATTGGCAAGCTATAGTGACCCACAGCCTTCATTCACATACATGCTTAGGCTGGTACTACACTATCAAATTTCTTTGTCAAAGATTTGATCAAATATTCGTCAAATATATTTGACGTAGATCTTTGACATGACGCTAAAAAGGGGTAATACATTATCATATTTTTCGTCACAGTTCAACAACTTGTATTAACCGCAGTTGCATGTACCACAATTGCACTGTCTGGGCATTTGGAAGAGAAGCGGGGGAAAAAAAAGAAACGTACCTGTGTGAAGCCGTGGGTTTTACGACAACACGATAAAAGTATTCAACAAAACTTGTTACGTGAGCTTATAGTGGAGGACGTCAAGTCGTACATCAATTACTTGAGAGTGGATGAGCATACATTTCTGTATGTGCGCAGTGAAGTGTATCCCCATATCACAAAGCACAATACTCACTTAAGAACTGCTATATATGCAGAAGACAGGCTCACTGTAACACTCCGATTCCTTGCTACAGGAGAGAGTTGGGTTAGGTTAGGTTAGGTCTCCAATCTTCTTAATCTATTTTTGTATTCAAGGTGCCTCACGTTATAAAGCGCCTCATCAGCTTCACACATCTCTATTAATTTTGTAGTTGTCGGTACATACCAATTGTATTTACCGGCAATGTTAATAAAAACACTGCAGATGTCACAACGCTGCGGCGATGCTAGCGCTCCACGTGGTAACATGCCACATTACAGTGAACAGTAGACAAGCGACTTCTTTGATCAAATCTACAGCGAGACCCTACATTTGATCAAATTTATTTGACGATAGACAAGATTTGACGAAGTTCCCTATTACACCATCAAATTTCTTTGACGAAAATTACCGACTACTCTCGAAATGTGCCGATTTGAAAAACGGCAGCATGGGCTTTAACTTGGAGAACAAACTAGTTACCTTTCCTCGGTTCACGCATAAAGTTCTGTGCTAGTTGTTTGTTAATTTCGAGCAAGTATTTCCGAGCCCCTGTACTGCCTTTATTCGCAAAAAGTCTGGCCTGAAGAGGAGAAAAGTAGACTGAATGTCGCCAACTCCACGAGAAATGGACAGAGGAGGATTTCTTTGCCGCCGGCCTCTGTGGCCGAGCGGTTCTAGGCGCTCCAGTCTGGTACCGCGCAACAGCTACGGTCGCAGGTTCGAATCCTGCCTCGGGCCTGGATGTGTGGGATGTCGTTAGGTTAGTCAGGTTTAAGTAGTTCTAAGTCTAGGGGACTGATGACCTCAGATGTTAAGTCCCATAGTGCTTAGAGCCATTTGAACCATTTGATTTCTTTGCCGTGTACAAAGATAATCTGTTTGCTTGTTGGTAGCGAATCACTTTATGTTACGAAAGCATATAAATTGAAAAAGCACTTTCCTGCGAAACGCATTGATCAACTTCTTGCAGGGCAATTACGGAAAGACGAAATCAAAATATTAATTTCCAATTTGAACAAGCAACAGCAAATGTTTGCCAAATCGAGGACACAGTGCGATAATAAATTCCACGCTGATACGCCACCAGGTCCCAGTCGAGGAAAGTTTTCAGCTCCCTTGTGAGGACGTTTCTCTTTCGACCAGTTTTGAAGTGTTAATCGTCGGTCTAGGACTCTTACCAAGCTGGACTGATGTGAGAAATACAAAATATTTAACATGAGCTGCCAGGTTCATCACGAGTTTCTTTACCTTGTGTAGGAGTGCGACAGATACAAACTGCAGTAAAGACACAAAGGAATTACAGACACTGGCTGCAAGTGGGCACTGATTTGAATCAATGGTGAAAGTTGAAAATTTGTGGAGCACCGGTGTTCGAACCCGGGTCTCCTACTTAGTAGGCAGATGCTGTGAACCACTGAGCCATCCCGACAAAGTGGTCACCTCAGCTGCATGGGCTACCCAAGCACGCCTCCCGTCACACCAAAATTCTCAACTTATCCACACATTAGTAATGATCTCTTCGGTGCGGATGCACACCAGGCTCGAATTCTTACGGGAATCGGCGAAATGATGATGATGATGTTTGGTTTGTGGAGCTCTCAATTGCGCGGTTATCAGCGCCCGTACAAACTCCCAACACTTGCTCAGTCCAGTCTCGCCACTCTCATGAATGATGACGAAATGACGAGGACAACACCAACACCCAGTCATCTCGAGGCAGGTGAAAATCGCTGACCCCGTCGGCAATCGAACCCGGGACCCCGTGCTCGGGAAGCGAGAACGCGACCGCGAGACCACGAGCTGCGGACGATCGGCGAAATGCTGCCAGTGATGAGAATAATATGCGAGGGGCACTACATTAATAGTGTGTGGATAAGTTGAGAATTTGGGTCTTAGCCCGTGTAGTTGACAGGAGCACTGTGTCCAGATGGCGTCTACCTAGTAAGCAGGAGACCCCGGTTCGAATCCCAATCCCGCAGAAATTTTCAACTTTTTTTCATTGATTTCAATCAATGCCCACTCTTAGACAATGTTTGTAGTTTCGTTGTGTCTTAATTCATAGTCGCTGCTGCAACAGAAATGTTCGTTCAGACATGTCAAGGTACGTTTGCACTGGGATACATGTATCGCGACATGTATGAGCGACATGTCAATTTGACATGTCGCGATACATCACCTCATACAAAAATTCACGGAACTTGTATGCGGACCCTCCAGCTCATACATGTCACGTATACATTTTGTATATCGCTTTTTGGCCATATACGCGACATGTATGAGCGACATTTGAAGAACTCGCGCATGCGCAGTACTATCATTTCCTGTCGTCTTGTCGACTGCCGCTTATTTCGACGATTAGCGCATGCGTAGTACCAGGCTCTTTGGCGGCTGTTTGAGTTTTGAAGGTGCCGACTGTCGTTTCGACGTTAATGTATCTGCATAGAATATCAAAAAGTGCCATATGCAACATTATTCTTCGTGTCTGCGAGGCCATTGTGCAAGTTTTATCCCAAGAAGTGAAGGTAAAAGTTTTTTATATATCAGAGTATGTAATACATTATATAATTTTTTCATGCATCTGGCACGTATATCAATGTTTTGCTATTATTCCGGCGGCCTCGCGTGATAATGTTGACAACGGATGCTAATGCCGACAATCGTGTGTGAGACGTTGGCATTAGCAATCGCGCGACAATGCAAATGTTTTGTCATGAAATCTTCGTTTTACGAGGAATCCCCAGTGGCTAAAAAACGGAGTGTTACTGCCAACTGATCCTCTGGTGGAATCACTTCCCGAAAGTTTGTGTTGGTTTTGGACACAAGAGGAGCCACAAGTGATTACAAACCGCGGAAATCCTCCATACTCATCCTAACATAATTTCTAAAATATGCGCCATCCTCTAGCGTTAATTCGCGAGAAACTCTCTGTGCCACCATCTACGCTTCCTCCGCCTTTTCTTCCTATCATCTTCCAAAAGAGCAAGTGTATCAGCACATAAAAACGTGAAATCTTCCAAATCGTCGTCGGAAGCTATCGCACAGTGATACATATCAACCAGTGTAAACGCACGCTCATACATGTATGAGGTTGATACTTGTCAACTCATACAAGTCGCGATACATGTCGCAAAGTCGCATATACAGGTATCTCATACATGTGCCGATACAAATCGCAGTGTAAACGCACCTTCACATATACACAGATTGCAGTGGCAGGTGATAGGAGAAGAGCGTTCGTACCGGAGAGAGCCCCACTGACAGAAGTCATCTTGGCCACGTTCCAGAGTGAGTCAAGGAACATTCTGTTACCTCCAAAATACAGTCTGACAATTTTGAACTATACGAAGAAAACTTAAATTAGTTACAAACTACGGCGTACACAGACTTTATTCAACACGTAAACGTCACTAAAGATATTCTGATTTAGGGTATGACATGTTCGATACGCCTGCCATAATTGGCGATGATGTGGCGCAGACGGATAGCGAAATTCTGCACGACCCGCAGAAGTGTCTGAACATCGATGCTGTCGATGACCTCCTGAAAGTCTGTTTTCAGTTCAGCAATGCTTTCGGGGTTATTGCTGTGCTCCTTGTCTTTAATATATTCACACAAAAAGGAGTCGTACGCCTTCAGATCCGGAGAATATAGCGGCGAATCGAGGGCCAATGCCAGTGGCCTCTGGTTACCCCGGAGCCAGAAAGCGGTCCCCAAAGTGCTCCTCCAGGACATGAAATACTCTCCTGCTTCGATGGGGTCGAGCTCCGCCTTGCATGAACCACATATTGTCGAAATCAGCGTCTCTTGGGATAATGAGGATGGAATCATCTTTCAAAACCTTCACGTACCGTTCGGTAGTCACCGTGCCATGAAAGAATATCGCAACGAGACTGGACATTGCACGCTATACAGTCATCCGTTGAGGGCGAAGAGACCTCTCGATAGCCGGATGCGGGTTTTCAGTCCCCCATATGCGCCAATTTTGCATGTTGACGAGCGCATCCAAATGAAAGTGGTCTTCGGCGCTAAACGAAACCATGCACGTGCATACTAATTCCCATCATGCCCCGCGGCCAAGCGTGCAGTTTGAACGTTTAACGCAAACCGTTCACAAGTTATGACGATTTTAGTTTAGATACTTCACTAATTGTCACCATGTACATCTCGAGTAAAGACACCGAGCGAGGTGGCGCAGTCGTTAGCACACTGGACTCGCATTCGGGAGGACGACGGTTCAATCCCGTCTCCGGCCATCCTGATTTAGGTTTTCCGTGATTTCCCTAAATCGCTTCAGGAAAATGCCGGGATGGTTCCTTTGAAAGGGCACGGCCGATTTCCTTCCCCATCCTTCCCTCACCCGAGCTTGCGCTCCGTCTCTAATGACCTCGTTGTCGACGGGACGTTAAACACTAATCTCCTCCTCCCCCTAGAGTAAAGACGACGACGCCAGTACTACAGAACTCAGAGATTCGTCCTGGATTAGAGATCTTGACGCTGAACGTACGGTTTATGTCAACGCGTGAGTCTTCTGCGGGCACTGGTACCAAATAGAGAGCCCGTATACAGAGAGAGTGTCCATAGGTGAAGTTGCCGTGATTGGTTGATTACCTTCGGCGCCATTTTTCTGCCAAACGTCTCTCGCGCTTCCTATGTTCACTGTGCTTTTGAGTTGAAGTTCAGAGGACTTTCGGAAACGATTAAAAGGTATTTGAATTATTGAGAGTCTTGTTATGCGTTGTACGTGCATGTTCGATTTAGATGTATATCGTTTTTAGTACGTAATTAGCGTTTGCGATCTTAAATACGAGTTGAAATAATGAAGCGTTTTGTGATGAAGTCGGTAGGCCTGCATGTGTGAAGTAAACACGTTAGTAATTGTACAGTATTGTTTTTGACATCTGTAATTCGTTCTGCAGATGTTCATAAACGATGCCAGTTTGTGCTGCATTTGGTTGTTCCAATAGAGGCGAAGGTGTATTTCGCATGTCAGCACGCAATGAGGAAGACGAAAGCAGTGGGCAGTCGCTGCCAACAGGAATGACATAAATCAAACAGGAGCCTTGTGGAAACCAACCAAGTACTCTTATCTATGCGAAGTAAGGCGTGGTTGCTGAAACATTATTCGTAGTAAATCATTGTAGGTACTTTTGAAGACAGTTTTTAATAGGCCTACTTACTGTGGGGTAGAAGGGATACGGTAGTTTTCTTGTTATATTTCGACGTTATTACAGTACCCTGCATTTAACAGCCGGCCGGAGTGGCCGTGCGGTTCTAGGCACTTCAGTCCGTAACGGCGCGGCTGCTACGGTCGCAGGTTCGAATCCTGCCTCAGCCATGGATATGTGTGATGTCCTTAGGTTAGTTAGGTTTAAGTAGTTCTAAGTTCTAGGGGACTGATGACCTCAGAAGTTAAGTCCTATAGTGCTCAGAGACGTTTGAACCATTTAACATTACCTCTGTTGTGTTGGCTGAAGAGCCAACACAGTGTTACTAATGGAGGCCGAAATGCACGCGTTTTAGCTCACGCATGCTGGCGTGAGAAGGGAACAATTACACTGACGTGAGGTCTGGAACATGACAAGGAATGAGAATTCAGAAAGCGGACATAATTAGTTTGATACTTAACTTTAATCCATTAACGATGAACGTCGCTCTTGACGGTACATGATTCACAATATTATCAGTTCAGAATTATAGTAACTGAATATGGCGCCTTGCTAGGTCGTAGCAAATGACGTAGCTGAAGGCTATGCTAAACTGTCGTCTCTGCAAATGAGAGCGTATGTAGACAGTGAACCATCGCTAGCAAAGTCGGCTGTACAACTGGGGCGAGTGCTAGGAAGTCTCTCTAGACCTGCCGTGTGGCGGCGCTCGGTCTGCAATCACTGATAGTGGCGACACGCGGGTCCGACGTATACTAACAGACCGCGGCCGATTTAAAGGCTACCACCTAGCAAGTGTGGTGTCTGGCGGTGACACCACAACGTCATTTTTGTAATCTTTTTCGTTTGTTATCTACGAGAGGTATTCAGTATATATATATATATAGACACATTGCAAAGAAAGTAACATAAATAAAAAGAATATAATGTATAGCATTTGTTTTGTATCGGAAGTGCATAACGCTAAAGATTTTAGCGTTATGCACTTCCGATACAAAACAAATGCTATACATTATATTCTTTTTATTTACGTTACTTTCTTTGCAATGTGTCTAGTAAACGAACTGTAAAGGAGATAAATGCAAGTAACGAATAATTTTTACAGCCAGCCGGCCGCGGTGGCCCTTGCGGTTCTAGGGACTTCAGTCCGGAACCGCGCGACTGCTACGGTCGCAGGTTCGAATCCTGCCTCGGGCATGGATGTGTGTGATGTCCTTACGTTAGTTAGGTTTAAGTAGTTCTAAATTCTATGGGACTGTTGACCTCAGATGCTGAGTACCATAGTGTTCAGAGCTATTTTAACCATTTTTACAGCCACTGTATCAAATTTTCCTGTGCTGTACGTAGTAGGCTACTACGAGTATATTATAGCTGTAAAGAAAGGCATTTAACGAATGATTTCGCCATATTGTGCTTTTGATTCGGTGAGTGTGTACTCCACTGCTCCACTACTGGTCATTCAAAAGTCCCGCCCGCAGTTTGGCAGAAAAATTGTCGCCGTATCGTCCGATTGGCCACTCTCTCCCTATACTGGCTCTCTAGTACCAAATACCGATTCCTGCTATGTCTGGAGGTGAGCATCTGGGTAGTGTTGGTGGGGACACTTCTGGCAGGACGCAGCACTCGGCTTCCTTTTGCGTGTATCCTCGCCGCAGCGGCGCGCTGCCAGTGACCTTGGGGCTCTGCGGACGCCCTAACCACGCCGAAGCCGACGCCGACGCCAACGCCGGGACCCTTCCCCCAGTCTGCAGCCCGCGGCCGGCCTTCGCTCCTCCCACACCAGAGCTGCGTTTGCGGCGCAAGACACCGCCCCAGCTGCCTCAGTGTTTGGTCAGCGTGCGGCGGAAAACTGCTGCGGTAGACTCCCATCCACTGGCGGGCTAACGACACTGGTGTGAGAAATTTAAGGACCAAAGTAATTTTCGTATTTTGTGCCACTGCCAACTAAAACACCGCGATGAAACTGGGGCCGTACATAGTTATAACTGAAAGAAATAAGCAGTGAGACGAACAAAAATGACACTTTCATTCAAAGACAATAATTGCACTGAAGACACGTACAAAAAATGTTCGAATGTGTGTGAAATCTTATGGGACTTAACTGCTAAGGTAATCAGTCCCTAAGCTTACACACTATGTAACCTAAATTATCCTAAGGACAAACACACACACCCATGCCCGAGGGAGGACTTGAACCTCCGCCGGGACCAGCTGCACAGTCCATGACTGCAGCGCCCTAGACCGCTCGGCTAATCCCGCGTGGCCATTATGTACAAAAGGCAGGACATGGTTCTTAATAGGATGTGCGATCTCCACACATTGTGTACCGCAGAGAGCCTCGTTCACAGAAGGCATCTTGACCAGGTTCCACAGTCAAGGAACATTCTCCTACCTCGAAAATTCCTCTCGCGTAATCACGGTGAAGCTACAATTATGGAACTCTTAGATCTGTCCTAGACTACAGATCTTAACTCCGAACTTGCGGTTTACTCTGCAAAGAGGCCTCATTGTGGCCACAAGGTAGGTAAGGAGTTCTTGTGGTGGGGCGTTCCATTCCTCACCAGTGAGGCTGACAGCTATTGAATGAGAAGCCTTAACTAGCGATATGTAAGACTGTCGTCTTATTACAAGAAACTGACGCGTTTGCGAGAAGTCCTCAACGTTCTCGTGCTTTGAAAACAGCTTCTATTCCCACGGCCTCCACTATAAAAACCACCAAATATGTTGTTAAATTCCATATGACATAATCCCATCTCTCTGCTTGCGGCGCAAAACCGATGTTTTATCTCACTGGCCAGGTTCATCCCCACGAAGAAAAACCTGAAATTGCAGACAGTTCCTTTTACGCTTTGCAACGTAGCTGAACGTGGAAATCCACGCTGTAACGTCACCAGCGCCTCGTTCAGGAACGTTTTCACGTCCCTTGTGACGACGTTTCTGTATCGACCAGAGGATGCGCTCCAATAAGTCTCTCGACCGCACCGCACACTTGCTCGGTGGGAGTTACATCCGGCAGTCTACTCGTTGAAGAGCCTCTCCTTTCAAGAGCTCGTGTTACTGTGTGTTCAAAGCGGTCGTGCATTGCCATCCATCAAAATGAAGTAAGGGGCAGGGTCCAATGTACACGTCAAGAAATGGTTCAAATGGCTCTGAGCACTATGGGACTTAACATCTTAGGTCCTCAGTCCCCTAGAACTTAGAACTACTTAACTCTAACTAACCTAAGCACATCCATGCCCGAGGCAGGATTCGAACCTACGACAGTAGCAGTTCCGCGGTTCCGGACTGCAGCGCCTAGAACCGCACGGCCACCGCACGTGTGAAGAGAGACACGTGGGGAAGGGGTACGATGTGGCGATAACATTGGTTATTGAGTGTACGAGTTCAAAGACTTACAGGTTAGTATGCCCGTGCAACATTATCCCTCCTCACACCATAACATCTGGACCTCAGACGAGTATCCTCCACAACATTCCTCGGTGCTTACGTTTCGGTACGTCCAGAATCACCATTCACATTGAATTTGCTCTCATACGAGAAGATCAAGTCAGCTTACTCTTTGTTGTACGAGTGCCTATGATCCATCACAAACGGTGTGACGATGGACGTGCATCAAGGGAACACAATGGACCAGTTGTCGGGCCAACACACGACTTCCAAACATTCTCCATGCCTCTATGGAGCGGGAGATTGTGTGCCTTGCAGTCCCGTTACATGTGGTTTCTATTATCCCCCCTGTTTGACATGGGCCTCTTCTTGCCTGCTGTACATTGTAGCGGTCATCCGCTGCTGTTGTTCACCGTGGTCCATCTCCTCTTTTCGGGCAGCATTGCCTGTGATTCGGGACGCTGTCAGTGATTTCACACTCCTGGACCACACTCGTCACACTTCGTCCTTCTTCCAGTTTCCCAATGATTCTTCTCCCGAGTAGGGTCGTCCAAATGTTGTCTCCAGCCCATGTTTGCCATGAAGAAAGTCACCATCGCGCACTGTAACTGCTCGTTGGCTGACACACACTGTCTTTTCCCATTCCTTCATAGTTTTGATGGGCCAGCCCCATTTGGTGCTGAAGTCACGCTGACGTCACGCCGTGTGACGGCCAGCTTTCTGGGAGACCTCTGGCAACATGCTCCCACGCTTTCATTGATTTCCAGCGAGTGGTTAATAAATTATGGTAGTTCACTACATCGTCCGTAAGTTTCACAGAGCGGTGTAGTCAGAGTGTGAGAGAGAGGGGGAGGGGGGGATGTTTCATCATGACCACATGTCTTCTGCTCTGCGTGTCCTCGTGACTCAGACAGTGGGTACAGCACGAGTCACGGCAAGCAGTCAGCGGCGTCAGATGTCTCTGGACTGGCCTCCGGTGGGCAAGGCCAGCAGGATTCCGGCCGCCTGACGCACCGCTGTCTCCCCTATTGTTTTCGCCCGGTTGCTGTTCCACGTCCAGGGGACGGTCAAGCCGAGCAACATGTTGGCTCTCCTCTGGTAGGCCCTAACTCAGTGGGTCGGCCGCATTTATGTCTTTACTCTGCACAGTCATCAATGATACTGCAGCTACTAGTCATGGTCCAAGTCACAAACAGTACGAAATCGCAAAAGTGTGGGACTCTTGTTTCTGTCGACTAGGTAGTCGAATTATGTCGGGTGATGCTGAGGGAATTAGATCAGGAAATGAGACACTTAAAGTAGTAAAGGAGTTTTGCTATTTGGGGAGCAAAATAACTGATGATGGTCGAAGTAGAGAGGATATAAAATGTAGGCTGGCAATGGCAAAGAAAGCGTTTCTGAAGAAAAGAAATTTGTTAACATCGAGTATAGATTTAAGTGTCAGGAAGTCGTTTCTGAAAATATTTGTATGGAGTGTGGCCATGTATGGAAGTGCAACGTGGACGCTAAATAGTTTAGACAAGAAGAGAATGGAAGCTTTCGAAATGTGGTGCTACAGAAGAATGCTGGAGATTAGACGGGGCCCGCATCTCGTGGTCGTGCGGTAGCGTTCTCGCTTCCCACGCCCGGGTTCCCGGGTTCGATTCCCGGCGGGGTCAGGGATTTTCTCTGCCTCGTGATGACTGGGTGTTGTGTGCTGTCCTTAGGTTAGTTAGGTTTAAGTAGTTCTAAGTTCTAGGCGACTGATGACCATAGATGTTAAGTCCCATAGTGTTCAGAGCCATTTGAACCATTGATTAGACGGGTAGATCACATAATTAATGAGGAGGCACTGAACAGAATTGGGGAGAAGAGGAATTTGTGGCACAACTTGACTAGAAAAAGTGACTGGTTGCTAGGACATGTTCTGAGGCATCGAGGGATCACAAATTTAGTACCGGAGGGCAGCGTGGAGGGTAAAAATGGTAGAGGGAGACCAAGAGATGAATACACCAAGCAGATTCAGAAGGATGTAGGCTGCAATAGGTACTGGGAGATGGAGAAGCTTGCACAGGATAGAGTAGCATGGAGAGCTGCATCAAGCCAGTCTCAGGACCGAAGACCAGAACAACAACAGGTAATACTTTCACTAAATAAAATGGAGAGTTTCACTTGCACATTCCGTCGAAGATAAGGTTTTTGCAGATGGAGTACAGCATCGGATTTGGCAACGATATAAAGAAAAAATTAGCCATTGGCTCGTTTTAGAAAAGTCCAGGAAGTGGGCAGACAATTCAGGGAAACCATGGAAAACCTAACTCTGCACAAGCAGCCAGGGTTTTGTACCACATTCTTCTCCAGTACGAATTCCATACGCCCCTCGCTATGTATCTACATCAATATTCCCCCAAGCAGCCTTATGGTGTGTGACAGAGGGTGGTCTGTGTACCGCTGTAAACCCTTCCCGTCAGAAACAACACAGGATAGCATTGGTCCGTGTTGTTCACGAGCAAGCAGAGATGCACACATCGCCACCTGCTGTGGGCTTCTGGTTTCATCACATCTGCCAGTTCTGACGTGCTTCATTGTGGATTAATGCGTTTAAACGATCTTCATCGAACCCCCAAGGTCTTCCTGATCGTGAAGAGTCACTAATGACAAGACGACCCTTCTTAAAGCGAGAAAACCGTTTCCTTGCCATGCTCTGCCCAATGACGTTATCCCCATACGCTATACAAATGTTTCTGTTGCCTCCGCTTCTGTCACTCCCGTACTCAACTGACACCGAAAAATATGTTCCGATATATTGTGCTTTGTCCACTTGCGCTCCATTTTCTAGCGAACACTACTCCGCTCGCTATCTCCAGGTAACAAAACAACGATATGTTAACTTAAACAGCAATAGTGAACTACAAATAAAGAAATGGCAGTCGGTATATACCAACATCCAAAACAATGACATTGCGAACTTACGCAACAATCTACACTACTGGCCATTAAAATTGCTACACCAAGAAGAAATGCAGATGATAAACGAGTATTAATTGGACTAATATATTATACTAGAACTGATATGTGATTAAATTTTCACCCAATTTGGATGCATAGATCCTGAGAAATCAGTACCCATAACAACCACTCTGGCCGTAATAACGGCCTTGATAAGTCTAGGCATTGAGTCAAACAGAGCTTGGAAGGCGTTTACAGGTACAGCTGCCCATGCAGCTTCAACACGATACCACAGTTCATCAAGAGTAGTGACTGGCGTATTGTGACGAGCCAGTTGCTCGGCCACCATTGACCAGACGTTTTCAATTGGTGAGAGATCTGGACAATGTGCTGGCCACGGCAGCAGTCGAACATTTTCTGTATCCAGAAAGGCCCGTACAGGACCTGCAACATGCGGTCGTGCATTATACTGCTGAAATGTAGGATTTCGCAGGGATCGAATGAAGGGTACAGCTACGGGTCGTAACACATCTGAAATGTAACGTCCACTGTTCAAAGTGCCATCAATGCCAACAAGAGATGACCGAGACGTGTAACCAATGGCACCCCATACCATCACGCCGGGTGATACGCCAGTATGGCGATGACGAATACACGCTTCCAATGTGCGTTCACCACGATGTCGCTAAACATGGATGCGACTATCAGGATGCTGTAAACAGAACCTGGATTCATCCGAAAAAATGACGTTTTGCCATTCGTGCACCCAGATTCGTCGTGTAGTACACCATCGCAGGCGCTCCTGTCTGTGATCCAGCGTCAAGGGTAACCGCAGCCATGGTCTCCGAGCTGATAGTCCGTCCTGCTGCAAACGTCGTCGAACTGTTCATGCAGATGGTTGTTGTCTTGCAAACGTCCCCATCTGTTGACGCAGGGATCGAGACGTGGCTGCGCGATCCGTTAGAGCCAGGCGGATAAGATGCCTGTCATCTCGACTGCTAGTGATACGAGGCCGTTGGGTTCCATCACGGCGTTCCGTATTACCCTCCTGAACCCACCGATTCAATATTCTGCTAACAGTCATTGGATCTCGACCAACGCGAGCAGCAATGTCGCGATACGATAAACCGCAAGCACGACAGGCTACAATCCGACCTTTATCAAAGTCGCAAACGTGATGGCACGCATTTCTCCTCCTTACACGAGGCATCGCAACAACGTTTCGCCAGGCAACGCTGGTCAACTGCTGTTTGTGTATGAGAAATCGGTTGGTAACTTTCCTCATGTCAGCACGTTGTAGGTGTCGCCACCGGCGCCAACGTCGTGTGAATGCTCTGAAAAGCTAATCATTTGCATATCACAGCATCTTATTCCTGTCGGTTAAATTTCGCGTCTGTAGCACGTCATCTTCGTGGTGTAGCAATTGTAATGTCCGGTAGTGTAATACTTCGACACATATAAACAACAAATAAGTACGCAAATCGGAAAACTGTCGAATGCTTTGCTAAATGATTTTCACAGAACATTTGACAGCAAATCGTAAACACCGCTCACGGATTAGGCCTGTCCCGAGCTGGCCGACTGCCACGTACAAGGCAGTACGAGGAGAGATCTATGACAGCGGAACACGTGATCAGCATGTCGCTAGTCCCTCCAGCCATTACTGCCAGTAGACGAATCGCGATGGTGCTGCCTCACGAGGACGAGTAGACCCCGTCGACCTTCCTTTTTTTTTATTATTTTGTGTTGAGGGTCACCTGGCACTCCCTGGACCAAGTGGCGATCCTCTGCTGGTTCTTCCCACATTTCTCTCGAGTATTGGAGTATTGTGACGCCCTAACGCACCTGTTAAACAAAGAGGTAGCGCGCTGGTGTGACTCGGCTCCGCCACGTCCTTGGCTCCAGCGAGCAGACCAATCAGGCCGTGGCGCCGGGCGACCATTTGCAGTGGAACTGCAGCCTAATAACACGCTTTGCCGCTGGCCGGCTACCTGCCGATTGCCAACAACAATCACCGAACCGGGCGCACAACACTCCTCCGAACGCGCGTGTCCCCATACCCTGTTAATACCGCCCTGGATTTCCAGCAAACGATTAGTGCCTACGTGACACACATTCAGATGGCGAGTGGAATTTCTGACTTTCTCAGTGACAGTTTTCGCCAAAGCGTTTAGTCACGTGTTTACCACGACTACCGAGAATCATGACAGCACACAGACCTCACGAAGATACTTAACTTTGTTACAAATTCTCCTTGTTCCGATGGAATTGCGTTTTCCTGGAGATATATTGTAACCTCCCCACAAAATATAATTTAAATAAATAATATTATGAATAATGAATGTGATTCTAATTTAGTGTAACCTCCCCACAACATATAATTAAATATTATTTGGTTAATGATTGTAATTTATGTGTAACCTCACAACAAAACTGGTTCCCATTTAATATACCCACAAAATTCTTTTCTCATTTAATATAAGCTCGAAACAGAAAAATTCCTAAACCTCGTAATAAAAAATAAATTCAGTAACCTGGTAAAATTTGGACGACAGCAGTGCTGCGTCATGGCCCTGTAAGATCATTCTGAATAAAAAGCAAAAATTCTCACCTCGATAAAGTCGGCAACTATCTGCTCTTACAATAGCTCTTTTCCGGCACAGCTCTGTGCAATGCTGGCCTATACATTTTTTATTTATGAAAGGAAGCAAATGATTTTTCTTTTGCAACAATCTGAATGATCATGTATTGAAAAAAAATTCTTTAAATTGAAATGAATGCTTGTTATTATTAGGACATTTTTAAAAGATATACATGGGAGTTTACATAATATTACTAGATATGCGCGAGGCTGCTTTTTTTACCTTATACAATAATACTCAGGCTCCGGCATCGCTGCACCGCGACCGGCCCAGCCAACATGATACACCAGACTAGAGCAGACTCCAGACCAGACACGCACACACTGGCAACAACTTACTGCTACTGCTACACAGTTCCTACAATCAACACTGCTCTCTGGTCAGCGATTCTCTTATACCTTGCATATCGCAGGCAGCGCATGAGCAATACATCGAAATTACATCTGCTCGGACCTCTAACAATATGAGTAACCTATGAATTAAAATTTTCGACAATGCCGGGGACTTGAACCTGTATTTCTTGATTATGAGACGGATGTGCTAACCACTACACCACCGTAGGATTGTGGCTACCACACCCGCATGTTGTTGTTGTTGTGGTCTTCAGTCCTGAGACTTTTGATGCAGCTCTCCATGCTACTCTATCCTGTGCAAGCTTCTTCATCTCTCAGTACCTACTGCATCCTACATCCTTCTGAATCTGCTTAGTGTATTCATCTCTTTGTCTCCCGCTACGATTTTTACCCTCCACGCTGCCCTCCAATGCTAAATTTAAGATCCCTTGATGCCTCAGAATATGTCCTACCAACCGGTCTCTTCTTCTTGTCAAGTTGTGCCACAAACTCCTCTTTTCCCCAATTCTATTCTAGTTATGTGATCTACCCATCTAATCTTCAGCATTCTTCTGTAGCACCACATTTCTAAAGGAATGCACACCCGCATAGACTACCCTAATCCAATGCCCTCCCTAACACAAACTTCAATTTGCACCTCAGTCCATCTTGATTTTCCCTTTCTAAAATTGTCGGTATTGCAGAGGCTCTCCGATATTGCAGTAGCGCCCCAGATTTTGTACGTAACGGGGAAATCCTGCCTGTCACTCGGGTGTACGTGATCTATTGATCTGATGGAATTACATTTTCCCGGAGACATATGAATCTCAGCTTTATCTTCGATTCCATCAGATCAATAGATCATCTGCACATGAAGTACAGAAAGGATTTCCAGTTACATACAAAGCTGGTGTGCTATTCCAGTATCAGAGAATCTCGGCAATATTGACGATTTAAGAAAGGGAATTGAAGCCTGATTAAGGGAGGTCACCGGGCTGGGGTCGTCTGTGAACTGTGGTAGCCACAATGCTACGGTGTTGTAGTGGTTAGTGTTGTGTCTAGGCAAGACAGCCTAGACGCAATGAGAGGAAGCCGAAAGGCACGCGCTTAAACTCACGCAGGCTGGCGTGAGGTCTGAAACAGGATACGTAATGAATGCTATAAAGAGAAGTACGTAGCTTCTGGAATACTTAACTTTAATCCACATTTGTAGAACATCGCTCTTGATGATACATTAATAAAATCTCAATATCAATTGAATACGGCGCCTTGCTAGGTCGTAGCAAATGTAGCTGAAGGCTATGCTAACTATCGTCTCGGCAAATGAGAGCGTATTTGTCAGTGTAGCTTCGCTAGCAAAGTCGGCTGTACAACTGCGGCGAGTGCTAGGAAGTCTCTCTAGATCTGCCGTGTGGTGGCGCTCGGTCTGCTATCACTGACAGTGGCGACACGCGGGTCCGGCGTATACTAATGGACCGCGGCCGATTTAAAGGCTACCACATAGCAAGTGTGGTGTCTGGCGGTGACACCACAGTTAGCACGTCTGCTATGTGAGCAGGAGACCCGAGTTCAAGTCCCGGCCTTAGCACAAATCTTCGTTCATTACTTAAGCTTCTATCCGTATGGAAGATAATTCGCTTTGTAACATAATATTACTAGTCTGCTGGCTGCCAAAATACTAAAGATCGTATACCAGTCTTTCGACTGAAGATCACAAGAGTAACAACACAAGAGAAGAACATCAGAAACAACTATTTTAAAAAGGCTGATATTTGTGGAAAACTATGCAGAATGTATGACAACAGGCCAACAAAACAGATTTTCAGGTACTTCTGACACTGTAATTAACAACAAATTGGATCTGAGAAGTTAAAAAAGAGTTAGAAAGTGAACAGAAAAAAAGCGGGTGAAAGAAATGTTTTTCAGAAGGAAGGTGTATTACAATTAGGACAGAAGTGTAACAAAACAGATGAGAAGTGGTTTTAGGAAGAAAAAAAAGAGAGATACGGTGAAAAGATGGATGGAAAAGAGCAAATGAGAAGGAATTGAAAGACTTGTATGTTGTCTGCGAATGGCCGTGACGAAAATTATTGTTGTTGTGGCGATGTAGGTGGTGCTATTCATTGCTAAGACTGGTTTGATGAGACTCTTCTCTCTACTACATGGTCTGTAAGCCTGTTCATCTCTGAGTAGCTACAGCACCATAAATCCATTTGAACCTAATTAATTACGTGATCTATACCTGTAATCTTCAGCATTCTTCTGTGGCACCATATTTTCAAAAGCTTCTATACTCTACTTGTCTGAACTGTTTATCGTCGTTGTTTCACTTCCGTAAAACGCTACACTCCAAACAAATACCTTCAGAAAACACTTCCTAACAATTGTATGTAAATTATATGTTAACATTTTTTCCAAAAATGCTTTTTTCCCACATCCGCCATCATCACTTACTTTAATGTCCTAATAGCAAAAGTCATGTACCACTTTTAACGTTTTACTTCCTAATCTAATTCTCTCATCATCGATCGATTTAATTCGATTATATTCCATTACACTTACTTTCGTTGATGTTCATTTTATAGCCTCCTTTCAAGACGCTCATCATTCCGTTCAACTGCTCTACGAGATCCTTTGACATCTGTCCGACAGAATTACAATGACATCGTCAGACCACAAAGTTCTTATTTCTTCTCCCTGAACTTTAAATCCTGCTTCAAATTTTCTTTTAGTGTCCTTTACTGCTTGCTCAATATACAGACTGAATAACATCGCGGATACTCTACAACTCTATTTCCTCACTCCCTTCTCAACCACTGCTTCTCTTTCTCGTCCTTTGTCTCTTCTAACTGCAGACAGCATTCTGTACAAGCTGTATATACCTTTTGGCTCCGGAGAGCGCTCTCTCTCTCTCTCTCTCTCTCTCTCTGTGTGTGTGTGTGTTTGATTGTTTTTTCAGAGAGTGTACACCAATCAGTATTGGTTGGTGGATGCGGGGAGGGGGGGGGGGGGGGAACCACGGAGTGAGGTCATCGGTCCCATCGGATTAGGGAAGGAAGACTGCCATGCCCTTTCAAAGGAACCATACCGGCATTTGCCTGAAGCGATTTAGGGAAATTACGGGAAACTTAAATCAGGATGGCTGGACGCTGGTTTGAGCCGTCGTCCTCCCGAATGAGAGTCCATTGTGCTAACTACTGCACCTCCTCGCTCGGTTGTCAATATTGTCAAAAGCTTTCTATCTGTCTATCGCTTGAGCCTTGTCCCGCAGTTACGCAGGGTCAGCCATCGTTAATCGGATGTGGCACGTTAATGGTTAAGTGGTGGCCGGATGCCCTTCCTGCGGCCACCCCGCACTCCTCGGGACGCAATTAGTGTACCCCAACTGTCTGCGTCGAGTGTAATCCATGGAATAGTGCGAAAGTGGTCAGATGTCTGCGAGCCGTGTAACTGAGGCGGAACATGGGACCAGCCCAGTATTCACCTAGTGGGATGTGGAAAACCGCCTAAAAACCACATCCAGGCTGGCCAGCACATCGGCCCTCGTCGTTAATGCGCCGGGCGGATTCGGGGCCGGCGCGCCAACCCGAGTCCAGGAAGCGGCGCGTTAGCGCTCTCGGTTACCCTGGCGGGCTTTTGTCGAAAGCTTTCTCTGAGTCTAAAAATGCTACAAATGTAGTTTTCTTTAAAAAGAGAAAAGAATACTTGCAGGATAATGAACTTAGTTCTGCTCATCGAACTTTAGTAGCACAAAGTATGAGGCAGAAAGACTGAAAAAAAGGAGGGACAAAAAAACAAAGTCTGAAGCTGTAGGTGAAGAAGGAGAAACAGGATTTGTTGCTACAAGCGTTGAAAATTACGCGAGAAGAAGAAAATCGTAAGAAAATTACGGTTTCTATATTGTTGATGAGGGAAAAACAGTCTGTTGTAGCACTAGCGCGCCAAGGTTGTACAGAAATGACATAATGGTGACGCTGGCTCATTCAGTCGACTTAAACCAGGAGCTAAGAAACGCCTCTTTCTTTCCACAGAAGGAAAACTCGACGTTCCTTGGGCAGAATGTTGAGGGACGCTGGGTGTAGTAACAACTTGCAGCGACTGATACTCTTTGGCTGATTATCTTGTCGACAATCTCAGCAAACCGTGACCTCCTTGCCTTATCTTCTGCTTAACGCGGAAACCCATCAGTACGGACGTGCGAGATTACAGCTCTCCAAAACAAATCACGTAAACGACTGGAAGATTACCTGGGGAAAGTTCTTCCCACAAACTACTTGTCGCGATGCGTGGAGGAGCAGCGAACGAAATCTAAGCACAGGAGTGTAGGCTTACGACAGAGTCGTATCTATCGTCTCCTGGATATAAAGAGGCAGGGCTACTATTTATATACTTGTATCGTTTATAACGATTCATTATCTACATGGAGGGAATGAACTGTCGACGAGAAACAATTATTAGCAGCCCTACGAAAATTTTTCCTCTTCGCAAATATGTAGTAATACTAATTACTGAACCTGCTTATAAACAACTTATACTCCATCATCAGTGTGTCAGGCGGACTATTTTTTCTTATTGTTTTCATTACAGCCGCGTAAAGACTACGTGCTGATTTCAAAATATTTCTCATTTTTTCCTCTCCAATTCACTTCCATTATTTCATAGTCAGTTTCTCCCTTTATTCCAACCACTTCACTCGCGTCCTTTTCTGCTCTGAAATTCCTCTGGTTTTATCACAGTAAGTCCGAAAACATTCATTTTTCGTTCTTCTTCTTGTTTAGAGGTGTTCGCTTCTAGATTTATAAGTTGTCAGATCCAGCTAGTTTTTTAATTTATTCTCGCAGAACTACTTAAGAAACTGACTTGCGAATTCTGCGTAAATACTTTCCAAACAATACCAAATTGTTTCCTACTTTTTCAGCGGTTTTCATTTTAACAGAGCACAAAGTCTTGACCTGATTATAAAAATTTATAACAGAATTACCGTTTCGCATAATAAGTTACATAGGTGTTCAAGGCGGGAAGGAGCGCCTGGTCCCCGGTACGAATCCGCCTGGCGGATTTGTGTCGAGGTCCCGTTAGCCGGCCAGTCTGTGGATGGTTTTTAGGCGGTTTTCCATTTGCCTCGGCGAATGCGGCCTGGTTCCCCTTATTCCACCTCAGCTACATTATGTCGGCGATTGCTGCGCAAACAGGTTCTCCACGTACACGTACACCACCATTACTCTACCACGCAAACATAGCAGTTACACTGGTCTGGTGTGAGACGTTCCCTGAGGGGATCCACTGGGGGCCGAACTGCAGAATAACCCTGAAAGAGTGGTTCGGTGTGGGGCGGTGGAGGGTGAAATGGACTGCGGTAGTCGTCGTGGGATTACGGAGCCTCTCCGTCGTTTATAGGGCCCTGGTTAACGTACAATACAGTACAATACATAGGTTAGTGTTACTAGTTGTTGTGACCAATAGATGGCGCTAGTGCTCCACAACACAGACCGCGTCTGTTAGGTCACGTTACTTGATGGCGAAATGGCGCCGAAGCAAGAGAAAGCGCAATGTGTGCTTTGGTTTCACGGAACGAAATCGCCCATCAGTGTTCGGCGTAAATTTCGGGCTTCTTATGGACGCAGCCCTCCTGACTTTAAATCAGTAAAGCGATGGTACGCAAAGTTTAACGGAACAGGCAGCGTTGAATATCGTCCTCAAAGTAGCAGGCCTCGTGTGAGTGATGCGACTGGTGATTGTGTTCGGCAATCGTTTCAACGGAGACCGTCTAAATCAACTCGTCAAGCATCACGTGAATTTCAGATACTGCAAGCAAGTGTGGTGAAGATTCTTCACGAAAGGCTTAGGTTACGTGCTTACAAAGTGCAAATCGCGCAGGCCTTGCAACCGAATTATTTGTTGACACGTGCTGAATTTGCAACTGAGATTCTCAACAGGATTGATTACTTAAATCGCATAAGGTTTACCGATGAATCCACCTTTCATGTCAGTGGAGTGGTAAATAGGCACAATGTCCGTATATGGGGTTCAGAGTCTCCACATGCTACTCTACTGTTACAGCGAGACAGCGAAAAAGTGAATATTTGGTGCAGTCTCATGCATAACGAGGTGTTTGGACCGTTCTTCCCCGCGGAAAAATCCATTATCGCTAACATTTACTTAGACGTTTTGCAACAGTTCATTTCCCCACAGTTGGAAGAATATCAACCATGGATACTTCTCCAGCAAGATGGTGCACCCCCCTCCCGTCTCCCACCTCCCCACTGGGTTTTGATAGTGCGCAATTTCCTGGATGAAACATTTCCAGATCGGTGGATTGGAAGGAACGGTCCAGCATCCTGGCCACCCCGCTCTCCAGACATTACGTCCCTTGACTTTTTTTTTTCTGAGGCTAATCAAGGACTGTCTTCGTCATGTTATAATCAGGGAAAGACTTTATGCTCACCATGTATATTAAATTTTCTTCCCATCGCGGCCCTTGGTGCAGGGTGGGAAAAAGACTGCTTTTACTCATCTCTAGGCTACAGAATATTCATAATGTCCACCCCGAAAACCAAGACATGGAATATTTATGCCAGTTTTCGACAGCAATTAGGCCTCTTTCTTAAGAGTTTTTTGGAGCTTTTCTGTTACGAGGCGTGTTTTTTTAAGTAAGTACCATTTTGAAATAAAAAAAGATGTACTAAGATATCTCAATAATTTTAGTTTTACATGAAAGCCTGTACCTTAATCTACGCACGGACGCCATTAAAGTCTGATTCTTCCTTGTTTACGTTGTGTACTGAGTGTAAGATGCCTCCAATAATCGTGAATCCCGCCGACTGAAGTACGGGCTGTTATTTCTTAGTGTTAAGGGCCTAAAACCGATCGATATTCATCGTGAGATGTTTGCAATTAACGGAGAAAACATTATGAGTCATGGATTGATAAGAAAGTGGGTGAGAGGATTTAAAGATGGCCGCACAAATATGCATGATGAACAACGGAGTGGGCGTCCTTCGGTCTTAATGAAAGTTTGGCGCAGGAAGTGGACAATAAGGTGAGAGAAAACAGACGCTTTACGATTTCCTCCTTGCGGAATGACTTTCCTAATGTTTCTCGTAGTGTTTTGCATGGCATTGTGACCGAGCACTTGAATTACCGAAAATTGTGCGCACGTTGGGTACCGAACATGTTGCACAAAACCAAACATTTGGACAGTGCATTGACTTTCCTTGAGCGGTACCACAACGACGGTGATGATTTCTTAAGCCAAATTGTTACGGGTGATGAAACATGGGTGGCCTACGTCACACCGGAATCAAAGCAACAGTCCATGGAAGTTGAGCAGGGGCATCGTTTTGCTGCAAGGCAATGCCCGTCCGTATGTGGCGAATCAGATCAACGATCTCATCACATATTTTCGATGGGAAACTCTAGATCATCCTCCGTACAGCCCCGATCTTGCGCCCAGTGACTACTATCTGTTCCTGCATTTGAAGGAACACCTGGGCGGTCAGCGTCTTCGAGACGATGACGAAGTCAAAACAGTGGTGATGCAGTGGTTAACAGTCAGCCGGCAGACTTCTATCAGGAGGGTATTCAAAAACTGGTACAACGTTATGACAAGTGCCTCAATATTGACGGAAATTATGTAGAAAAGTAGATTAAGGTACAGGCTTTCATGTAAAAATAAAATTATTGAGATATCTTACCACGTCTTTTTCTTTTTAATTTCAAAACAGTACTTACTTAAAAAAACACGCCTCGTACATTCTGTCGTGAGGCAACCCTGTCGGCAACAATTCTCACCCCCTATTTGTGTATTCGTATTTCCCCTGCATCATACCCATAAAACTCGTTGCTTTGTTCTCAGTTCCGGCGCTCTGATCATTGCACTTCACAATCCCTAGATGAAAACCATTTGTTCGGCCCTTGTTTATATTACTAAGACTGCAGCTTAACAGGTGTCCCGTAGCAGTACCTCTGGATTAACTGCATTTTCTTAACATCATGACAATATACCAATGTCTGCTATTTCTTCAACCTGAAACTAAGCCACCCAGACCGTTCGAGTTCGTCTGTATCAAGTATCTGCAAGACATGACTAAATCCAGTTGTGAATGAAGTATTCTCCGTGACTTCTGAAACACTTACCCCTAGGAAGACAAGCCGACGAGTACCTCTGTCTTAAATGCCTAGTGTGTGTGCTCAGAGAGTAACGAAACGAAGAGGAACGCCATTCTTTCCCACGATAGCGCCCGGTCGCCTATTTCGAAACTGGTCGCTAAGACGGTTCACTGACTACGCTGCGAAATGCTACAGCAACGGCCTTCAGCGCTTATATGTCCCGCCGTGTAACTTTCACATTTTTGCCCTCTTAATGGAAGAAGTTGCACCAGAAGAGGAACGAAGACGCTTCGGAGTTGCAGTGGAACCTGTCATTATACTTGCCAAGTAGGCTCGTTAATTCCTGCATTATTCCTGCTCTACAGCTAAACCTTCACTACACTCTGCTAGAGAAATTATGTTTTGTGGGACAGGGTACTTTGACAGTCAGTGTCACTGTTCCAAAAGCGAATGGTTCGCGGAAAGAACGATTGCTGGTAAGCCTCTGTGTCGGCTCCAGTCTCTCTAATTTGACCTTCATGGCCTTTTCGCGAAATGTACGTACGGGGAAGCAATATGCTGGCTGACTCTTCTAACAACATACGCTCTCAGAACTTAAAACAGTAAACCCTGCTGTCATGCGGAACGCCTCTCTTGTAGTGTCTGCCACTGTAGTCGGCTGCTCAGCTCCGTGATGCTCTCGACCTTACTAAATGAACATGTAAAAAAACCCGCTGCTCTTCTTTGGACCTTCTCTCTTTCCTCTATCAAACCTACATGGTACGTGTCCCAGACGACGAGCAATATTGAAGTATTGGTGAAACGAGGATTTTGTAAGCTACATTACTGGCCATTAAAACTGCTACACCAATAAGAAATGCAGATGATAAACGGGTATTCATTGGACAAATATATTATACTAGAACTGACATGTGATTACATTTTCACGCAATTAGGGTGCATAGTATCTGGGAAATCAGTATCCAAAACAACCACCTCTGGCCGTAATAACGGCCTTGATGCGCCTGGGCATTGAGTCAAACAGAGTTTGGATGGCGTGTACAGGTACAACTGCCCATCCAGCTTCAACACGATACCAAAGTTCATCGAGAGTAGTGACTGGCGTATTGTGACGAGCCTGTTGCTCGGCCACCATTGATCAGACGTTTTCAATTGGTGAGAGATCTGGAGAATGTGCTGGCCAGGGCAGTAGTCGAACATTCTCTGTATCCAGAGAAGCCCGTACAGGACCGGCAACATGCGGTCGTGCATTATCCTGCTGAAATGTAGGGTTTCGCAGGGATCGAATGAAGGGTAGAGCCACGGGACATAACACATCTGAAATGTAACGTCCACTGCTGAAAGTGCCGTCAGTGCTAACAAGAGGTGACCGAGACGTGTAACCAATGGCACCCCATACCATCACGGCGGGTGATACCCCAGTATGGCGATGACGAATAGACACTTCCAAGGTGCGTTCGCCGCGATGTCGCCAAACACGGATGCGACCATCATGATGCTGTAAACAGAACCCGGATTCATCCGAAAAAATGACGTTTTGCCATACGTGCACCCAGGTTCGTTGTCGAGTACACCACCGCAGGCGCTCCTGTCTGTGATGCAGCATCAAGGGTAGCCGCAGCAATGGTCTCGGAGCTGATAGTCCATGCTGCTGCAAACGTCGTCGAACTGTTCGTTCAGATGGTTGTTGTCTTGCAAATGTCCCCATATGTTGGCTCAGGGATCGAGACGTGGCTGCACGATCCGTTACAGCCATGCGCATAAGATGCCTGTCATCTCGAATGCTAGTGATGCGAGGCCGTTGGGATCCAGTACGGCGTTCCGTATTAGCCTCCTGAACCCACCGATTCCATATTCTGCTAACAGTCATTGGATCTCGACCAACGCGAGCAGCAAAGTCGCGATACGATAAACCGCAATCGCGATGGGCTACAATCCGATCTTTATAAAAGTCGGAAACGTGACGGTACACATTTCTCTTCCTTACACGAGGCATCACAACAACGTTTCACCAGGCAACGCCGCTCAACTGCTGTTTGTGTATGAGAAATCGGTTGGAAACTTTCCTCACGTCAGCGCGTTGTAAGTGTCGCGACCGGCGCTAACCTTGTGTGAATGCTATGTAAAGCTAATCATTTGCATATCACAGCATCTTCTTCCTGTTGGTTAAATTTCGCGTCTGTAGCACGTCATCTTCGTGGTGTAGCAATTTTAATGGCCAGTAGTGTACTTCGTTCGAGAGGGGATTACACCTCCTGAAGATTGTTCTGTGAATTTAGTCGGCCTTTAATGCCATCAATTTAATGTGGCTGTTCCGCTTTAGATCCGTGCGCATATCCCTGTATATTTGATGGATGTGAGTCCTTCCAGAGATTGTTGGGAAATCGTGTAATCAAACATCAAGGGTATTTCCGTGAATCCATTCGGAATAACATTTGTTTATGTTGAGGGTCAACTGACAATCCCTGCACCAAGCATCAGTCCTCTGCTGGTCTTCCTCAATTCGCTTCAATATTTTAGCTTTTCAAATGGTTCAGATGGCTCTGAGCACTATGGGACTGAACAACTGAGGTCATCAGTCCCCTAGAACTTAGAACCACTTAAACCTAACGTAAGGACATCACACACATCCATGCCCGAGGCAGGATTCGAACTTGCGACCGTAGCAGTGGCGCGGTTCCAGACTAGCATTTCAGCTCCTTTATATAAAGCATCATCGTCTTCGAATAGCCTCCTTGGGATGCACTTGACTACATGTCGGTTATTGTAACTTCAAAATGGCTCTGACACACTTCTGTCCCGCAATGCACTGTATTTGGACCAACAGTCAGGCTGAAGTACTAACAGGTGTAGCGCAGAGGCTTCTGGGCTCATATTCAGGAAATGCTAGTTTTTAAATCTGTGTTAAATGTCCCACATCCAAGTTTCAAATGGTTACGCGAAGTCACTTAATGCAAGTTTTCTTCAAGACGCACACACTGTCACGTACCCCTGTCACTTTCATTTTTGCTGAAGTCTTAGCAGTTCCGAATCTCTCGAATGTAAACAACTGAAAGTGAAAGTGTGAAGCGATGTTTTGTGTTTAGTCTTGTGTTCTTTGTACCAGACGAGGGTACTCTCAGCATGAATGTAAGTAAAGACATCACCGTGATGGTGTAAAAATACAACTCACTTGAAGTGCACATTGACATAAATCACTCTCTCCGTAAAGGAATAAATTTCTGTATATAACCTCACTGGCCTACTCAGCAAATAGATCTTATCACGCTCGAAAAGAATCTATAATTAAATTTAATGTAAATACAGCTGTAATGCAGCTGACGACGCTAGCATGCTGCCGAAAAGTGTCGTGCGGTAAATATTTGTAAGACCTACTGAGACAGAAAACTTATTTCATAAATATTGTAATAAAGACGCTGACCGCAACAAAATTCCTTAGAAGGGTAAATTTAGAATAGTTGTGATGTTGACATAATACAGTTTAACGACTAGTGACAAAAATACCCCCGTTCTGGGTCCAGATTCGGGGGGAAATTATGGAAATGAAGATGTCAGGGCGCGTTAAGTAACTAACTCTGAGTAGCCTGAGAAACAAGAAGCCACAAGCTGATGAGTAGAAAGTTGAGAGACAGAGTAGCTGCCTAAATACCGCGCTCGTAGTCACGGCGGAGCGTGCTCAGAAAGTATCACGCGCCCTTTGAGCCAACCACAGAGCCGGTGTTGTTTCTATGTCTGCGATACCCGACTCTGCTCTCCCACGTAGACACAGGTAGAATGGCCGTACAATAAAGCTGTCGATCATCGGAGAAATACACTACTGGCCATTAAAATTGCTACACCATGAAGATGACGTGCTACAGACGCGAAATTTAACAAACAGGAAGAAGATGCTGTGATACACAAATGATTAGCTTTTCGGAGCATTCACACGACGTTGGTGCCGGTGGCGACACCTACAACTTGCTGACATGAGGAAAGTTTCCAACCGATTTCTCATACACAAACAGCAGTTGACCGGCTTTGCCTGGTGAAACGTTGTTGTGATGCCTCGTGTAAGGAGGAGAAATATGGAACTTCACGTTTCCGACTTTGATAAAGGTCGGATTGTAGCCTATCGCGATTGCAGTTTATCGTTCGCGACATTGCTGCTCGCGTTGGTCGGGACCCATGACTGCTAGCAGAATGTGGAATCGGTGGGTTCAGGAGGGTAATACGGAACACTGTGCTGGATCCAAACGGCCTTGTATCACTAGCAGTCGAGATGACAGGCATCTTATCCGCATGGCTGTAACGGATCGTGCAGCCACGTCTCGATCCCTGAGTCAACAATGGGGACATTTGCAAGACAACAACCATCTGCACGAACAGTTCGACGACGTTTGCAGCAGCATGGACTATCAGCTACGGTTACCCTTGACGCTGCATCACAGAAAGGAGTGTTTGCGATGGTGTACTCAACGACGAACCTGGGTGCACGAATGGCAAAACATCATTTTTTCGGATGAATCCAGGTTCCGTTTACAGCATCATGATGCTCGCATCCGTGTTTGGTGACATCGCTGTGAACGCACATTGGAAGCGTGTATTCGTCATCGCCATACTGGCGTATCACCCGGCGCGATGGTATGGGGTGGTATTGATTACACGTCTCGGTGACCTCTTGTTCGCGTTGACGGCACTTTGGACAGTGGACGATACATTTCAGATGTGTTACGACCCGTGGCTCTACCCTTCATTCGATCCCTGCGAAACCCTACGTTTGAGTAGGACAATGCACGACCGCATTTTGCAGGTCCTGTATGGGCCTTTCTGGATACAGAAAATGTTCGACTGCCGCCCTGGCCAGCACATTCTCCAGATCTCTCACCAAGTGAAAACGTCTTGTCAATGGTGGCGGAGCAACTGGCTCGTCACAATACGCCAGTCACTACTCTCGATGAACTGTGGTATCGTGTTGAAGCTGCATGGGCAGCTGTACCTGTACACGCCATCCAAGCTCTGTTTGACTCAATGCCCAGGCGTATCAAGGCCGTTATTACGGTCAGAAGTGGTTGTTCTGGGTACTGATTTCTCAGGATCTATGCGCCCAAATTGTGTGAAAATGTAATCACAAGTCAGTTCCAGTATAATATATTTGTCCAATGAATACCCGATTATCATCTGCATTTCTTCTTGGTGTAGGAATTTTAATGGGCAGTAGTGTAAATATTTCATACAGTCAACGGCGACTATGATGTCTTTTAAGAAATATTGTATGACCGTGAATCCCAATCTTGAGAAGTTAATGAAATGTGAGTAGTGAGCATTGTTTCTTGTGCAGTATCCGGAGGGATTACACGGTAATATATAGATCTGAGCCATGAAGAATTTCGCGAGGGGCGCCGTACTAGGGCAGGTGGGTGCGCTGGAACCTCTCGCGGAAGTGGGAGCCGGCGCGCTGGAGAAAGCTGTCCCCAGCCTTACACACGCCGCGGCCTCCGTGACTCGCCCCTGCCCTTCTGTTTCTTCCTGCGCGGCGAACGCCCGGTCACTCTGTTCTATTGTCGCCAGAGAGTTTCCTCGCCCGGCAGTGCTTCAGATACCCGCTCTGTCCTCTTCTTTAGCCTTCGGGGCAATGATGCGCATCTGGAACTATTGGCGTAAAGGTCCGGCTGCCTCGATTTTAACCGTCCAGTCGACATTGTCGTTCGCCTTTCATCCATTACACCGACACACCAGACGCTCTCTCTGGGAGCCCGCATCTCGTGGTCGTGCGGTAGCGTTCTCGCTTCCCACGCCCGGGTTCCCGGGTTCGATTCCCGGCGGGGTCAGGGATTTTCTCTGCCTCGTGATGGCTGGGTGTTGTGTGCTGTCCTTAGGTTAGTTAGGTTTAAGTAGTTCTAAGTTCTAGGGGACTGATGACCTAAGATGTTAAGTCCCATAGTGCTCAGAGCCAGAGCCTCTCTCTGGGACTCACAACTCACTAGCCTGATTCTCTACTTCATTCTTCAAAAATTTCGTGACGTTAAAGGGTCATCATCATCATCATCATCATCATCAGTGTTCTGCCTAAAAGCAGGTTTCCACATGGTAGTTCTCCAGGCTGTCCGGTCTTCTGTCATCCTCTGCAGGTTTGCATAATTTCCTCTTCCCTTTATGTCGTCTATCATCTTGTATCTCCTTCTTCCTCTCAGTCTTCTCCCACAAACCAGTCCTTCCAAAGCATCTACTAGCAAGCACTCCCTTCTCAATGAATGTCCCAACCAGTTCTTTTTCCTTTCTCTTACAACCTTCAGCAGACATCTCCTCTCACCAATCCTTTCCAATACTCTATCATTACTCACTCTTTCCATCCAGCTTATTCTCTCCATTCTCCTCCACATCCACATCTCAAATGCTTCTAACCTTTTTTCATCCTCTCATCTCAGCATCCACGTTTCTGCCCCATATAGTGCCACACTCCAGACAAAACATTTGCCAAGCCTTTTCCTTAGTCCTTTATCTAATTTGCCACATAAGAGTCTCCTCTTTCTCTTGAATGCCTCCTTCGCTATGGCAATTCGAGTTTTCACCTCCTGGTGACATCTCAAGTCTTCAGTTATTGTGCTTCCGAGATATTTAAGTTCACTTACTTGGCTAATGGTACATTGTCCTATTTTAATATTGTACAGTCTGCGTCTTGTACTGATGACCATACTCTTTGTTTATGCTGTGTTTATTTGCATCCCATATTCCACACAAGCTTCATTCAGATCTTTCAGCATGTTATTCACGTTAAAGGGTGACAACGGAAAAAACGTCAATTAGTTACGAACTACGGCGTGCACACACTTTATTCAGTATGTAAATGTCACTACAGGTAATCGAGTTTAGGTCGTGACATGTTCGATATGCCTGGCATAATTAGCGATTAATAGCGAAATTCTGCATGACCTGCTGAAGTGTTGGAACATCGATGCTGTGGACGTCCTCCTGAACCGCTGTTTTCAGCTCGGCAATGGTTTTGGGATTATTCATGTACACCTTGTCTTTAATATAGCCCCACAAAAAGGAGTCCATGTATTCAGATCCGGAGAATATGGCGGGCAATCCAGGCCGTTGCCAATGGCCCCCGAGTACCCCAGAGCCACATTGCGGTCCCCAAAGTGCTCCTCCAGGACATGAAACACTCTTCTGCGTCGATGGGGTCGAGCTCCGTCTTGCATGAACCACATCTTGTCGGAATAAGGGTCACTTTGGATAATGGGGATGAAATCATCTTCCAAAACCTTCACGTACCGTTCGGTAGTCACTGTGGCATCAAGGAATGTCGCACCGATTATTCCGTGACTGGACACTACACACCAGACAGTCACCCGTTGAGGGTGAAGAGACGTCTCGATCGCCAAATGCGGATTCTCAGTCCCCCGTATGAGCCAATTTTGCTTATTGAGCCGGTCGGTGTTGCCGTGCGGTTCTAGGCGCTTCGGTCGGGAACCGCGTGACCGCTACGGTCGCAAGTTCGAATCCTGCTTCGGGCATGGATGTGTGTGATATCCTTAGGTTGGTTAGGTTTAAGTAGTTCCAAGTTCTAGGGGACTGGTGACCTCAGATGTTAAGTCTCATAGTGCTCAGAGCCATTTGAACCGCTTTTTTTTTTTTTGTCGAAGGCATCCAAATGAGAGTGGGCTTAGTCGCTAACCCAAACAAGACTAATTCTCATCATGCCCGCGGTCAACAGTGCAGTTTGAACGTCCTAACGCAAACCGTTCAGGAATTATGACGATTTTATTTCATATAGTTCAATATTTGTCACTCTGTACATAATGAGACGACGCAATGATGAGGCACTGGACATTGAAACGGTTTGGTAGAAGACGTGCAAGAGACCTATAAGACAATTTTGCCGTCAGAGATTGTTGAAGATGTTGCAGCCAACAATAACTTAAAATGGTCTACGGTAGAAATTATTCATAGTATCAAAAAATGAACTATACAATTATTCCTTATGTAAGGCCTGAGACAATGACTGCGAGATTAGAATCCAAACACTCAACAAAGTTTCATTACTCACGAAATGTTTCCTTATCTTTTGACCAGGAAAAGAATCCTTGTGTACTTCCAATAACTGATGATAGCGATGTTATCCTGCAAGGTATCTCTCAGGAAAATGCACAGCTCCCGGAGTTGGCGATTAGCGCCTACGTACGATATATCTATGACGTTGAACTTTTGATCATAATTTTCAGTGGCTGCTGGTCATAAAGTGCTACAGCACATCGTAGATAGTGCACTGAAATTATGCAATTACTCTCTGAATGCGAGGTAAAAATCACACTAAATTTATGTCATTTCTCTACGAATGCAACCGAGAACTGCACTAAAATTACGCCATTTCTCTCGAACTGGCTTGAGGTATGTAAACAAAATGGACGAAAAGCTGTTTTGTAGCGCTCCCTTTGCGACAGCAAGAAATCAAAGCCGAGTGCTGAAATGATTGCCAGCCACGCTACAATCAACGCAGAGAAGGGACGCAGCCGTCTGTTTTATACTACGCATGCTCAGACGTGGCATCAACCCTTCCAGCACTATAAACGCTACATTACTCACAGCACCAGGTCAGTATTTTTCTCTGAAACTGCGTGTAGCGTAGTGTCTCCAAGCTGGTCGTAGGTTATGTCCCAAAATTAAACAGCACAGAGACAGAAGTGATGACACTTTCTGCAGGACCTGACCATCATTTTGCAGGACAATGCTCAAGCACGTACAGTTCAAGCCGTTACTCATTTGTTTGACTGATGGGGCTGCTAAGTGCTGTACCGCCTACTGCACTCCCATGACTTAAGCCCTCGTGAGTTCAACTCGACTTCTAAACAGAAGGAAACACCTCACGTCATTCGCTTCAGAACTGCTACAAATTCGTCGGGCAATAGCCCGCGCTGCTCGAACTGTCATCACAACTGGCACTGCTAAGAGTATCCTACGACTTCCACATCGCTGTCAACGGGTTATACACAACGCTGGTGACTACTTTGGAGGTGAGTAAAACTTGAAACACGTATCTATTTTGTACGAGCTGTAAAGAAATAGTTGCCACTTTTAAAGTTCCAACGCTCGTATAATTTTCTGCGGTTGCGGTAAGTATTCGTTTGCACCTAAATAGGTACTTATTATATTGGTAAGTGAAGAAAGCAAGCAATTTGGTATTTTTTTAAGTTAGTGTGAATTTCTTTCTGGTGGCTATTATCCACTCCCTAACCTTCCTGTTCCAGTTATCGGTCACGGGGACAGACGGGCTACACTCGTAATGAGTCGGCAATTACAGGCAGCTATAAGAAAAGCGTAGCATTCTCCGCAATGCTACGTGTTGGCATTGAGGTTTCTTTTTTGTTTCCAACGGTCGTGTTGTGCTGGCAATAATAGGTGAAGAAAACACCGCAGTGGCCTGTTGGTATCGAACGATCTGAAGAACACGGTAGCCTGCAGGACAGTACTCCATGTAGCGAGTCCTCAGGAGTGTCTTCTTCTAGCGCACATCTTTCTTCCCATAGACAATAATAATGATTTTTATTTCACCCTGTTCCCTTGAATAACAAAGAGATATTCTAAATAAATGAGGAACAAAGCCTAGATCGTAACTCAGAGACGCCGCTTGTGTGTATCTAACAGCAGTTTTCTTCTTTACGGTTCTGAAAGACCTTGTCGTCGCATTAAATACGAAGAAAGAACAAACAGCCTACATTCACATAACTGATTCGCGTCGATGGGTTACGGATACCTAGTTATAGTCCTTTTACTCCACTTCGTTCGATTTTTCTTGTTCAATTTAAAGCCGTTCTCGAAACCTTGTCTCCTTTTTTTAAAAAAAATAAAAAATATTTCTTACAAACCGAATTCGCACACGCCCCGCCACAGACAGATGTATGCGTTTGTTACGAAGACGGAACATGTTATGTGAGTACACCAAGAGACGTCGCTCGTGAAATCTATTTCGCCGCTATGATGTAATCAAACGCTAATTAGGAACTCTTCGATAGCGATTGTATGTAATCGATATATTTTGTGAACTCCTATGTCTGATATGATCTGAACAATTTTGCAGTTAACTAACAGAAACGTTTTCACTAAATCTGATACTACTTACGTAAGACTTGTGTGCAGTAAGTTAAAAACTTTCAATGCCAGTTACGTAAATATGAAGCCTTTTCGCTTACAATTTTAGTATACGTCAGTGTGTCATGAGGTGTCGGTTGTGGTAAAGAGATAGGTTAGGACTGTTGCAAGGATAGACACGTTTGTGCACTTGTGCGGACTTTTACTTTCTGTGAACGTTGGTTTATAATTGTGAAACAGTTTGCTTGTTTTCTATAAAAATCGCAGGAGACGAAATCATGGGAACTTCTTATTACTTAAAAACAGGAGCTACCGTCATAACGCAAATTAAACTTTCTGTGTAATTGCTTTGAAATGACAAAGCCTTTTCGAATAATCTGCCGGCCAGGGTGGCCGAGCGGTTCTAGGCGCTACAGTCCGGAACCGCGCTACCGCTACGGGACTGATGACCTCAGATGTTAAGTCCTATAGTACTTAGAGCCATTTGAACCATTTTTTTTCGAATAATCTTACCCCAAAAGTGACTAAAAAGTGAACATGAAACCAGCTAAGTGCCAGATTTTATAACTTATCAATTCGGGCACGACTGTATTCACTCTTATGCACACTGTCAAATATCTCTAAACCTGACGTGTCGTTGGAAACATAATCGCTATTGAAAGAGCACGTCATATCGTTCACTGCGAAACTAGTCCTCCCTCTCCTCTCCCCCCTAGCTTCTATCTTGTTACGATCTTTTACTGGGTACACAGTACTTCCAGTTTTCAATTTTGATTTTCTGAAAAACGCATACATCTTTATACAATTAGATAGAAAAGGATAAAGTGAGAAGCTTTAAACGAATGTGTCCCAAAAAGGACTGGTCACCAGACAACTGCACTGCTCTGCAACATTTGCGGAGCTACGGGGGCTGTTCGGAAAGTAAGGAATGGTCGGTCGCGAAATGGGAAATACAGTGAAAAATCCGATGAAGTTTGCACTGGTGTGCAGGGCAGTTTCTCTAGTATGCCCGTCGATCGCATTACGCCGTTCTTTTTAGTTCTGAACACACAGGGAGCACATAAAGGTACCTAGAACAGTAGTGTCTCCCGCCAGGTACGAGCGCCAGGTGAGAAATTTCGCCTGGAGCTATGCAGCCAACATTACATAACTGTCGTGCGTTTTCTTCTTCAAGAAAATTCTCAGCCGCATTCTGCAGGGGCAATGATGATACTCCTGCATCGTTTTCAATTGGAAATGTTTGATTACCCACAATACAGCCCGTAATTGTCTCCCTCTGAGTTTCATCTCTGCTCAAACGAACCACTGGCTATGAAGACAACATTTTGGCACAGACAACGAGCTGTAGGCCAGCATAGAGAATTGGCGGAAAGCACTGACGGCTGCCTTCTGTAACGAGGGTATTGGAAAGTTGGTACAACGCTACGGCAAACGTCTAAGTCGGATCAACGACTACTGAGATAAGTAGCTGGAAGTTGTAGCAAACTGTTGCATATAAAACAGTTTTGATTTTCACTGTGTTTTCCGTTTCGCGACCTATCGTTCCTTACTTTCCGAATAGCCCTCGTATCTAGTGTCCTCAATTTCTGCCATTTCTGTTCCAAATGTTTTTAAAAAAATATTTAAAAGACAAAATGTAATAAAAATACATAGTTACAACGGTCTCTCTAACTACTAAAATAGTCCAGTGTTTATTTAAACAAGGGGAAGATTCCAATTGAAGATCGCGCTAATTAAAATACTAATAGCATTTCATTTTATGAAAAATAAAGCCAATGCTAATATTACCATAGAAGTTACACGTTATAGGTATACATCCCAAGCTGAGTGCATAATTAACTCGTCCAAATTGGCTTACATTGTGGAACTAACTTACATGGCTACAAGCATAAACCAGTGTTACGATCCCAGGGAAAAAGTAATGTACAAATGGCTTACAAAATCTTACTCTTGTTTATAGAAACTGATCTAACCTCATTTGGTGTTAACAATAAGACAGACCCATGCACTGTAAGTCACTCCTGGGAGAACACGCGAGAACAAAATTGAGAGCTCATGAACCAAGCGCGAGAAATACACTCTCGAACGTAACTGGAGAGTAAGGCAAACTTGCTGGTTGCGCTGTTATATTTAAGCACCTGTTAAATGTCCTCAGTACGTCGGAGTTAAGTAAAGTAGAATGTAGCCGAATTATACTCTTCTTAAAAAAAAAAAAAAAAAAAGAAAAAAAGAAAAAAACACGAAGTGCCATGAAGGAAATATACGAATGGGAAGCAGATCGATAGATGAGATGTACATGTACAGACAAACAAATCATTACCTTTTCAGAAAAATTGATGAACAGGATGATTTTACAAGAGACAGATATTCATAAATTGAGGAAGTCTACAGTCAACGAGTGTCTGAACACCTCAGTACGAGCTCTAATTTCCCTCATCTTTGAATGGTGATCATTGCGCTACTGAGAGTTGGTGGTAATAATATATGCTTTACATCCTCGGCGAAGATCGGATTGCGGAATGTACTGAGCAGCCCCTTCCGTTTACCGCTTCCAAAGACCGGGCATTTATTTTGTACTCTGACATTAATGGGGATTTTCACCTTGTTATACGCAGTAGGTTACACTTACTAATATTGAGAACTGCCAGTTATTACACCACGCATATATTTTCTGCAAATCCTCATTGATTTGTTCACAACTTTCGTGTGATACTACTTTCCTGTAGACTACAGCATCATAGGCAAACAGTCTAATGCCGCTGTCAGTACCATCAATTGTAAAAAGCAGCGGACCTATTACGCTTCCCTGTGGCACACCTGAAGTTATGCTTGTTTCAGTCGAAGTCTCCCCATTCAAGACGACATACTGCTCTCTGTCTGTTAGAAAACTTTCTACTCAACCGCATATGTCATCGGACAGACCGTAAACGCGCACTTTTTGGAGCAAGCGACAGTGCGGAACTGAGTCGAACGCCTTTCGGAGGTCGAGGAACATGGTAACAACCTGGGAGCCGGTATCTAGAGCCTGTTGTACATCATGCACAAAGAGGGCCAGCTGTGACTCGCATGACCGCTGTTTCATAAAACCGTGCTGGTTTCTGCAGATGAGCTTCTCAGAGTCTAGAAACGTCATTATGTGTGAACACAAAATTTGTTCCATGATTCTACAACAAATCGACGGCAGTGAAATTGGCCCGTAATTATGTGGATCCGATTTTTATAGATTGGTATGACCTGGGCCTTCTTCCAGTCCCGTGTAACTTTCCGCTGTTCCAGTGATCTCTGATAGATGATGGATAAGAATGGTGCTATATTTGTAGCATAGTTAACATGGGAGTGAGACAGGGTTGTTGCCTATCCCCGATGTTATTCAATGTGTATATTGAGCAAGCAGTAAAGGAAACAAAAGAAAAATTTGGAGTAGGAATTAAAATCCATGGAGAAGAAATTACAACATTAAGGTTCGCCGATTCTGTCAGAGACAGCAAAGGACCTGGAAGAGCAGCTGAACGGAATGGACAGTGTCTTGAAAGATGAACATCAACAAAAGCAAAACGAGGATAATGGAATGTAGTCGAATTAAGTCGGGTGATGCTGAGGGAATTAGATTAGGAAATGAGACACTTAAAGTAGTAAAGGAGTTTTGCTATTTGGGGAGCAAAATAACTGATGATGGTCGAAGTAGAGAGGATATAAAATGTAGACTGGCAATGGCAAGGAAAGTGTTTCTGAAGAAGAGAAATTTGTTAACATCGAGTATTGAGTTAAGTGTCAGGAAGTCGTTTCTGAAAGTATTTGTATGGAGTGTAGCCACGTTTGGAAGTAAAACATGGACGATAAATAATTAGGACAAGAAGAGAATAGAAGCTTTTGAAATGTGGTGCTACAGAAGAATGCTGAAGATTAGATGGGTAGGTCACGTAACTAATGAGGAGGTATTGAATAGAATTGGGGAGAAGAGAAATTTGTGGCACAACTTGACTAGAAGAAGGGATCGGTTGGTAGGACATATTCTGAGGCATCAAGGACAGAAATCGTAGAGGGAGACCAAGAGATGAAAACACTAAACAGATTCAGAAGGATATAGGCTGCAGTAGGTACTGGGAGATGAAGAAGCTTGCACAGGATGCAGTAGCATGGAGAGCTGCATCAAATCAGTCTCTGGACTGAAGACCACAACAACAACAGTCAGCATATAATGTTACGGGGATACCGTCTGGTCCATATCCCTTCCTGGCGCCTAAGGATCTTAACTGTTTTACAATCCCAGATACACTAAGCACTATGTCAGCCATCCTTGCGTTTGATCGATAATTGAAAGGGGGTCTCTACCGCAAACGAGTTTTTGAAAGCTGGGTTTGGAATTTCGGTCTTCTGTTTATCATCATCGGTTACATTACCCGCACTGTCAGCTAGAAAAAGTACTGAATTATTTGTAGCGTTGATAGATTTTACGCACGACCAAAATTTTTTGGGGTTGGTGCAGCGCTGAACTCCCCTTCCCCTTGCTGAAACTGTCCGACAAGACCTGGGCCACGCTTTCCGCCGGGCTGGACAGACTGCTGGATTCCAGTCGGCGTTTGTCCGAGAGCGGGAGCAGTCCGTGGCGTGGTATGGCGTGGGCGACGCCGGCCACCCACCCGCAACCTTTACGTAAGGCGTGTTCCGGACCTGCCCGGCGCCTTCGCATCGGATCGCAGCCTCGGCTGGTCCCGAAAGCAACAGCGACACAAACACCCACCCACCCACCCACCCACCCACACACACACACACACACACACACGCACGCTCCAGCCGCCCCATATCTACAGCGCACATCACACCTCTACAGCGGCACGTACTCCGCCGCTACTTGCTATCTCCCCTCGCGCACCTCGCAAGCGCCTCTTACATAACTGTAACACGCGCTGACATTTAACTGCGGGGTGCAGCGTAAATGTGAGCCCGCGTCGCGTGCCGGTACTGCAACCAACCAGCTTTTAATAACGGAGACTCCCGTTAAAATCTCTCGCATCTCTTGTTGTTGTGGTCTTCAGACCGAAGACTGGTTTGGTGCAGCTCTTCACACTAACCTGTGCAAGACTCCGCATCTCTGCAAAACTACCGGAGTCTACAACAGTCTGAACCTGCTTGCTTTGCTGAAGCCTTCCTCCGGTTTTCGTTCGACCTCCTGCGGGAATCTAAAATTAGCGAGCACGAAGGACACGGACGTGGTTGCGCGTAGGTGGCGCTGGATGGGTTAGAGAGCCTGTACACATAGAGATTGGCCATAAGTCAACTTGCCTGTGATTGGTTGGTTAGCTTTGGCGCCATTTTTCCGCCAAACGCCTCTCGCGCTTCCTATGTTCGCCGTTCTTTTCAGTTGAATTGAAGTTCAGAGGACTTTTAGAAACGATTAAAAGGCATTTCAATTATTGAGAAACTTGTTATGCGTTGTGCATGCATGTTCGATTTAGTTGTATACGGTTTTTGGTACGTAATTAGCGTTTGCGATCTTAAATACGAGTTGAAATAATGAAGCGTTTCGAGATGAAGTCGGTAGGCCTACATATTTGAAGTAAATGCGTTAGTAATTGTACAGTATTGTTTTTGACATCTGTAATTCGTTCTGCAGACGTTCGTAAACGATGCCAGGTTGTGCTGCATTTGGCTGTTCCAATAGAGGCGAGGTGGATTTCGCATGTTAACATTTCCACGCAATGAAGAAAAACGAAAGCAGTGGGCAGTGGCAGCCAACAGGGCTGACATAAATCAAACGGGAGCCTTGTGGAAACCAATCAAGCACCCTTACTTATCCGAAGGAAGTCGTTTTTGCTTTTTACTACATATTAAAACAACTTGCAATATACGTAGTTGCCGGCCGAAGTGGTCGTGCGGTTAAAGACGCTGCAGTCTGGAACCGCAAGACCGCTACGGTCGCAGGTTCGAATCCTGCCTCGGGCATGGATGTTTGTGATGTCCTTAGGTTAGTTAGGTTTAACTAGTTCTAAGTTCTAGGGGACTAATGACCTCAGCAGTTGAGTCCCATAGTGCTCAGAGCCATTTGAACCATTTTTTGAATATACGTAGTTAAATTTGAAAACAGACCTGTAAATTGGCTGTGTGAAAATTACTATAACACATTATTCTTATAAACATAGAATTAAAATGGGATTGTGTATCTAACGTGTAAGAATTTTACTAAGCTGCAGACGTCATAATTACGTCCTTCAGTGTCATAACGGGCTTTCTTTTTTTTTTTTAACAGTACTGTATTGAAGATTTCCACGAGTGTCATTTGATTTCTAGGCCACTGTTAGTAATTCCAGGTAATCTGACTGTAGTTTTATAACTATCTCTAGATTTTAAACATGGCCGAAACACCGTTTGAAATTCTTCACGATAAAGGATGACAGCCAAAACAGTTGCAGGATAAAAATTTTATTAAAATTCTTGACCAAGGTTTCGGTATATATAAATGTACCTTCATCAGAAGTAAACAATCTAAAATTACATCATGCAATGGAGATTAATAAAACAATTGTGCCAAAGGCGTGCTTTTGATTCGGTGAGTGTGTACTGCACGACTTCACTACTGGCCATTCAAAAGTCCCGCCCGCAGTTTGGCAGAAAAATGGCCGCCGTATCGTCCGCTTGGCCACACTCTCCCTATACTGGCTCTCTAGCGTGTCGAGGTAGTTCGCGCATTGCGACAGACACTGTGAAGTGGACGCAATTTCCCAGTAACCAGGAGATCTCGGATTCCAGTCCCGGTCCGACACACATGTTCTTCCGCCGCTGCTGATTCCTCATGAAGTTCCGATACAGCTGATGTTCTCAGTTCCTTTCCTTTCTCCCTCCTCCACCTCCAGTTTACATACGAAGTAATCGTGTGAGGTCGAGTCGCGAGTCGTCCGTGAACAGTCCGAGAGCATCACCCGCGAAAGTTAAGTTCCGCATTCGAGTCTCTCTGTGCGGCGTCTAGTTTTAATCTGCCAATAACGTCCTGTAAGTAACGTAATTAGCCGAAGAACATTTGTACAGCCTATATGAACACACTTGGCAGGATTTCCACAGCCACTTAAGGGGAGCCGGAGGTGCCTATGCTGCCCTTGTTAAAATCACTAAGTTTGAGGAACATTTATGAATAAACTACCAAATAGAAAAATTTGAATTTTTTTATAAATATAGAGTGGTTTAGTATTGCAGTTATGACAGAGGGATTTTGGAGTATCTTTCCTAGTTTCCTTCCAATTATTTTTTTAATTAATGACCCAAATTTTTTTACAAATAATTGCTTTATAATTAAACTGAAATGAAACTACTGAACATATTGCCAAATGGCTGTGTTACAATGTAAGTGTGACCACAAGGAGTGCTGTATAAAAATTTCATCTCTCTAGCTTGAGTAGATTTTGAGAAAATGTTCCTTATATTCGAAAAATTCTAATTTACGGCAAATGGCTATCAAAGTTTCTCAATACATTCCTGCACCATAGGATGGATTATCAGGGTCTTCTTCTTCATCCTCCAAAAAGCTTCCTCTTCTGTCTTCTTTTCTGGCCTGTTGTTCCATCATACTTCATATGCCTTTCTCTTCTTTCTGCTCCTCTTATCCTTTCTCTGGCAATATTTCTTAGTGCTCGTACAGTGTTCACCCCAGCTGTAAATCCTAATGCCTTCAGAACTTCACACTTCACACTGTTCCCTTGGTTGTAGTTTGCTATTGCATCATAAATGCCAAAGTGCAGTGTTTTTATGCTTACAAACACCCTTTTAGGAATGACTTTCCAAATCAAATTGTTTACGCTCTCATTAGGATTCTGCGTCTTTCCGTGTAAACATTTGTGTAACAATTCTGGCTGTGCTAAGTCATGAAAAATTTGTTTTATTGTTCCCTCCTGATTCTTGTACATACTGCATATTACCCGCTTTACACAAGAAGTATAATACTACCAACAACAGGCGCAACACTGAACTAATTCGAAACGGTAAACAGCAAAGAGACGATGTTCCGCGCTCTTATTCATTGTAGTATCGCAACTTGGTATAAGTGTTAATTTTCTTTTCCCTACGTTTTTCCTCTTCTTATATACACGGTTACTAAAACGTGGCATCGTAACCAGACCAAAAGTGTACGACAATATTAAATGGAGCAAGATGTTCGAAATTCTGAGGAAAATAGGAGTAAGCTGTAAGGAAATACGGGTAATATTTGTCACAGAAAACAATGTAGCCAACCCTTGCACATTCGCTTTATGCGTAACATAAGGCGCTGTATGCGTAACAGGCCGAGAAAATCCCAAGCAGTTCGCCAGGAAGTCACGAGAGGGTGTTAGATGCATTCAGCGGCCGCCCATTTCCTCTGCAGGCGTGGGGGAAAATGGTAATAACTCCACTTGTAGGGCGAGTAGAACAATAATTCAAAGTTTACATTAAAGAGGAATGTTCCAATTAATTTTCGGTAGCAAAAAAAAAAAAAAATCGTAATTTTTTTGATTTGACCACCTCCGGCTCCCCTTAATTTCTTTGCAACCACAAATTCATGTTTGCCACATGTTGTGAATGTTATAAATAAGCGTAAAATTTCGGTTACTTTTACACCGATTAGCTCCGCACGGCGCCGGTGTAATCGCTTTACAGCGAGCGCCGGTCAGCGAGGTGTGAAACGTAATGTCGCCGTCCAGCGGGCGACTAATCAGTTTACTGCAGCCCCTGCCCACGACCTTGGGAGTATTACCGTAGCAGCTGCGCTCAAACGGGAAAACAGGAAGGTCGACAGGATCAAGGAGACACGCGCAAGCGAGAGCAGCAATAGCGGGCGTTTTGCTCTCACTTCACTGTCCCTGCCAGCTGTCAGCGGCACAGAAGGTCTAACCAATGGCCGTTTTACATACGCAGTTGACTAGTATTCAATCTCTCTACTGTAAGCTACTAGCTAGTTCATCAGCAACTCAGTGCTGTCTGCCTCCCGTTCGTGTGGGACAGTACCTAGGGAGCGCGCTTAGGCCGGTGACCGTACCAAACGACAGATTATTGCCGTAATATCGCCATTATATTACACTACTGGCCATTAAAATTGCTACACCAAGAACAAATGCAGATGATAAACGGGTATTCATTGGACAAATATATTATGTGATTACATTTTCACGCAATTTGGGTGCATAGATACTGAGAAATCAGTACGAAGAACAACCACCTCTGGCCCTAATAACACCCTACATACGCCTGGGCATTGAGTCAAACAGAGCTTGGATGGCGTGTACAGGTACAGCTGCCCAGGCAGCTTCAACACGATACCACAGTTCATCAAGAGTAGTGACTGGCATATTGTGACGAGCCAGATGCTCGGCCACCATTGACCAGACGTTTTCAACTGGTGAGAGATCTGGAGGATGTGCTGGTCAGGGCAGCAGACTAACACTTTCTGTATCCAGAAAGGCACGTACAGGATTTACAACATGCGGTCGTGCATTATCTTGCTGAAATTTAGGGTTTCGCAGGGATCGAATGAAGGGTAGAGCCAGGGGTCGTAACACATCTGAAATTTAACGTCCACTGCTGAAAGTGCCGTCAGTGCGAACAAGAGGTGACCGAGACGTGTAACCAATGGCACCCCATACCATCACGCCGGGTGATACGCCAGTATGGCGATGACGAATACGCGCTTCCAATGTGCGTTCACCGCGATGTCGCCAAACACGGATGCGGCCATCATGGTGCTGTAAACAGAACCCGGATTCATCCGAAAAAATGAGGTTTTGCCATTCGTGCACCCAGGTTCGTCGTCGAGTACACCATCGCAGGCGCTCCTGTCTGTGATGCGGCGGCAAGGGTAACCGCAGCCATGGTCTCCGAGCTGATAGTCCATGCTGCTGATATAAATTTTATTTATTTAAGCGGAATAAAATGAAACCACTATTTCCGTAAGGTTTTCGATACAGTTACGCAGTCTCGTTCAGCGACGAAAACACAAGCTTACCGAGTATCGAACGAGATTTCTGGTAGGATACAAGCTTCCTTGCAGACACAACTCAACAAGTCTCTCTTGACGGAATAATATCGACAAATGTAAAGGTAACTTCGAGAGCACTCCAAGGCAGCTTTACTCGACCGCTACTATTCAGGATTTTTATGAATGCTATAGTCCATAACGTGGGTGGCTCCCTGAGGCTATTCTTGATTCAAATGGCTCTGAGAACTGTGGGACTTAACATCTGAGGTCCCCTACAACTTAGAACTACTTAAACCTAACTAATCTAAGGACATCACACAAATCCATGCCCGTGCCAGGATTCGAACCTGCGACCGTAGCGGTCGCGCGGTTCCACTCTGAAACGCCAATGTTGTACACAACATCCTTTACTACCAAGATAGTGTCATCATCAAACAGAAATATTTTAGAGTTACACATAATACTAGGGGGCATATCATTTATATAAATAAGGAACAGGAGTGGCCCCAACACTGATCCCTGGGGCACCCCATTCAGACTCCACATCACAGCCGTTATCAACAATGTGAATAATGACCTTTTTCTGTCTGTTGCTAAAGTACTTTCCGTGTTCCATAATGGTCCAACTTCTAGAGCAATATTTTGTGATCAACATAATCAAATGCCTTACTTAATTAAAAAAATATGCCAAGCGTTCGAAACCTTTTGTTTAGCCCATTCGGTACCTCACAGAGATAAGAGAATATAGCATTGTCAATTGTTAAACGACTTCTAAAGCCGATCTCTAAATTTGATAGCAAATCATGTGATAAGAAATGATCAATTATCCTTACATACACAACATTTTCAATAACTTTTGCAAACACTGATGGCATAGAAATAGGTCTAAAAATTATCTACATTATCCCTTTCCCCTTTTTTATAAAGCGGCTTTACTACTGAGTACTTTAATAGCTCAGGAAACACCATTCCTAAAGGAGAAATTACAAATATGGCTAAATACTGGCCTAAAATGTACATCACAGTACTTTAGTATTCTCCTAGACACTCCATCATAACCATGAGAGTCCTTAGTCGTCAGTGATTTAATTATTGACTAAATCTCCCTCTTGTCTGTATCACAGAGCAGTATATATGGCACGTATGTCTATGAAGTGCATGATATTGTGGCCAGCAACGTATCCAGGCCTGTCGCCCATGGAATACATGTGGAACCAGCACTATCCCAGTGACAGTGGTATGCATGATATCAAGGACCATCTACCACAGCTGTGGACCAGCCTTCCTCAGGAGAGGATAGGACGGCGTTGTGACACCCTCCCCAACTGAATCGCTACTTGCTTCCACGCCAAGGGATGCAACTTCATATCGACACTGTCAAATTCTTTGCAAATTTCAGCCGATGTTGTAGTCACTAGGCAACGCCACATACCGCCTCACTCCGTGAAGTTTCGTTTCGTTTTCACCTCTCCTTCTGGGCGTCTCATTCTTTTTTGTCAGGCAGTGTATAATGATCTTGTTGTGATTGTCAGCTCGTGTTGATGTCCCATTGTCCCTATTTCCGAATCATTGGGTCCTCATACTCTGCCTTTTGCAAAACAGAAGGTATTTTTTTCTTTTTTCAATCAAACATGTTTTGATACGTATTTTGTCCTCATCTGTGAGTTTCTATTTATTTCTGTAAAAAATGTAATGCAAAGTTGATTGTTGTTTTTATATTTTAGATCCAGAACTATAACATGCGCGTATTTTTTACTTTGTAAACAATAGGATATCAATAATTGTTAGAAATATTCTTATTCATAGATTGCTGGCAGCTATGAAGTAGCTAGCGCAAATATAAGATGATCGATTTTCTACCGTCTTGGCGATCGGAGAAAACCACCAGTTGTATGAGAAATAATACATCTACGTCTATATATGCGCTCTGCAAGCCACTATACGGTGCACAGTGGAAGGTACTTAGTACCAGTATTAGAAACTTTCTGTTCTACTCCATTGGATTCTCGAGCAAGCAAAAATCGCTGTCTCTATGGATATTTTGAAACCTATTGTTTAAGGGAGCACTTTAAATCTGCGTTCACTACATTATTTAAGTACCTGTTATTTGATTTGGAGAAAGGAAGGAGAGAAATTAGGAAAATCACATCTCCTCTGACTAGGTAGAGGAAGGGGTATGATATATTAGCGGTCTGTCTCCACAGTAATCTCGTTCTGGCTTTGGTGGAATGAATTAAACAGTACTGTAGCCTATTGCACACATGTGTGGAATTCCGCGTTAACAGCCAGCTCTCGTCAATGGTTCTACGTGTGAGAATGACCCAACATATTTTCCTACTGACTTGCGCAATGTTAACACGCGGTAAAAAAAAAAAAAAAAAATAAAAAAAAAAAAAAAAGAGAGAGACTCCTTTGCAGTGTATTCCCGTTACGACAAGCTAGAATTTCCAGGCGGAACAGGTGTGGCCGATTTCATCACGGGAGCTGGGTACACTTATTGCTACGAGTTCACGGTCAGGCTAATTGAAATCTCGCGATATGACGAAAAAAGTAATTGCGCTACGCCGTTACTCGGAAAACTGGTCGGCGACTACGCTTAAACAATGTGGGTCAGGACGCGCGAGGCGTATACTAGGCCGCTTTTTGCGTAATGGGGTTTCTTTGTGGTCCCAGGAGAGAGAGATTACATATCCCTGAGTTGATCGAATCTCAGCACTCGTTCTTTTGGCAGTCTTTGGTGGGGAAGTGATGGCTCTGCACGAAAGCAGAGATTTCAAGGGTACGAGGCCATCGCGTAACGACTCCTATTATTCTAAACACTCACTTTGAATGTATAGATGTACATGTATGCCGGCCGCGGTGGTCGTGCGGTTCTAGGCGCTGCAGTCCGGAACCGCGGGACTGCTACGGTCGCAGATTCGACTCCTGCCTCGGGAATGTATGTGTGTGATGTCCTTAGGTCAGTTAGGTTTAAGCAGTTCTGAGTTCTAGGGGACTGATGACCACAGATGTTAAGTCCCATAGTGCTCAGAGCGATTTGTACATGTATGCAACCGAGAATACAGTACGCAGACAGGTAAACATTTCTTTCGTGCAAGCTTAACACGGTGTCGATTGAGATATAAACAGGATGGTCACAATTAAGCATGAGGCAGTGTTGACGGAAAAGTATTTGCCATATAGGTACCAAAATTTATAGGAATGATGTTAACACTATGCCGTCCGGCGACACCACAGTGGTGTCGTCCGCGAAAGAGCGGTCAACGTCCGGCGACACCACAGTGGTGTCTCGTGGTTAGTATCGCGCTGTGACCGGCGACAGTACTTCAGTATCTTTTGCATTCTGTTGGTGTTTTGTATGGGAAACAATAAGTTACACACGTCAACAATTTTTTTGTTTTTGTAAGTACTTGCGCACTTTCATCATGCCACACTAAACAGACGATACGATTATTTTCGATGAATGCGCGGACGTCTTGTCTGACGTTCCTGACGAGTTGGTCGATTGGGAAGAAGAAATTGGATATCAAAAAAATGAAAGTGAAGCTGACTCGTCGGAAGACAGAGAAATACGTCCAAGAAGAAGTCGGCGAACGCTACGGTTGCCAGCTGATTCGGATTAATCAGGTGAAGAATATAGACTATGATTTACCAATGATAAATTTGAAGGATCTCCGGTTAGACTGGTTCAAATGGCTCTGAGCACTATGGGACTTAACTTGTGAGGTCATCAATCCCTAGAACTTAGAACTACTTAAACATAACTAACCTAACAACGTCACACACATCCATGCCCGCGGTCGCACGGTTACAGACTGTAGCGACTAGAAGGATCTCCGGGTCCACACATATTTCCCAAAGATACACAAAGTGTCGTCCATATCGTAGAATTATATATTGGAACGATCTATTTGAATATATTAGCAACGAAACCAACAAGTATTACAGTCAAAATTGCAATAGAAGGAAACTGGATTAAAAAATGCCAAATTTGTCGACGTTACGTGACCTGAACGCAGAAAATGGTTTGACCTTGCTATCCTTATGGGAACTGCAAAAAAAAGCAAGGATCTATGATTACTGGTCAACGAATCCGTTGATAGACTCACCGATATTTCGCAAAACTATGTCCCAAAAGCGATTCAGACAAATATTACCATTTTTACAATTTTCCGACAGCAACAATAAACGGGATAATGCCGACCGGCTTTTCAAAATGCAATTCGTAATTGATTCTTTTTCCAAAAAGTTTAAAGAAACGTATAATCTAAGTCAAAACATCTCAACTGATAAAGGAATGATACCGTGGCATGGACAGTTAAATTTTAAAGTTTACAATCCGTCGAAAATTACGAAATATGACATACTGAAACTACCTGGCAGATTAAAACTGTGTGCCGGACCGAGACTCGAACTCAGGACCTTTGCCTTTCGCGGGCAAGTGCTCCACCAACTTAGCTACTCAAGCACGACTCACGCCCCGTCCTCGCAGCTTTACTTTCTGCCAGTATCTCGCCTAATACCTTCCAAACTTACAAAAGCTCTCCTGCGAACCTTGCAGAACTAGCACTCCTGGAAGAAAGGATATTGCGGAGACATGGCTTAGCCAAAGCCGGGGGGATGTTTGCAGAATGAGATTTTCACCCTGCAGCGGAGTTTGCGCTGTGGCTAAGCCATGTCTCCGCAATATACACCGGAGTGCTAGATCTGAAAGGTTCGCAGGAGAGCTTCTGTAAAGTTTGGAAGGTAGGAGACGAAGTACTGGGAGAAGTATAGCTGCTAGGAAGGGGCGTGAGTCGTGCTTGGGTACCTCAGTTGGTAGAGCACTTGCCCGCGAAAGGCAAAGGTTCTGAGTTCGAGTCTCGGTCCGGCATACTGTATTAATCTGCCAGGAAGTTTCATATCAGCGCACGCTCCGCTGCAGAGTGAAAATCTCATTATGGCATGCTCATTCGAATACTGTGTGATTCGAGTATGGGATACATTTCCTCATTCAAGATATATTTCGGCGTTGGAAACCTTTAGCAAAAACATTGACTGAACTATTGACACCTTCTTATGGAAAGTGGCATCACCTCTACATGGATAATTATTAAAACAGTGTAGAACTTGCAGAGAAGTTACTTGAAAAGAAACTTCCAGTTTGTGGAACGATACGGCAAAATAGAGGATTTGCGGAAAAATTAAGGCGCGCAAAAGTCAATGCGATTTAAGCTTGTCATTAACGGAAAGGTGACAAGCGGCCGCCGACAAGACAAGTAATCCGAATTAGCGCAGCCTGCGCCAAGCGAATTAATTTGTACGAGACGTGCGGACGGCAAAGTGTTAAGACTGTGCCTGGGAGATTTGCGTTGTTAGGAAACAGTGTCACGAGTCGCCGTTAGGGTCCACACATATTTTCCACAGAGACACACAGTGTCGTGGATATCGTAGAATTATATATTGGGAACGATCTGTTTGAATATATTAGCAACGAAACCAACAAGTATTGTAGTGAAAATTGCAATAGAAGGAAAGTGGTACAGGTGGGGCGATGTAGGGTTAGAACACAAGCATTAGTGGGCGTTACAGTTGCACTCAGTCAACACGGGTCTGCACAGGTGAGCAGGGCTTTTTACTGTTAAAGCCGTTTTATCAAGGCAACAGCAAGAATGCTGATGCGCTTCGCGAGTATCGACGCGTTAAAGGAATACAGAGAGGTTATCTTCCCGCGCCGGGGTTGAAGAACATGACGCGGAAGTTCGAATTGACTGGCGATTTGGGGCTTGCTCCTGGGTGAGGCAGACGGTCAATTGTGGCACGAATTGTCGAAGCAGTAGCTACTGTCACCGTGGCTGAGAACGAAGAACGCGTGATGTTCGAGAAGTGCGCGAGCTGCGGAAGTTTGAGGGTCCTGGAGGCGCGCAAGAGTAGTCGCAGTTGTTAAGGTGACCGCTCGAGCTAAGCGGGAAATACGGGTTTGAGTCCCGATCTGGCACAAATTTTCATGTGGCGCAAACAGACGATTTCAATGTGAATTTATTTCGTGAGATCTGAACACAGCTGGGGTAGAACAGCGATTCGGGACGACAGGAGGATCACGCCACGGCACGTGGATGGTAGGATAGGGACTGTCGTTCGGAAGCGTTCGTCAGCCTGTTCACGATATCCTGCAGTACCGAAAAGTTTGCTCCCGATCGGTTCCACGAAATCTGACCAACCAAGACAAGGAGAAGCACATGGGGGCCAATTTTTTGTTACGTTTCTCCGCGGAAGGGAACAGTTTTCTTCGCCACACTGTCACAAGCGGCGAAATATGCATCCACCACTGCACATACAGCAGTAAGCGATCTTCAGTTAAGACAAAGAGGTTTAACGCGACGCCATCTGCCGCGAAGGTGATGGTCACAGTGTTTTGCGACAGTGCGAGTATTATACTCGTGGAGATTTTGGAAAGAGATAAGACAGTGACCACTGACCGATACTGCGAGGCCTCATATAGCCCGAGAGCAACACGCTGTTGAAATCCTCCCTACAGCCCGGAGCCCCCCCCCCCCCCCCCGATCCCCCCCCCCCCCCTCCAAGTGAGTTTCACATAAGTTTCCTTTGCTTTACGTCTATGGTTACAAACTTGTTGTTAACAGATTACCAGTTTCGGTCTATAATGACCATCATCAGATCTGCTTCATGATGGTCATTATAGACCGAAACCGGTAATCTGTTAACAAGTTTGTGACCATAGACGTAAAGCAAAGAAAACTTATTGCATATACGGGTCACTGTTTTATTCACGACAATGTCGCAGCTTCTGAGTTTCACATCTTTCCTCACTAGAAGGTGTACCTAGGAGGGAGACGATACGCTTCAGCCGAGGAGGTGAAAGACTTCGCGACAAGGACAGGATTTCTACCGCGAGGATGTATTCAAACTCATCCAAAGAAGCGAAAAGTGCCTAAACCGACGTGAACACTGAGTCGAAGAATAATGTAATGTATGTACTGCCGGCCGGAGTGGCCGAGCGGTTCTAGGCGCTACAGTCTGGAACCGCGCGACCGCTACGGTCGCAGGTTCGAATCCTGCTTCCGGCATGGATGTGTGTGATGTCGTTAGGTTAGTTAGGTTTAAGTAGTTCTAAGTCTAGGGGACTGATGACCTCAGAAGTTAAGTCCCATAGTGCTCAGAGCCATTTTTGATGTATGCACTATCAGTTGGCTGTACTGTTTATATTAAGTAAAATGTACTCGGTTTTCCCGTAGGCTTTGTAGCCTCAGTTTCTGATCACTCCTCGTAAATTGTTGGCAGCAATCTGCGGTCGTTTGCTAATGATGCAGTGGTGTACGGTAAGGTGTCGAAGTTGAGTGATTTTAGGAAAATACAAGGACACTGACAAAATTTGTAGTCAGTGTTATAACGCTAGCTAGCTATAAATGTGGAAAAACGTAAGTTGATGCGGATGAATAGGAAGAACAAACCTGTAATGTTCAGATACAATACTATGAGTGTCTTTCTTGACACAATCGTTTACATATCTGGGCCATATGAAACGGCACGAGGATGTGAGAACTGTGCTAGGGGACGCGAATGGTGGACTTCGGTTTATTGGGAGAATTTTAGGAAAGAGTGGTTCGCCTGTAAAGGAGACCGCATATAGGACGCTGCTGCGACCTATTCTTGGGTACTGCTCGAGGGTCTGGGATCCGTACCAGGTCGGACTGAAGGAAGACATCGCAGCAATTCAGCGGCGGGCTGCTAGCTTGCGGTAGGTTCGGACAACATGTTACGGACATGCTTCGAGAACTGAAATAGGAATCCCTAGAGGGAAGGCGACATTATTTTCGAGAAATACTTCTGAGAAAATTAAGAGAACCGTCATCTGAGGGCGACTGCAGAACGATTGTACCGCCGGCAACGTACAATGCGCGTGAGGACCACGAAGACGAGGTAGGAGAAATTAGGGCTCATACAGAGGCATACAGAGAGTCGTTTTTAGCTCGTTCTACTTGCGAGTCGAACAAAGAAATGAGTAATGGTGGTACAGGGTACCCTCCGTATGGACAGAACGGTGCTATCACACTAACGAGACCACTCTCTCTGGTGAAGAGTCGGCGCCCAGGACAACAGAATGGGTTCTGTGATTAGTACACTTTGGATATAGTGTGTGGATGCAGGTGTTGACTTTGAAGTGAGAGAGGGGGGAGCTGCTGGGAAGAGACGTAAGTGTGTGGAGGATTACTGGCAGACGCGCTGCGGCTGCAGGCATTTCAGCGGCTTGGCTCTGTCCTTGCGGTCCGCGGCAGGCCTTGGAGAGCGACAAATGTCAGCGGGCGCGAGGCCGCCCGGCTAACAGTGCCTGCATACTACTTTGCTGCCTACTGCTTACTAACATCCATCACCCTAGCCGCTAGCCCGCTGCCCAGCTTCCCGGTTCTGACAACACGTCTCTGTGCCTCGGGTACGACAAACAGTTCAAATCTGCCACCAAATTTGGAATCGCTGCACGCTCTGGACCAGAGTGAAAAATCCGTTCCGGAAAGAATTCGCTACGCTGCGGGAACGCCAATTTTACGTTGTATTCAATGCTAGCCCAACAGACTGTTCAGGAGAGCTTTTGTGAAGTTTGAGAAGTACGAAAGGGGGTCCCGGCGAATGTAAAACTGGGAGTGTGGGCAATGTGTCGTGGCTGCGCCGGCTGCTGTGGACGAGCGATTCTGTCCAGAACCGCTGTGGTGTCACCGCCAGACACCACACTTGCTAGTTGGTAGCCTTTAAATCGGCCGCGGTCCGGTAGTGTACGTCGGACCCGCGTGTCGCCTCTATCAGTGATGGCAGACCGAGAGCCGCCACGCGGCAGGTCTAGAGAGACTTCCTAGCACTCGCCCCAGTTGTACAGCCGACTTTGCTAGCGATGGTTCACTGACGCTCTGATTTGCAGAGACGACAGTTTAGCATAGCCTTCAGCTACGTCATTTGCTACGACCTAGCAAGGCGCCATTATCAGTTACTATTGATATTGTGAATCATGTACCGTCAAAACCGACGTCCATCATTAATGGATTAAAGTTAAGTATTCCACCAGCTACGTCCGTTTCTTTAAATTCTAATTTCCTTGTCCTGTTCCAGACCTCACGCCAGCCTGCGTTAGCTAAAACGCGTGCATTTCGGCCTCCTCTAGTAACACGGTGTTGGCCCTCCTGCCAACCACAACAACCGCGCTGCTGCTACGGTCGCAGGTTCGAATCCTGCCTCGGGTAAGGATGTGTGTGATGTCCTTAGCTTAGTTAGGTTTACGTAGTTCTAAGTCTAGGGGAATGATGACCTTAGATGTTAAGTCCCATAGTGCTCAGAGCCATTTGAACCTTTTTTTTTTTTTTTTTTTTTTTTTTTTTTTGTCGTGGCTGCACAGCTCAGTTGGTAAACAGCACTTGCCCCCGGAAGGCAATGGTCCGACGTGTGAGTCTCGGTTCAGCACAAAGTTCTAATCTACCACAAAGTTTCAATACTACAATCTCTTCAATTTTTTTTCTTTTTTAGGATATCGGCAGGAACACGAGGAGGCTAAGAATATGTGCCACGTCCCGCACAGAACACACACTTAGGCTGAGTTCACAGTGGCACTGCCAACGGTCGGTAGACGCAGTCGCCAGAGGTGGCCCGTTAACATTGGCCGACAGCTTGCACAGTGCGTCCGATCTCCTCTGTCAGTTTTTGGCGTGGTCAAGGACGTTAGAGATGTGTGTGGGTGAATAGACGTGCAGCTGTCGAGCCACTGACCGCCCGGATGAAACAAGGGGCTACGGTTAGCGTCTCTGTAACGACCGTTCAGCGAACGTCGTTTCCACGCAGGGAGATCATGTCCTGTTGGTCCTGCAAGAAACGGTGCAGAAAAGGCCAGCTGTTTTTCCACATTCATTCAACAAAAACTAAAGGTTACTACAGGTTAGAGTTCCCCACAGCGTGGTACCTGAATCTGTTAATGTGTATCATCACAGAATAGCCTAAGGACATCTGGAATTGTGGACTTGTTTGATATGTTAATGGGCTGAGCGGTGTTGTCGTGCTGGAAGAAAAAGTCCCATTGACTCTGCTAGAAACGCTACAGTAAGACCCGGCTTATTGTACTGACTTCTGTGTTCAAATGGCTCTGAGCACTATGGGACTTAACATCTGAGATCACCAGTCCCCTAGAACTTAGAATTACTTAAACCTAACTAACCTAAGGACATCACACACATCCATGCCCGAGGCAGGATTCGAACCTGCGACCGTAGCAGACACGCGGTTCCGGACTGAAACGACCGCTCGGCCACCGCGGCCGGCTCACTTCTGTGTCCCCTCAACAAACACTAGGAGTCACTTTAGGGTACAGTTCCCAAAAGCATGATACCCGCAGTGTTCACTGTATAGCACTGAAGTATGTCTTGGATTTTGGAGCTGTGTAGCACAGTAAGGTGCGTTGTTCTCTTGGGCTCATGGGCCTTCGTAGCAAGCGTCTCGTTCACGCAATTATGTTGACTGCTGTTACATCGGCGACGAACGCTGAAAGTTGCATGCCATTACCGCCCACTGGCAACAGGTGGCCTTTACAGAAAAATCACGTTTTGTGCTCCATTGGACAGGTGGGGTGTACTGCGTGAAACGCCTGAAGCAAAGAGTCCAGATCGGAGGAGGGAGCGTAATGGTCTGGGGAATGGTTTCTTGGCATTCCCTGGCAGACGTCGTCATTCTGCGAGGCACAATGGATCGAAACAAGTATGCATATATCCTTGGGGACGACGTTCATTCCTTACAGGTTTTTTTTCCTCGGCACGATAGCAACTACCAGCAGGACAACACAGCATGTCACACGGCGCGAGAATACCAGGATCAGTTTGTACGAGGCTGAGTCAAATGAAAACCTTAAATATTTTTTAAAATATTATTTATTGTGCACAAGTGGCACGAAGCTGTATCACTTTTCAACATTATCTCCCCCACGCTCAATCCAAGTCCTCCAGCGTCTCTGTGTGATCCAAACATACGGAAATCACTTGGGCCAAGGTCTGGTGAGTGTGGTGGATGAGGAAGACACTCAAAATGCCGGTCTGTGATTGTTGCAACTGTTGTACGGGCAGTGTGGGGCCTTGCATTGTCATGTTGCAAAAGGACATCTGCTGACAGCAATCCACGTCGCTTTGATTTGATTTCAGGCCGCAGATGATTTTTTAGGAGACCTGTTATGATACACTGGTGACAGTGGTCCCTCTAGGCATGTAATGCTCCAAAATGAGGCCTTTATCCTCCCAAAAGAGAGTCAGCATAACCTTCCCTGCTGATGGTTCTGTTCGAAACTTCTTTGGTTTTGGTGATGAGGAATGGCGCCATTCCTTGCTCGCACTCTTGGTTTCCGGTTGGTGGAAGTGAACTCAGGTTTCGTCCCCAGTAACGATTCTTGCAAGGAAACCATCACCTTCTCGTTCAAAGCGCCGAAGAAGTTCTTCACAAGCATCAACACATCGTTCTCTCATTTCAGGAGTCAGCTGCCGTGGCACCCATCTTGCAGACATTTTGTGAAACTGGAGCACATCATGCACAGTGTGGTGTGCTGACCCATGACTAATCTGTAAACATGCTGCAATGTCATTCAGCGCCACTCGTCGGTTTTCCTTCACTATGGCTTCAACTGCTGCAATGTTCTGTGGAGTCACAACTCGTAATGCCTGAAAGAAATGGCTGAGCACTATGGGAATTAACTTCTGTGGTCATCAGTCCCCTAGAACTTAGAACTACTTAAACCTAACTAACCTAAGGACATCACACACATTCATGCCCGAGGCAGAATTCGAACCTGCGACTGTAGCGTTCGCGCGGTTCCAGACTGTAGCGCCTAGAACCGCTGGGCCACCACGGCCGGCCGTTGTGCCTGACCTGGACGAGGAGCATCTTCCACTGAAGTCACACCATTTGCGAACTTCCTACTCCATTCGTAGACTTGCTGCTGTGACAAACATGCATCTTCGGGAGGACGACAGTTCAATCCCGCGTCCGGCCATCCTGATTTAGGTTTTCCGTGATTTCCCTAAATCGCTCCAGGCAAATGCCGGGATGGTTCCTTTGAAAGGGCACGGCCGAATTCCTTCCCCGTCCTTCCCTAATCCGATGAGACCGATGACCTCGTAGTTTGGTCTCTTCCTCCAAAACAACCAACCAACAAACATGCATCACCGTGCTGAACCTTGATTCGTCGATGAATTTCAACAGGTTTCCACTGCGCAAAAACCGAATATCAGAACGCTGTTCTTCCCTAGTGCAAGTCGCAAGTGGGGCGGCCATCTTTATACTGATACTGCGATGGTATGTGTGCATCTGCACTATGCTGCCACCTGCAGGCCATTCTGCACGCTGTTTGTAGCACGCTTACCAACTTACAGGATAATGGCGCGAAATTTAGATTTGTTATTACAAATTTAAGGTTTTCATTTGACTCACTCTCGTAGTTCTAAGTCTAGGGGACTGATGACCTCAGATGTTAAGTCCCATAGAGTTTAGAGCCACTTGAACCAACCAGTTTGTCATATTCTCCTGACCCATCCAAAGTCCTAGGATTTAAGCCGAATTGAGAACCTATGGGACCACCTCCATCGCGCTGCATGCGCCACGCTCTGGAGTCAGCATGGCTCCACATTCCTGCCACTGCCTTTCAGAACCTCATTGACCATCTTCTTGCATGTCTGGCAGCGGTCCGCGTTGCAACAAGCTGTCATTCAGGCTTTTGACTTGTGGCCACATTAATGTGACTGGACGGTGCATATTCATATGGAATAATTGAGACAGCACGTAAATTGCGCTGAGTTACTGACAGCTGGGTTGATCCGGATGCGGAGCAGGGCCCGTTCACACGCCGTCACCTCGTTATGGAGAGCAACTACCACCCTCCAAGCACCGGCAGCTAATTATCGCCACGGCGGACAGTGGCGGGAGGAAAGAAACAGTGCTTTAAAAACGCGGCGGACCGTGAAGGCCCCGGCGCGGGTGGTTCGTTCCGCAGCTGACGGCGCGGCCTGCGCTGGAGATTCACGATTTGCACAGCAGCTGCGCGCAGTGCTGGACAAACTGGAGCCCTGGAGCCAGCCAGCCGGCACCAGGGCTTCGCGCATCTGGCGTCCGGCAGCCAATATCCAGCGTTCAAACCCGTAGAATTACTGCGGATCCTGTTGATGGCAGACAGCCGGCCTAATGGCCCCAGTACCGAAAAAAAAGAAAACCGGATGCGAAGTGTTTGAGATGTGGCGTTGCGGAAAGATGGAAAAGAAGTGAAGTGACGACGTAAGAAAGAAGAGGTCCGCAGAATCTGCGTGCAAAGTAAAATATCGAGAACACTGACAAGGGAACCTCCCCATCGCACCCCCCTCAGATTTAGTTATAAGTTGGCACAGTGGATAGGCCTTGAAAAACTGAACACAGATCAATGGAGAAAACAGGAAGAAATTGTGTGGAACTAGGAAAAAAATAAGCATAATATACAAATTGAGTAGTTCATGTGCAAGATAGGCAGCATAGAGGATAACGTGAGATCAGGAGCGCCGTGGTCCAGTGGTTACCGTGAGCAGCTGCGGAAAGAGAAGTCCTTGGTTCAAGTCTTCCCTAGAGTGAATATTTTAATTTTTTATTTTCAGACAATTATCAAAGTGCAGGCACTCACACAAAATCAACTTCACTCTCCAAAATCACAGGACATGTTCAGATTTGCTTGGACATATGCAGGATTTGACGGTCTACACACGGAAAAATTTGAAAACGTTAAAAACATATGTTTTGACAGAGCACAGGGAAAACTGAGCGACTGTGAAACTGTTGCATTCATTTGTTGCAGTTTATGTGACAAACTCTTATGTTTTCATCACTTTTTTTGGAGTGATTATCACATCCACAAGAAAACCTAAATCGAGCAAGGTAGAAGAATCTTTTTACCCATTCGCCAAGTGTACAAGTTAGGTGGGTCGACAACATATTCCTGTCATGTGACGCACATGCCTTCACCAGTGTCGTATAGAATATATCAGACGTGTTTTCCTGTGGAGGAATCGGTTGACCTATGACCTTGCGATCAAATGTTTTCGGTTCCCATTGGAGAGGCACGTCCTTTCGTCTACTAATCGCACGGTTTTGCGGTGCGGTCGCAAAACACAGACACTAAACTTATTATAGTGAACAGAGACTTCAATGAACGAACGGACAGATCATAACTTTGCGAAAATAAAATTTTCCTTCGAGGGAAGACTAGAACCAAGAACATTTTGTTCCGCAGCTGCCCACGCTAACCACGGGACCACGGCGATCCTGAGCTCACCTATCCTTGATGTTGCCTATCTTGCGGATGGACTAGTCAGTTTGTATATTTTGCTTACTTTTCATAGTTCCACACAACTTCTTCCTGTTTTCTCGACTGATATGTGTTCAGTGTATCAAGGACTATCCACTGTGCTAACTTATAACTAAATCTGAGGGGGGTGCGATGGGGAGGTTCCCTCGTGAGAAGATAAAGGGCCACGATCGTACTATGTATCTTAAAACAACAGAGAGTAACTTGTATGGTACCGGAGGGAACCGCAGTGGGTAAAAATTGTAGGGGAAGACAAGGACTAGGATGTATCACCCCCCTCGCCACCCTCCCTCCTAAAAAAAAAAAAAATCAGGCAATCCTTATACGGGGCTTGAAAGCCAAGACGATGTGGAAGAAGGCATTACGTATCACAACGTAACGGGCAAGTTCTGGTCGCGAAACAATGACGAGCCTGAACAACACAATAGATTCCGTCCAGTTGTCGCCTTTAGTTTATGTTGTGACCGAATCATGTGGCCTTTTCAATTGAAAATATAATACTGCTTGTGTACAGTTTACTATAACCAATATACAAATGGCTCTGAGCACTATGGGACTCAACTGCTGAGGTCATTAGTCCCCTAGAACTTAGAACTAGTTAAACCTAACTAACCTAAGGACATCACAAACATCCATGCCCGAGGCAGGATTCGAACCTGCGACCGTAGCGGTCTTGCGGTTCCAGACTGCAGCGGCTTTAACCGCACGGCCACTTCGGCCGGCTAACCAATATACAATGTACCGAGTGATCAAAAAGTCAATATAAATTTGAAAACTTAATAAACCACGGAATAATGTAGATAGAGAGGTAAAAATTGACACACATGCTTGGAATGACATGGGGTTTTATTAGAACAAAAAAAAAAAAAAAACAAAGTTCACAAAATGTCCGCAGATGGCGCTGGACAGCAAAACGTCAGTGACTGCTACCGTGACGGGTGAGAAGTACACCGATATGTTATAGAATCGAGTCATCCCCAGCCTGGCTGATAAACACCTGCTGGAACGTACGATGTTTATGCAGGATGGCGTTCCACCCCATATTGCTAGACGCGTGAAAGATCTCTTGCGCGCATCGTTTGGTGATGATCGTGTGCTCAGCCGCCACTTTCGTCATGCTTGGCCTCCCAGGTCGCCAGACCTCAGTGCGTGCGATTATTGGCTTTGGGGTTACCTGAAGTCGCAAGTGTATCGTGATCGACCGACACCTCTAGGGATGCTGAAAGACAACATCCGACGCCAATGCCTCACCATAACTCCGGACTGCTGTACAGTGCTGCTCACAACATTATTCCTCGACTACAGCTATTATTGAGGAATGGTGGACATCTTGAGCATTTCCTGTAAAGAACATCATCTTTGCTTTGTCTTACTTTGTTATGCTAATTATTGCTATTCTGATTAGATGAAGCGCCATCTGTCGGACATTTTTTGAACCTTTGTATTTGTTTTTGTTCTAATAAAACCCCATGTCATTCCAAGCATGTGTGCCAATTTGTACCTCTCTGTCTACATTATTCCGTGATGTATTCAGTTTTCAAATTTATACTGATTTTTTGATCACCCGGTATTATTGGAGGAGGTGCCTCGGAATAAAAGTTCTTCGGGCCTTCTCCTCCCACGCGACGTTACCTTATTACAAGTGTATTAGTATGTGCTGTCACTGCTTGTGTCGATGCTTTGTTGGTTTTATGATTCTTTCAGCTTGCTTTGTTGTATGTACCGTCATATGATGTTGGTTCGGGCCCGTCAACGTGTTGATCCATTCTGAGTCATGGTCACTTAGTGTCTTGGTTCCTTCCTCGGTAGCGGTATCGGTGGTCGCGCTTGTGACCTCCCTTGTCGTTTGCTGCGTTGTTTGTGCTAGTCTACGCCTCCTTCCGTACGGGTTTTGCCGCATGTATTCTTCATACAGTGTGTTCGAAACAATATCGGCTACGCTATTTATTTTGTTTCTGTCACCGGGATTCTGGCGACGTCTTTTTCTCACACGTGCTAGCGTCTTGCATTGTAGTGTGACACGTTCTGGCGTTTCCGCTAATGCGTGTTACATTGGTCACACAGATACTGACGCTAACAGTTCACTGCAGAAACAAGGACGAGTTCGTTGCATGTGGCCTATTCGCACTACGCAGTATGATGGGCGCCGAGAAGGCACAACCTGCGCGTTTTGCTCCACATAAAAAGGCACTTTCTACTACACGCGCGAACAGCACTCTGCGCACATCCGAGGGATGTAAATGTACAGGGACAGCTGTCGGCTTTCATAGTCCCTTCTGCCGTGAGCAGTCAGTGCGCCTGGGTACCGTGTAGGAGATCAGGGTTCAGTTCCTGATACCGCCTTGGTGGAAAGCCGACAACGGCCGGGAGAGCGGTGTACTGAACAAATGCCTCTCCATACCGCTTCCGAATGACGCCTTACGGCATAGGATGACACGGCGGTCGGTCGTGACCGCCCGGACCTCTCTGAGCCTTATCGCAGAGGTGCTTTTTTAATGGTCGACATAAACAAGAGGACTTCCCGCTCTACATTCTCGGTAGAAAACAAACTTTCAAAAAAATTGTTCAAATGGCCCTGAGCACTAAGGGACTTAACTGCTGAGATCATCAGTCCCCTAGAACTTAGAACTACTTAAACCTAACTAATCTAAGGACATCACACACTTCCATGCCCGAGGCAGGATTCGAACCTGCGACCGTAGCGGTCGTGCGGCTCCAGACTGAAGCGCCTAGAACCGCTATGCCATCCCGGCCGGCACAAACTTTCAATTCACCCATTACCCACCTGTACCCACTCACTCCTCCACAATCTAGATTCCGCAAGAAGACGACGATGGACTGAAGCAACTGAAAGAATGAATTTCACTCAATCAAGAAGGAAAGCATGGAGTTTGTTACGTAAACTCGGAGGTACGACAAGACCAGCCCAGAAAAATCCAACCACAACACCAGAGAAAATTGCAAATAACATTGTCGAAATGTCAAGAGCTCCGAGAGACAAACCACATACCAGGATGATTAAGCGCGAACTCAGAACACTAACAAAGAATACTCCAAATATATCAGAGCTTTCCAGACCATTCACTGAGGATGATGTCATTACTGCCCTCAAGGATATGAAACCGGGCAAAGCCCCAGGTTTTGACAACATACATCCATAATTTCTAACCTACGCTGGAAAGAACGTAGTCAAATGGCTGGCAAATTTCTTTTCGAACATTTTGACTACAAACCATCTCCCTAGAGAATTGCTGGAACTATTAAATCAACGCCCACGTACTGGTTACCGGTGCTATGTAATATCCTGCCCCCGGACCTGCGTAGAAAAGCGGCCCTACTGCACGAATTCAGAAAGATTGAGACAAAACCAGAACTACCAATTAAAGAAGAATTCTCACAACTGCGACACACTCGACTGAAATCAAGAAAGCCACCCATACGCACAGCTGAGCAGCTTCAAAAATGGTTCAAATGGCTCTGAGCACTATCGGACTCAACATCTGTGGTCATCAGTCCCCTAGAACTTAGAACTACTTAAACCTAACTAACCTAAGGACATCACATACATCCATGCCCGAGGCAGGATTCGAACCTGAGACCGTAGCAGTCGCGCGGTTCCGGACTGAACGCCTAGAATGAGCAGCTTCAAAATAATAACTATGACCACATGAAACAATGGAGACTAGATTGGAACCAAAAGACTAATGACCAACTACAGACCTGGTTTGAGAGCTATAACTGCAACATCTCTGGAATGGAACTAACACGGAAAACATGGTCCGCATTAAATCGAATACGTACTGGACATGGCAGGTGTGCGGATTCACTACACAAATGGGGAAGAGCGATGTCACCAGAATGCGACTGCGGTGCCCCTAGACAGACGATCCAACACATCCATGGTGAATGCTCCTTGCGAGCATATGCAGGGAACTGGTCCGACTTCCTGGAGGCATCCCCATCGGCGCTAGAATGGATCTCAAACCTCGATATAACCTTTTAACTGGCCAATATAAACATAAATTATATTTATGATTGTTATAAGATTTTAATGTCTAACACTTGATGTATTAATGTTGCATGTATAGCCATACGCTAAATAAATAAATAAACCCACTCACTGCATGAGATCGAAGTCACTTGGTTCTCTCGCAGAGTATGTTAGTTGGTAAACTCAATACCAGATATAATTTTGTAGCAGCAGCAGATGCCGAGATCGCTATGCGTGAGATATTCATGCACAATTTCACAGCCGGCCGGTGTGGCCGAGCGGTTCTAGGCGCTTCAGTCTCGAACCGCGCGACCGCTACGGTCGCAGGTTCGAATCCTGCCTCTGACATGGATGTGTGTGATGTCCTCAGGTTAGTTAGGTTTAAGTAGTTCTAATTTCTAGGGGACTGATGACCTCAGATGTTAAGTCCCATAGTGCTCAGAGCCATTTGAAGCATTTGAAAATTAATGTAGCTCTAGAACAATATGTTTCAGTCCCAAATCTCAAGGACAAAATTTCCCCTGTCACAGTTCGGGCAGACGTCATGGTATACCACGCGTCGCATTTGCAGTGCGCCACCGCAAATTTCATCACGTGTAACACACAGCACTGTACTGTTTCTGGAAGTTCGCCTCTATTGCTTTCAATGCTCTTGTTTGAAATTAAAAAGAACTTCGGCGCCGTTTCGGGGCGATACGACACCAATTGTTTAACGTATTAGTTTTTTCGTTTTGCTACATCTAATATCCTTCAGGAGATTGTTTAGCAGCAGTTGTGGGTTCGCCATTAGGTGCTGCAGTCTGAGTAGGAACATTTTCAGTTCTCACATGGTCCGTATCGAATACAATATCTATGTTTTCTGCAGCAGTAATATCATGCTCCTTAAACACAGGGGGATCACAAGGCTCGATCCCGCATTACTTCTATCCATTAACTGCGTTATCGACTGTAGCTACTTCTCAATAACCAACGCTCAATAGATATCGAGTTCTTGAAAAATGGCCGGCCGCGGTGGTCTAGCGGTTCTAGGCGCTCAGTCCGGAACCACGCGACTGCTACGGTCGCAGGTTCGAATCCTGCCTCGGGCATGGATGTGTGTGATGTCCTTAGGTTAGTTAGGTTTAAGTAGTTCTAAGTTCTAGGGCACTGATGACCACATATGTTAAGTCCCACAGTGCTCAGAGCCATTTGAGCCATCTTGAATTTGTCCCAGCCATCCTGCCTTTGATTTATGTGGCAGGATCAATAAGAACAGTGCCGAATGAACAGTGGCTGCGAAAAATGTAATGTGTGAAGTAGTCATGCATAGAAAACGCTACTCAAACACCTACCCTGTTATTCGACAAGATGTTTTGCTTAATGTCTGGCAACTGTAAAATGTAAACTTTCATGACCGGAAATGTCAAAATTAATAAAATGTTGCGAGCCAAGGTATGAATCGGACATTCAAAGTAGCTATAATCCCTCTTGAAAATGTCCTCAGATGGGGACGAAACGTTGGGTTTTAAGGTGGAATCCATTCGACCACGGCACAGTAGCCTGGAACATTTTATTATGTCAGGCAATGTACACGCACGGTGAAGTAGCAGGAGTAGTTTCAAATGGCTATTCTTTAGTGGGTCTCCTCGTGAAGCGTTGGTAGTGTCCGCAATGTGGTGCTACCTCTACGTGTGAACTTAAACCAAGCGATTAGTTGACTTTCCTCGCTTGTTAACGTTGCCCAGTCTCAATTATCGTACTTACTACCCAGCAATGAAGCCTATCTAAGAAACTATTAGAAAATACATTAAACTACCATACCAAATAAGCCTTTGGACATTGCCAATAAATGAAAATAGACAATATAAGCAACTGTTCGAGTCAGACAAATAGTGCCACAAGACAATGTTTTAGCGAAGCGAGTTAACTTGGCGCCGTATAGCAGAAACTGTAACTCACGTGGCACCGCAAATCCGCTGAAGCCGTTGTTGTAACATACCTGAAACAAAGAAAAGAGCATGTCAGACAACATATTCCACACATTACAGTCAAGTGTTTTTTTGGTTAATTGTATTGTAGCTATAGTCTTCAGTTACATAATCCATGGCGTCAGAGTTTGCTGTACCACCAAGTCAAAACACCAAGTTATCTACCAGCAGAATAAATGAGATGCAGTGATTTTTTTTCTCAGAAAAGACGTTTCCAAAGGAGTCGTATAGCAGATTCTGGCCAAAACGCCTATTAAGATGCACTTAATCTTCGCATTACAGCCCCATTATTCACAGGTTCTCGAATGCAAACATTGTGTAAAGTTGCAATTTATATCTTCATTAAAGCGCTCTTGTAGCAGATTATATACAACATGACAAACAGACAGTAGATAACTACAGAAATAACATGTAGATATTATAAAAAAGTGGAAGCTATTGTTTTTAACTACACCAAAAAACTAACTCAAAACAGCATCTAAAAACTAACACATTCCACTTTATAGCTGTTGCATATTTAATACACTCCTGGAAATGGAAAAAAGAACACATTGACACCGGTGTGTCAGACCCACCATACTTGCTCCGGACACTGCGAGAGGGCTGTACAAGCAATGATCACACGCACGGCACAGCGGACACACCAGGAACCGCGGTGTTGGCCGTCGAATGGCGCTAGCTGCGCAGCATTTGTGCACCGCCGCCGTCAGTGTCAGCTAGTTTGCCGTGGCATACGGAGCTCCATCGCTGTCTTTAACACTGGTAGCATGCCGTGACAGCGTGGACGTGAACCGTACGTGCAGTTGACGGACTTTGAGCGAGGGCGTATAGTGGGCATGCGGGAGGCCGGGTGGACGTACCGCCGAATTGCTCAACACGTGGAGCGTGAGGTCTCCACAGTACATCGATGTTGTCGCCAGTGGTCGGCGGAAGGTGCACGTGCCCGTCGACCTGGGACCGGACCGCAGCGACGCACGGATGCACGCCAAGACCGTAGGATCCTACGCAGTGCCGTAGGGGACCGCACCGCCACTTCCCAGCAAATTAGGGACACTGTTGCTCCTGGGGTATCGGCGAGGACCATTCGCAACCGTCTCCATGAAGCTGGGCTACGGTCCCGCACAAAGTTCGGCCGTCTTCCGCTCACGCCCCAACATCGTGCAGCCCGCCTCCAGTGGTGTCGCGACAGGCGTGAATGGAGGGACGAATGGAGACGTGTCGTCTTCAGCGATGAGAGTCGCTTCTGCCTTGGTGCCAATGATGGTCGTATGCGTGTTTGGCGCCGTGCAGGTGAGCGCCACAATCAGGACTGCATACGACCGAGGCACACAGGGCCAACACCCGGCATCATGGTGTGGGGAGCGATCTCCTACACTGGCCGTACACCACTGGTGATCGTCGAGGGGACACTGAATAGTGCACGGTACATCCAAACCGTCATCGCACCCATCGTTCTACCATTCCTAGACCGGCAAGGGAACTTGCTGTTCCAACAGGACAATGCACGTCCGCATGTATCCCGTGCCACCCAACGTGCTCTAGAAGGTGTAAGTCAACTACCCTGGCCAGCAAGATCTCCGGATCTGTCCCCCATTGAGCATGTTTGGGACTGGATGAAGCGTCGTCTCACGTGGTCTGCACGTCCAGCACGAACGCTGGTCCAACTGAGGCGCCAGGTGGAAATGACATGGCAAGCCGTTCCACAGGACTACATTCAGCATCTCTACGATCGTCTCCATGGGAGAATAGCAGCCTGCATTGCTGCGAAAGGTGGATATACACTGTACTAGTGCCGACATTGTGCATGCTCTGTTGCCTGTGTCTATGTGCCTGTGGTTCTGTCAGTGTGATCATGTGATGTATCTGACCCCAGGAATGTGTCAATAAAGTTTCCCCTTCCTGGGACAATGAATTCACGGTGTTCTTATTTCAATTTCCAGGAGTGTAAATGAAAACCCGCTGATGATGGCGAACAATCGCCGAAATTAGCTTGTCTGTTCTCACCAAAGTGTTTGCATCAACGGGGATTCACAAATGCTCCACTGTTTCCCGCCGATATAAATTGGAAACGATCGTATGGCATCGGTGGCCGTCAGGCCTCTATTCGGGCAAGTCTTATTTCATTCGACGCCACATTGGGCGACTTGCGCGCCGGTGGCATACCGATAATCTACACGAATTGTACTTGGTGTCAGTTACCATGATGTGTTATTAGGAGTGTGTGCAGAAAAACAGTGCTCCAGAGTTTTTTGTAATTTTGTCCGCAGTATCGGTTTAGGTATCACTTGTCATGCATCTTACTCGACGTTCCCGCTTCGATGACGCAAGTTGCAATTCTCTGCCGCTAGAGGGCTCAGAACTGTATCGTGTAATACGGCAGTGCGTAACAGCTCAGGAAAATGTAAGCACCAATTGGAAGAGTGGAGCACCGTCTGTTTCAGCACGACAATGCCAGACGCTGACGCGCGCTGTGACATCTGCAACTATACGACGCCTTGGCTTCACTGCCATCATCGATCGTCCTCCATCCAGTCCCCACTTGGATCCATCCTTTTTAATATAATCCATTATGTATAAGAATCGCGGTTGAATGCTAACAGTGATAACCACTATTTTCATCTGTTCCCAAAACTTAAAGAACACTTTCGAGGCCTTGACTTTGTTAGTGCTGAAGCAATGCAAGCAGAGGTAAGACTGTTGATCCGTCAACAAAGACAAACATTCAACAGTGACGGTACCAGCAAACCGGACTTTCGTTGGGCGAAATGGATTCGTCGCCAGGGTGACTATGTTGAGAAATAAATATGTAAACGTGAAGAATAAACATGTAGAATGTTAATAAGAAGTTTTAAGAGTTTTCATAAACAAAATTCGGGGACATTACTTTTCAGCACGCTCTCGTACAATTAGGTATCAGCTATTATGCAGCCCATATATCGTTACACAAATAGTTTTCTAAGCGCCAGGTGTACCCACCAATGTAATGAGGAGAAAAAGGCACTGCTATACATAAAAGTTCTACTGCAACCGACAGTTCATGCACAGGGACTGTGTCAAAATCACTGCTGGACTGTGAGTGTCAAGACACATTCTAGTTCTTGACACGACTGAAAAATGACTCTAAAACCCCTGGCGCATTGGGTAAAACACCATACTCGCACTCCTCATACTGAAATTCTGGTTGAACCATCCAGACATAGAATTTCCATGGTTCCATAAACTGCATAAAGCGAATGTTCGGATTATTTCTCTGTAAACGACGCGATCGATTTTCTTCACCAATCTGTTTCCGACCTTCGTTTCACGTCTCAATCTGTTCACGCGGAGAGCAATTTGGACAGTAGCCGCTCTATCAGAACAGTTTTAAAGCGCTAGATCCTACGTTTACATCTACATCTACATGGCTACTCTGCAATACACACTTAAGTGCCTGGCACAGGGTTCATCGAACCATTTTCATACTACTTCTCTACCATTCCACTCTCGGATGGCGCGTGGGAAAAAGGAACGGCTAAATCTTTCCGTTCGAGCTCTGATTTCTCTCATTTTATTATGATGATCATTTCTCCCTACGTAGGTGGGTGTCAACAAAATATTTACGCATTCGGAAGAGAAAGTTGGTGATTGAAATTTCGTAAATAGATCTCGCCGCAAAGAAAACCGCGTTTGTTTCGAAGACTGCCACCCCAACTCGCGTATCATATCGATGAAACTCTCACCCCTATTGCGCGACAACACGAAACGAGCTGCCCTTCTTTGCCCTTTTTCGATGTCCTCCGTCAATCTTACCTGGTAGGGATCCCACACCGCTCAGCAATATTCCAGCACAGGACGGACAAGTGTAATGTAGACTGTCTCTTTAGTGGGTTTGTCGCATCTTCTAAGTGTTCTGCCAACAAAGCGCAGTCTTTGTTTCACCTTCCTCACAATATTATCTATGTGGTCTTTACAATTTAAGTTGCTCGTAATTGTAATTCCTAGGTATTTAGTCGAATTGCCAGCCCACAGATTTGTGCGATTTATCGTATACCCAAAATTTATCGGATTTCTTTTAGTACCCATGTGGATGACCTCCAGAATCAGTGATGTATTTCAATCGTTAAACAAAACAGAAAAATAAGCTACACCACTGGCCATTGAAATTGCTACACCAAGAAGAAATGCAGATGATAAACGGGTATTCATTCGACAAATATATTATACTAGAACTGACATGTGATTACATTTTCACGCAATTTGGGTGCATAGATCCTGAGAAATCAGTACCCAGAACAACCACCTCTAGCCGTAATAACGGCTTTGATACTCCTGGCCCTTGAGTCAAACAGAGCTTGGACGGTGTGTACAGGTACAGCTGCCCATTCAGCTTCAACACGATACCACAGTTCATCAAGAGTAGTGACTGGCGTATTGTGACGAGCCAGTTGCTCGGCCACCATTGACCAGACGTTTTCAATTGGTGAGACACCTGGAGAATGTGCTGGCCAGGGCAGCAGTAGAACATTTTCCGTATCAAGAAAGGCCCGTACAGGACCTGCAACATGCGGTCGTGCATTATCCTGCTGAAATGTAGGGTTTCGCAGGGATCTAATGAAGGGTAGAGTCACGGTTCGTATAACATCTGAAATGTAACGTCCACTGTTCAAAGTGCCGTCAATGCGAACAAGAGGCAACCGAGACGTGTGACCAATGGCACCCTATACCATCACGCCGGGTGATATGCCAGTATGGCGATGACGAATACACGCTTCCAACGTGCGTTCACCGCGATGTCGCCAAACACGTATGTGACCATCATGATGCTGTAAACAGAACCTGGATTCATCCGAAAACATGACGTTTTGCCATTCGTGCACACAGGTACGTCGTTGAGTACAGCATCGCAGGCGCTCCTGTCTGTGACGCAGCGTCAAGGGTAACCGCAGCCACGGTCTCCGAGCTGATAGTCCATGCTGCTGCAAAACATCGTCGAACTGTTCGTGCACATGGTTGTTGTCTTACAAACGTCCCCATCTGTTGACGCAGGGATCGAGACGTGGCTGCACGATCCGTTACAGCCATGCGGATAAGACGCCTGTCCTCTCGACTGCTAGTGATACGAGGCCGTTGGGAACCAGCACGGCGATCCTTATTACCCTCGTGAACCCACCAATTCCATATTCTGCTAACAGTCATTGGATCTTGACCAACGTGAGCAGCAATGTCGCGATACGATAAACCGCAATCGCGATAGGCTAGAATCCGACTTTTATCAGTCGGAAACGTGATGGTACGTATTTCTCCTCCTTACAAGAGGCATCACAACAACGTTTCACCAGGCAACGCTGGTCAACTGCTGTTTGTGTATGACAAATCGGTTGGCAACTTTCCTCATGTCAGCGCGTTGTAGGTGTCGCCACCGGCGCCAACCTTGTGTGAATGCTCTGAAAAGCTAATCATTTGCGTATCACAGCATCTCCTTTCTGTTGGTTAAATTTCGCGTCTGTAGCACGTCATCTTCGTGGTGTAGCAATTTTAATGGCCAGTAGTGTATTTAGCAGGATGTCACAACATTTAGGCTCATCAGTGTATATACCTGACAATGTATTTAATAGTGCTGAGAATAAATAACAATGTACATTAAATGTGTTCTGCCTAGGAAATCACCCGGAATGGGGAATATATTCGCACGAAATTTTTTTGCGCTGTTCCAGACTGAAGCGCATGGTGTGTGTGTGTGTGTGTGTGTCTGTGTGTGTGTGTGAGTGTGTGTATGTGTGTGGGAAACCTTATGGGACTTAACTGCTAAGGTCATCAGTCCCTAAGCTTACACACTACTTAACCTAAATTATCCTAAGGACAAACACACACACCCATGCCCGAGGGAGGACTCGAACCTTCGCCTGGACCAGCCGTACAGTCCATGACTGCTGCGCCCCGACCGCTTGGTTGATCCCGCGCGGCACCATTCCTCCCAGGACAGTCTGTATAATGACCTCGTTCTCGAGTGAACTTGAGACCTTACTCTTCGCTTCCATTACTCGACAGTCCTTTACAGGGGCTCACAGCTTTTAGAAGAGCAACCCCTATTCGTTGCCACCGCATCACAGATGGTTTGACTACTGGGAGCTTCATTAGCGTCAGTCTGTGCGGTGAAACCTCCGACCCATGGAGCGCCCGTGACCCGCACGGGGTCATTCGCCCCTCGGGAAATTCAGGGACGGGCCTGGCGCGATTTCTCTCCACTCCGGCACTCTGAGATGCGTGCCTGAGGACGGAGGTGCGGCGCGCCGGCGAAACTTTTAAGGCTCGCCAGGCCATTGTCTCCAGCCAGTGTGCCACCCTGTAATGAATGTCTTTGTCACCTCGGCCGTATGCGCAGGGACGTCTGACACACGTCGCCCCACAGCGCTTATTATCAAACTGCTCCCGTTTCCCTTTCTGTTCCTCTGATACTTTTTGCTTCGTGGTACCGAGGACAAGGTGAGAAAGTGACAGATTTCACTGCAGTTCATTTGTTATGCAAGGCAGCCGACGGGAAATAGTACACTTTCAGTTGGCCAGACTGCTAACAAGGGAACCTCCCCATCGCACCCCCCTCAGATTTAGTTATAAGTTGGCACAGTGGATAGACCGTGAAAAACTGAACACTGATCAATCGAGAAAACAGGAAGAAGTTGAGTGGAACTATGAAAAAATAAGTAAAATATACAAACTGAGTAGTCCATTCGCGAGATAGGCAACATCAAGGATAGCATGAGCTCAGCAGCGCCGTGGTCCCGTGGTTAGCGTGAGCAGCTGCGGAACGAGTGGTCCTTGGTTCAACTCTTCCCTCGAGTGGAAAGTTTGATTTTTTTATTTTCAGACAATTATTATCTGTCTGTCTGTCCGTCCGTCCGATGCGAGGTAACTGCACCGTAGTATGGGGACGCTACACCTAAACAAACATCGAAACGCACGACGTCAGTCGACTACAGCGCCCGGAAGAAAGAGTATTTCTGCTAACGAGGCTCCCTGGCTGGCAGTTGACTGTTCGCTGCTTTCGACGAGAGTGCATTAAATACGTGAGATGTATTCTGTGGGCAATATGAATCCAGCAAATATAGCTCGCGGTCGCAAAACACATCACTAAACTTATAACAATGAGCAGAGACGTCAATGAACGAACGGACAGATCATAACTTTGCGAAAATAAACTAAGTAAACTTTTCACTCGAGGGAAGACTTGAACCGAGGACCTCTCGTTCCGCAGCTGCTAACGCTAACCACGGGACCACGGCGCTCCTGGGTTGACATTATCCTTGATGTTTCATATCATGCGCATGGACTACTCAGTTTGTATATTTTGCTTATTTTTCTCATAGTTCTACACAACTTCTTCCTGTTTTCTCGATTGATCTGTGTTCAGTTTTTCATGGCCTATCCACTGTGCCAACTTATAACTAAATCTGAGGGGGGTGCGATGGGGAGGTTCCCTTGTAAGATGTAGATGTACTCGCGACATCTATAGTATTTGCGGAACGTTGGCCAGTCTAGGTGCGTAAGGAGGCAGTGGAAAAGTTACATCGTGTGCTCAGCGTTGCGGTTGTCCGATACGCAGTACGCCGTGGAAGAGACCGCCATTCCCGTGTTCCACAGAGAAGAACAGTATCCAGGTGGATGAAACAATGCCATGAGAGGCTACCCAAAGGCTATCAAGGCAAGAAGCGTAATACAATAGAAAGCATTGGCTATGGAGGAAGCTGTAGTAGTCAGCCTGATATTTACATTTTGTGGTTTGAAAATATTCGTCATTCATCGAGTTTTAGATCTGAAGATAAACATGTATCCCAACTTTAAGATCGTGTAAATATCTCCACAAGGATTCCGAAATACACTCCTGGAAATTGAAATAAGAACACCGTGAATTCATTGTCCCAGGAAGGGGAAACTTTATTGACACATTCCTGGGGTCAGATACATCACATGATCACACTGACAGAACCACAGGCACATAGACACAGGCAACAGAGCATGCACAATGTCGGCACTAGTACAGTGTATATCCACCTTTCGCAGCAATGCAGGCTGCTATTCTCCCATGCAGACGATCGTAGAGATGCTGGATGTAGTCCTGTGGAACGGCTTGCCATGCCATTTCCACCTGGCGCCTCAGTTGGACCAGCGTTCGTGCTGGACGTGCAGACCGCGTGAGACGACGCTTCATCCAGTCCCAAACATGCTCAATGGGGGACAGATCTGGAGATCTTGCTGGCCAGGGTAGTTGACTTACACCTTCTAGAGCACGTTGGGTGGCACGGGAAACATGCGGACGAGCATTGTCCTGTTGGAACACCAAGTTCCCTTGCTGGTCTAGGAATGGTAGAACGATGGGTTCGATGACGGTTTGGATGTACCGTGCACTATTCAGTGTCCCCTCGACGATCACCAGTGGTTTACGGCCAGTGTAGGAGATCGCTCCCCACACCATGATGCCGGGTGTTGGCCCTGTGTGCCTCGGTCGTGTGCAGTCCTGATTGTGGCGCTCACCTGCACGGCGCCATACACGCATACGACCATCATTGGCACCAAGGCAGAAGCGACTCTCATCGCTGAAGACGACACGTCTCCATTCGTCCCTCCATTCACGCCTGTCGCGACACCACTGGAGGCGGGCTGCACGATGTTGGGGCGTGAGCGGAAGACGGCCTAATGGTGTGCGGGACCGTAGCCCAGCTTCATGGAGACGGTTGCGAATGGTCCTCGCCGATACCCCAGGAGCAACAGTGTCCCTAATTTGCTGGGAAGTGGCGGTGCGGTCCCCTACGGCACTGCGTACGATCCTACGGTCTTGGCGCGCATCCGTGCGTCGCTGCGGTCCGGTCCCAGGTCGACGGGCACGTGCACCTTCCGCCGACCACTGGCGACAACATCGATGTACTGTGGAGACCTCACGCCCCACGTGTTGAGCAATTCGGCGGTACGTCCACCCGGCCTCCCGCATGCCCACTATACGCCCTCGCTCAAAGTCCGTCAACTGCACATACGGTTCACGTCCACGCTGTCGCGGCATGCTACCAGTGTTAAAGACTGCGATGGAGCTCCGTATGCCACGGCAAACTGGCTGACACTGACGGCGGCGGTGCACAAATGCTGCGCAGCTAGCGCCATTCGACGGCCAACACCGCGGTTCCTGGTGTGTCCGCTGTGCCGTGCGTGTGATCATTGCTTGTACAGCCCTCTCGCAGTGTCCGGAGCAAGTACGGTGGGTCTGACACACCGGTGTCAATGTGTTCTTTTTTCCATTTCCAGGAGTGTAGTTTTAGTGAGAAATAGTACGGTTAAGACAAAGATAAGTGAAACAATATTCCAGAATATGTCAACATTGAAATACCCGCCATTTCACTGCGCCCTGTGACCCATAAACATGCTGCCTTTCATTCCGTGGTATGTTGTCTAGTATCTAACCCCATGACTTTCAAACCGGATTACATACAGTCAAGCAACTAGCGTCAAATAATGACTACACTCCTGCCCTAGAGAACTCAATAGCGAATAAAAAACAGAAACATGTCTCCTCTCTTCTTTATCACGTGCTCGACCCACCACCTTAAGACCCCAATAAAGGGTGCACGATTCCAAATCTCTCTGAATGTGTCCATAAATCTTAAATCCAGAAACTTAAAACCAAAACTCTATTGTCTCTTTTTGCCAATGGCAAAGACAGCACTTAAGCACTGGAAAAAGAGTGGAATGTAGAAAATTACTTTTAACTTGTAAATTCTACGTGGGTTAGTCTGGCAGGGCAGTAGGCACACGCTTGAAGAAACGCGACAAAAACTGGAAATTTAGAAAAGGAGACTGAACTTTCGCAGACCACCTGCTTAAAGAATGCTTAGATACAAAGCACAAGTCCTACATCACATCCAAAAAGGGAGGAAGATGAATTACCTTGAAATAATGAAAAGTAATAAAAATATCTCCATCAGCCCAAGCTAACTACTGAATAATCAAACGAAGTTCCCTTATTCGCCATTTCTAACTGCTGCAGATACTACTCATAATCCCATTCAGACAATGTTGTAAATTACCCCTCGTACTCACGTGGCCCATTTTTTCCTTTGTCGACAATTTTACCTAACATTTTCACTCAACTCATTCTTCTCCTTTTCAGTCCGAAATCAAATATTAAGAACTGCAATCTTTGAAAGGAAACTGAGATATTCAGTAATGCACTATTTTAAAATGTACGCTGGCCGCTGTGGCCGATCGTTTCTAGGCGCTTCAGTCCGGAACCGCGCTGCTGCTACAGTCGCAGCTTCGAATCCTGCCTCGGACATGGATGTGTGTGATGTCCTTAGGTTAGTTAGGTTTAAGTAGTCCTAAGTCTAGGGGACTGATGACCTCAGATGTTAAGTCCCATAGTGCTTAGAGCCGTCTGAACCATTTAAAATCTTCAGTCCTAGAATTTCACAGCCACGCATACTGTATTTATCTTTGAACCTGATGATGGCGTAACAGCAAAAACCGGTTTGTAAAATAATTAATATTGTAGAATATTACACGAATGTCGTATGTGTGGTTCATTCATAAAATACTCCGGAAGTTCAAATGCATTAGGCCACCACTCAGCTGATCGAGACGCTGGTTCCAATACAATGACACCATGCGCGGCGTATATAATCTGTGGTACGACTGGTAAGCTTTGTAGCTTCCCCCATATACCTACGACAGCTTACGGAACAGTGAATGTACAGTAGATCCAGAAGTTTGAGGTCCTACTGCCCCGCGGGTGTTTGCCAATGCAACCGTTGCGTCACGGCCAGCGTAAACGTAATAGAAAGGCGATCGCAGCCGGGAGCAATTTTTCCTTTCGGAGCCCGCACCCGCGGTCCATTGTTCTCGTGGAGCGAAGCGCATCTCCCTTCCGGCTTACTTCAGCGCCCTGTGAGAAGGTCTGTTGTTGGAAGCAGGTGAGAGGAAAGCAGTGGCGAATGGCAGAGACTGTCCACTAGCGAGACAAGTCAAAAATCGTCCGCTTTCTGCATCATCACTTCCCCAACAGCTACGATCGCTGCCTGCCGCTCTCTCTCTGGCTACAAGGGCTGTTCGCACCGCCACGACTTCCTCTCCTGTGTCAGCCTCTTCGTCTCAGAGCATCGCCTGCACCCAACCACCTCAGTTACTTCTTGTGGATACACGAGGCGTGTTTTTTAAGTAAGTACCGTTTTGAAATTAAAAAGGACGTGCTATGATATCTCAATAATTTTATTTTTACATGAAAGCCTGTACCTTAACGTACTTTTCTACATAATTTCCGTAAATATTGAGGCACTTGTCATAACTATGTACCAGTTTTTGAATACCCTCCTCATAGAAGTCTGCCGCCTGACTTGTTAACCACTGCACCACCACTGTTTCGACTTCGTCATCGTCTTGAAGACGCTGGCCGCCCAGGTGTTTCTTCAAGTGCAGGAACAGATGGTAGTCAGTGGGCGCAAGATCAGGGGCTGTACGGAGGATGATCTAGAATTTCCCATCGAAAAACATGTTAGATCTTTGGTCTGATTCGCCACATGCGGACGGGCATTGTCTTGCAGCAAAACGATGCCCTTGCTCAACTTCCATGGACTGTTGCTTTGATTCCGGTGTGACGTAGGCCACCCATGTTTCATCGCCCGTAACAATTTGGCTTAAGAAATCATCACCGTCGTTGTGGTACCGCTCAAGGAAAGTCAATGCACTGTCTAAACGTTTGGTTTTTTGCAACATGTTCGGTACCCAACTTGCGCACAATTTTCGGTAATTCAAGTGCTCGGTCACAATGCCATGCAAAACACTACGAGAAACATTAGGAAAGTCATCCCGCAAGGAGAAAATCGTTAAGTGTCTGTTTTCTCTCCCCTTATTGTCCACTTCCTGCACTAAACTTTCATTAACGACAGAAGGACGCCCACTCCGCTGTTCATCACGCACATTTGTGCGGCCATCTTTAAATCCTCTCACCCACTTTCTTATCATTCCATCACTCATAATGTTTTCTCTGTAAACTGCACAGATCTAACGATGAATATCGATCGCTTTTAGGCCTTTAGCACTAACAAATCTTATAAAAGCCCGTACTTCACAGTCGGTGGGACTCACGATTATCGGAGGCATCTTAAACGCTCAGTACACGACGTAAACAAGGAAGAATCAGACTGCAATGGCGTCAGTGCGTAGACTAAGCTACAGGCTTTCATGTAAAAATAAAATTATTGAGATATGTTAGCACGTCTTTCAAAATGGTTCTTACTTAAAAAACACGCCTCGTATTTCAATCTCTGTCTTCCCCTACAGATTTTGCCTTCGAAAATGTGCGTGCTGAACTGTCACAAGTTGAAGGTGACAGTGGAGGTGCTAAATGTGTGCTACTGCTAAGGACTGCATATCATCCCTCATTAGCCGGCCGGAGTGGCCGAGCGGTTCTAGGCTCTACAGTATGGAACCGCGCGACCTCTACGGTCGCAAGTTCGAATCTTGCCTCGGGTATGGATGTGTGTGATGTCCTTAGGTTAGTTAGGTTTAAGTAGTTCTAAGTTCTAGGGAACTGATGACCTCAGAAGTTAAGTCCCATAGTGCTCAGAGCCATTTGAACCATCATCCCTCATTCTTTGAATGCTGTAATTTTTCTTCTTCTGTAGTGGTCAATCCAAGGATTGGTTTGCAACAGCTACAATGGCAGCTTGTCTCCATTCTGTGCGTCTCTCAGCTTTTCTCTTCATTTCTTTATAGGTGTTACATCCCACATCTTTCACGATTTGATCCATGTACCTCAGTCGTGGTCTTCCTCTTGGTCTTTTTCCATCGACATATCCCTCTATGATTGTGTTCAGGAGTCTTTTATGTCTTAATAGATGGCCTGTAAATTGCACTCTTCTTTTAACAATGGAACTCCAGAAGCTTCTCTTCTCACCTGCTCTTTCCAGAACCACTTCGTTTGTGACCTTGTCGATCCATTTTATTTTGAGCATGCGTCTATAGCACCACATTTCAAAAGAATTTAGCTTCTGCTCTTCCTCTGTCGCGAGAGTTCATGTTTCACACCCATAACATGCCACACTCCACACATATGATTTCAAAAATCTTTTCCTGATTTCAGGGCTGATGCTCTTAGATGTTAATATGTTTTTCTTCTTGTTAAAAGCAGCCTTTGCTTGAGCTATTCTACTTCTCACTTCTGCCTTGCTCCTTCCATCCCTAGTAATATTACTGCCCAGATAAGTAAATTTATCAACTTGTTCAAGCAGTGCATTGCCTACATGAACTTGGACTTTCACTTGATCTTCTTTGTCGCATGCCATTACTTTTGTTTTTGCTTTATTAATTCTCATATTATATTCTTCACCCATAACTTTATCCATTCTATTCAGTAGGACTACAAGATTTTCTTCACTTTCAGCCAGGACAGCTATATCATCGGCATATCTTATCACATCTATTCGTTGGCCATGAATTACTACACCTGTCTATGAATTTTCCCTTACTTTTTTCAGCGCCTCTTCAATGTATACTGCAATTATCTGTCACCTTATTTATGTCATTTCATTGTAAGCTAGCCATTTTTGTTACTGTTTTTGTGGAATTAAAAAAAAAATTGTCAGGGTGACGGATTGTCAATCCTCTGGGCCCGGGTTCGATTCCCGCCTGGGTCGGGGAATTTTTCTGTCCAGGGACTGGGTGTTGTGCTGTCCTCATCACCATCCTATCATCCTCATCGACTGCAGGTCGCCGAAGTGGCGTCAAGTTGACATACCGGCACCCGACGACCGGCCAGCCCGGTGGGTGGTCCTAGCCATACGATTAAATAAATAAATTACCGTCGGCTTTCATCGAATACTTTCAACCCATATCCTGTGCTGACTATACACTAATAATCCAGAAAATTATGACCGTCAACTTACTATCAATATAAGCCCGTCCAGACGATAGCAGCGTCATCTGGCGAGGAGTGACTTCTTGTCAGACACACGCACGGTGGATGTATGGGGTGCATTCAAGTTCTAAGGCCTCCGATTTTTTTTCTAATTAACTACTCACCCGAAATCGATGAAACTGGCGTTACTTCTCGACGTAATCGCCCTGCAGACGTACATATTTTTCACAACGCTGACGCCATGATTCCATGGCAGCGGCGAAGGCTTCTTTAGGAGTCTGTTTTGACCACTGGAAAATCACTGAGGCAATAGCAGCACGGCTGGTGAATGTGCGGCCACGGAGAGTGTCTTTCATTGTTGGAAAAAGCCAAAAGTCACTAGGAGCCAGGTTAGGTGAGCAGGGAGCATGAGGAATCACTTCAAAGTTGTTATCACGAAGAAACTGTTGCGTAACGTTAGCTCGATGTGCGGGTGCGTTGTCTTGGTGAAACAGCACACGCGCAGCCCTTCCCGGACGTTTTTGTTGCAGTGCAGGAAGGAATTTGTTCTTCAAAACATTTTCGTAGGATGCACCTGTTACCGTAGTGCCCTTTGGAACGCAATGGGTAAGGATTACGCCCTCGCTATCCCAGAACATGGACACCATCATTTTTTCAACACTGGCGGTTACCCGAAACTTTTTTGGTGGCGGTGAATCTGTGTGCTTCCATTGAGCTGACTGGCGCTTTGTTACTGTATTGAAAAATGACATCCACGTCTCATCCATTGTCACAACCGACGGAAAGAAAGTCCCATTCGTGCTGTCATCGCGCGTGAACATTGCTTGGCAACATGCCACACGGGCAGCCGTGTGGTCGTGCGTCAGCATTCGTGGCACCCACCTGGATGACACTTTTCGCATTTTCAGGTTGTCATGTGGGACTGTGTGCACAGAACCCACAGAGATGCGAACTCTGGAGGCGATCTGTTCAACAGTCATTCGGCGATCCCCCAAAACAAATCTCTCCAGTTTCTCGATCGTGTCGTCAGACCGGCTTGTGCGAGCCCGAGGTTGTTTTGCTTTGTTGTCACACGATGTTCTGCCTTCATTAAACTGTCGCACCCACGAACGCACTTACGACACATCCATAACTCCGTCATCACATGTCTCCTTCAATTGTTGATGAATTTCAATTGGTTTCACACCACACAAATTCAGAAAACGAATGATTGCACTCTGTTCAAGTAAGGAAAATGTCGCCATTTTAAGTATTTAAAACAGTTCTCATTCTCGCCGCTGGCGGTAAAATTCCATCTGCCGTATGGTGCTGCCATCTCTGGGAAGTATTGACAATGAACGCGGTCTCATTTTAAAGCAATGCGCATGTTTCTATCTCTTTCCAGTCCGGAGAAAAAAAATCGGAGGCCTTAGAACTTGAATGCATCGTAGTATCAGTGAGCGCGCTCTCCGTGTGCAGAATAGGGAAGACGCAACATTTATCTGAGTTTGACCGAGGACATATTGTGATGACGCAGAGGATGGGCACGAGAATTTCGGAAACTGCACGACGTGTGTTAGAGGATTGAAGTGGTGAGTGTCTTCAACACGTGGGGAAACCAAGTTGAAAGCACGTCCAGACGTCGTGGGGTTCAGCAGCCGCCTCTCATTACAAATGACGGACGTCGTTGGCTGGACAGAGTGATAAAACAGCATAGACGGTGAACTGTGCGGAACTAACATTAGACTTTAATGCTGGGCAGAGTACAAATATGTCCAATGTCCAAACACACAGTGCACCGAGCACTGCTAACGCCGAGCCTCTGCCGCCGACAACCCATGCATGTGCCGATGTTCACATTACGACGTAGGCAATTACGACTGAAATGGGCATGTGACCATCGGTACTGGACGTTGGTGCTGTGGCAGAGCGTTGCATCTTTCATTGATTCAGGATACCTTCTTCATCACGCTTTGACACCTTGTAATGTCCCCACAGCAAATACCCTCTACCATGCACCAATTAATCATTTTCAATCAAACCATCCACATTCATTCACTTTGGAAAAGTTATCTGATCTGATTTTCTCGTAATATATGCGGCGACAGCTCGTCGACGCCAAAGTATTTTCTAGTGCGTTTATTCTTAGAAATAACAGAGATGCATATATAAATGGTTGTTAGAGTGGCAACTAGGACAGCTTCTGGAGTATCTGTTGAGGGATTGACGTGTTTCTGAGAGATACATATTCTGCTTTTCGTCTCGCTAAAGCGAGCCATTTGTGCCGCTAGCGGTTTGGTTTGAAGAGAAAGAGATTGTAAAAGGAAAATAATTAAGGCGTGGAATCACCGCAGATCTGGACATGCAATGGAGATGGATTTAATACACGATTTCCTCCATAAATAAGGTTTGTGACTTTTTTGTTCTAGAGTGAATGAACGAATGAGTTTTTTCTGAATCATTTGTTGATCACGTTGGCCCTGTAATTAGTGGGGAAGTTTCAGCTGTGTCGAAGAGAGACTGCAATCACTGAGTCTGTGTCAAATCGTCCAAAAAGGCTTCGTACACATCTGGAATTCGCAATCTTTCGTAAAAGGAAAAAATTGTCCAAACGATTGATTCTCCCGACTGACTGCAGTGTTTCACAGTAATAATAAATGTAAAGATCTCTTACAGCAAGTCAGCCGCTGATTACCAAGACGAAGGACTCCACCAAAGATTCTACACCACTGGTCATCAAAATTGCTGCACCAAGAAGAAATGCAGATGATAAACGGGTATTCATTGGACAAATATATTATACTAGAACTGACACGTGATTACATTTTCACGCAATTTGGGTGCATAGATCCTGAGAAATCAGTACCCAGAACAACCACCTCTGGCCGTAATAACGGCCTTGATACGCTTGGCCCTTGAGTCAAACAGAGCTTGGATGGCGTGTACAGCCACAGCTGCCCATGCAGCTTCAACACGATACCACAGTTCATCAAGAGTAGTGACTGGCGTATTGTGACGAGCCAGTTGCTCGGCCACCATTGACCAGACGTTTTCACTTGGTGAGAGATCTGGAGAATGTGCTGGCCAGGGCAGCAGTAGAACATTTTCCGTATCCAGAAAGGCCCGTACAGGACCTGCAACATGCGGTCGTGCATTATCCTGCTGAAATGTAGGGTTTCGCAGGGATCGAATGAAGGGTAGAGCCACGGGTCGTAACACATCTGAAATGTAACGTCCACTGTTCAAAGTGCCGTCAATGCGAACAAGAGGTGACCGAGACCTGTAACAAATGGCACCCCATATCGTCACGCCGGGTGACACGCCAGTATGGCGATGACGAATACACGCTTCCATTGTGCGTTCACCGCGATGTCGCCAAACACGGATGCGACCATCATGAGGCTGTAAACAGAACCTGAATTCACCCGAAAAAATTATGATTTGCCATTCGTGCACCCAGGTTCGTCGTTGAGTACACCATCGCAGGCGCTCCTGTCGGTGATGCAGCGTCAAGAGTAACCGCAGCCACGGTCTCCGAGATGATAGTCCGTGCTGCTGCAAACGTCGTCGAACTGTTCGTGCAGATGGTTGTTGTCTCGCAAACGTCCCCATCTGTTGACGCAGGGATCGAGACGCGGCTGCACGATCCTTTACAGCCGTGCGGATAAGATGCCTGTCATCTCGATTGCTAGTGATACGAGGCCGTTGGGAACCAGCACGGCGATCCGTATTACCCTCCCAACTCACCAATTCCATATTCTGCTAACAGTCATTGGATCTCGACCAACGCGAGCAGCAATGTCGCGATACGATAAACCGCAATCGCGGTAGGCTACAATCTGACGTTTATCAAAGTCGGAAACGTGATGGTACGCATTTCTCCTCCTTACACGACGCATCGCAACAACGTTTCACCAGGCAACGCCGGTCAACTGCTGTTTGTGTATGAGAAATCGGTGTGAAACTTTCCTCATGTCAGCACGTTGTAGGTGTCGCCACCGTCGCCAACCTTGTGTGAATGCTCTGAAAAGCTAATCATTTGCACATCACAGCATCTTCTTCCTGTTTGTTAAATTTCGCGTCTGTAGCACGTCATCTTCGTGGTGTAGCAATTTTAATGGCCAGTAGTGTATTTGATAACGGCTGTAGTCGCCGCAGTGCCGCTCCTTCGGACATGCATGCATGTACGAAGGAACATTGCATCGTAATTCGGAATAATACAGGCACTGCAATGTCGTATATAACTGGAGGTAAGTCTAATACCCGAAGAAAGGAGAAGGGGAAAATATTTCCGCAGGTCCGCGAGGCGTCGGCCAGCCGCCTGCGCTCCGCAGGCAGATCTGCTTGACCGGGTCGTGAGCTTCCAGACCGGACGCAGCTGCTTACGTCACGCACCTGCCACAGGTCGGGCATTGGGTCAGTCGCCTCGCGCTACACTCCGTGCTCCGGACATCGAGCGCCTACCTCGACTACTACCGATTACAAAAACATCATTAAGGTAGCAGACGCCTTCACGCCGCTGTCCAGCGTTTCCCCGAGCAAAGCGGAGTCAGTGTCCAGTCAACCTGTCATACTACAGTGCATTCCGGAAACATCGACCACTGCGCGTTGCTGCCGTTAGTGCTTTCTCCGTTCATTAATTTATCCATGCTGTATGAGTTAGTGGCTCTGGAATGAATTACTTGAAGAACTACAACAAACAGACACTTTTTATGTAGCATTATTTAACGCCAAGACACGTTTCGGCTTTTTACCCAGCTGAATTGACCTTTATCTTCATCATCATTATTAAGTACTTCTCGACTACATTTCGAAGGTTCTGCATTTGACGACTGTTGCGCTGCGTTGCTGTATCAGTGAAAGTAAAACTGTGTGTGTATGTATAGACTGCACAACACAATTAAAGAACCTCTTCTTCGAAACCCCGTATTAGACTCCCAAAAGCCGGCCGATGTGGCCAAGCGGTTCCAGGCGCTTCGCCGCGCGGCATTAGCCGAGTGGTCTGAGGCGCTGCAGTCATATACTGTGCGGCTGGTGCCGGCGGAGCTTCGAGTCCTCCCTCGGGCATGAGTGTGTGTATTTGTCCTTAGGATAATTTAGTTTATGTAGTGTGTAAGCTTAGGGACTGATGAACATAGCAGTTAAGTCCCATAAGAATTCTCTCACTCTCACTCTCTCTCTCTCTCTCTCTCTCTCTCTCTCTCTCTCTCACACACACACACACACACACACACACACACACACACACCAGGCGCTTCAGTCTGGAACAGCGCGACCGCTACTTCGAATCCTGCCTCGGGCATGGATGTGTGTGATGTCCTTAGGTTTAAGTAGTTCTAAGTTCAAATGCTTCAAATGGCTCTGAGCACTATGCCACTCAAATTCTGAGGTGATCCGTCGCCTAGAACTTAGAACTAATTAAACCTAACTAAGCTAAGGACATCACACACATCCATGCCCGAGGCAGGATTCGAACCTGCGACCGTAGCGGTCGGTCGGTTCCAGACTGCAGCGCCTAGAACCGCACGGCCACTCCGGCCGGCCATTCTAACTTCTAGGGGACTGATGACCTCAGATGTTAATTCCCATAGTGCTCAGAGCCATTTGAACCATTTTGACTCCCACTGTGACGAATAAGTTTGACATTTGGCTCAAAGGTGCCTAGGACCTTTCTCTGTAATGTTGCGAAAGTGTGGCGTCCTCTGACGCCACACTTGGCCTCGAAGACGCTTCAAACAAAAAGGTATCAAGAAGTGCGAAAAAAGGGCACAGCTCAGTATCAAATTTCACACCACAATTATCCCCAAGGTCACCGTGGACGCTGGGAAGGTTGTCACACCGCCTCTTACCCATATTTTACCCCTTCATTTGCTACCTTTGCGATGTAGATCGGAACATCGACATCCAGCATTGAAATCGCGCTTTTTTCTTACGGTTGGCTGAGGGAAACAGACACACCGCCATTCAAAATCGGCACTAAAAGGCCTTAGCACGTGGCCTAAATGGCGTGTCAATGAAACCACCCTTTGCCTTTGGACGTTGATTCTCTTACATTTCCCTGTGGAAAACAACAACTGTCAGTGTGATGAGCAACAAGAAAACCTTCTTGACAACCTTCGACGTTGGTGTCACTCCCAGAAGTTTCAACACATTTCTAAGAACACTGCAGGGTTGCATTCACATTCAACGCGATCTCATCCCTTTGGAGTGCAGTGTGGCTGCAATATTTTACATCGTGCACAAGATGGAACCAATAGGGACCGTTCAAAGTCATTCGACAATATCTAAACGTCATCCGAAGCAGCAGAGCGCACTTAGGGTATTCCAGGCCTCCTGCATCACACCCTCATGTGGCGTTATCAATGGGGGGCAGCGACATTGACACATCTGTCAATACAAGGGGAAAGGGCCCCTTTAATACTCCCCAGTTTAGCAACAACCTCGGTGGCACCAGCCAACCATGAGTGTGAATTTTTAAAATTGCCTTTACAGGGAAAACCTAAAAAATAGTTCTAAGCGCCTGCAGGAAGGCAACTGGCATTGAAAGAGCATTTAGTGGTTGTCTGCCTGCAGGCGCCTGGGACTGCTTTGCAGCTTCTCTCAGTACAGGTACATTTTTAAAGTGCTCAACAAAGGCGAGAGGCTGGCACTGAGGATGCTGCTGAACTGGGTGGTGTTAGAGGGGCCCTTTGCCATGTATTCATGCATGCGGCAATGTCGCACCCCTTCATTATCACGAAACAGGAGGGTGTGTTACAGGAGGGGTGAAACATCATAAGCTCCCTTCTTTGCTGTTTCAGATCACATTCACATTTCGTCAACTGGTTTTGAAGAGTCCCTAATGGTTAAGACTGCAGTCGCGGTGCTCTCCAAAGGAGCATGATCACGTGCAGTGGGGATGCAGCCCCACAATGTTCGCGAGAATGAGTAACCGCAACGAAAGAGGTGGTTTTACTGGCGATCTGTATGCCACCCCGTGATGCCTTTTAGTGTCGATTCTGAATGACAGTGCGTGTCTGAAATGTTTCCTCGGCCACCAGCAAGAAAACTGCATGATTTCAACGCTGGGTGTCGAGGTTCTGACACAGATCACAGAGGCGTCAAAAGAAGGGATCAAATATTGGGTAAGAGGGGGTGTGACGACCTTCTCAACGTGTGACACGTCCACAGTGGCATTGGGCACAATTGTGGTGAAATTTGGTACCAATATGACATTATTAACTCACCTTACACATCACATGAACTTTCGAGCTGTGGCCTTTTCTTTGTCGCGCGTGTCGACGTCTCCCTGTTTGAAATGTCGTCGAGCCCGATGGTGAAGTCGCAGGGCGGCACGTTTTTGCACCATTAAGAGGAATATTATACTGCAGTGCCTGCGTGTCCGAAGGAACTTTGCATCGTAACTCGGAATAACACATGCACTGCCATTTCGTATTTATTCGCTGACACGAGGCAAGCGACTTTCAAGTAAAATATCTCCCCTGTATGGGAATATACATAATGGATGTACGAAAAAATGGTTCAAATGGCTCTGAGCACTATGGGACTTAACATCTGTGGTCATCAGTCCCCTAGAACTTAGAACTACTTAAACCTAACTACCCTAAGGACATCACACACATCCATGCCCGAGGCAGGATTCGAACCTGCGACCGTAGCAGTCCCGCGGTTCCGGACTGAGCGTCTAGAACCGCTAGACCACCGCAACCGGCTAATGGATGTACGAATACAGGTTGTAGACACATACTTGTCGTCATACGGAATGTGGGGCCGCCCGTGAGTCGTGCATGAATGGCCGAATGGATTCGCCCCCTTTCCTCTTTTTGTCCCCAGTGTGACAGGTTCTCCGCAGTTTTTGTTTCCCATCCGGTGCAAGATGTAGTACCGGTTAATGGCGGTACGGATTCCAGGCTTAGGTTTTATTTAATGGCTTCCTCACACTTTGCTCTTTTTTCCCCCTTTGCTGCAACTATAAGCATGTTTTCCGTTACGTGCGTCCCCAATTCGACGCAACGAGAGTATTTATTAGTTTCAGTTACTAACTGCATAAAAAAATTCACCACAATAAATCCATTGCATTCCTTGTACCGCATCCCATTTAATGCCTAGAAGCGTTTCTGCTTTTTACCCACCATCAATTGGAGTGACATACTTTTATCATCTTCGATAAGAACTACTCCACTGCATTTTGAAGTCTCCAAGTGGGAACAATTGCACTGCTTTACTCTATCAGTGGATCTAAAACTGCGCGCATGTTCTGTACACAGAAGAAATTATTGATTACAAGATTCAGAATACAAAGCATCCACAGTGTTCAAAACATAGTTGTCGTAAGGTTAATATTAATAATTTTCTTCATATGGGCTACCAGAGGCATGAATGTATTCAAAATCATCGGCCTCCTCTGTCATTGCTTCATTTCCAGGTATTTTTGATTACTAGATTTTACACCATTCGTCAATTTCAGCCTGACAGCAGCATTTTTTTTTATTTGACGCTTGTACGACCATGCTCTCGCTTTCGAACGACTCGTTGTTAATCATAATCGGATCCACCGCTGTTCCTGCTTCCACCTGCCATGGCGGATATTCGGACCTGTGAGGTGTATACGTTATGACCACCTGCTTAATAGCTTGTCTTTTCGTCTTTGAAACGGAATACATCACTGGTTCTGCGAATCAGGGATCCGACAGTTTGTTGGTAGGTTTGTGGAGGTATGTGGCACTGTACGTCTACCCAGAGGTCATGTAATTCGCGTAAATAACGGGCCACTGGTTTGCGTATGCGGCGACGCTTGATAACGTGCCAGGTGGGTTCCATTACTAGCACAAGTCTCATGCACGCGGAGGAGAATGTCTCCCATAACATACTAGCGCTCCCACCAACCTAAGTCTGCAGCGCGTTGCACGTTTCGAGCCGCCGTTCACCTCAATGACGGTGTCTGTGGAGACGACCATCGACTTAGTGTAGCAAAAACGTGATTAACCAGAAGAGCCTACACGTTTCCATTGATGGAAGGTCGAATCTCGGTGGTTCATTGCCCACTGCAATCGTAATTGACGATGCCGTTGGGGGCAACAGTGAACACGTACGGGTGGCCTGCTGAGGAGCTCCATATTCAACAATGTACGATGAACAGTGTGCTGCCAGACACCTGTGCGTGCACCAGCATTGCGCTCTTTCGGCAGAGATATCACAGATCACCAGATTTTACAAAGCTGACAAGGCTTCGAACCTTACATTCTACGAGGTGCATTCAAGTTCCAAGGCCTCGGACTTTTTTTTCTCCAGACTGGAAAGAGATAGAAACATGCGCATTGTTTTAAAATGAGGCCGCGTTCATTGTCAATACGTCCCAGAGATGGCAGCACCGTACGGCAGATGCAATTTTACCGCCAGCGGTGAGAATGAGAACTGTTGTAAATACTTAAAATGGCGACGTTTTCCTTACTTGAACAGCGTGCAATCATTCGTTCTCTCAATTTGCGTGGTGTGAAACCAATTGAAATTCATTGACAGTTGAAGGAGACATGTGGTGACGGAGTTATGGATGTTTTGAAAGTGCGTTCGTGCGTGCGTCAGTTTAATGAAGGCAGAACATCCTGTGACAACAAACAGAAACAACCTAGGACTCGCACAAGCCAGTCTGACGACATGATCGAGAAAGTGGAGAGAATTGTTTTGGGGGATCGCCGAATGACTGTTGAACAGATCGCCTCCAGAGTTGGCATTTCTGTGGGTTCTGTGCACACAATCCTGCATGACGACCTGAAAATGCGAAAAGTGTCATCCAGGTGTGTGCCACAAATGCTGATGGACGACCACACGGCTGCCCGTGTGGCATGTTGCCAAACAATGTTGACGCGCAACGACAGCACAAATGGGACTTTCTTTTCGTCGGTTGTGACAATGGATGAGACGTGGATGCCATTTTTCAATCCAGAAACAAAGCGCCAGTCAGCTCAATGGAAGCACACAGATTCACCACCACCAAAAAAATTTCGGGTAACCGCCAGTGTTGAAAAAATGATGGTGTCCATGTTCTGGGACAGCGAAGGCGTAATCCTTACCCATTGCGTTCCAATGGGCACTACGGTAACAGGTGCATCCTACGAAAATGTTTTGAAGAACAAATTCCTTCCTGCACTGCAACAAAAACGTCCGGGAAGGGCTGCGCGTGTGCTGTTTCACCAAGACAACGCAACCCGCACATCGAGCTAACGTTACGCAACAGTTTCTTCGTGATAACAACTTTGAAGTGATTCCTCATGCTCCCTACTCACCTGACCTGGCTCCTAGTGACTTTTGGCTTTTTCCAACAATGAAAGACACTCTCCGTGGCCGCACATTCACCAGCCGTGCTGCTATTGCCTCAGCGATTTTCCAGTGCTCAAAACAGACTCTAGAGAAGCCTTCACCGCTGCCATGCAATCATGGCGTCAGAGTTGTGAAAAATGTGTACGTCTGCAGGGCGATTACGTCGAGAAGTAACGCCAGTTTCATCGATTTCGGGTGAGTAGTTAATTAGAAAAAAAATCGGAGGCCTTAGAACTTGAATGCACCTCGTATAAAGTGTCGTGGGCGTCTAACCATTTGTGGCTTAGTGGTTGTTTCATTGTCCTCCTACTTCTCTCCGTAACTGCTTACGACAGCAGCAAGAGAACATTCGACCAGATTCGCCGTTTTAGAGCTACTCGTCAAGAGGCTTTGGATAATATTAATCTGTGCTTTGTCACAGTCGCTTATCTCAGTGGATTTCCCCATCTGCAACCCATATCTTTACTAGGGTGATCCCCATCCGTGTCTGCTGCCCTTACATACTTTTCATAGAACGTCACGTGGCGGTATCCAACATCACGGTCGCAGTGGTCATAACGTTTTGGGTTATGATGGTGGTGTTTACATACCTACTTGAGCGTGGCCTGTGATGGCGAAACTGACCATCTGTGTAAAATGCAATAACAAAAATATTTGCAAATAAAGCAATAAGAGCAGACTTGGAACCATACAACTAACCTTCAAACATAACAGTGATGAAAATGTAAGTGTATTAAGTGTATCGAAGAAATGTAAAAAACCCAAAACGCGTCTTTGTATAAGTAAAGTTACACAGGAAGCGGATGATACCTGTTTTTCTTTAAGTAATACTGTCTTTTCAACATAGAGGACACAGCTGTGTAAAGTTGGCAACCACAAGTTTACAGATGCTACAGCTTTCATAATTTTGCCTTAAGTATTACGTACGTAAAGCATCACTCATGTAAGAAAATCCCTGCTCTTACATGCACAACGTTTTTTACTGTTTTCATTCTTATTTCGCATTTCACTCTAAGATACAGAATGTAGAACACCTCTAATCATGATTACTACCACCACCACCAAGCAGCTTAGCATAATTCGTTATCTTTGCTAATCCAGTAGCGGGAATTCTGTTGCCTAAATATCAAAACTAATCTACTACTTCTATTGTCTGATTCCGATCTCGAATTCTTCATCACCGCCTACATTCCACAGTACATTACCCTTCTTTCTTCTTTACTTTTCTTAATGTAATACATATACCCCCGTAATATCGTTGTTTTGCTTCTTGTTTGGCTTAGACTAATCGGACTCGTTTTGAAAGGTTAGCACACTGGTCTCGCATTCTGGAGGACGACGGTTCAATCGCGCATCCGGCCATCCTGATTTAGGTTTTCCGTGATTTCCCTAAATCGCTCCAGGCAAATGCCGGGATGGTTCCTTTGAAAGGGCACGGCCGACTTCCTTCCCCATCCTTCCCTAATCCGATGAGACCGATGACCACGCTGTTTGATCTCTTCCCCCAAACAACCGAACCCAACTCCCACTTTTGAAAATAAGAACTCTGTAGTGCTACGCGCAAGCTAAAATTTACATCTACATACCGCTACTAGTCATTTGCTGTCCTATTCCATTCGCGAACAGAGAGAAGGAAAAACGACTACCTATGTGCCCCGGTTTGAACCATAATTTCTCGTGTCTTATATTCGTGATCCTTGAGCGCAATGTTATATTGGCCGCAATAGAATCGTTCTGCAGTCAGCTTCACATGCCGGATCTCAGAACTTTCTCAGTTGTGTTTCTCGAAAAGAACGTCGTCTCCTCTAGAGGTATTCCGATTTGCGTTCGCGGAGCGTCTCCGTAATACTTGCGTATTGCTCGAACCTACCGGTCACAAATCTAGCAGCCCGCCTCTGAATTGCTTCTATATCTTTCTTCAGTTCGACCTGGTGTGGATCCCAAACACTCGAGTAGCACCCAAAATTTGCAAGTAAACTCCTCGCATGCACTTTCGCTTTGCAAAGTTACGCCCAGACATTTAAACGGCATGACTATGTCAAGAAGGACAATACAAATGCCATACCCGAACATTATAAGTTTGTTTTTCCTACACATCCCCCTTAACTTACACCAAATAAATGTAAATGTCGTGTGACTAGCGCCTCCCGTCGGGTAGACCGTTCGCCGGGTGCAAGTCTTTCGATTTGACGCCTCTTCGGCGACTTGCGTGTCGATGGGGATGAAATGATCATTATTAGCACAACACAACACCCAGTCCCTCACCGGAGAAAATCTCCGACCCAGCTGGGAATCGAACCCGGGCCCTTAGGATTAACATTCTGTCGCGCTGACCACTCAGCTACCGGGGGCGGACTCAAGTTACACTTACCTACATTAGAGCTAGCTGCAATTCATTACATCAGCAAGAAATTTTGTCTACGTCGTCTCGTATGTTCCGACAGTCACTGAACTTCGGCACCTTGTCGTACACCGCAGTTTCATCAGCCAACAGCCGCAGATTGCTGCCCAACCTGTCAGGCAGATCATTTACGTATATAGATAACAACAGCGGTCCTATCACACTTCCCCAGGGCACTCCTGATAATACCCTTGTCTCTTACAAACACTCGCCGTTGCGGACAACGTACTGGATTCCGTTACTTAAGAAGTCTTCGAGCCGCCCACATATCTGTGAACTTGTTGCGTATTCTCGTACCTTCCTTAACAGCCTGCATAGGGGCATAGTGTGAGATACTTTTCGGAAATCTAGATATGTAGAATCCACCTATTGTCCTTCATCCATAATTCGCAGAATATCGTGTGAGAAAAGGACAAACAGAGCTTCGGACGAGCGATGCTTTCTAAAACCGTGCTGATTCGTGGACTGAAGTTTATCGGTCTCAAGGGAATTTATTATACGTAAGTTTATATCTTCTTCTCTTTCAAATTCTGAAGGTGGCAGGGGTAAAATACACGGAGCGACAAGCTATTTACAATTTGTACAGAAACCAGATGGCAGCTGTAAGAGTCGAGGGGCATGAAAGGTAAGCAGTGATGGGGAAGGGAGTGAGACAGGGTTGTAGCCTATCCCCGATGTTATTCGACCCGTACATTGAGCAAGCAGTAAAGGAAACAAAAGAAAAATTTGGAGTAGGAATTAGAATCCATGGAGAAGAAATAAAAACTTTGAGGTTCGCCGATGACATTGTAATTCTGTCAGAGACAGCAAAGGACCTGGAAACCAGCTGAACGGAATGGACAGTGTCTTGATACGAGGATATAAGATGACCATCAACAAAAGCAATGTAGTCGAATTAAATCTGCTGATGCTGCGGGAATTAGATTAGGAAATGAGACGCTTAAAGTAGTAAATGAGTTTTGCTATTTGGGGAGCAAAATAACTGATGATTGTCGAAGTAAAGAGGATATAAAATGTAGACTGGCAATGGCAAGGAAAGCGCTTCTGAAGAAGAGAAATTCGTTAACATCGAGTATAGGTTTAACTGTCAGGAAGTCGTTTCTGATGGAGTGTAGCCATGTATGAAAATGAAACGTAGACGATAAATAGTTTAGACAAGAAGAGAATAGAAGCTTTCGAAGTGTGGTGCTACAGCAGAATGCTGAAGATTAGATAGGTAGATCACATAACTAATGAGGAGGTATTGAGTAGAATTGGAGAGAAGAGAAATTTGTGGCACAACTTGACTAGAAGAATGGATCGGTTGGTAGGACATGTTCTGAGGCATCAAGGGATCACCAATTTAGTATTGGAGGGCAGCGTGGAGGGTAAAAATCGTAGAGGGAGACCAAGAGATGAATACACTAAGCAGATTCAGAAGGATGTAGGTTGCAGTAGGTACTGGGAGATGAACAACCTTGCACAGGGTAGAGTAGCATGGAGAGCTCCATCAAACCAGTCTCTGGACTGAAGACCATAACAACAACATAAGTGTAAATGATGCATCCTTATGAAACCAGATGAAAATTTTCAAAAAGTGCTGCCTGGTGTTCAGAGTACAGTACATTCTGCATTCCTTCGGGAAGCCACAAGCCTGTGGCAGGCACGCGGAAGCCTATTACGGAGCTGTCAGGCTGTTGCCCAAGTGGAGCACGTGTTCCTCGGTAAGGTGTGCGGCAGGCAGTAGCCCACTGCACTGGATGACGCAGGCGGTAACGCGGCCTGCCGTGTTACCCACCACGTGCCGGTGCCATAAGGCACATTCGCTCACGCCGGACGCGCCGTCATTTGCGGCGATGACGCGCCAGTCGGTACCGCAAGTGGCTGCAACAGGTTGTAGCGCGTGCTGGGATGCAACAGGTGGCCGCGTAACGGGCTCACTGATCCTTGTAGGGAGGCGGGACCCGTTCCCCTGCTAACGGCCACCTCCGTTCAGGCAGCGGTCGCGCTTTGCCTGCCCGTGTCCACTGACGGCTTACTATGACGTGCGTTGGTGAAACGCTGTTGGCAAACCCTCAGTGTCGAACGGAGTGCACTATTTCTTCTGTTCTTCATTACCAAATGGTTCAAATGGCTCTAAGCACTATGGGACTTAACATCTCAGGTCATCAGTCCCCTACACTTAGAACTACTTAAACCTAACTAATCTAAGGACATCACACACGTCTGCTCCAGAGGCAGGATTCGAACCTGCGACTGTAGTAGCAACGCGGTTCCGGACTGAAGCGCCTAGAACCGCTCGGGGCACATCGACCGGCTCTTCATTAGAGGCAAAGGTGGAAAAATGGGCCCCTGCTGGTATTATGGGCCCCCTACATATTTGGAAGTACAGGCCACGAATTGTAGCGGAGAGCACATGAACTACTAGAACTAGTTGCCAAACTTCACTGTAGAGTGCGCAGACGTAGTAGCTGTCATGGCTTGTGAGTAGCTGTGCTGTGAATTTTTTCGCTGTCATCAAAAGTTTGAAAGGTTAGTGTTTACTTGAATAAAACTCAAATTTCTAACATGTTATTAGTAAAACTAAGATAAGGTACGTATTTGGCTTGGTGTTGGGATACCGTTTTACGTTAATTGACGTCGGTTGCGAACCAAACTAACCGTAGGCAAAATCGTTTTTCCCATGATGGCGAGGGTGGATATATGGGCCCCTTTTGCTGCTGGTATTATGGGCCCCGTAAAATCAATCAGATTTTATGGGACCATTTACAAATATTGCTACTCTTTATGTTTCAGATGCCTCGAACACATCTTGTACCCCCAAAAAAATCGAAACGGCAATCGTGGGGCAAAGCAAATAAGGCAAATGCTATTGTAGCTATTAAAGAGAAAAAATGGGGTTGAAAAAAGCGGTTAAAGTGTACTCTGTCCCTCGTTCTACGCTCCAAAGGCTTTCCACTGGTTTTACCACAGGGACTTGAGGACGAACTGGTTAAATATCTTCTCATTATGGAATCCAAATTCTACGGCCTTACCAGAAATGACGTCAGGCGCATGGCCTACCAGCTTTGCACAAGAAATAAAAAGTTGGTGTTTCTGTCCCTGATGTTGACGACGCTGTATGTCTATTTTGTGAAGGGATTTTTTTCAAAGCACACAAAAGGTGAACTTTGGGTCCAGTGTATAGCCTGTGAGATGTGGCCTCACAACGAATGCGCTGGATGCGAAAAAGATGCTTATGAGGGTGACTACTGTAAATAGGCTAGGCGTAGGCTTTGAAAATCATCCCACAAGTAGACTAATTAACAATGTTCAGAGTGAATCTTTCTTTCATTATACAGAAAAATTTAATAAAATTATTTTTTTAAAATTTTTGTTTCTTTTTATTTCAAACTACCTTGGGGCCCATATTACCAGCACAAATTCTTGACACAACAAAATGCAGAGTATCAGGAAAAAAATAAAATTTTGTTTTAAATATTAAAAAGTTGGACCAAAGCATGGCGTAACTATTGCAGGGCATACTAGAGAAATGTTTTATGTTAATTTCAGGTGATTATACTAAAAATAAAAGGTGTTATATAAAAAAACAGAGTGTGGGCCCATTTATGCAAATTTACCTCTACCATTTTCACCGTCATCTTCACCACCCACATCATCTTCAGCACCATGGTAATCTTCAGCACCATCGTAATCTTCAGCACCATCGTAATCTTCAGCACCATCGTAATCTTCAGCACCAGCATCATCTCCAGCATCAGCATCACCACTGTCATAATCTTCAGCTCCATCATCATCTTCATCATCACTGTCACCTTCACAATAACCATTACCTTCTCCAGCATAATAAAGTGGTAATCGCTATAGGGGAGGAAACGACCCTTTCAAGGAACACTGCTGAGAAAGTTTTTGGGTACCCACATCTGACGCTACGGTCGCAGGTTCGAATCCTGCCTCGGCCATGGATGTATGTGATGTGCTTATGTTAGTTAGGTTTAAGTAGTTCTAAGTTCTAGGGGAGTGATGACATCAGATGTTAAGTCCCATAGTGCTCAGAGCCATTTTTTTGTATTCTATTATCTGTCATCGTCCCGTAATTTCTCTCGTGCCCAGTGGCAGATCTGTACACGACGTTCAGAGTCGTCGCCATGGAATTCCTGGCGCATAGAACTACGGTACGTGTGCAATAGATGTTGATGTAGCATTCCCAACACCGACGTTTTTGAGATTCCCGATTCTCGCGCAATTTGTCTGCTACTGATTTGCGGATTAGCCGCGACAGCAGCTAAAACACCTTCTTGGGCATCATCATTTCTCGCAGGTCGTGGTTGACGTTTCACATGTGGCTGAACACTTCCTGTTTCCTTAAATAACGTAACTATCCGGCGAACGGTCCGGACACTTGGATGATGTCGTCCAGGATACCGAGCAGCATACATAGCACACGCCCGTTGGGCATTTTGATCACAACAGCCATACATCAACACGACGTCGACCTTTTCCGCAATTGGTAAAAGGTCCATTTTAACACGGGTAATGTATCACGAAGCAAATACCGTCCGCACTGGCGGAATGTTACGTGATACCACGTTCTTGTATGTTTGTAATATATAGTAATGTTTCACTAATTAGTATGCCATCTTATGCTTTCAAAGTATAAAAATATTCAACTTTTATCAGTATTGCACCTCGCTCCGAGGCCAAACTTGGGCAAGAATAACTTTTTTATATTAGTTTGGAATTTCGGCAAAATAAATGTATATTAAAACAAGAAGTTGTTTAAGACTAGAAAGAGTAGAATAAAAGACTACTCTTTTTCTTTGCGTACTACACGAATATGTAATAAAAATGGGGGTTCCTATTTAAAAAAACACAGTTGATATCCGTTTGACCTATGGCAGCGCCATCTAGCGGGCCAACCATAGCGCCATCTGGTTTCCCCTTCAAGCTAGACAAGTTTCGTTGTCTGTAGGTTTTTTGTTTGACGCTTATTTCGTGAGATATTTGGCCCGGTCAGTATCAATGAACCACCCTGTATAAATGACGCGTCCTAATGGATCGGGAGCTCTTTAAGACTGCTCGCAAATGATGTGGTTGTCTACTAGAATGTAGAGCGCCAGATGACAGTAGCGAATAGCGGAATGAGTGTTTATGAATGGTGCAGGGTCTGGCAGTTGACGCTGGACGTAAATAAATGTAACATTGTGCATACATTAAAAAAGAAATCCGCTCCTGTAGAACTACACTGTTGATGGCAAAATGCTGGAAACAGTATGTGTCGTAAAATATCTAGGAGTAACTATCCAGAGCAATCTTAAGTGAAATGACCACATAAAACAAACAGTAGGAAAAGCAGATCCAGGCAGAGATTCATAGGAAGGACGTAAGGAAATTTAACATCCATGAGGGAAGTTGCTTGCAAGGCACTTGTTCAACCGTTTCTTGACTACTGTTCATCAATATGGGATCCGTACCACATAGGACTGATAGAAGAGATGGAGAAGATCCAACGAAGAGCGGTGCGTTTCGTCGCGGTATCGTTTGGTCGGCGCGAGAGCGCTACCGAGATGCTCAACAGACTCCTGTGGAAGACGTGGCAAGACAGGTGTTGGCCGTCAGGAAGAGGTTTACTACTCAAATTTTACAAGAGCATTTTCCGGTTAGAGTCTAAGAAAATAATACTTACTCCCTTATACGACTCGCGAAGTGACCAGAACGAGAAAATATTGAGACATTGGAGATCATACAGAGGCTTACCGATGATCATTTGTCTCAAGAGCTATTCGCTAATGGATTAGGGAGCTGGGCGATCAGATAGTGGTATCAAAGTGCCCTCCGCCACAGACAGTCAGGTGGCTTGCGGGTTTGCGGAGTATTGATATAGATGGTTCAGATGGCTCTGAGCACTAAGGGACTTAACATCTGAGGTCATCAGTCCCCTAGAACTTAGAACTGCTTAAACTTAACTAACCTAAGGGCGGCACACACACCCATGCCCGAAGAAGGATTCGAACCTGCGACCGGAGCGGTCGCGCGGTTCCAGACTGAAGCGCCTAGAACCGCTCGGCCACTACGGCCGGCACAGATGTAGATCATTGCACCTATGGACTACGCGAAGATTACTGCTGACCACCTGCATCCCTTTATGCCATATGTCTTCCCAACGGGATGGCATTTTCCAGCAGGATAACTACCCGCCTCACAAGGGCAGAATCATACTACAGTGGTTTGATAAGCGTGGCAGTGAAGTCACGTTGAGGTCTCGGCCTCCAAATTCGCCTGACCTGAACCCGATGGGCACCTGTTCGACGCTATTGAGCGCCAGTAATTAACGGGAAGTGCGTGACCTGCGTTCTCTGTTTACCGAACACTTCTTCCACTCTCATTCTCGCTACTTCAGCAGCGGCAAGCAATGGGAGTTGCGAAACTGCAAGCTTTCAGCAGTTTTAGGCGCAAAAATTCCAGCACGTGTGTCTCCGGTAAACATCCGGGTGCGGCGGACTGCTTTTCCCCGGTCGTGCGTGTCCCGAAAAGATCGCTTTCCACCGAGGCGCGGTGCCGGAATGCGCGTAGCTTATACGCACGGCGCGGAGAAAGTGCGTTCGGGAGTACTCGCGTCCGCGTTGCCTAGAGGCAGATTTCCATGGCTAGCGCCTGCATCTACATCTACATCTACATCATTACTCTGCAATTCACATTTAAGTGCTTGGCACAGGGTTCATCGAACCACAGTCATACTATCTCCCTACCATTCCACTCCCGAACTCTCAAATGGTTCAAATGGCTCTGAGTACTATGGGACTTAACAGCTGTGGTCATCAGTCCCCTAGAACTTAGAACTACTTAAACCTAACTAACCTAAGGACATCACACACATCCATGCCCGAGGCAGGATTCCAACCTGCGACCGTAGCGGTCACGCGGTTCCAGACTGTAGCGACTAGAACCGCGAGACCACCGCGGCCGACCACTCCCGAACAGCGCGCGGGAAAAACGAACACCTAAACCTTTCTTTTCGAGCTCTGATTTCTCCTATTTTATTTTGATGATCATTCCTACCTATGTAGGTTGGGCTCAACAAAATATTTTCGCATTCGGAAGAGAAAGTTGGTGACTGAAATTTCGTAAATAGATCTCGCAGCGACGAAAAACGTCTTTGCTGTAATGACTTCCATCCCAGCTCGCCTATCATATCTGCCACACTCTCTCCCCTATTACGTGATAATACAAAACGACCTGCCCTTTTTTTGCACCCTTTCGATGTCCTCCGTCAATCCCAGCTGGTAAGGATCCCACACCGCGCAGCAATATTCTAACAGAGGACGAACGAGTGTAGTGTAAGCTGTCTCGTTAGTGGTCTTGTTGCATCTTCTAAGTGTCCTGCCAATGAAACGCCACCTTCGGCTCTCCTTCCCCACAATATTACCTATGTGGTCTTTCCAACTGAAGTTGTTCGTAATTTTTACACCCAGGTACTTAGTTGAATTGACAGCCTTAAGAATTGTACTATTAATCGAGTAATCGAATTCCAACGGATTTCTTTTGGAACTCATGTGGATCACCTCACAGTTTTCGTTATTTAGCGTCGACTGCCACCTGCCACACCATACAGCATGCGGTAAGATAGCGTATTGTGGAACTGCTGGAGCCAACATCACGATAACTGAATATCGCTGTACAAAAAATTCGATATAAAAAACGGAACTGCACGACTGATTTCATTCAGTCGAGAATAGCGGTTTCCAGTCTTTCTGAGACCATTACATCTGACTGTAATCAGATATTAGCTATTACCCTCCGCCCCCCTCACGCTACCACTATCATCAAGCGCCTCACTAAACTTCAGAATGAATTTTCTTGCAACGCTTTTACTTTTAAAAATGACGAAAGCTAAAAGAATATTTAGCTTCTATAGGTGTTTTATTGAGCCAGTAACTAATGAATCAATGACACAATTGGTACCGCATATATCTGACAAGTTTCCTTATAGAGTGGCGATGTAAACTCCGTGCGTAGCCAGTGCTGCCTGCAACACCTCCTCAGAAGATAAAGCCAACTGGCTGCCCATAGCGAGGGTAGACACCTGTCACGAAACACGATCCCCCTGCACCACTCGTCTCCATAAACGACGCTTGCTCCACCCAGACGGTGCACTCCCACTTGGAATAAACCACGCTAAAATGTGTGCACCATATTTCGAGCATCACTTGATTGCTGGACTCCATTCTTCTGATCGCATTCAAAATTGGAATATTTCAGACTGCCAGTGCTGTGTGTCTGACCATGGCCACTAACAGCTGCAATAATAATAATAATAATAATAATAATAAAATACTGTGTAGGCCAGGACATACAGCATTGTAGCAGCCGATGTATAGTTACTGTTGTGCTGTGCTGTCAATTAGTTTGTTTACCTGCTCCGAAGTGAGTGATGAAGCAACTGCTGGTCTATCGCAGGAGCTATCCATGACTCGAAGAAGGCATTTTCTCGTAACGTATATGTCTCAATTTAACTGTCATAAATTCATGGTTCAAATTACAGAATATAAGTATAGTGGGTGGACTGGACAATGAGAGGAAGATCATCGCACATTTGCCATGCGTTGAAGCTAGTATTTGAAACAAAAACTCTTAACTGCTGACTACTTACGCAGTCAGTATTACAATCTTACGAAATTGTGATAATAGTAATGACATTTTTTAAATAATTTAATTTCGTGACGAAATATAATCGAACTCTTTTTGTTTTTACCTCTCATTAAATTTCGTTTTACCCATCAGAGGGTAATTACCCCCAGGTTAAGAACCTCTAAACTACAACAATTACAATAGCATTTATTTATTTATTTAACTCGGTCTCATTAGCACCATAAGGCCCTCTCTTACATCGGACCACACACACAGTATCTTTTTTCCCCATCTTATTTACCTATGAAAAATTCTATAGTATTTATTTCACAAACCAGGTTTCGGCTGTTACGCCATCAACAGATAAAAAGACAAGTACGTGATACACTGAAATTTTGTTGTATCAAAGATTTTAAACTATGGACATCTACAGACTATCTCTGTTCCCAGAGATGAAAAATGTTAAGGTTAGATTTATGAATAAAAAGGGGTTGGATTATTTCAGTGTAACTGCGATGTAAGTATATTTAATAAGATAAAATGTGACACATTAACTAATGAACTATATACAAATTACAACAGTTGTTCCTAGAAGAAAATAACTGAACGATAAAGTTTGGCGACATATTCCAAAGATGTGACTCAACAAAATAACCTTGTTAATAGGTCGGGTAATTTACAGCATGGTCTGGATGGGATTACGAGTAGTATCTGCAGTTAGAAGTGGTGAGTAAGGGGACTGTGTCTCGTCATTTTGTACTAAACTTGGGCTGATGGACATATGCTCACTCATTTTACTTCCTTTATGAATGTGATGTAATACTTCACGTTTCACCTTGTGTCCATCAGTGGAGATAGTCATAAAAGTTTACTGCAGGAACGTAAAAACATCATTTTACGTGGACAACACTGTTGGACACTTTTTTTCCAACGGTAAAGACAACACTCCAGTCTTGGAAAAGAGTGGAATATATAAAATTACTTGTAATTGTGGCAAAATCTCTACAGATCAGTCTCGCAGGGCAATATGTACCTGCCTGAAGGAACACCACAAAACTGGAAACTTAGATAAGGCGACTCCACTTTTCCAGGCCACATCTTCAAAAATGCCATAGCTAGTGGTTGAAACATGAAATATCACATCATTGCCATGAAGGAAGGAAGGAAGATGAACTGTCTTGAAATAATGGAATTTAATAAACACACGTCCATCAGACCAAGCTTAGTACTGAATGACGAGACGCAGTTCCCCTACCCGCCACTTCCAGATGCTTACTACTCATAATCTCATCCAAGCCATGTCGTAAATTACCCCTCTTACATTCCCCATATTTCAGTTACTATAACTCCCCTTGCTGTGTTAAAAAAAAACTCTTCCATTTTATAATCACAGCTGGTTCATTCACGTGCTTAATATCACTATAGTATCTAATCTATATGTAATTAAAGATCGTTTAAAGAGAAGATTATTTTGTTCAGTCACATCTTTAGAATATATCACTAATGTTTACTGTTCAGTTACTTTCTTCACGAACAACTGTTGTAATTTGTATACTGTTCAGTTAATGTGCCACATATTTTATCTTAGCTAAATAAACTTACATCGTTGTTATCTGAAATAACCACTCTTATTTTATTTTATTTTCATCTCTGGAAATAGAAATACTGTCATGGTACACTAGTTTAAAATCATGGATACAACAAAATTTCACTTCACCATGGACTTATCTTTGTACCTGGTGACGGTGTAACAGCCGAAAACCGGTTTGTGAAATAAGTAATAAATGTTGTAGAACGTTACATCAGAGTTGTGTGTGTTTTCATTCATAATGTATAAAATATTCTACCAAGAACCTACGGAACGGTCAATCAATGCAGTATTTAAATGATTTGACTACATATAGCGACAGTTCTTTTCCTTTCCTTTGGGCCTTAGTCCCACGTGATGCAGGGTCGGCCTTGTTATTACTGATTTGGCAATGCTAGTGGCAGGGGGTGGACGGATGCATTCTTGCCACCACCCCGAACCTCCCGGGATGGAATAAGTGTACCTCAGCTGTCTGCGTCTAGTGTAAACCATGAAATAGTGCGAACGTTTTCAAATGTCTGCGAGTCGTGTAACTGAGGCGGAACGTGGGGATCATCCCGGTATTCACCTAGTGGGATGTGGAAAACCGCCTAAAAACCTCATCCAGGCTGGCCGGCATACCGGCCCTCGTCGTTAGTTCGCCGGGCGGATTCGATCCGGGGCCAGCGCGCCTACCCAAGTCCAAGATGCAGCCCATTAGCCCTCTCGGCTAACGTGGCGGGTCAGCATATAGCGACAGTGTGAGTAAATAAAACTGACTATGAGCTAATAAAGTTAAAACTGGCAATACTTCTACTACTGTTGCTGCTGCTACTGCAACGACTAATAGTGACAATAATGACCACAATAACGACAGTGACAGTGGCAGATGTCTTTTGAAGTTACTGCTTTCTCAGCGTACCAAGTGCACCATCAGTAGGTTCCGAACCCGGGACATTTAGAACGGCGATCTGACACTCTACCAACTCACGTACCAGGTATCTTCACATTCAGTACTACTCCGTAGTTCTGGTGTTACTTTCAGTTACCGTTTACGCATGTTCTACTGGACGACACCACACAGCTCGAACTAAATCGGTGTTTTGGTTGATACTCTATGGACACACAGCGTTTGGTACCGATCTAGAGGTTTGGGTGTTACAGTGGGGCGACACGTGTAACTAAAATTTTGGAAGTCGCTACGTACATCTACATCTACATTTATACTCCGCAAGCCACCCAACGGTGTGTGGCGGAGGGCACTTTACGTGCCACTGTCATTACCTCCCTTTTCTGTTCCAGTCGCGTATGGTTCGCGGGAAGAACGACTGTCGGAAAGCCTCCGTGCGCGCTCGAATCTCTCTAATTTTACATTCGTGATCTCCTCGGGAGGTATAAGTAGGGGGAAGCAATATATTCGATACCTCGTCCAGAAACGCACCCTCTCGAAACCTGGTGAGCAAGCGACACCGCGATGCAGAGCGCCTCTCTTGCAGAGTCTGCTACTCGAATTTGCTAAACATCTCCGTAACGCTATCACGCTTACCAAATAACACTGTGACGAAACGCGCCGCTCTTCTTTGGATCTTCTCTATCTCCTCCGTCAACCCGATCTGGTACGGATCCCACACTGATGAGCAATACTCAAATATAGGTCGAACGAGTGTTTTGTAAGCCACCTCCTTTGTTGATGGACTACATTTTCTCAGGACTCTCCCAATGAATCTCAACCTTGTGACCGCCTTACCAACAATTAATTTTATATGATCGTTCCACTTCAAATCGTTCCGTACGCATACTCCCAGATATTCTACAGAAGTAACTGCTAGCAGTGTTTGTTCCGCTACCATATAATCATACAATAAAGGATCCTTCTTTCTATGTATTCGCAATACATTACACTTGTCTATGTTAAGGGTCAGTTGCCACTCCCTGCACCAAGTGCCTATCCGCTGCAGATCTTCCTGCATTTCGCTACAATTTTCTAATGCTGCAACTTCTCTGTATACTACAGCATCATCCGCGAAAAGCCGCATGGAACTTCTGACACTATCTACTAGGTCATTTATATATATTGTGAAAAGCAATGGTCCCATAACACTCCCCTGTGGCACGGCAGAGGTTACTGTAACGTCTGTAGACGTCTCTCCATTGAGAACAACATGCTGTTTTCTGTTTGCTAAAAACTCTTCAATCCAGCCACACAGCTGGTCTGATATTCCGTAGGCTCTTACTTTGTTTATCAGGCGACAGTGCGGAACTGTATCGAACGCCTTCCGGAAGTCAAGGAAAATAGCATCTACCTGGGAGCCTGTATCTAATACTTTCTGGGTCTCATGAACAAATAAAGCGAGTTGGGTCTCACACGATCGCTGTTTCCACACGTAGTTCAGTTGAGGGAGCTTCTTAAAGAAAGAGTAGTGTTGAGCAGCCGCAAGCGCTGTGACGTGTCCACACACACACACACACACACACACACACACACACACATACATACAGTGGCCTGTCTCGTCCGCTTTCTCCCGGCGCCGCCACAGAGCTGATCAGCCGTGAAAGTCGGCGCTCAGCTTCTCTCGCCGCCTGAAGCGTATCCGAGCTACACCTCGTAGCCCCCACAGCAGCGCCGCTTGCGTCCTGACGGAGGTCGACTCCACTGGACGGTACAACAGCCCGCATATGGTCGTCCTGTGGATCGTCAGAAACCACGGAAAAACCTGATTCCTGCTCGTCAGTCTGACACCCTCAGCAAGTAGCATTACGGCAGTAGGCACAGAGCCAAAGATGAGCGGCGTGTTTTGTCACCGTTTCGCTTAACAAGTGTGAGAGCGTCACGCAGACGCATACACAGCATCTTGGTAGCCGCTACAACAGTCTCCAGAATCACTGGTAGATTTCCCGTTCAAATTCGGGCAGCTCACATTCCAAAAAGAGTCACATTACGTATCAATTCCGGGGGGGGGGGGGGGGGGAAGGGGGGGGAGAATGAAATGAAATGTCGTGTGGCTAGGGCCTCCCGTCGGGTAGACCGTTCTGCTGGAGCAAGTCTTTCCATGTGACGCCACTTCGGCGACTTGCGTGTCAATGAGGATGAGATGATGATGATCAGGACAACACAATACCCAGTCCCTGACCGGAGAAAATCTCCGACGCAGCCGGGAATCGAACCCGGGCCCTTTGCCATGACATTCCGTCGCGCTGACCACTGAGCTACCGGGGCGGACGGGGGAGGGGAGGGGGAGGGGATGGGGATTAAACGAAGAACGACTTCTCATGAAACAAAAATACTGAAAAAAATTAACTTATCATTCATCAAACACACTAATGCTATCACTTTATAAAAGGTAGCAGTGGAAACATGTGGATTCACCAATGCCGAAAAAGACCAGCCTCTAACATTCATCGAGTTAGGTGATGAGTGGTTTTTGGGACTCAAAAAAATGGTTCTAATGGCTCTGAGCACTATGGAACTCAACTGCTGTGGTCATCAGTCCCCTAGAACTTAGAACTACTTAAACCTAACTAACCTAAGGACATCACATACACCCATGCCCGAGGCAGGATTCGAACCTGCGACCGCAGCAACAGCGCGGCTCCGGACTGGAGCGCCTAGAACCGCCCGGCCACCGCGGCCGGCGACGGTTTTTGGGACTGCTGTGATGCATTCCATGCGGGAGACTCAGATAAAGAAGAAGAAGAAGGAAGAGAAGAAAGCGACGATAGACCTGCAACAATACAACTATGGATGATTGATATAACCGTACTGAATATGTGTATCTATGTGTGTGTGTGTGTGTGTGTGTGTGTGTGTGTGTGTGTGTGTGTGTGTGTCTGTGTGTGTGTGTGTGTGTGTGTGTGTGTGTGGCACAGAGGAGGGGGGGAGAGGGGCAGTGAGAGAGAGGGAGAGGGAGAGAGAGAGAGAGAGAGAGAGAGAGAGAGAGAGAGAGAGAGAACATATTTTCTATCAGTACCCCTATACTATATGTAAGAAGGCGTGCCGAAAAGTAATGCCTCTGAATTTCTTATGTGGAAATTCTTAAAGCTTTTTAAATAAAACGCATATTATTAATATTCTACATCTTATTCTTCATGTCTACATATTTGTAGCCCTCTGCCGCTAGAGGGCTCCGACTTGAAGCGTGTAACTTGGCCGTGTGTAATGTAACTGTGTTGGGGCACGAGAAACAGCGTGCTCCAACAGTGTTTCGAATTCGAAGAGTTCGTCCACACCTGGAGCGCCCTTCCTTCAGCACGACAATGCCAGACGCGCACGAGCGCTGCGCCATTTGGAACAATCAGATGCCTTGGGGTCACTGTCATCGGTCTTCCTCCGTACTCTCCCAATTTGGCCCCATCCGAGTTTCACCTGTTTCGAAAACTTATAAAGAACTCCTTAGATGGCTTCAATTTGACAGTGATGAAGTGCGGGGCAAGCAGAGGTGAACTTGTGCCTCCGTGGACAAAGTCAAACATTCTACAGTGACGGTATCAACAAACTGCCCTCTCGTTGGAAGAAATGTGTTCAACGCGAGCGTGTCTATGCTGAGAAATAAATATGGAGACACGAAGATGATGATGATGATGATGATGTTTGGTTTGTGGGGCGCTCAACTGTGCCGTTATCAGCTCCCGTACAAATTCCCAACCTATGCTCAGTCCATTTTTGCCACTTTCATGAATTATGATGAAATGATGAGGACAACACAAACACCTAGTCATCTCGAGGCAAGTGAAAATCCCCGACCCCGCCGGGAACCGAACCCGGGTCCCCGTGCTCGGGAAGACACGAAAAATAAACATGTAGAATGTTCAAAATGGTTGAAGAGTTTTCAAATAAAAAAATCGGAGGCGTTACTTTTCAGCACGCCTTCGTACGAATGAGCTGGCTGTGTGGTGGCCGCTAAAGGTCAGTAAATTAAATTAGAAACAGGAACTATCGGAAACAAATAACAGAACTGGCTACTTGGCAACCAGTGTGCTCACCAGACGATATTGCCGGACCCATAATACAACGCCGGCCGCGGTGGCCGAGAGTTCTAGGCGCTTCAGTCCGGAACAGCGCGACCGCTACAGTCGCAGGTTCGAATCCTGCCTTGGGCATGGATGTGTGTGATGTCCTTAAGTTAGTTAGGTTTAAGTAGTTCTAATTTCTAGGCGACTGATGACCTCATGTGTTAAGTCCCGTAGTGCTCAGAGCCATTTGAACCACTTTTTTGAGACAATTCTCTCATTTGAAGGTGACTTCGAAATGCACAGCCGCTAGAATGATGTGTCAGTGGACGCTAACTACCCACGCAAGAGTTATCGGTGCAAGGGAGCTGTGCTTTCTGAACACTGAAGGAAGTCGCAGATAGTCAAATTACACGAAGCTGCCACATTTGTAGTCTCTGAGATAGCTTTGCTGACCACAATCAGCGAAGTGTCTTCTGGGCGACTACCTGTTTTGTAATAAAACAGTCTGAAACAGCGCGATTCAACCCTGCCAGATGAAATAAGGTACTGCTCTTCACGAGGTAAGTTGCGAAACGAACGCGTAAGCTGCAGAACAGACGTCAGATCTCAAGGTTTGCACGCCGCGCCGAGGCCCTCACGACATTTATTTAGCCGCTGTGGCGGTCTTCACTGGGCCGTAATGTTCTCTCGTAATTGCCCATTGTTGTAAACAAAATGAGCAGACACTCGGCTTGACTATCCTGTACACTTAGGCGTGCTGTCTCATCCTGTGATTACCGACACTTGGGCCCCGCCGAGTACACAACATACGAGGCAGTGTGTGCACTGCAGCTGGCTTGCCCGGGTACTAACTCACTGGACGTTCCCGCGATAAAATTGTCGGACTAGTACCACTTATTCGCAGGGCGCTATCATTCGGAACGTGCCGTACGACCACTGAGCCAGGTTTATTTTTTAAATAAGCTGAACGTTTTCGTTACAACAAAAGGTAGTTGTTTCAGTTACTTTTACACTGATTCAGCCGAATTAACTCGTTTCGACAGCACAGAGCCAGTGAGGTTGGTTGGTTAGTTTTGGGGTTTGGTGTGGGCTAAACATCGAGGTCATCAGAGCCCAGCTCCAAACAGACATACTTGTAAAAAGCCTACACAGTAAAAGCGTAGCCTTTTGCACCCAGAGGGAGGGAACACCAAGGGGTACAGAGCTAAAATGAACACCGCAGTAACACAAAATAGAGAACACTTAAAAGGAGCAGAGCAAATAGTTGACTAGAGTAAAACAGACTACAGTGGTTGATGGATCAAAAGGTTAACCACTCAACGACAAACGAAGAACATCCAGCTGGAAAGCGTTGATAGAGGTACTAACTTGTTACCATAAAAGACACTATTTTGGTATCCACGTCACAATTAAAAGTCGCTGGTGTAGCCTGAGAAATCGTGCGAGAGCGCCCACACTGGAGCGAGTGATAAAACCCAGCTGCACGGGTAAAACTTAAGACTGAGTCAGCTAGAGAGGCATCGTCACCGAGAACTAAAGGAAGTGCAGCTGGTAAATTAAAGGACTGCCGCAAGAGGGCTAAAAGGGGGCAGTCCATCAGAAGATGGACCACTGTCAGCCCTGCATCACAGCGACACTTGGCCGGGTTCTCACGGCGAAGGAGACAGCTGTGGGGCAACCGCGTATGTCCAATTCGGAGACGGCAGAGAAAAACTGAGTCCCTACGCGTGCCCCTCAAGGATGAGTTCCATACGGCCGTGGACGACTTGACCAGCCAGTGAGGTGCCTTCATTAATTTGCACAGTGAATGTAACCATATTTTCCAAAGAACCGTACTTCGCTGGCCGTAATCAACCAAGGCGATGTTACTCAATCAAAGAAGACAGAGCTACACTGCTAATTTCAAAAAAAAGCGTTGTTTTTTTCACAACATACAGCGAGTTGGCACAGTGGGTAGCACACTGGACTCGCATCTGGCAGGCCTACGGTTCAATCTACTCCTGGCCATCCAGATTTCGGTCTTCCCTGATTTTCCCAAATCGCTCCAGGCAAACTACGGAACGGTTCATTTTAAAGGACAAGGCCAATTATCTTCCCAATCCGAGCTTGCACTGCGTCTCCAGTGACCCAGATGTCGACGGGACGCTGAAACCTAATCTTCCTTCCTACCTCTTGGACTACAGAGGGTTCGAGTGCTAGCATGGACAACACGTTCTCCATACACATTGTCCACCAAAAACTTCTGGTCTTGGATTAGGAAGAGGCCGCCACTTCACCACACGCAGGCAACCCCGACTGATGGAGAGAATGGAACGTCGTATCCGTATCTGTCATGCCCAGCTGGGCTAGGGACGTCGTTCAGATTTCCGTCTTCCGTGATTTCCCCAAATCGCTTCAGGCAAACTACGGAATGGTTCCTTTTAAAAGACAATGCAAATTTTCTTCCCAATTCGAGCTTGTGCTGTGTCTCCAATGACCCCGATGTCGACGGGACGCTGAACCCTGATCTTCCTTCCTTCCTCCTGGACTACAGAGGATGTTCGAGTGCTAGCCTGGCGAACACGTTCTCCCTACACATTGTCCACTTAAACCTTCTGGTCGTGGATTACGAAGAGGCTGCCACGTCACCACACGCAAGCAACAGCGACTGACGAACTCTTGCATGCAGCCGAAGCAGAATGGAACGGCGTACCCGCATCTGTCATGCCCAGCTGGGTTAAGGACGTCATTGCTGCTCTGCGTACTGAATTTCGATAGTTGCTCCCTCCGCGATGGGCGCTTAAGAAGCCACGCACTCGTAGAGCGGGGGGCCACGTGTGTGACACGTGTTGCCGACAGGTTAGACGCGGCCCGGCAGTAAGCCGGCAGTCGCGGACACTTGTTTGCCGACTAACGGTCCAGCCCACTTCTGCTCTCTCTCTCTCTCTCTCTCTCTCTCTCTCTCTCTCTCTCTCTCCCTCTCCCCCTCCTCTCTCTCCCCTCCTCACTCTCTCTCTCTCTCTCTCTCTCTCTCCTCTCTCCATGTTTCTCTCGCCGTTGCCAGCGTCACACACACTCACTCACACACACGCACAGCTATGCTTCCGGATTCCCCACCGTGCGTGCCTCATCTGCCGTCACTGCCTCTCTTACTTTCGTACCGACCCCATGGCGTTCCCTGCTCGCCCGCCCTTGCACGTACTAGGTTTACCGCTAGGCTCCCTAATGCGCTTTCCTGTAAATCGATTTCCCAGTTGCGCTTCTAGTGCGTCGTGTAAGAATTAAAACGTATTATGATCGCCAGATTTCATCGACTACAACTGGTTTTCGGCTTCCACAAGCGATTTTCCGCTGGGTGCGTACAGACTGCGCGCGAAAAGATTTAGTTTTTTGCCCAACTGCGCGAGAGCAGATTCAGCATTACCTCAGCAAATAGGTCGACTGCGCGCGAGTAGTTTATCTGCTACTTCTACATCTATCTGCATCTATATCCATACTCCACAAGCCACCTGACGGTGTGTGGCGGAGGGTACCTTGAGTACCTCTGTTGGTTCTCCCTTCTATTCCAGTCTCGTATTGTTCGTGGAAAGAAGGATTGTCGGTATGCCTCTGTGTGGGCTCTAATCTCTCTGCTTTTATCCTCACGGTCTCTTCGCGAGATATACGCAGTAGGGAGCAGTATACTGCTTGACTCCTCGGTGAAGGTATGTTCTCGAAACTTTGACAAAAGCCCGTACCGAGCTACTGAGCGTCTCTCCTGCAGAGTCTTCCACTGGAGTTTACCTATCATCTCCGTAACGCTTTCGCGATTACTAAATGATCCTCTAACGAAGCGCGCTGCTCTCCGTTGGATCTTCTCTATCTCTTCTATCAACCCTATCTGGTACGGATGCCACACCGGTGAGCAGGATTCAAGCAGTGGGCGAACGAGCGTACTGTAATCCACTTCCTTTGTTTTCGGATTGCATTTCCTTAGGATTCTTCCAATGAATCTCAGTCTGGCATCTGCTTTACCGTTAATGTTTGCATTGAGCTGTTGGTAGCACAATTGTCATTAGTCACTTTCTCCGAGTGCAGAGCTGTGCGATGTGTGCAAGTACATCCTGATACGTAAGTACTAACTTAGAGACGGACTATAACAATCCCACAGAACATATGACAAATGAAAGAGACCAACGTTATTCGAAAAAAAAAAAAAAACTTAGGAAAGATAGAGGAATACAACGTGAAGTAGCGTGGAGATGCACAGTAAATACATGTACATCACGTATTTACCTAAACAATTCTTCAACCACATACTGTTTCCTAATTCAATCAGTTGTAACCATGAAGCCATTGATAATTTGAACAGACAGATCACTTGCAATAGTCTAAAGCCTAAGGCTTCTACTGAACTATGTCAAAGACCTTTAAAATTAATTCGTATAGAAGTTGTCTCCAACTGACTCGATATTTCCTGCCAAGATGTTACTAGCATTAAAAAATGTATTTACCGGGTCACAAGGTTTATCTTGCCGCCATTACCGAAAACTTTTAATGAATTTTATAGCGCTTCTAGAAACTTGTTTATTTTAAATGTAAAAGAAAAATATGCCGACGAAATAAATCTCTGGTGAACAGCCTGGTATGAGTGGTCATAGGACACAATATTTCGGCAATCGACCACGTTGCTGATGTACATCAGCGCACCTGATGATGGCAACGTGGTCGATTGCCGAAATATTGTGTCCTATGTACACTCATACCAGGCTGTTCACCCGAGATTTATTTCGTCATAAAATACGCCTGGAGAAATTGAAGAATCACGAAAGATATGCTTCTTATCAACGATCCTAATATAGCGTGCTTTTCAAGTGAAAGTAATTTACGACTGCTTTATGATAGTGACAGCACTTTGGACTAATGCTCCCATTTTTTTATCAGTTACTTAAAATTTATGTTTCAAACAATGGTCGGTACATTCTCTTGGTATTTTGTTTGTCGTGTAATAATCCATTATGTCTCACAGATCTAACAATGCAGGAATTGGCAGTTGATCTTAAGTAACGAAACGTGTGAGGTCATCCAAATGAGTGCAAAAAAGGAATCCGTTAAGCTTCGGTTACACAATAAATCAGTGAACTCCACAGCCCGTAAATTCAACTAAATACCTAAGAATTACAATTCCGAACAACTTAAGTTGGAAGGAACATATACGAAATGTTGAGGGGAAGGCAAACCAAGCACTGCGTTTTATTGGAAGCACATTTTGAGGATTAGCAGATCTACTAGAGAGACTGCGTACACTACGCATGCACCCGACATCAATATGGGATGTGATCAACATGCACGCGCCTGGGATCCTCACCACACAGGATTGACGGAGTACATCGAGAAAGTTTAAAGAAGAGCAGCACGTGTTTTTTACTATCGCGAAATAGGAGAGAGAGAGTGACGGACATGATACAAGATTTGGGGTGGAAAGCATTAAAACAAAGGCGTTTATCGTCGCCGCGCGGGATTAGCCGGTATATGGAAAATGAATTCGGGAAAATACTTAAATATCAGAATCACAATAAGAAATATGGTAACATGCTCCGAATTGTCTTCAACCGAATGGATATAGGTTAAGAACTGGATTCCTAGTAGAGAGGGAATGGGTTGGGTCACGTTCCCGACCCTAACCTCACCTGTAAGTCACACATCAAAAATAAATCAGTAGTACAGTAGATACAAAAATATGGCGAGAAACATCTGGTGTCTGATATAAAGGAAGATCTTGAACTCCCTGTAGATGCGTTTAGAAGGCTGGAACTGACAAAAATAACAAGGCAGTGAAATATTTTGCGATGTCGCTGTTCGGGACTTCGCTTTTGTCCATGTAATTTACCCTGGAAGGAACACACTTCAAGAATTTACTGGATAATTAATTTGGGTCTGGGAAATGATGATGAGGAACCGGCTGTAGAAGAAGAAAATGTGCATGCTGATCTGCCACCAGTTGAAGGTTACAGTGAAGGTGCTAAATTGTGCTACTACTAAAGACTAATTTTTTGAATGCTGTAATTCATGACTGCAATTATCTGTGACCTTATTTATGTCATTTCAATGCAGCCATTTTTGTTACTGTTTTTGGTAAATTAAAAAGATGACATGAAAAAAAGCGGTCTAAGGCGCTGCAGTCATGGACTGTGCGGCTGATCCCGGCGGAGGTTCGAGCCCAACCTCGGGCATGTGTGTGTGTGTGTGTTTGTCCTTAGGATAACTTAGGTTAAGTAGTGTGTAAGCTTAGGGACTGATGACCTTAGCAGTTAAGTCCCATAAGATTTCACACACATTTGAACATTTTATTTATTTTTTTTTTTTTCGTTGCGGTGGAACCTTCTTACGAAATTTCAGTCACCAACTTTCCTCTCCGAATGCGAAAATATTTTACTGACGCCGACGTACACAGGGAGAAATGGTCATCATAATGAAATAAGTGAAATCAGAGCTCGCACGGAAAGATGTAGACGTTCGTTGTATTCCGCGCTCTGTTCAAGATTGGAATAATACAGGATTATTGTGAAGATGGTTCGATGAATACTCTGCCAGGCATTTAAGTGTCATTTGCAGAGCATCGATTTAGACGTAGAAGGCAAAACACACGAAGGTAGACAGAAGTGAACACTTCTTCCTTATCGGCGACTTTAGGTTATCTCATATCGATATTATAGAATTACAACAACGACATTTCATTGGTGATGGAAGGCGGAGCGGATACAAGATAACTGGCTGAAGGTCCAAGAGGCCTCAAACAGTCGGTGCCGTGGTGGACGTCCACGCCTCGATACAAAACGTGGAGATCGGAGACTTGCCGGCTCTGTCGAACCGTACAGGCGACAATCTGTGGCAGGCCTCACAACAGACCACAACTCTGGTTCCGGCGCAGGTGTTTCGGAGCACACCGTCCAGAGCACACTGCTGAACGGACAGCTCTGCAGTAGGCGACCCCTATGTGTCGCCATGTTGACTCAACAACACCGTTAGTCAAAATTGCTTGGGTATGGGGTCATCGAGATTGGACAGTGGATCAGTGGCAAAGTGCCGCGTGGTCGGATGAACCACGTTTCTTGTTCAACCAGGTAGATGGTCGGGTCCAGGTTCGACGCCAACCAGGCTAATAGCTACTCGAAACATGTACCACGTCACGTGGCTACACTCATGCTCATAAATTAAGGATAATGCTGATACATGGTAAAACAAAGCTCCGGTCCGCGATTTGCGGGTTTAAATCACCTCGGGGTATGACCATTTGACCTGCGATCGTCGCACGGTGACGCTGGCAGCAGTCCACATACGCACAGGTGTGTTGGTGCATGTCAGAGTATGGTGCAGCGAGTAAGTGTGCAGACGTTTTCAGACGTGCTAATGGTGACTGTGTGATGAAAATTGCTCAAAGAACACATGTTGGTGACGTTATGAGGGGTACAATACTAGGGCGACTGGAGGCTGGTCAAACACAGCAGGTCGTAGCACGGGTCCTTCGTATGCCACAAAGTGTGATCTCAAGATTATGGCAGCGATTCCAGCAGACAGGAAACGTGTCCAGGCGCTACAGTACGGGACATCCACAGTGTACAACACCACAAGAAGACCGATATCTCACCACCATCTGTGCCTGCAGACGGCCACGGAGTACTGCAGGTAGCCTTGCTCAGGACCTTACCACAGCCACTGGAACAGTTGTCTCCAGACACACAGTCTGCAGACGACTGGACAGACATGGTTTATTCGCCTGGAGACCTGCAAGGCGCATTCCACTGACCCCTGGCCACCGGAGAGCCCGTAAAGTCTCGTTTCAAGAACACAGTACATTATGGTTGGAATAGTGGTCCCAGGTTATGTTCACGGACCAGTCCAGATATAGTCTGAACAGTGAATCTCACCGGGTTTTCATCTGACATGAACCAGGAACCAGATACCAACCCCTTAATGTCCTTGAAAGAGACCTGTATGGAGGTCATGGATTGTTGGTGTGAGGTGGGATTATGATTGGTACACGTGCACCCCTGCATGTCTTTGACAGAGGACCTGTAACAGGTGAGGTGTGTCGGGACTTCATTTGCATCAGTATGTCCGCATTTTCAGGGCTGCAGTGGGTCCCACCTTCCTCCCGATGGATTGTAACCCGCGGCCCCACCGAGCTGCCATCGTGGACGAGTACCTTGAAACAGAAGATATCAGGCGAAGGGAGTGGCCTGCCCTTTCTCCAGACCTAAACCCCATCGAGCACGTCTGGGATGCTCTCGGTCGACGTATCGCTGCACGTCTTCAAACCCCTAAACACTTCAGGAACTCCGACAGGCACTGGTGCAAGAATGGGAAGCTATACCCCAGCAGCTGCTCGACCACGTGATCTAGAGTATGCCAACACGTTGTGTACGTGTGCATGGTGATCATATCTCGTATCGATGTCGGGGAACATGCGCAGGAAACAGTGGCGTTTTGTAGCACACGTATTTCGGGACGGTCTTCTCAACTTATCACCAATACCGTGGACTTACAGGTCTGTGTCGTGTGTGTTCCCTATGTGCCTATGCTAATAGCGCCAGTTTTGTGTTGTGCCACATTCTGCAATTATCCTTAATTTATGAGCATGATTTTAGATTGGTGGGGGCAGTATTGTGCTTGAGGGACAATCACTGAGTTTCTATGGGGCATGTGGTAGTAATAGAAAGCAACGTGACAGCCGTGGAGACCACCTAGATCACTTCGAGCTTGATGTGTTCTACTACACTCATGCCATTTTCCAGCAGGATAACTGCCCATGTCACAAGGCCACAATAGTGCTACAGTGGTTTGACGAGCGTGATAGTGAACTCACTTCGAGTGTCTTTGACACTAAATTCGCCAGATCTGAACATTATGGAAAACGAAAAACAGCTCCTTAAGTGCGGTCGATCTCTGAATTCTGAGGTCGGTGGATTCACGTGAATTGCTTTACAGGTAGACAGTGGCCGCCCAGCAGGTGAGATGGCACGGGTCCCGGAAGCAGGTCCGCGGCTTCGGCTGGGCAGGTGGAGGGCGGCGATCCGCACCAGGGCCCCGCTGACCTGCTGACACGCTTCTGACGGAGCAAACACTCGCGGCCGTCCGCCCACCTCTGTACCGGTCCACCCAAACAGTGGGCGCCGTCGTCTGCAGCTGCCGAACGGTTCCCTCCGAGCACACTCACCAAGCGCACGCTTGCCCACGGGAGAGTAGACTTCTTTCCACACAAATGTAGTTTTATTTACATACTAGCTGTCCGGGCGGTAAGGAGTGCCGGCCCGCGGCACGAGTCCGCCCAGCGGATTTGTGTTGACGTCCGGTGAACCCGCCAGTCTGTGGATGGTTTTTAGGCTGTTTTCCATCTGCCTCGGCAAATGCGGGTTGGTTTCCCTTATTCCGCCTCAGCTACTCTATGTCGGCGATTGCTGCGCGAACAAGTTCTCCACGTGCGCGTACACAGCCATTACTCTACCACGCAAACATAGGGGTTACACTCGTCTGGTGTGAGACGTTCCCTTCGGGCGGGGGGGGGGGGGGGGGGGAGGGGCGAACCGCACAATAACACTGGGTTCAGTGTGGGGCGGTGGAGGGGTGAAGTGGACTGCGGTAGTCGTCGTGGGGTTGTGGACCACTGCGGCTGCGGCGGGGACGGAGCCTCTCCGTCGTTTCTAGGTCCCCGGTTAACATAACATACATACTAGCTGAGTGCTAGCGATGATCAGGAATGCTTTTATTCCAATTCTATTCCTGCTCCTCTCTCCGTCCATCTTCTCCACCCTCCTTTCTGTCCATCTCCTCCACCCCTACTCTCTGTTTTCTCCCGTTCCTCTTTCTGCCTACTTCATGAAACTGGCGAGTTTGGACTGGGCAAAGGTTGGTAATTTGTACGGGCGCTGATAACCGCGCAGTTGAGCGCACCACAAACCAAGCACCACCACCACCACCACCACCACCATCATCATTTTCTGCCCACCTCCTCCTCCACCTGTCACTCTGCCCGTCTTCTCTTCCATTTCTCTCAAATGGTTCAAATGGCTCTGAGAACTATGGGACTAAACATCTGAGGTCATCAGTGGCCTAGAACTTAGAACTAATTAAACCTAACTAACCCAAGGGCATCACACACATCCATGCCCGAGGCAGGATTCCAACCTGCGACCGTGGCGGTCGCGCGGTTCCAAACTGTAACGCCTAGAACCGCACGGCCACTCAGGCCGGCCCCTTTGTCTGTTCATCCTTCACGCTGGATACTGTCTGCCAAATGTGTTACGATCATTAGAGTTAGTGCCGGCCGAAGTGGCCGTGCGGTTAAAGGCGCTGCAGTCTGGAACCGCAAGACCGCTACGGTCGCAGGTTCGAATCCTGCCTCGGGCATGGATGTTTGTGATGTCCTTAGGTTAGTTAGGTTTAACTAGTTCTAAGTTCTAGGGGACTAATGACCTCAGACGTTGAGTCCCATAGTGCTCAGAGCCATTTTTTTTCAGAGTTAGTAGCGAAGAAATAATAAATTTAACCGTCATGGTGCGGCAATTTTTAGCGGAGCTCAGTGTTTACGACGTCACATCTCCTGAAATGTGTGTCGTGAGCTGCAAGTGTTTGATACTGAAAGTAAAAAATACGTAATGCTGTCACGTACTTCACGAGAAGACAGGGAGTGAATAGACGAGAGTTCACAATATTTTTAAGAAATTAGATTTAAGTTTCCCACTCACTGTAATCTCTGACTTCATCTTATTTTCTTCTGTTTCTTCAAAAATCAACGTTTAACTTCTTTTCCTCTAAAAATACTCGGTGGGTCATTTCATTATGGCTCTACATCTACATCTACATGTACATTCTGCTAGCCAGCAAGTGTTGTGTGGCGGAGGGCACAATATGCGCCAAAGTCATATTGCCCCCCTCTGTTTCACTCTCGGATCGCGCGAGGGAAAAACGACTGTTTGAACGCCTCAGAACGAGCTCTAATTTCCCTTATCTTCGAATGGTGATCATTGCGCGATTTGAAAGTTGGTGGTAATAATATATGCGCTACATCCTCCGTCAAGATTGGATTTCGGAGTTTAGTGAGCAGCCCCTTCTGTTTAGCGCGCCGTTTATCTGCAAGTGTGCCCACTTCGAACTTTCTATGAGATTTGTAACGCTCTCGCGATGGCTAAATGTACCAGTCACGAATCTTGCCGCTCTTCTTTGGACCTTCTCAATCTCTTGAATCAGACCGAACTGGCAAGGATCCCATACAGACGCACAATACTCCAAGACTGGACGAACTAACGTATTGTAAGCAATTTTCTTTGTTGAAGGACTGCATCGCTTCAGGATTCTACCAATAAACCGCAATCTAGTGTTCGCCTTACCCGTTACTTGTGTAATCTGATCATTCCATTTGAGATCATTTCGAATTGTCACACCCAGATACTTGTCGGACGTTACCGCTTCCAAAGACTCGGCATTTATTTTGTACTCGTACAGTAATGGGGATTTTCGCCTTGTTATAGCGGTAGGTTACAATTACTAATATTGAGAGATAACTGCTAGTCATTACACCACGCATTCATTTTCTGCAAATCCTCATTGATTTGTTCACACCTTTCGTGTGATGCTACTTTCCTGTAGACTACAGCATCATCGGCAAACAGTCTAATGCCGCTGTCAGTACCATCGACCAGATCGTTCATGTAAATCGTAAAAAGCAGCGGACCTATTACGCTGCCCTGGCACACCTGAAGTTACGCTTGTTTCTGTTGAAGTTAACCGTTCAGGACGGCATACTGCTCTCTGCCTGTTAGAAAACTTTCTATCCATCCGCATATGTCATCGGATAGACTTTATGTAGCAAATATTAGCAGTTGTAAGAAAATTATAGTCTTTGACACTAATCTTGTTTCTGTAGTGTATTACGCTTATACAACAGAAATACTTTAAGTCGATTTCGATTGTTTTCATACTGGCGAAAAATGAGCAGTTAAAACGGAACCACCTACAGCAAGTATGCCATGGATCATGAATGAAGCACATTCTCGCGATTTTCAATTTTCAAGAAGGGACGTCGAACTGATGTGCAGAACTATAGACCTATATCTCTAACGTCGATCAGTTGTAGAATTTTGGAACACGTATTATGTTCGAGTATAATGACTTTCCTGGAGACTAGAAATCTACTCTGTAGGAATCAGCATGGATTTCGAAAAAGACGGTCGTGTGAAACCTAGCTCGCACTATTCGTCCACGATGCTCAGAGGGCCATAGACACGGGTTCCCAGGTAGATGCCGTGTTTCTTGACTTCCGCAAGGTGTTCGATACAGTTCCCCACAGTCGTTTAATGAACAAAGTAAGAGCATATGGACTATCAGACCAATTGTCTGATTGGATTGAAGAGTTCCTAGATAACATAACGCAGCATGTCATTCTCAATGGAGAGAAGTCTTCAGAAGTAAGAGTTATTTCAGGTGTACCGCAGGGGAGTGTCATGGGACCGTTGCTGTTCACAATATACATAAATGACCTGGTGGATGACATCGGAAGTGCACTGAGGCTTTTTGCAGATGATGCTGTGGTGTATCGAAAGGTTGTAACAATGGAAAATTGTACTGAAATGCAGGAGGATCTGCAGCGAATAGACGCATGGTGCAGGGAATGGCAATTGAATCTCAATGTAGACAAGTGTAATGTGCTGCGAATACATAGAAAGATAGATCCCTTATCATTTAGCTCCAAAATAGCAGGTCAGCAACTGGAAGCAGTTAATTCCATAAATTATCTGGGAGTACGCATTTGGAGTGATTTAAAATGGAATGATCATATAAAGTTGATCGTCGGTAAAGCAGATGCCAGACTGAGATTCATTGGAAGAATCCTAAGGAAATGCAATCCGAAAACAAAGGAAGTAGGTTACAGTACGCTTGTTCGCCCACTGCTTGAATACTGCTCAACAGTGTGGGACCCGTACCAGATAGGGTTGATAGAAGAGATAGAGAAGATCCAACGGAGAGCAGCGCGCTTCGTTACAGGATCATTTAGTAATCGCGAAAGCGTTACGGAGATGATAGATAAACTCTAGTGGAAGACTCTGCAGGAGAGACGCTCAGTAGCTCGGTACGGGCTTTTGTTAAAGTTTCGAGAACATACCTTCACCGAAGAGTCAAGCAGTATATTGCTCCCTCCTACGTATGTCTCGCGAAGAGACCATGAGGATAAAATCAGAGAGATTAGAGCCCACACAGAAGCATACCGACAATCCTTCTTTACACGAACAATACGAGACTGGAATAGAAGGGAGAACCGATAGAGGTACTCAGGGTACCCTCCGCCACACACCGTCAGGTGGCTTGCGGAGTATGGATGTAGATGTAGATGTAGATGTACTTTATAGCACTATAGTTTGAATTAACCAGCGTTCGAAGGTGTTTTTTTTTTTCTTTTGTACGACGTTCCGCGACTAACTTACAATGTTTTTCATGCATTCAGAATCAATTTTTCACTCTGCGGTGGAGTGCCCGCTGATGTGAAACTTCCTGGGAGATTGAAACGTTGTGCTGGGCCAAAACTTGAAATCGGGACATTTGCCTTTTACAGGCAAGTGCTCTAATAACTGAGCTCATGATCCATACTCACGGCTTCGCTTCAGCCATTCAGTTCCATCCCATTCCCTCCGTCAGCACTGTCAACACATATGAGGAAATTGTGACAAAAAACAAAAACACCTACAGCCGTCCTTATGATTTTATTTTATTTTGTCACTACCGTTTTCGACGCTTCATTGCGTAATCTTCAGGCTGTTTTGACGCGGTACTGTTTGAGTTGATAGTTGGTGGTTTGGAGTGCTGACACATTATCTGCGAATCCAGTAATGCTGGCAACTGATGGGTTATACATGGGGATCGTATACCCTGTACCGCATCAAAACAGCCTAAAGATGACGCAATGAAGCGTCGAAACTGGTAGTGACGAAATAAAATAAAATCATAAGGACAGCTGTAGGTGTTTTTATTTTTTGTCAAGATAGTAAATGGCCGTCGTCCCAGAGACGTCCTGCTTAAAGGATGCACATACCAAAACATACGAGGAAAGTTCTACTTTCATTTCAGGCAGATTCTTCTTTTCTCATGTACAAATGTCCCATTACACAGACACAAATTTCCCACACTTTAGTTCGATCAGAAGGTGGCTGGTTTCTACACGCGCCTAGCGAAATGCGCACTTGTCGAGTCAGAATTATCCATCAGTCTGCAGTAGCTCCCTGATATTTACACTGCGCTTGTTTACTCAGTGCACTGCGAAGACAGGCGTATAATGCTAGAAGGCGGCAAAGTACCCAGTCACGCTTTGTGGAGACACCGCCTGCCGGTGGGGGCAGACAATTGCGCGGTGACGCCAAGCAACTGCGACAAACCGGCATGAAATAGCGTTTTATTGCACAGAATTACCTAAGACACCTGATCCAACTAGCCGCATTCCGATTTCCTAACGCAGACATAAATGTCAAGCAGTCTTAATAATAACGCTCTTGAACGGCGAACGATGCTACAAGCGTCGCTAAATTACTGTACACTAAAGGATCAGAAGTTTCCGGACATCCCGATGTAATGCGTAATTGAATGCTAGATGTCACGACAGGCTAGCCTGCCAGTATAACAGGAAGCGGATAAAAATGGTTCAAATGGCTCTGAGCACTATGGGACTTAACTTCTGAGGTCATCAGTCCCCTAGAACTTAGAACTACTTAAACCTAACTAACCTAAGGACATCACACACATCCATGCCCGAGGCAGGATTCGAACCAGCGACCGTAGCGGTCGCGCGGTTCCGGACTGTAGCGCCTAGAACAGGAAGCGGATAATGTCGTATTCTCAGTACAGAACCAATAACAGCAGAATGGGGCGGTCAAAGAAACGCAGTAGTGATTTCGAATGGGGACTCCTCATTGGATACCATCTGAACAACAAATACATCAGAGACATTTCAACCCTTCTAAGGCTGTCAAAGTCGGTTATTGGTGAAAAGAATGGTTCAAATGGCTCTGATCACTATGGGACTTATCATCTGAGGCCATCATTCCCCTAGACTTAGAACTACTTAAACCTAACAAACCTAAGGATATCACACACAACCATGCCCGAGGCAGGATTCGAACCTGCGACCATAGCAACAGCGCGGTTCTCGACTTAAGCGCCTATAACCGTTCGGCCAAAGCGGCCGGCTTATTGGTGATGTGAGTGTCAAGTAGGAAAGCGAATGAACAGTCACAGCTAAGCGAAACCAGACAGACCTCATGTACTGACGGAATGGGATCGCCGGGCATTGCAGAAGGTGGGTGTAAGAAATTGCGTAAAATCGGGGGAAGGATTCACTTGAGAGTTCCAAAGTCCTGCCAGCAGACCAGCTAGCACATCGACGGTGCGTAGGGATTTAAAAAGAATCGAGTACAATGGTACAGTTCCGCATTAGGCATACTTTTCTTCGTGACGCTTGAGGTGGTGTAAACAGCAACGCCGCTGGACAGTGGATGACAAAAAACGAGCGATCTGAACTGATAAATTACGCTGTACCCTGTTTCCACAGGAACTTTCGTGTTTGACGTATGCCTGGAGAAAATGTACCTGCCATCAGGTATTACGCCAACAGTAAAGAACGGAGCAGGTGGTATTAAGCTATGGGAGTTCTTGCTGATTAAGGTGTGGCCCCATTATTGCGCTTAAGAAAATACTACATGCGGGAGGATATAAACATGCTTTACAGCACTGCGTACATTAGAGGAACAATTAGGTGTTTGATTGGTTGGTTGATTTGGGGGAGGGAACTAAAAAGCGAAGCTCACATCCACCGCCTGGGGAGCAAGTCCTCCCGTCCCGAGAATTTCGGCTCTTGCTTTGTGTGTGTCCGCTGCAGAGTATGCTTCACCTGTGTGGAGTGCATCCACTCACACCAAACAGGTTGATATTGCTATCAATGAGACCGTCCGAATCTTGTCGGGATGTATGAAGCCAACTCCAGTCGATAAAATCCACCCGATTGTTGGAATAGCTCCCCCCACTATTAGAAGGCCTCTTGCTGCTGATGTAGGGAGGGCTGAGCAAACTTATAATCCCCGACATCCACTGCATGATCATCAGGCTGTAGTCCGTCGACTCAAGACGACAAAGAGGTTCATCGCCAGGACTCAACCACTAGAGGGAACACCAGAATCTAGCCGCATCACCAGGTGGAAGAGCAAGCTACCACCTAATATCCCTGTAAAGGAAGAGCTAGCTCCAAGTAATGACTTACCCTACCCTATTTGGAGATCGCTCAATCGTCTTGGGGTGGTTCCTCTAAGCAAGACCAACATGACAAAATGAGGCATTCTTGGCATTCTTCCAGCTGATGGAGATACATCCTGCGAGCGCGGAACAACACAAGACCCAGCCCACTTGCTAATTTGTCCTCAACTTGAACAACCCTGCATAACACAGGACCTGATCGAGGGAACCAAAACGGCCAACAGAGTTGCTACATTCTGGAAATGCTGACCGCGAGGTCATGGGTCCCATCGGATTAGAGAAGGCTGGGGAAGGATTCAGCCGTCGCCTTTCAAAGGAATCATCCCAGCATTCACATGAAGCGATTTATGCGGTACTCTGGTTTCTCGTGGACGGGGAATGTTCTCTGCCGTGAAGGTAGCGGGACAGCCTCCTGTTTATCCGGCTAAATGGTGCTGGTCTGGCCTGGAAGGTGAGTAGTTTCCACAGGATTCCCGGTGTATCGCTACAATGGGGACCGCGCCTTACTAACTGATCCAGTTCTTTATGATGATGATGATGATGGCGATGATGATGATGACGTTTGGATTGTGGGGCACTCAACTGCGCGGTTATCAGCGCCCGTACAAATTCTAGCCTTTGCTCAGCCCAATCTCGCCACTTTCATGAATGATCATGAAATGATGAGCACAACACACACACCCAGTCATCTCGAGGCAGGAGAAAATCTCTGACCCCGCCGGGAATCGAAGCCAGAACCCCGTGCTCGGGAAGCGAGAACGCAACCGCAAGACCACGAACTGCGGACTCCAGTTCTTTAGTCCAGGCGACAGTTCGTTGCGTGTACAGCATCACTGTAGGCGTAGATATGTGTGGGACAAGGTCCGAGATGAAATAACGGTGGCAGACTGAATTCCTCATCGCCATACAGGGCCAGCTCCTGAAGTGAAGGTACGCTCTATTATCGCGGACGTAACACGGTGCCTCTGGTTCGCAGAAGCCCGTTATGTGAAGTGCAACCATTAAATTTATGACTTGTGAAGGCCAGAGAGAGATACTTAACTCCTGTGTCTGCAGAACCCTGTGTTTAATCAAGATAACGCAAGACCGCACTACTTACGCTGTCCTGTGCGTTCTACCGTTGCCCTGGCTAGCACGTCCTCGGGGTGTCTCACCCACTGGAAACAGCTGGTCGTTCGTTGTGGAGAGACCGACCATCCTCTCGCCATCCACTACTGTATTCTCGCACAGAGTTGAAATTACTTCTATTGACGAACCCGTCTCTCTCATTCAAGCTCAGTTTTACTCAATGCCCAACCGTTTATATTGTCGATAGAATTGACAGCGCTGTCCACTAAATGTGGTATCTTGTATAGCCCCAGTACATTAGCACTGATCGGCACTCTGGGACCCTTACCCACTAGGACAAAGAGAAGTGATGGACAAGATCCAACGAAGAGCAGCGCTTTCCGTCACAGGTGGTTTAGTCAGTGCGAGAACGTTGCAGTACTGCCCAACAAACCCCAGACCCTACACAAAGTAGTTCACTATTGAAACGCGAGAGAGTACGGTCCGCGAAGAGTTTAACAACACACTACTTTCTCCCAAATACGTCTCGGGAATGACCACAGCGAGAAAATTACAGAAGGTTTACCGACAATCATTCTTCACACGCGCCATTCGCAGATGCAACAGGCAAGTTGGGATCAATCAATGGTACCAGAGGTATCCTACACCACATCTCGTCAGGTGGTTTGCGGAGTACTGGTGTAGATTTAGGAATGACCTACAAATTTAACCGTGCACTCTTTCTACCAAATACGACAAACAGGGATAATTTACTCGAACCTTCATGCAAACTAAAACTTTGTCCTTGATCGGGTTTCAAACTTGGAACCTTTGCCTTTCGGTAAGTAGTGCTCAGCTGAGTATGGCCCGTTCTTACAGCTTCATTTTCTCCTGGGCTATGGCCGAGTCATTTCTCCGCAATACCCTTTCTTCCAGGAGCCGTAGTCCGGCGAGATACGCAGAACTTCTCGGGAATCTGGGAGAAAAGGTACCGGGGGAAGTATACCTGTCATACCGGATCGGTGAGTCGTGCTTCCATGTCTGGATGGGTAGAGCACTTTCTCACGAGAGACAAAGGTCCCAGGTTCGAGTCCTGGTCTGGAACATGGTTTCAAATCAGCGCACACTTCACTGCAGAGTGAAAATTCATTTTGGGTATTTTGCTATTTCAATGGTCAGCAGTGTATTTTGCTTATTGCTATGTATAGTCCGAGTAGAGAGTCAGTCTGAGTTTGACGTTAGAATAAGACGCTAGACAGAAGGGGGACGACAGGGTCGCTTCCACCTGCGCCAAGCCTCGCGCACGGTCCAGAGACGCAGCGGATGCACGAGCGCCTGTCAGGAATTGGGGTCGGAGGTGCCGCGGCGCGCCATCGGAGTCGGCGAGAAAGTCGATACGCAGCTCGACCCCGCCGGAGGTCGGCCGCTCCGCCGTCGGCTCTCTTACTCTCAGCAGCCCTGCTGCCTACCTGGCGCAACTCCAAGCTAACGAACCTATAGGTTTGTCAAACTCTCTGTTTGCTAAACAGGGGTTTGTCACAAGCGCGTGCAAATATACCAACCCAGTTTGTCAAGTCTAACCTCGCTTTCGAAGCGGGTGTCACGCTGTGACTATCGTGTGGCGAAGTATGTTGACACAAGTGGGCAATGTACGAGGTGCAATGTTACACACAAAATTTACATCTTCCAAATCTCCTCGAGTTGCTGGCATGCAACTTGCTATTGTTTGACAAACGCTTGCGTAAACGGTCAAACTTGTTTGTCAAATCGATAGTAAACAAAAATTTTTCTCAAACACGTCAAAAATAGTCTATGATTGACAAAGACGTCAACCAGAGCGGCGCACTGCCAAATAATTTGACAAATACATGAAGTTTGACAGACCTATCGTCTACTTGGGCATCAACACAGTACAAGGACAACTGCCACTCGGCATTCGCAGCTATTCCATCAAAAGACGTGTTTTTGCTATAGAGGATCGATGCCTGTTGCAGGGAGTGGCAATTGACGCTCAGCATAAACAAACGTAGCGTACTGTGCATAAACAGGCAGGAAAGTCCATTATTGCTCTGAGCACTATGGGACTCAACATCGGAGGTCATCAGTCCCCTAGACCTAGAACTACTTAAACCTAACTAACCTAAGCACATCACACACATCCATGCCCGAGGCAGAATTCGAACCTGCGACTGTAGCAGCAGCGTGGTTCCGGACTGAAGCGCCCAGAACCGCTCGGTCACAGCAGCCGGCTACTAGTAATTTGTAATAACATATTCTTGTTTTTAAAGGTGGTTGCATGAATAGGACAATAAAATAATGTGTTCATCAATGTTAACACTAATCGCGTACAGATGTCCTGTAAACTGACTCAGTCCACATCATTTCGATAAAAGAGTCTTTCATGTGATCTATGGAACACTTAGCTTAAAAATTTTAAAAATTAAATAAAAATAAAAACTTATATTGTGGCAGAGCACATGTATACTGTACCAGAGCAGCGTGGATATCTGTCATGGAGGTTGTCCTGACTAAGCAGTGCGAATACAGTTCGTATACCGAAAAACATTTAGCTGTGCGATTAACTTGCGCTTGACAAGACAAGGAACATTTCTGTCAAGCAGTAGATGAATCATGAACATTAATACTCTTTGGAAAACTCAGGACTAAACGCTATGAGCGCAGCGTTTGTTACAGAAGAATGGCTGCGCTTTGTGAATTGCCTAACGCAGTTAAAATGCGCGTGACATTAGCATCACCAGACAGCGCTTTTAGGACGCAAACAGCCTCTTCAGTTATGAAGTCAGCACCCCTGCAATCCCGTTATCTCACGCTGCTTTTGTACGCTTTGACAGCTGGTGAAAGCAACAGGCGTTCAAATCGCTACGCTTATGTAACGCGGCTCCCCGGTAAGTTGGCTGAACAGTAGCTACGCAGGCAGGCTGATGGAAACTTAATACACTCCTGGAAATGGAAAAAAGAACACATTGACACCGATGTCTCAGACCCACCATACTTGCTCCGGACACTGCGAGAGGGCTGTACAAGCAATGATCACACGCACGGCACAGAGGACACACCAGGAACCGCGGTGTTGGCCGTCGAATGGCGCTAGCTGCGCAGCATTTGTGCACCGCCGCCGTCAGTGTCAGCCAGTTTGCCGTGGCATTCGAAGCTCCATCGCAGTCTTTAACACTGGTAGCATGCCGCGACAGCGTGTACGTGAACCGTATGTGCAGTTGACGGACTTTGAGCGAGGGCGTATAGTGGGCATGCGGGAGGCCGGGTGGACGTACCGCCGAATTGCTCAACACGTGGGGCGTGAGGTCTCCACAGTACAACGATGTTGTCGCCAGTGGTCGGCGGAAGGTGCACGTGCCCGTCGACCTGGGACCGGACCGCAGCGACGCGCGGATGCACGCCAAGACCGTAGGATCCTACGCAGTGCCGTAGGGGACCGCACCGCCACTTCCCAGCAAATTAGGAACACTGTTGCTCCTGGGGTATCGGCGAGGACCATTCGCAACCGTCTCCATGAAGCTGGGCTACGGTCCCGCACACCGTTAGGCCGTCTTCCGCTCACGCCCCAACATCGTGCAGCCCGCCTCCAGTGGTGTCGCGACAGGCGTGAATGGAGGGACGAATGGAGACGTGTCGTCTTCAGCGATGAAAGTCGCTTCTGCCTTGGTGCCAATGATGGTCGTATGCGTGTTTGGCGCCGTGCAGGTGAGCGCCACAATCAGGACTGCATACGACCGAGGCACACAGGGCCAACACCCGGCATCATGGTGTGGGGAGCGATCTCCTACACTGGCCGTACACCACTGGTGATCGTCGAGGGGACACTGAATAGTGCACGGTACATCCAAACCGTCATCGAACCCACCGTTCTACCATTCCTAGACCGGCAAGGGAACTTGCTGTTCCAACAGGACAATGCACGTCCGCATGTATCCCGTGCCACCCAACGTGCTCTAGAAGGTGTAAGTCAACTACCCTGGCCAGCAAGATCTCCGGATCTGTCCCCCATTGAGCATGTTTGGGACTGGATGAAGCGTCGTCTCACGCGGTCTGCACGTCCAGCACGAACGCTGGTCCAACTGAGGCGCCAGGTGGAAATGGCATGGCAAGCCGTTCCACAGGACTACATCCAGCATCTCTACGATCGTCTCCATGGGAGAATAGCAGCCTGCATTGCTGCGAAAGGTGGATATACACTGTACTAGTGCCGACATTGTGCATGCTCTGTTGCCTGAGTCTATGTGCCTGTGGTTCTGTCAGTGTGATCATGTGATGTATCTGACCCCAGGAATGTGTCAATAAAGTTTCCCCTTCCTGGGACAATGAATTCACGGTGTTCTTATTTCAATTTCCAGGAGTGTAGTTTGCTAGTACACTACCAGCGAGAAATTCGCACAAAACAGTCATCGCAAGTTAGACGCCCGGTGCATACATCTACACCTGTATCTATCTGGATACTCTGCACATTTAAGTGTCTGGTGGAGGGTTCATCGAACCACCTTCACACTTCACTATTCTTCCAATCTCGTACAAAGCGCGGAAAAAAGGAACACCTACATCTTTCCGTGCGAGCTCCGGTTTCCCTTATTTTATCATGGTGATCATTTCGCCCTATGTAGGTCGCATTCGGAGGAGAAAGTTGGTGATTGAAATTTTGTGAGAAGATTCCACCGCAACGAGAAACGCCTTTCTTTTAATGCTTTCCAGTCCAAATACTGTATCATTTCAGTAGCACTCTCTTCCCTATTTCGTGATAAGACAAAACGTGCTGCCCTTCTTTGAACTTTTTCCATGTACTCCGTCAGTCCTATCTGCTACGGATCCCACAGCGTGCAGCAGTTTTCTAAAAGAGGACAGACAAGCATAGTGTAGGCAGTCCCCTTAGTAGACCTGTTACATTTTCTAAGTGTCCAGGCAATAAAACGCAGTCTTTTCTTAGCCTTCCCCACAACATTTTCTGTGTGTTCCTTCCAATTTAAGTTGTTCGCAAGATCAGCTAATAAGCTACTTTTACGAGGTGCATTCAAGTTCTAAGGCCTCCGGTTTTTTTTCTCCGGACTGGAAAGAGATAAAAACATGCACATTGTTTTAAAATGAGGCCGCGTTTATTGTCAATACGTCACAGAGATGGCAGCACCGCATGACAGATGAAATTTTACCGCCAGTGGCGAAAATGAGAACTGTTTTAAATACTTAAAATGGCTACGTTTTCCTTACTTGAACAGCGTGCAATCATTCGTTTTCTGAATTTGCGTGGTGTGAAACCAATTGAAATTCATCGACAGTTGAAGGAGACATGTGGTGATGGAGTTATGGATGTGTCGAAACTGCGTTCGTGGGTGCAACAGTTTAATGAAGGCAGAACATCGTGTGACAACAAACCGAAACAACCTTGGGCTCGCACAAGCCGGTCTGACGACATGATCGAGAAAGTGGAGGGAATTGTTTTGGGGGATCGCCGAATGACTGTTGAACAGATCGCCTCCAGAGTTGGCATTTCTGTGGGTTCTGTGCACACAATCCTGCATGACGACCTGAAAATGTGAAAAGTGTCATCCAGGTGGGTGCCACGAATGCTGCCCGTGTGGCATGTTGCCAAGCAATGTTGACGCGCAACGACAGCATGAATGGGACTTTCTTTTCGTCGGTTGTGACAATGGATGAGACGTGGGTGCCATTTTTCAATCCAGAAACAAAGCGCCAGTCAGCTCAATGGAAGCACAAAGATTCACCGCCACCAAAAAAATTTCAGGTAACCGCCAGTGCTGAAAAAATGATGGTGTCCATGTTCTGGGACAGCGAGGGCGTAATCCTTACCCATTGCGTTCCAAAGGGCACTGCGGTAACAGGTGCATCCTATGAAAATGTTTTGAAGAACAAATTCCTTCCCGCACTGCAACAAAAACGTCCAGGAAGGACTGCGCGTGTGCTGTTTCACCAAGACAACGCACCCGCACATCGAGCTAATGTTACACAACAGTTTCTTCGTGATAACAACTTTGAAGTGATTCCTCATGCTCACTACTCACCTGACCTGGCTCCTAGTGACTTTTGGCTTTTTCCAACAATGAAAAACACTCTCCGTGGCCGCACATTCACCAGCCGTGCTGCTATTGCCTCAGCGGTTTTCCAGTGGTCAAAACAGACTCGTAAAGAAGCCTTCGCCGCTGCCATGGAATCATGGCGTCAGCGTTGTGAAAAATGTGTACGTCTGCAGGGCGATTACGTCGAGAAGTAACGCCAGTTTCATCGATTTCGGGTGAGTAGTTAATTAGAAAAAAAATCGGAGGCCTTAGAACTTAAATGCACCTCGTAAATCATAGTAATTCAGTCCGACAATTATACAAACAACTGTTCATTTTTATGCCCAAACATGTTTCACCACATTTACGCTATTATCAGTGAATACAATTATTCAGGTATGTTCAGTGTAAATACCTATCTCCTTCTTCCTTCAAACGTTAAGCATTTGTCTATTACTTCCTCCTTTTAGTGCCTATATGTCTGTGGTTACTTTCAATTTGATTTCTTCTCCACCTCTTTCTTGTTCTACCTATTAATCTTTTTCCTACTGCTCGACAGTTCATCATACTAGATAATTACTTTGTGGATTTTATGTACATTCATTCTTGTGACATGTCTCAATTTATTTCAATACTCCTTGATCTGTTTATTCTGACTGATGTGTTCCTTTCCATTTCAGACAGTTTATATTCAGCTACTCCTCTTACAGACCACACTATGGCAATTTTAATTCGTCGTTCTATGACCAAGTCTCACTGCCGAAAGTATAGATGGTATTACAACTGCTTGGTAGAGCGTTGTTGGAGTTTTTTTCCTCACCTTTTCATTCAGTGTACTGTGTTTTGAGTAACCGTACTTGGAAACGAATATTTGTCATCAAAACATGTTTGCCTATTGTGGAAATTACTTTATTCTTTAGAATGTTAGGCTCTGTGGAACCTTTACTGCATTCTTATAGTAGAGCTTGCCATCTGCAACGCAATGATCTATTGCGAGGTACGTTGTAGATCGAAAGCTACACGGAGTGCACAAAAGCACGGAATCATGAAAAACACAACACATTACCATGCCTATTACGGCGTAGAGAACCCGTTGGCACTCAAAACAACTTCCAGTCGTCTCGCAATGGTTAAACACAGGTTCCAAGGAAAGCTTAGAGCATTCTACATGCAAAATAGTGACAAATTCAGGTAACGATGGTAGAGGTAGATAGCGACCACACATCCTTCTGTCCAGAGTAGGCCACAAAGGCTCTGGTGACAATGTAAGTAGGGTGTTTAGGTTTTTTATGTTGGTAACGCCAAATAGCGCTCTGTATGAAAATTACTGACTGTGCTGTGTGCAGTCTGTGGTTGGTTTGCATTGTTGGAATATTCGCTACTGTAGTGTTGGGCAGTAGGATGTGAACAACGCGTAGCGTTGCGCAGTTGGAGGTGAGCCGCCAGCAGTGGTGGATGTGGGGGGAGAAATGACTTTTGAGAGTGGACGATATGGACGTGTGTCCGTCGGAAAAACGAAATTTGTAAGACTGGATGTCATATATATATATATATATATATATATATATATATATATATATATATATAATCTTTTGAACACTATTAATGCAATTACATTGTTTGTTCTCAATCAAAATCTTTCATTTGCTAACTATGCCTATCAGTAGTTAGTGCCTTCAGTAATTAGAATCTTTTATTTAGCTGGCAGTATTGGCGCTCGCTGTGGTTTGAGTAACGAAGTTTTTTGTGAGGTAAGTGATTCATGGAGGGTATAAGTTATTGTTAGTCAGGGCCATTCTTTTGTACGGATTATTGAGTCAGATTGCGTTGCGCTAAAAATATTGTGTGTCAGTTTAGTGTTGATCAGAATAAGTAAAGAGAGAAATGTCTGAGTACGTTCAGTTTTGCTCAGCTGTTTGGAAAATCAAATAACGTAATAGCTTTACCGGCACAGTAATTCATAATTTTCTAAGGGGATGTTTCAACAGTGGTGGCCAGAGAGGATGCGACGCTTCGTCCTTACGGTCACAAAACAAGTCCTAGTCGATGCGAGCCATGTGAACAGCGGACCTGTCGTCTTGGGACGCAGCATCCTTATTGGGGGACAAACATTTTACCATGGAACGGGCCTAATCGGCCAAAATTGTCTCATATTCTGTGGCACTAATGCGACATTGCAGAGTAGCCGTATGGGGCCGACGGAATACCACGATATGACTGCCCAATTAATCACCGAACCACCGTCATGTTCCACTCTTGGGACGCAAACTCGTTAGAAGCTGGAAAGCGTGTGAAACAAACCTCGTCCGATCAAATCGCATTCTTCCATTGCTCCATAGCCCAGGTTTTATAGCTTCGGCAGGTTTTCCTGTTACGAAAATGTGCATAATTAATGAGTGGTTTTGGAATTCCGCCGCCAGGAGTGTCCGAGCGGTTCTAGGCGCTTCAGTCTGGAACTGCGCGACCTCTACGGTCGCAGGTTCGAATCCAGCCTCGGGCATGGATGTGTGTGATGTCCTTAGGTTAGTTAGGTTTAAGTAGTTCTAAGTTCTAGGGGACTGGCGACGTCAGGTGTTAAGTTCCATAGTGCTCAGAACCATTTGAACCATTTTGTTATCGTCGTATTTTTCGTCATAGTGCTGTTCAATGGCCGTTCGTCACGATCACTCGACACACAATTTCGCCCGTGTTGTGACTTAGCGGATGATGTTTTTCCGCTTTCCTTGTATGCGGAATAAATATTCGATATGGTGCCTCCTGAAACAGCAAACACTTGCCGTTTCCGCCTGAAGATGGCTAGTAAGTAACATGATGAATCTTTGGCGGAGAACGATGCAGTTACTCGGTTCTCAACCCGAGAAGATTTAATCATAGAGCCCGCATCTCGTGGTCGTGCGGTAGCGTTCTCGCTTCCCACGCCCGGGTTCCCGGGTTCGATTCCCGGCGGGGTCAGGGATTTTCTCTGCCTCGTGATGGCTGGGTGTTGTGTGCTGTCCTTAGGTTAGTTGGGTTTAAGTAGTTCTAAGTTATAGGGGACTGATGACCATAGATGTTAAGTCCCAGAGTGCTCAGAGCCATTTGAACCATTTAATCATAGAGATTCGCCGTGAAATCCTGCAGTATCAGTTTTATAGAAGTCTGCGAATTGTGGAAATGAGACGAGACTTGGGTGCCAGGCAGGTATTCACTTAGTGGGATGTGGGAAACCGCCTAAAACCACAACCAAGTTGGCCAGTACATCGAATCTCGACGTTAATCAGCTGGGGAGATTCGATCCGGGGCCAGTGCCCCATCCCGTCCTGGAAGCGGCGCTTTTACACGCACGTCTATTCGGTAAGGTAACTCGAGCGGACTATAAAAAAAAAGTCATTGAACATGTCTAGTTTTGTATCTATAAAACAGAAATTGCGGGAAATGTTACTCTTCTGCTTTCATCTCAAGAAATCTGCTCCGAGACGTCGTCGTTTGCTAGTTAAACTGAATCGCGTAATTAAAGGCAAACACCTGCTGTATGCTCAGAGACATGACAAAGTCACTCTGCTTCGTGACATGGCCAAACTACTTGTTGCAGACCGAGCGGAGGAAACACTGAAGAGCCTTCGATGGGGTATCTTACCCCACCCACCATATTAACCATAAATCACCGCTTCCGATTATCATTTCTTTCGGCCCACGCAGCATGGCCTTTCTGGACAACAAGTCAGTCCTTTTAGCGATCTCAAAAGCTGGGTCCATGAGCGGGTCACCTCAAAAGGACCTGAATTTTTGTTATGTGGCGTCCATTTCTAATCCGAAACGTCGGAAAAGGTTGTAGCTACCCAAGAACTCTACTTTCAGTAAGTTACCTTACACCATTCTGTTAAAATAAACGTGTGATTTCTGTCCCCAAACGAGAGAATTAATTCAAGTAACCAATAGGTCCCGTTACGCTTTCTCGGGGCACATGTATTAAACTAAGTCCCCGCACACGTACGAGCGTCGTCCTCTGGGGAAAACAGTACTGGAACGGAGGAGTTGCTTCCCTCCTTTTGTGAACACTCTGGGAATCGAGACTGGATCCTCCAGAGTCCCGTTACGGAGAGCCGCAGCAGCGTACGTATTCCGGGTAGGTGAGGCTCCCTTAACGCGCCTGTGCGGCATTCCTGAGGCTTTCTCGAGTCATCCAGCGTCTCTTTCTCTCTCTCTAGGGGAATCTTCAGTACGCTGGTGCGATTCGTGAGTCAACTGCAAAGCGGGGAGAATTCCTGCTAGCAGTCTAGCAGAGCAGTGGCCCCACACTTGGGGCTACTTCCGCAACGGTGGTCGTAAAGGCAGCACGCGGCTGATTCATTACATCCATTGAGGATGACGAACTGCGATTTAAACTGCCAGTTTATTTAGGTACCAGTGAAAGTCCTTCCCCCCGCCCCCAAACCCGCGACTCCTTTAAAGAATCTTTTCAAACATCTTTATTACGTGATAGTTCCTGCACTATGTGTCGTACAGCGTTATAATTTTACCAGGTACATTCAACACTGTATGTAGATTCTGGCTGTAAACTGTGTCGCGAATACAGTTATTAGTAAAGTAATAAATTAATACGCCATGCTTGACGTTGAAGTTTTACTGCATGCACGATGATAAACCTGTTTCCTTTTATAGTTTTGTGTGGGTGTCAGCGACAAAAACTTTCGCAAAGGTTTGAAATTATGTGTAAAGTTTGTTGCAAGTCGTTAAGAGTTCTCATTCTAAAATACCGGATGACTATAGTCTGAGTAATTTGTGAGTTGTAAGTTACACCGCCCCTACACATAGTATGCACGGTTTCTAAATTTGACTTACTCTGTTAACCCCTTAACAGCACATTAACTTTTAAATATGGTCAGTAATTGTATAGGGTGTAGCTGCCCCTACCTACGGGTTTTATGCAACCCACAACACCTTCAAATAACGCGCCCAATATTTTCATATTCTCACTCACTAAGCGTAATATTTTAGCCGTACAGAAAAAAATTAACAGGGACTTTTTTGTAGAAAATTTAATGTACTTGAATTTTATAGTGAGATACGTTTTCGCTAGAGGACATAGTTTTTTAATTATTCAAGAAAAAGGTGCAGGAGTTACCCTCAAATGCGTTTTTCTTGAATAATTCAAGTAACTAATAGGTCCCGTTACGAAAACGTATCCCAGTACAAAATTTAAATCAAATTTCCTATAAAAAGGTCTTATTTATTTTTTTCTGTAAGACTAACAGTTTGCGCATAGCGAGCGAGATAACATGAAAATCTCACACATGTTTTTTGAAGGCGCTGCTGGTTAAATAAAGCCCATTGGTTGGGCCAGCTGAATCACCCTGTATGAAATGCTGAAAGCCAAATTTTTGCCGCCTCCGGAAGCTCTTAGACAGGCATCTTGGACTGCTTGACCATATGCGTTTAGTAACATAGACCACATACAAGCAGCCACTTTTTAATTTTGATACTGTTCGCCAACGGCCTTGCCGTAGTGGTAACACCGGTCCCCGTCAGATCACTGAAGTTAATCGCTGTCGGGCTGGGATAGCGCTTGGATGGGTGACCATCCGGTCTGCCGAGCGCTGTCGGTAAGCGGGGTGCACTCAGCCCTCATGAGGCGAACTGAGGAGCTACTTGAGAAGCAGCGGCTCCGGTCTCGTAAACCGACAATCGGCCGGGAGAACGGTGTGGTGACATGCCCCTCCATATCCGCATCCAGTGACGCCCGTGGGCTGAGGATGACACGGCGGCCGGTCGGTACCGTTGGGCCTTCCAAGGCCTGTTCGGACGGAGTTGACTTTTTAGTTTTGTTTATTTTCTGCACCATTCGCTGGTTCAAATGGCTCTGAGCACTATGGGACTTAACTTCTGAGGTCATCAGTCCCTCAGAACTTAGAACTACTTAAACCTAACCAACCTAAGGACAGCACACACATCCATGCCCGAGGCAGGATTCGAACCTGCGACCGTAGCAGCAGCGCGGTTCCAGACTGAAGCGCCTAACTTCTGCACATTTATGTAATCAAAACAGTTGCTTTTATGCAAGTACAATTTACATCTACAAAAGTAAAAAAACCTATACAACTATTGTTGATATTTTGTACAAAGCAGAACGTTCATCATCATGATCAGAGGCAGAGATTCTCGTTGTTATTGATAAATGCGAAAGTTGTTTATGAATAGGATAAACTTGTTTTATAGAAGTTCAACGAAGTATTGAAGCGATATTTGATATATTTTTGTTTTGCAGTTTTCTTTTGATTTTACCTTTGTGTTGAGGAAATTGAGTTTTGTACTGCTATATGATAAAACTGTACACTTTATTTTTAGAACAACGCCCTTTGCTTCGCATTAAAAAAAATCAACAATTGTAGAGTAAACCGAGAATTAAACATCGAAAGTTTCAATTTTTCTGTAAGTACTGTTCAGGTACAGACGGGAGGGTAACTATGTAGAACAAAAATTTTCGGTAGGTTGTATTGTATTGTATGTTAACTGGGGACCTAGAAACAACGGAGAGGCTCCGTCCCCACCGCAGCCTCAGTAGTCCACAGCCCCACGACGACTACCGCAGTCCACTTCACCCCACCGCAGTCCACTTCACCCCTCCGCCGACCCACACCGAACCACTCTTTCAGGGTTATTGTGCGGTTCGGTCCCCGGTGGAACCCCCCCCCCCTCCCCCTCCCCACAGGGAACGTCTCACACCAAATGTGTTACCCCCAATGTTTGCGTGATAGAGTAATGGTGTTGTACGCGTACGTGGAGAACTTGTTTGTGCAGCGATCGCCTGCATGGTGTAGCTGAGGGAAACAACCTGCATTCGCCGAGGCAGATGGAAAACCGCCTAAAAACCATCCGCAGAGCCGGCCGGTGTGGCCGAGCAGTTCTAGGCGCTTCAGTCTGGAACCGCGCGACCGCTACGGTGGCAGGTTCGAATTCTGCCTCGGGCATGGATGTGTGTGATGTCCTTAGGTTAGTTAGGTTTAAGTAGTTCTAAGTTCTGGGGGACTGATGACCTCAGCTGTTAAGTCCCATAGTGCTCAGAGCCATTTGAACCATCCAGAGACTGGCCGGCTCACCGGACCTCGACACAAATCCGCCGGGCGGATTCGAACCGGGGACCAGGCGCTCCTTCCCAGTCCGGTTCCGTAGGTTACTTTTATATATGTTTACTCAGTTTGTAAACAGTTCACCGTTTCCGGTCTTTTTGGGACATCGAGTAAGATGGTTCAAATGGTTCAAATGGCTCTGAGCACTATGGGACTTAACATCTATGGTCATCAGTCCCCTAGAACTTAGAACTACTTAAACCTAACTAACCTAAGGACATCGAGTAAGACATGCGTACATTAAGAAAGTGATCGTTATGAGGTATGTACGGTAGGTATGCAACACACCCAACGTACAGGTAACGCGAGTACGATCTTAACTGACCGAAACTACAAGAAAACTTACGTGATCTGTGCTTACAGTAGTTTTACAACTTTACGAATAACTATTTCAGACGGCTTTAATAAATATTGACTGCCAACGGCGTTGCCGCAGTGGATCGGTGACCATCCGGTCTGCCGAGCGCTGTCGGTAAGCGGGGTGCACTCAACCCTCATGAGACGAACTTAGGAGCTACTTGAGAAGCAGCGGCTCCGGTCTCGTAAACCGACAATCGGCCGGGAGAACGGTGTGGTGACCACATACCCCTCCCTATCCGCATCCAGTGACGCCCGTGGCTGAGGATGACACGGCGGCCGGTCGGTACCGTTGGGCCTTCCAAGGCCTTTTCGGACGGAGTTGACTTTTTAGTTTTGTTTATTTTCTGCACCATTCGCTGGTTCAAATGGCTCTGAGCACTATGGGACTTAACATCTGTGGTCATCAGTCCTCTAGAACTTAGAACTACTTAAACCTAACTAACCTAAGGACACCACACACATCCATGCCCGAGGCAGGATTCGAACCTGCGACCGTAGCAGTCGCGCGGTTCCGGACTGAGCGCCTAGAACCGCGAGACCACCGCGGCTGGCTCCAAATTTGTGCCGCACAGTTTGTTATGGAACTTTTATAAGCCTGTGTGCTTGTTGACTGGATATGCTACTGTCCTTTTCGTGGACGATGGAGGAAATGTGGCTTTTAATAGAGCTAACGTGGGAATTTTACGCGCGCCCGTTGAGTAAACAGTGTGATTTACAACCTGGCAACATCCTACAACTGCCACTGGAGTGCGTTGCGATCGCGTATACCACGTTGGGGCCCACGTACCGTGTGCACAAGTCGCATCGTTCCTGAGCGTTCAGCAGCACGTTGAACTTGGCACGCTCAACGTTGACGTACGACGGCACGGTCCGTGTGCCGACGGCGTAAGTGTGGTGGACCAGGCGAGAAGTGTGCGTTGTCCGTGTTTCTGGTGGTCCCCACGGTGGCGCAACTAACGTCATCAGTCGTTTGTGTGGTGAGGATTCTCCTTTTCTACGAGGCGACGACATCTGAGCAATTAGTGCGGCTCACGACACCGCTCGTCTCCGCAGTTTCTTCCTTCCCTGCCCGGAGTACCTGGCAGGAGCATTTCCCGTAGAAGCGGCCGGCCAGAGCGAGCAGTGAAAGTGCCGGCCAATTAGAGGCGCGCTTAATTCCCGCATCAATTAGCCGGGGCCAAGCGCGGACGGCGTGGTTCGCACGCGCCTCTCCACTAGGAGCCCGGAGGTTCCGCGACACATCTGACTACACACACATACAAGCTGTGGACCTGCAGCGTGCGAACGGCGTGGAACCTGGCTGGCCTCTTGGAGGCAACGTAGCGGGAAAGTTTTCGGGGAGAAAGTTGTCGCCGCGCTCATTACGTGCCAAGGGACCGGCAGGAGGCAGATAATAAGCGTCGGCGACTGGGAAGGCTCGTGGACACGGTCCGGCGAGACGGCGGCAGAAGCGGAGTTTGGAAGATAGAAAAATACTTGGTCGATTCTCAGGTGTGGATCCATTAACTACTGCAAGGGGGAGGCCGGAAATTCCCCGTAATTTGCCACTCTTTGTGTCCTCCCCCCACTCCTTTAGCCCCCCCCCCCCAAAAAAAAATAATATTTTTGTGGTCATTCGCACTTTTAACATGCCCCAGATGTGTACGAAATAAATAAAAACTATGTTTTCTAAGGACATCATATTCGCTGTTAACCGCAGAAATTATTTATTTCACAATTGCAATATCGACCTTTTGGGCCATTTTCAAGTGGTACTGCAAAAGATTTCGCTTCAACAACCGTCAGAATTTAAAATCTTCAGAGATGTATAGATGTCATCGTCAAAAAGCAACTGCCTTGCCACGTTAGAAAGACCGGTTCCCGCACAATCACCGAAGTTAAGCAACGTTGGGCTTGGTTATGACTTAGATGGGTGACCGCACGGAAAAAAGGGGTGCCATTGGCTGACGGACACGCAGGTCACCGAAGTGGCGTCCAATTGAAAGACTTGCATGTGTGCCACACGGTATTATTATTATCATCAAAAATAAGCATTTTCACTGTAGAAATACAGTAACATCATACGAGTGTGAAAAACTGTACATCGCAAAGGCTTATTTTTAACGATGATATGTACACGTGTCAGAGGACACTAGTGTCACATCTGATGCAGCAAATTCTTTGCAGTCCATCTGAAAGTGGCCCAAAGGCATGCATTAGAATTGTAAAATAAATAATTTCTACAGTCAACGACGAATATGATGACCTTTAAAAAATTCTACACGACTGTAAACCCCGCCCATGAGAAGTTAATCAAAAATGATATTGTTGCTCATAATAAATTGAGGATGAGTCCTGTTGTGGGTTGGCAGGAGAGCCAACACCGTTTTACTAGAGGAAGCCGAAAGGCACGCGTTTTAGCTCACGCAGGCCGGCGTGAGGTCTGGAACAGGACAAGGAAATTAGAATTTAGAAAAACGGACGTAGATGGTGGAATACTTAACTTTAATCCGTTAATGAAGAACGTCGGTCTTGACGGTACATTATTACAGTATCAATAGTAACTGGTAATGGCGCCTTGCTAGGTCGTAGCAAATGACGTAGCTGAAGGCTATGCTAACTATCGTCTCGGCAAATGAGAGCGTATTTTGTCAGTGAACCATCGCTAGCAAAGTCGGTTGTACAACTGGGGCGAGTGCTAGGAAGTCTCTCTAGACTAGACTTGCCGTGTGGCGGCGCTCGGTCTGCAATCACTGATAGTGGCGACACGTGGGTCCGACGTATACTAACGGACCGCGGCCGATTTAAAGGCTACCACCTAGCAAGTGTGGTGTCTGGCGGTGACACCACAAGTCCGCCTTTCTCCAAGTAAACAAATTATTGTTTTAACATCAACTCATTATTTTCTGTAAGCTCAGACGCTGATCTCAATACTCCAGTACTATAAAGTAGTTGTTTACAGTCCGAAAACTGGATTGGTGCCGCTCTCCATGGCTACTCTATTCTGTGCAGACCACTTCATCTCCAAATAACTACTGCAAGCTACATCCTTCTGAATCTGCTTACTGTATTCATCTCTTGACCTCCCTGTACGTTTTTCACCCCCGACAATTCCCACCAGTACTAAACTGGTCATCCCATGACGTCTCATAATTTGTTCTATCAACCGACCCCTTCTTTTAGTCAGGTTGTGCCACAAATGCATATCCTCCCCAATTGTATTTAGTACCACCTCATCAGTTATTCCATCTACCCATCTAATCTCCCTCATTCTTCTACACTACCACATTTAGAATAGATCTATCACATTGATCAAACGTCATGTCACAGTTTTACATAATAACGGTTCCACAATCATACCCGGTTATAAGTAATCATGTACTATGGCCGTAATTATGACACACATTCCAGTCTAAGTCAGGCATGTCCAAGCATTAGTTTAACTGATGCCACTGCTTCCAGATCCATACAGCTAGCCTTGGTTTACGTCGTTCTGGTTAGGCAAGGCCCTCTATTTCTTGGCCATATGTAAAAAATGAGTTAAGCGAAAAATTTTTATACATAAAAATGCATGGAATTCAAACAGTAATTATAATGAAACAAAATTTTGTCTGGAGGTAAACAATTCAAAAAAATCATTACGAGAGGCGTATACGTAAAAAAAGTTTAGTTTAATCTTTTCTGTTGTACGTATAGGCAGTAAAAGTAGAGGGCGTTGACTATGCAGTAAGACGTAATGTTACATTTGTCACAATGGTTTTTTGAATTGTGTACTTCCAGAAAAAATTGTGTTTTATTGTAATCACTCTGATTTCGCTGTACTTTTATGTATAAAAATTTTTTGGTTTAACCCATTCTTTTACACATGGGTAATATGCAGAGGGCGCAGGCTATCCGGTATGACGTAAACAGAGGTCAGCTGTATGGACTTCTGAGCAGCGGCCTCAGTTAAGCTAATGCTTGTACATGGCTGAGTTGGAATGGAATGTGTGTCGCTATAATTACGTTTACTCTACATGATTACATGTAACACTATGCAATTGTGGAACTGTAACTGGTTACATTTGTGACATAGCGTTTGGACATCTGCTCTATCTATGCGTGATTCTTGTATTATTTGTACTACTTATAGCACTAATGATAGTTGCGCTGTCAGCTGAAATCTAGATTTGCAAGCCTATAAAAAAGATCGAAGCTGAGCTTCTTGTGCTCCTGCACAGAATTTTGCACTCAGTGAAATATTGGAAGAGCTGGTAAGCCAACCTGTTGGTTATCTCCGTGTTGCGGAGCACTAGCGACGTTCATCCAGTCATCCAGACTGGTAAGATGGCCCAGCGAATGAATGCGAAGCGCTTCCTCGGAATTACAACATACCTGCAAACAGAAGGAAACGGTGTTAGATATCTGATGTTACAAGCAAGACAGAGATTGCATGAAATGTACAGTTCTACAGATGGAAATTATCAACTCCAATGCTATCAGATCATATACACTGCCTTCATATAAGAGATACGCTGCTAGTTCTGCACACGAAAAAAACAAGCCAAGGTCCGTGGTACACGAGTAACTAACAAAGTCGGATAACAAAACAACTCGATACAGCTAAAAAAAAAGGAGAATGAAATAAAGTTGTTGAAAATAAATTTAACGTACATTCTGGGTTAAACTAGTAACGATGCGTCCACAGAGCTGTTCTCCAGTGAAATAATTTCCCTGTTTCAAAAATTGCGTAATCGGGTGTGATGTGCAAGCATTCTGTTCCATAGTTAATGTCCCTGCAATTTAGCCGTTTTTCCGGATGTTTCATCTGAGAGTGGCTTTTATCGTCAAATTAGTCGTTTCGTTCTCATGCATTCAGAAGATAGCAGATTTTCAATAATTTTATTCTATTCTGCATTTGTAATACCTATGGGTCGCATGCGAAAGCGACAATTTCCGAAAAATTTTGTCTCAAAAACTTGTGGAAACAGAAGGCAGGTCACTCTAGTGACATAAACTACAGGCGCTCCCAGTCTGTCGGACCAAGTCAAAGTAATAACTGCGGCCTTCAGACTGAACACTAGCTTGATGCAGCTCTCCATGCTACTCAATTCTGTGCTAGCCTATTCATCTCTGAATAGCTGCTAAAATGTCGTCTTAAAGACACATGGTTTAAAGCTTACTATTAAGTTTTAAATTACCCAAATTAGCAACCAACATCCATCTTAATATGCATACTGTTCTCCTCTTGATCTCCCTGTGCTATCTTTACCTCCCACACTTCCATCCAGTACTAAATATTTCATCCCTTGATGGCTCAGAATTTGTCCTATCAACCGATCCCTTCTTTTTGCCAAGTTGTGCCACAAATCTCTTGCCTCCCTAATTCTATTCAGTACGGTCTCATTAGTTACGTGAGAGACTTATCTGATCTTCATAACCTCCTTGTAGCATCACATTTCTAAGGCTTCTATTCTCTCCTTGTCTAAACTCTTTATCGTCCACGTTCCACTTTCATGTATGGCTACACTCCATAGAAACACTTTCAGAAAAAAACTTCCCAACACTTAAATCTATAGTCGATGTTAACAAATTTCTCTTCTTCAGAAACGGTTTTCCTGCCATTGCCAGTCTATATTTTATATCCTCTCTACTTCGGCCATCATCAGTTACTTTGCTGCCCAATTAATAAACCTAATGTACTACTTCAAGTACCTCGTTTCCTAATCTCATTTTCTCAACATCACCTGATTTAACTAGAATACATTCCATTATCCCGGTTTTGCTTTTGTTGCTGTTCATCTTATATCCTCCTTTCGAGACACTGCCCCTTTCGTTCAATTGCTCTTCCAAATTCTTTGCAGTCTCTAATACAACCACAATATCATCGGCAAACCTCAAAGTTTTTATTTCTTCTCCCTGAACTTTAAATCCTTTTCCAAATTTTTTTTGGTTTCCTTTACTGCTTTCTCAATGTACAGATTGAATAATATCGGTGATGCGGCACAGCCTTGTCTCACTTTCTTCTTAACCACTGTTATTGTTATTTCATGCCCTTCGAGTCTTGTAACTGCTGCCTATTTCTGTACAAGCTGTAAATAGTCTTTCGCGCCCTGTATTTTTCCGGCCGGCCGTGGTGGCCGTGCGGTTCTAGGCACTTCAGTCCGGAACCGCGTGACTGCTACGGTCGCAGGTTCTAATCCTGCCTCGGGCATGGATGTGTGTGATGTCCTTAGGTTAGTTAGGTTTAAGTAGTTCTAAGTTCTAGGGGACTGATGACCTCAGAAGTTAAGTTCCATAGTACTCAGAGCCATTTGAACCATTTGAACCTACTCTTACATTACCCCCTACTTGATTTTGTGTTTATAACGCAGTATTCACCCGTTCAAAAGTCGTGTTGATCGTGCCACCACAAATTCACTAATCTCCACTACATGTAACTTCAACCTATCAATTTCTCTTTTTAAACTGTCTAACCTACCTGCCCGATTAAGAGATCTAACATCTCATACTCCAGTTTTGTGTCTTCTGATGAAGAGATACTGCGAAGTAGTTCCCGCCCGAAGATACGACTGGGGGAGTATTTTACGTCTGGGATACTTTACCTAAGAGGATGCCATCATCGTTTAACAATACTGTCGAGCTGGGTGCCCGAAGGGAAAAAAATACGGCTATAGTCCCCCTCGCTTTCAGAACAGCAAGGTCATGTTGAGTGTTGCTACAAGACCAGATCAATCATTCAGACTGTTGGCCCTGCAGCTACTGAAAAGGCGGCTACATCTCTTCAGGAACGACACGCTCGTGTGGCCTCTCGGGAGATACATCTCCGTTCTGGTTGCACCTACGGTACGGCTACCTGTATCGTTGAGGCTCTCGAGGTATCTGAGCGAAACCGCGCGAAACCTCCGGCCCCGGAAAGTCCGCTTCGTGACCAGCGTTACTGGACTCCAGACAGGCCGTAATGTAACGGCCGCGGGCTGGCAGCTGAATGAGCGGTAAAGGCCACCAGGTCGCACGCCGACCCGCTAGCGTACGGGGAACGCCACGCCGCGTCACAGCCGCCGGCGTGCCTTTGTGTCGCGGCTTTGAGACACCTTGTAACCGTGGTACAATGTTCCCACCGCACGAGCGACGTACGTGCTGGCCGACAATACGCCGCGTCTAGCAATGTAGTCGCGACTCGTTAGCACACCGATTGTGCCGTTTCCCGATCTGTACCGCTCGCACAGTAATCATATTGTGCAACAAATAAACACGACGCTACAATGCTATGCAGGACTAAACCGTACACACTGATCCTGAATCTGCATGATTTCACGTAAACTAACTTCGCGGTCTGAACGATCTCGCGTCGACCGTTGTGCAGAGGTCGTTGCGGAAATTTTTTTCTGGGTCAAGGGACACGCTAACAACAACGTATCAGTCTGTAATGTTATGTGAGCCTCACTGCCCTTTTTTCTAACTAATTTATGCCTAATTTATGCCTGAGAAGCTCAGTAATGTATGTAAATACCGTAAATGTAAATGTGATTCAAAAACTACTTGAAGTGAAGTGAAGCGCAGCTGGACAGCAAAAAACTCTTTAGCGAGCAATCCCCGCAACGATAGTAGTTGTGAATCTTTGAGTATGGACTCTTTCTTTTTTTTTTTAAAAAAAAAAAAAAAAAAAGGGGGCCTTGATTTATTTAAAAAAAAAAAAAAAGAGGACTGTTACTCTGTATCTTGTGGAAAGAGGACGTATTGCTAGGCCGTCGCTCAGAACGTATCGTTACATTTAATGAAAATTGATATTTTAGTGATAAAACCGAGTAAAGTATGGGAAAGAATTGCCAAACATTTATGTATACAAATTTTCTGGAAGTGAAGAATATAAATATCTAGATTTGGGAAAAGGAGGTGAACTTCATTGTCGTCGCCGTCTATCAATCGACAGAATTGTAAGTGTGCAAAGTTCACTAAAATACAGGAAAGGAAATGCATTCTCTATAGTTTTCATTCAATAACTAACAACGTCTCATTATTTCTTAATTGCAGTAATTGGATTATGTTCTTGTACAATAGTATGGTGCTGAACTCCGCTCACCTATTTTGATGTAGCAGGACGGGTAGTTTGAAGGAAGTTTGTGTGCCAAGCAACCTCCTTTTCTCATGAGAAGCAGATTGCTGTTTGATCTTATTTACTTAAAATAGTGGTCCCTTAGGTATGAAAAGCTACGAAAACTTGGGCTTACAGTTATCCACAATACGGCCAAGTAACTAACAGAGTCGTATTTTAAACCTTAAAGAACAATAACTTCCTCCAAATTATAATACGTCACCAACTGGTGCAGAAGCTGATCATTCAAGGAGGCAGCAACCTAAATTCAGGCACCAGTTACGACTTAAAGAAAAAAATATCAGTCAAAAACCAATCTCTCTCTCTCTCTCTCTCTCTCTCTCTCCCCAAACACATATATAAATATACATATTATTAAGATAGAAGTCATTTTATAAGTCGATGATTTAGAGAAGACAGCCGCAGAAAAGGCCACATTTTAAAATATCAAAATGCCGCCATCAGAACAAACTATATTACATAGATAAGAAAGGCGCCGATGGGAAGATTAATATCGACCGGCGAGACGCAGTGAAGGGACGTATAGACGAATACAGCCGGTCATTCCTTAGAATGTCTGGTTCCATACAGTTAAAGCAAATAAACAATTATAATACTTGTTCTGTAAAAAAAACCGCTTTTTCTTGCTGCAACTTTATTTATGTTTCCCAGATGCGTTTCGTCTTTCTTGCTCTAAGGAATCATCAGTGGGATCTACACTACTGGCCATTAAAACTACTACACCAAGAAGAAATGCAGATGATAAACGGGTATTCATTGGACAAATATATTATACTAGAACTGACATGTGATTACATTTTCACGCAATTTCGGTGCATAGATCCTGAGAAATCAGTACCCAGAACAACCACCTCTGGCCGTAATAACGGCCTTGATATGTCTGGGCGTTGAGTCAAACAGAGCTTGGATGACGTGTACGATACCACAGTTCATCAAGAGTAGTGACTGGCGTATTCTGACGAGGCTGTTGTTCGGCCACTATTGACCAGACGTTTTCAGTTGGTGAGAGATCTGGAGAATGTGCTGGCCGGGGCAGCAGTCGAACATTTTCTGTATCCAGAAAGGCCCGTACAGGACCTGCAACATGCGGTTTTGCATTATCCTGCTGAAATGTAGGGTTTCGCAGGGATCGAATGAAGGGTAGAGCCACGGTTCGTAACACATCTGAAATGTAACATCCACTGTTCAAAGTGCCGTCAATGCGAACAAGAGGTGACGGAGACTTGTAACTAATGGCACCCCATACCATCACGGAGGGTAATACGCCAGTATGGCGATGACGAATACACGCTTCCAATATGCGTTCACCGCGATGACGCCAAACACGGATGCGACCATCATGATGCTGTAAACAGAACCCGGATTCATCCGAAAAAATGACGTTTTGCCATTCGTGCACCCAGGTTCGTCGTTGAGTACACCATCATAGGCGCTCCTGTCTGTGATGCAGCGTCAAAGGTAACCGCAGCCACGGTCTCCGAGCCGATAGTCCATGCTGCTGCAAACGTCGTCGAACTGTTCGTGCAGATGATTGTTGTCTTGCAAACTTCCCCATCTGTTGACTCAGGGATCGAGACGTGGCTGCACGATCCGTTACAGCCATGCGGATAAGATGCCTGTCATCTCGACTGCTAGTGATACGAGGCCGTTGGGAACCAGCACGGCGATCCGTATTACCCTCCTGAACCCACCGATTCCATATTCTGCTAACAGTCATTTGATCTCGCCCAACTCGAGCAGCAATGTCGCGATACGATAAACCGCAATCGCGATAGTCTACAATCCGACCTTTATCAAAGCCGGAAACGTGATGGTACGCATTTCTCCTCCTTACACGAGGCATCACAACAACGATTCACCAGGCAACGCTGGTTGGAAACTTTCCTCATGTCAGCACGTTGTAGGTGTCGCTACCGGCGTCAACGTAGTGTGAATGCTCTGAAATGCTAACCATTTGCATATCACAGCATCTTCTTCCTGTCGGTTACATTTCGCGTCTGTAGCACGTCATCTTCGTGGTGTCGCGATTTTAATGGCCAGTGGAGTAGTATTTGTAGCCTCACGACAGACCAGCGCGCGTTATGGACCGGCCCGCTTTCCGGCGGCAAGTAATTAGTGACACGGTGCCCGAGGGCTGCTGTCGGCGACCTTGCGGCTGGCAGGGCCGCAGCTGTAGGGCGCTTCCTGCGACACGGCAGCGGCGTCCGGCACGCGAGGCGAGCCCCAGCCTCCAGAAGGGCAATGCCGCCGGCGTGGGCGGACGTCCGGCGAAGCGCTGCCACTGACCGCGTTATGGGGGAGCGGTAAGCCGCCCACTGGCTAGCCACTCCCTGCAGGAGGACTCGTACCTCCACCGGAGAGGTACACTGTCTGGATGCCTACTGGTGGACATTAACGTGGGGCGTGTCCACACTTCGCCTCGATGAGTGCTTCAATTTTGCTGGGACTCTTGCAATGATGTGTACAATCGAAGTGTCCAGCCACCTTTTAGTGGACAGTAACAAGAGGTTCGTCCAGCGTTCTGCGCATTAATGACTGCTGGAACTGCGCTGGGCACACTTTGAATGTCTGTGAGGTAATGGCAGCCCACTTTGCTTTCTAGAGCCCATAACAGAGAAGGCGGTGATATTCATTACTGGGGTCTGGAGCGGAGTCGAAGCGCCAATTCATCCCATAGGTGTTCCATTCGATCCAATTCGCGACTCTGGGTAGGTCACTCCTTCAAGAATGTTATTCTCCACATATCGTTTCATCCCAGATACTACTTTAGAAAACGGTCCATCGTCATGCTGATACGATTACCATCTCTGAACTGTTCCTCTACTGTACACAGTACACAACGCTGTGAAGCGCTTCTGCATTTAGCATTTTCTTAAATCCAATAACGGGACCACACCCAACCCCATGCTTAACACCCTCTTTTCTGTAGTTGACTCTTCGCACTATAAGCCGGCCGCTGTGGCCGAGCGCTTCTAGGCGCTTCAGTCCAGAACCGCGCTGCTGCTGCGGTCGCAGGTTCGAAACCTGCCTCGGGCATGGATGTGTGTGATGTCCTTAGGTTAGTTAGGTTTAAGTAGTTCTAAGTTCTAGGGGACTGATGACCTCAGAAGTTAAGTCCCATAGTGCTCAGAGCCATTTGAACCAATTTTTTTTTGTCATTGTTCTATTGTGATAGCTACGCTAATGTAAACTTGGCACTATTGTAGCTATTCCTGGCTGTCTCATATCCGTCTTTTAGAGTTTTTATTTTACGTTTATAATTTACGTTTGTACATCGAATTTCTTTTATAGTTGTTCTTCGGAAATTGGAGTTAAGTTAATATCGCGTTATTTTATGTACTTTTGGCTATATGGTCTTCGCTGCCCAAAGCCAAAAGTTGGTAAAGAAATCTCAAATTGGGCTACAAAATTCACTTAAGCTACAGTGCGAGATTTTGGAGACTCCTCTAGCCCTCTAACGTCATCGGCTTAGTTGCGCACTTAAAAATTGTAAAACTGACATTTTCGTAAATTTTACCTCACAGTTCCGTGATTTTTAACAGCGTAAAGTTAACCATTAAATCGTTTCTATGGTCTTCTTACTATGAGACTACAGTGTTGGTCCCATAGTGCTTAGAGCTATTTGAACCACTTCTTCGCACTATACATAACGGTGGGTAACCTTCTCCAGGCATTCGCCGATAATGATGATCATGATGACTGGTTTGTTGGACGCTCAACTGCACGGTCATCAGCGCTCGTACAAAGTACAATTTTTTTCACAGTCCAATTTTTTACACTGTCGAATCTAGCCACTGTCACGGATGATGATGAAGACAACACCCAGTCCCCGGGCAGAGAAAATCCCTAACCCGGCCGGGAATCGAACCCAGGACCCCGTGATTGAGAGGCAGCAACGCTAGCCACTAGACCACGAGCTGCGGACGGCATCCGCAGAACACAATCGGATCCGTCGGATTACCACAGGGTATAGCATAATACACCACTCCAGATGACTCGTTTCCAGTCATCCACTGTTCGGTGGCCTCGCCCTTTTCACCACCTCAAGCGTCGCTTAGTAGTGACTAAAGAAATGTCTGACTTACGAGTGGTGCCGGCCGCGGTGGTCTCGCGGTTCTAGGCGCTGCAGTCTGGAACCGCGAGACCGCTACGGTCGCAGATTCGAATCCTGCCTCGGGCATGGATGTGTGTGATGTCCTTAGGTTAGTTAGGTTTAAGTAGTTCTAAGTTCTAGGGGACTGATGACCACAGATGTTTAGCCCCATAGTGCTCAGAGCCATTTGAACCATTTGAACCGGAATGAGTGGCTGCAGTACTGTATGAGAATTCGGTGACACGCTGCGTTCTCTAGAACGCGTCGTATGATGCCTAAAGCAGTTTGATCCCAGATGTGACAGCAGAGCAGCGGTGCGGCCGCGGTGACGTCACGAGGTGTCAGCCCCTGCCCTCCCACGCCCCGGCAGCAGGGGAAAGGGAAAGTGAACAGCGGACTGTCTGCTCTGCTCTGCTCTGGCCTGGCCTGTAGAGCGCTTGCGCAACAACGACGGGGCCCGGCGAGACTCGACCTGCGCTCTCCAAGACGCAAACAGCACCATCACGGCTTAAATCACTCCAGGACTCCTCCAAAACGCAAGCCGTTTTCTTCACTAGTCCGCCCTCTCTTCTTCCTTATTTCCAATTCGGAATCAGTAGGTCGTTTGATATACTACCTATACATCTGTACTCAGTAAGCCGCCTCACGGTATGTGGAGGCGGATATTTTAGGTATTATTGTTTGTTATGGCTGTACTGTTACACTGTTCCAATCGCGAACAGCGCGTTTGGCCGTAACTCCCCGCACACGCTCTGAGTTCACTTATTTTCCCGTTGTCGTGTTTCTGCGAGACATTTCAAGAGGAAGTAGTATGTACGTTCGAGTCTCGTCTTCGAACGTACGCTCTCGGAATTTCAACCTTCTTCGTGTTACACAATGGGCAGTATGAATGCAACAGAGAACGTTCTCCAGAGAAGCTTCTGAGAGAAAACTAACGTCCTCTGAGACGGTTCTCAGTTTAATAAGAATAAAAAAATTCGAAACATATTCTCTACCGAAGCAGTTCTTTCTCACTACCTCCCCCCCTCCTTGAGAAGTTTCTCGGTGTGTGTGTCGTCTGCCGTGTCCGACACAGAACACACAAGTAAGACTAAATTTCATGCAACTCGCTCCAACAGGCGAGCTATTCAGTGCGCAAGTATGGGAGTGGCCTCAATGTGTTCTGGAAGAACTGCACCACGTTTCGATTTCACTTCCACGTGCGGCAACAAATTGTTAAGATGATTACGGACATTATACGAAAAATGCATTTTCCGACGATGTTACCGGATGTTACCGAATTTTCGACAAGCGGGAAACTTGTAGGTGAACACATTAGGCGAACGAAATCTTAAGAATACTTCACATCTTCATCTTTTGCAAGCCGGAATTCTGTGAGTTTTCTTACTCAAGACAATTTTGCTTCAATATGACGCATAGTGAACCGCTCGCTCGTCAAGTACTTAAGCATTTGCCGTACCGGTTTCGTTACGAGAAACAGATCGCTAGGTTTGTGATAAAGCAGTTATTAATTTTCCTGGTCCGCCTACTTATTTCTAACACAACAAAATGTAAGATTTATGATGTCAGAAAACGTAATGATGGATATCTGAAACATGTCAGTGACAACAGTAGCATGGTATATACCTAAGTCTTCTCCTAGACCAATCTGTGATTGCTAAATAGCACAAAAATGTTTTCACTGTCTCTTCGTTTCAAAGGTCGCCAGTTTTCTTTCATAACTTTCGGGAATGAAATTCACCAGCCAAATAATGATTTTATTAAACGCCCCGTCCTCACAGCTTTACTTCTGCCAGTATCTCGTCTCCTACCCTCCAAACTTTACAGAAGCTCTCCTGCGAACCCTACAGAACCAGCACTCCTGAAAGAAAGGATATTGCGGAGACATGGCTTAGCCACAGCCTGGGGGATGTTTCCAGAATGAGATTTTCACTCTGCAGCGGAAAGTGCGCTGATATGAGTTAGAGTCTCTGTCCGGCACACAGTTTTAATCTGCCAGGAAGTTTCATTCAGCTCACACTCCGCTGCAGAGTGAAAACCTCATTCTGGAATGTTTTTATTGTTGATCCTGTATAAACTTCTGCAGTTCCTCTCTTCCGTACTTCTTCGGGCTACGTATATCTTTTTTATCCTGCCTAGCAACGATTTTTTTTTGTAAACTTCGATCTAACGTAACATCAACAGAACATACCCAGTTGTTACAGGGCTCACTTCCATGTTCTTCGCTCTGAGTAACTTCCCTCCACCCTTTTGCTCAAGCTGAGAACATTCTCTCCAACTCTCTTTACTGACGAGAACTTGATAATGTCCTCCGAAATTCCGAGAATAAAGTACACTCTCCGTTTTATTCACACCACCCTATGTCTCTCTCGTAGCGGCTCTACCGGTGTTTCGAGACCATGTCCGTGACGCTGTCGTACTTTTTTTGAAACGAGCCCGTGACGATAAGCGTCGTTCGTCGTTGGATCGCGTCTCTCTCTCTTCACTTAATCCTGCTTGGTAAAGGCCCCCGACTGATAAACAGTACTCAAGAGGATGTCGAACGAATGTCCTGTAAGCCACTTCTTTCGTGGGTGTGTTGCATGGCCTTAAGAGTTTTTCCAATGGAAGAGCCTGGCATCCACTTTCTCTACAGTTTGCTTTAGGTGCTCGCTTCACTTTAGGTCGGTCCGGGTGGTTGCTCCTGGCTATTTTACCGTAGTTACTGTTCCCAGTAATATGTCTCCAAACGAACAGCAGTGGATTTCTTCAACTGAGCACTACCTTCCATTTATTTAGATTTCGGGTGAGATGCCAGTGTCTGCACCAATCATCGAACCCCAGCAGGTCTGCCTCCAGTCTTCTGGCGATGAGATCTTCCTACAGCAAACAGTACTGTAGCGAATAACCTCTCTTAATTTGTCGTCAGTCAGTTGTACGAACTGTAAACGAATCTGACGCTCCTACATTCCCTTGGGATCCTTTAGGAAGTACCTTTACACTAGTCGACCCGAAACCATCTACACTCTCCACATGTTTCTTTCGTTCGTCGCAAAAATTGGATCATTGCCTCATGCTCGTTGACTGCTATTGCAATCCTCGTTCCCAAAACCTTACGCTGTAATAGCCTCCCCCCCTCCCCCCCTCCTTTCGCCCTATTGCTAGGGGCCGAGATGGTTCAAAAGCTTCTAAGCACTATGCGTCTTAACATCTGAGGTCATCAGTCCCCTAGAACTTAGAACTACTTAAACCTAACGAACCTAAGGACATCACACACATACATGCCCCAGGCAGTATTCGAACCTGCGACCGTAGCAGCAGTACGGTTCTGGACTGAAGCGCCTAGAACCGCTCGGCCACATCGGCCGGCGCTTGGCGCCGACAATCGCTTGGTGAAGATTAAAACGGAGCCATCAGCTTCGCCTGCTGTATACCCCCGTACTCTTTTATTGCCTCAGAATTCAGTGGACGCTGCCCGTGTTTCCTGACGAGAAGTTATAAGACGCTTGGTAAACGATGGAAATCACCTACGGTGGTTCTTTTTAGATACATCAGTGAAATCTAAAGAACCGAGCAAGCTGGAAAGCGTTAAACAGATAGGAAGCAAGATACGTGAGCTCCAGGTAACTATAGCTCCAAAATTGGAGGAACACTATTTCTGACCACTGACCCAAAAAATGACAACGTTTTCCTTGTGAAGGTACTGTTGCTACTCTTGTAACTTACATTAAATCATGAAAATGAGCAGGTTTCATAGAGATATTCATTTTACTCGTGGACGCTGAAATTACGGTTGCCGTGCGGGACATTCGCGTTACGACCTGAAAAAAGATTCCGCTATGTCTGGTCCCATTTTTTCTGTAAAACACAGCTGACTATGCCTGCCATCTGGCAACTAAAGAATAATTTAAATATCTACTTTATTGATTTTACAACACTTATCATTGAAATCCTTTGATCCTAAATTTTTGTACCAGTCATAAGCCTTTCTTCAATTTCTTTAGTTTCTGTAATTCCTTCTTCGCTATTTATTTATTTATCGTATGGCAATACAGACACATAAGAAAGAAACAGACAAATCACTAATATAACAAACGTTAATAATTGCAAACAAAACATTACTAATATAACCGAGTTTAAGGATTACAAACAAACATCAAGTCTATTAATATAATCTATCGACTCTGAAGTTGCGAGCAGGAAGTCGTCGGGGCTCCCATTATAGGCTCTTCTAGAACACTCTTCAACAATGTGGCTGATGGTTTTTTTTCTCCGCAGTCGCACTGAGGGGATGGTATTGTACGCCTTGTATACAGGGATCCTATTTAGAGCGGACCACGTTTAGCGTGGCAGGTCAAAACCGGGTGGTTTTTGTGTGATGCAAGGCTTGTTATGATTTTGTCTTGCGTTCCATTTTTCAGACCATGCGTTTGTGATACTGAAACCTTATTGTACACAGGTCCTTGCTGCTCTTGTTGGCGGCTTCCTAGATCGAAGCCTATTAGTGTTTGCAGCCTCAATGCCTTGGTGGATTGGCAGCCTTCGATTACCCATAATGTTTTTGTATTCACGTACGAGGGCGCCAGTACGTCGCAGGTGTGGCGGCGAGATGTGGCTGAATATTGGGAGCCATTGCATTGGAGTGGGTTTCATTACTCCAGAAATCATCCTATTACTCGAAGAAATTTGCACATGATGCCTTCTCTCCACACAGTGTCGTAAGCTGCTGAGAGATCAATAAAGGCGACTGATGTTTTCAATTTTCTCTGGAATCCCGCCTCAATGTAAGTAGTGAGTGACAACACCTGGTCAGTGCAACTTCTTCCTGGCCGAAAGCCGGCCGTGGTGGCCGTGCGGTTCTAGGCGCTTCAGTCCGGAACCGCGTGACTGCTACGGTCGCAGGTTCGAATCGTGCCTCGGGCATGGATGTGTGTGGTGTCCTTAGGTTAGTTAGGTTTAAGTAGTTCTAAGTTCTAGGGGACTGATGACCTCAGATGTTGAGTCCCATAGTGGTCAGAGCCATTTGAACCATTTTTGAACCTGGCCGAAAGCCTGCCTGTTCAACTGGTCGCACCCTGAACAATTCTGGGCTAATTCTGTTATATATAAGCCTTTCTAGTAATTTGTAAATTACAGACAGCAGGGCAATTGATCTGTAGCTTTTTGGGTTGTCAGCTGGCATCCTAGGCTTTAGAATAGCTATTACCTTAAATCGTCTGAGTTCTTGTGGGATATCGCCAGTTTGCACGATGTTTGTGAAAAATTGAGCCAGCCATACGTTTGCATACTTGCCACAGTTTATTATGAATTCAGGGTGAACGTTGTCGAAACCTCGTGCCTTTGTTGGTTTCACATCTTTCAGAGCTTTTTCTATGTCTTCGCTAGAGAAAGGGCGAGAGTATTCAGTTTCTGTGGCTTCATCTTTTAAGATATTGAGTTCTCGCTTCACTTGGATTGTATGTGTTTTATCCTTTGGTGTCCTAAACGTATTAACTAGATGTGCAGCTATGGCATTTGGTCTTACAGCTGCTTTTTGTCGTTGTGCTGGTGGGCTGCTACCTAGTTTTCTCAGCAGTGACCATGCTTGCCTGCTAGATGTTTGGAAATTGAAGCTTCTTCGCTGTACAACTTGGACAGCAAGGCAAGAACATTGCATTATTATCTTACATCCTTGTCAATCTCATGACTTTATTCATTTTAATTGTTCCCTCTTCGTTCTTGTACATACCCGTCTTTTGATATATGGCGGGACTTAAGAAGGTAAGTTACACGTGTTTCCCACGCTAAGGCGATTGCGCAACATGAGCGACACATTGCCAGCAGAGAGTACGTATTGCAGGTTTGTTGCAGAAGCAGTTTTGCTGCGGTACGGGTAACAGGTGCTCCAAAGTGCGTGTGAAATGGCGGGGCAGCTGGACACGTACTGCAAAGTAGAACTACGCTGGGCGGTACGATTCTTGGTGGCACAGTGTCTAAACTGTACACACGTTCACCATGAAATTTTGGCTGTATACGAACCCAGCGAAGTGTCGCGACCAGTCACACTGAAATGATGCCAACAACATGACCAAGGTCGCACTGACGTGGATGACGCTCACCGGGAAGGTAGGCCTTCGACGTCGAACACAGGCCACAATGTCCGGACTGTCGACATAATGATTCGCAAGAATCGAAAATTTTCCGACGATGAGGATGTCCACACAGTGGCTCTCGAAGCACTTCGTGACCAGCCGCGCGGGATTAGCCGAGCGGTCTTAGGCGCTGCAGTCATAGAAAAGATTGCTGTATGGTGTGGCAGGTGGCAGTTGACGCTAAATACCGAAAAGTGTGAGGTGATCCACATGAGTTCCAAGCCGGCCGAAGTGGCCGTGCGGTTAAAGGCGCTGCAGTCTGGAACCGCATGACCACTACGGTCGCAGGTTCGAATCCTGCCTCGGGCATGGATGTTTGTGATGTCCTTAGGTTAGTTAGGTTTAACTAGTTCTAAGTTCTAGGGGACTAATGACCTCAGCAGTTGAGTCCCATAGTGCTCAGAGCCATTTAGAGCCATGAGTTCCAAAAGAAATCCGTTGGAATTCGATTACTCGATAAATAGTACAATTCTCAAGGCTGTCAATTCAACTAAGTACCTCGGTGATAAAATTACGAACAAGTTCAGTTGGAAAGACCACATAGATAATATTGTGGGGAAGGTGAGGCAAAGGTTGCGTTTCATTGGCAGGACACTTAGAAGATGCAACAAGTCCACTAAAGAGACAGCTTACACTACACTCGTTCGTCCTCTGTTAGAATATTGCTGCGCGGTGTGGGATCCTTACCAGGTGGGATTGACGGAGGACATCGAAAGGGTGCAAAAAAAAGGGCAGCTCGTTTTGTATTATCACGTAATAGGGGAAAGAGTGTGGCAGATATGATACGCGAGTTGGGATGGAAGTCATTAAAGCAAAGACGTTTTTCGTCGCGGCGAGACCTATTTACGAAATTTCAGTCACCAACTTTCTCTTCCGAATGCGAAAATATTTTGTTGAGCCGTACCTACATAGGTAGGAATGATCATCAAAATAAAATAAGAGAAATCAGAACTCGAACAGAAAGGTTTAGGAGTTGGTTTTTCCCGCGCGCTGTTCGGGAGTGGAATGGTAGGGAGATAGTATGATTGTGGTTCGATGAACCCTCTGCCAAGCACTTAAATGTGAATTGCAGAGTAATCATGTAGATGTAGATGTAGACTGTGCGGCTGGTCCCGGCGGAGGTTCGAGTTCTCCCTCGAGCATGGGTGTTTGTGTTTGTCCTTAGGATAATTTAGGTTAAGTAGTGTGTAAGCTTAGGGACTGATGACCTTAGCAGTTAAGTCCCATAAGATTTTCACACACATTTGAACATTTTTGAACTTCGTGACCGAAGAGCACATTTCTGTCGTCAAGGAACTGAACGATTAGTAAAGCCTTCCTACCGTTGCTTCCATAGACTTGGCAACTACGTTCAAAAATAGTTGTCATCCATCTTCGTCACTCTGAAGTGTAGTGCGGCATTCAATAACAGTTACTTGGCCTGAGACTATAAAGTGTAATTTACTTTTTGGAATTTCGAACATCTTGCTGCATTTTACATTGCCGAATGTTGTTATAGGTCACTAAATCCTATGAAGGTGTCTTTATTTGTCTTAATTCTTTCATCCATCATCAAAGAAAACTTCAGAACTGCCTCAGTGATTTCATGTTTTTACCTTCCCTACAGCCAAGCTGCTCACTGGTAACATGTGTTCAGTCTCCTTTTCCATTTTCCTAACGATCGTCTGACCTTTATCCTATTGATTACATCCGCATCGCCACTGGACTGCATGTGGACTTCAGATGTACAGACCTGACCAGCCTCTGCGTTTGAGCTATCGTTTATGATCGGCCTTTGATCAACATAACCCCTAAACACCTCGTGTGTATGGTGAAGTTCACTTTACAATAACATACCTCAGGCTCAAAATAAAAGAGGGACGCGGAATGAGCTATTCTAAAGGTTACCACGTCGGCATCTAACACAAATGGACATAGCAGTGTATTGACAAGTACAGTGACTCAGTTTTCTATCGCGCTTTGCTAGTACACAGTCAGAGACTTAGCGACGATCCAACTCAGTCAAATAAAAGCATACTGACATACGTTCGTAATCAGAGCGTCTATTCAACGAATGCATCTATCAACGCCACATTTGTCAATAGGCTTCATTAAAACCGTGTTGTCTTCTGTTGGAAAACTGATTTGATGACGGTCTCCACAGCATTTCTAAATCAGTGCTGGTCTCTCTTAATAAATTCTTTTTCAAAAACGCTCTTCACTTTGCATTTCATACCCTCTCGAATTCGACCATTATCAGTCATTTTACTGCCCAAGTTAGGCAAAAGTCAGAGCTACATTTAGTGTCTCATTTCCTAATTTAGTTGCACCGTCATAGCCTGATTTAATCCGACTACATTCCAGTTCTCTTATTTTACTTTTGTTGACATTGATCTTATAATCTGTTACTGTGAGAGACATGGAAACAAAGAGAGGGGTAAGCGAACAGAGTGAAGAGACAAATGTAACTACAGCTATGATGAACATGAAGTGGAGGTTTGATCGGACAAGTGGGCAGGAGAGTCGGTGGTAGGTGGCTCAGGAATGCTCTTTGCTAGAATCGTAAATAAAGAGAAATAGGTGACCTGATGGACGATCAGTGTATGGCATTCAATGGCAGGCATGAGCTGCAACGATGTGTATATCTGAGACCGGAATGTAAGGACGAGCTTAGAGGAGGCGTCTATCTAGCAGTGGACTTTAGATGGCCGATGACGATGATGATAACGATGACGACTGCAAGATGCAGGAGGAGTGTTGCATGAAGCGTGGATCGAGGTGTGACCCACTGCGGGAGGCGGAGAGGCTGTTAACCCAGGTCAGTGGCTGAGCTGCGGGCACCTCGGCGTGTGCCGGCGGTATGTTGTCTGCGCAGGTGGGCAGCGGCTGTGAGGGACAGGGCAGGACAAGACGAGACGAGACATGTGGAAAGCGGCCTGGTTTCCCCACGCCGCCGTCCTTGCGCCGTCCTTGGTTACGCGGCGTGCGTACAGCATCCGGGATGCTTTCTATGGCCGCCCCCGTCACCGCATCGGCCTTATATCACCCGCAGGTGCTATCGCATCGCTGCAAGTGCAGTGGCGTAGTTTGGCGCCACCTGACTTGGGAATTTCCGAGCGCCAGTACGTTGTGGTGGCGTTCAGATAGCGGCGAACGACCTTCGCATCTACCGACCCCTTTCGCTGATGAGGCAATTAAGTCGTCAGCTACGACCATGGTACTGGAGGAAATAATATGACTACCATAATTACTGAATGCTGCTAGTCGCCGACACTTGAAAATTCCTTATCAGTCTTCGACCCTTGCCACACATATTAGTCCACATTAATACGGGGTGTATCCCCCCTTCGCCTTTATGGCGGCTTCACTTCTGCCGGGGGGACTTTCAGTGAGGTGTCTGAACATCTGTGGAGGAATGACAGCTCCTTCTTCCTCACCAGCCGACACCAGGGAAGGCAGCGATGCTGGGCGCTGGGGTCTGGAGAGGTTGATGATGTTCAGATGTGTGTGAAATCTTATGGGACTTAATTGCTAAGGCCATCAGTCCCTAAGCTTACACTACTTAACCTAAATTATCCTAAGGACAAACGCACACACATCCATGCCCGAGGGAGGACTCGAACCTCCGCCGGGACTAGCTGCACAGGCCACGACTGCAGCGCCTAAGACCGCTCGGCTAATCCCGCGCGGCTCTGGAGGGGTTGACTTTCTAACTTATCCCAAAGGTGTTCAGTTGGGTTTAGGTCGTCAATATGGACATAACATTGTCTCACTTATGCTGCTTTATGACAGGTGCATGATCATGGTAATACAAACAACCTGTTCCTCTACTGCAGTACACAATGCTATAAATTGTGTTCATATCCTCCCACTTTTAGCGGTTTCTTAAGCGCAGTAACAGTAACATCCTCCCAACAATGAAAAAAAACCTTATACCATAACGTTACTGTTGCCACTACACATGATGGTAGGTACGGTTTTCCAAGTAGTCGCCAAACCCAGATCCTTCCATCGGGCTGCCACGGGGTATAGGCTGATTCATCGTACCAAATCACTCGCTTCCAGTCATCCGCTGTCAGCGGCGTCGTTGTTTACACCGCCTCAAGCGTCGTTTAGCACTGACTACAGTTAGTAGGAGCGGCTCTACCACTGCACCCTGCCTTTTTTCTCCCTACCCGCAGTCACTGAGCTATTTGCACTCTCGGTAGCACTTTGGCTCTCACGACTGATTCTATCCGCTCATTTCAAGCGATTACGTACCACCTTCTTCCGCACTGTTCGACAGTCCCTGTTCGTGAGTACGTGAGGTGTCCCTGATCTTGTTTTACCTGTGAATGTTCCTTCACGATTCACGATCACATCGCCGACAGTCGATTTGGCCAGTCTTAGGAGGGTTGAAATGTTCCTGCTGGATTTGTTACCCGTAGTAGTATGGTATTCTGCCTTACGGCAGGTCTTGTCATGGATTAAGCCCCTTCCCCTTTTGTGTGTCCATAGCCAGTCTTTTCATTTCTGAATATTTGTCTCCTTTGATATTGTACAGCGTCTGTATCTTCTTTTTCCTCGTTCCGTTTTTCCCTCCATCATTCCTTCTATTCCTTACTTCAACAGTCCCTCCTCAAACAATGTCCAGTCCAGTTCCGTTTTCTCTTTCTGATGACTTTCAGCATGTTTCTTTCTTCAACTCTTCTTAATACTTCTTCATTCCTTACTCTGTCTTCCCATTTCACTTTTTCCATTCTTCTCCATATCCACACCTCTAGTGCCTCCAATCACTTCCTTCCTCAATGTCCAGGTCTCTGTACTATACAGCGCAACACTCCAGATGTAACATTTGGCCAGTCTTTTCCTCAGATCTTTGTTTAGAGGTCCGCAAAGTAATTTCTGTTTCCTTTTGAATCCTTCTTCTGCCACTGCAATTCTTTTCCTAATTTTTGTTGAGCAATACATATCATCCATTATTACTCTTCCCAAGCAACTGAAGTTACTCACTTGCTATCTAAGGCGCTGCAGTCACGGACTGTGTGGCTGGTCCTGGCGGAGGTTAGGGTCCTCCCTCGAGTATGGGTGTTTGTGTTTGTCCTTAGAATAAATTAGGTTAAGTAGTGTGTAAGCTGGGACTGATGACCTTAGCAGTTAAGTACCATAAGATTTCACACACATTTGAACATTTATTCACTTGCTCTGTTTTCTCTCCCCCGATTTTTATAAGACATTTTGTCCCCTTTCCTCCAATTACCATGCTTTTCGTTTTCTTCTTGTTAATCTTCATTCCATATTCTTCTAATTTTGCATTTAGATCATCTAACATATGTTCCATCTCTCTTGCACTCTCTGCCATCACAACCATGTCGTCTGCATATCTTATACACTCCACTCTCCGACCCGCCTGTACAAAATCGTCTCCTTCCATCAAAACTTTCATTAATAATTTCCTCCAGATAGATATTGAACAGTATTGGTAATAAACAACAACCTTGTCTTGCACCTCTTACCAGTTCAATTTCTTCACTCATCACACCTCCTATTCTTACTCTTGCTCTCTTGTTCAAATATGAATTTCTAATTAGCCGTCTCTCCCTCGAGGCCGGCCGGAGTGGCCGAGCGGTTCTAGGCGCTACAGTCCGGAACCGCGCAACCGCTACGGTCGCAGGTTCGAATCCTGGCTCGGGCATGGATGTGTGTGATGTCCTTAGGTTAGTTAGCTTCAAGTAGTTCTAGGTTCTAGGGGACTGATGACCACACCAGTTAAGTCCCATAGTGCTCAGAGCCATTTGAACCATATCCCTCGAGTCAACTCCATGTTTCCTTAGGTTGGTTGGTTGGTTGGTTGGTTTGGAGGGATTAAAGGGACCAGACTGCAACGGTCATCGGTCCCTTTTTCCAAAGACAAAGAACACCCACAGAGAATAAAAACAAGGAACAGAAGAGATCACAGACGATACAGAACAAGAGAAACGGAGACAAGGACAAGACAAAACGAACTAAAACCACACAGAGTGTGACGGTGGTTGGCCGACCATAGAAATAAATAAGGAAAAGCCAACCACTTAGAAACACATTAAAAAACCAGTGGAAAATCATAGGCCAAAGGCCAGAGTCAACACAAAACAATAAAATAAAACAGAAACACTCAGAGTAAATGATAAAATCCCCCTGCCCGAATAAAACGTAAAACTAAGTCAGCCATAGTGGAGTCGTCTGTTAAAAGGGCAGGGAGCGTAGCAGGCAGCGCAAATGTCTGCCTGACCACTGCTAAAAGGGGGCAGGCCAGGAAAATGTGGGCCACTGTCAAAGCTGCCCCACAGCGACATAGAGGAGGGTCCTCCCGGCGCAGTAAATAACTGTGTGTCAGCCGGGAGTGGCCAATGCGGAGCCGGCAAAGAACTACCGAGTCCCTGCGAGTGGCTCGCAGGGATGACCGCCACACAGCCGTCGTCTCCTTGACAGCACGGAGTTTATTGCGCATTGGCAGTTCGCGCCATTCATCGCCCCATAGCGCCAAGATTTTGCGGCGGAAGACTGCCCGCAAATCAGTCTCTGGGAGGCCGACGTCCAGAGATGGCTTACTGGTGGCCTCTTTCGCCAGGCAGTCAACATGTTCGTTACCCGGGATACCGACATGACCGGGGGTCCACACAAAGACCACAGAGCGGCCGCAACAGGCGAGAGTATGCAGAGACTCGTGGATAGCCATCACCAAACGAGAACGAGGGAAACACTGGTCGAGAGCTCGTAAACCGCTCAGGGAATCGCTACAGATAACGAAGGACTCACCTGAGCAGGAGCGGATATACTCTGGGGCACGAAAGATGGCGACCAGTTCAGCAGTGTAAACGCTGCAGCCATCCGGCAAGGAACGTTGTTCGGAAAGGTCCCCTAGAGTGAGCGCATATCCGACACGACCAGCAACCATCGAACCGTCAGTGTAAACAACACCAGAGCCCTGATACGTGGCCAGGATGGAATAAAAGCGGCGGCGGAAGGCCTCTGGAGGGACTGAGTCCTTAGGGCCCTGTGCCAAGTCGAGCCGAAGGCTAGGGCGACGAACACACCATGGGGGTGTATGCAAAGTAGCCCGGAAAGTAGGTGGAACAGTGAAACCCTGGAGCCCAGAGAGAAGCTCCTTGACGCGGACCGCTATTGTACAACCAGACCGGGGCCGACGTTCTGGCATACGGACGACCGACCGCGGGAACAGGAGACGATAGTTTGGATGCCCGGGCGAGCTTAGAACATGGGCAGCATAAGCGGCCAGCAAACGTTGGCGTCGGAACCGCAGTGGAGGTACACCTGCCTCCACTAGTACGCTGTCCACAGGGCTGGTGCGGAAAGCACCAGTGGCAAGGCGTATCCCGCTGTGGAGAATCGGGTCCAGCACCCGTAACGCAGATGGGGATGCTGAGCCATAAGCCAGGCTCCCATAATCCAGACGGGACTGGATTAACGCCTGGTAGAGCCGCAACAGTGTAGAGCGGTCGGCGCCCCAGTGGGTGTTGCTCAAGCATCTCAGAGCGTTTAGATGCCGCCAACACGTCTGTTTCAGCTGCCGGATATGAGGCAGCCAAGTCAACCGGGCATCGAAAACCACCCCCAAAAACCTGTGGGTCTCCACCACAGCAAGGAGTTCGTCGGCAAGATAAAGCCGCGGCTCAGGATGGACTGTTCGGCACCGGCAGAAATGCATAACGCAGGTCTTGGCTGCCGAAAACTGAAACCCATGCGCTACAGCCCAAGACTGCGCCTTACGGATAGCGCCCTGTAGCTGACGTTCAACAGCTGCAATGCCAGTAGAGCTGTAATAAAGGCAGAAGTCGTCAGCATACAGGGAAGCGGAGACAGAATTTCCCACGGCCGCAGCAAGCCCGTTAATGGCTATTAAAAACAGACAGACACTTAAAACAGAGCCCTGTGGCACACCGTTCTCCTGGACGTGGGAGGAACTATACGAGGCCGCGACTTGCACGCGGAAGGTACGACACGACAGAAAATTGCGGATAAAAATCGGCAGAGGACCCCGAAGACCCCATCCATGGAGCGTAGAAAGAATGTGATGACGCCACGTCGTATCGTACGCCTTCCGCATGTCGAAAAAGACAGCGACCAGGTGCTGACGGCGGGAAAAGGCAGTACGGATGGCCGACTCCAGGCTCACCAGATTGTCGGCGGCGGAGCGGCCTTTACGGAACCCACCCTGAGATGGAGCCAGAAGGCCCCGAGACTCCAGTACCCAATGCAAGCGCCGGCTCACCATCCGTTCAAGCAACTTGCAAAGAACGTTGGTGTGGCTAATGGGATGGTAGCTGTCCACCTCCAGAGGGTTCTTTCCAGGTTTCAAAACGGGGATGACAATGCCTTCCCGCCATTGCGACGGAAACTCCCCCTCGACCCAAAGACGGTTGTAAAGATCGAGAAGGCGCCGCTGGCAGTCCACTGAAAGGTGTTTCAGCATCTGACAGTGGATGCCATCTGGCCCAGGAGCGGTATCAGGGCAAGCAGCGAGGGCACTGCGAAATTCCCACTCACTAAATGGAGCATTGTAAGATTCTGGGTGGTTGGTGCGAAACGAAAGGCTCCGACGTTCCATCCGCTCTTTAATGGAGCGGAAGGCCTGGGGGTAATTCGCAGAAGCGGAACTCATAGCAAAATGCTCTGCTAAGCGATTGGCAATGACGTCGGAGTCAGTACAAACTGCTCCATTCAGTGAGAGCGCAGGGACGCTGGCAGGTGGCCGATAGCCGTAGACGCGTCGAATCTTGGCCCAGACCTGCGAGGGAGTGACATGGAGGCCAATGGTGGACACATACCGCTCCCAGCACTCCTTCTTGCCTTGGCGGATAAGGAGGCGGGCCCGCGCACGCAGCCGTTTGAAGGCGATAAGGTGGTCGAGGGAGGGGTGTCGCTTGTGACGCTGGAGCGCCCGCCGGCGATCTTTAATTGCTTCAGCGATCTCAGGCGACCACCAAGCCACAGCCTTCCGCCGAGGGGACCCACAGGAATGGGGAATGGCAGATTCGGCGGCAGTAACGATGCCGGTGGTGACCGATTGAACCACCGCATCAATGTCATCGGTAGAGAGAGGCTCAAAAGCGGCAGTGGAGGAGAACAAGTCCCAGTCAGCCTTATTCATAGCCCATCTGCTAGGGCGCCCAGAAGAGTGGCGCTGTGGTAGTGACAAAAAGATCGGAAAATGGTCACTACCACACAGGTCGTCATGCACACTCCATTGGACAGACGGTAAGAGGCTATGGCTACAGATTGAAAGGTCAATGGCGGAGTAGGTGCCATGCGCCACACTGAAGTGTGTGAAGGCACCATCATTTAACAGCGAGAGATCGAGCTGCGACAATAAATGCTCAACGATGGCGCCTCGACCTGTTGCCACTGACCCACCCCACAGAGGGTTATGAGCGTTGAAGTCGCCCAATAGCAAGAAAGGTGGCGGCAATTGGGCGACCAGTGCAGCCAGAACATGCTGCGAGACATCACCATCCGGTGGAATGTAAAGACTGCAGACGGTAACAGCCTGTGGCGTCCACACGCGTACAGCAACAGCCTCTAAAGGCGTCTGGAGAGGGACAGACTCGCTGTGCAGAGTGTGAAGGACATATATGCAGACGCCACCAGACACCCTTTCATAAGCTGCTCGGTTCTTGTAATAACCCCGATAGCCACGGAGGGCGGGGGTTCGCATCGCTGGAAACCAAGTTTCCTGGAGAGCAATGCAGAAGAAAGGGCGAAGGCTGAGAAGTTGGCGGAGCTCAGCTAAATGGGGGAAAAAATCGCCGCAGTTCCACTGGAGGATGGTATTGTCCATGGCTGAGAAAGGCGTGAAAGGACTGGGAAGGCAATTTACGCCGCTTGTTCACTCACTGCCTCCGATTCAGTACCCGGACGAGAGGCATCCATGGCGTCTGAGGGACCAGCGAGATCAAGGTCCTCAGCGGACGCTAGAATCTCGACTTCATCCTCAGACGCAGAGCGCGAAAGGTGCGGTGGGGTTGGTGCCACCGCAAGTTCTTTAGCCTTAGAGGTCTTTCTCTTGGACTTCTCTCGCTGAACCTTGGGTTTCACCAGCTGGGAAGGCTTCACCGATTCAGTCTCCGGGACAGAGGAGGATCGTGAAGCCCTACGCCCGGCTGCTGGTGAGGACTTATGCCACTGGTGGCCGTCATCCTTCCCGCTGGGGGAACCCTGGGAAGGGAGGGTCCCAAGGGAACTCTTACGGGCGAGAGTAGCCGAAGAAGTTAGGCGCTTCTCCGGCTGAGAAGCGGGGACGGACGTCCCCGACGGGTGGGAGGAGGTTGCTCCTGAGGTAGGTGGTGCAGGAGCAACCGGTTGGGGAGAGCCCCCCACGGGCAAGGGGGCAGAAGGAGTCGTACTGCTTATCGAGCTGGCTGGAAGTCTCGAAACTGATGGAGCTAGCACAGTTGTTGTAGCAGCTGCATACGAAGATGTCATTCTCACAGGATGGAGTCTGTCATATTTCCGTTTGGCCTCAGTATAGGTCAGCCGGTCCAGAGTCTTATATTCCATGATTTTGCGCTCTTTCTGAAAGACTTTGCAGTCAGGCGAGCAAGGTGAATGGTGCTCCCCGCAGTTGACGCAGATGGGAGGCGGGGCACATGGAGTATCGGGATGAGACGGGCGTCCGCAATCTCGACATGTGAGGCTGGAAGTGCAGCGGGAAGACATATGGCCGAACTTCCAGCACTTGAAGCACCGCATCGGGGGAGGGATATAGGGCTTGACGTCACATCGGTAGACCATCACCTTGACCTTTTCCGGTAACGTATCACCCTCGAAGGCCAAGATGAAGGCACCGGTAGCAACCTGATTGTCCCTCGGACCCCGATGAACGCGCTGGACGAAATGAACACCTCTACGTTCTAAGTTGGCGCGCAGCTCGTCATCAGACTGCAAAAGGAGATCCCTATGGAAAATAACACCCTGGACCATATTTAAACTCTTATGTGGTGTAATAGAAACGTTAACATCCCCCAACTTGTCACAAGCAAGTAACCTGCGGGACTGGGCGGAGGATGCCGTTTGTATCAGTACTGACCCAGAGCGCATTTTAGACAAGCCCTCCACCTCCCCAAACTTGTCCTCTAAATGCTCGACGAAGAACTGAGGCTTTGAAGAGAGAAAAGACTCCCCATCAGCTCGCGTGCAAACTAAGAATCGGGGCGAATAACTGTTAACTCCATCCTGCGACTTACGCTCTTCCCACGGCGTGGCCAGGGAAGGGAACGTTTTCGGATCGTACTTCTGAGCATTAAATTGAGCCCGAGAACGCTTAGAGACTGCTGGCGGCTGGCCGCCAGCGAGAGATGATGTACCACGCTTCATTGCGGGTCATCCGCCCTGATGCCACCTACTCCGACCAAGGGCCCTCCCCACGGGCGCCACCCAGCCACAGCAATAGCCACCTGGCAGGATGGCCATTGCCGGGAGTCCTGATGCCCCAGGGAGATGGGCATCTACTCCTTGGCATACGTGGGGAGTAAACGGCGCAGGCATCAGTAGAGCGATCCCTGTGTTGTCAGGGGGCTACAACCAAGAGGGTACATGGCGGCCCCACCACAACGGACTGGCTACCGTGCTGGATGTTAGGTGACATGTGGTCCATGGGCGTCGTCAGTGCAGAAAATGGCCCTGCACAGTGCTTGGCAGAAAGTGCACGCAGGGGCGCATCGATGCCCAAGAGATGGAGAGCGGGCAAGACTGCAATGCAACGACGAATAAGATGGCGAAAGTTCTCAACACAACACGGACACAATGCACCAAGTAAGGCGCCCTTCCCCAATCGGCTCGCTCTTCGGAAAAATTTTGAGATATGGAGGTCAAACCCGACAGGGGACCATCACATAAGGCCGAAACGTTTGAGACTCCTTTTAGTCGCCTCTTACGACAGGCAGGAATACCGCGGGCCTATTCTTACCCCCGAACCCGCAAGGGGGGTTTCCTTAGGATTTCCATCATCAGTTTGTCCCACCTGACACTATCAAAAGCCTTCTCACGATCAACTAACACAACATACACCTTCCTTTTCTTCCCCATGTACCTTTCCCCTATCACTCTCAGCACCCCAATGGCATCTCTAGTTCCCACTCCTCGCCTGAAACCAAATCTCCTATTACGCAATTCAACTTTCCATATAGCCTTCTGTTGAGCGTCCTCAGCAAGACTTTGGCTGCATGCGATATCAGGCTCACAGTTCTATATTCCTCACACTTTTTGCTGTTCTTTTTCTTTTCTATAGGTATTACGATACTTTCTGTTAAGACCTTCGGCCTTTTCCTGGTCATGTATATTTGATTACACAATTCAGTCAACTCCCTTTTCTTAGTTTTAATTTTAATAACCAGCAGCCTCTGTTGCATAGTTTACCTAGAATTTACCTAGGTTTCAGTCGGGATAACCCGACCTTCTTCATAATAACAGTAACCACCGTGTGTCCATAGTGTTATTCTGAGGAAGGTTGGGGAATCCCGACTGAAACCTAGGTAAATTCTATGTAAACGGTGCAACTGAGGCTGTTGATTATTAAAATTAATATTTATACAGTAGCTGACAGGGCCGCGAAATGTTGAAGATTTTTTACTCCCTTTTCCCTTCTTTCTCCTTCTTGTTGCCAAAGTGACATCAAATGACTAGCCCACGTTTGAGCTCTCCTGGCCGACCTACTATGTTGGTACTGGCTCTCCACTGTCTCCATCTAGTTGTCAACTCCGCGTTAGACAGGAGTGCCCGGGTGCGCCTGATCAGACGGTGCCCATACCAGGCTACACGGCGAGATGACGCGCGACTGCGGTGTGAGGTGTGGTCTCCCCGCTTCCGGCTGCCGGCCCAGCTTTCCTGCGCAGTGAAAGTCGGTCGCAGCCTCCCAACACGGGCCGGCTGCCGCCGTTGTTAACTATGTAACCCTCAGCGTGCGCCGGCGGCAGCTGAACTTCTGACGCTTACAAGCTTTCCAACGCTCCCTAGCGCTGCGGCCGCATGCGCTAGTAACTGTGCGATCAGATGAACAGAATAGCGCGATGCCCGACGACCGCTGCGCCATCTCCTCGCTAGTCCGATACTCTCCAAGCCACTGACAGAGGCTCTCAGAACGCGAACACTATACATCTCCTTCGTGCAACATCCCAGTAGCTCCCACAAAACTGAAAACACTTCCTATCTTCATCTACACTATGTGATCAAAACTATCCGCACACCCCCTGTGGTGTGCGTACTGTAAGACCTTCGGTACACACACCATCAGATTGTTTGACTTGTCGCTCTAACGAAGTAGGCGAGTGTCAGCAATGTCTCGTGGTCTTATCTGCCGTTGGGTCAGACGATAGAAATGCCACTTGCACCCTTAGAGTAGCAGATTGACGGTGATCAACTTTAAACAGAACTTGATTAATTTTCACACACATTTATTGAAATAATAACAAACATAAACATTACATAACTTGATTCTGGATGCTGTTTACAATTGACAATCTGAAGTTCCTTTGGTCTTGGTACGTTAATCTTATTCTCACATATCTCAGATTCTTGACAAAGTGTCTATACATTTATCTTCATGGCTATGTACAGGAATATGATAATCTTATTAGGCGCAGACTGAAATTTGACTACAGACTAATGTAGACTTACTAATCGGAGGTCTGTACACTCGTTATAATACCTCGCGCGTTCAGGTATCACTGCATGAGTGTGATCCGTGAGGAGAAAAGGTTCTACATTAGTAGCAATCTCATTGGCTGCATTACATATTAATACACGGGTCGGCGGACGCAGAATTTGGTCCGTCTCTAAGGCAGCGCCATCTCGTAGTACAGAGACGGACGATCGCTGCGCCTGCGCTGTTGTGCTTAGCGGGGCGCGCTCTATTGGGAAAGTTGTGTACACGCTGACTACCCGGAACTACGTACACAACACCCCCAAAAGCCGGCCGCTGTGACCGAGCGGTTCTAGGCGGTTCAGTCCGGAACCACGCTTGCTGCTACAGTCGCAGCTTTGAATCCAGTCTCGGGCATGGATCTGTGTGATGTCCTTAGGTTAGTTTGGTTTAAGTAGTTCTAGGGTGCTGATGACCTCAGATGTTAAGTCCCATAGTGCTTACAGCCATTTTCTCAACACCCCCAAAAACATACTTTTTTCATATTAGGTGCATCAAGCTGCTACCTGCTGCCAGGTACTCCATATCAGCGACCACAGTAGTCATTAGACATCGTGAGAGAGCAGAATGTAAGGCGCTGCAGTCATGGACTGTGCGGCTGGTCCCGGCGGAGATTCGAGTCCTCCCTCGGGCATGGGTGTGTGTGTTTGTCCTTAGGATAATGTAGGTTAAGTAGTGTGTAAGCTTAGGGACTGACGACCTTAGCAGTTAAGTCTCATAAGATTTCACACACATTTGAACATAGCAGAATGCCGGCCGCGGTGGCCGAGCGGTTCTAGGCGCTTCAGCCCGGAACCGCGCGACTGCTACGGTCGCATGTTCGAATCCTGCCTCGGGCATGGATGTGTGTGATGTCCTTAGGTTAGTTCGGTTTGTTCTAAGTCTAGGGGACTGATGACCTCGGATGTTAAGTCCCATAGTGCTCAGAGCCATTTGAATCAAGAGCAGAATGGGGCGCTCCGCGGAACTTACTGACTTCGAACGTGGTCAGGTGATTGGGTGTCACTTGTATCATACGTCTGTACGCGAGATTTCCACACTCCTAAACATTCCTAGGTCCACTGTTTCCGATGTGACAGTGAAGTAGAAACGTGAAGGGACACGTACAGCACAAAATAGTACAGGCCCTCCTTGTCTGTTTACTGACAGAGACCGCCGACAGTTGAAGAGGGTCGTAATGTGTAATAGGCAGTATCTATCCAGACCATCACACAGGAATTCCAAACCGCATCAGGATCCACTTCAAGTACTAGGAGAGGTAGGCAGGAGGTGAGAAAACTTTGATTTCATGGTCGAGCAGCTGCTCATAAGCCACACATCGCGCCAGTAAATGCCAAACGACGCCTCGCTTGGTATAAGAAGCGTAAATATTGAAAGATTGAACAATGGAAAAAAAGTTGTGTGGAGTAACAAATCACGGTACACAATGTGGCGATCCGATGGCAGGGTGTGGGTATGGCGAATGCCCGGTGAACGTCATCTGCCAGGGTGTGTAGTGCCAACAGTAAAATTCGGAGGCGGTGATGTTATGGTGTGGTCGTGTTTTTCATGGAGGAGGCTTGCACCCCTTGTTTTGCGTGACACTATCACAGCACAGGCCTAAAGCGATGTTTTAAGCACCTTCTTGCTTCCCACTGTTTAAGAGCAATTCTGGGATGGCGATTGCATCTTTCAACACGATCGAGTACCTGTTCATAACGCACGGTCTGTGGCGGAGTGGTAACACGACAATAACATCCCTGTAATGTACTGGCCATCACACAGTCCTGGCCTGAAGCGATGGTTCACTGACTACATACGCTCTCATTTGCAGAGACGACAGTTTAGCGTAGCCTTCAGCTACGACCTAGCAAGGCGCCATACTCAGTTACTATTCTGAACAGATAATATTGTGAATCATGTACCGTCAAGAGCGACGTTCATCATTAATGGATTAAAGTTGAGTATCGAACTAATTACGTCCGCTTTCTGAATTCTCATTCCTTGTCATGTTCCAGACCTCACGTCAGTATAGTTCTTCCCTCCTCACGCCAGCCTGCGTGAGCTAAAACGCGTGCAATCGGCCTCCTCTAGTCACACGGTGTCGGCACTTCTGCCAACACAACATTATGTATTTACACTGAATAAATAGTCTCGATCGCTTCCCGCGCCCGGGTTCGATTCCCGGCGGGGTCAGGGATTTTCTCTGCCTCGTGATGACTCGGTGTTGTCTGATGTCGTTAGGTTAGTTAGGTTTAAGTAGTTCTAAGTTCTAGGGGACTGATGACCATAGATGTTGTCCCATAGTGCTCAGAGCCATTCGAACCAAATAGTCTCGGGTTCTAAAGCAACCAAAATGGATGATCTTAACGTTTTCTCGCTTACGTGGTTAAAGCCAAATATTTAAAAATATTCTGCACATCAGCTCATTTATAATCAGTATTTTGAAGACGTTTTAAGTATAGGAGTCCCAGTCTTTAGCAGTGTGCGATTTGTGCTTTTACTGGTGGGGGGGGGGGGGGGGGGGGATGTCTTAGGGGGTTAGTATAATTACATATGTTACTAGCTTGGACCGTGGCGTTACCCATGATTAAACAGTAATTTATAAACAGATGTTAATGCCGAAACTCACTATTCACGCGTATGCACTGTCAGAAAAGCCATCCCTTATTATATCTTTAAAAGTACATTATAGGTAAAGCTTAATTACAAAATCATCTATATACAGGTATACGACGGGAATTCAAAAAGTAGAGGCACATTTGTGAAAAGCTGCACACATTCTGATGATAGAAAACTGAAACATACGTTATTTTTCTACGTAACCTCCCTGGACTTCAATGCAGTTTTCCCGACGTTTTACGAGTTTTTTTTTTATTTCATCAGAAAATACGTTTTTCGGTTGCATCTGTAACCAATTTTGCACCGCAGCAATGACGTCTTCATCACTTTCAAATCTTCTTCCCTGTAGTGCTTCCGTTAAGGGTCCAAACATGTGAAAATCACTTGGAGCCAGGTCTGTACTGTATGGTGGATGCTCCAGCACCTCGAATCTCAACTCCTTTATTCCGTCCGCTGTCCGTTTGGCAGAATGTGGGCGGGCGTTATTTTGCGGCAGGATGACACCTCTTCACAGTTTCCCACGTCGTTTGGATCTGATTGCAGGTTTTAGTTTCGTACGCAACACATCACATCCACCATACAATACAGACCTGGCTCTAAAGCCTCGTTTACGCTGGGGCGACGTCTTGCAACATTGTGGCATCCTGTGGAAATGTGGCGTGCGTCGGCTTGTCGTTTAGTTCTAGATGTTTTGCAATGCTTACCTACTACATAACACTTTTTCAAAATTAATAAGCAAACATATTAATAGTAAACTTTCAGTGTTCAGCTCCACAAATTTAAATTATATGTAAAGTTTTACTCCAGTGCGTGGGAAATAAACATCCCAGGTTGGGATGCATAAACTAAAGTCAGAGGAGGGGATGGTCTGATGCAGAGGGGGGGAAATCCCCCCCCCCATCCCCCCCTGCAAATCGCACACTGGTGTTTAGAGACTACGGATCGAGGGGTTTATTCACGTAGAACGTACCTCACCAGAAGCGAGGACAACTTCTCTCGAAGAAGGAATTTTCCTGCAGGCTTAAATCTTCAATATGATGATGATGATAGCGCCATCTGTTAATCTTTCGCCACACTGCAGCCTTGTGCTTGTAACACTGATCACTATTTGCCTGTGGTAATAAATCACAGCAGAGATATTGTCGGAGGACAGTAGCCGCGATTCCAATCTCTACTTGCTATTCAAGCGGCCCCCGTAATAAGCAACAGCCCGGAGGCTGAAACACGGGGAAACGGCACAAAAACTGTATTCTGCCGAAGGTCTTATCTGGCAGATGGGAGGAGGATCTGACAGCGCGGATAGGGGAGAGAGACAATGGCGCGCCAGACGGCGAGAACAATCGGCCAGAGTGGAGTGGACTCTGCGCGGAGCAGGGCGGAGGGCAGTTGCGACACCGGCTTATGAAACGTTTTCTTTCTCCATCTGCTGCGGGCCGCGGGCTCTTGTGAAAACCCCGGCCGCCCCTTCCACACGCAGCGCAGCCGCTATCGCGGGCAGATCTGCCGCGGAAACCGAATTAATGAGGGACTTCTGCGGGGGCGGGTGTCGCCGTGGCGCAAGCGGTTCCCGCAGCCTTCCACCGCAGTTAACGACGCCCGAACGAGCTGTCAGAGGTCGCTGTGGCGTGATGGCACGCCGACTGAAAAGATTTTTGCCCTCTACGGGTATGAGAGACAACCAATGAAAGAAAGATGTATATAAATGTTCAGGAAAATTCAGGAATACAGAAATACAAGTCTCTGACGAATGAAATAAATAGGAAATGCACGGAAGATAAGCCGAAATGGCTGCATGAAAGATGTGATTAAATCCAAAAAGTAATTATTGTCGGAAGGGCTGACTCAGCATATGAAAAAGTCAAAACAATCTTCGGTGAGATTAAGAGCAAGGGTGGTAACATTAACAGTGCACCGAGAATTCTACTGTTAAATGCAGAGGAGAAAGTGGAAAAAGTCGATATAGAAGAGACAGGGGATCCAGTATTAGAATCAGAATTTAAGAGAGCTATGGGTGACTCAAGAACGAATAAGGCAGAAGGGATAGATAACATTCCATCTCAATTTCTACGATCATTGGGGGAAGTGGCAACAAAACGACTATTCACGTTGGTGTGTAGAATGTATTAGTCTGGCGACATACCATCTGACTTTCGGAAAAGCATCATCCATACAATTCCGAAGACGGCAAGAGCTGACAAGTGCGAGAATTATCGCACAGTCAATTTAACAGCTCATGTATCCAAGTTGCTTACAAGAATAATATAGAGAAGAATGAAAAAGAAAATCGAGGATGCGCTAAATGACGATCAGTTTGGCTTTAGGAAAGGTAAAGGCACGAGATAGGCAATTCTGACGTTGCTGTTAATAATGGTAGCAAGACGAAAGAAAAATCAGGTCACGTTCATCGGATTCTTCGACTTGAAAAAAACGTTTGACGATGTAAAATGGTGCAAGATGTTCGGAATTCTGACAAAAACGTCGACTTGTCCGAAAGAACAGACACCACATCTATATAAGTATATAGTTCTGGCAAAACCGGCCACTACCTCCTTCTGTGCTGATGCACACATATTCCCCAAACTATTACGGGACTTGGTAAGAATGTCTTCCTCGAGTAATGAATGCGTTGGGGTGGAACACTACGAATGTAGTGTGTGGACATACAAGGTGAGAATGTGGGTCTCGCGAGAGGCGTGCGCGAAATAGTCCCTGCAGTCGCCCTATCCACTGTCCCCTCGGTGGCTCAGATGAATAGAGCGTCTGCCATGTAACCAGGAGATCCCGGGTTCGAGTCATCAGTTGACGGTACTAATATAATTCTAATCTTCACAACTTTTCTTACGCCAGCACCTCATGTCCTACCATCCAAACATCCAAGTAGTTCTGTTGTATAGTTTCAGGAACTAGCACTACTAGAAAAGAGGATACTCCGGAGACATGGCTTAGACAAAGCTTGGGGGACTGTTTTCATAAAGAATTTTCGCTCTGTAGCGGACTGTGCGCTGATTTGGAACTTTCTAGTAGAGCAAGTGCATGCAAAAGGCAAAGATTCGAGTCCCGATCGGTCACACAGTTCTAACTTTCCAAGAGGTAATCAGTAGTTTGGAAGGGAGTGTGACACGGATGTAGTTTATTCTTCATATTATTGAATCTGTTCATCAAGCGAGTAGTAAAAGAAACCAAAGAGAAAATGATAAAGTAAATATAAGCTGTGCCATTATTTTGGTTCCTGCACCTCAGTGTTACGGGGATTTCAGTGTGTACCAACGCTGCATACATTCACCTGCAACGAAAGATCAGATCAACTGAATGAATAGTCATGACAAATTTTATAAGACGAACACCAACGAAAGTAACACGACGATAATGGAACGTTTCCAAATTAAATCAAGCTATTCAAAAAAAACGCTATTTACATTTTCCAAGAACCAGTGTTGAGTAATCCTGGAACATACTGCAATCTCTATGTCTCGTAGGGGCCGCGAAGACAAAATTAGACTAATTACAGACGGACAGAGACATTTACGCAGTTATTCTTCACACGCTCAATCCGCGAAATGAAAACCTAGTACGTGGTAAAATGCAGTTCACAGTAGTTTGCATGGTATGGATGTAGATGTAAAACCGTCTTCCAAATTATTAAGCCTTTGGAGCCCTTGCATCGCACCATACTCCCCATTCGTTCGGCATTCCATCTTAGTGCCACCGCCACCTACTTCCAGATTAGCCCTGCTTCACTTGTTGAAGTATGGACACTCATCTAATCATAATCTCATCTAATTCTGTGCAGAACCTGTTGCTCTCCTGCACTCACTCTCCCCTACATAAGCATAATCACATACCCAGATGCTATTGCATGCCCACAATACTGTCTTGAAAAACTGACTTCCCCGTCCCACAACTCCACACCAGCTTCCACATCCCACTCCCATAACCCAACCCATGCTGCCACTTCCTCCCACTCCCCCTGCAGACCGTCCCCGGTAGCTGAGTGGTCAGCGCGACAGAATGTCAAACCTAAGGGCCCGGGTTCGATTCCCGGCTGGGTCGGAGATTTTCTCCGCTCAGGGAGTGGGTGTTGTGTTGTCCTAATCATCATCATGATTTCATCTCCATCGACGCGCAAGTCGCCGAAGTGGCGTCAAATCGAAAGACTTGCACCAGGCGAACGGTCTACCCGACGGGAGGCCCTCGCCACGCTACATTATTATACTGCCCCTGTACAAATGTTTACCTGCAGCAGGTCATCAAGCTCCACAAGGCCACCTCCAGTGAAACCACAACCACTCCAGGATCAACAGTCTCACCAGCATTACGACATCGTCGCTCTCATTAAGCCAAACCAACAAGTGGAGGGGAGGAGGGGGGGGGGGAGGCGTGCAGATCCAGACTGTAAAGCGAGCCTGGCTATACGGAATTAGGACTTCGCTAAACGGCTGGTATCAAATGCGGGAACAGTTCCTCTGGAAAGAACAAAAGTTCTTGCTCCAACGCCAATGACCCTGTTATCGACGAGGCATCCCTCTTCCCTCCTTTACGTCGACGACGATACATTGATTTCGGTTTCTCACTTCCTTCTCAGCGTTTATTCGAGAATGAAGATGACATTCACTCTGACATAAAATACTTTGGAAGTTAATACGATTGCAGCACGTTTTTAGTGCAAATTTAGATTTTTCCGGCTTTGTAGAAGTCAGCGACGCGGTCTCCACACTGTCAAAATTTCCTATGTCTAAAACTGAGACTGCCCTTGAGATCAAATACAAACACACAGTCCCAAAACGGAATTTCCAAGGTGTTTATTACTACATGTACAATACGGGTCCCAGTATTGTGCCACGCGGAACCTAGACCGAAGCGTACTTAGTCGCGCTATTATGCTTGCCGCACCTGACGAGGGAACTGCCTGCCGGTGCGCCCACCATTGTTTTCTTATAACAACTGACGTCAACCACGCAGCCGCTGCAGCGACTCCTCTTAGAAATCTGAGGCAGTCTGCAAAAAATGGCTCTGAGCACTATGGGACTCAACTGCTGAGGTCATTAGTCCCCTAGAACTTAGAACTAGTTAAACCTAACTAACCTAAGGACATCACAAACATCCATGCCCGAGGCAGGATTCGAACCTGCGACCGTAGCGGTCTTGCGGTTCCAGACTGCAGCGCCTTTAACCGCACGGCCACTTCGGCCGGCCGGCAGTCTGCATGTGGCAAGTAAAGAACAGTATACGCATTGAAACTTCCCGGCAGATTAAAACTGCGTAAGCCAGACAGAGACTCGAACTGCGCACAGTTTCAATCTGCGAAGAAGTTTCATAAGAGCACAAACTCCCCTGCAGAGTGAAAATTTCATTCTGGAAGTATTCGCGTTGTCCCAACACTGTGCGATGTAAATTGCACATAAGGTAAAGGTCTGTGAACTCGGTATTCGAAGATAAGGAACTAGCAGTCTGAAATATGGATTCGTCTTTAAGCGATCGCTGTAAAATATTAAAATTCGAGAAAACAGTCTCGATCGCAACCGACGTTTAGTTTGGTTGCGAACCTGTATCGGTCTTCAAATGGCTCAAATGGCTCTGAGCACTATGGGAGGTCATCAGTCCCGTAGAACTTAAAATTACTTAAACCTAACTAACCTAAGGACATCACACACATCCATGCCTGAGGCAGGATTCGAACCTGCGACCGTAGCGGTTGCGTGATTCCAGACTGAAGCGCCTAGAACCACTCGGCCACACCGCCCGTCTGTATTGGTCCACCATTTAGATTATCTTCAGGCCATAAGCACTTCAGTACTGTAGTAACACTTATACAGAAGGAAATATGTAAAAATGATTGGTAACATGGCTAAAAACATCTAGAATAAAAGCTTCAATACCAACAGAGTAAAGTGTTATACCCATGACAGCGGCTGGTGGCTGTGGACGCAGCAAGATCCGTAAGAACAGGGACGTCAACTGCTGAATAAGAGAACACTTCTAGAGAATATATATTGTAAGCTCAGCCCATCGCATTCAACATTAAATCACTGACAACCCATCACGCACTTGCTACGTAAGGTACGTTACATTAAATGGTATACTTTAAATATACAAGAAAAATAGACACAAGAATACATACAAAAATTACATACATATTATTTCACAACAAATCCTTTCATAATCTTTTTAAAATAAAGAAATACAATAACAGATGTGATTTTATCCGTTTCGCGTGTAGACTGCCCTCTATGAAACACGACCACCGACTTCCAAGCCATCGGACAGCTGCCGTGTCCCCAGCGTTCCGTCCTCTACTATGGTGTCTGTGGTGGGACTCGCTGGAGCGTAACTATCGATACCGGCAAGCGCCATTGCCATGGTAACCAATACAGCCATATCTGCTACGACTACTTTCAAGGAGTTCATGCAGACGCCCTTAGAGGGCAGTCTACACACAAAAGCGATCAAATCGTGTTTGTGGTTCCAATTTTTTATTTTAAAAAGATTATGAAAGGATTTGTTGTGAAGTATTATGTACATATTTTTTGTATACATTTTTTGCCTACTTTTCTGGTAAATTTTAACTAAACCATTTAATGTACCATACTCCCCGTAATAAGTGCATGATTGGCTGACAATTATGTAACGCTGTATGCTCCATCCACCACCGCCACCAGCCGCCATGGTGGTTACAACATTCCGTTTTATCTTTATGATAATTTTTATTCTAGATCGTTTTATTTACGTTAGCATCTCTTTTCATAGAAATCCCCCTGAATATACAGGGTGAAAAGTATTTAAACCGACAAACTCTGGGAGGTTGTAGGGGACATCAAAACAAATATTTCTCCCTAATGTCATTTTTTCCTACGAGTATTATTTAAACCGGTGGAGGCCGTATTACGATCTTCAGTTGTTAGAGAGCGTATTACGCTCTTCAGTTGTAGGCAACTGCTGTCCACCAGTGTGGTAGTGCATTGTCTCTGTTTACTAATGGAGCGATACACCTGGAGTGAGTACACTGATATGGTTGGTGCGTACTACGTAGCGCACCACAACGGACGATCTGCACAGCGGGTTTATCAACAACAATATCCTAATCGCCGTATCCCGCATCATACGGCCTTTGCTGCTGTGTACCAACGTCTGCGTGACACCGGGTCACTTAGCAGATTACCTGGACAGGGGCGGCGCCGCACGGTAAGATCGCTGCAATTTGAGGAAGCTGTCTTGCAGCATGTGGAGCGGGGCCCTTCAATCAGCACTCGTGCAATTGCTCGTAACATGGAGACGAATCAGACGAATGTAAGAACAGTCCTTCGAGAGCAGTTGTTATGTCCTTTTCACTTACAGCGTGTCCACAACCTGGAACCAGTTGATTATCCACCCAGAGCACAGTTTTCGCAGTGGTACCTGGAACAGTGTGAAATGCATCCTAGGTTTTCATCCTCTGTGTTGTGTACCGACGAAGCAACAGATGATGGAGTCTTCAACTTGCACAATTTGCATGTTAGGAGTGAGGATAACCCACATGCCACAGTTACTAGCGCTCATCAAGTGCGGTTCTTCGTTAATGTGTGGGTCGGTGTTGTTGGGGACTGTTTAATTGGGCCGTATCTGGTACCTAGTTGTTGTCTCTTGGTCATAAAAAAATGGAAAAGTGTTTGTTGGTTTAATTAATTTGCCGCCAGAGAAATCTTCCTCTACCGGTTTAAATACTCCACAGAGGCAAAATTACTTTAGGGAAAAATATTTGTTTTGATGTCTCCTACAACCTTCCAGAGTTTGTCGGTTTAAATAATTTTCACCCTGTATATTACTATTGTACTGTACTGCAGTGCTTACGGTCTGAAGACTATCTAGTTTATAGAGCGAACTGATTGCTAGCCAATATAAACATCTATTTCGGGGGGGGGGGGGGGGGCGGAAAGGGGATATATACACCAACGATTTCACGTAACTCCATGTCAAAAAAATCCATAAGACTGATATCCGTAAGACTGGTCAAGGGACAGCACTTACACTTAGAAATCAACCATGAGACCATCTGTTGGTCAAATACTCTTTCATATTGTCATTGAAGTGGGGTGGAACACTGTCTTGTTGAAAACACGCCCTCTCACGAGAAAGAGATACAGTTCTCAGCAATTCCGACAGCACATCTCGACTGAACACCAGGTAATATGTGCTGAACAAACAGAATTCAACCATTAGTTGAAGTATGATTCCAGCCCTCAAGTTGACAGGGAATCGTTGCCGTTGGTCTAAACCAAGCGTGGCTGTTGCGGCAGTTGAAAACACCACCATTGTTGAAAGAGGTCTCATTTTTAACCAAGTGAAAACTGTAGAAGTTGGGCAGTGCGGTCTTGCGCTGCGTAATCGAATGGCAGTCTGGATTCAAAAATCATTAGGCTGCATTGCTTGCAACCCTTGATTTCTTGGAAGCACTCAGTGAATCCATACACGAGGTACACATCGACCACCTCGACAGCAGTAAACTTACGCATACTGCTGTTTACCATCATCTACATCTACATACACGCTCGCAAACCACCGTACGATGCACGGCGCAGGGTATCTTGTAGCGGTACTAACCATTTCTTCTCCTATTCCACTCGCAGACAGAGCGAGGGAAAAAAGGACTGTCCAAATTCCTCCATACGAGCTCTGATTTCTCGCATCTCATGTCTTTATATGAAATGTATGTTGGCAGGCCGCCTCAAATGCCTGTTCTCTAAATTTGCGCAACGGTGCCTTGCGGAATCGCCGGCCGGAGTGGCCGAACGTTTCTAGGCGCTACAGTCTGGAACCGCGCGAACGCTACGGTCGCAAGTTCGAATCCTGCCTCGGGCATGGACGTGTGTGATGTCCTTAGGTTAGTTAGGTTTAAGTAGTTCTAAGTTCTAGGGGACTGATGACCTCAGAAGTTAAGTCCCATAGTGCTCAGAGCCATTTGAACCATTTTGAACCTTGCGGAATCCCTCCACGGATTCCCATTGGAGTTCACGAAGCGCCTTCGTAATACCTGGCTGCTGATCGAACGGGCAACAAAATTAGCAGCACGCCTCTGCACCGCCTCGATGTTTTCCCTTAATTCGACACGATTGACGTCCCAAACACTAACAGTACTCAAGAAATGGTCCCACTAGCGTTCTATACACTGTCTCCTTTCCCAAACTTCTCCCAATAAAACGTAGTCTAGCATTCACCTTCTCTACTACCAACCTGACGTGCTCATTCCATTTCATATAGCTCTGCAATGTTACGTCACGATATTTAAACGACGTGACACTGTGATGCAATCTATGCGAATATTACGGCTTTGTTTTTCTTACCCAACCGCAGTAACTTACATTTTCCCCCGTTTAGAGCAGCTGCCATTCATCACAACAACTATAAATTTTGTCTAAGTCATCTTGTATCCGCCAACAGTCACAAAACTTCCGGCATCTTCCCGTGTACGACAGCATCATCAGAAAACAGCCGTACGTTGCTGCTTACTCTGTCCGGCATATCATTTATGTATATAGAGAACAAAGGCGGTCCTATCACACTTCCCTGGGGCGCTCCTGATGATACTGTTGTGTCTGATGAACACCCGCCACCGACGACGAGGTACAGGAGTCTATTACTTAAAAAGTCTTCGATTACTCACTTATCTGGGAACCTAAAGGTAAGGTCGGACCTTCGTTAATAGTCTGCAGTGGGTCATCGTCTCAAATGCTTTCCGTAAGACTAGGAATACGGAATTTCCCTAGTGCCCTCCATCACTGGTTCGTGGGATATCATGTGAAATGGTTCAAATGACTTTGTGCACTATGGGACTTAACATCTGAGGTCATCAGTCCCGTAGAACGTAGAACTATTTAAACCTAAGTAAGGACATCACAGACACATCCATGCCCGAGACAGGATTCGAACCTGCGACCGTAGCAGTCGCGCGGTTCTGGACTGAAACGCCTAGAACTGCTCCGCCAAAGCGGCCGGCGATATCATGTGACAAAAGTGCAAGCTGAGTTTCGCGTGACAGATGTTTTCTAATTCCGCGCTCATTTGTGGACAGAAGCTGCTAACGTACAACTAACACTGCCAGAAAGCAAACCCTAGATAGAACCGAGCTACAGTGAATGATGCCTGATGGGGAAGAGTAAAGTGACCATTACTGGCGTCAGCCGGCCGGAGTGGCCGTGAGGGTCTAGGCGCTACAGTCTGGAGCCGAGCGACCGCTACGGTCGCAGGTTAGAATCCTGTCTCGGGCATGGATGTGTGTGATGTCCTTAGGTTAGTTAGGTTTAAGTAGTTCTAAGTTCCAGGCGACTGATGACCTCAGAAGCAAAGTCGTATAGTGAAAAAAAAAAATTACTGCCGTCAACAGAGTCGCGAGTGAATGAAACAAGTTTGTTTCCAAACAGGGCAGAGTGTATACCGTCCACATTTGCAACGTTGTCCAGATTTTGTCAGTGTAATACAGATACAAAGGGTTGGGTTGGGTTGTTTGGGGGAAGAGACCAAACTATGAGGTCATCGGTCTCATCGGATTACGGAAGGACGGGGAAGGAAGTCGGCCGTGCCCATTCAAAGGAACTATCCCGGCAGTTGCCTGGAGCGATTTAGGGAAACCATGAAAACCTAAATCAGGATGCTGTTCTTTCTGGCAATACCGACCATGAGTTTCTTCTGTGCGGATGCGCAAAACCGGAACGGTAGCTCAGCGTGTTCGGTCAGAGAGCTCCGTGCTCTCTGTAATAAAAAAGACTGAGTTAAGGAATCAACGATCAGCTAGAACGGATGTCTTGTGACGTCCGCCCAGACCAAACGCAACGAACTATATCGAACAAAAAAAAAAAAAAAAAAAAAAAAGAATGGATAGAGCGTCTGCCATGTAAGCAGGAGATCCCGAGAGCGAGTCCCGGTCGGACCACACATTTTCACCTGTCCCTGTTGATAAATTAACGCCTGTCAGCAGGTTAAGCTATTAAATTAATTCTAATTTCTTTCTAAATCGGGATGGCCGGATGCGGGATTGAACCGTCGTCCTCCCGAATGCGAGTCCAACAGATACAGAGATAAAGGGACGCGGGAGATAAGAAATGAAAGTAAAGTCTGTGGTGAGCCGTAAGAGACCATGTGTCGTTTCAACTAAAATACTTACAAAATGTCCCTGAACAAACTCCGAAATTTTGCCGGTGTGGTCTGGTTTCAGCCAGTATAATGGTGCGGGAGAGCCAGTATGTGGTGCTGTTTTCCGTTTCAGCATGAGCGTGGAGCGACAGTGGTACGGTACGTCTGGTTAGCGGCATAAAGCGCCACTTAGCACCTCCCAGGCCACTGGCTGCAGACGCACTACGGCGACGCGAGAGTATAACAACATAGCGACACACTTCCTGATTCGAATGAACGGACCATTAGTAGACAGTTGCTTTGACTCATGACGTTTGCTCGTCAATACGAAATCTTAGTTCAAAGAACGATACGGTTCCTTCTAGGCCGGCTCCGTAGCAGAATTGTCATCGCGACGACTGTCATGCAGAGGACTAGAGCTCGATTCCCGGTACTGCCAGGAATGTTTCCTTGGTGGTAGGACTGGAAGGGTATGCAATCACAAGGAACCTCTTGAGTGCGAGGTCGCAATTTAAGTCTTAAGCATGGCTCATTTGACAGTATTGTGTTAACAATTATGACAGGAAAATGCAGAAAATGAATGCTAATGTACAAAATGAGTGCCCTGGAGACGCAGAGATAAAAAAAATGGCTCTGAGCACTATGGGACGTAACATCTGAGGTCACCAGTCCCCTAGCACTTAGAACTACTTAAACCTAACTAATCTAAGGACATCACACACATCCATGCCCGGGGCAGGATTCGAACCTGCGACCGTAGCAGCAGCGCGGTTCTGGACTGAAGCGCCTAGAACCACTCGGCCACACCGGCCGGCGCAGAGATCATCCTTCTATGGAATGTACGTATTACACTTCACAAAACTGACGTCCTCGACATTCAAGAAATATTCGACACAAAACATTAATTTGCACCATGAACACCGAATGAAACATGGCGCGCCACAGTCAACGCAAAGGTTCGCCCCATCAAGACCGAACTCACTGGGAGTTAACAATTTTATCTTGGAACTCATCCATTTGGTCCGTGTTTGCATAGAAAAACAATAATATCGGAACTATGAATCCGCCTTGATGCAAAACACCTTGTTATTTGTTTACTTATTTATTTCCCAAACTAGTTTCGGCGACAAGTATCACCATCATCAGTGGGTTCTTTAAATCTTATTTATTCTATGTTATGGCATGTTTCTAAGAATTATTGTCGCTGTTTGCGGCTTACTTTCTGTACTTTCTTCTTTTGCCTTTTCATGTCATCTGCAAAGGACGGCATGCAGCTGATTATATACACAGAAAAACAAAGCTTGCTGGAACAGCAAGATGGCGTAATGTTCTTGATCATAAACAAAGTGCGAAAGGTTTGTTCTTCTGTGTATTTCTGGCCGGCCTTGAAGTTCTATAAACATTATGTTCATGGTAAAACCCAGAATCTAAATGAGCCTCTGAATTCACTCATATGGAAATGATGCCCTAAAGTCACATTTTCATCTGCTATAGTTCTCAGAATTGCAACTTACGATTCTTGTGTTTAATGACGGGAACGTAAGGAGGATGAAGGTATTAGAGAGAATGGGATTTAAGATAAGAAATTTCACTCAAGACATCTTGAGAAAAATAGACTTGCAGCGCCTCTCTGTAGTTGAAAAGTCAGTTGAAGACGTGGTCAAGGAAAGAAGGCAGAAAACAAGAAACCAGTAACGAAACCTTGAAGGGAAAGATGACCCTGAGTAGAAATCTGAGGCCTTCTGAAGAGGTGACGTAAGTAAAAACTTTACGTTGAACTTCAAATTGCACTTCCTGAAAATTATGTCTTTTAAAGTTTGTGTACCTTTTTCTCAGAATCTATGAAGGCATGAATTATGAAATTTTGTATAATTATTTCCACAAATCCTATAAATGTTGTCGCAAGAGTAAATTTTTAAATTCTGAGTGTAAGCTGAGATATTGGGAAAATTGCTCGGTGTTTTGCATGAATTTTTATCTTATACTTACAGAACTATAATTAAAAATTATTATAATTCGCCTATTCAAGAAGCCTCATTAGAGAAGTTTACTACATGCGGAGAGATTAAATAGATAAAATTTTTGTAGAGTTGTCTTGAATAGTTTCCGAGAATAGAATACATAGGTTGTTTATTGAAAATAAAATGTTTGAATTCCATAGAAAAGATATAATATAATACAGGGAACTTAACTGTAAGTGTGTTAATTTTAGGTACAGCATGGTACAAAAGTTCATCACCGTATCACCAAAATAGTGCATCTTTTCAATAGTGCGTTGTTCATGAACTTCATTGATAACAAATATTCCTATTCTTCAATACTGCCTCACCGTTCGAAATTCTCATCAACGTGCTTAAAAAACTGGAGGGGGCGGGGAGATAAGAGACATTGAGGTAGTTGCTACCTGGGATGTATCTTGTCGGTCTCGTGCGTCCTGAAGAAAGAAAGGGCTCCTGGTTTTCCCGTCTTGACGCCTGTCGTCACTTACACTGGACGGGTTATTTCTCACAACTCTGCCGTCATACATTTGAAGAGTGTCTTAGTGAGTCTGTTCTGTCGACCAACGTTCAAAAGATGGTCTATAAAACGAGAGTATACATCACAGCCTTTTAGATCTATCCCTTGCAGGTTTTCTTGGAAGTAATCCACAGATTCCTTGATCACCGAGCACGTATTCAAGTAGGTGTTGCTTCAAAAAGTGGGCGCGAAGGAAGGTCGTATCGCACATTTAATTATTTTTCAAGCACTTCAGATGCGATTTCGTCATTGAAACTTTGGGAACTTATTATCCATGAGTTGTACTAATAAATAAAACATAAAGTGAAGACTGATATTTTCTGTCACTTTCATGAACTTTGCCCCCACCCCCTCTTTAAGGCTTCTTCGCGAACTAGTCTAGTACGGAGCGCACGAAGAACGACGGCTTAAACGCTTGTGTGCGCCCTGTAATCCGTGTAATCTCTTCGTGGTCCCTACTGAACTAGCATATTCGCAGATTCCTCATGAAACCTTGTAAGTAACCTTTCGCGGGATAGTTAGTGTATATTTTCAAGCTTCCTCGCGACGGTTTCCCACAAAAAGTAAAGTCGGATGTCGTAGTTGGCTGGGTGTGATCGGAGGGCACGTTCAGGCACCTAATTGGAAAGTTTTTTTTCTCATGCTTCGAACACATTGGCACCTTTCCTTCGGGGTTCTAGGCGCTTCAATCCGGAACTGCGCTGCTGCTACGGTCGCAGGTTCGAATCCTGCCTCTGGCATGGATGTGTGTGTTGTCCTTAGGGTTAAGTAGTTTTAAGTATAGGGGACTGATTATCTCAGATGTTAATTCCCATAGTGCTTAAGCCGTCGGCACACGGACCGTGCTGTCGAACGTCAAAGTTGAGTGTGCCGAGTTCAACGTGCTGCTGAACGCTCGGGAACGATGCCATTTGTGCATACGGTACGTGGGCACCAACATTATACACGCGATCGCAACGCACTCCGGCAGCAGTTCCGGGACGTTTCTCTTCGTAAATCACACTGTTTACTCAACGGGCGCGAGTAAAATTCCCACATTAGTTCTATTAAAACGCACGTTTCCTCCATTGTCCACATCCTAGTTAAGTTGTTCTATGTAGTGTTGGCAGAAGAGCCAACACTGTGTTTCTAGAGGAGGCCGAAATGCACGCGTTTAATTACACGCTGACTGGCGTGAGGTCTGGAACAGGACAATATCTTGAGGATTGCAAGTAAAGTACTTAGATGATGTAATACTTAACTTTAATCCACAATTGTAGAACATCTCTCTTGATGATACATGCTTCACATAATAAATATCAATTGAATACGGCGCCTTGCTAGGTCGTAGCAAATGACGTAGCTGAAGGCTATGCTAACTATCGTCTCGGCAAATGAGAGCGTATCGGTCAGTGTAGCTTCGCTAGCAAAGTCGGCTGTACAACTGGGGCGAGTGCCAGGACGTCTCTCTAGACCTGCCGTGTGGTGGCGCTCGGTCTGCGATCACTGACAGTGGCGACACGCGGGTCCGACGTATACTAATGGACCGCGGCCGATTTAAAGGCTACCACCTAGCAAGTGTGGTGTCTGGCGGTGACACCACATTCTATATGTAATATACACAAATTCTTCAATATCGATGTACATGTTTTACGACAAAAAGGAAAGTACCATGCCCAATCAATAAGGATACAGGCTTATAAAAGTTTGTAAACAGTACGACACAAAATTGCAACAGTTCTCCACGTAAGAAACGTTATTTTATCTTTCCCACATTTTGGTAAAACTCTAAGGTCATTCTTACTTGATCAGTGTTCCTACCCAGTAGCAGAATCTTTAAAAGACGTGGATTACGAAACTCAAAAGAAAAACGAACAAAATATCTTTATGCAAGTAGCGCAAGCTGTCCTGTAGATTAAGCCAAACTCCTCAAAAACGTGTGAACTTATACTTACATAACATCAAATATGTAGTATATACTTACATTAAACTAATAATAAAGCATCAGAACCTATTAAATACGCGAATGTTAGGGAAAAAACATATTTTACTTTCGCGAGACACGAACCATCGTTTTATCACTCATGTGGTCATGGATCATTGACGCTGCTCAGTACGCTAAAGCAACATCAATTCAGTTACGACCAATTCTCATATGTTACCACATGCTAAATGCTTTAACCGTAGCTATGTTACTACCTGAAATTTGATAACAACAAATAGTACCAAGAATAATCGATTTTTGGTGGATCCTCAGTGTGTCGCTACCTTCAAATGACATACGAGTAATCTCATAATACGAGGTGCATTCAAGTTCTAAGGCCTCCGATTTTTTTTTCTAATTAACTACTCACCCGAAATCGATGAAACTGGCGTTACTTCTCGACGTAATCGCCCTGCAGACGTACACATTTTTCACAACGCTGACGCCATGATTCCATGGCAGTGGCGGTGAATCTGTGTGCTTCCATTGAGCTGACTGGCGCTTTGTTTCTGGATTGAAAAATGGCATCCACGTCTCATCCATTGTCACAACCGACGAAAAGAAAGTCCCATTCGTGCTGTCGTTGCGCATCAACATTGCTTGGCAACATGCCACACGGGCAGCCGTGTGGTCGTCCGTCAACATTCGTGGCACCCACCTGGATGACACTTTTCGCCTTTTCAGGTCGTCATGCAGGATTGTGTGCACAGAACCCACAGAAATGCCAACTCTGGAGGCGATCTGTTCAACAGTCATTCGGCGATCCCCCAAAACAATTCTCTCCACTTTCTCGATCGTGTCGTCAGACCGGCTTGTACGAGCCCGAGGTTGTTTCGCTTTGTTGTCACACGATGTTCTGCCTTCATTAAACTGTCGCACCCACGAACGCACTTTCAACACATCCATAACTCCATCACCACATGTCTCCTTCAACTGTCGATGAATTTCAATCGGTTTCACACCACGCAAATTCAGAAAACGAATGATTGCACGCTGTTCAAGTAAGGAAAACGTCGCCATTTTAAGTACTTAAAACAGTTCTCATTCTCGCCGCTGGCGGTAAAATTCCATCTGCCGTACGGTGCTGCCATCTCTGGGACGTATTGACAATGAATGCAGCCTCATTTTAAAACAATGCGCATGTTTCTATCTCTTTCCAGTCCGGAGAAAAAAAAAATCGGAGGCCTTAGAACTTGAATGCACCTCGTACACAAGTTATAATAATTTTTTTGCCACGAATATGACGTTTCTCATTATGTTATTGCAATGAATCACCCAGTTAATCAAGGGGTTTTCGAGTGATTCTCAGTTTGCTGTTGCTCAGAAACGGCACATATACTTAAAGCCTTGAACTGAATGCCAATATGGCACCTCACAGCTCTGTGCTGAAGGGAGAGGGCGTGCGTGTGACGTAGGTGGCGTTGTGCCATCTGATTGGTCAACGCTGAGACGCACGCTCAGTATATCTGCCATGCTAGATACTGCTCTGCACTTTCGGAAAGACTCCCGAACGTGCTATTCCACGCTATGACGTCAGAAACTCGGCACGCTGGAGGCTCAACGTTCGGATGCTCGGTCCGTGCGCCGACGGCTTTAGAGCCATTTGAACCATTTTCCTTTACGAACTCTGAGAATTGCGTGTTAAATGGATCTCATACGTGTAGATGACTGCAATGTGTGCGTGCGTGCGTGTGCGTGTGCATGCGTGTGTGTGTGTGTGTGTGTGTGTGTGTGTGTGTGTGTGTGTGTGTTGTAGGATGATGATGTTGATGATGATGATGATGAAAGAACCTGGTGCTGGCACACAGCCTACTCCTGAAAAGGTTGGCACAGAAAGCGTGGCGGGCCACATGAAACCAGTAAGAATACCGATGACTCGAGAAATATACACAAAATTTTTTTAATGATACTGACAGTGGCTTACATCATGTGGGCAAGTCTATTCAAAACGTGACTCATTGCTGTTAGCCGTTATACTATACTGCAATTTACGCTTTCCGTTTAGTCACTGCAGAAATAATAAACGAAAGGCGACTTTGTATGCGCAGTGAACAGAGACGAGTCTAGCTTTTCTAGCCAGGTGCACCGTGCGGCTAGACCAACAATCCCTCGAGGATGCACACAGACGATGGCGTCAGCTCTAATGGACGTGACGACAGTGAACAGCTATTCTCGAGGAATCTTGCGCAAAGCACATCCTTTTTTTCTGCGCGCATCCTTACGCACGCATTATAAGGCTGTAGTTAGTGATGAAGCAAAGCAGTACTGCGATGGGAAAAGCCGCTTGCCGGCTCGCCTAATAAGCTAAAAACAACAGGCGAGCCGCCAAGGACGGGGAACGGTTGAGCAGGCGGCCTGGCCGCTGCCTCTCCGCTCTCTCGCTAGCCTTGGTCGCAGCGAGTAGGGAGATCTTCTAGCGGAAGGCGCGATGTCGTCCCAACAGCGGAAGAGTCGCTAGCTGGCCCCGGAAATACAAGGGCATCACCCTGCACCTAACAGCTGCCAACAAACAAGGTCAAAACTAGACATGATAACATTTTGTGCCGGCCGTGTGGCCGAGCGGATCTAGGCGCTTCAGTCTGGAACCGCGCGATCACTATGGTCGCAGGTTCGAATCCTGCCTCGGGAATCGTTGTGTGTGATATCCTTAGGTTAGTTAGGTTAAAGTAGTTCTAAGTTCTAGGGGACTGATGACCTCAGATGTTAAGTCCCATAGTGCTCAGAGCCATTTGAACCTTTTTTTTTAATAACATTTTGACTGCTAGAAGCGCATGTACGAGGGGCGTTAGAAAAGTCCGTGCAAAGTCAGAGAGATGGCACCACCGTCGCCAATCAAGGTCATGTTTAGTTCTTTGGAAAGAACGCACAAAAAAAATGGTTCAAATGGCTCTGAGCACTATGGGACTTAACAGCTATGGTCATCAGTCCCCTAGAACTTAGAACTACTTAAACCTAACTAACCTAAGGACAGCACACAACACCCAGCCATCACGAGGCAGAGAAAATCCCTGACCCCGCCGGGAATCGAACCCGGGAACCCGGGCGTGGGAAGCGAGAACGCAACCGCACGACCACGAGATGCGGGCAAAAGAACGCACACAAAATTTCCCCATACTGGTCTATTTGTTTGTTTTTGGCATTCGTGTGAATGAAGGAAGTCGAGTGATTGTCACAAAATGGACGAAAAAGAATTTCGTGTGGTGATTAAACATTACTTTATTAAAGGCAAAACGCCTCAGGAGACTAAAGAGAAGTTTTATAAACATTATGGTGACTCTGCACCTTCTATTATAACGGTTTATAAGAGGTTTCAAATTTTTCAGAGTGGCCATATGGGCACAAGTCATGCTGAAAGTTCTGGACGCCCTGTGGAGGTTACAACTCCAGAAATCTTTGATAAAATCCATGATATGGTGATGGATGACAGAAGAGTTAAGGTGCGTGAGATTGCTAGTGTTGTGGGCATCTCGAATGAACGGGTACATAATATTTTGCATAAACATTTGAACATCCGAAAGCTATCCGCAAAACGGGTTCCGCGATTGCTCACGCTTGACCAAAAACGGAATCGTGTGACGTGTTGCAAGGATGGTTTGCAGCTGTTCAGGAAGAATCCGCAGGACTTCAGGCGTCGTTTCGTCACTGTGGATGAAACATGGATCCATTACTTTACTCCTAAGACCAAACAACAATCTCAAGAATGGGTGAAAGGGTTATTCGTCTCCTGAATTCTTCAAAGTCTGTTCCAGTTTGCTGCTGGATCCCAAAATCAGCTCGACTCAATATTTCGGCGATCCAGCTGTTCGCCATATTCAGGAGAACGCTAAAATTCTCAGCAGGACTCAGCAGCAGAAGCAGCGTTATCCTGAAGAAAATACGACAAGTTGAAAAATAGAATGTGGGATTGAAAGAGAAGTGACATATACGTGTGTATTACATACCCTTTCCCTCAAAAATATTTCTCTTCATCATACCTCCTCTGTGTTACCTCAGATGTGTCACTGATCTCGTTTGTGCTAAGATTGCAGTACACGCGAGGTGCCTATACGCTTCCACCGCCCCGAGTGGAAGTTCTAACAAAGTTCACCAACCTGCAGGCTTCTACGCGTCTTGTCCCCTGCGCAGAAAACAGGACGTAGGTCGTGAATCCGTAATTTTGAGAGAAACTCTTCGCGAAGAACTGTTGTCTTAGAAATGATTAAATTTCCAATCAGTTTGTTTACACGGGATGCAACTCGCTTTTTATTGGCAGAACACTACAAAATGCACAATTAAGTTCGTTTTTAGAGTCACAAATGATTTTTATTCTTCAAGAAATTAATGAACCGCGTATTTCTGTAGTTACAACTGCACTGTTCACAACTCCACGTCAATAAAAACAAACGTTGCTAATAAAGTCTTAACTAACACCGACCGCGGCAGACATACCTGTCCTTAAACACGCCAAACCAACTCTGATTTACACACTACACATTGCTAGCTAAGTCTGAAGTGATACGGCGGCGGACAACATGACCTCCCTCCGAGACTGCCGAACGAGCTCTGATCTTACAGCCGAACCACTTCTCCCGCCATCCAAGTTAGGCGCAATCCGAAGATCATTGAAGCGCTTCATCTGCCTTTTCGTTTTGCAGCTGTTTATTATTCTCCTGATTTGAAACTTTAGAAAGTAGGAGAGGACGTACTGGCAGAAGTAAAGCTGCGAGGACGTGTCGTGAGTCGTGCTTGGGTAGCTCAGACGGTAGAGCACTTGCCCGGGAAAGGTAAAGGTCCCGAGCTCGAGTCTCGGTCCGGCACACAGTTTTAATCTGCCAGGAAGTTTCATATCAGCGCTGCAGAGTGAAAATCTCGTTCTGGATTCTGCTGGTTATTAATACTTGTGAAATAATGGAATGCTGGCCCGCTATTGAGAGATGCTTCAATTTGAAATTCAAGTAAATACGCTGTTTAAATTTTCAAATATTAATAACGGAAGATTGTCATTTTGGCGCGCAACTTCCGAACGCAGCAGCCAATAACGCAGAAGGACCACAATTTAGGCGTTCTTTCCCACGATACCGGTACCGAACAAACCATCTGTCATCGGTACCTCACACCAGATTACGTCATCTTCCCACTGCTGCCTTGTCAACTGCACCAAAAAGAGCTCCATGTAGCAGACTATGATGGCTGCAAAGCCAGAAATATTACAATGGCAAGCAGTTGGTTCGCCGAAATATTGAATTGAGTTGATTTTATGATCCGGCAGCAAACTCGAAGACACTTTGAAGACTTATTACCCTAGGGAAGCCTACGAAATCGTCTTCTGAATTGTTTGGTGCGGTCCGCCACAAAGTCTTCTTCCCACCTCAGGGCAGCACTTGCACCCAACGTTATGAGATACTAGTTGGAGACATTCAAATCTTTATCCTGACCAGTCCGTATGGCCGCGAGCGCTAACGATCCGCTTTCGCGATTCGGGGAGGCGCCGGCACCGGATCGAATCGGTCTGGAGGAATAACGACGAGAGATGCTGTGCTGGTTAGCCTGAATGTGAGTTTTAAGCGGTTTCCCATTCAGTTAAGTGACTACCGGGCTGGTAACCGCGTCCCGCGTCAGTTACACGATTCGTAAACATTTGGAAAATGTTCGCACACTTTCACTTGGAATAACGCTAGACAGAAACTGATGGGCAACGTAATTTCCGCCCCGGGGGGAAGGTGCTGCCGCAGGAAGGGCAACAAGGGACACTATAAGACTAACACTGCCAAATGCAAAGATTAACATGCCGATCGCGTGATGGTACGGGGTAAAGGCGAGGAGAAAATATGTCCAATCTCTGTCTTAACTTACGGTTTCTACCCTCCACGGCTCCTTCTAGCATCATAGAAGCTATTCCCCGATACCTCAACAAAAGATAAAAAGAGCCATCAGCTGCACGAGAAAAATCTTTACTTGCGCCGTGCCGTTGTCGTCCATGTTGTTACGGATGTTGCTCCGTCCACCGCCACCTGCGGCCATTATGGTGCCTGTGTCCTGAAGATGGTCTAGACTGAAACCGGTTGCCAATCAAAATTAACGTCTGTTGTGATTTGCTTTACTGAATTTTTAAAATATTTTGCACCGATTGCTGTTCATTCTCTAATAAAAGAATGCTCTCTAAAATTTTTTTTATCACTAGTGAACCTAGCGACCCCGAAACCTATATATTCGGTATAATATCGAATATTTTTACATGTCACAGCCTCTTACCCCCTAGCTCCAGCCCTAGTATTTTTATGCAACAAATGATGGATGACGTACATACAAAATTTGGTGGTTGAAATTGCTCCAGACATTCCTGAGTTATGCTTCTATGTTCCAGATAGTAAGAGAAATATGTACCAATTTTATTTGAAATCGATCCAGTCTTTTGGAAGGAGATGTGGAACATAGTTAAATACATACAATGAGTTTCATAAATGTATCGAAGATGTAGCTTGTTTAAAGGATGACAATAATATCGTCGTAGCAATAAATATTTTAGGATGTGGAAGGAGAGAGAACCTTCGTGAAACCTGTCCGTATCATAAAGTGTGACCACTGCCATAAAGCTGAAAAAAAATCAAACGAAACCTTTCTTACACAATTTCAGCGGGAGTGGATTTGTCTCATTATTATTTTTACGGTGTAACTACGTCGGGGTATGAACCTGGTAAACGAAGTAAAAGCCTACGGAATATCAGACCAGCTGCGTGGCTGGATTGAAGAGTTTTTAGCAAAAAGAACACAGCATGTTGTTAGCAATGGCGAGACATCTACAGACGTTAAAGTAACCTCTGGCGTGCCACAGGGGAGTGTTATGGGACGATTGCTTTTCACAATATATATAAATGACCTAGTAGATAGTGTCCGAAGTTCCACGCGGCTTTTCGCGGATGATGCTGTAGTATACAGAGAAGTTGCAGCATTAGAGAATTGCAGCGAAATGCAGGAATATTTGCAGCGGATAGGCACTTGGTGCAGGGAGTGGCAACTGACACTTAAAATAGACACATGTAATGTATTTGGAATACAAAGAAAGAAGGATCCTTTATTATATGATAGCGGAACAAACAATGGTAGCAGTTACTTCTATAAAATATCTGGGAGTATGCGTACGGAACGATTTGAAGTAGAATGATCATATAAAATTATTTGTTGGTAAGGTGGGTGCCAGGTTGAGATTCATTGGGAGAGTCCTTAGAAAATGTAGTCCACCAACAAAGGAGGTGGCTTACAAAACAATCGTTCGACCTATACTTTAGTATTGCTCATCATTGTGGGATCCGTAGCAGGTCGGGTTGACGGAGGAGATAGAGAAGATCCAAAGAAGAGCGGCGCATTTCGACACAGGGTTATTTGGTAAGCGTGATAGCGTTACGGAGATGTTTAGCAAACTCAAGTTGCAGACTCTGCAAGAGAGGCGCTCTGCATCGCTATGTAGCTTGCTGTCCAGGTTTCGAGAGGGTGCGTTTCTGGGTGAGGTATCGAACATATTGCTTCCCCCTACTTATACCTCCCGAGGAGATCACGAATGTAAAATTAGAGAGATTCGAGCGCGCACGGAGGCTTTCCTGCAGTCGTTCTTCCCGCGAACCATACGCGACTGGAACAGGAAAGGGAGGTAATGCAGTGGCACGTAAAGTGTCCTCCGCCACACACCGTTGGGTGGCTTGCGGAGTATAAATGTAGACGTAGATGTAGAGCGCAATTATCTTACAGCCTCCATTATTTTAAACTGCGCTCAAGGAGTATTCGCTCCCCACAAAAAAAGTAATAAATACACTGTATATAAGAAATCCGTTACAGTTTCCTGCCGTCGATAAACAAGACGTGTTCTCTCGCGCTCTTGAGCCTGTATCTCGTTATCGGCATTATGAAAGTGAACGGAACGCGCTCGCTTTCAACTAGCGCTCTCCCGGCAGAGCGACCTCTCGTAATCAGCAGCTTAATAGAAGAACAGCTCTCTGCCATTTTAATTATACACAAGAAATTTAATTTACGTTACAGGTTTATAAAGTGTATAGAAAGTGCTGAAATTAATAGCGTACAGTATATCAGTGTTCGCAGAAGCGTGTCGTTTCAGGTGCAGGTTCTCTCTCGTAATCCTGTCGCACACAAGACGTTAAGGCCATATCTCCCTTCCTTCGGCTGCAGGAAACAAAAATGGGCGTTATTGCAGCTTATTTACAAGCGGGCTTCCCACAATTTGTGATCCGGGCTGTACGAAATTTTATTTTATATAAATGGATATGATAAAAGGCTCATATAACCGCAAACAAATACTTTTAATTTCAACTCACTGTCATTATCAAGCACGAGTTTCTGAGAGTAGTTAATATGTTGTGACTAACGAAAATTTCTTCCATGCCGGGCCTGAAATCTGGATTTCCTGCTCTTTGCGAGCAGTAGCCTTAACCGTTCGGCTGTTAGAACACACTTACACTGATATCATTTCATGAATATCATCCTCACTGATTTCATACCGATCAATCCATTTATTTCATTTCGATGCATTTAATGTATGTCGCATACAGGGTGTGAAGGATAACTGTTTACAACGTACCACGGTGGTGGAGGGGAAGTTGAGACGAACAATTTGGTAGAGGTCACTTGTGGTCTATCAAGCCGGATTCAAAATGGCTCTGACCACTATGGGACTTAACATCTGAGGTCATCAGACCCCTAGATCTTAGAACTACTTAGAACTAAGTAACCTAAGGACATCACACGCATCCATGCACGAGGCAGGATTCGAACCTGCGACCGTAGCGGTCACGCGGTTCCAGACTAGCGCCTAGAACCGCTCGGCCACCCCGGCCGGCTGTCTAGCCGGGGAGCAAACTCAAATTGGTCAAGGCTGGTGGCACACGCAGGCACCTCATAGACGAAGGACGCACGGAAACCGGCCGTTGTTCTAGGGGCTTCAGTCCGGAACCGCGCTGCTGCTACGGTCGCGGGTTCGAAACCTGCCTCGGGCATGGATGTGTGTGATGTGCTTAGGTTAGTTAGGTTTAAGTAGTTCTAAGTCTAGGGGACTGATGACTTCAGATGTTAAGTCCCATAGTGCTCAGAGTCATTTTGAACCATTTTGACGAACCGAACCCCCTTACTCATTCGCAGTAATGAGAAATAGCGACACTATTTACCGCTAGCCGTAAAAGGCTCTAAACTCCCTTGCTTTCGCTCTTCGTTTGATACTTTCTTCACCCCAGCCCCGGTGTCGTACATGCCATCCGATTTTAGAACGGGGACGAACATTAATCATGAACTGGAACACTTCCTTACCCGAAATTGGCCTTAAAAATGAGGCTGTCTGGGATACCACTTCTTCAGCCCATCTACCGACACATGCCGAAAGATTGCACTGTCGTCTGAATCGTCGAGTTACTGGCCACCAGGGAGGCTGCATATTATGGCACGCACACTTTCCGGCTCGTACTGACCTTCGTGCACTTGCAAAGTGTGTTGCAGAAACTACAGCTTCCGGCGTTTGATAAAGACAGATATGTCTTGAAGGCCATAACGGACGCGTACAGATTGGGTACTTACGCCCGCTTACTTTGGATAAAAGGGCATCGAGCCATTCTCCACAGTGAAACTTCTCACCGCCTTCCAAAGAGGAGTATTACGGAAGGACAGTTCCGCCAAACACCATCCCGTTATACGAATTTCAAAAATGGTTCAAATGGCTCTAAGCACTATGGGACTTAACATCTGAGGTCATCAGTCCCCTAGACTTAGAACTAGCCAAACCTAACTAACCTAAGGACATCACACACATCCATGCCCGAGGCAGGATTCGAACCTACGACCGTAGCAGCATCGCGGTTCTGGACTGAAGCGCCTAGAACCGCTCGTCCACAGCGGCCGGCACGAATTTCAACTCGATGATCAAGGAAGCTGCTTGTGAATGGCATATATCCCAGCACTATAAAGGTGGCCACTTAAGGGCCTCTTCTTGGCCATGGTTCACCTCGGTGTAGTTCAGCAGAGATCAGGTGATGTCCACTAAGCTTCAGTGAGGTGAAACATGGTCGAGAAGAGACGCTTGGCTGTATGGCCTCTCTCTCCGTATGAGTCTGGGATACGGGTGCGAACCCACTCACCCACACCGCTTGAAAATCATCGTCTCTGGACACTGTGATCAGGATACAACGGCGGTGGCGGTTTTGAACCGCGTCATACTGGCGTGTACCATGTACTTGGTTGCACAGGTGGTCTTGTATAAAAAAAAAACTGGTTGCGAGGGGCTACCCCCTCCCTAGAAGGGTAACTGCTTCATTTAACCAGTTTGATATATGTAAGTATTATTTACTCGCGACGCATTTAAAAGACACATGTATCCAGGCTTGACCACCTACAGGTTGTGTGGATCACGTCCTCCCATGGAAGCATCCCGGTTCGAAAGTTAGGACGTCTTTTTACTTTGCATTAAGAACTTATCTCTGAAAACAACGCCATCGTACAGCTTTCAAGTTGCTGTGGGTGACATTATCCTCTTAAACAGGCCCGGTTCGAACCCTGGCTCGTTATTTTCTGTGTTTTAATGTATATGACGAACTTATCTCTGTACTTCATACATTTTTCTACTGTGACAATTGCACTAATGTGAACTTGGCACTATTGTAGCTATTGTTGGTTGTCTCATATCCGTCTTTCAGTGTTTCTTTTTACGTTTAGAACTTACGTTTGTACATCGAACTCCTTTTATTGTTCTACTTTGGAAATTGCAATTATGTTAATATCGCGTTATTTTAACTACTGTTGGCTATATGGTCTTCACTGCCCAAAGCCAAAAATAGGTAAATAAATCTTAAATAGAGATACAGAATTCACTTAAGCTACAGCGCGAGATTTTGGAGAATCCTCTAGCCGTCTAACGTCATCAGTTTAGCTGCGCACTTAAAAATTATAAAATTGATATTTTTGTAAATTTTACCTCACAACTTCGTGATTTTTAATAGCGTAAAGTTAACCATTAAATCGTTTCTTTGGCCTTCTTACTATGAGACTACTTTGTTGGTAAGGGTGAAGCTTTTCGATCGAATTGGAAACGTAATTAGTTTTTGAACGACGTGTTCAAAAGTCTTTTTTTTCTTTTATTACTCCCACAGGAAAGATTAACTTACAAATCATAACGGAAGTAAGTGGCATACAAGGCAGAGACAATATTAAAAATATCATGCGGCGCGCTTGCACTGTAGATTAGGTGGCTTTTTTAGGCGAATTTGATGTTGTTTCCCGGCTTAATAACTTCAAGTGCGATACCACTGCGGTACGTTCCAAACAGTTACAGTTCACACCCTGTATGTGAAACTGATTAAGTGCACTGAGTTGAAATGAATGGTTTGAGGGAGATGAAATCAGTGAAGATCCCGTATCATGAAATGATATCGCACCAAACGGATTAGAAATGTTGAACTTCCAACGAAATGAATTTATAGTGATATTTAAAAAAAATTGCGAAGAGTCGAACATAGACTTCTTGCGTTTTGCAGGCAAAAATTATCATTGGGCACGATATACTCATTATAATGCGGGTTCTGCACTTCTGATCAGTTCGCGCTGACATTACATCTGCAGTGATTTCATTTCAGTAAATCTGACTCCAACTCTGTTACAAATATTTACTCGTGGCTTATTCATCAGACAGCAGGTTCAGCATTCCTGAATGGTTAACACCGATTTTATTTCGTGCCATTGCATCTTCCTTGACTTCATCCCTACTATCTACTTTCCTTTCAGCGAATCTTAACTCATTCAGTTGATAGTTCACTTATCTTCTGATATACCGATACGTTGAAGAACAGGCTCCCAGTGTCATTAGAACTGTAAATGTTCAATGATAAAGAGAGAGAGAGAGAGAGAAAGGGACAGTTGCGTTTGCATAACGGCGGCAGGACAGGTAAATGGCGAACGCCAGTTCCGCTCTCTCGCCTTGAGTGCCGACAAGTGAGCGAGGATGAGGGAGCGAGCGCTTCATCAGAGCCGACCGCTGGCACATCCTCCGTCCTTGGGCAGTAAATATAACTGTGACGGGCAGGAGGCGCGCCTAATGATGCAGCCACGGCAGCGTCTTCCGGGGAAGGCTCGGTCACGGGTCGGAACAGGACTTTCGTAGTAAGAGCGTCAGAGACCACATACCGAAGATCCGGGCTGGGGTCCCTCAGGGTTCAGTGCTTGGGCCAGTGCTGCATTCTGTTTATACATGCAACACCCCGAAGACTACTCATTATTGGAGCAGTCTACGCAGATGATACAGTCTCCTTCACCAGAAACAGATGTTCACAAGCGTGCATCACATACGTCAAGAAGTATCCCAAGGTCTTCATACCTTGACATTCAAAGTAATTCCGTCATGAGCTAAGTGAAGTTAGCCATTTAGTAGTAGAGGAGTAAGTAGAGCGGCAACTGCGTGGTCAGAGGATGTGACGGAGGCAATGTTTCATTGTTTATGATTATTTGTCAATATTACTGGAATAAAAAGGACCTGAGCGCAAAATTTTAAAGTTAAAAATTAAAACAGTCTTAATAGCATAAAACCATTTATTACACTGATGACAGGTTTCAGTCTATTTGCAAGCCATCCTTAGATCATTCCCCAATGGTGGCAGGAGGAGGTGGTGGGCGGAGCAGCTATCGTCCGTTGAAAGACGCAGTTGGCGTTCGTCTTTCAACAGACGGTACTTGCTCCGTTCACCACATCCGCCCGCCACCATTGGCGAATGGTCTAAAGATGGCCTGCAAATAGACTGGAACCAAATGGCTCTGAGCACTATGGAACTTAACTTCTGAGATCATCAGTCCCCTAGAGCTTAGAACTACTTACACCTAACTAACCTAAGGACATCACACACATCCATGCCCGAGGCAGGATTCGAAACTGCGACCGTAGCGGTCGCGCGGTTCCAGACTTTAGCGCCTAGAACCACTCCGGCCGGTAAAGTCACCTTCAAATGTGGTACTTATTTGTAGCAGGGAATATGAAACTAAACTGAAGCTGTTTCAATACAAAGCAAAGCAGAAAAACCAGTCAGAAAATTGACGACTCAAAAATAAATAAATAAATGATATTGCAATGCCTGTATTAAGCTGATTACGATGCAAAGTTCCTTTGGATATGCATGCACGTCCAAAATAACAGCACTGCGGCGATGACAGCCGTTACTGAAAATACATAAAATGAATTCCCGATTGCGAAGAATGACTACCATCAGCTGTATAATGCAATGACGACAGAGAACATTTGAGCCTGCCCGGGACTCGAACCCGGATTTCCCGCATATCGCGATCGGTCGCCTTACCATTTGGCTATCCGTTCACGACTTACGGCCAGACTCAACTTCCATATGTCGTCAAGCATACGTCTACGACCTGTACTCGTACATCCATGCACGCATGTCCAAAGGAACTTTGTACCGTAATCAGAATAACACAGGCATGTAATATCGAATTTATCTGCCAATACCGGGCAAGCGGCTTTCAAGTACAAAGTCTGACCTGCATGGAAATATACGTAATGGATGTACGAGTAGAGGTCGTAGACTGATGGTTGACGACATATGGAAGTTTGGGTTTGGCCGTAAGTCGTGCACGGATAGCCGAATGGTAAGACGACCTCTCGCGATAAGCCGGAAATCCGGGTTCGAGTCCCGGTCCGGCACAAATTTTCACTGTCGTCATTCCATTCTTCAGCTGATGGTTGTCCTTATTCGCAATTGCGAATTCGTTCGATGTGCTAAAATAAAAAGAGATGACGACCACCACTGCACTGGGGTGTGGCTTCAGCGCTAGAACAGCCAAGATATGATTTACACAAAACGCCGACGACCATTTACGCAGTCAGTACAGGTAGTTGGCGAACCGATCCAGTGGACGGCGAGTTGAAGTCATCTTGGACTCGAAACTCATGTGCCAACAGCACATAAGTGATGCTGGCAAGAAGCAATGACTCTTAGGACTGTAATATTCGCACAACTGTGTCTATGCGATACCAGTAAACTACGGGTTCAGCCTACTCCACTCCCGCAGGGGCAGCTGGTATACACCGAACACGCTCTCCACAGTATCGCAGCACGCCGCTAAAATGCACACAGTCTTCTTGGATTTAGGGTATGCAGGCCGCCCTTCCTCTCTACTACCACCGGGAGTCCGCTTACGTCAACTGCCACGTTCTCTTTCCTTCCACGTTCCTAAAACTTTCTTGACAACTTGGGGTACAGCACCGCCTTGGCTCCGCTCCCGGACCTGCCTGCTCCGAAACCTTTGTCAGCTTCCGAAGGATGGTACCCCTTCTCTTGTTTATCGCCGGGCATTTGCTGCTCTATGCGCACAAATGAAGGATGCCACGTTTATTTACACTGACGGCTCAAAAACATCATTTGGTGTTGGGAGTGCCTCTATTGTTGGCGACACCCCTAATCGATTTCGGCTTCCCGACCAGTGTTCGGTTTTTACTGCGGAGCTTCACGCTGTCCTCCAGGCTGTCCAATACATCCGTCGCCATCGGCGTGTACAGTATGTTATCTGCTCAGATTCGCTCAGCTCTCTCCTCAGTCTCCACAGTTCAGATTTCGGGACTGCCTCCACTTGCTCCACTTGGTGGGGGGGGGGGGGGGGGGGGGGGGCGTCTCTGTGGCGTTCAATGGTTCAAATGGCTCTGAGCACTATGGGACTAAACATCTGAGGTCATCAGACCCGTGGAACTTAGAACTACTTAAACCTAACTAACCTAAGGACATCATACACATCCATGCCCGAGGCAGGATTCGAACCTGCGACCGTAGCGGTCTCGCGGTTCCAGACTGTAGCGCCTAGAACCGCTCGGCCACACCGGCCGGCTCTGTGGCGTTCCTCTGGATCCCAGGACACGTAGGTATCCGTGGAAACGAGGCGGCCGATACAGCGGACAAGGCTGCAGTCCAACCGCGCGGGATTAGCCGAGCGGTCAGGGGCGCTGCAGTCATGGACTGTGTGGCTGATCCCGGCGGAGGTTCGAGTCCTCCCTCGGGCATGGGTGTGTGTGTTTGTCCTTAGCATAATTTAGGTTAAGTAGTGTGTAAGCTTAGGGACTGATGACCTTAGCAGATTTCACACACATTTGAACATTTTTTTTTTTTTCTCTTCTTCAGCCCGCTGTTCGCATGGTTCCCTTCGCCGATCTACAGAGCGTTTTATGTCGTCCTGTTGTTCTTTTATGGCATGCATATTGGTCTACACTTCCCAATAATAAATTGCGAGGAAGCTCTTCCCTGTGCTTGGACCTCTTCCTCCCGAACTCGTCGTCGGGAGGAGGTAATTTTAACTAGACTCCGGATAGGGCACTGTCTTTTTAGCCATCGACATATTTTAAGTGGCGATCCTCCCCTGCTTTGTCCCCACTGCTCTCAACTGTGGACGGTAAGACACCTTTTATTTGAGTGCCCCTGTTTTACTCCGTTACGCGCCTGTCTACAGTTGTCGCCTGATATATCTTCTATTTTAGCAGATGACACGCGCTCAGCTGATCGCGTTCTCGAGTTTATTACTGTCAGTAAGATGACGTCATTTGAAGCTCTTTTTGGGGACAAACAAACCCCTCCCCCCCTTCTATACCGGTTTTCTAAGCTTTCCTTCTGTTTTTTAGTTTCCCCACTTTTTGAGTTTCGCTCCCATTGCTGCTGATTTCCAATTTGGGTTTTTTACCGTTTCCTAAGCCACAGACCGGGCGCTATAATGACCATAGCAGTTTTGCGCCCTAAAACCACAACAAAAAAGTCTGCACTTAATCAGCTGGCGTACTGGCGTACTGTAGTACCGTGTACAGGGGGTTCAGTGTGTACCAGGACTGAAGACATGCACCTCTAAACAAACTGTAAGTGAATTACGGAACTTTGCTTGAGGTGTTAATTACAACTCTATTCATACCACTTGTACATCAGGCCGGTAATGCATCATGGACGCGAGGCATGTGGCAATGCAACAGAGATAAACTTGCGGAGATTGCAGATTCTACAAAATAAAGCAATGATGGATTCTTCCACATGCGAACGTGCTTTCCAGCTCGCTACCTGCATGAAGCCGTAGACGCTTCGGGAACGGTTGGTAAAGTTCAAAGAAGAAGGCAGCAGGTGTCTACACATAATTAAGGAGGTCCGCTGTTCCACTGATTACCCAACTTGGAAGGCGTCCAGACTACAAATACCGCTGTAAGCGGCCCGTGGCTCATTACGTAGAAAGTAATGCCACGTGAAGTTGACCAGCTGTCAATCAACAACAGCACACACGAGATGACGAGGACGTAAACAATATCAAAATACTTTTGTACTTTCAACATTGCAGCACAGTCAGTAAACGCGATAATCTAATATATAAGAAACTACAGCACAGTCAGTAAACGCGATAATCTAATATATAAGAAACTATCAGCCTCGAGTTTCACGTGAGCTCCTGAGGCCCACCGGACGACGTCCATGGAGACGAGGCGCTCGCCGGAGCTTCAGTCAAGTCTTGGTGGTGACTCAGTAAATATGTATCGCATTTTTAAAATGTGACTACGCCTATTCAGGCAGTTTTAGTTTTATTTCTAGACCATGCCGTCTTAGACGAATTACAGGTTCAGGTATATCTTCTGAAGAAGGCTCAATTATTTGGGCTGAAACCTAGGTAAAGGTTGGTTTAATTGCCGCAATCGAGGCTGATAGTTTCTTTTATAATATCAAAATAAATGAAAACATACTATAGCAATAAATACCTTCTCATGAATGCATTTTACCATACACAAAGAGAAGAACGCGGGTCAACTCAAGGCAGGTCAAATATCAGAAACAGTGTCTACTGATGTAGGCTCTGCGCTCCCCCCCTTGCCCCCTCTCCCCCCCCCCCCCCCCCCCCCAGCAAACATCGACCTTTGTCATACGGAAACTGTCATAACTTCTCACTCTTGCGGCTGAAGTGTTGTAGACTAGTTGTCAAAAGAGGAGCATGGAAGTGCTGTGTTTTCCAGGCTGGAGTGTAATGGATCGTTTTACAGCGCTATACTTGCAGCATAAGGAACTATACAATGTGTAAAAAACAAAATAACACTGGAATTCTTTATTTGTGTGCACAAAACAGCGACGCACGAGGAATGATCAGTCAAATGACACTATATGGTTCCAGAGACCTTTCGAAATCTCAGACACCTATGACTCAAACGACGAATGAAAATTTATACCAAGGTCGGGACTCCTACCCGGTTTCCTGCTCATCGGGCAAATGAGCTTACAACTACTCCACCCTGACACAGTGGAATTGCACAACTGCAATCGGTCTGCACATGCGCGTCATAGATGTTTCAGATTTGAAAAGATCTCTGGAACCATATAGTTTCATTTGATTAAAGCACCTATGCCTGAATTTCTTTCGATGCTGCGGTGCTATTCCAATGCAGTTGTAACGTCTCTGCAACGCTGTTCGACTGTGGGAGGAATAAGAAGTGGGCTGAGGTGTGAATGGGAATTTTAATTGAGGAAGGAAGCATGCTAGGGTAGCACATGCAGCTGTGAAAGCCATTACACCACGGTAGCGTGGTGGACAGAGCATCTGCCTAATGAGCAAGAGATCCGGGTTTGAATCCGTGCGTTGGTAAAAACTGCAGGGTTCGAGTATCGCCCAGACCGCACGAAGCGATGGATCCCAGTTTTCAGCAAGCAGGTGGTAGCTCCATAATAGTGTGGGCTGTGTTTACATGGAATGGATTGGGTCCTCTGATCCAACTGAACCAATGATTGACTGAAAATTGTTATGTTCTGCTACTTGATCCCAAGCTACGATGAAATTTTTATGGATGACAAAGCACCATCGGCCATTCGTCAAACGCAAACGATTGGTTTGAACAACATTCTGGACATTTCGTGACAATGACTGGGCCACCCAGATCAGCCGACGTGAATCCCATCGGACATCCATGGATGGGACTTAATCGAGAGACCAGTTCGTGGAGAAAATGCTGCACCGGCAACACTTTCGCAGTTATGGGCGGCAATAGAGACAGCAAGGCTCAGTATTTCTGCAGGGGACTTCCGACGATTTCCGCAGCTCGTGGTCTCGCGGTCGCGTTCTCTCTTCCCGAGCGCGAGGTCCCGGGTTCGATTCCCGGCGGGGTCAGCTATTTTCACCTGCCTCGAGATGACTGGGTGTATTATCCGCATCATTTCATCATGATTCATGACAGTGGCGAGTTTGGACTGAGCAAAGTTGGGAATTTGTACGGGCGCTGATAGTCGCGCAGTTGAGCGCCCCACAAACAAAATATCATCATCATCATCATCATCGTCTGACGATTTGTTGAGTACATAGCACGTCGACTTGCTGCAATACGCCGGGCATTCCGACACGATATTTGGAGGTGTCTCATGACTTCCATCACCTCAGCGTGTAGCCTGTAAAGGACTACTACGATACAAGCCGTGCGACTAGTGTATGGAGGATGTCATTAAGTGCCTAACGCAACCTGTCCGAACGTCTCACATTTCGAATTGTCCCACCTCACGAGAGACGGGCTGTGCCCGTTCGCCACTTGGCGCGGCTGTGGCGGTAGGAGACTGCGCGCGCGGCCGACTGGGCTCGATCCCAGGACTCGGCCAGTGGGTGAACCCCGGCACGACGTGGCGGCAGCGGGCAGCGGTGCAGCCAGCCGGCCTGTCCGGGCCTAGCGCTGAGTCACGGCCGCTCTGCCGCAGCCAGACTGCACAGTAGAGGCCTGGGATCACCCAGCGGGCGGTCCGCTGACCTATTTGGGCGCCGGCCCGCTGCTTCTGGCTGCACGGTACCAGCTGTCGCACACCACTCCACTTTCCTCGCAATGACAAGTCGGGGAGAGGGGCGGGGCACACTGCAAACTCCTACCCAAAGTCCGGACATACCGAATCGGTTCTGCGATACGAACGTGTCTTAAAGACATTTTAGACAAAAGAACGCAGTATGTCGTACTCGTGAGGTACGAGGGTATGGTCAGGAGTGGCGCAGGAAAGTATGATAGGACCGTTCTTCTCTATACACAAAATTAATATGACGGAGCAATCTGTGATTCTCCACGATAAATGATGACAGCCAAAACAGTTGCAGGATGAAGATTTATTAAAATTCTTGACCAAGGTTTCGGTATATACAGTGTGTTACAAAAAGGTACAGCCAAACTTTCAGGGAACATTCCTCACACACAAAGAAAGAAAATATGTTATGTGGACATGTGTCCGGAAACGCTTACTTTCCATGTTAGAGCTCATTTTATTACTTCTCTTCAAATCACATTAATCATGGAATGGAAACACACAGCAACAGAACGTACCAGCGTGACTTCAAACACTTTGTTACAGGAAATGTTCAAAATGTCCTCCGTTAGCGAGGATTCATGCATCCACCCTCCGTCGCATGGAATCCCTGATGCGCTGATGCAGCCCTGGAGAATGGCGTATTGTATCACAGCCGTCCACAATACGAGCACGAAGAGTCTCTATATTTGGTACCGGGTTTGCGTAGACAAGAGCTTAGCTTTCAGATGCCCCCATAAATGAAAGAGGGTTGAGGTCAGGAGAGCGTGGAGGCCATGGAACTGGTCCGCCTCTACCAATCCATCGGTCACCGAATCTGTTGTTGACAAGCGTACGAACACTTCGACTGAAATGTGCAGGAGCTCCATCGTGCATGAACCACATGTTGTGTCGTACTTGTAAAGGCACATGTTCTAGCAGCACAGGTAGAGTATCCCGTATGGAATCATGATAACGTGCTCCATTGAGCGTAGGTGGAAGAAACTAAAATGAGCTCCAACATGGAAATTAAGCGTTTCCGGACACATGTCCACATAACATCTTTTCTTTATTTGTGTGTGAGGAATGTTTCCTGAAAGTTCGGCCGTACCTTTTTGTAAGACCCTGTATAAATATACTTTCATCAGAAGTAAAATATCTAAAATTACAGCCTGCAATGGAGATTAATAAAACAGTTATACCAAAGGCGTCGTCAGTAGTTAAGACATCATCGTTTTGGCTGTCATCATTTATCGTGAAGAATTTCAACAGTTGCTGTTTCAGCCATGTTTCAAATCTCGATCTGTGATTGCTGCGACGCTTTAGTATACGCCAATGTCTCGTCTTTGTGTGACTACAGGAGGATTATGGGTAACTTAGACAGAATTTCTATTTGGTGTGATCGATGGTACCTAGCTCTAAATGTGCAAAAATGCATATCTGTACCAAAAATAATCTCGAATGTTTGAATACAGAATTAGTCATGTGCTGGTTCAGAAAACGGTTCAAATGGCTCTGAGCACTATGGGATTTAACTGCTGTGGTCATCAGTCCCCTAGAACTTAGAACTACTTAAACCTAACTAACCTAAGGACATCACACACATCCATGCCCGAGGCAGGATTCGAACCTGCGAACGATTCCCGTCCCCCTCCAATAAAATGTTCAAATGTGTGTGAAATCATATGGGACTTAACTGCTAAGTCATCAGTCCCTAAGCTTACACACTACTTAATCTAAATTATCCTACGGACAAACGCACACACCCATGCCCGAGGGAGGGCTCGAACCTCCGCCGGGACCAGCCGCACAGCCCATGACTGCAGCGCCCTAGTCCGCTCGGCTAATCCCGCGCGGCGACGAAAAACGCCTTTGTTTTAATGCTTTCCACCCCAAATCTTGTATCATGTGCGTCACTCTCTCTTCTCCTATTTCGCGATAGTAAAAAACACGTGCTGCTCTTCTTTAAACTTTCTCGATGTACTCCGTCAGTCCTGTGTGATGAGGATCCCAGGCGCCGCAGCGGTACTCCAAAAGAGGACGGACAAGCGTAGTGTACGCAGTCTCTCTAGTAGATCTGCTAATCCTCAAAATGTGCTTCCAATAAAACGCAGTGTTTGGTTTGCCTTCCCCCCAACATTTCCTATATGTTCCTTCCAACTTAAGTTGTTCGTAATTGTAATTCCTAGGTATTTAGTTGAATTTACGGGCTGTGGAGTTCACTGATTTGTCGTGTAACCGAAGCTTAACGGATTCCTTTTAGCATTCATTTGGATGACCTCACACGTTTCGTTACTTAAGATCAACTGCCAATTCCTGCATTGTTAGATCTGTGAGACATAATTGTTTTATTACACGACAAAAAAAATACCAAGAGAATGTACCGACCATTGTTTGAAACATGAATTTTAAGTTATATTATTGTGGTCTTCAGTCCTGAGACTGGTTTGATGCAGCTCTCCATGCTACTCTATCCTGTGCAAGGTTCTTCATCTCCCAGTACCTACTGCAGCCTACATCCTTCTGAATCTGCTTAGTGCATTCATCTCTTGGTCTCCCTCTACGATTTTTACCCTCCACGCTGTCCTCCAATACTAAATTGGTGATCCCTTGATGCCTCAGAATATATCCTACCAACCGATCCCTTCTTCTAAACTAAAATGCTGAAATTGTCTGTGTTATGATCGCTCATCTAGTTCACTATATTCTGCACTAATGTGCCACCCACGGATAAAACGTCGCCTTACAATAATACTTAGTGTTGGTTGCTTGCCGCTGTGGCCGAACGGTTCTAGGCGCTTCAGTCCGGAACCGCGCTGCTGCTACGGTCGCAGGTTCGAATCCTGCTTCGGGCATGGATGTCTGTGATGTCCTTAGGTTAGTTAGGTTTACGTAGTTTTATGTTTAGGGGACTGATGACCACAGATATTAAGTCCCATAGTGCTTAGAGCCATTTGAACCATTTTTTAGTGCTGGTTGTTGTACGAATTCGTAAACAGAGACCAGTCGAAACATAAGTACAATGAGGTCAGCTTAAAATTTGGAGTAAAAAGTTGAACAGAGAACAGCACCCTTCTGTGATCTGACTGTTGACTTGACTGGGCTGTTTGGTCGCCATGTTCGTGTGCTGAGGCCAACGAACGCAGTGCGCTCCACGGACTCGTAAATTTTGCCGAAACGAGCAACTTGATGCGGCAGTCAACACCGGATTCGCCCCGCTGATGACGTCTCGTTAGCTGTTTGTTTGCGGATAACATCTGCGCCGCTGCAATCTCGGCAGCAGTGAGAAGGCGAGATTATTGCCGTGCTGCGGACATTACGCGATCCGACACAAGAAGAGACGGGCGGTCCTTCTCATAACGGCTTCTGTAATAAGTCGAGTGTTCTCCACGCTGTTCCCACGTCTTGGCGATTACTCCACGCGATACCGCCTGCGCTGCCATAACAACAGCGGAGGAGAGCTCATCGCGCTAGCACAGTGTCAATGGACTGTAAGAGAGGGGTGAGGGAGGAAGAGGGGGAGAGAGAGAGAGAGAGAGAGAGAGAGAGAGAGAGAGAGAGAGAGAGAGAGAGAGCGCAGGGGGAGGGGCGGGAAGGAGAGAGAAATGGGGAGCACTGGAAGCGAAATCGTGAAGGACTTGTAGAGCATTGTTTTATGTTCAAAATGGTTCAAATGGCTCTCAGCACTATAGGACTTTACATCTGAGGTCATCAGTCCCGTAGAACGTAGAACTACTTAAACCTAACTAACCTAAGGACATCACACGACACCCAGTCATCATGAGGCAGAGAAAATCCCTGACCCCGCCGGGAATCGAACCCGGGAACCCGGGCGCTGGAAGCGAGAACGCTACCGCACGACCACGAGCTGCGGACGACTACTTCGAAGGCCAGTAAAACTTTGGAACACGTATCTATTTTGTACGAGCTGCAAATAAATAGTTGCCACTATTAAAGTTCCAACCCTGGTAATATTTGTCAACTAGTCAGAAGTGATAGTTCCCAGCTGTGTAGATACTCTGAAGGGATACAATTTCGTTTCATTCGTTTGAAACATGTATTTATTTTTTACGAGCTGTAAATAAATAGTTGCCACTAATAAAGTTCCAACCCTCGTATATGATTGTAAAAATCAAAATCCAATTTTATCGCTCAGTGATTATTAGTCAACAACAAAATTTTTACACCGGCCAAATCCCGCGACATTTCGTAAAAAAATTACCGTTTCCGCATTACGTCGCTAAAAACCTCCGCTTTCGCTTATATTTCGCGTTATCTTTTACCTGAACTTTCCCTAACTATATTGCGTCTTGCAGAACATGCGCCGGCCTGTGTGGCCGTGCGGTTCTAGGCGCTTCAGTCTGGAACCGCGTGACCGCTACGGTCGCAGGTTCGAATCCTGCCTCGGGCATGGATGTGTGTGATGTCCTTAGATTAGTTAGGTTTAAGTAGTTCTAAGTCTAGGGGATTGATGACCTCAGATGTTAAGTCCCATAGTGCTCAGAGCCATTTGAGCCAAGCATAATATGCCGGGAAGGAAATATCTGTTGACAATAGACTGAACTGTGTGGCTCGACCATTTCTCCTCCTCTGACTGGCTGATGAAGAATCATTCAGGGGTCAGAACAACATTGTTGAGAACTAGCCCCACGATATCAGATCGATTGATCAACTTGGGTCAGCTAGGCGGGACAGACACCCCAGTAGTGTAGGGAATATCGCGATGCGAAGGCTGCGCAGACACCGGGCCAACTAGATCGCGAACCGCGCGTCCTATTTGGCCGTCGACCAAGTGCGACCACCGGGCGGTGACACAAAGGCAGGTGACGGGTAACGGGGCGAGCCGGCGGCGGCCGTGGAATTCCATACGGAGGGGCCGGCCACGGAGAGCTTCCGCTGCCGGATGCCTCGGTGCGCTCTAAACCGCAAGCCGAGTCTGCGACACAGTTGGAGCAGAGCAGAATGCCTCGTGGTCCGGCTCTGGTGGTCTGTTTGGGCTGCCACCAGCGCGGCTCCGACCTAGCCCAGTGGGTCGTCTGGCAACCGCACAGTCTGCCGCGCACCTGGACACTGACCTGCTGTAGGGCGCTTCCGCGTGAATCACTCAGGGTCCCCTCCGTGAGGAACCATACCAAGATACTGTGTTCATGTTCCGTTGTGGTCTAAGTCTTCAATGCTATCTTTTTTAATTAAGAGGAAAAAGTTACACTCTACCCTTCTACGAGGGTTGTTTTTTAAGTAAGGGCCGTTTTTATTTTTAAAAAAAGATACAAATACTTTTGCAAAACAACTTTTATTTTCTGATTCTACACACTTTTACCTATTTTTCTACATAGTTGCCTTGTTTATTTAAGGGGCTCCGGAAACGCTCAAAATCATGAAAAGTTCAATTTTTACTTTTTTGCGTTTTCTGAATCTGCAGACTATTACCTTTTAATAGATATATAAGTTACTCAATTCCGAAGACTACAACTATTTTTAAATTTTTTTTGAAATGTGTTCTACATGGGCGTGACCCACTGTGGCGCTGTTAAACTGCTGTCAAATGGTGTTATTATTAACGTCCGTGTTCATCAGGTACATTTTAGTGATGTGAGATAAAGTATGTGTTGTGGCTAACCTGTGATGGTTCAATACATATCGCTGGTGTGATTGTCGATTGTTTCATGTTTATTTACTCTGTCGTTATCTCGAAAATATTCGCAATTAAATCTGTTTCTTGAGTCTCTGTTTTGTTGAAGTATAATAATGAGTAAAAGTAAAGTTATTAGAAATCCTCTGAAGGCTTTTAAGAAAAGGAGAAATGTTGGAAATCCAAAGGTATGTGTTATTACTGTAAACAATAAAGACGATAACCAAGTGAGCGAACCTAACCTCTCAAGTACACCTGCCCATAGCAGTCAAAGTGGGAAAGAAAATACTTCACAGAAGAAGCTTGGTTCAATGAGTGAAAACTATGAATGATTTATGGGCGAATCAGATGTGAATGAAATATTTGATATGTCGGTTCTCAAAGGAATTTTTTCAAACTGTGTAAGATGTATTCATTGTAGTGAAGTTGGTCTGGAACTCTCCATAATAAAGCACGTAGGACTTGCTAGTGAAATACAACTGAAATGTGATAAGTGTTCATACATGACCACCTTTTGGAACAGTGTTGCAGTAACTGCAACTGAAGAAAATGGTAGCAAAATCTACGAACACAACAACGAGCGATGCTTGCTTTAGGCAAGGAACGCCTTCGGGCTGCAGACAGGGCTGTAAAGAGTCTAGAAATACAAGCAAGAGTAAACAGGAGGAGGAACAAGAGGAAGCTGGAGGAGGAGTTTGCAGAGGATGAAGATAATCCATCCTATGGACCTGGAATGCACTAAAAAGTTAATCCAATCTTTGTCGCTCGATTCCCAAAACTTTTATTTTCTCATACTAATTACATGTTTTCTATGGTTCTTCCAAACATATTTGTTTCAAACTTTCAGTAAATGTTACACAGTACCTTCTGCATAATTTAACACAGCCTTTTTCCAAAAAACTGTATATTTTTGAATATATAAATAAAAAATTGCAAAAAAATGTTGTGAATTTTCATTACAATTGAAAAAAAAATCATCTTTAATAACTGAGCTAAAATTTTGTAAAATCCCTGTGTTAAGTTGTAGCCCATATCCCAATAAATAATTTGTAAAAAGTTCAACTTCCTACCTCAAATACTTTGTGAGGAAAGATGTAATTTATAAGCGTTATTTTAACATTGCAAGTATAGGGCGTTCCGGAGCCCCTTAAGCACTTGTCACACCGTACAACTAAGTTTTTAATTCCCTCTTCAAAGAATTCGGCCGCCTGCTCCGACAGCCAAGAGTTCACGGCCGCTTTCACTTCATCGTCGTGATTGAAGCGCTGCCCGCCAAGATGGTGTTTCAGGTACCGGAAAAGGTGAAAATCGCTAGGAGCAAGGTCGGGGTTGTATGGTGCATGGTCCAAAACTTACCAGCCAAAAGAATCAATCAAATCCCGAGTCTTCTGAGAGGTGTGAGGCCTAGCGTTATCGTGCAGGAGCAAAACTCCTTTTGTCAGCATGCCGCGCCTATTGCTTTGAATTGCTCTGCGGAGCTTCTTTAGAGTTGCACAGTAAGCATCTGAGTTGATTGTCGTTCCTCGTGGCACGAAGTCCACTAGCAAAACACCGCGCCGGTCCCAGAACACAGTTGCCATAATCTTGCGCTTTGACAGCGTCTGTTTGGCTTTGACCTTGACGGGTCAGGTTGTGTGTCGCCATTCCATCGATTGTCGCTTGCTTTCGGGAGTGATATGGGATACCCATGTTTCATCTCCAGTGACAATTTGACTCAACATGTCATCCCCTTCTTCCTCGTAACGAATCAAAGTCCAATGAAGTGGCAAATCTCTTCCCTTTGTGGTCCTCCGTGAGGAGTCTGGGTACCCACCGAGAACACAGTTTCTTAAAGTTTAGGTTTTCAGACACAATTTTGTACAAAACCGATCTTGAAACTTGTGGAAATTCCAAAGAAAGAGTGAAAATTGTGAATCTTCTGTCCTCACGAATCTTTGTTTCGACTGCTGCCACCAAATCATCAGTGAACACAGAGGGCCGGCCTGAGCGTTCTTCGTCATGGACGTTTTGACGGCCATTTTTAAACTCTCTAACCCATTGACGCACTTTTCCTTCACTCATTGCATTCAAGCCATTAACTTCCGTTAACTGACGATGAATTTCTGCAGCTGATAGGCTTCTCGCGGTCAAAAAACGTATCACTGACCGTTTCTCACACGCGGCGGGCGATTCAATAATCGTAAACATTATAAGGTAGCACAGCGATGCGTACACGTCAGCTACAGAGCTGCAACTTGCATCAGTGTGAACGGGAAGGATGCCGGCATGTGGCGCGGTGGCTTGTTGGTTTGCAGCACCATGTTCAGACAAAGCTTTTTTCTCTCACATTCTAATTATTGACGAAAATTGCCACCCCTCAGCAGATGATTGGCTGTGTGCAACGATGATAAGAGATCAAATCTAACACACATGTTCAACGCCGTAACATATGTAGTTTAATGGTTACCCCATTCAAGGCGTGAGTGACTACCTCACTATGAGTCTAACACCAGAGCCAATGTCATGTTTCACACTATACCAGACGTGCAAACTGAGAACTTTTTCTTTTCGTCTTTCATTCCTCCCCCTGACGGGAGAAGGCGGGCACATGGAGAACCTAATGTTCTTTGGTGCCTTAGCTTATCTTATCTACTGCTGTTGGGGCACAATTTAGTATTTCAGATCCGATTTTTCCTGTGTGATCTATTTTCTTGGCTTGCGAGAGGATGTTAAGAACCTGGTATTCGCCTAAGTGCTGGAGGGAAACCTCTCGAAAGCCTCAGCAAGGGTCATTGTCTTGATGTTACTTGTTGTGCTTCTGCCTTTGTTGTTTAATTTTGGCTTTCGTCTTCTCTCAGATGCTTCAGTATTTCTGTTGTGACATTCTATTGCCAGGCACTCTTTGATTACTTTCGGTGGAAATGGATATTTATGCTGTGGGTAATTTAACTCTGTGGGCGTGTAATTCAAGAGATTTAGGGCTTTATTCGTTGTCCTGTTGTTGCCAATTCTCGCTGTCAATGTGATCCATCTGCGTTTTATGGGCATGACTTTGGTGTTTGGTAAACAATTTCGTTTCTCGTTCTTCTATTGAGCCGTCCTGTTATTCTCTCTAGTGCCATTAATCTCTGGGTGTTGCTTTTGCTAGCTATCCGGGTTGCGGAGAGTGGGGAGGGGGGGGGGGGTTATATTCTGGCGCCGGTCTCACGAAGGTTTTGTAGGTGTTAATCAGGGTATTGTTACTCGCACAATTTGCTCTGCCTCTTATAAGTTTAATCAGATTACCTCTGTTGTTTGCTCTGTATACTCTTTTCTATATAACGGATAAAAACAGATTTCCGAGTGCAAGAGAGAAGCTATTGACTCTGTGTCGCGTAGCACTTCTCTCTGCACTTTGCTAGTAAGCGATTCATCATCATCATCTTGGACAGTTTCCAGCCTCTGGCCGGGTCTATATCGAACATAGGCCTCTCCATCGTCTTCTGTCTTGCCACCATCTCTCCGTCTTCACCTTGGTCCAGTCTTCTCCTTTCTCCTGGACGCATTCCTCTACTCCTTTCAGCTACCTGTCTCTCGGTCTTCCTCTTGGTCTCTTTCCTTCCAGTTTCATTTCGTCTCTCCTCCTGGGTATCCTCTTCTCCTCCATTCTCTTAACGCGTCCATACCATATCAGCCTTTATTTCTCTGTCTCCTCCTGTAATGTCTCCACCTTCATTAACTGTCTATCCTCTCATTTCTGAACATGTGTATCTTTGTCACTCCAATACTGTTTCTCAAGAATTTCATCTCACTGACTTGTACTTTGCTTTTCTCTCTTCCTGTCATAACCCAGGTTTCTCATGCATATGTCAGGATTGGAACATATTATGACAGTAATATAACCTTTTCACTGATATGGAGTACAACCTTGCTCCATATCAGGCTTCTGACAACTTCTGAAATGGTTCTGCTTTTCTGCCCCATTCATTTATTTTTCTGTCGTGTTTTCCATCTTCCTGTATCAGGCTTCCTAGGTACTTGAAACTCTCCACCCTCCTCAATCGTTCCCCTTGTTGTGATAATCATCTCACTCTTACTTATACTAAATTTCATCCCATAATCTTGTACTGTTCGTTCCCATATGTCCAGCTGCTCTTCTACTTTCTCCTCCTTATTCCCCCAAATCATCAGATCATCTGCAAAAACCATAGCTTTCATCTTCCTTTAACCAGTTACTTGTGCTACTGTACTCATTATATCATCCATCACTACAATGAAGAGTAATGGCGAAAGTGCACTTCCCTGCCTCAAGCCATTCTTCTGTTCAATCCAAGCTGATCTCTCTCCCACTTTCACACAGCTCACACTTCCCAGCTACATTTCCCTTATCTTCCAAATAATCTGTTTTGCTACTCCTCTGTTCTCCAGGGTTTTCCACGCTTTGCTTCTACGTACACTATCATGCGATTTTTCAATGTCCAGGAAGGTCATTAGTAGATCTATTCCTTATTCATAGTGCTGCTCTTGCTGTTGTCTTACAGCAAAAATTAGATCCGCCGTGGACCTTCCTGTTCTGAAGCCATGTCGCTCTTCTCTCATTCTTCCTTCTAATTTTTCCCGAATTCGTGCTTCCAAAATATTCTCAAAAATCTTTGCACAATGACTCATCAATGTTATCCCCCGATAGTTCTTGCACTCTTTTCTATTTCCCTTCTTAAAGATCGGTACAATTATTCCCTTCTTCCAGTCTTCTGGGATCATCTTCTGTCTCCACACAATTTTCATTACTCGATATAGCCATTGAATCTCCACCTCTCCTGCTGCTCTCACCATCACTACACTTAGCTCACCCAGATCTGGTGACTTCCCTCCCTTCATCTTGGCCAATGCCTTTTCCACCTCTCCCCATGTAATGTCTCTTTCTATTTGCTGTTCCTCCTCTTTCTTCTCCTCGGCTTGTTCCTCCTCATCCAGGTCTCCAGTCGGGTTCAGGAGTTCTTCAGAATACTCCTTCCACATATTCTTGGGTTCCTCCTTATTCTCTACATCTTGTCCACTTTTGTTCGCCATTGGAGCATAATCTGTCGTACCGTTCTTCCTCTTACTTTTAATCATCCCATATAACACCTTTTTTGAACCTTCACTATCCTCCTCCATCATTCTGGTCTAGTAAGCAATTAACGAATTACAAAAGGATACTCAGGTGCTACTTCTCTGATTGAGTAGATGTCTAACGAGTTATTGTCTGAAGCTAATTTGATGCATTCTTGAAAGTCACTCATCTTGTCAAATTTGGAATTCAGAAAGTTTAATGATTTGCTAAAGTCGTAATAAGATATATACAAACCAGATTTGTTGTTGTATGAGAAGAAAAGGTAGTTACGAATTTTGTTTCAAGTGGTACGGCCTATGTGAATCTCGACGTGTTAATCCTGGAAATAGACCTTCGGACGGATGGACTTTGGCAGCAATCCGAGAGCCTGCGCATGGTGACAACTTAACTGGGAGAAATTTATTCATGGCAAAAGTGTTTTCCTCCTTTCTTTAATGACAAAAAATAAAAACACCTATAGCCGTCCTTATGATTTTATTTTATTTTGTCGCTACCAGGACATAGGGACGGCTGTAGATGTTTTTATTTTTTGTCACGATTGTAAACGGCCGTCGTCCCAGAGACGTCATTGGAAAAGGATGGACATACAAATATCCTTTCTTTAAATTTTACTAGGACGGCTAATACCAGAATCCAACCTAGAATCTTGTCAAAGCATGGACAGTTTCTGAACGGTCTGTTACGAGCAGTCTACCGTATTCCTGGGTTGTAGCCTACGACGAACTTAGCAGGGAGACGTCGGGCAGCGGAAGTCTCATTTCGCAGAGCTGCAGAAATACTGAGAGTAACCTCCAGTACCAGAAAATAGTGCCACTTTATAAAAGCGCTCTTACAAATAACAAACATTACATACAACCAGTTTTGATTTCTCAGTGAATAGCTAGGACATTTTCTTTGATATTATATTTGCAAGATTAAATAAATGTGAGATAAAAATATTTTTAGACATTTTTACGGGACTTCCTTACACTTTACAAAAGCAACCACCATGACGTACGACAGCCAGATAGTGGTCAGAATCCGGAAATGTCAGGAAGGGCTCGACGTCTGGGCATCCAAGCACGAGTGACGGATCCGATAGGCATATTGGAAGAGTTTGGATATGCCGCATCTCGAAGAACACCAACCTGACATCATGCTCCTCACTGGGCTTGAACTGTCAGGAAGTCTTTGGACATTTCCAGGTCGCTGAACTGGCAGAGGAGGACCCATTTCCTACGCCCCATGATCTCCAGACATAACCCCATAAGATTTTTTTTTGTTTGGAGCTTTGTGAAGGACGCTGTCCATCAGACCCCGATGCAGGAATTGCGAGCTCGCATCAGAGCAGCAATTGCACTCGTCAATGAGGACATGCTAGGCTAGAGATGGGACACCTGGAATATCACCTGTGGTCGAGCAGTTCTAGGCGCTTAAGTCTGGAACCATGCTGCTGCTATGGTCGCAAGTTCGAATCCTGCCTCGGGCATGGATGTGTGTGATGTCCTTAGGTTAGTTAGGTTTAAATAGTTCTAAGTTTTAGGGGACTGATGACCTCAGATGTTAATGGATGTGTGTGATGTCCTTAGGTTAGTTAGGTTTAAACAGTTCTAAGTTCTAGGGGACTGATGACCTCAGATGTTAAAAAAATGGCTCTGAGCACTATGGGACTCAACTGCTGAGGTCATTAGTCCCCTAGAACTTAGAACTAGTTAAACCTAACTAACCTAAGGACATCACAAACATCCATGCCCGAGGCAGGATTCGAACCTGCGACCGTAGCGGTCTTGCGGTTCCAGACTGCAGCGCCTTTAACCGCACGGCCACTTCGGCCGGCCTCAGATGTTAAGTTCCATAGTGCTCAGAGCCATTTGAACCATTTTTTTTAAAACGACGCCAAAATTACCCTGCCTATACTCATCCAGTGTTCGACAAAGAGAGTGCTTTGCGACAACAAACAAACGTAATTTCAAATCTTTTCTAAACTGTTTCTCACTTACATGTTTAATTGAAATATTCAAATGGCTTCAAGCACTGTGCATCAGTCCCCTAGAACTTAGAACTACTTCAGCCTAGCTAACCTAAGGACATCACACACATCCATGCCCGAGGCAGGATTCGAACCTGCGACCGTAGCGCTCCGGACTGAAGCGCCTAGAACCTCTCGCCCACAGGGGCCGGCTTAATTCAAATATTTAACTCATTATTTCATTCGTAAAGTGATCTGACGTCTGAAGTTGCTTCATACATGCGAATCAATTCTTCGAAGAATCGGTGTTTTACTGCTTTCTGCTGGAGAGAAAGTGTAAAAGAAACGCTTAAGCGACGCCTTTCAAGGAAAACACGATCTGACGCGCTACGGATTACGAAGAACTGTGAGGCGGAATGTGGGGCAGAAGTCAGTGAGTGTGGGCGAGTTTTGGCAGGGCTTCCACGGGACAGGGCCGGATGGCTGCGCATGCGCAGTGGACAGGGGGCAGGTGTCCAGTTAGTCGCTGCGGCACCGTTACCACGGCAACCCGGACAAGGAGCGCCTGGCACCTGCCACGCCCTGCGTGACGCACGCGACCAGATAGCAGGGACTGTGACTGCTCGCCATGATGAAAGTAAATTGCTAAATTTTAAATATTACTAATTTCTGTTAGTACGTCCTTGGTGGACAGAGGAATTCCGTGATTGCACTGAAATATAGATGGTACTGAATTTAGAGTATGCAGTTGTGAAAGTTAAATGAAGCTTATCTCGTAAAACCGTGAGAAGTGCTCGAGCATTCCATGATTATCTATTCACGGTTGATGTTCAGTACAGAATTTGTGCACCTTCTTTAAATAACTTATACACGTTGAACATTTTCTTTTATCAAACCTGCCTCTTGCTTTCTTTACATGTCTTTTACGGAGATGTGCGCATTGCTGGTAACGTTCATTTTATAATTTGTGAAACATTCTGCTGTGTACTTAAGAAATGTGTGCATTCTGTAGTGTCCACCATTATATCAACCGGCTTTGTCCAATAAGCATTAAGTAAAGTTTATCCTTATAGATGATACGCTACGGTCGCAGGTTCGAATCCTGCCTCTGGCATGGATGTGTGTGATGTCCTTAGGTTAGTTAGGTTTAAGTAGTTCTAAGTTCTATGGTACTGATGACCTCAGAAGCTAAGTCCCATAGTCCTCCGAGCCATTTGAACCATTTTATAGATGATACGTTCACACAATGATGACAATTTGACAGTCACCCATTTACAGAAGTGCTTCTCAATTACCCACTATTGGCTATTCGTATGTGACACCTGTGATTGTTTACATTCTGGTGCTTGTCACATAGACGGCATCAACTATCTGTATTTGTGTTTGACAGCTAGTCTGTGACAGCATTGTTTACAATCTGCTACTTGTCACATAGGCAGCATGGACTATTTGTATTTGACAGGTCGTCTAAAACAACAGTGGTTGTTTACATCCTGGTGCTTGTCACGTATACGGTATGGGATATCTGTATTTGACAGCTACTGCATGACAGATACAACATGAGCTGCTTGTATTTGACAGCTAGTGTATGACAGCAGCGTTCATTTACATTCTGGTACCTGTCATACAGACAGCGTGGGTTATTTGTATTCGACAACCAGTGTGCGTCAGCAGTGTTTGTTTACATTCTGGTACTTCTTACACAGACAGCATGGGCTATTTGTATTTGACAGCTAGCCTATGACAGCAAGGTTTATTTACCTTTTGATACCTCTCACATAAAAGCATGGGCTATTTATATTTGACCGCTACGTCATCACTCCCCCTTTGAAGCATCTCCTGTGGCCAGTTTTAAGCATCAGAAGACGCCAGCACCGCTGCCATCTTCCGCCCTTGCCTGGTAAGAGCAGAAGAGGGACGTGAGAGCAGTCTCGATATGCAGTGCAGCTAACACTGCGTTTCTGCCAGAAAGCGACTGCGTGTCGTCAAGGTTTTGCTTATCAATTTATTGGCTTTTGGGAGGTGTCCATTCAGCCAACTCAACAGTGAAACGTCAGTTATTACGATACGAACGTAAGGATTTTTTTTTTTTTTTTTTTTTTTTTTTTTTTTTTTTTTTTTTTACACATGTCAAATCACCACAGACACATACATCACTCTCGACTAACGCAACACGTGCACGTGTTAGATGTACTGGGATGGCCCATTGAAAAGTGGGCCATCCCACGGCTTGGATCTACATGTGTTAACCTCAGCCTTCTTCAATATCCGGAAAAAAGGAACAGAGGCGACGACCCTTGTCAAAGAAGTCCCATTCCCTGTGCCACGTTACATTACGCCATTTTTTCAGTCCCTGTCTATCAGTAATCTGTTCCCCAGTAATCTCCCTCACCTTATCTCCTCTTCCTTTTTGAAGCCAGTAGGAGGCAGCCCTATATTTTATTGTGATGCCAATGGGTTAGATCCCGATGGCCACACACAGAGCTTCCACAGATGTTGTGCTGAAAGCGCCAGTCATTCTCAATAACGTACTTCTCTGTCCTCTTCTAACAATAGTTTTGTTGGTTTAGAACACTAAGCGGTGTGCCCAAGTACTTGCTGCGAAGCATGCTATGGATTCGAGGATAGCTATATGATATGACTGTAGTATCTTTAGAGGCAGTCTGTACTGTGTCAAGTTCAACCTAGCCAGCTTATGCATGACTTTACTGGCATTATCTATTGTGAGTTTCATGTGTTCACTAAAACTCTGTTTTTCATCTAAGTGTAGGCCAGGGTAACGCGTAACCTTTTTCCTCTGTATGCTTACAGCGTTTAGCTTTAGAATAGGATTCCTCTGCAGTACTCCTTTGAGTAGTATGTAAACCGTTTTGTTTGCAGCGATATGAAGTTTATTTTCCCTACACCAATCGTCGATTTTCATAAGGAGTTGTCTGCCGTTCTGTTCGAGTACAGCTCGTGATTTTGCTGACGTCAGAAGTAAGAAATCGTCAGCATAAGCAACCACAACCTTATACGGTGATCTTGGGCCATGATATCCAAGAGGGGCTCAAAGACGATGTTCCAAAAAACCGGGCTGCATATCGAGCCTTGTGGGCAACCTTTGCTAAGTCGTTTCACTACCTTTCGCGTACCTCCCACTCCACCACTCTATTGCGCCAACAGTCTAATAGACAGTTATATAGAGATGTAGGCAGCTGGGTCTCTCTAAGGCGAGCGAAGAGTGATGGCCACCATAAATTGTCAAAGGCTCCGGCTACATACTTGTCACGAGTACTATTCGTAATTTGTAATACTTTATTAATAGCATCGTCTATGCACTTCTCCTCTATGAAGCCATACTAGAAGGGTGTAAGGCCGGTGATACGTCTTTGTGACTGTAGCCTGTCACACAAAAACCTTTCCTGCACCTTAGCCAGTGTGTTTAATAAGCATATAGGACGGTATGTTTTAGGATCAGTCGGGTCCTTGTCCTCAGATTTTTTAATGATAACCACCTCAGCTGTTTTCCACAACGTAAGGATAATAGAAAACCCAGCCTCCGAGCGGGGAAAATCACCGACCCGGTCGGGAAGCGAACCCGGGGCCTTTCGCTTGGCAATGCACGGCGCCGACCGCGCAGCTGCCGAAGCGGACGCGCAGCATCAGTTCTACAGCTTTTTAAACCTTGCTAGAGGTTGGTAAGCGGACGAGTACGTCGCACCATTAAATGCTGTGCCGCCTAGAAGAGATTCCTTCGGATAAACAAACAGAGAGAAATATAATCGATTTAGAGTGTGAAGTGACTTTCCAGGGAATTATACTCCCCGAGAAATCCTTACTTGATATCTTACACGAAACAGCACAGAGAAAACACATTACCACGACTAATACAGACTAGGGAACTGCTGGCTTTCAAAATAGCTTCCAGTCTTCTCGGAATGGATAAATACGTGCCCCTTGTGGTTTTCAGGGAAATCTTACAGCATTCTTCCTGCAAAATAGTGGCCAGTTCAGGTAAGATTATGTAGGTGGATAGTCATCACACATGCTTCTCTCCAAAGTAGACGACTAAGGCTCAATAATATTCAGATCTGTTGACTATGCTGGCCAGGAGAGACCCGACTGTTCATCCTCGTGCTCACAATATCACCTGATGCGACATCTTTGAAGAAGGCCCCTGTCGTCTTGGAACACATCATGATCAGTGCGAAACAAACACTGTAGCACTGGATGGTCTTCATCACCCAAAACGCTAACATAGTCCTCCTCAGTAACGCGACCTTGCAAAGTAAGCACGGGACCATGCAGTACCACGATATGGCTGCGCAAATCATCAGCAAACCACCTCCATGTGTCATTCTTGCCACGTAAGCTCGGCCTGAAGTGGGAACGATGTGAAAAGAGACTCATTCTTCCATTGCTCCATAGGCAAGGTATGGCTTCGGCACCACGTTTCACTATTTTCGAATTTTGTGCGACTGATAAGTGGCTTTGAAATTCCAAGTCGACCAGTAACCCCTCTTGGTGTTCTTTCGGTCCTGACGGGTTCAGCGACTGGGACATTTAATTCTGCACTGAATTTTGCAGCAGTCGTCCTGTTATTTTTCGTCACAATCCTCTGCAATGACCGTCTGTCACGATCACTCAACATAGGCTTTCGTCCGCGTTGTGACTTAGCGGATGATGCTTTTCCACTTTCCCCGTGTGCGGTATAAATCTTCGATACGGTGCCTCTTGAGACACCAAACACGTCGGCTCCCTTGGTTACGGAAGCATCCACCATACGAGAACCAACGATTTGCCAGCGCTCTAATTCACTGAGCTCCGACATAACGCAGTCGCAACTGCGCAATTGTCCACCACTGGTACTTGCAACGTATTGAGACCCTTACACAGGAACATTGTAATTCTGTCAGAGACAACAAAGGACCTGGTTCAACCGGCTCTGAGCACTATGGGACTGAACATCTGAGGTCATCAGTCCCCTAGAACTTAGAACTACTTAAACCTAACTAACCTAAGGACATCACAGACATCCATGCCCGAGGCAGGATTCGAACGTGCGACGTAGCGGTCGCGCGGTTCCAGACTGTAGCGCCTAGAACCGCTCGGCCACTCCGGTCGGCTGCAAATGATCTGGAAGAGTAGCTGAACGGAATGGACAGTGTCTTGAAAGGAGGATAAGATTTCTGCAACAAAAGCAAAACGAGGATAATGGAATGTAGTCGAATTAAATCGGATGATGCAGCGGGAATTAGAGTAGGAAATGAGACGCTTAAAGTAGTAAAGGAGTTTTGCTATTTGGGGAACAAAGTAACTGATGATGGACGAAGTAGAGAGGATATAAAATGTAGACTGGCAATGGCAAGGAAAGCGTTTCTGAAGAAGAGAAATTTGCTAACATCGAGTATAGATTTAAGTGTCAGGAAGTCGTTTCTGAAAGTATTTGTATGGAGTGTAGCCTTGTATGGAAGTCCAACATGGACGATGATACAAGCTTTCGAAATGTGGTGCTACAGAAGAATGCTGAAGATTTGATGTGTAGATCACATAACTAATGAGGAGGTATGGAGTAGAATTGGAGAGAAGAGAAATTTGTGGCACAACTTGACTAGAAATACGGATCGGTTGGTAGGGCATATTCTGAGGCATCAAGGGATCACCAATTTAGTATTGGAGGGCAGCGTGGAGGGTAAAAATCGTAGATGGAGACCAAGAGATGAATACACTAAGGAGATTCAGAAGGATGTAGGTTGCAGTAGGTACTGGGAGATGAAGAACCTTGCACAGGATACAGTAGCATGGAGAGCTGCATCAAACCAGTCTCTGGACTGAAGACCACAACAACAACAACACAGGTGTCGTTTGTGGCAAAACACAACAGTGCAAGCCGCAGGCTGGGCTATCATTTGCATTTATGTTCAAGTGGCATTTCTCGCAGTGTTTCCATGTTTTTATCCAACTGCTGTGTACAACTGCACGTCCCCCCTTGCTCCACTCCACGATAGTGCCAGCGAAAACCTGCATGCTGTGTAACCTACGATCGCTATGCTAACAATCTCACCATGGCTTGTTACAATTGTCGAAAATATCAATGAAATGATGCTCTTTTTCGCGGTAATTCTTGGTTTTCTAACCGTCTTTCTTCAGGACAAGGACATAATCGCGAGAATCTGTTCACAAGACGCACACAACAGTATTGTGGGCTGCCTAACTCCCAGGCAACAAACCGATCAATTCACTTTTCATTTGTATTCACGAGATTTCTGCAATTCCGCTTCCTTTTACATAGAGTGAACTCCACGTTACTTTAGCAAAGATAAAAAGCTATCGGCCTTCTAAGTGGTGAGATGCGGCCCACATCGAATTCCTCTGCTGTACTCACCTCTTCATATCAAAGTAGCAACTATAGGCTACGTCCTCAATTATTTACTGGATGCATTACAATCTCTGTCTTCCCCCACAGATTTCACCCTCCACCGCTCCCTCAAGTACTATGGAAATTATTCCTTGATGTCTTAACAGATGTCCAATCATCTGTCCCTCCTTTTCACTGTTTTCCAAGCTTTCCTTTCCTCACCGATTCTCTGAAGCACCTCCCCTGTTCTTCTTTCACCAATCCACTCAATTTTCAACATCCGTCTCCAACACCAAATCTCGAACGCTTCGACTTTCTTTTTTTCAGTTTATCATGATAATGCTGCAGAATTCTTGAACAAAGTCTCAGTTGCAATATAATAAATCTCCTCGAGACGGAGAGCTGCTGTCCAGAAATCAACAATTAGAGAGCTCCAGTCGTGCGAAACTTTGCTTCCCCTTTTCTCACATATCCTGCGAACCATGGTAGATTCCATATTCCTAGATCTCTGAAAAGTGTTTGACACGGTGACCGACTGCAGACCGTTAACGATGTTTCCCACGTATCCGAGTCGCTCGAAGACCTCCTAAGCAACACGAAGGTTGTCGAGAAAGTAAGTTCCGATCGGTCGCTAAATGGAAACCACAGTGAAAATCAGAAACATTTTATTTGCAAGAGTTAACTACACTTTCCAGATACTTCTTTACATAGAGTTAACTACACTTTCCAGATACTTCTTCACATAGTCGCCACTCCGACTTACACATTTGTCGGAGCGTTATACCAAATTCCCAACACCATCGTCATAGAAGGCAGCCACTTGTGCTTTCCGGTAATTCTCTAAGCTGGTCTATAGCACGTAGCCTGCGCCCAAGTGTTGTCTTCGTATCCAGATGAGATGATACTCAGGACGAGCCAATTAAGGCTGCGTTGTGGGTGATCAAACACTCCCCATCGAAAAGGCTGCGGGAGCGTCTTGACTACCCCTGCAGAGTGCGGCTGAGAATCGCCACGAAGAAGGAAGTGCGTGGCAGTCGTGTCAGGTGGGCTGCATTCATTAAGGCGAAGCCTCTCAGCGGGCCCTCCTACTTGGTGGGAGACATCGTTGTTCTGGGCACCTTTACTCGCTCACAGTGCGCTCACAACTGAAAAGAGCGTTTTGATGCGATCGACGGTCATACTAGAGACACTGCCCAACACGTCTGTGCAAAGCATCATCGGGTTTTCACTGTGGTGTTCATTTCATGACCAATCGGACCTTACTTTCTGGACAACCCTCTTAGATCCCAGTACATTATCCTCGAGAGCGAGCGTTCATCAGAAACAAGAGCATCATCAGGAGTGCCCAGGGTAGGGTGACAGGACTGCTATTATTCTCTCTACACACAAATGGTCTGACGGACAGGGTGAGCAGCAATGTGCAGCTGTTTACTGATAATGGTCTACGGGAAGGTGTCGCCGTTCTGAGTGTAGGAAGATACAGGATGACGCAGACAAAATTTCCAGGTGTTGTGATGAATGGCAGCTAAGTGTAAATGTAGAAAAATGTAAGTTAGTGCATATAAGTAAGGAAAACAATCCTGTAATATTGAAATAACTGCTCAATACATTCACGTCGATTAAATGGTTCAAATGGCTCTAGGCAATATGGGACTGAACATCTGAGATCATGTCCCCTAAACTACTTAAACCTAACTAACCTAAAAACATCACACACACATTCATGCCCGAGGCAGGATTCGAACCTGTGACTGTAGCAGCCACTTGGATCCGGACTGAAGCGCCAAGAACCGTTCGGCCACAGCGGCCGACGTCGCTTAAATATCTGGGCCTATCGTTGCAAAGGCATATGAAATGGGAAGAGGATAGTTGGGAAAGCGAATGGTCGACTTCGGTTAGTTGGGAAAATTTTAGGGAAGTGCCGTTGATCTGTAAAGGAGACCATGTATAGAATACTTGAGCAAACCATTCTTGAATACTGATCGAGTGTTTGGGATTTCGACGAGTTCCGATTAAAGGAAGCCATTGAAGCAATACAGGCGTGTGCTGCTAGCTTTGTTACTAGCGGCTGGTCCCGGAGGAGATTCGAGTCCCCCCTCTGGCATGGGTTTGTGTGTTTGCCCTTAGTATAATTTAGGTTAAGTAGTGTGTAAGCTTACGGACTGGTGACCTTAGCAGTTAAGTCCCATACGATTTCACACACATTTGAACATTTTTTTTGTTACCGGTAGTTTCGAACAATACATATTACGGAGATGCTTCGTGAACTCAACTAGGAATGGCCGCTATCGACAGGGGATCTCAAGTTGATTCCGTATTTCTAGATTTCCGGAAAGCTTTTGACACCGTTCCTCACAAGCGACTTCTAATCAAGCTGCGAGCCTATGGGGTATAGTCTCAGTTGTGCGACTGGATTCGTGATTTCCTGTCAGGAAGATCGCAGTTCGTAGTAATAGACAGCAAATCTTCGAGTAAAACTGAAGTGATATCAGGTGTTCCTCAGGGAAGCGTCCTGGAATCTCTGCTGTTCCTGATCTATATAAATGACCTGGGTGACAATCTGAGCAGTTCTCTTAGGTTGTCGCAGACGATGCTGTAATTTACCGTCTAATAAGGTCATCCGAAGACCAGTATCAGTTGCAAAGCGATTTAGAAAACATTGCTGTATGGTGTGGCAGGTGAAAAAAATGGTTCAAATGGCTCTGAGCACTATGGGACTTAACAGCTGTGGTCATAAGTCCCCTAGAACTTAGAACTACTTATCCTAACTAACCTAAAGACATCACACACATCCATGCCCGAGGCAGGATTCGAACCTGCGACCGTAGCAGTCGCGCGGTTCCGGACTGCGCGCCTAGAACCGCGAGACCACCGCGGTCGGCGTGGTAGGTGACAGTTGACGCTAGATGACGAAAAGTGTGAGATGATCCACACGGGTTCCAAAAGAAATCCGTTGGAATTCGATTACTCGATAAATAGTACAATTCTCAAGGCTGTCAATTCAACTAAGCACCTGGGTGTTAAAATTACGAACAACTTCAGTTGGAAAGACCACATAGATAATATTGTGGGGAAGGAGAGCCAAAGGTTGCGTTTCATTGGCAGGACACTTAGAAGATGCAACAAGTCCACTAAGGAGACAGCTTACACTACACTCGTTCGTCCTCTGTTAGAATATTGCTGCGCGGTGTGGAATCCTTACCAGGTGGGATTGACGGAGGACATCGAAAGGGTGCAAAAAACGGCAGCTCGTTTTGTATTATCACGTAATAGGGGAGAGAGTGTGGCAGATATGATACGCGAGTTGGGATGGAAGTCATTAAAGCAAAGACGTTTTTCGTCGCGGCGAGACCTATTTACGAAATTTCAGTCACCAACTTTCTCTTCCGAAAGCGAAAATATTTTGTTGAGCCCAACCTACATAGGTAGGAATGATCATCAAAATAAAATAAGAGAAAGCAGAGCTCGAACAGAAAGGTTTAGGTGTTAGTTTTTCCCGCGCGCTGTTCGGGAGTGGAATGGCAGGGAGATAGTATGATTGTGGTTCGATGAACCCTCTGCCAAGCACTTAAATGTGAATTGCAGAGAAATCATGTAGATGTAGATGTAGAACCTCTGGAAGGAAGATGACGTTCTTTCGGCTGGACACTGTTCAGAAAATTTAGAGAACCGGCATTTGTAGCCGACTGTAGAGCGATTCTGCTGCCGCCGACATACATACATTTCGCGTATGGTCCACTTTGATAGGAAATGACTAGTAGTGCCACGAGCTATCCTTGTGAGTGGGGAGAAAATGTATGTAGATGCAGACACAGTCGTATAACGGTTCAGACAGTGATGCGACCATTTTCGTTTCGCTCGCCGCTTCTCACAGACACAGTGGCGCAAGCCAGCTGAGGCCGTCAGAATGCGGCCGGGACGCAGGTTTTCCTCGCGGCGCGTCTGATGAACAGGGACGCTCCCATTCCAGCCGCCTTGCGCAAACGCCGGCGTCTCACCGTAGATGGAGCCACGAGCTAAGTGTTTCGAAAGGGTTCGCCCCTTCGGCACGCCGATCACGCGCCGGTCTTCGCGGGAAGTGGTCACGCTGGAGTAATTAAACTGGACTGTCCGGCCCGCAGTTCGGCGGTGAGTGTCGAAAGGGGGACTTCCCCGTGGAGTGAGGTCTGTGACAGCTGCAGCAGACAGGTAGCCGCCGCGTTGGTATTATCCAGGGAGGACGCTGGAGAAAGCGGGAACTCCTGTCTCTTCTAGCGAAAAGAAACTGCGGGCCCTGCTGAGAAAAAGCGACATGGAACACCTTTCCACTGGCTACAAGAGACTTTATTGTCCGTCCAGGGAGTGCTTGCATTTTTAAATTTTGTACCTATTTCTGTTCCACGCGAAACATCCTCAGATGCCAATATATCCGTTACAAGAGCAACCCGTCCAATTCGTTGACAGATTTACGTGCTATGATGCAGGACATTATTGAAGATGGTTCATATAGAACATTAACCAGCCACAATTTTAAAAATGCTTGCAATCTACTAGACGGGCCATAAAATCTACTGTGCAACATGTGATTCCTGACTTCCTCGGGAATACACAGTATGTTAGCGTAAAAAATTTGCACTAAGTTTGTGGCACTTTTCTGGGACCCGTATTTACTATGAGGCCCAGGCAACGTATCAGTCCGTCCCACAGACGTATTACGAAATGACCACTACAGGAGAGGCAGAGAAATTAGGGCTTATACGGAGAACAGGAGTTACACAAGGATGTCTCCTATGTCCACTTTTTTTTAATGTGTTCGTTGAGGGAACTGTTGAGATCATGAGGGAGAACACAAAGGTAAAACGGTCATAGGATATATTCTGTTAGATTTGCTGGTGACGTCGTTGTAGTTGCAGGCTCCGAAAAAGAAATGAATAGAATGTTTCAAGCCCTATAATAAACCCTTAAACTATGGAAATTAAAAGCGAACAAACGGAAAACGAAAGTATTGGAAGTACGGAAAAAATGGGAGAAGAGAATACCAATGTAAAAATGGACAATGTGAAAATTTTATTATCACGGTGGTATAATCGCACAGAACAATCGATGCTTGATGGAAGAGAAAATAACGACCGCGTTGACAATCCAGGCATTTATGAATTATGAAAATATTTTAGCCAGCAAACATATGAATATAGATGACAGAAAATCCTTTGCAAATTTATTTGCATGGCGAAACTGCTGGGTAGATTGTCAAGGAATCGACTTCAAGCTGCTGAAATGTGGATACGGCAAAAAATGGCAAGAACGGGCTGGACAGAAAGGAAAACCAACCTGGAAGTCTTAAGGGAAATTAACTTTGATATTGATGATGCTTGGTTTGTGGGGCGCTCAACTGCGCTGTTATCAGCGCCCGTACAAATTCCCAACCTTTGCTCAGTGCTATCTCGTCACTTTCACGAATGATGATGAAAACACTAACACCCAGTCATCTCGAGGCAGGTGAAAATGCCTGACCCCGCAAGGAATCGAACGCGGGACCCCGTGCTCGGGAAGCGAGAACGCGACCGCGAGACCACGAGCTGCGGACAACTTAGAGAGAAGATTACTAAAGAAAATGGGAAAGATAAAAAATAAAATTTACAGAATGTGTCGTCAGAAGGGAAAGTTCTGAATATGAAAGGAAGAGGACGGCCTAGCATGAAGTATTTTGAAGACATCGAGAAGAGGACGCGGAACTGAAACGAACAGCCAATGACAGTGGCTGCGTCGACATTAGCTTTTAGAATACGTACGGAGGTTTGTCAGCAGTCGTTCTTCCTACGTGGAAGGAGAGAGCTGAGATCATCAGTAAATCACCAGCTCGCGGAGGACACGTGGGAAGCTGAGCGGCAGCACGATGTCGGACGTTGTTTGCGACAAGTGTAGAAGGGGGAGCGGAGATTTCTCCGCGTTGTGCAACGCTCCCAGGCAAGCTTGTGTCTCACAAACAGCAGCAAGTTGCCACCTGTACACCGCACCGCGCCTTCTGCCTCCTCAGTTCCACGTCTCAAGTACTGGTTTACGGACCGGACCCGTATTCGGAAGGAGCGGGCTTCAAATCTCGTTCGACCATTCACATTTACATTTTCCTGCATTTCGCTAAATACGGTAGCCATACCGAAAGTAATGGCCAACAATTTTTAAAATTATTAATCCCTGTTTCTGATAGGCGAACCAAGTACACGATCTTAGTCTGCGTACTCTCTGTCGCTTTTCAACACCATTTGCCACTGTTCCGCAAGATTGATAAAACCTGAGGTCATCAGTCCCCTAGACTTAGAACTACTAAAACCTAACTAACCTAAGGACAGCAGAGACATCCACGCCCGAGGCAGGATTCGAGCCTGCGACCGAAGCTGTCGCGTGGTTCCGGACTGAAGCGCCTAGAACCACTCGGCCACAACGGCCGGCAAAATGTAACGTGCCTTTTGATACGTAAATGATAATGCAGATAGTCCTTCAAACGTTAGAACCGGCGTTGTTAGCCACTTTTTGTTACTGCCTCATGTTGCCATACCCTGTCTCAAAGAACGGACTTATAATATTTGCTACGATGTGCCTTCATGAGTAGGACGGAATGTGCACTACATACATGATGGACATCCTGCTCCATTCCAATGTTAATCCCCAATCTCCTATTTCCAGATGAATCCGTGACAAATGGATACGGAAAGTTTGCCCAGTTCACATATCTCCCCCCCCCCCCCCCCCCCCCCCCCCGTTCTGCTGGCCTAAATACAGAAGAATTTTACTTCGAAGCTATTGCTTATCAAATCCTGAAATAAAGTAGAAGGAACCTCGTGCATGAATTGCAAACTCCCTCCATCCCCCCCCCCCCCCTCCCGCCAATAACTCCTCCACCTCCCACTTCGATCCGCTCCAGATACCCGTCACACATCTAACAGTAGTTTGCACATACAGATGTACCGGAAGCCGTTCGGCATTACTGGTTGGGAGAGCCGCATGGTGAACATCAGTTGTCTGATTGGAAACATTTTCCCTGTCCTTGGCACACACAAGCACGTCTCCTTCGCGAAGTGATTTTTTCTTTCCCTGATTGAGTTTCGATTCCCCCACGAAGGGGGCGGGCTGGCAGCAGCTTAGTACGCCGCTCTTCAGCCTACAGAATTTTTAAAACATAAGAAGAAAATAATAAACAATAAAAGCAGGCGATAAAAACGGAGAGCCGGCCGGCGTGGCCGAGCGGTTCTAGGCGCTACAGTCTGGAACCGCGCGACCGCTACGGTCGCAGGTTCGAATCCTGCCTAGAGCGTGGGTGTGTGTGATGTCCTTAGGTTGGTTAGGTTTACGTAGTTCTAAGTTCTAGGGGACTGATGGCCTCAGTGAAACAGTGCACTAAAAAGTTGGCACGGAGATGACATATCACAGCCAAGAGCAGGTGAGGGGGACCTGGACAGATCAGGGTAAAAAAAAGGAGAGAGGAAAGGAAAAACGGAGGAGGCATTCACGAAGTGAGAGAGTTGCGTGTTTAAGTGTATCTGGTAAGTGCAGATGACTAATGAGTGTGTGTGTGTGTGTGTGTCTGTGTGTGTAATGTGGCGTCAGGTTTGTGTTGGATGGCGATGATGAGACGCGGGAGAAAGTGAAAATCGGTGTCGGCACACAGCCTGCTCCTAATAGCACCGAGGGCCCGCCAAGCTATAAGCCGTCGGCAGACGGACCGTGCTGTCGAACGTTAACGTTGAGCGTGCCAAGTTCAACGTGCTGCTGAACGCTCAGGAACGATGCGACTTGTGCACACGGTACGTGGGCCCCAACGTGGTATACGCGATCGCAACGCACGCCAGCGGCAGTTGAGGGATGTTTCCAGGTTGTAAATCACACTGTTTACTCAACGGGCGCGCGTAAAATTCCCACGTTAGCTCTATTAAAACCCACATTTCCTTCACCGTCCACGAAAAGGAAAGTACCATGTCCAATCAATAAGGACAGAGGCTTATAAAAGTTCCATTACAAACAGTGCGATACAAATTTGGAATACTTCTCCGCATAAGATAAACATTATTTCATCATTTCCACATTTTAGTAAAACCCCAAGGTCAGTCTTACTTGATCACTGTTCCTACCCAGTAGCAGAATCTTCGCAACATGTGATTTACGAAGCGTAAAAGAAAAAGGAGCAAAATATCTTTATACAAGTAGCGCAAGCTGTCCTGTAGATTAAGCCAATCGAACAAAGTCACCCCTCAAAAAAAAGTTGCGCTCATATGTACATAACATCAAATATTATAGTATATACTTGTATTAAACTAATAATAAAGTATCAGAACCCAATAAAAACACGAATGTTGGGAAACAAAATTTGGAAGTGTTACGACGCGAACCACCGCCCCAACAAAAACTCATTACAGGACACAGACGCTACTCTCTACGCTTATTTTTTTTTAATCTCATTTTTTTCGTTTTCGTTCGTTGTATCTGCTCGAGGCGGACGTCGCAAGACGCCCGTTTCAATTCGTTGATCCATTAACTCAGCTTTTTTTTATTACAGAGGTGAGCTAACCTTCTGACCGAACACGCTGAGTTACCGTGCCGGCAAAATATTTTACTTTCGCGAGACACGAACTATCGTTTTATCACTCATGTAGTCATGGATTATTGACGCTGGTCAGTACGCTAAAGTAACATCATGCTAGATCGAGAACACACTCCCTGCCCTTAATCGTATTATCTTACCCGTTGCTAAAAACGTTAATGGTAGATAATTATGTTAATAATTGAAATTTGATTATAACAAATTGTACCAAGAAGAATGCGTTTTTGGTGGATCTTCAGTGTGTCGCTGCCTTCAAATAGCCTACTCTCATAATACGCAAGTTACAATAATTCTTTTGCCACGAATACGATGTTTCTCATTATTTTATTGGATCGAATCACACAACTAACAACGCGTTTTCCAGTGATTCTCAATTTGCTGGTGCTCAGAAACGGCATATATCCATATAGGCTTGAAATGAATGCCAATATGGCGCCTCACAACTCTGTACTGAAGGGAGAGGGCGTGCGTGTGACGTAGGTGGCGTTGTTCCATCTCATTGGTCAACGCTCAGACGCACGCTCAGTAAATTTGACACGCCAGATATTGCTCTGCACGTTCAGAAAGACTCCCGAACGTGCTGTTCCACGCTATGACGTCAGAAACTCGGCACGCTCAACGCTCGGATGCACGGTCCGTGTGCAGACGGCTTTACGTCTCTATCCGACGGGCGGATGACCGTGTCGCATGCCCTCGCTTCACGAGTGTGGTGTGCGTACTGTAAGACCTTCGGTACACACACCATCAGATTATTTGACTTGTCGCTCTAACGAAGTAGGCGAGTTTCAGCAATATATCTCGTGGTCTTATCGTGGCGTGTTTATCTTCTGCCCTTATGCAGACGATAGAAATGCCACTTGCACGCTTAGAGTAGCAGATTGACGGTGAACAACTTTAAACTTGATTAATTTTCACACACATTTATTAAAATAATAACAAGTCTAAAAACTACTTAACTTGGTTCTGGATGCTATTTGCAATTGACAATCTGAAGTTCCTTTGGTCTTGGTACGTTAATCTTATTCTCACATATCTCTGATACTGGACAAAGTGTCTATACATTTCTCTTCACGGCTATGTACAGGAATCTGGTAATCTTATTAGGTGCAGACTGAAACTTGACTACAGACTAATGCAAACTGACTAATCGGAGGTCTGTACACTCGTTATAATACCTCGCGCGTTCATGTATCATTGCGCGAGTGTGATCCGCGAGGAGAAAAGGTTCTACGTTAGCAGCAATCTCATTGGCTGCGTTACATATTAATACGCGGATCGGCGGAAGCAGAATTTGGTCCGTCTCTAGCACAGCGCCATCTCGTAGTGCGGAGACGGACGAGCGCTGCGCCTGCGCTGTTGTGCTTAGCGGGGCGCGCTCTAGTGGGAAAGTTGTGTACGCGCTGACTACGCGGAACTATGTACACAACAACGAGACACTGGGGAGAGGTTTGGAATATAAGTAAGGACATCGCCCCAAAGACTGGTGATCAGCAACTTTACGCCACCATCCCTACATCACTTTGCCGTAACGGCAAATGGAAAGCTCCCACACCCGGGCGGTTACCCATCCACGCACCGGCCACGCCCGGCGTTGCTTAACTTCAGCCGTCAGAGGGGAACCGGTGTACTCAAACAGGCAAGGCCGTAGGCGCGTCGAAGCGACGAGGAACGCTCGTCAACGTCTACGTCTACATCTACATCTACATCCATACTCCGCAAGCCACCTGACGGTGTGTGGCGGAGGGTACGTTGAGTACCTCTATCGGTTCTCCCTTCTATTCCAGTCTCGTACTGTTCGTGGAAAGAAAGATTGTCGGTATGCTTCTGTGTGGGCTCTAATCTCTCTGGTTTCATCCTGATGGTCTCTTCGCGAGATATATGCAGGAGGGAGGAATATACTGCTTGACTCCTTAGTGAAGGCATGTTCTCAAAGCTACAACAAAAGCCCGTACTGAGCTACTGAGCGTCTCTCCTGCAGAGTCTTCCACTGGAGTTTATCAATCATCTCCGTAACGCTTTCACGATTACTAAGTGATCCTGTAACGAAGCGCGCTGCTCTCCGTTGGATCCTCTCTATCTCTTCTATCAACCCTATCTGGTACGGATCCCACACTGTTGAGCAGTATTCAAGCAGTGGGCGAACAAGCGTACTGTAACCTACTTCCTTTGTTTTCGGATTGCTTTTCCTTAGGATTCTTCCAATGAATCTCAGTCTGGCATCTGCTTTACCGACGATCAACTTTATATGATCATTCCATTTTAAATCACTCCTAATGTGTACTCCCAGATAATTTATGGAATTAACTGCTTCCAGTTGCTGATCTGCTATATTGTAGCTAAATGATATGGGATCTTTCTTTCTATGTATTCGCACCACATTACACTTGTCTACATTGAGATTCAATTGCCATTCCCGGCACCATGCGTCAATTCGCTGCAGATCCTCCTGCATTTCACTACAATTTTCCATAGTTACAACCTCTCCATACACCACAGCATCATCCGCAAGAAGCCTCAGTGAACTTCCGATGTCATCCACAGGGTCATTTATGTATACTGTGAATAGCAACGGTCCTACGCACTCCCCTGCGGCACACCTGAAATCACTCTTACTTCACTTTGCCGTAACGGTGAATGCGAAGCTCGCACACCCGGGCGGTTACCCATCCACGCGCTGGCCACGCCCGGCGTTGCTTAACTTCGGCCGTCAGAGGAGAACTGGTGTACTGAAACAGGCGAGGCCGTCGGCGCATCGGAAGCGACGAGGAACGCCCGTCGACGTCGCTCGCCGCTTCCCGCGGCCAGAGCTCCCACGGCCAGCTGCAGCCTGGCGGGACAAGTGTTTCCGGCGGCGCGCGGTTTAGCGGGACTGCGTGTCGGCGGGACGCACGCTGCGTGCAGCCCGTCTTCTCACGGCCCGCCGAGCGCGAAAAGCAGCCACTGGCCGCCGCCCGCCGGCATGCCAAGGCCCCAGCCGGCGCCGGCGGCGGAACCACCGAGAGACGCTCCTACGTCGTGATGAAGACCGCACCTCTGCGTTCTCTCCACGCCGAGGTCGTCACACATTCACACGCACTGGGATACGAACTCGGACGATCGCACACTGTACGGCGTATTTAACCCCTTAACTGCTACCGACTGGGATTAGCCGAGCGGTCGGCCGACACGGTAGCTCAGCGTGTTCGGTCAGAGGGTTAGCTGCCCTCTGTAACAAAAAAACCTGAGTTAATGGATCAACGACGAACCGAAACGGATATCTTACGACGTCCGCCCCGAGCAGATGCAACCAACGAATACGAATAAAATAAGATTAAAATAAAAAAATGGTCTAAGGCACTGCAGTCATGGACTGTGCGGCTGGTCTCGGCGGAGGTTCGAGTCCTCCCTCGGGCATGGCTATGTGTGTTTGTCCTTAGGATAATGTAGGTTAAGTAGTGTGTAAGCTTAGGGACTGATGACCTTACCAGTTAAGTCCCATAAGATTTCACACACATTTCAACATTGTTTTGCTAGCGACGTAAAAACGTGGAAACACCGCGAGAAACGCATGGTCGAACATAAATGCAAATGAGACTTCCTGTCAGATTAAAACTGTGTACCGCACCGAGACTCGAACTCGGGGACTTTGCCTTTCGCAGGAAAGTGCTGTACCATCTCAGCTATCCAAGCACGACTCACGACCCGTTTTCGCAATTTCAATTGTGCCAGTACCTCGTCTCCGACCTTCCAAACTTCACAAAAGCTCTCCTGCGAACCTTGCAGAACTAGCACTCCGGGAAGAAAGCCACGGGGATGTTTGAAGAATGAGATTTTCACTCTGCAGCCGGACCGACTCGAACTCGGGACGTTTGCCTTCCGCGAGAAAGATCCCGAGTTCGAGTCTCGGTCCGGCACACAGTTTTAATCTGCCAGGAAGTTTCATATCAGCGCACACTCCGCTGCAGAGTGAAAATCTCATTCTATAATTTCAAATGCTAGCCAAGCCTGCAGGTTGTGTTTTTGTATCTGACCACGAATGCCATCTGTGCAATGTCTTCGGTACACTGAGGTAACGGAAATCATCGGATACCTCCTAACATCGTGTCGGATCTCCTTTAGTCCGGCCTAGTGCAGCGATTCGATGTGGCCGGCCGCTGTGACCGTGCGGTTCTTCGCACTTCAGTCCCGAACCACGCTGCTGCTACGGTCGCTGGTTCGAATCCTGCCTCGGGCATGGATGTGTGTGATGTCCTTAGGTTAGTTAGGTTTAAGTAGTTCTAAGTCTAGGGGACTGATGACATCAGATATTAAGTCCCATAGTGCTTAGAGCCATTTGAACCATTTTTTTGTCATCCGTGATCAAAACAGTGATCTGTGTAATTGTAACAGCATTATGTCGGAGCTAAGTGAATTCGAGCGTGAACAAACTGTTAGTACTCGTACACTGGGTGCATCCGTAACCAAGGGAGATGAAGTGTGTGGTGTCTCAGGAGACGCTGTGTCGATGATTGGTACCGCATATAGGGAAAGTGGAAAAACATTACCCGTTAAGTCGCTATGTGGACGAAATTGTGTGTTGTGTGAATGTGACAAACGGTCATTGAAGAGGGTTTTGACGAAGAATAAGTGGACAGCCGCTGCAAAAGTCAATGCAGAACTGAATGTCGCTTTCGCGAACTATGTTAGCACTAAAACAACAGGAAAGGAGTTCCAGAAGCGGACAATTTCGGGGCCAGCTGGAATTCCAAAGCCACACATCAATAATGCAAATGCCTGTAACGGGAAAAGGCGTTGCCGAAGGCATAAGACCTGGTTCAAAAAATGGCTCTGAGCACTATGGGACTCAACTGCTGAGGTCATTAGTCCCCTAGAACTTAGAACTAGTTAAACCTAACTAACCTAAGGACATCACACACATCCATGCCCGAGGCAGGATTCGAACCTGCGACCGTAGCGGTCTCGCGGTTCCAGACTGCAGCGCCAGAACCGCGCGGCCACTTCGGCCGGCCGTAAGACCTGGACTATGACATCTGGACTATGAAGGAACGGAAGACTAACATTTCGCCCGGTGAGTCTTGTGTTTCCAACTTCTGGCCGAGTTTATGTCCCATCAGTGAAATATGGCGATGATTCAATGATGATTTGGGCAGCCATATCGTAGTATTCCATGGCCCCCATGGTTACTCTGAAAGGTCACATTACTGTCAAGGATTATGTCAGCATTTTGGCTGATCACGTCCATCCCGTGTGAGAATGTTTGTTCCCCAATGATGATGCTGAGTTCGAAGACTACAGGGCCCCTGTTGGCACAGCTCGGATCGTCCAAAAGTGTGGGCAAAAGGATAAACTGTCGCATCTTTACTGGTCGCCACAGTCGTCAGATCTCAACTTTGGAGAGAATGGTGCGTGATCACAATCCACTTCAATCAGCGTTTGCTTCGAAAAGCATGCGGGGCCTGTATTTATCCGTTCCGAGACGACCGGAAGATGTTTCGAATGCCAACGGCTTTCCTACACACCATGCGGCTCGTTTGAGTTTTTCGTGTTCCCACATCTGGTCCACCCTCTGTAATCGCCCTGCATCAGTGTAATTGGATTCGAACTCATTCCAGCGTCCGTCTGCAGGACTAGCTAACAGCCAATACAAAACTTCCAACTGCTTTCTTGCAACCATACGAGGGGTATTCAGAAAATTAGATCCGATCTGTCACGAAATGGAAACCACAGGAAAATCAAAAATGTTTTATTTCCAACAGTCAGATACACTTTCCAGCTGCTTCTCTACATAGTCGACCCTTTTGAGTGTTACACAACTAGCTTGGCGTTGTACCAACTTTCCAATACCCTCATCACAGAAAGCAGCCGCTTGAGCTTTCCGCCAATTCTCTACATTTGTCTGCACTTCCTTCTCTGTGCCAAAATGTTGTCTTCGTAGCCAGTGCTTCATATGAGCAGAGACGAACATCAGAGGGAGCCAAGTTCAGGCTGTATGGAAGTTGACCAAAACCTTTCATCGGAAACACAGGCAGGGGCGTGCTCATTGCCCCTGCAGAGAGCGGCCGAGAATTGTCGTGCAGAACAAAATGCATGACAGGTACATTGTGTGGGGTTGTATGAAATCAGGCGCAACCTCTCAGCGGGCACCCATACCTGGCGGGAGACATATTTGCGTGCTCACTGTGTCCTCAGAACTAAAAATAGCCACGTGACACGATCGACAGACTAGAGACGCTACCCAACATACCCACACAAAGTTTCATCCGATCTTTACTATAGTTTCCATTTCGAGATCTGTCGGTTCTTAGTTTCCGAATAGCCCTCATACAATTCGTCAAAAGATAAAACGGGGTAGAAGTTCAATGATAGATGGGTAGATTTCCAGCATAATCAGAAACATTCGTAGTTTCCACCGAAATAAATTAATTAAATAATTCAATTACATTACACCAAGTTCATCTCATCGATTAAACACCATTATGAGGTAGCTGATATCACATCGCACGGGTGATCCATTGAAAATTTTGTTGACATGAGTCACAACAGGACAAGATTAGCAATGGAAGAGAGACATTTCAGTTTCCCTGTGACCGAATTGCGGAAGAACATTACGTTAGTTTCGGAACGTATTTCTGCGTGTACTCCCAGGGTGCACAAATGCCACTCAACAGCATTCTAGGGCACTTTGACGATAGGATCGGCGCTATAGTTCAGATCAATATACGGCCTAACTTTCTCCGGGTGGACAAAATGTATGAGAAAAATTCGTGGAAATCGTTCTGTAAGACATGAGTCACTCCTTACTTCCCTCGATATGCCAGTCACCTACAGACTTTTGCAAGAGCGTGAGCAATCCTCATGTGTTCCAGAGTGCCAAAAATCTTCTTAAAATTATGAAAATTACTTTTAAGGTAATAGATCTTTACTAATGGTTGTTGTCAAATGACATATTTCCGTTCGACTCTCTCTAATGTAGTCAACTCTGCCATTCGAATACTTTCGCGAGAATTTAGGTGAAAAATACTAACCAGCATGAGTTTTCTGAAATAATATAAGCTGGTTGTGAGCAACGGCTGCAGTTAAAGTATTTTTTTAATACAGACATATGGGCTGCAAAATCATAATACCGGTAATAAAGAGTTCACTTATGTCCCAATACAGAACTGAACTCTTAAAAGGCGAAGAAAACGCGAAAAAGGGAGTGTAAGGAACACAGCAAGTGCACGAATTACGTACTTGCCACTATATCTGAAACGGAACATGCTTGTTAGGATCGATAGTTTAGCAGATATTGATGTTGTATGTTACCTTTCTGTCGTGGTCAGTAGTGCAACACGTCGATCACTCATGTTACCAGACACCGCGAATTATGTTACTCCAATACCAGCGTTATTCACTAAGAAGGCACACCGCAGTTGATTCCCGCACATACCTGCAAAAAATTAAAACAGGAACAGTTAATGTAATGTTTTATATAAATTCCATAAGACTGCTACATGAGGAACGAAATACAGGTGCAAATGTGGAGGCTGTAAAAACAGGTAGCATCTGTAAGAAACATTGATGAGTAACTGAATCGCATGGAGAGGTAACACTACCGTTAAGACATTGGACTTCAGGTAATCCAGCTAACTTATGAACTTGATAATCATTTTCCGTACCCGATAGCGGAGTTACATAAACATTTCCGATAAACGTGAGGTAATTTTAATGAAACTGTGATATCACTATCATTTTAAAAATCGTGACACCCACGACATAACAGAGAAAAAATAATGTAGGAACTGAAGTGATAGTTGTTAATTAAACTGTCGAAAATCTTGAAGAATCAACACAAACAGGAGCAGGAAATACTGTCTGATTATCACAACCTTCTTGAAAAGTATGGCGAAAATTTTTTGTATATAATCATGGGAAAAAATCGTTACTACAATTGCAAATTTTATGTTGTCATTGAAGAAAATCGAAGCGCTTACCCACATAATTAAGTGGAAGTTAAAGAGTGTCAGTAGATGTTTATAGCATTGTCGATTGAATCAGTCAGTTTGGCATATACTGGGTCACAGTCTACTGATTATTTCTGTCAGAGCCGTTAACTGTCATACGGAAGACCCGGATTCGAGTCCCAGTGCTGCCAGGTACTTTTCTTTGCTGTCAAGACTGAAAAGGGGTGTTCTCAGCTTCGTGATGCCAATAAATTGAGGAGCTACCTGGCCGAGTAGTAGCGGCAGAGGTCACTAACATTGACAACGGTCGGGACAGCGGTATGCTGACAGCCGGCCCTACCAAACTGCGTCCAATGACGTCATTGGCACAGGATGACACGGTGGTCGAACGATACCTACGGGGTGCGCGCCAAGGCCGGTGGATGGATTTAAGTTCTTGTGTAGCCCTCCTAGCATTTTGGTGGGCTGCAAAGCACACCTTACTGTACAACGTCTCAGCCACTATCGCAAAACGCGCTCGTGTTTCTCGTCTGGTCCCAACCCGTACAGGTTGCTGATGAATATTCAAATGCCAGTTTAAATGTTATGGAAACCACTTCCCGATGCGAATGCCTGCGAACATACATATTTTTCAATCAAATGTATTCACAGTTGTGAATATGTACAACCATCGGCTGTATAATGAAACGACGACAGTGGAAATCCGTGCCGGATCAGGACTCGAACCCGGTGTTTCCTCTTCTCGCGAGCGGTCTCTCTACCATCTGGCTATCCGAGACGACTCACGGCCTGACCCAAACTCCCATATGTCGTAAAACACGTGTCTACAACTTGCACTCGTACGTCAAATTTGTATATTCCCGTACAGGGGAGACATTTTACTTAATAGTCTCTTGCCCGGTGTCGTCCGATAAATACGATATGGAGTCGTGCACGGATGGCCGAATGACAAGGCGACCGCTCGCGATAAGCGGGAAATCCGGGTTCGAGTCTCGATCCGGCACAAATTTTCACTGTCTCCAGTCCATTACACAGCTTATGGCTGTCCACATTCGCAACTGCACTGCCTGTTCCATCGGACACACGTGCACGTCCGAAGCAACAGTGCATGATAATTACGAACAACACGGGCATTGCAACATCATACATATTTTGTAGCTATTTGACTGTTTCAAAGATATTTTCTTCGATAGTACCAACTCCCTTCTAGTCAGATAATGACGGCAGTACTACAAGTTGTTCTCCACTCTCTTAGTATTGTTAGATTCTTCCTTCCTTCCTGCTCGATTTATGGGTGGCTGTCTGTTTTAACTACACTTACTATTTCTTACTAGAACCAACTAATGCTCATATTTTTAATAATATCCCACGTCTTCAGTGAACCTATGTAATCGATGTAAATAAATGTTGTGTACTGATATTCCGTTTGATGATGCGTGACTACAATAGCTTGATAATGATAATACATATTTGAGCGTTTAATAAATTTACATGCTTGGTTATTATCTTTTAAATGAAAATATATTTAAGACTTTTTTAACTCATTCCAGATCCATGAGAACTATTTCACATACGATCCATGAAAGGAGCATCAGCATATCTTTCTTTTGTAAATATGTGTAATTTATTCTTGTTTCATAACATGTTCCATATCCTTGAGGATCTCCTCACAGTAGATTTGGTAAGAAAAGTATATGTAATCTAAGAAACATACCGAATTTCTCGAGTAAAACTTTAAGAACGGGCTTGTAGATCACTACAGTCTACAACACTCTCCCACCGTCAGAGAATGAAAGTACTACACATAATGTGCGCTATTAATTTTTAGTATTTTCCTAGTTGGGTGACGACAGATGATGGCAAGAAATCAAGTGGTGGGGCGCAGTAAGATATGAAGTGCCGTAGCCAAGCCGAGTCTCACGCGAGAAAGACAACGCCGCGTATTGTTTAAACTGCCACAAACTTCCAGCTGGCAGATGAATGAAATTTGACACGGGCTAGAAATTAAACAGTACTACAACAGCCTCTCCATACTACGTTGGCTTAATGTGTGAGGTAAGTGAGTGGGTATGCATTCATTGCCTCTGAAGGAGGCCCTCCCCTTTCTGTGCGCCAGGAAGCGGTAGCAGGTAGCGCACGTAACCCAGAAGGCTCGCCCTAAGGACGGAAAGAATGCGGTTCCAAGGTCCTCCCAGCTGACAGGACGAAAGGTCGTGCGGAGAAAAGGTGCCTTGCGGTCGGCTCCGCGGCACGTGAAGGCCACGTGGCCAGAGGAATGTCGCCCAGCTCACTCCTCATTAAGGGCATTACCGCAGCAACCACATACACCCATGTGAGCTCCACCGTTACCCGTGTCACAACTAAGCGTCTTCGCAACGGATTCCTCCGCGTAGTTGCGCTCAGTAGAATATGCTTAATTTATGAAACACTGATTTTAGTTCTGTGAATATGAGTGCAAAACCAATTCTAATACGGCATCTCTATTGTAAAGGAGGACGTAACGGAGCAACGCTTCGTCAGCTCTGGTCTCAAGCTCCCAGCAGCAAGTGGAGTTACGGACAGAATCGAGAACCCTGTTCACGACAAACAAAGTATATATATATACATATATGACTGCTTCAGTATTCGCAGCGATTTTGTCTGATTGGCATACCGGTTCCGGACTGTACAGACCTCGAACGGAGACTTTTTCCATATATAGCCACCCGGGATTAGCCGAGCGGTTTAAGGCGCTGCAGTCATGGACTGTGCAGCTAGTCCCGGCGGGGGCTCGAGTCCTCCCTTGGGCATGGGTGTGTGTGTTTGTCCTTAGGATAATTTAGGTTAAGTAGTGTGTAAGCTTAGGGACTGATGACCTTAGCATTTAAGTCCCATAAGATTTCACACACATTTATATATATCTATATATATATATCGGTTCCAGACAATATATATATATATATATATATATATATATATATATATATATCGGTTCCGGACTGTACAGTCCTCGATTGGAGACTTTTCCCATATATATATATATATATATATATATATATATATATATATATATATATATATATATAAGTCTTCGTTCGAGGACTGTACAGTCCGGAACCGGTATGCCAATCAGACAAAATCGCCGCGAATACTGAGGCAGTCCTCTCACCTTCGAGCCAGGTTGGAGATATCCGTTTAGTTAAACATCCTGTCCTGCCGCGTGCAGAAGACCGCAACGCAATCGGCATACGGACCGGGCTGTCAAACATCAACACGGAGCGCGCCGAGTTATACGTGCTGGTGGACGCTCAAAAACGAAGCGACTTGTGCCTTACCGTGGTATACGCCATAGCAGCTCATCCGGTGGCAGTTGTCCATGTCTCGCTCGCATATCATACTATTTTCGAAATAAACGGACGTAAAGCTCCTATGATAGTTCTATTAAAGCGCACGTTTCCTACACTGTCCATACCCAGCCATGTTGTCCTGTCTGTAGTCTAAATAGACATGATATGTTGCAAAAACGAAATTACCATATCCAGTCAATATTCTGTTCAAAAATGGCTCTGAGCACTATGGGACTTAACTGCTGAGGTCATCAGTCCCCTAGAACTTAGAACTACTTAAACCTAACTAACCTAAGGACATCACACACATCCATGCCCGAGGCAGGATTCGAACCTGCGACCGTAGCAGTCGCGCGGTTCCAGACTGTAGCGCCTAGAACCGCTCGGCCACTCAGGCCGGCCAATATTCTGTCCGCCCCCGGTAACTGAGTGGTCAGTGTGACAGAATGTCAATCCTAAGGGCCCGGGTTCAATTCTCGGCTGGATCGGAGATTTTCTCCGCTCAGGGACTGCGTGCTGTGTTGTCCTAATCATCATCGTTTCATCCCCATCGACGAGCAAGTCGAAAGACTTGCACCAGGCGAACGGTCTACCCGACGGGAGGCCCTAGTCACGCGAAATTTACACTTAGTAATATTCTAAGGTCATTCTTACTTGATTACCATTCTATTCAGCAGCAGAATCTTCACAACATGTGAAGTACAAAACTTAAAAGAAGAAAGTACAAAACATCTTACTGCAGTTAGTGCAACCTGTCTTGTAGACCTAGCCAGTCGAACAAACTCGCTGCTCAGAAAGAGTGCACCAATATTTACGTAACATCGAATATTATAGAATATACTTTTATTAAACTACTAATCAAGTATCAGAAGCTATTACAAACGCGAAGGTTACTAAAAATATTTTTTGATTTATAGAGACGTGAACCAGCACTATATCACCCGATATCTTACACTTCTGCGACTCTGGTAATTGCGCTATACCGACCTTTACATATCTGACCATATTTGCATCTTAACGTCTTCGGAAAGCTTTAATCGTAGATATATTAACTGACAGCTTTAACAGTAGATATGTTATTATGTGACATTTAATTATGACAAATTGTACCAGTAACAGTGTACTTCTTAGGGATCGTTTATGTACCGGCGCCTTGAAACGGCATACTTTCACAATACACAAATTACGACGACTCTTTAATCACCACTTTGGCGTTGTTCGTCATTTTATTACAACAAGTCATACAATTAACACCGGTGTTCGAGAGGTCATCAATTTTCTGATGCTTAGAAACGACTTATATACACATAGTCTACAACTGAAAGCCAATATGGCGTCAATCGACTCTGGTAAGGAGGGACGGCGTGCATGTGACGTACGTGGCGTTCTTCTGTCTCATTGGTCAATGTTCAAACGGACGTTCAGAATATCTGTCATGCTAGATATTGCTCTGTACGTTCGTAAAGACTCGCCAACGTGCTTTTTGCACGCTGCGATGTCAGAAACACGGCATGCGCAACCTCAACGTCCGAACGCAGGGTCCGTATGCCGACGGCTTAACTGCCAGCTGCACATTTCTCGTCCGACGGGAATCGTCGACCTTTCAGGACTTTTTTAAGGAGCGAATGCATGATGATCACCTGGTGAGACATCAGGACTATAGGACGGGTGCTCCAGCATCTCCCATCAGTGTTGGCGTAACTTCTGCGTCACGACATTTGCGATATGGGGATGTGAGTTATCATGAAGCAGAAGTGCCCCATGGCATACTATTCCACTACGATGGTTGTCAACAGACTTTCTGCCGCGTACACATTCCTCGTTCACCGGCAGATGTCTACCGGTGTTTGTCCTTCGGCAGCCAAGAAAAGAGTAACAGCAAGTCAGTCCTGTTTGGAAGTATTTGGTAATAACGTCGGCATAGTTCACGTTTCCGCATTTACCCTCTCGCACGTCAGTAAGCGACAAATGCCGTACTAGTCCCTTGCATAACTGTCGGTACTTAAATACGTTTGCCTACTTATCGGTGCTTAGGCCGTGCGGTTCTAGGCGCTACAGTCTGGCGCCGTGTGACCGCTACGGCCGCAGGTTCGAATCCTGCCTCGGCATGGATGTGTGTGATGTCCTTAGCTTAGTTAGATTTAAGTAGTTCTAAGTTCTAGGGGACTGATGACCATAGAAGTTAAGTCCCATAGTGCTCAGAGCCATTTGATCCATTTGAACTTATCGGTGCTTATATACCCGTATCGGAGCCACACTACGTAGCATATACACCTTCAAACGGAAACTCTTTGATCACCCTTTAAATATAGGGTGTTACTCCTGACAGTCGCCAGGCGCAGTTTCGGCAGGTATTTGCAATTTCGGTTTTGCATCGTGTTGCTGGTGTCACCCGAACAAATACTGCTCATCATATCTTTCCTGTGACGCGCATTCTCAACGGAAAACGTCGATTTTTTTCTCGTTACTGACAAAATGATTCCTATTTTGGGATCGCTCTATCGAAGATGCACTCCGTCTTCAGGCCACAAGCGGCCCATCGGGACCATCCGACCGCCGTGTCATCCTCAACTGAGGATGCGGATAGGAGGGGCGTGCGGTCAGCACACCGCTCTCCCGGCCGTTATGATGGTATTCTTGACCGAAGCCGCTACTATTCGGTCGAGTAGCTCCCCAATTGGCATCACGAGGCTGAGTGCACCCCGAAAAACGGCAACAGCGCATGGCGGCTCGGAGGGTCACCCATCCAGGTGCCTGCCACGGCCGACAGCGCTTAACTTCGGTGATCTGACGGGAACCGGTGTATCCACTGTGGCAAGGCCGTTGCCGCTCTATCGAAGGGGCACGTAAAATTCCGCTTAAAGATCCTACTTTTTAAAATGGAAAACAAACCGACTCTTTCCGTCTACACTGGGCGTCGCATGAAAGGCATGATGAGCATTTTTTGGATGGGCTTACTCCAGCTACATACTGCAAAAATGAAACTGCGAATAGTTGGGCGAAGTATCGGAGAAAATGCGCCTGCTGTCTCTCAGGAACGATATGAGTGTGCATATTACACACGACAACGTTTACGATTAAAGCTACACACCTAGGGGCACTGTATGCTTCACTCAAGAAGTTTTCAGTTCTCGGATATGTACCTAAGCGTGCCTATATCAATAATGTGGGATTTCAAATCATGTGCTGTGTCTCTAAAGAAAATAATTTTATACAAGTGGAGCAAAGCTACATTGACTTCTAAAGTTAGTTCTTTGGACGTAATTTTACTTTCCGTACGAAATAAAAAGAAATAAATAATACTGTTTTGGACTCGCGTGTTTTCTTTGCCTTGCACTCTTTCTCATGTAATATAAGGAAACTATTATGTAAAAAAAATTACTTTATCACTTGTTACAGTCTCAGATAGTAGCCGCCACGGTAACTCAGCGTGTTCGGTGAGAGGATTAGCTACCCGCTGTAAAAAAAAAAAAAAAAAATAAAATAAAAAATAAAAAGTAAAATAAAAAAACTGAGTTAATGGGTCAACGACGAACTTAAACGGGTGTCTTACGACGTCCGACACGAGCAGATGCAACGAACGAAAACGAACAAAACGAGATTTGCCGGCACGGTAGCTCAGCGTGTTCGGTCAGAGAGCGGCGGGCCTCTGCAATAAAAAAAAAACTGAGTGAAAAGGTCAACAACGAACTTCAGCAGATGTCATGTGACGTCCGCTACGACAAAATACAACGAACCATAACGAACAAAATGCAAAAATAAATAAAGAAATAAAAAGGAGTGGCTGCCGTTGCTGCCTCTGGATCACGGGATCCCGGGTTCGATTCCCGGCGGGATTGGGGATTTTCTCTGCCCAGGGCCTGGGTGTTTGTGTTATCATCATCATTCGTGACAGTGGCTAGATTGGACTGAAAAAAAAATTGGACTGCGTAAAAATTTGGACTTTGTACGGGAGCTGATGACCGCGTAGTTTAGCGCCTCACAAACCAAACATCATCACATAGCAGCTTCGTATTGAATTGGCTGTCTTTCCGTTATTGGTCATAGCTACTATGATGCTCCGAAATTGTAAAACACACTGCACATAATTCGAAGAGTTTGCAGTGAAAAATGTAATCGCTGGGTACTGGGCACGTTTGGTTCGTATTAGATCATCGAATGGTGGTTTCGAAATGTAGCTAACCCATCGAAATTGTTTTTTTAAAGTTTGAAGAAGAGCCAGTATATTACTTTTACACAGTTCTTTTGATAAATTGCGACATTACTGTTTTGTATTTGTCGAGTATCCGGAGTAAGGGGCAGCTGAATCAAACCGAAGTGAATACACATCCGAGAACCGAGGATATTTACGAACACAATAAAAAATTGTCCTCCTCTGGATCTTGCGTCGTGTCGCTGCCGACACGAGTCGATGCGCAATGTTAAACGGGACTTCTTGTTCTCGCATGTAGTATTCGAATACTCGACGCCAGTTCTTGAGAACACCTCGGAACTGATATCTTTTCAGTCCTCGGTTCCCCGACTGCCATATGTTCCACATGCCAACACCTTCAGACGTTTATGGAGCAACGGCGACGCGGAGGTCAACATGCGTGGTACATCACATGCGTTGGCTCACATCGTTCTGATTACACAGTCAAGTAACTGTAGCCTGCGTTCTTCATTTCAATGCACGTCTCAGACAGACAGCGCCACATTTCAGCCTGGGAAGTACCGTACAGCAGCGCTGTGGCGTGGTCTAATCGACCTCTTTCGTCGAAGATCTAACCACAGGTCAATGAATCGTGAACACCAGCAGCTAGCTGGTCTTCTCCGTTACTTAGTGCTGTTCAGCAACATTTTTGTAGTATTTTATATGATTTGCAAATGTGTCATCTATGAAATTATGTAATACCATGAAGAGATCGATTCTACCGTTTTGTCAGTGTTAGATACATCCCATCATCTACGAGAATTTACATAGATATGAAACGAGTCAAGGTATATATTACCAGAAGAAAACGTCACAAACTAGTTCTGTACGTTGTATTTCAATGAACCATAATTAATTTGCTCTCTCCTATATGAAGCTACAAAGATTCTAAATGAGCCGCAAATCATCATGAAATGCTCTATTTTTGGAAGAAATGAAACAATACATCCGTTTCTGCAATTACACTAGGAGCTGTTGTCTATCTACTGCCTCTCGTTTCATATTTATCTAAATATACTAACAAGTCCTTTAGGAAAGCCTATCAACAAGCTGAAAGAACAGATTTATTTATAGTTATCGTTATTACGGTATGTGTTTCTCCATTCTGAAACCTATATGAACACGTAATCAACGACGCGAGGTCGGAGAACAGGTCATAAAATTCTAAGAACAAGATTTGACTATGAAACTTCAGAACGAAAGCAGCAGGAAATAAAAAAAAGGTAACAATACTGACGATGATGGTGGTGGTGATTACCATTGTTATTTATCCTTATTATCATCAGCATACAGCTTAAGAATTTAGTTCTGTTTAGGAAGTTTAATAATGAACTGGGAAAATGCAATGAGTTATTATCCATGGCCTGTTGTTCTTATGGTCTTCAGTCCTGAGACTGGTTTGATGCAGCTCTCCATGCTACTCTATCCTGTGCAAGCTTCTTCATCTCCCAGTACCTATTGCAGCATACATCCTTCTGAATCTGCTTAGTGTATTCATCTCTTGGCCTCCCTCTTCGATTTTTACCCTACACGCTGCCCTCCAATACTAAATTGGTGATCCCTCGATGTCCTACCAACCGATCCCTTCTTCTAGTCAAGATGTGCCACAAGCTCCTCTTCTCCCCAATTCTATTCAATACCTCCTCATTAGTTATGTGGTCTACCCGTCTAATCTTCAGCATTCTTCTGTAGCACCACATTTCGAAAGTTTCTATTCTCTTCTTGTCTAAGCTATTTATCGTCCATGTTTCACTTCCATACATGGCTACACTCCATACAAATACTTTCAGAAACGACTTCCTGACACTTAAATCAATACTCGATGTTAACAAATTTCTCTTCTTTGGAAACGATTTCCTTGCCATTGCCAGTCTACATTTTATATCCTCTCTACTTCGACCATCATCAGTTATTTTAGTCCCCAAATAGCAAAACTCCTTTACTGCTTTTAAGTGTCTCATTTCCTAATCTAATTCCCGCAGCATCACCCGACTTAATTCGACTACATTCCATTATCCTCGTTATCCATGGCCTATCAGTAGTAAATACCCGGCATTCACCAGGAATGACTTGGGAAAACTATGGGAAACCAACATCAAAACTTTTATTCTTAGTCCATTCTCCCACCACTCTAAGAGGACTGCTGAATTATCTCTAATAATTTTACTTCATTTCACAACATTTAAGACAGACTATGTCATTAATCAGTGCTGAGAGAAAATATGTAGACCTGTTACATATTAATTGAAACTGAAATCGCTGTCTGTTTTGTTATGAACCTAGGTCGAACTGCGGAAAACTATTAGAAATATTGTCGCCTCATTAACAGTAATGACCAATGAAATAAAACGCCTTATTGGATGGCTAGGAGGAAGAGGTACTACGAATTCCAACTACACTGTTCAATGTTTACGAGTGTATAAAAATACAATTCTCAAAAGCGTTTGTCGTCTACAGAGTGCCCTAAAACTGAAATAAAACTTAGTTCTTTTAAAAAAAATCTTTTACCGTTTCATGAAGCAACAATCACATGGAAGCCCTCCGTTTCATTCGCCTAGGTTGGATTGCACAGCCCACACATACGAGGGTCGTTCAACAAGTAATGCCGCACATTTTTTTTCTTAGAACACATTTATTGTTAAGGATGAGAATTTGGTGACAATATATATCAATATGACTTGTCTATATCCTATTTTTCCACATAGTCTCTATCACGTTCTTTGCCCGTACGCCAACATTGTGGAAGAGCACGTATTCCCTGTTGGTAAAAGCTCTTGTGCTGTAGGCGTAGCCATGTTCTCACTGCATGGCTGACACTCTCGTCATCTTCAAAGTGTGTCCCTCGTACAGAATCTTTAAGCGGCCCAAAGAGAGGGAAGTCAGAGAGTGTCAGGTCTGGACTGTAGGGTGGTTGAGGCAATGATGTTCAACACAATCTGTCGATGTCTTCCCGGGTTCTCAGACTTGTGTGTGGCCGACCATTATCGTGTTGGAGCAAGATTTATACTGGATTTTTGTCGGATAGAACACGTTCAGTTTATTCATAGTCTTCACGTATGCCTCTGAATTGATGGTTGGCCCTCTTGGCATCACATCCACAAGAATGACGCCATCACAATCCCAGAAGACCGTCACCATGACTTTTCCGGCAGACGGGTTGTCTTGAATTTGTTCTTTTGTGGTGAATGAAGATGATGCCATTCCATGGACTGCCTTTCTGTTTCCGGTGCAAGGTGGTGCACTCAGCTTTCGTCCCCCGTAACGATCCGTGACAGAAAGGCCTCTCCGTCGGTCTCAAAACGCTCCAGCAGTTGAGATTAAATGGCTTTTCTTTGAATCTTGTGGTCCGCTGTGAGCGTTCGTGGAACCCATCGTGATCACCTCTTTGAATATCCGAGAGTCTCGATCATTGCAGACGCACTTCCAATGCTGACCGACAACTGTGGAGCCAATTGTGGAGTTGTGATGCGCCGGTCTGTACGAATAATGGCGTCCGCACGATTCGGCATGTCTGGAGCAGTGGCTGTGACAGGACGTCCCGAGCGTGGCTAATCGTGGAGCTCTGTTTCTGCATTTCCTGAGGCTGTAACTCTATTTACTCATCGCCCAACTGTACTTATAGCAACTGCAGCATCGCCATATACTGCACGAAAACGTTTATGGACGTTCACCACGGTTTTTGTTTCTGCACACAAGAATTCAATAACAGCACGCTGCTTGTAACGCGAGTCGTATGTAGACACCATTTTGACGGTGTACTGCGGCTCTTCAGTCTACCAGAACTGTTCGAAACCTCAACGGCGCACAGAACAAACATCAAATGTGAAGCACCAACAGGGACGTTTGTCTATATATACGTGGGCAACTATTTATTGACAACCGATGCAAAAGAGTTACATGTTTGCACCTGCTACTTTCCTTCAAAGTAGTCACCAGCGTTGTGTAGAACCCATTGCCAGCGATGTGGAAGGCATAGTACACCGTTAGCAGAGCCTGTTCTGTTGATGGTGCGAATGGAGCGGTCTACTGCCTCTCGAATCTGTGGAACAGTTCTGAAGCAGTTCTGAAGCGAATGCCAGAAGTAGTTACTTCATCTTCGGAATCAAATCAAAGTCCAAGGACTGAAGTCCGGGGAGTACGGTGGGTGGTACAGTACTTCCCAGTCCCATCGACCGAACAGAGCAGCCATAGCGTGCGCGGTATGCGCCCGCGCATTGTCGTGCAAAATGATGGGTGTGTTGCGCAGAAAGTGTGGCCGCTTCTTTCGCAAAGCTGGTCGCAGATGATGCTCCATAAACGAACAGTAGTACTGTGCATTGACGGTCTGCCGTGGAGGAACGTAATGCGTTAGGATAACACCATCACAGTCGTACACGAGAATCACCATAACTTTACTCCGCTCCTTTCGCACCAGCAACAGAACAGGCTCTGCTAACGGTATACTACGCCTTCAGTATCGTTGGCAACGGGTTTTACACGACGCTGGTGACTACTTTGGAGGACAGTAACAGGTGCTAACATGTAACTCTTCTGTATCAGTTGTGAATAAATAGTTGCCACTATTTAAGTACCAACCCTAGTACATTAATGGTTTTTTAAAAAATGTGAGCCATTACTTATTGAACGATCCTCGTAATAAAGAAATCCGCCATGTGGTCCTTCATCGCGCAGTATTTTTCTATTTCCGAAAGCTAAAATGTGTGAATTGTCACCGGAGACTTCAACGAGCAATTAGAAGCCGAACTTCTAACAGTTCCTCCTCCATCGAGGTTCTGCAGTGGTTTTTTTTTTTTTATCAATTCAGCATTTACATATTTCAGTACCTGTTATTTTTGCGTGCGTCCGACAATATCGCGAAGTAGAAACTCTAGCGTGGTATTCTGCGAAAAACTTTAGGAAGAACGAATAATGTCAGACTTCATACCAACATTTTGCTGCTTACCATGATCATCTGGTGTCTGGAGTACCGGCTTTAATGCTCCGAGTGAGGGCATGTGGGAACATTCTCTGAGAGCCACTGGTATTCACCACGAGGCCACGACGTTACGTATCGTGTACGGCGGAGGTCGTGTAACAGTCCCGCACGGCACGCTCCCGATGGTGACTCCTGGCACGGGCGACCCAGTTGCCCTGTTGGCGACCGCCGGCCTCCGACGTGCCCGGAATGTGTGCGGCCGGGTCGCTGGCCATCGCCGCAGCGCAGGCGGCTTGCGTAACGGGAGCCGCTCTTCGCACGCGTGGGTGAGACTCAGCCCTGGCAGCGGCCGCCACTGGCGAAACGCGCCGACACTTGCTCTGCGCTCACGAAGCGGGGACGTGTCCCGCCACGGTTATCAGCCGATAAGGCAGTTTCACCCGCGCACTTACTAGTGCGCAAGCAACGTCCGTAGACCGCACATCATAAGCGACATTGCAGCAATCGATGCAATCGGTCGTGCTTCGGTAGCTCAGCTGGTAGAGCACTTGCCCGCGAAAGGCAAAGGTCCCGAGTTCGTCTCGGTCCGGCACACAGTTTTAATCTGCCAGAAAGTTTCATATCAGCGCACACTCCGCTGTAGAGGGAATGTTTCATTCTAGAAACATATCCCAGGCTGTGGCTAAGCCACGTCTCCGCAATATCCTTTCTTTCAGGAGTGCTACTTCTGCAAGGTTCGCAGGAGAGCTTCTGTAAAGTTTGGAAGGTAGGAGACAAGGTAGTGGCAGAAGTAAAGCTGTGAGGACAGGGTGTGAGTCGTGCTTGGGTAGCTCAGTTGGTAGAGCACTTGCCCGCGAAAGGCAAAGCTCCCGAGTTCGAGTCTCGTTCCGGCACACAGTTTTAATCTGCCAGGAAGTTTCATATCAGCGCACACTCCGCTGCACAGTGTAAATCTCATTCTGGAAACATCTCCCAGGCTGTGGCTAAGTCATGTCTCCGCAATATCCTTTCTTTCAGGAGTGCTAGTCCTGCAAGGTTCGCAGGAGAGCTTCTGTTAAGTTTGCAAGGTAGCAGACAAGGTACTGGTGGAAGTAAAGCTGTGAGGACGGGGCGTGAGTCGTGCTTGGGTATCTCAGTTGGTAGAGCACTTGCCGGCGAAAGGTAAAGGTCCCGAGTTCGAGTCTCGGTCCGGCACACAGTTTTAATCTGCCAGAAAAGTCTCATAACAGCGCACACTCCGCTGCAGAGTGGAATTCTCATTCAGGGAACATCCCCCAGGCTGTGGATAAGCCATGTCTCCGCAGTTTCCTTTCTTCCAGGAGTGCTAGTTCTGCAAGGTTCGCAGAAGAGCTTTTGTGAAGTTTGGATGGTAGCAGACGAGGTACTGGCGGAAGTAAAACTGTCAGGACGGGGCGTGAGTCGTGCTTGGGTAGCTCAGTTGGTAGACCACTTGCCCGCGAAAGGCAAAGGTCCCGAGTTCAAGTCTCGGTCCGGAACACATTTTTAATCTGCCAGCAAAGTTTCATAACAGCGCGCACTCCGCTGTAGAGTGAAAATCTCATTCTGGACTGTCATTAGTTTGCGTTACTGAAGTATCGAAAAACCAAATTACAGCATAACGCTATTAGGAAACTTAGAAAATGGTTCAAATGGCTCTGAGCACTATGGGACTTAACTTCTGAGGTCACCAGTCGCCTAGAACTTAGAACTAATTAAACCTAACTAACCTAAGGACATCACACACATCCATGCCCGAGGCAAGGAAACTTAGATCTGCCTTTGTTGCTCATATATATGAACTTTGTCTAATATACAACAAGCAAAATTAGTTCTTTTTGCGGATGACACTAGTATTAATCAATCCAAGCATACAGACAGCAACAGAAGAAATGGTAAACTATATTTTTAAAGTTTCACTGATTGGCTTTCTGCGAATGGCTTCACACTCCGTTTTAAAAGTACGCAACATATTCAGTTTTGCAATCTAGAGGTACTACACAAATGATAAGTGTAACACGCGGTGAAGAAATAGTAAATAGGGTAGAAACTTCAAAACTTTTAGGTGTCAACGCTGATGAGACTTTAAATTGGGGAAAGCAGCTTTTGAAATCTTAAAACAACTTAGTTCAGCCATATCTGAATCATTGCAAATCTTGGGGAGAGACAAATCAATAAGGTGCCATACTTTGCAAAAAAAAAAATGGTTCAAATGGCTCTGAGCACTATGGGACTCAACTGCTGTGGTCGTAAGTCCCCTAGAACTTAGAACTACTTAAACCTAACTAACCTAAGGACAGCACACACATCCATGCCCGAGGCAGGATTCGAACCTGCGACCGTAGCGGTCGTGCGGTTCCAGACTGTAGCGCCTTTAACCGCTCGGCCACTCCGGCCGGCACATACTTTGCATATTTTCATTCCATAATATCATATGGTATAATGTTCCGGGATAACTCATCTTTACGAAAGCAAGTAAACACTGCTCAAAAACGTACTGTAACAATAATATGTGATGTTCACCCACGATCATCTTGTAGTCATTTGTTTAACGAGTTGGGCATTTCGACTGCTGCTTCACAGTATAGTTTTTCCCTCATGAAGTTATAAATAATCCATTACAATTCAAAAGGAACAATGATGTACATAATTACAAGACCAGAAGGAAAAATGACATTCATTACTCCACATTACGGTTGTCTTTAGTACAAAAATGGGTGTAACAAGCTGAAATTAAAAGTTCTGATCACCTGTGACAGACAACAGAGTAAATCTGAATGGAAACTGCAAAGATTTTTTTCATGACAACTCCTTCTATTCCGTAGAAAATGGAAATGATCGTTTGGCGTCATTGGCCGGGAGGCCCCTTGCGGGGCAGGTCCGGCCGCCCTGGTGAAGGTCTTATTACATTCTACGCCACACTGGGCGAGCTGCGCGAAGACAACATAACACCCAGTCCCTGAACGGAGAAAATCCCCGACTCAGCAGGAATCGAACGCGGGCCCGTATGACGGCAATCCGTCACGCTGACCACTCAGCTATGGGGGCGGACTATTCCGTAGAAGAATTTCTGTTATTGTAATGCGTAAAAGGCGGTGGGTAGGAATTGCTGTCTCACATCTGAATATGACAAAATATCTTACAAATGCTCAGCACACAGCCATATTAACAAATTAGTCTACTAACTGATTAAATGATAGTTTAAGCTTGTCAACTTAGGTACGGAAACGGAATAGAAACATCTGTTTATGGGGGACTCCCACGGTTCTTCTCTTCTATGTACCACAGTATCGGCGAGGATCACCAATGATCACTTGGCTTCCCGTGTTCTCAAATACAGGGTATCCCAAACCTATAGTGTCAACATTACAAAACCGGTAGACGTGGCTAAACTCATTATTTTGATATTCATCATTTGGATTTGCTACTCTTGCAGTGGCCGTCTTTGCAGATAACATTACTTAACGTAAGGTTCGCTTGCTATGCAAAACATTGTTTTTGTCGTTTAGGATCTATGTAAAAAAACACTGATTTTCATAACAGGCGGACCTTACGTCCAATACTGATTATTTTTAGATATACAACATAAAACCAATAATCAAACAATTGCAATAAATGTATGGAGACTTATTACTGTAAGGATAATAATATGAATTTGTACGAAATATTGCGAACGGGTACGGTGGAAGGCGAATGAAAGGCCGAATTTTGTTGGGAATATTCTAGGAAAGCGTAAGTACATCTGTCAATGAAACAGTAAAAAATGAGCTGCTGTGACTAATTCTAGAGTACTTCACATCAGTAGGCATGAGAAAAGACCTCGGAGGAATTCACAGACGAGCAGCTAGGATCGTAAAAGCTCGTTATTGCCCATACGAAAGTATAAATAATAAACAGACAAATATGACTTTTTTCACACGGTGTTTGTTTATTTATTGTAATAAAGAGATCACGGTCCCTGACGTCCATTATGAAAGTGTAAATGCAATGCTGAATATACTCAAACATAAGTCCTCAGAAGAATAGTGATGTTGGATTCGCGAACGCTTGCTGGATATGTTTGGAGAGGTGGTATTTGAGGTAGCACATGGAACAGCTCTAATGCCTGTATCGAATATCTCCCGTACGTGCAATGGGAATAAGCTAATAGAGATTAGATCGCTTATAGCGCTCGTTTTTTTCCTCGCCGGATGTGAGAATGGAGTATGAGTTTCTGCCGTACTCCATTCTCACATCGAGCGAGGAAAAAATATTGGTAAGAAATACCCTCCGCCACGCACCAGACAATGGCGGGAAGAGTAATTATGCAGATGTTGAAAATGATAAAAACCAGTCAATTATAAGGAACGTGTCATTTTACGTCAAATTTTGACTGCGCCACATCATAATCATTTATTTATTTAGCAGAATAAAGTGCTAAGATCACGACTGGATTATACGCGGAGTCTTTGCGTCTGGTTCAAAAATGGCTCTAAGCACTATGGGACTTAAATTCTGAGGTCATCAGTCCCCTAGACATTCTGGACGATTCGAGCGAATGATTTGGCCGCTCAATCGCCCGACATGAAAGTGGTTCAAATGGCTCTAAGCACTATGGGAGTTAACGTCATCAGTACCCTACTTAGAACTACTTAAACCTAACTAACCTAAGGACATCACACACATCCATGCTGGAGGCAGGATTCGAACCTGCGACCTGCTACGCAACAGCGCGGTTCCGGACTGAAGCGCCTAGAACGCTCGGCCACAGCGGCCGGCTTGCATTTGGAATCTAGTTCACCGCTGTTCAGTAACTAACCACCCTGCAAAGCGTAGCACCTAGTTAAGTCCAGACACGGCTGAAAGAGGTTCACCGGCGGAGCATCAGGATTCCTCAGCTGACGTCGCACAGCGGACGCCTATCGGCAGATCGAGTAACCGCAATCAGAGGCGGCGCTCGCATCGGGAAGTGAGTCGCGAACGCGCAGCCGCAGAATCGCTAATAGGGGCGGGGGGCATCGGCGTGGGTCTCTTTAGAGCTGCCAACGCGGATGTGTGCCACTTAGCACCTGCTCTCACGCTGACACGATGCGCCCGCTGCGGGGCCGGCCAAACTGGGTCTCGTCTTGTGTAGGCCGGCAGTGGCCAAATTCCAATGGCACACACACCTGAAAATCTATGGGGCTACTCGTAGGGGCCCCTGTCGCCGCTTGGGATTAGCCGAGCGGTCTCAGGCGCTGCAATCGTGGACTGTGCGGCTGATCCCGGCGGAGGCTCGAATCCTCCCTCGGGCATGGGTGTGTGTCCTTAGGATAATTTAGGTTAAGTAGTGTGTAAGGTTAGGGACTGATGACCTTAGTAGTTAAGTCCCATAAGATTTCACACACATTTGAACATTTTTTGAGCCCCTGTCAACATTTCCGTGACGCACATTTTACTCTACAATTCCCACGTAAGTATTTGGCGCAGGGTTCATATTACTGCATTCAGTCCTCGGCTGTTCCACTATCGAATGGCGTGTGGGGAAAATCTTTCCAGCATTCAGACTACTTCTCGGCTGTTCCACTATTGAATGGCGTGTGGGGAAAATATTTCCATGTGAGCTCTGATCTATTTTATTGGGATGGTCTTTCCTCTCTGCACAGGTAGATGTCAACAAAATATTTTGTCATTAGGGGGAGAAACTTGGTGTATACATATTTTTCAGTTTAGTAACATATCCTGATCCTGGTCGTCTCGCACAAATCATTGCAACGTATTTGGCTAACAGTATATACAAACTGAAAACAGTATTTCAAGCTTTGCGACTTGTGTTAGAATAGTTGCTACAGCCCTTATAAATCTCCTTTTATCCTGTGTAATTCTAGGCATTGCTTTGGCAGATCCAAAGAAAGTTGATGTATACATATTTTTGGGTTTACTAACATATCCTGAGCCGATACCTTGTTTCTCAAGGGCTCTCTTATACAAATTTTGTTGAGCCAAAAACTTGGGCAATATCTGTGAATGTTACTAAACCGACTACAGTTCCAGATATAGCGGAGAAGTTCGTTTCCTTATCACTCGTTGAAGTCACCAATAACAAAGTGCTGCCATGGAAACTTTAATGACAACTACGTGCTACTTTTTGTTTCGTGTATCGTGTTTCTGTAAATAGTCACACATGTTTTGTCTTCGTAAAGGGAAGACATTATGGACAAGCGAAAAACGCACCACGGATTTCTTCCCTATGTGTGTGCTCAGTCTGCACAGACGTGAAATATTGTCTCCGCATGTATACATAATTTGAAATTAGCTTCTTGCCGATGAACTCCTCGTTCAAGTCCAGCTGGGCTTCCTCCATTTCTTAAGAGCATTCTGTGGTGTCAACGCCAGACACCACGCTTGCTAGGTGGTAGCTTAAATCGGCCGCGGTCCATTTAGTACATGTCGGACCCGCGTGTCGCCACTGTGTGATCGCAGACCGAGCGCCACCACAAGGCAGGTCTCGAGATACGGAATAGCACTCGCCCCAGTTGTACGACGACTTTGCTAGCGACTACACTGACGAAGCCTTTCTCTCATTTGCCGAGAGACTGTTAGAATAGCCTTCAGCTAAGTCTATGGCTACGACCTAACAAGTCGCCATTAACCGTATCTGAAGATAGTCTTATTTGTATTATCAAGAGCGATGTACCACAAGGATCGAATAAAGTTAAGTATTCGAGGAGCTGCATACTTTTCTTATTAGCATTCACTAATTATCCTGTTCCAGAATTCACGTCCGTCTGCGTTAGATAGCGTGCATTTTAGGCTTCCTCTATCTACAAGGTGTTGGCACATTTACCAACACATCATATTCCATTACATTTACCTACTTTTAAGGTGAGCTGCTACCCAATATATTTACTCAGAAACGCTGAACCATTTTAGTCTGGTAAACGGAAGCAGTCTTTTGCATCCACAGTTTGGCAGGCGTATGTCAGAAGGAGGTGCGTATATACTGTTTTGGAGAAGCAAAGAAAGGGTGCGGCGAGGAAAGCGCCCTTGACCCGGCTCCGCAGTTGGGAAAGTATCGGGCGATACGTCCGCGTTCCGCTCTGGATGCCGCTGCGGTATTGTAATCCCTCAGCTGGAGCTGGGAGGCGGGATGTCGGAGCGACTGTGTATGGCGGCTGCTGCTGTTGCTGCTACAGGTGTCGGCACGTGCTGGTCTCGCTACACCAACATGTCCAGCACGACACCAACACGTCTTAAACACTGTTAATCAAGAATGAGATTTTCACTCTGCATCGGAGTGTGCGCTAATATGAAACTTCCTGGCAGATTAAAACTGTGTGCCCGACCGAAACTCGAACTCGGGACCTTTGCTTATCGCTGGCAAGTGGTCTACCATCTGAGCTACCGAAGCACGACTCACGCCCGGTCCTCACAGGCAAAGGTCCCGAGTTCGAGTCTCGGTCGGGCACACAGTTTTAATCTGCCAGGCAGTTTCACTGTTAATCAAGTCATACAAAAGTCTAAATGCCTCTGAGCACTCTGGGACTTAACATCTGAGGTCATCAGTCCCCTACAACGTTGAACTACTTAAACCTAGCTAAGGACATCACACACATCCATGCCCGAGGCAGGATTCGAACCTGCGACAGTAGCGGTCGCGCGGTTCCAGGCTGAAGCGCCTAGAACCGCTCGGCCACAGCGGCCGGCCATACAAATTCTATGGACATTTGGAAGAAGAAGGTTTACAAAGAGTTGCACTAACGTAATGCTGCGTTTGCTCGCGGCATGAATTTACGAAATTCGCGAGTTGCTTTGGTTCTGAGTCGACTCAGGTATCAGGAATAGTATTGCAGATAGTGCTGGGTACCCGGCCGCGAGCGCGCTTTGTCACGGTCCGCGCAGCTCCCCCCATCGGAGGTTCGAGTCCTCATTCGGGCATGAGTGTAAGTGTTGTCCTTAGCGTAAGTTAGATTAAGTAGTGTGTAAGCTTAGGGACCGATGACCTCAGCAGTTTGATCCCAAAAGACCCTACCACAATTTTCCAATTTCCGGCCGCGAGCACTTGGTGACTAGGGCAGTCCATCGAAGTATCATGCATAAAAATGGAACACAGACAGCGCCTTCAAAACTGACCTACCAATAATCATGCCGCAAAATAAAGGAAATGGTGAATGGAAAGCTGTACTTGTTGCCTGTCTTTGATAAATGTATTGAAAGTCCAGTGGTCATCAATCAAGTCAGTGTGAATACCGCTATGCTTTACTACGCATTGACTGTAAAGAGTTAGGCAAATAAAAGTGGCGCGGACGAGTGGATACGATTGGATGTGAATTTATGCATGAAACCACGCCCCGCGTCGCACACACCTGTACGCCCGTCACGTGATCCACACGGGTTCAGAGCGTAGTGAGGCAGTGAAGTGTATTAAGGACATGCTGCCTGAAAATAACGTGCATAATACTGAGGACAAGGGCTGCCCCTATCTTCTGGCACTCTGACCGAAAATCTTCCTGGGGCCCGCGAACGGGCTCATCCAGGCAGTTACATGAGGACCTGTCGTTTGAGATGGAACATCTCAGTGCTACAGCTTCCATTACTGGACCATTGTACATGATGTGGCCGTAGTGCAAATTAGTCCAGATCTCTCCTGTCTGAGTGTGACGACAGAACAGACGGGCAACATCGAGACTCGAAGCTGGGACTCCACCACCCATCACTGACTGGGACACACTCACCCAGGAGACTCGCAATTTGTGCGATACTCTTTCGGCAAGGAATGCTGCGTTCCAGGAGTTACAAAAGATCACATCCTACATAAACCCGATAATTCACCTGAAGATTGTACGTAAGACACCCGTTGATATGTTATTTCCAGACGACGATGCCATTTTGCCAATGCTGGAAAAGATTGCATTGCTGAAATTCTCTGAAAATCCCTCCAGTCTAATGATCAACTAATATTTCACCGTTTCTTTTCCGCATAATCTCTTGACTGACATCCACAGTAAACCTCAAACACCTATCGCTTTTGGAAATACCGGGTGATCAAAAAGTCAGTATAAATTTGAAAACTTAATAAACAACGAAATAATGTAGGTAGAGAGATAAAAACTGACGCACATGCTTGGAATGACATGGGGTTTTATTAGAACCAAAAAACAAAAAATTTCTAGACGTTTGAAAGATCTCTTGCAAGCGTCGTTTGGAGATGATCGTGTGCTCAGCAGCCACTTTCGTCATGCTTGGCCTCCAAGGTCCCCAGACCTCAGACCATTATTGGCTTTGGGGTTACCTGTAGTCGCAAGTGTATCGTGATCGACCGACATCTCTAGGGATGCTGAAAGACAACATCCGACGCCAATCCCTCACCATAACTCCGGACGTGATTTATAGTGCTGTTGACAACATTATTCATCGACTACAGCTATTGTTGAGGAATGATGGTGGACATTTTGAGCGTTTCCTGTAAAGAACATCATCATTGCTTTGTCTTACTTTGTTATGCTAATTATTGCTATTCTGATCAGATGGAGCGCCATCTGTCGGACATTTTGTGAACTTTTGTATTTTTTGGTTCTAATAAAACCCCATGTTATTCCAAGCATGTGTGTCAATTTGTACCTCTCTATCTACATTATTCCATGATTTATTCAGTTTTCAAATTTGTACTGACTTTTTGATCACCCGGTATATAAAGGTATCAAATCGCTGACCATACAATATCCGTGCTGCAGACAGTGCGTTGACTATACCATTTTGATGGTCAAAAAGTCGTTTTCTTCGTGCGGAATAGCCACTGTGCGCCACGCTACAGCAAATAGGCAGAGAAATCGTGAGTGATGACGGCTTACGTACATGAAAGATCCTCTAGGGACGTTCGCAACCTGGCGGTGCTTCCCAGTACCGGGTAGACTCATTGCCGACGGAGAAGGATAACACAGATGCGAGCGAGCGGCCCAAACACGTCATTACGGCAGCCAAAATCACCCTTTCACGTGATCATTACGAAACGCGGCCTGGTCGCGCGGCTCTCTCTGGAGATGGCACTACCAGCTTCTCAACCGGTTCGTGTCGACAGAACGCCGAAAGCCTCACGGAGTATACAGCACACGGTGTCTTGCTCTTAGCAGATCACTGCGAGAACTAAAAAGTAAATTAAAAATTATTTAATAAAAGAGAAAATTAGAAAATGAAAAGATCAATGCTCCGCCTGATGTGCCACCGGGACCGACCAAGGACCGTGTCATTCTCTGCCGATGACGTCATTGGGTGCGGTATGGAAGGGCGTAAGGGTCTCCCGTTGTCGACTATCTTGACCTCGGAGCCGCTAGTTCTTGAGTCTAGTAGCTCTTCCATTAGCCTCACGAGGCTGAGTGCACCCCCTACCAGTCCTCACATCAATCACAAATCCCTGGGAGTGCTGGGAATCGATCCCGGATATTCCGCATAGTAACTCAGACATGCTGGCCGCTGAGGTACAGAGGCGGACCTAAAAATACAGGCACGTTTAACCTTCGTACATCCATAATTGAAATGGAGGACAGTGGGACGTCAGCTGGTATAATTTATATTAAAAATGAAGGAATTCCTCCAGCTGTATTTACGGTGACACCTTAAATACAACTGGAGGAATTTCTTCATTTTTAATATAAAATACAGGGGAGATCAGAACGAGAGAACAACATCGAAATACCTATGTGTAGTGACCCAGGAGGTTTGGAACTTGGGTGAACCTTCAAATGGTTCAAATGGCTCTGAGCACTATGGGACTTAACTTCTGTGGTCATCAGTCCCCTAGAACTTAGAACTACTTAAACCTAACTAACCTAAGGACATCACATACATCCATGCCCGAAGCAGGATTCGAACCTGCGACCGTAGCGGTCACGTGGTTCCAGACTGAAGCGCCTTTAACCGCACGGCCACACCGGCCGGCGGTGAACCTTCTCCAGGTTCCAGAGCACCATCAACTCCAACAGTAAATGAATGTGGAGTTCCTCGTAGACGTCACAAAGCACAAAGAGTATTAGCTTATATCCGGTTTCAGAGCAAATCGGTACACGCCAAACAGAAATGGCGGACGTATGAAGCATGGAAAAAAGAGTGGCAGGGAATAGGGCGACACAGAGACCACTAAAGGCCCGGGAGGCCGCTGTTGCACTAGATGCAGCGCCTCTTAGCTTGAAACTTCCTGGCAGATTGGAACTGTGTGCCGGACCGAGACTCGAACTCGGGACCTTTGCCTTTCGCGGGCAAGTGCTCTACCGACTGACCTACTCAAGCACGACTCACGATCCGTCCTCATAGCTTTACTTCTGCCAGTACCTTGTCTCCTACCTTCCAAACTTCGCAGAAGCTCTCCTGCACTTGCCCCCGAAAGGCAATATTTACAGTAAGTACTTGTGACCTTATTTTAGTATGAACGGTAGTCATAAAGTTTTAATTCTTACCTCGAAAAAAATAAAGTTTTGAAATTATTTTTTGTTTGTGTGCAGATGTATGTTTGCTGTCCTTGGTACACACTGGACTCAGCACGCCACAAAAAAGCAGAGCGCAGTAACAAGAGCAAGAACTGAACAGCTCAGCCCATTGATGAATTGAAATATCCTGCAGTAGTTTTTTTGTTTTTGTTTTTTTTTCTGAAGGAGAAAAGCGGAGCGGGTGTGTACCTCAAGAATGCACCATAATACAGCACCTCCTCTTTAGTCAAAGAACCAACCATTATCTGGCAAGATGATGCCGAGTGCCTTCTAGAACTACCACAGCATGGTGCCAACAAGTTGTGCTCGTAGGGGACAAACCGTCACAGCATCAAACTGCCCAAATATCCTGACGTGGCTACGAGAGGCTACCAAGGTGAAGTGTCCCTAGAAGCTGTCTAAGGTGTACCCCCCCCCCTTTTCAATGACATCACACCAGCGCCGTATCATCTGGCGAACGATTCCCCTCCCCCCTCCAAAAAAATGTTCAAATGTGTGCGAAATCTTATGGGACTGCTAAGGTCATCAGCCCTAAGCTTACACACTACGTAACCTAAATTATCCTAAGGACAAACACAAACACCCCTGCCCGAGGGAGGACTCGAACCTCCGCCAGGACCAGCCGCACGGTCCACGACTGCAGCGCCTTAGACCGCTGGACTAAACTCCTGCCCCCCCCCCCCCCCCCGCCCTTCTTCTTTTCCGTCGTACACTTTCATCCGTATCAGTTTTCGCTATTAATTGATTTACGCGCTGTATACAAACCTTGTACTTGGGCACCTCTCTCAGCCTGACACCATAAGCGGCCGGTACTAACTGTGATACGTCCTGTACAGAAATGCCGGCCGGCGTGGCCGAGCGGTTCTAGGCGCTACAGTCTGGAACCGCGCGACCGCTACAGTCGCAGGTTCTAATCCTGCCTCGGGCATGGATGTGTGTGATGTCCTTAGCTTAGTTAGGTTTAAGTAGTTCTAAGTTCTAGGGGACTGATGACCACAGAAGTTAAGTCCCATAGTCCTCAGAGCCATTTGAACCATCTGTACAGAAATCTTTGCAGTTGGGGTACCTCTGGCGACCCTCCCAGCTTGACGCCACAAACGGCGGCGTGTGTCGGTTGGACTTCACACCGGACCTGCTCGACCGACCTCTATCTCGTGGTGGACGTAATACATCAAGCAGTTTTCCTGATTACTGTTCCCCAAGAATACGAGCTGACATGTACACTCCTGGAAATGGAAAAAAGAACACATTGACACCGGTGTGTCAGACCCACCATACTTGCTCCGGACACTGCGAGAGGGCTGTACAAGCAATGATCACACGCACGGCACAGCGGACACACCAGGAACCGCGGTGTTGGCCGTCGAATGGCGCTAGCTGCGCAGCATTTGTGCACCGCCGCCGTCAGTGTCAGCCAGTTTGCCGTGGCATACGGGGCTCCATCGCAGTCTTTAACACTGGTAGCATGCCGCGACAGCGTGGACGTGAACCGTATGTGCAGTTGACGGACTTTGAGCGAGGGCGTATAGTGGGCATGCGGGAGGCCGGGTGGACGTACCGCCGAATTGCTCAACACGTGGGGCGTGAGGTCTCCACAGTACATCGATGTCGTCGCCAGTGGTCGGCGGAAGGTGCACGTGCCCGTCGACCTGGGACCGGACCGCAGCGACGCACGGATGCACGCCAAGACCGTAGGATCCTACGCAGTGCCGTAGGGGACCGCACCGCCACTTCCCAGCAAATTAGGGACACTGTTGCTCCTGGGGTATCGGCGAGGACCATTCGCAACCGCCTCCATGAAGCTGGGCTATGGTCCCGCACACCGTTAGGCCGTCTTCCGCTCACGCCCCAACATCGTGCAGCCCGCCTCCAGTGGTGTCGCGACAGGCGTGAATGGAGGGACGAATGGAGACGTGTCGTCTTCAGCGCTGAGAGTCACTTCTGCCTTGGTGCCAATGATGGTCGTATGCGTGTTTTGGCGCCGTGCAGGTGAGCGCCACAATCAGGACTGCATACGACCGAGGCACACAGGGCCAACACCCGGCATCATGGTGTGGGGAGCGATCTCCTTACTGGCCGTACACCACTGGTGATCGTCGAGGGGACACTGAATAGTGCACGGTACATCCAAACCGTCATCGAACCCATCGTTCTACCATTCCTAGACCGGCAAGGGAACTTGCTGTTCCAACAGGACAATGCACGTCCGCATGTATCCCGTGCCACCCAACGTGCTCTAGAAGGTGTAAGTCAACTACCCTGGCCAGCAAGATCTCCGGATCTGTCCCCCATTGAGCATGTTTGGGACTGGATGAAGCGTCGTCTCACGCGGTCTGCACGTCCAGCACGAACGCTGGTCCAACTGAGGCGCCAGGTGGAAATGGCATGGCAAGCCGTTCCACAGGACTACATCCAGCATCTCTACGATCGTCTCCATGGGAGAATAGCAGCCTGCATTGCTGCGAATGGTGGATATACACTGTACTAGTGCCGACATTGTGCATGCTCTGTTGCCTGTGTCTATGTGCCTGTGGTTCTGTCAGTGTGATCATGTGATGTATCTGACCCCAGGAATGTGTCAATAAAGTTTCCCCTTCCTGGGACAATGAATTCACGGTGTTCTTATTTCAATTTCCAGGAGTGTATTTCATTTTTATTCTGGTTAAAACATTTGGTCACGTCACGGGTTAAACCGCTTTCGCCCTGTGACGTTTATTGCATTTGTAGTCCTCCCGGATAGAGGGAGGCGCTGGCTGGGTTCTGTGCGGCCTCGGTGCGCGAGCAGGCGTGGGTGGGTGCGACGGGAAAACGGCGGCATTTGGCTCGCCGCACGGCCAGCCTGAGTCATCGGAACCCGCGTAGAGGCACAACCAGTGAGGCAGCTCCATACACTCGGCCCGTCCTTGGGAGGAGGATATTGTCGTCTCTCCGCACATTTCTGTGGGTCTGTGGGCAGTTAAACGGCGCGAGTAATGGCCTGTCGTAATACTGAATCGCTTCCTAATGCCCTCCGCTCCAACTGCAAGCTTTCCAGTCCCGTGGCCGCACGAAACGCGATCGGCGTCAGCTCGTATTCGCTCCTTTAATGACGAAATGCAAATGTGTTGGGTAAACTGAAGAATACAACTTTCCCCATAGCAAGCTTCTTTCATCGTTTTCCGTGGGACCCAGTTCATCTCCAGCTGAAACTAAGAATTAAATAGCTCTTGGAATATATTGAATAAGTCTGTGCTAAGACTCCGCTAGGTCTTTTGAGAGGGGCGAAAACAAAACTCCATAGAAATTACACAATGAATCTTTTTCCGAATTTTCATAGCCAAGCGAATAAATCGTAAATGGACAAATGCGTTATGAAATTAGGTAGTGTGAGGTCTAGTTTCGCAAAGATGTTTAATTACTTACAGCTAATGAAGCTAATTAATAAAAATTTATCGAATGGTTCAAAAATGGTTCAAATGGCTCTGAGCACTATGGGACTTAACATCTGAGGTCATCAGTCCCCTAGAACTTAGAACTACTTAAACCTAACTAACCTAAGGACATCACACACATCAATACCCGCGGCAGGATTCGAACCTAGGGCCGTAGCAGTCACGCGGTTCCGGATTGAAGTTATCGAATGGTTTAAAGGAAATTTTGTTCCGAGCTTTTGTAGTCGAACGGAGTAGAAAATGAACAAGGGGAGAAGGGGAGGGGGGGGGGATATCAAAAGGACCAGCGTGATATCTAATTTTGCAAGATAGAACTTAAGTACTTGAAAGCATTCAGAATAATTTAGAAAAAATTAATTAGTTATTTTAGGAAAAATGCAATATTTCACTAACAGCAAATGCTGCTGCTAATAAATGAAGTGTCAAAAAGTTCATATCTTCAAGGCGTAGCTTTTTTGGAGGATAAATAGTTAGATAGGTGTAAAAATTGTAATTATTTCTACTATGTTGAAAAAATAAATATCAAAGCACAGCATCAAGTGAAACGTCTCTACTTTCTCTTGATTTGTGTACTCTTAACAATAATAGAACCCAATCGATATTTAAAAATAGTTCATGCTTTCTGAGAGAAGCATGAAAATAAAAAAATAGATTCAAATGTTTTGTCAAGTGATTTGACTAAAAGTAAGAGATAAAACAGATTAGAGAAACATTTGACTTGACTCATCTTCTTTATTGGTAATAAACAACAACCTTGTCTTACACATCTTCACAGTTCAATTTCTTCACTCATCACACCTCCTATTCTTACTCTTGCTCTCTGGTTCAAATACAAATTTCTAATTATCCGTCTATCCCTCCAGTCAACTCCATGTATCCTTAGGATTTCCATCAGTTTGTCCCATCTGACACAGTCAAAAGCCTTCTCAAGATCAATGAACACAACATACACCTTCGTTCTCTTCCCATGTACCTCTCCCCTATCTCTCTCAGCAGCCCAATGGCATCTCTAGTTCCCACTCCTCACCTGAAACGAAATTGTTCATCTCCTATTACGCAATTCAGCTTTCCATTTAGCCTTCTGTTGAGCGTCCTCAGCAAGACTTTGGCTGCATGCGATATCTAGCTCACTGTTCTATGTTCCTCACACTTTTTGCTGTTCTTTTTCTTTTCTATAGGTATTAAGATACTTTTTGTAAAGTCCTTTGGCCATTTTTCTGTCATGTATATTTGGTTACACAATTCAAATGGCTCTGAGCACTATGGGACTTAACATATATGGTCATCAGTCCCCTAGAACTTTGAACTACTTAAACCTAACAAACCTAAGGACATCACACAACACTCAGCCATCACGAGGCAGAGAAAATCCCTAACCCCGCCGGGAATCGAACCCGGGAACCCGGGCGCGGGAAGCGAGAACGCTACCGCACGACCACGAGCTGCGGTTACACAATTCAATCAACTCCCTTTTCCCTATAGTAAGCAGAGTCAAATAGATGTTGGTTGCAGTAGTTCTGTATAAAAACCAGTCTTCGGTCTGAAGACCACCAATGTAGTGTGCTATGCAACCTCTGCAGAGCTCAAAATAGGAGAGGTACTTCCTGTTTATGATATGGCTTTTAGTATACCTGATTCTTTTAAATATTTTTGCGGATCATAATGAAAGCGCCAGAGGTTCGAGCAGCGGGCTTTCGCCGCATTCCCCGGCGCTGCCGCTTGCTGCTCCCAGTGCGACCTTGGCGTTTTCGGCCTCCTTTGTGGTAATGATTCGGCTGTGGCCCACGCAGTGAAAGCACAGAGGCGCCGCTTTCCTCGTGATTGCCGCAGCCGCAGGTGTCTGCGGCGGCCGGGGCTCGCTTTCTACAGGACACGCCCCACGCCCCACGCGCCCCGAGAGGCGCTGCCAACGCACGGCGAGCCGCGCCGGCAGCCGAAGGCGAGCTGTCTCTGCTGCCCCTATAATGATGGCGCGGAGACAATTATCTCCCAGTTTTAGTGCTCTCAGCATGGCTATCATACACCGCAGTTACAAATGTTATGGGGCAATAGCACAAGTGTGGGATACATTCGTGGGCCACTCCAAAAGAAATTCACACTATTTTTGTAAAAATACAGATTTCATTCCGCATGTTTGGAAGTTTTACAGTGTGTAGATACATGCTTCCCGCTTGTTTTCAAACTTAGTTCAACCTGTTCCCGTGAGTGGCGCCGTCACAGCATGTCTTCAAGATGGCTGCTACACTTGACGTTCGTCAGAAGCAACGTGCAGTCATAGAAATCCTGTGCTGTGAAAACGAGACAGTGGCAAACATCCACAAGAGGTTAAAAAAGGTGTACGGAGATGCTGCTGTCGATCGCAGTACAGTCAGTCGGTGGGCAAGCAGGTTACGTGATGAAAGCGCACACCGCGATATTGAGGATTGTCCTCGCATAGGCAGGCCTCGTACTGCACACACTCCAGACAATGTGCAGAGAGGTAACGAATTGGTGACTGCTGACAGACGCATTACATGAACGAATTGTGACGCTACGTTGGGATAGGGAAAGGAAGTGTTTGCAGAATACTGAAAGTGTTGCCGTTAAAAAAGGTTTCCCAGGATGTTGACAGTGGCTCACAAAGAAACGAGAAGCGAACTTTTGGAACAGTACGAGAATGGTGGAGATGAATTTCTTGGAAAAATTGTGACAGGTGATGAAACATGGCTCCATCATTTTTCACCAGAGACGAAGAGGCAATCAATGTAGTGGCATCATGCAAATTCACCCACGAAAAAAAAAAATCAAAACCACGCCTGTTGCTGGAAAGGTAAGGCTACGGTGTTTTTCGATTCCGAATGACTCTTGCTTGTGGACATGGCTTCTAAAGTTTCGAAAGACTGTAAATATATGCTTAATTTTTTTTAATTTTTAGTCACTCAGAAGCACCTTGTACCATACTTGATATCATCCTCAGCATCTATTTCCAAGTTTTTTTTCTTCTTTCTGGACTCCTTAGTGGCCAACTGTGCTGCTTACTCTGCTTTATCAATGAGGACCTTTTCCATCCGTTCAAGTTCTCTGATGCAGTTTGCTCCAGGATTAATTCCCATATGCTATAGCACTTTCACCCTGATGACGTCAGATGTTAAGTCCCATAGAGCTTAGAGCCATTTGGCCGGCCGGTGTGGCCGAGAGGTTCCAGGCGCTTCAGTCTGGAACCGCGCGACCACTACGGTCGCAGGTTCGAATCCTGCCTCGGGCATGGATGTGTGTGATGTCATTAGGTTAGTTAGGTTTAAGCAGTTCTAAGTTCTAGGGGACTGATGACCACAGACGTTAAGTCCCATAGTCCTCAGAGCCATTTGAACCATTTTTTTGTTAAGTCCCATAGCGCTCAGAGCCATTTGAACCATATCTTAGAGCCATTTGAACCATCGAATTTTCACGGCAGTGTTTCCAGCGTAATGACTCGCTTTTCGTTGACGTCGTTGTGGAAGAACTGGTCTACCACACATTCGCAAATATACACCAAAAAAACTAGTTTTCGGATCCTCGTCACTGGGACATTTTTGCTTCTACAATCGCAGACTTCCGTCCATTAGAGTTTGTGCTATTAGTCACGGTACAACCCATACAAGCATGTTGGAGACGCCTATTACGTTTTGGAAACCTGGAAAAACCTAATTCGCATAGTGCGTGAATCGTTTTTGCCTTTCAGTTCTGTTGTGTGTTATAGAACAATTAACGCCAGCATAGCAACAAACCGACGAACTGGATCGGACAACTGCAGCCAACAAGAAGATTGCTGCTGCCAAGGGCGTGTCGCAAAGTTCCGTTAAATAGGAGCAACCTCGCACATTCTACCCGCTCGAGTGCCAAGAACGTGGGAAGAAAGAAGAGCAAAACAAAGAAGAAAAGTGTTGCTGAGGCAATCGGAAAGGAGTAGTACTCCAGGAGAGAAAGAAATCGCGCAGGTGGTTGCAAAGCACTCGGCAGTCGAACCCAACCAATTCTCTACTGTAACTGCTTCTGATGGTCCCAAGGTGTGGAAACTTCTGTTCTGGGGATGCCCACGCCTTTTGCAGGTGTGCAGGAACAGAGTGAATGAGGTTCTGGAAGGTATCGACAGGGATGTAGAGTCATGCCGTGGCCAGCTGCAATGGGTTTCTCGGTTGAGGACCTGTGGCGCGAACAACCCGATCGAGATGGTCCCACAGATTCTCGACTGGGTTTAGATCCGGTTTGGCCGGGGGAGTACAGTTAACCCACCCTGGTGCTCTTCAAACTACGCACGTACACTATGTTTGAGGCGTGGCATAGTCTTGCCGGTAGATGTTATCTTGCCGAGGCAAACAAACTGCATGTATGGACATGATCCCCAAGGATAGGTGCATACTTGTGTTGATAGACTGGGCCTCCTTGAATGAGATCATGGTTTCTGCGTTGTTGCAGCATGCTTTCAGACGTTTCACGCCGTACACCCCAATTGCCAACTGCCCGATGGAGCATCTACATTTACATCTACATGGATATTCTACAAATCACATTTAAGTGCCTGGCAGAGGGTTCATCGAACCACCTTCACAATTCTCTATTATTCCAATCTCTTATAGCGCGTGGAAAGAATGAACAGCTATATCTTTCCGTACGAGCTCTGATTTCCCTTATTTTATCGTGGTGATCGTTCCTTCCTATGTAGGTCGGTGTCAACAAAAATACTTTTCGCATTCGGAGGAGAAAGCTGGTGATTGGAATTTCGTGAGAAGATTCCGTCGCAAGGAAAAACGCCTTTAATGATTTCCAGCCAAAATCCTGTATCATTTCTGTGACACTCTCTCCCACATTTCGCGATAATACAAAACGTGCTGCCTTTCTTTGAACTTTTTCGATGTACTCCATCAGTCCTACCTGGTAAGGACTCCACACCGCGCAGCAGTATTCTAAAAGAGGACGGACAAGCGTAGTGTAGGTAGTCTCCTTAGTAGGTCTGTTATATTTTCCAAGTGTACTGCCAATAAAACGCAGTCTTTGGTTAACCTTCCCCACAACATTTTCTGTGTGTTCTTTCCAATTTAAGTTACTCGTAATTGCAATACCTAGGTATTTAGTTGAATTTACGGCTTTTAGATTACACTGGTTTATCGTGTAACCGAAGTTTAACGCGTTCTTTTTAACGCTCATGTCGATGACCTCACACTTTTCGTTATTTAGGGTCAACTGCCACTTTTCGCACCATCTAGATATTTTTTCTAAATCGTTTTGCAGTTTGTTTTGATTTTATGATGACTTTATTAGTCGACAAACGGCAGCGTCATCTGCAAACATCCGAAGACTGCTGCTCAGATTGTCTCCCAAATCGTTTAAATAGATAGGAAACAGCAAAGGGTCTATAAAACTACCTTGGGGAACGCCTGAAATCACTGCTGTTTTACTCGATGACTTTGCGTCAATTACTACGAACTGTGACCTCTCTGGCAGGAAATCACAAATCCAGTCACATAACTGAGATGATATTGCATAAGCACGCAATTTCACTACGAGCCGCTTGTATGGTACAGAGTCAAAAGCCTTCCGGAAATCCAGGAATACGGAATCGATCTGAAATCCCTTGTCAGTAGCACTCAGCACTTCATGTGAATAGAGAGATAGTTGTGTTTCACAGGAACGATGTTTTCTAAACTCATGTTGACTGTGTGTCAATAGACCGTTTCCTTCAAGGTAATTCATAAAACAGAGCATAAAATTTGATTCATCTGAAAAGGCTACCTGTCGCTATTCAGTGGACGGGCAGTTACTGTACTGGCGAGCTATTTCCAGCCCTCGTCGTCGATAAACGGCAGTCATTATGTGTGCATGTACCAGGTGCCTTCTGCAGAGGGCCATATGCAGTAACGTTCGCTGAGGAGACACTTTGGCAGACCCCTTGGTTCATCTTGGCGGTCAGTCGCTTAACAGTTGCATATCCATTCGCCCAAATACATCCCCGCACTCTCCGTTCACACCTATGGCCCGTGGTATAGCACAGTTGTCCCGGCATGGTTTTACCTAGCGCCATTTTGCCATGCACGGCGGTGCGCCAGCAGTTTACAGTCTTAGCCGTTTCGGAAATGCTTCTATCCTTGTCATGCCGTTTTGGACTTCAGATAAATCGCTCCGTTTCCGCATTACGGCAACGATTGCACTGTTTTCCGAGTACCCAGGACGCGCTTTATATACCCTCCACTGTTAGTGCCGTCACCCTTCCTCTGTGAGTGGTTATTACACGCAGACGTCGAACATAGACTGTGGTCACATTAATGTGACTGGACCACTTACTTTCACTTTCGTTAAAATTATTCTTCAACTCTGGCAACACAATTGCTTCCAGTCCCTCGATTTTCCCACTCGAACACCTTATTAACCTCCTCTCCTCATCAACTATGAATCTTGCGGACTCGAGTTTGGCTTGCGCCCCTCAGTGCTAACAGATGGCCGTACCACAGACGCAATAACAACGGAGACGCATCTTTGCAGATGTCAGAGACACTTCGCAGAAAATCAGTTTGCATTCTGGAGAAATTTAGGAACGCTCGAGGCAACAGGAACTTGCCTTAGAAGATAGATTAAAGAAAGGAAAGCCTACGTCTACAGAATCTGCAGATACAGAGAATGCTTTAGACAATACTGACAGTAAATCACTGTTTGAAATTACGAAGGTAGTAGGGGTAAAATACAGGGAGCGAAACGATATTTACGGATCATCCAGAAACTAGACGGCAGTTAAAAGAGTAGAGGGCCACGAAAGGAAAGCTGTGGTTGAAAAGGGAGTGAGACAAGGTCGTAGGCTGATGTTATTCATCCTATACATTTGGCAAGCAGGAAAGGAAATCAAGCAGGAATTTGGAAAGGAAAGGAAAGTTCAGTACGATGAAACGAAACCTTTGAGATTCGTCGATGGCATAGTAATTCTGCACAGATAGCAAACGAAGAACAACTGAACAGAATGGACAGACGAACGTCAACAAAAGTTAAAGAAGAGCGACGGAATGTAGTCGAAATAAACCAGGTGATACTGAGGGAATTAGATTAGGAAATGAAAAGTAGTAGATGAATACTGGTATTTTCACAGAAAAATAACTGACAATGCTCAAAGCAGAGAGAATATAAAATGCAGACTGGCAATGACAAGAGAATCATTTCTGACAAAGGGATACAAATTTAAATGTTACGAACTATTCTCTGAATGTACATAAATAACCTTGCACTGTTGACGTTATCCAGTTCAGACAAGAGAATTAAAGCTTCTGAAATATGGCAGATAGAATAAGTAATAGATAGGTACTGAATCGAAATGGATGCGGAAGAAAGAAATTTGTGTCACATCTGAGGCATCAGAATTGGTGGATTTGGTAACGGAGGGAAGTGTAGGGGTTAAAACTGTCTGATCCCGGCGGAGGTTCGAGTCCTCCCTCGGGCATGAGTGTGTGTGTTTGTCGTTAGGATAATTTAGGTTAAGTAGTGTGTAAGCTTAGCGACTGATGACCTTAGCAGTTAAGTCCCATAAGATTTCACACACATTTGAACATTTTTGTTAAAACTGTAGAGTCAGACCAAGGCATGGATACTGTAAACAAGTTCAAGTGGATGTAAGTTGTGGTTGTTATGCAGAGATAGTCTTGCACAGGACAGAGTAGCCCGGAGAGCTGCCTCGAACTAGCTTTAGCTTTAGGACTGAAGACCACCACAACAAAAACAACAACAACAACCACACACACTGAAATAAACCGTGGTCTGACAGTGCGTTTGAAATGTTTACCTTAATCTTTGAGTAAAGTCTGATTATCATTACCTGTATCAAGAGTATTAATGTGAGAAAGATAAACGATAGAGGCCCTTTTTTCATGTCCACGGATGATTCCCCTACCGGGCAACTCCCATCGCCCCCCCCCCCCCCTCTCCCTGCTACGTCGCCCGTGTCCTCGCTTCCATTTCCTACGCACCGGAAGCGGTTGCGTTGACGCCATACCTTCCGCGACGGCAGGCGTCGGAGAACGAGTCCGCTAATCGTCCGGTTCGGTTCCGCGTTTCACCCACACCGTGTTTTACGTCTCCTTCCATTCATTTATAATTACCACGTTCGCTTATTTTAAATACGCTGCTACGCAGATTTTTCCATTTTCTCTTTGCAAATAGTGTCCGTTACGTAACACAAATTCGTGAGTCGGCCAGAATAGTACCGAAATTGTACATGGCGCTTAAGGTAGAAAGAAATTTACCGAACATAGTGTGGAAAGAAAGTTCTGGCGAAACAAATAATTGTTGCTGTTCGGTGGCTTCTTTTCCTCTACAAAATAGATAATACATCTGCGGACTAGACCACCACGAGGAATTGGATTAAGATAGCTTTCAACGCTATGATGTCATATCTCAAAGGATATTGAGCTCACTGTACCAGAATAACTCGACTGAATGGATCTGTTCAAAATCTCATAGCGAATTATGTTTGCTATGTATAAACTTCGGAAATTGTCATTTATTTTTCCGTTTTCTCAATATTTAAATCGTAATAACCATGACGCTAAATGTTTCTAGCTACTCCTAAAATAATGAAAAAATTTCGAAACTCACGTGTGGTGTATGTAGTATCTCTAAGCTTGTCAAAAACTGGTTCTTAATTTTAATTGCGTCCGGAATAATGTTTTTCTACTTGGCAATTGGCGGGAACAATGGTTTGCGCAACGAAAGCGGCGACACAGTGGCAGCACAGCAGTAAATTGACCAATGGAGATGGTGCAGTGGTTAGCACACTGGACCCGCATTCGAGAGGGTGATGGTTCAAAGCCGCGGCCGGCCATCCTATTTTAGGTTTTCCGCGATTTCCCTAAATCGCTTCAGGCAAATGTCGGGATGGTTGTTTCTTTGAAAGGCACGGCCGACTTCTTTCCCCATCCTTCCCTAACCCTGTGGGACCGATGACCTCGCTGTTTTGTCCCCTCTCCCAAATCAACCAACCGACCGGTGCATTCTTGTGATTTTCGTTGTATAGGCATTAGGTTGTGGTACAAGACAACCTTTTGTGTCCAACTATTCCTCTCCTAATGTTGGAGACGTCCTCAGAGGCTATAAAGAATTCGTTGGTTGCTATTCGAACTCAAAAATGCTCCACGTAATCACGCAGTGACCGGGTTGTGAAGCCGTCGTACCGCCGCCGAAGATGTCAGGCTCGCGCCGACGTGTTATGGAGCTTGTAGTGAGGAACAGTTGGTGCTGTCTGCTTTATTTAGCACTAATGCCCACAACTTGTCTAATTTCAGTGCTCCTCCTTTTCTGTAAATGTTGATTTTGTGCGTCTGGTTTTCCGTCACCTCCTTGTACACTCCTGGAAATGGAAAAAAGAACACATTGACACCGGTGTGTCAGACCCACCATACTTGCTCCGGACACTGCGAGAGGGCTGTACAAGCAATGATCACACGCACGGCACAGCGGACACACCAGGAACCGCGGTGTTGGCCGTCGAATGGCGCTAGCTGCGCAGCATTTGTGCACCGCCGCCGTCAGTGTCAGCCAGTTTGCCGTGGCATACGGAGCTCCATCGCAGTCTTTAACACTGGTAGCATGCCGCGACGGCGTGGACGTGAACCGTATGTGCAGTTGACGCACTTTGAGCGAGGGCGTATAGTGGGCATGCGGGAGGCCGGGTGGACGTACCGCCGAATTGATCAACACGTGGGGCGTGAGGTCTCCACAGTACATCGATGTTGTCGCCAGTGGTCGGCGGAAGGTGCACGTGCCCGTCGACCTGGGACCGGACCGCAGCGACGCACGGATGCACGCCAAGACCGTAAGATCCTACGCAGTGCCGTAGGGGACCGCACCGCCACTTCCCAGCAAATTAGGGACACTGTTGCTCCTGGGGTATCGGCGAGGACCATTCGCAACCGTCTCCATGAAGCTGGGCTACGGTCCTGCACACCGTTAGGCCGTCTTCCGCTCACGCCCCAACATCGTGCAGCCCGCCTCCAGTGGTGTCGCGACAGGCGTGAATGGAGGGATGAATGGAGACGTGTCATCTTCAGCGATGAGAGTCGCTTCTGCCTTGGTGCCAATGATGGTCGTATGCGTGTTTGGCGCCGTGCAGGTGAGCGCCACAATCAGGACTGCATACGACCGAGGCACACAGGGCCAACACCCGGCATCATGGTGTGGGGAGCGATCTCCTACACTGGCCGTACACCACTGGTGATCGTCGAGGGGACACTGAATAGTGGACGGTACATCCAAACCGTCATCGAACCCATCGTTCTACCATTCCTAGACCGGCAAGGGAACTTGCTGTTCCAACAGGACAATGCACGTCCGCATGTATCCCGTGCCACCCAACGTGCTCTAGAAGGTGTAAGCCAACTACCCTGGCCAGCAAGATCTCCGGATCTGTCCCCCATTGAGCATGTTTGGGACTGGATGAAGCGTCGTCTCACGCGGTCTGCACGTCCAACACGAACGCTGGTCCAACTGAGGCGCCAGGTGGAAATGGCATGGCAAGCCGTTCCACAGGACTACATCCAGCATCTCTACGATCGTCTCCATGGGAGAATAGCAGCCTGCATTGCTGCGAAAGGTGGATATACACTGTACTAGTGCCGACATTGTGCATGCTCTGTTGCCTATGTCTATGTGCCTGTGGTTCTGTCAGTGTGATCATGTGATGTATCTGACCCCAGGAATGTGTCAATAAAGTTTCCCCTTCCTGGGACAATGAATTCACGGTGTTCTTATTTCAATTTCCAGGAGTGTACATCCGAGCATTGTAACGATTGCACTTTGATAAAACCACAATCTCGGAGAACCGAATTTGGTTATCCCTTAGACCGACTGCGTAGTCTTCTATTGTCGATTAATCCGTGTTGCCCAGATCACAAATGCGACTATGTGCCTGCCAGTTGCCAAGTAGAAAAACATCGGTCGCAGCTAACCCTGGTGCTGATGCTACTTTTATTAAATATCGACCCTGTACCACGAGAATACGACACCCAATGATGATGATGATAATGATGTGTGGTTTATAGGGCGCTCAACTGCGCGGTTATCAGCGCCCGTACAAATTTCAACCTTTGCTCAGTCCAAGCTCATCACTTTCATGAATGATGATGAAAATGATGACAACAGAAACACCCAACCATCCCCAATGATGTGTCGCTGGCGACAGCAGTCCTGCCTGCTCATTGTCAAGATGCGGAATTAAAATTGGTGCCAAGTCTGTCGTCGTGATACACTGCCTCACAAGAAAAGTGAAGCACCCACTCAGAAGACGTGGTCGGCTGTCAATGTCAATTTGAACAACTACACTCCATCGGCCGGTTGCAATTCACTCTGACAGGTGAACGGCCACCAGATTACATTAGTGATGGTGGTGTGTAGAGTTGGCAGCAGACGTGACAGGGTATACAAGGGGAGTTACTAGCGTCAGATGTTGAGTGATCGTTGTGAAGGACACGGAGATGCTGCGTACACGTGTGAGACAGCGTTATCATCTCCTGTCCGAGTGTGACAGGGCCCTCATTCTGGGTCTTCATTTGGTCGGCTGGACGAATCGTGCAATATCCACATTTGTGCAGCGTTCAGATGCGACTGTTAGTCTATGTCGGACTGCATGGGAACTTTGGGATAGGCATACTCGTCGTCAAGGTTCTGGTGCATCACTACCTCTGACCACCACAAGATCGGATCGCCCTATTGTGCACCAACACAGGAGCGCCTGCTATGTGGGAGGACAAGTAATGGACTCCCTGCTACATTCTGTGTCATTCCATATCATTGGTCGGATATTAGTGGCAGCCAGACTACGTAATTACTGTCCCACGGGTCGGCTGCTGTTAACACTGCAGCAGGAACGCCTGCGTTTGAAGTCGCACAGTGGTTGGTTGGTTGTGTGATTTGGAGGGTGGGACGAAACAGCGAGGTTTAAAATAGTTCAAATGGCTCTAAGCCCTATGGGACTCAACATCTGAGGTCATCAGTCCCCTAGACTTAGAACTACTTAAACCTGACTAACCTAAGGACACTACACACATCCATGCCCGAGGCAGGATTCAAACCCGCGACCGGCGCAGCAGCGCGGCCGGCAAACAGCGCCGTCATCGGTCCCATCGGATTAGGGAAGGATGGGAAAGGAAGTCGGTTGTGTCTTTTCAAAGGAACTATCCCGGCATTTGCTGAAGCAATTTACGTGAAAAATCAGGACGGCCGGGCGCGGGTTTGAACCGTTGTCCTCCCGAATGCGTGTGCAGTGTCCTAACCACTGCGCCACCTCGCTCGGTAGTAGCACAGTTACTGGGAAGAATGGACTGCCAAAGAATGGCGTTGCATCGTGTTCAGCGATGACTCCTGGTTCTGTACTACCCCAGATGGGTGTTGGCGAGTATGGGGACAACACGGGGAGAGGTCCCATTCTTCCAGTGTTTTGCTCGGAAAACGACTGGCATGATTGAGGGAACGCTGATGCCACAACTTTACGCCACGAATGCCCTGTGACCTCGTGTGTCACCTCTCGTGCAACTGTACTGTGATGCCCCTTTTCAACAGGACAATGCTCATCCACATGTGGCAAGTGTCTCCGTCAACTGTATGTGTGATGTTGATGTACTCCAGATTCCAGCTCAGTATCCACAGATCTGTCTCCCATAGAACATGCGTGTGATCAGCTCGAACTTCAGCCCCGATATCGAAGGAAACGACTTTCTCAACTTTTCTCAACCGAATCAGTGCATGCTTCCACGTCAGAGGGGTGGAACGCTACAGTAATAAGTGGGTTCATACTGGGAAGTTAACGTCTGTAGAATCAATTAGATGCACTCCGCTTGGGCTTGACTTCACCTAAATGGCTATTCCCTATCGTGGAAGGTGGATAGCTTCGACCAGTGTATAACCAGGTATTCGTCCTCTGCGCTGAAGATCTTGCTCATCTTTGGTATGTGTTTCTTGAATGTTGACAACATCAATGTTAAGTTCATGCAGTTCTTTCTGTAGATACTCACATTTGGCAGAGTCAGAGAGAACCCTGAGCTACAAAGAGCACATAAGCTTTCTCATAACGTTGCTGCAAGGAACAACATACTACATAAGCTCAGTGGTACCACCTGGGGAACCCCTGCTGACTGTCTGCGTTTAACTGGCACCAGTCTTGTGTACTCTGCTGCCGAGTACTGTGCACCTGTCTGGTTGGAAAGTGTACATGTGAAGAAGGTAGACGCAAAACTTAACGGCACAATGCGCTGCATTACTGGTTCCATCAAATCAACTCCATGCCACTGGTTACCTGTGCTGAGTCACATCCCTCCACCTCGCTTAAGGCGGAAACAAGCTCTACTGAGGGAGGCCAAGGAAATCTCTGCATCACCCTCTCTACCACTGCACCAGGAATTCTGTCATCCGCCACAGCAACGATTTCGGTCGAGAAGACCAGCAAGTGTTACTGCAGGACAACTCATCGCTGATGGTTTTGATCTAAATGAAACCTGTAAGCATAAAAAAAAAATGGTTCAAATGGCTCTGAGCACTATGGGACTTAACTTCTGAGGTCATCAGTCCCCTAGAACTTAGAACTACTTGAACCTAACTAACCTAAGGACAGCACACACATCCATGCACGAGGCAGGATTCGAACCTGCGACCGTAGCGGTCACGCTGTTCCAGACTGTAGCGCCTAGAACCGCTCGGCCACCCCGGCCGGCGTGGAAGCATCAATGGTCAACAAAAACATTGGGAACAAGAGCCCATCCCCTTGATCCCACAAAGAAGCCAAAAGGTTTTGACCTACCGAGGAACCTTTGGTGCCGCCTCAACAGGACTGGACATGGTTGTTGTAGGTAGTTCAGATACAAATGGGGCTGGATCAGTTCCCCAATGTGTGGATGTAATCAAGAAGAGCAGACAATTAAACATTTAGTCCAACGCTCTCCACTTCATTCATACCCTGGAATTCCCAATTACTTCTTCACTCTCACACTCTAACGGTACTTGAATTACGTAACCATTACGGCACCTCAACTCAACCTCTCGATACCAGCAATATTGTACTGTGTTTCTGTATTTCTGACACAACATTCAGATTTGATTTCATTAATGTAGAGGTACTTTGATACATCGATATGTTTATGTTGCAGTGATATTCTTGTGTATTCTTTCTTTCGTCACTATGATCTTTGTCGTAACTCTGATTTTTGGGCGCGTAAGCGATTGTTAGTTAGAGAGTCGGACCCTGAAAAAGTCAAGTCTTGGACGTCACGTTGGAAAGACGCATATTGTAGCCAGTTTATACAATGTGAACTTTAACAGTGAGGAAAATGTTTTCAAGTATGCTTTTGTATTGTGAAGTGATGTTTTGGTGTTAAGTGATACTGCAACAAAAGCAATAAAAAGGAAGTGTAACTTAAATTCGGAGTGCTGATTACTTCCTTTACACCATTGTCCTGCAAAAGTGTAATCTCCAAGAATGGTTTGTGAAGCGCATCTACAAAACTTTTGAATATCGCAGGATAAATCCTAGGTCTCTTTGCATCCGATCTTGGAATCACCACCACCTAGATTTTCGACGATTGAGCCATGATTTTAAAACGAGACCAGCGTGGGAAATACGAAAAGATGAGTGCCTAGTTTATTTATTATTACATGAAATGACTTTATTGACTGTGCTCTAATGACACCTGCCACATAACAACTTTGTTGTTGCCCGAAAAGGCAGTATTTAGCAGCGTGAGCAACACCACAAATATTATTAATATTTGACCTTTGTTGTGGTAGGGTTGTTACAACACCCAGCTTAATTAACTGGTTGAAAAACACTGCCTTTAAGGTTTAATCTTGTCTAATATCATATGTATTTTGTATAAAATCATTTGCCTTATATCAGCTGTATACTGTGACTCTTGACGTCGTGGTTAATCGCAGGGTGGATGGGTCATTGGGGCATTCCGTCTATCGAAAACCCACGCATACGGACCTGAACCTGCAGGCGTCAAGCTGTCATCACCCGTCACAAACTATGGGCGTCCTTCGAACGTTGGTGCATAGGGCACATGTCGTGTCTGATAAAGACAGCCTTGCAGACGAATTAGAGCACTTGAAATCTGTATTTCAACATAATGGATATTCTGCACATCAGGTCAATACTGCTCTAAGGAGGAAAAAACGTGACCACCGACAAGATCAAGAGGAAAAGGAGGTGTTTAAGTCCAGAGCATTTCTCCCATATGTCGGGAACATTTCATCGAAAGTAGGCAGAATTTTAAAGAAACATCGTGTGAAAGCAATCTTCCGGCCACCTACAAAGACTCGTGCTCTTCTGGGCTCAGCCAAGGATGATCTGGGATTTCGGAAGGCTGGAATTTATAAAATACCTTGCGAGTGTCGGAAAGCCTACATTGGTCAGACCACACGCACAGTACACGACCGCTGCGTTGAACATGAGCGCCACACTCGCCTTTTACAGCCCAGTAAGTCGGCCATAGCCGAACATTGTATTTCCACAGGACATGCTATGGATTTTTCGGCCACGAAAATCTTGGCCCCATCTAGATCTTTCTGGAATTCAGTTGTGAAGGAATCTGTGGAAATACGTTTAGCGGAAAATCTCATTAACCGTGATGGCGGCTTTTTATTGAATAAGGCCTGGGACCCGTTGATTTCTTTAATTTCAACCAAAAGAAAACTTTTTATGGCTTCTGACATGTCGAGCGACAAGTAATTTTAATTTTAATATTGAAATTTTGCATTTTATTGTTTTGGACACATCTGCGTGCATGTTTTACTTTTTTCACGCATTCGTTTGCGCTCCATAGATGCAGTAATATTGCAGAGGGCCTTGGAATCGACAGGTGGCGCGCATGCTACGGTAACTTGCGCATGCGCGCCGGCGGCACTTTTACGTATAAATAGAGCGACTTGCACTAGCAATCTCCAGTGTCAAACACTCGCCTGAAGATGGCTGTAAGCTTGTCAGCCGAAATATCGTGGAAAGAAGTCGATCACATCCGGCTGCAATCCCGAAATCTTGTGGAACTAGATACTGTATAAAATCATTATACGATTAAACAAATAAATACTCGGAAGTTCTATTTGTCAATCTGACTTGATATTGTCATCATCGAAATGACATCGCATTCCCTTTCATTTCGTTAGGTCCTCCGCATCTGGATGTCAAAGATTTTTTTTTGTTTATGACACAGCTCGCTTTTTCTCCAGTCGCCAGAGTGAGCGCCCGTAAGTGCCCGCGGCCAGTGCAGGCGTCCTCCCCAGGTAGCGTGGTGCCGGCTGGGTACGGAACGCGCTCGCCGGCTTCCCACGGCGGCCGCAGTGCATCCGGAGACGGCGGCCGCGCCGGGCCGGGCTAACTGTAGAGGCGGCCTTACCGCTACGGCGTCTCGGGAGGAGGGAGTGGCCCCGAGGGGACCCGGCTTCCCTCTGCAGCTCCGGACCGACGGCCGACCACCTACTGCGCGCGCGCCGCGACGCAGCTGCCGTCGCGATCTCGCGAAAGCAAAAGGCGAACCGGTCCTTTCGTCCGTGCCTCGCAGCCACTGCAGCGTCGCGCGGATACACAGCCACGGTCGAGGCCGGATGTGTACCACGCGAAACAAACCACGCGCTTCAACCGCGCGATCGCTGGATCTCAGGCCGTGCAGCCCACCGTCTCTAGATGCTGAAACGACTCTACATCAAATCGATCTTCAGGCCTCCGAACGAAAGTCCGTCAATTACTGAGACCAGTTAGAGACGCAGCAGGTCCCAGAACACCTGGAGTCTTCAATATAGCTTGCAAGTGTGGCCCGTCTTACGTCGCACTGTGGAACAACACAGGATGGACCATGCGAAATTTTATCGCCCACGCTAACCCAAGAAATCTGCTTGAAATTTGACGAAACATCACCGCGGCTTGTACTTACGGCTTCTTTCTTTCTTTTGCTACTGCCTTTATCCCGCTTGTGTGCGCAGGGTCGGCAGGGTTAAGTACGGATTTGGCATGGTTAATTTTAAGGGATGGCCGGGGATGCACTTCCTGCACACACGCAAACCCCCTCCCCCCTCCCCCCCCCCCCCCCCCCCCCCCGCCTCCCGGGACGGAATTACTGTACCCCAGCTGTCTGCGTCCAGTGTAAATCGTGAAATAGTGTGAATGTGTTACACATCCAGAATGAGGTTTTCACTCTGCAGCGGAGTGTGCGCTGACATGAAACTTCCTGGCAGATTAAAACTGTGTGCCCGACCGAGACTCGAACTCGGGACCTTTGCCTTTCTCGGGCAAGTGCTCTATCATCTGAGCTACCGAAGCACGACTCACGCCCGGTCCTCACACCTTTACTTCTGCCAGTACCTCGTCTCCTACCTTCCAAACTTTACAGAAGCTCTCCTGCGAACCTTGCAGAACTAGCACTCCTGAAAGAAAGGATACTGCGGAGACATGGCTTAGCCACAGCCTGGGGGATGTTTCCAGAATGAGATGTTCACTCTGCAGCGGAGTGTGCGCTGATATGAAACTTCCTGGCAGATTAAAACTGTGTGCCTCGAACTCGGGACCTTTGCCTTTCTCGGGCAAGTGCTCTACCATCTGAGCTACCGAAGCACGACTCCCGCCCAATCCTCACACCTTTACTTCTGCCAGTATCTCGTCTCCTATCTTCCAAACTTTACAGAAGCTCTCCTGCGAAACTTGCAGAACTAGCACTCCTGAAAGAAAGGATACTGCGGAGACATGGGTTAGCCACAGCCTGGGGGATGTTTCCAGAATGAGATTTTCACTCTGCAGCGGAGTGTGCGCTGATATGAAACTTCCTGGCAGATTAAAACTGTGTGCCTGACCGAGACTCGAACTCGGGACCTTTGTCTTTCGCGGGCAAGTGCTCTACCATCTGAGCTACCGAAGCACGACTCGCGCCCGGTCCTAACAGCTTTACTTCTGCCAGTATCTCGTCTCCTACCTTCCAAACTTTACAGAACCGGGCGTGAGTCGTCCTTCGGTAGCTCAGATGGTAGAGCACTTGCCCGCGAAAGGCAAAGGTCCCGAGTTCGAGTCTCGGTCGGGCACACAGTTTTAATTGTGTTACAAATGTCTGCGAGTCGTGTGACTGAGGAGGGACGTGGGGACCAGCCCGGTATTCACCTAGGAGGATATGGAAGACCGCCTAAAAACCACATCCAGGCTGGCCGGCACAACGGCAGTCGTCGTTAATCCGCCAGGCGGATTCAATCCGGGGTCGGCGCGCCTACCTGAGTCCAGGGAGCAGCGCGTTAGCGTTCACGGCTACCCTGGCGGGTTTGCACTTACGGCTTCTAGAATTGTATAATTAAAGAAGGCATTGAAATAAAAATCTTAAATAGAGACGGTGGCCTGCAGCTGAGCACGGCGTGGGATCCAGCGATCGCGCAGGTGAAGCAGGCGCATCGAACGCCGAGTCAGCGTGCACCCGTAGAAGGCGACACCGTGGGCACCAGTGACGTCACAGCCGGCAGTGGCGTACCAGTAGCCCACTGGCCGTCATGCCACTTGACAAAGGCCAAGGAGTGCTCGGTCGAAAGGGTGTGTAATTTTTATCACTTGATGCGGCTGGAAACTTTCTGTTCACCCCAAATAACAGTCTTCAGCCTCGCCTTGACCTGTGGGACAAGATTACTCTTTTCACAACCTCAAACTCAAAATCCCTGTAGCAATCCAATTACTTTCAGTTCCACATTTACAGGGCTCACATTCCTCTTGAAGGGACACCCACAACTGTTAATATTCATCACTGATAAAATCAACTAGAGTTGTAAAATTATTTATATCTAAAAGAGAATGCACAATTCGGTATCAGAACCTGTGTCCCATCTTCAGAGGCATGCTAAAATGTGAGTCCATAAATTACTGAGGTTAAAATAGTGCATCCCTGATACATGGCAGGAAACAGGATATCCTCTTCAATCCCGCGCCGGACAGAAAGTTATGCATTGGTTATGGACTCACATTTTAATATGCACCTGAAGATGGAACACTGGTTCTGAAGCCGAGCTGCGCTTTCGTCTTTTAAAAATAAATAATTTTTACAACTCTAGTGCATTTTATCATTGATGATATTTACAGGACTACTCCGCAATCTACACTTAAGTGCTTGGCAGAAGGTTTATCGAACTGCTTCCACACTATTTTCCTACCGTTCCATTCTCGAATAGTGCGTGGGAAGAACTAACACTTAAATATCTCTGTGTGAGCTCTTATTTATTTCATGACGGTGGTCATTTCTGCGTATGTGGGTGGCAGTCCGGACAAGCGACTTCTAATCAAATTGCGTGCCTGTGAAGTGTCGCTTCAGATGTGCAACAGGATTCCTGATTTCCTGTCACAAAGGTCACAGTAGTAACTGACGGAAATTCATTGAGTAAAACAGAAGTGATATTCAGTATAGGTCCTCTGTGGTTCTTGAGCTACATAAACGGTTTAGGAGACAATGTTAGACATTTTTTGCTTTTGATGTGGTCACCGTCTAGTAAAGTTATCCGAACATAAAAATCATTTGCAAAATCATTTAGACGCGATATCCGTATGCTGCGAAAAGTGGCAATTGACTCTGAATGATGAAAAACTGTGAAGTCATCCACATGAGTATGAAAAGAAATCCGTTAAATTTCGCTTAAACTATAACTCAGACAAATTTAAAGATTGTCAGTTCACCTAAATGCCTAGGAATTACAGTTACAAGTAATTTAAATCGGACCAATCGCATAGACAAAATTGTGGGGAAGGCTACCCAAAGACACTGCTTTATTGATGAAACGCTTGAAAGATGCAACAGGTCTACTACAGAAACTGCCAACACCACGCTTGTCCGTCGTATTCTATAGTATTGCTGCGCGGTATGCGATCCTTACCGGTTAGGAATGACGGAGGACATCGAAAAAATTCAAAGACGGGCAGCTCGTTTTGTATCATCGCGAAATAGGGGAGAGAGTGTGTTATTGCAATCCCTCCTCTAACATTACCTTTTTTTATAGAATTAACCGATACCATGTATACTATCGATTCTTGTGTAGGTGAACATTATCTCAGTTGTTTAACTGAATCAACTTCAAATGATTTTGTATACAATGTATTATATTTCAGGCTAAAACGTATAATTTGGTAGTACTATGCACGTACGGTTAAAATTACTCTTCTGTTAAAAACATTTGAAATTTGGCATACTTAAAATTCATATTATTAATTGAAATAAGGGGAAATGACTGGTAAGGATCATATACCGCGCAGCAGTGCTCTAACATGAAACGCACGTGTTTTTTAAGTTTGTCTGCAATTGCAGAACTAACGCGAATTATTAAATTTATTTCTGGACTCATTCATAAAATGTAAATTATATAAACTCTTTTGCTTTTTGGAATATTGTGAGTACGGCATAATGTAAGGAGTGCCTATCTTTGAATTTTTTCGATGTCCTCCATCAATCCTAACTGGTAAGGATCATATACCGAGCAGCAATGCTCTAACATGAAACGCAAGTGTTTTTTAAGTTTGTCTGCAATAATGTATTTTTTTAATGGCTATTCTAAAGTCGATGTGATATAGAAGACTGGGATAAAATAAAATAAAATAATAGCAACAGATAATACCTCATCAGTTATTTCGTCATCAGGAATCCGCAACGTTATAAATCAAAATTTCAGCCGCAAGAATGTACACCTTGGCATAAGAAGTAGAGCCAACAAGAAGAAGAGAAAGTGAAGATAAGTAAAAAGTTTTTCTTTTGTCTATCTTATGCCTCTCGAAGCTTTTGAAAATAAAGAAGAGACTAAGAGAAATTTAAGGGTGACGTGAGGGGGGGGGGGGGGGTAAGATTACAAGTGCCAGGGATATGATACACGAATTGAGGTGGCAGTCATTAAAACAAAGGCGTTTTGCGCTGCTGCGAGATCTTTTCACGAAATTTCTGTCACCAACTTTCTCTTCTGTGTGTGAGAATACTTTCTTGTCACCATCCTACAAAGGGAGAAATGATCATCGTAATAAAACAAATCAGAGCTCGTACAAAGCGATTTAAGTATTCATTTTACCAACTTGCTGTTAGAAAGTGGCGAAACAGCAGAGACATAGTCTGTAGATGGTTCTAAGAAATGAAATAAGAACTGCAGAGTAGTTAGGTAGATGTAGATGCAGATGAATCGACAAAATATTTATGCATGCGAATAGCCTAGTATAAGCGGGACGTGTAAAACCGCTGAAACACACACCTAGGTCGCCCGAAGTAGTTCTACAGCAGTGGAGAGCGACTGTGTCTGACTTGGATGTCTCTCAACTTGCTGCTCTATCAGTTTTTGTATACGAGTGTGTAAAACAGTGAACGTAAATGTTGATTATATTTTGACGAAATGGTGCTTTCGTCTTGGAAGAAAGGGGGCGTTCTTAAGAGGAGAGAGTTCCGCCGTCTTACGTCATCAACCTGCTCTCCGGGCTCCCAAAGCGGAAGTGTCCGTGTGTTTTAAACGCTCCCGGGCCAAATGAGGAAGCAGATAATTTCGTTACTAATAGCTGCGTGGAATACTTGAAAGTGCTTTTCACCTCTCGCTTTACTGGAAGTGTTCTTACAGCGAACAGAAGGCCCCTGTGGCACGAACGAAAACAACGTTCTTGGAAACCAAGCCAGAATTTCATTATTCTCCTGCATATTTCTTCCCTTATTGAATTTATTCGATTTTCGGTTGACTAGTGTAAAAGCATAGAGCTTCCCTCCTAACTTCATAAAAGCACCTGCTCGTTTCTAGGTTTTAAACATAGGTGGATATGAACTATTTGGACGCTCGTATACATTTTCTTACTCTATCGCCGTCTCTTCCTCGTTTGTACTTTCTAACAATTATTTTCATACTCATCTTGGTCTGTTTCACATATTTTGTAGTTTTCTGTCAGTTGGATATTCTGAGTTTTCCTCTCAAGCTTTCAGGCATTATTTTGTCAGTTTTTCTCGTATATTAGCAGTTTTCCTTGTTCTCTGATATTGTATCTAAAGTCACTGATGTAGTAGCATAATGTACAGTCCTACCATTGATATCACATTGTAATTTTCTTCCTTAAAACAAAAAGGCGTCGAGCTTAAAGCAGTGGAAATTGTCCTACGTGTTTCATACACTATGAGGAAAATAATATAGTTTTCCTGTTATATAATACAGAAGAGGAACTGGTCCCGGACAGTCGTCAAACAGAACGAAAACGAAACGCTGCAACCGCGGTCAGTTTACAGCCAATAAGCCGAGACGGTGAGAAGAGCAAAAGCAAATTGCTTGCTTCTTATCCTAAAGCTGTAAGATTTCATTCAGGGTATTAGAAATCCAAGACTTCAACATTTATCTACGTGATGAGAGTAGCCACATACTGCAGTAAACTTATTACTCAAGCAAACATTATAAGCACGCTTTCATCAGAAAAAAGAAATATGTCAAGGCCCCCCAGTGTTAATCAGTTGGATTGAAAGCATTACTACACCTTTAGTCCGGATGGCGGTCGGCAGAGCGCTGAAGATCAATATTTTTGTTAACAAACGGTGGACGGACGCAGCAGGAGTGTACAGAGACATGTTGTAAGTTGAACAGCGTCGACGTTGCCTTTTTATGTAAATGTCAAAAGCCCCAGCATTACAAATTATAGTTTCTGTGTTTATTCTCAGTCATAACACATTATGTGGCTAGCCACCGGGGTCTGCAACATTGTACAAGAACCCATGGAAAATAGTACGATGCGATATGAAATTAAATGAACAGATGGAATCAAGCGTGGGAAAGGTGAATGACCTATGATTTACTGGGAAGATCCTAGAACAGTGCGTAGAAACTGTAAAGAAACCGCATACAAAACTACCTGTTCTAGAGTAATGTATCAGTGTATGGAGTACGTATCATGTAGGTCTGGTAGCATACGTCGACGAAACTCAAGAGATTCGTTTTTAAGATTCGAGCAGGTCTGTGTAGCCCCTACGATAGCATAACAGCAGCTCATGGAAATCAGAGGAACAATGCTGACCTTCATGTAGTGAGAAGATTTAGATCAACAATAATGGAGGTATACCGCCAGTTAATGCCTCCTTCCTCCATATCAGTGCGCTAATAAGATAGGCAGGACGAGGAGCGGCTAGTACAGAATGAGGCACGCTCCACAGTGTCTTGCCGAGTATCTATAAACATGAGGAAGTCAGGAGACAGCATGCTACGGAAGGATGCGTTTTGTATTATTCTTATCACGGTGTTTGTCAGATCTTAGGTGGTTCCAAGAATCGACGTATCTTGTTTTCCGTAGTCTACTCAACATTAGCCTAATAGGAAAAAGACATTAAGGTAGAACTGTATTTTTCATATTTTTGTCAGGGACGAGAAATAACGTGAAAAGTTAGACGATCTTTGAAAAAAATGCGTTTGGTAAGATTGACGATAAAATTTAGATTTCATCTTTTCTTTAGACTGCTAACACCCCGTATCTGCTCCATAGCAGACATGAAGCGTCTGTGAAACGTCAACGCATTTGCTACAGGAGACTTCAACGCTCAGGTAGAAGAGGAACACGAAAGTGACCTATGCAAAACTCATACTAGCTAGCTGCATTACAATGCATACTAGAGTGGATGAAAATCCCGTCAAGATCGCGTTTAACTATACGCCACAATGCCTTTATTGCCTGTGATACAAGAGTGACACACGAGACAAGTATACAGCTCACGATCTCCGTTCACTTTTGACTGAAGACCTTCAAACAAACCAGATTTCATTCTACAAGGCCTACCATAATTCCGCAGGGCGTTTGATTATGCAGACCTGCAACAGAGCGCGCAAGAAACGTCGTTATTTGTACTTCCGGCGCTACAAATCATTAATAACGTTCATAACGGATTTCTAAACTCTGTGCTAGTGCTTCATAAATTACAGTTAACACTCCTCGCCTTCTAGCAAAACGCATAACATTTTTGTTCCTCCAAAAATGTTTCCCTGCGGTTGCGTTTATTTATTTATTTCTCTCCGCCGTCCTGCCCCCCTCCCCCCTCCTCACGCCCGAGCTCTTCCTCAGACAAACATTCACACTGAACCATAAAATACACTCATCCTGAATAAAGTCAAATGCTGACGCTGCTGATCTCCGTCAAAGCGGCGGCACGCGTAACTGTATGCAGTGCAGTAATTAAAAAAAGAAATGCAATGACGTAGTACGGCAATCATGCTGTCAGTTGAGAAAAAAACACCGTGAACGAGTACGAGGAAAGCGGAAGTGAACGCCGCTGCATCAGCGTAACATACTAAGTAAGCAACGCATTATTGTGAATATATCTTTTTCATAATGAGTGAAAATACGTAATTGCATAATATCCACTACTCATCTAAAAAAAAACCAGAGATGCAACTAAGATATGCCAAGTAATCTACAATATCTACCAGGACTCAGGGCAGCCCACTACTGTAACTGTCGAAGCTGCCTTTTGCTTAACACCAACATACGGGTTTTCAGAGGTTTCTCTCTTCGGTCTCAGTTTCCGATATAGGTTATTATCTGAGCATACGTATGTTGCAGATGGCGTGCTGCATTTTTTATGAATCTGAGGATGAAGTTTCTACATCTTTAGGTACATGCTGTACGAACAGTTATAAAGTACACTATGTGATCAAAAGTATCCGGATGCCTCGCTGAAAATAATTACAAGTTCGTGGCGCCCTCCATCGATAATGCTGGAATTCAGTATGGTGCTGGCCCACCCTTAGGCTCGATGACAGCTTCCACTTTCGCAGGCATACGTTCAATGAAGTGCTGGGAGGTTTCTTGGGGAATGGCAGCCCATTCTTCACGGATTGCTGCACTGAGGATAGGTATCGATGTCGGTCGGTGAGGTCTGGCACGAAGTTGGCGTTCCAAAAACTCCCAGAGGTGAAACTTCCTGGCAGATTAAAACTGTGTGCCCGACCGAGACTCGAACTCGGGACCTTTGCCTTTCGCGGGCAAGTGCTCTACCATCTGAGCTACCGAAGCACGACTCACGCCCGGTACTCACAGCTTTACTTCTGCCATATCTCGTCTTCTACCTTCCAAACTTTACAGAAGCTCTCCTGCGAACCTTGCAGAACTAGCACTCCTGAAAGAAAGGATATTGCGGAGACATGGCTTAGCCACAGCCTGGGGGATGTTTCCAGAATGAGATTTTTCACTCTGCAGCGGAGTGTGCGCTGATATGAAGTTTCATATCAGCGCACACTCCGCTGCAGAGTGAAAATCCCATTCTGGAAACTCCCAGAGGTGTTCTGTAGGATTCACGTCAGGACTCTGTGCAAACCAGTCCATTACAGGGATGTTATTGTCGTGTAATCACTACGCCACAGGCCGTGCATTATGAACAGGTGTTCGATCGTGTTGAAAGATGCAATAGCTATCCCAGAATTGCTCTTCAACGGTGGGAAACAAGAAGGTGCTTAAAACAACAATGTAGGCCTGTGCTGTGATAGTGCCACGCAAAACAACAAGGAGTGCAAGCCTCCTCCATGAAAAACACGACCACACCATAACACCACCGCCTGCAAATTTCACTGTAGGCACTACATACGCTGGCAGATGACCTTCACCGGGCATTCACCATACCCACACCCTGCCACCGGATCGCAACATTGTGTACCGTGATTCATCACTCCACACAACATTCTTCCACTGTTCAAGTGTCCAATGTTAACGCTCGTTTGGCATTTACCGGCGTGATGTGCGGCTTATGAGCAGCCGCTCGACCATGAAATCCAGTTTTCTCACTTCTCGCCTAACTGTCATAGTACTTGCAGTGTGTCCTGATGCAGTTTGGAATTCCTGTGTGATGGTCTGGATAGATGTCTGCCTGTCACATTACGACCCTCTTCAAATGTTGGCGGTCCCTGTCAGTCAACAGACGAGGCCGGCCTGTACGCTTTTGTGCTGTACGTCTCCCTTCACGTTTCCACTTCACTATCACATCGAAAACAGTGGACCTGGGGATGTTTAGGAGAGTGGAAATCTCGCGTTCAGACGTATGACACAAGTGACACACAATCACCTGACCACGTTCGAAGTCCATGAGTTCCGCGGAGCTCCCCATTCTGCTCACTCACGATGTCTAATGACTACTGAGGTCGCTGATATGGAGTACCTGGCAGTAGGTGGCAGCACAATGCATCTAATATGAAAAAGATATGTTTTGGGGGTGTCCGGATATTTTTGATCACATAGTGTATATGGCAGAAGGTAATTAGCGTGGCATCATACACGGGTGGACAAACATATGGAAACACCGTGAGAACTGAATGTCGTAGTCGCGAACTCAGTCAGCACCAAAACAACACGAAGGGAGCTCCATATGCAGGGAATTGCTGGCCAGCTGGAATTAGCCGTTCATCAGTGATGCAAATGCACGTAACAGGAAAACGTGTTGCCGAAGCATAAAATCTAGACTATGAACCAGTGGAAGACAGTCATTTCGGCGGATTAGTCTTGTTCCACACTGTCTGCAAGTTCTGAACGAGTCTGCATCGTAGGAGTGAAACATTGCGAGAATTCGGTGCCGATTTGGGCAGTAATATCGTGGTATTCCACGAGCCCCACGGTTACTGTGAAAGGTCGCCTTACTGGCAAGGATTATGTGACTATTTTGGCTAAGCAGGTCCATTCCGTGGCACAATGTTTGTTCCCCAATAGCTATGCCGTTTTCAAAGGAGACAGGACCCCTATTCACACAACTCGCATCTTCCAGGACTGGTTTTGCGAGCACTAAGGTGAGTTGTCGTACCTACCCTGGCCACCATGGTCACCACATCTCAACATTGAGACTTCGTGGTCCTCTTTGGAGATAAAGGTTCACTAAGACACACATGGCTCTGAGCACTATGGGACTTAACATCTGAGGTCATCAGTCCCCTAGATCTTAGAACTACTTAAACCTAACTAACCTAAGGACATCACACACATCCATGCCCGAGGCAGGATTCGAACCTGCGACCGTAGCAGCCGCGCGGTTCCGGACTGAAGCGCCTAGAACCGCTCAGCCATCGCGGCCGGCTCGGTTCACTATCCACTTCCATCATCATGACCCGACCCTGCCACTATTTTACATGAAGAGTGGTATAAGATTGCCTTGAAAACAGCACAGGGCCTGTATTTCTCCATTTCGAGACGACTGGAAGCTGTTTTGCGAACGGTTTTGCTTTACCGTATGAGGCTTAGTAATCAGTTGGGTATATCCAGATTTTTTTGTCCATCCCTGTACAGACTCTCCAAACCACTGTGGAGTGTACGGCTAAGTGTACTTAGCATGGTACGATATGTTAGGGCCTATTTCTGTTTCCATTGTGTAGCGGGAAAAGAATGACTCATAAATGCCTCTGTGCGCTCTGTAGTAAGTCTAATACGATCTTCGCGGTATTTACGGAAGCCACAAGTAGTCGGCTGTGGTACATTCCTAGGTTCATCACTTAATAATGAGTCTGGAAACTTTGTAAGTGTGCTTTAGCGGGATAATCGGCGTCTGCCAATTCACTTTTTTCAGCATTTCCGTCAGTTAAAAAAAAACTTATGACCATTCGTGCAGCTCTTCTCTGTATACGTTCAAAAATTCAAATAGTTAAAATGGCTCTGAGCACTATGGGACTTAACTTCTGAGGTCATCAGTCCCCTAGAACTTAGAACTACTTAAACCTAACTAACCTAAGGACATCACACACATCCATGCCCGAGGCAGGATTCGAACCTGCGACCGTAGCGGTCGCGCGGTTCCAGACTGTAGCGCCTTTAACCGCTTGGCCACCCCGGCCGGCTGTATACGTTCAGTACCTGTTACCTCTATCTGGTATGGGACCCACACACTAACAATATTCGAAGATGGAACGCACAAGTATTTTGTAAACAACCTCCTCCGTAGAGAGAAAGCACTTTCGCAGTACTCTGCCATCGAACCGAAGTTAGCCGCCAGGTAAGACAGTAGGAGAATCATAGAAATGAAAAAAAATGGACGCTAAGTCCAAATGAATAAGACGCTATTGAAGGAAACTTTGAAAGTAATATTTTGTCAACCGATCTGAGTGAAAATACAAAGAGGTTTTGGTCTTATGTAAATTTAGTAGGCAGTTCGAAATCCTTTATTCGTTCACTTAGTGACCATACTGGCACAGAAACGTAAAAAAGGACAGAGAACAGGCTGAAATACTGAATTAGACTTTCCGAAACTGTTTCACAGCGGAATATCACAGCGCGGTCTCTCTCTTCAATCATCGTGCGAACGTGGGGATAACCGATTCTGAGATAACCGAAAGGGACTGCAATCGCTTAGGCTTGGCAATGGAAAGACATGAGGTCCATATGAGATCCAATAAGATACTGCAAAGACGAAAAGAACTTGCTCCCCTTCCAGCAGCAGTTTTCGTAGACCGCTGGAGCACGGAAAGGTACTTAGCAACTCGAAAAAAAAGAAAAGAAAAAAAACCGCAGATCATTCCTGTTTTCAAGTAGAGCCGTAGAACAGATGTACGTAATTACAGACCTATATCGTTGACGTCTATCTGTTTTAGACTTACGGAACATGTTGTTATGATCAAGGACTATGACGTTTTTGGAGAGAAAAAAAATCTCTATGAAAATCAACATGAATACCGCAGAGATCTCGTGAAAATCTGTTCTCTCTGTTCCGTAGCGCGGTAGATATCGGCGCTTAGGTTCATGCCCTGTTCCTTGCCTTCAAGAAGACATTTGACGACGTCCCGTACCGATGTTTAGTGAAAAAATATTCGAGCTTACCGAGTATGGATCCAGATTTGCGACTGAATTCGAGACTTCCTCGCAAATAGAACGGAACGAAATTGACAGATGTAATTTCCAGAGTACCCCAACGAACTGTGAAACGACCGGTACTGTTTACAGTTTAATAAATGGTCTCACTGAAAGCGCCGAAAGCTATTTCAGACTGTTTGCAGATGACGCGGTTGTCTATAGGAAAGTAGTAACGCCAGGAGACACAACTGAATCGCAGAATGACCTGCAGAGGACTGAGGAATCGTGCTGCCTCTGGCAGTTGACCCTGAACGTAAATAAATGTAACGTATTACGAATACACAGGAAAAGAAAGCCATTACTGTGCAGTTGCACTATACAGGGTGTCCCAGCTATCTTGTCCACCCAAAATATCTCTGGAACAATAACAGCTATTGGAAAACGACTTTCACCGGTATCAATGTAGGGCTGGGCCCCATGAATGTACATATTTGGAAACATTCTAAAACGAAAGCATATGCGTTTTTTAACACAAACTTATGTTTTTTTAAATGGACCTCCTATATTTTTTCTTCAGCATTCCATAGCATGACAAAGCACATACACAATGGCATTGATTGCATCGCAATATTCCCATTACATCCCGAGATATTGAGACGCGAAGTTGACGCTTGAAACGCCCGACATGCGCTGCTAGCGCACGTCCTGAGGCTCAGGCGTGAACCCCATGCTGCCCGTAATCGCGATGACCGTATTACTCGTTTCGGACCTCTTGATAAGTATAGAGGTGTGATTACACATGTCAATCACATCGGGATTACGGGCAGCATGGGGTTCACGCCTGAGCGTCAGGACGTGCGCTAGCAGCGCATGTCGGGCGTTTCAAGCGTCAACTTCGCGTCTCGGTATCTCGGGATGTAATGGGAATATTGCGATGCAATCAACGCCATTGTGTATGTGCTTTGTCATGCTATGGATTGCTGAAGAAAAAATATAGGAGGTCCATTTAAAAAAACATAAGTTTGTGTTAAAAAACACATATGCTTTCGTTTTGGAATGTTTCCAAATATGTACATTCATGGGCCCGAGCCCTACATTGATAGCGGTGAAAGTCGTTTTCCAATAGCTGTTATTGTTCCAGAGATATTTTGGGTTGACAAGATAGCTGGGACATCTTGTATATGACAAACTGCTGGAAACAGTATCTAACGTAAAATATCTAGGAATAACTATTCAAAGCGACGTTACGTGGAATACTGCATAAGACAAACAGTAGAAAAATCAGATGTCAGACGGAGATTGACAGGGAGAATCTGAAGGAAATGTAACTCATCCACGAAGGAAGTGACTTACAAGGCGACTGTTCGACCGATTCTTCAACACTATTCATCAATCTGGGATCCTCACCAGGTAGGACTGGTAGAAGAGCGGAGCGTTTCGTCACGGGATCGTTTAGTCGGAGCGAGAGCGTCACAGAAATGGTCGACAAACTGCATTGGCAGACGCTACAAGAGAGGCGTTATGGATCACAGAAATGTTTGGTACATAATTTTCGGGAGAGTACCTTCCGCGAAGAGCCGGACAACATAGTACTTCCTTCCACATACATCTCGTGGAGTGGCCGCGACGTGAAAATTCACGAGAAATTAGAGCTCATACAGAGGCTTGCTGAGTGGAAGAGGGAAGAGGGAATCATTTCGTAGTAGCGGACGTATCCTCCACCACACATCGCACTCTCAGGTAGCTTGCGGACTATGAGCAGAAGTAGATGCCACAAAAAAAAGGTTAAAATGGCTCTGAGCACTATGGGACTTAACATTTAAGGTCATCAGTCCCATAGAACTTGTTGTTGTTGTAGTCTTCAGTTCTGAGACTGGTTTGATGCAGCTCTCCATGCTATTCTATCCTGTGCAAGTTTCTTCATCTCCCAGTACCTACTGCAGCCTACATTCTTCTGAATCTGCTTAGTGTATTCATCTCTTGGTCTCCCTCTACGATTTTTACCCTCCACGCTGCCCTCCAGTATCAAATTGGTGATCCCTTGATGCCTCAGAACATGTCCTACCAACCGATCCCTTCTTCTAGTCAAGTTGTGCCACAAACTCCTCTTCTCCCCAATTCTATTCAATGCCTCCTCATTAGTTATGTGATCTACCCATCTAATCTTCAGCATTCTTCTGTAGCACCACATTTCGAAAGCTTCTATTCTCTTCTTGTCCAAACTATTTATCCTCCATGTTTCACTTCCATACATGGCTACACTCCATACAAATACTTTCAGAAACGACTTCGTGACACTTAAATCAATACTCGATATTAACAAATTTCTCTTCTTCAGAAACGCTTTCCTTGCCATTGCCAGTCTACATTTTATATCCTCTCTACTTCGACCATCATCAGTTATTTTGCTCCCCAAATAGCAAAACTCCTTTACTACTTTAAGTGTCTCATTTCCTAATCTTATTCCCTCAGCAACACCTGACTTAATTCGACTACATTCCATTATCCTCGTTTTGCTTTTGTTGATGTTCATCTTATACCCTCCTTTCAAGATACTGTCCATTCCGTTCAACTGCTCTTCCAAGTCCTTTGCTGTCTCTGACAGAATTACAATGTCATCGGCGAATCTCAAAGTTTTTACTTCTTCTCCATGGATTTTAATACCTACTCCGAACTTTTCTTTTGTTTCCTTTACTGCTTAGAACTACTTAAACTGAACTAACCTAAGGACATCACACAACACCCAGTCATCACGAGGTAGAGAAAATCCCTGACCCCGCCGGGAATCGAAGCCGGGAACCCGGGCGCGGGAAGCGAGAACGCTACCGCACGACCACGAGCTGCGGACTAGCTGCCACAAGTTCAGTGAAACATACTCAGGTAAACATAGAATGTACACAAGTGTTTCTGGTGAAGGTGGATCCTGTTAGCCGCGTTACTGGAGTCGTGAACTTTTTGGAGAGCAGAAGAGACCCCGTGGCCGTTAGTTCTCCAGTCGGACCAGAAACAGACGTGGGGCGGCATGACGCAGGACCGCTGTCGGCGGAACGCCCACATTCGCTGAGCGGCGCACACAATAGTCGGTGTTAGCGGTTCGGACCCCCGACCCGGATACCGCCAGTTCGTGCTCGCCTCGGGGCACACAGAGAGCTCGGCGCAGCTACGCGGGCGCTCACAACCCTGCCCCAGACACGGCTTACTACTCACTCTCCACAAACACGCGCTAAAGCATGTTAACGGTACTGTGCGTATCTTAACTCCTGCTTACGTAGAGGTCCCGTAAGTTACCGCATGGCGAGACATTTTACTACGCGGAAGGTTCAACTCACATTTCACTCTTCACATACACTACTGGCCAATAAAATTGCTACACCAAGAAGAAATGCAGATGATAAACGGGTATTCATTGGACAAATATATTATACTAGAACTGACATGTGATTACATTTTCACGCAATTTGGGTGATCCTGAGAAATCAGTACCCAGAAAAACCACCTCTGGCCGTAATAACGGCCTTGATACGTCTGGGCATTGAGACAAACAGAGCTTGGACGGCGTGTACAGGTACATCTGCCCATGCAGCTTCAACACGATACCACAGTTCGTCAAGAGTAGTGACTGGCGTATTGTGACGAGCCAGTTGCTCGGCCACCATTGACCAGACGTTTTCAATTGGTGAGAGATCTGGAGAATGTGCTGGCCAGGGCAGCGGTCGAACATTTTGTGTGTCCAGAAAGGCCCGTACAGGACCTGCAACATGCGGTCGTGTGTTTTCCTGCTGAAATGTAGGGTTTCGCAGGGATCGAATGAAGGGTAGAGCCACGGGTCATAACACATCTCGAATGTAACGTCCACTGTTCAAAGTGCCGTCAATGCGAACAAGAGGTGACCGAGACGTGTAACCAATGGCACCCCATACCATCACGCCGGGTGATACGCCAGTATGGCGATCACGAATACACGCTTCCAATGCGCGTCACCGCGATGTCGCCAAACACGGATGCGACCATCATGATGCTGTAAACAGAACCTGGATTCATCCGAAAAAATGACATTTTGTCATTCGTGCACCCAGGTTCATCGTTGAGTACACCTTCGCAGGCGCTCCTGCCTGTGATGCAGCGTCAAAGTTAACCGCAGCCACGGTCTTCGAGCTGATAGTCCCTGCTGCTGCAAACGTCGTCGAACTGTTCGTGCAGATGGTTGTAGTCTTGCAAACGTCCCCATCTACTGACTCAGGGATCGAGACGTGGCTACACGATCCGTTACAGCCATGTGGATAAGATGCCTGTCATCTCGACTGCTAGTGATACGGGGCCGTTGGGATCCAGCACGGCGATCCGTATTACCCTCCTGAACCCATCGATTCCATATTCTGCTAACAGTCATTGGATCGCGACCAACGCGAGCAGCAATGTCGCGATACGATAAACCACAATCGCGATAGACTACAATCCGACGTTTATCAAGGTCGGAAACGTGATGGTACGCATTTCTCCTCCTTACAGGAGGCATCACAACAACGTTTCACCAGGCAACGCCGGTCAACTGCTGTTTGTGTATGAGAGACCGGTTGGAAACTTTCCTCATGTCAGCACGTTGTAGGTGTCCCCACCGGCGCCAACGTAGTGTGAATGCTCTGAAAAGCTAATCATTTGCATATCACAGCATCTTCTTCATGTCGGTTAAATTTCGCGTCTGTAGCACATCATCTTCGTGGTGTAGTAATTTTAATGGCCAGTAGTTTATTTAAGAGACCTCTGGCACACGTGCGGTGAATTCAGTTGGCTACCTGAGCGCGTGCGCTTCTGCTGCAATTTTGTGCGCGGCTTCCAGTAAATATTCTGCATGGAATCCCATCAAAGGAAAACTTGGTTCTCTACGTAGCCGGCGTCCTTCTGCGATTTTGTCGTGCGAAGGCGATGGAACTGATCTCGATGCGGCGAGCTTTCACCACGGCGGCCGCGCAGAACAGCGCTCTGATTTCCAGCAGAAGCGCATGCGCTCAAGCAGCCTGCCGAGTGCACTGTAATTGTTCAAAAATGGTTCAAATGGCTCTGAGCACTATGGGACTTAACATCTACGGTCATCAGTCCCCTAGAACTTAGAACTACTTAAACCTAACTAACCTAAGGACATCACACAACACCCAGTCATCACGAGGCAGAGAAAATCTCTGACCCCGCCGGGAATCGAACCCGGGAACCCGGGCGCGGGAAGCGAGAACGCTACCGCACGACCACGAGCTGTGGACACAGTGTTCTTGTACTGGCGGGCTGTTAAAGACGTGAGCTCATAGCATTTTCGTCAGTATTCGCCTGATATGGCCGAAAGACACTGCGCCGAAATATCTCCAGAAATTTATTGAGCAATCTGTACGCCGGCAATGTTTTAAATTTCGCAAACACAATTCTCGGTGAAGGGAGGAAGATTAGAGTTTAACGTTCCGTCGTCAGCGCGGTCATTAGCGGCGGAGCGCATGGCTGGGATTACGGAAGGATGGGGAAAGAAATTGGCCTTGCCCTTAAGAAGGAATCATCCTGTCATTTGCTTGGAGCGATTTAGGAAAATCAGGGAAAACCTAAGTCTGGACAGTCTGACGGAGTTTTGAACCGTCGTCCTTCCGAATAATTGTTGGTGAGTGAAGGTAGTTGCCTTAAGACATGGCCGGCCGGAGTGGCCGAACGGTTCTAGGCGCTACAGTCTGGAACCACGCGACCGCTACGGTCGAAGGTTCGAATCCTGCATCGGGCATGGATGTGTGTGATGTCCTTAGGTTAGTTAGGTTTAGGTAGTTCTAAGTTCTAGGGGACTGATGAGCTCAGAAGTTAAGTCCCATAGTGCTCAGAGCCATTTGAACCTTAAGACATGATACCGTACTAGATACTAGAGAGAAATTAAGCAAACTTAACCGAAATCATTCGTACAGTGAAGGTACTATCAAGTTTATGTACTTGGTGTTGTTCGTGATACTTTGAAGAAAGTCCTCCATCTACACTCAATCCTAAGAATTTAAAATGCTCCTGCGTGATTATCATGGGGTAATCAGTTTCCTAGCGTTCCGTGTTAGAAACGTATGAATTGTGTCCTGTGGCAGGCTGTTAAGCTATAATCTGTTCTCTGAAAAGTCACGAGGTGATGTTAGTGACTACCCTATTAGCTACATCATTTACATTAGCTTGCACGTCTTTCTCAATAACACTAGTACGGTCAGCAAACAGAACAATTTCTGATGGTGGTGGTGGAGGTGGTCGTTAGTGTTTAACGTCCCGTCGACAACGAGGTCATTAGAGACGGAACGCAAGCTCGGGTTAGGGAAGGATTGGGAAGGAAATCGGCCGTGCCCTTTCAAAGGAACCATCCCGGCATTTGCCTGAAACAATTTAGGGAAATCACGGAAAACCTAAATCAGGATGGCTGGAGACGGGATTGAACCGTCGTCCTCCCGAATGCGAGTCCAGTGTGCTAACCACTGCGCCACCTCGCTCGGTAACAATTTCTGAGTCATGTGTCGTATATAGTGGCAGGGCACTAATATACCAGGCGGTTACAATTAAAGTGCGGTTACTCGCACAGGTCCAGTGTGGCCTGTAATTATCGTATGGCAGCTACTCTAATGATAGATACTCTAATGCGTTAATCCGGAATCTATTTATGCGGGAAAAATTAATTCCAATTTTGAGCACCAGGTGCAAATCTGGTGCTGTGAGTTGAAAAAAAGACATACATAAATGTTACCCTATGCAGTAGATCAGGAACAGGACGTAGACAAAAACCGTCAAACAAGTGAGAAAGGACATAATGCAGATTTTATTACTAACCGCTGCTTACACAATTTGTTGAATATGAGAACCGGAGATGTCGACGAGATGCTGCACTCCTAAAACGACTGATCTACAGTTGCTCGCAGTAGTTTCGTTAGAATCTGGCCTCCAGGCCAGGTAGAGACGAACTGCGTCGCTGGTAAACGCGTTCTTTTATATATCCTCTGTGGTGTCACCGCCAGACACCACACTTACTAGGTGGTAGCCTTTAAATCGGCCGCGGTCCGTTAGTATAAGTCGGACCCGCGTGTCGACACTGTCAGTGATTGCAGTCCGAGCGCCGCCACACGGCAGGTCTAGAGAGACTTCCTAGCACTCGCCCCAGTTGTACAGCCGACTTTGCTAGCGAAGCTACAATGACAAATACGCTCTCATTTGCCGAGACGATAGTTAGCATAGCCTTCAGCTACGTCATTTGCTACGACCTAGCAAGGCGCCATTACCAGTTAATATTTAGATTGTAAAACATGTACCGTCAAGAGCGATGTACACCAATTATGGATTAAAGTTAAGTATTCCAGCAGCAACGTACCTTATTGGCTATATTAATTACATTGTCCTGTTCCAGACCTCACGCCAGTTTGCGTGAGCTTAAACGCGTGCCTTTAGGCTTCCTCCAAACTCCGTGAATTGGATCCTGCGAATTCACAACATCCTCTGGGCCAAAACTCACATTAATTCATATGAGGTGATCTTGGAGACCACGCATCTGGAAAACTTCTGGACATAACACGTTCGTGGGAGGTTGCTTTAAGCAGATCTTTCAGTGGGTAAGCGCTACGAGGTGTTGTCCCATCTTGCGTGAAATGAGTGGTTTCCACACAGTAATGCTCTTCCAAAGCATGGATCAGACGTTGTCGAAGGAGGTCTCGATAAGGCGCAGTCATCACGGTATTGAAAGACCCTCTGGGTGTAGTATCCTCAAAGAAGAGCGGACCCAGAATAAAGGTGCTTGTGAATTCACACCACACATACGGCGAGTGCAACGGCTCTTCGTGCACGACACTCGGCTTAAGAATACACAAAACTCGCCAGCTCCGTATTCACTGCACCCTGTAGTGTAACACGCGCCTCGTCACTCCATAGAATATTGATCGGCCCTATGTCATCAACTTCTAACCGAAACCGTCAGCGAGGCCGTCTTATTTGCGGATCCTTGACGCTGTTCACCATGCTGGGATTCGACTGCCCACGGGTGCTTATCGGACCAGTCCCTTACCCAGCCTCTGTGCTGAGGTTGGCGAACCGCCACTTTCCATCCGGCGGCAGCTCCTGCTGGTGCGCCAGGCTTGTAAGTTTCTTGCAGCTCCCAGCTCGCCTGCTCAACGTCTTGTTGCCCATCCACCTCTGGACCGCCTTTTTTCCCGCCGTCCCCGGGCTACGTTGCCGTTTGGGATCCGTGTGCAACGTGTACTAGAGTCCCTCGGTGTGGAGTCTGTACAACCCCAAATCCAGGGTTTTAACCGCCTGCCACCCTGGTTACTGAAGAGGCCCGGAGTGATTTTAGATTTATTGCAGTACAAGAGAGATTGCACTCCTGCCACCGTTTTTAATGCAGCATTTTCTGCCATTTTATCTGAGCACCACGACTATGTAGCCGTTTTTACGGATGGGTCGAAACAAGAGGATTCTGTTGGTTGCTCAGTTGTTTTTCCGGATCGTGTCCTCAAGGTCCGACTGCCTCAGACTTTTACTGTCTTTGATGCAGAATTGTTTGCGATCTTGCGGGCACTGGAGCACATGAGACATTGTTCCTCTCCTAAATTTCTTGTCTGTTCCGATTCACTCAGTGCCCTTCACTCATTGCAACGTTTGTATCCGGCAGACAAAATTGTCCAGACTATCCAGGATGCCCTCCTCCGACTACAGCGACTGGGGAAGGTTGTAGCTTTCTGCTGGGTTCCGGGGCATGTCGGCATTGCTGGGAATGAAAGGGCAGATCTCGCAGCCGAGGAGGCGTGTCTCGCCCCACAAGTATCTCAGTGTGCTATCCCCTTGCACGCACTCACCTCGCTGTTGAGCTCACGGGTCATGCGTCGGTGGGAGGATGAGTGGCTGGAAGTGACTGACAATAAGAACCGTTTAGTCAAGTCCACAACCCTTGTGTGGTGTACTTCTTTCCAGCCCCATCGACGGGACGAGGTTCTCCTCAGTCGGCTTCGAATAGGCCACAGCCCTATGACGCATGGCTTCCTGCTCCGGCGAGAGGACCCTCCAATATGTGGTGCTTCCGGCGTCCAGGTCACTGTGCGCCACGTTTTATTGGATTGCGTTTTATTTTCTGACCACCGGCTGACTTGCCAGCGGACCTGCCATCTCTTTTAGGCAACACTCGGACGAATGTGGCTAAAGTTTTAAAGTTCTGTGCCCTGTCAAATGTTTTTACAAAGATTTTACGGAGAGGATTTTAATTTGCTCACAGTGTGACAAGCTCGCCCATATTTTATGTAAGTGGCCAGCCAATAACAATTTCCTGTGACATTCTTGTTGCTATGTTCCCCCTTTCCTTAGGTTTTACTTTCTTATGTAGCATTTTCCTTCTTTTCCTGCTTTCTTTGAGTGTGTGCTTTAGTTTTCTTAGGTTTGCCCACATTCGTTCCTTTTAATGTGTGTCAGGGCGCTGATGACCAAACAACAATCTAAACAATGGATTACCAACACAGAATCTGCACCAAAGAAGGTGAAGACCATTCCTTCGGCCAGAAAGGTTGTAGCGACTGTCTTTTGGGATTCGATAGGGATAATCCTCATCGTCTATCTGGAAAAGGGTAAAACTATTACAGCTGAATATTATTCATCGTTATTGGACCGTTTGAAAACCGAGCTACAAGAAAAACGCAGGTGACTGGTCCGCAAAAAAGTCCTTTTCCATCACGACAATGCACCAGCACACACCTCAGCAATTGATGGAAATAGGATGCGAACTCGTTTCACATGTCCCCTATTCTCCAGACTTGGCTCCCTCGGACTGCTATTTGTTCCCCAATTTGAAGAATTGGCTGGCGGGACAAAGATTTTATTCAAACGAGGAGGTGGTTGCAGCAACTAATAGCTATTTTGCATACTTGGACGATTCCTATTATTCGGAAGGGATCAACAAATTAGAACAGCGTTGGACGGGGTGTATAACTCTAAAAGGAGACTATGTCGAAAAATAAAATAGGTTTACCCAAACACGTGTAAGTAGTTTTTATTTTTGTACAGACTTTTCAAACGCCCCTCGTACAAACAGCATACAGCGCTAGACCTGCTCGTGGCGACTAAAACTGGAAGTAAGGTTTTTTTTCAGGGCAAATCGGTTCCGCATTAACGCATTAGCATACCTACCGAGTTTCGCTGTCGATGGTAATTACAGCCCACACTGGAACTCCGTGTGTAGCTGCTCTAATTATAAGCACCCTGTCTTCTTTCTTTCTTTTGCTACTCCCTTTATCCCACATTGTGCGCAGGGTCGGCAGGGTTAAGTACGGAATTGGCGTGGTTAATTTTTAAAGGGTGGCCGGATGCCCTTCCTGCCGCCATCCCATACCCCCTGGGACGGAAGTAGTGAACCCCAGTTGTCTGCATCTAGTGTAAATCGTGAAATAGTGTGAATGTGTTTCAAATGTCTGCGAATCGTGGAACTGAGGCGGGACGTGGGGACCAGCCCGGTATTCACCTAGGAGGATGTGGAAAACCACCTAAAAACCACACCCAGGTTGGCTGGCACACCGGCCGTCGTCGTTAATCCGCTGGGCGGACTCGATCCGGGGTCGGCGGGCCTACCCGAGTCCTGGCGGGTAATTATAAGCACGCTGTATATCATGAATGACTGCAATAATACCGGAACCTCTTCCTTCTTTGTTGACTCTGGACCATAGCTTAGTACTTCCTACTGATGCCAACCTTTGCTAAGCTTTTTCCCTAATCCCATAATGTTCAAACTTAGACAGAAGGCCCGAGGCTGACAGAGGAGGGGAATGTCGGCCTGCCTGAGGCTGCGCGTCCTTGCCGGCCACCGCGGCTCCTGGGAGTGCAGGCCACACACACAGTACCCGCAGCGTCTGCTCTGCTCCGCACTGCAAGGCAGCAGCAGACTACGGACAGGGCGTGGTCGGCCAGCAGTTGAGCAGTTCCGTGTTGCGCAACGCCGCGCCGCTGGACAGTGCGGTTCTGCAAGGCGCACGGCCAGAGAGAGAAAGAGAGAGAGAGGAAGAGAAAAAGAGGCGAAACCGCTGGCCGCCGGCGAATAGCGCCGGGCAAGGCTGCAGGGGCTACGCGCAAGGCTGGCGGGCAGGCGCCGGGACCGACACCTTAGTCATGAGTACAGCACGAAACGAGACGATGGAGTCGGGTGCAGCAATGGCTCCGAAGCTCTCTCGCGTATTCCCTAAAGAGCTGTATTCCATAGTGATTTTGGAGGTTCGCTCTTGTCCCTTGCCTTGCCTTTACAAGCAACTGGTTCGAATCATGCTAAACAAACACAATGCAAAAAGATATGCTGAGTAATTCAAACAATTTTGAAAGCATAGAAAACTGTAGTGACAGGGGAGAAGTAACAAACGGAGTCCCACACGCTTCAGTTTTGGGTCTACTCGTATTCCATAGATGTGTGGATGACCTTAGCATACACACAACTGGTTTCAATTATGCTTAACAAACATAATAGCAAACGGTGTGCTGAATAATTCAAAGAGTGTTGAATGGAGAGAAAATTGTACTGACAGGGGAGAAATAACGAAGGGAGTCACACAGGGTTCAATTTTGGGTCCACTTCAATTCTTAAATATGTGTATGACTTCCCACTTAACATTAAAAAAGTAGAATTGGTACTTCTGCAGACAATACTAATGTTATAATAAATCCCATTAGAGAGATAATAAATCCCATTAGAAAGATATGAAATGATGTTTTTTGAAGAATTATTAAGAGGTTCTCCGAGGATGGCAATTTAAGAAAACACACTATATTCATTTCTGTACAACAGTCATACCAAAAATTGATGTGTTAGTTTAGAAGGCACACTCTTACCACATAGTATCCAACAAATCAAAAACGGCGTGCATTCCGAAATTCTGTAAATGTATTACGTACAAAAAGTTTTAAAAAACCTTAAAAATAATGAAAATCAATTGCGAAATAAAGTATTCCTTTTCATTCGTATTCTATATGATTTATTGTAACTTTTTACCTTCAAAATTGGCAAAATCGCAATGTGTAGCAGAAATTTGCGACCTGACACAATTCCGAAGGTTACCCCAGGTTAGGACGTATACCCAATACCGATACATATTTTAGCGATGGCGAAGCATTGCCGGATTCGCCAGTATTAATACGCAGAGTTACCAGTATACGGCACCTCAGACATTTCAGTCTTGTCAGTATTTTGAGCCAAGTAATTACCTCATTACGTTACAGCAAAATGTGATTAATGATATTCTAACGGAAAAGGGTAGCAGCACTACTGAAGGAATCTGCATGTGGAGAAGTAGTTTCCTGGTCCCGGGAAGACGAGAAGAAATAGGGTAAAGCAAGTAGATGAGAAGGGGGGAGAAAATACAGAAATATGCAGGGTGATTCACGAAGATATGCAAACATTTTAATATGTTATTCTGCAAGTAAAACTAAAGAAAAAAGTTCATACAAACATAGGTCCGCAAATGTTTAGTTACGGAGTTACGGCTAATAAAATATTTGGTCTCAAATTTAGTAACTTTGCTTATATATAGCCATGGCAAAACTGTAAAAGGCTAAAGAAAAGCACAATTTCCATTAATGTTGTTGTTATTGATCTGGTGAATCTAATAAAACATGTCCCAGACGTGAATCTGCAGTAGGTTTCCACAACATCCACAGAAGCAAAGACGTAATTTCGTAAAATTTTTAATTTATTAACTACTTGGCCCAATTTGTTTTTTAAATTCCAGACAATAGCACAAAGTTTTCAACAGAATTTGTAGAGAATTTAATTTTGCAAAACTGATGGTAATAACGTTAACTCAAGCTGTATGAATGTGTCAGATAATCTACTTTCATTAATACCATAGCACACGTGAATTCATGTTAAAGCGGAAAAAACGAAGCTCAGTGTTAAGGAAGTTGTACATTGCTCATACAATTTCACAATACATTCACAATAAATATCCAAAAATGTCTCCGCCGAGTTCAGTGCATTTAGCTGCACGTGTATGAACATTCGAAATACTCCGCTAATGGTTCGTGCATTCGGAATCCTCCGTGTTGGATAACGTACGTGATATTATTTAACTGCAGCCATAAATAAACACCATATCGGCGTATTCCTCTGTTGTACATTTGAAAGGCATCCTCAATTTCAGAAATAATCTACAAACTGCAACAGTTGGTATGTGGTTTCACTTAAATACACTGTTGCTATTATGTTCTTTCACTGAACGATACAGAAAACTAACTCGTTTCTAGGTTAGGAAACGACTGAAACAACCCAACAATGGTTGCCAACAATGACATGTTCTTAATGGAAAGTAAACAAATTTACTTGTTACTTCTCTGGATGTTGTGGAAAACTACTGCAGACACACGTCTGGGACATGTTTTATTAGATTCACCAGATCAAAAACAACAAAATTAATAGAAATCGTGCTTAACTTTAACATCGTACAGTTTTGAGATGACTTCATATTAGCGAAGTTGCTCAATTTCAGGCAAAATCTTTTATTAGTCTTAACTCCGTAAATAAACATTAGCGGACCTATGTTTACGTTAACTTTCTTCTTTAGTTTTACTTGTAGAATAACATACTGAAATATCTGCGTATCTTCGTGAGTCACCCTGTATACAGCCTAATCTTGGCGCTCTTAGAGGAACCCTGATTAGTTGTTGAACAGAACACGGAGAACAGTGACATGTCGGGAGAGAAGCTACGCCGATAATAGCAGGCAGGGTGTTAGTCTTCTGCGCGCTTTCCGGTAACATCCAGTTTAATCTACATATACATATATACTCTGTCAACCACCAAACGGTGTGTGGAGAAGGGCACAATTCGCGCCAAAGTCATATTTCCCCTCCCCCCCCCCCCCCCCCCTCTGTTCCACTCGCGGATCGCGCGAGGGAAAAACGACTGTCTGAACGCCTCAGTACGAGCTCTAATTTCCCTTATCCTTCAATGGTGATCATTGCGCGATTTGAAAGTTGGTAGTAATAATATATGCTCCACATCCTCGGCGAAATTAGTGAGCAGCCCCTTCGATTTAGCGTGTCGTCTATCTGCAAGTATGTCCCACTTCAAACTTTCTATGAGATTTGTAACGCTCTCGCGATGGCTAAATGTACCAGTCGCAAATCTTGCCGCTCTTCTTTGGACCTTCCCAATCCATTGAATCAGACCCAACTGGTAAGGGTTGCATAGAGACGAACAATACTCTTAAGACTTGACGAACTAACGTACTGTAAGCAGTTTCCTTTGTTGAAGGATAGCATCGCTTCTGGATTCCACCAATAAACCGCAATCTAGAGTCACCTTACCCGTTACTTGTGTAATCTGATCATTCCATTTGAGATCATTTCGAACAGTCACGCCCAGTTATTTGACGGATGTTACCGCTTCCAAAGACTGGGCATCTATTTTTTACTCGTACATTAATGGGGATTTTCGCCTTGTTATACGCAGTAAGTTACACTTACTAATATTGAGAGATAACTGTCAGTCACTACACCATGCATTTATTTTCTGAAAATCCTCATTACTCTGTAGTTTGTTCCAGGGTTGTATGGATGAAATCTAGAACGACATGGAGAAAGATCTGGCGTCATGTGGAGACGGTGGAGCGCCAGAGCGCTGTATATTTGTACAATAATGCCCACGTGGATACCGCGTTCCTTGACTTCTGGAAGCATCCGGTGCAGATCAACACTCTCCTTTACTGCACAAAAACCTCAGAGATTACTGGTGACTGGATTAAGGGCTTCCTTATAGACAGCGGAACGACGAGCGGATCAAAATCGACAGACATGAAGCTAATTTCCAGAGTCACTCAGAGAAGTGCTACAGTGTCTTTACTATCTACAGTTTACGTAAATAATCTAGTGGATTATGTCGGAAGCTCTGTCATCTGTTCTTAGACGATCGCGTTGTCTATTTGAAAGTTACAGCGCTAGAAGACTGCAGAGGAACGACGACTAATGCAGGGCCTGGCAGATCACCCTGCACGTAGATAAATGTATTACGAATACACAGGAAAAGAAAGCCACTGCTGTTCAACTGCACTATTGATGACAAACTGCTGGAAACGGCATTTACCGTAAAATATCTAGGCGTAACTATACGGGACGACCTTAAGTAACCTTACTATATTACAGAAATAGAAGAGATAAAAAATGGCTCTGAGCACTATGGGACTTAACATCTGTGGTCATCAGTCCCCTAGAACTTAGAACTACTTAAACCTAACTAACCTAAGGACATCACACACATCCATGCCCGAGGCAGGATTCGAACCTGCGACCGTAGCAGTCGTACGGTTCCGGACTGAGCGACTAGAACAGCGAGACAATAGAAGAGATAGAGAAGATCCAACAGAGAGTAGCACATTACCTCGTGGAACCTTCAGCAACAGCGACAGCGTTACGGAGATTATCAACAAACTCCAGTGGCAGACATTCCAAGAGGCGGCTTGCGCACCACAGAGGGGATTAGTATTGAAAGGCCGAGAGTGTACATTACAAGAAAAGACGGGCAACGTATTACTTCATTGCACGTATATCTGGATAAACGACCACAACCAGAAAATCAGTGAAATTAGTGCTAATACGAAAGCAGCAACGATAATTCATTTGTCCAAGAACCGTTATAGAATGATGTAAGTTCTGTCCGTTTAATATAAGGAAAACCCAAGTCATTTATACGGACATATGAACATATACACATGTTTAACGTGAGGGGGACAGGACCACAAATTCAGACGCGAGCTTGTTGACATTCGCCTGGAGTTATTTAGGGAAGCCGCACGAAACCTAAATCACAATGGCTGGAATGACACTGATGTTCCAACCACCGAATCTTAACAACTGCACTATCCCAGTCTGTTATACCTAACGTACAGTTCTTACCACCCGCCATTCGACTATGAAGGAGGGAAAGGGGGCATCCTGGATTGTAGCATGTTACCTCTCATGTGACAACATCGTGGCGCCATTTTTCAGCAGGATAATGCTCGTTCACACATGATATTTGTCTCTGCGAACTGTGTGCCTGATGTTTACTTCCGTGGTCAGCACGGTCCCTAGACCTATCTCCAATAGAACATGTTTGGAATCAGCACGGAAATCAACAGCAATCCATTGGCAGTATCCGACATATCGAGTTGTGGGCCATCTTGCTTCAGGAGACAATGCAACGGCTTTATGACACCCTTCCCAACCAAATCACTGAATGCGGCCAGGTCAGAGGGGTTGCTACTTCATACTGACAAGTGGGCTCATGCTGCCAAGTTCTTTGTAGATTTGACTTTTAATTGTAATACCCTCTGTACCTGCGAAGTTTGATGGCGTGTCCCCCTCCCCTTTTTGGTGCTTTGGCTCTTCTGCAGTGCCGTCCCAGCAGCGGCGCGGCTGCGATCAGCCCTGGCGCTCGTGCTACAGCCTTGGCCGGCTCCACCGTTACCGCCGACCGTTGCGTAACCCCGTGCTCTTTCCTCTCCTCTCGACTGCCGCTCTCATTTGCATAAAACTCAAATGCTAGCCCGCCCTGCGTTAAGGCAATTTCTCCGCACACTCACCCTACTCCTCGCGTCCTTTAGAGAAGCAGGCTCGTTAATTTTGCATTGTATCCGGTCTAGCTCTGCCCGCATCCGGCCTTCACTCGACCATTCCCTGTGCATGCACTGTCTGACCAAAAGTATCTGGACACTTATTATAGTTCAATTCTTTTATCTTGGCGGTTCGCGCATGCCCGCCCAGACGCGGGAGGTTGCTGCGTTGCCAGCTGAACGCGCCAAGAGAAGCAGCGCCATAGTATACTTCGCAAACTTACGTTTTGGAGGGAGCGCGCAGTTTATGAAGTAAAACCACCACGGCCGCATTAACCCTTTCGCTGCTACAGAGACGTGCTCCCCACATTCCACGATGTGCGCGATTTTGTCATCATTGCACTGCTCGCCTGTGCAGACACATGGTGTTTCGACTGCCTTGACACACTTTATCATTCGATTTCACAAAAACTATTTGGCCCAAAAATTTGGTTTTTACACATCTTCTTGACTGATACCTTCCCACCATAAATAACTTAATTTTGTTTCGCTGTTGTGCAGCATTAGATGTAGTAAGCCATTGCACGAAATTTTGAAGAGTTTGCAGAGGTAAAACTCCATAGCGTATACTTTCTGTATGGTCGATTTTAGTTGCCACTAGAAATTTCATAAAATTACATTCAAACGAATAAAATTCATGAAGTAAGACACTTCTATATTGTTTTTAAATAAAGAAAATATTAAGCACCGATCAAGGTTTGAACTCAGAACCTTTCGCTTGGCAGTCAGACACTGTCACCAATATGCTAACGCGGCTCGTCGTTCAATATATCTCCCAGAGAACTTTAAAATATCACGCAAAATACCGAAAAACAATGTTGATATATGAATTACTCACGTTTCGTCGAAGTACAATAGGAAATAAACAATTACCACTGTTCTTTATTGCGAAAAAGCGGTTAGTGAGAATGATACAAACACCTTTCCTTGCTATCGCCTGAATTAGGGATCTTACTGCTTGTTTGGTTTAATTAATTAATAGAATATGAAGCAATTGGTATAAATAATGATAAAAGAAAGTCTGCTATCGAGACATTGCTTTTGTTCAATTACTTTATTTATGACTGAACGTTACTATAACTGAAGACTCTCGTCCGTCCTCTGCACTGCAGTCGAGCTCTGGCAACGTCGTTCTCTGTTCATTGGCTGACTGTGTTTTGTGACGTCAGATGCGCAGAACGAACCTAAACTCGGCCGCCGTCATAAATGACGCGCACTTTAGTGCAGATTAATACGGGGTGTGTCCATAGCTCGCATTTATGACGGTTTGATCTCTGCTGGGGCTTTCAAAGGGCTTTCTGAGTGTATATGGAGGAATGGCAGCCCGTTCTTCCTCAAGAACCGAAACCAGAGAAGATAGTGATGGTGGAGGCTGGGGTTTGGAGCCAAGTCGATGATCTAACTCACCCCAAAGGTGTTCTGTAAGGTTCAGGTCGGGACTGTGGCCAGGAAAGTACATTTCAGGAATGTTATTTTTCACATATCATTGCCTCAAACACGCCCCTTAATGAGCACGGAATGGAAACAGACGACGAAGTCGAAGACCATCTGGCACATTCAGTTTTCGGTAGAAACATTAGATCGTTTTGGAACTGTTAAAACATTATTGTTGACTGCATTCTGTCGTTGTCGTTATCATATCTGTCATTTACTGAATCCAAATAAACAGTCTTTACTTCTGTGTTCCATTCCTGTTCGTTTTCTTCATACTGACCTCCATGTGCAGATGAGAATGTCGAAACGCTAGTGGCGTGGCAATGGAACAGATCATATGTTGTTCGCAAGATGAATTCAATGCCGTATATAGTATCTACAAAGGTGGCTCATAGTGTGGAACTATATTAATTAAATAAATTGGAAGAAAATTACGAATTATGACATATTTCTCGCAAAGAATACTTCCAACAAGTGACAATATAGGCTTAAAAATCGAGTGATTTCATCACCAAACCAATAAAAATATTGAATCATTTTTTTTTCTGCAGGTGAGTTCAGCATTTACTGAATCGGAGTTATCAGTGATGTGTGCAGGGGGAAGAGACACACACAACTCCATATGTAAATTGAAGGTGGATACGCGAAAAAAGGAAAGGAAAGGGAAGGGATCACTGCTGTCATCTGCAGGGGGACATTATGCGGAATCAGGGGCGACGAGTGAAAATGTGTATCGAACTCGGACTCGAACCCAGGATGCTCTGATTACTAGGCAGGTGCGTTAACCACTGCGCCATCTGGAAGACAGCGTTATCTCAACTGCATGGACTATCTCGGCACCGTCACGGCCGATCCATAATCCGAGCACCGTCACGGCCGATCCACAATCCGAACGAGTGCCTCCTATTCGCAAGCCCTGTCCATTTCCTCCATGTTCGCTCTCTGAGATTTTCACAAGTGATCGGACGTATTTGTACGAGGGTGAGTCAAATGAAAACCTTAAATATTTTTTTTAAATGTTATTTATTGTGCAGAAGTGGTACAAAGCTGTATCAGTTTTCAACATAATCTCCCCCACGCTCAATTCAAGTCCTCCAGTGCTTACAAAGTGCATAAATTCCTTTAGAAAAAAAAATTCTTTTGGTAGTCCGCACAACCACTCATGCACCGCGTGGCATACCTCTTCATGAGAACGGAACTTCTTTCCTTCCATTGCGTCTTTGAGTGGCCCCGACATATGGAAATCACTTGGGGCAAGGTCTGGTGAGTATGGTGGATGAGGAAGACACCCAAAATGCAGGTCTGTGATTGTTGCAACTGTTGTACGGGCAGTGTGGGGCCTTGCATTGTCATGTTGCTAAAGGATACCTGCTGACAGCAATCCACGTCGCTTTGATTTGATTGCAGGCCGAGGATGATTTTTTAGGAAATCTGTGTATGATGCACTGGTGACAGTGGTCCCTCTAGGCATGTAATGCTCCAAAATGACGCCTTTTTCGTCTCAAAAAAGAGTCAGCATAACCTTCCATACTGATGCTCCTGTTTGGTGATGAGGAATGGCGCCATTCCTTGCTCGCTCTTTTCGTTTCCGGTTGGTGAAAGTGAACCCAGGTTTCGTCCCCAGTAACGATTCTTGCAAGGTAGCCATCATTGTAATAAGCGCCTAAGAGAGAACAGATCAAAGAGCAGGGAGCGAAAGCAGCGAGACAATTCTCAGGATCGTCACAACGTTGCGGGAAGGAAGGAAGTCGGTGTAGCACTGATGGGACAGGGGCGCCTTGACTTCGGATGTATGCAACCCTCAACACTGGACTCGTACACGCTGCGCTCCTGATCTCTGCAGGGTAGAGTGTAGGGCGGTGGACAGTACGCGACGCACCTGCAGGAGTGACAGCGGGTGGTGGGGGTAGAGGGAGTGGGAGGGACTGGACTGGAAGCCGTCTGCGGCGCTGCGAGGCCGGCCGTGGCTGCCTGCTGGTGCGGATGGAGGCTAGGAAACCGTTAAGCCGGGCCCGATCGCCGCGCCGCCGATCTGGGTCAATGCAACAGTCGCCACCTCACCTCCCCTCTCCTCTCCGGCACTGGGAGAAGAAGACCAGCTGATACGATAGTGGACTAGCCGCCAAACGGGCCCAAAACATCCGGCTCCCGTTCCCTCAAACCGCCTACACCTATATACGTACTCTGAAAGCCACGATGCGCTGCATGTAGTGGGGCACCTTGTGTCAAGTTCCACTCGCAGACTGAGCAAGGGAAAAAAGACTATCTACATGCCTCCGTATGAGGCCTGATTTTTTTCATTTCATGTTTGCAGTCCTTACGAGAGGTGTACAGTAGAACTGTTTTGCTGTCTTATCACAAATGCTGGTTCTATAAACTCTTAATACTTAATCTTTGCAAATATATTGGGTATAGCAGCAATCACAGTGAATAGTAATAAAATATTACATCTAACGGTCTTGATCCTATAAAAATACTTTTATTCATAAGTGATGACTGGTTTAGACCCGATGTGGATCATCTTCTGGTCATTCTCTGTAATTTACAGTGCAACAGAATAGGGGGATACACGTAATACAATAAACACTAAAATAAATGGAAATGGCGTGTAACTAGGGCCTCCCGTCAGGTAGACCATTCGCCTGGTGCAGGTCTTTCGAGTTGACGCCACTTCGGCGACTTGCGTGTCGATGGGGATGAAATGACGATAAGGACAAAACAACACCCAGTCCCTAACTGGAGAAAATCTCCGACCCAGCCGGGAATTGAACCCGGGCCGTTAGCAATGACATTCCATCACGCTGACCACTCAGCTACCAGGGGCGGACAGTTAAAATAAATTGTACGATATTATACACAGTGATGACATGTGAAGACAGTGGCACAGACCATTCTGTCGAATGCTGACAGTGTGGCCATATCAATAACTTACGTACCACCACCACGCCTGTCACATTACATATTTCGCTAACACGTTATACCATATGCAACATACGGCAGACAGAATGAATATAAACCTTAATGGTATTTTGGGTATTATCATAAGTCATATCTAAATAACAATTGGTATGTTATACAGTTAAAATTTCACATAATGTAAAAAACTGTAATTGACTAGCCGATGATATGGACTGCCCTCTGCGAGACTTTGCATACACCAAAGGTGGACTGCAGGACGCCGCTATATTGACGATGAAGTGTCTCAAGAAACATTTTTAGATTTCTTTATTAAGGTACACCGACCGCTGTGGCCGAGTAGTTCTAGGCCCGGAACCAAGCGGCTGTTACGGTCGCAGGTTCGAATCCTGCCTCGGGCATGTATGTGTGTGATGTCCTTAGTTAGGTTTAAGTAGTTCAAAGTCTAGGGGACTGATGACTTCAGATGTTAAGTCCCATAGTGCTTAGAGCCATTTGACGCATTTTTTACTAAGCTACCTCCGATACTGAAACGCCAAAGAAAATGGTATAGGCATGAGTATTCAAATACAGAGATATATAAATAGACAGATACGGCGCAGTGGTCGGCATCGCCTATATAAGACAACAAGTGCCTAGCGCAGTTGTTATATCGATTATTGCTGCTACAATGGCAGGTTATCAAGATTTAAGTGAGTTTGAACGTGGTGTTATAGTCGGCGCACGAGCAATGGGACACAGCATCTCCGAGGTACCGATGAAGTGAAATTACCGAACTATCAGTTTAATAAGTCACGGCTGCAAAATACTAACACGAATTCTTTAAAGACGGCCGAGCGGTTCTAAGCCCTATAGTCTGGAACCGCACGACCGCTACGGTCGCAGGTTCGAATCCTGCCTCGGGCATGGATGTGTGTGTTGACCTTAGGTTAGTTAGGTTTAAGTAGTTCTAAGTTCTAGGGAACTGTTGACCTCAGATGTTAGTCCGCAGCTCGTGGTCGTGCGGTAGCGTTTTCGCTTCCCACGCCCGGGTTCCCGGGTTCCATACCCGGCGGGATCAGGGAATTTCTCTGCCTCGTGATGAGTGGGTGTTGTGTGATGTCTTAGGTCAGTTAGGTTTAAGTAGTTCTAAGTTCTAGGGGACTGATGAACATAGATGTTAAGTTCCATAGTGCTCAGAACCATTTGAACCACCTCAGATGTTAAGTTGCATAGTGCTCATAGCCATTTGATCTTTACAGATGAATGTAAAAAATTGGTAGAAGCCTACCTCAGGGAAGATCAGTTTGTGTTCAGTACAAATGTTGGGACACGTGAGGCAATACTGACCCTACGACTTATCTTAGAAGATAGATTAAGGAAAGGCAAACGTAGCATTTGTAGACTTGGAGAAAGCTTTTGACAATGTTGACTGGAATACTCTCTTTCAAATTCTGAAGGTGGCAGGGGTAAAATACAGAGAGCGAAACACTATTTACAATTTGTCCAGAAACCATAAGGGGCATGAAAGGGTAGGACTGGTTGGGAAGGGAGTGAGACAGGGTTGTAGCCTCTCCCCGATGTTATTCAATCTCTATATTGAGCAAGCAGTAAAGGAAACAAAAGAAAAATTCGGAGTAGGAATTAAAATCCATGGAGAAGAAATAAAAACTTCGAGGTTTGCCGATGACATTGCAATTCTGTCACAGACAGCAAAGGACCTGGAAGAGCAGTTGAACGGAATGGACAGTGTCTTGAAAGGAGAATACAAGATGAACATCAACAAAAGAAAAACGAGGATAATGGAATGTAGTCGAATTAAGTCGGTTGATGCTGCGGGAATTAGATTAGGAAATGAGACACTTAAAGTAGTAAAGGAGTTTTGCTATTTAGGGAGTAAAATAACTGATGATGATCGGAGAGGATACAGAATGTAGACTGGCAATGGTAAGGAAAGCGTTGCTGAAGAAGAGAAATTTGTTAACATCGAGTATAGATTTAAGTGTGAGGAAGTCGCTTCTGAAAGTATTTGTGTGGAGTGCAGGCATGTATGGAGGTGAAACATGGATGATAAATAGTTTAGACAAGAAGAGAATAGAAGCTTTCAAAATGTGGTGCTACAGAAGAATGCTGAAGATTAGATGGGTAGATCACATAACTAATGAGGAATTATTGAACAGAATTCGGGAGAAGAGGAGTTTGTGGCACAACTTGACTAGAAGAAAGGATCGGTTGGGAGAACACGTTCTGAGGCATCAAGGGATCACCAACTTAGTATTGGAGGGCAGAGAGGAGGGTAAAAATCGTAAAGAGAGACCAAGAGATGAGTGCACTAAGCAGATTCAGAAGGACGTAGGTTGCAGTAGGTACTGGGAGATGATGAAACTAGCACTGGATAGAATAGCACGGAGAGCTGCATTAAACCAGTCTCTGGACAGAAGACCACAACAACAACAAACAACGTAAGAAAGTATAATTGACCAACCAATGACATCAGTTAACACGTTAGTGGACTGCTCTCTGCGAAACTTTGCATACACCAAAGATGGACTGCCGGTAACAAATGTAGCAGCATGCTTCTGAACCACTTTGATGTCTTCCTCTAATCCGACCTGGTGGGGATCCCAAGTCCTATAGTAGTTCTGGAGAAGTGGCCGCACTAGTCTTCTCCACCCCGTCTATTTTATCGATGAGCTACACTTTCTCCCAATAAACCGCAGTGGACCATTCGCCTTCCCGACTGCCGACCTTAATTGCTCGTACCATTTCGTACTGGTTTGCAACTTTACGCCTAGACATTTAGCGGAACGTTGTTACGTTCCAAAAATGAACCGACACGTCGTTAACAAGTGATCATAACGTCTCGACTTATCATTGTATAAAAGATGGAAAAGAAAACTGTTGAACAGTCAGATAACAAGGTATCGGCAACTCCTGGATCCCATACAAGGTATGCCTAGTGTTATCGGAACATCGCTCACCACTGTGCAAGCCGGCAGACACGCAGTTCTCGTGTGAGGCACATCACGCCCTCACTGCCTTGCAGTATCCCAGCTAGCGAGTGAAGGTTCCTTTCGATCCTTTACGACATCGTCACGGACGAACGTGAAAACCTACCGACCGTGCATTCCAGCGATTTTGAGTGAACGTAAAAGCAGTGGTCTCAAGTTGTGCTGGCAGAGAAAGTACCACCCACGATTTGCGGTTTCACATTTCTAGGTGCGCTTTCCCCAACAGTGCCTTTTAAAATGATAGACTACGCTTGGCGGAATGCATGCAACCCCATGTTATAGAGGAGGACAACTCCCTGCGTATCACGGTTACAATACCCTGGCATCACCATGAAGCCGGCCGTTGTGGCAGAGCAGTTATAGGCGCTTCAGTCCGGAACCGCGCTGCTGCTACGGTCGCAGGTTCGAATCCTCGGGCATGGATGTGTTATGTCCTTAGGTTAGTTAGTTTTAAGTAGTTCTAAGTCTAGGGGACTGATGAGCTCAGATGTTAAGTCCCATAGTGCTTAGAGTCATTTGAACCATCACCACGAATTGTGGTTCTGTAGCAGTATGGCTTTGTTAGAGCAATATCGGTTTATATTTTTTGGCAACGACTCATTTTGTTATGATTAACACTGCGTAACAGTAATAGATACCACTGAAGATGAGCGGTTATTTTGAAGGCTGTAGTGATTCAGATGAGTGTGAAGCTCTTGAATTTTCTTATAATGATACCAATATGAAGCCTAAAGAGACATTTTTTAACGATGAGACTGGGCACATTAAAGGTGTTCTAGAGGACCAAAAATTGCAAAATTTAGAAATATCACTTATGGAGTTAAATTGGCACTAGTTTCGCGAAGGAGAGGTAAGCAAGCTACGCCTTATGGATAGATTTAAAGAATATTAAACCTAACAAGGGAACTTCCCCATCGCACCCCCCTCAGATTTAGTTATAAGTTGGCACAATGGTTAGGCCTTGAAAAACTGAACGCAGATCTATCTAGAAAACAGGAAGAAGTTGTGTGGAACTACGAAAAAAATAAGCAAAATATACAAACTGAGTAGTCCATGCGCAAGATAGGCAACATCAAGGAGCGTGTGAACTCAGGAGCGCCGTGGTTCCGTGGCTAGCGTGAGCGGCTGCGGAACGAGAGGTCCTTGGTTTAAGTCTTCCCTTAAGTGAAAAGTTTACTTTCTCTATTTTCGCAAAATTATGATCTGTCCGTTCCTTCATTGACGTCTCTGTTCACTGTAATAAGTTCAGTGTCTGTGTTTTGCGACCGCAAAACCGTGCGATTAGTAGACGAAAGGACGTGCCTCTCCAATAGGAACCGAAAACATTTGATCGCAAGGTCATAGGTCAACCGATTCCTCCACAGGAAAACACATCTGATATATTCTATACGACACTGGTGACGGCATGTGCGTCACATGACAGGAATATGTTGTCGACCCACCTAACTTGTGCACTTGGCGAATGGGTAAAAAGATTCTTCTACCTTGCCGGATTTAGGTTTTCTTGTGGATGTGATAATCACTCCCAAAAAAGTGATGAAAACATAAGAGTTTGTCACATAAAATGAAAATAAGAAACTAAACTTTTCACTCGATGGAAGATTTGAACCAAGGACCTTTCGTTCCGCAGCCCGCTCACGTTACCACGAGACCACGGCGTGCCTGCGTTCCCAATTGTCCTTGATGTTGCCTATCTTCCCATGAACTATAAGGTTGTATATTTTGCTTATTTTTTTCACAGTTCCACACAACTTCTTCCTGTTTTCACAATTGATCTGTGTTCAGTTTTTCAAGGCCTATCCACTGTGCCAACTTATAACTAAACCTGAGGGGGGTGCGATGGGAAGGTTCCCTTGTAAGTGCAATATGGACAGATAAGTTTGGAAGCTTTTTACACATTTGCTAATGTCAATAATTTTAAGTAAATGTTCTTAGATTATAAGACAGTTAAAGAAGTAAGATTGGAAAATTTGCACAGTATGTATATGACGCGTCCGCTGCATCGTGAGCTAGTCGTGGTACAATTGCACGGGTGAACCGTGGAGATACACTGCATTAAGTTTTAAATGTGGTATGTCGTAGTTTTGTTTTATACAGTCTGTTATTTCATTTCTCATTTGTTCTATTGATCTGACAGATTCTGATGATGGCCGTGGCCAAAACGCGTATATATATAATCCCCGTTAGGAGAGCTTGTTAACTTGAGCCAATCACAGCTTCTTTTTTTTCTTTTCTTTCCAAACCCTCTTCATTAATTCACTGTCCTTTTTCTTCCTTTCGCCTGTCCATTTTCCCCTGTTGCCATTGAGAGTGGTTCAAGTTTTTTGTTTTATTTTTTTGTTTCTGAACTGTTTTCTGCCTTCTTCTGCAATTTTCAGTTGTTGTAGATCTTCTTGCGTTTTATTTTTTCAACTTTATTTCTGAGTGTGTTTTCGTCGTTTCTTAAATTTATATATGACGCTGTCTGTGTTCGTAGAGTTTATTTGTAGGTCATCTGACCCAAGTTCCGTCTCAGAGCACCGTAGATTTTTCTAAGAATTTTTGTTTCCCTATATCATGAATTTTTTTTCATCCCTCTAATAAACTATGGTTTCTGTCCCATACAAGACTTCTGATAAGAAAACCGACTTGTAATGCCGTTGTTTTGCATTAAGAGATACTGATCTTTTGCTGTAGTGATTCAATGTCAGTTTGTACGCCTTTTGCAGTCTGAATATCCTTTCTGTCTTGGAGACTGTGTTCAGTCATGTAGGTTGGATGGTTTCCCCTAAATACTTGAAGTGAGTGACCTGTGAGATTTTTCCATAGTTTTCCTGTTGATGTGGTGTCCATATACTGAGTTTTTTCATAGGAAATTTGAGGTCAGGATTTACGGGAGATTCATATAGGTTATATAGCGCTAGTTTGGCTTCATCTTTATTGTTTGTTTATATAGCCAGATCATCAGCAAAGACCAAACATTTCACACATATATATATATATATATATATATATATATATATATATATATATATAAATATGACATCACAGGAAGTAAGATCTATATATAATCTTACTTCCTGTAATGTCCTATTTTTTTACCGCTCTCTTTTTCGGTTTTAGGAAGAACACTTTTGGCGACATCATCGGTGGTAGGCCGCTTGAATTTGCACAAACAGCTGCCTAATTGGCTAACTTCAACGCTAATTAGGTCGGAAATGGTGCAACGCATCGATATTTCTTCTTAGCAGTTATTTTTCAAAACACTCTACGCTGCAACACGCTTACAGACTTCAGACTATTTCCGACCACTCCGCATATATAACGACCAAGAAGAACAATTACGCTGAAGTGTGTAATATGAACAGTGAACGATTTCTCGCGCCAGAATGCGTCCAACAAGCGGTGGTTTCCCGCTGCTGCCCCAGCAATAGAAAAACATATTCTGCAACCGAGGTGGCGCGACCGCGGTGAAAGCCCTCCATTCCCGTGCGCCGTGTCACCGTTGCGTAACGCGCCAGCACTTTAGTGAGGCTAAAAGTGTCCCCTGCCGCCTGACGCACGGCACGTGCAGCTAGCGCAGTGCGCGGATGAGAACACCGCCCAGCACGTCACGAGCGAACAGTTATTGATGATGATGAGTTGGGTTGAGGGGCGCTCGACATCACGGTCATCAGCGCCCTGACGAAAACAAAGTTGTAAAAACCATATCTGGAGTACAATTTTTCGGGTACTGCGTCAAGCTTAAAATCACGTTGGGTCTCTGAAGACACCAAGGCGGCAGTGCGTTCCATCCCTGGGTGCGTATTTTCATCCCCGAGAGATCCAAATCCTTGAGGCAGTCCGTAGCACGTATACCAAATGGCGAAGAGTTATTAGCTTTAATTTCCGTGCCGGATTACCCGCTATCCAAATTTGACCAATAACGGTCCACCAATGACAGCCTCGCAAGAATCACTCAGATATTTTGTCTTCTTTTCAGAAAAAGATCGCAGGGAAATTTTAAATAGGAACACGATACTTTCTTTCGGTAGGATTTAGACAACTCCCTAACATCTCAGTAATGATATTCTAACGTTCAGTTGGAAGAGGGTAACGGCGCTACAGAGGACCGAGAATATTTTATTACTGTATCTTAGAAATCGACAAAACTTCAGGAGAAGAGTGGAAAATGTAAATTAGAATGGTTGCGCCTAGATTCGAACCCGACTCCAGAAACTATGTGAGGTGCTTTGATCAAGCGGTATACCTAAATGTGCGTGTTTGTGTATTAACTCAGATGTGTATTAACTCAGATGAATAGCGTGAGTTGCTTTCCACGACTCTTAGAAGCCATCGAGCGAGGTGCTGAGGGCAGTGACCTGGCACTAGAAAGGACGCCGTTTCAGATCTCTGTTGGGCCATGCAGGCTTGCAGTCTGAATGCTGTAATGGTTCCTCTGAAGAGGAGAAGTTTTTATCTTTGACGTACTTTGATCGATAGTTATATTTTATCCGTGACAAGGTTTATCTCTGTTGTCACGTGAAATCCAGACCACGCCCACTTTTCACGGTATTTAGGCCGTTCTTCGACGTCCGACTTGTCAGTCGGTAAGACTCAGCACCACCTCCGAAGATGTTAAACGTAGATTTGGACGAAACGTCAGGGATAGAAGAGTTCCATGGACCACGGCTATACAACCAGGAAGAATTCTCGGCAGTTGAAACATCTGGTCGTGAAAGCCTTCATTAACGCTTTGACAGTTGGCCACATAAACGTGACTGGACAGTGTGATTGCATTGGCATCTGCGGCCAATCAGTTAACATGGAAGTTTTCTGGGCATGGTACCGCGTCATACGCCCGAAAACATTTATTATAACATGCATGTTTATACCATTTAACCAGTATCAGTGTAATATTTTTCTGGATTTTCGATCATTTGGATGGCTTTCGCTCCCATCTAGTCCACACTAGGTGAATACAAAAAATGGTTCAAATGGCTCTGAGCACAATGGGACTTAACTTCTGAGGTCATCAGTCCCCTAGAACTTAGAACTACTTAAACCTAACTAACCTAAGGACATCATACACACCCATGCCCGAGGCAGGATTCGAACCTGCGACCGTAGCAGTCGCGCGGCTCCAGACTGTAGCGTCTGGAACCGCTCGGCCACCCCGGCCGGCCTAGGTGAATAAATTACGGAGTGGGTGGACACTAGTCTCGATGCCACCGGGAATCGAAACTGGGTCGCCGCAGACGCGAGCCAAATGGCCGGCAGCCCGCGCTACATAACACGAACGAGGACGGCGGCGCGAGCGCGGCCGAACACGATACGTGCGCTCGCCGCTGACCGGCTAGGATTTCTCTCCGGCGCCAAGGACGGCCGAATACCGGACCATACCGCCGGGCACTGCTGGAGAAATTCTAGCGAATGAGCGGTGCTGTGGTCAGCACTCTGGACTCGAATCTGGGAGGCCGACGTTTCAAATCCCCGTCCGGACGCCCACATTTCCGCAATTTCCCCGAATCGCTTACGGCGAATGAGGTTGGTGCCCTTGGAAAGCACTCAGGAAATTTCCTTCTACTTCTTTCCATCTTTGGTCACCTCGTCGTGAACCTTAAACCCCAAATGGCGTGCAAATTCCAGCCCTCGTCACCGGTGACTGGCAGTCAGCATGAACCAGGCGCCTGCTACGGAGACCCTTCTGCAGCAACGTCCGCTGAACGATCGTTAAGGCACTGCTGGTAGCGGGTCAGTTGCTAAATCCTCTCTTTTCACAGTGCCTTTCGGAGAAATTCTAATCCTATGCGCTACCAACAGGAAATCAGGAACCTTTGAATTTCGCAGGCAATGTTGTTATCGACTGACGTTTTAAGTAGGCTGTTTAGGTTTTTATATTGGTAACGCCACGTAGCGCTCTGTATGAAATTCACTGGCTGTGCTGTGTGCAGTCTGTGGCTGGTTAGCATTGTTGTAATATTCGCTATTGTAGTGTTGGGCAGCGGCAGCTGGATGTGAACAGCGCGTAGCGTTGCGCAGTTGGAGGTGAGCCGCCAGCAATGGTGGATGTGGGGAGAGAGATGGCGGAGTTTTGAGAGCGGATGATCTGGACGTGTGTCCATTAGAGAGAGTAAATTTGTAAGACTAGATGTCATGAACTTATATATATATATATATAATGACTTTTGAACACTATTAACATAAATACATTGTTTGTTCTCTATCAAAATCTTTCATTTGCTAACTATGCCTATCAGTAGTTAGTGCCTTCAGTAGTTAAAATCTTTTATTTAGCTGGCAGTATTGGCGCTCGCTGTATTGCAGTAGTTTTTTGTGAAGTAAGTGATTCAAGAAAGGTATAGGTTATTGTTAGTCAGGGCCATTCTTTTGTACAGATTATTAAAAGTCAGATTGCGTTGCGCTAAAAATATTGTGTGTCAGTTTAGTGTTGATCAGACTAGGTAAAGAGCGAAATGTCTGAGTACGTTCAGTTCTGCTCAGCTGTTTGAAAAGCAAATAATGTAAGAGTTTTATCAGCACAGTCATTCATCATTTTTTTTCTAAGGCGACGTTTCAACGTATCCACGCACAACCCACCACCCGCCCTGACAGGTTTACTTGCACCAGAATCTTTCCTCCTACCTTCCGTGCTTCACAGAAATTCTGCTGTATACCCTGCGAGACTACGACTCCTGGCAGAAAAGATGGATCTCTTATCTCGTTGTTTTCATCATGGTAGCAGCACCAGCAACCGTTACGAAATTGTTTCGAATGAAAAACAGCCCACAGTTGCACTAATTATGTTTATACTAAATCTTGGCCATAGTTTCAACTATAATAATATAGCCTTCTTCAGAAGTCATAACCTTTTAAAAATGAAAAACTTCTTAGCCCAGCGGCTGCGTCACGACCAATAAAATAAAAAAAAAGAAACAACTTCAACAGACATAAGCCTGTTTCGATCATAAGTAGTTCACTTTTGGAACACAACCTACGACCAGCTTAGAGACAGAAGTGATGACACTTTCTGCAGGACCTGACCATCATTTTGCACGACAATGCTCAAGAACGTACAGTGCAAGCTGTTACTGATTTGTTTGATTGATAGGGCTGCTAAGTGCTATACCACCTACTGCACTCCCCTGACTTAAACCCTCGCGAATTCAACCCGATTTCTAAACTGAAGGAAACAAATGGTTCAAATGGTTCTGAGCACTATGGGACTTAACATCTGTGGTCATCAGTCCCCTAGAACTTAGAACTACTTAAACCTAACTAACCTAAGGACATCACACACATCCATGCCCGAGGCATGATTCGAACCTGCGACCGGACTGCGCGCCTAGAACCGCTAGGCCACCGCGGCCGGTGAAGGAAACACTTCACGGCATTCGCTTCAGAACTGCTACAAATTCGTCGGGCAGTAGACCGCGCCGTTCGAACTGTCAACACAAGTGGCACTGCTAAGAGTATCCTACGACTTCCACATCGCTGGCAACGAGTTGTACACAATGCTGGTGACTACTTTGAAGGTCAGTAAAACTTTGAAACACGTATCTATTTTGTACGAGCTGTAAATAAATACTTGCCACTATTAAAGTTTCAACCCTCTCATTTACGTTAGAAAACAACACACCTCTAATTAGTAGGATGCACTCGAATACAGCGACATTACTTCACAAAAATTGTCAATGAATTAGCACTTCACAGCGTGACAAATGAGAATTTCAGCTTCTAATGATTAACTCACAAGTTTTTGTTTCAGAGTCTGAAAATATGTTGGACAGAGAACATTACATCGAATCGAGATATCGTATGGTCAACTATGAATACAGCGTTTCTCCAAACAATTACACCATTGTTAGCGAACCTCCTGAAAAATATGTAGCCAAGTAATTGTAATAATTTCGTGTGGCTCACTGCCCTGCAACAAGTCTTTCAATTGGACGCCACTTCAGCGATCTGTGTGCCCCTAATCTACTGCAGTCGTCCAACTGGGGAAAGGGACCTACAGATTAACACGGAATCCACACCACGTAACGATTCTGTAGAATCACCATATCGTTGTGAGCTGCAGGACAGGATAAAAGGAAGACTGAAAAATCCGTGGTTCACAGGGATGCAATCCGGCACCCTGTATGTTTCTAGACAGGCCAACATATAGCCAAGTATGTGTAGGTTGCCCGCCGGGTTGGCCGTACGGTCTAACGCACGGCTTTTCGTGCGGGAACGAGCGCCTGGTCCCCGGCACGAATCCGCCCGGCGGATTTGTGTCGAGGTCCGGTGCACCGGCCAGTCTGTGGATGGTTTTTAGGAGGTTTTCCATTTGCCTCAGCGAATGCGGGCTGGTTTCCCTCATCCCGTCTCAGTTAGACTATGTCGGCGATTGTTGCGCAAACAAGTTCTCCACGTACGCGTACACGACCATTACTCTACCACGCAAACATAGGGGTTACACTCGTCTGGTGTGAGACGTTCCCTGGGGGGTCCACCGGGGGCCGAACCGCACAATAAGCCTGGGTTCGGTGTGGGGCGGCGGAGGGGTGAAGTGGACTGCGGTAGTCGTCGTGAGGTTGTGGACCACTGCGGCTGCGGCGGAGACGGAGCCTCTCCGTCGTTTCTAGGTGCCTGGTTAACATAACATAACATAACATAACACCCGCTGCTGCGCTGTGAGTACAGTTTATCAAAATGGTTCAAATGGCTGTAAGTACTATGGGACTTAACATCTGAGATCATCAGTCCCCTAGAACTTAGAACCACTTAAACCTAACCTAACATAAGGACATCACACACATTCATGCCCGAGGCAGGATTCGAACCTACGACCATAGCGGCCGCGCGGTTCCAGACTGAAGCGTCTAGAACCGCTCGGCTACACCTGCCGGCTCTGTGAAGTAGGATACGAGGTGCATTCAAGTTCTAAGGCCTCCGATTTTTTTTCTAATGAACTACTCACCCGAAGTCGATGAAACTGGCGTTACTTCTCGACGTAATCGCCCTGCAGATGTACACATTTTTCACAACGCTGACGCCATGATTCCATGGCAGCGGCGAAGGCTTTTTTAGGAGGCTGTTTTGACCACTGGAAAATCGCTGATGCAATAGCAGCACGGCTGGTGAATGTGCGGCCACGGAGAGTGTCTTTCATTGTTGGAAAAAGCCAAAAGTCACTAGGAGCAGGTCAGGTGAGTAGGGAGCATGAGGAATCACTTCAAAGTTGTTATCACGAAGAAACTGTTGAGTAACTTTAGCTCGATGTGCGGGTGCGTTTTTGGTGAAACAGCACACGCGCAGCCCTTCCCGGACGCTTTTGTTGCAGTGCAGGAAGGAATTTGTTCTTCAAAACATTTTCGTAGGATGCACCTGTTACCGTAGTGCCCTTTGGAGCGCAATGGGTAAGGATTACGCCCTCGCTGTCCCGGAACATGGACACCATTATTTTTTCAGCACTGGCGGTTACCCGAAATTTTTTTTGGTGGCGGTGAATCTGTGTGATTCCATTGAGCTGACTGGCGCTTTCTTTCTGGATTGAAAAATGGCATCCACGTTTCATCCATTGTCACAACCGACGAAAAGAAAGTCCCATTCATGCTGTCGTTGCGCGTCAACATTGCTCGGCTACATGCCACACGGGCAGCCGTGTGGTCGTCCGTTAGCATTCGTGGCACCCACCTGGATGACACTTTTCGCATTTTCAGGTCGTCATGCAGGATTGTGTGCCCAGAACCCACAGAAATGCCAACTCTGGAGGCGATCTGTTCGACAGTCATTCGGCGATCCCCCAAAACAATTCTCTCCACTTTCTCGATCGTGTCGTCAGACCGGCTTGTACGAGCCCGAGGTTGTTTCGGTTTGTTGTCACATGATGTTCTGCCTTCATTAAACTGTCGCACTCACTAACACACTTTCGACACATCCATAACTCCGTCACCACATGTCTCCTTCAACTGTCAATGAATTTCAATTGGTTTCACACCACGCAAATTCAGAAAACGAATGATTGCACGCTGTTCAAGTAAGGAAAACGTCGCCATTTTAAGTATTTAAAACAGTTCTCATTCTCGCCGTTGGCGGTAAAATTCCATTTGCCGTACGGTGCTGCCATCTCTGGGACGTATTGACAATGAACGCGGCCTCATTTTAAAACAATGTGCATGTTTCTATTTCTTTCCAGTCCGGAGAAAAAAAATCAGAGGCCTTAGAACTTGAATGCACCTCGTACAATGTGTGGGTTATAACTCAATCCAATCACGGTGCATTGAAATTCGTTAGATGATGAAAGGCAACTCCGTTACCAAAAAGCCAGACCTATCAAAAAGAAAAAAAAATGCCGATCGGACTTTAAAAAACAATCGAAAAAGCTGGACATGCCCGGAAAAAGCCAAATGGTTAGTAACACTAGTCGTCAGCGGCTAAGAGCATTAGCCGCGAAAGGCAAAGGTTGTGGGTTCGAGTCCCAGTCGAGGGTCTGGCTGGCAGGAAGCTGTAAACAGTGCACACTCCGCTGCAGGCTGAAAAGTTCGCTTCGAATACTGGCCACTATTACGGACACGTGCTGCGCGTGAAACTACTGAGGTGCCCGGTCGGCATAGGAAAGGGGTGCGCCATCGAAGTCCGGCGGGGACAGAAATTTGAGAGAAAGCTGCCGGCAGGCGGCGGGGCGCTCGGGTGAGGGCCAGAAAACACCGGCAGGGCGGACCAGCTTTCTACTCGGCGCTGTGCGAGGAGCGGCCGTTTACGTAACCCCGGCCAGACGCGGAGACACTTCCGAGGCGGCTGTCGCAGCGCGCCGGCCGGTGCATTCTTCATACGGCCCGCTGGTCAGCTCCGTGATCTATTCACACTTTCCCTGCGTCCGGCCGTCACTTCGGATCTGCGTGCTGACGACTACAAGGCCACCTTGTCCTATCCGCGCGACGCACCGAACCGAGCATGCGATCTGCACGCGTTGCGCGTGTAGTATCCATTAGAGCCGGAAATTCCCGTACCTCCAACTGATCGGACCTCGCTCGACAGCCGAAAATCAATCTCCGCCACGCAAGGTGTCTACGAGTATATTACTAAGCGACTCTTCCAGAACGCGATACCTGTTGTTGGTTGCTTATCTAACTGTTTACAGGGGCAAGAAGAAAACTGATTTTCAATATTTCGCGTAGTTACTGATCGAACTCAAAAATTTTAATGCTTTCTTAATGTACTCATTTTAAGAGGTATAACCTTATGTTAAAAGTGTAACACAATAGACAAGTGTCATGGTTAGAAACTGTGTGTGTCTTGTGGCAGCGTAACTACGGGTGCGCGAACACTCTGACTTTATTGGCTGGTTCAAATGGTTCAAATGGCTCTGAGCACTATGGGACTTAACTACTGTGGTTATCAGTCCCCTAGAACTTAGAACTACTTAAACCTAACTAACCTAAGGACATCACACACATCCATGCCCGAGGCAGGATTCGAACCTGCGACCACAGCAGTCGCGCGGTTCCGGACTGCGCGCCTAGAACCGCTAGACCACCGCGGCCGGCCTCTGACTTTATTCATCCAGTATTTGATAGCGAGTGCATTTAGCGACTTTCAGCAAACTTTTCACATATTTTGAAACTTTTACGAAATATTTCCTCGCAGACAGCCCCAGCAAGGTAACGAAACGAACATGTTTATTGCTTACTACATTTTCGACGAACATGCAGTAACACTTCAGGATCAGGCATGACATTTTGAATTATTTCTTTACTACCGACTGTACTCGCAATACAGTTGGCACACAAAATGTTCAAATGTGTGTGAAATCTTATGAGACTTAACTGCTAAGGTCATCAGTCCCTAAGCTTAGAGCCGGCCTGGGTGGCCGAGCGGTTCTAGGCGCTACAGTCTGGAACTGCGTGACCGCTACGGTCGCAGGTTCGAATCCAGCCTCGAGCATGGGTGTGTGTGATGTCCTCAGGTTAGTTAGGTTTTAGTAGTTCTAAGTTCTAGGGGACTGATAACCTCAGAAGTTAAGTCCCATAGTGCTCAGAGCCATTTCAACCATTTCAACCCTAACCCTACACACTACTTAACCTAAATTACACACACACCCACGCCCGAGGGAGGACTCGAACCTCCGCCGGGACCAGCCGCACAGTCCATGACTGCAGCGCCCCAGACCGCTCGGGTAATGCCGCGCGGCGTTGGCACACAGTACCCATATATATCACAGAATGCACCTACAACATTATATAATTAGGCGACACAGAGACGCAAAGGAATTAAACACATTGGCTGCGAGCGGGCATTGTTTGAAATCAGTGGTGAAAGTGGAAAATTTGCACCGGACCGGTATTCGAACCCGCGTCTCCTGCATACCGGACAGTGCTCTGACCACTAAGCCAGCTGGATACAGTGGTCATCGCAACGGACTCTCCGAACACGCCTACTGTCCGATGTAAATTCTCAACATATCCACATACTACTAATGAAGTGTCCTTCCCATTATCCTCATTCCTCGCGGCATTTCGCCGATTCCCGTAAGAATTCGGTCTGGCACAAATTTCCAACTTCCGTCAGTGATTTCAAAAGAATGCCCATCGGCACACCAGGCTCGAAATGCCGCGAGAAATGAGGACAATGGGAAAAGGGCACTGCATAACTAGAGTGTGGATAACTTCACAGTTTGGGTCTGACGGGAGGCGTGCTAGAGCAGACGGTGCGGCTGCAATGACCACCGTGACCGGTTGGCTCAGTCATCTGCTCATCTGCCTAGTAATAACCAAGAGACCAGGGTTCGAATCCCAGGCCGGCAAAAAATCTCAATTGTCCCCTATTCATTTAAATCAATGCCGCTCGCACCCAGTGTCTGTAATTCATTTTTATCTTAATTCATAAAGGCTGCTGGATCGCTCATATATATATATATATATATATATATATATATATATATATATATATATATATATATATATATATGCTGACTCAGGGATCGAGATGTAGCTGCACGATTCGTTACAGCCATGCGGATAAGATGCCTGTCATCTCGGTTGCTAGTGATACGAGGCCGTAGGGATCCAGCACTGAGTTCCGTATTACCCTCCTGAACCCACCGATTCCATATTCTGCTAACAGTCACTGGATCTCGACCAACGCGAGCAGCAATGTCGCGATACGATAAACCTCAATCGCGATAGGCTACAATCCGACCTTTATCAAAGTCGGAAACGTGATGGTACGCATTTTCTTACACGAGGCATCACAACAACGTTTCACCAGGCATCGCCGGTCAGCTGCTGTTTGTGTATGAGAAATCTGTTGGAATCTTTCCTCATGTCAGCACGTTGTAGGTGTCGCCACCGGCTCCAACCTTGTGTGAATGCTCTGAAAAGCTAATTATTTGCATATGACAGCATCTTCTTCCTCTCGGTTAAATTTCGCGTCTGTAGCACGTCATCTTCGTGGTGTAACAATTTTAATGGCCAGTAGTGTATTCGTATCAGGACCGCAGCACCGTTACTGTACGGTGGTACGTCGACGATATTCCACGCCCCGTTTTGTTTTCCTTCATGTCAACCCATTCTGGGCTACATTTGAGAAAGATGATGCCCGCCTGCATACAACGACAATTTCTACTGTTTCCCTTCATGCTTGCCAAACCGTACCTCGGCCAGCAAGATCGCCGGATCTCTTCCCAGTGGAGAAAGTTTGGAGCAGCACTGCTAGGGCTCTCCAACCAGCTTGAGATTTTCACGATCTAAAGCGCCAATTTCGCACGATGTCTCTCAGAGGATATCCAACAACTCTACCAATGAATGCTAAGCTGAATAAGTGCTTGCATAATGGCCAGAGGTGGACCCACGTTTTTTGACTTGGTCAAATGGTGATGCTTTTTCTCTTAAATAAATGATGCAATTTTTTTTTTGAAATTGTGATTGTCTGTTTGTCGATACATCAGATCTACCAATTTACGTTCCATTCGGATAATTCCTTTGTAGTGTGTCGGCTTTTTTGTGTTGAATATAATCATACTGACTTCAGTGACAGTTCGTGGCCACATATTCGCAGTTATCTCGTTTGCGAACTCATGTTTTGCCGGAAAGTTTTTGTTTCTTTCAGCATCCCTCATTTTTCGCTATTAATTATGATAGACCCTTTATATGCCGTTTTGACAAACCCCGTGTTAGAACCTCTTCTAGTAGTGTACTGACATTATTGGTGACGACATCAGCGGCAGTGAAGGTCTGAGTAGTCAGACCTGGATGCGTGCATATCTGGCTTTGACGTATCTCGCACCATGTCACGGCGTCTCCATTGATTTAGTGATATTGTCCACAGCGGCCGGCCGGGTGGCCGAGCGGTTCTAGGCGCTACACTCTGGAACCGCGCGACCGCTACTGTCGCAGGTTAGAATCCTGCCTCGGGCATGGATGTGTGTGATGTCCTTAGGTTAGTTAGGTTTAAGTAGTTCTAAGTTCTAGGGGACTGATGACCACAGATGTTAAGTCCCATAGTGTTCAGAGCCATTTGAACCATTTTGTCCACAGCGTCCGTCCCGGTAGGTGAGTGGTCGGCGTGACGGATTGCCGTTCTGCGGGCCCGGGTTCGATTCCCGGCTGGGTCGGGGATTTTCTCCGCTCAGGGACTGGGTGTTGTGTTGTCTTCATCATAATTTCACCCCCATCCGGCGCACAGGTCGCACCAAGGTGGCCGGACCTGCCTTGTAAGGGGCCTCCCGGGCAATGACGCCAAACGCTCATTTCCATTTCCATTGTCCACAGATCGCAGCCATACTCCAAAGTCGACCACGCACCGATACCACAGACGCTAGTGATGTCTCGGTGCAATCTGCAATGCTGCAGAAGGCGCACCCAGTCTCTCAGCTGTGCAGCGCCCTTGCACGGAGGTCAATACAGACTCGAGCTGGGCGCAGCTGCGTCCAATTTGTGACGTCATCTAAAGCAGTGAACGTCATCGAGTAGGAGCAAAGAGCTATTCATTCCTTAGGTGGAAATGTACTTTTGTAAATGTCGAACACTGTACTTTAAGAGAGAGGCTGTAATTATATTCTTCAAATGATGCTTTAACAGTCGAGGACATTCGTAAATTATCAAGCACTCCTGTGGCGAAAGATTGTATCAAATAAATATTTTTATAATTCATGCCATAAAGTGAACTAATATTTCATATGTTGTACGAGGCGTCTTTTTTTAAGTAAGTACCGTTTTGAAATTAAAAAAAGGCGTGCTAAGATATCTCAATAATTTTATTTTTACATGAAAGCCTATACCTTAATCTACTTTTCTACACAATTTCCGTCAATATTGAGGCACTTGTCATAACGTTGCACCAGTTTTTGAATACCCTCCTCATAGAAGTCTGCCGCCTGACTTGTTAACCACTTCATCACCACTGTTTTGACTTCGTCATCGTCTTCAAGATGCTGACCGCCCAGGTGTTTCTTCAAGTGCAGGAACAGATGGTAGTCACTGGGCGCAAGATCGGGGCTGTACGGAGGATGATCTAGAGTTTCCCATCGAAAAGATGTGATGTGATCTTTGGTCCGATTCGCCACATGCGAACGGGCATTGTCTTGCAGCAAAACGATGCCCTTGCTCAGCTTCGATGGACTGTTGCTTTGATTCTGGTGTACGTAGGCCACCCATGTTTCATCGCCCGTTACAATTTGGCTTAAGAAATCATCACCGTCGTTGTGGTACCGCTCAATGAAAGTCAATGCACTGCCTAAACGTTTGGTTTTGTGCACATCCGTCAACATTTTCGGTACCCAAGGTGCGCACGATTTTCGGCAATTCAAGTGCTCCGTCACAATGCCATAAAACACTACGAGAAACATTAGGAAAGTCATCCCGCAAGGAGGAAATCGTAAAGCGTCTGTTTTTTCTCAACTTATTGTCCACTACCTGCAGCAAACTTTCATTGACGACTGAAGGACGCCCACCCCCTTGTTTATCATGCACATTTGTGCGGCCAACTTTAAATGCTCTCACCCACTTTCTTACCATTCCATCACTCATAATGTTTTCTCCGTAAACTGCACAGATCTCACGATGAATGTTGTTGTTGTTGTTGTTGTGGTCTTCAGTCCTGAGACTGGTTTGATGCAGCTCTCCATGCTACTCTATCCTGTGCAAGGTTCTTCATCTCCCAGTACCTACTGCAACCTACATCCTTCTGAATCTGCTTAGTGTATTCATCTCTTGGTCTCCCTCTACGATTTTTACCCTCCACGCTGCCCTCCAATGCTAAATTTGTGATCCCTTGATGCCTCAGAACATGTCCTACCAACTGGTCCCTTCTTCTTGTCAAGTTGTGCCACAAACTCCTCTTCTCCCCAATTCTATTCGATACCTCCTCATTAGTTATGTGATCTACCCATCTAATCTACAGCATTCTTCTGTAGCACCACATTTCGAAAGCTTCTGTTCTCTTCTTGTCCAAACTATTTATCGTCCACGTTTCACTTCCATACGTGGCTACACTCCATACAGATACTTTCAGAAATGACTTCCTGACACTTAAATCTATACTCGATGTTAACAAATTTCTCTTCTTCAGAAATGCTTTCCTTGTCATTGCCAGTCTACATTTTATATCCTCTCTACTCTGACCACCATCAGTTATTTTGCTCCCCAAATAGCAAAACTCCTTTACTACTTTAAGTGTCTCATTTCCTAATCTAATTCCCTCAGCATCACCCAACTTAATTCGACTACATTCCATTATCCTCGTTTTGATTTTGTTGATGTTCATCTTATATCCTCCTTTCAAGACACTGTCCATTCTGTTCAACTGCTCTTCCAAGTCCTTTGCTGTCTCTGACAGAATTACAATGTCATCGGCGAACCTCAAAGTTTTTATTTCTTCTCCATGGATTTTAATGGCTAAATGGTTCAAATGGCTCTGAGCACTATGGGACTTAACATCTATGGTCATCAGTCCCCTAGAACTACTTAAACCTAACTAACGTAAGGACAACACACAACACCCAGTCATCACGAGGCAGAGAAAATCCCTGACCCCGCCGGGAATCGAACCCGGGAACCCGGGCGTGGGAAGCGAGAACGCTACCGCACGACCACGAGCTGCGGACATGGATTTTAATACCTACTCCGAATTTTTCTTTTGTTTCCTTTACTGCTTGCTCAATATACAGATTGAATAACATCGGGGAGAGGCTACAACCCTGTCTTACTCCCTTCCCAAACACTGCTTGCCTTTCATGCCCCTCGACTCTTATAACTGCTATCTGGTTTCTGTACAAATTGTAAATAGCCTTTCGCTCCCTGTATTTTACCCCTGCCACCTTCAGAATTTGAAAGAGAGTATTCCAGTCAACATTGTCAAAAGCTTTCTCTAAGTCTACAAATGCTAGAAACGTAGGTTTGCCTTTCCTTAATCTTTCTTCTAAGATAAGTCGTAAGGTCAGTATTGCCTCACATGTTCCAGTGTTTCTACGGAATCCAAACTGATCTTCCCCGAGGTCGGCTTCTACTAGTTTTTTCCATTCGTCTGTAAAGAATTCGTGTTAGTATTTTGCAGCTGTGACTTATTAAACTGATTGTTCGGTAATTTTCACATCTGTCAACACCCGCTTTCTTTGGGATTGGAATTATTATATTCTTCTTGAAGTCTGAGGGTATTTCGCATGTTTCACGATGAATATCGATCGCTTTTAGGCCTTTAGTACTAAGAAATCTTATAACAGCCCGTACTTCACAGTCGGCGGGAGTCACGATTATTGGAGGCATCTTAAACACTCAGTACACAAAGTAAACAAGGAACAATCAGACTTCAATGGCGTCAGTTCGTAGATTAAGGTACAGGCTTTCATGTAAAAATAAAATTATTGAGAAATCTTAGCACGTCTTTTTTTAGTTTCAAAACGGTACTTAATTAAAAAACACGCCTCGTACTTCAGTTGAGCCATCTCCGAGAGCAATCAAAGTACCCACAGTTGTGACCGGACGATTGTAGTGTCGTGGGGTAATATCAAATTTCGTCTTCATCGGCCAATTCATTAATTCGTCTGCCTACTTAATTTCTTTCGGTTGTGTACGTGGCTCGGGCTCGCGACCACAAAGTGGGTGAGTCCGCACAGAAGCGGCCCGCGTAAAGAAAGCTGTCGGCTGCAGCTGCGTTGTGCAAGGCGCAGCGCCGCCGCGGGGGAGGTCTGCAGTGAGTACGGCGCGGCGTGACATTTAGTGGCCGGCCGGCCGGCAAGGCGAGGCGAGGCGCGCTCGCTCTCTCCCTCCAGCAGCGCCGGCTGCAGCGTGCGGACTCGCCGCTGCTGCGCTTCCGACAGCGGCCGGGAACCAGAAGGTCGCGGCGGAGGGTCCGCCAGCAGAGCCGGGGGGTTGCGCGCTCTGCGGGGGCCGAGCGAACTTCTCTCGTCCCTTCTGGTCTGTGAACACTGTCACTGCCGAATAACAGCGGCCGATTTGGCTATAAATTCTAACTACTCCCTAATTTCAATTGTTTGAAATGATTCACGAGTATTATCTCATTTAGTCAGGTGACCAGGCTTTTTTTTTTTACAAAAGCAGGACGATTTTATTCATGATTCTGATACACCGTATTACGCATTGGCCTTGCCGCAGTGGATACACCGGTTCCCGTCAGATCACCGAAGTTAAGCGCTTTCGGGCGTGGCCGGCACTTGGATGGGTGACCATCCGGGCAGCCATGCGCTGTCGCCATTTTTCGGGGTGCACTCAGCCTCGTGCTGCCAATTGAGGAGCTACTCGACCGAATACTAGTGGCCCCGGTCAAAGAAAACCGTCATAACGACCGGGAGAGTGGTGTCCTGACCACACACCCCTCCTATCCGCATCCTCAGTGAGGATGACACGGCGGTCGGATGGTCCCGATAGGCCACTTGTGGTCTGAAGACGGAGTGCAATACACCATATTATCACCCCACTCTTCTGGCTACCCTACTGGTCGACGTCAGAGCCAACGACTTGCGGCATTAATAACCTCCCCATCATTTATGTACTGTTCCCACGGAGTGTATCATTCCTTGGGCCAAGGACATGGAAGATCCTGGCTGCAGGGTGGATGAGGAAATATACTACGCTAACTGGTGGGCGAGTGTGTCAGAATTACCAGCAGAGACGACCAGTTGAGCAGCGAGGTTCTGATCTGTCGATGAGAGTGTCCGCACGTTCCAAAATTTGCAGTAGTCGCAGTTGTATGCTGCCGGCCGACCGATTTGCGCGACCTTGGGATGATGACAGACGCCTCGCACTACGACTCATCGTGCTTTTGTTCACTGCGCTTCCGACAGCGGCCGGGAACAGAAGGTCGCGGTGGACGGTGGACATAGACATTCTGGAAGCGCCTATGAGTACCTGTGATGCTCTGCTTTTCCGCCAAAAGAAACTCAATCACAGCTCTCTGCTTCGAATGCACTTCCGTTACAGACGTCAACTTTCAAGTCTAAATATAGCGCCGCCAACTACCAGAACTTCATGAAACTATAGGAGCTGAAGCGGGAATATTTCATGATTCCCCACAACAAATTCCGCATCTTGGCGGAGAAAAAAATGTTTTGCATTAATTATTGAACGTCCCTCGTACATTTAGCAAGTGGCTAGTTGTTGTTCAGTCCCATGGTCTCACAGGACGCAACGTCGGACACTGTTAGGGCTCGACTGCTGGACACTCTTTAGAGCTCAATGTCGGGAAGACTCATGGCTCAACGTAAGCTCAGCACAAAGTCCTGAGGAAGGCTACTTGCGACAGTAACCGAAACGCCGGACAGTTTTATATACTGACAAAGCGGTCAACACCCAGACGAATTTTATTGACTGTGATTATGGGTCAATGTCGGGTACACCTACAGCTCAATGTAGAGCACAGATAGAGCTCACTGCAACGCAGACTTAGGGCTCAGTCGAAGGCATATGTGGGTCTACGTAAAGAACACATTTAGATATCAGTACTTAACACACGGTTCAATGTAAATTATACTTAGGGCTCAATGCCAGGCATAATTGGAGTTCAAAGCCGGGCACAACTAGTGCTCGATGCTGGGTATAGCTAGTGCTCAGTTGAGTGCTCACAGAGATGAATTCCCATCACGCATAGGGCTCAATGCTGGACACATTTCGAGCTCAATGCTTCTTACACTTTGGACACAATACCAGATGCATGTAATGCTCAATGCAGCCCACATACAGTACTCAGTTCTCCTCACACATAATGCTCAAGGTTGCCCACACATGTGGCTCCTCGCAGGGCACACGTGATGCTCAATACCGAGCGCACTTTTGCTCATTGCTAAACGCCTTGGTGGTCATTGCCGAGCACATTTACGTCACAACGCTGGGCACATCAGTTGTGTGCACATGTTATGATCAATGTTCGACATACATGTACAACTCAATGCTGGGCAAAATAAGGACTCAATACTGGGCACATCTCAATGCCGGGCTCATTCAGGATTCAATGTTGAGCATACTCGGAATTCTATGTCCAGCACACTTAGGCTCAATGCCAGGAACATGTAGTGATCAGTCCTGTCCAGACAGTATGGTCAATGCTGGGCACACATCGACAGCTCAGTGCTGGACAAACTAAGGGCTCAGTACTGACCACACTAAAGTCTCAATGTCGAGCATATTCGTCGTTCAACGTCCAGCACAGTCAGTGCTTTGGGCAGATCTAGAGCTAAATGCTAGGAACAAAAGGACCTCAATGTTTCCACAGATAGGACTCAATGTCGGGCATCCTTAGGGCTCAGCAACATGCATACTTAAGGAGTAATGTAGGTCATATTTAGGGCTCGTTCAAAAATGGCTTTGAGCACTATGGAACTTAACTGCGGAGGTCATCAGTCCCCTAGAACTTAGAACTACTTAAACCTAACTAACCTAGGGACATCACACACATCCACGCCCGATGCAGAATTCGAACCTGCGACCGTAGCGGTCGCGCGGTTCCAGACTGTAGCGCCTATGGCTCGTTCCCAGGGATAGTTGGGCACACAAGGAGTCGATGCTGGGCTCTCTTTGAGCTCACTACTAGCTCACAGCAGAGAAAACGCATGACTTCCTATTGCATAAAGTGAAGATTCAGTAAAGTGGAAATGAACGCCTCACAAAAAGGGAAATTTGTATTTGCTACTAGAGAAAATTTAGGGCTCAGTGCCTGGGACCATTACTGCTGTGAGTGCCGTTATTTGAAATTCCTCCTAGTGCAGCCTTCTGTACAAAGAAGAGACGGACTAGGAAGGAAAGGCGACAGGCAGGGCCAGCCAGCTGAGGTGTCCCAGAGGTGCGCCGCCAGCAGCGCAGGGCGACCTTGGAGCCGCTGCCAAGCCGCGCCCGTATTTGGGACAGCGCGGCGAGTCGCGGACCACGCGCACAAGCCCCTACTGCAGGCCTGCGTTCGCGAACTTGTGGATCGTACTTAAGACGGTCGACTTAGTTGTCCATTACTGGCTGAAAAACCACTAGCCCGGCAGCTTTTATCAGATCACAACAGGCGTGTTAAGAAGGCCGTTCGGGGACCGTACAGTCCTGAATCGGTACGGCAATAAGGCGAAACCGTCGCGAGCATTGAGACAATCATCTCATCGACGCACCAAGTTGAAAAAACCCGTTTGTTGAAACACCGTGTCGTGTTACGCGAAGATGTCCGTAAGCGCCTGCTGTACATCCTCGTCCGACACGAATCGTCCACCCTTCAAGGCTTTGTCTTAGGGATCGAAAGCGTGATAATCGCATGGGGAGAGATGAGGAGTACAGGGCAGGTAGTCGAGTGTCTCTCGCTTGAGTTGGCGTAACTTCTGCGTCACGATGGTTGGTTGACTCATTTGGGTTCAAAAATGGTTCAAATGGCTCTAAGCGCTATGGGACTTAACATCTGACGTCATCAGTCCTCCAGACTTAGAACTACTTAAATCTAACTAACCTAAGGACATCACACACATCCATGCCTGAGGCAGGATTCGAACCTGCGACCGTAGCAGGAGCGCGTTTGCGAACTGAAGCGCGTAGAACCGCTCGGCCACAACGTCCGGCGCTGATTTGGGGGAGGGGACCAAGCAACGAGGTCATCGGCCGCATCGGTTTAGGGAAGGGTGGGGATGGAAGTCGGCCGTACCGTTTTAAAGCGACCATCCCGCCATTTGCCTGAAGCGATTTAAGGAAATCACAGAAAACCTAAATCAGGATGGCCCGACGTGGGATTGAACAGTCGTCCTCCCGAATGCGAGTCCAGTGAAGTAACCACTGCGCCATCTCGCTCGGTCTGCGTTACGAAGTTTCGGATATGGGGACGTGTGTTATCACACAGCGACAGCACCCCTTGCCGCAGTTATCTCGGACGCCTTCATTCTCATTCTCCGATGAATGTCTACTACATCTACATCTACATCCATAGTTCGCAAGCCACCTGACGGTGTGTGGCGGAGGGTACATTGAATACCTCTATCGGTTCTCTCTTCTATTCCAGTCTCGTATTGTTCGTGGAAAGAAAGATTGTCAGTATGCCTCTGTACGGCCTCTAATCTCTCTGATTTATCCTCATGGTCTCCTCGCGAGATATACGTAGGAGGGAGCAATATACAGCTTGACTCCTCGGTGAAGGTATGTTCTCGAAACTTCAACAAAAGCCCGTACCGAGCTACTGAGCGTCTCTCTTGCAGAGACTTCCACTGGAGTTTATTTATCATCTCCGCAACGCTTTCGCGATTACTAAATGATCCTGTAACGAAGCGCGCTGCTCTCCGTTTGATCTTCTCTATGTCTTCTGTTAACCCTATCTGGTACGGATCCCACACTGGTGAACAGTATTCAAGCGGTGGTGTTTGTCCTTCGGCAGCCAAGGAAAGAGTAACACCACGCTGGTCCTGTTTGAATGCATCTGATAATAACGTCGCCATAGTTCACGTTTCCGCGCTTGCCACGCGTACATCGGAGAGAGACGAATTCCATATTAATCCCTTGAATAAATATCGGTACTTATACACCCGCATCTGAGTCGCACTACGCTGCCTATACGCCCCAAACGGAAACTTTTTGATCGCTCCTTTATAGGTGACGGAAGAATCCTATGATATAACGAAATCCGGTGAAGGTTGAAAGCATGTCTGTTGCGGGAAAAAAGTAAATCTGTCATTTATGGGCCGGCCGGAGTTGCCGAGCCGTTCTAGGCGCTACAGTCTGGAACTGCGAGGCCGCTACGGTCCCAGATTCGAATCCTGCCTCGGGCATGGATGTGTGTGATGCCCTTAGGTTAGTTAGGTTTAAGTAGTTGTAAGTTCTATGGGACTGATGACCTCAGAAGTTAAGTCCCATAGTGCTCAGAGCCATTTGAACCATTGTCATTAACGTGAAGGTTGCTTTGAGCACCACAGTGATTTAGCAGGCGTGACCCTACTGAAGGTGTTAATCCATTGCCTTCGTACGACCTCCGAATCGACTTACCCAGTTAATTATGCGGGGACCTGTAGTTTAATTTGGACTGCGAACTGCGCTGTAACACGACATTTTTTGCATTAAGAAACATTGTCAGAGGTGCAAAGAAGTCTTAAATGGTGGACAACAATCCTAGCACTGACAAGGGGTGCATACCCTGATCTTTTTCATAATCTTGCACATTAACACTCACTTCGAAGAACCAAGAAAGTGATAACTGAGGTCTGCAGGGGGGAAACCGGTAGGGGAAATTTGTTGTATCACGCAGACCATAATAAAATGGTTCAAATGGCTCTGAGCACTATGGGACTTAACATCTATGGTCATCAGTCCCCTAGAACTTAGAACTACTTAAACCTAACTAACCTAAGGACATCACACAACACCCAAGTCATCACGAGGCAGAGAAAATCCCTGACCCCGCCGGGAATCGAACCCGGGAACCCGGGCGCGGGAAGCGAGAACGCTACCGCGCGACTACGAGCTGCGGACAGACCATAATACATAAAGCAAATAACTGAGGTTATAGAGTATGGTAAGACAACGGCCTTGCAACAGTGGTAAGACCCCTTCTCTTCAGAATACCCAAGTTAAGAGCTGTCGGGCTTGGCTAGCATTTGCATAGGATCTGCCGACCGCTGTTGGCAAGCGGGGTGCACTCTGCCCTTGTGAGGCAAACTGAGGAGCTACTTGACCGAGAAGTAGCGGCTCCAGGTAACGAAAACCGACAACGGCGGTGTGCTGACCGTATACCCCTCCATATCAGCATTCAGTAGCGCTTATCGGCTGGGGATGACACGGCGGTCGGTCGGTACCGTTACGCCCTCTGTGGCCTATTCGAACAGAGTTAGCGTAGTCAATCACAGTATGGTAGGTATGCAGATATGAGAAGGTTAGCGTTTAACACAAAACAATAATACATAAAGGACAACATTGCAGCTCAATCAGCAATCGTGATAATTTAATGTATAAGAAACTACCAGCCTCGATTGCGATAATGAAACCAACCTTTACCTAGGTTTCAGCCCAAGTAATTGAGCCTTATTCAGAAGGTAAACTTGATTCTATAATATGTCTACGAGGGCATGGTCAAGAAATAAAACTAAAACAGCCTGAATAGGCGTAGTCACATTTTAAAAATGCGGTCCATAGGTAATAACTCACCACGTTTCACGTGAGCTCCCGAGGCCCACCGCACGACGTCCATGGAGACGAGGCGCTCGCCGGAGCTTAAGTCAAGTCTTGGTGGTGACTCAGTACCTATGGACCGCATTTTTAAAATGTGACTACGCCCATTCATGCTGTTTTAGTTTTATTTCTAGACCATGCCCTCGTAGACATATTATAGAATCAATTTTATCTTCTGAAGAAGGCTCAATTTCTTGGGCTGAAACCTAGATAAAGGCTGGTTTCATTACCGCAATCGAGTCTGATAGTTTCTTATATATAACTGAATATTCACTCTATTAAGAACATTTTTGATCGTACAAAAAGACATGTTTACGCTCGCGCAAAAAGCTGTAATCTTGTGTATTATAGACTGGGTTGCCAGCTGTTACGTCTTTTACCAAACTGTTCGGTACATCAGCCCCGTGCTCGGTTTTCGGTACGGAAGTATGAGTGGTACGGTATTTTTCGAATTCCGTTCATTTTTTTAGATTTTTGTTAACAACGTTGAACAACAAGTTGTCTGTGCATAGCAGTCCAGATGTTCTTTTGAAAAACTCTCAACACTGTATGGCTGCCGATATATTTGTTTTCTAATTGCTCAGATTTAATGGGTTGAAAGTAAAAGTGAGATGTGTGATGTCTATAAATACTGTACAATGTAATTTATAGTCAAGTATACATTTTCAATCTAACTCTGAAAAATGATGAAATACGACACATATAAAAACATAATAAATAAGCCGTTGGAAATTAACAACTAATTTTTTAAAAATAATTCTCATTTGGGCAAAAGATAACATCGAAATCTGCCAGAAAATGAGATGATTTTTCCTTGTCAGGTCAAATTACCCAATAAGTGAGTTTTAATCAGACTTGCAGTCTAGAAGTGACCGCGCAAGACACATCGGAAGCTATCGCAGATCCTACTGCCGCTGCACCAGGAAAGAAAGACGCACTTCGCGCCTTTACGACATCGTTACGGACGGTCGTGAAAACCTACCGACCGTGCGTTTTCTCCAATTGCAGGTGGACGTAATTCACTAGTGTACACTCATGCTGGGAGAGAAAGTCACATGCATACAGTCACACATGACGTGCAGCTTCACGTTTCCTATCACGCCTTTCCCTCAACATTTCCTCCAAAACAGAGATCCCCTGATGAATCTCGCTTATCCGGATCATCCGAACCCATTTTTTCAGTACAATAACAGTATCCATACTCGGGCAGTAGTAGTGGTAACAACAGACGACAGCCACCAATAAACTTAAATTTTTCTATCCGCCACACATGCTTCCCGGCACGGTGTCAGTTAACAAGTCAACATTGAGTTGTACAACATTTTATTGCTCCCATTTTTTGAGAGAGTAGAAGAACATCAAAGAGATAGTCATCGACAAAAAGTTAGATAAACCGTATGTGATGTATAAAAGAGCATCGTTGAAAGCCATTGCTGATGAAGTTGTTGTGGAACTTCAAGTGTGTCATAAATAAACTACTCATCGCTTCATTCTTGAAGCGACTGTTCCACCCCATAATTCTATCAAGGGAGAGATTTTGCCAAATTTTGTTTTTAAAAATAAACAAGAAAGTAATTACCTTATGTATTCTCCTGGGACTTTGAATCAAGTTTTAATTGCTTTCAGCCTCCATGCATTTCACGCAGATCCTCCCATAATTCTCTACTAAAATCAGAACACCACACTGTTGACAAGGATATCCTGTTTCCCATTTCAAACAAGTACAACAAAAGACAGATGTTTTTCGTTTTTCAAAATATTATTTCTGTATTGAGGCTCATATCTCCAAAACAGCAAATTTTCTCCGATGCTTTTCGGAATCTGTCGCATTCGAGGCAGCTGCAAGGCTACGTTGAATTGCCTTGTTCTTAAGTTAGCGGCTCCTGTTTTCTCCATCGAAAATATATTTATTTTCATACCGAAGAAGTACGCTTCTCCATCGTCATCACCTGTCACGTCTTCATCATTTTCAGTTTCTTTTCCAAATCAGTATCGTGATATAAGACTTTGGTTTCAAAATGATGACACAAGACAGTTTAGAAAGTGAAAGGGCGACCAAAAAAAGCAAAGAAAGATTTTGCAGGAAAAGTCTACAAGTTTAAACAAGATGTCTTGTGATGGTGAACCTAACTTCACAGCTAGACTGCTTGTTGAAAACATGGAAATATCGACTGGAATATGTCGGCTGCCAATGACCGGCGAACCCCTCACCTGGAAAAATTTCTGTGTACGCCCACGTGCGGGAACGTGCTGCACCTAAACGACATACAAGTCTGACTCGAAAGAAACTTCCTACTTATTTCTGCGTATATAAAACTCACAGATTTATCAATATATACTCAAAATTTATGCGAAAGTAACGTACAATTTCTCTGTTTACGGCAAAATTAAATTTACGTGGAGTTCTATGTCATCTAACCAATTACATTCTAATTTCTTATGGATTTCCTGGTTTCTGATAATATTCCAGTAGCTGGAATATCATCTGACAGATAATTCCTACGAATAGACTAATAAGATTTTAAGAATACCAGGATAAAGCATCACTTCGATGAAATAGAGCGTACAATCGTCTCATATGCTAAGATTCCGTGATGTTCCGCCCGGGAAGAAAGTTACGCTCATTGACATTGTTATCGTGGCACTGATGTCAGCTCACAGTGTTCGTAGTGCGTGCAGTGCTTGATGTATTCAAGCCTAACATACATTATGTACTCTCTGATACCGAGGGGAACCGATAACTTCATTTGTAAGACAATAGCCTCATATGAATCTATTTCTAAGAAACTCATATTTTATGCTTCGCTGCTCATATTCTATATGATTAGGATAATTTGGAGGTTATCTTACGCGAAACTACGTAAATATTATTTCCATTACATTTTGCTAAGCTTATGTAAAGTATATTTATCAGTCAATTTAAATGCTGTCTATGTCAGAAAATTGGGAATTTGTGGTAAGGTCTTATGGGACCAAACTACTGAGGTCACCGGTCCCTAAGCTTACGCACTACGCAATCTAACGTATTAATTTTATGAATTAGAACTTTTGACTGTATATGTAATTGTTTGTCCTTGTCATTTGTTGGGAAGAGTAACTATAGAAAGGAGTCTTTTGAAAGGAGTTAAAATGGACATGTTTTTGTGCAGTCATAACGAACAGTTAGAATTTTGTATCTCAGAAGCTCAGATAAGCGGATGAATATGTTAATGTGGAAGTTGTGTATAATTTGTAAACCAGTGGTTTGAAAATCCTAAAATGCAGAAACACAAAGGAAGAAACTATTGTTACTTCGTAGGTGAAGTGGCCCCGCAAACGAAACAACAGTGGAAAATTAAAGATTTATTCATACAGGAAGAACACCAGACCAGCATACCCCGGAGGAAAAGACAACGAAGCCGGCATAAAAAGCAACTGAGCAACAACATACTAAATTTAACAAAGTGGGCATGCCTTTCAAATCTTACTCAAAAGTGACGAACATCCGTGCAGCGGCTACATCAAGAGATGTATTTATTTATTTCAAGTTTCCGCTACCAGTCACTTTTTATTTTAAGCTTAATCTAACATAATGCAAAGCGTTTCGAACATGTTCTGTTCATCTTCAGGTGTTTACACATACATAGAGAAATGTTACTTGAAAATAAACAGTCTTAAACTAGATTAATCTAGTGTTCTAGATTTTTTTTATGATTTATTTTTATGATTATTTTAAAGTATCATTTCTCTATATATGTATGTATGTATAAACGTCTGAAGATGAACAGAATATGATCGAAACGTGTTGAATTATGTAGGATTAAGCATAAAATAAAAAGTGACTGGTAGCAGAAACTTGAAATAAATAATTATCCCACGCAGTCACGGTTCACAAACATAACCATTATGGCTGAAAATAATCAAGAGATGTATATTCATTGTTGAAATAGAACGTTGCAAGTGATTGTTGTTGAGAAATAATCGAAGTGGAGCACTAGTATTTTACTGTATGAAATAACTTCTCTGCAAGACGGCATATGCAGAAGTCGTAGCGTTGTTGTTAACAGGGAGGATGCCATGGCGAAGTTTGAAGATTAAGTTGTTTTTACGAGAAGCTGCGAGACATACTCCTGCATAGTCTCAGTAAAAATAGTAATAAACGTTAGAAACAGCTCCACTGGCAAATCTAACGTTTTGACATTTCCCCGAAGGCTGACTACTTGCGGAGAAAGTTGTTCTTGGATTATAATTCTTCCGAGAAGGCGCGCTAACGCACATCGGTTACCAACAGTTGTGACGAGTAGTTCTTGTACATTTTGCATACGGTTTTAATACCTTCCCGAATGTTTTGACACGAACAAGAAAAAAATTTGGGAATTTGTTGTAAGGTCTTATGGGACCAAACTACTTAGGTCATCGGTCCCTAAGCCTACACACTACCTAACCTAACTTAAACTAACTTACGCTATGGACAACACACACACCCCATGCCCGAGGGGGGGAGGGGGGGGGGGGAAGCCCCGCACGGACCGTGGCAAGGCGCCACACCGCGCGGCCACGAACAAGGCAACGGCGCTATGAACACGTCTGATGCAATACATTAAAGGGATTGATAGTTCTTCTGTAAAGACGTACAGTGCATCGATTTTTATGTGAAAACGTCTATTCGCTCGTCGCTCTAACTTTCTTGTACAGCGAAATACCGTCATATTTCAATCGCTGATAACGAAACTAACATTGCGTAAACAGTGGTTGAGCCTACAACGGACAGATCACGTCTGCACGTGCTTGTCGCCCAGTATTTGTTTTGTCTGTAACGTCATCATACTAGAGTAGCTTCATGCGCATGATTGTTACGAACTAGCTTTGTGTAAAGGTACAAACTGGTGTAGCATGGAAATGCGTTTAGTAACGACATTGATTCCGGTGTCACTGGAAACGCTTACGGAGCAATACTAGCACTCAAAGTGAGACAATAAAAATATTCGTCGGAAAACAACTGAAAATCGGTATCAAATTGAAAATTACAATGTAATGAAATATGTCGTCTCACATGAGGTGCAATATGCTCGGCACTATAGGAAACGCAAGTCAGAGGGGCGACAGCGTCGAAACTAACACATAGAATCTAAAAAGTACAGAGCCGAGCGAATGCGGGAGCTACGGTAATGTCAAAGAAGAAACGGCGCAAAGCCATTACGTGGCCGGCCGGAGTGGCCAAGCGGTTCTGGGCGCTACAGTCTGGAACCGCGCGACCGCTACGGTCGCAGGTTCGAATCCTGGATGTGTGTGATGTCCTTAGGTTGGTTAGGTTTAAGTAGTTCTAAGTTCTAGGGGACTTATGACCACAGCAGTTGAGTCCCATAGTGCTCAGAGCCAAAGCCATTACGTAGCTGGCCCATCGAGCGTGCAGCGCCCACTGACAATCAGAACCTGTTATTTACCTATTCCGTAACGATTATACTGCTCCGAATAATCACTCTATTAAAGAGTGTTATAATTAATTAGACGTTAATAAGAAACACTTCTTATGATTTTATCTCGAAATGGGCACACAAATTTCTGTTTCCTTTCTACAGAGTTATGACCGATAGCTGACCTGGGCGAGGCAGTTCCTTGCTCGAGGCTTTGACATCAGCCAGTTTGGAATGCTTCCTAGGGATGTTTCAGCACTTCCGCAGTTCTTCCGGACGACATTCGGACATCAATCGCTCTAGAAAACTCAGCCCAGACGGCAACTATTTTCGACTGACTGAATTAGTCGCCTGCTTCATTTGAAACCTGTAGATAACTTTGCTCATATTTATACAAGCTAGTCAGCCCGTTTACGTAACTATCTTTTATCCGCGTGGACTTTCGAGCTCGTTAAACTTAGCGTAAGAGATGACACCGAATGTGAGTTCTGACAAGGTTTTGGATAAACATACGCATAGTAATAACACTGTCCATCTGTGAAAACGCCTCTACGCCGTTTAAGGTCAATCTTCAATGTTAAGTATATGTCCAGCTTATGTAAACAGACGTGCTATTGTACTGTGTTTTGTCACGTAATGATCATATATATATCATTTTGAGAAGATAGGAGGAGCGACCTGTATTACTTGCTAAAAAGATTAAAAAGTCAAGATCGTATAAATATTTCTTTATTTAAAAACAGACTTTGCTGTCATCTCCAGGTCTTAAAAAACTTTTTGTTATGCCATTTGCACAAGGTGCTTTATGTCTTTAAATATTTTATTTATGACAAACCTTTTAAAATATGCTGTTTTTTTTTAATCTGCGTACAACTTGGCGTAAGGTTCAACTTAAAATGAACACGTTTCATAAGAAAAAGTTTTTTAAGACCTGAAGATGACAGCAAAGTCTGTCGAAACAGTTTGTTTCTCAAAATGAGAAAATTCAATCAGATTTGCTACGAGTTTCGAGAGCGATGGGTAACTCAGCTGTACTGGCGAAGTATACCTAAAAGTAATAAATAAACTTTGTTGTATTCGTAGATGAACCGTGCTGTCCCTGCGTGTTGTCTGTGTATTTGAATCCGCGTGGGAACCCGTAAATTAACATAGCCACATCATGGCAGCGGCAGACGGCAATGAATGTCAGACAAGACCAATGCTGAAGAAGCGAGACCTCGTACGCTTGATCGCTGAATAATGATGATGATGATGATGATGATGATGATGATTGTTATCACTGGCTGTGGGAACGAAAATAGTCTCTCCCCTATTCCGGAAAATATGCGGATGTTTGTACCCATTTCAAGAAGAAGTCAAGTTCTCGAATATAGCGCAGAAGTGAAAGTGCAGCTTTCCTTACTACACTGTCCATACCGCGAAAAGGACAAATGGGCCATCAACAAAATTCCTAGAACGGAGCGTTCACTAAAAGGAACCACTGTGTTAACCGAAGATAAAACTTCATCGCTAGCACACGTAGACCAGAAGCTCCGACACTCGGTTAGCAGGCAATGTTTTGCACCGACACACAACGTCAGGAGAACTGTGCTAAATTATTCGATTCATAGTTTGTAATCGAGGAATCGGTACCAGAGACGAACGCAGGGATTGACCTGAATACTAGTATCTGTGACAAGTAACATAATGAGACTAGGGAATCTGTTAGATCTAGAAGAACCAGACACGAAAAGTTTCATTCATCATCGTACACCACTTAAGAAAAAATCATCTCCTCTGTACTTGACTAACCACTACGAAAGGATGTCTATCAGTGCTCCTCTGTGCGAACTGTTTTCTAATTTCGTCCCCACCGTCTCTACGGGGTGGACACGAAGTTTGCTGAAGGATATTCGCAGTTTCTCACCTGATATACTATTATTAAAATTTTCTAAGCAGGTTTCTATACCTAAATCTACATACATACTCCGCAAGTCACCGTATGGTGCGTGGCGGAGGGTACCTTGTGCCACTACTTGTCGTTTCCTTTTCTGTTCCACTCGCAGATACAGCGAGGGCAAAACGATTGTCTATACGCCTCCATATGAGCCCTAGTTTCTCGTATCTTATCCTCGTTGTCCTTAACGCGAAATATATGTTGGCGGCAGTATTATCGTTCAGCAGTCAGCTTCAAATGCTGGTTCTCTAAATTTTCTCAGTATTATTCTCCGAAAATAACGTCACCTTCGGTTCAGGGATTCCCATTCGAGTTCTGGAAGCATCTCCGTAATATCTGCTTGTCGTTGGAACCTACTGGTAACATGTCTAGTAATCGGTCTTTGAAACACTTCGATGTACTCCTTTAATCCGACCGGATCCCATACATTCTCGAGCTGTACAAAAGAACAGGCTGCACTGACGTTACCTTTACAGCTGAACCACACTTTCCCAAAAATCTCCCAGTAAGCCGAAGACGACCAATCGCCTTCTCTAGCACAATCGGCAGACACTCGTCCCATTTCACATCGCTTCGCAACATTACGGCCGCATATTTAAACGATGTGACCGCGTCAAGCAGCGTGCTACCAATGCTCTATCCGAACATCACGGGTTTGTTTTTCCTACTTATCCTCATTCACTTACATTTTTCTACATTTCCAGCTAAGTTCCTCCCATCATACCAAATAGAAATTTTATGTAAGTCTTCTCGTATCATCCTGCAGTCACTCAATTTTGACACCTTCTCTTACACCACGGCATAATCAGCAACTGACCGTACATCGCTGCTCGCCCTATCCGCCAGATCATTGATATATATATATAAAGTAAGAGCGGTCCTGTCACGCTTTCCTGAGGCACTCCTCACGAAGCCCTAGTCTCTGATGAACACTCGCAGTCGAGAACAATATACTGGGTTCCGTTACTTAAGAAGTCTTCGAGACACTGACATACCTTGGATCTTGTTCCGTATGTTCGTACCTACAGTAGAATACCTTGTCAAATGCTTATCGCGAGACGTACTGAGTTTTTCTTAGAATACTTGTCAGCGACAATTTTTCAGCACTTCAGTCAGATGAGCTTACGATCATTGGCACTCCATTGTATACACTTCATGTCTCGGGTTCGTCCGACTCGGTATAGCACCCACACACTAGAGCAATATTCAAGATTTGGCCGTACAAAGGTTTTGCAAGCAATTTATTTTTGTAGACTAGCTGCCGTTTCTCAGTACGCTACCAATAAATTCGAGGTTGCCGATTTTGACGTCTACAACAGAGCATATGTGGCTGATCTAGTCCACATCTCGTTACCTGTGAAAGAAGGTTGCCATAACTTGTTTTCGCCTTAAATCTGTCCATCTTCGCTCCCTCTATAAATAAGAGTGTCAGTCGGTATATACCTAATTTCTAGAGCATCAACAAGCTTATTTTTAAAGTGAGTGATGAAGGAGAAAATAAGACATAGCACCCTTCTTTATCACCCTTTCATGCCCTTAACGGCGTATAAAGTAAATGTACCACATATGTATTATATACAGGTATCCTCCAGAGTCATCAAGCGCGTTTTCTGTGTTGTTTCGGCACATATATGCAATTTAGTTTCTGCAACATTTAGCTTGAGTTATCCCAAACAACTACTGATGACTGCTACAGCCATGCAGAAGCGCTGCTCAGCTGCTGCTGGAGTACTGATAATTCTTCATGTTCTACTGTTCCCGTTACTACACATTGATAAAACCAATAACGTTCTAGACTAATCTGGGACTGCTCTAAAGAATGAATTTTGATTTAAAAATCTTTTGTAACAGGAAAGAAACCGATGCTGGGCGTCGTATCAAAGACTTTTTGAGCAGGATTTGTTTCGGCTACATGTTGCAGAAACGAAACTGCAAATATCTGCTGAAATACCAGCTAAAACACGCCTGATACTCTTAGCAGAGACACCAGGCCTACTGAAATATCTCCTACCGCTGACGACGGAAGAAGGCGTCGAAACCTAGAGACTGACAAATCTGACGTAGCAGGAGTTCCGTGAAGCATTGATTCACGGTATGTCATGTTTTCGAAATCCAATCCCCATTGTTTCAATTACTTTCCTTTAGGCAGTATCATAGACGTACGAAGTTTATGAAATGACAATAGTCCCGTCATGAATGGTGGGCTGCATGTGGTTCCCAAGTCGTGCAGTGACCGTAAACCATAAAATTACCAAATATGCAGCAACCAGTCGCAAAATCATGTTTTATTTACTCACTTTTGCAAATCGATTTCAACTGATTAACAGCCATCATCGGTGCTCTCAACCAATATATGCCCCGAGTAGTAATACTGTCTTAAGCAGAGGTCAAACATAACTTTATGTTTGATCACTGCTAAGACAGTATAACTTAATGTTTGACCTCTGCTTAAGACAGTATAACTACTCAGGGCACATATTTGTTGAAAGCACCGATGATGGCTGTTAATCAGTTAAAATCGATTTGCAAAAGTGAATAAATAAAACATGATTTTGCCACTGGTTGCTGCATATTTGGTAATTTTAATAGTCCCGTCATCTTTTGTAATTGCTGCTTATTTTCCGCTTTTGGCAATTTTCCTATAATGCCACTGTCACGTGGGTTTGACGTGTCCTCCAAGTTATCCAACCACCAGCATATGGCTGTCATAAGCGTGGCGATTGTCCTCGAGCACGAAAACAACCTTTTGACAATGGATTCACAGCCTAAGTTGGCCAATAGTGGAAATGTTGTAACTTCCTGGCAGATTAAAACTGTGTGCTGGACAGAGACTCGAACTCGGGACCTTTGCCTTTCGCGGGCAAGTGCTCTACCAACTGAGCTACCCAAGCACAACTCACGCCCCGTCCTCATAGCTTTAATTCCGCCAGTACCTAGTCTCCATTCTAGTGGAAATGTTGTCATATCAGGACTTCCTCCTTTCCTTTGCAACGGTGCTAGCACGCGTTAGAGACATCGACTACGTAGACGACAAGCATTGTCACTCTCCAGTACGGATAGAAAGGACAAAAGTATACAAAAAAACAACATTCTGAAATTCAGTAGGAGACAGAATAAAAAAAATATTGTGGTATTGTCGAAGAGCAGGGCGGAGGCGTCGCGACGTTTCGGCCACGCACCTGAGCAGCGTCCTCGGTCGAGCGCTAGCAGCGCGAGCAGCAGCAGCCGCAGCTGCAGCATCGTCGTCGGCGTCGTCGACTCCCCGTCTGGCGTCGCGGGGGTTCTTCGCTGCTGCGAGTCCTCTACATGCACTGACCCGACCCCCGAGGGACAGACGCTACCGAAAACTCGAACGTGCCGCTGTGCGAAAATTTAAAAAAAAATTAATCCCGGAAAAAAAAATACGATCCCGGTCACCACTTTTGCTCTTCCTGGGTGCGCGCGCGAGTCGGTGTCGGAGCGACGGTGTGTGTGTCCCCTCGGAGGACAGGTGCTGGTGTCCGGCGCACTTGTTCCCTCGAGACTGAGGAGCACGGAGAGAGCGGCCCTCGCAGACGCCGGTGGTTGCCGCTGCGGCCGCGGGGTGGGGGCCGGGCTGGCGCGGCACCGCTACGCTACAGCCCAGCCCCAGCACGCGCCGGCGACCGCTAGCCCGGTGCTGGCGGCGCTCGGCGGGTTGCCCACTTGGCAGGCAAACGCGCGCCGCCCAGCCCGCGGAATTCCGTCTGCGGCGGTCGCTACTGGGTTAAGCGAACGATTTCTGACCTCAAACGTCTTTCTTTTCCGCTTCGTAGCGGAGGCGGTGGCGAAGAAGCGAGGCCACATTCGCGCTTCTCATTATTATTATTACACACGTTACAGGTCTTTCATCAGACCACCCGAAACATTCATGACTCCTTGTTCTATATACAAGGTGGTCCACTGATCGTGACCGGGCCAAATATCTCACGAAATAAGCATCAAACGAAAAAACTACAAAGAACGAAACTCGTCTAGGTTGAAGGGGGAAACCAGATGGCGCTATGGTTGGCCCGCTAGATGGCGCTGCCATAGGTCAAACGAATGTCACTGCGTTTTTTTAAATAGGAACCCACATTTTTATTACATATTCGTGTAGTACATAAAGAAATATGAATGTTTTCGTTGGTCCACATTTATCGCTTTGTGATAGATGGCGCTGTAATAGTTACAAAGGTATAAGTACGTGGTATCACGTAACATTCCGCCAGTGCGGACGGTATTTGCTTCGTGATACATTACCCGTGTTAAAATGGATCGTTTATCAACTGCGGAAAAGGTCGATATCGTGTTGATGTATCACTATTGTGATCAAAGTGCCCAACGGGCGTGTGTTATATTTGCTGCTCGGTATCCTGGACGACATCATCCAAGTGTCCGCACCGTTCGCCGGATAGTTACGTTATTTAAGGAAACAGGAAGTGTTCAGCCACATGTGAAACGTCAACCACGACCTGCAACAAATGATGATGCCCAAGTACGTGTTTCAGCTGCTGTTGCGGCTAATCCTCACATCAGTAGCAGACAAACTGCGCGAGAATCGGAAATCTAAAAAACGTCGGTGTTAAGAATGCTACATCAACTTCGATTGCACCCGTACCATATTTCTGTGCACCAGGGACTGCATGGGGACGACTTATAACGTCGTGTATAGTTCTGCCACTAGGCAAAAGAGAAATTACAGGACGATGACAGATTTTTTGCACGCATTCCATTTAGCGACGAAGCGTCATTCACCAACAGCTGTAACATAAACCGGCATAATATGCACTATTGGGCAACGGAAAATCCACGATGGCTGCGACAAGTAGAACATCAGTGACCTTGGTGGGTTCATGGATGGTGCGGCATTATAGGAGGAAGGATAATTGGCCCCCATTTTATCGATGGCAATCTAAATGGTGTAATGTATGCGCTGTAATAGTCACAAACATATGGCTCTCAATTTTAGACGAACAGTTAGTAACAGGTACGTTTTTTTAAAATAAAATACAGAACGTAGGTGCGTTTAAACATATTATTTCCGTTGTTCCAATGTGATACATGTACCATTGTGAACTTATCATTGCTGAGAACGCATGCTATTACAGCGTGATTACCTGTAAATACCACATTAATGCAATAAATGCTCAAAATGATGTCCGTCAACCTCAATGCGTTTGGCAATATGTGTAACCACATTCCTCCCAACAGCGAGTAGTTCGCCTTCCGTAACGTTCGCACATGCATTGACAATAGGCTGACGCATGTTGTCAGGCGTTGTCGGTGGATCACGATAGCAAATATCCTTCAACATTCCCCACAGAAAGAAATCCGGGAACGTCAGATCCGGTGAGGGTTCGGACCATGGTATGGTGCTTCGATGACCAATCCACCTGTCATGAGCTATGTGCCGGCATCCATCATGTTGGAAGTACATCCCCCTTCTGTCATGCAGTGAAACATCTTGTAGTAACATCGGCACAACATTACGTAGCAGATCAGCATACATTGCACCATTTAGATTGCCATCGATAAAATGGATAAAATTAGCCTTCCTCCCATAATGACGCACCAAACATTAACCCGCCAAGGTCGCTGATGTTCCAATTGTCGAAGCCATCGTGGATTTTCCGCTGCCCAATAGTGCATATTATGCCGGTTTACGTTACCGCTGTTGCTGAATGACGCTTCGTCGCTAAATAGAACGCGTCCCGTAATTTCTCTTGTGGCCAGTGGCAGAACTGTACGCGACGTTCAAAGTCGTCGCCATGCAATTCCTGGTGCGTAGAAATATGATACGGGTGCAGTCGATGTTGATGCAGCATTCTCAACACCGACGTTGTTGAGATTCACGATTATCGCGCAATTTGTCTGCCACTGATGTGCGGATTAGCCGCGACAGCAGCTAAAACACCTACTTGGGCATCATCATTTGTTACAGGTCGTGTCTGACGTTTCACATGTGGCTGAACACTTCCTGTTTCCTTAAATAACGTAACTATCCGGCGAACGGTGCGGACACTTGGATGATGTCGTCCAGGATACCGAGCAGCATACATAGCACACGCCCGTTGGGCATTTTGATTACAATAGCCATACATCAACACGATATCGACCTTTTCCGCAATTGGTAAACGGTTCATTTTAACACGGGTAATGTATCACGAAGCAAATACCGTCCGCACTGGCGGAATGTTAAGTGATACCACGTACTGATGTATCAAGATGGCGCCGATAGAAGAGTGTTGTGACACATCTCAGTCCTCAAAAAAGGTTAAATTAAATAGTTCATCGTGTAGGGAATGTTCGAAACGCGTCATGAAAGGCATCTTTTGTGTGAAGTGTAACTACTGGATTCATGAAAAATGTGCGAAAGTGAATTTAAAACTCATAACAGACGAGTTTCCATGGTCGTGTCCACATTGTTTGCGTATTGAGACGGCTGAACTCGTAAGTACCGTGAACTCAAAAGAAGAAATTATTAAATTGCTTCAAAGCGACATTGAAGCGCTGAAGGCGGAAATTTTAGCGTTGAAACAAGAAAATTCTGAATTGGTTATTGAAAGAAAATCCTGCGTGTGTAGAAATCAACCCATTACTGAACAAAGTGGCAAACATCCGCATGTGTGTAATACGGCGAATAATACCACAGGGAACTCTGTCACTGAAACAAGTGATAAGTATAAATGGAGAACAGTTTCCTATAATAAGAAGTACAAACGTAAAAGTGCAACGAACAAAGAAGATGACAAAAACGATTTTCTGTTAATAGGTGATTCTATATTAAAAAATGTTATTGTGCCGGACTGCAAGGTCGATGTTCGACCTGGAATCCGATCGCATCAACTCAACAAACATTTTAAGAACGTATTGTCCACGAAAAGAAACACGGACGAAACTGGCAACAAAACTATAAGTACCGACGATTACAGAGGTGTCTTAATCCACGTGGGCACAAACTCCATCCGCAGTAACAGTGAGGAAGAAATCGTGAATGAAACACGGAATCTGATTAGATCGGCGAAAACTGTATACCCGACATCCAGGCTGGTAATTAGTGGAATTAGTCATCGAAGATCGGTAAGTGATACTTACATCAACAGGATAAAGACCGGCATTAGGGAACAATGCAACAGACTCGGTGCAGTATTCATTGACCCAAACAAATTCTTAAACTGCAAGTGTCTGGGAAAAGACGGCCTGCACTTGAATAGATTAGGCTCTGTGAACCTTAGTAAAATGTTCATAGACGTGTGTAAAGTCCTAAGAAGCAAGGGAAACTAATTCATTGTGATAGGGGTGACAAAGAAAAAATTCAAACTGAAAATAAAAAGTTTAGGTACCAAACAAAGGATGCACGTGAAATAACTAAAAGCAAAAATGATCTATTGATGCACTGGAATATAAATGGCTTAGGGACACAACTACCAAATCGTAAATTCTCAAAAATCGACGAACTAAAAATTCTGCTTTCAGAATCCGTAAACATTAAAATAATCTGCCTAAATGAACACTGGTTAACAGAAGATAGTATAAAAGTACTAAATAGTATTAATAATTTTAAGGTAGCTGCTAGCTTTTGTAGAATAAGCAAATCCCGTGGAGGCTCCTGCATTCTTGTCAATTCTTCCGTAAGTCATACAGTAAAAGATAGCTTTAATTATTTAAATGAAGCGAGCGTGTTTGAAAGTTGCTCTGTAGAACTAAGTGATCTGAATACACTGGTTATAGCAATCTACAGAATTCCTGGATGTGCGGTAACAAAAGTGTTTTTAGCCAAATTCGAATGCCTCCTGGAAAAACTCCAGAAAGAAAGTAAGAAAAAAGTTGTTATAGCAGCAGAATTCAACTTAAATGTCTTAGTTGAAAGCAATGATTCCACGAAATTTCGAGACTTAATTCAAAAATCTGGTTTCAAGCTAAATTTTTCTGAAAGCACTAGGGAAAACAGCAGATCAGTGACCTGCATTGATAATATTATTACTAACTACAAATTTGACAGTGGAAATAAGCACAAATACTGCTTAGACTTGGGTATTTCAGATCACTCAGCTCTGTTTATTGAGCTCCCAAAGGCAAATAACCTAAAGCCTCCAGAAGTATGCATAAAAAGAGATCTCAGTAAAAGTAAAATGGATTTATTCCGCAGTAAATTAAGTATAATAAACTGGCCTGTAGACTACAATAGTTCAAGCTCGACAAACTATGACAAATTTTTAAATTGTTTCTTAGAGGTATTTAATGAATCATTTCCTCGTAGATATAAGCAAAAGAAAGTAAATGGTAAACTCAAATGGATTACAACAGGGATAAAACTCTCTAGTGCCAGAAAGAGAGAGCTCCACAATGAGTTAAAATCAAACAGAATTCCAGATTTTGTTATTTATGTCAAACAGTATAAAGCTGTATTTAGAAAAGTTGTAGTGGCAGCTAAAAAAATGACAAATAATAAATTCATACGAGAACACAGAAATAAGACAAAAGCAGTGTGGTCAGTTGTTCAGTCTGAACTAGGAGCCAAAGTAAAAATTCATGAGATTTTGAAAATTAGACATGAAAATGAAATTGTAGTAAACCCTGTTCAGATGTCAAGTTGTTTCGATGAATTCTTCCTAAATGTAGTAAGATCGGATGTGGATATGACTTCTATCAGCGCATCACAAATTTGGAAAACAGCCAGAACACATCTCTTAAACAATTTGAAAAAATCACCCAAAGGGATGTGGAAAAGGAAATATTGTCTCTAAAAAACAAAACCTCACATGGGTGGGATGAAATAACAACATCTGCAATCAAGTATGCGCACGATATTATTTCCCAACCACTGTCAACTATTATAAATCAATCTTTTGAACAGGGATGCTTTCCAGAGGTATTTAAATATGGTGAGATCAAACCTCTATTCAAGAAAGGATCAACAGAAGATATGGGGAATTACCGCCCTATCTCTCTCTTGCCGGTCTTCTCTAAAGTGTTTGAAAAGATTGCAGCAAAACAAATTAACAACTTTCTTACTGTAAATGATATAATTTTTAAAAACCAGTTCGGATTCCAACAGTGTAAAAGCACTGTGAATGCTATAAATGAGTTTATCCAAAAAATATGCTCCACGTTAGAGAAAGGTAGAAAGGTCACAGGTATATTCTGTGATCTGACTAAAGCTTTTGATTCAGTGAACCATGCATTACTCCTCCACAAATTACAGATGTATGGAATCAGAGACACTGCTCTAAAATGGTTTAGCTCTTACCTGTCAGGTAGGAAACAAAGAGTAATTTTAACTTTAAATGGAACCAATTATTCATCAGACTGGAAAACAGTTCCCCAAAGAGTCCCACAAGGTTCGATATTGGGTCCCTATCTGTTTCTGTTTTACGTAAATGACCTACCACTTGCTATTGATGTTCATACAGTCTTATTTGCTGATGATACATCAGTTCTAATTGAAAATGAGGTATCTGAAAATATTCCAGAAAAAGCCGAAAATACTTTAGAACAACTTGAATCTTGGTTCTATCAAAATGGACTAAAACTAAATGTAACTAAAACCAAAATGATGCAATTTGAAGCTAAATCAGTAGAAAGGAGTGAAATAAAGATAACTTGTAATGATCAGGATATCACAGAAGCAAACCACGTGAAGTTCTTAGGCCTAAATCTTGACAAAAATTTAAATTGGAAGGTACACATAGATTACGTAGCAAATAAACTGAACAACTTAGCATTTGCAATGTGTATTTTGTCAGGTGCCACAAACTGGATACCAGAAAGATAGTTTATCACTGCTACTTTGAGTCAGTTATTCGTTATGGCATAATCTTCTGGGGAAATTCTGCAAATGTCACTAGGCTCCTAGTATTACAAAAGAAAGTAATTACAAACATGTGTGTTGCAAAAAAACGGGAATCCTGTCGACCACTGTTAAAAAATTTAAAAATACTATCAATCCCCTCACTTTACATATATGGGATGGTGGTGTTCCTATATAGAAATCAACATACACTAGACACTTTCCGTTTTGACCACAACTACAGCACTCGCCACGGAGATAACTTCAAACTTCCAACACATCGTTTAAAACTTTATGCCCAAACGCCAGAGTATATGGGGTTAAAAATTTTCAATAAAATAAAAGGCAGTAATATACACTCCTGGAAATGGAAAAAAGAACACATTGACACCGGTGTGTCAGACCCACCATACTTGCTCCGGACACTGCGAGAGGGCTGTACAAGCAATGATCACACGCACGGCACAGCGGACACACCAGGAACCGCGGTGTTGGCCGTCGAATGGCGCTAGCTGCGCAGCATTTGTGCACCGCCGCCGTCAGTGTCAGCCAGTTTGCCGTGGCATACGGAGCTCCATCGCAGTCTTTAATACTGGTAGCATGCCGCGACAGCGTGGACGTGAACCGTATGTGCAGTTGACGGACTTTGAGCGAGGGCGTATAGTGGGCATGCGGGAGGCCGGGTGGACGTACCGCCGAATTGCTCAACACGTGGGGCGTGAGGTCTCCACAGTACATCGATGTTGTCGCCAGTGGTCGGCGGAAGGTGCACGTGCCCGTCGACCTGAGACCGGACCGCAGCGACGCACGGATGCACGCCAAGACCGTAGGATCCTACGCAGTGCCGTAGGGGACCGCACCGCCACTTCCCAGCCAATTAGGGACACTGTTGCTCCTGGGGTATCGGCGAGGACCATTCGCAACCGTCTCCATGAAGCTGGGCTACGGTCCCACACACCGTTAGGCCGTCTTCCGCTCACGCCCCAACATCGTGCAGCCCGCCTCCAGTGGTGTCGCGATAGGCGTGAATGGAGGGACGAATGGAGACGTGTCGTCTTCAGCGATGAGAGTCGCTTCTGCCTTGGTGCCAATGATGGTCGTATGCGTGTTTGGCGCCGTGCAGGTGAGCGCCACAATCAGGACTGCATACGACCGAGGCACACAGGGCCAACACCCGGCATCATGGTGTGGGGAGCGATCTCCTACACTGGCCGTACACCACTGGTGATCGTCGAGGGGACACTGAATAGTGCACGGTACATCCAAACCGTCATCGAACCCATCGTTCTACCATTCCTAGACCGGCAAGGGAACTTGCTGTTCCAACAGGACAATGCACGTCCGCATGTATCCCGTGCCACCCAACGTGCTCTAGAAGGTGTAAGTCAACTACCCTGGCCAGCAAGATCTCCGGATCTGTCCCCCATTGAGCATGTTTGGGACTGGATGAAGCGTCGTCTCACGCGGTCTGCACGTCCAGCACGAACGCTGGTCCAACTGAGGCGCCAGGTGGAAATGGCATGGCAAGCCGTTCCACAGGACTACATCCAGCATCTCTACGATCGTCTCCATGGGAGAATAGCAGCCTGCATTGCTGCGAAAGGTGGATATACACTGTACTAGTGCCGACATTGTGCATGCTCTGTTGCCTGTGTCTATGTGCCTGTGGTTCTGTCAGTGTGATCATGTGATGTATCTGACCCCAGGAATGTGTCAATAAAGTTTCCCCTTCCTGGGACAATGAATTCACGGTGTTCTTATTTCAATTTCCAGGAGTGTATTTAAAATGGAGATTGGTTCACTGAAAAGATTGCTCTTTACTCTTCTGGTGGAAAAGTGTTATTATTCTGTCGATGAATTCATTGAGGACAGCTTCACAATCTGAACACAGGGATTGTATTACATTTATTATTTTATGTACATGTGTAGCTGTAACTTAGAACTGTAAAATATAATGTAAACTTTTGTATTTCTCTTAAAAAAGTGAAAAAAGTGTCTTTTGTAAACCTTGACGTGTCTCCTGTACATCAAATCAAATGATTTGAAAATTGTATGTAATGAGATGAATAAACCACATATCACACATCACATATCACTTATACGTTTGTAACTATTACAGCGCCATCTATCACAAAGCGATAAATGTGGTCCAACTAAAACATTCATATTTCGTTACGTACTACACGAATATGTAATAAAAATGTGGGTTCCTATTTTTAAAAAAACGCAGTTGATATCCGTTTGACCTATGGCAGCGCCATCTAGCGGGTCAACCTTAGCGCCATCTGGTTTCCCCCTTCAAGCTAGACGAGTTTCGTTCTTTGTAGTTTTTTCGTTTGACGCTTATTTCGTGAGATATTTGGCCCGGTCACTCTCAAACGACCACCCTGTATATATGAAGATGGTATCTGTTCTTTCGGACATGTCCGAAAGAACAGATACCATCTTCATATATATATATAGTTAAGGCTCATCGGCCATTTGACCATCTTCTTCTGTGCTGATGCACAAACAATGCCCGAACTCTTACGGGAATCGGCGGTAAAGCACCGAGTAATGAGTGTGATGGGCAGGGGCACTATGAATATAGTGCGGAACAATAATTTGCGAATTTGAGTCTCACGGGAGGCGTGCCAGAGATAATTCCCTGCAGTCGCACTATCCTTTGTGTCCTCAGTGGCTCAGACGCCGGCACGGTAGCTCAGCGTGTTCGGTCAGAGGGTCAGCTACCCTTCGTAACAAAAAAAAAAAAAAAATGAGTGAATGGATCAACGGAGAAGCTAAATGGGTGTCATCAGACGTCTGCCTCGAACAAATTCAACGAACAAAAAAAAAAAAAAAAAAAAAAAAAAAAAAAAAAAAAAAAAAAAAAAAAAAAAAAAAAAGAGAGAAAAAAGACGGATAGAGCGTATGCTATGTAAGCAGGAGATCCCAGGTTCGAGTCCCGGTCGGGGCACACAACTGTCCCCGTTGACTTATATCAACTAAAGGCTTATATATCAGCTAAAGGCATTCATTTCATTGTAACTACTAAAGGCTCTCTTCCTTTCTTCCGTCCACTTTGGGCTTTAGGTGCTGTTTTTTCTGACATCACTTCCCACTTGCACACCTCGTGTCTGTAGATGCCTTTGTCCATGACGTACGCTGAATCCCCTCTTTCCAGATCAATTTTGACTTGTGTCATCCAGGCTGTAGTGGCCCTGAGTCTCTGGATGTACCTGAGGATTCTGTTGGTGCGTCTGGTCTGTGGGAGTCTGCTTACGTGTTCATAAAATTTTAGTCACCTCTTTCTAATGTCCACTGCGATCTTGGAGAACTTCTCTGTGGTGTCCCTGGAGTGAAGCCTATATCCATCGTCGGTGAGTTTGGGCCCAATAATTTTCTTAATGATTTTTCATTTCTATGTGGAAATGTTCTCAAGGTGGGCCTTTGTGTGTAACATCAGTGTCTCACTAGCGTATAGCACCTCAGGTTTGATTACAGCGTTGTAGTGACGAATTTTGGTGCAGCTGGACAGACATTTCTCGTTGCAAATATCCTGTGTTTTTTATAAAGATCCGCCCCGATAGCTGAGTGGTCAGCGCGGCGGTCTGTCACAGCAAGGGGTCCCGGTTCGATTCCCGGCTGGGTGGGAGATTTTCTCTGCTCAGGGACTGGGTGTTGTGTTGTCCTCATTATCATTCCATCGTCATCAGTGGAAGGCAACGGGAAACCACCACTGGAATCACTTCCCTAGACGCTCATGCGGTGTACCTCTCTGACGAGGCTTCCCCCATGACCAGACCTGCCGTAAGGCAGAACACAAAGTTTTAAGTTGCATAAGGCTCTCTTCATTTTCAATAACCTAGTGTTCTAGGCAATTTTCTCCTTTCCTGTCGGTTCAAGCGCTTCACCTAGGTACTTAAAGCGTGTGACCCTGTTGATCTTGCCATACTTTTTGTTCAAATTTGGAATGTTTAATTTCGTGCAGAAGAACTCAGTTTTCTGAAAGGAAATCTGTAGCGCTACTTTTTCTGCGCACTCTTTGAGTACTTCTATCTGCCTGATTGCTGTAGTTTCGCTACTGTGAGCAGTGCCAGATCGTCTGTGAAGGCTAGACAGCCGATCTCCAGCTTGTCCTTGGGTCGTCCAAGTCGCACTGGCTTCCAATAGCCTTGCATTTGCAGCTCTTTCTCCCATTCCTTGATGACCTTATCCAGCACTAGGTTGAAGAGGAGCGGTGATAGTCCGTCACGTTGGCGAACGCCTGTCTTCATCTCAAAGGGTTCGGAGATTTCCCCCTTGAACTTCACCTTAGACGTCGTGTCTGTCAGTGTCTGTCTGATCAGTCGCAGTGTCTTGCCGTCCAAACCTTGTTCCTATAGAATGTCGAACAATGACTGGCGATCGATGAAGTCATATGGCTTCTTGAAGTCAACGAAGGTCCATATGACTGGACTTTTCCTGAGTGCTTTGATTTCCAGGGTAGTCTTCAGATCGAAGATTTGTTCTGCACAAGAGCGACCAGAGCGGAAGCCCGCCTGATACTCGGCGATCTTATGTTCCAGTTGGTTCCGGGTTCTTTGGAGTAGGCACGCTGAGAGTCCCATGTATGTGATTATTAGTGAGATGCCCCTGTAATTGTTCACATCTCTGGGGTCACCCTTTTTGTTCAGAGGGTGGATCAGTGCGCATTTCCAGTCGTCTGGCAACTTTCCTCACGTCCATATGTCTGTGATGATCTTTTCGAGTTCTCTGAGCGAGTTTGGTCCGAGGTTTCTCAGTAGTTCCGCCACTATGTCGTCTTAACCAGATGTCCTGTTGTGTTTCTGGCTGAGGATGTGCCTGTGGACTTCCTCTTGTGTCGGAGGTAGTGAGTCTGTATGTTCTTCGTCTGGGAACCTCTCTGTGGGTTCTGGGCAACTGAGATGTTCTGAGAAGTACTGTGCCAGCACCTTGCAGTTCTCCTTATCCATCAGTGCCAATTTTTCGTCACTATTCCTAAACCAGAGGTTCGATGGTGTGTACCCTCGGATGTGCCCTGCAAACGTCCTCTAGAAGTCCCTTGAGCTGTAGTTGCAGAAGTTGTCCTCTATAGAGTCTAGCTGTTGCTTCAGGTATTTCCTCTTGGACTGTCTAATAATTTTTGCTGTTGTCTTTCGTGTTTCGTTGCACACCTGTAAATTTTCAGGGACTTGTTACTATTGCATTTCTGGTATGCCAATTTCCTGGCGACGAATGCATTCTTACAATCAGTGTCCCACCAGCGGTAAAAGACCAACCTCACACGGTCATTGACCAACTCACCCTGCAGCACCGTTAGAGAATTAATCTCCAAGCGATCAGAAGAAGAGCCCTACACTCCACGTCTCATGAATAAATATAGCTCTGCAAGTCCCAACCCATCCAAGTGCGCGAGATTTCTCGAGATGTTAGCATGTCGAGGAGCTTAGCACTCCTCATCGATGTACAGTAACAGATTTCAAACTGCCGTAATGCAATAGCATACAGTTAAGAAGAACAAGAAAAGACTTATTTTTATACGCGATAGAGTTCGAGACGAATGAAGTTGGATGCATTTTTACCTAAATCAACGAAGTCTAAATTATTGTTCTAGAGTCTAGGATCTGTACTTGGAAGGTACTGGTAAGATAGAGAACATAAACACACACGCTCCTAAGACTGCGACGTTCTGCGCTTAAAAACTGGCTATAATGTTAGATCGAACCCCCCCCCCCCCCCCCCCTGTCAGACATACATCCTTCTTCACAGGAATGAGGGCTTGCGATTTTTCTGTGATTTTTTTTTTGCGGAAATTTTGGCAGTTATTTGTTTGTTCTTTTACCCAACCATCTTTCACTCCAGAGTAAGCCATCCTTTTTGTATCAAATTATTATTATTATTTCGTTTCATCATACCTTGGGGTACGTTAAATCAAACAACTTTCTGGGTTGGTTAAAACGGGTGCAGTTTTAATATATGGTTTAACCCGAGAATACTATTGGTAGTCAATTCGTTTCCGCCAGCGGAAGTGACATACGCCGTTCTTCATCAGCTAAATCATATATCATCCCGAAGTTACAGCGTCGAACCGACGATGGTGTAGGTGTGCATGTAAATGTTGATTCGTCGAAAGGACTAACGTGTAGTATTCACGAACAAAATGGACTCGTCGATTCGACCAAAATTTAGTAATGAGCGACCAAGTTGCAGTAGGTATCTAATTGGATGTTTGTTTAAAAGAAGGTTTGGGTTTCAAGTAGGTTGTGGTACTATTCCATAACTTTCATTTTCTTTTCATCTCCTGACGAATTACCCAGATTGAGAGTTATGGATGCAATGGGATCAGATCTTGACATATCATCATCTGATGAATCTGACGAAGACTACAACGTCGAAGAATAAGACGTTTCCGGTCTCACTCTGCATCAGATTGGGATGAAGAAATACTCAACGCTTCCGCGACCCATATTGAGAAGGAAGCGTCTGTTGGAAAAACAATAAGGTAAAACAGTCAACTGTTCCTCCTAAAAACACTGGCCTAAAAAATAAGCAGAGCATAATCAACGAGAATGGTTCAATGAAGAGGAGTCCTTCAGCAGCTTCCCAGTCGTTAGCCACAATTTCGTCCTCTGGAGATAACTTCCAATACATCCTGGTGCCATCCAAATGCGAGCTAATGTCTAACACAGAAAGAGTTCATTAGATCATTGGAAGAGTTGTGTTTCAGAGTAGCAAAGATAAACAAGTGCTCATAGCTCTTAAGGAATGCATTTTAGAGCACATGTTTACTGGTCGTTTTTTCCTTGTTTTGGTCCATACTACCAGTTCCCAAAATATGGAAAGCAAAGAACTTGCAGTAGAAGAGATTTGTTTCATAGCATCTTAAGATGAAAAATTGCTCGTACCTCTTAAGGAATGCATTTTCGACCCTATGTTTGCTGAGACTTCTTTGCTTCTAGTATCGTGTACTTTCAACTGTATACGTTTACGCCATTAATTGTGATACACCCTGTATATTCATTAGATTAACTGATCAAGTATTTTTCTTTTTCTATTGTTTGTGTAACTATTGTTTGTATTCAATAGTCTTCGCACGCAACCACTCAGATTATCGTGCAAGAGTTGACGCAATTTTCTTTTGATTATTTATTCCACAGCGTTTTCCCTGGTGAAAAATATGTATCAACGCCCTTTTGTTTGTGAACGGGTGCGGCGCAAGTTTTTGTGATTTATTGCAATGGAAAGACGGTGTAAAATTTGAAATGTTTTTTTTTTCTTTGACTTTCCTTCACTAAAGGGTTGTAATTCTACTGTTGCGTCGATTTTAACCATTTTACTGGCCAAACTTAGGCGTGATAGTCGGATCGGCAAAGGTAATTGGTATGGAAGGGTTTGAAATCACTATAGTATTCTCGGTTAAGGAAGACGGAAACCTCGCCTGCCCCAAATCAGCTATCTCAGTTCATCTAAAAGAAACGAGTCACTTTATTTCCAACATTGACAGAATTTGCATATTATTATACTTAAGGAAACAAAAGGAAATATTTTAAATGTTTTGGAGAAAATATATGTCATGAAGACATTAAAGCGAGCCCAAGGTTCAACTCTGAATTATTAGATTTAAATGATACACTACAACATCCTACAGAAATTTTACTATCTGAATTGTCACCAGTAGCTACTAAACTGTTTTTCACGTTAATTTAGCAACTGTGGAATACTCAAATACTACTCCTTTGCTAATTTTATAAAATTGAGGTAATATTATAAAGGAGATTATATTTTATCTCTCATTTTATAGCGTACAATAAACTACATATTTTTCAAAGTCATTTAATGCGGTTCCCAGCCTTAGGTTTTTTTCCAAGTTACGATTTCCTCCATGCAGCTGTTCGTGTTTACATTGTTTTCCTCTTCGGTACCGCCCCCTTCCGGTTTGCAGTGTGTTTCTAGGATTCACTGGCTGCTAACATCACATCGGCCTGTTAGCAATACGGCGGAAGTACGCACATCGCTCTGGATTTTAAGTTTTACTCACATCGGTTTTATACAGCTGGTGTCTACCAGGTCTTGTAGTATATCCTACGGTAAGCTTTTCTTCAGATTTCTCCCATTCTCGATGTTTCGGTACCATATTATAGTATTATTTCTGGGATGATAGTTCCCCTGTGCTTACAGTACTTTCCCAAAATTTAGTTAATTTTTAGGCACTGAATTCCTGTTCACTATTAGTGTCCCATTCATTATTTTTTTTTTTCTCCCGCTTTATTCTAGGCCTGGCTTAGTCAGCATTCACGCTTTGTACATTTTGAAAAATATTCAAATGTGCGTGAAATCTTATGGGACTTAACTGCTAAGGTCATCAGTCCCTAAACTTACACACTACGTAACCTAAATTATCCTAAGGACAAACACACACACCCAAGCCCGAGGGAGGACTCGAACCTCCGCCAGGAACAGCCGGACAGTCCATGACTGCAGCGTGCTAGACCGCTCGGTACATTTTGAAAAACATCTTTTGGATGTAATCAATTTTATTATAACTCACTAGTGCGGTTTGACTCCTAAGGTGTATAACTTCCCGAATGCTGGCACTCCGTAATTGCCTATCTATATTATGAAAATATAACCATTGTGACTACTTGTCATTGTTTCTTATTCAATGCCAACACTATCTATGGTTCTGTAACTCCACTGTTTCAAAAAATTTCACACAGTGATTGGTATTCTTATCAGATAAACCTGAAGATGCGTCTATACTGACGTGAAACGTGCGAATAAATTACCTTCATACAGCTATGCGACATTTGGAAGCACCTCATCATTCTTGATTTCCTCAGTTGTTTTAATTTTATGACAATTTGAATAGTTGTGAATCTAGGGTAGTTTTTGTTGTTATTTACGTCAAATCAATCAATTTTAACATTTTGTGCCTTTCTATTAGACCAGTATAGTTTAATTTTTTGTGATCTTCCTTACCTTTCGTCTTCAGGGACTTGGATCGTTCGTTTGGTTTTCTTTTTGACTTGGAATATCTCGTTCTTCTCTTTCTCCCTCTCCCCCCCCCCCCCCCTCTCTTTCTCTCTCTCTCTCTCTCTCTCTTCAGTTTTATCTACGAGAATATTTTCTGTGGTCTGAAATTCTCTTTTAAGTCCTTCTTCGTATCCTTAAACCATTTTTTTTTTTTTTGCGGAAGAAATCATTTTTTTGTTACTCTATTTGGAGTCATTCTGTACATGTATCCACAAAAACCAGCTCTTCTTTTCCTCACGGAGTCTGAGAGTTTTTCAACAGTCTGGTAAAAGGCTTCATTTATGATACAAATTAGTATGTTGTCGTGGAACCTGGCGCCAAGGTTTTTTCTTAATATCTTCCTTTCTTTGATCTCCAGCCTTTCAACCGGCCAATGGTTGTTGGTGGACAGTGTTTTGGCTGCGTACACGACTCCCAATTTTATTACTGTGTTGTAATGTCTTATTTTAGTATTCTCGTTGTTTGTGTTTTTGATCAGTTGGAAGACCAGTTCAATCTTTCTTCTTCTCGAGAGAGCTCCAGCTGGTCCATTCTCCAAGATATTGAAATCTTTCACGATTGTTGTTCTGCCACTTTAAAATCTTTCGTCGGGATTTTTATGTCACATCATTTTTTTGGTCTTGTAGACCTATTTTTATGCTTTTTATGCTTTTCTTGTAGTTCGAGAGTCTGTTCTTTGGCTTTTTCCCAGGTGTGGGCTTGTAGGACCATTTTATATGCAAAGGACAGACAGTTTGTCCAGATTGTCTGCCAAATCGCTTATATAGATAAGGAACAGCAAAGGGCCTATAACACTACCTTCGGGAACGCCAGAAATCACTTCTGTTCTACTCGATGACTTTCCGTCAATTACTAGGACTTGTGACCTCTCTGACAGGAAATCACAAATCAAGTCACATAACTGAGACGATATTCCATAAGCACGCAATTTCACTACGAGCCGCTTGTGGGGTACAGTGTCAAAAGCCTTCCGGAAATCCAAAAATATGGAATCGATCTGAAATCCCTTGTCAATAGCACTCAGCACTTCATGTGAATAAAGAGCTAGTTGTGTTTCACAGGAACGATGTTTTCCAAACCCATGTTGACTGTGTGTCAATAGACCGTTACCTTCGAGGTAATTAATAATGTTTGAACACAATATATGTTCTAAAATCCTGCTGCATATCGATGTTAACGATGTGGGCCTGTAATTTAGTGGATTACTCCTACTATCTTTCTTGAATATTTGTGTGACTTGTGCAACTTTCCAGCCTCTGGGTACGGATCTTTTGTCGAGCGAACGGTTCTGTATGATTGTTAAGTATGGAGCTAATGCATCAGCATACTCCGAAAGGAACCTAATTGGTATACAGCCTGCACCAGAAGACTTGCCGCTGTAATTCAACAAAATCCGTGTTCTCATTTTTCTGTGGAAAATGCTTACCGGTACAGATAAATAAAAAATACTTATTTACTTCGTAAATATTGAATCGCTAGAACTAAAACTTTACCTCTCTCCCCATAGGGTAGGGTTTAAGAGAGAGAAATTAGAGTTTTACAAATGTTGACCCAAATATTAATTTTTTCCGCAGATCACATCTTGTGAATGACTTCCTCCAGGATAACGACATCGCTCGTCTAAAGTGGCCAGCATGTTCTCCAGACATGAACCCTGGGATAGATTGAAAAGGGCTGTTTATGGATAACATGACCTACCAACCACTCTGCGGGATCTACGCTGAATCGCCGTTGAGAAGTGGGACAATCTGGACCAACAATGCCTTAATGATCTTGAGGATAGTATGCCACTACTAATACGGGCATGCATCAGTGTAAGAGGACGTGCTACTGGGTATCTGAGGTACTGGTGTGTACATCACTCTGGAACACCGCCTTTGAAGGTCTCGCTGTATGGTGGTACAACATGCAATGTGTGGTTTTCATGAGCAATAAAAAGGGCTTCCGGAAATGATGTTTATGTTGATATTTATTCCAATTTTCTGTACAGGTTCCGGATCTCTTGGAACTGAGGTACTGCAAAACTTTTTTTGATGTGTGTATTTTTCACTTTTAGATTCCTCTTTTGTCGAACAACACTCGTAGAAACAATATCCAAATCATCATGGAACATTCCTGTTGTGTCATGAAAGTAAATTAATCAATAAAATAGACTAAGAACAGACAAATGCGCAAAGATTCACTACCCTAACTCAAGTGACATGTCAGCAAATGATGCCACTGTATCCTTTCACAGTCAATGTCACAACTTTCTTTCTGAGAAATCTTAATGTTAATATCCCATCCTGCCCTGTCCCACCTCACTGACAACCAGTGTGAATGCAGCTGTTTTGAACATTTTGTGGAATGGTTTGACATTCCAATGAATTCTGTCAACTGTGAATCGATCATTACTCGCTAGTTAGACCAAAAATTATTGCTGACACTAATAAATGGTTTTTAGATAGATAGATATACTTTTCATTCAATTGATACAGGATGAGAAGATTATCAGGGGTGTAGAATATGTCCACACGTACATAACACGTATTTACAAAAGAAGAGTTTGCTAACGTTCCATCTACAGTTCTTATGTGAAATAAGACTCTACAGAAAGTTGGATTAGTAAAAAAAAATATATATATATATATATATAAAATATATTTTCATTTAAAAGCTAATACAAGGTGTACTACTTTGCTCCCGCCGTTTTTTCCCCAACATTTGAGGCTTTAATGAAACAAATTGGTTACATATGTATCATTCAAAGTAGGCCTATTTTCCATCGGTGGCCACTACTTTTCCCATCTTTCGGGCAGTGTACAAATCCCGCGTCCAAAAAATTGTTCATGTTTTGAAGCGATCCACGAATCGATCCAATTTGTGACTTCTTCATGAGATCGGAAGTGTTGGTAGCCAGGCCATGCACCTTTGATCTAAACAGGTGAAAGTCAGAGGGAGTAATGTCTGGAGAATACGGCGGGTGGGATAGGACTTCCCATTTTAACGTTTCCAAGTACGTTTTGACCTCTTTTGCAACGTGGGGTCGAGCGTTGTCGTGCTGCAAAATCACTTTATCGTGCCTCTCACTGTATTGCGACCATTTGTCTTTTAATGCTCTGCTCAAACGCATTAATTGCGTTCGATAACGAGCACCTGTGATTGTTTCACTTGGTTTTAACACCTCATAGTACACGACGCCGAGCTGGTCCCACCAAATGCAGAGCATGGTCTTGGAACCGTGAATATTCGGTTTTACCGTCGACGGAGAAGCGTGGCCGGGATATCTCCATGATTTTTTGCGTTTAGGGTTATCGTAAAGAACCCATTTTTCGCCCACGGTCACAATGCGATGCAGAAATCCCTTCCGTTTTTGCCTCTGAAGCAGCTGTTCACAAACACACAAACGCCGTTCAACGTCTCTTGGTTTCAGCTCACACGGGACCAGAGTTCCTTCTTTCTGAATCATGCCCATAGCCTTGAGACGTTTTAAACGGCTTGCTGTGTCACTCCCACTAATCGTGCCAATTCTTCTTGAGTTTGACACCAGTCTTCACTCATCAATCTCTCCAATTCTGCATCTTTGAAAACATTCTCTCTTCCACCACTATGCCGGTCTATGACGTTAAAATCACCATTCTTGAAGCGTTGAAACCACTAACGATACTGTCTTTGACTAATGGCGTCCTTACCATACATACCTGAGAGCATTCGATGAGACTCAGCCGCTGTTTTCTTCATATTGAAACTAAACAGTAACACCTCCCGCAAATGACGAGAATTAGGCTCGTAAACTGACATTTTCAATCAAGAACAACTTTATGATGCAGATACGAATCGACTAATGTTTGAATGAGGTTATGTTGACCGAGGTCCAAGCTATCTGCCTGACGCCTGCGATTTTTTTTTTTTTTTTTTTTTTTTTTTTTTTTTTTTTTTTTTTTAAAAAATTGTGATCCCATAGGGGCAGGGGAGGGCTCTCAGTGGCACAATCCGCCGCTCTTCAGCCGAGTGACATGACAACTAAAAGAAGAATAAAATGTTACATACATAGGGCGATAATAAAGCGGGACATAAAAGAGAGTAAGGGGAGAAAATGGAGGTAAAGATACACGGACATGGAGACGTTCATGGGGGACAATTAAAAAAGTCACCAGAGAGTTAAAAAACACAGTTGGCGAGTCTTAAAACACAGAGAAGACACTGAATGCACACGCACAGGTTAAAGGTCGGACACAGTATTAAAAACACTTCAGAACAACACACTTAAAACCCACTTGGAGCACACACAACGAAGAATAAGGCTGCCAGGTGGACCTGCCGAAGGAAAGGTCAGAGAGGATGGAAAAGGAGGAGAGAGCATGGGGCAGCTGGGGAAGTGGCGGGATGAAGAGAGGAGGGGCATCAGTGGGTTCATGAAGAGTCAGGAGACGTGGGGCAGGAGAGGAAGATGGAAGACAGGGCAGGAGGGTCTGCAATGTTTCTTTCAACCGCTACTTACCGTTGCCCCCGCCTATCAGCAAACGGCGGGAGCAAAGTTGCACACCTTGTAAATGTATACACACTTAAGTCCATAAGATAATTTTATGGCCACATTACCGCAGTGAAGATGTGGAAATGTCAGAGTTTTGTAACACACATGTTGTTGGTATTATTAATAATGTATAAATCAATTCATTCTACTACAAAAGTTGTCAATGGAATAGTGGTCACCACCAATAAATCCTGTTCAACAGAACTTTATTAGTAGCTGTAGTTTTCATGGTTGCTGATAATTTATTGAAAATGTTGGTCCCTGAATAACAGGCATATTTTTGGACAAAAGTAAGTGACTTGCCATCTTTCTGAATGCATTCCAGTCACTGTTTTCCTCCACAGTTTATACCCTTTACGGCACCTTCTAATACCGTGGAATTTATTCCGTCCTGTCTTAACAGATGTCCTACCATAGTGTCCCTCCTTCTTGTCAGTGTTTTCCATATATTCCTTTCCTCGCCGATTCTCCAGAGAACATCCTCATTTCTTACCTTATCTGTTCACCTAATTTCAATATTCTTCTGTAGGATCACATCTAAAATGCTTCAATTCTCTTCTTTTCTGGTTTTCCCGCAGCTCATATCTCAGTACCGTACAATGCTCTGCTCCAAAACGTTCATCCTCAGAAATTTCTTCTTCAAATTAACACTTATGTTTGATACTAGTATACTTCTCTTGGACGGGGATGCCCTTTTTACCAGTGCTAGTCTGCTTTTGATGTCCTCTTTGCTCCAACCGTCATGGGTTATTCTGCTGCCTAGGTAGCAGAATTCCTTAACTTCATCAAATTCATGATCCCCCATCCTAATGTTAAGTTTCTCCCTGTTCTCATTTCTGCTACTTCTCATTGCTTTTGTCTTTCTTCAGTTTACTTTCAGTTCATATTCTGTACTCATTAGACAGGACATTCCATTCAGCAGATACTGTAATTCTTTTTCACTCTCATTGAGGATAACAATATCATCAGTGAATCTTATCATCAATATCCTTGCACCTTGAATTTTAATTCCGCTCTTGAACTTTCCTTTTATTTCCGTAATTGCTTCTTTGACGTATAGATTCAACAGTAGCAACAAAAACCTACATTTCTGCCTCACACCCTTTTTAATCCTTACACTTTGTTCTTTGTCTCCCACTCTTATTATTCCCTCTTGGTTCTAGTAGGTATTGTATATTGCCCATCTTTCCCTATAGCTTTCCCCTACTTTCCTCACAATGTCAAACATCTTGCACCATTTTATGCTTTCAAACACTTTTTGCAGTCAAACAAATCCTATGAATGTGTCTTTATTTTTCTTAAGTCTTGCTTCCATTATCAGCCACAGAGTACGACTTGCCTCTCTGGTGGCTTTATCTCTCCTAAGGCCAAACTGAGTGTCATCTAACAGATCCTCAATTTTCTTTTCCATTCTTCCGTACATTATTCTTGTCGGCAACTTGAATTCATTAGCTGTTAAGCTGATTGTATGATAATTCTCACACTTGTCAGCTCTTCCAGTATTCAGAATTGTGTGGATGATGTTTTCCTGAAAGTCAGATGGTGTATTACCAGTCTCATACATTCTGCACACCAGTGCCAATAGTAATTTTGTTGCCACTCCCCCCAATGATTTTAGAAATTCTGATGGAATTTTATCTGTCCCTACTGCCTTACCCAGTTGTAAGTCTTCCAAAGCTCTTTTAAATTCTGATTTTAATATTGGATCCCCTACCTCTTGTATATTGACTCCTCCTCCTACTCCTATCACGTCACCAGGCAAGTCTTCCCCCTTGCTCTTCATGTTACCACCAAAGGTTGTTTTGACTTTTCTGTAAGCTAAGTCAGTTCTTCCAACAGTCATTTCTTTTTTGATTTCTTCATATTTTTCCTGCAGTAATTTCATCTTAGTTTTCATGCACTTCCTATTTATTTCATTTCTAAGTGAATCGATTAACTTCTGTGTCTTCCAACTTCTGAGACTGCGCTTCCACTTATGTATCCCACTTCTTTGGGCATTGCTTCTTCCTGACTAGTCTTTTAAACTTCAGCCTACTCTTCGTCACTACTAAATAGTGATCTGAGTATGTGTCTGCCCTGGGTATGCCTTACAGTCCAGTACCTGATTTAGAAATCTCTGCCAGACAATGATGCAATCTCACTGAACTGTTCCTGCTCCCTGCCTTTTCCAAGTATACTTCTTCCTCATGTGATTCTTGAACAGGGTATTCATTATTATCAGCTTAAATTTATTGGAGTACTCTCATTCCTTGTACCAAGGCCCTATTCTCCCATAAACCATTCTTCTATTCCTTCCCCTACAACCATTTTCCAATCCCTCCTGACTATTAGGTTTTCATCTCCTATTACATACTGAATTATCTGTTCAATATCTTCTAACATCTCTATCACTGAACTGTTCACAATAACTCACTCTTTTCCCTATCTTCCTCTTCATAACAAATCCTATTCCTGTTATACTATTTTCTGCTGTTGTTGTTGTTATACTATACTCACCTAGCCAGAAATTCTTGTTTTCTTTCTATTTCACTTCACTGACCCAACTATATCCAGACAGCTTTAGTATTTCCCTTTGCAGGTTTTCTAGCTTCCCTACCACATTCAAACTTCTGACATTCTACACATTAACTCATAGAACATTATCCTTTTGTTGATCATTCAATCTTTTTCTCATGGTCACCTCCCCCTGGTGCCACTCATATGGACACAAGAAAGACAGTCTGCCACAGTTATTTTGAATCTGTTATTCGGTATGGGATAATTTTCTGGGGAAACTCTAGAAGCAGTACAAGGCTAGTAATTCTTCAGAAGAAAATCATTAGAAATATGTGTGCTGCTCACAAAAATGAGTCATGCCACCCATTGTTCAAGAAATTAAAAATACTAACAATTACTTCATTGCACATTTTTGAAATTTTGATTTTTGTATATAATAATCAACATAATCTTGAAAATTTCCATTTTAAGCATAGCTATGGTACTCATCACAAGGAAAACTTCAAATTACCTTCGCATCACTTAAAGCTTTACCACTGTACATGGGGCTAAATATTTATAACAAATTAAAAGGAAGAAACATATTAACAATGGACCTTGGTTCGCTATAAAGTTTACTCTAAAATATTTTCATAGAGAAATTTTACTACACCACTGAAGAATTCACGGAAGACAGGCTGACACTTCGAACAATAAAAATCTATGGTTAATATGGCAGTGTTGTGTGTGTACAACAAAGTAAATTGATAAACTGGTAATTTATAGTAAATATTGTAGTGTTGTATTTATTGGCATTCTTCTTAAAATAGTGTGAAAAGAATTTCTGTAAATCACTATACATTATATTTTTGATAAACTTGACGTGATTCCTGTACAAGAGATCATATGGTCTGTCCAATGTATGTAATGAGACTAATAAACCACATTTCACACGTCTTACAGTCCCCTCCCTGAGATCCGAAGGGGGCAACAGTCTGGAATCTTTCGCCAATGAAGAGATCATCATGGTACTTTTTGAATAACAAGCCACAGGTCCTGTGGATATAAAATATGCATCTTTAATGCAGTGGCTTCCATTGCCTTCTGTATCCTCATGTCACTGATCATTGCTGAGTTTTCCACCCTTAGAGGCAGTTTCGCACCCCAAAAGCAAGAGGGTGCCCTGAACCTCTGTCTGCCCCTCCGCCCTTTTTGACAAGGCCATTGAGGAATGAAGGAAACTTACTTATCCTGGAAGTCTTCAGCTGCCATTACTGACTCAGTGTGACATCTTTATGGTGAGTAACAATCTATGTATCCTTTTCACAATATTGTTGATACTCCAACCTGGATGGCACATTATTTTATCTTTGTATACAGATTATTCTTATTTCTAGTACTGGTTCCATAAATTGAGCTGTTCATTTTAAAAAGAGATAGATTGTTTATGATGCATTTCATACAAAATGAGCACTTGCCTGCGAAAAGCAAAGGTCCCGAGTTCGAGTCTTGGTTCGGCACACAGTTTTAATATGCCAGGAAGTTTCATATCAGCACACACTCCGCTGCACAGTAAAAATTTAATTCTTGAAACATTTCATACAGTAATAAAAACAGCATATTTGGGAGACAGCAGTTGGCATTCCCAGTTTCTTGTACAGGCTTCTGCCGAACATTGCTGAGTTCACACTACAAATAATTTACATTACATGATTTCAAACTTTTGATACTTTAACTTGGCTCTATGAGTTACCCCAAAATAAGTGTCATAACAGCAGGTGGATAACTGTTACTTCTACATCTGCAACATACTCTGCAAACCATTGTTCATGGCAGAGGTTATTTACCACACTATCATACATTAGGGTTTAATCCCCATTCTACCAGAAATCCCATACTGACTACGGGAATAATGACAGCTAAAATGTGTCTATGAGTGCTGTAAGTCATCTGACTTCGTCTTCGTGATCCCTATGGGAGTGATATGTATGTGGCTGAAGCATATCTCTAGGTTCTTCACTTAATGCCAGTTCTCGCACCTTTGTAGGTATGCTTTCACTGGATAATTGGCATTTATATTTGAGAGTCTGCCAATTCAGGTTTTTCAGCATTTTTATGGCACTTCCAATGGTGCCAAACAAACCTGTGACAATTCAGGCTCCCCTTCTTTGCATACTTTCAGGGTCTCCTGTTAGTCCTATCTGGTGTGCATCCCACACATTTGAGCAATATTTTAAGATGGGTTGCACAAATTATCTCCCTTATAAAGAACTGTATTTTCCCAGAATCCTAAAGTCTGCCACCTGCCTTACCTATGACTAAACCTATGTGATTGATCCATTTCATATACCCACAATCTGATACATCCACACATTTGTAAGAGTTCACTAGTGCAAACTGTGACACATGGATGTTGTTGTCTTTTCTCAACTTTTGTTTACTATTTGTTTTGACGTTGTATCCAGTGGTGGACATACTATGTTGAACTTGCATGACACGGATGGTCTGCCTCTGTAGCTGAGTGGTCAGTGTGGCTGACTGCTGATGGTCACGTGGAGGAGCCGGGTTCGATTCCTGGTACTGCCACAGATTTGGTGGGGGGACTGGTACAGAGTGCACTCTGCCTTGTGAGACCAACTGAGAAGTTGCTCAGCCAATTAGTACCAGTTCTACAGTCAAGAAACCCGACAAAACCGGGAGAGCAGTGTGCTGACCACATACCTCTCTATATTGCATCCAATGATGCCTTTGTCAAAGGATGACACAGAGGTTGGTTGGACCTAATTGGCCAACCTAATGCAGAACTTTCCCTTTCACTCTACCCCTTTTTTTCTAAGGGGATGTTTCGTAACCCATCTGTACACTTGACAGTGACTTAGGGTCCAAAGTGATAAGTAATGCAGAATAAAGTATTTGTTACAATTCAACAGCCAGTGCGGAAATGGTTACATCTTTCATTGAAATTTATGGCTGTGATGCCCCAGAAGAAGAAATCAGTCATATTTATTTTCCAGGTACAATTATGGCACTGATATACTGTTACTCTGGCAATTATTATTATTGTGACCAATTATCTAACGTGAGAACCACACCCAATGCTAACCACTGTTGCAGTGGTGATATTGGATGCTGGCCACCAGAAGAAGTATGCAGAACAACTCTGCAATGTGAGTTGTGAATACTATATGTTCCACGCATCTGTTAGCAGTGACCTCTGCAAATGCAGTAATCACAAGATATAAAGCAAATTATTGTTGCTCTCATACCCATCACATGTGGCAGACAGAAATGTGCAGTTTCACATCTTTGGTCTAGTAGCACAAGAATGGTATGTCTCACGCCATTGAGTTCCTACTCAAAATCAAGACATCATCTGTCCAATGACTTGTAAAGTCCTAAGGAACTGTAGCACTTTTACAAATAACTTTCACATCTAGAAGAAAATGAAGATATGACTTGTAGATCACTGTTTCTCTTGCTTGAACTGTTAATGTCTATTTCAAAACAAACATCTTTAAAAAGAATAACTGATTTCAAATGCAAGGAGACGGGCTCATATCCCAGAAACATCACTAACAAATGATTTCCACATACAAATAAAACCTATACATATGCAGAAAAAAATAGCAGGACATGGCATTCTAGATAAGTGAATTATAGACAGACTACTCACCACTCTGCAGTGAGTTATGCTCTCACTTTGCTGAAAGACATGAGAATGGTTGGATTTTCATGGTGTATGCCAATAACAATTTGTTGGTCACTACTTGAAACTCCAGACAAATCTGCGGGACAGAAGAATGAAACAGTGATGATCTACCAAAATGTGTTTTAGCTTGTGAACTTCCAAATAATTTCTCATGTTATTCTGTTATTATTCAAAGTTTGCTTTGTAACTGACTGCATACTGGTATTTGCTACAAGCAGAATAATTTCATATGTTTTTGTTTCTAAATCTATTTTATCCCAATAACTTTGCAAAGCTAAATAAACCCAACAGCTAAAACCAGTTTCGTTATTGCCTTCTGAAAAACACTTTGAATAAAATATTGTGAATCACCAAAATAATTTCTTTGCTGTTATCTTTAATGTCAGTATTTGAATAAACATTATACAATTCAAGATTTTACTGCTGGCCATAGTGTCTTTCAAGAAAGAATATCTGATAAACACCATCTTCCAGCAGCTCTCAAAGTATAGAAAAATAGCATGTAATCCATCACCTTTGATGAGTGAAGCTGTCTGCAACACAACTATTTCTACCACTACATAATCACTACAATGACTGTAATGTCATAAAATCACACATATTTTAACTGCCAAACTTCTGGGACCCCCAGAATGGGTGTACAGTCTTGTTATTGATGCCTTCAAACATCTCAAAATAGTATGAAAACATAAGACAACAGTGTAAACTAGGGGTTTTCAGGGTGGTGCAAATAGGCTGATGGAATGAACAATGCACAAAAAAATATGATCATCATTACACATTTACTGGCTTCACAAACTCATAACCAATGTGACCTTCCAACCTACTCTATAAGTTGGGCTGCGCTACAAAACAATCCATCGTTAAAACTTTCAGAAAATAATGTCAGTGGTGACATCACAACATACTTCATTATTATGTCGCTTTGCTGGTCAAATCACAGTGGTAGTATCACAAACTTACAGGCAGTGTCACAAACTTCACTATGTACACCTCTACCAGTATCCTCACATTCTTTGGTTACACATTTAAAACAATTTACTCTGTATGCAGAATGAGATTTTCACTCTGCAACAGAGTGTGCGCTGATATTAAACTTCCTGGCAGATCAAAACTGTGTGCCGGACCGAGACTCGAACTTCGGACCTTTGCCTTTCGCGGGCAACTGCTCTACCAGCTGAGCTACCCAAGCACGACTCATGCCCCATCCTCACAGCTTTACTTCTGCCAGTACCTCGTCTCCTACCTTCCAAACTTTACAGAAGCTCTCCAGCGAACCTTGCAGAACTGGTTGGTACTGTTGTGTCTTATTCTATAACACGGCAACTGCGTCCGCAGATAATTTTCTTCTTAAGGTTCGCAGGAGAGCTTCTGTAAAGCTTGGAAGGTAGGAGACGAGGTACTGGCAGAAGTAAAACTGTGAGGATGGGGCGTGAGTCGTGCTTGGGTAGCTCAGCTGTTAGAGCACTTGCCCATGAAAGGCAAAGGTTCTGAGTTCAAGTCTTGGTCCGGCACACAGTTTTGATCTGCCAGGCAGTTTCTTACTCTGTATGGATCACTGTGGCACAAACCAAATGATAGTGCCCTTTCTTTATCAAGTTTTGTCATTCATATTCTGAAAATAACAAAACATCAAAAACCTTTTTGAACAGTTTGTCTTGTTAAAATTCTGGATTCTGTTGTTGGATTTCAGTCCTCTATTCTTCAAATTATTTTGTCTGAACCACCAGCCTTAGATATTAACGTTCTCATTTAATCACCATCCACTGAAGTAAAGCCCACCTATAAAACTGGAGACAAGGAAACCACCTCTTATTCTAGACTCATTTGCCTCCTCCCAGTCTTTTCAAAAGTTTTTGAAAGTGGCGTATGATAGAACACTAGTGCACTTTTTGAGCAGAGCTTGTTAACTGCCTATAAATCTAGCTTTGTAAATGAGAATCTACAGAGGCCATATGAAACCTCACAAGTGACATATTGGGAGAGCTGAATAAGCACAATTTTACTAGAGTCCTTGGTTGTGTAGCCCACAAATTCTACAAAACTATACTGGCATAGTTGCAGACAGCATTAAACCAGGATGCACCACATCTGTGTGCCAGCTCCAGTGGAGGGGTGGGGGCTGGAGGCTGAGGGCACAATAAGGCACTAATAAAATGATGTGTGTTGGTGTTGTATGTGTGATACTAAATTAAGTTTACTTCTCATAATATTGTTTCTAAAAATGTCTTTTTGTGTAAGTCCTAAAACAAAATTAATATCTCAATAAAATATTGAATACGAGGGCCGGATTAGCTAATCAACCAAATCATTTTAATTGAATCAACTGCAGGTTCTTAGAGAAACATTGTAAATCAACTGAACAGTGTTTATTGCCTTGTTTCACAAATTTTATTATGGTTACTGCACGACCTACACATCAGGTTATAAGCCATTATCAAGTAATTACTGAGTCCAAAGATGATAAAGCAAAGATAAACATGATGATAAGACACAAATAAACACTTCACCTTCTTAATGTATCAGTCCTTGGCTTAATGTAAAAGTACTTCAACAACCATTTTTTTGACAAATTACACATGGAACTACACAATTCAGCAATTACACTAACACGACTAAACATTCCTAGGAATAAAGTTATACATCAGCCTAGAACTTTTTATCTACTCATGGAATGAGCTCCAAAGTTTTACTTCTATCTACAAGTTGTGATATCATCTAAAAGAGGTGAATAATTGAATTGGGTTTGCTTGTTTAATAATCGGTGTGGGGTTACATGCATCCATTTTTTAAATTTTAGAATTTATAACTGGCTGAGTTTTGCCCCCTTTTCCTCTGTGTGTAAGACTTCAACATCTATTATGTATTTGTTGTTTTTGATAAGGCAACATTCTGCAAAGGCTGAATCAGCTTCTTCAGTCTCCAGCTTCTATGATATTACTTAAGCCTTGTACAGACTGTCCTCCCACTCTGTCCAATGTAGCAAGCTTGACACTCCCGGCATATGATCTTATAAATCTCACTTTTTGTAATGGCTGATTGTTTGTCATCTGCGTTGAGCAAGTAATCACCTATTGTCTGAGGGACGTAGAAAAGCACCAAGAAACCCTTCGCCTTCAAAGTGTTACTTATCCTGTTTGACATTTTCCCAATAAAAGGTGATCTGCACCATTTCTTTTCCAGTTTGTCTGTGTTGTTCACTGAGGACAGCAGGGACCTGGCTTGCCTCTTCATCTTTTTACTTAGAATTTGTCGTGATGTTGTGGTTGAATTCGTCATTTGTGACTATTGTTTTTATTGTATTCAGTTCCCGGTCAAAGCTTCTTGGGAGATGGGGACAGAATGGACACAGTGAATCATGTGGTGGAATACTGCATGTTTATAGGCTGTAGGATGTTGGGAGGAAGCCAGCATGAGTGCGTCAGTGAAGGAATCTTTTTCAACAAATTTTAAATTTTGTGCTTGCTGTCTTCTATCTTCAAGGTAGTGTCCAGGAAATTTATGCTACCCCCCCCCCCCCCCCCTCAACTCCATGCTGACCTTTATATTAGTATGCCACTGGCTCATATTTTCCACAGATTTGTGGAGTTGCCTATTGGAATCTTTCCGCCTACAAAGAATATCATCAACATTTACTAATACGCCAAGTGTCGCCAATCACTACCTCATAAGGAAATCTGTCTCACACTTGTCCATGAACATTTCTGTTAGTAATAGGGATAAAGGTGAGCCCATTGCCAGACCATCTGCATGCTTATAACAAATTCCTTGAAAACGGAATAATTTTTATTCAAATAAGATTCCACTGTACTAGAAATGCTCAGCTGTTCTTCTGGATTAATTTTGTGTGAATACAATGACTGTGACACAATATCAACCCAGTCATTCACTAGAGTACTTTTTAACAAGCTATGCACAACAAAAGAAATTAATTTTGCATTTGTTGGAACCTTAACATCTGTTAACTTGTTAACTATATCTCAATTGTTCTTAATGCTGTACTTCCCTTTGAAGTTTAGTTTCTTCTTCAAGGTGGTCTTGCTCTTCCTGGCAATCTTGTGCACCGGAGTATGTATTGCAGACACCACAAGATGGATTGGCACATCTGGTTTGTGGACCTTGGGTAAACAATACAGCTGTGGGGGCTATATGGTTCATTTGCAGAATGCTCTTATATGTATATTCAGAAAAGATATTGAATCACTTGTTTACTAGCTGCTTAGCCTGATCATTGTAACTAGCTGCTGTGTCTTTCTGTAGTCTTGGTAGCTACACCGACTTTAAAAAAAAAAAAAAAAAAAAAATCTTCTGTTTTGCTTCTACAATCTGTTTTATTTAACAGCACTACAGTCCCTCCTTTACCTGCCCTATTCACAATCACATTACTGCTTCCAATCCTAGTTTTAAGTTCATTCGTGACTAAGAACTCATGGTTTTCCCCATATTGTGCTTCTTGTTTTTGCTATTTCTGTGGCTGTTTAATTTCTTCTACAGATTGCACTTTCATTACGATATCTTTCTGTAGGTACTGACTGTCTGCCGTGTCATCCTCAGTTCAGAGGTATTATCACTGGATGCCGATATGGAGGGACATGTGGTCAGCATAATGCTCTCCTGGCTTCCGCTTGCAAGACCGGAGCCGCTACATCTCAATCAAGTAGCTCCTCACTTTGCCTCACAAGGGCTGAGTGCACCTCGTTTGCCAACAGAGCTTGGCAGATCGGATGGTCACCCATCCAAGTGCTAGCCCAGCCCAACAGCACTGAACTTCGGTGATCTGATGGGAATCAGTGTTACCACTGTGGCAAGGCCGTTGGCAACCTCATTTAAAGACACAGTTCATTTCATTCATCTGCTTTCCCAGGTCCTCTGTTGTCTGTGACAGAATTACTATGTCACTCTCTGGCAAACCTCAGAGCTTTTATTTCTTCTCATGAACTTTTGTTTCTTTTCCAAATTTCTCCATTGTTTCCTTTATTACTTGTTCAGTGTACATATAGAATAACATCTGGGATAAGTTAAAACCCTGTCTCACTTCCCTCCCAACCACAGCCTCCCTTTCACGCCCTTCAACTCTTATAACTGCCATCTAGTTTCTGTACAATCTGTAAATAGCCTTTTGCTCCACGTATTTTATCCCTGCTGAATTTCAGTGTGTTCCCATCAAGATTGTCAAAAGCTTTCTCTAAATCCACATTTACTCTAAATGTATGTTTACGTTTGCTTAACCTATCTTCAAGCTAAGTTGTAGTATCAGTATTGCCTGGCGTGTTCTTATATTTCTCCAGAACCCAAACTGATCTTCTCTGAGGTCGACTTCCAACAGTTTCTCCGTTCTTCTGTAGAGATTTCATGTTAATATTTTGAACCACGACTTATTACACTGACAGTTAAATAATATTCACATCTGTCAGCATTCCATGGCGCATGCTGGATAAAATTATTGTCAAATAGAGAGTCAAATGTTCAACTACTTTTTAAATTGTTAGTAGAGACTGGAGGTGGGAGGACAATATACTGAGAAGTTCCAATCACAGACGAGATTCCTACAATAAATAATTCTTAAAAGTGATTTGCTGCTATATTTTTCTCTGGAAAACAAATACCTGTTTTACATAATTCGTAAGCTTCTACTACGTGTGCTACATCCAGAAAATTTTCAATTATTTTGTTGGTTATATTGAAATGAAATTTATACTGACAACTTAAAATTAGCAACCAGTATCCAGTAAACAATCTTTTATTGTTGAAAGATATAATGAAACACAATCATGAAAACTACAAGGGAAATAAGTTCAGTAAAGGGATTTAATGATGAGTAGTTATAAAAAAGTGATAAAAATTTGGAGAAATGTAAACTAGAAACTTAAAATATGGTACATCTTTTTTTCCGTATTTGTACAAGGAGCATGAATTCTCATTGTCTGCGTTGTTTTGGCTCAAAGGATATGAGAATCAGTGCCGTTTTTGGAACAAAAAAAATACAAATGACAAAACTTAAAACAAAAGGCACTTTCTTTCTTTTTACATTTATGTCTATTATCCTTCATTGTCCAGCTGTTTATTGAGTCCTCAGAGGGCAGAGGAAACAATAAGATGACAGTCCTTAGTGTTTCTCACATGGGAAATAGACAGTGTCTGAAGTGCACTCTTGGAGCAAGGCCCAGTCTCACAGCATTAATGACCAAAGAGAGACAGCTGGATTATGTCTAGTGACTATTACAGGCCATTCCAATCCTGATACACCTGTGTGTCTGTTCATTGTTTTGTCAGTGCATGCATCAGCTACTGTGCCTATATGGAGTAGATTGCATTCCTTCTGCTGGATACCTGAATGGTTGGCAGCATATATGCTTCTAAGGTCTGAGAGAATTTCTCCATGTCTGTCATAAATACAAGGTCATTGTAGCAAGGCTCAAAACCATATCAACTAATACCACTAAAAATAAATGCAAAATATAACTATTTAAAACAGCAGATAAAAATTTGAAAATTCGCTTGATGCCTTCCTAAGAGAGAGTCTCCATTCCTTCCAAGCTAATTATGTACGTGTAGACCAGATATGGCCCAAATTCAAAGATACAGTATCGACAGCAATAGATAGATTCATACTGCATAAGTTAATAAGAGATAGGACTGATCCACCATGGTACACAAAACATGTCAGAACACTGTTGCAGAAACAACAAAAAAAGCATGCCAAATTCAGGAGAATGCAAAGTCCCCAAGACTGGCTAAGTTTCACGGAAGCTCAAAATTTCGTGTGGATGTCAATGCGAGATGCTTTTAATAGTTTCCACAATGAAACATTGTCTCAAAATATGGTAGAAAACCCAAAGAGATTCTGGTCGTATGTAAAGTACACCAGTGACAAAAAAACAGTCAATACTGTCACTGCACGATACCAATGATGGTGCCACTAAAGCAGAGTTACTAAATACAGTTTTCCATAATTCCTTCACAAAAGAAGATGAAGTAAATATTCCAGAATTCTAAACCAGAACAGCTGTTAGCTTGAGTGACATAAAAGTAGCTATCTTAGGTGTTGCAAAACAACTCAAATCACTTAAGAAAGGCAAGTTTTCCGGTCGAGATGGTATACCAATCAGGTTCCTTTCAGAGTATGCAGACACAATAGCACAATCATATATAACTGCTCACTTGATGAAAGGTCTGTTCCTAAAGAGTGGAAAGTAGCACAGATCACATCAATATTCAAGAAAAGAAATAGGAATAACCAACTGAATTACAGTCCCATATCACTGACCACAATTTGCAGTAGGATTTTGGAGCATATACTGTGCTCAAATATTATGAATCACCTTGAAGGAAATGACTTATTGATACATAACCAACACGGATTCAAAAAATATCATTCTTGTGCAACACAGCTAGCTCTTTATTCCTACGAAGTAATGAGTGCTGTCGACAAGGGATCTCAGATCGATTCCATATTCCTAGATTTCCAGAAGGCTTTTGATACCATTCCTCACAAGTGATTATTAATCAAATTGTGTGCATATGGAGTATCGTCTCACTTGTGTGACTAGATTCATGATTTCCTCTCAGACAGGTCACAGTTCGTAGTGATAGACGGTAAATCATCGAGTAGAACAGGAGTGAAATCTGGCGTTCCGCAAGGTAGTGTCATAGGCCCTCTCCTGTTTCTGATTTACATAAATGATCTAGGTGACAATCTGAGCAGCCCCCTTAGATTGTTTGCAGATGATGCTGTAATTTACCGTCTAGTAAAATCATCAGACGATCAATTCCAATTACAAAGTGATCTAGAGGCAATTTATGTATGGTGCAAAAACTGGCAATTGGCACTAAACAAAGGAAAGTGTGAGGTCATCCACATGGGTACTAAAAGAAATCTGATCAATTTTGGGTATATGATAAATCGCACAAATCTAAGGGCTGTAAATTTGACTAAATACCTAGGAATTACAGTTACAAGCAACTTAAATTGGAAAGACCACATAGATAATATTGCGGGGAAGGCGAAACAAAGACCGCACTTTGTTGGCAGAACACTTAGAAGATGCAACAAACCCACTAAAGAGACAGCCTACATTACACTTATCCATCCTCTGCTGGAATATTGCTGTGCGGTGTGAGATCCTTACCAGGTAGGATTGACGGAGGACATCAAGGGAGTGCAAAGAAGGGCAGACTGTTTTGTGTTATTGCACTATAGAGGTGAGAGTGTCACTGATATGATACACGAGTTGGGGTGGCAGTCACTGAAATGAAGGCAGTTTTCTTTGCAGCAAGATCTATTTACGAAATTTAAATCACCAACTTTCTCTTCCGAATGTGAAAATATTTTGTTGACACCCACCTATGTAGGGGGAAATGATCATCATAATAAAATAAGAGAAATCAGAGCTCAAATGGAAAGATTTAGGTGTTTCTTTTCCCACGCACCATTCGAGAGTGGAATGGTAGAGAAGTAGTATGAAAATTGTTCGATGAACCCTCTGCCATGCAATTAAGTGTGAATTGCAGAGTAACCATGTAGATGTAGATATAGATATAGATGAAACTTCAACAGATTCTCCAAAACCAGCTGCAGTCATGTAACCTCAAACAACAAGCTTTCCTTCCATATTGTGTTGTTGCAACAGTGAGATCTGGAGAGAAGTGTGCAAAATACTGTATGTCATCCTTATCCGAATAAAAGCTGTTTTATCCATACATACCATGAATCAAGTTTCTTGACATTGTCAATTGGGAGATACATGATCTGTAAATTTTTAATTATGCTGGGGATTCAAAACCCATGAAGTTGAGAGCACACATGAAATCTTCATTATTTAAACTTATTACTGGTTTGAAGTTCAAGATGATTTTGGCAGAAGGGAAATACTGGAGCTGCTTTTAACTGTCACAATTAGTGAACCATTTTGTTTCAGGCTCACAGTGACCAAAACCAGCAGAATCAAAGTGTCAGCAGACAATATTTGCACTCACAGTAGGTTACGTTTTGTGACCACTTCTGTAGCTGACATGAGTGGATTCATGATGTTGGCATTTCAAATGGTTTAGGGTCTTGCTGCTCCTGCAGCAAATTGGTACACAGCAATATCATAAGAGGGCATCACAGTCCAGACAATCTGCTGGCCAGATGCCTATAATTTCCAAGAAAACACTGCTTGGTTGACACCCATAGACCGAACTAATTTATGCTGCCATTAGATATCCTACAAACCACAAGTTACGTTAGCTGTCAGAGTGTGAACTACTTTCCTCTTACCAAAAGTAGAGCACAGTTGGAAATCTTCTGCCAATCACAGATAAACGAAGATGCATCGCACACCACAGCCAGTTACTGTTGCAGTTCCACAGTCCCAGTTGCAGTTCATCAGCTGCTAACAGTTCCAGTTTGCAGTTATCTCTGTCGACGGTATTGAAAGCTGCTATTTATAAGTGATTGGAGACAATTAAATGCTGAGCATCTAGTGAACTTCAGATTCAAATACTAAACTTAATCACTGTCACAGACAGCAGTCCAAACAGAGCTCTAAAGATTACACAGTTCCTTTCCAAATGTTAGGATGGTTAGCATTAGGACTCCAGTGCCACACACATTGTTGTTGTTGTTGTGGTCTTCAGTCCTGAGACTGGTTTGATGCAGCTCTCCATGCTACTCTATCCTGTACAAGTTCCTTCATTTCCCAGTACCTACTGCAACCTACATCCTTCTGAATCTGCTTAGTGTATTCATCTCTTGGTCTCCCTCTACGATTTTTACCCTCCACACTGCCCTCAAATACTAAATTGGTGATCCCTTGATGCCTCAGAACATGTCCTACCAACTGAGCCCGTCTTCTAGTCAAGTTGTGACACAAACTTCTCTTCTCCCCAATCCTATTCAATACTTCCTCATTAGTTATGTGATCTACCCATCTAATGTTCAGCATTCTTCTGTAGCACCACATTTCGAAAGCTTCTATTCTCTTCTTGTCCAAACTATTTATCGTCCATGTTTCACTTCCATACATGGCTACACTCCATACAAATACTTTCAGAAACGACTTTCTTGACACTTAAATCTACACTCGATGTTAACAAATTTGTCTTCTTCAGAAACGCTTTCCTTGCCATTGCCAGCCTGCATTTTATATCCTCTCTACTTCGACCATCATCAGTTATTTTGCTCCCCAAATAGCAAAACTCCTTTACTACTTTAAGTGTCTCATTTCCTAATCTAATTCCCTCAGCACACCTTGTAGCACTCAAAATTAAGTATTTCATTTGGTATCAATGCTTTTAATAAATGTTTATTGCATGTTTCATGTTGTGTTGCCCATCCTATCCATATTGTAGTAGAATGCTCAATTAGCACATACATTGCAATGTGTGCAAGAAATCTATCTTGTACTGCAATGAATAACCAGTGGTAGGCAGTTCGCTTCCTGCTATTTATGCTACTATGTGTTAGGCTTGCTTCATAGAGTACAACAGTTTGCTGTTAGTTATTTTATACTTCTGTGCCTTTTGATACACAAAAATGCTTCTTTTGCTCAATAGTTTCATGGTTACCTCTGAGATGTCAATTGTTTCAGCAATATGGTTGACTGGGCAGCCACATTCGCACATACTGAAAATGCAGCCCCTCTTGCCTGAGGTATGCATATGTTATTTCAAGAAGAACACTTCCCTGGTTTTGATTTCCTCATTTTATACAGCTTTTGACAAAGCTCTCACACATTACTGGAGGAATCCTCTCAAGTACAATGTCAATATAACTGAGCAAGTAGTAGCTTTTGTCACAGTAGCAAATATCTCTCTAATTTACAGTTTGAATTTATCTGTCTAAACCACAAATAGCATTAAACAGTATAATGTCAGCTTGTTATTAATACACTATACAGCCTAAGTTTTTATGATTTGCTTGTATTTTGGTATTGCATACCTTGTCTTATTCCACATCTCTAAACGTTCTAACACATAATAGTACCCAAGGAATATAATGAGTGAATAAATGATTGAAATAGTGATCATGTGGAACTTGCATCTATTGACAAACCTGGACAGTTTGGAGATGATTGTACATCATATTCAGGGTACAGCTCAGGTCTGCAGGATTCATACCAAGTATGACTAGCAGAATACAAGAAGTACATATGAAGCTTGCTTTCATCAAAGGGTAGTATAACAGAAATACTAATAATATCTCAGTTGGCAGACAAACAAAAGAAAGATGTAGGCTTAGGAAATTGTAACAAGCAATTTTCAGGGCAGAATCTTTAAAATTTTCGCTCACCTACGTATTACTCATGTAGAGAGGGCAAAGGTAAATTGAGACTAATAAGAGCAAGCATAAAAACATGTTAAAAGTCTTTCTTCCACATTAGATAGATGTATGGAATGTCCTCCATATAGACGACATGAGAATAGGTATCCCCAGTGTTGAGAAGCAACTGAAAGAAGTGGAAGAAAAAGAAAGCTGCCAGTCTAGATGTAATCCCAGTTTTGTTTCACAGACCATACTCTTCAGCGTAGCTTGCATTTATCGTGAACCTCTCACCAAGCGTAAAGTCCCAAGTGACTGAACATAGCTAATTTCCTTGAGGCAGTATGGTCCACAAATCAGCACAGATTTAGAAAGCATCACTTATGTGAAACTCAGCTTTCCCTTTTATTGCATGATATCCTGTGAACCACGGATGAAGGGCAAAATGCAAATTCTGAACCCACACATTTCCACAATGCTTTTGGCACAGTACCACACTCAAGACTTTTAATGAAGGTCCAAGCATATGGAATAGTTTCTCAGATATGTGAGTGTCTTTAAGACTTTTTAAATAACAGTAGATGCAAGAGTATCATCGTGAGTGCCCCAGGGAATTGAGATAGTCCACTCTTGTTCTCTATATACATAAATGACCTGACAGATAATGTGAGCATAACGCTGTAACTGTTTGCCGAAGACACTGTAGTGTTTTAGAAAGTGTCATCATGGAGTAACTGCAAAAGAAACAGGATGACTTAGATAGAATTTCTATTTCATATGATTGATGGCAGCTTGCTCTAAATGAGGGAAAATGTTAGTTAACATCAATGAGTAGGAAAAACAGTCCTGCAATGTTCAAATAGAATTTTAGTGGCATGCTTGGTGACACAGTTGCATCAATTAAATATCTAGGAGTAATACTGCAAAGTAATAGGAAATGGGATAAGCACATAAGGCAAATTGTAGGGAAGACTAATGGTGAAGTTCAGTTTACTGAGAGAATTCTAGGAAAGACTAGCTCATATACAGGGTGGTCCATTGATCGTGACTGGGCCAAATATCTCACGAAATAAGCATCAAACGAAAAAACTACAAAGGACGTAACTTGTCTAGCTTGAAGTGGGAAACCAGATGGTACTATAGTTGGCCCACTAGATGGCGCTGCCACAGCTCAAATGGATATCGACTGCATTTTTTAAAAATAGGAACCCCCATTTTTTATTACATATTCGTGCAGCATGTAAAGAAATATGAATGTTTTAGTTGGACCACTTCTTTCAATTTGTGATAGATGGCACTGTAATAGTCACAAACATATGGCTCACAATTTTAGACCAACAGTTGGTAACAGGTAGGTTTTTAAAATTAAAATACAGAACGTAGGTACATTTGAACATTTTATTTCGGTTGCTCCAATGTGATACATGTATCTTTGTGAACTCATCATTTCTGCAAACACATGCTGTTACAGAGTGATTACCTGTAAATACCACATTAATGCAATAAATGCTCAAAATGATGTCCATCAACCTCAATGCATTTGGCTATACGTTTAATGACATTCCTCTCAACAGCGAGTATTTCGCCTTCCGTAATCTTCGCACATGCATTCACAATGCGCTGACGCATGTTGTCAGGTGTTGTCGGTGGATCACGATAGCAAATATCCTTCAACTTCCCCCACAGAAAGAAATCCGGGGACGTCAGATCCGGTGAAGGTTCGGACCATGGTATGGCGCTTCGACGACCAATCCACCTGTCATGAAATATGCTGTTCAATACCGCTTCAACTGCACGTGAGCTATGTGCCGGACATCCATCATGTTGGAAGTACACCACTATTCTGTCATGCAGTGAAACATCTTGTAGTAACATCAGTAGAACATTACGTAAGAAATCAGCATACACTGCACCATTTAGATTGCCATCGATAAAATGGGGGCCAATTAGCCATCCTCCCATAATGCTGCACCATACATTAACCCGCCAAGGTCGCTGATGTTCCACTTGTCACAGCCATCATGGATTTTCCGTTGCCCAGTAGTGCATATCATGCTGGTTTACGTTACCGCTGTTGGTGAATGACGCTTCATCGCTAAATAGAATGCGTGCAAAAAATCTGTCATTGTCCCATAATTTCTCTTGTGCCCAGTGGCAGAACTGTACACGATGTTCAGAATCATTGCCATGCAATTCCTGGTGCATAGAAATATGGTATGGGTGCAATCGATGTTGATGTAGCATTCTCAACACTGACATTTTTGAGATTCCCGATTCTCACATAATTTGTCTGCTAGTCATGTGCGGATTAGCCACAACAGCTGCTAAAACACCTACTTCGGCATCATCATTTGTTGCAGGTCCTGGTTGATGTTTCACATGTGGCTGAACACTTCCTGTTTCCTTAAATAACGTAACTATACAGCGAACGGTCCGGACACTTGGATGATGTCGTCCAGGATACTGAGCGGCATACATAGCACACACCTGTTGGGCACTTTGATCACAATAGCCATACATCAACACGATATTGACCTTTTCCGCAGTTGGTAAACAGTCCATTTTAACATGGGTAATGTATCAATAAGCAAATACCGTCCGCTCTGGCGGAATGTTATGTGGTACCATGTACGTATACATTTGTGACTATTACAGCGCCATCTATCACAAAGCGAAAAAAGTGCTCCAACTAAAACATTCATATTTCTTTACGTACTACATGAATATGTGATAAAAACTCATGTGACGCATTCTGAAGTACTGCTTGAGTGTCTGGGAGCCCCACCAGGTCAGATTAAGGGAAGACATTGAAGTATTTCAGAGACATGCTGCTAGACTTGTTACCTGTAGGTTCAATCAATCATGGACCTTGCCATGCTGAGGTGGCTCATGTGCCTTGATGGTACAGATAGCCTTACCATAGGTGCAGCCATGATGCAGAAATCCATTGGGAGCTGCCAGTCATAGCGATGGTGTGTGTGTGAGCTATGCTAGCTTGTGTGTATATTTGTGTGTTTTCTTTGCTGAGGAAGGCTTTTGCTGAAAGCTATAATGTGTTCAGTTTTTTTATGTGCCTTTCTGCAACTCACTAGGTCATCTTTATGATGTGTAGCAGTCTATCCTTTTCATTACAGATTAGGTATTCTGACTTGTTATGGAACTATGACATTATCAATATAAATCTCTTATCAACCACAATAACACCTGACTCACAGTCTTGTATTGACCACACTGTTACAATAATATATAGGGAGAAATTACATATAAGAAATGTTGTAAACTGCTTCTCAGACTATATGTAAATTGGAGGAGGAGAGAGGAAGAAAGGAATGGAAAGGGGTCTCTCAGACCACACAGCTCTATCCATAGAGATGAACACAGACCACAAAATAGTTCTGACCAGTGACTTACATATAAAAGAAAAATTGACTATAAAAAAAAATTAAGGAGGGGGTTGCATAGAGATACTGGTAGCACGTATACAACTCTGTGATATTAATGAAAATTGGTATCATTTCTAAGAATTACTTACTCATAATTTTAATCAGGTATGTCCAGTGGCAATGAATCTAATGAAATCAGATTATACAAAGAATTTTAAAATTCCTCTACAAATCCATAAATTATAATGAAATAAGGAAACCTGTATGCGCTTTTCAGAGACATGAAATTGTAGTCCTTCCTAACAAAGTGTACACACAGCAGGAAAATATACAGGGAATCCCTCAATATTCTAGAAGTACACAATTATTCTGAACAAATAAGTGAATTCAATAATGTTAGTAAAACAGCATGGAAGATAGTACACACAGAATGTGAAGTAGAGAGTATCCAGGTTGCAGTAATACTGCACTAGCAGAAAATGGAATTTTGGTGAGTCCACAAGACATTATGTGAGGCCTCCATGGAATACTTTAGAAGGCCATGCAGAGCAGAAATTAATGAATCAACACTACAAATAAACTCAGTTAAAATGAGTAATTCATTTTTCCTAATGAATGTAACTGAATGTGAGGTAATTTGAAATAAAAACATCTAGAGGCTGGGATGAAATCTCATCTACTTAAAGAATGCAGAAATGAATTAATAAAACCACTAACACATTTAGTAAACACTTCAACTATCCAGGGGACCATTCCTGACCTGTCTAAAAATTACTGCAATATGACCAGTGTATCAAAAAGGGGCTGTACAGGATGTAAATAATTACAGGCTTTACAGGCAAATTTCATTGACTTCAGCAATTGGCAAGTTACTTGAAAGAGTGATTCTAGATCAAATGGAATCTTTCTGCTGTAAATACAACCTATTAACTTGGAGCATGAATTCTGAAAAGCCACAATACCAGCAATATCAACTTTTTTCCACGAACTGCTAAACAGCTTGGGAAAGGAAACAAAGTCATTGTGACCTTTCTAGATTTGTTTAAGGTCTTTTATTCTGTAAATAACATAGTACTTTTACACAAATTACAAACTTCCACTATAAGACAAGTAGCTCTAAATTACTTACGTTCTTATCTCTGACATAGAAAACAATGTGATAGCTATGCCATAAGAATGGAAGTAAGATCCTAATGGTTAAATCAGCATACTAGGATCTCAACTGAGGAGTCCCACAGGGAAGTATTCTTGAGCTTTGAACTGATCACAGAACGGATAATCATGAGTAGACTTACATTGAATGAGGACAAGACTATTGTGATGAAGTTTTTATTAAATTATAATCAGTGTCGAGAGGAGAACCATAGTGAATCACCATCTGCAACTGAAACATTTGATGAATATAAATGTTTGGATATTGTCGTTGATGGACAGCTTATATGGAAAGAGCATATTAGCTACAACTGTGAAAAGATTAGTTGTAATAGTTACTTGTTAAAGCATCTCACAAATATAATAACTTCTCCTGTCCTTAAACAAATATACTACAGATTAACCGCCTCGCACTTGCAACTTGAGATAGGGGACCTGCAGTCTAAATGGATCAGATATTTAGGCTTCACAAGAGAGCAGTTTAGAAAATTGATAAAATAAGCTAATGCCCATCCTGTAGGGAATACTTTATCAAATATTATTTACTGATTGTATACTCACTGTATGTCCTAAAGATAATTATGTTTGTAAAGGAGGTTAATTAAAGAAGTGTAATGAACAGAGGCATTCATAATTACAGAACATGAGCCAACTGTGAATATCATAGGATACTGAGTACTGAAAGAGCTACAGATCACAGTCCACTTGCAGGTGGAAGACACTTCTATAACATGCTGCCAAATAATATGAATCAACTCTGTGGAAATCTTTTCAAGGGCAAGTTGACATAGTTGCTACTTAAAAGATGTTTAAACTCACTCAAAAGTTTCTGAACTTCCTTATCAATAATACTACATTTGTATATTGAAGCAGTGAATTAGTGGTGGTAAATGTTTGTATAATAGTATCTAATGTGCTACTTGATGTATATATTTGTCACATACAGTGTGAACATTAATAAAACTGACAAACTGCAGGGACAGTTTCCTGACTGGAAGTAGAGGAAAGAAGGTCCTATGAATGTGTGTCCAGTATTGGATGGTGTGCATGCAACGACAACAATCATCCCGGAACACAGTACAGAGCTGCATCGTAAACACATCACAACAGATGTTCAAAGTTGCTGCCATGGGATACAATGCATTTGTTCACACATTGCATCATTGATTGTTGAAGACAGAAATCCCATAATTTTGATGGTCTCCTGCAAAACCTACTGGCAAAATCCTTCCCATAGATGGAAACCCATCGCTAATAATCCTTGCACTTGTTGCAGGCAATAAGGAAAGTAGCGATTGTGATGCAGGATACATGCTTTGGTTTATACCATGTCGGAAGGCCTTTTGCATGGAGCTTGTACTAGGGTTCATCTCAATATCCCATAGAACCCAATCCTCCAGATCTGGTCTACGCATAGTCAATTGCCTCCTTGCATGTTTGTCTGCCTGAAAGGCCCTGTGATCATACAAACATCCGAAAAGGGGTCGATGTGGTATTAGGTGTGGTTGGTGTGTGTGAGGGTACTTGTTTTTGGTAGTTCTGTGCTGCCTCTCATCTGTTTCTATCTGCTTGACCATACAGAAGCACCATCTCTGCATGTTCCCGAAATGAATACCAGACCATTCCACTGCTTACAGTACACGGTGTAAATCATACAGCCTGCAACACACAAAAACTCACAGCACTTGGTCATAGGAACTTTCATTCATCAGCACCATCTACTATGGCAGTGATGCATTTCTGGACACATGTTCATAGGACCTCTTTCCTCCATTTCCAGTAAGGAATCTGTCTCTGTGGTTGATTTTATTAATGCTCACACTATATATGCCATGATATTATTGTTGTAAATATACAAAAGATGATGATGTCCAACCTTTAGTTACAAATACAGATTATTATTATAATTCTTCTTCTTTCTTTTCTTTTTCCTTTTGAGTCATCTAAGAAATACATGCCAATTTCCATGCTTCCTCCTTCATAATTGTCCACAGTTCATAGTCTAGCGGCTAGCATCATTCTCTCTGAATCACGGAGTCCCAGGTTTGATTCTAGCTGGGTTGAGGATTTTCTCTGCACAAGGACTGGGTGTTTGTGTTGTCCTCATCAAGCTATCATCATTCATGAAAGTGGCTAGATTGGACTGTGTAAAGACTGGTACTTTGTACAGACACTGATGACTGTGCAGTTGAGCACCTCACAATCCAAAGATCATCCTCATCTTTCTCCATTATTCTTCCTCTTCTCACTAAGAATCCTTTTTCTCTCCTCAGACTGTTTTGACCGTGTCTTCTTTTTCCTCCTGCCTAGGGATTCTTCCATTTTAACACTTTATTCTTAAAAATCTCTCTTTCTGTTGCATCTTTTTATCCAAATCTTGCCTACCTTCTTGAATCCAAGCTATTATTGATTTCTTGTCCCAGAGACATTTAAAATTAGTTTAGATAATCCATTGTCATTCATTCTGTATAAATGTCCAAAAAGATAACAGTCTCCTTTTCCATAGCATTTCAGTTATATTTTCTATGTTGCAATTTATTTCTTCATTACTTCTTAATTTCCATACCTTTCTATTTCTTAGCAGACTGAGTATTATTTGAATGATTCTTCTTTCTAGCACTTCAGATTTGTGTAATTTTTAATTCAATACTAAACATTCACTTGCATAAAGACATTCTGGTTTTACTACTGTGTTGTAGTGCTGTATTTTCAAATTTTTAGACAAATGTTCCTGGTTATACCACACGCCATCTTTATTTTACATACTCTCTTCTACAGTGAATTTTTCTAAGCCATTTTCTTGAAGCATTTCTCCCAAATATTTAGATTTATTAACCCTCTTTATTTTTCCAATATGTGTTACTAGGATTTCTGGAGCATTTTTTATGTTTGGCATAAATTTTGTTTTTTCTACAGAAATTCTTAAACTTGCTTTGTTAGCTATTTCTTCTAAGAAATTGATTTGTATTTCTGCATAAATTATGTTTTCAGAAAGAAATGTAAAATCATTAGCAAATGCTAGAAAGTGAATTTTAATACCTTTGTTCTTAGTCCTTAGTCTTAATGGGGGGAGGAAGTTTCTTAGTTTTATTGCCATTCACTTACTATTTTCTCTAGGATGCAGTTGAAGAGGAATGGAGACAGTCTGTCACCTTGCCTTACACCTGTTTTTATTTTGAATGTCTTACAAATATCATGCTGAAGCTTTGGTGTCTGTGAATGTCTCACGAATAAGGTTTGCTAATTTAGATTTAACGCCAGATTCTTCATTCACTTTATCTACTGTTTCTCTATCAGCTGAATTAAATGCCTTTTTAAAATCGATTGTTGTTACAACTATGTCTTTAGAGTTTGAATTTTTGTGATGGATTATGGACTTTAGGTTGAAAAACTGTACTGAGCAAGATCTGGCCTTCCTAAATCCACTCTGAAATTCTCCCAAATGGCTATCAATTGTTGCTTCTACCTTGTTCAGTAACATTGTTGAAAATATTTTATAACCCACTGGCAGCAGAGATATACTTCTGTAGTTATTTACATCGTGCTTATGATCTTTCTTGTGCAAAGGATGCATAAGAGACAGTTTCCAGTCTCCTGGCTCCAGCTGCTAGAGGCTGTGATCATGTGTATGTGAGTTGCATTTGTGTCACAGAGAGAGAGAGAGAGAGAGAGAGAGTCTAAGCTGTCTAATTGGACAAAGGCCTTGTTGGCTGAAAGCTATTTGTGTGACAGTCATTTTGTTGTGACTTTCTGCAACTCAGCATCTCCACTATATGATGAGTAGCAATTATCCTCCTCATTATAAATATAACATTCCACCCTGGATTTTCCATTGTCTAATACAATAATCTCTGTTTCTTTAGAAGTTTCTTTACAGTGTCTGTATACCATGGAGGTTCCCTCCCATTATAGACTGTTCTACTGAGTATATATTTTTACAGTGCATGATCAACTATTCTTTTAAATCTGAGCCATGTTTGTGATGTTGAACCTGTCTTTGTCATATGTAATCAATTTTTGCTGTCTCTTTTGGTTTTTATTAGGAGAGCTTCATTTTAATTTCAGTCAGGTAATGACCAGATGCAAATTCCCTTTTTCTTGTTACTTTCACATTCACATAGTATTATATTTGGAGTTATCCATGTTTTTGCTTTTCTTGACAATTTTTTGGAGGAGGTTGACATTAACTTCAACTGAAATGTTTTCCAAAGATTAATGAGACTTGTGCTTTGTTTGTTCATTCTTTTATTGGCTGGGTATTCTCCTACTATTTTCCAAAAAGTTTTTCCCCTCTCTATTTGTGCATTAAAATCCCCCAGTAGTATCACAACATTTGACTTTTGAATTTTTGATATTTTGTCTTCCAAAAGTGCCCAGAATACTTCTACTTTACTTGGATTTTTCTTATTGTCATCATTAATTGGAGTAAGGCAATTAACAAAAGTATACTGTTTATTTTTGCATTTCAGTGTGAGAACAGAGAGTCTTTCTGAACTGGATTTGAATTCTGTAACATTCTCTACTAAATTTTTATGAATCTAAAAGTCAGTACGAAGTACTGGCATGCCTTTCATAATTTTTATTGGTGGTTTACCCTTAAAAATTCTGTGGTTTTTCATTTCTGTAACATTTCATTTAAAAATCTTGTTTCTTGTACTACTAAAACTTGTATTTCATACTTTCTAAGAGTGAAAGTTCTTTCTGTCTGCCAATTTTTTGAGTGAGTTGACATTCAAGGTGCCTGCAAAGAATTTCCTTTTGAAATTGAGTTTGAAAGGATACTAAGGATGCTCTGACTCATCCTTCCTGCAGATGTTGGGTCTTCCCAGAATCTTAGGTCCTGATGCATTACATAAAGCATATTATTATTATTATTATTATTTCTTTCTTGTCTCAGACGTTATGTCTGGTTAAAAATGGAAGGTGACGCGGACCTTGATCAAGCGTGACTTCCTTTTAACTGTACGGTATATGTTACATTGCATTTAGGAACTTTCGGGTAATTGAACAAGTGTCAATAATTACAGATTTCTGTAGTTGTATATGTAAGTTTGGATGTAGCTGTATTGCATTGATGTACTGGTGGATATTGTGTGGTATGACTCCTGTAGTTGATAGTATAATTGGTATAATGCCCTAGCCACACGACATTTCCATTTATGTCAACTTTATCCTGATGCCACATGTCCTTGACTTCCTCAGCCAGTTGGATGTATTTTCAAATTTTTTCTCCTGTTTTGTTTTGTATATTTGTTGTATTGGGTATGGATATTTCGATTAGTTGTGTTAATTTCTTCTTTTTATTGGTGAGTATGATGTCAGGTTTGTTATGTGGTGTTGTTTTATCTGTTATAATGGTTCTGTTCCAGTATAATTTGTATTCATCGTTCTCTAGTACATTTTGTGGTGCATACTTGTATGTGGGAACATGTTGTTTTATAAGTTTATATTGTAAGGCAAGCTGTTGATGTATTATTTTTGCTACATTGTCATGTCTTCTGGGGTATTCTGTATTTGCTAGTATTGTACATCCGCTTGTGATGTGATCTACTGTTTCTATTTGTTGTTTGCAAAGTCTGCATTTATCTGTTGTGGTATTGGGATCTTTAATAATATGCTTGCTGTAATATCTGGTGTTTATTGTTTGATCCTGTACTGTAATCATGAATCCTTCCGTCTCACTGTATATATTGCCTTTTCTTAGCCATGTGTTGGATGCGTCTTGATCGATGTGTGGCTGGTGTAGTCGATGTATTTATATGAGTGATTGCTTTGTGTATTTTGCTAGTTTCTGCTCGTTCTATAAAGAAGTTTCTTAAATTGTCTACCTGTCCATAATGTAGGTTTTTTATGTCAATAAATCCCCTTCCTCCTTCCTTTCTGCTTAATGTGAATCTTTCAGTTGCTGAATGTATGTGATGTATTCTATATTTGTGGCATTGTGATCGTGTAAGTGTATTGAGTGCTTCTAGGTCTGTGTTACTCCATTTCACTCCTCCAAATGAGTAGGTCAATATTGATATAGCATAAGTATTTATAGCTTTTGTCTTGTTTGTTGCTGTCAATTCTGTTTTCAGTATTTTTGTTAGTCTTTGTCTATATTTTTCTTTTAGTTCTTCTTTAATATTTGTATAATCTATTCCTATTTTTTGTCTGTATCCTAGATATTTATAGGCATCTGTTTTTTCCATTGCTTCTATGCAGTCGCTGTGGTTATCCAATATGTAATCTTCTTGTTTAGTGTGTTTTCCCTTGACTATGCTATTTTTCTTACATTTGTCTGTTCCAAAAACCATATTTATATCATTGCTGAATACTTCTGTTATCTTTAGTAATTGGTTGAGTTGTTGATTTGTTGCTGCCAGTAGTTTTAGATCATCCATGTATAGCAGATGTGTGATTTTGTGTGGGTATGTTCCAGTAATATTGTATCCATAATTTTATATAAAATCAAAGATGAGGTGACTTACCGAACGAAAGCGCTGGCAGGTCGATAGACACACAAACAAACACAAACATACACACAAAATTCAAGCTTTCGCAACAAACTGTTGCCTCATCAGGAAAGAGGGAAGGTGAGGGGAAGACGAAAGGAAGTGGGTTTTAAGGGAGAGGGTAAGGAGTCATTCCAATCCCGGGAGCGGAAAGACTTACCTTAGGGGGAAAAAAGGACAGGTATACACTCGCACACACACACATATCCATCCACACATACAGACATAAGCAGACATATTTGAAATATGACTCCTTACCCTCTCCCTTAAAACCCACTTCCTTTCGTCTTCCCCTCTCCTTCCCTCTTTCCTGATGAGGCAACAGTTTGTTGCGAAAGCTTGAATTTTGTGTGTATGTTTGTGTTTGTTTGTGTGTCTATCGACCTGCCAGCGCTTTCGTTCGGTAAGTCACCTCATCTTTGATTTTATATATAATTTTTCCCACGTGGAATGTTTCCTTCTATTATATTGTATCCATAATTTGTATTATTTAGCATGTTGGATAGTGGGTTCAGAGCAAGGCAGAACCAGAAAGGACTTAATGAGTCTCCTTGGTATATTCCACGCTTAATCTGTATTGGCTGTGATGTGATGTTATTTGAATTTGTTTGGATATTAAGTGTGGTTTTCCAATTTTTCATTACTATGTTTAGGAACTGTATCAATTTAGGATCTACTTTGTATATTTCCAATATTTGTAGTAACCATGAGTGGGGTACACTATCAAAAGCTTTTGGTAATCAATGTATGCATAGTGTAGTGACCTTTGTTTAGTTTTAGCTTGATATGTCACCTCTGCATCTATTATCAGTTGCTCTTTACATCCTCGTGCTCCTTTGCAACAGCCTTTTTGTTCTTCATTTATAATTTTGTTCTGTGTTGTATGTGTGATTAATTTCTGTGTAATGACTGAAGTTAATATTTTGTATATTGTTGGTAGGCATATTATGGGGCGATATTTTGCTGGGTTTGCTGTGTCTGCTTGGTCTTTAGGTTTCAGATAAGTTATTCCCTGTGTAAGTGTATCAGGGAATGTGTATGGGTCTGCAATGTAACTGTAAAATAATTTAGTTAGATGTGAATGTGTTGAGGTGAATTTCTTTAGTCAGAAATTTGCTATTTTATCTTATACAGGGGCATTCCAATTGTGAGTAGAATTATTATTATTATTATTATTATTATTATTCAGTCAACTGCAGCCCAACTGGGGTCAGGGTTGCATGAGGTGGAGCAGGCAAGAGGAGCAAGGAGATGGGAAAGGATGAAGGGATGGGTGACTGACAGATGGGAGGGAAAATCAGTAAAAGAAATAAGATTTCTGAATTTTTTATACATTGTCTGTGTGATATTAAGTTGGTGATATAAATTGGATTGTCAGAATCAATGTTTTTGATGTATCATATTGTCAATATATTTATAAGAGTGAGTCTTATTTTAAAAATGTTGTACTTTTGAGACATAAGTATGGTATTATCTAAATGATTGTATTAAAAATCTGTGACAATCACAGCTTTTGCTTTATTTGTATAAGTAGAAACTTAAACAGTTTCATCATTTTTTTAAATAAAGGAAATTTATAGAGCCAGTTAATTACATGGAACTTAATTAATTCAGGTTCTGAGAGAAAATAGTTCTTCTGTATTGTAAACAGTATTGGGAAATCATCAACATAACGTATATTGTATCTTGATTTACATTAACAGTGCTGTATTTAAGGCAGTCAGTTCAAAAATTTGCCAAATGACCTATTTCTTTTATCATTGGCAGTGTTGCCAACATTTGAAAATAGACTCCCAGTTGCTACAGAAGTTGTAAAACCATTCGAATACTATTCTTTAAACAGCTCTAAGAATGCACTCTGGGAATGACAACTGGATTTAACAAGTGTGGGGGGAGGGGGGCTATTTCTGCTAACTCAAGGTTTCCTGCACAGGGCCTCATTCATGTTCAGTACAAGCGACTTGTGATGTAATCATATGTCTGACAAATCTGTGTAATAACTTCAAGTTGAACAAATATATTTCAAGGAAGATGCAATACATGAAAGTCACAGGTCAAGTAAACAGAGTAAGACGTGTGTACACTTTAACAGTCAAATCATAACTGAGTCCAAGTCTAGCAGTCGCTGGCTAGCTGGCTGCTTACGTGGCGCGGCTGCTGCATGGCTGGCAGACAGCGCCGTAATTGCACGGCGGCACTTTGAAAGATCGGCAAGTCACAACACTTTTCCCCTCTTTGAATTTTTTGCACAGGTCTTGATGGAGGTGGCCTGTAGATTGCTAATGTCCATAGGTGTTGTTTGACCAGCCGTAAAGTCTTGAGGAGGAGGCTTCCTGTACAGACGGAAATGTCCTTGATGACAACGGGTCGAGATGACAGGAGATGTGGGGGTCGAATCTGCTGGGGCCCCGTGCACCAATCTGCCCATTACGGCAAGTCCAGTTGTTATAACAGGAGTCATGGGTGATGTGTCCGCGTCCGTAGGAGAAGGAGGCGAGTAGAGTTGCTCTGACAGAGGATGGTCATCTGGTTCCTGCAAGGGCACGTCTCCTGGTGGCGTCAGTTCTTGTGCTGGCACCGATATGATGGTGAGAGGACTCTGCTGTGAGTAATGAGAGATTCCAGGATCCCGAGCGTCAGGTAGAGCCAAAGGTGGTGTAGCGGCATCCGGAACAGGCGTTGCCAGCACACGAGGCCGAAGCTGGTCTGAATGACGCACTGCAACACCCGTTTCCGTCTGGATTTCATACAAGCGTTGGCCATGGTGTTATAAGATGCGGCCAGGACTCCATTTTGGCCGCCTGCCATATCCCCGTACCCATACAATGTTGTTGGCAGCCAAATGAAGGCATCCGCGGCCGTAAGGTGGAAGGCCGCAGAAGATGAAGCAGCGTGTGGGGCTGTCGGCCATGTAAGAGCTCAGCCGGGCTGTGGTCGCCCATGGGGGTGAAACGGTAAGAAGCCAGAAATTGGAAAAGCGCATCATCAGCAGAAGAAGTCAGGAATTTCCTCATCTGAGCCTTAAATGTGCGGACCAGTTGTTCAGCCTCACCGTTTGACTGTGGATGGAACGGAGGGGCCGTGACATGCATGACGCCGTGACGGGGACAAAAATCCGCAAAATCAGAAGAGGCAAATTGCGGACCATTATCAGTAACAAGAGTAGAGGGAAAGCCTTCCAAAGAGAAAATGCGAGCTAGAGCATTGGCGGTTGCGGCAGTGGTAGGCGATGTGCAACGGACAATGAAATGGAAGTTAGAGTAGGCATCAATACTGAGAAGCCAATAAGTACCTAAAAAAGGTCCCACGAAGTCAGCATGAACATGCTCCCTCAGCTTCTCAGGCAAAGGCCACGGTGACAAAGATGACTTCGGGGCGGCAGCCTGTGACGCACAAGGGCTGCAGGCAGCGACCACATGTGCGATTTCAGAGTCAATGCCGGGCCAGTACACATGACAGCACACCAGAGATTTTGTGCAAGAGACACCCCAGTACCCTTGGTGATGGAGGCGCAAGACCGAAGCATGCAAAGATGCAGGTACCACAACACACGGCGAAGCATTGTCAGTGGAAAGGATAATACCATCCCCAGCCGTGAGGCGGTAACGCAAAGCGTAGTAGTTCCACAATGGATCAGAAGTCTTAGCAGATGGACGATCTGGCCAACCCTTCTGAATACAGCATAAAACCCGGGAGAGGGTAGGGTCAGAACCCGTAGCAGCCACCAGCCGGTCCACGGTGATGGGGAACCCATCCACAACGTGCTGCTTGGCAACATCCAGGTGGAAACACAAAAGTTCATCCCTATTGAATGCCAGATCAGGACCTATGGGAAGGCGAGACAGTGCATCAGCATTCGCATGTTGAGCCGTCGGCCGGAAGTGAATCTCATAATTGAAACGAGACAAGTAAAGAGCCCAACGCTGGAGGCGGTGTGCAGCCTTGTCGGGAAGTGACGTTGATGGATGAAACAAGGGGGTTTGTGAACCGTAACAAGATGCAATTTGGATCCATAGAGAAAAACACCAAATTTATGAAGAGCATAAATAATGGCCAAAGGTTCTTTTTCAATTTGAGAATACTTTTGTTGGGCATCCGTGAGCGTTTTGGAGGCATAAGCAATGGGTTGTTCAGAACCGTCAGAAAAACAGTGCGCAAGGACTGCACCGACCCCATATTGAGAGGCGTCCGTGGCAAGAACAAGATGTTGGCCAGGTCGATATGCAGCCAGGCACGGGGACTGTTTCAGCATAGACTTCAATTTCTGGAAAGCCGCATCACATGATGCAGACCAGTGAAAAGGCGTGTGATAGTATGCTATTTTCCCCAAGAAGGCCTGCAGTTCCTTAACAGAAGTAGGGCGAGGAAGGGCATCGATCACAGTGACAGTTTGCTAAAGTGGACGAATACCATCCCGAGAGAGTTGAAACCCCAAGTATGTGATAGATGCCTGAAAAAATTTTGATTTCTGAAGATTACACGTAAGACCAGCAGTCTGTAAGACATGAAAAAGTGTGCAGAGATTTTGAAGATGTTCGTCAGTGGTGGAGCCAGTGGCAACAATGTCGTCCTGGTAATTTGTACACCCAGGGACAGTGAGCAATAATTGTTCCAAGAATTGCTGAAAGAGAGCAGGGGCGCTGGCAACCCCAAACGGCAATCGTTGGTATTGATAGAGGCCGAAAGGCGTGTTAAGGACCAGAAACTGCCGGGAAGCAGTGTCGAGAGGAAGTTGGTGATAAGCTTCTGACAGGTCAAGTTTAGAAAAATACTGGCCTCCAGCAAGTTTAGTGAACAACTCTTCAGGTCGAGGCATAGGGTAAGTGTCGATAAGGCATTGAGCATTTACAGTGGCTTTGAAATTGCCACAGTGGTGAATATCATCATTTGGCTTAGCAACAACAATGACAGGAGAGGACCACTCACTGGAATTGACAGGAAGCAAGACCCCTGAAGCAGTGAGATGATCCAGCTCCCGTTTGACCTGATCACGAAGGGCCACAGGAATGGGCCGAGCCCAAAAAACTTAGGCCGAGCAGTGGGTTTGAGCGTGATATGAGCTTCAGAGTCGTTTTCACAGCCTAATCCAGGAGAAAAAAAGGGACAAAAATGTCGTCGACAAGGAATCCACTTGAGCATAAGGAATAGCATCAGAGACGATATTGACAGAGTCATCTATGGAGAACCCAAAAACGTGAATGGCATCGAAACCAAATAGATTCTCTGTGTTTCTATGGTCGACCACAAATATGGGAACAGTGCGAACGACAGATTTGTAAGATACCTCAGCATCAAATTGTCCCAAGAGAGAAATCTTCTGTTTATTGTAAGTCCGTAATTGCCTAGTGACAGGTGACAGGATTGGAGAACCCAACTGAAGATACGTCTGAGAATTGATGATAGTGGCAGTAGAACCATTATCCACCTGCATGCCAAAATCTTGACCAAGTATTTGGACAACGAGGAATAACTTCCCTGAAAGGGAAGAAGTGCAATTGACAGACAACACAGAATCAGAATCAGCGTCATGTTCATGAACATCATGTATGCGGTCGGATTTGCAAACGGATGACACATGACCCTTTTTTTTTTGCATTTGTGACACACGGCCCAACACTGTGGACAATTTTCTCGTGAATGTTTCATAAAACACCGCGGACATGAAGGAAGTTGCCGTGGGTTTTGCTGCAGTTTCTTAGAGGTTTGTTTACGGTTAGATCGAGGCTGCGCTTGGGAGCGTATTGTGGCCACGTTGGCCGGCAGGGACACGCCACACGCTTCGTCAACATCACACAGAGGTTGTATTTCCCCGACGTCGCCCCATGCCTCTATTTGCGCTCCAGCGGCGCGAGGAATTTCAATAGACTTAGCGATGGATAGGACTTCATCTATAGAGTCTGATTTGCCAACTGAAAGGCACGTTGCCTAACTTCTTTGTCGGGTGCCGATCAGATAATAGCATCCCATACCATGGAATCGGCATAGGATTCTTTGTGAACGTCAGTAACAAATTGACACTTTCGACTGAGGCCATGAAGTTCAGCAGCCCAAGCGCGATAGGACTGATGCAGCTGTTTTTGACAGCGATAAAAGGCAACACAAGAGGCTACCACATGCGTATGCTTTTGAAAATAGACGGACAGAAATGAGCACATTTCAGCAAAGGACAAAGACGCAGGATCTTTCAAAGCAGCCAATTGTGACAACTACCGATACATTTGAGGTGAAATTCATGAAAGGAACAGAGACTTACATGTTTGTTCATCCGCGACATGAAATGCCAAGAAGTGCTGTCGAAGATGTTTTTCGTAATCAGACCAATCTTCCGCTGTCTCATCATAAGGAGGAAAAGTAGGTAGAAACAATGACGAGAGACGCCCCGCATTTGATGCCATGACAACATCATGAATCGCATTTGTGAGAAGCATTTGCTGTTCTATGAGACCTTGCAATAGTTGCTCTAAAGTAGCCACGGAAACACGTGGGTCAATGATGAAAAAAAAAAAATTCACTACCTCGTCGCCAATTGTTATAACTTCAAGTTGAATATTTCTGTTATAAGTTCAAGTTGAACAAATATATTTCAAGGATGATGCAATACATGAAAGTCACAGATCAAGTAAACAGAGTAAGACGTGTGTACACTTTAACAGTCAAATCAAAAACTGAGTCCAAGTCTAGCAGCCGCTGGCTGGCTCGCTGCTTAGGTGGCGCTGCTGCTGCATGGCTGGCAGACAGCGCTGCATGTAGTGGACATGCGTAACTGCGCGGCGGCACGTTGAAAGATTGGTGAGTCACAAAACTCTGTTATTGTGTCCATTTCAGTCTGTGACTTTTATGATGATACCTTTCCTGACAGAGCAGAAGCAAGAGTTTTAATTTATTGTAGAGCTCTCAATGATAAAAAGGGTTATTTTTGAACCATGGGTCCAAAAACATATGTATCTAGCAAGTGAGAACTTCTCCCCACTGTACTTATCTTTAGTTCTTTATACATTGTTAATACGGAGATGATAGATAAACTCCAGTGGAAGACTGTGCAGGAGAGACACTCAGTAGCTCGGTACGGGCTTTTGTTGAAGTTTCGAGAACATACCTTCACCGAGGAGTCAAGCAGTATATTGCTCCCTCCTACGTATATCTCGCGAAGAGACCGTGAGGATAAAATCAGAGAGATTAGAGCCCACACAGAGGCATACCAACAACCCTTCTTTCCACGAACAATACGAGACTGGAATAGAAGGGAGAACCGATAGAGGTACTCAGGGTACCCTCCGCCACACACCGTCAGGTGGCTTGCGCAGTACGGATGTAGATGTAGATGTACTTAAACCTGCTATGAAATTCCTTCAGAACAATAGCTTCCAGCTTGGTGTTCAAACTGAATTGTGTAGGTTATACCAATACTGATTGGCAGAAACAATCTAATCATGGAATTATCATCTTTGTATATCATCAGTTTCTGCTGATAATTTTCCTGTCAAACATTACAATTATGGTAAGTTCTGTTACTTACTAGTCCCCACTTCACAGCAGCCAGCACATCTAGAAGTACAAACAATACTGACAGTCTTTGCCGAAACTAAAACTCATTCAATTATGCAGAATGTCAAAGTCTAATGTGTCGTCTCAAGAGAATTTTTTTATTTGTAGAAAGACAGAGATTACTTACAACCAGTTCCCAGCACAAGCAAATAAAAAGTTCAATTAACAAAGCTCAATATATCTTGGAAATGCATCAATGTCGTCAATGTATTGACAGTATAATATCGATGTGTAAATACCTGCTGTTGCCATTTCTAGGCAGAAAGGGGACAGGATGGGCATGTTCCATCTGTTGCTTCACTCTAAGATTGAGAGAAGGTGAAGTGGGAGGCATATGGACATGACAGAAGTGGGTTTGGGTCAGGGGTGTAATGAAAATTGAGACCAAAAGAGTTGGAGGAAAGAATGTTTTCCGTCTCATAGTTCAGAGAAAATGGGAGGGGGGTTCAAATAGCATGTGGCATAGGGTGTGGAAGCAGCCAATGAAGCAGCATGTTCTACTACTCGATTGTCAGCTATACTCACAACCACGGTTTGGTGGCAGCCATTCATTTGAGTGGACAGCTGGTTGGTGGTTATGTCCACATAAAATGCTGTGCAGTAGTTAGCGTAGAGCTGGAATATGATATGGCTGTTTTCACAGGTGGTCCTGCCTCTGATACGGTAGGTGGTGGTGTGACAAAGAAAGCTGGGATAATTTTTATTCAGACGAGAAACCCATGCTGGTTACTACAACAACAATGCTTTAATTTAACTGTGAAATAAGTGTTAAACAATCAAGCCGCGTGTAAAACCCAATGACAGTCACTGCTCCATATGTACCTGATTATTCTTCAATAGCTGTGAACTATCGTAGCAGTATGTGGAGTTTCACCTGATAACTATTAATGAGGCTTATCGAAGGTTACAAAATAGTGCACTGTCCATATAACTGTATTATTGTGGGATTACGAATAGTGAAATTAAAGTACTGTGACACACAACTATGCACCTGTCGGCTGCATAATTTACAGTAGTCAGTGTCGGAATCCACAACCCATATTTTTCAGCCATTGTAGCAATGCAGTACATTGAGACTGAGGATAACAATCAACAAACAAAGAATTAAAAGCAGGTGGAACTGCCACAGTGGGGCTGGAATAAGATGTATCAGGTGGGTGCCCAGTTGCAATGTGGTCTTTCACAGTTATATGTGCCATGTGGATACAAAAGGTTAAGGGAATGTGTGGTATCAGATTGGACCATGTATTTCATTGATCCAGCAGGTAACAGAACATGACATTGCGAGATGTGTCAAGGAAGTAATTTACATAATTGGCCATTAAACATAGTAAACTGAACATTATGATAATAGCAGTTATTATCCATTAATTCAGCCTGTTCATAAACGTTTTTATTTCTTTTTGTACATTCATGTATCTTCAGAGAATAATGAAACATCAAACAAATATTTATAAGGGACTGCCAAATTAAACTGAGACAAATGGGAAAAAATAGGTAAACTGTTTACCATTTCAAAATTAATCACAATAGCTGTTACTATATTTATCCCACTGCAAGCCAAAATGGTCAATTTCTTTATGAAAAAGTGTTTATGGTTGCCTACAGAACTCAGACTGTAACCACACATGCAACTCTTTGTCCGAAGCAAGTCAGCAGCCATGAACATCTTTCTTTAGGGCTCAAAAAATATGTAAACTGCAAGGGCTTCCCACCAAAACTACAGCAGCATGCTTGATACAACTTTGGCGACGTGTGGGTGGGCATTTTGTTGGCAGGTTGTTTCGACTACACTGCAAAAGTTTTGCAAGGAAGCCCTTACCCATCCTCCATACAGTCCCGATCTCTCCCCATGCGATGTCAAATTTTTGGAGTCATGAAGAAAGACATTCATGTCCATTGATTTACTTGCTTACATTTTGCTTCATCTGTCTTATTTTCATTTGACTGCTCCTAATATTTCAATTATATTTGAATAAATATTTACTGCCTATTGTGAATTTATAATGCTACAGAGTGAAATGAAGACTTTTTTTAGTCCAACCTACTTTACTGTCTTTTCAAAAAGGGCTAAAAATTTAAGATCAAAGTGTATGTCCACCACCACTCAAAAGTTATGTTCATAATACAGTTTATCTTTTAATGAAAGAGAGCTTTATAACTACATATATGAAGTAACATATCATATACTGTTGCTTGCCTGAATGCTCAGAAAAGGAATATATAAGCTGAGACACCATGTAGTAGTCCATCTTTATGAAGCTATGTACTGCTCAATGTGCCCATACCATGGCGACAACAACGTTTTACCAACTTCTCATTTTGGGGTCCGGATGTACACAGAGAACATATATGATCTCACAAAATTTGAACTGCTAAAACTAAACAAGAGAAATTAGCCTGTTGGCAATTTTTTTGTGACCTTGCCAAGGCCATCAATTGTAAAGATCATAAACTTTTACACTGGAAACTAAAACATTGTGGCATCCCCTTACATGGGTGGTGTCAAACAACTAAAAACAGAGGTTCACATTAACAAATTATGCTACAGGAATAAAACTAAATTTATAGTAGGGGCACATTAAACATAGTGTCTCAAAACATCCATTACATGATGCACATATGTTTTTGATCAACATGAACTCTTTAAAAATGTTATGTTTGCAGATAATAAAAGTATACTGATAACACGCCCAAACACATCTCTACCACACACAACCAGAAACAAGTAATGGAACAGGTTAACAATTGGTCAACAGCAAATAACTTTATCCTTAATTTCAAAAACATAGCTCATATTATGATTTTTAAACAAATTACTTATATCTATCAGAAGCAGAGATCAAGAAGCACATACTAACTGAAATGCTGTGTGTAGGCTTCCTAGTCATTTAGATAGAAAACAAACTGAGGTTCACCACCACATTATGAGAAACCAAGATTTAGGGGTTATTGGGCCAACCAAAAACTGCAGAACCACTTTGGCTCTACCGAAAACTATGTTATCACTTTCATTTGGGTAACATCTAGTACGATTTTGGTCATAAAGAATGGGATTTATGGCTTTTAAATAGTATAAACACACCAAAGCATTTCAAAATTATATATTTCCTACATTTTTGTACAATTTATAAAATAATTTTATGAGTTGTTATGTGAAAACACAAAATTACAGGAAACTGGCCATCCTATGAACTTCATTTTAAGGGAACTTAAAAGTTATTTAGTGAAGAACTGGTATCTTTATAATTTGTAATTTGGTTTTATTTCATATCATTTATACAATTTATATAAATGACACACATACTTATCAAAAACAGCTGCTCTTGAAACAAAAATTTAATTTGGTCAGACATAAACAAACACATTAACCAAGATGACTTTGAAAGCTGTAAATTTTATTTCAAGACTGTATGAAATTACTTTTGTGACTATTTTGCCTCTCAGCTTTTTCTAATTGTGGCAAAGTATATTATTATCCAAATTTTGACTAATTGTAAAATTGGATATCATAATATTTTTTTGACAAAGAAACTTCTAGACCATTCTAAAATTCAAGCTAAGTTATGTGTATGATCAAATGCATATTAAAGATTTTGTACTGCCTCAATTATGTTTCAACATTTGCACAAGAGACATCACACTTAGTATATTTTTTGTTATAAAAAACTGTACATGAATTATTTTCTTTGGTGCCAAATAATGAATGTTATATTGTGATTGTAATTTTGTTGGAAGAAAAGGAAATATGATCATTCAATTTACGTCTGAAAATTAAACTGTGCAATAAATCTAGGAGTGAATAACAAGAAAACTGTGTCTTCACTTGCCACAAAAATACAAGGACCTATTCATACCTAAATTAGACAACAATTACCACAGTCTTTCTCAGGCATGATGAGAATTTACTTTTATTGTACGTTTTATTTAATCAAATATCAAATGAGTCTCTCTCTCATTACACAACAAAAAAACCCAAGAACAGAATAATGACAAAATTATGTAAAGGATAGACTGCTACACACCATATAGTAGAAATGTTGAGTCACAGACAGGCACAACAAAAGACTGCTTTCAGCCAAAAGCTTACTTGTTTATCAGTCTCTTGATGCACCTGTCTGCCACTCAACATTTCCCCTATCTGGTGAGGAGCAATCTGTCCTTTTCATATTACTGTCTCTTCTCATTATGTGTAGTTGCAGCAAAATAGCAGAAGAAGAACTTTAGTTAATACAGTGCATAACATTCTGAACAAAGTGTATAAATATTATGTAGTTAGAGAAGAGCATCATTTCAAAATAAGTAATTTAACAAAACAGGTGAGTTCTGCCTGCTTTGCACTTGGAAATCTCTCTCTCTCTGTGCTTTCTTGTGAATGTGACTGCTGGCATATTTTGAAAACTTTCACTTCACACATTCCTGTGATATTGGCTTCTGGGAACTGTCTTTATGGTCAAAGTATTTACTCGAAAGGAGAATGGACTAAGAATAGTGTGTAAAGTTTATAACTGTACAGCTTGCAAAAGAAACTTCAGTAATCTTGGAATTATGATACTCATATGCTAATAAATTTACTACATAATGGTATTTCTGGTACATAATGAGACTGAATTTGGGATTAATTGTGTAATTCACAACCACAATGCTAGAAGTCAAAATAGTTTTCTTAGGGACTCTATACCCCCACCTATGGTTCAGAATAAAGTTTTCTGTTCTGGTGTAAAAGCATATATAACAGTTCCCCAGTAGATCTAACAAGGAAAATTTAAAATCAGCATAGGTTCAAAGGGGGGGGGGGGGGGGGAAAGAGGTGCGTTATTAAGCATTCTTTCTATAACTAATCAGAACATCTGGTCTTGGGGATGTAAATTCCAGTCAACATACATGTTCATAATAAGTAAGTCTGAACTTTTCTGGAATGTAATTAGCTGGTAGTGCTCTGTGTAAAGTTTGATAAAAACTGAGTAGTGTAACAGGAAGAGCAGTGGCCTAAAGTAACCTAGAAGTAATTCCTGCAATTATCAACATGACTCATTAGTGCTAGTCATAGTTATTAGTATACTTTATAGAAGTAGCGTCTAAAGGCTGCTTTTGCCATGTAAGATGTAACTGAGGCTTGCATTTTCATAGCTAAGGACGTCTGGTTTAGTTCTAAGCCAAAATAATGTTATGGAGACTATGGAATTTCTCCATATCATTGCAATATATTATACTAAGGAGCCATGCAATACAATATTAATTATACAATGTCATCACCTGTATCCTGTGTGGAGTGCAAAGATGACCTTCTAATATGGGGGCAAAAACTGTAAGAACCAATCTCTATAAACAAAAAATTATTGTGTATCTTAATAGCTACATCATCTCTCTCTCTCTCCCTCTCTCTCTCTCTCTCTCTCTCTCTCTCTCGTTATACATTCACATCATAAATAAATTTATATGTATGTTATAGCAGTTCTGTAGTAAAGCATCGCTTTGTGAAGACTGAAGACTACAGGTATAATAAACAGTTGTTGGTTGGTTGTTTTTGGGGAAGGAGACCAGACAGCGTGGTCATCGGTCTCATCGGATTAGGGAAGGATGGGGAAGGAAGTCGGCCGTGCCCTTTCAGAGGAACCATCGCGGCATTTGCCTGGAGTGATTTAGGGAAATCACGGAAAACCTAAATCAGGATGGCCGGACGCGGGATTGAACCGTCGTCCTCCCGAATGCGAGTCCAGTGTCTAACCACTGCGCCACCTCGCTCGGTCTTATTCTTACAAATTCACCTGTGACAGCCTGTGCCAGAGACTCAACAAAAAATAAAATGAAGAAAACCTGCTCTATAAAAAACCGGGTTTATCGTCAGATGTAAGAGAGACTCAGGTTGTTGCTGTTGTGGAGTTGCTTCCTTCTGACATTCAAGCAACTTTCTGGAAGTGGCACATAGCCTCCAGTTGATTTTCGATTCCACTTTCACAGTGGTTTGAAGTTAAAATCAGGTTTATTTAGTGCATTTCCACTTATTACACTAACAGCACCAGTTAACTATACCAGCTAGGTTAAATTCTCACTTAATGCATGAGTTAATTATTTCAGATTTCATAATAATTGAAAGTAATACAGATCCATTTAACGTCTCATTGTATAGAATATATGTAACCCCGACTTTCTATAAAATTTAATGCACGTGAATTCAATAGAAAGTGCTTCAGACCAATTTTAAAAAATGTGGCCCATTTAATCTAACTCTCCCGGCACCAAATGCAAATCACGTCGTAATTTTTAGTTTTTCGCGACCGCATGCACTCGCTCCGTGCCTTGTGATTGTTGGAGCAGCGTTACCAGAAGCAACGGTCTTGAAATGAGGTGATAGAAGTAGATACTAGAAAGACCGTTCTCTATACTACTACTTCACTGTTATTCGTATGTATATTTGAAATAGGGCACCATGCGCAATTAACAACGAATTCAGGCATGTTAACTTCACGCCAATAACACTGTTAGCAATAAGCACCGCTATAACCGATTACATTATTTACGTTTTCAAACCTTTCACTCATACCATTCCAGTAACTCAAGACAGTTGACACCATCCTCATTCTTGTTTTTAACCGCTGAAGCAATACGGCGAAGGCCATTTAATTTTTTTTTTGGGACCTCCATTTTTGTATGGTGTTTCTTTTAGCCCTTTTCCCACGTACCTGTTTTTAGCTGTCTCCTATTCCGTCCATTGGGACTGACATATAGTCGTTTCCCCCATCTCTGTGTTCTTGTTCGATAGCTTTGACTTGGGCGCGTATGATCCCAGTTGTTTTTTGCGCTCTAAAATAAAACAAAAGCAAAACATTCCTCTATAATGCATTGACACCACAGCTTTGCAAGCATGTTAGTCATGTTACCCGAATTTTTCGCATAATTTTGCCTCTGAAAATATACAGTAGATGCCATGTGAACAGCTTTACTTTCTTGGAATGAATAACGAAGGGACTACTACAGACTTATTTTAATAACTTTGGAGGAAAATAAATGACAGACATTTTATTTTCAGCATTGACTAGAATGAGTCGTTACGCTATAATGTAAGCTCGTCTAGCTTCTCCCTCTCAAGCATTGTGGGGGTTATCATTGCCCGACACGTATTACGAAAAGGTAAACGGAGGCTTTAAGTAATATCGCAGTAAGGAATAAACATCGAGGAATTTGGGTCTAGTGCAGCAGGGGATACAACCCGTCGGCTTTGAACAATGACGTCATTCCTTAGTCATAGATCGTAAAGACTTCACTTCGAGGCATAGATAATAAAGCAGTTCTGTGTTCTAATAAGCACTATCATTAAAATAATTGAATGTAAATCTAAAAGCTTTTGCTGTTATGTTTCAGTTTCGTTTCTTTACTGATTGCTTAATGAAGTAGGATCAGTTTATTCTATCTCGTGAGATTTTTTTTTAAAAAAAGCCAAAAAACTCTTATTACGAACTGAAGGGAGCTAGAACACTAAGAAGAATCGCTTCTCGGCTTTTGACAAGATATTGCTTAATAAAGTAGGATCAGTTTATTCTATCTCGTGAGTTTTTTTTAAAAAAAAGCCAAAAAACACTTATTAGGTACTGAAGGGAGCTGCTTAATGAAGTAGGATCAGTTTATTCTATCTCGTGAGATTTTTTTTTTTAAGTCAAAAAACACTTATTACGTACTGAAGGGAGCTAGAACATTAAGAACAATCGCTTCTCGGCTTTTGACAAGATATTGCTTAATAAAGTAGGATCAGTTTATTCTATCTCGTGAGGTTTTTTTTTTTTTTTTTTTTTTAAGTCAAAAAACACTTATGCTTTTGACAAGATCAATGTTTATCTCTCTCGCATTCCTTTGTTTCTCAACATTCTCCTCAGCTCTTTCATCTCTGTAATACATGCTCTCTGGCGACTTGTGACGTCATTGTTCAAAGCCGACGGGTTGTATCCCCTGCTGCACTAGTCCCAGGAATTTGACTCAGCACTTCGAGCTAGTAAGAGAAACCTCTCTGGGTTGAGTAATTCACAGAGGGAATGTCCAAAATTTAATTAATATCTCAAGAAATAAAGAGTTAATCGAGTGATGGACCAAAATTTGCCAACATAAAAATTACTTAGTAGGATTAGAAACTATTGTGACAAAAAACAGGGGATTTGCTCTTTTGCCTTTTAGCAGTAGAGGAATAGATTTTTTTGTACAAAGCAGGAAATCTCCTGCAAAAACAATAGATCTGACAACACTGTGTTCGATCTTTCTAGCGTATCAAGAAATGTTCGAGATCGTTCAAAGAGGAGTATCTTTTGCTCAGCCCTACTGAATACTGTCTACCTTTTTTTCGGCATAGTACAGATATATATCTCAAAGATATTTTTTAAGAGAGCGCAAATCTTGAAAATGGAGTCCTCAGGTGCACTTCCCAGTGCCAAAACTGGCTGAAAGGGATCCTACCAGTACTATTTTCTGCTTCGTTTTGTAATGCTGACGATTTTTCTTGTTCAAACACTGCACCTTCATAGTCAGCTATCATTTGATGTTGGTGACTATGTGGAAATATTCAGCTGGTATTGGTAAGTGCGTATGAATATCTTCCAATTGTAATTATTATTTGTGTAATAGAGTTTGTGTGAGGTAGTTCTGACCTGTGCATTTGATTATCTTTAAGCAGAATACTGTGCCGACTGCGATAGGTTACTCTACCGCTGCCTAACCTGGTTTCTGGGAATATGACAACTGCTTGTGTGATTCGTGTCAAACATATTCAAGATTCATGTTGTAACTGAACTTAGGTATCGCAATCTCCACTTGAGCTACAGAGCTGAGGTGTATTTTCGAACATTGTCTTTGGTTTCTATATAATTACTGTTTTTTAGTTCGTGCTGTGCCTCTTTATTCTTTTTCTTTACGACTCATAGTTAAAGTTCTTCTCTTCATAATCGTTTTGATTTAATCCTGATATATAGATTCATTAATGAGTATTGCGATTTCCACTTGGGCTGTACAGGTAAAGCATGTCATTGGATGCTACTGTAGCTTCGATTTATTCTTCTATACCTACACAGATGCTCCGCAAGCCAATGTATGGTGCGTGGTGGAGGGTATCTTGTACCAGTACTAGTCATTTTCTTTCCTGTTCACCTCGCACCTGTCTAAATGACTCCGTATGAGATCAAATTTCTCGTATCTTATCTTCGTGGTTCTTACGCTACAGAGTGAGGTGGCGTAGAGGTTAGCACATTGGACTCGATTTCGGGAGGACGACAGTTCAATCCTGCGTCCGGCCATCCTGGTTTAGGTTTTCCGTGATTTCCTTAAATCGCTCTAGGTAAATGCCGGGATGGTTCCTTTGAAAGGGCACGGCCATCTTCCTTCTCCGTCCTTCCCTATTCCGAGGAGACCGATGACCTCTCCTTCCCCACAACAACCCAGCCCTTTTACGAGAAAGTTATGTTGGCAGCAATCGAATTGTTCTGCAGTCAGCATCAAATGTCGGTTCCCTACGTTTTCTTAATAGTGTTCTACGAGAAGAATGTCATCTTCCTTCCAGGGAATACCCCTTCTATTCACGAATCATCGCCGTTAATAATTTTGTGTTGATGCAACCTACTGCTAGTAAATGTAGCGGCCCACATCTGAATTGCTTAGAAGTCTTCCTCTAATCTCGTCTGTTGGAGATCCACTGTAGCAGTACTCAAAAATGGGTCGCACTGGTGTTCTATATGTGATCACCTTTACAGACGAACCATACTTCCCTAAAATTCTCCCAGTAAACCAGAGACAATGTGGCATTAGTCCTGCTCGTTGCCGGGATCTGGTGTTTTGGTCTTCTTGACCATTCTATCCGATCTAGTGCCTGATCGGAGTGCAGTCCTGAGGTCTCGGGATCTTCGTGAGGAGTGTCAAGCCATCGCTGCCTGGATCGTCTGACTAGGCATTTACTGTCAAATGAAACTAGTCTTTGTCACTGTTGTTGCATCTGCTCTAAAGAACATGGCTGTACCGCCATAGACGACTTCCTCTCATCTTATCTACTGTTCATGTTACTCCATATAAACTAAGAATGTTTATGACATGGTGGTGCACTGTTAATCCAGATGTCCACCTGAGCTCTTTGTTTCCCTGACAGGAAGGTTAATTGACATACGTCTGTACAACTTCAAATATATACAATAAAACAGAGTGTTTGTAGTCTTGCTTTTCAAGGTTACCACGAATTATATTGAATATGCAGCAGAACGTTTTCCCCTTCATCTCATAGGTTCATAAAATTTTTCTAATAATTCTGTTCAGAGTGTACAGTCTCACCCCGTTCTTTTCGAGACAGATGTAGCTCTTTTCATGCATTTTGTGTCTTTTTAAAAAGAAAAACCATAGTACAACAGTCGCCTCCAAGACAGAGACGTCGTGGATCCACCCCACTACAGGAGATCAAAATCTAACCTACTTCATACACAGAATAGATTCTAACGTACACTAACTTAACTTCTCCTTAACCCCGCTAGAAACTGACAAAGGGGATCGGATATGGCCACGCTGTCGGCCGATGTTATCGGGCGACCTCTGGCGACTGCGTCTGGTGACCTTTTGGAGCCACTGTGAACGCAGTCTAAAGGTGCGTCCACACAATGCCTTGCGCGTAAATTTTTAACAGCGCAAATACGCATTTGTGCATGCGTAATTTTCGGACCGATGATGTCACTGTTTGGTCCCCTCTCCCAATTCAGCCAGTCAGCCATGCGTAATTTCGTGGAAATGGAGGTCATGCGTGAAGTGCATTGCTACCTGCCTTCGGTGGGAATCTTTGCGTCTCTTAGCAGACGACAGGCAGCTGACGTCCATGTTTGATTGTGTGAAGTGTTGAGGCTGTGCTGTGAAGCAAATTATGAGCAATAAAGTCTGTTGACTCCAAAGAAAGCATGCTTAAGTTTATAGATGATTGCAGTAACACCATTCTTTGTGCCGATCTAAACATGGAAGCGCTACATGCCATACTGACCGTCCAGATTTGTACCAGAAAAAGCAACTGTATTCTTCAATGTAATGCAAAATTTCAGTATTATTATTTTAACACACCTACGAAAAACCGGCACGACGGATTCCAACCAAGAACCTGGTAGTAGAATACAGTTCGGTCTTGCATAGGTTACAGATGAATAATACCAAGATATGGCAGCTAAACAAAATTCCAGTGAAAGAGAAACTGTAGAGTCAGACATCAGGAAACTTGATTGTAAGATGTTTGCTACTAATTACACAGTTACAAGTTTTAGATAATTTTGAAAATCTTATGGTACAGATCCCTTTAAGTATTTTATAGTAGTTATTTAACCAAATGCGTTGTTTGACACATCTTCCGAAACCTCTACATAAACATGACACATATTAATGTTGCTAATATTCAAGTAATTTTAATGGGACACAACGTGAAATACCACGAAAGCATGAATATGACATGTGTGTCAATTTAACAGTTTGTAAACACTTGACTATTGATGACAAAACAACTGATTTTTAGCAAGAATGAACTTTCTCAGAGTCACTGAAGATGTGATGGTCTGCAGCAGTTATCCGAATGCTGACAGTGAACAACGCGCTGTCGGTTTTTTCGCGCTGACGCACGAAGCAAGAGCATCACTACTGTCCACACTAAGATAAACCAGTTCCGCAACTACTGACAGAAGCACTGTATATTCTCGGCCGGCACTCCACTGTAGATTTGGCTTGGACACTTGCTCAGATTCCTGCAAAAGGAGGAGAAACGCAAAGTTATTCTTTTGTCAAAATCAAAATACCATCTGTGTCACAAATAAGGAAATAAACTTAGTTTCGTTTATCATAACCGACGTATTTGGGAAGCCTACATCTGTGTCATTCAAAATTTAAATAATGAAATAAACGCCTTACTTACTGGCAGAATACATCCTTGAGATCCAGAAACACGGGGAGAAATGCATCGATTTTCTTCTCAAATATAGATAATAGTTGTTGTGTAGTAATTATACAGAGCACAGTCAATGTATGCACTGTAGAACACGCAAGGAGACAACATCAAGTTCCTGGAACAAAAATGGCACTTAACAAAAGTCTGTCCAAACTAAGACGTCACTTGTTACATATGTAATGAGACGAGCAGTGTGTACTGGAAGCATACCATGCGCAGTAGATTTCGCTGCAGCCATCTTTGGTCTCTAGAAGCAGGAACAGAATTGCAGCCATGATCTTCGCAAATCAAGAAACTGCTTGTTATACAAGCGGTGGGTTATGCGAGCAATCAACCCCAGACACCTGAAACAGAAGCTCTGTTGTAACAATATTCTGTCCAGATTAAGGTAATTACATGTTACACCAGTAATGAGATAAGAACTGCGTATTGTAAGCGTACCATGTGTTGTAGGCATCCTGAGGCACTTAAGTTATGAAGAGTACTGTCCAAAACAAGATATTACTCGTTTCACAAAAAATGAGATAAACACTGAATTGCGTGGCACTTCCCTGCACTTCCATTCACGCGAGCAGACACACCAGACTCCTGAACAGAAGTAGCACTGCAGTTATTTTCTGTCCAACTGAAGATACTGCTTGCTGTGCAAGTCATGAAGTCAACACTGTTATCACGAGACCACCATACTCTGCAAGTTGAGCGCGCAAACTACTCAATTCTAAAGCTGGAGGAGTACAGCATTCACTTTCTGTCCCAATCAAGATACAACTTGTTAAACAAGTAATGAGATCACCATTGTATATGGTAAGCATGTCATGCACTATAGGTTTCGTTGCACTCATCCCTTGGCTCGAGAAACGGGAGTAGAACAGCAGTGGTATTCTTCCCAAATCAGTAAATTACTTTTCACACAAGTAATGTGGTATACCACAATCAGTGAAATAAGCTGTGGGTTATGCGAGCATAGAGCCTCAGACACCTGTAAATTTAGTGGGCAGACAACTCAGACTCCGAAAGCTGGAGGAGTACTGCAGCCATATTCTGTCCAAATAACTTTCTTACTTGCTAAACAATTACTGAGATTAGCACTGTATTCTGTAAGACGGCAGAGCATTGTCGATTTGGGTGGCGAGTTTCTCAGACTCCTATAACAGGAGGAGTACTGCAGCCATATTCTGTCCAAATAACTTTCTTACTTGCTAAACAATTACTGAGATTAGCACTGTATTCTGTAAGACGGCAGAGCATTGTCGATTTGGGTGGCGAGTTTCTCAGACTCCTATATCAGGAGGAGTACTGCAGCCAAGATCTGTCCAAATGACTTTCTTACTTGCTAAACAACCACTGAGATTAGCACTGTATTCTGTAAGACGGCAGAGCATTGTCGATTTGGGTGGCGAGTTTCTCAGACTCCTATAACAGGAGGAGTACTGCAGCCATATTCTGTCCAAATAACTTTCTTACTTGCTAAACAATTACTGAGATTAGCACTGTATTCTGTAAGACGGCAGAGCATTGTCGATTTGGGTGGCGAGTTTCTCAGACTCCCTATATCAGGAGGAGTACTGCAGCCAAGATCTGTCCAAATGACTTTCTTACTTGCTAAACAACCACTGAGATTAGCACTGTATTCTGTAAGACGGCAGAGCATTGTCTATTTGGGTGGCGAGTTTCTCAGACTCCTATAACAGGAGGAGTACTGCAGCCATATTCTGTCCAAATGACTTTCTTACTTGCTAAACAACTACTGAGATTAGCACTGTATTTCGTAAGACGGCAGAGCACTGTAGATTTGGGTGGCGAGTTTCTCAGACTCCTTATAACAGGAGGAGTACTCCAGCCAATGTCTGTCAAAAGCACAATAACGCCAGACCCGTACACAAAGACACGCTGTCGGCACACTTTCTCAGATCGGCGGTGGGCTGTGGTGAATCAGCTGCAAGTCCCCAACAGCGGACCACAGACACGGAAGGAGCCCGCAAACTAGCAGAGAAACGCCACACAGGCAGACCGCGGCGATGCGCCACCGCGACTCGGTCGCAGGCGGGTCGGTATACCACCACATCTCCTGATCTCTCTCCAGCGTTTCCTCGAGCTGCTGGAGATCAGACTCGGCCTGCAGCTGTCGTCGCTGCTCCTCCTCCTGCTCCTGCTCCTGCTGGCCAGGTTCCTCTGCCGCCTGCTGCTGCTGTTCTGTCTGCAGAGGCTGCTGCAGCTCGTCCTCGAACTGTTTCTCCTCTTTCTCGTCCTTTTCCAGCTTGATTAGGAGTTTCTGATACAGCTCCTCCTCCATCTGCTCGTATATCTCGCCCACCACCTCAGAGTAATCACCCTGGCCTCGCCTCTGCAGGAGCTGACACTGCTCTTTCTCCAGCTGCTTATCCTGATCCAGCTTACGTTCCAGCTGGGGACGCATTCCGGAGCAGTCCGCTCCACAACAGCGTATCAGCGTCTCTGTAGCTGCGTCCAGTTTCTCCAGCAGTGCATCTACACGCCTGCACTGGCTTTTCGCAGCCTCCAGCTGCAGCTGCTGCAGTCTCATCGTGTTAATGATCTCACCATCAGCTCCGCCTTCCAGCCCAAGGCGCCTACTCGGCTCAACCGCTCGCAAGACACCCACCATAGTTCGTTCTGCTTCGCTAATAGGCAGACCTCGCTAGCAATGTCGCTTCCAACACCACCTCACGAAACAGCTGAAAGGACGCGACGTATGTGCAGAAACCTAGCAACGGAAACAATGAGTAAGAGACTCGTCCCATTGTTATTGAACGCTGAGGCAACAAAAAGTTGTTCTTTGTCCCATTCGTCAAAAAATGTAATCGAAGTTAACATAAAATAATCTTTCCGTCATTACTTCTAAAAATATCGTAATCGAATAAACAGCATAAAATATATTGGCGTCGCGAGTGTACTTTTATGGAATTGCTGTAGTTAGCTTTTTCCTTCAGTGCACTAATTGATGATTAAACGGAAGGAGAAATGAATGAAAATCTCATTATTGTGTAGCATACAGAAAGGTAGCAGCTGTGACCTGTTCGAGAAAACGTCGGTACCAACGACATGAATTACAGAAGTGAAGTACTGACACAAGCGGACGAAAGTGGAAACAGAATACATAATACCGATTTAAATGATAGCCGTTATTTCCTAGCATCCAAAATCGGGACATTTGTATTTGAGAGTGACCAGGCGATACGAAGTTAACCGAAATCTTCAGTAGTACTACTTTCAGAATACAGTTAGAATGTTCCACGGCGTTTATTATGATTGCTGTTGAAGTAGAAACAATGTTAACTCTGTCTCGCTGATAAAAGCGAAGCCGACAACTCGTATTAAGACAGTTTTCCGAACTGCAACAATTCTGATAGTTAATTCCAGTGCTCCGATTCATTTTAACTATACCATGTATACTTTCTTTTTATTTTTCAACGTGCACCGTTCTCCTTCTTTCTCATAGCCACAAAGTGGACTCTGCACGATATTATTTAACGATCATAACTGTCCATGGTCACATACGTCACTGCTTGCCTGTTATTCCTTGTAAGGTACACTGGATGGAGTCCATTTCAAGATAGTCAGTAGACCACCCCACGAGATGTTTCGACATCTCCAATCGGAATTTTTGCTTCAGTTTTGGTGAGTGGCAGGTTAACACGTCTGCCGCTGCTGTGTGCTACACATAGCTGCAGCTCTACTGGACAAGCCACCTTACGGCTTACGGCTGGGGGGGAGTACTTCTGGTATGGAGCACAGTCGTCTCCTCCGTTTCTTTCTCGTAATGGTGTCTGGGAAGAGCAGCTGTTAGTCAACTGTATGAACTACAACTTAACCTGGTTTTGTCGTCGTTCTCATGTTGTGGACGTCTGTGAGAGGCAGTGATGTGATGCTTTTTTAACATACCGCGATCGCCTCAGATTTTGAACAGTAAATCTCTCCATGGACTCCAACGTCTTTCTTGTTTGGAGTTTGACTTGCATCTACGCAGCGTTACATGTCAAGTAGATCATTTGAACGATTTTTTTTATCTAAATAATTTGCAACGAGTCAGTTTACAGGTTATGTATACTTGCTCACATTCTGAAACACAATTTTTTAGTCCTACTCATGCAGCTACATTTAAAAACTAGCCTCAACAAGCTACTAGTTTTTAAATAATAATTCGTCGATGGAATAAAATGATTTGTCGAGTAGTAATTGTTGGAACTATGTGAACAAAGTATTCTTCCAGTGTGTATATTATATTGCTGAGTGCATTAGACCTCTGTCGAATGATGTGGTATGGTTATTGGTTGGCAAAGAGATCTTGTACATAGCCAATGCTTAAAATCTTTTAACGTGTCAGCAAAAAACGAGTTATATTTTGTCCCTAATCCTTTTTTCCACGTGACTTCGCAGAGCTAAGCAAAGAATCCAACAGATTACAGACCCAGCACTGAATTAAAGTGAAATAATGAATTTCACAGCGACTTGCATTTGCGCAAAAGTTCACAGAATTTCATACGAAGTTGCATTGTTTATAAGGTGAATGAAAGTGACTGAGATCGCAAGAATTATGCAAGCTCGAAATTGGACATTGAGGTGTATTTCTATTTGGATCACCTATGGGACGTCGTACGTTGAAACCTACGGATCAAGTTTTTCTGCTAAGGATCGGAAGGCCAAATTAAAATTCATCCTTTTGGTTGATCCAGTAAATTATGTTCTTATAGAAAAGGCTACGTCAGCACAGGAGATACAGGACAAAATGCAAAACGCATTTCAAGATGGAGGTTTAACTAAAAAGTAGGATTGAATAAAACGTTCTCGGTTTTCAAGCCATGCCAATTCGAATAAAATCCTAGAGCTTTCGTTGACTACCTGCGCCATCGTCCTCAGGAGTTCACTGACTGCCGTGGCTGTTACGGTTTCTCCCTTATATAGGCATGATGACATCATCAGCAGCCAATCAGATAGACCCTATGTGGCGCGCGCGCGTAAGTCGACCGGGCAGCTAGCGGAGCTATTGCCCGTGGCAGCACCGGTGACGTCAGGTGGCGCCAGGGGCAGGCGCCACGTTTGAAACTGCCGGTCCCGCGTCACGCATCTGTCTTTGCTTTCTTCTGATGTCCAACGCCCGTCCCAATGCCCTGCTGGGTGTGTACCCCTGGTCTCTGTTGAAAATGTTGTTGTTTAAACGGATCTCGGCCGCTTCCTTTATAACGGAGTCCCAATATGTAGATGCATGAGCCAACACTTTTGTATTTTCGAACGGTATTTTATGTTCGTTTTTTAGACAATGCTCCGCTATGTCCAACTTGTCAAGCTCCCTTTGTTTTATATGGCTCCTGCTCAGTACAATGCTCCAGTGTTCCGGTCCGTCCCCAAGATACAAGATATGTAATAATGTGCTGGTATGCAGCACACATTGTCCATGTGTATAAACTCACATAAAATGAAAACAAAAGTGCAACAGATGCAAATACCAATAAATCGTGATAGATATTTTGTTCTATGCACAACTGAGTAACTGTAGACCATTAAAAAAGTTTTAATGTCCTGTCACTGACAATTAGTAGTTGTAAAACTACTGTAAAAGCAAGAAATTAATATCTGAAGTCCCGCCTTCTACTTACATCGTCCAGCTGCACCTGAGTGCTCAGTCCAACAGTAGCACCTTCCAGCATGTCCTTAATGGGGAAGTCTGTGTCAGAAAATCTGTAACACGGTACAAAAAGTACACTACAGCAGTCTCGTCTCCAGTTGCTGACAACAAATGCTGTACATAAACTCTGGGAGAGGAAAATATTGTAGGGGACTCCATACAGTTTGAGAAAATATAGTATATTTATGAAGCACCTTAATAGAAAGACTACTGGATGGTAGCCCCTTGGGGCAATAATTAAGTGACATTCTTATAGCTGCTCAAACCCACAGAATGTGCAGCTGAAGGATCTCATATCTGAGCAATGTCTACTAATGTGCACTTTGTCGAGCTGTTCTGGCCAAGATGAGGCTGTGAGACAGATCAATGCGAGCTTTAAAATGTCACCGACAGTGACTGATCTTGCACGTGCTGATCTGTTACCAGTTAGAACTGTCAATAGGCGGAGTTCCACTAGGTGTGGCTTACACTTAAACAGGAATGGAAGCGAAGATTGGTACTGATACTTACAGAAAGTCAGCAACAGATCGTGCATGATCAACTAACTGCTGTTATAGAAAGGAGAAGTTGGCCTTTGTCTTAGGATGAAGCCAGGCAACATCTTCAACCTGAAGAAAACTTTGGCAGCAGGCTCTCGCAGAACAGATTATGACACACCAAAAAGCGCACCTACTGGATGTAACAGAGAGAAAGAAACCATTGGGACAATTAATACTGGGCAGTTAACAGATTTCACAATATTGCACAAAAGCATGAAATATGTAAAAAACAAAACATTGCAATTTGAAATTGAGCTCTAACCCCTGAACTGTGCTATAGGTTATCACAAAGAGCACTGCTACAGAGACACTAGAAATCTAGCATCTAAGATTATCACTGCCTGAAGGATCGGACACTTACTGTAGGATTGCTTCAAAGGGCAAAGAATTGGTCATTTATGTTAAAAAAGGAACACAGTTTAAATTGAAACATGATCCTAGTTTAGTTAGTAAAGAAAAACCTTTAAAATATCAGCTATTAAAAGAGCCTGGCAACAACAAGAAAATAGTTATTTTCCCCATGTGTAATGGTAGTGTGGATAGTGCTGTTAATAGATTAGCAGAAGTCCTAGATAAAGTCTCAGAAAAAATTAACATAATTTTCTACAGAGAGGAACATTAAAACAAATAGCTGAAATTTCTTTACACATTGTAACTCAAGCACAATACAAATGTTGTCAAACTGTATCAGAATGATCAAAGAAAAATACTGAATATAGAGTGTTTCCACTGCGGCACTAATGGGTGCTTCTGTTCTAGAGTACTGTGTGACTGTTAAGACCCGTAAATGCTGAGTATACACCTTGTCTTATTGAAATCTTCTGAATTCTTTCCATTAGGAACCAAAGAGCTGTCTGTCAAAGAAAAAATGCCCATATGCATCAGATAATATCTACGAAATTTTAAAAGATAAAAGGAAAAACCAAAGGAAGCTGTATTTAATTACAGTTGTTTTTTTTTCCCCACATACAATGCTTATACCTTACTTTCATTGTGCAAATGTCTGACCAATAAATTGAGAAATTTTTTCAAATAATTGATACTCTATGATATTTTTCAGCCTACCATTCTGTAAGGTTAGTCCAGTGTTCCCTTACATAATCAAAAGCTATAACATGAGCCACAGGGTTTCTTGGAACAGCCCTCCAGATTGTTAACGCATCCTGAACCCTCATGATCTTGCCTTCTAGATAGGCATTTGGCAATCTGCGTGCAAAAGGAAACAAATTACCTTCTCTGTTCAAAATTGAAATAACAAAAGAATATTAATAACATTTCTGATGGATGAGAAACATCTATTAACCAGATGGCAATGCAGGAACCCTTGGAGAAAGGCTTATGGACACAGAATTGTGCACAAAGCAAATTTCCTTAGGACCACAAAGAGAAAGAAATATTTATCACAACTGTTTAAAAGAATCATTGAGCTACTACAACATTTTTTTGATTAGAACTGATAAATGTCATACCACATATTTCTGGTTTAAGACGTTTGCCACCTGTGTCTGAAAATTGTATATTACAGTCATTTCCACCACTTTTTTCCCTGAAAAATCATATCACAACAGATGTATTCACATGCTAGAAAAGATAAAAATCGGTAAGAGAAAGTACAGAAGTACCAGCTGTCTTTGAAACACCGCCATAGAATCCTTTGTGCACAAAATGCGGCACATGCTGAACTGTGCCTAGCAAGCACTGCCTTGGCTCAGCAGGCCACCAGTCAATGCCTCTTGTCACTGAATGATCCACTGCAGTTTCTGGGATTAGGATGTGTGTGGGAGACATCAGTCGAATTCCTTATTTGTATACTTACATTATCTGAAATGCACTGTCACACTTGCTTCACAAAACTTTAATGTGAGACTCACATTTAGTCATGTGATATTCCGGATGTAAATATGTAAGGAAAGTTCTGACAGAACATATGGTATCAGATGCATCTGGACTTTATGTGGAATCAGCAGCAACAAGTGGAAATACCTGCTGAACCGGGACTCGAGCCCAGGATCTCCTGCTTACAAGGCAGTTACATTAACCACTGCACCATGCAGACACACTGTTTTAGCAAATGTGCTGACTATCTCAGCACACTCCCTGGCCAACCCACACTCTCGCCTATGTATCACAGCTGCGGATTCATATGATTGCTTCACCTCGACGGGCAATGAAAATTGGCGAGCGTGGAGGGTATGGTTAGGGACTATGGGTAGTTGGTGCTAGGTGGGAATGTGGGTCAGTCAGGAGATGTGCTGGGATTGTCTGCGCATTTACAATGAACACTGTATCTGGGTGGTGCAGTGGTTAATGTAACTGACTAGTAAACAGGAGATGCTGGAAGTATGGCACACATTTTCAGCCACCCCCATTCTCTCCGCACAAAGTCACAATGCAGCTTATATTACTAGTCCTTCCCTTTCCTTTCATTTCTCCCTCCTCCACTTTAACTTTACATAAGTGATTTTCTATTTGTATGCATGGCCAAAGAAGATCACCACAGCTTGCTGATATTCCTGTCCACACAATCCGAGTTGAAACTTGGCGTATTCCCCACAGAGTACATCCAGTTTTACAAATTCAGTGTGATTGTAGTAGACTTTGAAGAACATGTTCTTGTTATACTGTAGCTGTGTTCATCTGTAACTAATCTATCAAAAAGAGAAAACACCTTTTTCTGTGCTAGAAGAGAGGGAAAAGGTTTCAGAAATAAAGGTCAAAAAGGTCTCTACTTCCAGAAATGGGATATTCCCAAATTCCATGAGGTGCAACACAGCACAACATGCAGTCATGGACTACAAGTTCAGCAGCCTAGTTGGTATGACTGTTCAGTAATGTGCCAAAGTGGTGAAGGGAGAGGAGTTCATGGGGGAAAGCCTTATCTTGGTTTAATCTGAGGCTGCTAATAATCAATTTTACCAGGATATTTGCAAATGTTTTCAACAGTTTCTGAGAACTGGAACATGTTTTATTGAAATGTTATTATGGCTGTCAACTTTAAAAAAACAGAAAGCATGAAAATAAGGCTATAAATCTACTAATATGGTGAGATGTGTTATGTAAGCAGGCAGTGCTATATGTGATGTAAGTCGAACAAAGCATCTTTTTATTTTTGTTAATAACCAACAGAAACTACTGAAGTTGAATACCAAAAAGGGTAATTTTAGAATCTTTTCTCCTCTCACATAAATTTTTGTGTATGCCCATGCAGTCAGGTCAACTGCTCAGTCAAGGGTTTCTGCCACACACTTCAGCTTCTCACAGGTTGAAGTGTTCTTTGTAAAACCGTATGGTAAGAGTAGTGTATTGTAAACAGGCATATGTCATTGCAGATATTGGTTCTATTTTCTTTGACCAACACCAGTGTAGTGAAGAAAATATTGAGCAACTGACAGAAGATAAACAGCAGCTTTTTAATATAAGTGTTGTGGCAACAAGTTTTTTTACCAAACCAGCAGCTTTCCCTCTAATTTCCAGCTTACATGTAGCTGGGGCACACATATACATTAACAGGTAGTAAACTGATAGGTTATAGCTAATCCATTATAGATGCATGTGACAAAAGAAACTCTGTGTCTGCTAAGTTTCTGGATTTGCCTAAAGCATTTGACGCAATCACCCATACTACACTTATTGAAAAACTTGAAAGCTATTATATTTGTGGACGTGCAGCCAAGTGGATAAAATCATACATCAGCAACAGAAAGGAGATTGTGGAAACAGAAACTGAACACAGATCCGAAATAAGAAATATTAAGTAACACAGAAAAGAAATGCATTTATGTCAATAAATAACACAACACAGTGGCTTATACAAAATGACCTAATTTTAAATAAAAAAAAGACAAAGTTCATGGTGTTCACAAATAGAGAAAAGTAAGAACATGTAGATATATTCAAAGATGAAACAAGACTGGAAGAAGTTACCACTATTAAATTTTTGAGGATTACAGCTGACAATAAGCTCCAGTGCAGTCAACATATAGAGAATGTTTGCTGTAAATTAAGAACTGTAATATTTGTTATGCACATTATGCTAACAAGGAGCTTCTATGTACAGTGTACCATACTCTATTTGAGCCATACCAACAACATGGAATTACTGTTTGGGGAAATCCCAGCAGCAAAAATACAAAAAGAATATTTAAATTGCAAGCAAAAGCTGTTATGACTATCTTGAACAAGAAACAAAGAGATTCATGCAGAACTGTTTTCCATAGTCTAAAAATACTGACATTTCCATCTCTATACTTTTACAAAACAATAATATCATTAATAAAAGGAAATGCAGTACTAAAATGAAACACAGACATTTATACATATGAAACAAGAAATAAAGGCCAGCTGAGTCGTATACAACACTAACTGAGAGTTACTGAAAAAGGTTCTTGATACTTCGGTGTCAAACTCTAAAAGTGCCTTCCAAAGAGTTTGCAGGACAATGTGAGCAAAAAGACATTCCAAAAACTTTTAAAGGATTATTTAATGGAAAAGAATTTTATAGTGTAGAAGAGCACATGTATCAATGAATGAAAAATGCTACTACTACTGTTATAGAGGTACTATAACTAACGGAACATATTATGATATGTAAATAACATGAGAACATGAATACTGAGAGAAAAGTGTAAATATGAGTTTAATGTAGCATGAAAATAATTTCCGGGACCTACAAATTGGTTAAAAATGTATGCAACATTATTATAAGTATTGCCACTTTCATATATTAAATTGTAATAAATAGGATAAATACTGGAAGAAAATATGTTTAAGTTCACTTATCCTATATTACAAGTACACACTCTGAACAATATGTAATGAAATGGGACCAAATCAAAATCAATCAATCAATGCAGTGTACAGGCTCTGTTTCTATGTTTTGCTTCACTTTTGTTATGTATGCAATGGCTTGTTTCACATTACTTAGGGTTCTATTTCTTGATGAGCTCAGTGTAACATAATGACTGAATTAATAGACAGCTAACATAATGGTGTCTCTAATTCTGTCATTTCCATGGAGCATTTCTTTGTATAACACATTTAAGTGGCAATGCTACTATTAAACACATTTTATTATAAATTCTACTAGATATTTTGAAATTTTACACAATCCTGTAAGCTAACCATTTTTTTCTGTAGTAAACAAAGAACAATAATGACAATATTCACTTACTGAATAGCTCTTATCAAACTGTGCATCACAGTACATAGTATTATACATTAGTGTCTTTTTATTTGCATGATGGTAATCTCCAAATGTACTGCAACTTTATTGATAAGAGTCCTATACTTAATACTGCTAGTACACTGTGTGTGTGTGTGTGTGTGTGTGTGTGTGTGTGTGTGTGTACACTTCTTACTAGATGAAGAGCTTACTGGCTGAAAAGCAAGATAAAGCTTGTGAGGACTGTTATCTGTTATGTGTGTGTATGTGTGCACCACACATCAGTCTGCTATAGGTGAACGGTTGCCAGTCTCTTATTTTATGCATAGTTCCAGCCAGAAATTTCCATTACTGTTACACTGTTGCGGTCTTCAGTCCAGAGACTGGTTTGATACTGCTGTCCATGATACTCTATCCTCTTCATCTCTGAATAACTACTGCAGCCCACATACTTCTGAATCTGCTTACTGTATTCATCTCTTATCTCCCTCTACAATTTTCTGCCCCAAACACTTCCCTCCAATAGCAAATTGGTAACCCCTTGATGTCTCAGAATGTGTCCTATCAACAGATCCAATCTTTCCATCTTTTAGTCAACTTGTGCGACAATTTCTTTTCTCTGCATTTCTGTTCAGTACCACCACATTAGTTTCGTGATCTATCCATCAAATCTTCAAGATTCTTCTGTAGTACCACATTTCAAAAGCTTCTGTTCTTTTCTTACCAAAACTGTTTATCTTGCATGTGTCACTTCCATACATGGCTACATTCTAGACAGATACCTTCAGAAAAGACTTCCTAACACTTAAGCCTATATTCAATGTTAACAAATTTCTCTTCTTCAGGAATGCTTCACTTTCTATTGCAGTCTACATTTTATATCCTCTCTACTTCAGCGATCACCAGGTTACTTGGATGCCCAAATAACAAAACTCATCTACTACTTTAAGTTTCTTATTTCCCAATCTAATTCCCTCAGCATCTGCTGATTTAATTAAACTACAATCCCATAATCCTATTTCACTTTTGTTGATGCTTATCTTACAACCTCATTTGAAACTAAAACTTAACTCCTCTCAAACAGGCCATGAAGGCCCAATGGTACCAGCCGGGAGCTGTGCCATCCTAAGCCTGTAGCTGTCACTGGATGTGGATATGGAGGGGCCTGTGGTCAGCACACTGCTCTCCCAGCCATATGTCATCTTCTGAGACCAGAGCCGCTAGTTCTCAATCAAGTAGCTCCTCAGTTTGCCTCACAAGGGCTGAGTGCATCTTGCTTGCCAACAGCGCTCAGCAGACCGGATGGTCGCCCGTCCGAGTGCTAGCCAGTCTGACAGCACTTAACTTCGGTGATCTGACGGGAACCTGTGTTACCATTGCGGCAAGGCCGTTGGCAACTTCATTTAAAGACACAGTTCATTTCATTCGTCTGCTTGCCCAGGTCCATTGCTGTCTGTGACAGAATTACAATGTCACTCTCTGGCAAAACCTCAGAGCTTTAATTTCTTCTCATGAACTTTTGTTTCTTTTCCAATTTTCTCCCCTGTTTCCTTTATTACTTGTTCAATGTACAGATAGAATAACATCTGGGATAAGTTCAAAGCTTGTCTCACTCCCCCCTCAACCACAGCCTCACTTTCATGCCCTTCAACTCTTATCGTTACAATATAGTTTCTGTACAAGCTGTAATAGCCTTTTGCTCTATGTATTTTATCCCTGCTAGCGTAAGAATTTCAAAGAGTGTGTTTGTATCAACATTGTCAAAAGCTTTCTCTAAATCCACATTTACTATAAACGTATGTTTACCTTTGCTTAACCTATCTTCAAGATAAGTTGTAGCATCGGTATTGCCTGGAGTGTTCTTATCTTTCTGCAGAACCCAAACTTATCTTCCCTGAGGTTGACTTCCAACAGTTTCTCCATTCTTCTGTAAGCAGTTCATGTTAATATTCTGAACCATGATTTATTACACTGACAGTTAAATAATATTCACACCTGTCAGCATTCCAAGGTGCATGGTGGATAAAATTATTCTCAAATAGAAACTGAAATGTGTTGTTCAACTACTTTTTAAATCATTAGTAGAGACTGGAGGTGGGAGGAGAGTATACTCAGAAGCTCCACTCACAGATGAGAGTCCTACAATAAATAATTCTTAAAAGTGATTGGCTGCTATATTTTTCTCTGTGAAACAAATATCTGTTTTACATAATCCATAAGCTTGTACTGTGTGTGCTACATTCAGAAAATTTCCAACTGTTGTGTTGGTTATATCAAAATGAAATGTATACTGACAACTTAAAATTAGCAACTAGTGTCCCATAAACAATCTTTTATTGTTGAAAGTTATAAAGAAACACAATCATAAAAACTGAAGGAAAAAAATTTAGCAAAGTGATTAAATGATGAGTCATTATAAAATAACGATAAAATTTTTGAGGATCTAAACTAGAAACTGAAAATAAGGTACATCTTTTTTCCCTATTTATACAAGGAGTATGAATTCTCATTGTCTGAGTTGTTGTGGCTCAAAGGATATGAGAATCACTGCACCATTTATGGAACAAAAAAAAAATTACAAATGACAAAACTTAAAACAAAAGGTACTATCTTTCGATGTCACTTAATGTTTCCCACATGTTAAATACACAGTTGCAAAGTGTCTGAAGTACACTCTTGGAACAAGTCCTAGTCTTCCACCATTAATGACCACAGAGAGACAGCTGGATTATGTCTAGTGACTATTACAGGCCATTCCAATCCTGATACACCTGTGTGACTGTTCATTGTTTTGTCAGTGCATGCATCAGCTGCTGTGTATGTATGGAGTATCCTTCTGCTGGGTGCCTGAGTGGTTGGCAGCATATATGCTTCTAAAGTCTGAGAGAATTTCTTCAATAGACTCTCCAAAACCAGCTGCAGTCATGCAACCTCAGTCAACAAGCTTTCCTTCCATACTGTGTTGTTGCAACAGCGAGCTCTGGAGAGAAGCATGCAAAATACTGTATGTTACCCTTATTCGAATAAAACCTGTGTTATCCATACAAAGCATGAATCAAGTTTCTTGACATTGTCAGTCGGGAGTTACATGATCTGTTGTAAATTTTTAAATATGCTAGGGATTGAAAAACTATGAAGTTGAGAGCACACATGAAATCTTCTTTATTTACTCTCATTACCAGTTTGAAGTTCAGGTTGGTTTTGTCAGCAGGGAAATACTGGAGTTGCTTCAAGGTGTCACAATTAGTGAACCATTTTGTTTCAAGCTCGCACTGACCAAAACCAGCAGAATCAAGGAATCAGCAGACAATATTTGCACTCACAGTAGGTTAAGTTCTGTGACCACTTCTGTAGCTGACATGAATGGATTCATGATGTTGGCATTTCAAATGGTTTATGGTCTTGCTGCTCCTGCAGTAAATTGGTACACAGCAGTGTCACAAGAGGGCATCACAATCCAGACAATCTGCTGGCCAGATGCCTATAATTTCCAAACAAACACTGCATAAATGACACCCATATACTGAACTAATTTATGCTGCCATTAGAGATACTACTACCACACGTTAGCTGCTTTCCTCTTACCAAAAGTAGAGCACAGTTGGAAATCTTTTGCCAATCACAGATCGCGGATAAATGAAGATGCATCGCACACCACAGACAGTTCCTGTTGCAGTTCCACAGTCCCAGTTGTGGTTCATCAGCTGCCAACAATTCCAGTCTACAGTTATCTCTATCGACACTATCGAAAGCTGCTGCTACAATACCGAGCCACTATCTATAAGTGATAAGAGACATTTAAATGCTGAGCACCTAGTGAAGTCCAGATTCAAATAATAAACATAACTGTCACAGACAGCAGTCCAAACAGATCTCTAGAGATTACACAGTTCCTTTCATAATGTTAGGATAATTAGCATTAGGACTCTGTTTGCTATTAGTTGCTTTATACTTCTGTGCATTTTGATACACAAAAATGCTTCTTTTGCTCAATAGTTTCACAGTTACCCCTGAGATGTCAGTTGTTTCAGCAATATGATTGACTGGGCGGCCACATTCCCACATACTAGTAATGCAGCTTCTCTCGTCTGAGATATGCGTATGTCACCGAGTGGAGAAAATCTCCTGCTCCAGCCGGGAATCAAAGCCGGGCCCCTTGGTGTGGCATTCCGCCACGTTGACCACTCAGCTAATGGGGGTGGACACCATTCCTCTATAATGCATTGACACCACAGCTTTGCAAGCATGTTAGTTATGTTACCCAAATTTTTCACATAATTTTGCCTCCGAAAATATACAGTAGATGCCACGCGAACAGCTTTACTTTCTTGGAATGAATAACGAAGGAGCTACTGCAGACTTATTTTAATAACTTAGTAGGAAAATAAATCACAGACATTTTACTTTCAGCATAGACTAGTATGAGTCGTTACGCTATACTGTAAGACTGTCTAGCTTTTCGCAGTAGGCTTTAAGTAATATCCCAGTGAGGAATAAACTTAGGGGAACCTGATTCAGCACTTTGATCTGGTAAGAAAAACGTCTCTGGGTTGAGTAATTTACAGAGGGGATGTCCAAAATTTAAGTAATATCTCAAGAAATAAAGAATTAATCAAGTGATGTACCAAAATTTGCCAACATAAAAATTACTTTGTAGGAATAGAAATGAACGTGACATAAAAACAGGGGATTTGCTCTTTTATTTGCCTTTTAGCAGTAGAGGAACAGAATTTTTTGACAAAGCCAGAAATCTCCTGCAAAAACAATAGATCTGACAACACTGCGTTCGAGCAGCGGTGATATCATATTGAGTTTTCTGGCGTATCATAAATGTTCGAGATCATTCAAAGAGGAGTATCTTTTGCTCAGCCCTAGTGAATTCTGTCTGCCTTTTATCGGCATAGCACAGATACAGATTTCAAAGATATTTTTTAAGAGAACGGGAGCCTTGAAAATGGAATCCTCATGTGCATTTCCCAGTGCCAAAATTGTCTGAAAGGGATCCTACCAGAGCTGTTTTCTCCTTCGTTTTATAATGTTGATGATTTTTTTTGTTCAAATACTGCACTTTCATAGTCAGCTATCATTTGATGTTGGTGACTATGTGGAAATATTCAGCTGGTATTGGTAAGTGCATGTGAATATCTTCCAATTGTAATTATTATTTGTGTAATAGAGTTTGTGTGAGGTGGTTCTGACCTGTGCATTTGCGTATCTTTAAGCAGAATACTGTGCCGACTGTGATAGGTTACTCTACCGCTGCCTAACCTGGTTTCTGGGAATATGACAACTGCTTGTGTGATTCGTGTGAAACATATTCAAGATTCATGTTGTAACTGAACTTAGGTATCGCAATCTCAACTTGAACTACAGAGCTGAAGTATATTTTCGAACATTGTCTTTGGTTTCTATATAATTACTGTTTTTTAGTTCGTGCTGTGCCTCTCTATTCTTTTTCTTTACGACTCATAGTTAAAGTTCTTCTCTTCATAATCGTTTTGATTTAATCCTGATATATAGATTCATTAATGAGTATTGCGATTTCCACTTGGGCTGTACAGGTAAAGCATGTCATTGGATGCTACTGTAGCTTCGATTTATTCTTCTATACCTACACAGATGCTCCGCAAGCCAATGTATGGTGTGTGGTGGAGGGTATCTTGTACCAGTACTAGTCATTTTCTTTCCTGTTCACCTCGCACCTGTCTAAATGACTCCGTATGAGACCAAATTTCTCGTATCTTATCTTCGTGGTTCTTACGCTACAGAGTGAGGTGGCGTAGAGGTTAGCACATTGGACTCGATTTCGGGAGGACGACAGTTCAATCCTGCGTCCGGCCATCCTGGTTTAGGTTTTCCGTGATTTCCTTAAATCGCTCTAGGTAAATGCCGGGATGGTTCCTTTGAAAGGGCACGGCCATCTTCCTTCTCCGTCCTTCCCTATTCCGAGGAGACCGATGACCTCTCCTTCCCCACAACAACCCAGCCCTTTTACGAGAAAGTTATGTTGGCAGCAATCGAATTGTTCTGCAGTCAGCATCAAATGTCGGTTCCCTACGTTTTCTTAATAGTGTTCTACGAGAAGAATGTCATCTTCCTTCCAGGGAATACCCCTTCTATTCACGAATCATTGCCGTTAATAATTTTGTGTTGATGCAACCTACTGCTAGTAAATGTAGCGGCCCACATCTGAATTGCTTAGAAGTCTTCCTCTAATCTCGTCTGTTGGAGATCCACTGTAGCAGTACTCAAAAATGGGTCGCACTGGTGTTCTATATGTAGTCATCTTTACAGACCAACCATACTTACCCATAATTCTCCCAGTAAACCAAAGACAATGAGGCATTTGTCCTGCTTGCTGCCAGGATCTGGTGTTTTGGCTTTCTTCGCAATTCTATCCGATCTAGTGCCTGATCGAGGTGCAGTCCTGAGGTCTTGGGATCTTCGTGTTTAGTGTCAAGCATCCGCTGCCTGGATCGTCTGACTAGGCATTTACTGTCAAATGAAACTAGTCTTTGTCACTGTTGTTGCATCTGCTCTAAAGAACATGGCTGTACCGCCATAGACGAATTCCTCTCATCTTATCTACTGTTCATATAAATTAAGAATGTTTGAGACATGATGGTGCACTGTTAATCCAGATGTCCACCAGAGCTCTTTGTTTCCCTGACAGGAAGGTTAGTTGACATATGTCTGTATAAATTCAAATATATACAATAAAACAGTGTGTTTGCAGTCTTGCTTTTCAAGATTACCTCGAATTATATAGAACATGCAGCAGCACGTTTCCCCCTTAATGTCATATGTTCATAAAATTTTCTAACAATTCTGTGCAGAGTGTACAGCACTCACCCCGTTCTTTGCGAGACAGATGTAGCTCTTTTCATGCATTTTGTGTCTTTTTTAAAAAGGAAAGGCACAGTACAACAATCTTCTCCAAGACAGAAGCGTCGTGGATCCAGCCCACTACAGGAGGTCAAAATCTAACCTACTTCATACACAGAATAGATTCTAATGTACACTAACCTAACTTCTCCTTAACCCCACTAAAAACTGACAAAGGAGATAGGATATTCTGATAGGATATTCTGTGGCCAATCTGTCGGCCGATGTTATCGGGCGACCTCTGGTGATTGCGTCTGGTGACCTTTTTGGAGCCACTGTGAACGCAGTCTAAAGGTGCGTCCACAAGATGCCTTTTTTGTGTTCAACTTTGCGCATGCGGTTAAATTTTTAACAGCGCAAATACACATGCGCATTTGTGCATGCGTAATTTTCGGACCGATGATCTCTCTGTTTGGTCCCCTCCCCCATATCAGCCAGTCAGCCATGTGTTATTTCGTGGCAATTGAGGCCATGCGTGAAGTGCATTGCTACCCGCCTTCGGTGGGAATCTTTGCGTCTTTTAGCAGACGACAGCCAGCTGACGCCCGTGTTTGGTTGTGTGAAGTGTTGAGACGGTGCTGTGAAGCAAACTACGCGCAATAATTTCTGTTGACTCCAAAGAAAGCATGCTTAAGTTTATAGACGATTACAGACAGACCGTTCTTTATGTCGATCCGAACATGGAAGCGCTGCATGCCATAGTGACCGGCCAGATTAGTGCCAGAAAAAACAACTCTATTTTTCAATGTAATGCACAATGTCAGTATTATTATTTTAACACATCTACGAAAAACCGTCACGACGGATTCCAACCAAGAACCTGGTAGTGGAATACAATTCGGTCTCGCATAGGTTACAGATGAATAATACCAAGATTTGGCAGCTAAACAACATTCCGGTGAAAGGGAAACTGTAGTCAGGCATCAGGAAACTTGATTGTAAGATGTATGCTATTAATTACACAGTTACAAGTGCTGGATGACTTTGGAAATATTATGGTACAGATACATGCAAATATTTTATATTAGTTATTTAACCAAATGCATTGTTTGACACATCATCATCCTAAACCTCTATATAAGCATGACACATATTAATGTTGCTAATATTCAAGGAATTTTAATGGGACACAAAGTGAAATACCACAAAAGCATGAATATGACATGTGTTTCAATTTGCCAGTTTGTAAACACTTGACTGTTGATGACAAAACAATTGATTTTTAGCAAGAATGAATTTCTAAAGAGTCGTAGAAGATGTGATGGTCTGCAGGAATTGTCCGTCCAAAGCACGATCAAAGTACCAGTAGTTTTATGTCCCATAAACCAGTTCCGCAGCTACTGACATAAACACTGTATATCTTCTCGGCCGGCACTCCTCTGTAGATTTGGCTTGCACACTTGCTCAGATTCCTGCAAAAGGAGGAGAAATGAAAAGTTTTTCTTTTGTTAAAATCAAAATAACATCTGTGTCACAAGTAAGGAAATAAACTTAGTTTCATTTATCATAACCGACGTATTTGGAAAGCCTACAACTGTGTCATTCAAAATTTAAATAATGAAAAAAACACCTTACTTACTCGCAGAATACATCCTTGGGATCTAGAAACAGGTGGAAAAATGCAGCGATATTCTTGTCAAGTATAGGTAATGGTTATGTGTAGTAATTATACAGAGCACAGTCAATGTATGCACTGTAGAATACGCAAGGAGACAGCATCAAGTTCCTGGAACAAGAATGGTACTGTAACAAAAGTCTGTCCAAACTAAGGCGTTACTTTTTACACAAGTAATGAGACGAGCAGTGTGTACTGGAAGCATACCATGCGCAGTAGATTTCGCTGCAGCCATCTTTGGACTCTAGGAGCAGGAACAGAATTGCAGCCATGATCTTCGCAAATCAAGAAACTGCTTGTTATACAAGCGGTGGGTTATGCGAGCAATCAACCTCGGACACCTGAAACAGAAGCTCTGCTGTAACAATATTCTGTCCAAATTACGGTAATTACATGTTACACCAGTAATGAGATAAGAACTGTGTATTGTAAGCGTACCATGTGTTGTAGGCATCCTGAGGCACTTTAGTTATGAAGAGTACTGTCCAAAACAAGATATTACCCGTTTCACTAAACATGAGATAAACACTTAATTGTGTGGCACATCCCTTCACTTCCACTCATGCGAGCAGACACATCAAACTCCTGAACAGAAGTAGCACTGCAGTCATTTTCTGTCCAAATGAATATACTGCTTGCTGTGCAAGTCATGAAGTAAACTCCGTTATCACGAGACCACCATACACTGCAAGTTCAGCGAGCAAACAACTCAGAATCCTGAAGCTGGAGGAGCACAGCATTCACTTTCTGTCCAAATGAAGATATAACTTCTTAAAAAACAAGTAATGAGATAACTATTGTATATCGTAAGCATGTCATGCACTGTAGGTTTCGTTGCACTCATGCCTTGGCTCGAGAAACGGGAGTAGAACAGCAGCGATATTTTTCCCAAATCAGGAAATTTCTTCTTACACAAGTAATGCGGTATACCACAATCAGTGAAATACACTGTGGGTTATGCGAGCATAGAGCCTCAGACACCTGTAAATTTTGCGGGCAGATAACTCAGACTCCGGAAGCTGGAGGAGTACTGCAGCCATGTTCTGTCCAAATGATTATCTTACTTGCTAAACAAGTATTGACATTACCACTGTATTCTGTAAGATGGCAGAGCATTGTAGATTTGGGTGGCGAGTTTCTCAGACTCCTATAACAGGAGGAGTACTGCAGCCATGTTCTGTCCAAACGACTTTCTTACTTGCTAAACAAGTATTGACATTAGCACTGTATTCTGTAAGACGGCAGAGCATTATCGATTTGGGTGGCGAGTTTCTCAGACTCCTATAACAGGAGGAGTACTGCAGCCATGTTCTGTCCAAATGATTATCTTACTTGCTAAACAATCACTGAGATTAGCACTGTATTTTGTAAGACGGCAGAGCACTGTAGATTTGGGTGGCGAGTTTCTCAGACTCCTTATAACAGGAGGAGTACTCCAGCCAATGTCTGTCAAAAGCACGATAACGCCAGACCCGTACACAAAGACACGCTGTCGGCACACTTTCTCAGATCGGCGGTGGGCTGTGGTGAATCAGCTGCAAATCCCCAACAGCGGACCACAGACACGGAAGGAGCCCGCAAACTAGCAGAGAAACGCCACACAGGCAGACTGCGGCGATGCGCCACCGCGACTCGGTCGCAGGCGGGTCGGTATACCACCACAGCTCCATATCTCTCTCCAGCGTTTCCTCCAGCTGCTGGAGATGCAGCTGTCGTCGCTGCTCCTCCTCCTGCTCCAGCTGCTGCTGGCCAGGTTCCTCTGGCGCCTGCTGCTGCTGTTCTGTCTGCAGAGGCTGCTGCAGCCCGTCCTCGAGCTGTTTCTCCTCTTTCTCGTCCTTTTCCAGCTTGATTAGGAGTTTCTGATACAGCTCCTCCTCCATCTGCTCGTATATCTCGCCCACCACCTCAGAGTAATCACCCTGGCCTCGCCTCTGCAGGAGCTGACACTGCTCTTTCTCCAGCTGCTTATCCTGATCCAGCTTACATTCCAGCTGGGGGCGCATTCCGGAGCAGTCCACTCCACAACAGCGTATCAGCGTCTCTGTAGCTGCATCCAGTTTCTCCAGCAGTGCATCTATACGCCTGCACTGGCTGTTCGCAGCCTCCAGCTGCAGCTGCTGCAGTCTCATCGTGTTAATGATCTCACCATCAGCTCCGCCTTCCAGCCCAAGGCGTCTACTCGGCTCAACCTCTCGCAAGACACCCACCATAGTTCGTTCTGCTTCGCTAATCGGCAGACCTCGCTAGCAATGTCGCTTCCAACACCACGCCACGAAACAGTTGAAAGGACGCGACGTATGTGCAGAAACCTAGCAACGGAACCAATGAGTAAGAGAGGCCTCCCATTGTTATTGCACGCTGAGGCAACAAAAAGTTGTTCTTTGTCGCATTCGTCAAAAAATATCATAGAAGTTAACATAAGATAATCTTTCCGTCATTACTTCTAAAAATATCGTAATTGAGTAACCAGCATAAAATATATTGGTGTCCCGAGTGTCCTTTTATGGAACTGCTGTAGTTAGCTTTTTTCTTCAATCCACTAAATGACGATTAAAGGGAAGGAGAAATGAATGAAAATGGACGAAAGTGGAAACAGAAAACATAATACCGACTTAAATGATAGCCATTATTTCCTAGCATCCAAAATCGTGACATTTGTATTTGAGAGTGTCCAGGCGATAAGATGGTTAACCGAAATCTTGAATATTACTGCTTTCGGAATACAGTTAGAATGTTCCACGGCGTTTGTTATGATTGTTATTGAAGTAGAAACAACTTTTAACTCTGTCTCGCTGAAAATAGCGAAGCCGACGACCTGTATTAAGACAGTTGTCCTAACTTCAACAGTTCTGATAGTTAATTTCAGTGCTTCGATTCATTTTAACTATATCATGTATACTTTTTTATTTTTCAACGTGCACCATTCTCTTTCTTTCTGATAGCCACAAAGAGCGCTCTGAACGATATTATTTTACGATCATAACTGTCCATGACCACATACGTCACTGCTTTGCCTCTTATTCCTTGTAAGGTACACTGGATGGAGTCCATTTCAAGATATTCAGTAGACCAGCCCACGAGATGTTTCGATATCTCCTATCGGAATTTTTGCTTCAGTTGTGGTGACTGGCAGGTAAACACGTCTTCCACTGCTGTGTGCTACACGTAGCTGCAGCTCTACTGCACAAGCCACCTTACGGCTTATGGCGGGGGGTACTTCTGGTATGGACCACAGCCGTCTCCTCCACTGCTCTTTCGTAATGGTGTCTGGGAAGAGCAGCTGTCAGTCAACTGTATGAACCCCAACTTACCTGGTTTTGTGGTCGTTCTCATGTTGTGGACGTCTGTGAGAGGGAGTAATGTGGTGCTTTTTTAACATACCGCGATCGCCTCAGATTTTGAACAGTAAATCTCTCCATGGACTCCAACGTCTTTCGTGTTTGGAGTTTGACTTGCATCTCCCTAGCGTTTTAAGTAGATCATTTGAACGATTCTTTTATCGAAATAATTTGGAAAGAGGCATATTACAAGTTATGTATACTTGCTCACATTCTGAAACACAATTTTTTAGTCCTACTCATGCAGATACATTTAAAAACTATCTTCAACAAGCTACTAGTTTTTAAATAATAATTCGTCGATAGAATAGAATGATTTGTCGAGTAGTAATGATTTTAGGTCAGGTTTAAAACTTGCTTTGCTGTCCGTCAGTGTTATTCGGCAAATAATCAAAAATGTTTGTTGCTTCTTATTGAACTCCTTTTTGAGCCACTGGTAGCTTTAATAGTGGGTAATAAAGGTCACTTTTTCCTCTATTGTACGTGTCAGCATCAATATTCTTTTCAAGTAGTGATGGATTATTTACGACGAATTGTTGGATCTATGTGAACAAAGCATTCTTCCGGTGTATATATCATATTGCTGAGTGCATTAGACCTCTGTCGAATGATGTGGTATGGTTATTGGTTGGCAACGAGATCTTGTCCATAGCCATTGCTTAAAATCTTTTCACGTGTCAGCAAAAAACGAGTTATATTTTGTCCCTAAAGCTTTTTTCCACGTGATTTCGCTGAGCTAAGCAAAGAATCCAACTGATTACAGACCCAGCACTGAATTAAAGTGAAATAATGAATTTCACGGCGACATGTATTTGCGCAAAAGTTCACATAATTTCATATGAAGTTGCATTATTTATAAGGTGAATAAAAGTGACTGTGGTCGCACGAATTATGCAAGCTGGAAATTTGCCGTTGAGGTGTATTTGTATTTGGGTGACCTATAGGACGTCATAAATGGTACATTGAAACCTACAGAATCAAGTTTTTCTGCTAAGGATCGGAAGGCCAAATTAAAATTCATCCATTTGGTTGATCCAGTAAATTATGTTCATATAGAAAAGGCTGCGTCAGGAAAGGAGGTATAGGACAAAGCGGAAAACGCATTTGAAGATGGAGGTGTAACTAGAAAAGTAGGATTGAATAAAACGTTCTCGGTTTTCAAGCCGCGTCAATTCGAATAAAATCCTCGAGCTTTCGATACCCATCTCCGCCATCGTCGTCAGGAGTCCACTGACTGCCGTGGCTGCTACGGTTTCTCACATGTGGCATGATGACATGTGGGATCCTTACCAGGTAGGATTGACGGAAGACATCGAATAAGTGCAAAGAAGGGCAGCCCGTTTCGTGTTATCGCGCAATAGGCGTGAGAGTGTTACTGATATGATACGCGAGTTGGGGTGGCAGTCACTGAAACAAAGGCGGTTTTCTTTGCGGCGAGATCTATTTACGAAATTTCATTCACCAACTTTCTCTTCCGAATGCGAAAATATTTTGTTGACACGCACCTACGCAGGGAGAAATGATCATCATAATAAAACAAGAGAAATCAGAGTTCGAACAGAAAGATTTAGGTGTTCCTTTTCCCCACGCTCCATTCGAGAGTGGAATGGTAGAGAAGAAGTATGAAAAAGGGTCGATGAACCCTCTGCCAGGCACTTATGAGTGAATTGCAGAGTAACCACGTAGATGTAGATGCGACCAGATAGATACAATGTGGCGCGCGAGCGAAAGTCGACCCGGGCAACTAGCGGAGCTATTGCCCATGGCAGCACCGGTGACGTCAGCTGACGTCAGGGGCAGGCGCCACGTTTGAAACTGCCGGTCCCGCGTCGCGCATCCGTCTTTCCTTTCTTTCGACGCCCAACGCCCGCCCCAATGCCCTGCTGAGTGTGTACCCCTTGTCTCTGTTGAAAATGTTGTTTAAACAGACCTCGGCCGCTTCCTTTATAACTTAGTCCCAATATGTTGATGTATGAGCCAACACTTTCTATTTTCGAACGGTATTTTATGTCCGTTTTATAGGCAATGCTCCGCTATGGCCGACTTCTCAAGCTCCCTTTGTTTTGTATGGCGCTAGTGCTCAGTACAACGCTCCAGTGATCCGGTCCGCCCCCAAGATACGAGATATGTGATAATGTGCTGCTATGCAGCAAGACTTACATAAAATGAAAACAAAAGTGGAACAGGTGCTAATACCAATAAATCGTGATAGGCATTTTGTTGTATGCACAAATGAGTAACCGCAGACCATTAAAAAAGTTTTAATGCCCGGACACTGACAATCAGTAGTTGTAAAACTACTGTAAAAGCAAAAAATTAATATCTGAAGTCCTGCCTTATACTTACATCGTCCAGCTGCACCTGAGTGCTCAGTCCAGCAGTAGCACCTTCCAGCGTGTCCTTAATGGGGAAGTCTGTGTCAGAAAATCTGTAACACGGTACAAAAAGTACGCTACAGCAGCCTCGTCTCCAGTTGCTGGCAACAAATGCTGTACATAAATTATGGGAGAGGAACATACTGGAGGGGACTCCATACAGTTTGATAAAATATAGTTCATTTATGAAGCACCTCAATAGAAAAATTATTGGATCGTAACCCCTTGGGGCAATAATTAAGTGACATTCTTATAGCTGCTCAAACCCACAGAATGTGCAGCTGAAGGATCTCATATCTGAGCAATGTCTACTAATGTGCACTTTGTCGAGCTGTTTTGGCCATGATGAAACTCTGAGACATATCAATGGGAGCTTTAAAATGGCACCTGCAGTGACTGATCTTGCACATGCTGATCGGTTACCAGTTAGAACCGTCAATAGGCGGAGTTCCACTAGGTGTGGCTTATACTTAAACAGGATTGAAAGGGAAGATTGGTACTGATACTTACAGAAAGTCAGCAACAGATCGTGCATGATCAACTAACTGCTGTTATAGATAAGAGAAGTTGTCCTTTGTCTTAGGATAAAGACAGACAACATGCTCCTCAACCTGAAGAAAACTTTGGCAGCAGGCACTCGCGGGACAGATTACGACACACCAAAAAGCGCACCTACTGGATGTAACAGAGGGAAAGAAACCATTGGAACAATTAATACTGGACATTTCATAGATTTCACAATATTACACAAAACCGAGCAAGGTGAACTCGCATTCGGGAGGACGACGGTTCAATCCCGCGTCCGGCCATCCTGATTTAGTTTTTCCGTGATTTCGCTAAATTGCTCCAGGCAAATGTCGGAATGGTTCCTTTCAAAGGGCACGGCCGACTTCCTTCCCCGTCCTTCCCTAATCCGATGAGACCGATGACCTCGCTGTCTGGTCTCCTTCCCCAAAACCGACCGACTGACCATTACACAAAAGCATGAAACATGTAAAAAACAATTTGAAATTGAGCTCTAACCCTTGAACTGTGCTATAGTTTATCACAAAGAGCAATGGTGCAGAGACACTAGAAATCCAACATCTAAAATTAGCACTGCCTGAAGGATCAACACTTACTGTAGGATTGCTTCAAAGGGCAAAGAACTGTGCATTTATGTAAAAAAAGGAACACAGTTTAAATTGAGACACTATCCTAGCTTAGTTAGTGAAGAAAAACCTTTAAAATATCAGCTATTAAAAGAGCCTGACATCAACAAGAAAATAATTATTTTCCCCATGTGTAATGGAAGTGTGGATAGTGCTATTAATAGATTAGCAGAAGTCCAAGATAAAGTCTCAGAAAAAATTAACATAATTTTATATGGAGACAAACATTAAAACAAGTAGCTGAAATTTATTTACACATTGTAACTCGAGCACAATGCAAATGTTGTCAAAGTGTATCAGAATGATCAAAGAAAAAAACTGAATATAGAGAGTTTCCACCGTGGCACTAATGAGCGCTTCTGTTCTAGAGTACTGTGAGACTGTTAAGACTCGTAAATGCTGAGCATACACCTTCTCTTATTGAAATCTTCTGAATTATTTCCATTAGGAACCAAAGAGCTGTCTGTCAAAGAAAAAAATGCACATATGCATCAGAAAATATCTGTGATATTTTAAAAGATAAAAGGAAAACCAAAGGAATCTGTTTTTAATTACAGTTGTTCTTTCCCCACATACAGTGCTCATACCTTATTTTCATTGTGCAAATATCTGACCAAAAAATAGAGAAAAATTTTTAAATAATTGATATTACATGAAATTTTTCAGCCTACCTTTTTGTAAGGTTAGTCCAGTGTTCCATGACATAATCAAAAGCTATAGCACGAGCCACAGGGTTTCTCGAAACAGCCCTCCAGATTGTTAACGCATCCTGAACGCTCATGATCTTGCCTTCTAGAGGGGCATTTAGCAACCTGCGTGCAAAAGGAAACAAATTACCTTTTCTATTCAAAATTGAAATAACAAAAGAATATTAACAACATTTTTGATGGATGAGAAGCATCTATCAACCAGTTGCCAATGCAGGAACACTTTGAGGAAGGCTTATTGACACAGAAAGCAAATATCCTTAGGGCCACAAAGAGAAAGAAATTATTATCACAACTGTTTAAAAGAATCATTGAGCTACTACAACAATTTTTTGATTAGAACTGATAAATGTCATACCACACATTTCTGGTTTAAGAAGTTTGCCACCTGTGTCTGAAAATTGTATATTACAGTCATTTCCACGACTTTTTTCACTGAAAAACCTATATCACATGCAAGAAAAGATAAAAATCGGTAAGAGAAAGAACAGAAGTACCAGCTGGCATTGAAACACCTTCACAGAATACCTCGATCACAAACTGCGTTGCATGCTGAACTGTGCCTAGCAAGCACTGCTCTGGCTCAGCAGGCCACCAGTCAACGCCTCTTGTCACTGAATGGTCCACTGCAATTTCTGGGATTAGGATGTGTGTGGGACACATCCGTCAAATTCCTTATTTGTATACTGACATTCTCTGGAACACACTGCCACACTTGCTTCACAAGACTTTAATGTGAGACACACATTTAGTCATGTCATGTTCCAGATGCAAATATGTAAGGAAAGTTCTGACAGAACATACGGTATCAGATGCATTGGGACTTTATGTAGAATCAGCAGCAACAAGTGGAAATACCTGATGAACCGGGACTCAAACCCAAGATCTCCTGTTTACAAGGCAGTTACATTAACCACTGCACCATGTAACCACACTGTTTTAGCAAATGTGCTGATATCTCGACACACTGCCCGACCAACACACACTCTCGCCTACATATCACAGCTGTGGATTCATATAATTGCTTCACCTCGATGGGCAATGAAAATTGGCAGGCGTGGAGGGTATAGTTGGGGTCTATGGGTAGTTGGTGCTAGGTGGGAATGTGGGAAGGTCAGAAAATGTGCTGGGATTGTCTGTGCATTTACAATGAACATTGTATCCAGGTGGTGCAGTGGTTAATTTAACTGCCTAGTAAGCAGGAGATGCTGCAAGTATGGCACACATTTTCACTCATCCCCATTCACTCCGCATAAAGTCACAATGCTGCTGATATTACTAGTCCTTCTCTTTCCTTTCATTTCTCCCCCCTCCACTTTATATAAGTGGTCTACTACTTGTGTGCACAGTCAAAGAAGACCACCACAGCTTGCCGATATTCCTGTCCACACAAACCCATTTGCACTTGGTGCAGTCCCCACAGAGTACATCCAGTTTTACAATTGCAGAGTGATTGTAGTAGACTTTGAAGAACATGTTCTTGTTATACTGTAGTTGTGTTCATCTTAACTCATCTATCGAAAAGAGAAAACACCCTTTTCTGTGCTAGAAGAGAGGGAAAAAGATTTCAGAAAATAAAGGTCTAAGAGATCTCTACTTCAAGAAATAGAATATTCCCAAATTCCATGAGGTGGAACACAGCACAACATGTAGTTATGGACTATATGTTCAGCAGCCTAGTTGGTATGACTGCTCAGTAATGTACCAAAGTGGAGAAGGGAGAGAGGTTCATGGGGGGGAAAAGGCTTATTTTGGTTTAATCTGAGGTTGCTAATTCAACAAGTTTACCAGGATATTTGCAAATGTTTTCAACAGTTTATCAGAACTCTAACATGCTTTATCGAATTGTTATTATGGCTGTCAACTTTAAAAAACAGAAAGCAAAAAATAACACAATAAATCCACTAATATGGTGAGGTGTTTTATGTAAGCAGGCAGTGCTATATGTGATGTAAGTCGAACAAAGCATCTTTTTATTTTTGTTGATAACCAACTTAAGCACAAGTTTAACATCAAAAATGGTAATTTTAGAATCTTGCCTCCTCTCATATAAATTTCTGTGGATGCCCATGCAGTCATGGGTTTCTGCCACATATTTCAGTTTCTCACAGATTGAAGTGTTCTTTGTAAAACCATATTGCAAGAGTAGTGTATTGTAAACAGGCATATGTCATTGCAGATGTTGGTTCTATTTTCTTCGACCAACACCAGTGTAGTGAAGTAAATATTGAGCAACTGACAGAAGATAAACAGCAGCTTTTTAATATAACTGAGGAGGCAACAAGTTTTTTTCCCAAACCAGCAGCTTTCCCTCTGATTTACCAGCTTACATGTAGCTGGGGCACACACATACATTAATAGGCAGTAAACTAATAGCTTATTGCTAATTCATTATAGATGCATGAGACAAAAGAAACACTGTGTCTGCTAAGTTTCTGAATTTGCCTAAAGCATTTGACACAATCACCCACACTACACTTATTGAAAAACTTGAAAGCTATGGTATTCGTGGACATGCAGCCAAGTGGATAAAATCATACATCAGAACAGAAAGCAGTATGTGGAAACAGAAACTGAATGCAGATCTGAAATAAGAAATATTAGGTAACACTGGAAAGAAATGCATTTATGTCAATAAATAACAACAGACAGTGGCTTATACAACATGACCTAATTTTAAATCTAAAAAAGACAAAGTTCATGGTGTTCACAAATAGAGAAAAGGAAGAAGATGTAGATATATTCATAGATGAAACAAGACTGGAAGAAGTTACCACTATTAAATTTTTGGGGATTACAGCTGACAATAAGCTCCAGTGGAGTCAACATATAGATAACGTTTGCTGTAAATTAAGCACTGCAATATTTGTTATGCACATTATGCCAACAAGTAGCTTCTATGGACAGTGTACCATACTCTATTTGAGCCATACCAACAATATGGAATTACTGTTGGGGGAAATCCCAGCAGCAAAAATACAAACAGAATATTTACATTGCAAGCAAAAGCTGTTATGACTATCTTGAACAAGAAACAAAGAGATTCATGTAGAACTGTTTTCCATAGTCTAAATATACTGACATTTCCATCTCTATACATTTACAAAACAATAACATCATTAATAAAAGGAAATGCATTACTAAAAAGAAACACAGACATTTATACATATGAGACAAGAAATAAAGGCCAGCTGGGTCGTATACAACACTAACTGAGAGTTACTGAAAAAGGTCCTTGATACTTGGGTGTCAAACTCTTAAAGTGCCTTACAAAGAGTTTGCAGGACAACGTGAGCAAACAGACATTCCAAAAACTTTTAAAGGATTATTTAATGGAAAAAGAATTTTATAGTGTAGTGTGTATCAATGAATTAAAAATGCTACTACTACAGTTATAGAGGTACTGTAATTAACTGAACATATTGTGATATGTAAATAACATGAGAACATGAATACTGAGAGAAAAGCGTAAATATGAGTATAATGTAGCATGAAAATAATTTCCAGGACCTACAAATTGGGTGAAAAATGTATGCAACATGATTATAAGTATTGCCACTTTCATGTATTAAATTGTAATAAATAGGATAAATACTATGAGAAAATAGGTTTAAGTTCACTTATACTATATTACAATTACACACTTTGCACAAAATGTAATCAAATTGGACCGAATAAAAATCAATCAATCAATGCAGTGTACAGGCTCTGTTTCTAAGTTTTGCTTCACTTTTGTTGATGTATACCAAGCCTTGTTTCACGTTACTGATGGTTCTATTTCTTGATGAGCTCAGTGTAACATAATGACTGAATTAGTGGACAGCTAACATAAGGGTGTCTCTAATTCTGTCATTTCCATGGGGCATTTCTTTGTATAACATCTATTAAAAACATTTTAGTATTTATTCTACTAGATCTTTTGAAATTTTACACAATCCTGTAAGCCAACCGTTATTCTTTCTGTAGTAAACAAACAACAATATTGCCAATATGCATTTACTGAATAGCTCTTATCAAGCTGTGCATCATAGTACTATACATTAGTGTCTTTTCATTTGCATGATGGTAATTACCAAATGTATCTACAGCAACTGTATTGATAAGAGCCCTATACTTAATACATTTTTCCCACAGCTTACACTGGTCTTCTTTAGCAAGATTAAGCAAATTACTAATCAGTGTCACTGCTAGTACACTTTTGTGTGTGTGTGAGTGGAGGGGGGCGGGGGGGGGGGGGGGCACGTGCGTGGATGCATGGATGTGTGTATGTGTACACTTCTTATTAGATGATGAGCTTCTACATCTACATCTACATCTACATTTATACTCCGCAAGCCACCCAACGGTGTGTGGCGGAGGGCACTTTACGTGCCACTGTCATTTCCTCCCTTTTCTGTTCCAGTCGCGTATGGTTCGCGGGAAGAACGACTGTCTGAAAGCCTCCGTGCGCGCTTGAATCTCACTAATTTTACATTCGTGATCTCCTCGGGAGGTATAAGTAGGGGGAAGCAATATATTCGATACCTCATCCAGAAACGCACCCTCTCGAAACCTGGCGAGCAAGCTACACCGCGATGCAGAGCACCTCTCTTGCAGAGTCTGCCACTTGAGTTTGCTAAACATCTCCGTAACGCTATCACGCTTACCAAATAACCCTGTGACGAAACGCGCCGCTCTTCTTTGGATCTTCTCTATCTCCTCCGTCAACCCGATCTGGTACGGATCCCACACTGACGAGCAATACTCAAGTATAGGTCGAACGAGTGTTTTGTAAGCCACCTCCTTTGTTGATGGACTACATTTTCTAAGGACTCTCCCAATGAATCTCAACCTGGTACCCGCCTTACCAACAATTAATTTTATATGTTCATTCCACTTCAAATCGTTCCGCACGCATACTCCCAGATATTTTACAGAAGTAACTGCTACCAGTGTTTGTTCCCCTATCATATAATCATACAATAAAGGATCCTTCTTTCTATTTATTTGCAATACATTACATTTGTCTATGTTAAGGGTCAGTTGCCACTCCCTGCACCAAGTGCCTATCCGCTGCAGATCTTCCTGCATTTCGCTGCAATTTTCTAATGCTGCAACTTCTCTGTATACTACAGCATCATCCGCGAAAAGCCGCATGGAACTTCGGACACTATCTACTAGGTCATTTATATATATTGTGAAAAGCAATGGTCCCATAACACTGCCCTGTGGCACGCCAGAGGTTACTTTAACGTCTGTAGACGTCTCTCCATTGATAACAACATGCTGTGTTCTGTTTGCTAAAAACTCTTCAATCCAGCCACACAGCTGGTCTGATATTCCGTAAGCTCTTACTTTGTTTATCAGGCGACAGTGCGGAACTGTATCGAACGCCTCCCGGAAGTCAAGAAAAATAGCATTTACCTGGGAGCCTGTATCTAATATTTTCTGGGTCTCATGAACAAATAAAGCGAGTTGGGTCTCACACGATCGCTGTTTCCGGAATCCATGTTGATTCCTGCAGAGTAGATTCTGGGTTTCCAAAAACGACATGATACTCGAGCAAAAAACATGTTCTAAAATTCTACAACAGATCGACGTCAGAGATATAGGTCTATAGTTTTGTGCATCTGCTCGACGACCCTTCTTGAAGACTCGGACTACCTGTGCTCTTTTCCAATCATTTGGAACCTTCCGTTCCTCTAGAGACTTGCGGTACACGGTTGTTAGAAGGGGGGCAAGTTCTTTCGCGTACTCTGTGTAGAATCGTATTAGTATCCCGTCAGGTCCAGTGGACTTTCCTCTGTTGAGTGATTCCACTTGCTTTTCTATTCCTTGGACACTTATTTCGATGTCAGCCATTTTTTCGTTTGTGCGAGGGTTTAGAGGAGGAACTGCAGTGCGGTCTTCCTCTGTGAAACAGCTTTGGAAAAAGGTGTTTAGTATTTCAGCTTTACGCGTGTCATCCTCTGTTTCAATGCCATTATCATCCCGGAGTGTCTGGATATGCTGTTTCGAGCCACTTACTGATTTAACGTAAGACCAGAACTTCCTAGGATTTTCTGTCAAGTCGGTACATAGAATTTTACTTTCGAATTCACTGAACGCTTCACGCATAGCCTTCCTTACGCTAACTTTGACATCGTTTAGCTTCTGTTTGTCTGAGAGGTTTTGGCTGCACTTAAACTTGGAGTGAAGCTCTCTTTGCTTTCGCAGTAGTTTCCTAACTTTGTTGTTGTACCACGGTGGGTTTTTCCCGTCCCTCACAGTTTTACTCGGCACGTACCTGTCTAAAACGCATTTCACAATTGCCTTGAACTTTTTCCATAAACACTGAACATTGTCAGTGTCGGAACAGAAATTTTCGTTTTGATCTGTTAGGTGGTCTGAAATCTGCCTTCTATTACTCTTGCTAAACAGATAAACCTTCCGCCTTTTTTTATATTCCTATTAACTTCCATATTCATGGATGCTGCAATGGCCTTATGATCACTGATTCCCTGTTCTGCACTTATAGAGTCGAAAAGTTCAGGTATGTTTGTTATCAGTAGGTCCAAGATGTTATCTCCACGAGTCGGTTCTCTGTTTAATTGCTCGAGGTAATTTTCGGATAGTGCACTCAGTATAATGTCACTCGATGCTCTGTCCCTACCACCCGTCCTAAACATCTGAGTGTCCCAGTCTATATCTGGTAAATTGAAATCTCCACCTAAGACTATAACATGCTGAGAAAATTTATGTGAAATGTATTCCAAATTTTCTCTCAGTTGTTCTGCCACTAATGCTGCTGAGTCGGGAGGTTGGTAAAAGGAGCCAATTATTAACCTAGCATGGTTGTTGAGTGTAACCTCCACCCATAATAATTCACAGGAACTATCCACTTCTACTTCACTACAGGATAAACTACTACTAACAGCGACGAACACTCCACCACCGGTTGCATGCAATCTATCCTTTCTAAACACCGTCTTTACCTTTGTAAAAATTTCGGCAGAATTTATCCCTGGCTTCAGCCAGCTTTCTGTACCTATAACGATTTCAGCTTCGGTGCTTTCTATCAGCGCTTGAAGTTCCGGTACCCTTCATGGCATCCGGAAGGACCCTTTCCACATCTGGAATGACTTCCCCCGGTATGCACACGGAGTGCACATTGGTTTTCTTCCCCTCTCTTGCTGCCATATCCCTAAGGGGCCCCATTACGCGCCTGACGTTGGAGCTCGCAACTACCAGTAAGCCCACCCTCTGCGACCGCCCGGATCTTGCAGACTGAGGGGCAACCTCTGGAACAGGACAAGCAGCCATGTGAGGCCGAAGATCAGTATCAGCCTGAGACAGAGCCTGAAACCGGTTCGTCAGACAAACTGGAGAGGCCTTCCGTTCAGCCCTCCGGATGTCTTTCGCCCCCTGCCACACCTTGAGACGATCTCCCACTCTACCACAGGTGAGGGATCAGCCTCAATGCGGGCAGTATCCCGGGCAGCCACAGTCGTAGTCCGATCGGGGGATGCGTGGGACGAGCTGGCCGTCCCCGAAAAACCCCCATCCGGACCCCACAGTGATGCCCATTGGCAACAGCCTCAAGCTGTGTGACCGAAGCCAACACTGCCTGAAGCTGGGAGCGAAGGGATGCCAACTCAGACCGCATCCGAACACAGCAGTTGCAGTCCCTATCCATGCTAAAAACTGTTGTGCAAAGAACGTCTGAACTAATCTACAGAGAGCGCAAAAAACGACACAAAATTTAAACGGTTATTAAAATACAAGATTGTCTAGTAAATGCAGTAATGCTGCTACTTGCGCACTGCTGACACACTGCTCGGCGGCGGAAGGAGACTACGCGATTTTACACTATTCAGGTACTAAAACGCGATGCTACAACTCTCAAATACTATAATACGTCCGAAATTTATGAATTAAACAATGCAAGTACCAAAAATACGCAAAGACATTAAGAATTAAACTATGTAACAAATGAGTGAGCTAGGAGTATACGACTTGCTGCTGCAGCTGCTTATCCAACGGCGGCAGGGAGCACTGGCTGAAAAGCAAGATAAAGCTTGTGAGTACTGTTATCTGTTGTGTGTGTGTGTGTGTGTGTGTGTGTGTGTGTGTGTGTGTGTGTGTGCGCGCGCACCACAAATTAGTCCGCTATAGATGAGTGGTTGCCAATCTCTTAATTTATGCATTGTTACAGCCAGAAATTTCCATTATTGTTACAGTGTTGCAGTCTTCAGTCCAGAGACTGGTTTGATACAGCTGTTCATGACACTCTATCCTCTTCATCTCTGAATAACTTCTACAGCCCATATACTTCTGAATCTGCTTACTGTCTTCATCTCTTATCTCCCTCTACAATGTTCTGCCCCAAACACTTCCCTCCACTAGCAAACTGGTAACCCCTTGATGTCTCAGAATGTGTCCTATCAACTGATTCCATCTTTCCGTCTTTTAGTCAACTTGTGCCACAAATTTCTTTTCTCCAAATTTCTGTTCAGCACCTCCTCATTAGTTTTGTGATCTACCCATCAGATCTTCAACATTCTTCTGTAGCACCACATTTCAAAAGCTTCTATTCTTTTCTTACCAAAACTGTTTATCGTGCACGTGTCAGTTCCATACATGGCTACATTCTACACAAATACCTTCAGAAAAGAATTCCTAACACTTATGTCTATATTCGATGTTAACAAATTTCTCTTCCGGAGGAGTGCTTCACTTTCTATTGCAGTCTACGTTTTATATCCTCTCTACTTCCGCCATCACCAGTTACGTGGATGCTCAAATATCTAAACTCATCTACTACTTTAAGTATCTTATTTCCCAATCTCCTTCCCTCAGCATCACCTGATTTTATTCAACTACATTCCAATATCCTTATTTCACTTTTGTTGATGCTTATCTTACAGCCTCATTTAAAACTAAACTCCTCCCAGACAGGCCATGAAGGCCCAACGGTACCAACCGGCAGCCGTGTCATCCTAAGCCTGTACCTGTCACTGGATGCAGATATGGAGGGGCCTGTGGTCAGCACACCGCTCTCCCAGCCGTATGTCAGCTTCCGAGACCAGAGCCACTACTTCTCAATCAAGTAGCTCCTCAGTTTGCCTCACAAGGGCTGAGTGCATCCAGCTTGCCAACAGCGCTCAGCAGACCGGATGGTCACCCATCCCAGTGCTAGCCAGTCTGACAGCGCTTAACTTCGGTGATCTGACGGGAACCTGTGTTACCATTGCGGCAAGGCCGTTGGCAACCTCATTTCAAGACACAGTTCGTTTCATCACCTGCTTTCCCAGGTCCATTGCTGTCTGTGACAGAATTACAACATCACTCTTTCTCAAACCTCAGAGCTTGTATTTTTTCTCGTGAACTTGTGTTTCTTTTCCAAATTTCTCCCCTGTTTCCTTTATTACTTGTTCAATGTTCAAATAGAATAACATGTGGCATAAGTTAAAACCCTGTCTCACTCCCCCCTAAACCACAGTCTCATTTTCATGCCCTTCAACTCTTATCGCTACCATCCAGTTTCTGTACAAGTTGTAAATAGCCTTTTGCTCCGTGTAATTTATCCCTACTACCGTCAGAATTTCAAAGAGCGTATACATGTCAACATTGTCAAAAGCTTCCTCTAAATCCACATTTACTATAAACGTATGTTTACCTTTGCTTAACATATCTTCAAGATAAGTTGTAGCATCAGGCTCAAACATCAAGCTTTCCTTCCATACTGTGTTGCTGCAAAAATGAGATCTGGAGAAATGCATGCAAAATACTGTATGTTATCCTTATCCAAATAAAACCTGTTTTATCCATACATACCATGAATCAAGATTCTTGACACTGTCAGTCGGGAGATACAGGATCTGTTTCAAATTTTTAATTATGTTAGGGGTTGCAAACCCATGAAGTTGAGAGCACACATGAAATCTTTATTTAGACTCATTACCAGTTTGAAGTTCAAGATGGTTTTGGCAGCAGGGAAATACTGGAGCTGCTTCTAAGTGTTACAATTAGTGAACCATTTTGTTTCAGGCTCGCAGTGACCAAAACCAGCAGAATCAAGGTATCAGCAGACAATATTTGCAGTCACAGTAGATAAAGTTTTGTGACCACTTCTGTAGCTGATACAAATGGATTCATGATGTTGGCATTTCAAATGATTGAGAGTCTTGCTGTTCCTGCAGTAAATTGGTACACAGCAATATCATAAGAGGGCATCTCAATCCAGACAATCTGCTGGTCAGATGCCTATAATTTCCATGCAAACACTGCATAAATGACACCCATATACTGAACTAATTTATGCTGACACTAGCGATCCTACAAACGACAAGTTATTTACCTGACAGAGAGTGTGAACTACTTTCCTCTTACCAAAAGTAGAGCGCAGTAGGAAATCTTCTGCTGATCACAGATAAACGAAGATGCATCGCACACCACAGCCAGTTACTGTTGCAGTTCCACAGTCCCAGTTGCGGTTCATCAGCTGCAAACAATTCCAATCTACAATTATCTCTATCGAAGCTATCAAAAACTGCTGCCATAATACCGAACCACTATTTATAAGTGATTGGAGACAATTAAATGCTGAGCATCTAGTGAACTTCAGATTCAAGTACTAAACTTTATTACTGTCACAGACAGCAGTCCAAACAGAGCTCTAGCTAGAGATGACACAGTTCTTTTCAAAATGTTAGCATAGTTAGCATTAGGACTCCAGTGCCACACGCGTTGTAGCACTCAAAATAGAGTATTTCATTTTGTATCAAAGATGTTAATAAATGTTTACTGCATGTTTCATATTTTGTTGCCCATCCTATCCGTATTGTAGTAGAATTCCCTATGAGCACATACATTGCAAGCCAGCTATCTTGTACTGCAATGAATAACCAGTGGCAGGCGGTTCGCTTCCTGCTATTTATGCTGCTATGTGCTAGGCTTGCTTCATTGAGTACAACAGGTTGCTATTAGTTATTTTATACTGCTGTGCATTTTGATACACAAAAATGCTTCTTTTGCTCAATAGTTTCACAGTTACCTCTGAGATCTTAGTTGTTTCAGCAATATGATTGACTGGGCGGGCACATTCCCAAATACTGAAAATGTATCTTCTCTCTTCTGAGGTATGCATATGTTATTTCAAGAAGAACTCTTCCCTGGTTTTAATTTCCTCATTTTATACAGCTTTTGACGAAGCTCTCACATGGTACTGGAGGAATCCTCTCAAGTACAGTGCCAATATAACTGAGCAAGCAATAGCTTTTGTCACAGTAGTAATTATCTCTCTAATTTGCAGTTACATTTATCTGTCTAAACCACAAATAGGATTAAGCAGTATGATGGCAGATTGTTATTAATACACCATACAGCATAAGTTTTTATGATTTTCTTGTATTTTGGTATTGCATACCTTGCCTCATTCCACATCTCTAAACGTTCTAACACTTAATAGTACCTAAGGAACATAATGAGTGAATAAATGACTGAAGTAGTGATCATGTGGAACTCGCATCTACTGACAAACCTGGCCAGTTTGGAGATGATTGTACATCATATTCAGGGTACAGCTCAGGTCTGCAGGATTCATACCAAGTATGACTAGCAGAATACAAGAAGTACATATGAAGCTTGCTTTCATCAAAGGGCAGTATAACAGAAATACTAATAATATCTCAGTTGCCAGACAAACAGAAAAAAATGATGTTGGCTTAGGAAATTGTAACAAGCAATTTTCGGGGCAGAATCTTTGAAAATATTCACTCACCTACGTATTACTCATGTACAGAGGGCAAAGGTAAATTGAGACTAATAAGAGCAAGCATAAAAACATATTAAAAGTCTTTTTTCCACATTAGATAGATGCATGGAATGTCCTCCCAATAGAGGACATGAGAATAGGTACCCCGGTGATGAGAAGCAACTGAAAGAAGTGGAAGAAAAAGAAAGTTGCCAGTCTAGATGTAATACCAGTTTTGTTACACAGACCGTACTCTTCAGCGTAGCTTGCATTTATCGTGAACCTCTCACCAAGCGTAAAGACCCGAGTGACTGAACATAGCTAATTTCCTTGAGGCAGAAAAGCCTTGGTCCACAAATCAGCACAGATTTAGAAAGCATCACTTATGTGAAACTCAGCTTTCCCTTTTATTGTATGATATCCTGTGAACCATGGATGAAGGGCAAAATGCAAATTCTCAACCCACACATTTCCACAATGCTTTTGGCACAGTACCACACTCCAGACTTTTAATGAAGGTCCAAGCATACGGAATAGTTTCTCAGATATGTGAGTGTCTTTAAGCCTTTTTAAATAACAGAACACAGTAGAGGCAAGGGTATCATCAAGAGTGCCCCCGGGAATTGTGATAGTCCCCTCTTGTTCTCCATATACTGTACATAAATGACCTGACAGATAATGTGAGCATAACTCCGCAACTGTTTGCTGAAGACACTGTAGTGTTTGAGAAAGAGTCATCTTGGAGTAACTGCAAAAGAAACAGGATGACTTGGATAGAATTTCTATTTCATATGATGGATGGCAGTTTGCTCTAAATGAGGGTCTGCAGTCTTGTGAAATACTTTTGAACTCGTTTTCCGAAAACTGTCTTGAGTAGTTAGTTTGGCAGCCCACACGCAATGGAAGTATCTTGGACCTTGCAGCTACAAATACGCTGGACCTTATCTATGGTGTCACTACAGAGACGGAGATTAGTGGACATGATATCATCACAGCGACTATGGTTACGAAAGTTAATAAATCAGTCAAGAGGGCTAGGAGAGTGTTTCTGCTAGGAAGAGTGGATAAGCAGTTGTTAGCATCTCACTTAGACAATGAACACCAAACATTTAGTTCCAGGAGGGTGGCAACAGAGGAATTTATAGACAAAGTGGAAATAGATTTTAAATCGTGCTCTGGACTAGTATGTGCCTAGTAAGTGGATTACGGACACAAAAGACCCGGCGTGGTTTAATAACGATATCTGGAAAGTGCTGAGGAAGCATAGGCTGTTGCACTCTCTGTTCAAAAGAGGATGCGCAAATAACGACAGGCAAAGATTAGCACAGATTCGTTGTGTCTATGAAAAGATCCATGTGGGAAGTATACAACAGCTACCACCGTCATACCTTCGTGGAGAACCCGAAACAATTCTGTTCCCATGTAAAATCTCTAAGTGGGTCTAAGGCTTCCATTCAGTCACTCGTTGAAACAGTCTGGTCTGGTAGCCGAAGACAGCAAGAGGAAGACCGAAGTTTCAGATTCCATGTTTAAGAAATCCTTCACGCGGGAGAATCGTACAAACGTACCGTCGTTTGACCATCGCACAGAGTCCGATATGGATGACATAGTAATAAACTTCCTTGGCGTAAAAAAGGTCAACGATTTCTGTCGGACGAGGACATACTGCTGGCAATTACAGTCTTTTTTTCGCACAGCAGGACAGATCATTTACCAAGCGCGTGTCTCAATGCTCACGGTGGTTTTACCTGATTGCCACACCGGTTATGGACTGTACAGCATTCGAAAAGAAACATTTCGATCGCCCTTTGTAATTCTTGAACAGAGGGAAGGTGGCTAATAATGGTCCCCTTTTTTAAGGGATGGGGGTCGGGATCAAACTGACTAATGAACTGTGCCAGCAAACATTTTGTATCCTTTCTCGTTTGACGTTGACGTGAAGGCGACAGCGTCGGCGGCCAGTGCTATGCGCAGCGTACGGATCCCATCGGCTCTAGTTTGGACTTCGGACATGGGTCGTGGCCGACACGTCAGCTAACGCTTCCTCTCCTAAAACGAGAAAAAATGCATGAATTACAGTTACTATGATCAGTCACACGATATTAATAAGAGTAACATTTCTTGGAAAGAAATACACTCCTGGAAATTGAAATAAGAACACCGTGAATTCATTGTCCCAGGAAGGGGAAACTTTATTGACACATTCCTGGGGTCAGATACATCACATGATCACACTGACAGAACCACAGGCACATAGACACAGGCAACAGAGCATGCACAATGTCGGCACTAGTACAGTGTATATCCACCTTTCGCAGCAATGCAGGCTGCTATTCTCCCATGGAGACGATCGTAGAGATGCTGGATGTAGTCCTGTGGAACGGCTTGCCATGCCATTTCCACCTGGCGCCTCAGTTGGACCAGCGTTCGTGCTGGACGTGCAGACCGCGTGAGACGACGCTTCATCCAGTCCCAAACATGCTCAATGGGGGACAGATCCGGAGATCTTGCTGGCCAGGGTAGTTGACTTACACCTTCTAGAGCACGTTGGGTGGCACGGGATACATGCGGACGTGCATTGTCCTGTTGGAACAGCAAGTTCCCTTGGCGGTCTAGGAATGGTAGAACGATGGGTTCGATGACGGTTTGGATGTACCGTGCACTATTCAGTGTCCCCTCGACGATCACCAGTGGTGTACGGCCAGTGTAGGAGATCGCTCCCCACACCATGATGCCGGGTGTTGGCCCTGTGTGCCTCGGTCGTATGCAGTCCTGATTGTGGCGCTCACCTGCACGGCGCCAAACACGCATACGACCATCATTGGCACCAAGGCAGAAGCGACTCTCATCGCTGAAGACGACACGTCTCCATTCGTCCATCCATTCACGCCTGTCGCGACACCGCTGGAGGCGGGCTGCACGATGTTGGGGCGTGAGCGGAAGACGGCCTAACGGTGTGCGGGACCGTAGCCCAGCTTCATGGAGACGGTTGCGAATGGTCCTCGCCGATACCCCAGGAGCAACAGTGTCCCTAATTTGCTGGGAAGTGGCGGTGCGGTCCCCTACGGCACTGCGTAGGATCCTACGGTCTTGGCGTGCATCCGTGCGTCGCTGCGGTCCGGTCCCAGGTCGACGGGCACGTGCACCTTCCGCCGACCACTGGCGACAACATCGAGGTACTGTGGAGACCTCACGCCCCACGTGTTGAGTAATTCGGCGGTACGTCCACCCGGCCTCCCGCATGCCCACTATACGCCCTCGCTCAAAGTCCGTCAACTGCACATACGGTTCACGTCCACGCTGTCGCGGCATGCTACCAGTGTTAAAGACTGCGATGGAGCTCCGTATGCCACGGCAAACTGGCTGACACTGACGGCGGCGGTGCACAAATGCTGCGCAGCTAGCGCCATTCGACGGCCAACACCGCGGTTCCTGGTGTGTCCGCTGTGCCGTGCGTGTGATCATTGCTTGTACAGCCCTCTCGCAGTGTCCGGAGCAAGTATGGTGGGTCTGACACACCGGTGTCAATGTGTTCTTTTTTCCATTTCCAGGAGTGTAGAATCTCGTATTTTAAAAAGAGCTCTGCAACTGTAGTGGATACCGAGATAAACAGTACAAACTAAAAAGAAAATTTCTAATCGCGTGAGCAGTATGTGGCTCAAATGGCGTTCTGTAACTGATGTACTCTGGAGCCGGAACATTCTAAGTGAGCTACTGTCGATAGTATAGCGACCCATATCCGTCCAGTTCCACAATATAATGCTGAATGCTGGCGCACAACCATAGAGCTGTACCAACGACTTGTTCTCATGGACAATGGCGAAACTAACGTTTTGGGGAGCCTTGCATATAAATTTTGGTGGCCTTGCATACTAATAAGCTTTCAGTGAAGAAATACGAAAATACTAGACATTCACATACCACAATTCAGGTTAAAGGTGAATAAACTCATCTATTGATGTACTCCTTATTTTGTCCATCACATCATGGGTTTTCCTCCATCTCCAGGTAGCCAGCACGCTGCACAACATATTGTATTGAAAGCAGGGGAGTACCATTGTCAAAATCGTTTAATTTCCTGGCCTGTTTTGGTATAATTACAGTAGCAGTCGCGTCTAAACGACCTTATTGTCTTACTATCTCTAGACAAAGGACCCTGAGGATTGCTTTAACTGCTATTTGTAATATCAGTGCTGAAAATGCATTTTGCTGACTATCTTGAAGTTGAGAACAACATTTTGGTGGTGAATTTACCTCTGTTGCTGATGGTCCGTTTCCAAATTGTGCACCAACAGAATATAGACGTGATTCACTTCCACATCTGGTATCGCCTCCTCTACGAAAGTGCAGACTGGAAGGAACTTCCCCCGCTTTATTTTGCAGCTTTGGTCAACATTGCCACAATGTGGGTGACTGCAATACAGCCTATTAACACCCGCCATCACGAAAGTATAACAAATAACAAAAAATAACGAAGACCGAATAAGAAACACGTCTAATACCAACCGACACCAACCACGAAAACCGCGAACTAACGAAGCCACGACGAAACGAAAGTATGGTGGTGAGAGCATGGCTGTGTACAGTGTGTAAACTTTTAGACGGCAGACCTCTCCCTAGTCCTGAATCGTTAGAAGTCGGTAATCGTCAAGAGGTTTCGATAGGCACGCAGTTTCGACTGCTGCCAACATTACGTAGCTGATTGTGTTGTACAAGGTAGCCATTGTCGTCTGCTTCGTTATTGTTTTGCGCTGTACTGTTCTGCGTGTTTTTATTGTGAAGTTGTGCTAAACATTATCAAAATGAGTGAAGAGGCAGTTGCTGGCCCATCTGGGGAGTTTTTTAGGAATACGCCCGTGGTTTTATATACTTTTTTTTTAACACGTTTGCGAAACGTGTTGCGAATAGTGTTAGTAGTGAAGAAATAACAGAACAAAACGTCATGCCTGACGCGGCACTTTTTCACGCATCTCGATGTTTACCACGTCATACCTCCTGAATTATATGTCGTAAAGAGACATAAATTTGCCGGTGCATTTACTGATATATGTGGATACTGTATGCGAAATTTGTTGCGATTAGAGTTAATAGTAATGAAATAATACATTAAAACGTCATGCCTACTGCGGCAGATTTACGATAGGTACTGATAAAATGTAGTAAGCGACAACCCTTTTTCCTTTCATTATTTTGTGGGGGGTGTCAGCGAGAAAAATTTTCGTAAAGGTTTGAAATTGTATGTAACGTTTGTTGCTAGTCGCTAAGTGCTCTCACTCTCAAATAGTGGATGAATAAATCTGGGTATTTTCCCGCGGTGGCATCTCATTGTTTATGACGTCATATCTCCTCAAGAATGTGTCTTATTTCTTTTTTTTCGGCTAGGAACCTTCGTGGGCGTACGGACAACAAATCACAAAAATTTCATCGCAATCGGATGAATGGTTTGGGAACGCACAGAGGGCAGACATAAATACATTCATTTATATATATAGAGATTGATAGTTACTTTATACTATATGACATGTTTAAGTATATTTAAATTTTATAATCAATAGTTTAACATTGCGGGGAATGAAATAAAATCAAAAAGAAATTGCAAACAGTGGGAATCGAACCTGGGTCCTCTACTTGACAAACCTTTACCTAATTAATTGCGCTACGCATGCTACGGTGGTATATTTGTTGAACATTGTGCATTACCCGTTCTGGGGGTTCGGAGAACAACTCACCAAAGTTTCATTGCAATCGGATGAATGGTTTGTGAGCACATAGTAGACAAACATACATACATTCATTTATATATATATATATATATATTTTAATGTACATGACGATTTCAGTTTCGTTTACGAACAACATTTAAAGCGAGTTTTACTTCCAAGCCTTTCGTCTGCTTTCGTGTAAGCATGACGCGCAGTTTGTAGTGCCAGCACTGCAACTGGTAGGCGTGTCTTGCCCCCCCCCCTCACGGCTTCTCACCTCTTGCAAGCCAATGCTTGCTTCCTCCTCTCCCCGGACTCCCCTCACAACTCCGCCGTCTAACAGTTAACACACTGTACCGGGAGGGGTTGCCGGGGTCTCCACCAAAAGTCGAGAATATTTTGTATTGCAGAACAATATCTACTTCTGTCCTTGTCTTTGAATGCTTCACTCTTGCTCTAACCTGTGTTTCCTACTCCTCTCACCGAAAGCGCTGCAGTCACGTGTCTGAGAGAAAAGAATATCGTTTCAGTTTTGTTCGCATGTTACAGTGCATAACATGTAGCCACATGTGTTGTCATTTGCTCTACAGAAATGTTCCAGTGAACAAACGGAAAAACTACGTAATTTATAAATGCGATTCGTGTATACCAGAGCTATGCGACATCGAAATTAGTGTAAACTAAGCAAACATCGCAATCTGAGAAAAAAGAAAACTGTAGGTAAGCTGTCGCAATGAGCTCGGAAGCACGCTTGATCAACCATACAAAAAATTCCAGTGTTCGAACCAGTGCCAAACGGGTAGCAAAAATGTTGCTAGGAATAGTGGAAACGCACGTGTACTTTCATCCACCTGAAGCGGAAATTAGTATAAACAGTGATTTATGCTGGTGAACAAAAATATAAACTTGTATTTTTATTTCATACTTCCCTTTAGTGAAATATTTCAGTTCTATTAAAGCATATCACAATTCTCGTACCATAAGGCCAGTTGATCAATAGTGAAATTTAACCAGCTACATTAAACTTCAGTAAGAGTTGTCAATATCTAAAAACTGAAGGATGATCGCATTTCGGTTACTTGCAAGAGAACGCATGCACGAAGTCCGATTTCTAATGTTCTTCCTAATTTGATTCCTTGTGTGGTGTATAATTAGTAGAGCTATACTCAACTTCCACTAGTACGTGTACTTCCATTTTGTGGCAATAGTGTGGCCCCTTTGTAAAAACTTCTCTCAAGGAAATGTGTTGCCGCAGACATTGCTGGGTTAGTGACCGGTAACGTCGTAGTATACGAGGCTGCAATTCGTGTGGCCCGTTATGTTGTCGGACAACGTAGTCTGGACATACTGACGGCACTACGCAATTTTTATGTCTTATATGATCATACCTCGGTCGCATGATGCTACGTCACTGGTCAAGACCTAGAACATAACAGGACACTTTTAGTGAGTAATGTATGCTGCGAAATAGAGAAGATATGAACCCTTTGTAACATGGTTCAAGTGAATATTATATACGCCACCGTATGTGAGCCGGAGGACTCTGTTTTAGTGCATTATTAAATATTTTCTTATTTTGTAGGCTGCCATTTCTGTTCTCTTAGACGTTAGTATCTGAACTATTTTCTTTTATGTCACTATCATATCCTTCACTCCCCTATAGAAAGATGTAAGATCTCCCTTATTTATTATCTGTGTTACTTGCTCCCCTCTTATATTCTTATAACGTTTATGATATTAGCCCTTTTGCCACCACGCCGGTTTGAGAGTTATAGTTCCCTATCTCATCTACTGCCAAAAATTTGGTTGTAATGAGTGACAGATTTCTGTGCAGGTATTACAGTGCCAAGTTTGCTCTGGCTGTTTGTATGTTTTTTAAAATTTTACTGCCACTTGTGTTTTCATGATATCATGCTTGAAACTAATAGTGCATGCTGTCCATTTTTAAATGCTCGTAATTAGTGCATTTCGATTGGCAGAGCCCCTGTTCCACAAATGAGTTTCTACGTTCCACTATTTTCATACTTATTTTCGCTCTTTATGTCGATCCAACCATAGAAGCGCTACATGCCATACTGACTCGCCAAATTAGTACCAGAACAAACCAAGGCATGAATTGTATTTTTCAATCTAACGCAGAGTTTCAGTATTATTACTTCAATACATCTACGAACAACCGTGGTGACGAATCCCAACCAACTTCCTGACAGTAGACTACATTTTGGCCCTGCACAGGTTACCTAATGAACCACACCAAGCTTTGGCTGCTAAACAAAATTCTGGTGGAAAATAAGCTTTAAACTCAGGTATCAGGAAACTGGAAAGTAAGATGTATGCTACTGATTACACAGTTAGAAGTGCTGGATAATTTTGAAAATATTATAGTACAGATCGCTACAAAAATGTTACATTAGTTATTTAACCACACGAAATGTCTGACCCTTCCTAAATTTCTATATAAGTAAGACACATATTGATCTCAATAATGTTCAAGTAGTTTTAATAGCACACAAAGTTAAATACTAAAAAACTGATTTCTAGCAAGAATGAACTTTCTCAGACTCATGGAAGATGTGATTGTCCGTCCAAAGCACGATCAAAGTTCTGTATACTGCCAATAAACAACGAGTTGTTGATATGTAGCACTGAATCAGGAATCAAGAGCACCACTCCAGTAGTTTTATGTTAAAACTACAATCAACCAGCTCCACAGCTAACGTAAGCACTGTATATTCTCAGCCAGCACTCCACTGTAGATATGGCTTGCACACTTGCACAGATTCCTGCAAAAGGAGGAGAAATTCAAAATTCTTCTTTTGATAAAATCAAAATAGCATAAGTGTCACAAGTAAAGAAATAAACTTAGTTTCGTTTATCATAATCGACTTTTTGGAAAGTCTCTAACTGTGTCATTCAAAATTTAAATTGTGAAATAAACACTTTACTTACTCGCAGAATACATCCTTGTGACCCAGAAACAGGCGGAGAGCTGCAGCGATATTCTCAAGTATAAATAGTGCTTGTTGTGTAGTAATTAGGCAGAGCACAGTCAGTGTAATGCGCCGTAGAATACGCAAGCAGACAGCATCAAGTTCCTGAAATAAGAGTGGTTCTGTAACAAAATTCTGTCCAAACTAAAATATTACTTGTTACACAAGTAAGGAGACGAGCTATGTATATGGAAGCGTACCAGTAGATTTCGCTGCAGTCACCCTTGCGCCCCGTAAACGGGAACAGAATTGCAGACACGTTCTTCACAAATCAAGAAACTGCTTGTTATATAAGTGGGATAATGCGAGCAATCAACCTCAGACACCTGAAACAGAAGGGGTTCTGTAACAATATTCCGTCCAAATTAACATAAGTACATGTAACACCAGTAATGAGATAAGAACTGTACATTGTAAGCGTACCATTCACTGTGGGCATCCTAAGGCACTTTAGTTATGTAGAGCACTGCACCAGTGTTCAGTACAAAACAAGATATTACTTGTTGCACAAGTAATTAGGTAAACACTGTATTCTGTGGCACTTCCATTCATGAGAGCAAACACACTCGTAAAGCAGGAACAGCTATGCAGTCATTTTCTGTCGAAATGAAGATATTACTTGCTATGCAAATAATGACGAACACACTGTATATCACGAGAACACCATGCACTGCAAGTTGAGCGACCAAACAACTCACAATTCTGAAGCTGGAGGAGTACAGCAGTCATTTTCTGTCCAAATGTAGATACAACGTGTTAAGTAATGAGATAAACATTGCATATTGTAAGCATCTCATTCAGTGTAGGTTTGGTTGCACTCATCCTTTGGCTCGAGAAACGGGAGTAAACAGCAGCGATATTCTTCCCAAATAACGACATTACTTGTTACACAAGTAATGTGGTATACCACAATCAGTGAAATACATTATGGATTATGCGAGCATAGAGCCTCAGACACTTGTAAATTTTGCGGGCAGACAACTCAGACTCCAGAAGCTGGAGGAGTACTGCAGCCATGTTCTGTCCAAACGACTTTCTTACTTGCTAAACAATCACTGAGATTAGTACTGTATTCTGTAAGACGGCAGAGCATTGTAGATTTGGGTGGCGAGTTTCTCAGACTCCTATAACAGGAGTAGTACTGCAGCCATATTCTGTCCAAATGACTTTCTTACTTGCTAAACAAGTATTGACATTAGCACTGTATTCTGTAAGACGGCAGAGCATTGTAGATTTGGGTGGCGAGTTTCTCAGACTCCTATAACAGGAGGAGTACTGCAGCCATATTCTGTCCAAATGACTTTCTTACTTGATAAACAAGTATTGACATTAGCACTGTATTCTGTAAGACGGCAGAGCATTGTCGATTTGGGTGGCGAGTTTCTCAGACTCCTATAACAGGAGGAGTACTGCAGCCATGTTCTGTCCAAATGATTATCTTACTTGCTAAACAATCACTGAGATTAGCACTGTATTTTGTAAGACGGCAGAGCACTGTCGATTTGGGTGGCGAGTTTCTCAGACTCCTTATAACAGGAGGAGTACTCCAGCCAATGTCTGTCAAAAGCACGATAACGCCAGACCCGTACACAAAGACACACTGTCGGCACACTTTCTCAGATCGGCGGTGGGCTGTGGTGAATCAGCTGCAAATCCCCAACAGCGGACCACAGACACGGAAGGAGCCCGCAAACTAGCAGAGAAACGCCACACAGGCAGACAGCGGCGATGCGCCACCGCGACTCGGTCGCAGGCGGGTCGGTATACCACCACAGCTCCTGATCTCTCTCCAGCGTTTCCTCGAGCTGCTGGAGATGCAGCTGTCGTCGCTGCTCCTCCTCCTGCTCCTGCTCCTGCTGGCCAGGTTCCTCTGCCGCCTGCTGCTGCTGTTCTGTCTGCAGAGGCTGCTGCAGCTCGTCCTCGAGCTGCTTCTCCTCTTTCTCGTCCTTTTCCAGCTTTATTAGGAGTTTCTGATACAGCTCCTCCTCCATCTGCTCGTATATCTCGCCCACCACCTCAGAGTAATCATCCTGGCCTCGCCTCTGCAGGAGCTGACACTGCTCTTTCTCCAGCTGCTTATCCTGATCCAGCTTACATTCCAGCTGGGGACGCATTCCGGAGCGCTCCACTCCACAACAGCGTATCAGCGTCTCTGTAGCTGTGTCCAGTTTCTCCAGCAGTGCGTCTATACGCCTGCACTGGCTGTTCGCAGCCTCCAGCTGCAGCTGCTGCAGTCTCATCGTGTTAATGATCTCACCACCAGCTCCGCCTTCCAGCCCAAGGCGTCTACTCGGCTCAACCTCTCGCAAGACACCCACCATAGTTCGTTCTGCTTCGCTAATCGGCAGACCTCGCTAGCAATGTCGCTTCCAACACCACGCCACGAAACAGTTGAAAGGACGCGACGTATGTGCAGAAACCTAGCAACGGAACCAATGAGTAAGAGAGGCCTCCCATTGTTATTGCACGCTGAGGCAACAAAAAGTTGTTCTTTGTCGCATTCGTCAAAAAATATGATCGAAGTTAACATAAGATAATCTTTCCGTCATTACTTCTAAAAATATCGTAATTGAGTAAACAGCATAAAATATATTGCTGTCCCGAGTGTCCTTTTATGGAACTGCTGTAGTTAGCTTTTTTCTTCAATCCACTAAATGACGATTAAAGGGAAGGAGAAATGAATGAAAATCTCACTAGCGTTTAGCAAGCAGAAATGTAGCAGCCGTGACCTTTTCAACAAAACGTCGGTACCAACGACCCGAATTACACAAGTGAAGTACTGACACAAGCGGACGAAAGTGGAAACAGAAAACATAATACCGACTTAAATGATAGCCATTATTTCCTAGCATCCAAAATCGTGACATTTGTATTTGAGAGTGTCCAGGCGATAAGATGGTTAACCGAAATCTTTAATATTACTGCTTTCGGAATACAGTTAGAATGTTCCACGGCGTTTGTTATGATTGTTATTGAAGTAGAAACAACTTTTAACTCTGTCTCGCTGAAAATAGCGAAGCCGACGACCCGTAATAAGACAGTTGTCCTAACTGCAACAGTTCTGATAGTTAATTCCATTGCTCCGATTCATTTTAACTATATCATGTATACTTTTTTATTTTTCAACGTGCACCGTTCTCCTTCTTTCTGATAGCCACAAAGTGCTTTCTGAACGATATTATTTTACGATCATAACTGTCCATGGTCACATACGTCACTGCTTTGCCTCTTATTTCTTGTAAGGTACACTGGATGGAGTCCATTTCAAGATATTCAGTAGACCACCCCACGAGATCTTGCGATATCTCCTATCGGAATTTTTGCTTCAGTTTTGGTGACTGGCAAGTAAACACGTCTTCCACTGCTGTGTGCTACACGTAGCTGCAGCTCTACTGCACAAGCCACCTTACGGCTTATGGCGGGGGGGTACTTCTGGTATGGACCACAGCCGTCTCCTCCACTGCTCTTTCGTAATGGTGTCTGGGAAGAGCAGCTGTCAGTCAACTGTATGAACCCCAACTTACCTGGTTTTGTGGTCGTTCTCATGTTGTGGACGTCTGTGAGAGGGAGTAATGTGGTGCTTTTTTAACATACCGTGATCGCCTCAGATTTTGAACAGTAAATCTCTCCATGGACTCCAACGTCTTTCTTGTTTGGAGTTTGACTTGCATCTCCCTAGCGTTTTAAGTAGATCATTTGAACGATTCTTTTATCGAAATAATTTGGAAAGAGGCATATTACCAGTTATGTATACTTGCTCACATTCTGAAACACAATTTTTTAGTCCTACTCATGCAGATACATTTAAAAACTATCTTCAAGAAGCTACTAGATTTTAAATAATAATTCGTCGATAGAATAGAATGATTTGTCGAGTAGTAATGATTTTAGGTCAGGTTTAAAACTTGCTTTGCTGTCCGTCAGTGTTATTCGGCAAATAATCAAAAATGTTTGTTGCTTCTTATTGAACTCCTTTTTGAGCCACTGGTAGCTTTAATAGTGGGTAATAAAGGTCACTTTTTCCTCTATTGTACGTGTCAGCATCAATATTCTTTTCAAGTAGTGATGGATTATTTACGACGAATTGTTGGATCTATGTGAACAAAGCATTCTTCCAGTGTATATATTATATTGCTGAGTGCATTAGACCTCTGTCGAATGATGTGGTATGGTTATTGGTTGGCAACGAGATCTTGTCCATAGCCATTGCTTAAAATCTTTTCACGTGTCAGCAAAAAACGAGTTATATTTTGTCCCTAAAGCTTTTTTCCACGTGATTTCGCTGAGCTAAGCAAAGAATCCAACTGATTACAGACCCAGCACTGAATTAAAGTGAAATAATGAATTTCACGGCGACATGTATTTGCGCAAAAGTTCACATAATTTCATATGAAGTTGCATTATTTATAAGGTGAATAAAAGTGACTGTGGTCGCACGAATTATGCAAGCTGGAAATTTGCCGTTGAGATGTATTTGTATTTGGGTGACCTATAGGACGTCATAAATGGTACACTGAAACCTACAGAATCAAGTTTTTCTGCTAAGGATCGGAAGGCCAAATTAAAATTCATCCATTTGGTTGATCCAGTAAATTATGTTCATATAGAAAAGGCTGCGTCAGGAATGGAGGTATAGGACAAAGCGGAAAACGCATTTGAAGATGGAGGTGTAACTAGAAAAGTAGGATTGAATAAAACGTTCTCGGTTTTCAAGCCGCGTCAATTCGAATAAAATCCTCGAGCTTTCGATACCCATCTCCGCCATCGTCGTCAGGAGTCCACTGACTGCCGTGGCTGCTACGGTTTCTCACATGTGGCATGATGACATGTGGGATCCTTACCAGGTAGGATTGACGGAAGACATCGAATAAGTGCAAAGAAGGGCAGCCCGTTTCGTGTTATCGCGCAATAGGCGTGAGAGTGTTACTGATATGATACGCGAGTTGGGGTGGCAGTCACTGAAACAAAGGCGGTTTTCTTTGCGGCGAGATCTATTTACGAAATTTCATTCACCAACTTTCTCTTCCGAATGCGAAAATATTTTGTTGACACGCACCTACGCAGGGAGAAATGATCATCATAATAAAACAAGAGAAATCAGAGTTCGAACAGAAAGATTTAGGTGTTCCTTTTCCCCACGCTCCATTCGAGAGTGGAATGGTAGAGAAGAAGTATGAAAATGGTTCGATGAACCCTCTGCCAGGCACTTATGAGTGAATTGCAGAGTAACCACGTAGATGTAGATGCGACCAGATAGATACAATGTGGCGCGCGAGCGAAAGTCGACCCGGGCAACTAGCGGAGCTATTGCCCATGGCAGCACCGGTGACGTCAGCTGACGTCAGGGGCAGGCGCCACGTTTGAAACTGCCGGTCCCGCGTCGCGCATCCGTCTTTCCTTTCTTTCGACGCCCAACGCCCGCCCCAATGCCCTGCTGAGTGTGTACCCCTTGTCTCTGTTGAAAATGTTGTTTAAACAGACCTCGGCCGCTTCCTTTATAACTTAGTCCCAATATGTTGATGTATGAGCCAACACTTTCTATTTTCGAACGGTATTTTATGTCCGTTTTATAGGCAATGCTCCGCTATGGCCGACTTCTCAAGCTCCCTTTGTTTTGTATGGCGCTAGTGCTCAGTACAACGCTCCAGTGATCCGGTCCGCCCCAAGGTACGAGATATGTGATAATGTGCTGCTATGCAGCAAGACTTACATAAAATGAAAACAAAAGTGCAACAGATGCTAATACCAATAAATCGTGATAGGCATTTTGTTGTATGCACAAATGAGTAACCGCAGACCATTAAAAAAGTTTTAATGCCCTGACACTGACAATTAGTAGTTGTAAAACTACTGTAAAAGCAAAAAATTAATATCTGAAGTCCTGCCTTATACTTACATCGTCCAGCTGCACCTGAGTGCTCAGTCCAGCAGTAGAACCTTCCAGCGTGTCCTTAATGGGGAAGTCTGTGTCGGAAAATCTGTAACACGGTACAAAAAGTACGCTACAGCAGCCTCGTCTCCAGTTGCTGGCAACAAATGCTGTACATAAATTATGGGACAGGAACATACTGGAGGGGACTCCATACAGTTTGATAAAATATAGTTCATTTATGAAGCACCTCAATAGAAAAATTATTGGATCGTAACCCCTTGGGGCAATAACTAAGTGACATTCTTATAGCTGCTCAAACCCACAGAATGTGCAGCTGAAGGATCTCATATCTGAGCAATGTCTACTAATGTGCACTTTGTCGAGCTGTTTTGGCCATGATGAAACTCTGAGACATATCAATGGGAGCTTTAAAATGGCACCTGCAGTGACTGATCTTGCACATGCTGATCGGTTACCAGTTAGAACCGTCAATAGGCGGAGTTCCACTAGGTGTGGCTTACACTTAAACAGGATTGAAAGGGAAGATTGGTACTGATACTTACAGAAAGTCAGCATCAGATCGTGCATGATCAACTAACTGCTGTTATAGATAAGAGAAGTTGTCCTTTGTCTTAGGATAAAGACAGACAACATGCTCCTCAACCTGAAGAAAACTTTGGCAGCAGGCACTCGCGGGACAGATTACGACACACCAAAAAGCGCACCTACTGGATGTAACAGAGGGAAAGAAACCATTGGGACAATTAATACTGGACATTTCATAGATTTCACAATATTACACAAAACCGAGCAAGGTGAACTCGCATTCAGGAGGACGACGGTTCAATCCCGCGTCCGGCCATCCTGATTTAGGTTTTCCGTGATTTCCCTAAATTGCTCCAGGCAAATGTCGGAATGGTTCCTTTCAAAGGGCACGGCCGACTTCCTTCCCCGTCCTTCCCTAATCCGATGAGACCGATGACCTCGCTGTCTGGTCTCCTTCCCCAAAACCGACCGACTGACCATTACACAAAAGCATGAAACATGTAAAAAACAATTTGAAATTGAGCTCTAACCCTTGAACTGTGCTATAGTTTATCACAAAGAGCAATGGTGCAGAGACACTAGAAATCCAACATCTAAAATTATCACTGCCTGAAGGATCAACACTTACTGTAGGATTGCTTCAAAGGGCAAAGAACTGTGCATTTATGTAAAAAAAGGAACACAGTTTAAATTGAGACACTATCCTAGCTTAGTTAGTGAAGAAAAACCTTTAAAATATCAGCTATTAAAAGAGCCTGACATCAACAAGAAAATAATTATTTTCCCCATGTGTAATGGAAGTGTGGATAGTGCTATTAATAGATTAGCAGAAGTCCAAGATAAAGTCTCAGAAAAAATTAACATAATTTTGTATGGAGACAAACATTAAAACAAGTAGCTGAAATTTATTTACACATTGTAACTCGAGCACAATGCAAATGTTGTCAAAGTGTATCAGAATGATCAAAGAAAAAAACTGAATATAGAGAGTTTCCACCGTGGCACTAATGAGCGCTTCTGTTCTAGAGTACTGTGAGATGTTAAGACTCGTAAATGCTGAGCATACACCTTCTCTTATTGAAATCTTCTGAATTATTTCCATTAGGAACCAAAGAGTTGTCTGTCAAAGAAAAAAGTGCACATATGCATCAGAAAATATCTGTGATATTTTAAAAGATAAAAGGAAAACCAAAGGAATCTGTTTTTAATTACAGTTGTTCTTTCCCCACATACAGTGCTCATACCTTATTTTCATTGTGCAAATATCTGACCAAAAAATAGAGAAAAATTTTTAAATAATTGATATTACATGAAATTTTTCAGCCTACCTTTTTGTAAGGTTAGTCCAGTGTTCCCTGACATAATCAAAAGCTATAGCACGAGCCACAGGGTTTCTCGGAACAGCCCTCCAGATTGTTAACGCATCCTGAACGCTCATGATCTTGCCTTCTAGAGGGGCATTTAGCAACCTGCGTGCAAAAGGAAACAAATTACCTTTTCTATTCAAAATTGAAACAAGAAATGAATATTAATAACATTTTTGATGGATGAGAAGCATCTATCAACCAGTTGCCAATGCAGGAACACTTTGAGGAAGGCTTTTTGACACAGAAAGTAAATATCCTTAGGGCCACAAAGAGAAAGAAATTATTATCACAACTGTTTAAAAGAATCATTGAGCTACTACAACAATTTTTTGATTAGAACTGATAAATGTCATACCACATATTTCTGGTTTAAGAAGTTTGCCACCTGTGTCTGAAAATTGTATATTACAGTCATTTCCACGACTTTTTTCACTGAAAAACCTATATCACGTGCAAGAAAAGATAAAAATCGGTAAGAGAAAGAACAGAAGTACCAGCTGGCTTTGAAACACCTTCACAGAATACCTCGATCACAAACTGCGTTGCATGCTGAACTGTGCCTAGCAAGCACTGCTCTGGCTCAGCAGGCCACCAGTCAACGCCTCTTGTCACTGAATGGTCCACTGCAATTTCTGGGATTAGGATGTTTGTGGGACACATCCGTCAAATTCCTTATTTGTATACTGACATTCTCTGGAACGCACTGCCCCACTTGCTTCACAAGACTTTAATGTGAGACACACATTTAGTCATGTCATGTTCCAGATGTAAATATGTAAGGAAAGTTCTGACAGAACATACGGTATCAGATGCATTGGGACTTTATGTAGAATCAGCAGCAACAAGTGGAAATACCTGATGAACCGGGACTCGAACCCAAGATCTCCTGTTTACAAGGCAGTTACATTAACCACTACACCATGTAACCACACTGTTTTAGCAAATGTGCTGATATCTCGACACACTGCCCGACCAACACACACTCTCGCCTACATATCACAGCTGCGGATTCATATAATTGCTTCACCTCGATGGGCAATGAAAATTGGCAGGCGTGGATGGTATAGTTGGGGTCTATGGGTAGTTGGTGCTAGGTGGGAATGTGGGAAGGTCAGAAAATGTGCTGGGATTGTCTGTGCATTTACAATGAACATTGTATCCAGGTGGTGCAGTGGTTAATTTAACTGCCTAGTAAGCAGGAGATGCTGCAAGTATGGCACACATTTTCACTCATCCCCATTCACTCCGCATAAAGTCACAATGCTGCTGATATTACTAGTCCTTCTCTTTCCTTTCATTTCTCCCCCCTCCACTTTATATAAGTGGTCTACTACTTGTGTGCACAGTCAAAGAAGATCACCACAGCTTGCCGATATTCCTGTCCACACAAACCCATTTGCACTTGGTGCAGTCCCCACAGAGTACATCCAGTTTTACAATTGCAGAGTGATTGTATAGACTTTGAAGAACATGTTCTTGTTATACTGTAGTTGTGTTCATCTTAACTCATCTATCGAAAAGAGAAAACACCCTTTTCTGTGCTAGAAGAGAGGGAAAAAGATTTCAGAAAATAAAGGTCTAAGAGATCTCTACTTCAAGAAATAGAATATTCCCAAATTCCATGAGGTGGAACACAGCACAACATGTAGTTATGGACTATAAGTTCAGCAGCCTAGTTGGTATGACTGCTCAGTAATGTGCCAAAGTGGAGAAGGGAGAGAGGTTCATGGGGGGAAAAGGCTTATTTTGGTTTAATCTGAGGTTGCTAATTCAACAAGTTTACCAGGATATTTGCAAATGTTTTCAACAGTTTATCAGAACTCTAACATGCTTTATCGAATTGTTATTATGGCTGTCAACTTTAAAAAACAGAAAGCAAAAAATAACACAATAAATCCACTAATATGGTGAGGTGTTTTATGTAAGCAGGCAGTGCTATATGTGATGTAAGTCGAACAAAGCATCTTTTTATTTTTCTTGATAACCAACTTAAGCACAAGTTTAACATCAAAAATGGTAATTTTAGAATCTTGCCTCCTCTCATATAAATTTCTGTGGATGCCCATGCAGTCATGGGTTTCTGCCACATATTTCAGTTTCTCACAGATTGAAGTGTTCTTTGTAAAACCATATTGCAAGAGTAGTGTATTGTAAACAGGCATATGTCATTGCAGATGTTGGTTCTATTTTCTTCGACCAACACCAGTGTAGTGAAGTAAATATTGAGCAACTGACAGAAGATAAACAGCAGCTTTTTAATATAACTGAGGAGGCAACAAGATTTTTTCCCAAACCAGGAGCTTTCCCTCTGATTTACCAGCTTACATGTAGCTGGGGCACACACATACATTAATAGGCAGTAAACTGATAGCTTATTGCTAATTCATTATAGATGCATGAGACAAAAGAAACACTGTGTCTGCTAAGTTTCTGAATTTGCCTAAAGCATTTGACACAATCACCCACACTACACTTATTGAAAAACTTGAAAGCTATGGTATTCGTGGACATGCAGCCAAGTGGATAAAATCATACATCAGAACAGAAAGCAGTATGTGGAAACAGAAACTGAATGCAGATCTGAAATAAGAAATATTAGGTAACACTGGAAAGAAATGCATTTATGTCAATAAATAACAACAGACAGTGGCTTATACAACATGACCTAATTTTAAATCTAAAAAAGACAAAGTTCATGGTGTTCACAAATAGAGAAAAGGAAGAAGATGTAGATATATTCATAGATGAAACAAGACTGGAAGAAGTTACCATTATTAAATTTTTGGGGATTACAGCTGACAATAAGCTCCAGTGGAGTCAACATATAGATAACGTTTGCTGTAAATTAAGCACTGCAATATTTGTTATGCACATTATGCCAACAAGTAGCTTCTATGGACAGTGTACCATACTCTATTTGAGCCATACCAACAATATGGAATTACTGTTGGGGGAAATCCCAGCAGCAAAAATACAAACAGAATATTTACATTGCAAGCAAAAGCTGTTATGACTATCTTGAACAAGAAACAAAGAGATTCATGCAGAACTGTTTTCCATAGCCTAAATATACTGACATTTCCATCTCTATACATTTACAAAACAATAACATCATTAATAAAAGGAAATGCACTACTAAAAAGAAACACAGACATTTATACATATGAGACAAGAAATAAAGGCCAGCTGGGTCGTATACAACACTAACTGAGAGTTACTGAAAAAGGTCCTTGATACTTGGGTGTCAAACTCTTAAAGTGCCTTACAAAGAGTTTGCAGGACAACGTGAGCAAACAGACATTCCAAAAACTTTTAAAGGATTATTTAATGGAAAAAGAATTTTATAGTGTAGTGTGTATCAATGAATTAAAAATGCTACTACTACTGTTATAGAGGTACTGTAATTAACTGAACATATTGTGATATGTAAATAACATGAGAACATGAATACTGAGAGAAAAGCGTAAATATGAGTATAATGTAGCATGAAAATAATTTCCAGGACCTACAAATTAGGTGAAAAATGTATGCAACATGATTATAAGTATTGCCACTTTCATGTATTAAATTGTAATAAATAGGATAAATACTATGAGAAAATAGGTTTAAGTTCACTTATACTATATTACAATTACACACTTTGCACAAAATGTAATCAAATTGGACCGAATAAAAATCAATCAATCAATGCAGTGTACAGGCTCTGTTTCTAAGTTTTGCTTCACTTTTGTTGATGTATACCAAGCCTTGTTTCACGTTACTGATGGTTCTATTTCTTGATGAGCTCAGTGTAACATAATGACTGAATTAGTGGACAGCTAACATAAGGGTGTCTCTAATTCTGTCATTTCCATGGGGCATTTCTTTGTATAACATCTATTAAAAACATTTTAGTATTTATTCTACTAGATCTTTTGAAGTTTTACACAATCCTGTAAGCCAACCGTTATTCTTTCTGTAGTAAACAAACAACAATATTGCCAATATGCATTTACTGAATAGCTCTTATCAAACTGTGCATCATAGTACTATACATTAGTGTCTTTTCATTTGCATGATGGTAATTACCAAATGTATCTACAGCAACTGTATTGATAAGAGCCCTATACTTAATACATTTTTCCCACAGCTTACACTGGTCTTCTTTAGCAAGATTAAGCAAATTACTAATCAGTGTCACTGCTAGTACACTTTTGTGTGTGTGTGTGGGGAGGGGGGGGGGGGAGGGGAGGGGGCACGTGCGTGGATGCATGGATGTGTGTATGTGTACACTTCTTATTAGATGATGAGCTTCTACATCTACATCTACATCTAGATCTACATTTATACTCCGCAAGCCACCCAACGGTGTGTGGCGGAGGGCACTTTACGTGCCACTGTCATTTCCTCCCTTTTCTGTTCCAGTCGCGTATGGTTCGCGGGAAGAACGACTGTCTGAAAGCCTCCGTGCGCGCTCGAATCTCTCTAATTTTACATTCGTGATCTCCTCGGAAGGTATAAGTAGGGGGAAGCAATATATTCGATACCTCATCCAGAAACGCACCCTCTCGAAACCTGGCGAGCAAGCTACACCGCGATGCAGAGCGCCTCTCTTGCAGAGTCTGCCACTTGAGTTTGCTAAACATCTTCGTAACGCTATCACGCTTACCAAATAACCCTGTGACGAAACGCGCCGCTCTTCTTTGGATCTTCTCTATCTCCTCCGTCAACCCGATCTGGTACGGATCCCACACTGATGAGCAATACTCAAGTATAGATCGAACGAGTGTTTTGTAAGCCACCTCCTTTGTTGATGGACTACATTTTCTAAGGACTCTCCCAATGAATCTCAACCTGGTACCCGCCTTACCAACAATTAATTTTATATGTTCATTCCACTTCAAATCGTTCCGCACGCATACTCCCAGATATTTTACAGAAGTAACTGCTACCAGTGTTTGTTCCCCTATCATTTAATCATACAATAAAGGATCCTTCTTTCTATGTATTCGCAATACATTACATTTGTCTATGTTAAGGGTCAGTTGCCACTCCCTGCACCAAGTGCCTATCCGCTGCAGATCTTCCTGCATTTCGCTACAATTTTCTAATGCTGCAACTTCTCTGTATACTACAGCATCATCCGCGAAAAGCCGCATGGAACTTCGGACACTATCTACTAGGTCATTTATATATATTGTGAAAAGCAATGGTCCCATAACACTGCCCTGTGGCACGCCAGAGGTTACTTTAACGTCTGTAGACGTCTCTCCATTGATAACAACATGCTGTGTTCTGTTTGCTAAAAACTCTTCAATCCAGCCACACAGCTGGTCTGATATTCCGTAAGCTCTTACTTTGTTTATCAGGCGACAGTGCGGAACTGTATCGAACGCCTCCCGGAGGTCAAGAAAAATAGCATCTACCTGGGAGCCTGTATCTAATATTTTCTGGGTCTCATGAACAAATAAAGCGAGTTGGGTCTCACACGATCGCTGTTTCCGGAATCCATGTTGATTCCTGCAGAGTAGATTCTGGGTTTCCAAAAACGACATGATACTCGAGCAAAAAACATGTTCTAAAATTCTACAACAGATCGACGTCAGAGATATAGGTCTATAGTTTTGCGCATCTGCTCGACGACCCTTCTTGAAGACTCGGACTACCTGTGCTCTTTTCCAATCATTTGGAACCTTCCGTTCCTCTAGAGACTTGCGGTACACGGTTGTTAGAAGGGGGGCAAGTTCTTTCGCGTACTCTGTGTAGAATCGTATTAGTATCCCGTCAGGTCCAGTGGACTTTCCTCTGTTGAGTGATTCCACTTGCTTTTCTATTCCTTGGACACTTATTTCGATGTCAGCCATTTTTTCGTTTGTGCGAGGGTTTAGAGGAGGAACTGCAGTGCGGTCTTCCTCTGTGAAACAGCTTTGGAAAAAGGTGTTTAGTATTTCAGCTTTACGCGTGTCATCCTCTGTTTCAATGCCATTATCATCCCGGAGTGTCTGGATATGCTGTTTCGAGCCACTTACTGATTTAACGTAAGACCAGAACTTCCTAGGATTTTCTGTCAAGTCGGTACATAGAATTTTACTTTCGAATTCACTGAACGCTTCACGCATAGCCCCCCTTACGCTAACTTTGACATCTTTTAGCTTCTGTTTGTCTGAGAGGTTTTGGCTGCGCTTAAACTTGGAGTGAAGCTCTCTTTGCTTTCGCAGTAGTTTCCTAACTTTGTTGTTGTACCACGGTGGGTTTTTCCCGTCCCTCACAGTTTTACTCGGCACGTACCTGTCTAAAACGCATTTCACGATTGCCTTGAACTTTTTCCATAAACACTGAACATTGTCAGTGTCGGAACAGAAATTTTCGTTTTGATCTGTTAGGTGGTCTGAAATCTGCCTTCTATTACTCTTGCTAAACAGATAAACCTTCCTCCTTTTTTTATATTCCTATTAACTTCCATATTCATGGATGCTGCAACGGCCTTATGATCACTGATTCCCTGTTCTGCACTTATAGAGTCGAAAAGTTCAGGTATGTTTGTTATCAGTAGGTCCAAGATGTTATCTCCACGAGTCGGTTCTCTGTTTAATTGCTCGAGGTAATTTTCGGATAGTGCACTCAGTATAATGTCACTCGATGCTCTGTCCCTACCACCCGTCCTAAACATCTGAGTGTCCCAGTCTATATCTGGTAAATTGAAATCTCCACCTAAGACTATAACATGCTGAGAAAATTTATGTGAAATGTATTCCAAATTTTCTCTCAGTTGTTCTGCCACTAATGCTGCTGAGTTGGGAGGTTGGTAAAAGGAGCCAATTATTAACCTAGCATGGTTGTTGAGTGTAACCTCCACCCATAATAATTCACAGGAACTATCCACTTCTACTTCACTACAGGATAAACTACTACTAACAACGACAAACACTCCACCACCGGTTGCATGCAATCTATCCTTTCTAAACACCGTCTGTACCTTTGTAAAAATTTCGGCAGAATTTATCCCTGGCTTCAGCCAGCTTTCTGTACCTGTAACGATTTCAGCTTCGGTGCTTTCTATCAGCGCTTGAAGTTCCGGTACCCTTCATGGCATCCGGAAGGACCCTTTCCACATCTGGAATGACTCCCCCCGGTATGCACACGGAGTGCACATTGGTTTTCTTCCCCTCTCTTGCTTCCATATCCCTAAGAGGCCCCATTACGCGCCTGACGTTGGAGCTCCCAACTACCAGTAAGCCCACCCTCTGCGACCGCCCGGATCTTGCAGACTGAGGGGCAACCTCTGGAACAGGACAAGCAGCCATGTGAGGCCGAAGATCAGTATCAGCCTGAGACAGAGCCTGAAACCGGTTCGTCAGACAAACTGGAGAGGCCTTCCGTTCAGCCCTCCGGATGTCTTTCGCCCCCTGCCACACCTTGAGACGATCTCCCACTCTACCACAGGTGAGGGATCAGCCTCAATGCAGGCAGTATCCCGGGCAGCCACAGTCATAGTCCGATCGGGGGATGCGTGGGACGAGCTGGCCGTCCCCGAAAAACCCCCATCCGGACCCCACAGTGATGCCCATTGGCAACAGCCTCAAGCTGTGTGACCGAAGCCAACACTGCCTGAAGCTGGGAGCGAAGGGATGCCAACTCAGACTGCATCCGAACACAGCAGTTGCAGTCCCTATCCATGCTAAAAACTGTTGTGCAAAGAACGTCTGAACTAATCTACAGAGAGCGCAAAAAACGACACAAAATTTAAACGGTTATTAAAATACAAGATTGTCTAGTAAATGCAGTAATGCTGCTACTTGCGCACTGCTGACACACTGCTCGGCGGCGGAAGGAGACTACGCGATTTTACACTATTCAGGTACTAAAACGCGATGCTACAACTCTCAAATACTATAATACGTCCGAAATTTATGAATTAAACAATGCAAGTACCAAAAATACGCAAAGACATTAAGAATTAAACTATGTAACAAATGAGTGAGCTAGGAGTATACGACTTGCTGCTGCAGCTGCTTATCCAACGGCGGCAGGGAGCACTGGCTGAAAAGCAAGATAAAGCTTGTGAGTACTGTTATCTGTTGTGTGTGTGTGTGTGTGTGTGTGTGTGTGTGTGTGTGTGTGTGTGCGCACCACGAATTAGTCCGCTATAGATGAGTGGTTGCCAATCTCTTAATTTATGCATTGTTACAGCCAGAAATTTCCATTATTGTTACACTGTTGCAGTCTTCAGTCCAGAGACTGGTTTGATACAGCTGTTCATGATACTCTATCCTCTTCATCTCTGAATAACTTCTACAGCCCATATACTTCTGAATCTGCTTACTGTCTTCATCTCTTATCTCCCTCTACAATGTTCTGCCCCAAACACTTCCCTCCACTAGCAAACTGGTAACCCCTTGATGTCTCAGAATGTGTCCTATCAACTGATTCCATCTTTCCGTCTTTTAGTCAACTTGTGCCACAAATTTCTTTTCTCCAAATTTCTGTTCAGCACCTCCTCATTAGTTTTGTGAGCTACCCATCAGATCTTCAACATTCTTCTGTAGCACCACATTTCAAAAGCTTCTATTCTTTTCTTACCAAAACTGTTTATCGTGCACGTGTCAGTTCCATACATGGCTACATTCTACACAAATACCTTCAGAAAAGAATTCCTAACACTTATGTCTATATTCGATGTTAACAAATTTCTCTTCCGGAGGAGTGCTTCACTTTCTATTGCAGTCTACGTTTTATATCCTCTCTACTTCCGCCATCACCAGTTACGTGGATGCTACTTTAAGTATCTTATTTCCCAATCTCCTTCCCTCAGCATCACCTGATTTTATTCAACTACATTCCAATATCCTTATTTCACTTTTGTTGATGCTTATCTTACAGCCACATTTAAAACTAAACTCCTCCCAGACAGGCCATGAAGGCCCAACGGTACCAACCGGCAGCCGTGTCATCCTAAGCCTGTACCTGTCACTGGATGCAGATATGGAGGGGCCTGTGGTCAGCACACCGCTCTCCCAGCCGTATGTCAGCTTCCGAGACCAGAGCCACTACTTCTCAATCAAGTAGCTCCTCAGTTTGCCTCACAAGGGCTGAGTGCATCCAGCTTGCCAACAGCGCTCAGCAGACCGGATGGTCACCCATCCCAGTGCTAGCCAGTCTGACAGCGCTTAACTTCGGTGATCTGACGGGAACCTGTGTTACCATTGCGGCAAGGCCGTTGGCAACCTCATTTCAAGACCCAGTTCGTTTCATCACCTGCTTTCCCAGGTCCATTGCTGTCTGTGACAGAATTACAACATCACTCTTTCTCAAACCTCAGAGCTTGTATTTTTTCTCGTGAACTTGTGTTCCTTTTCCAAATTTCTCCCCTGTTTCCTTTATTACTTGTTCAGTGTACATATAGAATAACATGTGGCATAAGTTAAAACCCTGTCTCACTCCCCCCTAAACCACAGTCTCATTTTCATGCCCTTCAACTCTTATCGCTACCATCCAGTTTCTGTACAAGTTGTAAATAGCCTTTTGCTCCGTGTAATTTATCCCTACTACCGTCAGAATTTCAAAGAGTGTATACATGTCAACATTGTCAAAAGCTTCCTCTAAATCCACATTTACTATAAACGTATGTTTACCTTTGCTTAACATATCTTCAAGATAAGTTGTAGCATCAGGCTCAAACATCAAGCTTTCCTTCCATACTGTGTTGCTGCAAAAATGAGATCTGGAGAAATGCATGCAAAATACTGTATGTTATCCTTATACAAATAAAACCTGTTTTATCCATACATACCATGAATCAAGATTCTTGACACTGTCAGTCGGGAGATACAGGATCTGTTTCAAATTTTTAATTATGTTAGGGGTTGCAAACCCATGAAGTTGAGAGCACACATGAAATCTTTATTTAGACTCATTACCAGTTTGAAGTTCAAGATGGTTTTGGCAGCAGGGAAATACTGGAGCTGCTTCTAAGTGTTACAATTAGTGAACCATTTTGTTTCAGGCTCGCAGTGACCAAAACCAGCAGAATCAAGGTATCAGCAGACAATATTTGCAGTCACAGTAGATAAAGTTTTGTGACCACTTCTGTAGCTGATACAAATGGATTCATGATGTTGGCATTTCAAATGATTGAGAGTCTTGCTGTTCCTGCAGTAAATTGGTACACAGCAATATCATAAGAGGGCATCTCAATCCAGACAATCTGCTGGTCAGATGCCTATAATTTCCATGCAAACACTGCATAAATGACACCCATATACTGAACTAATTTATGCTGACACTAGAGATCCTACAAACCACAAGTGCCGGCCGAAGTGGCCATGCGGTTAAAGGCGCTGCAGTCTGGAACCGCAAGACCGCTACGGTCGCAGGTTCAAATCCTGCATCGGGCATGGATGTTTGTGATGTCCTTAGGTTAGTTAGGTTTAACTAGTTCTAAGTTCTACGGGACTGATGACCACAGCAGTTAAGTCCCATAGTGCTCAGAGCCATTTGAACCAAGCCAAACCACAAGTTATTTACCTGACAGAGAGTGTGAACTACTTTCCTCTTACCAAAAGTAGAGCGCAGTAGGAAATCTTCTGCTGATCACAGATAAATGAAGATGCATCGCACACCACAGCCAGTTACTGTTGCAGTTCCACAGTCCCAGTTGCGGTTCATCAGCTGCAAACAATTCCAATCTACAATTATCTCTATCGAAGCTATCAAAAACTGCTGCCATAATACCGAACCACTATTTATAAGTGATTGGAGACAATTAAATGCTGAGCATCTAGTGAACTTCAGATTCAAATACTAAACTTTATTACTGTCACAGACAGCAGTCCAAACAGAGCTCTAGCTAGAGATGACACAGTTCTTTTCAAAATGTTAGGATAGTTAGCATTAGGACTCCAGTGCCACACGCGTTGTAGCACTCAAAATGGAGTATTTCATTTTGTATCAAAGATGTTAATAAATGTTTACTGCATGTTTCATATTTTGTTGCCCATCCTATCCGTATTGTAGTAGAATTCCCTATGAGCACATACATTGCAAGCCAGCTATCTTGTACTGCAATGAATAACCAGTGGCAGGCGGTTCGCTTCCTGCTATTTATGCTGCTATGTGCTAGGCTTGCTTCATTGAGTACCACAGGTTGCTATTAGTTATTTTATACTGCTGTGCATTTTGATACACAAAAATGCTTCTTTTGCTCAATAGTTTCACAGTTACCTCTGAGATCTTAGTTGTTTCAGCAATATGATTGACTGGGCGGGCACATTCCCAAATACTGAAAATGTATCTTCTCTCTTCTGAGGTATGCATATGTTATTTCAAGAAGAACTCTTCCCTGGTTTTAATTTCCTCATTTTATACAGCTTTTGACGAAGCTCTCACATGGTACTGGAGGAATCCTCTCAAGTACAGTGCCAATATAACTGAGCAAGCAATAGCTTTTGTCACAGTAGTAATTATCTCTCTAATTTGCAGTTACATTTATCTGTCTAAACCACAAATAGGATTAAGCAGTATGATGGCAGATTGTTATTAATACACCATACAGCATAAGTTTTTATGATTTTCTTGTATTTTGGTATTGCATACCTTGCCTCATTCCACATCTCTAAACGTTCTAACACTTAATAGTACCTAAGGAACATAATGAGTGAATAAATGACTGAAGTAGTGATCATGTGGAACTCGCATCTACTGACAAACCTGGCCAGTTTGGAGATGATTGTACATCATATTCAGGGTACAGCTCAGGTCTGCAGGATTCATACCAAGTATGACTAGCAGAATACAAGAAGTACATATGAAGCTTGCTTTCATCAAAGGGCAGTATAACAGAAATACTAATAATATCTCAGTTGCCAGACAAACAGAAAAAAAAAGATGTTGGCTTAGGAAATTGTAACAAGCAATTTTCGGGGCAGAATCTTTGAAAATATTCACTCACCTACGTATTACTCATGTACAGAGGGCAAAGGTAAATTGAGACTAATAAGAGCAAGCATAAAAACATATTAAAAGTCTTTTTTCCACATTAGATAGATGCATGGAATGTCCTCCCAATAGAGGACATGAGAATAGGTACCCCGGTGATGAGAAGCAACTGAAAGAAGTGGAAGAAAAAGAAAGTTGCCAGTCTAGATGTAATACCAGTTTTGTTACACAGACCGTACTCTTCAGCGTAGCTTGCATTTATCGTGAACCTCTCACCAAGCGTAAAGACCCGAGTGACTGAACATAGCTAATTTCCTTGAGGCAGAAAAGCCTCGGTCCACAAATCAGCACAGATTTAGAAAGCATCACTTATGTGAAACTCAGCTTTCCCTTTTATTGTATGGTATCCTGTGAACCATGGATGAAGGGCAAAATGCAAATTCTCAACCCACACATTTCCACAATGCTTTTGGCACAGTACCACACTCCAGACTTTTAATGAAGGTCGAAGCATACGGAATAGTTTCTCAGATATGTGAGTGTCTTTAAGCCTTTTTAAATAACAGAACACAGTAGAGGCAAGGGTATCATCAAGAGTGCCCCCGGGAATTGTGATAGTCCCCTCTTGTTCTCCATATACACTCCTGGAAATGGAAAAAAGAACACATTGACACCGGTGTGTCAGACCCACCATACTTGCTCCGGACACTGCGAGAGGGCGGTACAAGCAATGATCACACGCACGGCACAGCGGACACACCAGGAACCGCGGTGTTGGCCGTCGAATGGCGCTAGCTGCGCAGCATTTGTGCACCGCCGCCGTCAGTGTCAGCCAGTTTGCCGTGGCATACGGAGCTCCATCACAGTCTTTAACACTGGTAGCATGCCGCGACAGCGTGGATGTGAACCGTATGTGCAGTTCATGGACTTTGAGCGAGGGCGTATTGTGGGCATGCGGGAGGCCGGGTGGACGTACCGCCGAATTGCTCCACACGTGGGGCGTGAGGTCTCCACAGTACATCGATGTTGTCGCCAGTGGTCGGCGGAAGGTGCACGTGCCCGTCGACCTGGGACCGGACCGCAGCGACGCACGGATGCACGCCAAGACCGTAGGATCCTACGCAGTGCCGTAGGGGACCGCACCGCCACTTCCCAGCAAATTAGGGACACTGTTGCTCCTGGGGTATCGGCGAGGACCATTCGCAACCGTCTCCCATGAAGCTGGGCTACGGTCCCGCACACCGTTAGGCCGTCTTCCGCTCACGCCCCAACATCGTGCAGCCCGCCTCCAGTGGTGTCGCGACAGGCGTGAATGGAGGGACGAATGGAGACGTGTCGTCTTCAGCGATGAGAGTCGCTTCTGCCTTGGTGCCAATGATGGTCGTATGCGTGTTTGGCGCCGTGCAGGTGAGCGCCACAACCAGGACTGCATGCGACCGAGGCACACAGGGCCAACACCCGGCATCATGGTGTGGGGAGCGATCTCCTACACTGGCCGTACACCACTGGTGATTGTCGAGGGGACACTGAATAGTGCACGGTACATCCAAACCGTCATCGAACCCACCGTTCTACCATTCCTAGACCGGCAAGGGAACTTGCTGTTCCAACAGGACAATGCACGTCCGCATGTATCCCGTGCCACCCAACGTGCTCTAGAAGGTGTAAGTCAACTACCCTGGCCAGCAAGATCTCCGGATCTGTCCCCCATTGAGCATGTTTGGGACTGGATGAAGCGTCGTCTCACGCGGTCTGCACGTCCAGCACGAACGCTGGTCCAACTGAGGCGCCAGGTGGAAATGGCATGGCAAGCCGTTCCACAGGACTACATCCAGCATCTCTACGATCGTCTCCATGGGAGAATAGCAGCCTGCATTGCTGCGAAAGGTGGATATACACTGTACTAGTGCCGACATTGTGCATGCTCTGTTGCCTGCGTCTATGTGCCTGTGGTTCTGTCAGTGTGATCATGTGATGTATCTGACCCCAGGAATGTGTCAATAAAGTTGCCCCTTCCTGGGACAATGAATTCACGGTGTTCTTATTTCAATTTCCAGGAGTGTACATAAATGACCTGACAGATAATGTGAGCATAACTCCGCAACTGTTTGCTGAAGACACTGTAGTGTTTGAGAAAGAGTCATCTTGGAGTAACTGCAAAAGAAACAGGATGAGTTGGATAGAATTTCTATTTCATATGATGGATGGCAGTTTGCTCTAAATGAGGGTCTGCAGTCTTGTGAAATACTTTTGAACTCGTTTTTCGAAAACTGTCTTGAGTAGTTAGTTTGGCAGCCCACACGCAATGGAAGTATCTTGGACCTTGCAGCTACAAATACGCTGGACCTTATCTATGGTGTCACTACAGAGACGGGGATTAGTGGACATGATATCATCACAGCGACTATGGTTACGAAAGTTAATAAATCAGTCAAGAGGGCTAGGAGAGTGTTTCTGCTAGGAAGAGCGGATAAGCAGTTGTTAGCATCTCACTTAGATAATGAACACCAAACATTTAGTTCCAGGAGGGTGGCAACAGAGGAATTTATAGACAAAGTGGAAATACATTTTAAATCGTGCTCTGGACTAGTATGTGCCTAGTAAGTGGATTACGGACGCAAAAGACCCGGCGTGGTTTAATAGCGATATCTGGAAAGTGCTGAGGAAGCATAGGCTGTTGCACTCTCTGTTCAAAAGAGGATGCGCAAATAACGACAGGCAAAGATTAGCACAGATTCGTTGTGTCTATGAAAAGATCTATGTGGGAAGTATACAACAGCTACCACCGTCATACCTTCGTGGAGAACCCGAAATAATTCTGTTCCCATGTAAAATCTCTAAGTGGGTCTAAGGCTTCCATTCAGTCACTCGTTGAAACAGTCTGGTCTGGCAGCCGAAGACAGCAAGAGGAAGACCGAAGTTTCAGACTCCATGTTTAAGAAATCATTCACGCGGGAGAATCGTACAAACGTACCGTCGTTTGACCATCGCACAGAGTCCGATATGTATGACATAGTAATAAACTTCCTTAGCGTAAAAAAAGGTCAACGATTTCTGTCGGACGAGGACATACTGCTGGCAGTTAAAGTCTTCTTCGCACAGCAGGACAGATCATTTACCAAACGCGTGCCTCAATGCTCACGGTGGTTTTACCTGATTGCCACACCGGTTATGGACTGTACAGCCTTCGAAAAGAAACATTTCGATCGCCCTTTGTAATTCTTGAACAGAGGGAAGGGTCCCTTTTTTTAAAGGATGGGGGTCGGGATCAAACTGACTAATGAACTGTGCCAGCAAACATTTTGTATCCTTTCTTGTTTAACGTTGACGTGAAGGCTACAGCGTCGGCGGCCAGTGCTATGCGCAGCGTACATGGAGGATGCTAAGTTCACCCAACCTGGATATGATGTGACGTCATTATGACGTAATACGCTTTAGTCGATTAACACACCTATCGACTTTTACGAACGTTCGAGATTCTAAACTGTCGTTAGCTAGTGGTTTGTTTTGATACGTGCGATTCTGAAAACAGCTCAGTGTGGCAGCGTATATGTATTTCGCCAAAATAAAAGAGCTGGATACTAATAGAAATATTCGTGACCGTGGCCTTGAAAACACCACGTAAAAAAGTGAAGTCTTCGTATGTCCCGACCAGATTATATTGTGTGATTGTTGAATTGAATGCTTACGCCGAAAATAATATTTATTTATTATCAACATTTTAGTATGGTTTCATACAATTGGTCTTGTCAGTACATATTAGATTGTAGCAGCATACTCTTGCCGACTTTTTTCTTAATTTATATAGCTGAAAGAGAACTCATGCAAGTTTGTTAGCTAAGTAATTTATATGTCCATCCCAAGATAGCCTTTTATCAACCATTAATTCCAAGTAATTTTACACTCGGACCGCAGAGACAGGTACCTTAGTGTCCAGTAATGACTGATGTGTAGAATGACTGAATTTCGAACTTAAAAAGAAAAATATGAGGCATTGTTGAAGAAAAATCGTCAACCGGAGATGAAATACGAGGGGAAGTGGATTTCTCAACGTAATCTTAACCAAAGGTTAGTGTCTAGTACTGATTGACGTATGAAATGATTGAATGCAGTCTCAAAGCATTCCATGGTGGTATGATAGTGTCAAAGCATTCCATGGTGGTAAGGTTTCCTCTCATTAGCCTCTCGAATGCTGAACACATAATTACAGGCGAACAAACGAAAAACAACGCACAGGACACAATCACAGTACAATACACGATTTAAACGCAAGGAACGCAAAACGCATTTAGACGAATGGCGCAGAGCACAGCGCTACCCTGTCACAATCTCTCGAAAGTTCACAAAGGTCGAATAGTCTATATACGGTTTCTATCGTTTTCGATGTAGCGTGTTACGTCATAATGACGTCACATCGTATCCAAGTCCAGTGAACTTAGCATCCTCCAGCGTACATATTCCATCGGCTCTAGTTTGGACTTTGGACATGGGTCGTGGCCGACACACCAGCTAACGCTTCCTCTCCTAAAACGAGGAAAAAAGCATGAATTACACAGTTACTATGATCAGTCACACGTTATTAATAAGAGTAACATTTGTTGGAAAGAAATAGAATCTCGTATTTTAAAAAGAGCTCTGCAACTGTAGTGGATACCGAGATAAACAGTACAAACTAAAAAGAAAATTTCTAATCGCGTGAGCAGTATGTGGCTCAAATGGCGTTCTGTAACTGGTGTACTCTGGGGCCGGACGATTCTAAGTAAGCTAATGTCGATAGTATAGCGACCCATATCCGTCCAGTTCCACAATATAATGCTGAATGCTGGCGCACAACCATGAAAGTGCACCAACGACTTGTTCTCATGGACAGTGGCGTAACTAACGTTTTGGGGAGCCTGGCATATAAATTTTGGTGGCCTTGCATACTAATAAGCTTTCAGTGAAGAAATACGAAAATACTAGACATTCACATACCACAATTCAGGTTAAAGGTGAATAAACTCATCTGTTGATGTACTCCTTATTTTGTCTATCACATCATGCGTTTTCCTCCATCTCCAGGTAGCCAGCACGCTGCACAACATATTGTATTGAAAGCAGGGGAGTACCATTGTCAAAATCGTTTAATTTTCTGGCCTGTTTTGGTATAATTATAGTAGCAGTCGCGTGTAAACGACCTTATCGTCTTACTATCTCTAGACAAAGGACCCCGAGGATTGCTTTAACTGCTATTTGTAATATCAGTGCTGAAAGATGCATTTTGCTGACTATCTTGAACTTGAGAACAACATTTTGGTGGTGAATTTACGTCTATTGCTGGTGGTCCGTTTCCAAATTGTGCACCAACAGAATATAGACGTGATTCACTTCCACATCTGGTATCGCCTCCTCTACGAAACTGCAGACTGGAAGGAACTTCCCCCGCTTTATTTTGCAGCTTTGGTCAACATTGCCACAATGTGGGTGACTGCAATACAGCCTATTAACACCCGCCATCACGAAAGTATAACAAATAACAAAAAATAACGAAGACCGAATAAGAAACACGTCTAATACCAACCGACACCAACCACGAAAACCGCGAACTAACGAAGCCACGACGAAACGAAAGTATGGTGGTGAGAGCATGGCTGTGTACAGTGTGTAAACTTTTAGACGGCAGACCTCTCCCTAGTCCTGAATCGGTAGAAGTCGGTAATCGTCAAGAGGCTTCGGTAGGCAGGCAGTTTCGACTGCTGCCAACATTACGTAGCTGATTGTGTTGTACAAGGTAGCCATTGTCGTCTGCTTCGTTATTGTTTTGCGCTGTACTGTTCTGCGTGTTTTTATTGTGAAGTTGTGCTAAACATTATCAAAATGAGTGAAGAGGCAGTTGCTGGCCCATCTCGGGAGTTTTTTAGGAATACGCCCGTGGTTTTATATACTTTTTTTTTAACACGTTTGCGAAACGTGTTGCGAATAGTGTTAGTAGTGAAGAAATAACAGAACAAAACGTCATGCCTGACGCGGCACTTTTTCACGCATCTCGATGTTTACCACGTCATACCTCCTGAATTATATGTCGTAAAGAGACATAAATTTGCCGGTGCATTTACTGATATATGTGGATACTGTATGCGAAATTTGTTGCGATTAGAGTTAATAGTAATGAAATAATACATTAAAACGTCATGCCTACTGCGGCAGATTTACGATAGGTACTGATAAAATGTAGTAAGCGACAACCCTTTTTCCTTTCATTATTTTGTGGGGGGTGTCAGCGAGAAAAATTTTCGTAAAGGTTTGAAATTGTATGTAACGTTTGTTGCTAGTCGCTAAGTGCTCTCACTCTCAAATAGTGGATGAATAAATCTGGGTATTTTCCCGCGGTGGCATCTCATTGTTTATGACGTCATATCTCCTCAAGAATGTGTCTTATTTCTTTTTTTTCGGCTAGGAACCTTCGTGGGCGTACGGACAACAAATCACAAAAATTTCATCGCAATCGGATGAATGGTTTGGGAACGCACAGAGGGCAGACATAAATACATTCATTTATATATATAGAGATTGATAGTTACTTTATACTATATGACATGTTTAAGTATATTTAAATTTTATAATCAATAGTTTAACATTGCGGGGAATGAAATAAAATCAAAAAGAAATTGCAAACAGTGGGAATCGAACCTGGGTCCTCTACTTGACAAACCTTTACCTAATTAATTGCGCTACGCATGCTACGGTGGTATATTTGTTGAACATTGTGCATTACCCGTTCTGGGGGTTCGGAGAACAACTCACCAAAGTTTCATTGCAATCGGATGAATGGTTTGTGAGCGCATAGTAGACAAACATACATACATTCATTTATATATATATATATATATATATTTTAATGTACATGACGATTTCAGTTTCGTTTACGAACAACATTTAAAGCGAGTTTTACTTCCAAGCCTTTCGTCTGCTTTCGTGTAAGCATGACGCGCAGTTTGTAGTGCCAGCACTGCAACTGGTAGGCGTGTCTTGCCCCCCCCCCCCCCCCCCTCTCGGCTTCTCACGTCTCGCAAGCCAATGCTTGCTTCCTCCTCTCCCCGGACTCCCCTCACAACTCCGCCGTCTAACAGTTAACACACTGTACCGGGAGGGGTTGCCGGGGTCTCCACCAAAAGTCGAGAATATTTTGTATTGCAGAACAATATCTACTTCTGTCCTTGTCTTTGAATGCTTCACTCTTGCTCTAACCTGTGTTTCCTACTCCTCTCACCGAAAGCGCTGCAGTCACGTGTCTGAGAGAAAAGAATATCGTTTCAGTTTTGTTCGCATGTTACAGTGCATAACATGTAGCCACATGTGTTGTCATTTGCTCTACAGAAATGTTCCAGTGAACAAACGGAAAAACTACGTAATTTATAAATGCGATTCGTGTATACCAGAGCTATGCGACATCGAAATTAATGTAAACTAAGCAAACATCGCAATCTGAGAAAAAAGAAAACTGTAGGTAAGCTGTCGCAATGAGCTCGGAAGCACGCTTGATCAACCATACAAAAAATTCCAGTGGTCGAACCAGTGCCAAATGGGTAGCAAAAATGTTGCTAGGAATAGTGGAAACGCACGTGTACTTTCATCCACCTGAAGCGGAAATTAGTTTAAACAGTGATTTATGCTGGTGAACAAAAATATAAACTTGTATTTTTATTTCATACTTCCCTTTAGTGAAATATTTCAGTTCTATTAAAGCATATCACAATTCTCGTACCATAAGGCCAGTTGATCAATAGTGAAATTTAACCAGCTACATTAAACTTCAGTAAGAGTTGTCAATATCTAAAAACTGAAGGATGATCGCATTTCGGTTACTTGCAAGAGAACGCATGCACGAAGTCCGATTTCTAATGTTCTTCCTAATTTGATTCCTTGTGTGGTGTATAATTAGTAGAGCTATACTCAACTTCCACTAGTACGTGTACTTCCATTTTGTGGCAATAGTGTGGCCCCTTTGTAAAAACTTCTCTCAAGGAAATGTGTTGCCGCAGACATTGCTGGGTTAGTGACCGGTAACGTCGTAGTATACGAGGCTGCAATTCGTGTGGCCCGTTATGTTGTCGGACAACGTAGTCTGGACATACTGACGGCACTACGCAATTTTTATGTCTTATATGATCATACCTCGGTCGCATGATGCTACGTCACTGGTCAAAACCTAGAACATAACAGGACACTTTTAGTGAGTAATGTATGCTGCGAAATAGAGAAGATATGAACCCTTTGTAACATGGTTCAAGTGAATATTATATACGCCACCGTATGTGAGCCGGAGGACTCTGTTTTAGTGCATTATTTGTTAGTTTTTCATAAATATTTTCTTATTTTGTAGGCTGCCATTTCTGTTCTCTTAGACGTTAGTATCAGAACTATTTTCTTTTATGTCACTATCATATCCTTCACTCCCCTATAGGAAGATGTAAGATCTCCCTTATTTATTATCTGTGTTACTTGCTCCCCTCTTATATTCTTATAACGTTTATGATATTAGCCCTTTTGCCACCACGCCGGTTTGAGAGTTATAGTTCCCTATCTCATCTACTGCCAAAAATTTGGTTGTAATGAGTGACAGATTTCTGTGCAGGTATTACAGTGCCAAGTTTGCTCTGGCTGTTTGTATGTTTTTTAAAATTTTACTGCCACTTGTGTTTTCATGATATCATGCTTGAAACTAATAGTGCATGCTGTCCATTTTTAAATGCTCGTAATTAGTGCATTTCGATTGGCAGAGCCCCTGTTCCACAAATGAGTTTCTACGTTCCACTATTTTCATACTTATTTTCGTTCTTTATGTCGATCCAACCATAGAAGCGCTACATGCCATACTGACTCGCCAAATTAGTACCAGAACAAACCAAGGCATAAGTAGAATTGTATTTTTCAATCTAACGCAGAGTTTCAGTATTATTACTTCAATACATCTACGAACAACCGTGGTGACGAATCCCAACCAACTTCCTGACAGTAGACTACATTTTGGCCCTGCACAGGTTACCTAATGAACCACACCAAGCTTTGGCTGCTAAATAAAATTCTGGTGGAAAACAAGCTTTAAACTCAGGTATCAGGAAACTGGAAAGTAAGATGTATGCTACTAATTACACAGTTAGAAGTGCTGGATAATTTTGAAAATATTATAGTACAGATCGCTACAAAAATGTTACATTAGTTATTTAACCACACGAAATGTCTGACCCTTCCTAAATTTCTATATAAGTAAGACACATATTGATCTCAATAATGTTCAAGTAGTTTTAATAGCACACAAAGTTAAATACTAAAAAACTGATTTCTAGCAAGAATGAACTTTCTCAGACTCATGGAAGATGTGATTGTCCGTCCAAAGCACGATCAAAGTTCTGTATACTGCCAATAAACAACGAGTTGTTGATATGTAGCACTGAATCAGGAATCAAGAGCACCACTGCAGTAGTTTTATGTCCAAACTACAATCAACCAGCTCCACAGCTAACGTAAGCACTGTATATTCTCAGCCAGCACTCCACTGTAGATATGGCTTGCACACTTGCACAGATTCCTGCAAAAGGAGGAGAAATTCAAAATTCTTCTTTTGATAAAATCAAAATAGCATAAGTGTCACAAGTAAAGAAATAAACTTAGTTTCGTTTATCATAATCGACTTTTTGGAAAGTCTCTAACTGTGTCATTCAAAATTTAAATTGTGAAATAAACACTTTACTTACTCGCAGAATACATCCTTGTGACCCAGAAACAGGCGGAGAACTGCAGCGATATTCTCAAGTATAAATAGTGCTTGTTGTGTAGTAATTAGGCAGAGCACAGTCAGTGTAATGCGCCGTAGAATACGCAAGCAGACAGCATCAAGTTCCTGAAATAAGAGTGGTTCTGTAACAAAATTCTGTCCAAACTAAAATATTACTTGTTACACAAGTAAGGAGACGAGCTATGTATATGGAAGCGTACCAGTAGATTTCGCTGCAGTCACCCTTGCGCCCCGTAAACGGGAACAGAATTGCAGACACGTTCTTCACAAATCAAGAAACTGCTTGTTATATAAGTGGGATAATGCGAGCAATCAACCTCAGACACCTGAAACAGAAGGGGTTCTGTAACAATATTCCGTCCAAATTAACATAAGTACATGTAACACCAGTAATGAGATAAGAACTGTACATTGTAAGCGTACCATTCACTGTGGGCATCCTAAGGCACTTTAGTTATGTAGAGCACTGCACCAGTGTTCAGTACAAAACAAGATATTACTTGTTGCACAAGTAATTAGGTAAACACTGTATTCTGTGGCACTTCCATTCATGAGAGCAAACACACTCGTAAAGCAGGAACAGCTATGCAGTCATTTTCTGTCGAAATGAAGATATTACTTGCTATGCAAATAATGACGAACACACTGTATATCACGAGAACACCATGCACTGCAAGTTGAGCGACCAAACAACTCACAATTCTGAAGCTGGAGGAGTACAGCAGTCATTTTCTGTCCAAATGTAGATACAACGTGTTAAGTAATGAGATAAACATTGCATATTGTAAGCATCTCATTCAGTGTAGGTTTGGTTGCACTCATCCTTTGGCTCGAGAAACGGGAGTAAACAGCAGCGATATTCTTCCCAAATAACGACATTACTTGTTACACAAGTAATGTGGTATACCACAATCAGTGAAATACATTATGGATTATGCGAGCATAGAGCCTCAGACACTTGTAAATTTTGCGGGCAGACAACTCAGACTCCAGAAGCTGGAGGAGTACTGCAGCCATGTTCTGTCCAAATGATTATCTTACTTGCTAAACAAGTATTGACATTAGCACTGTATTCTGTAAGACGGCAGAGCATTGTAGATTTGGGTGGCGAGTTTCTCAGACTCCTATAACAGGGGGAGTACTGCAGCCATGTTCTGTCCAAACGACTTTCTTACTTGCTAAACAATCACTGAGATTAGCACTGTATTCTGTAAGACGGCAGAGCATTGTAGATTTGGGTGGCGAGTTTCTCAGACTCCTATAACAGGAGTAGTACTGCAGCCATATTCTGTCCAAATGACTTTCTTACTTGCTAAACAAGTATTGACATTAGCACTGTATTCTGTAAGACGGCAGAGCATTGTAGATTTGGGTGGCGAGTTTCTCAGACTCCTATAACAGGAGGAGTACTGCAGCCATATTCTGTCCAAATGACTTTCTTACTTGATAAACAAGTATTGACATTAGCACTGTATTCTGTAAGACGGCAGAGCATTGTCGATTTGGGTGGCGAGTTTCTCAGACTCCTATAACAGGAGGAGTACTGCAGCCATGTTCTGTCCAAATGATTATCTTACTTGCTAAACAATCACTGAGATTAGCACTGTATTTTGTAAGACGGCAGAGCACTGTCGATTTGGGTGGCGAGTTTCTCAGACTCCTTATAACAGGAGGAGTACTCCAGCCAATGTCTGTCAAAAGCACGATAACGCCAGACCCGTACACAAAGACACACTGTCGGCACACTTTCTCAGATCGGCGGTGGGCTGTGGTGAATCAGCTGCAAATCCCCAACAGCGGACCACAGACACGGAAGGAGCCCGCAAACTAGCAGAGAAACGCCACACAGGCAGACAGCGGCGATGCGCCACCGCGACTCGGTCGCAGGCGGGTCGGTATACCACCACAGCTCCTGATCTCTCTCCAGCGTTTCCTCGAGCTGCTGGAGATGCAGCTGTCGTCGCTGCTCCTCCTCCTGCTCCTGCTCCTGCTGGCCAGGTTCCTCTGCCGCCTGCTGCTGCTGTTCTGTCTGCAGAGGCTGCTGCAGCTCGTCCTCGAGCTGCTTCTCCTCTTTCTCGTCCTTTTCCAGCTTTATTAGGAGTTTCTGATACAGCTCCTCCTCCATCTGCTCGTATATCTCGCCCACCACCTCAGAGTAATCATCCTGGCCTCGCCTCTGCAGGAGCTGACACTGCTCTTTCTCCAGCTGCTTATCCTGATCCAGCTTACATTCCAGCTGGGGACGCATTCCGGAGCGCTCCACTCCACAACAGCGTATCAGCGTCTCTGTAGCTGTGTCCAGTTTCTCCAGCAGTGCGTCTATACGCCTGCACTGGCTGTTCGCAGCCTCCAGCTGCAGCTGCTGCAGTCTCATCGTGTTAATGATCTCACCACCAGCTCCGCCTTCCAGCCCAAGGCGTCTACTCGGCTCAACCTCTCGCAAGACACCCACCATAGTTCGTTCTGCTTCGCTAATCGGCAGACCTCGCTAGCAATGTCGCTTCCAACACCACGCCACGAAACAGTTGAAAGGACGCGACGTATGTGCAGAAACCTAGCAACGGAACCAATGAGTAAGAGAGGCCTCCCATTGTTATTGCACGCTGAGGCAACAAAAAGTTGTTCTTTGTCGCATTCGTCAAAAAATATGATCGAAGTTAACATAAGATAATCTTTCCGTCATTACTTCTAAAAATATCGTAATTGAGTAAACAGCATAAAATATATTGCTGTCCCGAGTGTCCTTTTATGGAACTGCTGTAGTTAGCTTTTTTCTTCAATCCACTAAATGACGATTAAAGGGAAGGAGAAATGAATGAAAATCTCACTAGCGTTTAGCAAGCAGAAATGTAGCAGCCGTGACCTTTTCAACAAAACGTCGGTACCAACGACCCGAATTACACAAGTGAAGTACTGACACAAGCGGACGAAAGTGGAAACAGAAAACATAATACCGACTTAAATGATAGCCATTATTTATTAGCATCCAAAATCGTGACATTTGTATTTGAGAGTGTCCAGGCGATAAGATGGTTAACCGAAATCTTTAATATTACTGCTTTCGGAATACAGTTAGAATGTTCCACGGCGTTTGTTATGATTGTTATTGAAGTAGAAACAACTTTTAACTCTGTCTCGCTGAAAATAGCGAAGCCGACGACCCGTAATAAGACAGTTGTCCTAACTGCAACAGTTCTGATAGTTAATTCCATTGCTCCGATTCATTTTAACTATATCATGTATACTTTTTTTATTTTTCAACGTGCACCGTTCTCCTTCTTTCTGATAGCCACAAAGTGCTTTCTGAACGATATTATTTTACGATCATAACTGTCCATGGTCACATACGTCACTGCTTTGCCTCTTATTTCTTGTAAGGTACACTGGATGGAGTCCATTTCAAGATATTCAGTAGACCACCCCACGAGATCTTGCGATATCTCCTATCGGAATTTTTGCTTCAGTTTTGGTGACTGGCAAGTAAACACGTCTTCCACTGCTGTGTGCTACACGTAGCTGCAGCTCTACTGCACAAGCCACCTTACGGCTTATGGCGGGGGGTACTTCTGGTATGGACCACAGCCGTCTCCTCCACTGCTCTTTCGTAATGGTGTCTGGGAAGAGCAGCTGTCAGTCAACTGTATGAACCCCAACTTACCTGGTTTTGTGGTCGTTCTCATGTTGTGGACGTCTGTGAGAGGGAGAAATGTGGTGCTTTTTTAACATACCGCGATCGCCTCAGATTTTGAACAGTAAATCTCTCCATGGACTCCAACGTCTTTCTTGTTTGGAGTTTGACTTGCATCTCCCTAGCGTTTTAAGTAGATCATTTGAACGATTCTTTTATCGAAATAATTTGGAAAGAGGCATATTACAAGTTATGTATACTTGCTCACATTCTGAAACACAATTTTTTAGTCCTACTCATGCAGATACATTTAAAAACTATCTTCAAGAAGCTACTAGATTTTAAATAATAATTCGTCGATAGAATAGAATGATTTGTCGAGTAGTAATGATTTTAGGTCAGGTTTAAAACTTGCTTTGCTGTCCGTCAGTGTTATTCGGCAAATAATCAAAAATGTTTGTTGCTTCTTATTGAACTCCTTTTTGAGCCACTGGTAGCTTTAATAGTGGGTAATAAAGGTCACTTTTTCCTCTATTGTACGTGTCAGCATCAATATTCTTTTCAAGTAGTGATGGATTATTTACGACGAATTGTTGGATCTATGTGAACAAAGCATTCTTCCAGTGTATATATTATATTGCTGAGTGCATTAGACCTCTGTCGAATGATGTGGTATGGTTATTGGTTGGCAACGAGATCTTGTCCATAGCCATTGCTTAAAATCTTTTCACGTGCCAGCAAAAAACGAGTTATATTTTGTCCCTAAACCTTTTTTCCACGTGATTTCGCTGAGCTAAGCAAAGAATCCAACTGATTACAGACCCAGCACTGAATTAAAGTGAAATAATGAATTTCACGGCGACATGTATTTGCGCAAAAGTTCACATAATTTCATATGAAGTTGCATTATTTATAAGGTGAATAAAAGTGACTGTGGTCGCACGAATTATGCAAGCTGGAAATTTGCCGTTGAGATGTATTTGTATTTGGGTGACCTATAGGACGTCATAAATGGTACACTGAAACCTACAGAATCAAGTTTTTCTGCTAAGGATCGGAAGGCCAAATTAAAATTCATCCATTTGGTTGATCCAGTAAATTATGTTCATATAGAAAAGGCTGCGTCAGGAATGGAGGTATAGGACAAAGCGGAAAACGCATTTGAAGATGGAGGTGTAACTAGAAAAGTAGGATTGAATAAAACGTTCTCGGTTTTCAAGCCGCGTCAATTCGAATAAAATCCTCGAGCTTTCGATACCCATCTCCGCCATCGTCGTCAGGAGTCCACTGACTGCCGTGGCTGCTACGGTTTCTAACATGTGGCATGATGACATGTGGGATCCTTACCAGGTAGGATTGACGGAAGACATCGAATAAGTGCAAAGAAGGGCAGCCCGTTTCGTGTTATCGCGCAATAGGCGTGAGAGTGTTACTGATATGATACGCGAGTTGGGGTGGCACTCACTGAAACAAAGGCGGTTTTCTTTGCGGCGAGATCTATTTACGAAATTTCATTCACCAACTTTCTCTTCCGAATGCGAAAATATTTTGTTGACACGCACCTACGCAGGGAGAAATGATCATCATAATAAAACAAGAGAAATCAGAGTTCGAACAGAAAGATTTAGGTGTTCCTTTTCCCCACGCTCCATTCGAGAGTGGAATGGTAGAGAAGAAGTATGAAAATGGTTCGATGAACCCTCTGCCAGGCACTTATGAGTGAATTGCAGAGTAACCACGTAGATGTAGATGCGACCAGATAGATACAATGTGGCGCGCGAGCGAAAGTCGACCCGGGCAACTAGCGGAGCTATTGCCCATGGCAGCACCGGTGACGTCAGCTGACGTCAGGGGCAGGCGCCACGTTTGAAACTGCCGGTCCCGCGTCGCGCATCCGTCTTTCCTTTCTTTCGACGCCCAACGCCCGCCCCAATGCCCTGCTGAGTGTGTACCCCTTGTCTCTGTTGAAAATGTTGTTTAAACAGACCTCGGCCGCTTCCTTTATAACTTAGTCCCAATATGTTGATGTATGAGCCAACACTTTCTATTTTCGAACGGTATTTTATGTCCGTTTTATAGGCAATGCTCCGCTATGGCCGACTTCTCAAGCTCCCTTTGTTTTGTATGGCGCTAGTGCTCAGTACAACGCTCCAGTGATCCGGTCCGCCCCCAAGATACGAGATATGTGATAATGTGCTGCTATGCAGCAAGACTTACATAAAATGAAAACAAAAGTGCAACAGATGCTAATACCAATAAATCGTGATAGGCATTTTGTTGTATGCACAAATGAGTAACCGCAGACCATTAAAAAAGTTTTAATGCCCTGACACTGACAATTAGTAGTTGTAAAACTACTGTAAAAGCAAAAAATTAATATCTGAAGTCCTGCCTTATACTTACATCGTCCAGCTGCACCTGAGTGCTCAGTCCAGCAGTAGAACCTTCCAGCGTGTCCTTAATGGGGAAGTCTGTGTCGGAAAATCTGTAACACGGTACAAAAAGTACGCTACAGCAGCCTCGTCTCCAGTTGCTGGCAACAAATGCTGTACATAAATTATGGGACAGGAACATACTGGAGGGGACTCCATACAGTTTGATAAAATATAGTTCATTTATGAAGCACCTCAATAGAAAAATTATTGGATCGTAACCCCTTGGGGCAATAACTAAGTGACATTCTTATAGCTGCTCAAACCCACAGAATGTGCAGCTGAAGGATCTCATATCTGAGCAATGTCTACTAATGTGCACTTTGTCGAGCTGTTTTGGCCATGATGAAACTCTGAGACATATCAATGGGAGCTTTAAAATGGCACCTGCAGTGACTGATCTTGCACATGCTGATCGGTTACCAGTTAGAACCGTCAATAGGCGGAGTTCCACTAGGTGTGGCTTACACTTAAACAGGATTGAAAGGGAAGATTGGTACTGATACTTACAGAAAGTCAGCATCAGATCGTGCATGATCAACTAACTGCTGTTATAGATAAGAGAAGTTGTCCTTTGTCTTAGGATAAAGACAGACAACATGCTCCTCAACCTGAAGAAAACTTTGGCAGCAGGCACTCGCGGGACAGATTACGACACACCAAAAAGCGCACCTACTGGATGTAACAGGGGGAAAGAAACCATTGGGACAATTAATACTGGACATTTCATAGATTTCACAATATTACACAAAACCGAGCAAGGTGAACTCGCATTCGGGAGGACGACGGTTCAATCCCGCGTCCGGCCATCCTGATTTATGTTTTCCGTGATTTCCCTAAATTGCTCCAGGCAAATGTCGGAATGGTTCCTTTCAAAGGGCACGGCCGACTTCCTTCCCCGTCCTTCCCTAATCCGATGAGACCGATGACCTCGCTGTCTGGTCTCCTTCCCCAAAACCGACCGACTGACCATTACACAAAAGCATGAAACATGTAAAAAACAATTTGAAATTGAGCTCTAACCCTTGAACTGTGCTATAGTTTATCACAAAGAGCAATGGTGCAGAGACACTAGAAATCCAACATCTAAAATTATCACTGCCTGAAGGATCAACACTTACTGTAGGATTGCTTCAAAGGGCAAAGAACTGTGCATTTATGTAAAAAAAGGAACACAGTTTAAATTGAGACACTATCCTAGCTTAGTTAGTGAAGAAAAACCTTTAAAATATCAGCTATTAAAAGAGCCTGACATCAACAAGAAAATAATTATTTTCCCCATGTGTAATGGAAGTGTGGATAGTGCTATTAATAGATTAGCAGAAGTCCAAGATAAAGTCTCAGAAAAAATTAACATAATTTTGTATGGAGACAAACATTAAAACAAGTAGCTGAAATTTATTTACACATTTTAACTCCAGCACAATGCAAATGTTGTCAAAGTGTATCAGAATGATCAAAGAAAAAAACTGAATATTGAGAGTTTCCACCGTGGCACTAATGAGCACTTCTGTTCTAGAGTACTGTGAGACTGTTAAGACTCGTAAATGCTGAGCATACACCTTCTCTTATTGAAATCTTCTGAATTATTTCCATTAGGAACCAAAGAGCTGTCTGTCAAAGAAAAAAATGCACATATGCATCAGAAAATATCTGTGATATTTTAAAAGATAAAAGGAAAAACAAAGGAATCTGTTTTTAATTACAGTTGTTCTTTCCCCACATACAGTGCTCATACCTTATTTTCATTGTGCAAATATCTGACCAAAAAATAGAGAAAATTTTTTTAATAATTGATATTACATGAAATTTTTCAGCCTACCTTTTTGTAAGGTTAGTCCAGTGTTCCCTGACATAATCAAAAGCTATAGCACGAGCCACAGGGTTTCTCGGAACAGCCCTCCAGATTGTTAACGCATCCTGAACGCTCATGATCTTGCCTTCTAGAGGGGCATTTAGCAACCTGCGTGCAAAAGGAAACAAATTACCTTTTCTATTCAAAATTGAAACAAGAAATGAATATTAATAACATTTTTGATGGATGAGAAGCATCTATCAACCAGTTGCCAATGCAGGAACACTTTGAGGAAGGCTTTTTGACACAGAAAGTAAATATCCTTAGGGCCACAAAGAGAAAGAAATTATTATCACAACTGTTTAAAAGAATCATTGAGCTACTACAACAATTTTTTGATTAGAACTGATAAATGTCATACCACATATTTCTGGTTTAAGAAGTTTGCCACCTGTGTCTGAAAATTGTATATTACAGTCATTTCCACGACTTTTTTCACTGAAAAACCTATATCACGTGCAAGAAAAGATAAAAATCGGTAAGAGAAAGAACAGAAGTACCAGCTGGCTTTGAAACACCTTCACAGAATACCTCGATCACAAACTGCGTTGCATGCTGAACTGTGCCTAGCAAGCACTGCTCTGGCTCAGCAGGCCACCAGTCAACGCCTCTTGTCACTGAATGGTCCACTGCAATTTCTGGGATTAGGATGTTTGTGGGACACATCCGTCAAATTCCTTATTTGTATACTGACATTCTCTGGAACGCACTGCCACACTTGCTTCACAAGACTTTAATGTGAGACACACATTTAGTCATGTCATGTTCCAGATGTAAATATGTAAGGAAAGTTCTGACAGAACATACGGTATCAGATGCATTGGGACTTTATGTAGAATCAGCAGCAACAAGTGGAAATACCTGATGAACCGGGACTCGAACCCAAGATCTCCTGTTTACAAGGCAGTTACATTAACCACTACACCATGTAACCACACTGTTTTAGCAAATGTGCTGATATCTCGACACACTGCCCGACCAACACACACTCTCGCCTACATATCACAGCTGCGGATTCATATAATTGCTTCACCTCGATGGGCAATGAAAATTGGCAGGCGTGGATGGTATAGTTGGGGTCTATGGGTAGTTGGTGCTAGGTGGGAATGTGGGAAGGTCAGAAAATGTGCTGGGATTGTCTGTGCATTTACAATGAACATTGTATCCAGGTGGTGCAGTGGTTAATTTAACTGCCTAGTAAGCAAGAGATGCTGCAAGTATGGCACACATTTTCACTCATCCCCATTCACTCCGCATAAAGTCACAATGCTGCTGATATTACTAGTCCTTCTCTTTCCTTTCATTTCTCCCCCCTCCACTTTATACAAGTGGTCTACTACTTGTGTGCACAGTCAAAGAAGATCACCACAGCTTGCCGATATTCCTGTCCACACAAACCCATTTGCACTTGGTGCAGTCCCCACAGAGTACATCCAGTTTTACAATTGCAGAGTGATTGTAGTAGACTTTGAAGAACATGTTCTTGTTATACTGTAGTTGTGTTCATCTTAACTCATCTATCGAAAAGAGAAAACACCCTTTTCTGTGCTAGAAGAGAGGGAAAAAGATTTCAGAAAATAAAGGTCTAAGAGATCTCTACTTCAAGAAATAGAATATTCCCAAATTCCATGAGGTGGAACACAGCACAACATGTAGTTATGGACTATAAGTTCAGCAGCCTAGTTGGTATGACTGCTCAGTAATGTGCCAAAGTGGAGAAGGGAGAGAGGTTCATGGGGGGAAAAGGCTTATTTTGGTTTAATCTGAGGTTGCTAATTCAACAAGTTTACCAGGATATTTGCAAATGTTTTCAACAGTTTATCAGAACTCTAACATGCTTTATCGAATTGTTATTATGGCTGTCAACTTTAAAAAACAGAAAGCAAAAAATAACACAATAAATCTACTAATATGGTGAGGTGTTTTATGTAAGCAGGCAGTGCTATATGTGATGTAAGTCGAACAAAGCATCTTTTTATTTTTGTTGATAACCAACTTAAGCACAAGTTTAACATCAAAAATGGTAATTTTAGAATCTTGCCTCCTCTCATATAAATTTCTGTGGATGCCCATGCAGTCATGGGTTTCTGCCACATATTTCAGTTTCTCACAGATTGAAGTGTTCTTTGTAAAACCATATTGCAAGAGTAGTGTATTGTAAACAGGCATATGTCATTGCAGATGTTGGTTCTATTTTCTTCGACCAACACCAGTGTAGTGAAGTAAATATTGAGCAACTGACAGAAGATAAACAGCAGCTTTTTAATATAACTGAGGAGGCAACAAGATTTTTTCCCAAACCAGGAGCTTTCCCTCTGATTTACCAGCTTACATGTAGCTGGGGCACACACATACATTAATAGGCAGTAAACTGATAGCTTATTGCTAATTCATTATAGATGCATGAGACAAAAGAAACACTGTGTCTGCTAAGTTTCTGAATTTGCCTAAAGCATTTGACACAATCACCCACACTACACTTATTGAAAAACTTGAAAGCTATGGTATTCGTGGACATGCAGCCAAGTGGATAAAATCATACATCAGAACAGAAAGCAGTATGTGGAAACAGAAACTGAATGCAGATCTGAAATAAGAAATTTTAGGTAACACTGGAAAGAAATGCATTTATGTCAATAAATAACAACAGACAGTGGCTTATACAACATGACCTAATTTTAAATCTAAAAAAGACAAAGTTCATGGTGTTCACAAATAGAGAAAAGGAAGAAGATGTAGATATATTCATAGATGAAACAAGACTGGAAGAAGTTACCATTATTAAATTTTTGGGGATTACAGCTGACAATAAGCTCCAGTGGAGTCAACATATAGATAACGTTTGCTGTAAATTAAGCACTGCAATATTTGTTATGCACATTATGCCAACAAGTAGCTTCTATGGACAGTGTACCATACTCTATTTGAGCCATACCAACAATATGGAATTACTGTTGGGGGAAATCCCAGCAGCAAAAATACAAACAGAATATTTACATTGCAAGCAAAAGCTGTTATGACTATCTTGAACAAGAAACAAAGAGATTCATGCAGAACTGTTTTCCATAGTCTAAATATACTGACATTTCCATCTCTATACATTTACAAAACAATAACATCATTAATAAAAGGAAATGCACTACTAAAAAGAAACACAGACATTTATACATATGAGACAAGAAATAAAGGCCAGCTGGGTCGTATACAACACTAACTGAGAGTTACTGAAAAAGGTCCTTGATACTTGGGTGTCAAACTCTTAAAGTGCCTTACAAAGAGTTTGCAGGACAACGTGAGCAAACAGACATTCCAAAAACTTTTAAAGGATTATTTAATGGAAAAAGAATTTTATAGTGTAGTGTGTATCAATGAATTAAAAATGCTACTACTACTGTTATAGAGGTACTGTAATTAACTGAACATATTGTGATATGTAAATAACATGAGAACATGAATACTGAGAGAAAAGCGTAAATATGAGTATAATGTAGCATGAAAATAATTTCCAGGACCTAAAAATTAGGTGAAAAATGTATGCAACATGATTATAAGTATTGCCACTTTCATGTATTAAATTGTAATAAATAGGATAAATACTATGAGAAAATAGGTTTAAGTTCACTTATACTATATTACAATTACACACTTTGCACAAAATGTAATCAAATTGGACCGAATAAAAATCAATCAATCAATGCAGTGTACAGGCTCTGTTTCTAAGTTTTGCTTCACTTTTGTTGATGTATACCAAGCCTTGTTTCACGTTACTGATGGTTCTATTTCTTGATGAGCTCAGTGTAACATAATGACTGAATTAGTGGACAGCTAACATAAGGGTGTCTCTAATTCTGTCATTTCCATGGGGCATTTCTTTGTATAACATCTATTAAAAACATTTTAGTATTTATTCTACTAGATCTTTTGAAATTTTACACAATCCTGTAAGCCAACCGTTATTCTTTCTGTAGTAAACAAACAACAATATTGCCAATATGCATTTACTGAATAGCTCTTATCAAACTGTGCATCATAGTACTATACATTAGTGTCTTTTCATTTGCATGATGGTAATTACCAAATGTATCTACAGCAACTGTATTGATAAGAGCCCTATACTTAATACATTTTTCCCACAGCTTACACTGGTCTTCTTTAGCAAGATTAAGCAAATTACTAATCAGTGTCACTGCTAGTACACTTTTGTGTGTGTGTGTGGGGAGGGGGGGGGGGAGGGGAGGGGGCACGTGCGTGGATGCATGGATGTGTGTATGTGTACACTTCTTATTAGATGATGAGCTTCTACATCTACATCTACATCTACATCTACATTTATACTCCGCAAGCCACCCAACGGTGTGTGGCGGAGGGCACTTTACGTGCCACTGTCATTTCCTCCCTTTTCTGTTCCAGTCGCGTATGGTTCGCGGGAAGAACGACTGTCTGAAAGCCTCCGTGCGCGCTCGAATCTCTCTAATTTTACATTCGTGATCTCCTCGGAAGGTATAAGTAGGGGGAAGCAATATATTCGATACCTCATCCAGAAACGCACCCTCTCGAAACCTGGCGAGCAAGCTACACCGCGATGCAGAGCGCCTCTCTTGCAGAGTCTGCCACTTGAGTTTGCTAAACATCTTCGTAACGCTATCACGCTTACCAAATAACCCTGTGACGAAACGCGCCGCTCTTCTTTGGATCTTCTCTATCTCCTCCGTCAACCCGATCTGGTACGGATCCCACACTGATGAGCAATACTCAAGTATAGGTCGAACGAGTGTTTTGTAAGCCACCTCCTTTGTTGATGGACTACATTTTCTAAGGACTCTCCCAATGAATCTCAACCTGGTACCCGCCTTACCAACAATTAATGTTCATTCCACTTCAAATCGTTCCGCACGCATACTCCCAGATATTTTACAGAAGTAACTGCTACCAGTGTTTGTTCCCCTATCATATAATCATACAATAAAGGATCCTTCTTTCTATGTATTCGCAATACATTACATTTGTCTATGTTAAGGGTCAGTTGCCACTCCCTGCACCAAGTGCCTATCCGCTGCAGATCTTCCTGCATTTCGCTACAATTTTCTAATGCTTCAACTTCTCTGTATACTACAGCATCATCCGCGAAAAGCCGCATGGAACTTCGGACACTATCTACTAGGTCATTTATATATATTGTGAAAAGCAATGGTCCCATAACACTGCCCTGTGGCACGCCAGAGGTTACTTTAACGTCTGTAGACGTCTCTCCATTGATAACAACATGCTGTGTTCTGTTTGCTAAAAACTCTTCAATCCAGCCACACAGCTGGTCTGATATTCCGTAAGCTCTTACTTTGTTTATCAGGCGACAGTGCGGAACTGTATCGAACGCCTCCCGGAGGTCAAGAAAAATAGCATCTACCTGGGAGCCTGTATCTAATATTTTCTGGGTCTCATGAACAAATAAAGCGAGTTGGGTCTCACACGATCGCTGTTTCCGGAATCCATGTTGATTCCTGCAGAGTAGATTCTGGGTTTCCAAAAACGACATGATACTCGAGCAAAAAACATGTTCTAAAATTCTACAACAGATCGACGTCAGAGATATAGGTCTATAGTTTTGCGCATCTGCTCGACGACCCTTCTTGAAGACTCGGACTACCTGTGCTCTTTTCCAATCATTTGGAACCTTCCGTTCCTCTAGAGACTTGCGGTACACGGTTGTTAGAAGGGGGGCAAGTTCTTTCGCGTACTCTGTGTAGAATCGTATTAGTATCCCGTCAGGTCCAGTGGACTTTCCTCTGTTGAGTGATTCCACTTGCTTTTCTATTCCTTGGACACTTATTTCGATGTCAGCCATTTTTTCGTTTGTGCGAGGGTTTAGAGGAGGAACTGCAGTGCGGTCTTCCTCTGTGAAACAGCTTTGGAAAAAGGTGTTTAGTATTTCAGCTTTACGCGTGTCATCCTCTGTTTCAATGCCATTATCATCCCGGAGTGTCTGGATATGCTGTTTCGAGCCACTTACTGATTTAACGTAAGACCAGAACTTCCTAGGATTTTCTGTCAAGTCGGTACATAGAATTTTACTTTCGAATTCACTGAACGCTTCACGCATAGCCCCCCTTACGCTAACTTTGACATCGTTTAGCTTCTGTTTGTCTGAGAGGTTTTGGCTGCGCTTAAACTTGGAGTGAAGCTCTCTTTGCTTTCGCAGTAGTTTCCTAACTTTGTTGTTGTACCACGGTGGGTTTTTCCCGTCCCTCACAGTTTTACTCGGCACGTACCTGTCTAAAACGCATTTCACGATTGCCTTGAACTTTTTCCATAAACACTGAACATTGTCAGTGTTGGAACAGAAATTTTCGTTTTGATCTGTTAGGTGGTCTGAAATCTGCCTTCTATTACTCTTGCTAAACAGATAAACCTTCCTCCTTTTTTTATATTCCTATTAACTTCCATATTCATGGATGCTGCAACGGCCTTATGATCACTGATTCCCTGTTCTGCACTTATAGAGTCGAAAAGTTCAGGTATGTTTGTTATCAGTAGGTCCAAGATGTTATCTCCACGAGTCGGTTCTCTGTTTAATTGCTCGAGGTAATTTTCGGATAGTGCACTCAGTATAATGTCACTCGATGCTCTGTCCCTACCACCCGTCCTAAACATCTGAGTGTCCCAGTCTATATCTGGTAAATTGAAATCTCCACCTAAGACTATAACATGCTGAGAAAATTTATGTGAAATGTATTCCAAATTTTCTCTCAGTTGTTCTGCCACTAATGCTGCTGAGTCGGGAGGTTGGTAAAAGGAGCCAATTATTAACCTAGCATGGTTGTTGAGTGTAACCTCCACCCATAATAATTCACAGGAACTATCCACTTCTACTTCACTACAGGATAAACTACTACTAACAACGACGAACACTCCACCACCGGTTGCATGCAATCTATCCTTTCTAAACACCGTCTGTACCTTTGTAAAAATTTCGGCAGAATTTATCCCTGGCTTCAGCCAGCTTTCTGTACCTGTAACGATTTCAGCTTCGGTGCTTTCTATCAGCGCTTGAAGTTCCGGTACCCTTCATGGCATCCGGAAGGACCCTTTCCACATCTGGAATGACTCCCCCCGGTATGCACACGGAGTGCACATTGGTTTTCTTCCCCTCTCTTGCTTCCATATCCCTAAGAGGCCCCATTACGCGCCTGACGTTGGAGCTCCCAACTACCAGTAAGCCCACCCTCTGCGACCGCCCGGATCTTGCAGACTGAGGGGCAACCTCTGGAACAGGACAAGCAGCCATGTGAGGCCGAAGATCAGTATCAGCCTGAGACAGAGCCTGAAACCGGTTCGTCAGACAAACTGGAGAGGCCTTCCGTTCAGCCCTCCGGATGTCTTTCGCCCCCTGCCACACCTTGAGACGATCTCCCACTCTACCACAGGTGAGGGATCAGCCTCAATGCGGGCAGTATCCCGGGCAGCCACAGTCGTAGTCCGATCGGGGGATGCGTGGGACGAGCTGGCCGTCCCCGAAAAACCCCCATCCGGACCCCACAGTGATGCCCATTGGCAACAGCCTCAAGCTGTGTGACCGAAGCCAACACTGCCTGAAGCTGGGAGCGAAGGGATGCCAACTCAGACTGCATCCGAACACAGCAGTTGCAGTCCCTATCCATGCTAAAAACTGTTGTGCAAAGAACGTCTGAACTAATCTACAGAGAGCGCAAAAAACGACACAAAATTTAAACGGTTATTAAAATACAAGATTGTCTAGTAAATGCAGTAATGCTGCTACTTGCGCACTGCTGACACACTGCTCGGCGGCGGAAGGAGACTACGCGATTTTACACTATTCAGGTACTAAAACGCGATGCTACAACTCTCAAATACTATAATACGTCCGAAATTTATGAATTAAACAATGCAAGTACCAAAAATACGCAAAGACATTAAGAATTAAACTATGTAACAAATGAGTGAGCTAGGAGTATACGACTTGCTGCTGCAGCTGCTTATCCAACGGCGGCAGGGAGCACTGGCTGAAAAGCAAGATAAAGCTTGTGAGTACTGTTATCTGTTGTGTGTGTGTGTGTGTGTGTGTGTGTGTGTGTGTGTGTGTGTGTGTGTGCGCGCACCACGAATTAGTCCGCTATAGATGAGTGGTTGCCAATCTCTTAATTTATGCATTGTTACAGCCAGAAATTTCCATTATTGTTACACTGTTGCAGTCTTCAGTCCAGAGACTGGTTTGATACAGCTGTTCATGATACTCTATCCTCTTCATCTCTGAATAACTTCTACAGCCCATATACTTCTGAATCTGCTTACTGTCTTCATCTCTTATCTCCCTCTACAATGTTCTGCCCCAAACACTTCCCTCCACTAGCAAACTGGTAACCCCTTGATGTCTCAGAATGTGTCCTATCAACTGATTCCATCTTTCCGTCTTTTAGTCAACTTGTGCCACAAATTTCTTTTCTCCAAATTTCTGTTCAGCACCTCCTCATTAGTTTTGTGAGCTACCCATCAGATCTTCAACATTCTTCTGTAGCACCACATTTCAAAAGCTTCTATTCTTTTCTTACCAAAACTGTTTATCGTGCATGTGTCACTTCCATACATGGCTACATTCTACACAAATACCTTCAGAAAAGAATTCCTAACACTTATGTCTATATTCGATGTTAACAAATTTCTCTTCCGGAGGAGTGCTTCACTTTCTATTGCAGTCTACATTTTATATCCTCTCTACTTCCGCCATCACCAGTTACGTGGATGCTCAAATATCTAAACTCATCTACTACTTTAAGTATCTTATTTCCCAATCTCCTTCCCTCAGCATCACCTGATTTTATTCAACTACATTCCAATATCCTTATTTCACTTTTGTTGATGCTTATCTTACAGCCTCATTTAAAACTAAACTCCTCCCAGACAGGCCATGAAGGCCCAATGGTACCAACCGGCAGCCGTGTCATCCTAAGCCTGTACCTGTCACTGGATGCAGATATGGAGGGGCCTGTGGTCAGCACACCGCTCTCCCAGCCGTATGTCAGCTTCCGAGACCAGAGCCACTACTTCTCAATCAAGTAGCTCCTCAGTTTGCCTCACAAGGGCTGAGTGCATCCAGCTTGCCAACAGCGCTCAGCAGACCGGATGGTCACCCATCCCAGTGCTAGCCAGTCTGACAGCGCTTAACTTCGGTGATCTGACGGGAACCTGTGTTACCATTGCGGCAAGGCCGTTGGCAACCTCATTTCAAGACACAGTTCGTTTCATCACCTGCTTTCCCAGGTCCATTGCTGTCTGTGACAGAATTACAACATCACTCTTTGTCAAACCTCAGAGCTTGTATTTTTTCTTGTGAACTTGTGTTTCTTTTCCAAATTTCTCCCCTGTTTCCTTTATTACTTGTTCAATGTTCAAATAGAATAACATGTGGCATAAGTTAAAACCCTGTCTCACTCCCCCCTAAACCACAGTCTCATTTTCATGCCCTTCAACTCTTATCGCTACCATCCAGTTTCTGTACAAGTTGTAAATAGCCTTTTGCTCCGTGTAATTTATCCCTACTACCGTCAGAATTTCAAAGAGCGTATACATGTCAACATTGTCAAAAGCTTCCTCTAAATCCACATTTACTATAAACGTATGTTTACCTTTGCTTAACATATCTTCAAGATAAGTTGTAGCATCAGGCTCAAACATCAAGCTTTCCTTCCATACTGTGTTGCTGCAAAAATGAGATCTGGAGAAATGCATGCAAAATACTGTATGTTATCCTTATCCAAATAAAACCTGTCTTATCCATACATACCATGAATCAAGATTCTTGACACTGTCAGTCGGGAGATACAGGATCTGTTTCAAATTTTTAATTATGTTAGGGGTTGCAAACCCATGAAGTTGAGAGCACACATGAAATCTTTATTTAGACTCATTACCAGTTTGAAGTTCAAGATGGTTTTGGCAGCAGGGAAATACTGGAGCTGCTTCTAAGTGTTACAATTAGTGAACCATTTTGTTTCAGGCTTGCAGTGACCAAAACCAGCAGAATCAAGGTATCAGCAGACAATATTTGCACTCACAGTAGATTAAGTTTTGTGACCACTTCTGTAGCTGACATGAATGGATTCATGATGTTGGCATTTCAAATGGTTTAGGGTGTTGCTGCTCCTGCAGTAAATTGGTACACAGCAATATCATAAGAGGGCATCTCAATCCAGACAATCTGCTGGTCAGATGACTATAATTTCCATGCAAACACTGCATAAATGACACCCATATACTGAACTAATTTATGCTGACACTAGAGATCCTACAAACCACAAGTTATTTACCTGACAGAGAGTGTGAACTACTTTCCTCTTACCAAAAGTAGAGCACAGTTGGAAATCTTCTGCCAATCATAGATAAACGAAGATGCATCGCACACCACAGCCAGTTACTGTTGCAGTTCCACAGTCCCAGTTGCGGTTCATCAGCTGCAAACAATTCCAATCTACAATTATCTCTATCGAAGCTATCAAAAACTGCTGCCATAATACCGAACCACTATTTATAAGTGATTGGAGACAATTAAATGCTGAGCATCTAGTGAACTTCAGATTCAAATACTAAACTTTATTACTGTCACAGACAGCAGTCCAAACAGAGCTCTAGCTAGAGATGACACAGTTCTTTTCAAAATGTTAGCATAGTTAGCATTAGGACTCCAGTGCCACACGCGTTGTAGCACTCAAAATAGAGTATTTCATTTTGTATCAAAGATGTTAATAAATGTTTACTGCATGTTTCATATTTTGTTGCCCATCCTATCCGTATTGTAGTAGAATTCCCTATGAGCACATACATTGCAAGCCAGCTATCTTGTACTGCAATGAATAACCAGTGGCAGGCGGTTCGCTTCCTGCTATTTATGCTGCTATGTGCTAGGCTTGCTTCATTGAGTACAACAGGTTGCTATTAGTTATTTTATACTGCTGTGCATTTTGATACACAAAAATGCTTCTTTTGCTCAATAGTTTCACAGTTACCTCTGAGATCTTAGTTGTTTCAGCAATATGATTGACTGGGCGGGCACATTCCCAAATACTGAAAATGTATCTTCTCTCTTCTGAGGTATGCATATGTTATTTCAAGAAGAACTCTTCCCTGGTTTTAATTTCCTCATTTTATACAGCTTTTGACGAAGCTCTCACATGGTACTGGAGGAATCCTCTCAAGTACAGTGCCAATATAACTAAGCAAGCAATAGCTTTTGTCACAGTAGTAATTATCTCTCTAATTTGCAGTTACATTTATCTGTCTAAACCACAAATAGGATTAAGCAGTATGATGGCAGATTGTTATTAATACACCATACAGCATAAGTTTTTATGATTTTCTTGTATTTTGGTATTGCATACCTTGCCTCATTCCACATCTCTAAACGTTCTAACACTTAATAGTACCTAAGGAACATAATGAGTGAATAAATGACTGAAGTAGTGATCATGTGGAACTCGCATCTACTGACAAACCTGGCCAGTTTGGAGATGATTGTACATCATATTCAGGGTACAGCTCAGCTCTGCAGGATTCATACCAAGTATGACTAGCAGAATACAAGAAGTACATATGAAGCTTGCTTTCATCAAAGGGCAGTATAACAGAAATACTAATAATATCTCAGTTGCCAGACAAACAAACAAAAAAAGATGTTGGCTTAGGAAATTGTAACAAGCAATTTTCGGGGCAGAATCTTTGAAAATATTCACTCACCTACGTATTACTCATGTACAGAGGGCAAAGGTAAATTGAGACTAATAAGAGCAAGCATAAAAACATATTAAAAGTCTTTTTTCCACATTAGATAGATGCATGGAATGTCCTCCCAATAGAGGACATGAGAATAGGTACCCTGGTGATGAGAAGCAACTGAAAGAAGTGGAAGAAAAAGAAAGTTGCCAGTCTAGATGTAATACCAGTTTTGTTACACAGACCGTACTCTTCAGCGTAGCTTGCATTTATCGTGAACCTCTCACCAAGCGTAAAGACCCGAGTGACTGAACATAGCTAATTTCCTTGAGGCAGAAAAGCCTTGGTCCACAAATCAGCACAGATTTAGAAAGCATCACTTATGTGAAACTCAGCTTTCCCTTTTATTGTATGATATCCTGTGAACCATGGATGAAGGGCAAAATGCAAATTCTCAACCCACACATTTCCACAATGCTTTTGGCACACTACCACACTCCAGACTTTTAATGAAGGTCCAAGCATACGGAATAGTTTCTCAGATATGTGAGTGTCTTTAAGCCTTTTTAAATAACAGAACACAGTAGAGGCAAGGGTATCATCAAGAGTGCCCCCGGGAATTGTGATAGTCCCCTCTTGTTCTCCATATACATAAATGACCTGACAGATAATGTGAGCATAACTCCGCAACTGTTGCTGAAGACACTGTAGTGTTTGAGAAAGTGTCATCTTGGAGTAACTGCAAAAGAAACAGGATGACTTGGATAGAATTTCTATTTCATATGATGGATGGCAGTTTGCTCTAAATGAGGGTCTGCAGTCTTGTGAAATACTTTTGAACTCGTTTTCCGAAAACTGTCTTGAGTAGTTAGTTAGGCAGCCCACACGCAATGGAAGTATCTTGGACCTTGCAGCTACAAATACGCTGGACCTTATCTATGGTGTCACTACAGAGACGGGGATTAGTCGACATGATATCATCACAGCGACTATGGTTACGAAAGTTAATAAATCAGTCAAGAGGGCTAGGAGAGTGTTTCTGCTAGGAAGAGCGGATAAGCAGTTGTTAGCATCTCACTTAGACAATGAACACCAAACATTTAGTTGCAGGAGGGTGGCAACAGAGGAATTTATAGACAAAGTGGAAATAGATTTTAAATCGTGCTCTGGACTAGTATGTGCCTAGTAAATGGATTACGGACGCAAAAGACCCGGCGTGGTTTAATAACGATATCTGGAAAGTGCTGAGGAAGCATAGGCTGTTGCACACTCTGTTCAAAAGAGGATGCGCAAATAACGACAGGCAAAGATTAGCACAGATTCGTTGTGTCTATGAAAAGATCTATGTGGGAAGTATACAACAGCTACCACCGTCATACCTTCGTGGAGAACCCGAAACAATTCTGTTCCCATGTAAAATCTCTAAGTGGGTCTAAGGCTTCCATTCAGTCACTCGTTGAAACAGTCTGGTCTGGCAGCCGAAGACAGCAAGAGGAAGACCGAAGTTTCAGATTCCATGTTTAAGAAATCATTCACGCGGGAGAATCGTACAAACGTACCGTCGTTTGACCATCGCACAGAGTCCGATATGGATGACATAGTAATAAACTTACTTGGCGTAAAAAAGGTCAACGATTTCTGTCGGACTCGGACATACTCCTGGCAATTATAGTCTTTTTTTTCGCACAGCAGGACAGATCATTTACCAAACGCGTGCCTCAATGCTCACGGTGGTTTTACCTGATTGCCACACCGGTTATGGACTGTACAGCCTTCGAAAAGAAACATTTCGATCGCCCTTTGTAATTCTTGATCAGAGGGAAGGTGGCTAATAATGGTCCCCTTTTTTAAGGGATGGGGGTCGGGATCAAACTGACTAATGAACTGTGCCAGCAAACATTTTGTATCCTTTCTTGTTTAACGTTGACGGGAAGGCGACAGCGTCGGCGGCCAGTGCTATGCGCAGCGTACGGATTCCATCGGCTCTAGTTTGGACTTTGGACATGGGTCGTGGCCGACACGTCAGCTAACGCTTCCTCTCCTAAAACGAGAAAAAATGCATGAGTTACAGTTACTATGATCAGTCACACGATATTAATAAGAGTAACATTTCTTGGAAAGAAATAGAATCTCGTATTTTAAAGAGAGCTCTGCAACAGTAGTGGATACCGAGATAAACAGTACAAACTAAAAAGAATATTTCTAATCGCGTGAGCAGTATGTGGCTCAAATGGCGTTCTGTAACCAAATGGCGTTCTGTAACTGATGTACTCTGGAGCCGGAAGATTCTAAGTGAGCTACTGTCGATAGTATAGCGACCCATATCCGTCCAGTTCCACAATATAATGCTGAATGCTGGCGCACAACCATAGAGCTGTACCAACGACTTGTTCTCATGGACAGTGGCGAAACTAACGTTTTGGGGAGCCTTGCATATAAATTTTGGTGGCCTTGCATACTAATAAGCTTTCAGTGAAGAAATACGAAAATACTAGACATTCACATACCACAATTCAGGTTAAAGGTGAATAAACTCATCTATTGATGTACTCCTTATTTTGTCCATCACATCATGGGTTTTCCTCCATCTCCAGGTAGCCAGCACGCTGCACAACATATTGTATTGAAAGCAGGGGAGTACCATTGTCAAAATCGTTTAATTTCCTGGCCTGTTTTGGTGTAATTATAGTAGCAGTCGCGTCTAAACGACCTTATGGTCTTACTATCTCTAGACGAAGGACCCTGAGGATTGCTTTAACTGCTATTTGTAATATCAGTGCTGAAAGATGCATTTTGCTGACTATCTTGAAGTTGAGAACAACATTTTGGTGGTGAATTTACGTCTGTTGCTGATGGTCCGTTTCCAAATTGTGCACCAACAGAATATAGACGTGATTCACTTCCACATCTGGTATCGCCTCCTCTACGAAACTGCAGACTGGAAGGAACTTCCCCCGCTTTATTTTGCAGCTTTGGTCAACATTGCCACAATGTGGGTGACTGCAATACAGCCTATTAACACCCGCCATCACGAAAGTATAACAAATAACAAAAAATAACGAAGACCGAATAAGAAACACGTCTAATACCAACCGACACCAACCACGAAAACCGCGAACTAACGAAGCCACGACGAAACGAAAGTATGGTGGTGAGAGCATGGCTGTGTACAGTGTGTAAACTTTTAGACGGCAGACCTCTCCCTAGTCCTGAATCGGTAGAAGTCGGTAATCGTCAAGAGGCTTCGGTAGGCAGGCAGTTTCGACTGCTGCCAACATTACGTAGCTGATTGTGTTGTACAAGGTAGCCATTGTCGTCTGCTTCGTTATTGTTTTGCGCTGTATTGTTCTGCGTGTTTTTATTGTGAAGTTGTGCTAAACATTATCAAAATGAGTGAAGAGGCAGTTGCTGGCCCATCTCGGGAGTTTTTTAGGAATACGCCCGTGGTTTTATATACTTTTTTTAACACGTTTGCGAAACGTGTTGCGAATAGTGTTAGTAGTGAAGAAATAATAGAACAAAACGTCATGCCTGACGCGGCACTTTTTCACGCATCTCGATGTTTACCACGTCATACCTCCTGAATTATATGTCGTTAAGAGACATAAATTTGCCGGTGCATTTACTGATATATGTGGATACTGTATGCGAAATTTGTTGCGATTAGAGTTAATAGTAATGAAATAATACATTAAAACGTCATGCCTACTGCGGCAGATTTACGATAGGTACTGAGAAAATGTAGTAAGCGACAACCCTTTTTCCTTTCATTATTTTGTGGGGGGTGTCAGCGAGAAAAATTTTCGTAAAGGTTTGAAATTGTATGTAACGTTTGTTGCTAGTCGCTAAGTGCTCTCACTCTCAAATAGTGGATGAATAAATCTGGGTATTTTCCCGCGGTGGCATCTCATTGTTTATGACGTCATATCTCCTCAAGAATGTGTCTTATTTCTTTTTTTTCGGCTAGGAACCTTCGTGGGCGTACGGACAACAAGTCACAAAAATTTCATCGCAATCGGATGAATGGTTTGGGAACGCACAGAGGGCAGACATAAATACATTCATTTATATATATAGAGATTGATAGTTACTTTATACTATATGACATGTTTAAGTATATTTAAATTTTATAATCAATAGTTTAACATTGCGGGGAATGAAATAAAATCAAAAAGAAATTGCGAACAGTGGGAATCGAACCTGGGTCCTCTACTTGACAAACCTTTACCTAATTAATTGCGCTACGCATGCTACGGTGATATATTTGTTGAACATTGTCCATTACCCGTTCTGGGGGTTCGGAGAACAACTTACCAAAGTTTCATTGCAATCGGATGAATGGTTTGTGAGCGCATAGTAGACAAACATATATATATATATATATATATATATATATATATATATATATATATATATATATATATATATATTTTAATGTACATGACGATTTCAGTTTCGTTTACGAACAACATTTAAAGCGAGTTTTACTTCCAAGCCTTTCGTCTGCTTTCGTGTAAGCATGACGCGCAGTTTGTAGTGCCAGCACTGCAACTGGTAGGCGTGTCTTGCCCCCCCCCCCCCCCCCCCCCCCCTCTCGGCTTCTCACGTCTCGCAAGCCAATGCTTGCTTCCTCCTCTCCCCGGACTCCCCTCACAACTCCGCCGTCTAACAGTTAACACACTGTACCGGGAGGGGTTGCCGGTGTCTCCACCAAAAGTCGAGAATATTTTGTATTGCAGAACAATATCTACTTCTGTCCTTGTCTTTGAATGCTTCAGTCTTGCTCTAACCTGTGTTTCCTACTCCTCTCACCGAAAGCGCTGCAGTCACGTGTCTGAGAGAAAAGAATATCGTTTCAGTTTTGTTCGCATGTTACAGTGCATAACATGTAGCCACATGTGTTGCCATTTGCTCTACAGAAATGTTCCAGTGAACAAACGGAAAAACTACGTAATTTATAAATGCGATTCGTGTATACCAGAGCTATGCGACATCGAAATTAATGTAAACTAAGCAAACATCGCAATCTGAGAAAAAAGAAAACTGTAGGTAAGCTGTCGCAATGAGCTCGGAAGCACGCTTGATCAACCATACAAAAAATTCCAGTGTTCGAACCAGTGCCAAACGGGTAGCAAAAATGTTGCTAGGAATAGTGGAAACGCACGTGTACTTTCATCCACCTGAAGCGGAAATTAGTATAAACAGTGATTTATGCTGGTGAACAAAAATATAAACTTGTATTTTTATTTCATACTTCCCTTTAGTGAAATATTTCAGTTCTATTAAAGCATATCACAATTCTCGTACCATAAGGCCAGTTGATCAATAGTGAAATTTAACCAGCTACATTAAACTTCAGTAAGAGTTGTCAATATCTAAAAACTGAAGGATGATCGCATTTCGATTACTTGCAAGAGAACGCATGCACGAAGTCCGATTTCTAATGTTCTTCCTAATTTGATTCCTTGTGTGGTGTATAATTAGTAGAGCTATACTCAACTTCCACTAGTACGTGTACTTCCATTTTGTGGCAATAGTGTGGCCCCTTTGTAAAAACTTCTCTCAAGGAAATGTGTTGCCGCAGACATTGCTGGGTTAGTGACCGGTAACGTCGTAGTATACGAGGCTGCAATTCGTGTGGCCCGTTATGTTGTCGGACAACGTAGTCTGGACATACTGACGGCACTACGCAATTTTTATGTCTTATATGATCATACCTCGGTCGCATGATGCTACGTCACTGGTCAAGACCTAGAACATAACAGGACACTTTTAGTGAGTAATGTATGCTGCGAAATAGAGAAGATATGAACCCTTTGTAACATGGTTCAAGTGAATATTATATACGCCACCGTATGTGAGCCGGAGGACTCTGTTTTAGTGCATTATTAAATATTTTCTTATTTTGTAGGCTGCCATTTCTGTTCTCTTAGACGTTAGTATCTGAACTACTTTCTTTTATGTCACTATCATATCCTTCACTCCCCTATAGAAAGATGTAAGATCTCCCTTATTTATTATCTGTGTTACTTGCTCCCCTCTTATATTCTTATAACGTTTATGATATTAGCCCTTTTGCCACCACGCCGGTTTGAGAGTTATAGTTCCCTATCTCATCTACTGCCAAAAATTTGGTTGTAATGAGTGACAGATTTCTGTGCAGGTATTACAGTGCCAAGTTTGCTCTGGCTGTTTGTATGTTTTTTAAAATTTTACTGCCACTTGTGTTTTCATGATATCATGCTTGAAACTAATAGTGCATGCTGTCCATTTTTAAATGCTCGTAATTAGTGCATTTCGATTGGCAGAGCCCCTGTTCCACAAATGAGTTTCTACGTTCCACTATTTTCATACTTATTTTCGCTCTTTATGTCGATCCAACCATAGAAGCGCTACATGCCATACTGACTCGCCAAATTAGTACCAGAACAAACCAAGGCATAAGTAGAATTGTATTTTTCAATCTAACGCAGAGTTTCAGTATTATTACTTCAATACATCTACGAACAACCGTGGTGACGAATCCCAACCAACTTCCTGACAGTAGACTACATTTTGGCCCTGCACAGGTTACCTAATGAACTACACCAAGCTTTGGCTGCTAAACAAAATTCTGGTGGAAAATAAGCTTTAAACTCAGGTATCAGGAAACTGGAAAGTAAGATGTATGCTACTAATTACACAGTTAGAAGTGCTGGATAATTTTGAAAATATTATAGTACAGATCGCTACAAAAATGTTACATTAGTTATTTAACCACACGGAATGTCTGACCCTTCCTAAATTTCTATATAAGTAAGACACATATTGATCTCAATAATGTTCAAGTAGTTTTAATAGCACACAAAGTTAAATACTAAAAAACTGATTTCTAGCAAGAGTGAACTTTCTCAGACTCATGGAAGATGTGATTGTCCGTCCAAAGCACGATCAAAGTTCTGTAAACTGCCAATAAACAACGAGTTGTTGATATGTAGCACTGAATCAGGAATCAAGAGCACCACTGCAGTAGTTTTATGTCCAAACTACGATCAACCAGCTCCACAGCTGACGTAAGCACTGTATATTCTCAGCCAGCACTCCACTGTAGATATGGCTTGCACACTTGCACAGATTCCTGCAAAAGGAGGAGAAATTCAAAATTCTTCTTTTGATAAAATCAAAATAGCATAAGTGTCACAAGTAAAGAAATAAACTTAGTTTCGTTTATCATAATCGACTTTTTGGAAAGTCTCTAACTGTGTCATTCAAAATTTAAATTGTGAAATAAACACTTTACTTACTCGCAGAATACATCCTTGTGACCCAGAAACAGGCGGAGAACTGCAGCGATATTCTCAAGTATAAATAGTGCTTGTTGTGTAGTAATTAGGCAGAGCACAGTCAGTGTAATGCGCCGTAGAATACGCAAGCAGACAGCATCAAGTTCCTGAAACAAGAGTGGTTCTGTAACAAAATTCTGTCCAAACTAAAATATTACTTGTTACACAAGTAAGGAGACGAGCTATGTATATGGAAGCGTACCAGTAGATTTCGCTGCAGTCACGGGAACAGAATTGCAGACACGTTCTTCACAAATCAAGAAACTGCTTGTTATATAAGTGGGATAATGCGAGCAATCAACCTCAGACACCTGAAACAGAAGGGGTTCTGTAACAATATTCCGTCCAAATTAACATAAGTACATGTAACACCAGTAATGAGATAAGAACTGTACATTGTAAGCGTACCATTCACTGTGGGCATCCTAAGGCACTTTAGTTATGTAGAGCACTGCACCAGTGTTCAGTACAAAACAAGATATTACTTGTTGCACAAGTAATTAGGTAAACACTGTATTCTGTGGCACTTCCATTCATGAGAGCAAACACACTCGTAAAGCAGGAACAGTTATGCAGTCATTTTCTGTCGAAATGAAGATATTACTTGCTATGCAAATAATGACGAACACACTGTATATCACGAGAACACCATGCACTGCAAGTTGAGCGACCAAACAACTCACAATTCTGAAGCTGGAGGAGTACAGCAGTCATTTTCTGTCCAAATGTAAATACAACGTGTTAAGTAATGAGATAAACATTGCATATTGTAAGCATCTCATGCAGTGTAGGTTTGGTTGCACTCATCCTTTGGCTCGAGAAACGGGAGTAAACAGCAGCGATATTCTTCCCAAATAACGACATTACTTGTTACACAAGTAATGTGGTATACCACATCAGTGAAATACATTATGGATTATGCGAGCATAGAGCCTCAGACACTTGTAAATTTTGCGGGCAGATAACTCAGACTCCGGAAGCTGGAGGAGTACTGCAGCCATGTTATGTCCAAATGATTATCTTACTTGCTAAACAAGTATGGACATTAGCACTGTATTCTGTAAGACGGCAGAGCATTGTAGATTTGGGTGGCGAGTTTCTCAGACTCCAATAACAGGAGGAGTACTGCAGCCATATTGTGTCCAAATGATTATCTTACTTGCTAAACAACTACTGAGATTAGCACTGTATTCTGTAAGACGGCAGAGCACTGTAGATTTGGGTGGCGAGTTTCTCAGACTCCTATAACAGGAGGAGTACTGCAGCCATATTCTGTCCAAATGACTTTCTTACTTGCTAAACAATCACTGAGATTAGCACTGTATTCTGTAAGACGGCAGAGCATTGTAGATTTGGGTGGCGAGTTTCTCAGACTCCTTATAACAGGAGGAGTACTCCAGCCAATGTCTGTCAAAAGCACGATAACGCCAGACCCGTACACAAAGACACGCTGTCGGCACACTTTCTCAGATCGGCGGTGGGCTGTGGTGAATCAGCTGCAAATCCCCAACAGCGGACCACAGACACGGAAGGAGCCCGCAAACTAGCAGAGAAACGCCACACAGGCAGACCGCGGCGATGCGCCACCGCGACTCGGTCGCAGGCGGGTCGGTATACCACCACAGCTCCTGATCTCTCTCCAGCGTTTCCTCGAGCTGCTGGAGATGCAGCTGTCGTCGCTGCTCCTCCTCCTGCTCCTGCTGCTGCTGGCCAGGTTCCTCTGCCGCCTGCTGCTGCTGTTCTGTCTGCAGAGGCTGCTGCAGTTCGTCCTCGAGCTGTTTCTCTTCTTTCTCGTCCTTTTCCAGCTTGATTAGGAGTTTCTGATACAGCTCCTCCTCCATCTGCTCGTATATCTCGCCCACCACCTCAGAGTAATCACCCTGGCCTCGCCTCTGCAGGAGCTGACACTGCTCTTTCTCCAGCTGCTTATCCTGATCCAGCTCACGTTCCAGCTGGGGACGCATTCCGGAGCGCTCCACTCCACAACAGCGTATCAGCGTCTCTGTAGCTGTGTCCAGTTTCTCCAGCAGTGCGTCTACACGCCTGCACTGGCTGTTCGCAGCTTCCAGCTGCAGCTGTTGGAGTCTGATCGTGTCCATGATCCGCTCATCAGCCCCGCCTTCCAGCCGAAGGCGTCTACTGAGTGCAACCTCTCGCGAGACCCCTGCCATAGTTCTCTCCGCTTCGCTAAACGTCAGACCTCGCTAGCAATGTCGCTTTCAACACCACGTTGCGAAACAGTTGAAAGGACACGACGTTAAGTGCAGAAACCTAGCAACGGAACCAGTGAGTAAGAGAGTCGACCCATTGTTATGGCACGCTGACGCAACACAAAGTTGTTCTTTTTGGCCAGAAATGTAATCGAAGATAACTTAAGATAATCTTTCCGTTATTACTTTTAAAAATATCGTAATGGAATACATAGCATATAATATATTGGTGTCAGGAGCGTATTTTATGGAATTACTGACGTTACCTTTTGTTTGCAATACAGTAAATGACGATTAAACGGAAGGAGAAATGAATGAAAATTTCATTAGTGTTTAGCATAAAGGAAGGTAGCAACCATGACCTGTTCAGGAAAACGTCGCTACCAACTACATGAATTACCGTAGTGAAGTACTGACGGAACCGTACGAAAAAGGAAACAGAAACATTAAGACTAGCTGTAAATGCTCGCTATTATTTCCTGCCATCCAAAATCATACCATGTGTATTTCACGAGTGAGCACGCGATTTAAAGTTAACGAAAATCTTGAATGTTACAACTTTCGGAAGACAGTTACAATGTTTCAGGGTGTTTATTATAATTACTGTTCAGGTAGAACAATCTTGACTCAGTTTCGCGGATAAAAGCAAGGCTGACGTCCCCTATTAAGACAGGTTTCTGAACTGCAGCTATTCTGATAGTTAATCTCGGTGTTACGATAGATTTTAACGTAAATCAGCTATACTTTTTTCTATTTTTCAATATCCGCCGTTCTCATTCTTTCACATATGCACCAAGCGCACTCTCTACAATATTTTTTGAAGATCATAATTCTTCATGATGACATACTTCACTGCTTTGCTTCTTAATCCTTCTAAGGTACACTGGATATAGTCCATTTCCATGTACTCACGAGATGTTTCGATATCACCTATCCGAATTTTTGCTTCAGTATTGGTGAACAGCTGGTAAACAAGTCTCCCACCACCGCTGTTTCCTGCTGCAGCTGAGTTGCACAAGTCACCATACACCTTATGGCAGAGGGTGCTTCTGGTATGTAGCAGAGTCTTTTGCCACTTTTAACATTCGTGATGGTGTTTGGGAAGAACAGTCGTAACTAAATGTTAGCGTTTTTTCGGAATACCAGTTTTCAAAAAGAGCAGAGGGAGTTGTCCACAAGTAATTATTTTAGGTTAGAATCAGAATTTGCTTTCCTACCTGTCAGATATTTCATGTTATTAGACAAATGATCAAAAACTTTTGTTGCTGCATATTGAACTCTCTTCTGAGTCACTAACAACTTTATTAAAGGATAATAAAGATCATTCTTTCATCTACTGTTGTAGGTGTGGATATCACAAATCTTCTAAAATTGTGATGGATCATTTATGAATAATTTCACCAGCGAATATGTGTAGTATGAAGGTGCAGTTAAAATGCTCGACTCCTTGGAGAGGTACCTACATGATGATTGTGGATGAACAACCCATATTATTCTTATTTGAGGTGGCCTTTGCCTGCAGTCGTTATCGTAATGCAGAAATGGGATCGATTTATCTGAGGTACGAAAGAGCACGATCATAGGCTTTCTGTCCAAGGGTGGAAACAACTAAGTGTCTAAAATGTTCGTGTTAAGTATACCATGCATGACAAAATGGCGCTATCCAAAGCGGGCACCGAGGCAACTGTGGTGATCCAGGGACCATAAGTGTCAGAGGTGAACCAAGGCTGTGGAGATGTGTACGTGCGAGTAAACTTGCAACTACTGACCAATTGGTCGCAGAGATGAACCAAGGAACTATCAATAGTGTTTCCTCGACAACCGTTCTGCGGACATTGCTGCGTATTGGGCTTCTACAGCAGGTGCCTGAATCTTACACCCATTCATTACCGTCACAGGCTGGGATCCGCAAGCAAATACCGCAGCTGATTGTTCATTGAATAACAACAGGTGGACTTTTGAGATGTATCACTTCTTATAGCGCGTCACCGTGAAAACGTCTGAAAGAAAAGTATCTGCAAGAATCGTCGGAAGGGCCCAGGGCAGAGGTCAGAGTGTTATTTTCTGGAGAATGTTTTCGTGGCATTCACTGGGTGATCTCGTCATTCTGGAAGGCAAACTGTATCAACACTAGTATTTATCTGTCCTTGGGGACTACGTCCACCCTTACATAAAGGTTGTTCTTCATCGGCAAGGTGGCATCTACCAGCAGGATAATGCACCATTTCACACTGCTGGCAATGTATGTATGAGGTTGGAAGAGCACCATGATGAATATTCCGTACTCTCCCTTCCACCAAACTCGCTGTATTTAAAGCCACTCAGGCCTGTTTGCACCACGATTCCTCATCCGACAAACGTAGCGCAGCTGGCCGCGATAGTGGAGTAGGCGGAGCACCACATCCCTGTCGGCACGTTCTAGAACCTGATTGACTCTCCTGCTGCGAATCTCTCAGCGATCTGACCTTCAAAAGGTGTTTATTGAGGCCTTTAACAGGTGATCGCATTAACGTGATTCGATAGTGTATAACGAACAGGAATTAAGCCCTGCGGACCCTCTCTGTGACTTCTCACCAGTCCCTCAAATTTTTTAAGTTCCAATACCGTTCGAATTATTCAGCACAGCTTATCGGATTCTTATTTGTAAGTATGATTCAAACCAGTTGTGTGTAAAACCATCGATTCCATAAAACTCAAGTTTTCTACGACTATAACTATCTACACAATCAAACGCCTCGAAAACGTCACAAAAAAAAAATATTAACTCGCTTGCTCGCTTAATGAACCGATGACGCCGGCCGAAGTGGCCGCGCGGTTCTGGCGCTGCAGTCTGGAACCGCGAGACCGCTACGGTCGCAGGTTCGAATCCTGCCTCGGGCATGGATGTGTGTGATGTCCTTAGGTTAGTTAGGTTTAACTAGTTCTAAGTTCTAGGGGACTAATGACCTCAGCAGTTGAGTCCCATAGTGCTCAGAGCCATTTGAACCATTTTTGAACCGATGACAAAACGGGCTGCCGTTCTTTAACTTCACTATGAATATTACCTGTAAGGATCGCAGATACACTAGCATATGTCCTGCTTATTAGCTTATTATTATCGAATTTGTAGAGAATTTTTGGTGCTGTTGTTATGCTCATGCTTTCCACTATTTTCTGTGAAAAGAGAATTATTCGCACGTAATGACTAAGGACATTACCGATAATGAATATACGTATTGTTAAGTAGTTGTCAGATTGACTAGTTTTCTAAAGAGCTCTCCGCAAGACATTGCAATGATAACACGAAAATAATATAGCTATCATAATACACTTCCGTGCTCCGAAAATACTATCCCTGAAGCTTCACTTATTCCAAAGAAGGATTCCATAACTGATTCGTAAACGAAAAAATGCGGAATAACCAGTTTCTTTAATTTTGGAATCGACGATAACAGTTATAATGTGTACATCAAGCAACTGAACCAAGATCCTCCATTAGTTCTAGGCAGTGGGTTTTCCAGTTAACATTGTGATCTATGACAAAACATAACTCTGTCGACTTTTGTACTTTATTGTTTTTGAAACCAACGTTTATAGCTTGTTTAGTCCTGTGAGAAGAACCGAAGTCTGTATACTGTGTCTTGATAAAATTCGATGATAATACGTATGCCTAGAATACTCTGTTGTGGATTTCGAATAATTCAGGGGTGTATTTTCAGTATAGGAACTTATAATAGCTTGTATTCCTATTCTTTTAGTTTCTGGAAAAACTAACAAGCAGCATCTCCTCATATTCTGAGACTGGAAACTGCAGATCATTTATGTTTTTCAAAAACAACAGAATACCCAATCGGATCTTGAGGTACACCATGTCTCACTGATTCAAATTCAGTGTTTATGAAAGAAGAAGAAGTAAAAGTTGTAGCCTTGGACCACGTATTTCCTTTAGCACTGGAACAGCTGACTTCAGATTCTGATAAAGAAGTCTCTGGTTTGTACCATCAAGACCATTATTCAAAAACATCAACTTTCGGACATGTTGTTCAGTAATTATTAAATTAAATTTATGTCCTCGACGTCTTTCCACAACGGATAGATCATTATTCGGGGGATACATGTTATACAAGTAATGTCATGTAAAAGTAATGGACGTATGAAGGAACGGTTGCGCGAATGGGTTTATTTGACTCACGAAAGCATACTTGCGAAATTCCCACAACCAATATTAAGTGAAGAATCTACAGATATTCTATCGCCCCCATACGGATGAACAATGCAAGATTAGACTCACAGAATACACAGAGCCATCTATGCACTGATATTGCGTTTCATGTGCGACTGTAACGGAAAGTAACTCGGCACGTCATGCAGTGCTAAATACCTACAGCTATACACTAAGGTGGTCTATAGAGTGTGAACATAGGTGTAGAAACGTCTACGGAGAGAAGACGGAGCTCCGAAATACCGGACTCGAAAACCGATTCATCACAGAAATGGGCGACAAATTTGTTAATAAAGAGTTTATACGTAAGGAAAGAAGTAACGTTTGAATACTGCTTCCGAACGTATAAAACAAATTTTGAATTCCTATCCAGCTGTGTTTCTTCCTTTATACAACAATGAGATACACGGCAGCTAGTTTGGCATGGCAGCTCGCATTAAGTTACAAATAACACAAGAGACAACTGGCAAGTGGAAACACTATTGTTACCACTGTTGTATGCTTGTTGCATTCCTTTAAAGACACAATTTGTAAATTTTTATATGAAATGTTGGCTGCTATTTGTATACCCTGAACGCACACCGGAAAGTAAGGTCCGTATTTCTGTTGTTCTGCTTCTTTTTTTTTCCTTAGTCACGGTTCTGAGGCGTCACTAACGCTACAAATATAAATAAATATTCTTGTACAACATTTTTGTAACCAAACGTTGAGCCATTGTGCTGGACTAATCATCAGACAGTGACTGCGCTAACAGGAACATGGTTGTATAAGAATCAGATTTTTTTAGGTCAAGAGTAGCGTTACGTTCAGTGACTAAAGAAAACATTTTGATCATTGTATTGGCATCAAAATACCTTCAAAATATTGGAATTTCTAGAATAATGAGAACTTCAGTAAGTCGACATCTCTCAATATATTGTGTTACTGTAAATAATATCGCGTTGTTTTAAATGTAGTCGTGGCCGAGCGATTCTAGGCGCTACAGTCTGGAACCGCGATACCGCTACTGTCGCAGGTTTGAATCCTGCCTCGGGCATGGATGTGTGTGATGTCCTTAGGTTGGTTAGGTTTAAGTAGTTTTAAGTTCTAGGGGACTGATTACCTCAGGAGTTAAGTCCCATAGTGCTCAGAGCGGGCAAACATAGAACTAAAATGCATACCTCGTGAGCTGTGCGCACTTGTTCAGCACAAGATATGTGTTTCATAGTACTGAAGATGACGAAGTGCTTATAGCTCTTAGGGTATGCACTTTAGAATCCATGATTACTAGACGTTTTTTGCTTCGAATGATCGTCCCTGTCACGTCCCCGAATATTCACCATTGCTCACAGCTGAAGGTAAAGCTCAGTTTTTGAATATGATAGCAACTTATCACATACAAATACAAAAGATTTGAGAGAGTTTCTGCCGAGGATGCATTATCCATATAGGGACTGTTAGCAACAATGGTGGTGGGGAATGGTGCGTGAGGACAGAAAGTTAAACAGCTTTTAACTTTTATGACTCATGCCAGCTGATACAAATAAGTCAGTGACGTATCCTAAGTCGGTTGTGCCAGGATGATTCTACAGACCACATGACCGGTCAGTTCAGTGTTGGAGGGATGCATGTGCAAGTTTATGTTGCCTGTGGAAACATGTAAGTAAAAGGCATTCCTTTCGCAAATGTTTTTCGTTATTCCGGTATATTTTTTATATTTTTCCAATAATATTACACTGTTGACCTACCTGTTGCACTCCATGTAGATTCATACGTCCCGCCAGTTCTCTGCTCTCTTCTTAAGCCTTCAGTCATATTTGCACGTCAGGGACTAGACGCAAGTGCTCGGTCTGTTCATCCACAGTGGCATACACATGATACATATTCCATGCGGTTCCAGACTGTCACCTAGTGAACAATATACGAAATTATGAAATACAGGACCAACTTTGTGAATGGTTTCAGGATATACTATTAGACAGGACTCGAAAACCTCCGTCCTAAAGTGCTTGTTCAAGTAATTGCAATATGAACACTTTTTTCTTCTTTTCACTTTTATTTCCGGGGCCTAAAGGCTCAGGACCTACACTATCGACTAATCCGCCAATCACCTTTCAGAATGCAGATGCAAATTCAAAACATTTCACATACCAGTACCTACAAATTTCAACAATAGCCCTCACTTGAAGTACCGGACGCTACCGACAGTGTACATTCATGCAAGTTATTTATGCAAGTTTTAGCTAATACATATTGAGATACATAAAGTTATTTTCATATCGAGAATAATTACAATGTATCAAAAACGCTGTTAGGTTGTAGCGTGGCCGAAGTTGAAGAGAGTAATTAAAATAAACAAATTAAAAACCGAAAGCAAAAATCTTCTGTTGAGTGAAATACAGGAATGCAGCGAATGTCTGCTACCAAACTATTGGGCCACATGTGCATATGCATCGAAATCTTATAATGATGCAGTGCGTTGCTTCTGTTCCCTGGCTGTGATGTCTGCCGTAATCAAGTTGCTGAGATCTGTTGTGGTCTAGTAAGCCTCTTTTCTTGATCAAGATTGAAATATACATTCGTTCAGTGTTATCTGATGGTCTACCTGCCTTCCCATGATAGTATATATGCCTTCCACCATGAGAACTTTTAACTCTACATGAAATTGAGGAATGGGAAGAAAAGGGGAAAGGGTGAGTGGGAAACTAGTGACTTCCAGTCGCACAGTGCATATCAGGCAGAACAGACACTATCAGTTTATACATATTTCTGTGATAGCGTAGCGGCTCCGTGGCATTTCCTTCAGTGCGGATGCACTAATATGGACCGAACTCCTATGGAAAATCAATTACTTGCTCCGAAAAGGAGTTAATGGACGATGGACGACGCATTGCAGGGTACGAGAAGTTGGATATTTCGGTCTGGTAGGGAGGGCGCCCGGATGACGTAAGTGGTTAAGGCAACTGCTCATGAGAAGCAGTATTACCGGGTTTGCGCCCCGGTCCAGCACAAATTTTCAACTTTCGCCGTTACATTTCCTCAACTTTTTGTGCAGCTGAAGGTCCCTAGTTCCAGCCACCACACACGGAGTGGCCCCGTGGTTTGAGACACCATGTCACGGATTGCGCAGCTCCTCATGAGCGAGGTTTGAATTCTCCCTCGGGTATGGGTGAGTGTGTCGTTCTTAGAATGTGTTATTTTATGTTAGTTTAAATAGTGTGTAAGTCTAGGGACCAATGACTTCAGCAGTTTGGTCCCTTAGGATTTCACACACACCAGCCACACTTTTCCTCCCATTCCTCCATTTCACATGAAATGTGTACACCAATGGCGTCATTACATGTGCGACACAACAGACACTACTCGTATACAAAGGGTTTCGGAAACTTCCATTACAGACTTCTAGGACTTGTAGACGGGAGTGAGTACACGATATTTTGAATACGCTTCAGGAAAGAGAAAAGTCTGAGAGTTGCTTGTCCTGGTATGCAATAGGATAGATAGGATGCCGTGTGCTACGTTAGTTAGTCACCTGATGTAATTCACTATCTGCTTTGCTGCGTGACCTACTCAGTTCCTGTGGGTCTCCGGTACAGTAAAAAAAGCACTCCGTCTTCAGGCCACAAATGGCCCATCGGGACCATCCGACCGCCGTGTCATCCTCAGCTGAGGATGCGGATAGGAGGGGCGTGTGGTCAGCACGCCGCTCTCCCGGTCGTAATTATGGTTTTTTTTACCGGAGCCGCTACTGTTCGGTCGAGTAGCTCCTCAATTGGCATCACGAGGCTGAGTGCACCCCGATACAGTAAAAATAGTTCGGTATATTTTCGAAATAAACAGACATGCTCCTTTTGTATGGCGAAGCTCGAGGTAACATAAGAGCTGTCAGTCGGCTGTATCACGTCCGTTTTTCCGCAGCGTGGCACGCCATCGCACAATATTTTAGTTCAAGTGACGCAGCTGCTCTTAGAAACAGGTACTTTTACCGCGAGCAGGCAGGACTGTGGTGCTCCACGGCCTGATCTGAAGAAGACTCTGCATTGCACTGAGAAGTACCCGACAACGAGTAGTGGAACAATTGCGCTTGCAGTGGGTATTCGTGACAGTATCGTCTGCGACACTCTGCGTGAGCAACAATTACATCCGTACCACTTACGAAGGGTACACACTATCGGTCCAGCTGATTTTCCACCACGCGTTGCCTACAGCACGTGGTTCCCGCACCGCTGCATCGACACACCCCTCTTTTCACGTTGAGTAGCGTTCGCAGATGATTGTGATTTCCTACAAAACGCGCTAGACCCGTTCTTGGAAGCTACGCCACTGAATGTCCGTCAGCAAATGTGATTTCGGCATTGTGGGAAGCACCTCACTTCTCACATACTTTGGTGACTTGTCAACACACGAGATGGTGATAGATGGATAGGCCGAGGTGGTCCAACAGCGTGGTCTCTGAGATCGTCGGATTTAACTCCTGTGGACTACTCCTTCCAGGTCCATGTGCAAAGTTTAATTTACGAGACTCCTCTAGAGGCAGAGGAAGATCTTCTGGCACAAGTTCTTGCCGCAGTACTAGAAAGAAGAGGCACGAGATGGGATGGAGAGTGTGTACCAGAACATGCTTCGTAGGTACAATGTCTGTAACCACGTTGGTGGTCGCCATATAAAGGCGCTGGTGTAATGCATCAGTACTGGTCTGTATTTACAGTATGCTGGGTTCTTTTTTGTTTTGTAATACTGTAAACAAGTAATGTTTAAGTGTTAATGAAAACAAATGTGCTTAAGGGATAAATAGATGTTCGTTATCAGAACGAGATTTTCACTCTGCAGCAGAGTGTGCGCTAATATGAAACTTCCTGGCAGATTAAAACTGTGTGCCCGACCGAGACTCGAACTCGGGACCTTTGCCTTTCGCGGGCAAGTGCTCTACTGACTGGCAGAAGTAAAGCTGTGAGTACCGGGCGTGAGTCGTGCTTCGGTAGCTCAGTTGGTAGAGCACTTGCCCGCGAAAGGTGAAGGTCCCGCGTTCGAGTCTCGGTCGGGCACACAGTTTTAATCTGCCAGGAAGTTTCATATGTTCGTTAGGTTTTCTTTCGAGTTGTTACCAGATAATAGTACTGCGTCAAACCTAATTAAATTCCTCAAGCAGAAGTGGATGAGATCAACATCTGAATCGAACAAAAAAATTGTTCAAATGGCTCTGAGCTCTATGGGTCTTGACATCTGACGTCATCGGTACTCTAGACTTAGAATTACTTAAACGTAACTGACCTAAGGACAGTTCACACATCCATGCCTGAGGCATGCTCGTTACTATGTTGCTCTTGAACAACATCGATCATTCGTATATTGCATCTTTACTGGTGACGGGAAATGGTGTTGTCACTACGCTAACATAAGGAAAAGAAAGGAACGGTTGAGCCCAAACAAAGCGGCAACTCCTCGTACAAAGACCTCAGAAATACACAAAAGATAATGTTCTGCATGTGGTAAAGGACCTACTGTGTGGTGAAATACAAACCGCTTCGCCGAGGTGTAACCATCACTGCGACACATTTATTCTCAACAACCGAGACGTCTTGCAGACGCAGTCCGACAACGACCAGCAAGATCGCGTGAAGTGATGCTATTCCACAATAACGCCCACGCGCATTCTGCTAGACTGGCAAAAAACACTATACAGGTGTTGGGGGTGGAACTTGCGCCCTCAGATTTTCGGATTTTCCTCTCTGTATTCAACAGCATTCACGGAACTTCCGTTCAAGATGAAATCCACTACTAACATGACTCAACGCGTTCTTCACCAAAAAACCACAGTCGCATAATCAGGAAGTTACCCCCGCGTTGGCAAAGTGATGTAAATAGTGAAAAGGAATATATTATTACTAAGGTCTCTGTTATTTGTATCTGTTGTCTTAATTAAACTTATGGAAATACGCTATGGATGTATTCACCAACCCGACACTACAATGTATTGCCGTACAATGGCAGAAAGTGCGCGTTCGGTATATAAAAAATCTATGAGCACATAATGGTCATGTGGTGAAACTATATGATATTTCTATTATATAATACATGGATACAATTCGTGAGTGATTAATTAGTGAGGCGGCCGGAGTGGCCGTGCAGTTCTAGGCGCTACAGTCCGGAACCGCGCGACCGCTACGGTCGCAGGTTCAAATCCTGCCTCGGGCATGGATGTGTGTGATGTCCTTAGGTTAGTTAGGTTTAAGTAGTTATAAGTTCTAGGCGACTGATGACCTCAGAAGTTAAGTCGCATAGTGCTCAGAGCCATTTGAACCATTTGATTAATTAGTGAAAGATCACTTAACTACAAATGGCGAAAATGAATCGATTGTCGGCAGTATGTTCCGACTCTAGTGCTGGCAAATTCTGCTATCTTAATTCGTTGCATGGTGCATTTGAGAAAGCAATACAAAGGTTTCTGGTCGCAGTATAATTTCAGATTGATTTTAGCTTTTAATAAAGGAAATCAACTATGTTACAATGTCTTTTAGTGTACTTGCACGAAGCATGACTCCAAAATTTCGTATAGAATAACTTTAATATTTCATCATATTTAACTGATCTGCAATACAACAGTGAAAACATTAGCTTTCAAGGTAGCCTGCAAAGCATTATAGGAGGAAATAGCATCCAACACATCAAACAAGAACAGTGAAACTGTAGGTTTGAAGATGTGGTATAAATATAAGGGGCGTTCCAAAAGAAACGAGCTGGAGGCATAATTACAGAAACCAGTACCTGTATGTTAGAAGTATTGAACTTGGCGGTTGAGACACTTGTCCCACTCTGACAAGGCGGAGAATGGCTGTCTCATAAAATTCCTGGGGCTGTGATGTTAAACGGTTCCACACGTACAGCTGCACGTCGTCGTTCGAGGTGAATCGTTTGCCCCTCAGGGCCTTTTTAGGAAGACGAAAAATGGCGTTATCCCAGGGAGAGAGGTCCAGACTGCATGGAGGGTGGCCCAGATTGCTTGGCGAAGGGTGGTCAAGGTTTGCGAGTGACGCTGGGCATTCACTGTTGTCCCGTGCTGCAGGAAGTGAATCAGAGGGGGCCATCTTGGTCAAAGACGAAAAGTCCGATTCACCTCGGACGACGGCGTCCAGTTGTACGTGCAGAACTGGTTAACATCGAATCCTGTGAATTTTATGAGACAGCCATGACCGCCTTGTGTCACAGTTGGACAAGTATCGCAACAGCCAAGGTCAATACTTCTAACATACCGGTACTGGTTTCTGTAATTATGCCTCCGGCTCGTTTCTTTTTGAACGCGCCTTATATTAGAGAGGTGACAGGTAATCACTTGATGTCAAATATCAGAGTGTAGCTTCTGGTTTCACTCGAACAAGTAATGCATCTCTATCTGAGTATCGAACTTTTTTTAATATAGTTAGATCTGCTGCTAAACTAGAACCTGAAATTTACATTTATTGTTTGGAAGAGATTAAAGAATGAATTTTCGACTACGAGTGTTACTTCATTTATAAGTGCCTTACATGTCCCTGTGTTATTACTGCACAATACCCACTTCAAACACCAACATTTATTCTATCTCTTCTCCTTATTGGAATCTTGGCTCTGTTCAACGCCATAACCTGAATGCCAACACTAATGTATGTCCGAAATATCTGAGTTGATGCCATCGTGAAAACCGAACAAGTAGAGTTTTGACAAGAGTGTGTGGAAACGGCGCCATGGCCGAATCTGCCGTCACGCCAATTGCTGTGGTGTAACTGTTGTTGCATTTGGCAACACAGCTTTCCACATTTTTGTTCGGCTACAGGATGTGCGCTCTGGAGATCCTGCCACTTCTCTGGCAGCTGCGCGACATTGCTGTATTGATAACTGCTTCTGTAAAGTTGGCTGTGGAGTAACTGTCGTATTCAGCAGAGCAGTCCTTTGCTTAAAACGGGAATTACCGCCTTTTTCTGGTCACATAAAGTTGCCGGATGGCTCAGAAAACGTTCTGTACTTCATTTATGACGTTCACAGTCCGAAGCACTGTCAAAGCGGAATTTAGGAAGAGTCTGCCTGAACGACAAAGGTCAATTCACAACTGACGGAAAGGAGTGTCAAAACATTCCACAGCGCATTTCAAATGGTGACATCCACACACACTGCCCACAGAACAGAATGGGACGTCAAGTTTAAGGTTTCTTGGGAAGAAAGTCTCGACACTGACGTTCATATAAGGAACGGTGTTAGCTTCTGTTAATATCGGAAGTAAACTAATTTCGCCATCCGCACTCATGTTATAATACTTTATTTCGTGATGTTACGCTTTTTAGTCTTTACTTTATTATTTTGCTTAAGCTGAAAACTTTAAGTGAAAATCTGAGCCGGCCGAAGTGGCCGTGCGCTTAAAGGCGCTGCAGTCTGGAACCGCAAAACCGCTACGGTCGCAGGTTCGAATCCTGCCTCCGGCATGGATGTTTGTGATGTCCTTAGGTTAGTTAGGTTTAACTAGTTCTAAGTTCTAGGGGACTAATGACCTCAGCAGTTGAGTCCCATAGTGCTCAGAGCCATTTGACCCATTTTTTGAAAATCTGAGTTCTCTTGTACATAAGTTCCCTAATCATGCTGTAACCATCGGAGGAGACTTTAACCATCAACAATCAGTTGGGATAATTATACTCTTGTTAATGATGGGCGTGGAATGATATCCTGTGAAGCATTGCTGGGTGCCCCCCTTGACAGGTATCTAGAACTGATATTTCGGAACCCCACTCATGTTGCAAATATTAGATCTAATGACACCAAGAAGCCTGATCTGTTTGAGAAATACTATATCGAAACCAGCATCAATGACCATGAGACAGTTATAGCAAAAATAGATACCAAACTAAAAAGGGCAGTTAAGACAAGTAGAAAGATTAACATTTTCAGCAAACTAGACAGAGAAGCAGTAGTGGTGTTATATCTCGATGAGGAACTAGAAGCTTTTGCCTGAGGGAAGGAGCATGTCGAAGAACTATGGTTCAAGTTTAAAACAATAGTCGATCGTACATTGGACAGATATGTACGGAGTAGAACAACTCATAATGTGATTGGTCCTCCTTGGTGTACATACACTGTAAAGGAACTTCTAAAGGAATAGAGACTATTACATAATAGGACTAAAACAAAGTATTCAGCTATAGATATAGAGGGATATGCTGAATGAAATTCGCTCGGCAGTCAACAGAGCAATTACTACTGTAGCAGAATACTATCGACAGAAATTCTGGTCATATATAAAGATAGTATCGAGTCACTTATGGACAAGACAGGAACAGAAACTGAGAATAGCAAAGCAAAAGAGGAAATGCTTAGCTCTGCTCTCAAGTGTTCTTTTATAGACGAAAACCCAGCCGTACTGCCAAAATTTAATTCTCCTACCACGGTAAAGATGGATGAAATAGATATTAGTATCAGTTCTGTTGAGAAATTGCTCAAATCGTTAAAATTGAACTCAGCTCCGGGGCCCAATGGAATTCCTATCAGATTCTTTATCAAACTGTGGCTAAGCTAGCCCCTCTGTCAACTATAATTTATCATTGATCCTTTGAGCAACAAACTGTGCTGTGAAATAGACAATATCTCAACACTCTGTAACTTGGTCCAAGTAAATTTTGTTACGCCATCGAAAATTTATGATATGAGTTGGAGACGTATGTTTTACGGCATTGTTTGTTAGTTTTGCAGAAATTCCTTTTTTTTTTGTACGCTTCCTATGAGTTTGTATCTCAACTGTTTCCTGCTATGTCACTATCATATCATTCACTTCTCATAGAAAGATGTAAAATCTCCCTTATTTATTTTCTGTATTATTTACTGCCCTATTATATAAAGTTTATGATATTAGCCCTTCTGCTACCATGCGTGTTGGAGTGTTATAGTTCCCTATTTTCATTCAGCGCTAAAAATTTTCTTGTAATGATTGACAGATTGCTGTGCAAGTATTATAGAACCACACTTGGTCTGGACTCTTGTATGTTAAGACCTTACTGACACTCGTGTTTTCATGTTATCATGCTGGGAACTAAACGTGTATTCTTAACCCTCATAATTCGTGCATTTCGATTGGCAAACTCCCGTTGCACAAATTAACTTCTATATTACATCATTTTCATATTTTCTCAAAAAGAAAATACCGTTCTTTATCTCTATCCAAACATGGAAGCGCTACATTCCACACTGACTCTCCAAATGAGTACCAGAACAAACCAGGACATATGTAGAAGTGTATTTTTCAATGTAATGCAAAATTTCAGTATTATAACTTTAATACATCTACAAGAAACCATGAGATGGATCCCAAACAACATTCTTACAGTAGAAAACATTTTGGACTTGCACAGCATCGAGATGAAGCATGCTATCCTTTGGCAGCTAAACAAAATTCTGGTGAAAAACAAGCTTTAAAGTCAGGCATCAGGAAACTGGATTGTAAAATGTATGCTACTAATTACACATTAACAAGTGCTGCATTATTTTGAAAATATTATGGTTCATAGCCCTGAAAAAATATTACGTTTGTTATTTAACCAAATGCGTTGTACAATACATCACAACGTTCTATATCAGTAAAACACGCATTAAAATTCAAGTACTTTTAATAGCACACAACATGAAACACTACAAAAGACAATATCACATGTGTATCAATTTGTCAGTTTGTATGCACTGGACTGTTGACAACAGAACAAGAATAAACTTCCCCAAACTTATGGAAGACATGACGGTCTAGCAGTAATTGTCCGTCCGAAGCACGATCAAAGTACTGAGTTTATTTTTAACGCTGACTCATGAAGCAAGAGTACCACTGCGGTAGTTTAATGTCCAGGCTACGACTACACCAGTTCCGCAAGTACTGACATGAACAGTGTATACGCTCAGCCAACACTTCACTGTAGATATGGCTTGCAGTCTTGCTTCGATTCCTGCTAAAGAAGGAGAAGTATAACGTTTTTGATTTGTCAAAATCAAAATAACATCTGTGTCACAATACTTGAAATAAACTTAATTTCGTTCATCATAATCGAGTTATTGGAAAGCCTCCAACGCTGTCATTCCAAGTTTAAATAATAAAATAAGCACTGTACTTACTCGCAGAATATAATCTCGGGATCCAAAAACAGTGGAGAAATGCAGCGATATTCTTCCGGAATTTATAAATTATTTGTTACATAGCAATAAGAAAAAGCACAGTCAATGTAACGCATTGTAATTTCTCGAGCAGAAGGCATGAGCTTCCTGAAACAAGAATGATACTGTAACAAAAGTCTGTCCAAATTAAGATATAAGAGATATAATGAGATAAGCATTGTATATTGTAAGCGTACCATGCACTGTAGCTCTGCAGCCATCCTTGCGCCCCAGAAACAGCAGTAGAACTGCAGCGATGTTCTTCCCAAATCGAGAAATTACTTGTTATGCAATTAATGAGGTATGCCACAATCATTATAATACACTGTGGGTTTTGCGAGAAAGCAGCCTCAGACACCTAAAACAGAAGATGTACTGTAACAATACTCTGTCCAAATTAAGATAATTACATGTTACACCAGTAATGAGATAAGAACTGTATATTTTATGCGTACCATTCACTGTAGGCATCCTTAGGCACATTAGTAATGAAGAGTATTCCACGAGTATTCTGTCCAAAACAGAATATTTCTTGTTGCACAAGAAATGAGATCAGCACTGTATTATGTGGCACTTCCCCTACGCTTCCATTCTTGTGAGCAGACACACCAGACTCCTGAAGCAGGAGTAACACTGCAGTCATTTTCTGTCCAAATGAAGATATAACTTGTTAAACAAGTAATGAGATAACCATTGTATATTGTAAGTATGTCATGCACTGTAGGTTTGGTTGCACTCAGCAGAGACATTCTTCCCAAATAAGGACATTCCTTGTTACACAAGTAACGTGGTATACCACAATCAGTGAAATACACTATGGATTATGCGAGCATAGAGCCTCAGACACTTGTAAATTTTGCGGGCAGACAACTCAGACTCCGGAAGCTGGAGGAGTACTGCAGCCAAATTCTGTCCAAATAACTTTCTTACTTGCTAAACAAATACTGAGATTAGCACTGTATTCCGTAAGACGGCAGAGCACTGTCGATTTGGGTGGCGAGTTTCTCAGACTCCTATAACAGGAGGAGTACTGCAGCCATGTTCTGTCCAAATGATTATCTTACTTGCTAAACAACTACTGAGATGAGCACTGTATTCTCTAAGACGGCAGAGCACTGTAGATTTGGGTGGCGAGTTTCTCAGACTCCTGCAACAGGAGGAGTACTGCAGCCATATTCTGTCCAAATGACTTTCTTACTTGCTAAACAACTACTGAGATTAGCACTGTATTTTGTAAGACGGCAGAGCACTGTAGATTTGGGTGGCGAGTTTCTCAGACTGCTTATAACAGGAGGAGTACTCCAGCCAATGTCTGTCAAAAGCACAATAACGCCAGACCCGTACACAAAGACACACTGTCGGCACACTTTCTTAGATCGGCGGTGGGCTGTGGTGAATCAGCTGCAAATCCCCAACAGCGGACCACAGACACGGAAGGAGCCCGCAAACTAGCAGAGAAACGCCACACAGGCAGACCGCGGCGATGCGCCACCGCGACTCGGTCGCAGGCGGGTCGGTATACCACCACAGCTCCATATCTCTCTCCAGCGTTTCCTCCAGCTGCTGGAGATGCAGCTGTCGTCGCTGCTCCTCCTCCTGCTCCTGCTGGCCAGGTTCCTCTGCCGCCTGCTGCTGCTGTTCTGTTTGCAGAGGCTGCTGCAGCCCATCCTCGAGCTGTTTCTCCTCTTTCTCGCCCTTTTCCAGCTTAATTAGGAGTTTCTGATACAGCTCCTCCTCCATCTGCTCGTATATCTCGCCCACCACCTCAGAGTAATCACCCTGGCCTCGCCTCTGCATGAGCTGACACTGCTCTTTCTCCAGCTGCTTATCCTGATCCAGCTCACGTTCCAGCTGGGGACGCATTCCGGAGCGCTCCACTCCACAACAGCGTATCAGCGTCTCTGTAGCTGTGTCCAGTTTCTCCAGCAGTGCGTCTACACGCCTGCACTGGCTGTTCGCAGCTTCCAGCTGCAGCTGTTGGAGTCTGATCGTGTCAATGATCCGCTCATCAGCCCCGCCTTCCAGCCGAAGGCGTCTACTGAGTGCAACCTCTCGCGAGACTCCTGCCATAGTACTCTCCGCTTCGCTAAACGTCAGACCTCGCTAGCAATGTCGCTTCCAACACCACGTAGCGAAACAGTTGAAAAGACGCGACGGTAAGTGCAGAAACCTAGCAACGGAACCAGAGAGTAAGAGAGTCGTCCCATTGTTATTCACGCTGAGGCAACACAGAGTTGTTCTTATTTGCCAAAAATGTATTCGAAGTTAACTTAAGATAACCTTTCCGTTATTATTTTCGGCAATCTAGTAATGGAATACATAGCATAAAATTTATTGGTATCAGGAGCGTATTTTATGGAATTACTGACGTTACCTTTTGTTTGTAATACACTGAATGACGATTAAACGGAAGGAGAAATAAATGAAAATGGCGCTATCCAAAGCGGGCACTGAGGCAACTGTGGTGATCCAAGAGCCATACGTGTCAGAGGTGAAGTAATCATGTGGAGATGTGTACTCGCGAGTAAACTTGCAACTACTGACCAACTGGTCGTCGAGATGAACCAGGGAATTACCAATAGTGTTTCCTCGACGACCGTTCTGCGGACATTGCTGCGTATTGGGCCTCTGCAGCAGGCATGTAATGAGTTAGGACATTACTGGTAATGAAAACACGTATTGGAATGTAGTTGTCAAAATGCCCAGTTTTCTAAAAAGCTCTCCGCAAGACATTGCGGAGATAACACGAAATATAGTTATCATATTACCCTTCCGTGCTCCGAAAATACTACCCCTGAAATTTCAGTTTTTTCAAAAAATGATTCCATTACTCATTCGTAAAAGCAAATATGGGGAAATACCAGTATCTTTAATTTTGAAATCGACGATAACAGTTATAATGCATACATCAAGCAACTTAACCAAGATGCTCCATTAATTCTAGGCAGTGGGTTTTTCAGTTAACATTGTAATCTATGTCAAAACTTAACACTGTCGACTTTTGTACTTTATTGTTTGAGAAACCAACTTTTATAGCTTGCTTCGTCCTATGAGAAGAATTGAAGTCCATTTCCTGTGCCTTGATAAAATTCGACGATAATACGTTTGCCTAGATCACTCTGTTATGGATTTCGAATAATTCATGGCTGTCTTTTCAGTGAAGGAACTAATAATAGCTTGTATTCCTATACTTACATTATCTTGAAAAACTAGCAAGCAGCATCTTCTCATATTCTGAGACTGGAAACTGAAAATCATTTATGTACACTCCTGGAAATTGAAATAGGAACACCGTGAATTCATTGTCCCAGGAAGGGGAAACTTTATTGACACATTCCTGGGGTCAGATACATCACATGATCACACTGACAGAACCACAGGCACATAGACACAGGCAACAGAGCATGCACAATGTCGGCACTAGTACAGTGTATATCCACCTTTCGCAGCAATGCAGGCTGCTATTCTCCCATGGAGACGATCGTAGAGATGCTGGATGTAGTCCTGTGGAACGGCTTGCCATGCCATTTCCACCTGGTGCCTCAGTTGGACCAGCGTTCGTGCTGGACGTGCAGACCGCGTGAGACGACGCTTCATCCAGTCCCAAACATGCTCAATGGGGGACAGATCCGGAGATCTTGCTGGCCAGGGTAGTTGACTTACACCTTCTAGAGCACGTTGGGTGGCACGGGATACATGCGGACGTGCATTGTCCTGTTGGAACAGCAAGTTCCCTTGCCGGCCTAGGAATGGTAGAACGATGGGTTCGATGACGGTTTGGATGTACCGTGCACTATTCAGTGTCCCCTCGACGATCACCAGTGGTGTACGGCCAGTGTAGGAGATCGTTCCCCACACCATGATGCCGGGTGTTGGCCCTGTGTGCCTCGGTCGTATGCAGTCCTGATTGCGGCGCTCACCTGCACGGCGCCAAACACGCATACGACCATCATTGGCACCAAGGCAGAAGCGACTCTCATCGCTGAAGACGACACGTCTCCATTCGCCCCTCCATTCACGCCTGTCGCGAAACCACTGGAGGCGGGCTGCACGATGATGGGGCGTGAGCGGAAGACGGCCTAACGGTGTGCGGGACCGTAGCCCAGCTTCATGGAGACGGTTGCGAATGGTCCTCGCCGAAACCCCAGGAGCAACAGTGTCCCTAATTTGCTGGGAAGTGGCGGTGCGGTCCCCTACGGCACTGCGTAGGATCCTACGGTCTTGGCGTGCATCCGTGCGTCGCTGCGGTCCGGTCCCAGGTCGACGGGCACGTGCACCTTCCGCCGACCACTGGCGACAACATCGATGTACTGTGGAGACCTCACGCCCCACGTGTTGAGCAATTCGGCGGTACGTCCACCCGGCCTCCCGCATGCCCACTATACGCCCTCGCTCAAAGTCCGTCAACTGCACATACGGTTCACGTCCACGCTGTCGCGGCATGCTACCAGTGTTAAGGGGAGTTGGAATGCCCTATCTCGCCAATGTTAAATTTGCTAACTTTGTGTACCTTTTTCTTTGGAACTATTATCTTCAGAACTTTGAAATTCTGGCAGAGGTTTTCAGCATATATTGTGAGCCCACTGAACTAGAACCAATGTTTTCTTTTTGTTGGTATAGTATTTATGAATTTTTTACCATTAAGCCATTTTTTATTGGAAAAAGTATAACATAAACTTCCCTAGTTCAGAGAATAAGCCAGTTCTTGTCATGATTCTAGTTCAGTGGCCTCTTTGAACTGTTTTGCAGCATTTCTGAAAATTTGAATGTTGTTGGTTGAGTGGTTTATGAGATAAAGGTACATGTAACACTAAAAATGTCAAATGCCAGAAAATGCGATTAAAGTAATTTATTATGAAAATTCACAAATACCTTTTATTCTATTATCAAAAGTGTCCAGCAGAGTAATCAGGGTCATCTTCTAGTTCTTCTTCTTCACCTAGAAGCTTTCTTCTCCTTGCTGCCCTTGCTTTTTTTGTATTAAATTCAGCTGCATACTGAGCCTTCCTTACTCGCACGCTGTCCAGAAGCTGAAGACCTCTGATGGTGTTGATACCAGGAGCAATGCCGAGCCTTGCCATGACCTTTAGCCTACCCATATGACCATCATTGAATGAAATAACAGCATCACTGACTCCCCATTTCAATGTTTTTATCCCAACAAATACATTCTTAGGTACACGAGTCCAAATGAGGTTGTTGAACGACTCGTTTTGATTCTGGGTACAACCATGAAGACATTTTCGCAGAAGATCAGGATGCCCCAAGTCTCTATATATTGGTTTAATTACTTCCATAACAGCCAATGGAATATAATTTTTATGGTGATAAGGATCCCCAGTAGCTTGAGATTTTCTATAATTGCACCATGACTGAGGACCATCTGGACAAGCAAAATGTTGAGGATTATCATCAGTTGATGATCGATGTAAATATGTGGCCCATACAGCTTGTCTCATTTCCTGCAAATTATTTGCATTATTTCTTATTGCCATACCATAGTATTGTTGTAATTCATTTATAATTTTATCTGACAGGCGACCTCTAATGGTTTTACCATCTGACAAAATTTTGTCCTTCAGATTCTGTTTCAGTTTCCTTAGACGAGTGCCCATTCGTTTCTGAACATGACCGACACATTCTAGTTTAGTTATTGTCTTATTGACATATGGCATGGATTCTGTAACACTTTTGTATGCCTTGGAGTCCCCATCTCCAAGGAATTTTGTGTAAAATACTCCCCGTTCTTTTTCTGATCTGCTAAACATTTTCACAGCAGCGGCAGCCTCCATGCCTCCACTCGTACCTTCATAATTCTTGCTACATATGTGAGCTGCTTCTATCTTACCAGATGCACAATGGTAACAATGTTTAGTGAGCACTTCATAGTCCAAAACTTTACCGCTGTCCACACTAGTAACAGTAGCAACAGCATTTTTGGATGTGTGACCCCTTTTCTGCCAGGTTCCATCAAAAGCAACAGGGATATCTGGGTTTCCTTCATTTATATATTTTGCTTCACTGGCAGCAGCTTTCATTGATAAATCTGCTACAGACTGAACAGCATCTCCTATCACTTCAGTGTAATTGTCAATTTTAGCAGGTGGAGGTGGAAGATTCATTATGGCACAAAATGTTTGAGCAGCAGTATGTCCTTTACCAATTGCTCTCATTGCATACATTAGCCTGATATTACTCTCAAACAAATTGCTACTGCATGTTTTAGAGCTCCAAAAACAGGTCTCATTTTCACAACTGGCACAAACTATAGCAATTTTGCAGGAAAGTCCTATAGATTTTGTTATGTTCATATCAAAAGAACCTCCACAAAGATTACAACACAAACATTTCTTCATAAACTCAGTAAAAACAGGAAAGTCGACTAAAACATATTGTTCATTAGAAGCTTCATCTGTAATTTCACTTGCACAGTTTGATAACTTCTTTTTTGATGCACTGGTGGGCGTGTCTCCTTCACACATCTCAGCTGTACAAACGTCAGAACTTTCACCAGCATCAACAGGTGCTGAAGCAGAATCACTTGAACAAACGTTATTTGTAAATCTATTACCGCGAAACTTTCGCTTTTTAAATAATGATGCACTCCTAGGCATCGTAGAAACTACGCACTCACCACTGAAAGTCAAAACAAGACAGATAACAAACTCCAAATGAGCGACAAACTAAACTCGAGGCTCAAAACAAACACTCACAGATCAAAAACTGAACAATAAACACAGCTAGTCGTAAAAACAATGGTACCTATGGAAGGATCAAAGATTCTACAACTGAAGAGTGAAATCCACAGCCTTCTATATGTAATGTTTTCGGAAATGCGAAGATTTAAATGTGTACAAATCACAAGATGGGTAACTTTGCTGGGCGCACATGTAATTTTGAAAAATTAAATAAAAATACTTCCAATTGGAATTTCTTAACAAATTTTGCACCATTTTAAGCAGAAAATTTCAAATTAAGTTATAAGGTTAAAAACTGAAAATGTGAATTTTTTCCATTTTCCGGCATTCCAACTCCCCTTAAAGACTGCGATGGAGCTCCGTATGCCACGGCAAGCTGGCTGACACTGACGGCGGCGGTGCACAAATGCTGCGCAGCTAGCGCCATTCGACGGCCAACACCGCGGTTCCTGGTGTGTCCGCTGTGCCGTGCGTGTGATCATTGCTTGTACAGCCCTCTCGCAGTGTCCGGAGCAAGTATGGTGGGTCTGACACACCGGTGTCAATGTGTTCTTTTTTCCATTTCCAGGAGTGTATTTCAGAAACAACAGAAGACTCAATCGTACCTTGTGGTACACCATGTCTCACTGATTCAAATTCAGTGTTTGATGCAAGACGAAAAAGTAAAATTTGTAGCTTTTGACCATGTACTTCCTTTGGCACTGGAATATCTGACTTCAGATCCTGATAAAGAAGTGGTTGATTTGTGCCTTCAAGACCATTATTCAAAAACATCAGGTTTCGGACATGCTGTTCGGTAAACAATTAAATTAAATTTATGTCTTTGACGTCTTTCCACACCAGATAGATCATTCTTCGGAGGATACATGTTATACAACTACTGCCATGTAAAAGTAATGGACGCATGAAGGAACGGCTGCACGAATGGTCGTAGGTTTGTTTGACTCACGAACGCATACTTTCAAAGTTTCCACAACCAGTATTAAGTAAAGAATCTACAGTTATTCTTCAGGGCCCCTACCTACCGCCCCATAGGGATCAAAAATGCAAGATTAGACTCTTCACAGCAGAAACACAGTGATCTACGCATTCTTCTTGCATTCCAGGTGCGACTGAAACGGAAAGAAACTAGGCACGTCATGCAATGCTAAATACCTGCTGCTATGCACTAAGGTGGTCTATAGAGTGTGAACATGGATGTAGAAACGTCTACGAAGAGAAGACGGAGTTCCGAAATACCGGTCGCGAAATCCGATTCATCATAGAAATGGGTGTCAAATTAGTTAATAAAAAGTTTATAGGTAAGGGAAAGAAGTAACGTTTGAATATTGCTTCCGGACGTATAAAACTAATTTTGAGTTCCTTTCCAGCTGTGTTTCTTCCTTTACACAACAGTGAGATATACGTCTGCTATTTTGGCATGCCGGCTCGCATTTAAGTTGCAAATACCACAGACAACCGGCAAATGGAGACACTCTTGTTACCACTGTTATATTCTTGTTGCATTTCTTAAAAACACAATTTCCAAGTTTTTAATTGAATTATTAGCTGCTGTTTGTAATATCGTGAAGGTACACCAGAAAATAATGTCCTTATTTCTGCTGTTCTGATTTGCTTTTGTTCTACATCACGGTTTTGAGGGGTCACTAATGCTATAAATATAAATAAATATCCTTGTACAATTTTCTTGTAATTAAACGTTGTGCCATTGTGCTGGACTAATCTCCAGACAGTGACTGCGCCAATACGAATACGGTTGTATAATAATCAGATTTGAACTATGAAGACACATACAAATTTCCTATATCCACTTGGTAGTAATATTTACGATCAGTGAGTAAAGCAAACATTTCTAATCTTTGATTAGCATCAAAAAGCCTTTAAAATGTTGGAATTTCTAGAATAATGTGAACACTCAGTAAGTCGATATCTCTCAATGTACTGTGTTACTGTAAATAAAGGAATTCAGTGTATAAAAATAAATGTTGTCAAGAATGAGATTACTATGACATCTTTTAAGGACATTTTGACCACTTTATAAAGTATTTATTTATACATGGTATCCCAGGGGGAGTGGTCAATATCCAGGCATATGAAAGAACGATAATTCGAAGCAAAGGTGCAGTAAACATGGACTCTAAAATGCATGTCTTTAAGAGCTACGAGCACTTCATCTTCGATACTGTGAAACAAATCTTCTCTACTGTAAGCGCTTAGTTTTCCATATTTTTGGAGAAGAGGGATGACCAAAACAAGAAAAAATTGTCTAGCAAACATAGAACAAAATTGCATACCTCGTGAGCTGTGCGCACTTGTTCAGTACAAGACACGTGTTTCCTAGTATCGAAGATGACGAAGTGATTACAGCTCTTAAGTTATTCACTTTAGACACCATGTTTACAAGTAGTCTTTTGCTTCGAATGATCGTTCCTGTCACGTGCCTGAATATTCACCATTGCTCCTGGGACTCCCTTCACAGTTGATGCTGAAGTTCAATTTTTTTATTATGATACCAACTTATCACATACAAATGCAAAAGATTCAAGAGACGTTCTGCCGAAGATGCATGATCCATATACGGGCTGTTTGTGACACTGGTGGTGGGGAATGGTGCGTGAGGCCAGAAAGTTAAACAGCATTTAACTTTATGACTCATGCCAGCTGATACGAATGAGTCAGTGACGTATCCGAAGTCGGCTGTGCCAGGAAGATTCTACAGACCATGTAACTTGTCAGTTACGTGTTGCGGGGATGCATGCGCAAGTTTATGTTGCCTGTAGATACATTGGTAAGTAAAAGACATTCCCGCAAATGTTTTTCGTTACTCCTGTATATTTTTTATATTTCTCCAATAATATTACTCTGTTGACTTACCTGTTGCACTCCACGTAAATATCACAGACTCAAACGTCCCGCCAGTTCTCTGCTCTCTTCTTAAGCCTTTAGTAATAACTGTACGTCGGGGACTAGGCACAAGTACTCGCTCTGTTCGTCCACAGCGGCATACACATGATACATATCCCATACGGTTCCAGACTGTCACCTAGTGAAAAAAATACGAAATTAGGAAATACAGGACCAACTCTGTGAATGCTTTCCGGGCATCCTACTAGACAAGACTCAAAAAACTACGTACTAAAGCGCTTGTTCAAATAATTGCAGTATGAACAGTTTTTTCTTTTTTTTTACTTTTATTTCCGCGACTTAAAATCTCATGACCTACACTCTCGACTAATCCGCCAATCACCTTTCAGAATGCAGTTGCAAATTCAAAACATTTCAGATACCAGTACCTATATATTTCAACAATAGCCCTCATTTGAAGTACCGGACGCTACCTACAGTGTACATTCATGCAAGTTATATATCCAAGTTTTAGCTAAAGCAATTGACATACATAAAATTATTTTCAAAGCGAGAATAATTACAATGGATCAAAAACACTGTTGGGTAGGAGCGTGGCCAAAGTTAAAGAGAGTAATAAAAGTAAAGAAATTAAGAAGCGAACGCGAAAACCTTCTGTTGAGTGAAATGCAGGATTTCAGCTTATGTCTGCTACCAAACTAATTGGCCACGTGTGTACATGCAGGCTCTGCGTGAACAACAATTATATCCGTACCACTTACGAAGGGTACACGCTATGGGTGGAGCTGATTTTCCATCACCCGCTGCCTACAGCTCGTGGTTCCCGCACCGCTGCATCGACACACCCCTCTTTTAACGTTGAGTACCATTCGCAGATGAATGTAAGCTGACTATGATTGGTGATAACGTGTGGACAGGTATTCTGGATGGCTATGTGATGGAGACATACCTCCTACCACTCAATCTAACTGGTCCTACATACTTGATCTTCCTACAAAACGCCCTGGACCCGTTCTTGGAAACTGTCCCAATGAATGTCCATCAGGAAATGTGATTTCGGTATTATGGTGCACTACGTCACTTCTCACGTGCTGTTTGGTGACATTTCAACAGACGAGATGGTGAAAGATGGATAGGCCGTGGTGGTGCAACAGTGTAGTCGCCGCGATCGTCCGATTTAACTCCAATGGACTACTCCTCACTGGGTCATATCCAAAGTTTAATTTACGAGACTCCGGTAGAGGCAGAAGAAGATCTGCCGGCACAAGATCTGGCCGCAGTACTAGAAATAAGAGACACGAGATGGGATGGAGAGTGTGTACCAGAACATGCTTCGTATGTACAGTGTCTGTAACAACGTTGGTGGTCGCCATATAGAGGCGCTGGTGTATTGCATCAGTACTGTTCTGTATGTACAGTATTCTGGGTTCTTTTTCGTTTTGGAATACTGTAAACAAGTAATGTTTAAGTGTTAATACAAACAAATGTGCTTACATGATAAATAGGTGTTTCGTTACGTTCCTTTCCAGTTGTTACCAGATAATCAAACTGCGGAAAACCTTATTAAATTCCTCAAGCAAAAGTGGGTGAGTTCAACATCTGAATCGAACCCGTCGTAGAACCGAAACGGTACGTTTACAGACTTGAGTTCCCATTCCGAATATTGTGTACTCACTCCCTTAGACAAGTCCTAGAGATTTGTAACCGGAATTTCACGGACACACGGGTACATATTTAAGAGACTTTTTTTTAAAAAAAACGTTCAAATGTGTGTTCCTTTCAAAGGAACCAAACTGCTGAGGTCATCGGTTCCTAGACTTACACACTACTCGAACTAGCAAAAACTAACTTGTGCTAAAAACAACACACACACACACACCCATTGTCGAGGGAGGACTCGAACCTCCGGCGGGAGGGGCACCGCAACCCATGACATGGTGCCTCTAACCACGCAGCCACTCTGCGCGGCGAGACATTTTGAAATGCTCAGATTTTGGTAGATGTCAAGAACCAGCTTTTCAGAAGGTAAAGCAGAATTCATATCGGAAGTAAATCACTGTGGTCATGACAGGTGGTTTTGAAAGTGAGAGTAAATATATTCGGCAGAGCTTGGTAGTCAATCGCTGTTTTTTCCATTAGGCGTTACACAGTGCACATTGTTTTGGGTTGTCACAAGAATTACTCCTTTGAGACACTTTATTTAGTGTTGTTTACATAAGCTTATGGTTCAAATGGCCCTGAGCACTATGGGACTTAACGTCTGAAGTCATCAGTCCCCTATTAGAACTACTTAAACCTAACTAACCTAAGGACATCACACACATCCATGCCCAAGGCACGATTCGAACCTGCGACCGCAGCGGTCACGCGGTTCCAGACAGAAGCGCCTAGAACCGCACGGCCACACCGGCCCCAAAGCATATGTTACTAGCTGTTATTACAAAGGCGGTTCATGACGTTTTTCCTTCCACGATTCAGTATGTGGCAGTCTGCTCACATAGTGTATGAAAAACATACACTGTCGTCCTACAGCAACTGCGGGTATAATTTTACTCTCAATAGGAACATTCATCTTTTCATGTTGTCTAATGCAGTTCAGTGTCTCTATGGAAGTATGGTTCTACTCAAAGCCTGTTTATTGTGGAAAAAGTACATTCCCATAAAGTCCGTTAAGAGAGGCTACAAACTATGGTGTACTGCTGAAATGAGAGGTTATGTATATGATTTTGAGGGTTACCACAGCAAGAGAGTGGACAATGACAATATTGCATTCAAATGAAGATTTGGAATCGGCAGCTGTGTTGTGTACAGTCCACTCTACGGATGTGGCTATACAGTAATGATGGACAGTTATTTTACATCTGTAGAATTTTTCGAACACCTGAATGCAAATACCATATTTACCTGCGAAACTGTTCGTCCTAATAGCAAGCATCTTCCATTGCTTCAGGGTGATAAACTACTCAAGAGAGGTGATTCTGATTTTCGCTCAAGTACTCAAACTATTGCATTCATCACACGACAGGACAACAAACACGTCCATCTATTATCAAATTATCATGGCACTGATTCTACTAACTGGCGTGGTTCAAATGGCTTTGAGCACTACGGGACTCAACTTCTGAGGTCATCAGTCCCCTAGAACTTCGAACTACTTGAACCTAACTAACCTAAGGACATCACACACATCCATGCCCGAGGCAGGATTCGAACCTGCGACCGTAGCGGTCTCGCGGTTCCAGACTGTAGCGCCTAGAACCGCTCGGCCATTCTGGCCGGCAACTAGCGTGGTAAAAAATGGGGATGGGACATAGAAAGACATTGCAGAACCCTGTGCTTATCAGATAATACAATTTATCTATGTGTGCATTTAGTGGAGGCCAGTTATATGTGCTAATGCGCAACAGCACACTGTAAATATATCACTAAATTATACCATTTCTCTTCAAATGCGAGTCGGAAATCGCGCTAAAATTACCTCATTTCTCTTTAAATATGAGCCGCAGATCACACTAAAACTACACTATTTCCTTTCAGATGCATGCTGGTGTGCAACTACAGTGGACTAAAACATGGTTTGTAGCACTCTGTCCACGATAAGTAGACACCAGTGTCGAGTTCAGAAATGATCAACCGCACTACAATCAGTTTCGAGAATGGACGCAGCTGTCTGTTTTCGAATGTGCATGTCCTGACGTGACGTTATTTCTTCCGACACTATGAGTCTTGTACTTCCCACGGCACCAGGTCAGTATTTCTCTCTGAAATTGTATGTAAAGTACTGTCCAAATGTAGACTTTAGGGGTGTTTGAGGAAAAGTTGATGTAACGTAGCTGTGGCCCAGTGATCATGTGCTCCGACTAGCAGTTCGTCGTGTGGGTTAAATTCCCACCCTTCTAACATTTAATTTTATTCCTCACAATTTCAAACACTGAATTATAAAATTTAAATATATTTAAACAGTTTACGATTACTACCCTTGTAATTAAAAATTTATAGCACACTGGTAAATATTTCACTAGGCCGCACTGAGGGCAACAAAGGCAGATATTCTCCCCTCTCAATGTACCAGGAACAAAAAGTAGAACAAGTGGTGGCACAAATCGTTCTTTGCCATGCTTGAAATAGTATATGTCAATGCCTATGTTATTTATACGATACTTGACAGTGGGGCTACAAACACAAGGACGATGCCCTATAAAGAAAGAGGATGTCCAGTGGCAAAACTACACAAGAAGACAAGAAGCAGTGTTATTTCTGTGTCCAGCGGCATAAGGAAGCTAAATCTCCGTGCTCACCGGCCTGTACATGCTCAGCAGAGTGGGGTGTGTGATATGTGATCAATTTTGAAAAATGCAATCAAAATCTCATGCAGTGCGTCTCTCCACAGCAATGAAAAACATAACTACAGAACTGTTTTCACGATTGCCATATCATGCAGCACAAATAAAACTATATTATCTTAATTTGTATTTCTTAGTATGTTCCTAAATTCCTGGGGATGCTTCTAGAACCAGCATGCATAATTTACACAGAAACGCTTTATTGGGAATTATTTTGGAATAAAATCAAAATTATGATTAAAAAATACAAATACAGCATTTTAGTAATTAAATCTCTATATATAAATATTTGAAGCACATATGCTGATGAAATGTATTCTGTTACCGATATAGAAATGTTCCTGTTTTTCTCTTCCTTGTTTCTGTTATTTTCAGCTGAAAAGGAAGAAGTCTATTTTTCTCGAAGTGAATTTTCATTTTTCACGCAACTGAGAACACACTAAACACAGCCAGCACACTTATTTACCATTGGGGGAGCTCATCATCAAGTAGTTTCTGTAATACATATATAAGTAACGAGTTGGCAGTTTCTCATTTTCGAAGAAGTAAAAGGTAGCAATAGTTTCCAAAATTACTGTGAATGTACCAACTGGAAATATAATGAGCTACTCCATTAATTCATCTGCTAGATTGGCTATCCACCCTTTACAATAATAAACAAACTTCTGAAACTAATTCCAGTGTTTCTAAAAATAAAATTCACCGTTGTTGATATACATAAATGAAATCTGTTGAGTAAATACGTATTTGTATTCAATGATGCGTGATTTCCGTGTTTTTTAATTCTGGAAAATGTCTTACTTTTGGGGTTGATGAACTACTTAAACCTAACTAACCTAAGGACATCACACACAGCCATGCCCGAGGCAGGATTCGAACCTGCGACCGTAGCAGCAGCGCGGTTCCGGACTGACGCACCTAGAACAGCTCGGCCGCAACGGCCGGCGATGAAGGAATAGTAGGAAAAATAATTTGTAAAGTATTTTCAATAAGTTTCGTAATTATTCCTGCAAGCACATTAGTTTCACCTTCACCCAGTCCGGTACCCATGAAGATAGAACTTTGCACATTCATAAACAACTTATTTATAAACAACTTAGTTTCGACGTTAACATACTCGGTATTGGGGGAAAAAAAAGAAAAAGAAACCTCTAGTTCACTCTGACTTCGGCAGATGGTGTTGATATGTTTTGAAGGTCAAATTCGTAGCGTTTTCGGTTTGCATGTTGGTACTCCGGGTGCTATGGGTTTGTTTACCGACTTATATTTTATTTGTACTTCATTTTTGCTATTTGAGTTTACATGCTGTCAATTTGTCATGTCAAGACAATTAGTGAGTGTTTGGACAGTAGAAAACAGAGTGCCTAGTGAAGAAATCGGATCATTTCCGACATACTCTTGTGACTGAGTTTGATAGAGCGATGACAGTAGCGTAGGCAGCTAGAAACTTTGTTTGCGCCGTATAGGGAGATAATCCCACTGGACAGCACATGGCAAGAAAATAGTTTTCTCGTTTTAAGACTGCTTGTTTTGACATTGGTTACTCTCCACGTTCAGAGAGCCCTTCGGTGTTGGGACATCATTTAAACGAAGTAGTTCACAATGATCCACGTAACTATACTGGACAACTGACAGAAGTGATAAACTGTGATCACTCCACCATCGTATGAAATTTGCAAGCAATGGGGAGAGTTCTGTGCGCTCTAAGCCAAAATCACAAAAATCAGTGGGCCGGGGGGGGGGGGGGGGAGGGGGTCATATGTTGATCTCTCCTTGCTCGTTACTTACAATTGGCTCTTGAACAACATCGATCATTCTTATATTGCATCTTCACTAATATAAGGAAAAGAAAGCAACGGTTGATCCCAAAGCAGCAACTCCTCCTACAAAGACCTCACAAATACACAAAAGATAATGTTACGCACGTGGTAAAAGAGCGACGGAGTGGCGAAATACAAACCGCCACGCCGAGTTGTAACCATCACTGCGGCACATTTATTCTCAACGATCAAGACGTCTTGCAGCCGCAATCCTACAACAACGAACAGGAAGATAGCGTGAAGTGATGCTATTCCACAATAAAGCCCACGCGCATTCTGCTAAACTGATAAAAAACACTATACCGGCGTTGGGGTGGAACTTGCGCCCTCAGAATTTCGCCCTTTCCTTTCTATTTAACAGCATTCATAGAACTTCTGTTCAGGATGAAATCCATTGTGAACATGAGTCAACGCGTTCTTCGCCAAAAAACCACGTGCTTTCTACAGTCGCGGAAACAAAAAGTTACCCCAGCGTTGGCAAAGTGTTGTAAACAGTGAAAAGGAATATATTATTGATGACCAAACTCTCTGTTATGTGTATCTGTTGTATTAATTAAACTTGCGGAAATACGCTATGGACCTATTCACCAACCCGACAGTACAATGTGTTGCCCTACAATGGCAGAAAGTGCGCGTTCGGTATATAAAAAATCTATGAGCACATAACGGTTATGTGGTGAAAGTATATGCTATTTCTATTATATAATACATGGATAAAATTCGTGAGTGAGTAATTAGTGAAAGTAGTAGCTTTACAACAGATCACTTAACTCTAGAAATGGCGAAAATGAATCGATTGTCGGCAGTATGTTCCGACTCTAGTACTGGCAAATTATATTATCTTAAACCGTTGTCTGGTGCATTAGAAGAAGCAAATGAAAAGGTTTCTGGTCGCAGTATAATTTCATATTGATTTTAGCTTTTAATAAAGGAAATCAACTATGTGACAGTGTCTTTTAGTGCACTTTCACGAAGCATGACACTAAAATTTCGTATAGATTAAATTTAATATTTCATCGTATTTAACTGATCTCTGATACAAAAGTGAAAATATTAGCTTTCAAGGTAGCCTTCAGAGCATAGTAGGAGGAAATAGAATGCAGCACATCAGACAAGAACAGTGAAACTGTAGGTTTGAAGATGTGGTATAAATAAAAGGGCGTTCAAAAAGAAACGAGCCGGAGGCATAACTACAGAAACCAGTACTGGTATGTTAGAAGTATTGAACCTGGCGGTTGAGACACTTGTCCCACTCTCACACAAGGCGGAGAATGGCTGTCTCATAAAATTCCCGGGGGTGATGTTAACCGGTTCCACACGTACAGCTGCATGTCGTCGTCCGAGGTGAATCGTTTCCCCTCAGAGCCCTTTTAAGGCGACCAAAACTGGGAGAGAGGTGCAGACTGTATGGAGGGTGGCCGAGAATCTCTCATTTCAATTTGTGCATTAGAGCCGCGACTGTATGGCCGTATGAGGCTTTACATTGAAGTGGAGCGGAATTACCCCACAGGTGAGATCGTTTGGCGAATGGTGGTCAAGATTTGCTAGTAACGCTGGGTAGTCTCTGTTGTCCCGCGCTGCAGGAAGTGAATCACAGAAGCGCCATCTTGGTCAAAGAAGAAAGTCCGATTCACCTCGGACGAAGACGTCCACCTGTATGATCGAAACAGGTTAACATCGAAGTCCCAGGAATTTTACGAGACAGCCATTGACCGCTTTGTGTCACAGTTGGACAAGTGTCTCTACAGCCAGGGTCGGTTTCTGTAATTATGCCTCCGGCTCGTTTCTTTTTGAACGCGCCTTACATTAGAGAGACGACAGGTAATCATGATATGTCAAATATCAGAGTGTAGCAGGTAATGCATCTCTATCTCAGTATCGAACTTTTGTAATATAGTTAGATCTGCTGCTCAACTAGATCCTGAAATTTACTTGTGTTGTCTGGATGTGGTTCAAGAATGGATTTTCGATTACGAGTGTTACTTCATTTATAAGTGTCTTACATGTCCCTGTGTTATTACTGCGCAAAACCCACTTCAAACACCAACATATATCCTATCTCTTCTCCTTACCGGATTCTTGGCTCAGTTCTAACGCCATAACCTGAATGCCAACACTAATGTATGTCCGAAAAATCTGAGTTGATGCCATCGTGAAAACCGAGCAAGGAGAGTTTTGACAAGTGTGTGTGGAAACGGCGCCATGGCCGAATCAGCCGTCACGCCAATTGCTGTGGTGTAACTGTTGTTGCCAACAGATCAATTTTGGAGCAAATTAAACCAGATTTCTCCCTGGAAGGTCTAATCTTAAAACAAAAGCTGACCTACTTTGGACACACAATGCGAAGGCATGCCTCGCTGGAAAAAACATTAATGCTGGGGAAGATTGAAGGAACTAGAAGAAGAGGACGTCAGAGGATGAGATGGATCGATGGCATCACAGAAGCAATGTGTTCCAACCTGGAAGGTCTACGGGAGAAAGTGCAAGACAGGAAAAAGTGGCGTGATTTGGTTCATGGGGTCACGAAGAGTCGGAACCGACTAAACGAATAGAGAGAGAGAGAGAGAACTGTTGTTGCATGTGGAATCAAAGATTTACACATTTTTGACCGGCAGCAGGATCTGCCCTCTGGAGATCCTGCCATTTCTCTGGCAGCTGCTCGTCACTGCCGTACTGAAGACTGCTTGTGAAAAGTTGGCTGAGGAGTAACTGTCGTACTCAGCAGGGTAGTCCTTCGCTCAAAATGGGAATTATCAACATTTTTCTGCTCACATAAGGTTGTCGGATGGCTCAGAAAACGTTCTGTACTTCTTTTATGACATTTACAATCCGAAGCATTGTCAAAGCTGAGGTTAGGAAGAGTCTCCCTAAACGACAAAGGTCAATTCACACCTGGCGGAAAGGAGAGTCGAAACATTCCACAATGCATTTCAAATGGTGACATCCACACACACCGTCCACAGAACAGAATAGGACGTCAAGTTTAAGGTTTCTTGGGAAGAAAGTTTCGACACTGACGTTCATACAAGGAATGGTGTTAGCTTCTGTTAATATCGGAAGTAAACTAATTTTGCCATCCTCACTCATGTTATAGTACTGTATTTCGTGATGTTACGCACTTTTTAGACTTTATTATTTTGCTTTAGCTGAAAACTTGAGAAAAAAATCTCAGTTCGCTTGTACACAAGTTCCCTAATCATGCTGTAACCATTGGAAGAGACTTTAATCACCAACAATCAACTGGGATGATTATAGTTTCGCTAACGGTGGACGTAGCATGATATCCTGTGAAACGTGCTGGGTGCCTTCTCTCATAAGTACCTGGAACAGATAGTTCGGAACCCCAATCAGGTTTCAAATACATTAGATCTAGTGACAACAAGCAGACCGGACTTCTTTGAGAAAGTCCATATCGAAACTGGCATCAGTGGCCATGAGACAGTTATAGCAAGAATGAATACCAAACTACAAAGAGCAATTAAGACAAGTGGAAAGATTTACATTTTCAGAAAACTATATACAGAAACAATAGTGTCATATCTCGATGATCAACTTGAAACTTTTGCCTGAGGGAAGAAGCATGTGGCGGAACTGTGGTTCAAGTTTAAGACAATAGTCGATCGTGCATTGGACAGATATGTACACAGTTGAACAGTTCATCATGGGATAGATCCTCCTTGGTGTACACTCACCATAAAGATACTTCTAAAGAAACGGAGACCATTACATAATAGGTCTAAAAGAAAGTATAGAGCCACATATAGAGAGGGACATGCTGAATGAAATACGCTTGGCAGTCAACAGAGCAATGCTTGAAGCTTTCAATGACTACTGTAGCAGAATATTATCGACAGAAATTCTGGTCATATATAAAGGCAGTTTGTGGCATCAAAGATAGTATCGAGTCACTTATGGACAAGACAGGAACAGAAACTTAGAATAGCAAAGCAAAAAAGGAAATGCTTAGCTCTACTCTCAAGTGTTCTTTTGTAGAGGAAAACCCAGCAGTACTGCCAAAATTAAATTCTCGTACCACGGTAAAGATGGATGAAATAGATATTAGTATCAGTGGTGTTGAGAAACTGCTGAAAACGTTAAAATTGAACTAAGCTCCGGGGCCCAATGCAATTCCTATCAGATTCTTTATCAAACTGTGGCTAAGCTAGCCCCTCTGTCAACTATAATTTATTGATCCCTCGAGCAAAATACAGTGCTGTGGAAGAGAGTAGATCTCAACTGTCTGTAACTTGGTTCAAGTAAATTCTGCTACGCCATTGAAAATATATGATGTGAGTTGGAGAAGTATGTTTTACCGCATTGTTTGTTAGTTTTACACAAATGCATTTTTTTGTACGCTTCCTATGAGTTTGAATCTCAACTGTTTCCTGCTATGTCACTATCATATCATTGACTTCTCATAGAAAGATGTAAAATCTCCCTTATTTATTTTCTGTGTTATTTACTCCCCTATTACACTCATATAAAGTTTATGATATTAGCCGTTCTGCTATCATGCGTGTTTGAGTGTTGTAGTTCCCTATTTTCATTCATCGCCAAAAATTTTCTTGTAGTGATTGAGAGATTGCTGTGCAAGTATTATAGTACCACATTTGGTCTGACTTTTTGTATATTAAGACCTTACTGATACTCGTGTTTTCATGTTATCATGCTGAGAACTAATAATTCTTTCTACTTTTTTGACCCTCACAATTCTTGCATTTCGACTGGCAAACTCCCGTTGCACAAATTAACTTCTATATTACATCATTTTCATATTTTCTCAAACAGAAAATACCGTTCTTTATGTCTATCGAAACATGGAAGCGCTACGTTCCACATTGACTCTCCAAATCAGTACCAGAACAAACCAGGGTATATGCAGAAGTGTGTTTTTCAATGTAATGCACAATTTCGGTATTATAATTTTAATACATCTACGAAAAACAAGGAGACGGATCCCAAACAACATCCTTATAGTAGAATACATTTTGGCCTTGTACAGCACAGAGATAAAGCATGCCAACCTTTGGCAGCTAAACAAAATTCTGGTGAAAAACAAGCTTCAGAGTCAGGCATCAGGAAACTGGATTGTAAAATGTATGCTACTAATTACACTTCAACAAGTGCTGCATCATTTTGAAAATATTATGGTGCATAACCTGAAAAAATATTGCATTTGTTATTTAACCAAATGCATTGCACAATACATCACACCGTTCTATGTAAGTAAAACACACATTAATATTCAAGTAGTTTTAATAGCACACAACATGAAACACCACAAAAGATAATATCACATGTGTATCAATTTGTCAGTTTGTATGCACTGGACTGTTGACAACAGAACAAGAATAAACTTCCTCAAACTTATGGAAGACATGATGGTCTAGCAGTAATTGTCCGTCCGAAGCACGATCAAAGTACTGAGTTTATTTTTAACGCTGACTCATGAAGCAAGAGTACCACTGCGGCAGTTTAATGTCCAGGCTACGACTACACCAGTTCCACATGTACTGACATATAAACAGTGTATACTCTCAGCCAACACTTCACTGTAGATTTGGCTTGCAGTCTTGCTTCGATTCCTGCTAAATCAAAATAACATCTGTGTCACAATTAATGAAATAAATTTAATTTCGTTCATCATAATCGAGTTATTGGAAAGCCTCCAACGCTGTCATTCCAAATTTAAATAATAAAAAAAGCACTGTACTCACTCTCAGAATATATCCTCAGGATCCAAAAACAGTGGAGAAACGCAGCGATTATCTTCCAAAATTTATAAATACGTAGCAATAAGGAAAATCACAGTCAATGTAATGCATTGTAATTACTCGAGCAGACAGCATGAGCTTCCTGAAACAAGAATGATACTGTAACAAAAGTCTGTCCAAATTAAGATATAAGAGATATAATGAGATAAACATTGTATATTGTAAGCGTACCATGCATTGTAGCTCTGCAGCCATCCTCGCGCCCCAGAAACAGCAGTAAAACTGCAGCGATGTTCTTCCCAAATCGAGAAATTACTTGTTATTCAATTAATGAGGTATGCCACAATCATTATAATACACTGTGGGTTTTGCGAGAAATCAGCCTCAGACACCTAAAACAGAAGATGTACTGTAACAATACTCTGTCCAAATTAAGATAATTATATATTAAACCAGTAATGATATAAGAACTGTATATTGTATGCGTACCATTCACTGTAGGCATCCTTAGGCACATTAGTAATGAAGAGTATTCCACGAGTATTCTGTCCAAAACAGGATATTACTTGTTGCACAATAAATGAGATCAACACTGTATTATCTGGCACTTCCCTACGCTTCCATTCATGTGAGCAGACACACCAGACTCCTGAAGCAGGAGTAACACTGCAGCCAGATTCTGTCCAAATGATTATTTTACTTGCTAAACAACTACTGAGATTAGCACTGTATTCTGTAAGACGGCAGAGCACTGTAGATTTGGGTGGCGAGTTTCTCAGACTCCTATAACAGGAGGAGTACTGCAGCCATGTTCTGTCCAAATGATTATCTTACTTGCTAAACAAATACTGAGATTAGCACTGTATTCTGTAAGACGGCAGAGAACTGTAGATTTGGGTGGCGAGTTTCTCAGACTCCTATAACAGGAGGAGTACTCCAGCTAATGTCTGTCAAAAGCACGATAACGCCAGACCCGTACACAAAGACACGCTGTCGGCACACTTTCTCAGATCGGCGGTGGGCTGTGGTGAATCAGCTGCAAATCCCCAACAACGGACCACAGACACGGAAGGAGCCCGCAAACTAGCAGAGAAACGCCACACAGGCAGACCGCGGCGATGCGCCACCGCGACTCGGTCGCAGGCGGGTCGGTATACCACCACAGCTCCTGATCTCTCTCCAGCGTTTCCTCCAGCTGCTGCAGATGCAGCTGTCGTCGCTGCTCCTCCTCCTGCTCCAGCTGCTGCTGGCCAGGTGCCTCTGCCGTCTGCTGCTGCTGTTCTGTCTGCAGAGGCTGCTGCGGCTCGTCCTCGGGCTGTTTCTCCTCTTTCTCGTCCTTTTCTAGCTTGATTAGGAGTTTCTGATACAGCTCCTCCTCCATCTGCTCGTATATCTCGCCCACCACCTCAGAATAACCATCCTGGCCTCGCCTCTGCAGGAGCTGACACTGCTCTTTCTCCAGCCGCTTATCCTGATCCAGCTTATGTTCCAGCTGGGGACGCATTCCGGAGCGCTCCACTCCACAACAGCGTATCAGCGTCTCTGTAGCTGTGTCCAGTTTCTCCAGCAGTGCGTCTACACGCCTGCACAGGCTGTTCGCAGCTTCTAGCTGCAGCTGCTGGAGTCTGAACGTGTCCATGATCCGCTCATCAGCCCCGCCTTCCAGCCGAAGGCGTCTACTGAGTGCAACCTCTCGCGAGACTCCTGCCATAGTACTCCCCGCTTCGCTAAACGTCAGACCTCGCTAGCAATGTCGCTTCCAACACCACCTAGCGAAACAGTTGAAAAGACGCGACGTATGTGCAGAAACCTAGCAACGGAACCAATGAGTAAGAGAGTCGTCCCATTGTTATTCACGCTGAGGCAACACAGAGTTGTTCTTTGTCCCGTTTGTCAAAAAACATCATCGCAGTTAAGTTAGGATAATCATACCGGTATTATTTTTAAAAATATCGTAATCGAATACGCAGCACAAAATGTATTGGTGTCACGAGTATACCTTTTTCCTTTTCTCTGCAGTATACTAAATGTAGATTAAACCGAAGAGGAAATGAACATAAATTTCATTAATGTTAAGCGTACAGAAAGGTAGCAATCGTGACCTGTTCAAGGAAACGTCGGTACCGACGATATGGATGATCGAAATGAAGTATTGACAGAAACGCACGAAAATGCAAACAGAAAGCATAATACCGGCTGTAAATGGTCGCCATTATTTCCTACCATCCAAAATTGTGCCATTTGTATTTCAGAGGTAGCACGCGATTTTACATTAACGAAAATCTTAAACGTTGCCTCTTTCGGAATACAGTTACACTGTTTCAGAGAGTTTGTTATAATTGCTGTTGAAGTAGAAACTATTTTAACTCCGTCTAGTGGATAAAATGAAGGCCGACGACCCCTATTAAGACAGTTTTCTGAACTGCTGCGATTCTGATAGTAAATCCCGGTGCTTCGATAAGTGTTAACTATATCATCAATACTTTCTTTTATTTTTCTACATGCACCGTTCTCCTTGTTTCACATATCCACGAAGTCCACACTCTACGATATTATTTAACGATCATAATTGTCCATGGTCACATACATCACTCCTCCGCTTCTTAGTCCTTCTAAGGTACATTGAGAATCATAAGTGGTGACGAGACGTAGGTCTACAGTTGTGATTTGAGACAAACGTTCAATCTTCACAATGAGTTGGGAAAGGTTCACCAAGACCAAAACACGCTCGCCCGGTCAGGTCAAATGTCAAAGCCATGGTGATAGTTTTCTTTGACTTTGAAGCGTTAGTTCATCATGAATTTGTCCAACCTGGACTAACTGTTAATCGATGGTACTATTTGGACGTGTTGCGACGCCTGCAAGAGAATGTGAGAATGAAACGGCGTGAAATGTGGCGAGACAATTCATGGTTCTTGCATTACGATAATACACCCCCACGTTCATTCCTGTTGGTGTGTTACTATTGCACAAAAAAAGAAATCAGTGTGCGCCCCATTCTTCACACTTTCCTAACATGAGCCCTGCGAACATCTTTTTATTTCCAAAGTTGACAATCCCATCGAAAGGATAAAGATTTGCAACGATTAACGAGATAAAGAAAATCTGCAGACGGCACTTCACGCGATCCAGCAGGAGGCGTATCAAGACTGCTTCCACAAATGGAAACGGCGTTGGGAGCGGTGTATCAGTTGTGGAGGAGAGTATGTCGAAGGAGACCATGTACAATAAGTAAAAGATAATAGCAGAAAAATTTTGTGAACAAAGTTACGGAATTTTTTGAACAGACCTCATACAAACACATCAAATCAATATTAGTAAATGGAAACATGGAGCCTGCTTATATTATCCTTTATTTTCTTCCTGTGTTAGAAAGAATGTCATAAACAACTGTATTTTTTCCTTCAATGGAGCTGACTTTTTTATATAATACAAAGTTATTTAATAGAATTGCTTCATCAATTTATGTTTTTATTTCTAACAAGGATAAGCATCAGCTGTGTTATGTTATTGTAAACCCTAAATCATACACTCCTGGAAATTGAAATAAGAACACCGTGAATTCATTGTCCCAGGAAGGGGAAACTTTATTGACACATTCCTGGGATCAGATACATCACATGATCACACTGACAGAACCACAGGCACATAGACACAGGCAACAGAGCATGCACAATGTCGGCACTAGTACAGTGTATATCCACCTTTCACAGCAATGCAGGCTGCTATTCTCCCATGGAGACGATCGTAGAGATGCTGGATGTAGTCCTGTGGAACGGCTTGCCATGCCATTTCCACCTGGCGCCTCAGTTGGACCAGCGTTCGTGCTGGACGTGCAGACCGCGTGAGACGACGCTTCATCCAGTCCCAAACATGCTCAATGGGGGACAGATCCGGAGATCTTGCTGACCAGGGTAGTTGACTTACACCTTCTAGAGCACGTTGGGTGGCACGGGATACATGCGGACGTGCATTGTCCTGTTGGAACAGCAAGTTCCCTTGCCGATCTAGGAATGGTAGAACGATGGGTTCTATGACGGTTTGGATGTACCGTGCACTATTCAGTGTCCCCTCGACGATCACCAGTGGTGTACGGCCAGTGTAGGAGATCGTTCCCCACACCATGATGCCGGGTGTTGGCCCTGTGTGCCTCGGTCGTATGCAGTCCTGATTGTGGCGCTCACCTGCACGGCGCCAAACACGCATACGACCATCATCGGCACCAAGGCAGAAGCGACTCTCATCGCTGAAGACGACACGTCTCCATTCGTCCCTCCAATCACGCCTGTCGCGACACCACTGGAGGCGGGCTGCACGATGTTGGGGCGTGAGCGGAAGACGGCCTAACGGTGTGCGGGACCGTAGCCCAGCTTCATGGAGACGGTTGCGAATGGTCCTCGCCGATACCCCAGGAGCAACAGTGTCCCTAATTTGCTGGGAAGTGGCGGTGCGGTCCCCTACGGCACTGCGTAGGATCCTACGGTCTTGGCGTGCATCCGTGCGTCGCTGCGGTCCGGTCCCAGGTCGACGGGCACGTGCACCTTCCGCCGACCACTGGCGACAACATCGATGTACTGTGGAGACCTCACGCCCCACGTGTTGAGCAATTCGGCGGTACGTCCACCCGGCCTCCCGCATGCCCACTATACGCCCTCGCTCAAAGTCCGTCAACTGCACATACGGTTCACGTCCACGCTGTCGCGGCATGCTACCAGTGTTAAAGACTGCGATGGAGCTCCGTATGCCACGGCAAACTGGCTGACACTGACGGCGGCGGTGCACAAATGCTGCGCAGCTAGCGCCATTCGACGGCCAACACCGCGGTTCCTGGTGTGTCCGCTGTGCCGTGCGTGTGATCATTGCTTGTACAGCCCTCTCGCAGTGTCCGGAGCAAGTATGGTGGGTCTGACACACCGGTGTCAATGTGTTCTTTTTTCCATTTCCAGGAGTGTATTTAGCTTTCAGATATCTGTCCTCGTCAATGGAAGAACACTTAATGGAAACTACCTGGCAGACTCTGGACTCAATGGGCGTTCTGGACTCAATGGAAAGACTATTCAAGCCATAACGGAACATTTGTAATGTGTCACGAGAACAAAGCAAAATAATACAGGAATAATTACGAAAACACAAAAACACAAAATTGACTACTATAACTACAGCAACTGGGGAGAAAATATATTGACGGGAAAAAATCGCTACACAAAAAAATAATTAATGCAGGGTAATGAAATTCTGGGAACACATTTGTCTAGGCAGCATATTTAAGTGATTAATGTTGTAAGACCACCGATTAATATACGCACGAGATAAGCCACAGCAAATGTGAATTGCTGTTACATTAATAACTGATGTAACCATCAGAAATTTGAATGGAAGCATGTAAGCGTGCATGCATTGTGCTGTACAGGTGCCGCATATCAGTTTGTGGGATGGAGTTCCATGCATGCTGCATTTGGTCGGTCAATACAGACGATTAATACTGGTTGTGGATGATGCTGGAGTTGTCATCGGATGATGTACAATTATGTGATCGAATGGAGACAGATCTAGTGACCAATAAACCAAGGCAACATGTCGACGCTCTGTAGAGAATGCTGGGTTACAATAGCGATATGTGTCCCAGCGTTATCCTTTTGGAAATCACACCCTTGTAACCTGTCCGTGAATGGCAGTACAGCAGGTCGAGTAACCAGACTAACATACAAATTTTCAGTCAGGGTGCGAGGGATAACCACGAGAGTGCTCCTGCTGACGATCTCACCCCATACCATAACTTTAGATGTAGCTCCAGCGTGTTTAGTATGGCCGGCCGGGGTGGCCGAGCGGTTCTAGGCGCTACAGTCTGGCACTGCGCAACCACTACGGTCGCAGGTTCGAATCCTGCCTCGGGCATGGATGTGTGTGATGTCCTTAGGTTAGTTAGGTTTAAGTAGTTCTAAGTTATAGGGGACTGATGACTTCAGAAGTTAAGTCCCATAGTGCTCAGAGCCTTTTGAACTATTTTGTTTAGTATGCACAGAAGTTGGTTGCAGACCCTCAACCGGCATCTTTCTTACCACCACACAGCTTGGCACCGAGGCAGAACCAGCTTTTATCAGAAAACACAACAGACCTCCACCCTGCTCTCCAATGAGTTCTTGCTCGACACCACTGAAGTCGCTAACGGCAACAGTTTGAAGTGGAATGCATGCTACAAGGTGTCTGGTACGAAGCTGTCCTTGAAGTTTGTAGCCGTTTCTTGTGTCGACTGTCGTGCCAACATCTGCTCAAATTGCTGCTGCAGATGCAGTACGATGTGCCGGAGCCATACACCGAAAACGGTGGTCTTCCCTCTCACAAGGGAACCTCCCCATCGCACCCCCCTCAGATTTAGTTATAAGCTGGCACAGTGGATAAGCCTTGAAAAACTGAACACAGATCCATCGAGAAAACAGTAAGAAGTTGTGTGGAACTAAGAAAAAAATAAGCAAAATATACAAACTGAGCAGTCCATGCGTAAGATAGGCAACATCAAGGATACTGTGAGCTGAGGAGCGCCGTGGTCCCGTGGTTAGCGTGAGCAGCTGCGGAACGAGAGGTCCTTGGTTCAAGTCTTTCCTCGAGTGAAAAGTTTTCTTTCTTTATTTTCGGAACGTTATGATCTGTCCGTTCGTTCATTGACGTCTCTGTTCACTGTAATAAGTTTGGTGTCTGTGTTTTACGACCGCACCGCAAAACCGTGCGATTAGTAGACGAAAGGACGTGCCTCTCCAATGGGAACCGAAAACATTTGATCACAAGGTCATAGGTCAACCGATTCCTCCACAGGAAAACACGTCTGATATATTCTATACGACACTGTTGACGGCACGTGCGTCACATGACAGGAATATGTTGTCGACCCACCTAACTTGTACACTTGGCGAATGGGTGAAAAGATTCTTCTACCTTGCCCGATTTAGGTTTTCTTGTGGATGTGATAATCACTCCCAAAAAAGTGATGAAAACATAAGAGTTTGTCACATAAACTGCAACAAATGAATGCAACAGTTTCTAGGTCGCACAGTTTTCCCTGTACTCTGTCAAAACATATGTTTTTAACGTTTTCAAATTTTTCCGTGTGTAGACCGTCAAATCCTGCATATGTCCAATCAAATCTGAACATGTCCTGGAATTTTAGAGAGCGAAGTTGATTATGTGTGAGTGCCTGAACTTTGATAATTGTCTGAAAATAAAAAATTAAACTTTTCACTCGAGAGACGACTTGAACCAAGGACCTCTCGTTCCGCAGCTGCTCACGGTAACAACGGGACCACGGCGCTCCTGAGCTCACATTCTCCTTGATGTTGCCTATCTTACGCATGGACTACTCAGTTTGTATATTTTGTTTATTTTTTTCGTAGTTCCACACAACTTCTTCCTGTTTTCTCGATTGATCTGTGTTCAGTTTTTCAAGGCCTATCCACTGTGCCAAATTATAACTAAATCTGAGGGGGGTGCGATGGGGAGGTTCCCCTGTCAGTAGCCTCACGTGGCCCATCCGGAGCCTGGTCTTCTTGAGACCATACATTCCCATGCCAGCAATCATGTACAGTGTCAGGCATTCAGCAGTATCGCAGAAGAAACCAGCTTCTCTTATCCCTATTACACGATCTCGTTCAAACTACGTGAGGTGTTGATAATGGCGTCTTTGTCGCCTTAAAGGCATTCTTGACTAACATCAACTCATCTTGTCCAGTCTCAACAGTAACTAACGCTTACGGCCATTACAGCGTGTACTTAAAGCAAATCTGATTAGCAATCTTGCAGTGGCGCTACTAGCGCCACTCTTTTCGGACTGGCGCGAAATTTGAATAGACATCATCTTACAGATGTAGAAACGCTCCTACCGGCTTTCGATTATGTTGCACAACTCCTTCTCGGTGTTGTGATTTTTTCTGTCAGTTTAGATTAACTTAAGTTGTTAGAAGATGACGAAACAGTCCTCCCCCCCCTCCACCAACGTCAACATTAAAAATTTTTCCCTGAGAAACTTGACAATAAGTAACGGTTCGTCTCATTCCATGCCACTGACAGCCTGTGTGAACACCGCCATTTGAAATGAATTGTGGAAATTTTTAACGCGACGTGATGTGTTCCGTTGTGCGAAAAGCGAGTCGGCCTTTATTAACAGCTCTTATTGTCCATATGAAAAAAATGAAAAACAGTAGATGAGTGTATTTTTATTTTTAGCAGTCAACCCTGCGACGTCACTGTCGGCAAATAACTGTGCTATGTCATTACTGTTGGTGACAGGAAAGAAACTTTTGAGATTCATAAGCGACGAATGCGAAACATTTTTTTTCCAAAATTAACATTTAATGACTTTAACACTTTAAGAGAGTCGCTCTTGAGTGTTCCCTAATCGATCCGGAATACATTGAAATTGATGTTGAAAGCAGCTTCACCTTGTTGTTATTATGGGTCAATGATAACTGTTGGCACAGTTAATCGTTATTAACTCCTTTTTTGTGAATAAGCTGAATAATTTTAGAAGGAAGACTTTTGCAAATATAATAAAGTAGCAACAATGATTTTCATCTAACATGGGTACGTATTTTTGGCACACTTCGACTTGCACACATAAAGATGTACGTGTAAAGATCGAAAACCGCACGTTGTCGCAACTGACGCACGTAGAAATGAAAATTGAAGACTGTTCTATTTAGTTGTGTACTTTTGATTCCCCCACTACTTTTTAATTGTCGTCGCCAAATGGTCCTTCTTGCCAAATGCCATAGTCTGTTTTTGACCGTTCGAGAGTTGACTGACATCAAGCAAATTTTAATTTGTTGCTGAGATCTGAAATGCAATGGCAGTGACAAAAAAAGTGGCTGTTGCAGTATACTGTGCAAGTTCTGGAACTCTACAAACAACATCCGTGTGACCGTGTCCGTGGATCATAAATCGTGGTACTTGTTGTTGTGGTCTTCAGTCCTGAGACTGGTTTGATCCAGCTCTCCATGCTACTCTATCCTGTGCAAGCCTCTTCATCTCCCAGTACCTACCTCAACCTACATCCTTCTGAATCTGCTTAGTGTATTCATCTCTTGGTCTTCCTCTACGATTTTTACCTTCCACGCTGCCCTCCAATACTAAATTGGTGATCCCTTGATGCCTCAGAACATGTCCTACCAACCGATCCCTTCTTCTGGTCAAGTTGTGATACAAACTTCTCTTCTCCCCAATCCTATTCAATACTTCTTCATTAGTTATGTGATATACCCATCTAATTTTCAGCATTCTTCTGTAGCACCACATTTCGAAAGCTTCTATTCTCTTCTTGTCCAAACTATTTATCGTCCATGTTTCACTTCCATACATGGCTACACTCCATACAAATACTTTCAGAAACGACTTCCTGACACTTAAATCTATACTCGATGTTAACAAATTTCTCTTCTTCAGAAACGCTTTCCTTGCCATTGCCAGCCTACATTTTATATCCTCTCTACTTCGACCATCATCAGTTATTTTGCTCCCCAAATAACAAAACTCCTTTACTACTTAAAGTGTCTCATTTCCTAATCTAATTCCCTCAGCATCACCCAACTTAATTCGACTACATTCCATTATCCTCGTTTTGCTTTTGTTGATGTTCATCTTATATCCTCCTTTCAAGACACTGTCCATTCCATTCAACTGATCTTCCAAGTCCTTTGCTGTCTCTGACAGAATTACAATGTCATTGGCGAACCTTAAGGTTTTTATTTCTTCTCCATGGATTTTAATAGCTACTCCGAATTTTTCTTTTGTTTCCTTTACAGCTTGCTCAATGTACAGATTGAATAACATTGGGAAGAGGCTACAACCCTGTCTTACTCCCTTCCCAACCACTGCTTTCCTTTCATGTCCCTCGACTCTTATAACTGCCTTCTGGTTTCTGTACAAATTGGAAATAGCCTTTCGCTCCCTATATTTTACCCCTGCCACCTTTAGAATTTGAAGGAGTATTCCAGTCAACATTGTCAAAAGCTTTCTCTAAGTCTACAAATGCTAGAAACGTAGGTTTGCCTTTCCTTAATCTTTCTTCTAAGATAAGTCAGTATTGCCTCACGTGCTCCAGTGTTTCTACAGAATCCAAACTGATCTTCCCCGAGGTCGGCTTCTACTAGTTTTTCCATTCGTCTGTAAAGAATTCGTGTTAGTATTTTGCAGCTGTGGCTTATTAAACTGATTGTTCAGTAATTTTCACATCTGTCAACACCTGCTTTCTTTGGGATTGGAATTACTATATTCTTCTTGAAGTCTGAGGGTATTTCACCTGTCTCATACATCTTGATCACCAGATGGTAGAGTTTTGTCAGGACTGGCTCTCCCAAGGCCGTCAGTAGTTCTAATGGAATGTTGTCTACTCCCGGGGCCTTGTTTTGACTCAGGTCTTTCAGTGCTCTGTTAAACTCTTCACGCAGTATCGTATCTCCCATTTCATCTGCATCTACATCCTCTTCCATTTCCATAATATTGTCCTCAAGTACATCCCCCTTGTATAGACCCTCTACATACTCCTTCCGCCTTTCTGCTTTTCCTTCTTTGCTTAGAACTGGGTTTCCATCTGAGCTCTTGATATTCATACAAGTCATTCTCTTATCTCCAAAGGTCTCTTTAATTTTCCTGTAGGCAGTATCTATCTTACCCCTAGTGAGATAAGCCTCTACATCCTTACATTTGTCCTCTAGCCATCCCTGCTTAGCCATTTTGCACTTGCTGTCGATCTCATTTTTGAGACGTTTGTATTCCTTTTTGCCTGCTTCATTTACTGCATTTTTATATTTTCTCCTTTCATCAATTAAATTCAATATTTCTTCTGTTACCCACGGATTTCTACCAGCCCTCGTCTTTTTACTTACTTGATCCTCTGCTATCTTCACTACTTCATCCCTCAAAGCTACCCATTCTTCTTCTACTGTATTTCTTTCCCCCATTCCTGTCAATTGTTCCCTTATGCTCTCCCTGAAACTCTGTACAACCTCTGGTTTAGTCAGTTTATCCAGGTCCCATCTCCTTAACTTCCCACCTTTTTGCAGTTTCTTCAGTTTTAATCTACAGGTCATAACCAATAGATTGTGGTCGGAGTCCACATCTGCCCCTGGAAATGTCTTACAATTTAAAACCTGGTTCCTAAATCTCTGTCTTACCATTATATAATCTATCTGATACCTTTTAGTATCTCCAGGGTTCTTCCATGTATACAACCTTCTTTCATGATTCTTAAACCAAGTGTTAGCTATGATTATGTTGTGCTCTGTGCAAAATTCTACCAGGCGGCTTCCTCTTTCATTTCTTAGCCCCAATCCATATTCACCTACTACGTTTCCTTCTCTCCCTTTTCCTACACTCGAATTCCAGTCATCCATGACTATTAAATTTTCGTCTCCCTTCACTATCTGAATAATTTCTTTTATTTCATCATACATTTCTTCAATTTCTTCGTCATCTGCAGAGCTAGTTGGCATATAAACTTGTACTACTGTAGTAGGTGTGGGCTTCGTATCTATCTTGGCCACAATAATGCATTCACTATGCTCGTGGTACTTATAAAGACAGGGACCGATGACCGTAGCAGTCTGGTCCCTTTAATCCCACAAACCAACCAACCAACCTTATAAAGACAGAAATATGTAGGCAGAAGCAATAAGAGATACTGTAAACGAAACGAGGGAAAATGTACCACAAAGTGATGAAAGTGTATAGTATAGTATGGGTCACATAAGCAAACGTTACAAAAAATCATTTAACCATTTTCTTTGATAATTTCAATATGTTAAAGTAGCAGATATTTTAAGGTAATATATACTAGGCACGTGGCCTCTTCCTTGTTAAAAGAATTACAGAGGTACGTACTATTTATGCAAATTTAAATGCTGCTTGTTACAACAGTATCCTGTATGTGTGAATTTATATGCATCAACAGTTCTGGTGCACCATAAAAGCATTGTAATGTTCAGCAGCAGTCATCCAAATTTGCACAGTGTAATGCGATACCGTATGAGGCAGGTTGTTGCAAATTTAGAATCCTTATTTTAAGTAAGACACCTTAAATGCAGTTGTTTCTATTTCTATGCATGGGGTTTAACTTTTTTTCATACAACCTATAATAAGTATATTGCAGTAAGGCAAATGAATTGCCTGAAGCAAGATCCCTAAGGTAACTTGCAACTTTAGAGAAGCAGCAATAGCATCCCGCATTAGCGAATATTTTTTCTGAAGAGATGTGCCTATTAGTCTCAATAAAGGTTCAAAACTACACCTGATCATTCAAAAATGGTTTTCGAAGAAAGCTTCGATCCCATTTTACAACTCGCTAATTAGCATTCTAGACACTGCCAGCTCATTTCTCCGCACAATCGACTTTCGAGAGTCGCGGGCCGACGTGGTTCAAATGCTAATAATTTCTGCTGAACATACTAATATTCATTTACTGTGAATATGAACGTCATATCTCTAGTCATTCAAGGTGTTCTGTTTTTTCTGAACATGAGTGTGGAAAATTTATTCAAAATAGGAGGAAGGGCAGCATCGGTCATACATTTTTAACCCGTTTAATGCAGATTGATTTAGATTTAAGATTAGATTAGATTCAGTTTTCGTTCATTGACCCAAAAATAGGATAATTCTCGCGGGAATGGAACATGTCGGGGAGTATAACATAAAAAACAGAACATCTGAATGTATTACTCACTTCCTCGATCATTTGTTTGGAGATTGTCAAGATATATGAATACATTAAACTGGCACTGCTAATATTTACAGAATTAATACATTATCCGAATGAAATACCGTTATGCACCTTTAATAAATTTATCATACACAAAATACATTATCTTGACTATTGTGACCAAGTGCTATCAAAACTGAAATCTAACAAACGTTTTTACTTAAGATAGCCTAACAGTCCCTGATAAGATATTCACTTATGGAGTAGAAGGAGTTCTTACCAAAACGTCTTTGAAGCTCTGTTTAAACTGTGCTTTATCTGAAACCAGGTCTTTAATGGTTGCTGGCAATTTGTCGAAAATGTATGGTTCAGCTGCTGTGTAGCTATCTTTGATTTTATATCCAAGTCATGAAGACTCAACATAAACAAAATTGTACATGGTACCACGTTGTCTTTACAGATAACAGTCATCAGAACAAAATTCACTTGCGCCCTTGGGGAATTAAAGTTACTTTTGAAGCTAATGACAATCCTACTTAAATACTGCTGTGTTTGTATTTACACATCACTAAATAATGACTGCTCTACACAATACTACAATATTTGGTTACAAGATTAATATCATATCTGTAAAGGCAATATTATATTTACGGAACTTGTCACCTATCAGAATCTTGGCTAACTCTAATCTAAAAATAAAAACAAAGCCGAACTGATGAAAAAAAAAAAACTTTCTGCTGTACCTTTGGTGTGTAGTAGTTAGCACCCAAGCACATAACATAAAAATTTTGAACTTGTACTCTTCAGAATACAACACGTATGTTGCAGTGCTTGTAGTGCCTCCAGTTGCCATATATCTCAATGAATACTTCTAATAAAATACCGTGAACTGGCTTGGCATCTCACGTACGTCTCCTCGGTTTTGTATAGAGCCGGACAGGTGCCTCAAAAATAATTAAAACTGATTTTACATTCGAAAATGACTTTCGTACTCGGCATATTTGAAATTAATTATTTCTCAGTATCTCTCCTGTTATCTTGCTCTTACTAGCGTACTGGACGTCTCCAAACTGTGTCTACGAGATACCCATGTCCGTACCTGACATATGTAGTTCCCATTTTTCTTTGTCAGCGTCACTATCCTTCGGTTAAAAGATGCGCAGTCGTGTTAACTCCTGTAGATATTTGAGAGAAGGACTTTCGCCTGGAGCATACTACTGAGCTTATCCCTATGAATAACTTCACTTGTCACCATCTTCAAGATGGCGTATTTAAAGTGACGTTCCAAACTCCGGTGTTTCTGTGCGTGTGTGGGGACTAGTGCAGCAGGGGATACAACCCGTCGGCTTTGAACAATGACGTCACAAGTCGCCAGAGAGCATGTATTACAGAGATGAAAGAGCTGAGGAGAATGTTGAGAAACAAAGGAATGCGAGAGAGATAAACATTGATCTTGTTAAAAGCATAAGTGTTTTTTGACTTAAAAAAAAAAAAATCTCACGAGATGGAATAAACTGATCCTACTTTATTAAGCAATATCTTGTCAAAAGCCGAGAAGCGATTGTTCTTAATGTTCTAGCTCCCTTCAGTACATAATAAGTGTTTTTTGACTTTAAAAAAAAAATCTCACGAGATAGAATAAACTGATCCTACTTTATTAAGCAGCTCCCTTCAGTACCTAATAAGTGTTTTTTGGCTTTTTAAAAAAAAATCTCACGAGATAGAATAAACTGATCCGCAATATCTTGTCAATATCTTAGTGTTCTAGCTCCCTTCAGTACGTAATAAGAGTTTTTTGGCTTTTTAAAAAAAAAAATCTCACGAGATAGAATAAACTGATCCTACTTCATCAAGCAATCAGTAAAGAAACGAAACTGGAACATAACAGCAAAAGCTTTTAGATTTACATTCAATTATTTTAATGATAGTGCTTATTAGAACACAGAACTGCTTTATTATCTATGCCTGGAAGTGAAGTCTTTATGATCTATGACTAAGGAATGACGTCATTGTTCAAAGCCGACGGGTTGTATCCCCTGCTGCACTAGACCCCGTGTGTGTGTAACACCGTTTCATATCGCACTATAAAAAACCTTTCGTGTAAATCAGCACAAACCAGACATCCGTTAAATTATTGTATGGTTGAAGGATGATGGAAGTATGAAATCCCACAAGACGTACGTTGACACAAATATTTTCTGCAATTCTTTTTTTTTTCATTTATTGAATTTCAATTCCCCCCCGAAGGGGGCAGGCTGGCAGCAGCTTAGTATGCCGCTCTTCAGCCGACAGATTTTGTGACAAAGATCAAGAGAACAAATAATAAAAAACAGGCGATAAAATCGGAGACTTAGAGATAACAAGGCGAAAAGAAATCGTGGAACTTAAAACAACAACAGAGGGATGATGATGCTAAGAAAAATACATACGAAGCAGACAGGGAAAACAATAGACAGTTAAAAAACACGGCGACAGTCTGGATTCTGTTCGCAAAGGACATAAAATTCACACCTAGCGACAGCATGGTTTCTGTTCGCAACACGAGAAAGACAAACAACACTGAATAGTCACTGGAACACTGCACTAAAAAGTTGGCAAATGTGACACCACAGTCGAGAGCAGGTGGGGGGAAACTGGACAGAAGAGGGGAAAACAAAAAAGGGGGGAAAGGAGAGTAAAAGCGAAGGGGGGAGCCGGGAAAGGAGCTGAAGGAGGATGAGGACCCATAAGAGGGGTGGGGGGCAGACGCGACAGGGAGTGGGGTAGGCAGAGGAGGGGAATACTAAAGGACTGGGGGGGAGAAGGGAGGTTATTTTCTGCAAATTTTTCGTTGTACTTTATACGAAAATCTTGAACGTTCTGAGATACGTTTCACACATACTCTTAGCAAGGACGTAGTAAACTCGAAATTTAATTGAAAGTTTCACTGTTCATCAAGAAAACAAAAATCATCCATAAAAGTATCAAATGAGTTAGCTTCTAAATACTACACTACAAGTAGAGTAATCTTACATAAATAGAGGACGGTATAAAAACAAAAACGTGTACCTTCAAATTTTAAAAGTGATGCCTCGGTTAGGTAGCGTGCAGTTGTTCATTAGCGTTAGAATAATTCATGTCTCAAAAACGAATCTAACGAACAGCAGGGCTGGAATATGCTATTTTGCATGCTTCTTTCGCTTGAGAAACATCTTATAGATGCAATTTAATGAAAATGCCTTCCTTTTGCTAGCGGATGTGCACAGATGAGAGTTTATTCACCAGCATTGTTTCGCACAAATTCTTGCTTCACAAATAACTCATACCTCATGCTACTGAACTAGCTGAAGCCATTAAATCAGTGGTTATCAGCGTAAGGTCTATGGTAATCAGCATAGAGTAGATTATTTTGCTGTTGTTTGGTTGCCAGTACACTTTTAACCATTCAATTCGCCACTTTTCCTGCTGCTACGTCACATCAAACTCCGGAAGTTTTATTTATTTCAAATTAATTATAAAAATAGGAAATTAATATTCCCAGAAACTTTTATGTTATCTTACTGAAAACCACTTCATAGCCATTTAGCGTGCGATTCTGACACGAAAATAATACAAAGATAAGATATACGTCATTGACAGTGTATCACATCTCTGCCCGCTGTGTGGTTATGGAGGTGTAATTGTTTGGGCCGTCAACTTCATATATTTAATAATGAGTGGTGGTGACGGAGACGGGATGCAGCGTAGATGGAGTCATTTGAGAAAAGTGTTGGAGAGGTCGGGGCCTTTTTGTCACCCTGATTTCGAACCGTCATCGGAAACATTAAATTTTTTAATGAGTACATGCAAGATATTGGTTATAGGTGCCGGCGGATTAGGTTGTGAATTACTGAAAGACTTGGCTCTTATGGGATTTAAAGACATACACGTAATAGATATGGACACAATTGAACTTTCTAACCTTAACAGACAGTTTCTGTTCCGAAGAAAAGATATAGGAAAATCGAAGGCAGAAGTTGCAGCAGACTTCATAAACAACCGGATCCCCGGTTGCCGTGTGACGCCACATTTCTGTAAGATTCAAGATTTCGACGAATCGTTTTATAGATCCTTTCACTTAGTTGTCTGTGGCCTCGATTCAATAGTCGCCCGTCGGTGGATAAATGGTATGCTGATATCATTGCTTCAGTATGAGGACGGGGAGTTAGATCGAACATCAATTGTGCCAATGGTTGACGGTGGCACAGAAGGCTTTAAGGGCAATGCTAGAGTGATACTACCCGGTGTCACTGCTTGCATCGAATGCACTCTGGATCTCTTTCCCCCACAAGTGACATACCCACTTTGTACAATTGCAAACACACCGCGTCTGCCAGAGCATTGTATTGAATATGTGAAGGTAAGTGAGTATTGTACGTGACATTTAACGCAAATAAAGGGAATTTTTATTTTAATATCGTGGTTCTATTGTGTAACTTCATCCCAAAGTATTATTTTGTACAGTTTTTGCTTGCTTGCAAAATTTTCTCGTCTTTTGTGTAAGCCATAATACAGTAAAATGTGGGACTCCTGTTTAATCCTAATTAAGTGTTCTTCAGGGAGCATGCGACTCCCATGTCGTTTCCAAATATGGTAATCTATTTATCCCTTTCAGTACTTGCATTATGCAACTGTGGACTGCATCTTTTCGTTACAAGGAAAGGGGGACATAAATAAAATTTACAAGAGCATTTGCCAGTAGTAGAAGCTGATGACAATAGCCTGCTATAGTGCAGAATTTTATTTTGACCACATATTGAGTGATTAAAAAAAATTTGTGTATTTACTATGCTACAGATGGAAGAAAATGAGTTTTTATTCTCACTATAGAAAACGAAAGTTATAAAATACAGTTAGTTTTCTTCACATAGTTTGTATTTTATATTGTATGTAACATTTTTGGTATGCAGTCTCACATAAAAGTTCACTTGGATGATAGTTAGTATTAATCTTCGGTTATCATTTTTATCTTACATGTGTGTAACAATTTTGACTATGCAGCTATGTAAGCATTCACCTTGCTTTCCTGTTTAACCCACAGGAGTCTTCAAAGAGATTTGCTGCTAGAGATAGGCTAATTGAGATTTTGTAACAAGCATTTTGAATATCTGTTAATTATTTCATAACAAACTATTCTGCTATTATATTTTCTGCTCAGAGTTTCATTTTCAGGTGATCCAGTGGCCGCGAGAGTCCCCGTGGTGTGATGTTCCAATTGATGGGGATGACCCAGCGCATATTGGATGGATTTGTGAGAAAGCATCAGAGCGTGCTGCACAGTTTGGCATAATGGGTGTTACATATCGCCTTGTCCAGGTAATATTCATTGTATTCCATTTTGACACTGTATGGTGTTCATTTCTCTTTCCAATGTAGGCTTTTAAATTGAGGATTTTTTATTCTCCTCTGCCTTATGATTGCCTAGGCAACTTCAAAAGCAGTATAATATCAGACATAAGAGAATCTGATCATGTCATGCTCAACAATTCTAATAAGGCTCTTGTAAGCACTCGTCGCACAGCATCCCATTGTTTGTTAAGCTAGTATACTGTTCCTTTGGGTTTCGTCTTGAAAACCCTTGCAACCTTGCCCAGTATGAGTTTGGTGGTGCATGGTGCACCCAATGGTCATGGGTAGGTTGGGGGAAGGGGGGGGGGGGGGGAAGTGAGTGCTACAAGTTCATCCTAATCATAGACTTTGGCATGCTCGACCAAATGCAGTGAAGTGTGGCACTGAAACGTAGCATGGATTAGGGTCCTTGTCTTGCCTGTCTGGCTCACAAGATTGGTATAGATGTAAAGTGAATGGGGGCTAGAGAGGATTTCCTGTGGGTCATCTCTACTGCCAGTCAGCTGTATCATACTTGCTCGGGTCCAAGGTGCTCTGCCTGACTCGGCATGTAATTCTCAAGAAACTTGTACAAATAGCACAATTTCCACAACTTCATAAAGCAAATCATAACAATATTGCTTTACTGGAATAGGTGATTTAGTAGAGCAATTTTGGAACCGACAGACCATGTTAAGAAATTGTCTCCCAAGGATTCAAGATTCATGGCAAGGGATGGGGAATGTGATAGATCAGTGGAAAGCAGTTTATGATGACAAAATGACCTGTTGGTCATCTAGAAGTCTAAGTTTAGGTTGTATGTTGTCAAAACCAATCAAGATGGTATCCAAAGAGCCAGTGTTCAGAGGTATCGTGGATAATTACCTTGTTGACAGCATCACAGATCAAAGCTTGGGACTTTTATTGCTATCCCTTCTTTATTCTTTGACAGTTCCAAACTATCACACTACAAATTGCTGTGTGCTGCACCCTCGGATTATTTGCACACTGTCAAGTTCTGTTTTGATTGCAGTGTAAGCTATTAGTTTGTTGCCAACCACACAGCCTTGATGCACTAATTGTTAAAGGTTACTGATCACTATTTTTGTTGAACACAAGTTCATCTCTAGAGAATATGTTTCGTGGTTGTTGTATTCTCACTGTGTACTTAAAACAGCTGTCAGCACCACCTCTTGCATTTGCTTCACATGGAGCAGCTAGTGCTATCAACATTTCGCCAGGAAAAACATAAGTAACAGCTCTTACCCTTCTCTTTCACCATAAAGTTATGTTGAGCCCCATTTTATGCCTAATGTTGAACATTATATCTGCCTTGTAACTGACTGAGTGTGTTGGTTTCAGTGTTTACAAAGTTAATTCCGTACCATCTCCAAGAGAATTAGCCACTTCAAATACGGCAGTCAGCAACGGTACAACTTGAAGACCTTCTATGAGAACTTAAACCCCCCTCCCAAAGAACGTGTATGCAAGACCTACAGTTAAGCCAGTATTACACGACACACCTTTATTTACAAGTTTCCACCAGTGCCCCAAACATACTAACTTGGAACTGCCAATTTTTTCGTTAGCCCTACTACATGATACAACTAACACGTAAGTCTGCGCTAGAATCCCAAGGATCCACATTCTGAATCACAGGCTCATTTATGCCTGATATTGATATGTTTGTACAGCAGGTATTTACAGATATCAAGTTCTTGACAGGTTTCCAACCAGATCAAACTGTCATCTGAGCACAATATTTCAGCGGTCCACCTGGCCGCCATCATCAGGTGAGAAAAGCTACACTGCTCTCGCCGATAACTGATTCCACTCACAAATGACTGCACCTTTATATGCATCAGAAGTACAACAGCACATGCGCTAGATACAGTGCACATGCGCTCAATCCTTCCTGCTGCCCCCTGGCGCAAAAAAAAGTTGCAGCGCTTCCAGTGGTGAATACTGTTAAAAACGGTATATAGTTACAAATGATTCAGATGCCACTGTTTCTTAATACCTGATAAAACAGGATTCCACGTTTTACTTAACGGGTATCTATTATCACGATTAATGATATTATCTGCTAGTCTGAAACAATAGGGCGCAATGGGATCCCATCCTTATGGATTTTTGGCAAACTGTATAATCTAGGTTTTGTTTCTAATTTGGGTGCACCAATTTACAACTTGGCAAAATATTTAGCATCGGCTCTCAGCCCTCATGTGGGTAAATGTGAATACCATGTATCCAACTCCATGGAATTTATTCAGTGTTTAAAATTGCTTCGCCTTGGTCCCTCTGATTTACTTGTTAGTTTTGATGTGGTGTCCCTTTTACTCGGGTCTTTGATTTTAATTAATGAAAAACTGATATGTAAATGACAAAGCTCTGCCATCATGTTCCAAGATGACAAATATTTTGAACAAACGAACGGTGTGGCTATGGGGAGTCGTTTATCCCCCCCATAGTCGCTAATCTTTTTATGGAGAACTTTGAGGATATGGCCGTGTAAACATATTTTTGAAGCCTTTGTGTTTTTTGAGATATGTTTCTTGTTTGGTCACATGAAATAGACTCTTTGCACCAGCTATTGGACTATTTTAATTGTCTTCATCTGAACATCAAATTCATGATGGAAATTGAAAAGGAGGGAATATTACATTTTTGGATGTACTAGTTTATAGAAATGATGACGGAACTCTTGGACACAGTGTTAACATGAAACCTACCCATTCCGACTGGTATTTACATGCTACCAGTTGCCATCCACCTTTTCAACGTGCAGGATTCCTTCGGACCTTGGTTAAACAAGCATATGCTGTCTCGGATGCTGAGAATTTACCACAGGAGCTGCAACATCTGAAGGACGTGTTCAATAATAACGGCTATACGGACCAACAAATTCGACGTGCTTTTGAGTTTGGACACCTACCTGAACCTTCTGAAGATACCTTTAGGTCTGTGGCTTTTCTTCCTTATGCTGGGAATGTGTCTGCCAAGATAGATAGACTTTTGAAGAAATATGAGATCAGATGTGTTTCTCGTCTGCCAGCTACGATTTGAGCACTTCTTGGCTCTGTCAAAGATGATTTAGGTTTGAGGTAGTCTGGCATTTACAAAATATCGTGTTAGTGCAGAAAAATTTACATTCCCAAACTATTCGGACCGTCAACGACAGGGGTATTGAACATCATCGCCATACACGATTATTACAACCAGATAAATCTGCGGTGGCTGAGCATTGCCTTACAGAGGGACACAGTATGCTATACAATGAAACGCAAGTAGTTGCAAATGCTTCACAGTACTGGGATTGTGTTTTAGAAGAATCTGTCGAAATCAGACTAGCAGATAATATCATTAATCCTGATAATGGATATCTGCTAAGTAAAACGTGGAATCCTGTTTTATCAGGTATTAAGAAACAACGGCATCTGAATCGGCTGGCTATGAATAATCATTTGTAACACTATATCATTTTTAATAGTATTCACCACAGGAGGCACCGCAACATTTTTTGCGCCGGGGGCAGCAGGAATGATTGAGTGCGTGTGCACTGTATTTAGCGCATGTGCTGTTGTACTTCTGATGCATATAAAGGTGCAATCATTTGCGAGTCGACTCAGTTATCGGTGAGAGCAGCGTAGCTTTTCTCACTGAAACATTGTGCTCAGATGACAGTTTGATCCGGCTGGAAACCTGACTAGAGTTTGATATACTAATACGCTGGGAAAGTCTACATAGCCACATCTGGTATTTACTGATATTGAGACTTCTATGAGGTCTAGAGTCATATTTATTAAGCAGTTATTGTTATTTTGTGGAGCTAGAATGAAATTATGTTAGTCACACACAGTTATGGACTAATGTGATAATTTTGTTATCCTAGTTCTAACAAATGATTATCTGTGTTTACATTTCAGTGATTGACACGGAGGCTGCTATTATCTATGCAGTATTTGCCATGATGGTGTCCGCCTTCGTTGTTAGAATGGCAGAATGACAATGTAATGTCAGGAGTAGGACTTGTGTTAAACACTGACTGGGAAAAAGGCATGAAGGCAGGGACGTACTCTCCCTGTTAATGAAACATTTGAGCCCTAAGATCCACAGGAATTTAGGAACTTTGTCAGAATGGACATACCTTGTTTCGAAAAACTGCTGTCGATCATATATGGTGCGATTTGCACAAGTGGCACAGTAATGAGGGAAGCTATTTCACACTTTAACCAATTAATGTGATACATACACACATCAAAAGCAAAATTATATGTACATATACATAGAAGACATAAACTCGGAGCTAAACGTTTGTGGACATACCTTATAATGGTACAGCTACAATAAGAAGCTATCATTAAATATACAGCTTTTCTCAACGCCAATTCAAAAAAAGAGAATTTTCATTTATTTTATTACTGTATGGGGTGAGTAATTACCAGAAATGACACATGGTTTATGTTCCACATTAACCTTAGCTCTCCTTTCCCTGGTTTGGTAACTGGGGTAGGCTAGACACACACAAGTTGCTGAAGTGGCGTCCGATTGAAAGACTTGCACAAGGCCTGTCAGCCCCACATTAATATTAATATTATTATTATTATTTACTGTATTTATAAAAAGTTACTGATAAATGTGTCGAATATCTTGAGCAGTAGCCAAAAAAAAACTCTCAAGAGTTAATGTATGTCTCTCCTGTGTACCGCAAGTGAAAAAAATAACCAGAAAGTCCACTTGAAATGGTGTGTTATGTGCATGCCCCTCTTCTACCACATTTGCACAGGTCCATGGCAGGATAGAACAGTTTCTATTTCTCCCTGGCAGATAAACTGTCTGCTCAAATCACAGCTTGTTTTTTTTTTAGATGTATTGTGTAGTACTGGCTTTACTGACAGCCCTCCCTTTATTGTGGGTTCCCACACCCTTTGGATGAGCCTCTGGTGCAGCTACCGGGCAATGTACACCCCAATTCCTGACACTGTGCATTTTATTCAGACATCCATATATAATGAGCTAGCTATACATACATCTACAAACTGAATCGAGACCAACATTCTCTACCGAAATAATGTGTGTCTTCTGAAAAACTGGTGTGTGGGGAAAGAATCCTTTCATGACTTTCCCTATTTTTTTCCAATCATTTATTTGGATCGTATGCCATTTGGATTCTTCCTCCAGACACCAGTTTCTCAGAACTCCACTGGTGGGAACAAGCACTGCAACATGTCCATGGTTCTCGCCACCCACTGGGCCTTAATTTACATTAATTCCTTCTATCCCAGCATTTCTTCACAGTGACTACTTTTTTCACTCCATTTTAGTTTTCTACATCTTTCATTTTTTTACATTTCTATTTTTCACCATCCCCTCCCACCCTTGTTACATACAATGCACTTGGTTCCTCACTCTTATTAACTCGTACATGAAGTTTTAGCAGTAATCTCTGTCTTGCATATTACGCTGTCTTCCACATCTAAGCTCCCAGATCTTCAAATTTCATCTGGTGCAGTCCCCAACAATCAATTTTCCCTTCTCATCCCGCCTGGTAAGCTTTCCCTGATCAGTGTTCTGGGCGACTTTTCTGAACTGTATCCCTTTCCCTAAGCCTCTCCAGTTCTTTTCCTTCACCCCTCTTCCTTCTCCTTCAACTCTTCTGACAGAAGGCGCTACTGGCTCTGAAAGTGTGTAAAAGTTAAATCCTTTTGTGTGTGTGTGTTACCCTGCCACTGCTTGGTGAGTAGATTTTTTATCCATCCATTTACATTATATAGTCAATAATTGATTATTTTCGTTGTAATAACTTTTGTAGTATGGTCGTCAAAAGTATAACATGAATTTGATGATGCACTAAGGTAAAGTTTTACTTTGTTACAGGGTGTTGTGAAGAACATAATACCTGCAGTGGCATCTACGAATGCTGTGGTGGCTGCGGCATGTGCCACAGAAGCCTTCAAGCTGGCTACGAGCTGTTGCGTTCCCATGGACAACTACATGGTGTTTAATGATGCCGATGGCATTTACACGTATACGTATGAGGCGGAGAAGAAAGAAGATTGCCTCGCTTGTAGTCAAGTGCCCAGAGTTATTGATATTGAGGTGAGTGGGGGGCCCTTTTCTACTTTACTGCTAGTTTCTTTGTCTTTGAGGTAACAAAAAATCAGATTTAACTTCGATGTATGTAATTTAGAAGTAAAGGACCACTCGCTGATTAGCAGAATTGTTGATTCGTCAACAGATGCACGCACAAAAAAGAAAGAAAACTATTCTAGCTTTCAGAATAAATCTGTCAAGCTACAGCACAAAAATACGCACATGCCTGTGCCTCTATATTGTTCTGGGTGAATACACAATTCAGAGATTGTATTTTGGTAGGTGGACTAGGGTGGGGTAAGAGTTGTCATAGAGGCTGTGGGGACACTAGGTTAGTGAAGATTGAGGTCAGAAGGGTTACCCCCCTGCGGGTTCGGGGGTAAGAATAGGCCCGCGGTATTCCTGCCTGTCGTAAGAGGCGACTAAAACGAGTCTCAAACGTTTCGGCCTTCTGTGATGGTCCCCTCTTGGGTTTGACCTACTTTTTTTCCCCCCGTTGTCAGTGCATGCCATTTGGGGAAGGACACCTTACGTGGTGTTTTTCTATTGGTCCATCATGCTCCACCATCTTGCATGTTACCTATTGTCGTGTGGGGGGGGGGGGGACTACGCCCAACATCTTCTGGGTTGTCTCCTTCTCGCCTTGTGCGCACTCTTCTTCTTAGCGCCTACGACAACTGTGGACCCTTTCAACACCTAAAATCCAGCACGGTAGCCAGTCCGTTGTGGTGGGGTCGTCATGTACCCTCTTGGTGGTAGGCCCCTGACCACGCAGGGATCGCACTACAGATGCCAGAGCTGTTTCCTCCCCATGCATGCCAAGGAGTATGTGCCCATCTTGTCTGGGGCACGGGGACTCCAGGCAACAGGATATCGGCCAGGTACCCGTTGCTTTGGCTGGGTGGTGCCCTTGGGGAGAGCCCTCGTTCGGAGTAGGTGGCATCTGGGCGGATGTGGCGCAATGAAGCGCAATAAATCACACCAAGCTGGTGGTCGCACGGCCACCAGCGTCTCTAAGCGTGGTGGAGTAGACTTTGATGCTGCACAATATGACCCTCAGTCGTTCCCCTCGTTGGCTGCGCCATGGGAGGGATGCCGATCTAGTGCCAAGCGGGAGCCTTATGTACCGCAATACCTTGTCTGCAGCAGGTCTGATGGTGACTCCTTTCTTATGACGAAGGCTCTGTTTTTTGTGGAACACCTGGAGGATAAGTTTGGGGAAGTGGCGGGGTTGTCTAAAATGAGGAATGGGTCCATCCTCCTCAAGACGTCCTCCCCAGCCCAGTCACGAGCGTTGCTCTTGTGCGATAAGCTGGGTGACGTCCCTGTTACCGTCACTCCCCACAGTAGCTTAAATATGGTCCAGGGGATTATTTACCATCGTGACCTCTTGTTACAATCCGATGACGAGCTGAGAGCCGACTTGGAACGACGTGGTGTACATTTTGTCCGTCGTGTACGTAGGGGGCCCAAGGCTAACAGGGTGGCCACCGGTGCCTTTATCTTGGCCTTCGAGGGTGATGTCTTGCCCGAGAAGGTCAAGGTGATGGTTTACCATTGCGACGTGAAGCCATACGTCCCTCCCCCGATGCGGTGCTTCCAGTGCTGGAAGTTTGGGCATATGTCCTCCCGTTGCCCATCCAGCGCTACATGTCGAGATTGCGGACGCCCCTCTCTTCCCGATTCTCCATGTGCGCCTCCGCCTGTATGTGTCAACTGTGCGGAGCACCACTCTCCATGCTCGCCGGATTGCCCCGTTCTTCATAAGGAGCGGAAGATCATGGAATTTAAGACCCTGGACCGGCTTACTTATCGAGAGGCAAAACTGAAATATGAAAGGTTGTATCCTGCTTCCATTCGACCATCTTATGCTGCAGCCACGTTATCGTCGCCCACGCGAGCGACGGTTGTCGCCTCATCTGTGCCGCCTTCAGTGGGCCGTCGGGGCCGTGTATCTCTGTCTGCCCCCCTCGTGTCTGGGGGCAAGCCTTCCTCTGTTGCCCCCTTAGCAGTTGGGGGCAAACCCTCCTCTGTCGCTCCCCCCACGCTTACTTCGGGAGTGACATCTACTCCACAACCGGGAGGCTCGATTCCTCCCCCTCCTTCTCCGCCGGCGTTGCCTCCGCCGGTTCCTCTCTCGCGGAAGGGGTCCCTCGGGGCTCTCCCTTCCTCCGTTTCTTCTCCTTCCCAGCCAGATGTCAGCCAGTGGCTGAAGGTTCCGCCACCTGCTGGTCGTAGGGCTTCTGCGTCGTCGTCAGCCTCCGACGCTCCTTCCGAGAAGCTCTCCCAGCCCTCTCACCCTAAGGGCCGACGTGAGAAGAAGGAACGGCATGTGTCCAAGAAGAAGGACGTTCCGGCGGTTTCAGCACCGCCTGCTGTACATAGTCCTGGCTCCGGGGATGAGGTGGAGATTCTCGCCTCTGCCGTGGATCTCGCCCTCATGGAACCCTTGGGGGCCTCTCCTGTGGACTCAGCTGACTCTCCCCCGGTGGCGGCAGTTGGCTCTGAAGCGCTGTCTGCCTCTTAGTTGCATTCACGCCCTCCCAGTCCCTTCCTGCTTCCATTCTCCAATGGAACTGCGGCGGTTATTTCCGCCACCTGCCTGAGCTCCGGATGCTTCTGAGTGATTCCCCTGTTCTCTGCATTGCTCTGCAGGAAACCAAGTTTCCTGCACTGCGGACCCCCGCCCTTCGCGGTTATCGGGATATTATAAGAACCGTGCTGCCTGTCAACGATCGTCAGGTGGGGTTTGCCTCTTTGTTCACCACTCTGTCTGTAGCTCGCCAGTACCCCTTCAGACGCCTTTAGAGGCAGTTGCTGCCAGGGTTGAGCTCTCGCTGGGTATTACTGTTTGCTCTGTTTACATTCCTCCGGCCCCCCTGCGGGTTCGGGGGTTAGAATAGGCCCGCGGTATTCCTGCCTGTCGTAAGAGGCGACTAAAAGGAGTCTCAAACGTTTCGGCCTTATGTGATGGTCCCCTGTTGGGTTTGACCTCCATATCTCAAAATTTTTCCGAAGAGCGAGCCGATTGGGGAAGGGCGCCTTACTTGGTGCATTGTGTTCGTGTTGTGTTGAGAACTTTCGCCATCTTATTCGTCGTTGCATTGCAGTCTTGCCCGCTCTCCATCTCTTGGGCATCGATGCGCCCCTGCGTGCACTTTCTGCCAAGCACTGTGCAGGGCAATTTTCTGCACTGACGACGCCCATGGACCACATGTCACCTAACATCCAGCACGGTAGCCAGTCCGTTGTGGTGGGGCCGCCATGTACCCTCTTGGTTGTAGCCCCCTGACAACACAGGGATCGCTCTACTGATGCCTGCGCCGTTCACTCCCCACGTATGCCAAGGAGTAGATGCCCATCTCCCTGGGGCATCAGGACTCCCGGCAATGGCCATCCTGCCAGGTGGCTATTGCTGTGGCTGGGTGGCGCCCGTGGGGAGGGCCCTTGGTCGGAGTAGGTGGCATCAGGGTGGATGACCCACAATGAAGCGTGGTACATCATCTCTCGCTGGCGGCCAGCCGCCAGCAGTCTCTAAGCGTTCTCGGGCTCAATTTAATGCTCAGAAGTACGATCCGAAAACGTTCCCCTCCCTGGCCACGCCGTGGGAAGAGCGTAAGTCTCAGGATGGAGGTAACAGTTATTCGCCCCGATTCTTAGTTTGCACGAGAGCTGATGGGGAGTCTTTTCTCTCCACAAAGCCTCAGTTCTTCGTAGAGCATTTAGAGGACAAGTTTGGGGAGGTGGAGGGCTTGTCTAAAATGCGCTCTGGGTCAGTACTGATACAAACGGCATCCTCCGCCCAGTCCCGCAGGTTACTTGCTTGTGACAAGTTGGGGGATGTTAACGTTTCTATTACACCACATAAGAGTTTAAATATGGTCCAGGGTGTTATTTTCCATAGGGATCTCCTTTTGCAGTCTGATGACGAGCTGCGCGCCAACTTAGAACGTAGAGGTGTTCATTTCGTCCGGCGCGTTCATCGGGGTCCGAGGGACAATCAGGTTGCTACCGGTGCCTTCATCTTGGCCTTCGAGGGTGATACGTTACCGGAAAAGGTCAAGGTGATGGTCTACCGATATGACGTCAAGCCCTATATCCCTCCCCCGATGCGGTGCTTCAAGTGCTGGAAGTTCGGCCATATGTCTTCCCGCTGCACTTCCAGCCTCACATGTCGCGATTGCGGACGCCCATCTCATCCCGATACTCCATGTGCCCCGCCTCCCATCTGCGTCAACTGCGGGGAGCACCATTCACCTTGCTCGCCTGACTGCAAAGTCTTTCAGAAAGAGCGCAAAATCATGGAATATAAGACCCTGGACCGGCTGACCTATACTGAGGCCAAACGGAAATATGACAGACTCCATCCTGTGAGAATGACATCTTCTTATGCAGCTGCTACAACTACTGTGCTAGCTCCATCAGTTTCGAGACTTCCAGCCAGCTCGATAAGCAGTAAGACTCCTCCTGCCCCCTTGCTCGTGGGGGGCTCTACCCAACAGGTTGCTCCTGCACCACCTACCTCAGGAGCAACCTCCTCCCACCCGTCGGGGACGTCCGTCCCCGCTTCTCAGCCGGAGAAGCGTCTAACTTCTTCGACTACTCTCGCCCGTAAGAGTTCCCTTGGGACCCTCCCTTCCCAGGGTTCCACCAGCGGGAAGGATGACGGCCACCAGTGGGATAAGTCCTCACCAGCGGCCGGGCGTAGGGCTTCACGATCCTCCTCTGTCCCGGAGACTGAATCGGTGAAGCCTTCCCAGCCGGTGAAACCCAAGGTTCAGCGAGAGAAGTCCAAGAGAAAGACCTCTAAGGCCAAAGAACTTGCGGTGGCACCAACCCCACCGCACCTTTCGCGCTCTGCATCTGAGGATGAAGTCGAGATTCTAGCGTCCGCTGAGGACCTTGATCTCGCTGGTCCCTCAGACGCCATGGATGCCTCTCGTACGGGTACTGAATCGGTGGCAGTGAGTGAACAAGCGGCGTAAATTGCCTTCCCAGTCCTTTCACGCCTTTCTCAGCCATGGACAATACCATCCTCCAGTGGAACTGCGGCGGTTTTTTCCACCATTTAGCTGAGCTCCGCCAACTTCTCAGCCTTCGCCCTTTCTTCTGCATTGCTCTCCAGGAAACTTGGTTTCCAGCGATGCGAACCCCCGCCCTCCGTGGCTATCGGGGTTATTACAAGAACCGAGCAGCTTATGAAAGGGTGTCTGGTGGCGTCTGCATATATGTCCTTCACACTCTGCACAGCGAGTCTGTCCCTCTCCAGACGCCTTTAGAGGCTGTCGCTGTACGCGTATGGACGTCACAGGCTATTACCGTCTGCAGTCTTTACATTCCACCGGATGGTGATGTCTCGCAGCATGTCCTGGCTGCACTGGTCGCCCAATTGCCGCCGCCTTTCTTGCTATTGGGCGACTTCAACGCCCATAACCCTCTGTGGGGTGGGTCAGTGGCCACAGGTCGAGGCGCCATCGTTGAACATTTGTTGTCGCAGCTCGATCTCTCGCTGTTAAATGATGGCGCCTCCACACACTTCAGTGTGGCGCATGGCACCTACTCCGCCATTGACCTTTCCATCTGTAGCCCTAGCCTCTTACCGTCTGTCCAATGGAGTGTGCATGACGACCTGTGTGGTAGTGACCACTTTCCGCTCTTTTTGTCACTACCACAGCGTCACTCTTCTGGGCGCCCTAGCAGATGGGCTATGAATAAGGCTGACTGGGATTTGTTCTTCTCCACTGCCGCTTTTGAGCCTCTCTCTACTGATGACATTGATGCGGTGGTTCAATCTGTCACCACCGGCATCGTTACTGCCGCCGAATCTGCCATTCCCCGTTCTTCTGGGTCCGCTCGGCGGAAGGCTGTGCCTTGGTGGTCGTCTGAGATCGCTGAAGCGATTAAAGATCGCCGGCGGGCACTCCAGCGTCACAAGCGACATCCCTCCTTAGCCCACCTTATCGCCTTCAAACGGCTGCGTGCGCGGGCCCGCCTCCTTGTCCGCCAAGGCAAGAAGGAGTGCTGGGAGCGGTATGTGTCCACCATTGGCCTCCATGTCACTCCCTCGCAGGTCTGGGCCAAGATTCGACGCGTCTACGGCTATCGGACCCCTGCCAGCGTCCCTGCGCTCTCACTGAATGGAGCCGTTTGTACCGACTCCGACGTCATTGCAAATCGCTTAGCAGAGCATTTTGCTATGAGTTCCGCTTCTGCGAATTACCCCCAGGCCTTCCACTCCATTAAAGAGCGGCTGGAACGTCGGAGCCTTTCGTTTCGCAGCAACCACCCGGAATCTTACAATGCTCCATTCAGTGAGTGGGAATTTCGCAGTGCCCTAGCTGCTTGCCCTGATACCGCTCCTGGGCCAGATGGCATCCACTGTCAGGTTCTGAAACACCTTTCAGTGGACTGCCAGTGGCGCCTTCTCGATCTTTACAACCGTCTTTGGGTCGAGGGGGAGTTTCCGTCGCAATGGCGGGAAGGCATTGTCATCCCCATTTTGAAACCTGGGAAGACCCCTCTGGAGGTGGACAGCTACCGTCCCATTAGCCTCACCAACGTTCTTTGTAAGTTGCTTGAACGGATGGTGAGCCGGCGCTTGCATTGGGTACTGGAGTCTCGGGGCCTTCTGGCTCCGTCTCAGGGTGGGTTCCGTAAAGGCCGCTCCGCCACCGACAATCTGGTGAGTCTGGAGTCGGCCATCCGTACTGCTTTTGCCCGCCGTCAGCACCTGGTCGCTGTCTTTTTCGACATGCGGAAGGCGTACGATACGACATGGCGTCATCACATTCTTTCTACGCTTCATGGATGGGGTCTTCGGGGTCCTCTGCCGATTTTTATCCGCAATTTTCTGTCGTGTCGTACCTTCTGCGTGCAAGTCGCGGCCTCGTATAGTTCCTCCCACGTCCAGGAGAACGGTGTGCCACAGGGCTCTGTTTTAAGTGTCTGTCTGTTTTTAATAGCCATTAACGGGCTTGCTGCGGCCGTGGGAAATTCTGTCTCCGCTTCCCTGTATGCTGACGACTTCTGCCTTTATTACAGCTCTACTGGCATTGCAGCTGTTGAACGTCAGCTACAGGGCGCTATCCGTAAGGCGCAGTCTTGGGCTGTAGCGCATGGGTTTCAGTTTTCGGCAGCCAAGACCTGCGTTATGCATTTCTGCCGGCGCCGAACAGTCCATCCTGAGCCGCGGCTTTATCTTGCCGACGAACTCCTTGCTGTGGTGGAGACCCACAGGTTTTTGGGGGTGGTTTTCGATGCCCGGTTGATTTGGCTGCCTCATATCCGGCAGCTGAAATAGACGTGTTGGCGGCATCTAAACGCTCTGAGATGCTTGAGCAACACCCGCTGGGGCGCCGACCGCTCTACACTGTTGCGGCTCTACCAGGCGTTAATCCAGTCCCGTCTGGATTATGGGAGCCTGGCTTACGGCTCAGCATCCCCATCTGCGTTACGGGTGCTGGACCTGATTCTCCACAGCGGGATACGCCTTGCCACTGGTGCTTTCCGCACCAGCCCTGTGGACAGCGTACTAGTGGAGGCAGGTGTACCTCCACTGCGGTTCCGACGCCAACGTTTGCTGGCCGCTTATGCTGCCCATGTTCTAAGCTCGCCCGGGCATCCAAACTATCCCCTCCTGTTCCCGCGGTCGGTCGTCCGTATGCCAGAACGTCGGCCCCGGTCTGGTTGTACAATAGCGGTCCGCGTCAAAGAGCTTCTCTCTGGGCTCCAGGGTTTCACTGTTCCACCTCCTTTCCGGGCTACTTTGCATACACCCCCATCTTGTGTTCGTCGCCCTAGCCTTCGGCTCGACTTGGCACAGGGCCCTAAGGACTCAGTCCCTCCAGAGGCCTTCCGCCGCCGCTTTTATTCCATCCTGGCCACGTATCAGGGCTCTGGTGTTGTTTACACTGACGGTTCGATGGTTGCTGGTCGTGTCGGATATGCGCTCACTCTAGGGGACCTTTCCGAACAACGTTCCTTGCCGGATGGCTGCAGCGTTTACACTGCTGAACTGGTCGCCATCTTTCGTGCCCTAGAGTATATCCGCTCCTGCTCAGGTGAGTCCTTCGTTATCTGTAGCGATTCCCTGAGCGGTTTACGAGCTCTCGACCAGTGTTTCCCTCGTTCTCGTTTGGTGATGGCTATCCACGAGTCTCTGCATACTCTCGCCTGTTGCGGCCGCTCTGTGGTCTTTGTGTCGACCCCCGGTCATGTCGGTATCCCGGGTAACGAACATGTTGACCGCCTGGCGAAAGAGGCCACCAGTAAGCCATCTCTGGACGTTGGCCTCCCAGAGACTGATTTGCGGGCAGTCTTCCGCCGCAAAATCTTGGCGCTATGGGACGATGAATGGCGCGAACTGCCAATGCGCAATAAACTCCGTGCTGTCAAGGAGACGACGGCTGTGTGGCGGTCATCCCTGCGAGCCACTCGCAGGGACTCAGTAGTTCGTTGCCGGCTCCGCATTGGCCACTCCCGGCTGACGCACAGTTATTTACTGCGCCGGGAGGACCCTCCTCTATGTCGCTGTGGGGCAGTTTTGACAGTGGCCCACATTTTGCTGGCCTGCCCCCTTTTAGCTGTGGTCAGGCAGACATTTGCGCTGCCTGCTACGCTCCCTGCCCTTTTAACAGACGACTCCACTATGGCTGACTTAGTTTTATGTTTTATTCGGGCAGGGGGATTTTATCATTTACTCTGAGTGTTTCTGTTTTATTTTCTCGTTTTGTGTTGATTCTGGCCTTTGGCCTATGATTTTACACTGATTTTTTAATGTGTTTCTAAGCGGTTGGCTTTTCCTTATTTCTTTCTATGGTCGGCCAACCACCGTCACGCTCTGTGTGGTTTTAGTTCGTTTTGTCTTGTCCTTGTCTGTTTCTCTTGTTCTGTATCGCCTGTGATCTCTTCTGTTCCTCGTTTTTATTCTCTGTGGGTGTTCTTTGTCTTTGGAACAAGGGACCGATGACCGTAGCAGTCTGGTCCCTTTAATCCCCCCAAACCAACCAACCAACTACATTCCTCCGGATGGGGAGCTCCCCCGACATGTCTTGGCTGCGCTGCTGGCTCAACTCCCGCCACCATTGCTGCTTCTGGGCGATTTCAATGCCCACAACCCTCTATGGGGTGGGACTGTCTCTGATGACCGCGGTCGGGCCGTGGAGCATTTGTTGGCTCAGCTCGACCTTAGCCTCTTGAACACCGGTGCTCCCACGCATATCAGTGTTGCCCATGGCTCGTTCTCGGCCATCGATCTCTCTCTTTGCAGCCCCGGACTTGTCCCATCCCTCCACTGGAGGGTGCACCCTGACCTGTGCGGTAGTGACCATTTTCCCATCTATTTGTCACTACCCCAGTGTCGTTCTTCTGGGCGCCTGCCCCGCTGGGCTCTCCACAGGGCAGACTGGCCGGCTTTTACTTCTGCTGCAGCCATTGAGTCTCCCCCACAGGGTGACATTGACGAGGTGGTCCGTGTTTTAACCACGTCCATCATTTCAGCGGCCGAGGCTGCCATCCCCCGATCTTCTGGCCTCCCTCGGAGGAAGGCTGTACCCTGGTGGTCGCCGGAGATTGCTGAGGCTATTCGCGACCGTCGGCGGGCTCTCCAGCGTCATAGGCGGCACCCGTCTCTCGAGACCCTCATCGCCTTTAAGAGGCTCCGTGCCTTGGCCCGTCGTCTTATTGCACGGCATAAGCAGGAGTGCTGGGAGAGGTATGTCTCATCCTTGGGCTCCCATGTCTCCCCCTCACTCGTGTGGTCCCGGATCCGGCGGATTTATGGATACCAGACCCCTATGGGTGTCCCTGGGCTCTCCTTGGACGGCGCTGTCTGCACGGACACTGCCGCCATTGCTGAACAGCTTGCCGCGCACTTTGCTCAGAGCTCTGCGACTGCAACTTATCCCCCCGCCTTTCGCTCTCTCAAGGAGCGAGCCGAGCGGACGCCGTTCTCATTCCACACGCGTCGTTCTGAAACATACAATGCTCCTTTCAGCGAGAGGGAATTCCTCGCTGCCCTCGCCGATTGCCCTGATACAGCACCAGGCCCAGACTGCATCCACGCGCAGATGCTGAAGCATCTCTCCAGGGACTGCCAGAGACACATTCTCGCGATATTTAATCGCATTTGGAGCGAAGGCGTGTTCCCGTCACAATGGCGAGAGGGTGTTATTGTCCCCATCTTGAAGCCCGGTGCGGACCCACTGGCGGTGGACAGCTATCGTCCCATTACCCTCACCAACGTTTTGTGCAAATTGCTCGAACGTATGGTGGGGCGGCGTTTGTGTTGGGTCCTTGAGTCGCGCGGTCTCCTCGCTCCATCCCAGGGTGGCTTCCGTCGGGGCCGGTCTGCAGTGGACAATTTAAAGGTCTTTAAATATGTCTGCTTGTGTCTGTATGTGTGGATGGATATGTGCGTGTGTGCGAGTGTATACCTGTCCTTTTTTGCCCCTAAGGTAAGTCTTTCCGCTCCCGGGATTGGAATGACTCCTTACCCTCTCCCTTAAAACCCACTTCCTTTCGTCTTCCCCTCTCCTTCCCTCTTTCCTGATGAGGCAACAGTTTGTTGCGAAAGCTTGAATTTTGTGTGTATGTTTGTGTTTGTTTGTGTGTCTATCGACCTGCCAGCGCTTTTGTTCGGTAAGTCACCTCATCTTTGATTTTATATATAATTTTTCCCACGTGGAATGTTTCCTTCTATTATATTGTAATCTGTAATTAGACGCGTATTGAGCCAGTAAACATGTTGGATCAGGATGTTTAAATGTGAAACAATGTTTCATAGGAGAGCATTTAAGTGCATCTGTAATTGGATTGGCATGTCGAGTTAGTAAATTATCTCAGGTTATGATGTGTGTATCTGAAGTGTGGCATGATCATAGAGGAACTATACGGAAAACATTGTTCGTGCAACATGCATGATGCAAAATTGTTTGGAATAATGTAAAACGCTTTAGTGTCTGTATTTTAGTACTTGTCCTCTGTAATTCACTACAGAGCTCGCATGAATAGGTAGGCACTGTGAGTACACAACAAGGCGATTTCAAAGTAGTCATGCATGACGTGGTGCTGTAACTATTCAGTGCTATGAGACAATTTTATTAGGATTATTTAACTGTGTTTTACAAAACTTATTAGTCAAACAATTGTAATGTTTTTAAATGTTTTATGTATGTAAACTATATGTATGTAGGCTTTTGGAAGGCAACTGTCTGTATGTACAATACAAAAGTTGCAGTGGAGCAAATATTACATGTGACTGGTAAATAAAGGTGCTGCAATGTCCCATATTTTAATTTGATGTGTGTGTTGGCTGTTGATGCACCCTTGAACATGAAATGCTTGTCTTCTGTTGAACTACGTGACAGGTATACATCACTCTAGTATTTGTATTTATGTAATACCTGTACATTTGTTGCTGTCATTCACTGTATTGATGTCGGCTTTAATAAAGGTGCTTAGACCCATCCCCATTTTAAAGCACGACACTCCCATTGGCTGGGGATGCACTTGTACGTGAGGTGCGACACTAGTGCCATCAAAAGTTTGCTGGTGCTATTGGCTATGTTGACCTCTGGTTTGATTTTGACTTGGTAACAGGCATTTTGGATTGTGGCATTCATCCTGCTAACATTTATAGAGCACGTGTTACCACTCGCATTTGAGCTTTTTTTGTAATACCATTTTGTATTTACTGTTCACTGATAACTACATACTGTAACCTCAATGGACCAGGCTTGAAAATGAACCTATAAGGTTTCAAAACTAGTCCCCTAATAAATAACTGCAGCTGTTGACAGAACCATTAATAAACGCTGTAGGGAATTTAAATAAAGCTGCTGTTCCCTGTCAATGAAATTTTGAAACAAGAAATGTTCATTCAACTTGGGGAACAGGCAGTAGTCACTCAGTGCCATCTCTGGACTGTACAATGGACGGGTGATGAAATTCCAACCAAAGTTTTGCAAGAGATCAACAGTTTGATGAATGGTGTAAGGGAATTCGTTGTGGAGAATGCTTACACCTTTGTTCAACATTTCTCTTCTCTAGCTCTGAATTGTCCTGAGTTTTTTCAGTGTTTCACAGTGCTAGTCAATGTTTATTGTTGTCTCAGAAGGCAGAAAGCCAAACAGTGATGGCCCCCTTCTGATCCCAAAACACGGTTGCCACCACTTTACCAGCAGATGCATTGTTCAAATATTTGAGGCGCAGGTTAAGAGGGATATCGCCTTGCAGCTTTTCCGTTAAAATAGTGTGGATTGTATTTCGGGAATCCTCAGGAACCCAAAGGTTGAGAGCTTCTAGAGTGATCCTTCAATCCTTATGAAAATTTCCTGAACCTGTGCGACTGCCTCATTGGCAATTAGCAGCCTAGAGCTCCTTTCTTTGTTGTGAAGCGTAGTACGATCAGCTGTGAACTCTCTACACCACTTGCAAATATTTTTGAAATCCGTGCACGACTGCCCCTACACATTTTCATGAATTGGCAATGAATTTCAATGGGATTAATGCCTTTTTGTTCAAAAATTGAATGACTGTGCAAACATTGCAGTTGGCAGGAGTGTTCGACAGGGACTCCATTCTCGACAAATGACAAGCCGAAACAGAGCATGGCAGAGAGGTGTGTGCATGTTCGTCTGAGAGGGGAAGCACAAATTGCAACACCATTGCCAACAATTGCATTAACAGTTTCTCTGCATACCTAAAAATTGCCCTTATAATTGCAAATAACCATCTGAAACGCGTAGTCAAAAAATCTGTAGAAGTGACTGGGTACAGTTATTTGATATTCATAACAGTCGTAGTTATGCCTAATCTTAAATGTTTTCATGAAAAAGCTTTTACTGAAGAAGGCAGACCTGCCACTGATATAGTGATTTTCAGTCAAGTTGGCGATAGATTCTTTGTGGTGAACGTCCGCTACATTACTTTAACTTTTGGAGGGACTTTATTTTCACGAGGTCAAAATGTGCTCCAGTGCAAAACTTTAACTTTTTCTGATTGCCTTATGGAGTTGAGAACAGAATGTGAGTTATTACTCTTTGTATTTTGTATGCTTTGTGAATCGTGATGCTGAACTTTTAATTATTTGAGATGATGAGATGTGTATTGTGATCACGAATGGGCTTAATTTATTTGGAGCTGACTGTAGAACGATCCTACTGCCACTAGCATACATTTTGCATAAGGACCACAAAGAGAAGATAAAAGAAATTAGGGCTCTTGATCTGTGAGTAGAACGGGAAAGAAAATGATTAGTAGTGGTACAGAGTACACACCATGACACACTGTACAGTGGCTTGCGGATTGTGTGTGTTGATCTAGATAGAGTTTTTGTTAGCCTTGGATGACCACTGACATTAGAACACAACCTTTTTATTAATTATTTATTATTTCTGTGTATTTCATTAATTCGCATTTCCCGCCACTATATAGGTATCTTTACTGAAGGATTATGGCTACTGGGTATTGTTTGGAGAAAGTTAGCTGCTGTGCATGAAAGCAGACATGTGTGGCTCAACCCTACGAAGTTATTGAGCTAATCTTTTTAAACAGATCCGTGCATAGCCCAGTTATCTAAAGTACAAGAAACGGCAGGAAAAGTTGCGGTTGCTTTGCTCGTATGGACTGCTTGTTAGAGAAACTGTTGCAATATCAATTATTTGAAATGAATCAAGTGATTAGGTCTGCTTGTTGGCAATGTTACCTTGCCACATATTTTGGCATCCAGTTGATTGAGGTGAACCTTTATTGTGCCTTCAGCAGCTGTACGAGTCAAGTCCAATATTGCCACATAACCTTTCAGTGACAGTGCTGGACAGCTGCTTTAGATTCTCTGCAGTGTAGTACATTTGATGCCAACCATTGTGAAACACAGTACCATTTTACTTAATATGTTGTATTTCAGGGTCCAGACGTAAAACTGGAAGGCCTCATTACAATACTCCGCGACGACCCAGCCTTACAGATGAAAAATCCTGGCCTGACAGCTATGGTCGACGGGAAGAATCGAACACTGTACATGCCAACTGTCGCCAGCATCGAGGAGAAGACACGAGTGAACCTTACAAAGACACTTGGGGAACTTGGTTTGGTGAACGGTCATGAGGTGAGTTACACTGTCTCTCATAAATGCAGATCCTGCTTTCAGTGTAGTAAGGCAAACCTGTCTCAATAAACTATTTTAAGTTTCGTATATCGTATTCTTTAACCCTTTATTTGGCAAATGGTGAAAATAAAAACAAAAAAAATTTTTCAGTGCTTATATTTATTTGTTATGCTTAAAGAAATACAATTCAGTCAGTTTTAGAAATTTTTGACAAAAATTATGAAAATTGTGAAATGTTGCTTATAAGCAACATTGCCAGCAATAGACCACATTTATACATATTATAGAAAAAAAGTGTTTGCCAATAACCTCAAGCAAAAGGTTTCCTGTACGTGAATAATTTAATTTATAAACACATTTATGCATTCCTGCTGTGTAATAGAACTGTTTCATTTTCCCTTCTAGTTCTTCTTGCAATGGAATTTTTGGAAACAGTTTCTCTTTGGAACGAAGCGCAATAACGACAACGGCCTTGGGACCGTATACAGGCCAATGCTCCATATTTTCAAATCCGACATCTTGTGTAACAGTCGGAGCTGTTGGCTTCCTCCTCTTCTTTTGTGGTGGTGTTATGTCTATTGAGGGCCTTCCTACTTTCCCTTTCCCTGAAAACATCAAACCATTGGCAATATCTGCCCTGAATGACTTCAGTGCGGTCTTCTTGTCCAGAGGTTCTTTTCGAAATATCAGCCAGGCATTTACAACACTCAGACTGGTACTCTGTAGAGCTCTATCAGCATACCAGCAAGATCAACTCCTCCCATATGCTTGTTGTACTGATGTACAATACTGCGACAGGACACTTCAATTCTTCTTTTTTCATTGCTGTCCCATCATTTTACTGCTGAGAGTGATAGGACACCACAAAATGAGCTTGCAAGTGTCACGGTTTTATTGTTTTGAATATCCGCTGTAAGCATATGGTATATGTCCCAACTATGGGCAATGTTGCTCACAGGCAACATAAAAGTTTTATACTATTTACGTAATTCAAAACAATATTAGATTGAAATATTTCTGCTGTAAACTCACCTCTGGGTATTTCTTGAAGAAAATCTACTAAGATTACTGCCAATTTATTGAAATCCACTCTTTCAGAACCGAAATAAGACACCCCTGTTGCTCACATGAGATCTCTGTAACACCACTGCACAAACTGCCATCTCGTGTGGAAAACCTTGTACTATTACAACAACTGGCATTTGCAATGTGTAAAGGAATGTTGCCTGGAGGCAACAATGTCAGTAAAAGACACTGGGAAGTATTTGTTGTCCCATAAGGCCAACGTAAATCTGATGTTGCTTGAGAGCAACACTACCAAATGAAGGGTTAATATTACTAGATTGTTGTTGTTCTTTCTATTAATTGTGAAGAGTGAGCGAGCGAGCGGGTTTTGTAGCGTGTGACAAAAAATTTAAATCTGAAATGTATTCAGAAATTCACCTCCAGCTCAGAAGTAGGCAGAAATTAGAGCTATGTAGGCATTCAGCAGTGTGCATGAACAATAGCTGCAGCACAAACTATACCTGTCACTCATGGAATCAAGTGATTCCTCTACTCCCCACCCCATTGACAACCTGTGCAATTATTTTGTTCTGGTAAAGATATTTGGGATGAGTGATACGTCAAAAAAAGTGTAGAAACAAAATTATTCCTAGGACTCAAGTGGCACTTCTTTTATTGCACTGACATAAAGAAAACTAATTTGACATCATCTTTGTGCTAGCATAAAGATCTGTTCACCTTCCCATCATACATTTTAGAGAGAACCAGATTTTACTTATTAAATATGTTTGGTAATTGAATGTGCTGTTTACTGGAAAGTATTTTGCAAGCCTGTAATAAATAGTGAATAAAGTGTTTATAAGCTTCCAGCCACATAAAGTGGTTAAAACATAGAGCATAGCAATCAGTTGTCCTTTCCTTCTAGGTTTTATTAAGCAAATATAGAGTTCGGCTAGTGCCTAGCCATTATCAATACATTATTTCATAGTATCAATGCATGTCCTAGTACGTCAAGACTCAAGTCTTGAATGAACTGTGACAGAAATCCAAACAACAAGGGACCGGCATACTAGGACATGCATTGATACTATGAAATAGTGCATTGATAATGACTAAGCACTAGCTGAAATTGTAGATTTGTTTAATAAAACCTGAAAGAAAAGTATGACTGCTGTGCTCCATCATTTTGAAAGTGTCATCATCATTGAGTGCATCCACATTCCTAATGGAAGGTAACCTGATGAGTACTCTTTGGCAACTGTCACGTGAAATGATTGCTGGTGGGCTGCAGGTACATCCTTGCAAACTCATTGGATCCAGTGCAGTACTTAGCTACAGGCCACCGACTCTGTTAAAGCTGTTTTTGTGATCTTCACAAGTGAGAGCCATGGCAGAGGTATTGTAAAATTTGGTCTGGTGACAGTTTTGTAAAGTGTGCCCTGGTATGTCTTTTGCTAATTTCTGTGTTCTCCAGTATGCATTGTTTATCCGACTTAAGATTGGCCACACTTGCAATGTCTTGTAGATGCCAGGTGTTCTGAGGCACCTGGGGTCTACAAGATACCTTGTGAATATGACCAATCTTTTATTGGATGAATGGTGCGCATTGAAGAACAACATAGGAAGGAGCACGAGAGGCTTTATTGCCTATGCTACCCTGAAAAATCTGCTGTAGCTGAAAATGTTCTAAAAAAACAGTCACCAGATCAGATATGACTTCTGCCACAGCTCAAACTAACAGCTTCTGGGATTGTGTAATTAAAGAAGCCATCATAATAAAGGTTACCAACAGCCTGAACAGTGACGGTGGCCTGCATCTCAGCACGTTATCACAACGTGGGTCCAGTGATCGTGGGGTTGAAGGGGCACATAGAAAACAGAATCAATGTATCACCATATAGGGCAATGTTGTAAGCACCGGTGACATCACAGCTGCCAGATAGAGTATATAAGGTTATATCTGCATCTCGCCTGCAATAATGTCACATGACAAATGGCCAATGAGTACTTGGTTGTAATTCTGAAGTATCATAACACTTGACACTGCTGGAAGCCCAAGTACATGTTATTCAGTGTCACTGCCATAAGACTACATTTTTACAGTAATAATATGTAGTTATTTCAACATCATAATAGGGGCAGTGCATTATGTAGATTCACTTACTAGTGTATCGTGTGCAAGCCTTGTCTCGTGTGTTAACTATTGTAATACACTTCCATTTGAACCTGGTTACTGTAGCTAAGACTTGGTCTCTCTACAGTTCCCACTCCCCCCACCCCCAACACACACACACACACACACACACACACACACACACACACACACACACTCTCTTTACTAAATTTGGTATTCCCTAATGTCTTAAGGTGTATTGTATCAACCTATACCATCTTTTAGTCAAACTGTGCCTTAATTTCTTTTTTCCATGATTAGATTCAAAATCTCTCTCATCAATTATTCAATGTACCAATTGGATCTCCAGATTTCTTCTGTGGCACTATATTTCAGATGATTCTGTTCTCTTCATTTCCATACTGCCTTGAAAGGAAATACACTAGACAGAAAAGACATCTTAAGACTTACATTTGTTGTCAATGTCAACTGTGTTGCTCTTTTTCAGAAAAGCTTTGCTGCTTTCGTCAGCCTGTATTTTATAACCTCTACAATAGTCCGCCCTGGTAGCTGAGTGGTCAGCGTGACAGACTGTCAATCCTAAGGGCCTGGGTTCGATTCCCGGCTGGGTCGGAAATTTTCTCCGCTCAGGGACTGGGTGTTGTGTTGTCCTAATCATCATCATTTCATCCCCATCGACGCGCAGGTCGCCGAAGTGGCGTCAAATCGAAAGACCTGCACCAGGCGCCCGCATCTCGTGGTCGTGCGGTAGCGTTCTCGCTTCCCACGCCCGGGTTCCCGGGTTCGATTCCCGGCGGGGTCAGGGATTTTCTCTGCCTCGTGATGGCTGGGTGTTGTGTGATGTCCTTAGGTTAGTTAGGTTTAAGTAGTTCTAAGTTCTAGGGGACTGATGACCATAGATGTTAAGTCCCATAGTGCTCAGAGCCATTTGAACCATTTGAACCTGCACCAGGCGAACGGTCTACCCGACGGGAGGCCCTAGCCACACGACATTTCCATTTTACCTCTACAATTCTCAGTTAATATTCTACCTAAATAGCAAAACTCATTTCGACACTATCCATTTGATTAAACTGCTCTTCCATGTCCTTTGGTGTCTCCAACAGGATTATAATAGCATGGGCAAACCTCAGCTTTAATGTATTCCTCCTGAAATTGAATTCTCTTTCTAAATTTCTCCTTCGTTTCCTTTAGTGTTTGCTCATTATGCAAATTGAATAACACGGGATATAGGAGTTGCGAAACTACAGGCTGGTTTATGTAAAAGTCATAGATAACCTATCGATCTCTGTATTTTATCCGTGATAACTACAGAATGTCAAAGATAATATTTCAGTCAATATTGTCAAAAGCTGTTTCTAAATCTAAAGTTGCAGAGATCAAAAATTGAAAGTATCTTTGTCCTCAGTTCTGTGTTAGTGACATGCTGACCTAAAGCAAATTTCTGGTTTGTTGAAGAGAGCTAAGCCTTGTTGTTTCTGTTTTATTGTTACAAATAAAATTTCCTTGTTGCAGGTAGCAGTAGCTGACTCCACTACACCTGTTACTGTGGTGCTGAGGTTGAGATATAACGGAGCAGATGGAGATGTGGAGATGAAGTAGGCATTTCACTGCCTACCTGTTTTATTTATGAAGTATCAGTGAACCAACTTTGTTATATAGTGCAGAAGCCTTTGTATAAACTAAATTATTCTCGTGAAGAAGACGATGACAGCAGTGCCTGTGTGTATAATTCAGTCGGGAACAGCTGTGGTTGCTGCAGGTCGGCTGTATGTAGCAGAGTGCAATTTTGTTTGTTTGTTCCCTTCTGGAAGGAGTTTCTGATAATGTCTTGTATTCTTTACTAAATAGAAATTTTGTAATATATGTTACACCTAAAATTTTATAACTAATGAATAATAAAACACTGGAGAACATTGAAATTAAGGTCATTAATGATTTTGCAAATATGTTGAAATGATGGGAGCATATTTTAAAAAATCAGTCAAATGTTTTATGAAATGATTTGTCTAAAGTAAGAAATGAAGTAGATTACATATGCATATGACACAGCAGACTTGCTGTGCATTATTTTGTGCATAATTCAAAGGCACATTAAACGCTGCTCTAATCTGTTTTTATTTCTTTCTTTTAGGCAAATCATTTCATAACGATCAGACTGATTTTGTTTCAGTTTTTAAGTTTTGCTCAGAAAGCATGATTTTATTGACACCTCAGTTGCTTTTCTAAGGTCTTGTGTTCTCAAAATGCCCTAAATTTAGTACCCATTTTTAATATGTTGCTCTACAAGTAAAACTAAAGAAAAAGTTCATATAAACATAGGTCAGCCTCGGGCGCTGGGGGTCAAAGGTCAAACTGATAAGAACTTTAACATAGAACATGCTGTTGCCTCCTTGAGCCCCCGGTTCTAAATGTACCCTTGTCCGGTTCTCAGCTACGCTACAGATCAATTTATTTATGGAAATACAATGTACAGTCTCCAACAAACTTTACATATTCACATACTCCTTTACCTTTAATCCAAATGAATACAGACTCATTAACAGATATTTTTCTCTTACTACGGGTATACAAGGACAATGAAGAGGGTGACATATACACAGATTTACCAAAGTCTTTATTTGCAAGTTCTCCAATATGATAGGTACGGTAGGTAATAATGTCTATCAACAAAACTTTCAAGGCCACCAACAGACGGAACTCCGCTACCACCTCGTACAATGGCTACGGTCAGCCATCCATTTCCATTGTCCTTGTATACCCGTAGTAAGAGAAAAATATCTGTTAATGAGTCTGTATTCATTTGGATCAAAGGTAAAGGAGTATGTGAATATGTAAAGTTTGTTGGAGACTGTACATTGTATTTCCATAAATAAATTGATCTGTAGCGTAGCTGAGAACCGGACAAGGGTACATCTAGAACCGGGGGCTCAAGGAGGCAACAGCATGTTCTGTGTTAAAGTTCTTATCAGTTTGACCTTTGACCCCCAGCGCCCGAGGCTGGCTTACGCAATCGGGGCGGCGCGCCAGCAGCGGACGGGAGCACTCTAGTACGGCCTAGTGCGGCTAGTAAGATTTTGCCTAAAATTTAGCAACTTCGCTAATATGAAGCCATTATAAAACTGTAAGAGGTTAAAGTAAAGCACGATTTCCATTTTTTGTTGTTTTTGATCTGGTGAATCTAATAAAACATGTCCCACATGTGTATCTGCAGTAATTTTCCAGAACATCCAGAGAAGCAAAGATGTAATTTCGTAAAATTTTTAATTTATTACCTACTTGGCCCACTTTGTTTTTTAAATTCCAGACAATTGCACAAGTTTCCAACAGAAGTTGTAGGGAATTTAATTTTGGAAAAATGATGGTAATAACGTTAACTGAAACTGTATGAATGTATTAGATAATCTACTTTGATTAATACCATAGCGCACTTGAATTCATATTAAACCAGAAAAAACAAAGCTCACTGCTAAGGAAGTTGTACAATGTTCATACAGTTTCACAATACATTCACAATAAATGTTCAAAAAGTCTCCAAGTTCAGCTGCATGTGTATGAACAGATTTTGTTGCTCGTTGCGAAGATCAACTGCATCTATGGATACCAGTCCTCTGCAGGTATACTTGGTATTTCCTTGAAGTATGCTGTCTTCACGGACCCAGACACTGTAGTCAAACATTTTGCTCTGTGCTATGGTCGAGTCTCTGTGTCTGAGAGGTACCAACCTGCCTTTTAGTGAGTGGTAATTCTTCAGTGCCCTAACCCTTTGCCCTGATACAACCACAGGACCAGAAGGCATCCATAGCCTAATGCTCAAACAGCTGCCAGCAGATTGTCAGCATCATCTCCTTACCATCTTCAATAGTATCTGGAGCGAGTGTGAGTTCCCATCTCAATGGTGGGAGAGCTCATCGTACCGGTACTGAAACTGGGTGAGCATCCCCTGGAGATGGGTGACTATCACCCCGTAAATCCCACCAGTGTTTGTTGTAAGGAGCTCAAATTTTTGGTGAGCCAGTGGCTGTGTCGACCTGAGTCTCAGGGCCTTCTGGCTCCTCAGAGGATGGTTATCACAAATCCCATTGTACTGCTGATAATTTGGTTTGCATGGAGTCTGCCATCTGGACAGCTTTTGACCAACGTTGAGACCTTATTCTTGTCTTCTTTGACATACAAAAGACGTATGACATCACGTGGTGACATCACATCCTTGCTACCTTAAATAAGTGTGGTCCCCGGGTCCCACTTCCATTTTTTTGTCCAGAACTTCTCATCGCACTGTACTTTCTGTGTCAGAGTTGGTGCTTCCCACAGTACTCCCCATATATCCAAGAAATTGGGGCCCCACAGGCCTGTGTATTAAGTGTCCTCTTTCTAGTGGCCATCAAAGGTGTAGCAGCAAGTGTGGGATCTTCAGTATCACTCTCCTTGTATGCTTACAATTTTTGCTTCTCTAATATGGGTGTTGTTGAACGCTGACTGCAGGGTGCCATTCGAAAGGTGCTGTCATGGTCCTTCACCCATGGCTTTCAGCTTTACGTCGCCAAAAGACCCACATTGTGCACTTCTGCCGCTAAATACTGTTACTCCAGTCAGAAGTTTCCCTCGACTATCAATTACTCAGTGTAGTGGAGAATTATCACTTTTTTGGACTGGTCTTTGATGCCCAGTTTACATGGCTTCCCATCCTCGTCAACTTAAGCAAAGGTGCTGTCTACAACTTGATACTTTGCTGTCCCAGTAACACCAACTGGGGTGCAGGTCTCACTACCCTCCTACAGCTTTAGAAAGCCCTGATCCTGTCCCGTCTCGATTATGGGAGTCTGGCATATGGTTCAGCATCGTCCTCAGCATACAGTCATTGGACCTGATACACCACTGTTGGGTCCAACTTGCAACACGAGCCTTTTGAAATGGCCATGTGGACAGCCTACGCATGGAGGCTGGGATCCCTCCACTATGGAACAGGTACCAACAGCTACAGAATTGTGCTATATATGTTCGCTGCTCTTCTGACCATCCAAACTACCGTGCCCATTTTCTTAGTGGGTAGGACCACCTACCACAGTAGAGACCAAGGACTGGAGTCACAATTGCAGTTTGACTACAGTGTCTCTGCTCCGAACTCCAACTTCCCCTACTGTTGCATCTTGTCAGAGAGCAATTGTACGCATCCATGGCATGTACCCCAACCTTGGATCTGTCTCTATTTATCCTGTGGACTGGATGGTTCAGTTGACCTGGCTGTCCTCAAAGCATTTCCAGGTTTGGAAGTGGTGTACACTGACAGTTCAACAGTTGCAGATGAACTGGTTTTGGATACATACGTTAAAGATGTAGTGAACTACGCTCCTTTCCGAATGGATGCAGTGTCTTCACTGCTGAATTTATGACCATCAAACAAGCCCTTATCCATGTTCATTGTTGCCCCTGGAGATGTTTGGATCATAGGGAATGAACATGCCAACTCTTGGCAAAGTTGGCCACCAAGATGATTTTGGAAACGACTCTATGCCATCAATTGTAGGATGGCTGGAACTCTGAATGATCTGCCTTGGACTCGCCAACCTGAGGGCAATCAAGGAGACTACGATCACATGGCAGTCTTCCCTTTGTGCTTCTCGCAGGGAATCCACTGTACTTTGTTGGCTACACATTTGCCACACTTGGCTGACCCACAGCCACATTCTCCAATGTGAGGACCCACTTTAATGCCAATGTGGTGCCTGCATTCTGCTAGACAGCCCAAGTTTGGCTGCTTTGTCGTGATATCTTAAAGCTTCCTGACACACCCTTTGGTGCTAGCAGACAAAGCCAAAGTGGCTGACCTGGTTTTACATTTCACCCGAGAAGGTGCTTTCCACTTGTCTCTGTGGGGAGGAGCACTTCGGCCTCATTGAGTGCCTGAACAGTTGGAGGGGCACTGGTCCCACAGTGGTTCTTGCTCGGCAGTCTGGCCTGGCCCCTGGCCTTCCCGTCTTTTATTCTCCTTGTTATTTTATGTTTGCCATTTTTAATGTTTTATCTTTCCTAAACTTTTATCGCCTTGACTGTGTTGCTCATTTCCTTGGTGTAACAGGCAGTGAGGTGGTGCTGGTGGAATGCTGAGGGTGCATCTCCCACTGCATCCCTTGATCTGGGGCCCCCAACTGCATTTTGGGCAGAATATTTCACCACCTTATCCCCTCTCACTCCCCTCCTACTTCTCCTTGATTTTATATCTGTCTTGCTTACAGTCAGGCTTCCCAGGATTTGTCTTTTGTGTCTTTCTTCTTTCAGGGTTGTTCCTGGTTCGATACATATAGGATGAAAGGACTGACAACCTCTCAGCTTGGTCCCTTTGACTCCAACAATCAACTAACAAACCAGTAAATAAAGTAAAACAATCACATGGGCTAAGTTGTAGTTAAACAAATGAAAGATTCGGCTTTATTGGCGTAGGAACACACAAGGCAATACTGACCCAACAACTTCTTTCAGAAGATAGGTTAAGGAAAGGCAAACATACATTTATAGCATTTGTAGACTTATAGAAAGCTTTTGAAAAAGTTGATTGGAAAACCGTCTTTGAAATTCTGAAGGTAACAGGGGTAAAATACAGGGAGCAATAGGCTATTTATATCTTCTGCAGTAACCAGACAGCAGTTACAAAGAGACGAGGGGCATGAAAATTAAGCAGTGGTTGAGAAGGGAGTGAGTCAGAGTTGTAGTGTATCCCAATGTTTTTCAATCTGTACATTGAGCAAGCAGTACAGGAAACTCAAGAAAATTTTGGAGTAGGAATTGAAGCTCAAGGAGAAGAAATAAAAGCCTTGAGGTTTGTCAGTGAAAGTGTAATTCTGTCAGGGACAGCAAAAGACAAGAGCAGTTGAATGGAATGGACAGTGTCTTGAAAGGACAATATGAGATGGTCATCAACAGAAGCAAAACAATGGTAATGGTATGCAAACGAATTAAATAAGCTGATGCTGAGGAATTAGATTAGGAAACGAGACACGTAAGTAGTTCATAGATTTTGCTATTTGGGCAGCAAAATAAATGATAATGACCGAAGTAGAGAGGATATAAAATGCAGACTGTTAATGTCAAGGAAAGTGTTTCTGAAGAAGAGAAATTTATTAACAACGAATATAGATTTAAGTGTTTTATGAAGGTATTTGTTTGGAGTGTAGACGTGTATGGAAGTGAAACATGAACGATAAACAGCATAGATAAAAAGAGAATAGAAGCTTTCAAAATAGTGCTGCAGAAGAATGCTGAAAACTAGATGCGTAGATCATGTGACTAATGGGTAGGTACTAAATAGAACTGGGTAGACAAGAAATTTGTCGCACAATTTGACTAAATAAAGAACTGATGGATGGGACACATTTGAGACATTAAGGGATCAGCAATTTAATATTGCAGAGAAGTGTGGGGAGTAACATGTAGGGGGAGACCAAGAGAGAAAGCAGTAAGCAGATTCAGGAGGATGTAGAGTGTAGAATTTATTTGGAGATAATGAAGCTTTCACAGTACAGAGTAGCATGGAGAGCTGCATCAAACCAATCTTTGGACCGAAGACCACAACAACAACAGCAGCAGTAAGACCGTTTGTGTCATAAGAAAGTGCACCTGATGTATTGATAAAAATCTCAAGTAACTTCAAAAACTGCTTAGAAAATTCCAAGGACCAATGTCCATTTCAGAACCTAAAGATCTCCTGCCTCCTGCATATTGCTTACATAGACTGTCAAGATGAAATTTCACTGACAACAGAGCTTGCTCATACACATACCAGCGATCATTCTTCAGCCTGTAGATTGCAGCGTTAAAATTTTATTTTTAATTATGTATCTGACTATAAAGCAAATAAAACACTTTGTCATCAGATAAGCTCAGTAATTTCATTTCATGTAATCCCTCTGTTCCTGTCCAATCTCACTTATCTGGTTTGGAAATAAATTTCAAAATTTAAATGTGAACATTTTATGTTTCCGACACCATATTTGTTTACACGATATGACAGTATACATGTAATGTGTTATGACAGTGAAAGGGACCTGTGACCACTGGAGATACCTTTTTACTTATTTTATGTTTACTGGTACACATTTAATTTTTTTTTTTTTTTTCAAAAGAAACCCAAAACCATGCTCTGAAATAGTGTTTGGTTTCTCCACTAGACAGTCCCACAAGTTGCTCCAAAAAATCTGCTCCAAAAAATCTTCACACACACACACACACACACACACACACACACAGTCATACTAACAAATGTAAATCCACCTGATGGTGGTTTAAACCTTTGAAATGCATCGTGGAGATAAACAAACAGTGACTGGTAACAGTGAACTTGTTGTTTCATTTAATTTCAAAAGTGTGTTGCAGTTTCATTTATCTATGTCAGAGGAAATATAGATGGTAGAAATAAAAGCAAGGATGACGAAAAAGATAAAATGCTTCAACTTTCTCTACTGCCAATTAAATCAAATACCTAGTTTAGATCAGTACAGAATGTATATATGTTAAAATCTTTCATAAATTCATGGTAACATAATACATTCCTCACTTAAAAATATTCTCCCCTTCCTGCCAAAATATTCGAAAGTCTTCTCTGCAACTACACTCTGCAAACCACCACAAAGTGTATGGCAGAGTACATCCCATTGTACCAGTTACTATGGCTGCTTCTTCGTACATTTGTGTATGGAATGCAGGAAGAATGATTGTTTGAATGCCCCTCTGCATGCAGTAATTACTGCACTCTTATCATCACGATCCCTATGTGAGCGATACATAGGGGGTCATAGTGTATTCATAGAGTCATCATTTAAAGCCAGTTCTTGAAACTTTGTTAGTAGGCTTCCTCAGGACAGTTTACAAGGTCTGTTCAAAAAAACTCTGGAAGTTTGTCCACAAAATTTTTCTTTTACTTGTGCATACTCTCCTAAACAATCGATACACTGCTCCCAGTGCCGTTTCCACTTCCGGAAGCAGCGTTGGTACTTCTATTGCTGAGTCGAGTGAAGTGCCGTCTGCAAATGTTCTTTTATCTTGTCTATCATTGCAAATGTTCATCCTTTCAACAGGGTTTTCAACACTGGAAATAAAAAAGTCTGTAGGGGCCAGGTCTGGAGAGTATGGAGGATGAGGCAGCACACTGATTTTGTTTTTGTGCAATAGTTACGCACTGACAAGGATGTGTTCTCGTGATGCAAGAGGCATGAACGGTCTCGCCACATTTCAGACCATTTCCTTTTCACATTTTCTTGTGGGCATCGCGACACATCCCGATAGTACCATTGATTAATAGCTAGCCTCCCTGGCACGAATTCATGATGAACTAATCCTTCGTAGTCAAAGAAAACTGTCAATGTAGCTTTGACATTTGACCTGACCTGACGGGCTTGTTTTGGTCTTGTTGGACCTTTCCCAACACATTGTGAAGATTGAACCTTGGTCTCATCATAACCGTAGACTATGTCTCACCACCACTTATGATCCTCTTAAGTAACATCTAGTTCTCATTTGTGAAATCCAAAGGAGGTGAAGGTATTTCTGGTCGTAACTCATGAGTCATGGGACGAACTTGGCAGCAACACGATGCATTCCAAGATGCTGTGTCAGGATTTCGTGACATGATCCAGCTGAAATGTTACATTCTTTTGCAATCTCTCGGACGGTCTGTCTTCGATTGGTATGCACAATTTCTTTGAAGTTCCTGACATGAGCATCATTGGTAGACATCGAAGGGCATCCTGTACAAGAGTCATCTTTAAATTGGGTCCGGACATATTTAAACTGTGTGAATCATTTGTAACACTGAGTGTGACTTAAACACTTATCACCGCAGGCTTCTTGCATCATTTGGTGTGGCTCTGTAAAGATTTTCTCGAGTTTCATGTAAAATTTAATGCAGACACATTGTTTCTCTAACTCTCCTGTCTCCAAATTCACAAACTGTGCGACACAACATTCTGCTTAATACAGCACTGAATAATTAGTAACAGAAATACAACAATGAAACTTCTGGAAGTTATACATTAAACACAAGCATATGCAGGGATGCCAACTGCATTTTGCTCCAACACACCATTGGCGCAAAATCACTAATGTTCCGGAATTTCTTGAACTGATGTCGTACATCATCTTCAAGAGTCTGCCAGTTAAGTTTCTTCAGTATCTCTGTGACACTTTCCCACAGTTCGAACAGACCTGTGACCATTTATGCTGCTTTTTACGTTCAATATCTTACGTAAGTCCTGTTTGGTACATGTTCCACACGCATGAGCAATAGTCTAGAACCGGTTACACAAGTGATTTTTAAGCAATCTCCTTGGTAGGTACTGATTGCACTTCCCCAGTATTCTACCAATGAACCGAAGTCTACCACCTGTTTCACCCACAACTCGGCCAATGTGAACATTCCATTTCATATCCCACAAAGTGGTACAATCAGGTATTTGTATAGGTTGGCCTATTCCAACAATCACTCAATGATTTATAGTCCTAGGATACAACATTTTTTTTTCATTTTGTGAATTGCACTGTTTTATATTTTTGACATTTAAAGCAAGTTGCCAACCTTTGCACCATTTTGAAATCTTATCAAAATCTGAGTGAATATTTAGACTGCTTCTTTCTTGATTATAGATAACAGCATCATCTGCAAAATGCATGAGGTTGCTATTAATGTTGCCTGCAAGGTCATTAATATACAACACACTTCCCTGGAGCACGTCAAATGTCACTTCTACATCTGATGATACACTATCCAAGATAACATGCTGTGACCTCCCTATCAAAAACTCTTCAATACAGTCACAAATTGTACTTGACACCTCATATGATCATATTTTTAACAATAAGCGTAGGTGTGGTACTGAACTGAATGCTTTTCAGAAAACAAGGAATACTGCACCTACCTGACTGCCTTGATCTGAAGCTTTCAGTATGTGATGTGGGAAAAGTTCAATTTCGATTTCACATGATCGATGTTTCCAGACTCCATGTTGGTTGGCAGCTTTTAAGCAGTAAGTGGAACTAACTTTCATACTATTAATGAATCTATGATAATCTTCAGCTTAGTTTTTCTCTAACTTCACAAAAATAAAAATTGCGAGTTTGCAACTGACATTGGGTTTTATTCACTCTGAAGTACACTACTGGCCATTAAAATTGTTACACCAAGAACAATGCAGATGATAAACAGGTATTCATCGGACAAATATACACTCCTGGAAATGGAAAAAAGAACACATTGACACCGGTGTGTCAGACCCACCATACTTGCTCCGGACACTGCGAGAGGGCTGTACAAGCAATGATCACACGCACGGCACAGCGGACACACCAGGAACCGCGGTGTTGGCCATCGAATGGCGCTAGCTGCGCAGCATTTGTGCACCGCCGCCGTCAGTGTCAGCCAGTTTGCCGTGGCATACGGAGCTCCATCGCAGTCTTTAACACTGGTAGCATGCCGCGACAGCGTGGACGTGAACCGTATGTGCAGTTGACGGACTTTGAGCGAGGGCGTATAGTGGGCATGCGAGGGCCGGGTGGACGTACCGCCGAATTGCTCAACACGTGGGGCATGAGGCCTCCACAGTACATCGATGTTGTCGCCAGTAGTCGGCGGAAGGTGCACGTGCCCGTCGACCTGGGACCGGACCGCAGCGACGCACGGATGCACGCCAAGACCGTAGGATCCTACGCAGTGCCGTAGGGGACTGCACCGCCACTTCCCAGCAAATTAGGGACACTGTTGCTCCTGGGGTATCGGCGAGGACCATTCGCAACCGTCTCCATGAAGCTGGGCTACGGTCCCGCACACCGTTAGGCCGTCTTCCGCTCACGCCCCAACATCGTGCAGCCCGCCTCCAGTGGTGTCGCGACAGGCGTGAATGGAGGGACGAATGGAGACGTGTCATCTTCAGCGATGAGAGTCGCTTCTGCCTTGGTGCCAATGATGGTCGTATGCGTGTTTGGCGCCGTGCAGGTGAGCGCCACAATCAGGACTGCATACGACCGAGGCACACAGGGCCAACACCCGGCATCATGGTGTGGGGAGCGATCTCCTACACTGGCCGTACACCACTGGTGATCGTCGAGGGGACACTGAATAGTGCACGGTACATCCAAACCGTCATCGAACCCATCGTTCTACCATTCCTAGACCGGCAAGGGAACTTGCTGTTCCAACAGGACAATGCACGTCCGCATGTATCCCGTGCCACCCAACGTGCTCTAGAAGGTGTAAGTCAACTACCCTGGCCAGCAAGATCTCCGGATCTGTCCCCCATTGAGCATGTTTGGGACTGGATGAAGCGTCGTCTCACGCGGTCTGCACGTCCAGCACGAACGCTGGTCCAACTGAGGCGCCAGGTGGAAATGGCATGGCAAGCCGTTCCACAGGACTACATCCAGCATCTCTACGATCGTCTCCATGGGAGAATAGCAGGCTGCATTGCTGCGAAAGGTGGATATACACTGTACTAGTGCCGACATTGTGCATGCTCTGTTGCCTGTGTCTATGTGTCTGTGGTTCTGTCAGTGTGATCATGTGATGTATCTGACCCCAGGAATGTGTCAATAAAGTTTCCCCTTCCTGGGACAATGAATTCACGGTGTTCTTATTTCAATTTCCAGGAGTGTATTATACTAGAACTGACGTGTGATTACATTTTCACGCAATTTGGGTGCATAGATCTCGAGAAATCAGTACCCAGACAACCACCTCTGGCCTTAATAACGGCCTTGGTAAGCCTGGGCATTGAGTCAAACAGAGCTTGAATGGCGTGTACAGGCACAGCTGCCCATGCAGCTTCAACACGATACCACAGTTCACCAAGAGCAGTGACGGGCGTATTGTGACGAGCCAGTTGCTTGGCCACCATTGACCAGACGTTTCCAATTGGTGAGAGAGATGGAGAATGTGCTGGCCAGGGCAGCAGTCGAACATTTTCTGTATCCAGAAAGGCCCGTTGAGGACCTGCAACATGCGGTCGTGCATTATCCTTCTGAAATGTAGGGTTTTGCAGGGATCGAATGAAGGGTAGAGCCACGGGTCGTAACACATCTGAAATGTAATGTCCACTGTTCAAAGTGCCATCAATGCGAACAAGAGATGACTGAGACGTGTAACCGATGGCACCCCGTACCATCACGCCGGGTGATATGTCAGTATGTCGATGACGAATACACGCTTCCAATGTACGTTCACCGCGATGTCTCCAAACATGTATGCGACCATCATGATGCTGTAAACAGAACCTAGATTCACCCGAAAAAATGACATTTTGCCATTCGTGCACGCAGGTTCGTCACCAAGTACACCATCGCAGGTGCTCCTGTCTGTGATGCAGCATCAAGGGTAACCGCAGCTACGGTCTCCAAGCTGATAGTCCATGCTGCTGCAAACGTCATCGAACTGTTCATGCAGATGGTTGCTGTCTTGCAAACGTCCCCATCTGTTGACTCTGGGATTGAGACTTGGCTGCACGATCCGTTACAGCCATGCGGATAAGGTGGCTGTCATCTGGACTGTTAGTGATACGAGGCCGTTGGGATCCAGCATGGCATTCCGTATTACCCTCCTGAACGCACCGATTCCATATTCTGCTAACAGTCATTGGATCTTGACCAACGCGAGCAGCAATGTCGCGATATGATAAACCGCAATCGCGATAGGCTACAATCCGACCTTGATCAAAGTCGGAAACATGTTGGTACGCATTTCTCCTCCTTACACGGGGCATCACAACAATGTTTCACCAGGCAATGCCGGTCAACTGCTGTTTGTGTATGAGAAATCGGTTGGAAACTTTCCTCATGTCAGCATATTGTAGGTGTCGCCGCCGGTGCCAACGTTGTGTGAATGTTCTGAAAAGCTAATCACTTGCATATCACAGCATCTTCTTCCTGTCGGTTAAATTTCGCGTCTGTAGCATGTCATCTTCGTGGTGTAGCAATTCTAATGGCCAGTAGTGTAGATTTGATCATTCCTCCACAATAACTTTAGAACATCAGACAACCTTACAGTGTCTGTCAACTTTAATAGAAAAATTGCCATCTTAAGTTTTACAACAAATGGAACTTCCCAAGATGTGCGCACTTCTCTGAGGAGTGATGGCCTTTGGGTCATCTGCAGTTAGTAGCTGGGTACTGTGGTCTGTGGAAGCATCACACATGCTCACTAGTTAAGTAAAAAATAAACTGAACATGTTTTTGTAGTTACCATAAGAAACTTACTGCTACTTAACGACATTACAAATCTTCTTTTTCTTGTGGCTTTGTCCCACATCAGTGCAAGGTGGTTATGTTTATGACCTGATCCAATATCATTAATTTAAGCGTTGGCTTATACCCTACCTGTTGCTGCCACTTGTTAGCGTGGCCAATGCAGCAGGAACAATCCATATCTCACCCTCGTATGCAGCAACCATGGTCCTTGCTCCTGAGAACTGCAATGTCAGTGGATTGATAAAAGTTACACTGAGATGGGAAATAGATAAAATTTCTATTATAGTGGCCCCAACTCGCAAGAAAGAAGTCTCCACCTCCCAGGGAGTGCAAAGAGACATAAGTCACTGTTGTTGTTGGACTTACAAGGGAGGCCAGTGATAATTAGCTTTTAGCTGGATGCTGCTGCTGTCAAGCAAGGAGTTTGTTAGTATAAAGACCAGGAACACCCATCTACAGGGTAGCATCTAGGGAATGGGAAGGACCCAAATGTGGTGTGCTGGAGGCACTATGGAGGTGCAAACCTTATGTCAAATTAATTGATGACTAAAGTAACAGCAGAGTTGGCAGGCCCACTGCAGACTGGAGAAGTGTAGTTTTTGTTTTGTTATGGTTTTAAGGTGCAAAACTGCTATGGTCATTAGGAAAAGGTAAAAAAACAAAACTGGAAACCGGCAGCAATGGGAGCGAAATTCAAAAAGTGGGGAAACTAAAAACAGAAGGAAAGCTTAAAAAATCACTACAGAAGAGGGGTTGTTTGTCCCCAAAATGAGCGTAAAATAACTGATGACATCTCATTCACACTAATAAACTCAAGAACACTATCGGCTGAGCATGTGTCATCTGCTAAAATGGAAGATATCTCAGGCGACAGCTGTAGACAGGCACGTAACAGAGTAAAATAGGGGCACTCAAGTAACAGGTGTCTCACTGTCCACAGTTGAGAGCAGTGGGGAGAGAGTGGGGGAGGATTGCCACTTAAAAGATGTCGATGGCTAAAAAGACAGTGCCCTATCCAGAGTCTAGTTAAAATTACCTCCTCCTGACGACGAGTTCTGGAGGAAGAGGTCCAAGCACAGGGAAGAGCTTTCACGTCCCGCAATTTATTATTGGGAAGTGTCGACCAATGTGCGTGCTATAAAAGAGCAACACGACGACATAAAACACTCCGTAGATCGGCAAAGGGAATCATGCAAATGGCAGGCTGAAGAAGAGAGATTGCAGCCTTAGCCGCTATACCGGCCGCCTCATTTCCACAGATACCATGCCCTGGGATCCAGAGGAATGTCACAGAGACGCCCCCCAAGTGGAGCAAGTGGAGGCAGTCCCGAATCTGGTGGACCAGAGAGTGGACAGGGTAGAGAGCTTGAAGACTGAGGAGAGAGCTGAGCGAATCTGAGCAGATAACATACTGTATCCGCTGATGGCGACAGATGTATTGGACAGCCTGGAGAACAGTGTAAAGCTCCGCAGTAAAAACCGAACACTGGTCAGGAAGCTGAAATCGATTTGGGGTGTCACCAACAATATAGGCACTCCCAACATCAAATGAAGTTTTTGAGCGATCAGTGTAAATAAATGTGGCATCCTTCATTTGTGTGCATAGAACAGCAAATGCCCAACGATAAACATCCTTGGGAAACTGACACAGGTCACGGAGCAGGCAGGTCCGTGGCCGGAGCCAAGGCAGTGCTATACCCCCAAGTTGTCAGGAAAGTCTTAGGAAAGTGGAAGGAAAGAGAGCTTAGCAGTTGACGGAAGCGGACTCCCGGTGGTAGTAGGGAGGATGGGCGGCCTGCATACCCTAAATCCAAAGAGGCATAAAAAAAAATGTCATGGGCCGGATTAGTAGGCATGGAAGACAGATGGCTAGCATAACGATTCAGATGGACAGCTTGCCGATTGGACAGCGGAGGTTCAGCAGTCTCTGCATAAAGGCTTTCCACAGGGCTGGAGTAAAAAGCTCCAGACACTAAACGTAATCCACACTGGTGGACAAAGTCGAGACGCCGAAGAATAGATGGCCGAGCAGAGGAGTAAACTAGTCCAATTTCGAGCGCACTAAGGCGCGATAGAGGCGGAGAAGGACCACTCGGTCCGCTCCCCAGGAGGTACCATTCAGGACACGGAGGGTGTTGAGGGATCACAGACAGCGAGCCGAAACGTGGGAGGACCAGCACAGTTTTCTGTCAAACATAAGACCCACGAATTTAGTGACGTCCGCGAACGGAAGGTTGACAGGGCCTAGATGTAAGGAAGGCGAAGAGAAGCGTAGTGCCATCAGCGCTCTTTAAAAACTTTGATTTCTGTAGTCGAGGTGGTCTTCAATCAGAACTCCAACTCCGTGTTGTTTAACACTAGCCTCAAATAGGATCCGAGTTGAGCCCATTTTTTCGCTTGGAGTGAGGCTTGTATATGTTTGCATTTTAAGACACTGCTAGTGATTGCTGCTTCTGGTAGCTCTCAACATGGCACTTCGACACTGACTTCTGTTGTAACAACAGTTGAGCCATTTGCTTTATCTCACGTGTAGAAATAACCTTCAGTGTAGCAGTTTAGTCTGAATGCAATAAAGAAGTGTTATTCAGACCCTCGAGTTCCTGATTCTCCTACAAGTACCCTTATCACGTCCCAAAATCTGCACGTCTGTTAGGTGCCCTACAACAGTGTCTGGCACAGATCAGTCACTTCCATCACTGGAAGTTTGTCTTTCTGCAGTTACACCTCATAACTCAAAAACAGTGTACTAACCTGAACCCCCTTTAGATGTTGTATACTTCCTCTAAACTTTGTCACGACATGACAGTATTAAACAAGTGCTGCAATGTAATAACTTTTCTGTTTCAATAAAATAATGACAATATTATGAAAAGGATAGATTGCTACTCACCATATAGTGGAGATGTTGAGTCACAGATATCCACAATGAAAAGACTGCTAAGCAAGTAAGCTTTTGGCCAAAAGGCCTTCATCCAAATTAGACAACACACACACACACACACACACACACACACACACACACACACACACACACACACGGGAGAGATATCAAGGTAAGGTGGGGGACAGTGAGTGCTGCTTGAGGGAGCATATATGAATGAGCTGGCGAGAGTATAGTCAGTGCAGTCAGAAGGTTGGGGGGAAGGGGGGGGGGGGGCATGACAAAGTGGGAAAGGAGAGAAGTAAAAACAATGTGAGTGCGTTGGTGGAATTGAGAGCTGTGAAGTGCTGGAGTGGAAACAGGGAAGAGAATAGGTGGGTGAAGGGCAGTGACTAAGAATGCAGAGGCCAGGAGGGTTATGGGAACCAGATGTTGCATTACCTGTGAAAGCGCATGACAGATCTTTACCTTTCACAAGCAGAGCTCTTACTATCTGATGGAACGATTTATAAAAATACATTTAATTCCAAATCACATGTACCGATAACTACTTTTCAAAGAAAAAGATTTCTTCTGAAGATAGTATGTGTAGTGTGTTGGAAGGTATGTTAAAATTCTGTTAAGACTGATACATCAGCAGATCTCATTCCTGTTATTTCAATTTGTTTAGCACAAGACTGATTGAAATCAACAAAACAACTTGGTAACAAGAATAGACTTTAATCACAAAATATATACTTAATTACAATTCCAACATTACATTTGTAATTTATATGGTAATGTTTATCAAAACACAATAATTACAACATAGTATTTGCACAGCCCAGCACAATATGTTTGGAGAACACATTGTTTATAGTAAAATCACATATTTACTGTTGCCTCCAATCATTCACTATCAAAACAAAAGCATTTACACTCTTCCACAGTAAAATATAACATTTTCCCGAAAACTGTAATAAAACTGCAGGAAGTTCAACAGAATCAGCTCATACTCAAAATAGCGTACATTTATCATAATTTTTAACACTTAAATCCAGTTTGTGTGTGTTAAAGAACTGCAAAAATTGTATGGCACTTGATTTCAATGATCAGTTCCTCACAGGACTAACAGTTATGGTATAGCACATATAAATCTGCACGAGATTCATTTTGTCCTAGGGAGGATACTATTCTACATTCCAGGCAGGGGTCCAGCTGCTGGAGGAGTATGCAGGTATGTCTTCACATCAACAAATTTTGGTCCACCAAAGTAATCGAGAACCACAATTTGCTCAATCTTCATCTTTGCAACGTAGAAGTGATGATCTGCAACAAAACAGTGCACTTTCTTTTCAACTAAAGTTTTATTTTGGTTTTATTCTCTCATTTATGTTTTATTGCTGCAGCAGTGGGCTAAAGTAAAATTATTTGTTAGAATATCAGTTCTTACCCACCAAAAGTACAAATATTTAACAGAAAGGTTCTTCCCAGTGCATCTACACCCTGTTAACTCAGACGGCTGCTTTGTTATGAAACTGTGTTTTTCTTTCCTCCCTTAAGTTGGTACACCTTTGATAAAGAAGAGTATAAAAATTGCCAGGATTTTTACCCAGAAGTTTGTTTACACAACTGTTAAAAACCAGAACAGATTCTGTAGCTATCAAATTCCTTTTTGAAGAGGGTTTCACAGCAAAAGAGAGGTTCAGGAAATTGTATGAGGGCTCTTCATATTCATTTTCCACATTAAATCGGATACTGGGGTTTAAGGTGGCTGTAGCCTCAATGGTGATTCACATGGCATCAGAAGCCCAGCAGATCCGATGCTACACTGAATCACAAATACTGACACAACAGGTACACACAAAAAAAAAAAAAGAAAAAAAACTTTTCAGCTTTTGGAATACATCTGCTTTTTGGTGAGTGGTCTCCTTTACTCCAAAAGTATTGGGGGGGGGGGGGGTCAAAAAGAATCATCTAATTTTGAACATCTATATTTCTGAAACTAATAAAGATATACATTAAATTTTGTTTTTTGATGAATGGGAAATCAAAAGTTTTTTTAATGCCTTATCATAGGTGTTCAATACACCCCCCTTTAGATGCATGGCATATGTCAATGCGGTATTCAAATTGTCCCCACGCTGCAGTGAGCATGTCTTGAGTTACAGCTGCTGTTATGCAATGTCTGAGTTCATTCATTTTTGTCAGTAACGGAGGCACATAAACAGAGTCTTTATAAACCCCCACAAGAAAAAAAATCACATAGAGTCAGGTCCGATAACATTGGAGGCCAGTAATGTAAGGCTGAATCATATGGTCGTTCAGTAATCTTTTGATTTAAAAATGCCCACACTTGCAGATGCCAGTGGGACAGTGCCCCATCGTGTTGGTAAATAAAGTCGTTCAAATCAGTCTCCAACTGTGGGAAAGTAAAGTTCTCATGCATATTGAGATATGTGCTTCCTCCAACAGCGTTCTGTTTGTATCAGACTCTCAGGAACGGCCCAGTGATTTGCCTTTACACAAACAACCTGTTTCTCGGAATTGTTCATGCCACCGTCTAACGCTGTGTGCTGTAGGAGGATCCACACCATACTTAGTATGAAAGTCATGCTGAACAGTTATTATGGACCTGCACTGCACTGCACAAAACATGGAACACAAAATGCTTTCTGTTGTCGCGAGACCATTTTTACTAGAACAGAAGTGGGCACACACTGCTGCTACCTAGCGGGATTCATGTAAAACTCGAGAGTTTGCTCTTTCTAAAAGTACATTGTCCACACACATGCCTCAAATAAAATAATAATTATGAGTTTTAAATTGGATGATTCTTTTTGATACACCCTGTATTTACATTCTACCATAGTTTTCCTACTATTATTACACTTTCTGATAGAAGTTTTTTCTTTTCAAAATGTGTTGATCTCCTTCACATCATAAAAATGAGTTGTGCACGCTACTTTGTTGTTATGATGAGCTGTAGTTACTGTTAACCTCCAGGATAAAAGCAATAGTCAAAACAGTGGACATTAACTATATTCTCAGAACTGAAGAACACATGATGGATAGAGTTGCAGTGAGTCTGAACACTGATTAGTTCAAGGATGGTAACCTTATAGCAAAAAAATTAACTTTGGTCCCAGACAATATTCCTTGTCTGTAACGTGCACTGTTGCTGACTGGGACAGTCATCTTTCTCTTTAAACTCGCAAATAATTACACTGCCATGTTGCAATCTTTTTCCAGTTAAGGGTGCTCTCACTGAGCAAGCAAATCACTGCCGCCCAGGTTTTCTTTGTTTGCTGCCTTCGAGACAAAGCATGAAAACCTAAAAGTAACTTTACCGGATGTTGCACACTCCTCAAGAAAAAACAATAACGAACTGTTCTGATTAAGTGCTAAGATACCGTATTGTTAACAGTATTCTTGGAGAGCAAATAAAGTTGAGGTGAGCCAAATTCATCCTATGTTGTGTCCCAATGTTATTGCAATCATTAAAGCTCATATCAACATGTTACAGTATTTCCTATCCGCGCAACATCTATTTTTCCAAATCTCAGTGCGGCAGAAAGGAACTTGCGAAGTACCGACTAATGTAATCGTGTTATATTTTCACATTATTTAGAGTAACTGTACTGAACTTTGAATAGGCAAGGTTATTAATGCATCCAGCCATGCATGACTGTGGCTCAGTCTGCTAAAATGGAAAAGAAAGAAAGACAAAGCACATGTTTCTAAGATGTATGGGAACTGGATATATGTCCTAATCTACTTCTCTCCCATCTTTCTGTCCATCTACTCCTTGTTCCTCCTCTGTCCATCTCCTCCTTCCTCCCTCACTCTCTCTCTCTCCATCTCCTTCTGATGCCTCCCCCCTCTGTCCATCTCCTCCTTCATTTTCTATGTCCATTTCTTCCTACCCTTCTCTCCATCTCTTCTTCCCCCTCTCTCCGGCCTTGAGCCTTGTTTACCACTATTGCCAATACAGATTCCATAGTAGTATTCTAATCATAAACCAGTAAGGCATAAATCCAACATTCCTGTTTGGTTGATGAGTGCTGATGCCATGTTCAGTAATGTCCCAGATGTGTTTGAACGGGGTTCAGATCAGGCGACCTGGGGGGCCAACACATCTACTGGAACTCGCCACTGTGTTCCTCAAACCACTCTATCACACTCCTGATCTTGTGATAAGGTGCATTATCCTGTTGAAAAATCCCTCTGCCATCAGGAAACATCATCGTCATGAAGGGGTGTGCAACCAGTGCACGATACTCCTTGGCCGTCATGGTGCCTTGCACCAGATCCACTGGACCCACAGATGCCCGTGAGAATGTTACCCAGAGCATAGTTGGAGCACTGCCAACTTGTCTCTGCCCTGCAGTAGAAGTGTCGAGGAGCTGTTCCCCTGGAAGATGACAGATTCGCGCCCTCCCATCAGGATGATGGTGAAGGTATCAGGATTCATCAGACCATCCAACACTCTGCCACCGTGCCTACGTCCTGTGCTGATGGTCACTTGCCCATTTCAGTTGTGGTTAACAATGTCGTAGTCTTAACATTGGAACGCGCATGTATCATCCGCTGTGGAGGCCCACTGGTAGGAGTGTTCGGCAAACTGGGTGTTCAGACACACTTGTACTCTGCCCAGCATTAAAGCCTGATATTAGTTCTGCCGAAGTTCACCACAGGTCCTTTTTTACCAGTCTGCCCACCCTACGGCAGTCAACACCTGTAATGAAGGCGAGTCTGCCCAGCCCCATGACGTCTGGATGTGGTTTAACCATGTGTTGAAGACACTTACCCACAGGACTTCTCAAATACTCGACAAGTCATACAGTTTCTGAAATGCTCATGCCGAGCCTCTGGGCCATCACAATCTGCCCTCTACACACAAACAACACACTCACAGGTACTACATACACTATGCATGTGTCTGACTAGCAGTCATTCCACGCCATGTGACACTGCTACTGCCCAGACAGGTTTATATCGACAGTAGGTCGGTGGTCATAATGTTCTGGCTGCTCAGTGTATATAGTCTATATGTGTCTAAATGTTTATTACTGTAACATGTTAACATGTAAAAAATGGAAAAACACGCCTGTATTTGAATGCAACATTCTGTCAAATATCACAGCAATTGGTCAAGAACTTTTGGTGATACCGGTTTTGAACAAATATAGATTTATATTTTTATTTACATAGATATCAGTTTGAGTGTTACCTGGAGGCCAAGTCTTCATTACAGGGTGTCTGCTGAAAAGAGCATTCTGAGCAAAGGCCAACTCAACTGGGTCCTTCACCTGTGGAAGAAGCATATTTTTTAATAAGCTGCTTTGTATGTCAACATGTATAAAGATAGGTTAGGGATGACACTAAAATCAAATGAAGACAAACAACACTAAAATAAGATGAAGACAAACTAATCTACCGATTAAATGGCTATAAGTAAATCTACAGCACACAGATTAAAATTGTGTGCCAGACTGGAGCTCAAATCCCAATCTTGCATTCAAAAGTTATTGCGTGTGGAAGGCAAGGCTCCAGTACATTACATAGTTTTAATCTGCTGAGAGGTTTCAAACACTTCACTGTACAGTGACAGATTCGTTCTGAAATCTACAGAAGTCCTTTGAGAAGGCAGAACATTTAGGTTCTTTCTTTAATAAGGCCAAGTGTCAGAACTGAGTTTCACCTTGTCCCTTCCTTTCATCCCATAACACACCAGGAACAACAGCCAGTTGAATCGAAAAATGAAAATTCTCCTGAGAAAACTATGAAATTGTGAGACAGAATTGCAGGCCAATACTTGAAAAGGAATGACGGTACTGCTGATAGACACAAATAAAAGCAAATAACCTATACTGACTGACTTTCCGAACTGATAGTTCTTTCCTTGAGGAGAGGGTTAGGGAGGGGCAGAGGGGGTGGGATTTGGGGGGGGGGGGGAGAGGGGGGGAGGGAGAGAGAGAGAGAGAGAGAGAGAGAGAGAGAGGTTAAAATTGGAGAGCATGGCATTCAAACCCCAGGCTTAGAGGAAGCTATATGTTGGAAGGACAACGAACACTCTTATCCAAGTACCTTGCCCGTTGTTTTTAACCTTGTCCAATCTATACTTTTCTCTTCCCAAAGGAAGAGAGAATTCAGTCATCCACACTACACAGATACAAGGTGTGATAAAAAAGTAATGAGAATTTTTAATTTCACATGCTTTACACACCTGATTTTCAAATTTCCTTTACCTTGTTGGTACACATGTTTCTAAGGTATGTTGGCATTTTCTGCTGTTTTAAATATTTACTTTATTGTTGACAAGTGAAAAGGTTATAGGTGTCTTCAAGCGCTTGGCAAAATTTTACTTTCAAAAAAGATGGAGCAAAGAATTTGCATTAAATTTTGCTTGAAAATGGAATTAAGTGCAACACCCCAATCAAAATATTGACTGTTGCTTTTGGTAAATCTACTATGACCAAGACATGAGTTTACAAATGGTACAAACGTTTCAAAGAGGGTCAAGAAGACACTGAACATTATAACCACGCCTGAGGCCCTAGCATATAAATTATCCACGACAATGTGGAGGAAATAAAGAAAACAGTTCTGTAAGATCACCAAATCACCTTAAGAGGGGTTGCTGATGGCGTTGGCATATTCTTCGGCTCATGCCAAGCATTTTTTCAGATGTTTTGCGCATGAAATGTGTAGCAGGAAAGTTTGTTCCAAAATATATATGAAGATAGTAACTGTTCTCGAAAGAACAGATACCATTGATGACCTTGCAGCTTATCTAGAATAAATGATAATTAATTGAAATCCTCAGCTGCCGACAGGTGTTGTTGATATACCTCGATGGGGACAGCTGAAAATGTGTGCCCAGACGGACTCGAACCCGGGATCTCCTGCTTACACGGCAGACGCTCTATCCATCTGAGCCACCGACGACACAGATGAATAGCGTGACTGCAGGAACTTATCCCCTACACGCTTTCCATGAGACCCATATTCCCAACTGTCCACAATTTACATATGTAATGTACCTAATAGATATTTGCCCATCTACTCATTACTCGCGCACACTAAGGTAACGATTCCCATAAGAGTTGGGGCAACCTGTGCACATTCACTCAGATGAAGGTCAGTGGCTAGGTAGCCTTTAACGATATATAAAGATAGTAACTGTTCTCAAAAGAACATATACCATTCTCATTCAAGAACAGTTACTATCTTCATATATAGTTAAAGGCTACCTAGCCATTGACCTTCGTCTGTGCGAATGCGCACAGGTTGCCCGAACTCTTACGGAAATCGTCACCTTAGTGTGCGCGAGTAATGAGTAGATGGGCAAGTATCTATTAGGTACATTACATATGCAGATTGTGAACAGTTGGGAATGTGGGTCTCACGGGAGGCGTGCAAGGGATAAGTCCCTGCAGTCATGCTATTCATCTGTGTCCTCGGTGGCTCAGATGGATAGAGCGTCTGCCTTGTAAGTAGGAGATCCCTGGTTCGAGTCCCGGTCAGGGCACACATTTTCAGCTGTCCCCATCGAGGTATGTCAACAACACCTGTCGGCAGCTGAGGGTTTCAATTAATTATCATTTGTTCCAAAGTAGCAATGCAGACATTGCTCTGAAGTTGCTAAATCAATAAGTCAACAACAATCCAGAACTTCTGAAGAAGGTTATAACAGGTGGCAAAACATCAGTGTATGTGTATGACATCAAAACCGACACCCACTCTTTGCAGTGGAAACTTCATGAAGAGCCAAGACCGAAAAAAATTCAACAAGATCAATCATATGGGAAGGTTCTTCTCACTGTATTCTTCAATTACAGTGGGATAGTGCATCATGAGTTCCTGCCTTATGGTTGTACAGTCAATAAGAAGTACTACTCGGAAGCTATGCGCCATTTGCATGAAGAAATCCGAAGGAAACAACCAGAATTGTGGCAAAACCACTCACGGAAATTGCATCACAATAATGCTTCCGCTCGTGCATCAGTGCTCATTCATGTAAACACATGCCACACCATTATGGAGCCACCAAAACCATTAAGTTGCCTCAGACACAGTATCTGCCGGACACAGCTTCTTGACACCTCTCTCCACTCCCCAGGGTGAAAAGAACCATGAAAGGACATTGCTTTGCTGCCACTGATGATATAAGAACAGAACTGCTCAAGGAGCTGAACACCATAATGAGAAGTGTGCTCCAGAAGTGCTCCCCAGATTGGAAACAGCACTGGTACAAGTGTATTAATGTTTGAGGACACAAAGTTAAGTCGACAAATAAATAACGATTCTTTAAGAGAAACAAAAATTCCCCATACTTTTTGATTACATCTTGGATGCGCACCTGACAAATAACAGGTCAGTGCTAGGAATAGGTAAACTATTTCCGCTAGGCCCTACAGAATAAGTATGATGTCAGATGCTGCCACCAGAGGTCGCCCGGTAATATCGGCTGACAGGTCTGTCACAGTGTTTACTCTCTCCTCTGTTAGTACTGGTCAGAACCAGTTAGGAATCTATTCTAATCCAAATCCATCTCAAAAAGAATGTGGCGAGTGCTGAACACTCTCTCCTTAGCTACTGGAATAATAAGACAATTTTTAAGAATAAATGAAATGAAGACAAAATTTTCTATTACATATTTAAGATGATTTGTTGTGGCCTTTAAAAGCAAGATTACAAACACTCTGCACAACTTCAGCAAAACAGACATGTTGACTAACCTTCAATTATCATCATACAGCACATGTATGAAAGACAAACACAAATTCAGAATAAGATATTCCAAACACCTAACACACTGAAAAGTGGAAACACATATACCCCATTTACAAACAACCGCATACAACAGAATCACCATCCTACTAGCACACAAACAACAGTAAGTAGTAATGGTAATTCTCAGACAGTTAACATCAACCTACCACAGCTAAAAAAGATCCACCACAGTCACATGATTCTTCAAAATTTACATACATAGCTTTTGTCAGTTTGACATATGATATTTTGATGTCATAATCTAGGGCTAATTTTTCCAACAGAAACTTTTTCTCCATGACATGCTACATTTTAAAAATAGACATGGAAATGAAATGCCATAGAAGATGTACTGTAAGGAAATGTTCAGTTCCCAGAATGAGATTTTCACTCTGCAGCGGAGTGTGCGCTGATATGAAACTTCCTGGCAGATTAAAACTGTGTGCCCGACCGAGACTCGAACTCGGGACCTTTGCCTTTCACGGGCAAGTGCTCTACCATCTGAGCAGAGTGAAAATCTCATTCTGGAAACATCCCCCAGGCTGTGGCTAAGCCACGTCTCCGCAATATCTTTTCTTTCAGGAGTGCTAGTTCTGCATGGTTCGCAGGAGAGCTTCTGTAAAGTTTGGAAGGTAGGAGACGAGATACTGGCAGAAGTAAAGCTGTGAGTACCAGGCGTGAGTCATGCTTCGGTAGCTCACATGGTAGAGCACTTGCCCGCGAAAGGCAAAGGTCCCGAGTTCGAGTCTCGGTCGGGCACACAGTTGTAATCTGCCAGGAAGTTTCATATCAGCGCACACTCTGCTGCAGAGTGAAAATCTCATTCTGGAAACATCCCCCAGGCTGTGGCTAAGCCATGTCTCCGCAATATCCTTTCTTTCAGGAGTGCTAGTTCTGCAAGGTTTGCAGGAGAGCTTCTGTAAAGTTTGGAAGGTAGGAGACGAGATACTGGCAGAAGTAAAGCTGTGAGTACCGGGCGTGAGTCGTGCTTTGGTAGCTCAGATGGTAGAGCACTTGCCTGCAAAAGGCAAAGGTCCCGAGTTCGAGTCTCGGTCGGGCACACAGTTTTAATCTGCCAGGAAGTTTCAAATGTTCCGTTAATTAATATTAAATTTTTAAGTAGTTCAAAATGTGTCATTTCCAATAAAGTAACAATTTCACACCATAGAATTCAAGCCATATCCCTGTTATTACTTTTATCATCCCCAGGATGCCACAAATTTGGGTCTTTCTTGTACTAAACTAAAAAATTTCTCCCAATTCATGTTTTGTGTGTGGGAGCATTGTATGATACGACCAAGGAAAACAAACTGATTTTAATTTCACCTGTTGTTGACCAAAGTTATATGTTCAGGTAAAGAGGTTGGTTGCACTAAGACTGCTCACATACTGGCCTACTGATCTGAAATGATCAGCCAATGTTGTTCATCAGTGGAATCCACTAATGTCAGTGCTAATGTGATTGCGGCCTAAAAGCAGTGAGCATTTCTGTTTAATGCACCCTCATCACTCTTTCTTATCTTCTGCAATCCCCCCACCCCCCCTCTTCCACCCCACTCCTGCCCCCCCCCCCCCCCCCCCCACCACCACCTTCCCCCTTCAACTTCTTGTTTTTGTCTTGTGCTCCACTGTTGATATACTTTATCTACCCCACCATCTTTCCCTATCCATTAGTTTATCTTCTTCTTGCCATTCCACTCATTTATTTATTCTTCTCTTTACTGCCTATCTATGCCAACTGTATTGAAATTTGGAGACTACCTTCTTTATTTATGATTTGTAGATTGTAATCAGTGCCATTGCTAATTTGTCAGTTTACAAATATTGTCCATTGTTGGCTTCACATTGTTAACTTCTACACGTCATATCCTGCTGAATGTGTCCCGGACGATTTCTCCATGTAACCAAAATCTGTTTTATGTGACCGCCTGCTCTCTTTTTAGCAAATGATGACAACAACTAGAGTATGCTACTTTTATGCAAACCCAAGGTTACACAATTTGTCTGTCTGAGCACTGTGCAACTCTATTCCCCACACACTGTCCACATTGTGCTCGGCTCATGACAGGTTCGGACGTGCTTTGTGCAGACTCGATTTATCCACGAGCTGGCTTAATTGACAAAAACTGCTGGCCAGACTGATACTTTCTAACAATGTCACCCAGAAGAAGAAGAACCGATTCATCTGCATCAAACAAGAAAAGAAAATTATTATCTTTGGAATGTAAACTTGATATTTTAAAGTTTTAAATGCAAAAATTAAAATGTGTTTATTGGCAAAGAAGTTTGATCCACTGGAATCAGAAATTAGTACAGTTATAAAAGATAAAGAAAAAACCTCAAAGCTGTGAAAATGCTCATTCTTTGAATTCAATTATCATTCATAAACATAATGATATTACCACACAAATGGAAACAATGTTAAAATTATGGTGTGATAATCAAGTAAGAGTGAAAAATTGTCCTGTTGATCAGAGCTCATTGTGCTCTCAAGTTAAACTGATATTTGAGAGATTGAAAGAACAACCTGAGGAGATGCCAAAGACATAATGTTTAAAGCTAGTGACAGTTGGTTTAACCAATTCAAAAGTCATTATAATTAGCACACGCCATCGCACAAAGTGGAAAGGTGGCAAGCGATGATAAAGACTGTGTTGCTCTATCCGTAGAAACTTGAGGGAATGATAGGCGATGACTGTCCCAGCCAAACCACATTCAACGTGGATGAAACTGGTCTGTTCTGGAATAAGATTCCTAAAAGAATTTTTATCATGCATGAGGCGAACAACTTTTCAGACTTCAAAGCTGCTGAAGATCGATTGACAGTGATGGCTGGCACAAATGCAGAACAGTGGCGATGGCAGGAATACAGCTGGTGATTGTAAATTAAAATCTTTCTAAGTTTATGGCTCAGAAAATACACGAGTTTCAAAAAAATACATCTAAATCTGGGTTGTCTGTGATTTGAAAGTCAAATGCTAAAGCTTGGGTGACAGCTTCCCTTCTTGAGGATTGGTTTAGTCGTCACCTCGAACATGAAGTTGAAGGTTACTGCCCTTTACTAAAAATCTGTGATGCTATTAATCAACAATGGACCACATCATCCTCCTGCAACAATAAGCCCTTTGTTAAAGGCTTTTTGAAGCAATTCAATGTTTTATGTGCTGTGAGAATTATTGGACAGTCTTGGAATGAACTTTCACAAAAAGCTTTAAATAGCACCAGAAAAAACTATGTCCATTCCCTCCACCCCCCCCCCCCCCCCCCCCCCCCCCACTTCCCCACCACTGAAACCCAGACGAATCAGCACCCAGATCCCAATAAAACTGATAAAGCAACTGAATAACTGGTCGATTTTGAGGTGGTTTCTGATCATGTTCAAGAACTGCTGGGTTGACACAATAAGAAGCTGACAATTTATGACCTTACACAAATGCATGGACACCAGCAAAACACTGAATAACCTGATTCTTTATACCCACTTCAATGAGATCAAATGACAGTTGGAAACTTGATATAAGGCCTCAGTTCAATTTAAGGAGAGTTATAAATTTTAGAGAAAAACAAACACCAACTAAATGTTTATTTCTGCTACAAAACAGGGAACAAAAAATTTATTAACATGCTACAAGGAGATTCTGCATTATAAGAAATGAAATTGACTCTTCAGATGACATTATAACATTTTCTGAAGCCTTCTGCATCACAATAACTACACTTTACATTGTTGCAATGTGTAATAGTGTATTGTAAAGGTACACTGTGTGATCAAATGTATCTGGACACCTGGCTGAAAATGACTTACAAGTTCGTGGTGCCCTCCATCGGTAATGCTGGAATTTAATATGGTGTTCGCCAACCCTTAGCCTCTATGACAGCTTCCACTCTCGCAGGCATATGTTCAATCAGGTGCTGCAAGGTTTCTTGGGGAATGGCAGCCTATACATCACTGAGTGCTGCACTGAGGAGAGGTATCAATGTTGGTCGGTGAGACCTGGCACGAAGTCGGCGTTCCAAAACATCCCAAAGGTTTTCTATAGGATTCAGGTCAGGACTCTGTGCAGGCCAGTCCATTACAGTGATGTTATTGTCATGTAACCACCCCGCCACAGGCCGTGCATTATGAACAGGTGCTCCATCATGTTGAAAGATGCAATAGCCATCCCAGAATTGCTCTTCAACAGTGGGAAGCAAGAAGGTGCTTAAAACATCAGAGTCGGCCTGTGCTGTGATAATGCCATGCAAAACAACAAGCGGCACAAGCCCTCTCCATGAAAAACATGACCACACCATAACACCACCACCTCCAAATTTTACTGTTGGCACTACACATGCTGGCAGATGATGTACACCAGGCATTTGCCATACCCACACCCTGCCAACAGACCACTACATTGTGTACTGTGATTCGGTACTCCATACAACATTTTTCCACTGTTCAATCGTCCAATGTTTATGCTCCTTACACCGAGTGAGCCACCGTTTGGCATTTACCAGTGTGATGTGTGGTTTATGAGCAGCCACTCAACCATGAAATCAAAGTTTTCTCATCTCCCGTTTAACTGTCACAGTACTTGCAGTGGATCCTGACGCAGTTTGTAATTCCTGTGTGATGGTCTGGATAGATGTCTGCCTATTACACATTACGACCCTCTTCAACTGTTGACAGTCTGTCAGTCGACAGACAAGGTCAGCCGTAAAGGTTTTCCACTTCACTATCACATTGGAAACAGTGGACCTAGGGATGTTTAGGAGTGTGGAAATCTCGCATACAGACGTAGTATGACACAAGTGACACCCAATCATGTGACCACATTCGAAGTCCGTGAGATCCGTGGAGTGCCCCATTCTGCTCTCTAACGATTTCTAATGACTACTGAGGTCGCTGATATGGAGTACCTGACGGTAGGTAGCTGCACAATGCACCTAATATGAAAAATGTATGTTTTTTGCAGGTGCTCAGATACTTTTGATCATATAGTGTAATTTGTTGTATTGTTGGGCATTTTATTGAACATTTTCATTCAAAATTACTTTGTTTTCTATAGTCTCTGGTCCTAACTGAACGTACACTGAAGTGCCAAAGAAACTGGTACACCTGCCTAATATCATGTAGGGCCCCCGCCAGCACGCAGAAGTGCTGCAACACAACGTGGCATGGACTTGACTAATGTCTGAAGCAGTGCTGGAGGGAACTGACACCTTGAATCCTGCAGGGCTGCCCATAAATCCATAATAGCATGAGAGGATGGAAATGTCTTCTGAACAGCACATTACAATGCATCCCAGATATATTGTTCATTTCTGGAGAGTTTGGTGGCCAGCAGAAGTGTTTAAACTAAGAAGAGTGTTCCTGGAGCCACTTTGTAGCAATTCTGGACGTGTGGGATGTCCCATTGTCCTGCTGGAATTGCCCAAGTCTGTCAGAATGCACAATGGACATGAATGGATACAGGTGACCAGACAGGATGCTTACATATGTGTCACCTGTCAAAGTCGTATCTAGACATATCAGGGATCCCATATCACTCCAACTGCACACGCTCCACACAGTCCACTGCTGACATGAAACGTCCATGGATTCATGAGCTTGTCTCTGTAACTGTACATGTTCATCCACTTGATACAATTTGAAACGAAACAATTTTCCAGTCATCAACAGTCCAATGTCGGTGTTGATGGGCCCAGGCAAAGTGTAAAGCTTAGTGTTGTGCAATGATCAAGGGTACATGAGTAGGCCTTCGGCTCTGTGAGCCCATATTAATGATGTTTTGTTGAATGATTCACATGTTGCCGCTTGTTGATAGCCCAGTACCGAAATCTGCAGCAATTTGCAGAAGGGTTCTCTGTCACGTTGAACAATTCTCTTCAGTCATCATTGGTCCTGTTCTTGCAGGATCTTTTTCCAGCCGCAGTGATGTTGGAGATTTGTTGTTTTACCGGATTTCTGATATTCACAGTACACTCATAAAATGGTCATAAGGGAAAATCCCCCCTTCATCACTGCCTCGGAGACGCTGTGTCACATCACTCATGAGCCGACTATAACACAACATTCAAACTCACTTAAATCTTGATGACCTGCCATTGTAGCAGCAGTAAACAATCCAACAACTGCTCCAGATGCTTGCTGTCTTGTATTGGCATTGCACTGTATTCTGCCTGTTTACAAATCTCTGTATTTGAATATGTATACCTATAACAGTTTATTTGGCACTTCAGTGTAATTTGTTTGTTTATTTGAAAAATTAACCCTGAGTTTTGCGAATTTGGCTTGCATAGCTATCACTCGGTCCCACCTGTCGTGTACATCCAGGGGTATTACAGTACAGTGTTTAATAACTTATCTATGTGCAAATTCATCTGTTTCTGCCTGGTATCTTGTTATTTCTTGTGCCTTACTTTCGTCATGTTTATGCTCAAAACCATACGTACTTACCCTCTTAATCTTGCCAGTGAGAATGACTTTAGCACATCTGGGATCCTCAGCATCATACTTTTGCTTCTTGCAGTAGTCAGACTGAGCCAAGCTCATCACCAAACTGCTTCGGTAGTCTCTCTAAATAACACACAACAGAAAGTTACTTACAAGTGCTACGCATTTGGAAAAATCTGTAATGTTATTTGTACAAAACTGATAAAGTGCGGAAAGAAACAACTGAGAAAGCCACATTTTTCATTTATTAAAATTGGCATCTCACATTGAATATACTACATCAACTAAAGATACTTCACTATCGGATCAGATAATAAATGAAAAGGTAGTAAATGGAATGAGGGAGAAAAATGTATGGTACAATTTGAGTAAGAGGCATGGGTTGCAATTATTCATTCTGAAGCAGCACGGAACAGTTGATTTGGTTGTTGAAGGAAGTGTAGCCGTAAGAAGTTGAGAGGGAGATTAAGGCTTCACTACAAGTAATCAGGTGCAAGTGGCTGTCAGTTGCAGTAGTTACACGAGTATACAAGTGCAAGATAAATTAAAACAGTTGTCTGTGCCAGGCACTTTCTATTTTCTCCCAAGACACGTTTTGAGGGCTTACACACTTATTTTCAACTGGATCAAAGGATTACCCCACTTTTTGTTAGCTGGATGTAGTTAGCTGTCAGATTTGAGTTTCAATTTGCTACAAATCTACATATACAAAAAGGTATAATCAGCACTTAATAATGTATTATGTATTAGGACTGCTAATTTTAAACAATAATGAAGCTATTAACAATATGTAAGCCCTCGAAATGCTTCATTGGAGAAACGTTTACAACATCACGTTAGAGACTCGTGAACGAGCTGTGACCAGTGTACAGAAATTTTCCAGGATATTACACTACAAACACAGTTCATTGTTTGGTTTTGATTCTAATAGAAAATTAGCAAAATAATAACCAGGCTAGTAATATGTTTTTCCATTTGCTATGGTTGTGTGTGCCCAGGGGACGGGAGGGGGGGGGGGGGGGGGAGGAAGAAGAAGAAGACTAAGAGGGAGTGAATCAGAGTTTAATAAGAGTTTTACATTTTAAATGTATGTTCTTAACAATTTTTACCTTCATGAATCCTATAATATTTTAGTAAGGATGCTAAACCTGCACTGTTTTCACCAAAATCCTCATCTACAATTACTGTGTTAGACTTGCACACAAATATGAATTGAACAGCTCCCTTCTGAACTGTTTCAGGACAAGAGATTAGACAACCTATGTACTTACCATCAGGTCCTGGACACTCATGTCCTGTGGGGTGAGGTACATGTAAGGAATCCCCGAACTGCTGTCCACTGGGCCATCGCTCACAGACACGATGTTGTTGAACGGGTAGCTCCACGAACCGGGCATGGAGGAGATGGTTGACATGGCTGCCCAATCTAGAAAAGGGAAAAAAAGTTAACAAAGGTCTTAGTGGTCAGCTGATCCCTCAGTCACTTGCACATCATGTTCTGTAAATTCCATCACGGAGGAGAGACTTCATGGGTGCAGAGCTGTTAATAGCCAGGAACAGCACTGGTTAGTATTGCTCAACTCAAGCTGACAAGTACAGGAATCAACTTCTAAATTACTTTATGTATACAGGGTGAGTAAAGGAAGAAGTAATACACACTTTATTTCATGAATGGTCTGAGGTATCAAAATAAGGTTTTTGTAAAATGATGGTACCCAGAGCAGCAGATGATACTGTTACATGTTTAATTCTCTTAACTCCTGTATCAACTGTACATTGAAGTAAGTACAGTTTTTCAGATGACACAACGAACTTTTGTTAACTTCATTCCAAAGCTCTTGGAAAGGTGAGGACAGCGACATTACACTTGTTAATTTGGCACTGAAACATTATTGCAAAAGTATCTGAGAAATGCGCTAAAACAGAAAGACCAAAAGGTGGCCACAATTGGCTGTTGTTGCATGTAGCAAAGGTATTATATGTAGCAAAAAGATAGGTTACACTGCTAAAATAAAACATGTTTCTTCCTTGCCCTACTTTATGTGACACAGACAGAGGCCCAGGTACAATTGCTGCAAATTGACCTTTATATTAATTTCTAGCGTATTAGAAGGGGCTTAGGAAACATCAATAATCATCATATACCTGTTTTCTTCATGAGCTTTTGAATGCCATGAAGTATATCGTTCTAGTTTAAAAACTTTATTTGTTTCAATATTTTAGCTGAAGAGTCAAGAGCAAGAATGACATGACGGTATGGCTTTATTAGCCAGGAGATGCCATCTAGAATGGTTTGGCTGAGAGGTACAAGTCTTTCTGTTAGACAAAACTCTGGCGACATGTGCACGTGATGAAGATAAGACGAGTGATGAACACACACACACACACACACACACACACACACACACACACACACACACACACACACAATCCCAAGCCAATTAAATCCCCAACCCAGTCAGGAAGCAAACACTGGTCCCTGTGGTCTAGAGGCAGCAGCACTAGCTACTAGACCACGAGCTGTATGCAGTTAGGAAGATTAAACATTCAACAAAATTATGTACCCCTCTGCTTGCTATCATTCGCTGAAAATCGCATCTCAATACCTTGAACAGTTCACATAATCAAATGGATGTTGTTACTTATATTACACACTTTTATCTATCTCTGGCCGGGACTAACCACTTCAGGAGGCAAAATATTTAGCAGTGCCAACAGACACATAACAGGAAAAGTACAAAAACCAACCTAGCTTCCAGAAATTTTAATTCTGTCCTCAGGGAATTTTTTTTTTTATTTACATGAAAAAACAACTACTTGTAAAAAGGCCAGTGTTCCCCCTCTTAAACCACTCAGCTGCTGTTTCTATCTATTGCTTTGAGCTAAGCATTTATGTAATTTTACGGACATCACTATCAGAATTTACTTATCAGAGTCCAAATATTCTGATAAATTGTAGAAGCAGTAATTGATAAGGCACTTTTTCACTTTTTTTTTAACATCTGGGCATTTTCAACTCCCTGCCTAATGCCTACCAGTTTCCTGCACCAGTGCATCAAAGTCATCCCACTCACATTTCTCATTTTGAATAACTACTTCCACAATTTACTTGTTTAAACATACTAAAAAAAATAAAGGTGTGTGCATTCCCAAGGTTGGTTTGAACACTGCAGTGCTTTACCAGGCACGAACTATTGGAGATGGTACACACTGATGTTCTGAAGGCTGGAGTCTGAATGGTATGCACTGACAACATTCATGCTGTCTTACAAAGCATTCCACAGTACTTTGCCAGTATTCTGCTAGTTATCATGGAGTTACCACTACAGTGTCTGCTTGTGAGCTGCACTCTCATTTGTGTTTTGTGTAAAACAACTATCTGCTGTCAATATCTGTTGGGAGTCAACCTTTATCTCTAGGGAACCACTATAGTGACATGTGGTGATGCCCTTTTTGTGGTTTGCAGTGTTCTGGAGACAATCACAGTGTTACGACTGACAATATCTTAATGCAGCTACCTCCTTGAGCCAATGCAGCTACCTCCTTGAGCCATAATTGAGCCCCATCACAAAGACCCTGACAGAATACTATCACTACTGCAGTGTTTGTACAAGGTGGGTGCCACATTTGCTGAGTGATGTCCACAAGCAGCAATGGATGAATTTGGCCAGATCGTTTCTGGAAATGCATCAGACAGAGGGAGATCTGCTCTTCAACTGTCTTGTCACTGGAAATGAAACCTGGGTCAATCATTCAATCCCTGAGAGAAAACACCAAGAGCACTGTGTTGAAGAAACCTAGTAAAAGTGACCAAATAAAGGCAAAGGTCACTCATTCAACAGCAAAAGTTATGACAGCCACCTTTTGGGACTGCCACAACCTGCCTCACAGCACCAAAGTGAATGCAAAGAAGTACTGTAACATCCTGAGGAAACTGCTAGCTCCTATCAAAAGAAAACATCCTGAACTTTTGTTTCACAAATTTCTCTTCCTTCATGATAATGTTTGGTCTTATACAACTCTAATGACCCAGGTGGAGCTCTCAAGATTCAACTGGGAAGTGTTTCCAATCTCCTCCATATTTACCAGACCTTGCCCCACGTGGCTTTGTAAAAACTGGTCACATTACCAAAAATATTGGGAAAACAAGGTGACTACATAGAAAAGTGACAGAAGCACTGCACATTGTCAATTATTTCAACTGGATAAATGGTGTGTAACGTTTATTATTCACAGTATAGTCCCGTTAACGTGACCACCACCTACGTGTGAAGTCAAGGTAAAATAAACACTCACAGATGTCAGATGCGAACTCCAAGGTCATCTTGAAGGTAAGCACTTCAACACTGATGATGAAGTCACACCAACAGTGAACAGCTGGTTAAGAGCACAGGACCCAACCTGATACAACAATAGGCTGAAAAAACTTGTGTCACATTGTAAGACGTCGTGGTCTCCTGACCTTCATTGCTTACATATTCCACCCTCACAATCATTTTCCGCACATCAAGACGCTTCATTCGAACCCAAACTCGATAAGATAAAGTCAATGTTGTATGAATTCATGTAAACGATATGCAAATAACTAATAAATTTCAAGTGCGCACTGTGGTTGAAATACTCGAGGCTGGCGTACACACATACATTCCAGACACGATAGTCACGGGAGCTTTTAGTTCGAGAGAGGCAACCGCACGCCAGGAGGCCGGTCCCGACCCATCTACGTCGGCCGGTGACCGCCCGTAGAGCAGACAGCGGTTGCCTGAGTGAAAGGAGGAACGACCCCGTGTTCGGCTTAAAAGCAAATTCCGCTACATTTTGTGGGAGTAGCCAGCCTACGCATTCTTTACACATAGCATGCAGTTTCGAAGATTTTCACAGGGAGACAGCAAACGCCAAACGCCCATACTACAGATTTCCGGATTGGTCGCCTTAAATGAAACGTCATTCTCCCGTTTTAGAAAAGCAATGCTGCTTGGCAGACAATATTTCTGACGCCTTGAGCTGAAGGAGTAATGGAAGAGACTGAAAGATATACCCCTTCATGTCTGGCATGGGGAGGGGCCGTTCCGTTGTCGCTCTTGGAGCGAGAACACGTAACGAGAGCGTGCGCGCTCGTACGTGTACTCAAAGAGCGAGGAACAAGTCTCCCCTCAGTACTTCACTGGGAGAGCACCTCTGTCGAGAGCGAATCAAAGTGCGACTCTATACTGAGTCCTTGCGATTAAGCATTGTTCACTGTGTTGGCCGCCACACTTATTGTGCGGTGTGAACGGACAGAGTTATAGTTAAATGCCTGCGAGCGAATTTTTGAGTGGCATCACGGTGGACTGGTTATCTGACTGGTGTACCATGCCAATAGTTAGACTAGGGGGGAATAGGAGTCCTTGACTTCATCAAGGCGTAGGGAGAGTTTGATTAGTGAAGGTCAATCCAGATAGAACGAGAATTATCTTATTTGTCAGCAGCGAGCGGCGCAGACAGCAAATAACAATCTCAAACTTTGTATAGAAATTTCATTAGCGAATCCTATCCTTAAGAGGTAACTTCACATTCCGAAAAGAACCCGGAAATAACGTGTTAAGTTCATAACTATTCTCAGATTTTCTTACACTAACTAGCACTACTCCAGTACTCAAGTATCCCACTAGTTACGTAAGAAATTTTGTGAATTTTTGTGTCATTTCCTTACAGCGGATGACTCTAGAAGATCTTTATTGCTGAAAGTTTTTCAGATATTTCTCTTTAGAACGTTAGGAGCGTCTGTCTGACATCTGTAATAGTGTGGGGGTGGAAATTGCACCTTGCAGGAGCCACAGGGTAAAGGGTACATCTCAGATTAATCCGTAGCGCAGAATAACAGAATAGCACCCACATGCTCACAACATTATCAAAAATGCTTGGATAAACATGGTGAATATGAAGAAATGTAAGAGAAGCATTGTACAATGACAATAAAATTATTTCAACATGATAAATTGTGCATAATTTTTTTAAATTATAAAATAATGGGAACTTACTTATTGAATGCTCCCCATATAAGGGAACGTACACTTAACATGTGTTTGTAGTCTGGCTATGAGCTACATGCCACAGCTAACTAAGTAGTACACTGGCCTGAACTTAATTAGAATGTAAAAATGAAAGCAGAAGGTAGCAAAAAGTTACAACAAAGCAATTCAATTTACTAGTGTGTGAGGGGCTTCGTCTAGGGAAGGGAGATCCTGTACAAGGTTTACTTTACAACCATGTTGGCATACACATTAGAGACCTGAACAATGACGAGAAGATAGATGAGTAGAATCAAAACCAGTGAAATTAAATTCCTCAGTAGTACATCATGGAAAACAAAGAGAGAGAGAGAGAGAGAGAGAGAGAGAGAGAGAGAGAGAGAGAGAGAGAGAACATTAGGAAGGTAACTGGCTTTGAAAAGTTGAGTGACAGAATTGAGGGAAGAATGTTAAAATGGTTTGGACATGTGAAGAGAATAGAAAATGGAAGAATACCAAAGTGAAGGATGGAGGCCAACTCTGAGGACAAGAGGGAGACCTAGATCAATATGGACTGACTCTATGAAGATCAGTTTAAGAAGAATTCTGGGCTGTAGCAAAAAAATTATGGACAAAATATGGTGCAGAGGTACCATCAATGTCTCAACCCAGACTGGTGCTGAGTAAGAGGGAAACAAAAAACGATGATGAAAATATTATTCTATAACACTAGCCATGTAACTGGAGATAAATTTAGTTTTTTTAACTACATATGCTAGCAATTTTTAACTAAAAATTCATCTATGGAATAGAAGGAGTTGTCCTGAAGATATGATTTTAGGCCAGATTTAAAAATTGCCCTGGTATCTGTCAGGCATTTTGATTCGTGGGCAAATGATCAAATAGTTTTGACGCTGCATATTGAACCTCTTTCTGAGCCACTCTAGATTTGGTAATGAGTAATAAAGGTTTTTTTTTGCTTTATAGTGCTGTAGCTCAAGATTGTGAAGGATAGTTTCTGAACCCTCTCCTCACAATACGTATATTCACTAATATACATATTGTGAGGAGACGGTTAAAATGCATGAGCCTCTGAACAGCTTCCTACAAAATGATGGGGAGGACACCACATACTGTATTCACTGTTCACTTTCGTGAAATAAATACTTTAGTCTCATATTTTTCACTTTGAATAGCAACTTATATGACTTCCTTTTTCAAAAGATAATTTCACATAACCAATACTCAATGAAAAAACAGCCAAATATCTGGCTAAGGCAGCTAAATAACTATAACATAATGTGTACAAAGGTTACACAATTAATTCTGGTTTTATGCAAAAAGAATTGTGTATGGTTACTGAGATAATAGCAGTGAGTTCCTAATGAGTTTTGCACTAAATTTCAACAAATTGTGATGGAAGTATCTTCAAATTTGCAAGGTGCTTGAAGCTACCAAATAAGGTGTGTGTGTGTGTGTGTGTGTGTGTGTGTCTTTCAATAAGATAATATTAATGTATGCTAATTGTGTCCTTTTTCAGTCAAAATGGCAGATCTGTAGATAAACTACTTAATAAAACTTTTCCACAAGACCTTTCAGCTACTGGATAATAGTCACTATTGACAGTGGCCAATTCATTAAATTACATTACACTCGCCATGCCTGGCCTACCTTACGCTTTATATAAATATATTCTGTGAGTGAAGTGAAAAGCCAGGGACAGAAAACATACATAGCCACAGAAATACGAGAGCTCTGTTAAAAAACTTATATGCTGAGGAAATACTCTACACAAAATGAAAATGTATAGCCTGCACTGCTTTAGTGTTTCACAAGCTGTTAATAAATTCTCTTGGGAGAAAAATAAGAGAGAGAGAGAGAGAGAGAGAGAGAGAGAGAGAGAGAGAGAGAGAGAGAGAGAGAGAGCGCACTTGCCAATACTGTCATACAATTGCCCAAGAATCTGGTTGGCAGCAATTTTTGGAATCATTGTGCTAGAAACACACAAAGCTCACAGCTTTAATTAACTTGGCTGCTAAACAAAATGTAAGGTTATTTTCAGGTGCAAGATTTCATTTTATGGCTTTGGCACAGAAACAAAGCTGTTCATTTGGAAGACGTTAACTTGGCATAGAGGGCATTATCTCACATTGTTCCATCAACCGACTGCATTTAACACCACATAATAATGCTCAAGGCTCTGCCAAGGAAACATGAACATAAATCACTCAATATGGGAGATGAACTATACATGCACTTGCCAATATAAGAAATTTAAAAGGGGAGGGGTGGGGTAGGGGAGTTATTGGAAATTTCATGTGATTTGCATTTCTAATAATTCAATGCATTCAACTGAATGAACTGCAAAAATTACAACCAAATGCTGTGGACAGCAAGAGACAGATACATAGCTACAGCAACAAATCAATGCCTTTAGTTTGTTATGACGTGTGTCCCTAAATTTGAGGTGGAATAGATACAGAGTTCTATTTTTTGAGTAAAGGGCATAGGATCTATACAAAAAGAGAAATAAATAGTACTGCTGTACCAACAAATTTAATTATTCATAAAATAAGAGCCAGGAATTTTTTCTAAGCAAGGATGGATACATACCAGTACTTTGCAGAGACCATGTGATATTAGATCTTATCTCTCACTTTCATGTGCTGCAATCTCTACATCACTTTCTAATGCTCATTACCACTGGTAGCTGTAAATAATCAGCAGTCCTAACTCATTGCTTTTTTGCGAGACCACGTACTTTTTCTTTTTACCTCCAGAGGACTCTGACATCTTTGAGTCTGTGAGGAGTTAACAGAACTGGCATTGGCTTATCTTGAAATTTCATGGCAAACTCACAGCCTTGCATACAGAAGATTGATTTGCCAAGCTGAGACTGGGCATTCCTCTTCAAAATAATACTGGTTAATCCTGTCCCTGTCCCTGTCCTCTCCTTATTAAACACACATGCAGATTCACGACTTTTATTGTTGCAGCAGAGAGGTATGACATACTTTCAGTGCCTGTTGCTGCAGTTTCCTCACCAATGACAACAACACTGAAGCATGAACTGTTGTCCATTTTATTACCCAACTACGATGATATGCACTAGGCCTCCCATGGCCATTGTAGGAAACACCTGATGACATTACAGTAAACAAAAACTCCATCAACTTTTTCAACTATCTTATACCCTATAGAACTACTAATACCTTCATGAGCAAATTGTCTGGTTGTTAAAATAGCAGAGCACATTCTTATCAGCTTCAAGTGCATAGATAAACACACAAGCTGACTGAAGTGCCTTAAGTCCAGGAGCAATAATATTGTGGTCGACTAATACAACAGCCTCGCAGCACTCTTTAACACACAGGGTGCCAAGTCAGCAGTGTATCAACCTCGCTTCATAATCCCACCACCAGCTGCAGCAAAATAAGTGGCCACGAGACATTATTTATATGAGCTCATCCAACCACTGGGGGTATCCAGCACTGGACAGTCGTGTGGCCCAGGGGTCCATCATAGGGATCATTCACTTGAGCCATTTGGCAACCGGAACATCCACCTATTTATCTGCTTAGCAGCTATTGCTCGTTCGTCAATTGCTGCTCGTATGCTGACGTCTGGAGTACGGAGCCACTTGTGCTGCCCCAGTACACACTCTGCAAGTCGCTACAGGAGCCGAGCAGTGAAGTTGTGATAGTTTCTGAAGCTGAGTCAGTGTCAGCTGCATCCAACAGAGTTTTATCATGTATCAGATTCCACTAGCCAAGTCCTGTTGTCACACATGTCAAGGCCTCGGACTTCTTGCAATGACTGACATGCTACTACCATTTCACTCCACTTGACCCAGATGTGGACACTAGGTCATGCTTGCAGTACGTGCGGGCATACCTGTAGTTAATAAAAAGAGTTCTAGGTCACAGTTAGCATCTTGTTGACTTGTTCCTGGCCTCCATGACAGTCGTTCAAATACAAAACACCTGTGTGAAGAGCAGCTTTGCCATCCTAACCAAATGAAGAAAGTTTGATCATACAATGCAAGCTTTCACAGCCACTATTGGCGTTCTTGGTGGATTTCGCTTTATGAACATTAGTCTGTGGCAGAACTCATTTCTGTGCCTAACTTTTTGTCTGCTGATGCTGGAGACATCATCATGGTCTAGGAAGACTCAGATAGCAATTTAAAACTTAAACAAGCTCAGTGAGCCAAACAGTTTACACATATCCTCGCAATTTGTCGGCCTTAATGCTAAATAAAGTAAACAGCATCAACTCCTCCTCGCTACACGCTCTAAAAGACACACTGGCGTGATTCTGAGCTGACCCAGCCGAACCCAACCCGTGCACTAATATGTACAAACATTTCAGTGTGCTGAACTTGTTTCAATTCAGAACTGCTATCTTAGTCCTTTAGCCTCCGATGATGTGTCCACTGGACTACACATCACAGGCTGTTACTCAGGTGTGTGCAGTGAACACATGGTATTTTTAAATTTATTTATTTAAATTAGGCAACTCTCTGTGCAATCCAGATAATGATAGCTGTAGGAAACATTGAAGTATTAGTGTAAGATCGAAATAAATGACCCCCACAGATAAGAGTGTTAAAATCCAAATGGTAAACTGCCAAAACATTCACAAATAAGTGCCAGAGTTTAAAGCACTCACGAAAAGCAGCGAAGCTCACATAATACTAGGTACAGAAAGCTGCAGCTGAATACTGTGAAGTGATCTTTCGCAGAACCCAAAGAAATTCTGGTCGTATGAAAAGCCCGTTAGCGGCACCAAAGCTAATGTCCAGCCCCTACCGAATGAGATAGGAACTGAAATTGAGAGTACCAAAGCAAAAGCTAAAATGCTTAATTTCATTTTCAAATGTTCCTTTGCAAAGGAAAACACAGGAAATTTGCCCCAATGTAAGCCTCGTACCACTGAAAAGATGAATGAAATAAGTATGAATGTCAGTGATGTTGAGAAACAGCTGAAACTGTTACAACTGAACAAAGCTTCAGGATCCAATGGAATTCCTGTCAGATTCTATACTGAATTCGGAGCTAAGTTAGCCCCTCTTCTAAATATAATCTATCATATATTTCTCAAACAAAAAGCCGAGCCCAGTTTTGGAAAAAGGCACAGGTCACACCTATCTACAAGAAGGGTAGTAGAAGTGATCCACAAAACTGCCATCCAATATCCTTGACATAGAACTGTTGTAGAACCTTAGAAGATATTTTGAGATCAAACAAAATGATGTTTCTTGATCAGAATGACCTCCTCAGTGCCAGCCACCATGGATTTCGAAAACATCGATCATGTGAAACCCAACTTGCACTTTTCTGACAAGACATACTGAAAGCTTTGTATCATGGCAACTGGGAAGGTGCAGCATTTCTTGATTTCTGAAAAGCATTTGACTCAGTACTGCACCTATGCTTATTGTCAAAAGTGAAATCTGTGACTGGATTGAGGACTTTTTTGTAGGGAGGACACAGCACGTTATCTTGGATGGAGAGTCATCATAAGTCAGGATAAGATAGAAGTAACTTCAGGTATGGCCCAGGGAAGTGTGTTGGAACAATTGCTGTTCATGTTGTATATTAATGACCTTGAAGACAATGTTAATAATAAAATCAGGCTTTTTGCAGATGGTGCAGATATCTATAATGAATTATTATCAGAGAGAAGCTGCATAAATATTCTGTCAGATCTTGATAAGATTTCAACATGGTGCAGAGATTGGCAACTTGCTATAAATGTTCAGAAATGTAAAATTTTGCACTTCACAAAACGAAAACATTGTATCCTACGACTACAATATCAATGAGTCACTGCTGGAATCGACAACTCATACAGATACCTGGGTGTAACATTTTGTAGGGATATGAAATGGAATGATCACATAGGTTCAATCATGGGCAAAGCAGGTAATAGGCTTCGGTTAATTGTTAGAAAAATGGAGAAGTGCAATCAGTCTACAATTGCTTACAAATCACTCAAGCAACCAGTTCTAGAATATTGCTCAAGCGTGTGGGGCATGTACCATATAGGACTAACAGGGAATATAGAATGTATACAAAGAAGGGCAGCATGAATGGTCACAGGTTTGTTTAATCCATGGGAGAGAGTCATAGAGATACTGAAGAAACTGAACTGGCAGACTCTTGAAGACAGATGTAAACTATCCTGAGAAAGTCTATTACGAGAGTTTCAAAAACCGGCTTTAAGTGATTACTCTATGGACACTCCGCAAACCCCTATGTATCACTCTCATAGAGTCCTTGAGGATAAGATTAGAATAAATTACTGAATACACAGAGGCAGGCAAACTATCATTCTTCCCACACTTCATACATGAATGGAACAGAAATAAATGCTAATAACTGATACAATGGGATGTACTCTCTGCCATGCACTCTTAAGCAGAGTATAGATGTAGACGTAGATTAAGATATTAAATGTTAGGCACTGAAATATGCCTTGGACCACAGTTTAATGTCTGTAAAACAAAAGTAACTGAGAACACAACAGAACAATGGTTTCCCAGCCCTCCAGCAAGAGGGAAAGATCAGTTTCACACAAAACTGTCATTAGTCAGGAATAGGTAAAAAACTCGTTCGAAGCTGACAAGCAGATAAGACTTCAAATATGTAGAAAAGCCAACCCACTACAGTATATATGACTCACATTTTCCATCTCTTAAGCTGACAGATCCTGTGTCATTGTAAAATGATTCTTGGGGAAACAAATTACTAATACTATGGGAGTTTTTATTTTTATTTTTTTGAGCTTACAGGCGCTCAACAGCAAGGTTATCAGCACCCTTACACACATTAAAGAAACAATTGTGGGTAAAAGTACAAAAATGGTTAGCCGCGCGGGATTAGCCGAGGGCGGTCTAAGGCGCTGCAGTCATGGACTGTGCGGCTGGTCCTGGCGGAGGTTCGCATCCTCCCTCGTGCGCACGTGTGTGTGTGTGTGTGTGTGTGTGTGTGTGTGTGTGTGTTTGTCCTTAGGATAATTTAGGTTAAGTAGTGTTAAGCTTAGGGACCGATGACCTTAGCAGTTCAGTCCCATACAGTTTCACATAGTGAGGAGAAAAACCTATAAAATAACACTCAAGCACTCTCACATCACTCACTTTGACCTGCGCAATCACTATCACACATGCCTTAAGACAAGGAAGAAAGGGTGAAAGGTGCTATACGTGGGCTTAAAACAAAAGTAAAAAGATAGAAAGACAGAGGAGCTAAAAGAAAGGCACACAGAAATGTGACTGACTGATCACTTACAAACATGTGTTAGCCGGTCACACTATTAACACGTTGAAAACTTCCTCCCCAAAATTTTTGGAAACAAGTTGGACAGATCACAAAACCTTGAAACTCTCATCATATTCGTTTGAATGTTACTAAAAATAGGGGGCACATCTGTCGGCAAATCTGTCGCTGCCTGCTGGTCAGAAAATAAAACACAGTCTAGTAAATGTGGCACACAGTGATTTGTACACCATAAGCACCAAACACTGGAGGGTCCTCTCACCGGAGCAAGAAGCCATGGGTCGTGGGACTGTGGCTTATGTGAAGACGAGTAAGGAACACCTCGACCCATCTGCGTGGTTGGGAGGTACACCATGCCCGCATCGTGGGCTTCACTGGATGGAGTTTGTTGTCTGTCACTTCCAGCCAGTCATCTTCCCACCGATGTAGGACTCTGCGCCTCAACAGTGAGATGATAGCATGCAGGAGGACAGCACACTGAAGCAACTGAGGAACACAATACACTTCCTTTGCTGCCATATCTGCTCTTTTGTAGCCTGCAATACCCACGACGCCCTGGCACCCAGCAAAATAACACCTCCTTCCCCAGCCTTTGTAGTCAGAGGAGTGTGTCCTGAATATCCTGGACTACTTTAGCAGCTGGATAGAAGCATTGCAGTGGCTGAAGGGCACTCAGGGAGTCAGAACAGCAGAGAATCTAGCAGGCATGGCACATCTCATCTGCTCCAGTGCCTTCAAGATTGCAGATAGTTTAGCAACGAATATAGTGAACACCGGAGGAAACCAAATCTGGAGGACATGGTCCGGGAAAACAAAAGAACAACGAACAGAGTCCCCCAGTTTAGAGCCAGCTGTGAAAATAGCTACATACAGTGCTCATTCAAAATATTGGAAAAAAAGAGTATTAAAAACAGAAGCTGGTGTGCAATCTCTCCTCTACTGTACTAAATCTAAAATTACTCTGGGCCTCTTAAGTAACCACGGTGGCAGTCAGTTAAAACACCAGATTTGAGCTCACATGTACCCCATGCCAAAGGACTCTTAACACACATTTCATGCGGATCCCAAACAGCTTTGTTGCCCTGATTGTTGGAGATTGCACTGGACAAGATTTGAAAATTTCAAATTCGTTCTCTGCCGTCTCCAACAATCAGTCTTTCCTTCTCATCATGTCTGGTGTATCTCTCTTGATCCAGGGTTCTGGGTGACTTTTCCATAACTCTCCCTTTCATAAACCTCACCAGATCTTTTCCTTCATCCCTCTTCCTTTCCCTTAGACTCTTTCACCAGAAGAAGGAGCCACTGGCTCCTAAGGCTTGCACATTTACAGAACTTTCATACGTATTTTCTCCTGCTGTCACTTGGTGATTAGATTTTTTATCAGTCCAGTTACATTATATTCTCAAAAATTGATTTCTTTTGTTGATATATGGCTTCACAATAAGTTGAATATAGAATTTTTTATACTTCTTTGTAATGTCTCTATTCCACAGAATACCCCTTACACTCTGGTGGAAGTTGTTTTCTTTACCAGATTCCTCAGCTATCTTGCCATCATTTATGGTGACACCTTCTACGCCCTTGGAACTTCTGATCACTTCCAAATTTTTTCATTGAGTTTTATCTTTCCTCTTTTCCCTTCCTTTTCCTGGTCATCACTATGCTTACTCTCATTCTAAATTTTCTCTCTCCTGGTTCCATGCATCTTACTGCCTTTGGACTTCTGTTTCATCCTCATCTCATATCACCATGCCATCTGCAAACATGTCTTCTGTTCAGTCTCTTCCAGATGATGATGATGATGATGTTTGGACTGTGGGGCGCTCAACTGTATGGATATCAGCGCCCGTACAAATTCCCAACCTTTACTCAGTCCAATCTCGCCACTTTCAGGGATGAAATGAGGAGGACAACACAAACACCCAGTCATCTCGAGGCAGGTGTAAATCCCTGACTCCACAGGGAATCGAACCCGTGACCCTGTGCTCAGGAAGTGAGAATGCGACTACGAGACCACGAACTGCAAACAATCTCTTCTGGATTTCTATTTAATATTGTTACAAATTTTGCCTGGGACTATGACAAATAATATGGGGACAGATGCTGTCATGTTGTTCAATTCTTAAAGTAATGAGCTAAAATGAAAAAAATTAAAATGTTTTATGAGAACTGCAAGACTGAACAGGAACTGAGATCCTTATGTCAGGCACCCACATTTATAGCTACCTGTACATGTTCACATTGCAGCACAGCATAATGTGACTAGATGAATAGAAAACAGTAGGGCTATCTTCATCTTCACTTGCTTTAAAATTAAGATATGTCTCTTTTAGTTTGCAATCTAGTTTCACCACAATATGGCAGGACTGGCAAGGCCATTTTTATGACGAATTTTATCTGTGTATTGTGACACAGCAAGTTTTAACTATTCCATTTGTTATGAATTCAACTCCCATTAATAATTAATGTTTTCACCTTTGCTTTACATCTCAAATATTATACATGTGGTATGTGCTGGAATATTTCAAAATGTCAACTAACTGTTTCCCACTTAAATTCATTATGCAAGATAACGTCTCTGATGTGCTGATTATAATGGTACACTTAGTAACTGGGAAACTAGCTATTTAGAAATTATGCTTAAGTCAAGTTCTAGTACATGACATTCTAAGAAAAACACTGTGAGCTAATTTGTATTTCTGCGAATAGCGACAGCACTAGTTATAAAGACTGGTTATTAAACATTTAAATAAAATATTCCAAACTCTGTGAAACTAATTAATTTACATGATAACAATATTCAGTTTTTGAAGTAGTTCAGGGTGTCTACATGGACAAGGAAAAATAATTCCCGGATTTCCCGGTTGAAAATACACTTTCTCCCGGGTGAAAATACACTTTTTCCGTGTTAAGTGACAGTATACTTTTTCTCGGCACTTATCAATCCTTCTATGGTTTATGGTTTTATACACCGGCGTAGAATTTCCCGGCACTTCAGAAGATGAAACTCAGGGGAAAAAACACGTTTTGGAAAGATCTTTGATGTGCAGCAACATATACACTGCATATTTCCGTGTTACGAAGGTATAGATTCGAATTCCACCAAACACCGCATGTTACTTTCCGAAGCATTAAAATCGACATTGTGACGCGCTTTGTAAGCCAGTCACAGCTCATGTTGCCTGATCTCGCCAGCTGATGACAGCATTTGACACGTGAAGTAGTCAGCCAGTAGCAAGATCACTCTTAAGTAGCACAAACACACAGATAAGAAAAATTAGTAGCTTAAATTAATGTACAAATGTTGCTACAAGAAAAGAAAAGCTATCACATATAATATTGGTCTCTAAGATTAATAAGCTGCAAGAGAAGCTAAGCTTCCACATATATTGTTGATCTTTTTTGCGCATCATACATCACGTAAACGTGCCAGTAAAATTTTTTAATAACGACGTAAATGTCTGATCTTCTGGGCTCGAAATTCTTCATATGGTCGTCCCCAAAGAGTTGATTTTTAAATGAGAGTCAAACGCTCTGTGATTTAAGAAATTCATCGTACACTCTCTCACATAGTTTATCTTACATAAAAGGAAAGTTACTTTGAAAGTAACACTTTTCAAAGCAATATTTGCAATATTTTTCCGTGACCTATTAGAAAGGTACGTTTCAGCAGTTGCCAGAGAGCGCCAGATAACAGGCGTCACTGCACTTGCGCAGCTACGATAACGCAGGAAGCCCGCATGTTCGTACATCTGAAACATTAAAAGATCTTGCATTAAAACGAATCTAATGTAAAAAACTGTCACGTCACGCTCATTGGAGTCAATTTGTTGTTAAGAAGCACTGCACAGTCTTCCTAAAGCCTTTGACACACTTTGCTGCTGGCAGACGCTTGTATGAGCACTGTGTTTTGTTGTTGTATATGTCGCATTTTCTTTGCGACTTAAGTTTTATTTTAGTTTTTTTCTCTCGTTCATGTTTTGTTGCTGCAGTATTATTCTGCAGAAGCGGGATACAGTAAATTTTTTTGTTAGAGTATTGGTTCTTACCAGTCAAAATCACAAAAATTTAACTGAAAACTAAAACAATGGTCCGCAGCTCGTGGTCGTGCGGTAGCGTTCTCGCTTCCCACGCCCGGGTTCCCGGGCTCGATTCCCGGCGGGGTCAGGGATTTTCTCTGCCTCGTGATGACTGGGTGTTGTGTGCTGTCCTTAGGTTAGTTAGGTTTAAGTAGTTCTAAGTTCTAGGGGACTGATGACCATAGATGTTAAGTCCCTTAGTGCTCAGAGCCATTTGAACCATTTGAACTAAAACAATGAAAAATTACCGTAACACAAAAAGATTCCCGGGTTTTTCCCGGTTTTCTCCCGAATGAAAAAAATCCCGGGTTTTTCCCGGATCTCCCGGTTGTCCCGGGTCGTAGACACCCTGCAGCTACATTTTACATTGCACATTTTACCTTCTTGCTTGTTAGATTCCCATATTTGCCACCGTGCTTCTGTTAACCTAACTTTTATGCACTAGATGACATACTTCATTAACTGATTGAGCCATTAATTAAGATTTTGCATAATTTAGAATAATTTTCAATATCGGGCTTGTATACTCAATTAAGCTGTTCTCAGTGCAGATGCACAAAGTCATTGGACGACTTTTCTAAATACCACACATTTTGTAAACCAAAATTTTAATCAATACTTATAGTCCATTCTGAGTAGCAAAATTTAACCTAGCAATTTTTCAAATGATTGTGAAATTTCTGAAATAACAATTTGTTCATACACCCGTCTTTATGTAGTCAGATATCACCCGAGCACAGACCTGGACAAGCTAACAAGAGTCTAACAATTACGTCGAGTACACTCTCGGTATTTGCTCACACAATACTTGTTTGCTAGTTGTTCATAAAAATACCAAACTTGTACTGTCAATGTTTAAAAACTTAAAAGTGATTTCTGTAAGTAAGTTACGGAATATTTGGCTGAAATGTGTTGTGGTAGGTAGGAGGCTTCGACTGCCATTGTCAACTGAATGAGCTATTGTTAAATTTTGTGACTTTTATTAACAACTGAACTACTTGCAGTGTGCTTTTATCCGGTAGATTACTACAAGACAGTGTGTAAATTGTGATGTTTAGCATAAAAATGAACTGTGTTCTGTGCCACAGTTAAATATTTTGTTAGTAACATGTTAGGAGTACTACTGATTTTCATTAATTTGGGCTTCAGTAATTTTACAAATTATCTGAGAAATTCTGCCACCAGACTCTTGGTTGTTTGTCAGCACCAACCTGATCGTAAGTGTTAATAATTTCACGAAGTTGAGGAACTGGTCATTGTCTAAATAATAGATCCTTTGAGGAATGTTTGAAAAAGTTAAACCAAAATTGTGATGTGTGCACATTTTTTTGGCAATCATCAAATACGAAATAAGATTTTCACCTTCAAGACAACAGAGTGATGTGCTACCGAGGATGCGGCAGAGATTACAGAAAATCTGGTTAGTGGCTTACAGTGTTCTTTCTTGCTCTGTTTGCCGGCCAGAGTGGCCGTGCGGTTCTAGGCGCTACAGTCTGGAACCGAGCGACTGCTAAGGTCGCAGGTTCGAATCCTGCCTCAGGCATGGATGTGTGTGATGTCCTTAGGTTAGTTAGGTTTAAGTAGTTCTAAGTTCTAGGGGACTGATGACCTCAGAAGTTAAGTCCCATAGTGCTCAGAGCAATTTGAACCATTTTCTTGCTCTGTTTTTAAGTAAATTTCAAATAGTGCCAGATGTATGTTGCAACCCAAGTGTCTGTCAAATACATCATAAAGTTTTTTGAAACTTAAGTTGTAATTAAAGAATGTTTCTTTTAAGTGGCTTATTCTACCTAGAGGTAACTGGTTAGGTAAAAAAATATTTATATTATAAATAAAACACAGCAGTGTTTGCACAACTTTAAAAACTAATTAAAACAGTGCAAGGAAGCCTTAGTAGTGAACTACAGAGCTTCTACCTCTACTTATATACTCCGCTAGCCACCAAGGGGTGTGTGGCAGAGGGCACAATTCGTGCCAAAGTCATATTCCCCCCCCCCCCCCCCCCCCCATTCCACTCGCGGATTGCATGAGGGAAAAACGACTGTCTGAATGCTTCAGTATGGGCTCTAATTTCCCTTATCTTTGAATGGTGATCATTGCGTGATTTGAAAGTTGGTGGTAATAATATATGCTCTACATCCTTGGCGAAGATCGGATTTCAGAATTTAGTGAATAGTCCCTTCCGTTTAGCGCATCGTCTATGTGTATCCCCCTTCAAACTTTCTAAGAGATTTGTAACGCTCTCGTGATGGCTAAATGTACGTCACGAATCTTACCGATCTTCTTTGGACCTTTTCAATCTCTTGAATGAGACCCAAGTGATAAGGGTCCCACACAGACGAGCAATACTCTAAGACTGGACGAAATAATGTAAGCAATTTCCTTTGTTGAAGGACTGCATTGCTTCAGGATTCTACCAATAAACCACAATCTAGATTTCACTTTGTCTATTACTTGCGTAATATGATCATTCCATTTGAGATCATTCCCAATAGTCACATGCAGATACTTGACGGATGTTACCGCTTCCAAAGACTGGGCATTTATTTTGTACTCTTACATTAATGGGGATTTTTGCCTTTTTATACGCAGTAAGTTACACTTACTAATATTGAGAGATAACTGCCAGTCATCATTACACCATGCATTTATTTTCTGCAAATCCTCATTGATTTGTTTACAACTTTCGTGTGATACTACTTTCCTGTAGACTACAGCATCGTCAGTAAACAGTCTAATGCCACTGTCAATACCACCAACCAGTTCGTTTATGTAAAAAACAGCGGACCTATTATGCTGCCCTGGGGCACATCTGAAGTTACGCTTGTTTCTGTTGAAGTCACCCTATTCAGGACGACATACTGCTCTCTGTCTGTTAGAAAACTTTCTATCCAACTGCATATGTCATCAGATAGACCGTAAGTGCTCACTTTTTGGAGCAAGCGACAGTGCGGAACTGAGTTGAACTGAGCTTCATGTAGCAGACGATCTAATGTAATGCTGTCACAATGTTCTCACAATAAAAGAACAATGAAGTTGGATAAAGGTTGAATTTGCCAGAGGACATGTAGCACAACAGTAACATCAAGAAGAGGCTTGCATGCAATCTGCATTGCCTTGCAGAATGTTGGCAAGGTATGTATGCACGAGGTACAACAAAATATGAGACACATTTGTCAGTCAGGTCATCGCTGTGTCAGTGAGAAAGGAGTGTCTGCTCTCACCATGTTACTGGACAGAGATCAACACCAAATGTTTTGTGAGCTGGTCCGAGTGACAGGATTAGTGGATATGACTGTGCTTCATATACTGAAGGAATGCCAGGACAGGAGAAAAACTGTGGGTTCTGCTCAGTTTGATGGAAATGCAGAAATAGCTATGACACGATGATGGTCATACCCATTTGCAACACTATGAATGCTAAGGAGAAGCTTTCTTATGCTGTATCATTATGCTGAATCAGACATCAGCCAAATGATGTGAGACACATCTGAAATGGCAATCAAATGAATGATGTCATTACGGGTCACTATGACAACTACAAAGTGTACAACTTTGCTTCCGCCGTTTGCCGATGGGTGGCGACAACGGTCAGTAGTGGTCGAAAGAAACAGATCACAGACGTTAGGCAGTTAGATTGGACCTCAGTCAACATAACATAAATGTCAGTTTACGAGCCTAACTCTCGTCATTTGTGGGAGGTGTTACTGTTTTGTTTCAATATGAAGAAAACAGTGTCTGAGTCTCAGCGAATGCTCTCAAGTATGTATGGTAACGACATTATTAGTGAAAGAACATGTCGTGAGTGGTTTCAACACTTCAAGAACGGTGATTTTAATATCGTAGAGCAGCATAGTGGTGGAAGAGAGAATGTTTTCGAAGATGCAGAATTGGAAATATAGCTGAGTGAACACTCATGTCAAACTCAAGAAGAATTGGCACGATTAGTGGGAGTGACACAGCAAGTCATTTCAAAAAGTCTCAAGGCTGTGAACATGATTCAGAAAGAAGGAACTTGGGTCCCGTGTGAGCTGAAATCAGAAAATGTTGAACGGCATTTGTGTGTTTGTGAGCAGTTGATTCAGAGAAAAAATGGAAGGGATTTCTGCATCGCATTGTGACCGGGTATGAAAAATGGCTTCATTATGATAACCCTAAATGCAAAAAATCACGGGGATATTCCAGCTGTGCATTTGGTGAGACCAGCTCGGCATTGTGTACTATGAGATGTTAAAACCAAGTGAAACAATCACAGGTGCTTGTTATTGAACGCAATTAATGCGTTTGAGCAGAGCATTAAAAGACGAATGGCTGCAATAGAGCGAGAGGCACGATAAAGTGATTTTGCAGCACGACAATGCTCGACCCCACATTGCAAAAGAGGTCCAATCGTACTTGGAAACGTTAAAATGGGAAGTCCTACCCCACACGCCATATTCTCCAGACATTGCTCACTCTGACTATCACCTGTTTAGATCAACGGCGCATGGCCTGGCTGACCAACACTTCCGGTCTCATGAAGAAGACACAAAGTGGATCGATTTGTGGGTCGCTACAAAAGATGAACAACTTTTTCGATGCGGGATTCGTACACTGCCCAAAATATGTGAGAAAGTAGTGGCCAGTGATGGAAAATACTTTGAATGATACATGTGTAACCAATTTGTTTCATTAAAGCCTCAAATATTGGGGAAAAAAATGGCGAAAGCTAAGTTGTACACCTTGTAAAAGATCATCAAAACCGCAGCAATGTGAAAGTTACAGTGATTCTCATGTGTGGCTGTGATGGTGTTATCCTAATACGTACCATTCCCTGTCAGTCGACATTTACATCCATATTCTGCAAGCCACTATATGGTTTAATGGAAGGGGGGGGGGGACCCCTGTATCACTAAAAGTTATTTTCTTTCTTATTACATTCACAAAGGGAGCGAGAACAAAACAACTGTCTTTATGCCTCCGTAGGGGCCCTAGTTCCTCTTACCTTATCTTCATAGTCCTTACGCAAAATGTACATTGGCGGCAGGAGCATCATTCTGCTGTCAGCTGCAAATGCATGTTCTCCAAATTTCTTCAACAGTGCTTCGCAAAAACATCATCTTCCCTCTGTGGATTCCTATTTGAGTTTGTGAAGCATCTCCATACCACTCATGTGTTGATCGAATCTAGAGGTAATATGGTAATTCTAGCAGCACCCTTCTTAACCACATCCATATCATCCTCTAATCTGACATGGTGGGGACCCAAACCATTAGAGCAGAACTCAGGAATGGGCCACACAAGTGTTCTGTATGCCATCTCCTTTATAGATGAGCTACACCTTCCTACAATTCTCCCAATAAACCAAAGTCAAACATTAGTCTTCTCTACCATCATCCTTATGTGCCCATTCCATTTCATACTGCTCTTCAATGTTCTCTCTATACGTTTAGTCAACACGATCTTGTCAAGCTGCACACCACTAATACTGTATTAGAACATTACAGGATTACTTTTCCTACTCATCTGTATTAGCTTACATTTTTCTACATTTAGAGCAAGCCGCCACTCATCATACCAAATAGAAATTCTAAGCCATCCTGTATATTTCTACACCCACTCAACAATGATACTTTTCTGTACGTTACAGTGTCATCAGCAGTCACTGATGCACTGTATTACTGCTTATTTTTGGAACACAATCCCTGACCAGCTTTGAGAAAATAGTGGTGATATTTTCTGCAGAACCCACCCATAATTTTGCAGGACAATGCTTGTGCGCATACAGCACACATTGTGACCAATTTCTTCTGTCGATGCGGCTAGGAAGTGCTGCATCTACCAAGCCCCCAAAACTAAAGCCCTTGTTGACTGACATGATACTACTATTAAGAAAGGAAGCAGTTTGTACCATTTGCTTCAGATTGTTATATGCATTGCTTCAGATGTGTTATACCCAAATCTGGTGACTACTCTGAAGGACAGTAAAACATTGAAACATGTTTTTATTCTGTATCATTTGAAAATACACACATCAAAAAGGTTTTGCATCACCTTGATTCCAAATGTTCCGGAACCTGTACTGAAAATTGGAATAGAGATCAACATAAATATCATTTCAGCCCTTTTCACTGGTCATGAAAACCATACATTGCATGTTGTACTACCATACAGTGCGACCTTCAGAGATGGTGGTCCAGATTGCTGTACACAACGGTACCTCTAATACCCAATAGCACGTCCTCTTGCATTGATGCATGCCTGTATTCGTCATGGCATACTATTCACTAGTTCATCAAGGCCTGTGGTCCAGATTGTCCCACTCCTCAACGGCGATTCAAGGTAGATCCCTCAGAGAGGTTCGTGGGCCACATCATCCATAAATAGCCCTTTCAAATCCATCCCAGGCATGTTTGATAGGGTTCATGTCTGGAGAACATGCTGGCCACTCTAGTCGAGCAATGTTGTTATCCTGAAGGAAGTCATTCACAAGATGTGCAAGATAGGGGGGCGAGTTGTCGTCCATGAAGACTAATACCTCACCAATATGCTGCCGATATGGTTGCACTATCAGTCGGAGGAAGGCATTCATGTATCGGATAGCCATTACAGTGCCTTCCATGACCACCAGCGGCGTGTCGGCCCCACATAATGCCACCCAAAAACAGCGGGGAACCTCCACCTTGCTGCACTCACTGGACAGTGTGTCTAAGGCATTCAGCCCAACTGGGTTGCCTCCAAACACATCTCCAACAATTGTCTGGTTGAAAGCATATGCAACACTCATCCGTGAAGAGAACATGACGCCAATCCTGAACAGTCCATTCGGTATGTTGTTCGGTCCATCTGTACCGCGCTGCATGGTGTCGTGGTCGCAAAGATGGACCTCGCCATGGACGTTGGGAGTGAAGTTGCGCATCATGCAGCCTATTGCACACAGTTTGAGTCATAATACAATAATCCAAATGTAGCGATCATCCACTGCAGTAGTAGCCCTTGGGCGTCATGAGTGAGGCATGTCATCGATAGTTCCTGTCTCACTGTCTCTCCGCCATGTCTGCACAACATCTCTTTGGTTCACTCTGAGATGCCTGGATACTTCTCTTGCTGAGAGCCCTTCCTGGCACAATGTAACAATGCGGACACAATCAAACCGTGGTATTAACCATCTAGGCATGGTTGATCTACAGACAACAGGACCCGTGTACCTCCTTCCCGGTGGAATGACTGGAACTGATCGGCTGTCGGACCCCCTCCGTCTAATAGGCACTGCTCATGGAAGGTTGTTTACATCTTTGGGCAAGTTTAGTGACATCTCTGAACAGTCAAAGGGACTGTGTCTGTGATAAAATATCCACAGCCAACATCTTCAGCAGTCCTGGGAACTGAGGTGATGCAAAACTTTTTTGATGTGTGTAAACAATTGCCCCTATTAAAATTTGAATCTTCATATAGCAATGTGCCCTGTACAAATGGGAATGGACTGGAGTCAGCAGATAGTAAGAATCAGACATACCTACATTGTGGACGATGTAGCGCGCCATGCGCACCACCTCTGTGTGAGGTGGCGGGCCAGTGCCCATCACCTGCTGCTGGTAGAGCGTAGCGTACTGCTGGTACTTCTCCGCAGCGTACGCATGCCCGTCCCACGGCTTGCCAGGGTAGCCGTAGTACTTGTCAGCAGAAGCCACCGTCACCAGGGTGGCCATCAGCAGGCAGCATGCCGTGTGGGCTGCCATTGTCTGGAAAAGCAACCGCCTTATGAAACGAGGCACAGATATCTTAGCTAAAAATTTAGATTCCTATACTACAATGGAGAGTACAGCGTGCATCATCTCAAAAGGCAGACAAACTTTGAACTGTTCTGTGCATGCCACTCCACTAACCATCTGCAGGTAATGAAATGTATGACAGTATCTCAAATATAAACAAGATTTTTCTTTCTCACTGTCTACAAGTTGATAGGACTGGGCCCATGTTTCTGGTATGCTTTGTAGGGGTGCACTAGAAGTGGGGAGAGCTAGCCCCTCCACACTTCCAACCTGTTCATCAATAGAGCTCATGATGCACCCCTTTATTGCACAATGCATAATTATGAAATTTCTTGCTCGTGAAGGTGTTCAGGTGATGGAAATCTTTCAGAGATTGACTGCACAGTTCAGAGACAAAACATTGTCAAGGACTCATGTGTTTGCCTGGCATAAAGAATTCAATGAAGAATGAAATGAGTAGAAAATCAGGAACACCTTTACCATCCTCAGGCCAGTATAATGGACGGAACGTTTACACGATTTGAGACATATTTGAAGAAGGTTGATTGGCGAGTGTGTCCGCAACTGCAGAACAGGCCCGAAAAAGTTACGGGAGCTATTGAGTGATGATCACAAACGCCAAAGTCCCGTAAAGTTTGTGCCAGATGTGTCCCTTGCATTATAATCAGAGATCTGAAGTTGAGACATTTGGAGATCTGTCAGAGGCTTACAGCAAGTCTGCGAAGGAAGGTGATGCATTTTTGAGTTGGGTCATCATCTGGGATAAATGCTGTTTGACCACTTCACTCCTGAATCAAAACAAGCCAGTATGAAGTGGAAGAGGAAAGGGCAGACAGCCGGAGTGAAAGCCAAGACTCGGCTGTCAATTGGCGAGGTATTTTGCTCATTGATTTTTTGCATGTGCTATGGACGGAATGGACAGTGTCTTGAAAGGAAGATATAAGATGAACATCAACAAAAGCAAAACGAGGATAATGGAATGTAGTCAAATTAAGTCGAGTGATGCTGAGGGAATTAGATTAGGAAATGAGACACTTAAAGTAGCAAAGGAGTTTTGCTATTTAGGGGGTAAAATAACTGATGATGGTCGAAGTAGAGAGGATATAAAATGTAGACTGGCAATGGCAAGGAAAGCGTTTCTGAAGAAGAGAAATTTGTTAACATCGAGTATAGATTTAAGTGTCAGGAAGTCGTTTCTGAAAGTGTTTGTTTGGAGTGTAGCCATGTATGGAAGTGAAACATGGATGATAACTAGTTTTGACAAGAAGAGAATAGAAGCTTTCGAAATGTGGTGCTACAGGAGAATGCTGAAGATACGGTGGGTAGATCACGTAACTAATGAGGAGGTATTGAATAGGATTGGGGAGAAGAGAAGTTTGTGGCACAACTTGACTAGAAGAAGGGATCGGTTGGTAGGACATGTTTTGAGGCATCAAGGGATCACAAATTTAGCATTGGAGGGCACCGTGGAGGGTGAAAATCGTAGAGGGAGACCAAGAGATGAATACACTAAGCAGATTCAGAAGGATGTAGGTTGCGGTAGGTACTGGGAGATGAAGAAGCTTGCACGGGATAGAGTAGCATGGAGAGCTGTATCAAACCAGTCTCAGGACTGAAGACCACAACAACAACAACATGCACAATCAATGCTGTTGAACCTGGTTAAGGCTGCATTTCGCCAAAAAAGACAAAACTAACCAATTGAGAGGCCACAATCCTCCATGACAATGCCAAGCTCCATACTGCAGCTCTAACGCTCTCCAAACTATAGGAAATTAACTGGACTCAACTCAATCAACCTTCCTGCAGCCCAGACCTATCACCCTGCAATTTTTGTCTCTTTTGGCCACTTAAAGAAGCTCTGGGATGCCAACAATTTGAAGATGAATAGGGCAGGAGGGATTCATGTACAATTGGCTCCTGACACAACCATCTCCATTCTATGATGTTGGGATAAAGAACCTTCCTTCTTGTTATGAAAAACATATTTCTAAAGGAGTAAAGTAGCAGAAAAATAAATTATATTTGCCTGTTACTTTTCACTAATTTTTTTTTAATAAAATTACATTTATATTTGATTCATCTTCAGAATCTCCTTGATATGTGAGCAATGCTGGATAGTAACAACTGCTTTTCTATGCAGACAGCTTTGTTAGCACACTTCATTGCTATCTGCAGCAACACACTTTAAGGTGGTTCCGCCTCCTCTCCCCTTTTGTTTGTTCATTTGTTCACTCATTCGTTCATTGCTGTTTCACAGATCCCATCAGAATGGAAACCTTCAGGGGCGTCTAACGAATCAAGGTGGACATTACAATATCACAAAGACACCATAAAAACTTAATATGTCTACTGTATTAACAATAAGCTATCACTACGCTGCTTAATGCTGTTCATACTAATGCCATCTAAATTTAATCAAATAAATTAGTAAGAATCTGCTATTCTGGACAAAAATGAGCTGGCTCCTCAATTTTACTACACAGCTGTTGTTTAGCTGCTATTAGTAGCTTATTATTTACTTGGCTATAAAGAAACTGTATAGCACAAATAACTCATCTAAAGCAACATGGAGAGGGAAGGTCTGAAAGGAGAAAGATCACTGGAGTGACATTTATTGACCTCTCATCAGCTTACATAATGGCAGCCTGAGATAAAGTGCTACAACACACTGTAAACATTGCACTAAACTTGTGCCACTTCTCTTTTGATGCAAGCCAGAAATCACACTAATATTATGCCATTCTCTTTGAATGCTTGCTAGTATGCAAATAAAACAGATGAAGACCACGTTTTGTTGAGCTCTCGTTGCGGTAACTAAAATCCAGTGTCGACAGCTGAAATGCTGGTCAGCCGCACCACTATCAACTCACACAAGGGATGCAGCTGTCTGTTTTTTATTGTGAATGCTCTGATGCAACTTCATCCATTCTGGCATTATGAGTGTTTTGTTTCACGCACCACCAAGTCACTACTTTTCTTTTAAAGTGTATGTCACATGTAGTGCACTGACTGGCAATTTGCTGTCTCTGGGTCAATTCCCACTCCTACCACAATTTTTTCTTCTTTTGTTATCCTCATAATATTAACAATTAATTATATGCACCTGTAGTCTAGGAGTAACATCTTTGATCAGTAATCTAAACGTCTTCAGTCCTGGGTTCAAAGCTGCCACCACTTAAATTTTGGATAATGATCAGCATAGGTGGCCAAAGACTGCCAGCATAAGGTCATCCATATTCTGCCAACAGCCTTGTCAAAAAGGGTGGAGGAGTGGACAGAAATTCAAAGCACTCTCTTGCCCTGGGGTTGGGAAACTGACCCTAAAGACAAGAGAATCAGCAATTGTCAATGGCATGAGCATGCAGAAGGCAATGAAGACCGCTGCATTAAAGACACACAATGTGTATCCACAGGACATCTGGCCTGTAATTGGAAAAGTGTCATGATGCTCTCTCCATTGCAAAAGATTCCGCAATAGCCCCCAAATCTGATCTCGAAGAGGGGATTGCCAAGGGGGAGGTGACCATGAGAAAAAGACTGAATACCGAACGTAGGGGCAGGGAATGTCAGGAGTTTGAATGTGGTAGGGAAGCTTAAAAATCTGAAGAGGGAAATGCAAAGGCTAATCTAAATACAGTGGGGTCGGTGAAGTGAAATGGAAAGAAGAGATGGGTACTGGGTAATATCAACAGCAGCAGAAAATGGTGTAACAGGAGAAAGCTTTGTTCTGAATAGGGAGGTAGAACAGAGATTATGTTACTGTGAAAATTTCAGTGATATGGTTGTTCTCATCAGAATTGACAGCAAACCAACACCGACAACGATAGTTCAGGTATACATGCTGACTTTGCAAACCAAAGATGAAGAGACAGAGACAGTATGTGAAGATACTGAACGGGTACCTCATTACATAATGTGAGATGAAAATCTAATAGTCATGGTGACTGGAATGTGGTATAGGTGAAGGAATAAAAGAAAGGATTACAGGAGAATATGAGCTTGATACTAGAAATGAGAGAGGAGAAAGACTAGCCTAATTGAGTTCTGTAGTAAGTTCCAACAATTAATAGCGAAAAACCTGTTCAACAATCACAACAGGAGGAGTTATATTGGAAAAGGCCGGGTGATACGGGAAGATTTCAGATTACATCATAGTCAGGTAAGGATTCCGAAATCAGATATTGAATTGTAAGGCATACCAGGAGCAGATATAGAGTCAGATCACAATTTAATAGTGATAAAGAGCAGGCTGAAGTTTAAGAAACTATTCAGGAAGAATCACTATACAAAGAAGTACTAAGGAATGAAGAGATACGCTTTAAGTTCTCTATGGCTATACGTACTGTAATAAGGAATATCTCAGTGGGCAGTTTAGTTGAAGAGAAATGGACATCTCTGAAATGGGTAATCACATAAATTGGCAAAAGACATGGATACAAGCAATGTAACTGTAAAGGAACCACGGGTAACAGAAGAAATACTTCAGTCGATCGATGAAAGGAGGAGGAACAAAAATGTTCAAGGAAATTCAGGAATACAGAAACACAAGTCGCTGAGGAATGAAATAAATAGAAAGTGCAGGTAAGCTAAGGCAAAATAGCTGCATGAAAAACGTGAAGAAATCGAAAAAGAAATTGTTGTTGGAAGGACTGACTCAGCATACAGGAAAGTCAAAACAATCTTCAGTGACATTAAAATCAAGGATGGTAATATTAAAAGTGCAACAGGAATTCCAACTGTGAAATGCAGAGGAGGTAGCAGATAAGTGAAAAGAGCCTCTGTGAGGGGGAGAACTTGTCTGATGACGTGAAAGAAGAAGAAACAGGAATCAATTTATAAGAGAGGGGATCCAGCATTAGAATCAGAATTTAAAAGAGCTTTGGAAGACTTAATATCAAATAAGATAGAAGGGATAGATAACATTCTACCATGAAGCCGAAACAAAAAGGCTATTCATTGTGGTGTGTAACATGTAAAAGAGTCTGGAAGTATACCACCTGACTTTCGGAAAAACATCATCCACACAATTCACAAGATTGGAAGAGCTCGCAAATGCAAGAGTTATCGCACAACCAGCTTAACAGCTCATGCATTGAAGTTGCTGACAAAAATAATATGCAGAAGAATGGAAAACAGAATTGAGGATGTGTTAGATGACGATCAGTTTGGATTTAGGAAACATAAAGGCACCAGACAGGCAATTGCAACATTGTGGTTCATAATTGAAGCAAGACTAAAGAAAAATCAAGACATGTTCCGACCTGGAAAAAGCATTTGACGGTGTCAAATGGTGCAAGATGTTAGAAATTCTGAGGAAAAAGGAGGTAAACTATAGAGAAAGCCAGAATTTCTTTGGGTTTTGTGAAGTATCATTTAATAATATTCTGCTACGGTAGTTGAAGGCATTATGCATTGCTCTCTTGACAGCCAAGCGCATTTCATTCAATATCTCTCTATTTATAGCTCAACACTTTGTTTTACACCTATTATGCAAAAGTTTTGGTTTTTGTTGAAGTTTCGTCACAGTTACTGTTTACCATGGGGGTTCCCTCCCATTACGAACTGCTCTACTGGGTACACATTATTCAGTGCTTGGTCAACCACGTTTCTTTTTTTTTTTTTTTTTTTTTTTCCCCTCTACAAACTCCTATACTGTGCTGAAAGTTTTGATTTTTTATCTAGCTTACTGAATTCATACAGCTTTCTACTTATTTTAGTTGTGCTTTATACTTTGGTAATCATTGTTGCCACGACTGTGTCATGATCACTGGTACCAGTTTTGATATGGACTTCTTCAGAGGTATCAGGTCTATTTGTTGCAATTAGATCCAATATATTTCCATCATGATTGGGGTTCCAAACTGTCTGAGGTGTTTTTCAAAGAAGGTATTTAGTAATGTTTCAGAGGCTGTCTTCTTCACCCACCAGTAAACAAACTGTAATTTTCCCAATTGCTTGTTGGATGATTAAAGTTTCCACTGATGATTGCATTATGATTGGGGAACTTGCGTACAATCAAACTGAGGTTCTCTCTAAAATTTTTGGTTACGTTAGGAGATGAGTCTGGTGGTTGACAGGAGGATCCATCCCTGATACTGAATCTTGCCGAAACAATCTCACATGCAGCTTCAATTTCTATCTCGATAGATTTGAGTTTCTTGTCTGCTGCAAAAAATACTCCACCATCATCTTCCATTTGCCTATCCTTCAATATGCACAGAAATTTTCCCCAGAAATCTCACTGCTTTCAGAGAGAGTTCTGTACCTAGTACCATGTGAGCTTCACTGCTTCACATAGTCTCAGTAGTGAGTAAAGCAGGTGGTAGACTTCAGTTTCTTAGTAGAACACAGTGGAAGTGCAGTCATGCTACAAAGGAGCTTGCTTACAAATCATTTGTGTGACCAGTTCTAGAATACTGCTCAAGTGTGTCGTACCCGTACCATATAAGACTAACAGAGGATATTTTGAGTAATCAGTCCTCTGACAGATTTGATGCAGGCTGCCACAAATACCTCTCCTACGCCAGTCTCTTCATTTCAGAGTAGCACTTGCAACCTATGTCCTCCATTATTTTCTGGATGCATTCCAATCTCTGTTTTCCTCTGCAGTTTTTACCCTCTACAGCTTGCTCTAGCACCATGGAAGTTATTCTCTGATGTCTTAACAGACTTTCTACCATCCTGCCCCTTCTGCTTGTCAGTGTTTTCCATATATTCCTTTCCTCACCAATTCTGTGCAGAACATCTTCATTTCTTAACTTATCAATGCACCTAATCTTCAATATTCTTCTATAGCACCATATCTCAAATACTTCGAGTCTCTATTGTTCCATTTTTCCCACAGTCCATGTTTCACTGCCTCACAACACAGTGCTCCTAATGTACATTTTCAGAAATTTCTTGCTCAAATTAAGGCCTACATTTGATACTAGTAGACTTCTCTTGGGCAGCAATGCCAGTGCTAGTCTCTTTTTTATGTCCTCCTTGCTCCGTCCATCATGGGTTATTTTGCTGACTTGTCTACTTCATGACCACCAATCCCGATGTTTAATTTCTCACTGTTCTCATTTCTGCTACTTCTCATTACTTTCATCTTTCTTAGATTTACTCTCAATTCATACTTTGTACTCATTAGACTGTTCATTCCATTCAGCAAATCATGTAATTTTTCTTCATTTTCACTGAGGATAACAATGTCATCAGCTAACCTTATCATTTCTATCCTTTCACATTGAATTTTAATTCCACTCTTGAATCTACATTTTATTTCCATCATTGCTCCTTTGATGTATAGACTGCACAGTAGGGGCAAAAGACTACATCCCTGTCTTACACTCTTTTTAATCCAAGCACTTAATACTTGGTCTTTCACTCTTATTATTCCCCCTTGGTTATTGGTACATATTGCATATCAACCGTCTTTCCCTATAGTTTACCTCTTTTTTTCCTCAGAATTTCTAACATCTTGCTCCATTTGACATTCTCAAACATTTTTTCCATGTCAATGTCTTTATTTTTCTTTGATCTTGCTTCCATCATCAATCACAACATCAGAATTGCCTCACTGGTACCTTTAACTTTCCTTCAGCCAAACTGATCACCGTCTAACACATCCTCAACTCTCTTTTCCGTTCTTCTGCATATTAGTCTTGTCAGCAACTTGGACGAATGAGCTGTTAATCTGATAGTGCGATACTCATTGCATTTGTCAGCTCCTGCAATCTTGTGAATTGTGTGGATGGTATATTGCCAGACACTCTTACATCCTACACACCAATGTGAACAGTCTTTTTGTTGCTACTTCTCCAAATATTTTCAGAAATTCTAATGGAATGTTATCTATCCCCTCTGCCTTGTTTGATTTCAAGTCTCCCAGAGTTCTTTTAAACTCTGATTCTAATTCTGGATCCCCTGTCTCTTCTAAATCGACTCCTGTTTCCTCTTCTTTCATGTCCTCAGATAAGTCCTCCCCCTCACAGAGGCCTTTAGTGTATTCTTTCCACCTATCCGCTTGCTCCTCTGCACTTAATAGCGGTATTCCCATTGCACTCTTAATGTTATTACCATTGCTTTTAGTTTCAGGGAAGGTTGTTTTGAGTTTCCTATATGCTGGGTCAATCCTCCCAACAATCATTTCGTTTTCTATTTCTTCACTTTTTCATGCAGCCGTTTCAGCTTAGCTTCCCTGCACATTTTATTTATTTCATCCCTAAATATTTTTGTACTTTTCCTTCATAGATCAACTGAAGTACTTTTGTTACCCATGGTTTCTTCACCGTTACCTTCTTTGTTCCTACGGTTTTCTTCCCAACTTCTGTGACTGCCCTTTCTAGAGATGCCCATTCCTCTTTAACTGAACTGCCTACAGATGTATTCCTTATCACAGTATCTATAGCCTCAGAGAACTTCAGGCATACTTCTTCATTCCTTAGTAATTACATATCCAACTTCCTTGCACACTAATTCGTTCTGACTAATCTCTGAATCTTCAACCTACTCTTCGTTATGACTAAATTGTGATCCGAGTCTATATCTGCTCCTGGGTACGCCTTATAATCCAATACTTGATTTTGCAATCTCTGCCTCACCATGATGTAATCTAACTTAAATCCTCCTTTACCTCCTGGTCTTTTCCACGTATACCTCCTCCTCTTGTGATTCTTGAACAGAGTATTTGGTATTACTTCGTGAAATTTATTGCAGAACTCAATCTTTCTCCTCTCTCATTCCTGGTACCAAGCCCATCTCCTCCAGTAAACCTTTCTTCTACTACTTCCCCTACAAGCGCATTTCAATCCCCCATGACTATTAGATTTTCATCTCCATTTACATATTGAATTACCTGTTCAATATCCTCATATACTTTTCTATATCTTCATCTTCAGTTTGCGACGTCGGCATGTATACCTGAGCTATAGGTGGTGCTGGTTTGCCATCGACTCTGATGAGAACAACTATCACTGAACTGTTCACAGTAACACACTTTCTGACCTATCTTCCTGTTCATAATGAATCCTACTCCCATATCATTTTCTGTCACTGTTGATATTACCTTGCACACCTCACTGCCCCCACTAAATCTAGATTGAGCCTTTGCATTTCCTTTTTCCATACCATGTTCAAACTTCTGGCATTCCAAGCCCTAATGCATAGAATGTTATCCTTTTTTTGGCTATTCAATCTTTTTCTCATGGTCCCCTCTTCCTTGTCAGTCCCCTCCTGGAGATCTGGAACCTTTTGGCAATGGAGAGACCATCATGACTCTTTTTCAATTACGAACCACATGTCCTGTGGATGAACATTATGTGCCTTTAATGCAGTGGTCTTCATTGCTTTCTTCATCCTCATGCCATTGATCATTGCGGATTCTTTTGCCTTTAGGGGCAGTTTCCCACCCCAAGGGTAAGAGAGTGCCTTTAACCTCTGCCGATTCCTCCGTCCTCTTTGACAAGGCTGCTGGCTGAATGAGGTGTGGCTTCGTATGCTAGAAGTCTTCGGCTACCATTGCTAACAATTTTTATTCAAAATCCAAGTTAAATCTAGCGGTAGGTACAAAACGTCATCCAATATTGTACTGAATGCTTTCACAGAAAATTATTTCGAACAATTAGTTCCGAAGCCTACTCAAAGTGTAACTGATTTCAAAAACATACTTGACCTATTAGCAACAACTAATCCTGAACAAATAGAGGGAATATGACAGATTCAGGGATTAGTGACACACGGCAGTTGTAGCAAGACTGAATACACTAAATGGGTCAGAACACTCTTGCACAAGAAACGAAAAAGAATGCCAAATTTAAAGGAACCCAAAATCCACAAGATTGGCGAAATTTTACAGGAACTCAAAGTTGAGCAGAAACTTTGATGCGAGATGCTTTTAATAGTTTCCAGAAAAAATCTCTGTCTCAAAATTTGGCAGAAAGCCCAAAGAGATTCTGGTCATATTTAAAGTACACCAGTGGCAAGATGCAACCAATATCTTTGCTGTGCGATAACATTGATTATGACATGCCACCAAAGCATATTTACTAAGCACGGTTTTCCGAAACTCGTTCACCAAAGAGGACAAAGTAAATATTCCAGAATTCGAATCTAGAACAACTGGCAACATGAATATCTTGGACATAGATATCCTTAGTGCAGTGAAGCAGCCTAAAACACTTCTGATACAGATTGCATACCAGTCAGGTCCCTTTCAGAATACACTAACACAATAGCTCCATATCCAGTAACGATATACAACTGCTTGCTCATGGAAAGATCTGTACCTAAAGACTAGAAAGTTGAAAAGTCACACCAATACCCAAGAAAGGAAACAGGAGTAATTCACTGAACTACAGACCCATATCACTGATGCTGATTTGCAATAGGGTTTTGAAACATATTATGTATTCAAACATACTGAATTATCTCGAAGAAAACGATTTATTGACTAATAGCACAGATTCATGAAAAACCGTTCTTATGAAACACAAGTAGCTCTCTGTTATCATGAAGGTACGAGTGCTATTGACTGGTGTTGTCAAATTAATATCGAATAATTGGTGTTAAAACTTGTGTATAGAGATAAGAATCAAAATGAAGACATAGAGAGAATGGGTAGAGAAACAAGTCTACAAAACACTCATACCAGAAGACGGGAGCATCCAGGTAACTGACCATCTGCTAGCCACCAATGGCTAACCTAGCTCTGGACAGAGCAGCAGAAAAGGAGTGAATATGTAGTGCAAAAAAATGATTGAAATATGCAAAACAGAATGATGTCAGGTGTGGCAGGCAGAAAGAGATGAAGATTAGCTCAAAGCAGAGATGGGGCAATAACCTCAGCTCTTCATTTTGTGCATGCCACTGACACAGGTATAAACCCAAACGAGTTTTATTTCAGAAGCTATTATTTTTGTATGCGAAATATAAGCTTCAGGGGTTGGGAGAGTCAAAATTCTAGAATGTAAAAAAAACACTTTCTTAGATATCTGAGATCAAACTTTTGAATTACTACCCTGATACTTCACACAAATGGACTAACTATACCTTGTGAATATCATGCTGTATAGATTGGATATTTTAAAACCAATTCTTCTTTGCAATGTTCCACAAAAAGCTAATACATAAGGCAGCAAACATTAAAACTTGACTAGCACAAAATTAGGAGTGACTTGCAAAAACAGTATTCAGAGAGAATTCATAAAAGAATAATGCTAACATTGGTACCAAACAAAGGCCATAAGATATATAAATGAAAGCAACAAAACGTTTAAGTACCATATCCTAATTCCTTGAAGTCAAAGTGCTTTATGTTTAAATCATTTTTTACCTAAGATCCTATAAAGTATTTGAAAATCAATGTTTCTTTATTTCTTCATTCAACTGTACTATCAGCTAATTATGGCGTGTGACGATTAACAAGTGCACCAAGCTCAAAGCTTCCTCTTAATTTCACAGCCACTGCAACAGCACGGTTGTGTAAACAAACTAACACATGCTCTGCCTCATTCTCTATGTAACTATTACAAGTATATAGTGTTAATGGTGAAGCAATTAACAAATATATATCCCTCTTGATAATAAATAAGTCACGTAGGAATGAAATGAGGACTTTGCTGCTTTACTCGATGTTCGTTACAGCTTCCAGTGTGGAGAGTCTTTGCCCAAATATTGTATTTTAAGTGGGATATATTTGTTACTTTCTACACCATTAGTACAGTATGCACTTAGAATCTTTACGTTGTTGGTTTAACTTATTTTGAGTGATGCAGTGTATGTGATGCATACTTTATACCTACATTGGTCTCATGACTGAAGTGTAGATAGAGCTCTAATCTTTGAAGCATTTGGTAATGACCACATGCCTGAAACAAGCTATCAGTCCACAAGTGCATGTTGAAATAAAAGGGACACTTTATTTCAATAATATTAAACAGCTCAATGTGATAAAATGCTTAAATAAGCTATTAGTCTGCAAGTGAATACTGAAATAAAATGAAACCTCCATTCTAAAAATTTTAAACAGCTCAACGTGATAAAACAGTTTTGACCTTCAAAACTGTTTACCCAAGTATCACAGACACATTCTGTAACAGTACAGGAGAAACATTTTTTGACAGAAAAACTAGAATAAGCTTTGGAAAAAAGTTCTAAAGTGTTTTACTGTCTCAGTCACTCACTAGCTCTGCAGTATGAAAGTTTTAATCACAGAGAATGAGTTGATGGTTCAAACTGAGGTATAAGCAGGCAAGATGCGAATGCTAGTTTCACTACTGAAGTGGAGTAGAATTTGTTCAAGGAACCTGATTTATAGACAACTGTGGTATTCTTCAAGAGGTAAGTATAGGCCTATACCTCACACAAGAATTAATCTCATACAATACTGGTAAATTTAGAGTAAAATAATTAATAACAATAATAACAAATACAAATACCTGGCATGAAACCAAGAAGAGGGAAACTGAAATTTGAAGATGGGACTGACAGAACCAGTGGAGCCTGTTAAACTTACTTTTTCAAAACACATATTTAAATATTTTTTTTGCATTTTTCTGTTGATAAGTACAGATTTCCATAATACATTTGAATTAGCACCATTTAATCACCTGACAACCAACTTTTGCAGCCCTAAATATTCCTTTTCCCTAAATTAGTTTTCTCCAAATTGATATCCCATATGACATTAAGGATTTAAAATAGACAGACCTCAGCATGTCACTGGTGCTGACTGAACATTCTACTCACTCAGATGCTGCAAGAACTTCCCATCTAGTTTAAGGCTTCTGCACCAATAATCATGCCACTGTTAGATAACTGAATGTCAGTACAAACAGAACAGAAAAATGCAGTGGCCTTGGATGACGCAATTAGCAAGTTGCTGAAGGAATTCTACTGCAGATATCTGGAAGAGCACCAATTTACAGTTACAAGGTGATATGGCTGTATAAGCTTGATTTCTGGTAAATCCAGCAGCGGATCCCAATTCCCATGTCAAGCTAAGAAACTGAGGATAAGATGCAGAACAGATTATTTACAGGACTATAAAACATAACTTGGGATACTAGCTTAGTGTAATAGGAAGATGAAATTAATGAGGCTACATACTGCAGCGAGATGGAGCCTGCACACATGCTAACTGGCTTACCTCAGTTCAAAAGTATTAAAGAACGATTAAAGATTTGAAGTAAAGACGTGAGATGAAACTACTTTCTGTGAATGGGATCAGCCCGAGAGTAGCCCTTACCAAATATTTAACTGTTATACCTATAATGATTCTTAAGTTCGTGGGCTACTCAAAAAAATGGTAGTTTTCGATATTCGTGATGAGATGCAATAGATTTTCGGAGTGGCGATACAACGAAAGGGGAAAAAATTGGCCAAATTGTATTTAGAAGCGCAATAACATTATATCATAATCAAAACTTTTCAATAGCCTATCTGTTAAATCTTTTCTCAAGCCTGTCATGATATGCCATGTGAGCCTTATCCACAAGTAAACGTAAATATAAATATTTCAGCAAGATCATCATTCTGTTAACTTTTTGCGTAAAGGTAATATTGAACTGACAGATTTCTTACTTCTCTCGGTACTCGACTCAAATACATGGAATTTTTTTAAAAGACGACGAATGCGAAAAATCTGTAATTTATGTATAGTCACATATTCGTTGGACATCGGCTATGTCCACTTGCGCGGTTTTGTCAACAAATCATGCTTTCATTTGACTGCTTGAACAATGCAACAATCGTTGACCCTCGGAAATGTACTCACTTTCTACTGAGCTGTTCCAGTACGGTCAACTTTCCTCTCCGAAACTCGCGCTAGGAATGCTATCACACTGCGTAAACAGCTCGAACAAAGACGCTCACTAGCCAAGTGCGTCAGTAGTGGGGGATCTCAGCATTCTCGGCGCAAATAAAAAAAACTCAACAGCTGATTCAGGAGGCTCGCCTTGGCAGCCATTGCTACTGTATTTTTGCGCGCTCGATCTGAATTAGAAGCTGTAAAGCCTACACGAGTACTTGGAGAACGCCATTGTTGGTTGTCATAAGTAGTTCCACTGCACCAGGTTTCCTTTTCTTTTAACATTTGTGTCTTATTCTTCATTGATGAAAGACTTTTTTTCTGTTCCTTAAGCTACATAATTCATTTGTGTAAGGTTTACATTCTATAGGTTTAGAAGCTGCTTCATAACTTGATAGGACGGATGAATCAATCGAGATTTGGTATATACACTCCCACATTGTATATACCGACATTACTTAGAATCATACAATTAAGAAACTGCTGAGTTATCTTGAGACAAATGGTCTGCACCGGAGTGACTCGACAGAAACAAATGTAAACCGTGAGTCTGAATCCCAAGGTTGTATGAGACAGCAAAATTCTCGATCGGTTAATGAGCCCTTTCAAACCTCCCACATGGATTTATGCGTGCTTGGACAGTAGCATAGCTAATTTTACTAGAGATATGTGTGATGTCAGACTTGTTAGTGATGCACTAGTAGACCACGAACCCTTAATTTTAACATTCTGCTGTGATCTGCAGTCAGATGCATCAGCCAGAATCAAGCCTAATGCTACATGGATAAGAGGCCAGAAAGCTGATGTTAGCTAGGACTTTGTACAGGACAACAACCTGGTAAGGTTGCTGGGGATACAGTGTTTGATCATTTGTTGAGAACGATCACTGAAGTATGGTACTCTTGTTCACCATTAATTAAAATTAGACCTAAGTATAAACAGAAAAAGCAGCAGCTCAATAGTATACAGATGAGCTGGCTCATATTAGGAAAGATATGCTCAGACTGTACAGAACATATAAAAATTCTTGTAAACAAGAGTCTGACCTGGATGACACCTAATATAGAGCTTATTTACAATGTAAAAAGAACTACAAAGACAAAATTACCCCAGGAAAAAAACTAGCATGTGAACATTACATGAATGTGCTCCCAACAAATGTAAAGGAGCTTGGGATATAATCAGAGAAGAAAAGTCCCAAAACCACACACAAGATGCAGCACTGGACCATGAGGAAGTAAATGATTATGGTACTTTATAACTTCTGTGAGCAAGCTGAAAGACAAAATTAAACAAAATGGCACTTATGCTTTAGATCTTTTTGGTGCTGAGCCACCTAAGGGGTATGCCTTCCACTGGAATGCAGTCACACCCAAAGATATTATAAAAGCTTGTCAGGATTCTCAAACTCCAGAAGTATGGACTGTTATTGGGTCTCCAACTATGTGATTACAAAAATACCACATCTCATCTTTCCACCTCTTTCTATCATCTTCAATATCTGTTTAGAATCTGTAGTTGTCTGTGATGCACTCAAAATTGCTAAAGCCATACCAATCTTTAAAAAACGGAGATAAGCATCTGCACCAAAACTACCCACTAATTTCTATTGGCTCAATTTTCTCCAAAGTTGCTGAGAATCTAATGTACAACCAGCTAAATAGCTATTTTGGAACTGACCATCTGGATTCCAACAGGCAAAAATACCACTACTGCTATCACTGTAGTTGTAAGCCAGGTGTTAACTGTATTTGAACATAAGGATCTAGTATCAGTTGTACTTTGTGAACACAGCAAAGCTTTCAACTGTATACTGTTTAACACCCTAATTACAAAACTGGCATATTATGGCATACACAACCATCTTTAGATGTAATCAAGTCATATCTAAGCAACAGAAAGCAGTTCGTATCAGTGAAGAACAGGTGATCTTCTTTGAAGGAAGTTTGGACAGGAGTGCCACAGCACTCTGTTCTAGGTCCCTTTCTGTTCATCACTGCAGTTAACGATTTGCCTAACCATGTAGGAGTAAATTCCATGGTGTGTTACGCAGATGACGCAACACTGCTCTGCGTGCGTCATGGCATGAAAGAGCTCCATCTGGCAACACAGGAAAAATTAGAACTAGCAACGAATTTTTTTCCCAGTAAACTCATATGCAATGCTGATAAAACACAATAACTATTTCTGGGTCTGGCTACAGCTGGGGAAAGTAAATCAGTAAAGCTGTTGGGCATTCTCATCGACTCGAAATTGAAGTGGGAGAAACATATTAGCCATGTCTGCAACAGAATAGCAAGAGTAGGCTATCTCATGTGGAAATTGACGGATGTAGTCATTGGTGAGTATCTGGAGCTTGCATATTTTGGCCTATTTCAATCGCACATATCCTACAGCATACTGCTATGGGTACATTGCAGCCATGTCAGTAAAATTCTAAAAATTCAAAAAAGTACTAGGAATAATAATAAGCAAAGTTACAAGTAAGGAACACTTCCATCCCATCTTTATCAAGCTCCAGATAAACTATTGTTAATCTATGTATATACACAGCAATGCTCTATGTCAAAAGCAACAAACTTGAATCCACCATCAGAGAGATGATACACCCTCACAATACCAAAGGCAAACTGAATCTTTATATATGACACAGACTCAAAAAGACTTCAGACACACACACACACACACACACACACACTTGTTATACTAGGACACAGACTCAAAAAGACTGCAAACTCACATACAACAACATGCTTAAATCTTTTTAGTAAACTTCCAATACCTGCTCAGACATTGCCCTACAGTATTTTCAAAGTTGGGGTGTTTGATTGGTTACTCAAACATCCATTTTACAAGATAGCCAAAATATTTGAAATAAACATGATTGACATTAGTACTTAAGGATATTTCTAAAAGATATGGAAATAAATTGTAAAAACTTCACTGTCAAAATTATTCTTAAGTGTATATTTAATGTTCAAACTTATTCCACTGTAAGTGGTCAATGCTCAGCATGAAGTGCATTTTTTTTTCATGTAAAGCTGTTCTGTGTCTATGTACATGATGTCTAAATTTTTGTCTTGTAGTAGGCAGTTGTTGGACACAGTTTAAGTTTGGATTTATTGCTTACACAAGCAGTTTTACTTGTAAGACACCAACCAATTAATGACATCACCTGCCAGTGGGCACTGATTTAAATCAATGGGGGGAGTTGAGTATTAGTGAACCCATGTCTCCTGCTTTGGCCACTGCATCAGCGCCATCCAGACATAGTGGTCATTGCAATTGAACAGACTCCCCTAGCATGCCTCCCATCATACTCAAGTTCTCAACCTATCCACACACTACTAATGCAGTGCCCCGTGTCCATTATCCTCATTACTCATGGAATTTCACAGATTCCTGTAACACTTCAACCATGGTGTGCATTCGAACTGATCAATAGGTTATCCCGGTCTTAATTTTATATGTGGTGCCTGTTCTTTCCCACATGTACAAAAGAACAGACACCATATATATGGCATTGCTTTTAATACATATACATCTAATTTTGAGAACAAGTTCTGACTTGATTCTCTAGGTTTAGCACCACAAATAGTCCTTATACCTTCTTTCTGTGGTGTTAATAATGTGCTTATATTAGTTGGTCTGTTTTGTTGCGCTCTGTACTTGTACCACATAGTTCAAATTTGATGTGAATAGTGAATGATAAGCATTCTTTTGATAATCCAGTTTATGGCAAATACGTTTTCACACAGCTTACAGGCTAAGGAATCTACATGCATGTCCTGGATTGTTGTTATGGCGTGACATGATATGGATTTTTACACTTGTGAGGAAAGGGGGATTATAGGAGAATTTACTATAACGCCACTTGGGTGGGCAGTATACGCTCACCTGGCGGAGTAATCAAGATTGGAAAGTGGTTTGGGATTGTAATTAAAATACCGTACTCAGATTCAGAAAAGGGGAAGCACATAGATTTGTTTGCTCATGGTTTGGTTGGTTGGTTTAGGTGAGGCGACCAATCGAAATGGGAGGGGCGGGGGGGGGGGGGGGGGGGGAAGAAGAGTGGAGCTCCAGTATCCGCTGACCCATTACGAAGGAGAAGAGAAATGCAAAGGGAAAGATACCACGCCAGTGGTCGACGCATACGGGCGAAATCAAGTATCGTGTGCTCTGAAAATCTACGTCACATTTTATAATGGTATGCTTTTAGCAACTAACAGCCGAATCCAAAAATGACAGTTAACGGCGAGAACTTCATACGAGTGTAGTTTTCTGCTCAGTAAGAAACAAAAATACTTAGACAGTAATATTTTAAGATGTACTTAATTTTAACTGACGTTGGTGAACTTGGCCGTGAGCTAAGTAAAGCTGGCCGATTACCTCACGGGCAAAGGGGTAGTAGTGCAGCTAATGCGCAGTTGAATGGTAGTTTTGGTACACTACATAAATGGCTTAGTAAATGGCAATATTACCGGTAGAGGGAAATAAACATGAATGATCATGTAAGAGAGAAAATATGAGCAGACGACCGACGACCTTTTTTTCTTTCTTTTGGCTGTTTCTTCCGCACATAATTGGAACAGCATATCATTCAGTGTTAATCGATTGTGTATATTATATCCTTACAGAACATACACTGCATTTTATAAATAATAAAAATTAGTTGATGACGTAATTTCTGCGCATTTCTGTGTTCAAAGCAATTACTTTTGGTGCAAGTACAGTTTTCATGCACAAACATAAAAATATATATGACTACTGTTGTTATTTCGTATTCAGTAGAACGTTCATCGTGATGATTAAAGACAAGAGTTTCCCGTTGTTACTGACAAATGCGAACGTTGTTTTTGATGATGTTTGGTTTGTGGGGCGCTCAACTGCGCGGTTATCAGCGACGTTGTTTTTGAATAACAGAATCGAAGTTTTTGTTTTCGGTTTTTTTTATTTTACCTTTTTTTGTAAATTGCGTTACCTAGCGCTGTATGATAAATATGTCTAGTTTTCTTTGTTTTTACTGCAACATCCGTCTATTTTACGTCGCAAATTAACAATTTTGGAATAAAACAAACATGTTCCGTACTTTACCTGTACGATCGGTATGCAACACACCTAACGTACAGGTAACGTAGGTATGACAATATTTGGCCAACGCTACTAGGAAAACTACCCCTGTCAAGTCTTACTTGTGGTAGTATACGATAGCCTATAGTAGTTTTACAACTCTAGTTGCTATGGTTTATTTTGACACGGAAGTAACATGGATTCGTGAATGCGCATTACAGAGACGGCTATTTTCATATGTAACATTTGTTTGTAGCAAGGAATATGACATTATATTAAGACTGTTGCACTACAACACAGCGTACAGCAAACATGACACTGGAAACTGTAAATAACTTTATTGGCTCTTTAGCAAAAACGTTTTTTGACTACCTCTGAACTAAGCCTTAGCGTCAGCTCTAGGCGGCGATTCGGAACGGAAAAAAAGAGACGTGAGCAGTTTCACAAGTCAGGCGATGGCAGGGCGTGATTTGACTGGTGGGCGGCTTTGCTGACCACGATTCGCACAATTCTGGCGTGAAACTGTCGATTGTTGCCATATCAGCTGAAAGGCAACTAACAAAACGGCGGTCTCTTTCTAAAATTTAAATAATAAAAAATTCTCGCGTATGGGGCTTGGGAGCATCTTGTACAGCGGCAGTGTATCCCAGTTTCTCTGTTTGACATCGTCGTACGTCGAGAGCATAATCTACCTGGCGTCTCCACCAAACAACGCATTCGAAGAAAAAGGTTCAGATGTGTGTGAAATTTTATTGGACTTAACTGCTAAGGTCATCAGTCCCTAAGCTTGCACACTACTTAATCTAAATTATCCTAGGGACAAACACACACGCCCTGCCCGAGGGAGGACTCGAACCTCCGCCGGGACCAGCCGCACAGTCCATGACTGCAGCGCCTTAAACCGCTCGGCTAACGCATTCGAACAGCGCTACGAATTTTTTAAATAGCACCCAACATTTTTAATTCAGTAATCCACTTATTCTTCTCAAGATCTGCTCAGAAGTTTATCACAGTGAGCCATTCGTGTAAATATAACACTACTGAAAAGGAAACACAAAACTGACTTCGACTCTCCTGTAACAGCACACAGTAGAGGTACCCGGGGGAACGTAGATCGCCCACTTGCTGGAGTTGAAAGTAAACAAATGGACATACAAGAAAAATGCCACACTTTTCACTGAGTAAACCGCATTCAGTTGAAAAAGAAAAAACGTAGTACCCTATGCCTACAATATCAGTGTGTCACTGTTGGAATCGGCCAACTCATATAAATATCTGGGTGTAACACTGTAGAGATATGAAATAGCCGGCCGCAGTGGCCGAGCGGTTCTAGACGCTTCGGTTCGGCACCGCGGTGCTGCTACGGTCGCAGGTTCGAATCCTGCCTCAGACATGGATGTGTGTGATGTCCATAGTTAGGTTTAAGCAGTTCTAAGTCTAGGGGACTGACGACCTCATATGTTAAATCCTATAGTGCTTAGAGCCATTAGAACCATTTTTGAAGAGATATGAAATGGAATGATCACATAGCGTCAGTCGTGGACAAAGCACGTGGTAGGCTTCGGTTTACTGGTAGAATACTGAGGAAGTGCTATCAGTCTACAAAGGAGATTGCGTACAAATCACTCAAGCGTCATATTGTAGAATATTGCTTAAGTGTGTTGGACCTGAACCAGACAGGAGATATTGAACGTATACAGAGAAGGGCAACACGAATGGACACATATTTGTTTGCTCCATGCGACAGTGTTACAGAGATGCTGAAGAATACGAACTGCCAGGTTCTTGAAGATAGATGTAAACTATACCAAGAAAGCTTACTTACAAAATTTCAAAAATCGGCTGTAAATGATGATTTTAGGAATATTCTGCAACCTCCTACATATCGTTCCCTCTGACGACAAGATCAGATTCCTTACAGCAAGCACGGGGGTATTTAAACAACCACTCTTCCAGCGTTCGAAACGTGAATGGAACGGGGAAAAACCATAACAATTAGTACAATAAGACGTACCCTCTGCCATGCACTTCACGCTGGTTGTCAGCATTTAGATGTATGTAGATGAGACACTTGCACAGAATAGAGCATCGTGGAGAGGTGCATCACACCAGTTTTCAGACTGAAGATCACAACAACATCACAACATGGAGCATTATTGAAGAGTTCTTGTGAAGAGGAAGTAGATAAATAAAAAAATTATTGCCGTTCATATCTCCGCAACGAACAAAGTTACAAAAAAGGCAGCAATGCTGATTAATTCCCCATGGTAGCTAAACAACATTTCACTGATAGAGTCTCTCACTCTCTTACTTGAGCCTTATCCTGCGGTTATGCAGGGTCGGGCGTGGTTAATCGGATGTGGTATGTTAACGTAAGGGGTGGGCGGATGCCCTACCTGTCAGCAGCCTGTACCCCCTGGGACGGAAGTAGTGTACCCCACGTGTCTGCGTCTAGAAGAAACCACAGAAGAGTGTGAATGTCTTCAGGTGTCTGCGAGCAGTGTAACTGAGGTGGAAGATGGGGACCAGCCCGCTATTCACCTAGTGGAATGTGGAAAACCGCCTAAAAATCACATCCAGGCTGACCGGCAAACCGGCCCTCGTCGTTAATCTGCTGGGCGGATTCGATCCACGGCCGGCGCGCCTACCCGAATTCAGGAAGCAGCGCCTTAGCGCTCTCGGCTACCCTGGCGGGTCATTTCACTGATACACTAAGGTGACAAAAGTCATGGGATACGTCCTAATATCGTGTCGGACTTCCTTTTGCCCGGCATAGTCAGTAAAGCGACGTGGCGTGGTGTCAACGAGTCGTTGGAAGTCTGCTGCAGACATATTGAGCCATGCTGTCTCTATAGCTGTCCACAATTTCGAAAGTGTTTGTGCAGGAACTGTCCTCTCGATTATGTCCCATAAATGTTCGACGGGATTCATGTTGGGCGATCTGGATGGCCACATCATTCGCTCGATTTGTCCAAAATGTCCTTCAGATCAATTGCAAACAATTGTGGCCAAGTGACGTGACATCTTTTTTTTTTATTTTTATTTTTATATTTTATTTTTTTTGAGTGGGGGGGGGGGGGGAACATGAAGTTCATGAATGGCTGCAAATTATCTCTAGTCAATGACCGGTTCAGTTGGACCAGGGGACGCAATCCGTTCCATATAAACTCATCCCACATCATAATGGAGTCATAACCAGCTTGCATAGTGCTTTGTTGACAACTTGGCCCCGTGGCTGCGTGAGTTCTGCGCCACACTCGTTCTCTACCATCTGTTACCAACTGAAATCGAGACTCATCTGACCAATCCACGGTTTTGCAGTCGTCTAGGATCCAGCCGATGTGGTTGCGAGCCCAAGAGAGACGCTGCAGGCTTCGTCGTGCAGATAGCAAAGGCATTCGCGTCGGTCGTCTGTTGCCATAGCCCATTATCACCAAATTTCGCAGCCTTGTCCTAAAGGATACATTCGTCGTACGTTACACATTTTTCTGCGGTTACTTCATGCAGTGTTGCCTGTCTGTTAGTGCATAAACGCCGCTGCCCTCGATCATTAGTAGTAATAGTAGTAGTAGTAACTTTATTCATCCGTAGATCTCTTTTTACAAGGATATAGGACATGTCAAAGTATTTACAAGTTTAGACCGATTTAAAATAAGCTAATTCGTATACACATACATTTACAGACTTCTAATTAGAGACAATCATTAGATTTACTCCTGGTATACAATACTTTTTTTTTTTTTTTTTTTTTACAAATAACTTATTAAATGTAACTCTTCAGGCTTTCCCGGAGAGATCTTGACATGTGGAATAATCGGGTCTACTACCGGATGTCTGTGTCACTCTGGCACAATATTTCGGCCACGTAACTCGTTGCCTTCTTCAGGTGCTACCTGAAACTGCAGTGCGTTCAAGATAACCTGGACACCCAGTATGCGAAATAAAAACGCCGTCAACGCTTAGCACGTTGTACGGGATGGCAAAATGGCTGCAACTATCTTGTAGGAACCTTTTCAGAAAATTAGGGATACTGACAACTGCATGCCAATATATCTACTCCCTGTTATGTTTCATTGGTAAAAATGGACAATCGTACAAAACCAATGATTCATACCATACCCACAATACCAGGAGGAAGATGGACCTCCATTGTGAATCAAAAAACCTTATTATTGTACAAAAAGGAGTCCATTACATGAGCTGTATGGTGTTCAATGCTCTCCCACCATCACTGAAATTACTTATCCACGAGCTTCCCGAATTTGAACAACAGCTCAAACAGTATCTATTAAATAACTCCTTCTATTCGGTGGAAGAATATTTCAATAGAGTTAACTGTAATTGATTTTTTCATATACCACTTTGATGTGCTATTGTGCATTACGATACTCACAATCACTGTTAACATTACTGTGTCTTTCATTTAGCTATTAAGATCTACCATATTTTTAATGTAATTTGTTCTATACCTATTAATGTGTATTTTGTCTTATACCCGATATACTCTTGCAAGAGGTACTTTTATGTATTCCTTTTGTATTATTTGTAATAATTTTGACACGTACTACATCCATGCGAATGCCTCGCAGTATTGGATTTATGGGCTATAAATAAATAAATAAATAAAACTGATCACAGTCCGAGATGGATCCCGTATGAAAAAACGTGGTTTGCCGGCCGGAGTGGCCGTGCGGTTCTAGGCGCTACAGTCTGGAACCGAGCTACCGCTGCGGTCGCAGGTTCGAATCCTGCCTCGGGTATGGATGTGTGTGATGTCCTTAGGTTAGTTAGGTTTAATTAGTTCTGAGTTTTAGGCGACTGATGACCTCAGAAGTTAAGTCGCATAGTGCTCAGAGCCATTTCAAGCATTTGAACCAAAAAATTGGTTTGAGTGTTGTGAGCGTCGAAATTTTAGGACGTTGGCGCCGCTGTGTCTTCAGCTTGTGTCTGATAGACTATAATAGCTATGCACCCCATTAGCCGTTAGTGAGTAACTGACTGACTTGGCTTGCCTAATAGCATTCCTGCTACGCGTGCTGCAACCTCCCAGAGTCCATTTTCGTCGTAACTGCATAGCGGTGGTATCTGTGTAGTAGTGTTGATGACGATATTGCAGCTTGTACGAGCACAAAAATAGCTCAATGACTGCCGATACGACAGAACATTATAACGATATGTTTACGTAATGTGTGTGCATAAATATACAGTTATAAATGTCCCAGTTCTTAGTCGCTAATTATAACAATATGTTTACTTTTGTGCTGTAACATATAGCTATAATCAGCGGTGGAAATATATTTGCGAACGCCGACCGCGTGCGGCTGTTTCTTGTTGGATCGTCTGATCAGTCGAAGTTGCATTGCAGAGGAGAGTAAATGCCTATTCAAAATATAATTATTTTTGGCTAGCCCAACATGAATTTCCTAAGGGACCGTAGTTTATCATGCATTTACCGGTAGAATATGGCGCGGAGAAAATATTTCGCCGCATGCAACTTCCGTCCGATTTCGACGAAAGAATTCGTGACTGTGAACTCTCTATTTGGCAGAAACATAAAGAAAATTAAATAACTTCATGAAGAAGTGAGACATAGATTCTATACTAAATAAATAGTCCATACACCACTTCCATTTAACTCTGAATTAATAGATAAACTTACACTGCAATGAAGGATTTAACATGGATGCCGTTTTGATTGGCACTTCTCTTCTCGTAATGAAAATGATTCCTTTGACGTTTTCACATACACGTCGCACAATAAATCTACTGCTATGCAGTATTGCACTTATACTATTGCACTTTTACTTTACATTAAAATAATATTATTTTTAACAATAATAATACGGCGGCAAAACATGCGCGTCCGACAGAAGTTACAAGAGACAATAGAAAAATGAGTAACTGAGTAATTGTTCATCGAGAATATCTCGTACATCAAAAGAATGTGTAAAAGTGTTCTTCTTCTGTCCGTTTTTCGCGCCGCAGTTTTCAAAGTAAATAACTCACTGCATCTCTGACGGCGCTTCGGCAATAAACACGTTACGTCACAGGACGTTCACCTTTTACATTCTCGCGAATTATTTGCTAACTGTAGCTGTTGCCGAGCGACTGCTCGATTAGTGAATGATGTAAAATGATTAGGCAATCACATAATGTTACAACATGTCCACATATTCTATATGCACAGCAGAGACCAGAAAGCTTCAAGTAGGTTTTAACATCGCTATCCAATCAAAATGGATACATTGGGAAAAAATATTAAAGCACTGCGAGAAATGCATGTTTGAATATAATTGATTCTACTAGCAAAGCATGCAGGTTACTGTTTTTAAACCACGAAGGGCACCTGTGCAATGTCCTTAATATTTTGCACGTGTCAGTCGTGGTAAAATGTAAATATCGTGTGACTAGCGCCTCCCGTCGGGTGGACCGTTCGCCGGGTGCAAGTCTTCAATTTGACGCCACTACGGCGGCTTGCTCGTCGATGGGTATGAAATGATGATGATTAGGACAACACAAGACCCAGGACCTGAGAGGAGAAAATCTCCGACCCAGTCGGGAATCGAACCCGGGCCCTTAGGACTGACATTCTTTCGCGCTGATCACTTTTTTTTTTCATTTTGTTCGATATTGTTCGCTGCGTTTGGTCTGGGCGGACGTCACAATACATCCGTTCAAGTTGATCGTTGACTCTTTGACTCAGTTTTTTTTTATTACAGAGAGCGCGCAGCCCTGTGACCGAACACGCTGAGCTACCGTGCCGGCTAGATAAGGGTGTTCATGTGGCATTATTATTCATATTGTGTTAGTTCATGACATAAATATCACATTACAAATCCAAATATTGCATTCGATCCACCGTCAACTTTTTTTTTCTTTACGTAGTGCGTTGAGTCGTCGTTCAGATTCCACGTAAATTATGCGAGATGGCTCTTAACAAGTGCTGCATTCATCAATAAGCAAAGTTGAGTCTTATTAAACATGTCTTTAAAGTCAATGTTGCTAAGAAAGAGTATTTCTCTCGTTTAAGCGCAGGACGAGCGTTGCTACCACAATGCGGTGGTCCTTGTAATATCTATACGTATGTCGATAATGCGACCATATAGTCTTCGAGGATATCATCTGGTGACACACTACACTGTTTCAGAACGCAGCTGTCTATAGGACAAAAGAAACTCTTCATTGGCTTTACAAAATGGATCCATCTTCTGAATACCTGTAGGTCGTCAGTCTTCTGACACAGTTTCTCTCGAGAGGCCCAATTAATTGCGGCCCGATGGAGTATCGCCGCAGATTTGCGACTGGATTTGTGCTTTCCTGTAGATCGTAGTAATTGACGATAAGTTATCTAGTGGTGTTCCCCGAGAAAGCGTTTCAGTTGTAAAGGTAAATACAATTTCCTGAAGATATATACAGAGTTTTATTCTAAATTTATTGTCTTTCGGAACGTACTCATACGGCCGCATCAACGCAGGAAATATTATATTACAATTGGGTTTGACAGTTCGTGGTAAACATTATTTTAATAAACGTTACTTTGAGTTGAACTCTGGTAATATGTAATATAGGATTAATAAAGGACTGATCGATTAAAGTATACAAAAACGATTAAACAAGGCGAATATGGAACACAGGATACACAGTGGTAGTACACTACAAAAATACTACTGGTAACACAATAAGAAATGACACATGGCAATTGGTACCCATTCTGGATATTCCCAATTCAATCCACATTAATGACTGTATATCTAAATTAACAATAAAATGTTCTTTGTATGTCCTGTGAGAATTGTTTCAAAAGCTACGGGTAGAGATCTGAATATTTGTGCATGCCTAAAAGTACCATCTAGACAGAATAGGAGAACAGTTTGCAACAACCAAAGTTGTGTATAACAACCACACGTTTAGATGCACCAGTATTCAAACGCGTATACATTGGAGCTACATAGTGACACGCATTTAGAGGTTGAGCGTTCCATATTCTGCAGAGTAGCATGTGGGGATATAGGCGATTAATTAAGCTTTGGCCCGACTGCGGTGTTCTAAGCAGCGCCACTCAGCTGCCGGGGGTGGACAGTCGTGGCGAGAACAGCGTTCTGTGTTGTGAGTGCGTTACATCGGAGCTCAGTGAATTCGAACGAGGGCGATTTGTTGGTGATCGTATGGTAGGTCATTCCGTAATCAAGGCAGCCTAAGTGATCGGTGTTTCAAGAGGCATCGATCGCAGTTTTTTATCGCATACGGGGAATGTGCAAAAATATCATCCGCAAAGTCGTAACGCGGGAGAAAGTTTGTGTTGAGTGATGGAGACAGACGGCCACTGAAGAGGACTGTAACGAGAAATAGTAGGTGAAATCCAAAATTTTCGGGACTGGTGCCGCCATATGGAAAGTAGGAGTAGTAGATCTTTGCACCGCTAGGTGGCGAGAGCTGCATATCTGAGGAGTCAGTGTGCAGAGTGGCATTCAGCTGAGAGGACGTGTTGCGTGTCCACAGTGATTTCCGTAATACTCTGTGTTTGGCGTGTGGCGATTTTACGACGGATCCGCGAACAGAATAGTGCGTATGTATCAAATTCTCTGTGAAAAGTGCTACAGAGACCCTTGCAATGATTGAACAAGTGTTTGAGTGGAAGAGCCCGGACTCTCCAAGACCCAAAAAAGCGAGACAAGTGAAGAACAAAGTGAAGAGCATGATCATCGTTTTCTTGGATACCAAGGGAACTGTGCACAAAGAATTCGTCCCACCCAACCAAACAGTGAATTCCGCCTACTACTGTGACGTTTTGCGACGGCTCCGTGAAAACGTGCAGTAACGACGGCCCGAACTTTGGCGTCAAGGGAACTGGCTGCTGCATCACGACAACGCGCCCTACCACACGTCCTTGCTCACCAGAACCTTTTTGGCAAAAAACAACATGGCGGTTGTACCTCATCCACCGTACTCGCCAGATGTGACACGTTGCAACTTCGCGCTATTCCCAAAACTGAAACTCACGTTGAAACGCCGTCGGCTCGACACTCTAGAGACGATTCAAGAATCATCACTGGCTGTAATAAACACCCTCAAAGAACAGGACTTTCAGAAAACGTTTGACCAGTGGCAGAAGCGCTGGGACCGGTACATACATGCGAATGGGAACTACTCCAAAGGTGATGGTGACCATTAGTCCAAAGGTAAAGTTTTCAACAGATGGCAGCACCAGTCCCGAAAATTTTGGATAGCACCTCGTAAGACGACGACAGCTGCGAAAGTCACTGCAAAACTGAAACTCACACTCCGTAACCTTGTCAGCACGAAAAACAAACGAAGGGAGCTCCATTAGCCGGGAATTGCAGGTCGATTTGGAATTCCAGAGCTACATGTCAGTGATAAAAATGCCCAAAAGAGGGAAACCTGATGCCGAAGACATAAAGACTGGACTATGGTGCAGTGGAAGAAAGTCATACGATAGGATGAATCTTGTTTCACACTGTTTCCAACTTCTGGACGAGTTTACGTTCCAAGAATGAAATATGACGAGGGTTCAGTGATGATTTGGGCAGCTACATCGTGATATTTCACGGTCCCCTTCGTTGCTCTGCAAGGTCGCATTTATTGCCAAGAATAATGTGACCATTTTGGCTGACAAGGTCCATCCCATGGTACAGCGTTTGTTCCCCAATGGTGATTATGCGTTCCAAGATGACAGAGCATCTGTTCACACAGCTTGCATCGTCCAGAACTGGTTTTGTGAGCACCCACCACATTCGCCATATCTCAATACCACTAAGCCTTTGTGGTCTACTTTGGAGAGAAGGGTGCGTTATCGTTATTCACCTCCATCGTCGTTGCCTGACATTGCCACTACTTTGCACAAACAACTGTGTAAGAGTTCTTAAAAATCATACAGGACATTTATTTATCCATTCCGAGACGACTGGAAGTTGTTCGAATGCCAACGGGCTTCCTACACCGTATTAAGAATGGTAATGTGTTGTGTTTCTGGAGTTTCCATTTTTTTGTCCATCTCCTAAACTCAAAATAAATAAATTTTCTTAAATTATTTGGGGGGGAGGGGGAGAGCGAGGGAATATAAGGGTACAAATATTATATTTTTAACACTACATGTCTGTCTTGGGGGCAGCAAATCGTAAGTACACACATCAAAAAAAGTTTTGCATCACCTCGGATACCAGAACTCCTGGAGACAGACGTTGACTGTGGATATTGTATCACAGACACAGTCCCTCTGACTCTTCAGCGATGTCACTTAACCTGCCCAAAGATGTAAACAACCATGCATGAGCAGCGCCTATTAGACGGAGGGGGTCCGACAGCCGATCAGTTCCAGTCATTCCACCAGAAAGGAGACACACGGCTGGTGTTGTCTGTAGTTCAACCGTGCCTAGACGGTCAACGCCGTGGTTCGATCGCGTCCCCATTGTTACTTTCTGCCAGGAAGGGCTCACAATATGGAAAGTATCCAGGCGTCTCGGAGTGAACCAAATCGATGTTGTTCGGACATGGAGAAGATACAGAGAGAGAGGAATTGTCGATGACATGCCTCGCTGTGGATGAACGTTACTTACGAATTATGGCTTGGAGCAACCCTGACAGCAACGCCACCATGTTGAACAGTGCTTTTCTTGCAGCCACAGGACATCGTGTTACGGCTCAAACTGTGCACAATAGTCTGGATGATGCGCAACTTCACTCCCGACGTCCATGGCGAGGTCTATCTTTGCAACCAAGACACCATGCAGCATGGTACGGCCCCAACAGCATACCAAATGGACCGCTCAGGATTGGCGTCACATTCTCTTCACCGATGAGTGTCATATATGCCTTCAACCAGAAGATCGTCAGAGACTTGTTTGGAGGTAGCCCAGTCAGGCTGAACGCCTTAGACACACTGTCCAGCGAGTGCAGCAAGGTGGAGGTTCCCTGCTGTTTTGGGGTGGCATTATGTGGGGCCGACGTACGCCGCTGGTGGTCATGGAAGGCGCCGTTACGGCTGTACGATACGTGAATACCACCCTCCGATTGATAGTGCAACCATATCGGCAGCATATTGGCGAGGCATTCGTCTTCATGGACGACAATTCGCGCCCCCATCGTGCACATCTTGTGAATGACTTCCTTCAGGATAACGACATCGTTCGACTAGAGTGGCCAGCATGTTCTACAGACATTAATCCTATCAAACATGACTGGGATAGATTGAAAATGGCTATTTATGGATGACGTGACCCACCATCTTGAGGGATCTGCGCCGAATCGCCGTTGATGAGTGGGACAATCTGGACCAACAGTGCCTTGATGAACTTGTAGATGGTATGCCACGACGAATACAGGCATGCATCAATGGAAGAAGATTTGCTACTCTGTATTAGAGGTATCGGTGCGTACAGCAGTCTGGACCACCACCTCTGAAGGTCTCGCTGTATGGTCGTACAACATGCAATGTGTGGTTTTCATGAGCAATGAACAGGGCGGAAAGGATGTTTATTTTGATTTGTATTCCAATTTTCTGTGCAGGTTCCGTAACTCTCGGAACCGAAGTGATGCAAAACTTTTTTTGATGTGCGTATAATACTTTCATGAGATTCGTCTTGGGTCTTTCGCAAATATTTTTTTTCTGTGTATTGCGCCAGGAGAATATATACAGTCAAACTTTACTATTGCACTGCTGAGTAAAACACCGAGCGAGGTGGCGCAGTTGGTAGCACACTGGACTCGCATTCGGGAGGATGACGGTTCAAACCCGCGTCCGGCCATCCAGATTTAGGTTTTCCGTGACTTCCCTAGATCGCTTCAGGCAAATGCCGTGATGGATCCTTTCAAAGGACACGGCCGATTTCCTGACCCATCCTTCCCAAAACCGAGCTTGTGCTCCGTCTCTAACGACCTCATTGTCGACAGGACATCAAACGCTTATCTCCTAATTTCCTCCCTAAGTAACAAAAAGAGCCACATAGCACCCATTGCATTCATACTATTTTATAGAGGTATATCAGTCCAGTTGAAAATGACACTATTGTTTAATTCCTTTACAGTAAATTACTCCTCATTACAAGAATTCAACAATATTTATTAATTTTTACAATACTTCATACTTTATTTTTCTTGGAAACTTGTGTTGTCTTTTACAAAAATTCGGTGACGCTGCTTAAAATTTTACATTGGGTAGATTTTTTGAAATGTCGTAATTTATACTCACGTCAGGTTTCAACACTGGTCCACATAAATCTGGAAGTTTAGCTTGTAGCTAAATTCATAATCCATTTTAGTTTTTACAAAACACACAAATTTTATCTAAAATGCGTTGGTTTCTATAATGAGAACAGTGAAGTACCCCAAGCTTACGCATTATTTGACATTAACTTGGCCAATTCCGAAATCTTAATACAATATGAAACTAAAGAATCTAATTATCAACCAAAATAGTCCACTACCTACTCAAAACTATGCGACATTCCCAAAATCCATAAAAGACTACCTATAACTAGAAAAATATGCATGTATCGGATGCTACACTAATTCAGAGTATTGTGTATTTCAATACTAATCAGCTGTGGCAGTTACATTTCAAGGTACCACATTTATCGCCTAGAGTGTTTCGAAAATTGTGGCGTGTACGTGCAGGAAAGTGCATTTTCTGCGCTTTTTATTTTTTGCTGTACATATAGTAGTACTAAGTGGAATTGAGAAATTTTATGCACGGATACTACTCCACTTACTCTGCATTTTTCTCCGATAGTAGTGGTCAAGGTTCGTTATTATCTCTCTCCCCCTTCCACAATCCACGCCAAACATAACTTGCCGTCACCACCAGTATTAACGTGTCACTGAATACTAAGTGCTTAGCAATAATAAAAATTAAGAATATAAAATATCTTAATATTATAAAGACGAGGGTAAGTCAGTTATTATCCGCAAAGTAGTTATAAAATTTTATTGTAATCAAATAGGAAACTTACAAGAACATCACTTTTCGATATAGTCTCCTTGCGTTTCAACGCAATTGGTCCATCGTTGTACAAGCTTCCTGATGCCCGCATAAAGGAAGATTCTCGGTTGAGCTGCGAGCCGGGAATGCACGGCTTCTTGCACTGCTTCATCCGAGGTAAATCGAGTGCCGCTTAATGCCTGTTTGAGTGGACCAAACAAGTGATAGAAGAGGCAAGATTGGTACTATATGGAGGATGATCCAGTACTTCAAATTTGAGTTTCTGGAGCGTTTCAGCAATGTGTGCAGCAGTATGCGGACGGGCACTGTCGTGCAACAACACAACATATTTTGACAGCAATCCTCTGTGTTTGCTTCGAATTGCAGGCTTTAGCCTGGCGGTTAGCATCTCACTGTAACGTACACTGTTTATTGTTGTGCCCCTTTCGCCATAGTGTTCCAGTACTGGACCTCGTGAGTCCCAAAAAAGCATCAGTTTTCCTGCGGACGGTTGGGTCTTGAACTTTTTCTTGTACGGCGAATTTGGATGTTTCCATTCCATACTCTGCTGTTTACTCTCCGGCTCGTAATGATGGATCCATATTTCGTCACGAGTAATGATCCTGTCTAAGATGTTGTCCCCTTCGTTACCATAGCGATCCAAATGTTTTTTGCAGATGTCCAAGCTCGTTTGTTTATGGAACTGCGTGAGTTATTTTGGGACCCATCTTGCACAAACTTTATGAAATCTAAGTCTATTGTGGATGATTTCGTAGGCAGAACCGTGACTAATTTGCAGACGATGTGCCACTTCGTCAATAATTAATCGTCTGTCTAAGAGTATCATTTCACGTGAACGCTCAGTGGTTTCTTCATTTGTGGAGGTAAACGGTCATTCGGCTCCTTCATCGTGCGTAACACTTGTGCAACCATTTCGGAATTTTTCAATCCATTCGTAGGCACTCCGCTGTGGCAAAACACTGTTCCCGTACTGTACCGAAAGTCTTCGATGAATTTCGGCGCCTGATACGCCTTCCGACCACAAAAAACGGATCACTGAACGTTGCCCTTCTTTGGTGCAAATAGACAGCGGAGCAGCCATGATTAACAGCACGACAGCGTTAACGAAACTAACCTATTAGCTTTAAAATGCAAGGATATAACAATAAATAAACAAAGCATGCGACATCAACGTAAAACGACAGTACTACCAAAATAAACAAAAGTATAACTAAATTGCGGATAATAATTCACTTACCCTCGTAATAATAATAATACGAGGGTACTCCCAAAAGTAAGGTCTCTCTTTTTTTTTTTTTTTTAATAAGTACAGAACTCTGTTTGTGTAGCAGTTGGTCACACTGTTATGAAGAGTGCTTCACCCGCTGTGTGTAAACATGCGCACGCCGCGCTGAGGCACTGTCTTGCCTTGCCAGCCATTGAGATGGAGCTCCCGTTGGATGTTACCCCAAGTGCGAATTGCGAGCAGGTATTCGGTTTTTGAACGCAAAGGGCCCTGCGCCGATTGAAATCCATCGCCAATTGACGGAAGTGTATGGTGAGTCGTGCATGCATGTCAAAAATGTTCGTAAGTGGTGTAGAGAGTTTGCAGCCGGTCGGTCCGAAATTCACGACGAACAAAAGAGCGGGAGACCGTCAATTTCTGAGGAGACAGTGTTGAAGGTTGAGCAAAGCATGCGGGAAGATCGGCGGATCACCCCGGATGATCTCTGCACGTTGGTTCCTGAGGTTTCCCGAAGCACCGCTCACAGAGTTTTAACGGAAACATTGAACTACCGGAAGGCGTGCGCAAGATGTGTGCCACGCATACTGACTGAGGACCACTTGCGGCAACGAGTTGATGCTTCCCGCGCATTTCTTCGCCGCCCTGCAGCCGAACAGGACAACTTTCTGGACTCAATTGTCACGGGTGACGAAACCTGGGCATACCACTGTACACCTGAGACCAAGCAACAATCACGCCAGTGGCGGCTTCCTTCTTCGCCAAAACCGCGGAAATTCAAACAAACACTGTCTGCCGGTAAAGTCATGACTACCGTCTTTTCGGATCGGAAAGGGGTATTGTTGGTCGACTTTATGCCCACTGGGACCACAATTAACGCTGACAGGTACTGTGAGACTCTGAAAAAACTCAAACGGGCAACTCAGAACCGGAGAAGAGGAATGTTCAGCAAGGGCATACCATACACATACTCCATGACAGCGCTCACCCACACATCGCTCGGCAAACCGTTGATCTCCTGCAACAATTTCAGTCGAACATAATCACCCACCCACCCTACAGTTCTGACTTCGCACCTTTCCCTAGCTTAAAAGAACATTCGGTCGGTAAGCGATTCAGCTCCGACGACGAGGTGAAAGAAGACGTTCATAACTTTCTGAACAGCATGGCAGCGAGTTAGTATGACACGGGCATACAAAAAGTGCCTCAGCGTCTACAAAAACGCATCGACAGAAATGGTGATTACGTCGAAAAATAGCTAAATGTTCAAGCTGTAAACTGATGTAAACCATTGTAGAGATAAGCAGGTCTATGTACACTACTGGCCATTAAAAGTGGTACACCACGAAGATGACGTGCTACAGACGCGAAATTTAAACGACACGAAGAAGCTGCTGTGATATGCAAGTGATTAGCTTTCCAGAGCATTCATACAGGGTTGGCGCCGGTGCCGACACCTACAACCTGCTGACATGAGGAAAGTTTCCATCCGATTTCTCATACACAAACAGCAGTTGACCGGCGATGCTTGGTGAAACGTTGTTGTGACGCCACGTGTAAGGAGGAGAAATGCGTATCATCACGTTTCAGACTTTAATAAAGGTCGGATTGTATCCTGTCGCGATTGCGGTTTATCGTATCGCGACATTGCTGCTCGCGTTGGTCGAGATCCAATGACTGTTAGCAGAATATGGAATCGGTGGGTTCAGGAGGGTAATACGGAACGCCGTGCTGGATCTCAACGGCTTCGTACAACTAGCAGTCAAGATGACAGACATTTTATCCGCATGGCTGTAACGGATCGTGCATCCACGTCTCGATACCTGAGTTAACAGGTGGGGACGTTTGCAAGACAACAACCATCTGCACGAACAGTTCGACGACGTTTGCAGCAGCATGGACTATCAGCTCGGAGACCACGGCTGCTGTTACCCTTGACGCTGCATCACAGACAGGAGCGCCTGTGATGGTGTACTCAACGACGAACCTGGGTGCGCGAATAGCAAAACGTCATTTTTTCGAATGAATCCAGGTTCTGTTTACAGCATCATGATGGTCGCGTCTGTGTTTGGCGACATCGCGGTAAACGCACATTGGAAGCGTGTAGTCGTCATCCTCATACAGGCGTGTCACCCGACGTGATGGTATGGGGTGTCATCGGTTACACGTCTCGATCACCTCTTGGTCGCATTGACGGCACTTTGAACAGTGGACGTTACATTTCAGATGTCTTACGACCCGTGGCTCTACCCTTCATTCGATCCCTGCGAAACCCTACATTTCAGCAGGATAATGCACGACTGCATGTTGCAGGTTCTGAACGGGCCTTTCTGGATACAGAAAATGTTCGACTGCTGCCCTGTCCAACACATTCTCCAGATCTCTCAGCAATTGAAAACGTCTGGTCAATGGTGGCCGAGCAACTGGCTCGTCACAATACGCCAGTCACTACTCTTGACGAACTGTGGTATCGTGTTGAAGCTGCATGGGCAATTGTACCTGTACACTCCGTCCAAGCTCTGTTTGACGTTATTACGGCCAGAGGTGGTTGTTCTGGATACTGATTTCTCACGATCTATGCACCCTAATTGCGTGAAAATGTAATCACATGGCCGGCCGGTGTGGCCGAGCGGTTCTAGGTGCTACAGTCTGGAACAGCGCGACCGCTACGGCCGCAGGTTCGAATCCTGCCTCGGGCGTGGATGTTTGTGATGTCCTTAGGTTAGTTAGGTTTAAGTAGTTCTAAGTTCTAGGGGACTGATGACCTCAGAAGTTAAGTCCCATAGTGCTCAGAGCCATTTGAACCATTTTTTTTGTAATCACATGTCAGTTCTAGAATAATATATTTGTCCAATGAATACCCGTTTATCATCTGCATTTCTTCTTGGTGTAGCAACTTTAATGGCCAGTAGTGTACTTATAAAAAATAGGAGACCTTACTTTTGGGATTACCCTCGTACTAATTTTTTCACATCAGTGCTTAATACCTCGCTTTAGCAAAACAGCCACGAAATCTCAGTTCAGAGAAGCACGTTATTACGAAGCACACGTCTGAAAATTTGAGGACAATCTCATCAAAAGTACACGACACGCCTCTCTGATGCGGAATTGGCCTCTAGATGCCACGAGAAGCAGACCACTAGTAATAAACGAGTGTTGTTGTTGTGGTCTTCAGTCCTGAGACTGGTTTGATGCAGCTCTCCATGCTACTCTATCCTGTGCAAGCTTCTTCATCTCCCAGTACCTACTGCAGCCTACATCCTTCTGAATCTGCTTAGTGTATTCATCTCTTGGTCTCCCTCTTCGATTTTTGCCCTACACGCTGCCCTCCAATACTAAATTGGTGATCCCTCGATGTCTCAGAACATGTCCTACCAACCGATCCCTTCTTCTAGTCAAGATGAGCCACAAGCTCTTCTTCTCCCCAATTCTATTCAATACCTCCTCATTAGTTATGTGATCTACCCATCTAATCTTCAGCATTCTTCTGTAACACCACATTTCGAAAGCTTCTATTCTCTTCTTGTCTAAACTATTTATCGTCCACGTTTCACTTCCATACACGGCAACACTCCATGCAAATAGTTTCAGAAACGACTTCCTGACATTTAAATCTATACTCGATGTTAACAAATTGTTCTTCTTCAGAAACGCTTGCCTTGCAATTGCCAGTATACATTTTATATCGTCTCTGCTTTGACCATCATCAGTTATTTTGCTCCCCAAACAGCAATACTCCTTTACTACTTTAAGTGTCTCATTTCCTAATCTAATTCCCTCAGCATCACCCGACTTAATTCGACTACATTCCATTATCCTCGTTTTGCTTTTGTTGATGTTCATCTTGTATCCTCCTTTCAAGACACTGTCCATTCCGTTCAACTGCTCTTCCGGGTCCTTTGCTGTCTCTGACAGAATTACAATGGATTATAATACCTACTCCGAATTTTTCTTTTGTTTCCTTTACTGCTTGCTCAATATACAGATTGAATAACATCGGGGAGAGGCTACAACCCTGAGTAACTCCCTTCCCAACCACTGCTTCTCATTCATACCCCTCGACTCTTATAACTGCCATCTAGTTTCTGTACAAATTGTAAATAGCCTTTCGCTCCCTGTATTTTACCCCTGCCACCTTTAGAATTTGAAAGAGAGCATTCCAGTCAACATTGTCAAAAGCTTTCTCTAAGTCTACAAATGCTAGAAACGTAGGTTTGCCTTTCCTTAATCTTTCTTGCAAGAGAAGTCGTAGGGTCAGTGTTGCATCACGTGTTCCAATATTTCTACGGAATCCAAACTGATCTTCCCCCAGGTCGGCTTCTACCAGTTTTTCCATTCGTCTGTAAAGAATTCGCGTTAGTATTTTGCAGCTGTGACTTATTAAACTGATAGTTCGGTAATTTTCACATCTGTCAACATCTGCTTTCTTTGGGATTGGAATTATTATATTCTTCTTGAAGTCTGAGGGTTTTTCGCCTGTCTCATACATCTTGCTCACCAGATGATAGAGTTTCGTCTGGACTGGCTCCCCCAAGGCCGTCAGTAGTTCTAATGGAATGCTGTCTACTCCCGGGGCCTTGTTTCGACTCGGGTCTTTCAGTGCTCTGTCAAGCTCTTCACGCAGTATCGTATCTCCCATTTCACCTTCATCTACATTCTCTTCCATTTCCATAATATTTTCCTCAAGTACATCGCCTTTGTACAGACCCTCTATATACTCCTTCCACCTTTCTGCTTTCCCTTCTTTGCTTAGAACTGGGGTTCCATCTGAGCTCTTGATATTCATACAAGTGGTTCTCTTTTCTCCAAAGGTCTCTTTAATTTTCCTGTAGGCAGTATCTATCTTACCCCTCGTGAGATAAGCCTCTACATCCTTACATTTGTCCTCTAGCCATCCCTGCTTAGCCATTTTGCACTTCCTGTCGATCTCATTTTTGAGACGTTTGTATTCCTTTTTGCCTGCTTCATTTACTACATTTTTATATTTTCTCCTTGCATTAATTAAATTCAACATTTCTTCTGTTACCCAAGGGTTTCTACTAGCCCTCGTCTTTTTACCTATTTGATCCTCTGCTGCCTTCAGTATTTCATCCCTCAAAGCTGCCTATTCTTCTTGTACTGTATTTCTTTCCCCCATTCCTGTGAATTGTTCCCTTATGCTGTTCCTTATGGTCTCCCTTAAACTCTGTACAACCTCTGGTTCTTTCAGTTTATCCAGGTCCCACCTCCTTAAATTCCCACCTTTTTGTAGTTTCTTCAGATTCAATCTACAGTTCATAACCAATAGATTGTGGTCAGAGTCCACACCTGCTTTTGGAAATGTCTTACAATTTAAAATCTGGTTCCTAAATATCTGTCTTACCATTATATAATGCATTTTGTAGTGTGTTAAGAAGCAGTAATAGCAGGATGGGCCGGACTGAGGAACTCAGTGATTCCGGTAGTAGACTAGTCGTAGGGTGTCACCTGAGAAACAGAGCATCAGGAATATTTCAACCCATCTAAGGCTGTCGAAGCCGATTGTTGGTGATGCGACTGTGAAGTGGAGGGAAAAGCCGCAGCTGAATCAGGACCAGGCAAGTCACATGTACTGACGGACAGGAAACGTCTAGTTTTCGACTGTAAATGCTTCCATTCCAGATTTATTTTTTATGAAGTTCACAGTCATGTAAAACTTTTTTAAACACATCATCGCCTTTGTCGTTTATCGACTAATAAAGTCCTACAAGATCAAAACAAACTGCAATTCGATTTGGAAGAAATATCGAAATGGTGCGAAAAGTGGCAGTTGACCTAAAATAACGAAAAGCGTGAGGTCATCCACACGAGTCCTAAAAAGAACGCGTTAAATTTCGGGTACACGATAAATCAGTCTAATCTAAAAGCCGTAAATTCAACTAAATACCTAGGAATTAAAATTACGAACCATTTAAATTGGAAGGAATACATATAAAATGTTGTGGGGAAGGCTAACTGCGTTTCACTGGCAGGACACTTAGAAAATGTAACAGACCTACTAAGGAGACAGCCTACACTACACTTGTCCGTCCTCTTTTAGAATACTGTTGCGCGGTGTGGGATCCTTACCAGATAGGACTGATGGAGTACATCGAAAAACTTCAAAGAAAGACAGCACGTTTTGTATTATCGCGAAATATGGGAGAGAGTGTCACAGAAATGATACAGGATCTGGGCTGGACATCATTAAAAGAAAGGCGTTTTTCGTTGCGACGGAATCTTCTCACGAAATTCCAATCACCAACTTTCTCCTCCGTATGCGAAAATATTTTGTTGACACCGAATTACATAGGGAGGAACGATCACAAAGATAAAATAAGGGAAATCAGAGCTCGTGCGGAAAGATATAGGTCTTCATTTTTCAGCCGCGCTATACGAGATAGGAATAATAGAGAATTGTGTTCGATGAACCCTCTGCCAGGCATTTAAATGTGATTTGCAGAGTATCCATGTAGATGTAGATGACTGTTGAAACTAATTACCCATAAAGTCCTCTAGTACTTCGGCCTTTTGCCATTTTCAATCTTCCTACCGTTTTTAAGATTTTGACGTGTGCTGAAGCACGAAGTTTTCTCTGTGTTCCACTTAAAAATGTGTAAAGGTCGAAACAGAATTAGTGGATTTTAGAAATAAAAATTTTGATTGTCAAAGGCGATGATGACGGCTTTTAAAAAGCTTGCATTTCGTTGATTTGTTTAACCCTTCGGTGGGGGCGCCTTTCATACTTCCATGAGTGGGCGCGTTGCGGCTTTTGCACCGCAATTAGTTTTACATTTTTAACCTAAGGAAAAATAATCATCCCATCAGTAATAGATAGGTTAAGTGCATCAATTTCTTTTTCCGTAATTTCAGCACTTGCTATTGGACCAGGCAAAAAGTTTTAGGATGTTCTAGGCCTTGGTTTTAGAAGAAGACGGAAGCGGTTCACTTCTCCAAATAGTTTCATCTTTTCCAACGTAAAATCGGAAATCCTCTGTTGTCTCCCCTCTTCAACCAGGTGGTCATCTGTTTCCTCTGTTGATTGTTCGGGGTCACTGCTGTGGTTTTCTTCTTCAATAACTTCCTCTTCCGACTCAGATTCACATGAATCTGACAATCCTTGTAATTCTTCTTCCGACAATTCTCGCAGTACTTTCTCATAGTCTTCAGGACGTACAATTAGACGGTACCTGTGAAATGCCTTCTTTTTCTCCATTTCCACGCTTTTATGAGATCTAATGAAACACATGTTTTTGTAAAAGTAATATATTGTAGCAAATCAATATCTAAGACTGTAAAAAGTAATGAAAATTGTATATGGAAACTTTGATTCGATTCAGATATTCATTATATACTATTTTAAACATAGCTGCGCAACAGCAACGGTTCCACGTAATGAAATTATTAACAGCCGACCAGTTGCAATGGATAATGAATTCTTTACCTAGGTTTCAACAAATTTAAATTTGTCTTCTTCAGAAGGTGGCAATTTTACATTAGTATGGACCGATTTCTAGGGCTATATTTTAATTTTGACAAATGGATTTTTGCCGACATTTATAAAAACGGCGATGATACATCAGTCCATACTAATGTAAAATTGCCACCTTCTGAAGAAGACAAATTTAAATTTGTTGAAACCTAGGTAAAGAATTCTTTATCCGTTGCAACTGGTTGGCTGTTAATAATTTTATTATATACTATTATAAAAGGAAGATTGCCTTGAGGCGAAAGAAAAACACAAGTACAGAAAATACTTATATCATAAGGCGCGTAGCGGCAAACACACCGCAAACGCAACACTCACGTTTCAAACAATAATGGCGACCAAACTACTGAAAGCATGAATCGCCCAAATGTAGCAAGTCGTGACATCCGTTGAGAACAACAAATCCGTATCTGGACGTGGATGTAATTGTAACGCTAACTGTGACACTAACAGAAAACCAAATCTTGCGGCTATCTGCCGCAAGTGCGCCCTCCGAATTTTTATATTATTTTATATTATACGACAACTAAGGAATCAATGAAGCTACTGCTGAGACAGTTTTTGCAGAATAGATGCTATGTAATCCAACTCGTACGCTATGCATCGCGTTCGTCTTCTATTTGCATGGGAACATTCCCAGTGTTCCTCGATTGTATTCGATGCGGATTCCCTTTTGTTCACCAGCCGGACAAGTACGCAGCGAAGTAATAGTTTCAACCAACGATATAGAATATACATAAAGATGCTATGCTGTGTTGTTAACTGCCATGCTTTGTGTATTCATTCGGCGGACGACAGTCGCTGTACCGTATATAACGTATTAGTGCTCTACAACCACGGGGAGAACACGCCAAGCGCTACAATCCAGTTTCCCAGAAACGTCGCTCAGTGGAAGAGGAGTCAAAATAAGCGAAACCGTGTCTCGGTTTTATCCGTATACAGGGTGATTCGCGAAGATATGCAAATATTTTAATATGTTATTCTAAAAGTAAAACTAAAGAAAAAAGTTCATATAAACATAGGTCCGCAAATGTTTAGTTACGGAGTTATGGCTAATAAAAGATTTTGCCCGAAATTTAGCAACTTCGCTAATATGAAGCCATCACAAAAGTGTTCGAGTTTAAAGTAAAGCAAGATTTCCATTTATTTTGTTGTTATTGGTCTGGTGAATCTAATAAAATATGGCCCAGACGTGTATCGCCAGTAGTTTTCCCGAACATCCGGACAAGCAAAGGTTTATACAAGTAAAATTGTTCACATTCCATTAAGAATGAAGAAACGTTTATGTCACTGGTGGCAACTGTTACTTGGTTCAGTCGTTTCCTCCAACCTTGAAACGAGTTAGTTTTCTGTACTATTCCACGGTCCACAGTTCGTGGTCTTACGGTACCGTTCTCGCTTCCCACGCTCGGGGTTCCGGGTTCGCTTCCCGGGGTCAGGAATTTTCCCTGCTTCGGGATGACTGCGTGTCGTTGTGTCGTCTTCAAGGCACTGGCAAACCATCTCCGCTAGGACCTTCCCTAGTCGGCGGTGAGGGTGCCCAGCATCGTCCCTTACGCTCCTCGGAGTATGGGACCTCATCATTACTGTTCGTGAAAGATCATAATAACAACAGTGTATTTAAGTGAAACCACATAGTAACTGTTGTAGTTTGTAGTTTATTTATGAAATAGGGATGCCTTCCAAATTCACTACAGAGGAATACGCCGATACGGTGTTTCTTTATGGCAAATGTGATGGTAATGCTACGGCTACAGTTAACGAATATCGCGTACGTTATCCAATTTGGAGGATTCCGAATGCACTAATCATTAGCGGGAGTATTTCGAATGTTACGGGAGACAGATTCTCTACCTAGCGTTCATAATCAGTACGAGCGCTCGATACGTGAAGACGTCGAAGAGGATATTATGGATGCTGTTCAATGTAACCCGGGTACCAGTCCACGATGTATCCTTCAACGATTAGACACTTCACAATCTAAGGTATGGCGCACACTGAAGTACACTACTGACCATTAAAATTGCTACATCACGAAGATGACGTGCTACAGACGCGAAATTTAACCGACAGGAAGAAGATGCTATGATATGCAAATGATAAGCTTTTCAGAGCATTCACACAAGGTTGGCGCCGGTGGTGACACCTACAACGTGCTGACATGAAGAAAGTTTCCAACCGATTTTTCATACGCAAACAGCAGTTGACCGGCGTAGCCTGGTGAAACGTTGTTGTGATGCCTCGTGTAAGGAGGAGATATGCGTACCATTGCGTTTTAGACTTTGATAAGGGTCGGATTGTAGCCTGTCGCGATTGCGGTTTATCGTATCGCGACATTGCTGCTTGCGTTGGTCAAGATCCAATGATTGTTAGCAGAATACGGAATCGGTGGGTTCAGGAGGGTAATACGGAACTTCGTGCTGGATCCCAACGGCCTCGTATCACTAAGAGTCGAGATGAAAGGCAACTTATCCGCATGGCTGTAACGGATCGTGCAACCACGTCTCGGTCCCTGAGTCAACAGATGGGGACGTTTGCAAGACAACAACCATCTGCACGAACAGTTCAAAAATGGCTCTGAGCACTATGGGACTTAACATCTTAGGTCATCAGTCCCCTAGAACGTAGAACTACCTAAACCTAACTAACCTAAGGACATCACACAACACCCAGCCATCACGAGGCAGAGAAAATCCCTGACCCCGCCGAGAATCGAACCCGGGAACCCGGGCGTGGGAAGCGAGAACGCTACCGCACGACCACGAGATGCGGGCACGAACAGTTCGACGACGTTTGCAGCAGCATGGACTATCAGCTCGGAGACCATGGCTGCGGTTACCCTTGACGCTGCATCACAGACAGGAGCGCCTGCGATGGTGTACTCAACTACGAACCTGGGTGCACGAATGGCAAAACGTCATTTTTTCAGATGAATCCAGGTTGTGTTTACAGCATCATGATGGTCGCATCCGTGTTTGGCGACATCTCGGTGAACGCACATTGGAAGCGTGTATTCGTCATCGCCATACTGGCGTATCGCCCGGCGTGATGGTATGAGGAGCCATTGGTTACACGTCTCAGTCACCTCTTGTTCGCATTGACGTCACTTTGAACAGTGGACGTTACATTTCAGATGTGTTACGTCCCGTGGCTCTACCCTTCATTCGATCCCTGCGAAACCCTACATTTCAGCAGGATAATGCACGACTGCATGTTGCAGGTTCTGTACGGGCCTTTCTGGATACAGAAAACGTTTGACTGCTGCCCTGGCCAGCACATTCTCCAGATCTCTCACCAATTGAAAACGTCTGGTCAATGGTGGCCGAGCAACTGGCCCGTCACAATACGCCAGTCACTACTCTTGATGAACTGTGGTATCGTGTTGAAGCTGCATGGGCAGCTGTACCTGTACACGCCATCCAAGCTCTGTTTGACTCAATGCCCAGGCGTATCAAGGCCGTTATTACGGCCGGAAGTGGTTGTTCTGGGTACTGATTTCTCAGGATCTATGCACCCAAATTGCGTGAAAATGTAATCACATGTCAGTTCTACTATAATATGTTTGTCCAATGAATACCCGTTTATCATCTGCATTTCTTCTTGGTGTAGCAACTTTAATGGCCAGTAGTGTACAATAATCTGTTCCTTACCATAAACAAAAAGTGCATCATTTACATCCGGGAGATCTGCCCTTCGCTTGGAGTTGTGCAACTGGTTAAATACTAATCGGCAGTTACACACACACATTATATTTACTGATGAGGCGCAGTTTACTCGAGTAATTTTGCACATGCCTCGTATACCGGATTTGGCTTTTTAATTGTAAAAGTTAAAACGAATGAAACTGGAAAAAAAACTTTTTACACTCCTTGGACGTCTTCTTCTCTTAATTGATGAGACATAATAATAGTCATCGCAGGGCGTTCCAGCAAATGGCGAAATCCATACTGCGGTGCCAGAAGCAAAACCCTCAGGTGGTTGTACTCAGCTACGGCGGTCAAGGCTTCTAGATTCGTGCGGGGACAAGACTTACGTAAGAGCAGAGCCAGCAGCCAAAGACCGGCACGTGGGAAGGAAAAAACAATGGGCACCGTCGCTGACGCCTGCTATTTGCGGGAACTCGCAGCGAACAGCAGGTACTGCTGAGCAATGCGAGGGTGAATGTAAGTCTAGCGTAACTTCTGTGTACCATCTGTAAATACTCCACCAAGGGCCGGTTTAAGGTGGCACGGGGTCCTTAGCAGTCATGAACTGCAGGGTCGCTATTCAACAGTATGCACAATAAGACCGCGACAATTCGGCACTCGTTAAAAACAACACACCCGGTAGTTCGACACGCAACAGAAATTTTCCCGTATCTTTAGCTGGCCGCGGCTGGCGGTAGAGCCTGACGCCTTAGAGACACAGCGGAACCGTACGGCACTACTCCTCGACAGTAACAACACCGTCTGCCTCACTGAGTGAATCATATTCTCGCTAAAGTAAACAGTGCTGCCGAATTAGCCTTTTTACACCTACGTTTCTAGCATTTGTAGACTTATAGAAAGCTTTTCACAATGTTGACTGGAATACTCTCTTTCAAAATTCTAAAGGAGGCAGGGGTAAAATACAGGGAGCGAAAGGTTATTTACAATTTGTACAGAAACCAGATGGCAGTTATAAGAGTCGAGGGGCATGAAAGGGGAGCAGTGGTTGGGAAGGGAGTGAGACAGGGTTGTAGCCTCTCCCCGATGTTATTCAATCTGTATAATGAGGAAGCAGTGAAGGAAACAAAAGAAAAATTCGGAGTTGGTATTAAAATCCATGGAGAAGGAATAAAAACTTTAAGGTTCGCCGATGACATTGTAATTCTGTCAGAGACAGCAAAGGACTTGGAAGAGCAGTTGAACGGAATGGACAGTGTCTTGAAAGGAGGGTATAAGATGAACATCAACAGAAGCAAAATGAGGATAATGGAATGTAGTTGAATTAAGTCGAGTGATGCTGAGGGAATTAGATTAGGAAATGAGACACTTAAAGTAGTAAAGGAGTTTTGCTATTTGGGGAACAAAATACTGATGATGGTGAAGATTAGATGGGTAGATCACATAACTAATGAGGAGGCATTGAATAGAATTGGGGAGAAGAGGAGTTTGTGGCACAACTTGACAAGAAGGAGGGACCGGTTGGTAGGACATGTTCTGAGGCATCAAGGGATCACAAATTTAGTATTGGAGGGCAGCGTGGAGGGTAAAAATCGTAGAGGGAGACCAAGAGATGAATACACTAAGCAGATTCAGGATGTAGGTTGCAGTAGGTACTGGGAGATGAAGAAGCTTGCGCAGGATAGAGTAGCATGGAGAGCTGCATCAAACCAGTCTCAGGACTGAAGACCACAGCAACAACATGTCTATATTTAACACGTTTGCAAGTGATTTAGCATGAAAAAATTGAATTTAGCGTATATCATATTTTTTAGCGTTTTTTTCCTGTTATGTCAACGACTGTATGTTTTTTAAATGATAATTAATTGAAACCCTCAGCTGCCGACAGAAGTTGTTGACATACCTCGATTGGGACAGCTGAAAATGTGTGCCCCAACCGGGACTCGTACCTGGGATGTCCTGCTTACATGGCAGACGCTCTATCCATCTTTCTTTCTTTCTTTTTTTTTTTAATCTCATTTTGTTCGCTTTTGTTCGTTGCATCTACTCGGAGCGGACCTCGTAAGACATCAGTTTTTTTTTTCTTTTTTTTTTTACTATAGAGGGCAGCTAACCCTCTGACACTATCCATCTGAGCCACCGAGGACAAAGACGAATAGCGCTTCCCGTGAGACCCACATTGTCAACTATCCACAATCTACATATATAATGTTCCTAATAGATACTTTGCTCAGCCATTCATTACTCGCGCCCACTAAGGTGACGATTCCCGTAAGAGTTTGGGGGCAACCTGTGCTCATTCGCACAGACGAACGTCAATGGCCGGGTAGCCATGGCACACATTTTCAGCTGTCCCCATCGAGGTATGTGAACAACACCTGTCGGCAACTGAGGGTTTCAATTAATTATCACTTATTCTAGAGAAGCTGCACGATCATCAATGGTATCTGTTCTTTCGAGAACAGTACTATCTTCATATATGTATGTTTTTTGTTGAAAGTGCAAAATTGCCTTTTTAGGAACGTTTTAGTTTTCATCACACCACCGCAGTGCTCCAGAAACATTCAACTTTCCACCTACTATGATTAATTTCTCATGGTCGGTATTCACAATTACCTAGAATTTCTTAAAAAATAATGTCGTAGCGTCATATTTATTGGGCATCCAAAGTCGTTCGATAGGGGAATACCGGAAGTTCAGGGCCAAAATTTACATACAAATCAAGATTGGAGGTTATGTGTTGAATCTGTCGTTCGTTGTCAAGTACACTACTGGCCTCTACACCAAGAAGAAATGCAGATGATAAACGGGTATTCATTGAACAAATATATTATACTGGAACTGACATGTGATTACAATTTCACGCAATTTGGGTTAATCTTATATCCTCCTTTCAAGATATTGTCAATTCCGTTCGGTTGCTCTTCCAGGTTCTTTGCTCTCTCTGACAGAATTACAATGTCATCAGCGAACCTCAACGTTTTTATTTCTTCTCTATGGATTTTAATTCCTACTCCGAATTTTTCTTTTGCCTCCTTCACTGCATGCTCAATATACAGATTGAATAACATCGGGGAGAGGCTACACCCCTTTCTCACTCCCTTCCCAACCACTGCTTCCCTTTCATGCCGCTCGACTCTTATAACTGCCATCTGGTTTCTGTACAAATTGTAAATAGCCTTTTGTTCCCTGTATATTACCCCAGCCACCTTCAGAATTTGAAGGAGAGTATTTTAGTCAACGTTCTCAGAAGCTTTCTCTAAGTCTACAAATGCTAGATACGTAGGTTTGCCTTTCCTTAATCTATTTTCTGAGATAAGTAGTAGGGTCAGTATTGCCTCACGTGTTCCAACATTTCTACGGAATCCAAACTGATCTTCCCCGAGGTCCTGTTGTTAGTAGCAGCCATGAACCTTACACCTCAGGTTAGCACTTTTTTTGCATTAAAGGTAATACAAGTGCGATATTTCAGTCGTGAACCATCAGAGATGCGACGTTTTGCATGTCGATCGGCAGGCACAACAAAGCTGACCATGCTTGCATGATAGTGCTTTGTGCTGCCCCTGGGCTCCAGTTTATTCTTTGTCATGCGTAGTGTCCATTACAATTAATCTCTCAGAGTACACACACACACACACACACACACACACACACACACACACACACACACACACTCACACATACACACACTTTCTCTAATCAAGGGCTGGACGAGTTAACAGAACACTCGTTTATACCGCGTAGTTGTTCCCTTCGTCTGGTCGTGCAGTTAGACATTTTCTATGCCAGGTTTTTGCTATTCTATGTGTGTAGTATCCAATATTTTAACTGTAACACGCTACCTCGCATTTCTTTGTGAATTTTTATTGAAATGTAAGCTAGATTTTTCTATATCTGTTCGACTTCAGGTCTACAATTCCCCTGTTACCTCCTACACTCTTTAATTAGTAATCAGGAGCCCCTGCTAGAAGAGATGCGGTTCGATGCTGGTCACGGTCAAGGCAGCAGAAGATTAGTCGGAAAGGTTAAATATATATATCTATCCATTGGGAATCGGCAGGCTGGCGGCCATTTTAATTTATACCGCCCTTATCGGGACCTTCGTTCTCTTGAAAGAGAACCAACGGGAACTGCATCTATAGTATCTTTTGAGATGCACTACACAGTAGTTACGAAAGTGGCTTGCTAAGTCTGGTAAATTTCCAAGAAAGAATGAAACATTGACGCGCGGTTTGAGGCGTCATGTCACGGACTGCGCGGCTCCTCCCGCAGGAGGTTCGAGTCCTCCCTAGGGCATGGCTGTGTGTGTTGTTCTTAGCATAAGTTAGTTTAAGTTGTGTGTAAGTTTAGGGACCGATGACCTAAGCAGTTTGGTCCCTTAGGAATTCACACACATCTGAACATCTGAATAAAACATTTCTGTTGCTCCTTCGTGATTGGTAAGCTTGATTTTTCCAAGGATCATGTACAGAATTTCAACAATGTACACCGTACAATTCACTGTTGGTAGCCATCTGAATTGGTCAGTGTGTCGACTGCGATGGGTTTTAATTTGAAGTGTTGGACTGCCGCACAAATCAAAACAGAGTTGGCTGACGATTACGCGGACTCTGGTCCATCTTTGAAGACCATTGTCTTTTGGATTAATGAAATTGAATGTAATTGGATAAGCACCGAAGACGAAGCGCGCTCCAGTCGTCCAGTTGAGGTCACCCAGAAGGTTATATGGTAATGCAAGACAGTCGAATAAAAATTCGTGAAATTGCTGAGACTGTGTGAATATCAATGGAGTGGGCATAATATACAGCACGCAGAATTGTTTATGAAGAAGCACTGTGTGACAGATGGATGCCGCGATTGCACACAGTGGACCAAAAGTCCATGTGGTATAACATTTCAGCATAACATCTGATGACATTTACTTGCAGTCGCAAGACGTTCTGCGTCATTTGTGACTGTTCGTGAAACCTAGATCCTCCATTACACACCAGAGTCAATACTGCAGTCAAAACAATGGACAAGGCTGGTGAAAGTGCACCAAAGAAGACAAAGACCATTTTGTCAGCTGGTAAGGTGATGTCACTGCTTTTTTGGGGACTCGCAAGGAAGAGCCCTCATAGATTACTTGAAAACGGCAAAATCAGAACTGGATGCTATTATGCTTCACTGTTGGACTGTTTGAAACTTGCATTGCCTGAAAAAAGACCACGGTTCGCACTCAAAAAGTGTTATTTCACCAGGATAATGCATCATGCCACACATCAGCGAAAACAATGGCAAAAGTGCATGAACTGGGCTTTGAATTGGCTTCTCATTCACCATATTTAGTTCCAAGTGACTTCTTCCTGTTCCCTAACTTGAAACCTTGGCTTGCTGGGAAGAAATTTTCCTCAGACGAGGAAGCGATAGTTGCAGTCTATTAGAATTTTGCAGTTTGACAAGACCTATTTTTTCGACGGGATGAAAAAGCTGGATGACCGCTGGACCAAATGTATATCTCTCAAAGGAGACTATTTCGAGAAGTAAGGTGAGTATATCCCTCAAAGGAGTCTGCTAAATCTACAAAGCAAGAACCAACTTGTTTTGCCAACTTATTTATTAAGGAAACTACAACGAACCACCAACAGTAAAACACTCTTCAAAACCAACAAAACAATAAGAATCCCCTCTGTAGATCAAGCAAACAATAACTAACCCCTACAATCAGAGTTCCCTTCGACTCTATACCCGTATAACTGTTCTACGTCGAAGTTAGCTGTTAGCAGCTGATAGATAGCGTAACCCAACGAAAGGGACGTATCCCAATTGTTGCGGAAGAGATGATGATGACGTTTGGTTTGTGGGGCGCTCAGTTGCGCAGTTATCAGCGCCTGTACAAATTCCCAACCTTTACTCAGTCCAATCTCGCCACTTTCATAAATGATGAGGATAACACGAACACACAGCCATCTCGAGGCAGGTGAAAATCCCTGACCCCGCCGGGAATCGAACCCGGGACCCCGTGCCCGGGAAGTGAGAACGCGACTGCGAAACCAGGAGCCCCGGACATAGCGGAAGAGAGGATGGTCGAGGTGGCACACCGCTGGACAGGCCGATCTTCTCCGCAGTCGGCGAGACGAGGACTCCCTGCTGGACGGCCGGGCGCCGGCTTATCTAGCTCCTGGCGGAATGATGTTTTCGGGACTGCTTGCACACACGTGATCACCAGGAAATACACTCCTGGAATTTGAAATAAGAACACCGTGAATTCATTGTCCCAGGAAGGGGAAACTTTATTGACACATTCCTGGGGTCAGATACATCACATGATCACACTGACAGAACCACAGGCACATAGACACAGGCAACAGAGCATGCACAATGTCGGCACTAGTACAGTGTATATCCACCTTTCGCAGCAATGCAGGCTGCTATTCTCCCATGGAGACGATCGTAGAGATGCTGGATGTAGTCCTGTGGAACGGCTTGCCATGCCATTTCCACCTGGCGCCTCAGTTGGACCAGCGTTCGTGCTGGACGTGCAGACCGCGTGAGACGACGCTTCATCCAGTCCCAAACATGCTCAATGGGGGACAGATCCGGAGATCTTGCTGGCCAGGGTAGTTGACTCACACCTTCTAGAGCACGTTGGGTGGCACGGGATACATGCGGACGTGCATTGTCCTGTTGGAACAGCAAGTTCCCTTGCCGGTCTAGGAATGGTAGAACGATGGGTTCGATGACGGTTTGGATGTACCGTGCACTATTCAGTGTCCTCTCGACGATCACAAGTGGTGTACGGCCAGTGTAGGAGATCGCTCCCCACACCATGATGCCGGGTGTTGGCCCTGTGTGCCTCGGTCGTATGCAGTCCTGATTGTGGCGCTCACCTGCACGGCGCCAAACACGCATACGACCATCATTGGCACCAAGGCAGCAAGGCAGAAGCGACTCTCATCGCTGAAGACGACACGTCTCCATTCGTCCCTCCATTCACGCCTGTCGCGACACCACTGGAGGCAGGCTGCACGATGTTGGGGCGTGAGAGGAAGACGGCCTAACGGTGTGCGGGACCGTAGCCCAGCTTCATGGAGACGGTTGCGAATGGTCCTCGCCGATACCCCAGGAGCAACAGTGTCCCTAATTTGCTGGGAAGTGGCGGTGCGGTCCCCTACGGCACTGCGTAGGATCCTACGGTCTTGGCGTGCATCCGTGCGTCGCTGCGGTCCGGTCCCAGGTCGACGGGCACGTGCACCTTCCGCCGACCACTGGCGACAACATCGATGTACTGTGGAGACCTCACGCCCCATGTGTTGAGCAATTCGGCGGTACGTCCACCCGGCCTCCCGCATGCCCACTATACGCCCTCGCTCAAAGTCCGTCAACTGCACATATGGTTCACGTCCACGCTGTCGCGGCATGCTACCAGTGTTAAAGACTGCGATGGAGCTCCGTATGCCACGGCAAACTGGCTGACACTGACGGCGGCGGTGCACAAATGCTGCGCAGCTAGCGCCATTCGACGGCCAACACCGCGGTTCCTGGTGTGTCCGCTGTGCCGTGCGTGTGATCATTGCTTGTACAGCCCTCTCGCAGTGTCCGGAGCAAGTATGGTGGGTCTGACACACCGGTGTCAATGTGTTCTTTTTTCCATTTCCAGGAGTGTAGTCCGTCGATCGTCGCGCTCCCTTCCTCTGCTGCTTGTTGATGCCCTCTGATGGACGTTGGCCGCACCTACATGTTTGTTGTCAACTGTGGTACTTGCTTGTAAATACTCTTGCGTCGCCCAGACTTCGCGGCGGAGTCGGCAACCCGCATCTCTGCTCCGTCTGCCGCTGTAGTAGGCGTCTGTGGTGACTGCAGCGGAGACTATTTCTAAACGTAATACGAGTTGTTTACGAAACAAACATTTTTTGTTGCTGTTTTACCAGGGTATCAAACCACCCCCGTACATAGGCGATATACTGTACATGTAAACCCGTGCACATAGCTGAGGAGAGAAAGGTCATGGGATACCTCCTAATATCGTGTCAGAGGTCCTTTTGCACGGTGAAGGGCAGCAAATCGACGGACCTGCTCCATAATTGCGAAACTGTTGCCAGTGCAGAATTTTATGCACAAACTGACCTCTCGATTATGTCTCATAAATGTTCGATGGGATACTAGTCGGGTGATCTGTGAAACGTCACCTTAGAAAAATTATGAATGACTGTGCTGGTAAACGTTATTTGATTTTCAAACAGCCGAGCAAAACTCAATGTACTCAAACAGTTTTCTCTTTACTTATTCTGGTCATCTCTAAACTGACACACAATATTTTTTACTTCAACGCAATCTGACTTTCAATAATCCCTACAAAAGAATGGTCCTGACTAACAATAACCTATACCTTTCATGAGTCATTCACATCACAAAAATCTTCGTTACTCGAACTACTGCAATACTACAAGCGCCAATACTGCCAGCTAAATAAAAGAGTCTAACTACTGAGGCACTAACTATTGATAGGCATAATTAGCAAATGAAAGATATTGATAGAGAACAAACAATATATTTACCTTAATAATGTTCAGAAGTCATCATTTATATCTATCAATTAATGACAACCATCTTTACAAATTTCTTTTTTTCTGGCGGACACACGTCCACAACGTCCGCTTATGGTAATCTCTTAAAAATCTGGCATCTCTCTCTCCACATCCACATCCACCGCTGCTGGCGGTTCACCTCCAACTGCCCAACGCTACATGCTGTTCACATCCAACGGCCCAACACTACACGAGCGAATATTCCAACAATGAGCCCAACCAACCACAGACTGCACACAGCACAGTCAATGATTTTCATACAGAGCGCTACATGGCGTTACCTACATAAAATCCTAAACAGCGTACTTACATAGCCCCATTCTCCCCACAAAAAATTTTACAAATTGTTTTGGGCAGTGGCCAAGACAAATTTGCTAAATTTTTTATGTTAACGCTAATAAATGTATCAAACGCACACACTTATTGATACACTGTTGGTCAAAAGCAAAAATTGTCCACTGTCCATAAAGACAGTCCTGATCATTCATCACAGTAGTGATCAGTAGCGATCAGTAAAAGAAAATGTACACGGAAATAGTGGATTTCCATGCAGTCTTGAAGAAGTAGTGTTGTCCTTCCAACGGAAAGACAGTGCTAACTCTTCACATTCAGACATGTAATGGGCCACAACAGAGCCAACCCACAGCAAAATCAGTCGAAGTTTTGAAGAATATTGGTAGGTAGATCATCACAGAGCAGACCCACAGTATTTCTTGTAGAGATAATGGCATTAGTGGGCCACAAGAGGTGCAGACCCACTGGAGACCTAGTAATGATTATGGTATTGGTGGGCCATTAAAGGTGCAGACCCACTTAGTCCTTGCAGAGATGGCCAGCAGCCATCTGTTGCGACTGTGTGGGTGCATAATCACCATCGAAGAGTCTTGCGGACACACGTCCAGATCGTCCGCTTATAGTAACCTCTCAAAACTCTGGCATCTCTCTCCCTCCACATCCACCACTCCTGGTGGCTTACCTCCAACTGCCCAATGCTACGTGCTTTTCACATCCAACTGCCCAACACTACACGAGCGAATATTCCAATAGTGAGTCCAACCAGCGACAGACTGCACACAGCACTGTCAGTGATTTTCATAAAGAGCGCTACGTTGTGTTACCAAAATAAAAACCTAAACAGCCTACTTACATCTGGGTGGCCAAACCATTCTCTCGAACTGTCCAGAATGTTCTTCAGACTAATCGCGAGCAACTGTGGCCCGTCGACATAGCGCATTGTCATCCATAAAAATTCCACCGTTGTTCAGGAACTGACGTCCATGCCTCCACCCTAGTCTAAGTGGCCAAACATCCAGAAGACCCAACCTATTCCACGTAAACACAGCCCACAACATTATGGAGCCACCACCAGCTTACACAGTGCCTTGTTGACAACTTGGGTCCATTGCTTCGTGGGGTTACGCCACACTCGAATCGTACCAGTATCTCTTACCAACAGAAATCGGGACTCTTCTGAGTAGACCATGTTTTTCCAGTCGTCTAAGACTCCAATCGATTTGGTCATTAGCTCTGGAGACACGCTGTAGCTATATCGGTAGCTAAGGCACTCGCGTTGCCAGCCGGGGTGGCCGAGCGGTTCTAGGCCCTTCAGTCTGGAACCGCGCGACCGCTACGGTCGCAGGTTCAAATCCTGCCTCGGGCATGGACGTGTGTGATGTCCTTAGGTTAGTTAGGTTTAAGTAGTTCTAAGTTCTAGGGGACTGATGACCACAGAAGTTAAGTCCCATAGTGCTCAGAGCCATTGGAACCATTGTTTTTGCACTCGCGTCGGTCGTCTGCAGCGATAGCCCGTTAACACCAAATTTCGCTGCCAATGCGGTAACTGCAGAGGGAAATAACAGCAAACTTGCTCCAACTTTTGCGTAGTGCCCCTGAGCTGTCATACAGGATACGTCCCCCATTGATTTCTGCCGTGTTGCTTGTGTGTTAGCACTGATAACTACGCAAACGCCACCGCTCTCGGTCGTTAAGTGAAGGCCGTCGGCAACTGTGTTGTCCGCGGTGAGAAGGAATGCTGAAATTTAGTATTCTCGGCACACTTTAAACACCGTGGATCACAGAATATTGTATTCCCCAACAATTTCCGAAATGAAATGTTCATGCGTCTAGATTCAAGTAACATTCCGCATTCAACGTCTGTCAATTCCAGTCGTGCCGCCATAATCACATCGGAAACTTTTCACATGAATCACCTGACAAGGGAACCTCCCCATCGCAACCCCCTCAGATTTAGTTATAAGTTGGCACAGTGGATAGGCCTTGATAAACTGAACACAGATCAATCGAAAAAACAGGAAGAAGTTGTGTCGAACTGTGAAAAAATAAGCAAAATATACGAACTGAGTAGTCCATGGGCCACATAGGCAACATCACGGACAATGGGAGCTCAAGAGCGCGGTGGTCTCGTGGTAGCGTGAGCAGCTACAGAACGAGAGGTCCTTGGTTCACGTCTTCCCTCTAGTGAGAATTTTACTTTCTTTATTTTTGCATAGTTATCTGTCCGTTCGTTCATTGACGTCTCCGTTCACTGTAAAAAGTTTAGTGTCTGTGTTTTGCGACCGCATCGCAAAACCGTGCGATTAGTAGACGAAAGGACGTGCCTCTCCAATGGGAACCGAAAACATTTGATCGCAAGGTCATAGGTCAACCGATTCCTCCACAGGAAAACACATCTGATATATTCTATACGACACTGGTAACGGTATGTGCGTCACATGACAGGAATATGTTGTCGATCCACCTAACTTGTACACTTGGCGAATGGGTAAAAAGATTCTTCTACCTTGCCCGATTTAGGTTTTCTTGTGGATGTGATAATCACTCCCAAAAAAGTGATGAAAACACAAGAGTTTGTCACATAAACTGAAAATAAAAAAATTAAACTTTTGACTCGATGGAAGATTTGAACCAAGGACCTCTCGTCCCGCAGCTGCTCACGTTACCACGAGACCACGACGCTCCTGAGCTCTTAGTGTCCTTGATGTTGCCTATCTTCCCATGAACTACTCAGTTTGTACATTTTGCTTATTTTTTCACAGTTCCACACAACTTCTTCCTGTTTTCTCAATTGATCTGTGTTCAGTTTTTCAAGGCCTATCCACTGTGCCAACTTATAACTAAATCTGAGGGGGGTGCGATGGGGAGGTTCCCTTGTGAGTAGCATAGTTTATAAGGCAGGCAACTGCGCTTACAGGCCACTGCGCATACGCGCCGTGCAACTCATTGGTGAAACTAAACCTTTCGGCGTGTTCCAACTTTGGCGACAGTGGTAGCATGAGTTATAAGGTTATGTGTGTTCGTAGAGTGTAGACAAACAGAAATATGAAGTGGGGAACGGAGAATAATGTTCGCTTTTGAGATATCTATGCTTTGCATGGGTGTTTGTGGGATTTCAGTGAAGCTGGTTACAAAAATGAGCAACATATTGCTGCCGCTGAGACCATCATGTGCGATCATAACATAGGTGGTTTGACAATATCTGATGTGCAGGGCAAAATTTATTGAGTTAGGAGCACATATACAACTGAATTAAGAAAAATACAAGCAAGTGTAACTGTAGCTTTGACAATGCTCTCGTCTGCAAGGCTAAAATCCCATCGTTCGAGTTGGGCAACTCTTTGTTAAGGAATATTGTTGACAGGAGGGAAGGCTATACAAATTCAGGAAGCTGCATTCTTTATTCAATATTTATCTATTTAAAACGTCGCTGCAGTGCTCCCAATTCACACATGTTAGAATTTTGAAATATTGCCACTGTGCAGGTCTATCTTCAAGACAGTAATTTCTCTTCTTAATGCGGCCTGCTTCGAATAATTATTGTTGCTAATGTTAATAATTACTAGTGTTAATGTTAATAATTATTGGGGTTAATGAAATAGCGTCATCACCAACTAAATCCGTATCTTATAGCATGCCAAGTGTTCTCGACTGTAATGCACGCAATATGATAGGTAATTTCAGTTCTGGCGACAGTGCTTCACGCATTACAGTACCCTTATTCCTTATCGCATAATTAACTCTATTTAGAGGAAACGTGAACAGTTCTGGTGACATTCTAAGATAATTAAAAGAACTTCTTGGATCTTCCGTTATAACTTATTTCAGCAAGGATGCTGAGCAACCGAGCTGACGTCTTTTTCTTCATCCAGTCATGAATAGAAACACGTTTCTTATTTTTTTTTCTCACGATTCCACGCAATAAGTTTTAACTCCATCACAACTCGTGCGAAGTGCAGGTACCAAAACTTCCATTTCAGACACGACTCAGGGACTCACAAAACGACGAAACAGAAGTGTATACTGGTGTCGCCGTGGCTACAGTCATATATGTAACCACTTGCGTGCAACTCATTCCACGCAAAGAGAGGCGCAACCCAATGTCGTTGTGTAAACTATGCTTAAATGACAGCTCCAACAATGCACAGCCCTTTGACAGCTTGTGTACGCCATATCACCGCCATCTGTATGTGTGCATATCGCTATCCTGTGACTTCTCCCACGACAGTGTACTTGCATGCACTGCAGAATATGTGCACAGTTTATATCTGGAAGACAACAGATGCATACTTAAGAAGTCATGTCTCCAGGTACGACAACGCAGCTCGGAAATTCTATCCCTGCGGCTGGTCATATTGCTGGGAACTGACAGAAGCCGGTAACCATAGCTGCCGCTGCAGCGTCTGGCGCGAGGCCAACCAGATAGCGTAACCTGTCTCCCGGAGGTCACAACACCGCTGACCCGGAAATTTTTCCGCACACCCGATGCGATAGCTGCAGAGGGAAATCACAGCAAACTTGCTCAAACTTTTGCGTAAGTTCAGTAGTTTCCTTGTATGTGCATGACAGCAAGCTGATGGAATGTTCCCTGCCTGGGGTGATTGACGTAACAACATCTATTCGCTCGTCGCACTAACTTTCTTATGTGACAAAACCCCGTAAGACTTGAATCGCTAATAACTACGAGACTAATGACGCGTAAACTATGGTTGACCCCACAACGGATACAACATGCCTCTACATGTTTGCCGCGCAGTTCTGACTGTGACGTCACCGTACCAGTGTAGGAGCATGCACGCGACTGTTACGAATTAGCTTTGTCTAAAGTCATAAACTGGCAGAGAGAGGAAAAGCGTTTAGCTAGGATATTGATGCTATGTCACTGTAATGAGCTAGCGGAACACTATAACCCGTTCATCATACGAATAAACCTGGTGTAATTATTGCAGTATTTATTCTTCCGCGTTTGCTAGAACTTCACTGGATTACCGTTTCAGGTGAGAGTGCAGCCACTAATAAGGGGACAACAGCTTTACCGGAGCATTAACTTGGACAGCAATGGCGGGTCAGCTGGTACAGCTAACCTGCAGTGACGTGGACAGCTACAGTTCACGCGTAAAAACAGACGAGCAGAGGAGCAACACAGCTTTGAATGTCATTTAATTTTTAAGCAGAATGAAATAACACACTGCAAATCTCCCACAACACGCTCCTTAGACGACTAGACGAAAAACCGCAACACGTTGTCGTTTTTACAACTACTGGCCATTAAAATTGAAACACCACGAATATGACGTGCTACAGACGCGAAATTTAACAGACGGGAAGAAGATGCTGTGATATGCAAATGATTAGCTTTTCAGAGCATTCACACAAGGTTGGCGCCGGTGGCGACACCTACAACGTGCTGACATGAGGAAAGTTTCCAACCGATTTCTCATACAGAAACAGCAGTTGATCGGCGTTGCCTGGTGAAACGTTGTTGTGATGCCTCGTGTAAGGAGGAGAAATGCGTACCATCACGTTTCCGACTTTGATAAAGGTCGAATAGTAGCCTATCGAGATTGCGGTTTATCGTATCGCGACATTGCCGCTCGCGTTGGTCGAGATCCAATGACTGTTAGCAGAATATGGAATCGGTGGGTTCAGGAGGGTAATACGGAACGCCGTGATGGATCCCAACGGCCTCGTATCACTAGCAGTCCAGATGACAGGCATCTTATCCGCATGGCTGTAACGGATCGTACAGCCACGTCTCGATCCCTGAGTCAACAGACAACAACCATTTGCACGAACAGTTCGACGACGTTTGCAGCAGCATGGACTATCAGCTCGTCAGCTCGGAGACCATGCCTGCGGTTACCCTTGACGCTGCATCACAGACAGGAACACCTGTGATGGTGTACTCAATGACGAACCTGGGTGCACGAATGGCAAAATGTCATTTTTTCGGATGAATCCAGGTTCTGTTTACATCATCATGATGGTCGCATTCGTGTATGGCGAAATCGCGGTGAACGCACATTGGAAGCGTGTATTCGTCATCGCCATACTGACGTATCACCTAGCGTGATGGCATGGAGTCTCGGTCACCTCTTGTTCGCATTGACGACACTTTGAACAGTGGACGTTGCATTTCAGATGTGTTACGACCCGTGGCTCTACCCTTCATTCGATCCCTGCGAAACCCTACATTTCAGCAGGATAATGCACGACCGCATGTTGCAGGTCCTGTACGGGCCTTTCTGGATACAGAAAATGTTCTACTGCTGCCCTGCCCAGCGCATTCTCCAGATCTCTCACCAATTGAAAACGTCTGGTCACTGGTGGCCGAGCAACTGGCTCGTCACAATATACCAGTCACTACTCTTGATGAACTGTGGTATCGTGTTGAAGCTGCATGGGCAGCTGTACCTGTACACGCCATCCAACCTCTGTTTGACTCAATGCCCAGGGTATCAAGGCTGTTATAACGCCCATAGGTGGTTGTTCTGGGTACTTATTTCTCAAGATCTATGCACCCAAATTGCGTGAAAATGTAATCACATGTCATTTCTAGTATAATATATTTGTCCAATGAATACCCGTTTATCATCTGCATTTCTTCTTGGTGTAGCAATTTTAATGGCCAATAATGTAGCTAACGTACTATTGTAATTTAAAATAAGAACGATTAAAATTCCTGACTTAACTACAGGGTAATTTTTTCTGCAAAAAGGTGTGCGGATCGTAAGAGAGTATTTAAGGATTTCACCGTATAGTTAAATATTGAAGACACTGAAGGTATTATTTACAGTCAGTCGTCTGGTAATCTCTTAGCTCCTTCCTTATCCGAATCCGAGAAATACATTTCAGTTTTGGAAGTGTCACCTGCTACGTTGATAACGAGCCGATCAACAACAGAATCCACGAACCCAACTTGACGCAGCATTTTCTCTTCTTTTATGACAAGCCGTTCTGTATCTCTCCAGCTTTCGACAGTGACGTGTGAAAAAGCTACGTGCGTTAGTTCCAGTACGCCTGGCACTTAACAGTCTTGTTACTTCTCGGACCAAATCGCGCAGTTCGGCTCCACATCAGTTCTGTTGGGTTCATATTGTAATGCAAATGTTAAAATGCAGCATTTTTATGACGTGCTCGATGCTGTGAAAACGATTTTTTTTTCATGTTTCTACGATACTTATCTACCTCTGTGGCATAAAACGATGGAAATAGTCCAAATAAAGCGGGTTTGGTTTTTCATTTTTGCGTTAAAAATTAAAGGGTTATGTTTTCTTAATTTAAACAACTTTTATGAACGGTCTTTCCTAAAACATCGACAACTTAGAACTTGTATTTGAAATGGAAACAGGAATTTCGCGTCCGATATGTAATTAGAAACAAGAACACGTGCATTATTCATAAAAAAATGACGATGAGTTTTGTAATTCGAGATGTAGGTATTTCAAATTGAACGAGAAAAAAAATGATTCTCGGGAGATATGAAGCAACGCACAAATAACAGTATTAGTTTCACATGCCGTTATGCTACCGACTGCACTACATGTTCAAAGTTGTGTTGATCATCAACTGCGTTTTATACAACGCTGGGAAAACTTCAACGCCAATTATCTGCGTAAATTTATGAAAAACATTAAGAACAACCTATTTCTCGGCACTTTTTAACCGTGTTGCACGCGCGTGTTTCACTACGGTGCAGGAAGCAACCTCAGCCATTTTCGTAATGCCTATTAACAGCGCAACAATCGGAACACAACAGTGCAGAGGCTGTGACTGTACACGATTTTTGAAATAAAAACTACGTAGATAAAGCGTGATTAAAAAAAACTTTGATGGCTGTTAATACATTTGAATATCTTAGTGTCATTTAATCTAACTTAGTAATAAAATATCTAATATGTAAGTAGGACCTACTTCCAAGGGCGTAACAACACCAGTGTACGCGTGCTACGGCTTCTGACCAATCATCGCGTTTGTGTTTGTTTACATCAGGTATATTCTTACGATGAATGGATTATAGGACCCAATGTGAAACAATAAAATTATTCGCCGGAATAAACGTGAACATCGTTATTAAACTGAAAATTACAAAATAATAAACGGTGTCGTCTCATTTGACTCGTGAATACGTTCGGAATTATGGAAGAAGTCAGAAGAAAGCTTGCATCAAAAAGAATCCAAAACGTCTAAAAAGTCCAGTGCAGAGCGAGTGCGAAAGATACGATACGGCACCGTCGAAAAGAAATGGAAAACGACGCAAAACAATTACGTAGCTGGCCCGGCGTGGATATTACCGAATGACCGCACGGTGTTATATAGAACCCATCGTAGGTCATTCATGTCATGTACGCCTGTGAGCTGCTTCGGGCGGTCGTCTATCTTATGAAAGATGACATTGCGGATCATGTTGACCTCACTGTTGACAGCTATATATATCGATCTACTGATACGCTTGCTCGACTTCGTGAGACCACAGACCATCGCCACATACGATAAACTTGTGATTTATCTATTCTTTAACCATTTTCTACTCTGTTTAAGCACAGTATTAAATAGATCGAAAATTACATTGCATAGTAACACAAAACAATTCTTATGAATTTATCTCTCCGTTCTCACGAAAAAATCTATGGCGCGGACTCGAATTGTGCACACTGGTCAATAATGCACTTATTTTTTTATTTTCTCCTATTTTTGGTCTGTAGCTACGCATCGTCAAACATTTTTGAAGCGACTAATTTATTACACAGGTCTGCGACATAAAAATTGTTTCAAATTTATTAAGTGATTTTTATAGTGTTTTCAACGCTGATTTCGGGAAAAATAGTGAAAAAATTCCATCACGTATAGTTATTTCACAAACTTCTTGTCTAGTTTTAGCGTTTTTAGATATTTCAGCACTCTAGTGGTTTTTAGGATCTCCATAAACTGTTATTTAGCAGTTTTTATACTGTTGTTATTGTGGTCGTCAGTCCTGAGACTGGCTTGATGCAGCTCTCCATGCTACTCTATCCTGTGCAAGCTTCTTCACGTCCCAGTACTTACTGCAACCTACGTCCTTCTGAATCTGCTTAGTGTTTTCATCTCTTGGTCTCCCACTACGATTTTTACCCTCCACACTGACCTCCAATTCTAACTTTGTGATCCCTTGATGCCTCAGAACATGTCCTACCAACCGGTCCTTCCTTCTTGTCAAGTTGTGCCACAAACACCTCTTCTCCCCAATTCTATTCAATACCTCCTCAATAGTTATGTGATCTACCCATCTAATCTTCAGCATTCTTCTGTAGCACCACATTTCGAAAGCTATTCTCTTCTTGTCCAAATTATTTATTGTCCATGTTCCACTTCCATACATAGCTACACTCCATACAAATACTTTCAGAAACGACTTCCTGACACTTAAATCTATACTCGATGTTAACAAATTTTTCTTCTTCAGAAACGCTTTTCTTGCCATTGCCAGTCTACATTTTATATCCTCTCTACTTCGACCATCATCAGTTATTTTGCTCCCCAAATAGCTAAACTCCTTTACTACTTTAAGTGTCTCATTTCCTAATCTTATTACCTCAGCATCACCCGACTTAATTCGACTACATTCCATTATCCCCGTTTTGCTTTTGTTGATGTTCATCTTGTATCCTCCTTTCAAGACACTGTCCAATCCATTCAACTGCTCTTCCAAGTCCTTTGCTGTCTCTGACAGAATTACAATGTCATCGGCGAACCTTAACGTTTTTATTTCTTCTCCATGGATTTTAATACCTACTCCGAATTTTTCTTTTGTTTCCTTCACTGCTTGCTCAATACACATGTTGGATAACATCGGGGATAGGCTACAGCCCTGTCTCACTTCCTTCCCAACCACTGCTTCTCTTTCATGCCCCTCGACTCTTATAACTGCCATCTGGTTTCTGTACAAATTGTAAATAGCCTTTCGCTCCCTGTATTTTACCCCTGCCACCTTAAGAATTTGAAAGAGAGTATTCCAGTCAACATCGTCAAAAGCATTCTCTAAGTCTACAAATGCTAGAAACGTAGGTTTGCCTTTCCTTAATCTTTCTTCTAAGATAAGTCGTAAGGTCAGTATTGCCTCACGTGTTCCAATATTTCTACGTAATCCAAACTGATCTTCCCCGAGGTCGGCTTCTACTAGTTTTTCCATTCGTCTGTAAAGAATTCGCGTTAGTATTTTGCAGCTGTGGCTTATTAAACTAGAGTGTTCGGTAATTTTTACGTCTGTCAACACCTGCTTTCTTTGGGATTGGAATTATTATATTCTTCTTGAAGTCTGAGGGTATTTCGCCTGTTTCATACATCTTGCTCACCAGATGGTAGAGTTTTGTCAGGACTGGCTCTCCCAAGGCCGTCAGTAGTTCTAATGGAATGTTGTCTACTCCCGGGGCCTTGTTACCACTCAGGTCTTTCAGTACTCTGTCGAACTCTTCACACAGTATCATATCTCCCATTTCATCTTCATCTACATCCTCTTCCATTTCCATAATATTGTTCTCAAGTACATCACCCTTGTATAGACCCTCTATATACTCCTTCCACCTTTCTGCTTTCCCTTCTTTGCTTAGAACTGGGTTTCCATCTGAGCTCTTGATATTCATACAAGTGGCTCTCTTTTCTCCAAAGGTCTCTTTAATTTTCCTGTAGGCAGTATCTATCTTACCCCTAGTGAGATAAGCCTCTACATCCTTACATTTGTCCTCTAGCCATCCTTGCTTAGCCATTTTGCACTTCCTGTTGATCTCATTTTTGAGACGTTTGTATTCCTTTTTTCACTGCATTTTTATATTTTCTCCTTTCATCAATAAAATTCAATATTTCTTCGGCTACCCAAGGATTTCTACTAGCCCTCGTCTTTTTACCTCCTTGATCCTCTGCTGCCTTCACTACTTCATCCCTCAGAGCTACCCATTCTTCTTCTACTGTATTTCTTTCCCCCATTTGTGACAATTGCTCCCTTATGCTCTCCCTGAAACTCTGTACAACCTCTGGTTGAATCAGTTTGCCCAGATCCCATCTCCTTAAATTCCCATCTTTTTGCAGTTTCTTCAGTTTTAATCTACAGCTCATAACCAATAGATTGTGGTTAGAGTCCACTTCTGCCCCTGGAAATGTCTTACAATTTAATACCTGGTTCCTAAATCTCTGTCTTACCATTATATAATCTATCTGAAACCTGTTAGTATCTCCAGGCTTCTTCCATGTATACAGCCTTCTTTTATGATTCTTGAACCAAGTGTTAGCTATGATTAAGTTATGCTCTGTGCAAAATTTCCTCTTTCATTTCTTTCCCCCAATCCATATTCACCTACTATGTTTCCTTCTTTCCCTTTTCCTACTCTCGAATTGCAGTCACCCATGACTATTAAATTTTCGTCTCCCTTCACTACCTAGATATACGTAAAATAAAGTGTAATTATGAGAAACCAGCAGTATTTTCAGGTCAGTGCCTGTCTGTCACGCTGCCCCTTCCCCCGCCACCACCAAACAGTGAGCTTCTGCTGTTGTCCCTCAGTTCACAGTACCTCTTCACTCTGTGCTTTTCACGTGTTGTTTTTACTGGTGCTTTAAAACAGTGACTGTTTTCTTGTGTTGTGAAGTTGTTTTATGGACAATGGACAACGGCTACCAGAGGATGTATAAACCCGCCAGATTGCTTCTGCTACATGTGTGGTAACTATGCCGTTAAAAAGCAACAAAGAAACATTTCCGATTTTGTTGAAAAAGTATATTTCGCCTATTTTGGTATAACGCTAGGCGATCAAGGTAAGCCTTGGGCCCCACACAAAGTTTGTTCAGTGTGTGTTGAAGAACTGAGGCAACGGTTTCAACGTAAAAAGCAGTCCTTACGTTTTGGAATTCCAATCGTTTGGAGGGAGCCCAAAAATCATAGTGATGACTGTTATTTTTGTTCTTGCAAAGTATGATGTTCCAATTTGAAAAACAAAAAGGATATTTCTTACCCTAACATTCAATCAGCCATCCGCCCTGTTCCTCAGGGACCTGAAGTACCAATATCTTCTCCTCCAGATTCTTTGGATGATGTAGATGATCACGAGCCATTGGCTCAGCAAGGTGCTAGTGAAGATGACAGAGATTGCTACGATCCTGGAACAACCGACCTCATTCCATTCTCACAATCAGATCTGAACGATTTAGTTACAGACCTAAGCCTTTCAAAAGAATCGGCAGAGGTTTTAGGATCTAGATCGAAAGATAAACATATGTTGGCTCCGGGTACATCCTTTTCTTGGTATCGATCGAGGGACAAGGAGTTTGTATCTTTCTTCTCTCAAGAAGGTGACCTGGTGTTTTGCAGTGATGTTCATGGACTTATGGCACGTTTCAAAATAGAATATGCTCCTGATGAGTGGAGACTTTTTATTGGTTCTTCAAAAAGAAGCCTTAAAGCAGTACCCCTACACAATGACAGTAAGTATGCTTCTATACCAGTTCGACACTCGGTTCACTTAAAATAGTGTTAAGAAAACCTTGAACTGGTTTTAAGCAGACTCTGCTTGTCAGACCACAAATGGACACTATGTGGTGATTTAAAAGTGATTTCAATGCTGCTTGGTCAACAAAGTGGCTATACAAAGTTCCCTTACTTTCTGTGCGAGTGGGACAGTAGAGACAGGAAGCAACACTACATAAAAAAAGCTTGGCCCTTGAGAAAAACCTTACAGGTAGGGGTTAAAAATGTTGAGAGGAAAAGCCTTGTGGATCCTAGAAAGGTACTATTTTACCACTTCACAATAAGTTGGTTCTGATGAAACGAATTGTTAAGGCATTGCCAAAAGATGGGGAGTGTTTTAGATATCTTTGTGGACAGTTTCAAGGTTTATCTGAGGCTTAGCTAAAGGAAGGAATCTTTGGCGGACCAGACATTAGAAAACTAATGACAGATCCCAACTTTGCGGACAAAATGGAAACAAAAGAAAAAGCAGAATGGACATCTTTTAAATTGGTTGTTACCGGTTTTCTAGGAAAGAATAGAGATCCAAACTACAAGACAATCGTCGCAGACATGCTCGACAACTTTAAAAAGTTGGGCTGTTACATGAGCAGTAAAGTTCGTTTTCTCCACTCACATCTTGACTACTTCCCTGCAAAAATTGGTGATGTAAGTGAAGAGCAGGGCGAAAGATTCCACCAAGACATAAAAGAAATGGAAAGACAATATCAAGGAAGATGGAACGTCAACATGAGAGCGGACTATTGCTGGATGGTAAAAAGAGATGATCCTCAACGAGTCCACAGCCGGAAAAGCAATAAAAGAAGCTTCGACTAAAAGCGAAAGCGTTAGTATAAGGACTTACTAGCTTAAAGAGAAATGGAAGTGTGCTGGAAATGTAGTTTAGAACATGATTTATAAATAAAGTAAAATTTTATAACGTTGGAAAAATTGTGATAAATTGCTTAAATTTTATTATTATACCCAAAAATACTCCCTTTTTTTGAGAAAACCTGACATGATAGAAAAAATGGATTGCATTTTTGAAATCAGCGCTGAAAAGTACATAAAAGTCAGTTATCAAATTTCAAACAACTGTCAAAAAATATTTTTTCCAGACCTGTGTTATTGTTGTTATTTATTTATCTGTCGATTTTTAAGCATTTACATACAGTCGATGTTGCCATGAGTAACTGAATGACCGTTTTTACGATGGGGAGTCATACGTAACAAAAAACATGATTACATGTCCTACAGTACGTACTATGGAATTGAAAAATAACACTGAACTCAAGGCCGCAGAGACCCCAGGTCATGCATCTGCGGTAGGTCTCGTCGCGACCTCTGACTTGAATTCCATAACTTTGTTAATTTTTTTCTCTAAGATTTGTAAGTGCGATCTTTTCTTAAATAGCGCTAGCTGAGAAACCCGGCATTGCTCGGGTATTCATTTTGCCTATTTTGTATTAGAAACAAAAACAAGAAATGAACTGAGTTTGTAGCTCAACATCAAAAAAAATTTCATTTCCACATATTCGTGAAACCGCCGTACAAAGAAACGAGCATAATGTGCAAATGTATAAGTACGCGCCGGACACTTTCTGAACTCTGGGGGCAACTGCTTTGGGCGTTTACAACGGGACTTGTAAACGTCTCTATGACAACGTCTTTTCATAGCTCAACAGACGGCTATTGTTTTCGCCTACAGAAGTTTGCGCTTTGAGGCTGAAAGCTATCGTACCACCTGCAGGGCCGCCCGCATTGCCACCCGCACCGCCCGCGCCAGTCAGCTCGCGCGCTATTCGTTCGATTCTTTCGCCAGTCGATTCTACTGATCGAGTTATCGAGTAGTTGTACCACAGTCGTTGTACTTTCCTATGTAGCACGCGCGCCCGCACCATCGTATTTTATATCTGGCACGTTATTACGATAAAAGTAAAAGTAGCTCACGATATCTTTAGCGCCATCTCCTTTAAGTTTTTCTATATCCGCCACTTTGTCATACTATACGAGCAAACAAGAGTTGACACTGGCTGCGATGGCTGATGGGAGCGACCATAAAGGCATTTCCCATTTAGAATCAGTCCCATCAACCTCTGCCCCGAGTGTCAACTTGGCTTGCGCGAATATTAAGCGTGTGTCAGCGATTTCCTTAACTTGACTCGACTGTAGGAGTGTCTTAATAGTTCAGAGTAAAAATTTAAAGTTTCAGGCTTTATGTAGGATTTTTTCACACATCTCAGTTTATGAAATATCTCTTGAACTATGTGTCTTACAATGATATATTTCTGCAGGTACATTCAGCGCCATATGCGGATACTGTATGAAAAAATGTACTGCAAATAATGTTAGTAGCACAGCACAGAAGTAATAAATTTAAATCTCATGCATGATGCAGCAGTTTCAGAGGCAACTGGCATATTCTGTGACCTGTCAAAGGCGTTTAACTGTGTGAATCACAGCATTCTTTTAAGTAAATTAAAATATTATGGCGTCACTGGTAGTCCTGCAAAGTGGTTTCAGTAATAGCTTACTAACAGAAAACAAAGGGTGTCATTATGTAACACTTCAGCAGTAGGCAATCAGACATCATCTGACTGGGAAGAAATTACACGTGGTGATCCCCAAGGTTCTATATTAGATCCACTACTGTTTCTTGTGTATATTAATGACCTGTCATCAGTTACATTACCAGATGCCAAGTCTGTCTTATTTGCAGATGATACAAACATTGCAATAAATAGTAAATCAAATATAACTTTAGAAAAGGCAGCTAATCAAATTTTTACTGACATTAATAAGTGGTTCATAGCCAATTCACTGTCATTAAACTTTGAAAAGACCCACTATATGCAGTTCAGAACATTCAAGAGATTTCCTTCTGTTGTTGTTGTGGTCTTCAGTCCTGAGACTGGTTTGATGCAGCTCTCCATGCTAATCTATCCTGTGCAAGCTCCTTCATCTCCCAGTACCTACTGCAACCTACATCCTTCTGAATCTGCTTAGTGTATTTATCTCTTGGTCTCCCTCTACGATTTTTACCCTCCACACTGCCCTCCAATGCTAAATTTGTGATCCCTTGATGCCTCAGGACATGTCCTACCAACCGATCCCTTCTTCTAGTCAAGTTGTGCCACAAACTTCTCTTCTCCCCAATCCTATTCAATACCTCCTCATTAGTTACGTGATCTACCCACCTAATCTTCAACATTCTTCTGTAGCACCACATTTCGAAAGCTTCTATTCTCTTCTTGTCCAAACTATTTATTGTCCATGTTTCACTTCCATACATGGCTACACTCCATACAAATACTTTCAGAAACGACTTCCTGACACTTAAATCTATACTCGATGTTAACAAATTTCTCTTCTTCAGAAACGCTTTCCTTGCCATTGCCAGTCTACATTTTATATCCTCTCTTCTTCGACCATCATCAGTTATTTTGCTCCCCAAATAGCAAAACTCCTTTACTACTTTAAGTGTCTCATTTCCTACTCTAATTCCCTCAGCATCACCCGACTTAATTCGACTACATTCCATTATCCTCGTTTTGCTTTTGTTGATGTTCATCTTACATCCTCCTTTCAAGACACTATCCATTCTGTTCAGCTACTCTTCCAGGTCCTTTGCTGTCTCTCACAGAATTACAATGTCATCGGCGAACCTCAAAGTTTTTACTTCTTCTCCATGGATTTTAATACCTACTCCAAATTTTTCTTTTGTTTCCTTCACTGCTTGCTCAACATACAGATTGAATAACATCGGGGAGATGCTACAACCCTGTCTCACTCCCTTCCCAACCACTGCTTCCCTTTCATGTCCCTCAACTCTTATAACTGCCGTCTGGTTTCTGTACAAATTGTAAATAGCCTTTCACTCCCTGTATTTTACCCCTGACACCTTTAGAATTTGAAAGAGAGTATTCCAGTCGACATTGTCAAATGCCTTCTCTAAGTCTACAAATGCTAGAAACGTAGGTTTGCCTTTCCTTAATCCAGCTTCTAAGATAAGCCATAGGGTCAGTATTGCCTCACGTGTTCCATCATTTCTACAGAATCCAAACTGATCTTCCCCAAGGTCGGCTTCTACCAGTTTTTACATTCGTCTGAAAAGAATTCACATTAGTATTTTGCGGCTATGACTTATTAAACTGATTGTTCAGTAATTTTCACATCTGTCAGCACCTGCTTTCTTTGGGATTGGAATTATTATATTCTTCTTGAAGTCGGAGGGTATTCCACCTGTCTCATACATCTTGCTCACCAGATGGTAGAGTTCTGTGAGGACTGGCTCTCCCAAGGCCGTCAGTAGTTCTAATGGAATGTTGTCTACTCCTGGGGCCTTATTTCGACTCAGGTCTTTCAGTCTTCTGTCAAACTCTTCACGCAGTATCGTATCTACCATTTCATCTTCATCTACATCCTCTTCCATTTCCACAATATTGTCCTCAAGTACATCGCCTTTGTATAGACCCTCTGTATACTCCTTCCACCTTTCTGCTTACCCTTCTTTGCTTAGAACTGGGTTTCCATCTGAGTTCTTGATATTCATAAAAGTGGCTCTCTTTTCTCCAAAGGTCTCTTTAATTTTCCTGAAGGCAGTATCTATCTTACCCCTAATGAGATAAGCCTCTACATCCTTACATTTGTACTCTAGCCATCCCTGCTTAGCCATTTTGCACTTCCTGTCGATCTCATTTTTGAGACGTATGTATTCCTTTTTGACTGCTTCATTTACTACATTTTTATATTTTCTTCTTTCATCAATTAAATTCAGTATTTCTTCTGTTACTCAAGGATTTCTACTAGCCCTCATCTTTTTACCTACTTGATCCTCTGTTGCCTTCACTACTTCATCCCTCAGAGCTACCCATCCTTCTTCTACTGTATTTCTTTCCCCCATTCCTGTCAATTGCTGCCTTACACTCTCCCTGAAACTCTGTACAACCTCTGGTTTTGTCAGTTTATCCAGGTCCCATCTCCTTAAATTCCCACCTTTTTGCAGTTTCTTCAGTTTTAATCTACAGTTCATAAGCAATAGATTGTGGTCAGAGTCCACATCTGCCCCTGGAAATGTCTTACAATTTAAAACCTGGTTCCTAAATCTCTGTCTTACCATTATATAATCTATCTGAAACCTATCAGTATCTCCAGGCTTCTTCCATGTATACAACCTTCTTTTATGATTCTTGAACCAAGTGTTAGCTATAATTAAGTTGTGCTCTGTGTAAAATTCTACCAGGCGGCTTCCTCTTTCATTTCTTAGCCCCAATCCATATTCATCTACTACAATTCCTTCTCTCCCTTTTCCTACTACCGAATTCCAGTCACCCATGACTATTAAATTTTCATCTATCTGAATAATTTCTTTTATTTCATCATACATTTCTTCAATTTGTTTGTCATCTGCAGAGCTAGTTGGCATATAAACTTGTACTACTGTAGTAGGCGTGGGCTTCGTGTCTATCTTGGCCACAACATTGCGTTCACTATGCTGCTTGTAGTAGCTTACCCGCAGTCCTATTTTTTTATTCATTATTAAACCGACTCCTGCATTACCCCTATCTGATTTTTTATTTATAAACCTGTATTTGCCTGACCAAAAGTCTTGTTCCTCCTGCCACCGAACTTCACTAATTCCTACTATATCTAACTTTAACCTATCCATTTCCCTTTTTAAATTTTCTAACCTACCTGCTCGATTAAGGGAGCCGACATTCCACGCTCTGATCCGTAGAACGTCAGTTTTCTTTCTCCAGGTAACGACGTCCTCCTGAGTAGTCCCCGCCCGGAGTTCCGAATGGGGGGACTATTTTTCCTCCGGAATATTTTACCCAAGAGGACGCCATCATCATTTAAGCATACAGTAAAGCTGCATGCCCACGGCAAAAATTACGGCTGTAGTTTCCCCTTGCTTTCAGCCGTTCGCAGTACCAGCACTGCAAGGCCGTTTTCGTTAGTGTTACAAGGCTAGATCAGTCAATCATCTAGACTGTTGCCCCTGTAACTACTGAAAAGGCTGCTTCCCCTCTTCAGGAACCATATGTTTGTCTGGCCTCTCAATAGATACCCCTCCGTTGTGGTTGCACCTACGGTACGGCTACCTGTATCGCTGAGGCACGCAAGCCTCCCCACCAACGACAAGGCCCATGGTTCATGGGGGGGGGGGGGGGGGGGGGCGTTATACAATAATTGACATAATTTAAAAGCTGCCAACCTTTTAGAACTTTTTTTGTAGGAGTAACATACAACAGTTATGAATTTTTCTATATGAAAGTTTTCGACATAAATCACTCCCTTTCATGCTCCCAAATGTCAGATAACAGCCCTGAATGTGTAAAACTGCTCCTCCATCTCAATAAAAGATACAACTCCTTTGATATGGCCAATGATTGTGGAAGCATTGCCACATGTAGACTCTTTTACAGATGATACCACTGTGCTTATTTTTCTAATTTCTGTATTGAAATAACACAATTGGGCAGAGTTTTCTTTCTTTTGTATCGGTAGTACCATGAATAGCCAACAAAAATCACTCAAAAAATAGGCTTCTTCTGAGAACACTAACTTCATGATGACGCAGCTAAACATTGCAGTATTGCACCAGTTTTTGTTCAGCCACAGCTGTATTTGTTTGCTATTGCTGAATGTGGAAACATATTACGAGGGAGAGGACCTGCGCTATGAGAACAATCTAGTGCTAGGTTATACTCTATCATGAATATGATAAAGACTTACTCAGCATTACTTACACTGTTTTCATCATTTGTAGGGGTTATAAACATTTTTATTGAAGTCTTACTTCAGTGACGTTGACTTCTGTGATTATATGAGGCATGGGAATTCTTTTGTATATTTCGGTCTATGTATGAAAATAATCAGTTACTGATAATGTAACTTTAAATTTGTTTACCAATGCTCGAAACAGATTTAAAAGTGTGAGAGTTAATTTGAATGCTATTCAATTTCTTTACACTCAACAGGGATGTCGCAGTGTGAACATCAATACATGTGTTATTTATGAAACAATACTGGTTCACAAAACACGCAATGAAAAACCTTGTGTTGTCAAATTACTGAAATAAATCAAACAGCAAATTCTGTAATTTGGGCAGGGGCTTCCATAAGACTAATTTTAGCTTAGAGATCAGGATAATTACAGACAAATTGTAATATTTGGCATATCTGTATATCTGAATCTCCTTTGTTTTGCTGATGTCACTGTACTGTTACTTTAAATACAGTACAGATAAACAACCACAGATGAAATATATGCAAAATGTGGTCGTACACAAAGCGATTGATTATCCCCGCTGCTTTTCAAGGTAGCCCATGACTAAATCAAGAGGATACGTATATCTCGCGAAGAGACCATGAGGATAAAATCAGAGAGATTAGAGCCCACACAGAAGCATACCGACAATCCTTCTTTCCACGAACAATACGAGACTGGAATAGAAGGGGGAACCGATAGAGGTACTCAGGGTACCCTCCGCCACACACCGTCAGGTGGCTTGCAAAGTATGGATGTAGATGTAGATTTAGCAGAAGGAACACACACCTTATATCAAAATTGGAGGAAAACTCTCAATATGAACTAAGTGCCTGGGGTTTGCATAAGACTTAGCTCTTGGCAAGGAAGAAGTTCATGTTCAGATTAACATTCCCCAAACAATTTTCTTAAAAAAATATTAGAAGTGTTCTTTGAGAAAGCTAAGATTGCACACATCAAAACCCTAAGTATATGTCGTCTTCAAAACAATCAAAAAATAACAGTGTTACAGTTTAAATATTTTGGAAAAATCATCAAGTATAAGTTAAGAGAGAAAGGAACGTGGACAGACTGAACCAATAAAAGGTAAAATGCTCAATTTTTAAACAGTCAGTGTTTATTGAATAATGCCTTTCAGTAGACACTAAGAGGCAATACATAAAACTGTAACTATACCAAAAGCCACTTGGGGTTGTGAAACTCTGTTCCAAATTAAAAATGAAAGAAATATGGTCACCACGCCAAAACAAACACAAGAATCATCAGAACTTGCACAAATAAAAAATATTACATCAAATAAGTCTCGAGAATCCTCCCCAAAGCAACTGCATCAATAGATTGACCCAGCCATCAGCATAATGAAGCAGAGAGGAATCTCATATGCTCTCAATCTTGCAAATGCAAGGGAACAGGGTTTTACAACAACTTGTGATGAGAAATCTTTGAAAGAAGGTAGCAGGACAATGGTTCCAAAAAATTCAGTAAGATCTTGAAGCAGTTCGACTCCAGATAAGAGATGCAGAGAATAAAGATAAAATTAATACTCTTCTTAAGAACCACAAATTTTCAGCGGAAATGACATATAGACAGGCTATAAAGACTTTAGATGAACTGAGAAAACTACAATCCAAAAGAGTGAAACGGTACCGAGCCAAACACAAGAACCGAACAGTATAATCTTCAAAGAATAATGAATGTGGGATGACTTCAGCTGTCCAAAGTGCCAATCAAGTTAAAAAATGAAAAATGCTGGTAGAATGTATATATTTTAGAGTATAGGGAAAAAGTCACAGAACAGTTGAGAGACATCATCAACAGGCATATTAACAAGAAATTTGCTAGTACATTCTGTAATATTTATTGGATTTTCCATAAATGCAGTATAAACAAATGCTAAAACAAACTTAAAAATGCATGCCTGAGCCATTCACTGTGATCCACAACTATTTTACGAGAGGCCAATGATATACAGAACATCAAACATTTCCAACAATGGTCTCCTCATTAATAAGAACAGAGGCTAGGGCTGCCATAGCACAAATACCACTTACTTGCCGAAGAATTGAGGGAAGTGCCATTTCCTTCAATTTACATCACTCAATGAACCTCCACCCAGCTCCCACTTGCATGTCATTTTACCATCAAAGTAATGGAATACAAGAAAGCAACAAGTGGTAGTGCACCATTTGCCACCAACATCCTTTACAGCTGCACAGACAACTTCATTTCACTGAATTCACACATGGCATGGTAGCCAACTCGAATGACAAAGTTGTACATGTATGGTAGTTGTTACTGGCAGCATGTGATATTTACTCATTGGTTTATTTTGGAATGTGCAAAAGCTGACCGTGGCAGACAACACAGGAAAAGGGGTAATGAGTGAATCCACTATTTGCAAACAGGTTTACTGCGCACACCTTCAGAATGTGACACAAAAGAATACTATAAACACCATGTCTTGGTAGGAATAATGTTCACAATAGTGACTAGAACCTAATTTACATGAACTGTGAACTTCAGGACAGCAATCTTCTGAGATTATTTAAAGCAGAAACAAGGTGAAGCAACTGTTATTAGACTCATGCATGAAATACTCTATATTCAGCCTCCTCTTATTTCATTTATCTAAGTTTATGAATATAGTTGTGCCACTTGCAAGCAGTCTCAGGCAACTGTGGTTTCAGTTGCCTGAGACTCCAGTCTGTGCGTGAGTTGCATTAGTGTGTGTGTGTGTGTGCGTGTGGGGGGGGGCAAGGGGCGCCTATGTGTGTGTATAGTTGACGAAGGCCAATGGCCAAAAGCTGTAATTGTGAGTCTTTTTGTTGTGCCTATCTGCAACTCAGCATCTCAGCTATATGGTGAGTAGCAACTTTCTTTCTCATAATATTGTTACATTCGATCCTGGATTTTTCCAAGGCATGGCTACAGTACGAGCTAGAACAATTCAGGTCAGCAGGTATATTACAAAAGCAAGTAAGCTGTACTAGTATTAACAGAAGTACACTAAATTATGTCAGCTATTTGTGTAATGGAATTAAATAGAAACTTAATTCTATTTCAAAGTCCTGTTACTTATATTCAATTTAGAAAACTGAGAAAATATTTTACCACCATTAAAACAACTGAAACAAAAATGTGATACTGTCACAGAAGAAGCTGGGTAGCACCATGGTGTAGTATGATACTAACCTGTTGCGTGGAGGGTCGGGAGTTCAAAACTCACCTCGACTGTACAATTTTAATTTCTATATTTGGTTCGAGTACATTCTAGAAGTATCCACAAATGTCAAGAATCATTGTACTGGAATGTTCTGTAGCTGAATATATACTGTATGTGTTCTGGCCAGAGGCAGTTCGCTCCTATCTCTTGTATGTGCAAGTGCTGAATAACCCTTTGTTAAGTGAATTTAGTGTTTGTTATTCATCTAATTACACCTTCTTCTACGTGACATTATTCTGGTGGAGATGCTGGGTATTGGAACTTGTGATAGTGCACATTATCAACAACACAGTGGCTCCCATCATGCCACGACAAAGCTGCCATTTACGTGGCGAGAAACCCGAGTTCAAGCCATATTCAACAGATCGCAATCTACCGGAGACAGAAGAAGAAGAGGGTGTTACAATGACAGCAACTATGTGCCACTACATGAGACATCCTTCCAGGTTCTCTGGTGACAATGGCCAAGATCCAAACAAGTGGCTGAAGGTATATGAGCAAATAGCCAAATTTCACAAATGAGATGACACCATGTGTTTGGCTAACATATTTTTCTACTTGGAGGGCACTTCCAAGCAATGGTAAGAGAACAACGAGAAGATGTTCACAAGTTTGGAAGCATTCCAGGCGGAACTGCGCAAGTATTTCGGCGACACACAATGACAGAAGTGCAAGGCTGAAGATAAATGAAAGTGCGGGGCACAGTGTCCAGGAGAATCTACAGCAGCCTACATTCGAGACATCTTGGAGATGTGTAAAATAGAGGATCCTAGAATGAAGGAGGAAGATAAGGTTGCACATCTCATGAAGGACGTTGCTGAGCACATGTATCAAGTCCTACTCCTGAAGGAGGTTTCGACAGCAGATGACCTCATAAAATGCTGCCAGTATATCGAGACAATGCATCAAAAAAAGAAATACACACAAGAAGTTTGAACGGTTTCCGAATGTCGTATCGATGTCTGCGATATAAGAAGCAACTGATTTCACAAGTGTTCTTTGTCAGATAGTGGGAGAGGAAGTTCAAAAGGCACTTAGATTGCACGGTGAGCAAAAAACCGAGATGCTTCAAGAGGTCATAAGGGAGAAAGTGGAACAGACATTGAACCGAATCTCTCATCCGTCATTTCCTTTAAAACAGTGAAAAAGTTGAGACACAGGCGGAGTTACATTCCTACAGTGCCCCATGAGGAACCTGTTTGGGCACCAAGGAAGACTGACGTCTGGAGGACCCAGAATAACCAACCAGTATGTTTCCACTGCGGACGACCGGGACATGTGGTGTGCTATTGTCAAGAAAAGCGGCGGATATTTGATGACGCCTGCGCTAGAAGACAGCGGACCAATCTTATCCAACGCCAACTCTGAGACGACGAAGATGAACAAGAAGATGTGGGTGCAGGACGACGTGGGTCACCATTGCCGGAAGCGAGCCGCTGGAGAGGACACTCCCCAACACGCCGATCAAAGTCTCCATCGCCGTTTAGAAGCTCCAGCCAATCACCTAGCCGCCGTAACATGGAGGTGAGGCTGCTGAAGAGAAAAATCCTCCACCATCAATCACTACAAAAATGATAGGAAAATAAGTCGATATTGAGCTGTGTGTGGCTCGCGTTAATGCCGTTCATAACTTGGCACCTTGTAATAGTGATAGTGGCGTCTTGTTCTTAGTGCGTTCACTGGCGCCACTACGTTTGCTAGCCTTGTCTGTCTGTTAGTGGCAGCAGCAGCGTTTATCAATAGTGCGTACTGTGGTACCATCTTTGAAGCGGTCTCTGGTATTTGCGGGTCGTCGTGTGTCCAGGGAGTTGAGTTGGAACAGAGTAGCAGTGGAGGTCCAGACAGCCAGTACTTGCCCGACCGCTGGCGACACACATGCACTGTCCGACGGAAGGGTGTGGACCAGATTCAGCGAGTTTTAGTTGAATGGACTGTGATATTCGAGTAGTGCAACTTTCATCTGTGTGTGTGCCTGCCTGTCAAAGTGACCTTATTGCAATAAGTTGTCAGTCGACGATTTGTACTGGCTCTTTCCTATGCCTGACTTGAGTGGGGACAACCGTTGGTTGGTTGTTCATCGCAGCATACGAAGTGCATTTGTTCTTTCGACTGCTTCTGGCTTCTCTGTGTTTGTGCCGACTTATAATCCATCCATGTTGTTTCACAGTGACTGGTTTTAGTAATGTGAGTTGTTGGTAGAATTGTTTTCCCGGATCCGTGTGTATCTTGTGGTTTTGAATGAGCAGTTATTTTAACACTGTCTGCGTATTGGATTTGGTGAGGAGTTGTGAACGGAGATCAGTTCGGTAGGGGTGCAGCAGCAAGGAGGTCTGTGCAGCCTGAGGGCAAGCTGTGGCCGCTGGCGGCGTGCTGCCACTGCCAGACTGAGGTAGGGTAGCTGCGAGAGTGATGACTTTGTTGCGCACTGAACTCTGGACGTTTAATTTGAGTGAAGAGTTAACTGCTAAATGCAACCTCAACTACTCCGAGATCTCGTCTTTGGTCAGTAGGTTGTTGCTCCCAGGGCCGCTGAGCCTGGCGGCAACGATTGAAGGGTTTCGAGGCAGTGAAATATTGCAGCCATTTTTCTCTTATTTGTTATTCATCATGGAATTTAGTATTATTCTTATTAGTGAAGTGCAAACAGTGGTATTTTCTGCCTTGTGGCTGCTAACACCCCAGTTACCTGCCCTGGAGGTTAGCGTACTTTTCCAGCAGTGTACCTTTCCTCATCATGTTGATGCTGTCCAACACAGTGTGTAATCCAACAGCCTCTTGAATTGTACTGTGCATATGTTTTGGGAGGTCTACCTATGGAGAAGTTGTCACAATTGTTTAAAATTTACCCTAATGTTTTAGCATGTTATTGCCTTCTCCACTTGAAATTCTGGCCTTCAGCCGTTAATTGTTTGTAACACTGCTTGTGGCCTTCAGACGACAATTTTAAATCCTGTTCTAGTGAGGCCTTCAGCTGTCACTATAGCTTGTTACAAGTTATTAACATTATTAGGAAGGGTTTCAGTTTTTTTGTGAGTAATTGTCCACCTTATTTGTAATTCATGCCTTCAGCCATTGAGCCAACAAATAGTTTCAGTTCTGTCTTGATAAGGACTTCAGCTGTAGCTATAACTTGTTAGAGTTATTAAGGTTTTTGGTATTGTTAACGTGTAATTGTCCACCTTATTGTTAATTCAGGCCTTCAGCCGTTGTGTACTTTTGAAATTGCGTCTGGCCTTCCGCCGATGAATAATTTTGAACCTTCTTAATCAGGTCTTCAGCCGTTGATTGTGTGTAACATTGTCAGTTGCCTTAAGCCGGCAATAACTTGCAATTCTTCTAATAAGGCTTTCAGCCACCAGTGTAATGAAATGTTTTAAAAATGATTGTTGAGAGTTTTGTTTTTTAAAAACAAAGTGTGTGTTTTCTGCGCAACCAGTAGTAACTGATTGGGCCCCGTCCACACCTTTCCTGCTTCTCCTAAGTCCCACGGCTCAGATATCCTCATGGATGACCAAACAGCCCAAGCTCTTGTGGACTCTTCATATTCAGCCATTTCGGAGAAGTACCGTTGCCAATTGCAGAAAACCATATTTGTCGACAACAAGACACCTCTGCTGAAGATGGCTAATGGGAAATATGTAAAACTTACAGGAAGATGTACCATTCATGTGGGTATAAGTGGCCATACACCCTTAGAATTCATCGTCTTACAAGAGTGTAGTCATGATGACATTCTCGGGTGGGACTTTCTGAAAGCTTATCAGGCAATTATAGATTGCAGTCGCTCAAAGCTTCTGCTAGACGAGATGAGATACTGTGGACAGGAAGATGCACATCTGAGTGTGTGGAGACTGTGTGTGCTGGATGAAGTGATCATTCCTGCAGTCATTGCTAGAAAGGTAACTGTACATGTCATGCCATGCATCAAACCATGGATCTTTCAGTGGAATATAAGAGAAGCATACCACTGGAGAATAACTTGGTCTTCCCATCCTCTGTCATCTCGTTTAAGAACGGATTTGGTAAATTGTGGATAGTTAACTGTTGCCAAGAACTGCAGATCCTTCCAAGATGCATGTGCATAACAAATGCTGAGCCATTCACTGAATAAGAGCTGAGCGTCATACAAACCTCCCATGCCGAGTCTGTGGGCAAAATTAGTGCCACCACCATGAGACAAGATCTACTGGCTCAACTATCACCAGTTCTCACTAAGGAACAACAGAAGAAGCTACTTGCCAATCTTCAAGAGTTCTTTGAATACTTCAATCCACAGGTGAAGAGCAAATTAGACAAATCGACAGTGAAGCACCAGATTAGCACTGGACACCACCTACCAATAAGCTAGAGAGCATACCGTGTGTCAGCAACGGAACGTCAAATAATTCGCGATGTGGTAGAGAAAATGATCATGAATGACATCATACAGCCTTCGCAGAGCCCACGGTCGTCACCAGTGGTCCTCGTCAGGAAGAAGGATGGCAGTTGGCACTTTTGTGTTGATTACAGGAAGCTTAATAAGATAACTAAAAATGACATTTACCCTCTTCCACAAATTGACAATACACTAGGTTGTCTGAAGGGGGCTAAGTTTTTCCCAACCATGGACATGTACTCAGAATACTGGCAAATTGAAGCAGATGAGGGTGATCGTGAGAAAACTGCATTCAATTCATCACCCCCGAGGGTCTGTATTAGTTTAAGGTAATGCCGTTTGGTTTGTGTAATGCACCAGCAACTTTTGAATGGATGACGGATAATCTTCTACGTCACCTGAAGTGGACGATGTGTCTTTGTTATTTGGATAAAATTATAATGTTCTCAGAGACATTTGATGAACATATAAAAAGACTGAGGGCCGCTCTTAAGTGTCTCCAGCAAGGCTGACTGAAACTTAATCCAAGAAAGTCTCTCTTTGGAGAAAAAGAAATCAAAATATTTGGACACCTTGTGTCAAACGAATGTGTGTGGTCAGACCAAGAAAAGGTGAGATTTATAATGGAATTTCCTATTCCTAAAAGTATTACAGATGTGAGAAGCTTCCTCGGATTATGTTCTTATTACCGTCGTTTTATCAAAGACTTTTGTTTCAAAGCCAGGCCACTCCAAGAGTTGTTAAAAGCTGATGCTAAATTTATCTGGGGTGGTGCTCAACAAGATTCTTTTGATGTGCTGCGAAAAGCTCTGACAACTGACCCCCTACTTGGTCTGTATGATGAGAGAGCACCAACAGAACTACACACAGATGCCAGCAGGTATGGGATCAGTGCTGCTCTGGTGAAAATTTTAGATGGAAAAGAGAAGGTTATAGCCTATGCTTCTAGGAAACTTACAAAAGCCGAGAGAAACTACTCAGCTACAGAAAGAGACTGTCTTGCTGTGGGCTGGGCCATGTGCAAATTTCGACAGTATCTCTACGAAAGGCCATTCACAGTTGTTACAGACCATCATTCACTTTGTTGGTTGACAGGTCTTAAGGGTCCAACAGGACGACTCGCCAGGTGGGCACTACGTCTTCAAGAGTATGACATTACAATAGTGTACAAAAGTGGAAGAAAACACCAAGATGCCGACTGTTTCTCAAGAAACCCTGTGCAAGACCATGAAGACTGATAAAGATAGTGACTGTCTTGCTGCACTCCAGGATCTCTCTGCTGAGCAGAAGGACGCCAAGATATCTCAAATTATGCTTGCCTTAAATCTGTCAGAGGATGTGAAAGGACAATTTAAGGTAGTTAATGGATTAACCTGCAAGGAAAACTTTGATTTGTTGGAAAGAGGTGGCTACCAGTGGTTCCTAAACACATCCGCTTAGATGTTTTACAGAAATTCCATGACACACCTGAGGCCGGACATTTAAGATTTATTAAAACCTACGATAGAATCTGCAAGAGATTTTTCTGGCCAGGTTTATTTAGGAGTGTCTGTCACTATGTGTTGCACTGTAGGAATGCCACAGAGAAAATGCAGTTCCTCAGAAACCATCTGGCTGACTCATACCAATTCCACCAGCCGAAACACCTTTCCAGCGTGTTGGGATTGACCTCCTATGACGATTTCCAACGTCTCCTAGGGGCAATAGATGGATTATTGTTTGCCCTGATTATCTGACAAGCTATGCCATTACAAAAGCCGTGATCACATGATGACTGCCTACCATCCGCAAACTAACCGTCTTACTGAACGTCTTAATAAGACCTTGGGCCTCAGTGTTGAGCAGTCAGTTCGCAGTAAAAATATTTCTGTTACCGATAAATCAGATATATGTACAGTATTTAACAATTATTTTCTGAGCATTGCTGTTGAATTAAATTAAAATTTAGTTTCTACAGGAAATCTTATAACTTTCTTGGCAAATACCTTTCCGAGATTGATGTCTGAAATACTCCTCTGTAATACAGACAGGATGGAGATTGAGTCAATAATTAAATAACTGAAGGACTCTCATGGTTATGATGGAGTGTCTAGCAGAATATTAAAGTACTGTGCTGCATGTTAGCCCTGTATTTAGCCATATTTGTAATTTTTCCTTTAGGAATGGTCAGTTCCTTGAGCGATTAAAGAACTCCATAGTAAAGCCGCTTTATAAACAGGGAGAAAGGGATAGTGTAGATAATTTTAAACCTATTTCTATGCCATCAGTGCTTGCAAATTTATTAAAAAGGCTGTGTACGTAAGGGTAATTGATCATTTTATATCACATGATTTGCTATCAAATGTACAGTTCGGCTTTACAAGTTTAACCACTGAAAATACTGTCTTCTCTTTTCTCTGTGAGGTACTGGATGGGCTAAACAAAAGGTTTCGAAAGCTTGGCATATTTTTTGATTTAACTAAAGCATTTGATTGTGTTGATCACAAAATATTACTCCAGAAGTTGGACCATTACAGAATACAGGAAGTAAGTCACAATTGGTTCATCTCTTACTTTAGCAACAGGCAGCAAAAGGTCATTATTCACTATGTTGATAACGACTGTGATCTGTGGTCTAAGTGGGGCACTGCCAAAGGGGGGGGGGGGGGGGGGGGCGGCCCAGGGATCAGTGTTGGGGCCACTCCTGTTCCTTATTTATATAAATGATATGCCCTCTAGTATTACGGGTAACTCAAAAATATTTCTGTTTGCCGATGACACTAGCTTGGTAGTAAAGGATGTTGTGTGCAACATTGGCCCGGTTTCAAATAGTGCAGTACATGACCTAAGTTCATGGCTTGCAGAAAATAAACTAACACTAAATCACAGTAAGACTCAGTTTTTACAGTTTCTAACGCACAATTCAACAAAACCTGAAGTTTTAATTTCACAGAATGCACATATGACTAGTGAAATGGAACAGTTCAAATTTCTAGGTGTTCAGATAGATAGTAAGCTGTCGTGGAAAGCCCACGTTCAGGATCTCTTTTTCAATCAGAAGTGAGGGATCATTTGACATGAAAATTAGTCTACTCTGCTTATTTTCATTCACTTATATCGTATGATATTATAGTTTGGAGTAACTCTTCCCATTCTAAAAGGACATTTTTGGCTCAGAAACAGGTGGTTCGGGCAATAAGTGGTGTAAGTTCACTAACCTCCTGTCAAACCCTGTTCACTACCCTGGGTATTTTGACATTGGCATATATATATATATATATATATATATATATATATATATATATATATATATATATATATATATATATTCCTTACTGTCATTTCTTGTTAACAATATTAGCTTATTCCCAAGAATAAGCAGCTTTCACTCGGTTAATACTCGGCAGAAATCAAACCTGCATTTGGATCGGACTTCCTTAACTCTTGTGCAAAAAGGTGTGCAGTATATTGCTGCATCAATTTCCAATAAGCTACCAGTTGAATTCAAAAATCTTAGCACTAATCCACGCACTTTCAAATCAAAACTGAAGAGTTTCCTCATTAGTCACTCCTATTCTGTCGAGGAGTTCCTTGAAAAATTAAGCTGATTCTTATTGTATTGTTGACTGCGTTTACTTAAACTTATGGACTGACTTTTTCAGGTTCATGAACATTTATTTTTATCTGTTATTACTTTTATGTTGTAATTTCTTATACTGATACATTCCATGACATTAGAGATTTGCTCCTCAATTTGGTCCTACGGAACTTGACGTGTAAATAAATAAATAAATAAAAAAGCAACTGTGATGAGGTGCTACCTTCCATGACATTTGACAGCAACACTGCCAAACAAGACACCACAGGATTTATGCCACTTATCCTGGAGCATGGGTGTGAGGCAACTACGACGATGGACACCGTGTTTCCGTTACATCCAGATTATGTGGAAGACGACTACATCGGTCAGGTGTTAACCAGAGCTGAGGAAGCTCAGCAGTTAGCTCGACTCCACATGCCGCAGGCTCAAGAAAATGATTGCCAAAGGTAAGACGCGAGCCACCGCCAAGTTGTCTACCAGACTGGTGACCTCGTCTGGATCTTCAATCCTGTTTGGAAGGTTGGTCTCTCTGAGAAGCTCCTCAGGCGCTACTTCGGACCTTAAGGTTTTAAGACAGTTGTCTGATGTTTCTTATGAAGTTGAAGATTTTGACCCCGACGCAAGATCGTAGATGAAGATGAAATGGGAGATATGATACTGCGTGAAGAGTTTGACAGTGCACCGAAAGACCTGAGTCGAAACAAGGCCCCGGGAGTAGACAACATTCCATTAGAACTACTGATGGCCTTGGGAGAGCCAGTCCTGACAAAACTCTACCATCTGGTGAGCAAAATGTATGAGACAGGCGAAATACCCTCAGACTTCAAGAAAAATATAATAATTTCAATCCCAAAGAAAGCAGGCATTGACAGATGTGAAAATTACCGAACTATCAGTTTAATAAGTCACGGCTGCAAAATACTAATGCAAATTCTTTACATATGAATGGAAAAACTGGTAGAAGTCGAACTCTGGGAAGATCAGCTTGGATTCCATAGAAATATGAGAACACATGAGGCAATACTGACCCTACAACTTATCTTAGAAGCTAGATTAAGGAAAGGCAAACCTACGTTTCTAGCATTTATAGAGTTAGAGAAAGCTTTTGACAATGTTGACTGGAATACTCTCTTTCAAATTCTGAAGGTGGCACGGGTAAAATACAGGGAGCAAAAGGCTATTTACGATTTGTACAGAAAGCAGATGGCAGTTATATGAGTTGAGGGACATGAAAGGGAAGCATTCGTTGTGAAGGGAGTGAGACAGGGTTGTAGCCCCTCCCTGATGTTGTTCAATCTGTATATTGAGCAAGCAGTAAAGGAAACAAAAGAAAAATTCGGAGTAGGTCTTAAAATCAATGGAGAAGAAATAAAAACTTTAAGGTTCGCCGATGACATTGTAATTCTGTCAGAGACAGCAAAGGACAGTGTCTTGAAAGGAGGATATAAGATGAACATCTACAAAAGCAAAATGAGGATAATGGAATGTAGGGTGATGCTGAGGGGAATTAGATTGGGAAATGAGACACTTAAAGTAGTAAAGGAGTTTTGCTATTGGGGGAGCAAAATAACTAATGACGGTAGAAGTAGAGAGGATATAAAATGTAGACTGGCAATGGCAAGGAAAGTGTTTCTCAGGAAGAGAAATTTGTTAACATCGAGTACAGATTTACGTGTCAGGAAGTCGTTTCTGAAAGTATTTGTATGGAGTGTAGCCATGTATGGAAGTGGAACATGGACGATAAATAGTTTGGACAAGAAGAGAATAGCTTTTGAAATGTGGTGCTACAGAAGAATGCTGAAGATTAGATGGGTAGATCACACAACTAATGCGGAGGTACTGAATAGAATTGGTGAGAAGACGAGTTTGTGGCACAACTTGACTAGAAGAAGGGATCAGTTGGTACGACATGTTCTGAGGCATCAAGGGATCACCAATTTAGTATTGGAGGGCAGTCTCATCCACGACTGTCATTAGCGTCTGAACACACACTCTGTGGGAAGGTGGGAAAGGAAATTGGCCACATATTTTTAAAATGAAACACAAACCACTGAAATCTTTAGATTGTGTTAGCCAAATAAATATATGAAATACAAAATAAAGAGAGAGTGCACAATAGATCTGTAACAAAATGTTCATAGTAATTAGACCACGGAGACATTAGGCATTCTGCATTTAACAACAATCATTCTTCATTTGCACAAACAATTGCAATGGGAGAATTAATAAGCTCATTTACCAGTTCCTTAGTCCTGACGATGAGAAAAATTATAAACTAACAACAACTGCACAATGTACAACAGCTGTCATATACAACTTCAGCAAATCATTCAGAATAAATTACCTTAATAAGAAATTAAAGGTGATAACACTTTTGGAAACAATGAATGTAAGAAATACCATTAAGTAAATAATAATAAAAACAGTTTATTTGTGAGTCAAATTAGCCAATACAGCAGATTTTACATTTTCGAGAAACAGAGTTATGAAAATTCACAGATGATATATGATGGATGAAGTTTACAAGATTACATCTGATGTTTCATCACGTATCTGGCTTAATTCCTTGCTTCTCAAGCTCAGCCCTGTAAACAACAATTACACACAATTATTACTATGTTTTAACATTTGTGAGGAAAATATGCATTTTGCTAAGGCTTTTATTGTATGAAATGTGTTATCCTAGTGCAAAAGTTAAAATATTGTAGAACTGTGAACACAGCAGGTTCTTTTTTTCTATCTTATCTGAATGACAGAAACCAATGTATCAGTCCCATCCCAATCACATAAATGGGTACTCAGAATTTGAAGCAATTAGACATGGTGTATTGCAAAGTTTGATTTTCAGTTCTTTCTTTCAGATATACATAGATCTTCTACTTGCAGTTTCAAAAGAAGCATATTTTGTCCACTTTGCAGATGATGCAAATACAGGAATAATAAAAATAAAAATAATAGTACCAGTCCCCTTACTGAAAAGGTAGCTAATGAAATATTCGAAAAGATCAACAGATGACTCATGGAAAATAAGATCACTGAATTTCGATAAGATTCACTAAATACATTTCAGTACTCCTCATACAAGTCTACAGGCTCTAAAAAAGTTTCTGAAACAATTAAATACAAGAAGTAGAAAACGCTAACCTTATGGGACCACATACAGATCACAAAGTAATTAGAATACCCAACACATACAATTAATGGAACACCACGATTCCAGCTAAAGATGATTTAAGTATGAAGGAACTAGTGAACTTCCACAAACTAATGAGTTGTGGAATCATTTTTTGGGGAAACTGAATATGCATGGACAGTATTTTCAGAATGGAGAAATGTAAGAATCCAAACATGTAAATTTGGGGTACTTAACAGACAGCCTTGTCTTCCCACAAGAATCTGTATTTGTCAAGTAACTTTTATATTCTGTTAGAGCATGGGGTTATACACTACCTGATCAAAAGACACTAGGCATGTAGCAGACATTAATATGGAGAGTGTCCACTCTTTGTTTTTATGACAGCTCGAACTCTGCTTAACACACACTCAATGAGGTGTGTGTGTGTCTATGAAGGAATCCCAGCCGAAGCACAGACAGTATTGATGTTGGATACTGTTGTCTGGAGCAAAGTTGACATTCTAACTCATCCAAAGGTATTCAATGTGGTTCAGGGTGGTACTCTGAGCAGGCCAGTCCACTTCAGGAATGTTATCGTCCACAAACCATCCCCTCACAGATGCTGCTATATGACAGGGTGCATTATCATGCTATCAAAATAACCACTTCAAAATTGTTCCTTTATGGTACGCAGTATAAAAATGTGCTCATAACCTTCGGTATTCAGCATTTTCGTAAGCACAATAAGGGAACCACACTAACCATGAAAAAAAAAAACTGCCACACTGTAACACGACATCCTCTGTACCTAACTGTTAGCACTACACACAATAGCAGGTAATGTTCTCCCAGCATTTGCCAAACCCATCAGAGTGCCACAGGGTATAGGTGATTTACCACTCCAAATCATTTGTTTCCAGTCATCCACTGTCCAGTGCCGTCGCTCTTTCTCTCTTAGCATAGCACTGACCACAGAAATGTTTGGCTTATGAGATGCTGCTCGACCACTGTATCCCCTTCTTTTTAACTCCCTATGCACAGTCAGTGTGCCAACTGGACTGCTATTACCACTTTGGAATGCACAAGCAATTCCTTCCACCAATTTCATGTGATTCTTTACAATCACCCTACACATTGCTCAATGGTCCCTTTCCATCAGTACATGACGTCTGCCTGGTCTTGCATATGGTTTTTCCTTCGCATTTCCACTTCACCATCACATCACTAACACTCAATTTTGGGCAGCTTTAGAAGGGTTGAAATGTCACTGGTGGAGTTGTTCCTCAGATGACATCCAGTGATTAGTCCACATTCAAAGTCGTTGGGCTCTGCTGACCAACCCATTTTAGCTGTTACTGCTTCTCTACAGACAACCAATACTGCCCACCTTCTTTTATACATATGGGTCCACCTCACATGACGTCTAGTGGTCGATTCCACATTACCTAGGGTGTTTGGCTACTTTTGAGTAAACAAAGTGTGTATTTTGAATCAAGCTGTTTCCCTATTATGTTTACAAAGGCAGAGGATTAAAAATGTTCCTAGAAAATTAGACGTAAACTTTTTGTTTCATTAACTTTAACTTTAATTTTCCATTGTACCAGTGCATCAACAATATCTAAATTCCCTAAATATCTATGTGGGTACATCAAATGCTGTTCAAGTAAGAAAAAATTTCCAGACTGTGTGGCAGAGAAGGAAACAAAACAAAACTGGTGAGCTATAATATGCTATGGACCAATTTTCAGACAACATATTATGAGTGGTCCTATAAGATAAATTAAGATTTATTTCAAGTTAAAAGACTCAATCGTAAAAAAAGAAGTATGCACGAACATTCATCAATAAGGGTAATCCTACTAAAGAGGACCAGCTATTAAGACTGACTATAGAAGTGAATGAAAATTCCAGTGTAAGCATCAGAAGTGTTGGTAGGAAATGTAGTCTAAAGGAGAACTTATTTTCTCATCTCACAGGACAAAGAGCTGGCAAAATTGGAGGCAAGCCAGGTATGAAGATGTGGAACTAGCAAACTTACCAAAAGATGTGACCAAATGGGGTGCTGAACTAAAGAAAGAAGAAGAGAAGGACATTATAAAATGTATGTGAATTATGAAAGAAGGATGTATACATGGAAGGGGTCTGGAGATACTGGAAGGTATCAGATAGATTATATAATGGTTAAGACAGAGATTTAGGAACCAGGTTTTAAATAGTAAGATATTTCCGGGGCATATGTGAACTCTGAACACAATCTATTGGTTATGAATTGTAGATTAAAACTGAAGAAACTGCAAAATGGTGAGAATTTAAAGAGATGGGACCTGGATAAACTGACAGAACCAGAAGGTTGTAGAGAGTTTCAGGGAGAGCATTAGGGAACGATTGACAAGAATGAGGGGAAAGAAATAAAGTAGAAGAAGAATGGGCAGCTTTAAAAGATGAAATAGTGAAGGTAGCACAGGACCAAGTCGGTAAAAAGACAGAGGCTAGTAGAAAGCCTTGGGTAACAGAAAAGATCATGAATTTAATTGATGAAATGAGAAAATATAAAAATGCAGTAAATGAAGCAGTTTCAAAGATGGTCCATTCGGATGGATTTACTTCTCAGAAGAGTCATAACGATGAAAGGTTAAAGGCTAAAAAACGTAAAAGTGTAGTCGAGTTGTCAATGGTGAAAACAAAAGGGGGAAGTAAGCAAGTGGGCAACCCCAAAGCTATGATAGAGGCAGGAAATATCCCACCTCTGATGCAGTACAGGCAAGACCACATGCTATTCAAAAGCATTCAACCCCTACAATGTAAAAGTGTGTATTGTAAAAGGAAACTAACCAAATCTAAAAACCGATAAAAACAAGAGTAAAAGGGAGAGAGAATAGGATCTTGACCAGGGAGGGGAGTCAGGAATCTCCAAACACAGCTTACAGTGGGAGACGCACCAACCCTCACCACCCTGCCCCTACTCCAAAGGGAGATTAAAAACTTTAGAACTGAAAATAAAAACCACTTTCACAGAGGAAATTGAGAACCAGTTCAACCATCTGGGAAACGTCTGCCAACATTAAAGGTAAAGTGCAGGGAAGTCTGTACTTAGTGTGCAGAGCCAAAAGAAGGGGGCATTCCACCAAAATGTGGGCTACTGACTGGAAGGTTCCACGACCACAAAGTGGGGGTGGCTCATTACACAAAAGAAAACCATAGGTCAGCCTGGTATGGGTGATGCAGAGACGACACAAGGTGGTCGAGTCCTATCAGGAGAAGCAGAAGGAAGCCGCCATGGGACAAATGTCACCAATCGCATGAAGTTTATTAGACAGGCAGGTAGCCTCCCAAGAGTTGGCCAATGATTGTGCCAAGTGGAATTTGATATGAAGCCGTAAATCCGCTGCAGGAGGGGCGACACAGAAGGGATTGGGAGTTGTAAGTGACTGCTCCCCCAGCCAAACAATCACCAAGTTCATTACCTGGGATACCCACATGGCCAGGGACCCAAAGGAAGTCAACGGAACAAGCTACATGGTTAAGGTCAGTGAGACGGTCATGGAGCACCGAGACCAAGGGATGGCGGGAGGAACACCGGTCAATAGCCTGAAGGCCACTCATTGAGCCTGCACGTAACAAAACGCAGCTGAGTTGGGACTGTTTAATTAAGGTATGGGCCTGGGAAATTGCCATCAATTCCACAGTAAACACCCCACATGCAGTTGGCAGGATTTTCCATGACAATAGAGGATGTGAAGGCATATCCCACACAATCGGCAGATTTAGAGCCACTGGTGTAAAAGAACAACAGCATCCTGAAACTCCCATTAAATTTGGCAGAAAAAATAACGGAACACCATCGGGGGAATGGAACCTTTTGGAACTTGGCGGAAATCTATCTGAATCCGGGGCTGAGGAACTATCCAACGGGGGTGTTGGCGAGGGAATATGGGAGACACGACAAAGAAGGAAGCTGAAAATCACGGCGAAGAGATGCAAGGCGGAGCCCAACCAATAAACCTACCTGAGGGTGAGAATCAGATGGGCAATGTCCTTGGCCTGGGAACAGGATAGAATAAGAAGGATGAGTGGGAGAGGAACGGACACCGATTCCATAAGAAACCAGAAGCTGGGATTGTCGAACAGAAAGAGGGGGGATCCCAGCTTCAACCAGGAGACTATCAACAGGGCTAGTAGGGAAGGCACCAGTGGCCAAATGGATACTATGACAGTGGAGCGGATCCAGAAGACACAGTGTGGAAGGAGCAGCTGAACCATAAACTTTACAATCATAGTCCAAGTGAGACAGCAATAAAGCCAGATAAAGGCGGAAAAAAATGGAACGATCCGCACCCCTAGAGGTGTGGGCGAGAAAGCGAAGGACACTGAGTTTAAGGAAACATCCTATCTTCAGAAGTCGGATATGAAGCACCCAAATGAACTTGTCGTCAAAAAGAAGACCCAGGAAATGAAACTGTGGGACCACAGGTAATTGTTGTGCATAGAGGTAGAGCTCCGGATCTGGGTGGACCACTGTGTGGCGACAGAAGTGAACCACCCGCGATTTTAAAGGAGAGAATTGAAACCTGTGTGAGAGGGTCCATGCAGAGGCTCGGCGTATAGCACCCTAGAGCTGCCGCTCTGCAGAGGCCATCAAAGAGGAATTAACCTAAATGCAGAAATCATCCACTTACAGAGCAGGGGTGACCAAAGGACCCACGTAGGCCACAAGTCCATTTACAGCAATGAGGTAAAGAAGTGCACTCAATACGGAACCCTGTGGGATGCCATTCTCCTGGGTCCGCAGAGAACTAAAAACAGTACCAACCTGAACCCTGAATGACCAATGGAACAGGAACTGGCAGATAAAAATTGGGAGTGGGCCCCAAAGATCCCACTCATGAAGTGTTAAGTAAGATATCATGGCACCAAGCCGTGTCATAGGCCTTGCAAAGGTAAAAAAAATATTGCAACCAAATGGCGGCACTGGGAAAAAGCCTGCTGAACTGCAGATTCCAAGCAAAGTAAATGATTGATTGGAGAACCATCCCTCTCGGAAGCCACACTGCTAAGGGACAACAGATCCCGAGATTCGAGTACACAATTGAGCTGACGGGCTACCGTCCACTCAAGTAACTTGCAAACAACATTTATCAGACTAATTAGCCGATAGCTTTCAACAAACAGGGGCTTCTTACCAGGCTTAAGACAGGAACCACGATGCTACCCCTCCATTGAGAAGTGAAGTCATCCTGGAGCCAAATACAGTTAAACACTATGGCGTATCATGTAATAAGATTGCCATGCATTAAGGTGACAGTACGAGAGAAGAGAGAGAGAGAGAGAGAGAGAGAGAGAGAGAGAGAGAGAGAGAGAGAGAGAGATTCTTTATTACTCTGTGGCATAATGTGCTTAGATAATTATTAATTATTCTTAGATAGTAAGCTTTTGTTCTTACTAAGATTTAATTTCATGAGAGAGGAGTCTGTTCTTTATTGTGTAGTACAAATTGAAACCATTGTGATAGTTTGAAGGAAATTTTTGTATACAGCTGTATATACGATAGAGAATCGCTAATTCGTGTGTGAGAAGAATTTCACTGACACTAAGGTCAATAAAACTTCCTTGATTTCAAAGAGGTATGTGTTGTTTCCACAAATGACGTATTCTCAAGTGTTATCTACTAATAAATACCAACTCGAGAACAATTCTGATGGGAGCGTTCAATTCTAATTAAATAATTTGATGCTTTCTTTGGAAAAGAGGTGATTTCACGTATCTTTTTTTGGCACCAATGTTTCTAAAAACTGAAGGCAAATCTGATTGCTATGCTACAGAGCCCCAACGAATATTTCTCCGCAACTTTGATTAACACTTTCAGCTTCAATACAGCAGCTGGAGCAGATCGCCATGACAACAGAAGCCTATAGTGAGAAAGCAGATCACCCATCGCCCTGTGTCCCACCAATGGTGTATGTATTCACTACAATAGAACACACACACACACACACACACACACACACACACACACAATCACTCATACATATAAAGCCATAACACAAGGTGGTGTGGGAAACATCTCAGTATAAAAGGCTCAATATAGGCAAAATACAAGCAACAGTTAGTGAAGATAGCTGAGTGATTTTATAATTGGTGACTATGTCGGAAAACCTGGAAATGAAGATCTGAAGCAACTGTACAAAATTGCGGACAACGTCTTCTTTTTCAGAGGGCACATTGATTCAGATAATTGGAGTGTGTTTATTCCCGAGAAGAAAGAGGATGGCTTAATTTTGTGCACGCACATCACTTGGGGACATTTTGGAGTATTAAAATGTGCTCAAAAGATTCAAGCATATTTCTACTTCCAAAATATTTGCAGTAAGTACAGAGGAGGAACAAAAAATGGCAATTATTGTATCAAGGACCATTTGTGATTACAAAAATACCTCATCCAGGGACTTATGTTTTCAAGAATACGAAGAAAAATACGGTGAAAGGAATGTATCCTCATCATTTAATGAAAGAATTTCACGATGACTGAAGATTCTGAAGACTAAAGATACCATTCATCTCATTAATGATTAGATAGTTTTACATTGAAACTATGAATCATATTAAGAATATTTTCTTTCTTTTTGCAATTTTGTAGTTAGTTTTTCTTTTCAGGCATCATGTTCAAGATGTATGTAGACATTATGTATTTGTTTTTCAATGTAGAAATGAGTTTTCTTTCCAGAATGCAGAGAATTTAGCTAAAGTATGACTGATTTCTTTTAATTTTTAGATTAATTAATAATAACTTCAATCAGTTCTTACAATCCATAATGACCATGGGTTAATGATTGAAATGAATTGGTCTTTGGCAAGATTTTTTTTTTTAGCTTATGTCAATTTTGACAATGTCAGTAGTGTATGTTTGTATCCTTTTTAACTCGCTGAGATGAAGTCATACTGTTGAGAAGGGGTAAACTGTTCTCAGCTACTGCACCCACTTATGCTTTATTTCAACCTTTTGTTATGGACACTTGCTTTGTAACTGTATCAGTGTTGTAACATACCTCTGTATGTAAATTTTGTCATATCAATTGTTACTCACGAAGTTACCAACAAGGTGAATGTTGATCAGTTACAAGCACATCGACAAGTGTTAAGGTGCAGCTGAAAGATGACGAACATAAGTTGAGACGGCATCGCCAGTTGGATTAGTGTATAGTGAATCCTATGGTTACTGATAAGAATTAAGAACATCTTACAACTTCCGAATATTTCAAATTCAAGACAGAGAATTAGAAAGGACTTTACACTGGCGTCTATTTCAGCTCAGCATCAATCAAATACCTTTTTCACGGAACTTATATAGACTTATTTTCATATAAACCATATGCCGGAAAAAAAAAAAAAAATACCCATGAGGATATAGTGATATGGGAATAGAATTCAAATCAGCTACCTGGAGATGACAAATAAAAGGGAATCTTAGATGGACTTACCCAATGTGTTGACGGTTCACCCCAAGACACAGGAGATTAACAGTGTTGTGTTTCTACTGTGAAAAGTGTTTAAATTCATTACGAAGGAACTTATTCGATAAATATTTTTTCTATTCATTGTTATTCAATGAAATTTTTGTTTTGCAAGCAAGAAGTACGAGGATTTTCCCCTGAGGTTTTCATTTGTGGGGCTTGGCCGAATGGCTAGATTACAAATTTGAAATGCCCCAAGGCGTGTGACAGAAGCTTTGAGTGATTTTGAAAAAAGATACTGATCACATCTCATGCTGTCCTCGACAAACTAACTACTGCAAGTTAAATGTGCTATGCAAATAAGCTGCATTTCAATAATTATCAAGCAACACAGACTTGTTAGCACAATATTGTACCGCATTACGTATATGCACCCAAATGTATAATTTAAGTTCAATTTACAATTGATGGTAACTGGACTAATACAACAAAATGTTATGTATCATGTAATAAGATTGCTATGCATTAACATGACGGTACGAGAGAGAGATATTCTGAGAGAGCAATCTGTTCTTTATTGTGTAGTACAAATCGAAAAGCCACTGTGAGATTCTGAAGGAAATTTTTATATACATCTGTATATATGATAGAAACTAATTCATGTGCAAGAAGAATTTCATTGACACTAAGGTCAATAAAACTTACTTCATTTCAAAAAGGTACGTGTTATTTCCACAGACTACTTATATTCAAGTGTGATCTATTAATGAATTTCAGCTTGAGAACAATTCCAACGAGAGCGTTCAGTTCTAAGTAAATAATTTGATGATTACTTCGGTCAAGAAGTGATTTAACGGATAATTATTTTTTTTGCCACCAATGTTTTTAAGAACAGAAGGCAAATCTGATTGCTATGCAACAGAGCCCTGACGAATATTTCTCCACAACGTTGATTAACACTTTCAGAATCAACACAGCATCTGCAGCAGATCGCAATAATAATGGAAGCGTATAGTGTGAAAGCAGTTTCACCCATCACCCTGCGTCCCACTAACGGTGTATGTACTCACTACAACAGAACACACACATGGACCATCACTCATACACATAAAGCCACAACACAAGGTGGTGTGGGAAACATCTCAGTATAAAAGGCTCAGTATAGGCAAAATACAAATAACAATTACTAAGTGAAGATAGCTGAGTGATTTTATAACACCTGGAGAAGATGTCATTGTAGAGCACTGGGATGTTTAAGCAATTGGTTTTGAATGGAGTCTGGGCCAGGGGCCATATCATGAGAAGAAGAAAGTGTGGAAGGAAGTTCCCATTCAGTAAAAGGTTCATCGCAAGATTCTGGCTGACAAGGGGTAAAACATAAGATGGAAGCCTCGACCCGCTGTTTCTGGAAGGAAAGCAGCCGGATAGGAGGTTAATGCTTATGCTGTTGCAAAATAGATTGCAAGATGTTCCCCGAGAATCAACGGGTCCGTGCAAAGGCCATCGGGGAGGGCAAGGCCCGGGAGGGTAGATTGCCGATGGCAACCTTGGAGAGAATGTAGTGTAGCCCATACCCGTGACGTAGGGCCAGTAGAACCGAGGGAAGAAGCAAACCATTCCCAACACACCTGTTTGCTCCGTCTGATTAAGTAGGGGGCTATGGCGTGAAGGCGTTTAAAGGTAATAAGATTGGCAGCAGATGGGTGCTTCTTAAGGTGTTGCAAAGCTCGACAGCAATCACGGATGGCAATGGCAGTGGCAGTACTCCACCACTGGACTTGCAGCAGCGGAATTATCCATATGAGCGTGGGATAGCAAGGCTAGCAGCTCGAACAATCGCATCTGACACGTCATGTAGGACGTCTTCAGTACAACCCGACAAAGAGGAAGAAAAAACGACCTGGGCAGTATATAGAGGTCAATCGGCACGTTGGAAAGACTAACAAGGTAACCTATCCATCGGGGAGAGGGAAGGGAGTGAGAGAATCAACGAGAAGTGGTCACTATCGCAAAGGTCGTGTGGCGACCAGTATAATGAAGGGAGGAGGTAGGGAGAACAAAGGGAAAGCTCAATGGCAGAAAAGGTACCATGGCAGAAAAGGTACCACAACCAGCACTGAAATGGGTAGGGGAGCTATCATTAAGAATGCACAAGTTGTGGTCTGCAAGAAAATCATCTATGAGAAGACCCTTACTGGATAGAAATGCACTGCCCCACAAGGGATGATAAGCATCAAAATCCCCGAGGAGTAGGAAGGGAGGAGGAAGTTGCTGAAGAAGGGCAGTTAAGGCAGCAGGTGTAAAGAGTCCTGTCGGAAGGAAGATACGAGACAAAGTAGTAAATGAGATTTGCTATTTCGGGAGCAAAATAACTGTTGTTGTGGTATTCAGTCCACAGCTCTCCAAGCTACTCTATCCTGTGCAAGCTTCTTCATCTCCCAGTACCTACTGCAGCCTACATCCTTCTGAATCTGCTTGGTGTATTTATCTCTTGGTCTCCCTCTGCAATTTTTACCCTCCACACTGGCCTCCAGTACTAAATTTGTGATCCCTTGATGCCTCAGAAAATGTCCTACCAACCGGTCCCTTCTTCTTGTCAAGTTGTACCACAAACTCCTCATTTCTATTCAATACTTCCTCATTAGTTATGTGATCTACCCATCTAATCTGCAGCATTATTCTGTAGCACCACATTTCAAAAGCTTCTATTCTCTTCTTGTCCAAACTATTTATCGTCAATGTTTCACTTCCATACATGGCTACACTCCATACAAATACTTTCAGAAACGACTTCCTCACACTTAAATCTAACCAATATTAACAAATTTCTCTTCTTCAGAAACACTTTCCTTGCCATTGCCAGTCTACATTTTATATCCTCTCTGCTTCAACCATCATCAGTTATTTTGCTCCCCAAATAGCAAAACTCCTTTACTACTTTAAGTGTTTCATTTCCTAATCTAATTCCCTCAACATCACCCGACTTAATTCGACTACATTCCATTATCCTCGTTTTGCTTTTGTTGATGTTCATCTTATACCCTCCTTTCAAGACACTGTCCATTCCATTCAACTGCTCTTCCAAGTCCTTTGCTGTCTCTGACAGAATTACAATGTAATTGGCGAACCTCAAAGTTTTTATTTCTTCTCCATGGATTTTAATACCTACTGCAAATTTATCTTTTGTTTTCTTTACTGCTTGCTCAATATACAGATTGAATAACATCGGGGAGAGGCTACAACCCTGTCTCACTCCCTTGCCAACCACTGCTTCCCTTTCATGCCCCTCGACTCTTATAACTGCCATAAGGTTTCTGTACAAATTGTAAATAGCCTTTCGCTCCCTGTATTTTACCCCTGCCACTTTTAGAATTAGAAAGAGTATTCCAGTCAACATTGTCAAAAGCTTTCTCTAAGTCTACAAATGCTAGAAACGTAGGTTTGCCTTTCCTTGATCTTTCTTCTAAGATAAGTCGTAGGGTCAGTATTGCCTCACGTGTTCCAACATTTCTACGGAATCCAAACTGATCTTCCCCGAGTTTGGCTTCTACCAGTTTTTCCATTCGTCTGTAAAGAATTCACGTTAGTATCTTACAGCTGTGATTAAACTGATAGTTCGGTAATTTTCACATCTGCTTTCTTTGGGATTGCACTAAAATTAACTAATGATGGTCAACGTAAAGAGGATATAAAAGGTAGACTGGCAATGGCAAGGAAAGCGATTCTGAAGAAGAGAAATTTGTTAACATCAAGTATAGATTTAGGTGTCAGGAAGTTGTTTCTGAAAGTATTTGTATGGAGTGTAGCCATGTATGGAAGTGAAACATGGATGACACATAGTTTTGACAAGAAGAGAATAGAAGCTTTTGAAATGTGGTGTTACAGAAGAATGCTGAAGATTAGATGGGTAGATCATGTAACTAATGAAGAGGTATTAAATAGAATTGGGGAGAAGATAAATTTGTGGCACACCTTGACTAGAAGAAGTGATTGGTTGGTAGGACATGTTCAGAGGCATCAAGGGATCACCAGTTTAGTACTGGAGGGCAGAGAGGAGGGTAAAAATCGTAGGTAGCAGCGGACAGCATCCTTATAACTGCCTCATCATACAGGGATGAATGTTTTGTGGCATATCTATATCTGAGCATGTGACTGTCACAAATCCAGCCATGTTCTGGTAAATAAAGGTTAATATACAGCTGGAAGTTATTTCTTTGTCAAGCATGGTTAACTTCAGCTGCGGCTGCCCACAACTATTTGCACAGGGTTTTTGTGTTGGGGCTAAACAAAATATCCTACATTCCTAACACTACAAAGAAACCAAAGCAAAACCCTAGCAAGCAAAATCCACAGTTCTTAATAAACAAACAGAACAAGTGAACCCTGTGATATAAACACACAAGTCTGCGAGAAGTCAAAAACAGAAATTTCATTTAACCTATATAGCTCAAATGAAAGTCCACGACACCAAGAAACAAAACTAACTTATGCTGCTATTATCGAAAACCTAAGCTGACCAAAACAACTAGATCAAACTGCATGGTACCAACCGATCATACTCCATTATTAACTTCAACTAGTAACACCATCTAAGGATACACAAAAACCACATAACATCAAATTTGATACAAGTGCACATGCACAAACAATATGTATTACAATAAAAAAGGAAATATAAAAAATTACATACCGACCAAAGTCAGCTGACAAACTGACAAAAAGAACTATCACACAGCAATCCTCACAATAAAAAACAAAACGAAAGCCATTAATGCCACTCATTTTTTTCCAAACCATACCCTCCCTAAACTATAACCCACCCAGCAATACCATCCAACACAATACTGAAACAAAAGTACAAATGTCTAAAATTAAATCTTTCACACCTTCAAAACAAATGATTAAATGAAACATAACACAGACAAACAAAATAATCTAATGTAATCCCAACCCCACCTTTGTATGTTCCCACAGAAATATATATAAAACACCACCCCCTCTCCTCAAAAAAATAAAAACTGTCATCACCCATAAATTTAACTTACGTTTCGCACATGAATCTTCCCAATAGCCTTCAACAAACTATGGAAAGAATAAAAAGTATCTGAGAAATTCTTCCTCCAGCAGTGCTCATCTAAATGAGACTGCAGGGTGGTAGAGTGCATTTTCCCCTCCCTGTCACAGATTTAATTGCTCCTTAAATACTTCTCCACTGTATTTGTGCAAGCCCCCATTTGATACTTTTAACCCCCCCCCCCTCCAGTCTCTAAATACCTACTACGTAATAACAAATCCGAGACAATCATAGACCTCTTCTAATACATTCCTCAATTAATCCAACTGATACCTGTTTTTTCTGTTTATACAAACTAAAAAACCACATCAGAACACCCAGTTCCTGAAACAGTCCCCCCCCCCCCCCAACACTTTCTCTCCTAACCTCAGCTTCCCAAATGGCAACATCACTTGCCACCGTCCCTCCCCCCCCCCCCTCCTACTGTCCCATACTCATACTAAACTATGAAAAAATCTGCCTACAAAAAGAGAGACAATCCAACACAGTATGATTACTAATCAAATCTCAGGAGCAAGAAACCCAGCTGATTAGCGATGACAAATATAATAGATAAACAACACAATATCACGAGTGGTCACCCTCGATTTCTTGATACAGGAAGACCTACAATTAGAGCGTCCCTTGGCAAGATCCCTACATATACTCATCTCCGGTCTGACACACAGAAGCTTTCAGCAATCAACCCACTGCACTGCACTGCAAAGCCTATACAGTTGTAGCCACGTCGTTGCCCTCCCCCACATTACAACAACGAAATTGAGTTCCTTTAAAAACATTTTCAAAGGGCTTTCATGATATAAAAAAATTAGCCAACACTATACATTCATTTTTAATGAAAAACACTTATTGAATTATTTAAATTTTGAAAAACTGTATTTTTAAAATTCTCAACAAATTTGAAAGATACTGTTTTCCTCTTCATATCCTGAAAGTTTACACTTGGGATGAGCATGGTATCAGTATCAAAAGTAATTTTATGTTATAGCTGGTGCTGTAAAACAACTTCAAAAACTAATTTATTTTGAATATAATGCCTACTTCTCATCAGCTACATATTATTGTCTATCTAAATGTGAACATAAAAATGAAATAGCTTTCAATAGATAGGAAAAAAACAATATTTGCCTTTCAGGGCTGAATTAAAAATTACAAGTTGCAGATCTTTTTTTTTTTTTTTTTTAAAATTGATACAATTGTGAATACCAGAGGTAGGCCTACATACGTAAATCCTTGTTCCATAGGTCACGAATACGACATTTCATGACGACATGGAAATCAGTTAGTTATTAGTTCCTGTTACTTGTTTAGATGAACCATATCAATCCAGTTGATCATGCTTCTGGCCAACCAGTTTGTTGCATGTCACGATTTCTGCATGGGTAATGTATGTGTTCACCCTGTAGCAGTTTGAGGATTCAAGATTGTCTTTAGATCCTTGCTGCTTATGGAAAGAATGTCTGCATGACTAGGGAATAAGATGGTCCATGTGGATGTAAGAGATGCTCTGAGAATTGTTATACAAATATGTAGCATAAAGAAATACTCACGAATGATGAGCATTTTCAGTTATCTGAAGCTGTGCATAGTATCATAATGAATACCCAAAGGGAAAAATATATCTAAAAACAAAGATGATGTTACTTACCAAACGAAAACGCTGGCAGGTCGATAGACACACAAACATACATACAAAATTCAAGCTTTCGCAACGAACGGTTGCTTCATCAGGAAAGAGAGGGAAAGACGAAAGGATGTGGGTTTTAAGGGAGAGGGTAAGGAGTCATTCCAATCCCGGTAGCAGAAAGACTTACCTTAGGGGGAAAAAACGACAGGTATACACTCGCGCACACACACAAACATATGTATATAAAATGGTGGGGCGGGGCAATGTCTACCTGAGAAACTTTCAGCTTGCTCTTGTAGTTACAGAAACAAATGTAGGTAGACCAAGAGAAGGGACAAAATATCTTCTTATAATTTGTACTAGAATTACCTAATCTTATCCAAATAATTACTGTGTCATGACAATGGTTTAATCCTTTACCTAATTTTTTCCTACTGCAGAAGGTAACTACCAGTGTCCATTATATTCAGAAGCAAAATCTGTAGACACCATCACAGACTCCTTCGATGGCTTTCTTGATTATTTTTTGACAAATTTAATTCATTTACATGACTATCTTGTGGCCAGTCAGCAGTCGACTTAAAAAAAAGAAAAATGAGCTTAAACAAGGTGAGTTTCTGGTGATTTTGTTGAAAATTACACCTTTATTGTACTGAATGGAGTTCAAGGTTACCATTGAAGCAACAATTTACCCCTTTGTAGCTTATTACAAGGATGGCGGCAAACTTGAGCATTCACGTCTTTTTCATTATATCAGAATGCCTCACATACGACACTGTTACTGTGCATCTGATCCAGTCCTGCTTGTTTGATAGAAAACCAAGTAAAATATATTAGTTCTCTCACGAACTGGCACCTCAGTATACAAACAAAACTACTTCAACCCATCCTATCATGAAAACTTCCTTGTTGAAGACTATTTTTCAGCCACTTCTCATGGTAAAGGAAGTAGGGCTAGTGATGGTATTGGTGGAACAATCAAGCAACTGGCTGCCCAAGAAAGACAGTAACACTCATACACTGTGAGACCTGAGTTTCTCCTGGTGTATACAACTTTCAAATAACTTCCGGGAATTCAGCTAGGTAACACTTTCAGCAACCGCCGATATTCGGGAGAACACCCCGCCATTTTCAAGGCAAACTGCCTGAAAGTGTTACCTGGCTGAATTCCCGGAAGTTATTTGAAACTCATACACTGATCAAATAATGACACCTGAACAGCTTTGCATGTTTGAACAATGATAATGTTGAAGGGGCCAATTTCAAGTACTCTACTACGCAATCATGACAATAAAGAAGCGAAACTCTTAGGTATTTGAGAAATGTTAAACAATTGTAGGGACACACAAACTTCACATCTTTATTCCACTAAGCAAGGACAAAATAGCAACAGACTCTAATGAAAGCAAAACTGAAGTGACAGCTGTTGACAGTGATCCAATGTCTTTTGATGATGCCAAAGGATATATTCCTAGTTAATATGATGCGCACTGGTGGTTAAGCTCCATAGTTGCAAAAAATAAGAAAAAGTAATAAATCACAGTTAGCTTCTTACATCCACAAGAACCATCTACATGGCAACTCTGCACTTAAGTGCCTGGCAGAGGGTTCATCAAACCACCTTCACAATAATTCTGTTATTCCATCTCTAACAGTGCACGGAAGAAACAAACACGTATATACCTTTCTGTAGAAGTTCTTTTTCTCTCATATTATTATTATGATCATTTCTTCCTATGCAGGTCTGCATTCAGAGGAGAGAGAAGGTGATTGAGATTTCGTAATAAAATGCCGTAACAACAAACACCTTTGTTTTAATGATGTCTACCCCAAATACTGTATCATGATTGTGACACACTCCTATTTCTTGATAATACAAAACATGCTGCCGATCTTTGAGCTTTCTCAATGTACTCCGTTAATTCTATCGGGTAAGGATCTCTCAATGCACAGCAGTATTCCAAAAGAGCACAGTCAGGCATAGTGTAGGCACCCACATCTTCCAATTTCCCAAGTCCTGCAGACATTCTTTCTGTAAGCTGGACAGAACTAAAGACAATCTTGAACCCTCAAACAGCTCCAGGGTGAACATATACCTTATCCTAGGTGGAAATGGAGATGTGCTACGAACTGATTGGATAAAAACATGATGAACTGGACTGGTATGACTCATTTAAATAAGTAACAAGAACAAATAAACAACTGATTGTAGGCTTATCTCTGGTATTCAGCTGTACTAATATTTTTAAAGATTTGAAACTTGTACTTTTTAATTCAACACTGTGTATGTAATCTGATGAGAAGCAGGCCTAATCTTTAAAATAAATTAAGGTTTTAAATTGTTTTACAGTACCACCTTAAACCTAAAACTACTTTTGATAGTCACCTCACATTCATCCCAAGTTTAACCTTTCAGAATATGTACAGGAAAACAGTACCTTTCAAATATTTTTTGAGAATATTAAAAATAAGTTTTACAAAATCCAGAAAACCCAATAAGATGTTTTTATTACAAAAAATGAATATATAATTTCACACAATTATGTTTTATATCATGAAAGCCCTTTAAAAAGAGCTTTCAAATGCAGACAATATTATTGTTCTAACTAAAGGTGTGGCCAAATCATCCTTCAAGTCAAAAATTTGATATTTTTCTTCATTTTTGAGGATCCGCATCTCAGTAAGCTTTGAGGAGATTTCTTTTTTCCCTGCTTGTGAATACTAGCCGCATATTTAATTTCAAATAAATCCAAGAGGGCCAGGCTGAAAATCGTATTTTCATTTGTTGATTTGACATGGAATGACTGAAAATTTTTGTTCTCTTACACTATTTTAACAAACAAAATTCAGAAGTAAATCTCCAATCAGTAACAACATACTGGGCGCATATTCCAAATCTGAAAATAAGTCTTTGGCCAATGCCTACCAGCATCACAACAGCCAAAACTGCCTAAGAAAGCATCGAACACACAGCTCCAATACGAATTCTGGCCTACAGCTCAACCCTAGCCCAACAACTCTCATACATCACTCGAAAACAACTATGAACATCAACATACAACACAAGAGAGCACCACCACATACTTCAAAAACTCCTCCTCAAAAATGATCCATTTCAAATGTGTCACCCAACCATAACACATTCATATACCAAGCCAAAGCTGATGACTGGTACCTTAGATTTTGCCTGACCCACCTGAAAATTATACTGTGTACGGCTGAGACCTATAGTTTAATTACTGCAAGAAGATCCTTAACAGCTGCAGTGGTTAGACACAGCAGTATCATGCACCTAGTGCAACCAATCACATAACATGATTTTGTAAACATCTCTACGGCCACACATTGATGTTGCCGGAGCTCCACAGACTGCTTATCAAACCTTTCTAGACATACGACTATAGAGATAAGTCCGTCACCATAACCTCTCTTTTGGGGGTGGGGAGAGAGCACTATGACCAGGAACAGAATAGTGTTAGATACATACATAAAGCTGTACTCAACAATGTACAAGAGCGCATTAAATGTTGTATACATGATGTGGTGGAGTGCGAGACCGAACTAAAGAGCTTGTTGTTGGACAACTCCTCCTACTCCACTGAAAATTATCTACAGAGAAACTCTAATATTTAACGATTTGGGTTAGTTTATAATCAGAACTAGCGCTATAACACACTAATGGAAAGTCACTTCACTGTACTGCGCTTGGACTAATTAAATCCATATTACACAGAACACGCCCCATGGGGTACACAAAAAACGACTAACGACGTGAAATCATGAAGCTATTAATTAATGTTTCGATTCCAAAAACAGTTATCATCACGTGGTCATCTCCAAAATAATTTTAAATAGCAGTTGTACTGGAATGAATTTACTACTCATACAACTTAGAAGGCCTTTGAGCATTGTAGCTTCTACCGTTTTCCTGCAAAGGAGAATTTACGTACTGTCACAAATTGTAATCTGTTATACGAGACTTACGTTGGTAGAGACAAACACACACGTAGCCTTAAATTATGAGTCGTTTACGGATATACTATCACTAACAATGACCAACGTAACAAATGCGACAGCCCAGATGTTAATATCACTATTTCAGGTATTTGTCAAAAGTGTGATGGCAGTGGAAACAAGACTCGTTCAACTTCTCTGCAGGCCAACTCTGTGACTGGACCAACAATGAAAAGCTATTACTTGATACTAACCGCAACTGCAAACTGAAATCATCTTCTATGTTGTCATCGTCCCAATTGTCTTCCCATACGCTTATATCCTCATCGTCCTCGTCTTTCCCTGTCCAATCTGGAATAAAATTTTAACAACTAGTTTGGAAGCATTTGTACTAAAATATTTCGAATTTAATTTTGTCAGTCATTACCTTCAGCGGGAAACTCTTCAAATTCGTCATCTTCTTCTAGAAGACCCAAATCAACTTTGCTTTTATCTGACATTATTCACTGTTACCTAAATTACAATTTGCACACAATAACAGAACTGAGAACGGCAACGAAAAACCACAACTCACTCTTACGACTTATGAGTTGTTCACTTGTTCTGAATCTGATCTGAGTACTAAACACTAAACACAGAGTTGTTCATATCAGCGTGAGATGCATCGACCATCCGACCGGAACAGGTCTTCGAGGAAAAGAATTGTTCTGAAAGAAACCGTCGAAGTGAAAACTAGTAATGGAAACCTATTTGCATTCATATTCGAAAATTGTAAAATTAATTAATTTTAAAATTAAGTAATTTATTATCAAATGATCCGTACATGAAAAGGCTGCTATTTTGCGACTGAGGTAACAACTTTACCTGAAGTGGCTCTGTTGTTCCACGGTTGTACCAATAACATCTTTGGCAAATATGAATGTGTCATAATCGCTGAATTGAGCTGCCAAGCAGAAGTGTCGTTTGTTTACCGCGTGTGGGATTTTGTGATATGTTGTGATAGCCTTTGTTGATGTTATTGTGATTGAAAATGACTAAAATCAAACCAAAGAAAGTTACTATAGCAAATCCCGCAGCAGCGTCTAGCCCCCCGCCAGTAGCAAATCTCAGCACGTTCAATTTATGTAAATTAATAAAGTTATTAAACAGAAAAAAATTATTGGCCCTCAAATGGTTTCAGAGAATAGGCATGCTGAACAGAGAAACAGCGTGCGATAATTGCGGCAGGCCGATGACACTGGTTCACCGACAAAATTGCACCGGCTCCAGAGCTGACAAGTATGAGTGGGAGTGCAATAAATGTCGAATGTGTACCAAGTCCCTAAGAAATGGCACTGTTTTCCAATCTAGTAAATTGTCACTTCAGAAAATTACGATTCTGATGTATTTTTGGGCACATGATTTTCCACCATGCGTTGCTCAGAGAGAACTTTCGATTACTGTGCGTACTGTTAATAAGTGGTATCTATTGTGTCAGGAGGCCTGCATGGATGCGCTGATCAGAAATACTTCTAAGCTTGGAGGAGAAGGACGCAACCTAGAAGTTGTAGAGGGCAAACTTGGGAAGAGGGCAGTAGATAATTACAGGACCCCAGCAGAGCACCCTGTCATTGGCGTTATTGATGTTGACAATGGTAGCTGCTTTTTGCAGGTAGTGATAGGTAACACAAAAGCTACACTGATAACTTTACTGAAAGAGAGGATTGCAAATGGAACTACACTTCACTCAAAATGCTGGAGGCTTCGTGAATGCTATAGTGACGATAAATTCTGTAAAGTTGTCAAGAATCATAAACTTACTCTCAGTAATGAAGTGGGAAACACCTTTCAAAAACTTCATGCTAAAGCGTGTAAATCAGGAGATAATGTGGGCACAGAATTGTCATTTGATCCATTATTGTGCGCTGCCATTTACAAGAATGCCATGAAAAATGAAGAATTTTTCTTTGTGAAATTTCTCGGAGAACTAGGAACCCTATATCGTGATGGAATTCGGTAAGCAAAATAGAGGATGGAACTTGCATATGTCACATGAGATGTCAGCATAAGCTCTAAGAAATATTTTTAATTTCAGATATGAGATGATGAGCCAGTTGGAGCATACTGATTCGGTAAGTAATAACAACAGATTGCAACTTTTTAATGGTCAAAAGCTGACATTAGTAAGATAATAAAATTTCTGTAGTGGAAATGTGATAGTTGAAAAGTGTACTGTTTAGTCTCTCAGTTTTTATGGATGTATGTCAATGGACTTGTGTCTTGTATTATGTGTTGCACAAATATACAAAAAAGGGTCATATTCTTACAAAGTTTAGTTCATCAGTTTGATGCTATTATTGTTCCTGCACAATCAGAAACTAGTTTTCATAATAGAAAAAGTGTTCTAATTTAACTGCTTAGTCTTCTGTGGCCATAGTCAATTGACATTAAAAGTTTTCAAAGTTTTCTGATTAATCGGATCAGCACAGCTAATGCACACCAGTAGACCCAGACAAAAAGGCCACTGTAACCATTGCTAAATCATTGGCTTGTCCAGTATAGGTTTTTTTTACAGTGGGGTCATTTCATGTCAGTTCAACCAGGGGCTCCAGCTCATAGTCTCAGATTTGACTGAAATTCAGTACACTAATTCTACCATGTGTAGAACACTCGCGTACAAAGTATTAGTTTCCCCTGACAATTAGTTCCAGAATTATGACTTGTGAAAGAAGGTGACATGACCCGGAAATTGCAACCCGCATCTGGCAATCTATCTTCAGACCCAACTTCAGGTCTTAATAACTTTGGAACTATTCCACACAGTTCAGTGAAATTTTTACAACCCAGTAACATCCATCTAGAGAACACACTCCATGAATCAAAACACCAACAACATATTTCTGAGGGAAAATAAAAAATTCCGAAATGTGATTTGAAAAATGTAATACGTTAAAAGGTACATATTGTAGGTGCCCTCTATGCCAAATATAATTCACTCAAAAAGGGTATAAATTTTTTGTGGTAAGCTTAATGTGGCCTAAGCGCACACAGAACTCATCATGCCCATATCAGTCGCAAAAACTCAGTTACATGCACACGAAAATTCAAAAATTTAAGAAATTACCTCAAAAACATGGATTTTCTAAGTGTGGTAGCACAAAAGGGACAAGTCGTATACAAGCCAAATTTCACGCACTGCATAAGTAGACCATAATGATATATATCTCAAAACACAGTTTTGTAAAAACATATTGTAAACTGTTCTGCCTCTTCTTATCCTCTCCAACAACTGTTTAATCACTAAGCAACAACGTACAGACAGAGTAACACAACCTATCATTAATGTTTACTGCACCTTAACTGCTAAAAACCGGCTGATTGTGCTTCGAACAGAAGGACTTTAGTTACTGTACTCTGTACATTGAGTGGCAAATTGTACTGTCTTCCTGACACTGTGGTAGGAACTGGAACTGTCATAAGAACATGTTCGAAAGGAATCCAACACCTGTCTGCCAAACGTGGCCAATGAAATGATCTTGCTGGTCCTATGAAGTTCACAAATACATCACCTTCTGCTTCACAGTACTCTGTGACTCATCCTAAGTACCATTTGTCATCATAAACAGCAATAACATAGCAACCTGGTTGTATGTTGCTGCTTTTGCTTCTGAATCCTGAGTCAGACACACTGTGAAGACACATGTTGTGCATGAACTTACAGTTATAACCGGACAGTCTGCTCATCTGCACATTGTCAGAGTCCGCTGGAGAGAAGTGATGATGGATCCTTGTGTCTGCAACAATTTTAACGTGTTCTAGTCTGCTTTTTAGCAACTCTTCGACTGATTTCACCTCATCTTTCGAAACATAGAATGATTGTATGCGAGATATATTTTTCTGTACCCAAGTAAATAATTGAAAAGGTGTTAGAATGGGACCTTCTGTAAGGTGCTGCAGACTAGCTTGTAATGCCATGCTCTTAATGGTAGCACCAATACCATCACATACATTTTTACCATGACTTGGTGCGAAAAAATTCCATTCTGCATGAATCTGAAAATCATGGTAATGCATGCATAAATTTTTAAGATTTTTACAGTTTTTGTACTGACTAGCTGCCCCATCACTGAAGTATTTCGCAAAATGTACGTGAGGCAGCTTGTTTTTCACATATTCCATGACAGTGCGAATGTGGGCATGAACTGCAATGGCATGGTGACACACACATCACCTGATCACCTCTATAGTAAATTGCAAATGGCTGGAGAGTTGCTTAACTGTTGTCCCAGTGATATCCTTGAACTATAAATGCATAATTTTCAGAAAAGTCTAGTATTACTATAATTTCATCTTGTTTCAAATTATCCTTACAAAACTGGAGATAAGCTGATTGTGCTGTTGCTGTGAAGCTGTATGTGGTCAGTTTGTCCGTTTTTTTGACAACACATTTCAACAAAATCTTCCACTGTACTTTGCTTTGTTTCAAGACTTGTGCGGTCCATGTGTGTCCATTGTTTATAAGAAACAAGTTCATTGTCATCCATAAGGAGTTCACCATACAGTTTGTTATTCAAGTGTTCTGCAAGATTTGCCTTACCAGGACACTTTTTACACCTGTGTATCGTGCACTGGTAGGAACTGATGTCACACACCAGCAGCTTCATTGCACCTTTGTAATCCAGACCAGAATCCTTTATAGCAGCAAACGTCAGCTTAGTATTTTGATGGGTCTTACATACAGAAACATTGTGTGTGCCCCTTGCACTTACAGGCACAACCCATTTTGGCCGAAGATTGAAAAAAAAAATGATAGACCTACTTTAGTATTGGGATACTTTTCCTTGAATTCTGCATATAGTTCTGATATGTTGCATAGCAACAGACTTTTTTTGAATCTGTACATGTACATTTCCCATTTTCGCCATTACATAGTCTTTTTTTCCAGGCATTATTCGGCTGTAGTCGTTATTTTCATAAAACTCCGACACTAGCATCTTTATTTCTGAACTAAATTGCTTACCCTGAGTGTGCTGAAGTTGTGGAAGCACTCCTTGGGTTGCTTTTATTTTCCTAGCTTGCTTTACCGTATGTGTAGAAACATTGAATTCCTTTGCAGTGTAGTCAGTAGACCAGCTGGAACGTGCAAGGGTAAGAATAGCTACTTTTTTTGGCGTGTGGATATGGCACATTTTTCTTTCAAATCATGCACAATTTTGTCTAAATCAGAGCATTTTTGGTATGATTTCTATTCCTTTGGAGCAAATAGTTCTTCCTCTTCCGCCGTTAGTGAGCCAGCTATTTTGTGTTTTAATTCCACTTGAGCTTCTTGTAGTTTTCTTCTACCATAGCTGGGCCTGTCTCTTTTCCCAACTTTGTGTGTCTTCGTGGGAGACAAACCAAGAGCAGTCACTGAAGTATTTAATTGCTCATTCGCTGTGGTTGTAGGTGGCTGATACTCTTCGTCACTGTCATGTAAATTATCAGAATATTCTTCATTTTTTAGCAGTGTAACACACCTGTAACTAAACTTTTGTCTTGGTTTCATGTAAAGTCCCATGCAGTATTCACTTTCAATACTGATTTTATATGAATTTCTCTGAGGCTACACTTCACTGTCTTGTTATGAATCCTAAATGGATCAAAACAACTTCTTTGTAGGAAAGAATGCTTATCCAGAAACACTTTCATATGATGATAACAAACACTAAAGTTTCCTGGAACTGTACTTCTTGTGCCCACAGGGTGTATCCCGGATCTCCATAGCAACAAATCTTGGTCCGATTAATCCAGATCATACAGTACAAAGCAAATACATTCAGATGCTTGTGCTCTACCAGTACTGCAACTTGTTTGAACAAAAGCACCACTAGTACACTCTTCTGCCTCCATACTGACTTTTCACAACAGTACTGACCAGTCTGAACTAGAATCTTTAAAACATGAGTAACTTGTAATTGTTGTTTGTTTCCTTTGTTGTTCCTGCCTAACAATGACTCATTCTGTCCCTGAAAACTACCATTGTTTAACTTTCTGTTGCCTAATGGTTCCCAACAATTGCTGTAGCTTTATCTGAAACCAGCTGTCTGCATCATCACTATTACTTGCTAAATCGTGTTAAAAGAAACGTAACCAAATACATCTCTGTCACATTTTATTGTACACAAATGCCTTGCAATAACAAGTTGAAATTTGGCGCATATTATATTATGGTCTACTTATGCAGTGTTTGAAATTTGTCTTGGATCTCACTTGTCCCTTTTGTGCTACTACACTTAGAAAATCCATGTTTTTCAGGTAATTTTTCAAATTTTTGTATTTTCGTATGCATGTAACTCTGTTTGTGTGACTGATATGGGGAAGATGAGTTCTGCGTGTGTTTAGGCCACATAAAAAAAAAAAAATCCCTTTTTGAGTGAATTATATTTGGCATGGAGGGCACCTAGAATATGTACCTTTTAACGTATTACATTTTTTAATCACATTTTGGATTTTTTTTTTCCCTCAGAAATATGTTGTTGGTGTTTTGATTGATAGAGTGTGTCCTCTAAGTGGGTGTTACTGGTTGTAAAAATTTCACTGGACTGTGTGGAATAGTTCCAAAGTTATTAAGACCTGAAGTTGAGTCTGAAGATAGATTGCCAGATGCGGGTTGCAATTTCTGGGTCGCACCACCTTCTTTCACAAGCCATAATTCTGGAACTAATTGCCAGGGAACTTAAAATTTTGTACATGGGTGTTCCACACTTGGTAGCATTGGTGTGCTAAATTTCAGCCAAATCTGAGACTTTTCTTAGAAAAGCTGCAATTATCTGCTACCACTCTTCAGCCCTTGTGGAAACATCTACTCTATACTCCACAAACCACAGTAAAGTGCATGGTACAGGGTATGTCCCATTGAACCAGTTATGTGGATTGCTTCCCATTCCATTCATCTATGAAGTGTGGGAAGAATTATTGTTCGAATGCCTCTGTGTGCGCAGTAACTGTTCTAATCTTATCCTCACTATCCCTATATGAGCAATACATAGGAAGTTTCCAGAATGAGATTTTCACTCTGCAGCGAAGTGTGCGCTGATATGGAACTTCCCAGCAAATTAAAACTCTGTGCCGGACCGAGACTCGAACTCGGGACCTTTGCCTTTCGCGGGCAAGTGCTCTACCATCTGAGCTACCCAAGCATGACTCACGACCTGTCCTCACAGCTTCAAATCTGCCAGTATCTTGTCTCCTACCTTCCAAACTTCACAGGTCGTGAGACGTGCTCGGCTAGCTCAGATGGTAGAGCACTTGCCCGTGAAAGGCAAAGGTCTTGAGTTCGCGTCTCGGTCCAGTACACAGTTTTAATTTGCCGCAAAGTTTCACACAGTAAGTTTTAGTATATTCATAGAGCCATCATTTAAAGCTGGTTCTTGAAACTTTGATAATAGACTTTCTCAGGATAGCTTACATCTATCTTCAAGAGTCTTCCAATGCAGTTCATGCAGTATCTTTGTGACACTCTCCTATGGATCAGACAAACCTGTGACCATTTGTGCTGTGCTCCTCTTTATATGTTCAATATCCCCTGCTAGTCCTATGTGGCATGGATCCCACACACATGAGCAGAACTGTGGAACCGGTTGCATAAGTGATTTGCAAGAAATCTCCTATATAAATTGAGTGCACCTCCCTAGTATTCTGCCAATAAACAGAAGTCTACCACCTGCTTTACCCATGACTGAGCTTATGTGATCACTCCATTTCATATCCCTTACAAAGTGGTCCGCCCAGGTATTTGTATGAGTTGGCCGATTCCAACAGTTACTCATTGATATTATAGTGATAAAAATACATTTTTTTGTATTGTGAAGTGAAAACTTTTACATTTCTGAGCAATTAGAGCAAGTTGCCAGTCTCTGCACCAAGTTGAAATCTTATCAAGATCTGGCTGAATATTTATGCAGCTTCTTTCAGATAGTACTTCATTATAGATAACTGCATCATCTGCAAAAGTCTAATTGTTCTCATAATATTGTCTGCAGTGTCATTAATATACAACATGAACAGCAAGGGTCCCAACACATTTCCTAGGGGCACACCCGAAGTTACTTCTATATCTGACAATGACTCTCCATCCAAGGTAACATATTATGTGCTCCCTACCAAAAAGTCCTTGATCCAGTCAAGAATTTCACTTGATACCCCATATGATCATACTTTTGACAATAAGTGTAGGTGTGGTACTGAGTCAAACGCTTTTCGGAAATCAAGAAGTACTGCATCTACCTGACTGTCTTGATCCATAACTTCCTATGTCATGTGAGGAAAGTGCAAGTTGGGTTTCACATGATCAATGTTTTCGGAATCCTTGCTTGTTGGCATTGAGGAGGTCTATCTGTTCAAGATATCTCATTATGCTTGAGCTCGGAATATGTTCTAAGATTCTACAACAAATTGATGTCAAGGGTAGTTTTGTGGATCACTTCTACAACCCTTCTTGATGACATGTGTGACCTCTGAATTTTTCGAAGAACTGGGCATATGTTTTTGTTCGAGGGATGTATAATAGATTATAGTTAGCCCCCCCCCCCCCCCCCCCGCTTTTCTAACTCAGACACAAATTCAATATAGAATATTTGCTTTGTTATCTTCAATTTGTGTTCCTGTGTCATTCGCTAGGGACTGGACACTAACTTGGGTGCCACTAACTTACGAGCAGAATTTCTTTGTGTTTTGTGATATATCATTTAACAATATTCTGCTACGGTAGTTATTAAAGGCATCATGCATTGCTTTCTTGATAGCCAAATGCATTTCAGTTAGAATCTCTCTATCTATAGTCCTACGCTTTGTTTTACTCCTACTATCCAGTAGTCTTTGTTTCATTAGAACTTTCTTTACTGTGACTGTATACCATGGAGGATCCCTTCCATTACGAACTGTTCTGCTGGGTACATATCTATCAAGTGCATACTCTGCAAACCACCTTGAGGTGTGTGGCAGAGGGTACATCCCATTGTACCAGCTATTAGGATTTCTTCCTTTCCATTCATATGTGGTGCATGGGAAGAATGATTGTTTGAATGCCTCTGCACGTGCAGTAATTATTCTAATGTTATCCTCATGATCCCTATGTGAGCAATATGGTGGGGTTGCATTACATGACATTAATACTTGTTCCTTAGATCATGAATACAACATTTTGTAATGATGTGGAACATGTCAGTTTAACGTTCGATACATGTGTACTGCATATCAAATAGAGTCTTGTCGCTTATTATTTCCGAAATTACAAATCCTAATTGTACCCTCCATATACATTTATGAAATTATAATCTTCCCACACAGCAGACAAAAATTATTTGAGGAGAATCATTTTAGCCATACATATAACACAAGAAATAAAATAATTTTATGCTCCCACACCCCAGTTGAAATTATATTCACGGACTCCACAGTATATAGGGATGACAATATACAAGAAGTTAATGGGCAAAAACATATTTAATATGAAGCCAGAAAATTTAAAAATGAGGGTAAAGCAGATTCTGTGGGAGAAATGCTACTATTCAATAGATCAATTCATAGACAATGAAATGATAATTTGAGCAACGTGTAATTAAGTTTTAGATTTTATTGTATGTATATATAACCAAATTGTATTATTATTATTATTATTGTTATTATTATTATTATTATTATTATTATGCTGTTTGTTAACATCAGCTATTCTTTGTTTATGGTGAAATTTTACCACAATTTTACGTGATTTCTGTACCTGAATCATATGATTTATGTTATGTACACTATGAGACAAATAAACCACAATTCACATCCTTCCTTCTAATGTTGTTGCTGTGCATTATGTTATTATTTTAGAATTGCAATGGGTTATTAATAACAACTTTCAGAAGTGAATATATGTATTGTGGAGGTACTGTGCATATCCCAAGTTCCTTAAATAAATGTCTGTAAGGTGATCTTGTATGGGCTCCAGTATTATTCTCAATACATGCTTTCATGCAATGAATACTTTTTCTCTTAACGAAGAATTACCCCAAAATATGACACTGTTTGAAATCTGTGGATGAAAATAGGCATAGTGGGCTAATTTACTGATCTGTTTATCACAAAAATTTGCTGTATCCTTAATAGCATAATAAGCTTAACCCAACCGTTTCAGCAGATCATCAGTGTATTTCTTCCAATTCAATTTCTCATCAATGCACACATCCAAAAATTTTGAATATTCTGCTGAGAGTCCATTTGCAGAGAACTAAATAATTTTCTGAATGACATTATTTACAATTTCCCCAGCTAATTCTTGTTCGTTGGGTGTGATTGCTCCACTGTTATCATCAGCAAAAAGAACTGGCTTTGCATCTTCATGAATGTAGAGTGGAAAGCCATTAATATCTAGAACAGTTTTGTGATTCACTCAGTCAAAAGCCTTTGAGCGATCACAAAATATCCCAGTGGGTGAGGGTTGGTTATTCAGAGCATTTAATATTTGATCAGTGAAAGCATACATACTATTTTCTGTTGAAAAGCCATTCCGAAAACCAAACTGACATTTTGTTAATACTTCATTTTTCTAATATGTGAAGCTACTCTTGAACACATTACTTTTTCAAGAATTTTGGATAAAGCTGTCAGAAGTGAGATTGGGTGGCAGTTGTTAGCATCAGACCTATCCTCTTTTTTATGTGATGGTTTAACAATAGCATTTCAGTCTATCTGGAAAAATGCCCTGTTTCAGTGAGCTACTAGTATACTCCTAGAGTAACAATTTAAAGCCAGTTCTTGAAATTCGGTTAGTAGACTATCCCAGGATAGTTTATGTCTATCTTCAAGAGTCTGCCAGTTCAGTTTCTTCAGTATGTCTGATACTCTCCCAGGGATCAAGCTAACCTGTGACCGTTCATGCTACCCTTTTCCATATACGTTCCTTTTCCGTATACGTTCCTTTTCTGTATATGTTCAGTACCCCCTGTTAGCCCTATTTGGTAAGAGTCCCGCACCCTCGAGCAATATTCTAGAATGGGTCACACAAGTGATTTGAAAACAATCTCCTTTGTTGACTGCTTGCACTTCCATAGTATTCTGCCAATAAACTGAAGTCTACCATCTGTTTTACTCATGACTGAACCTATGTGATTATTCCATTTCATATGCCTACAAAGGTATTTCTATGAATTGGCTGATTCCAACAGTGACTCACTGATATTATAGTTATAGGACACTACATTTTTTCAATTTGTGAAGTGCAAAATTTTACATTTCCAAACATTTAGAGCAAGTCGCCAATCTCTGCACCATGTTGAAATCTTGTAATGATCTGACTGAATATTTATGCAGCTTCTTTCATATAGTACTTCATTATAGATAACTGCATCATCTGCAAAAAGCTTTATTTTACTATTAATATTATTTGCAAGGTTATTAATATACAATTTGAACAGCAAAGGTCCCAAGACACTTTCCTGGGGCACATCCAAAGTTACTTCTACATCTGATTTGGACATCTCAGTGTGGTCGGGTCTATTTGTTGTCATTAGATGCAATATATTTCCATTGTGAGTGTGGTTCCTTTGTTATTTTCAGAGAAGGCATTTAGTAATGCTTCACAGGATGCCTTATCACACCTACCATGTTTCAGATATGTGTATGGTTACGTACCGCACACTTTTGAAACAACAGCTAAGAATGTGTTTGTAACGTAAAGATTATTAGTCAGTGTTGTGTTAGCATGAAAGGTGCTGTTCCTTTTAAATAAGGTCATGTTGTGAAGCACAAATCTCAAATGCAGCATCATGCACAGCCATTTAACAGAATCCCCTTTTCATTCATTCATTAACACACAGTGTTCCATAAATCCTGTGCTGAAACAGAGATTTCAGGAATAAGGAACAAACCAAATTACATATTGACCAGCAGAAACTATCATTGTTGCCTACTTCTGTGTAGTATAGTAACAGCAAAATATGATTAACATTATTCTACTCTGACTGATAATTAATTTGTTGGCCTCCATTTCTATGGATTTTCAGTATGTTGGGTTGTATGCTTATCCTGTCCCTTTTCATAGAAAAACGTGACTTGGATATATATGTATGTACAATTTAAAACAGTTTGTGTGCTATTACAGAAAATATAGTTTTTTCTGTCTGTATGACTCAAAAATGGCTTCAGATATCCAAAACTAGTTGTAAATTAAATACAAAAATTGAACCTTGCCACTTTGGCTGTTCGTATATCAAACTTCACAACTCTGTTGGCTGTATGCACACCTCTGTCCACATTAAACCCACTAACTGCCAACAGTGCAATACTTACATTTCCACGGCTGTCATCCTCCCACACCAAAAAAATCCTTCCTCTGCACCTTATCCATACATGGACAGTGTGTTATAATAATAAAAAAAAAAAACAAATACATATATGAGTGAAAAAAATTAAAGGATAATACAATTGCATTATTAGAAATGTTCTGCTTGTACGAATTTAGGCTATTTGGACTTCCTCTCCTACATTTCAATTGTAGATGCAGGCAGCCGACTTCAAGGACACCTGTGCATGTCAAAAAATGAAGAAAATCCTCCTTACTTGGCTCCACTTCACTTAAATTAAAAAAAATATTTAATACTGTTGTTAAATCATCTCGTATTCATACACACATAGAATACATAACACTCGCAATACTTCATACTTTAAGCAATACATCTTAACCATCCCTCCACATACGAGAGAGTGTGAAAACAAAATCATGTACAAAGAAAAATTAGTGATGTTTTTTATTTATTTATTTTTCATTTGTCTACACCTTACCGTGCATTCATAATTAATGTCTTTTCCGATGCTTGTGGTCGATTGCCATTTCATTTTTTTTTTTTTTTTTTCTTAAATAAATTTTAACCTTACCATATTGGGTGGGGGGTGGGGTGTCTTTCACCATGTACCTACACAACAGCTATCTGCAGTGTTGAGAACTCCCTCACCTGGTACACTGAAGTGTTCATAAAGGTCTTCACAGGCAAGCAGTGCCCTCCTGAACCTGGTCCTCAAACAGATTTCCTCTGCCATATCCTCACACACCGCCAACCCTCCCATCAACCCCAATGATCAGCTACAAAGGAACACATCCAGTGTCACCCCACACTAGAACAACTAAACCATATCCTTTGTCAGGGCTTTGACTCTCTCTCATTGTACGAGGAAATGAGGGGCGTCCTACCCGAGATCCTTCCCACACTTCCTATAGTGGTGGTCTGTCGCCCGCCTGACCTACTACCATCCTAGTCCACTCCCACGCCAGCTCCTCTCCCAGCTGTTTGTCACAGGTAACATATCCCTCTGGAAGACCAAGTTGTGAGACCTGCCCAATCCACCCACCCAGCACTTCCTACTCTAGTCCTGTCAAAGCCTTATCCTACTCCATCACAGGCCAGGCCACCAGTGAAAGCAGCTTTTTTTTTTTTGTCATCAGTCTACTGACTGGTTTGATGCGGCCTGCCAAGAATTCCTTTCCTGTGCTAACCTCTTCACTTGCAACCTACGTCCTCAATTATTTGCTTGACGTATTCCAATCTCTGTCTTCCTCTACAGTGTTTGCCCTCTACAGCTCCCTCTAGTACCATGGAAGTCATTCCCTCATGTCTTAGCAGATGTCCTATCATCCTGTCCCTTCTCCTTATCAGTTGTTTTCCACATATTCCTTTACTCTCCGATTCTGCGTAGAACCTCCTCATTCCTTACCTTATCAGTCCACCTAATTTTCAACATTCGTCTATAGCACCATATCTCAAATGCTTCGATTCTCTTCTGTTCCGGTTTTCCCACAGTCCATGTTTCACTACCATACAATGCTGTACTCCAGACGTACATCCTCAGAAATTTCTTCCTCAAATTAAGGCCGGTATTTGATATTAGTAGACTTCTCTTGGCCAGAAATTCCTTTTTTGCCATAGCGAGTCTGCTTTTGATGTCCTCCTTGCTCCGTCCGTCATTGGTTATTTTACTGCCTAGGTAGCAGAATTCCTTAACTTCATTGACTTCGTGACCATCAATCCTGATGTTAAGTTTCTCGCTGTTCTCATATCTACTACTTCTCATTACCTTCGTCTTTCTCCGATTTACTCTCAAACCATACTGTGTACTCATTAGACTGTTCATTCCGTTCAGCAGATCATTTAATTCTTCTTCACTTTCACTCAGGATAGCAATGTCATCAGCAAATCGTATCATTGATATCCTTTCACCTTGTATTTTAATTCCACTCCTGAACCTTTCTTTTATTTCCATCATTGCTTCCTCGATGTACAGATTGAAGAGTAGGGGCGAATGACTACAGCCTTGTCTTACACCCTTCTTAATTCGAGCACTTCGTTCTTGATCGTCCACTCTTATTATTCCCTCTTGGTTGTTGTACATATTGTATATGACCTGTCTCTCCCTATAGCGTACCCCTACTTTTTTCAGAATCTCGAACAGCTTGCACCATTTTATATTGTCGAACGCTTTTTCCAGGTCGACAAATCCTATGAAAGTGTCTTGATTTTTCTTTAGCCTTGCTTCCATTACTAGCCGTAACGTTGGAATTGCCTCTCTCGTCTCTTTACTTTTCCTAAAGCCAAACTGATCGTCACCTAGCGCATTCTCAATTTTCTTTTTCCATTCTTCTGTATATTATTCTTGTAAGCAGTTTCAATGCATGAGCTGTTAAGCTGATTGTGCGATAATTCTCGCACTTGTCAGCTCTTGCCGTCTTCGGAATTGTGTGGATGATGCTTTTCCGAAAGTCAGATGGTATGTCGCCAGACTCATATATTCTACACACCAACGTGAATAGTCGTTTTGTTGCCACTTCCCCCAATGATTTTAGAAATTCTGATGGAATGTTATCTATCCCTTCTGCCTTATTTGATCGTAAGTCCTCCAAAGCTCTTTTAAATTCCGATTCTAATATTGGATCCCCTATCTCTTCTAAATCGACTCCTGTTTCTTCTTCTATCACATCAGACAAATCTTCACACTCACAGAGGCTTTCAAGGTATTCTTTCCACCTATTTGCTCTCTCCTCTGCATTTAACAGTGGAATTTCTGTTGCACTCTTAATGTTACCACCGTTGCTTTTAATGTCACCAAAGGTTGTTTTGACTTTCCTGTATGCTGAGTCTGTCCTTCCGACAATCATATCTTTTTCGATGTCTTCACATTTTTCCTGCAGCCATTTTGTCTTAGCTTCCCTGCACTTCCTATTTATTGCATTCCTCAGCGACTTGTATTTCTGTATTCCTGATTTTCCTGGAACATGTTTGTACTTCCACCTTTCATCAATCAACTGAACAGGGTATTCACTATTACTAGCTGAAACTTGTTACAGAACTCAATTAGTCTTTCTCCTCTTTCATTCCTTGTCCCAAGCCCATATTCTCCTGTAACCTTTTCTTCTACTCCTTCCCCTACAACTGCATTCCAGTCGCCCATGACTATTAGATTTTCATCCCCCTTTACAATACTGCATTACCCTTTCAATATCCTCATACACTTTCTCTATCTGTTCATCTTTAGCTTGCGACGTCGGCATGTATACCTGAACTATCGTTGTCAGTGTTGGTCTGCTGTCGATTCTGATTAGAACAACCCGGTCACTGAACTGTTCACAGTAACACACCCTCTGCCCTACCTTCCTATTCATAATGAATCCTACACCTGTTATACCATTTTCTGCTGCTGTTGATATTACCCGATACTCATCTGACCAGAAATCCTTGTCTTCCTTCCACTTCACTTCACTGACACCTACTATATCTAGATTGAGCCTTTGCATTTCCCTTTTCAGATTTTCTAGTTTCCCTACCACGTTCAAGCTTCTGACATTCCACGCCCTGACTCGTAGAACGTTATCCTTTCGTTCATTATTCAATCTTTTTCTCATGGTACCCTCCCCCTTGGCAGTCCCCTCCCGGAGATCCAAATGGAGGACTATTCTGGAACCTTTTGCCAATGGAGAGATCATCATGACACTTCTTCAATTACAGGCCACATGTCCTGTGGATACACGTTGTGTGTCTTTAATGCAGTGGTTTCCATTGCCTTCTGCATCCTCATGTCGTTGATCATTGCTGATTCTTCCGCCTTTAGGGGCAATTTCCCACCCCTAGGACAAGAGAGTGCCCTGAACCTCTATCCGCTCCTCCGCCCTATTTGACAAGGCCGTTGGCAGAATGAGGCTGACTTCTTATGCCAGAAGTCTTCGGCCGCCAATGCTGATCATTTATCAAAATTTAGGCAGTGGCTGGGATCGAACTTGGGACAGAAGACGTTTTGATTATGAATCAAAGACGCTACCCCTAGACCACGGGTATTAGTATTATTGTCAGTCAGCTGTCCACCAGGATAAGGGCATCCATTTGATAGTTTGTCAAGGAGGTAGGGGGCATGCTAGATCTGGGGTTGTAAATTTTTAATATTTTGGAAGATGAACGACAATTTGTAAGTAGTCATAAAGAAGTTCCCAGTTCCCACCCTGTTAAAAATCTTTGTAATACTCACTTTTAAATCATCTGACTACACTATATTTTTTCCTTTCCATGAGAGGGGGGGGGGGGGGGGGGGAGTGTCCTTGCCCCGCCGGGGATGGGCTCTCTTGCACCAGGATGAATAGCCACCAGCAAATGGTTACCGAGAGCAAAATTGGCCACGAAGTTACACAACATGTCACTGCATGCAGCATGCTCTGTTTGAAAGGTTGCGTCACAAGCTGGGGCATCTCAATCCTTCCTTCCACCACCAGCTTCTCTGAACTACTCAGATGGGGTTATCCTTGCAACACTTTCTTTGCTTCTGATCACCCTAGCCTCAACCTACGGTAACCTATGTCGCTCCCCACACCATTCAATAGTTTATCCTTTCTGTGTCCTGCCACCCCCTCACAGATTCACATCCCGATGCTACTCCACACCCCGGCAGCCATTCGTCACATGCCTAGCTCATGCTCCTGTCACCTCTCGCTCATTGCTAACTGACAAACTGGCTTCCTTCCGCCACCTGACTGGGCACTCATCCCCAATCCATCCCCTGCCTCTCTCTCTCTCTCTCTCTCTCTATCTCTCTCTCTCTCTGCCCCTCTCCGCCCCTCTCCCTCCCTCCCTCTAACCACCCCACCCAACACAACCCCCGCTCAAAGAAAGAATTACTCCAAAAGCTAGCAAGTTATCTTTGTTTATGTGTGAGCCTATCAATGATGCTATGCCTGTGGTTTTCAGTGAGTGGCCCCCTTAATCCAAAAGTATTTACATATTGATATGTATGTTAATTACTTCCAGATTATCTTTTATACATGTTGTTGTTGTGGTCCTAAGACTGGTTTGATGCTACTCTATCCTAGTCTGTCCTGTGTAAACCTTTTCATCTCTGTGTAACTACTGCCATTTGCATCCGTCTGAACATACTTGACAGCATTCAAGCATTGGTCTTCCTAAACAAACCGAGCAGGGTGGCATATTCAGGAGGACGTCAGCTCAAATTCACATCTGGCCATCCATTTTTAAGTTTTCTAATCTTTGTTCATTGTTGTTCTATAGCACTACATTTCATTCTCTACCTGTCTGAACTGCTTATTGTCCTCATTTCACTTCCAGACAAGACTGCACTGCGGGCAAATACCTTCAAAAAAGTGTTCCAAACCCTTAAATTGATATTACGTGTTAACAAATTTCTCTTATTTAGAAATGCCTTTCTTGCTCTTGGCAGTATATGATTTTTTGTTCCAAATAGCAAAACTTATCTATTACTTTTAGTGACTCATTTCCTAATCTAATTCCCTCGGCATCATCTGATTTAGTATGAAATGCTCGAAATTCCCACCATTAGCTCTAAGAAAAAATTCCAGTGGATTGAGATCAACAGAGCCAGTAGACCAAGATGTTGCTACCCATTTCCATTAATTTGGGAAACACTGATTTAAAATTTTTCATACTTCGAGAGCTGTCTGGAGATGGTAGGGGTAAAGGAGTTGCTCTCGTAACACTTATCACACAGTGACATGCCATGAACCACATGTAGTGATATAAGTATATTACAATGTCTTCCAGCAAATCATTTGAATGTTCCATTAAAAACTCACTGTATGATTTTCCAGTCAGTGTTTCATGGAAAATGGAAGGTCCAATTAATCTTTCACCAGTTATGGCAGCCTATAGATTAATGATAAATTGTTGTTGATGTCATGTTTCCAGAATTTCAGAATGATTCTCATCTGCCCATACCTGAGTGTTGTGAAAATTCTGCACTCCATTCCCGGTGAACTTTGCTTCATCAGTGAATAGTGTGTAAGACAGAAAGTATTGGTTCTCGACTCACATCCCCTGCAACCTAGTATAAAAAGCTTTTCTGTATTAAAAATGTGTTTCAGTAAGATCTTGCGCTGTTTGGAGGTGGTAGGGGTAAAGAAGTTGCTCTCGTAACACTTTCCACACAGTGACATGGCCCATGCTCAGTTTCTGGTATTTCTGTAGTGCTGCCTCCATTGTGGTCCTAAGTATAATGAAGCATGCTAGATTGCAAATCAAGTGTTCTAACTCCATTTGATCTTCCACAGTGAAATGACCTTTTTCTGAAAAGAGTCTGTTTCCTTAAGACATTCCTGTATTTCAGAAGAAAACTCAGTCATCAGTTGCACTATATTTTGATTTTGCTACACCAGTTTCTACAGATTTATTTGTCATCTTCAGATGCCTACAAAATTAGGACTATTATAAATCTTCAGACTTTGGCTATATGTTTAGTATAAGAAATGTATTACATGTTCATGTGTTTTTTTGAAACATTTTATTGTTCGGTAAATGTCTATTAGGAAATAGTTCAGGGAAATGTTTGGCTTCAGGTGCATTGTGATTTGTGACTCCACATATCAGGTGCCTGTTTGTCATGCGATGATTACATTTTAGCCACAAATGTACAGTACAAACTGGTCCAATAAAAATACGGCCAAGCAGGCATCACATTTGCGATGGAAAGTCAGACACAGTGAGTCACTCTTTAGCTGAAGTTGCTAATACACTCTTGTTCAATGGCGCCTCTTTCAGAAACAGCCAATTTGATTTGTAGCAGGGGATCAATGTTCAGTATACACTAAACACTAGTCCAATAAGTACTGTAGAAAAGCTCCCACTACTGATTGTGTTCTCTGTACTAAAAAAGCACTCGGTCGTCAGGCCACAAGTGGCCGACCGGGACCGTCCGACCGCCGTGTCATCTCACTGAGGATATGGATAGGAGGGGTGTGTGGTCAGCACACTACTCTCCCGGTCGTTATGATGGTTTTCTTTGACCGGAGCCACTACTATTCGGTCGAGTAGCTCCTCAATTGGCATCACGAGGCTGAGTGCACCCCGAAAAATGGCAACAGCACATGGCGGCCGTGATGGTCACCCATCCAAGTGTCGGCCAAGCCCGTCAGCGCTTAACTTCGGTGATCTGACGGGAACCGGTGTATCCACTGCAGCAAGGCCGTTGCCCTTCTGTACTGAAAGGATTTGTTTATTCACTAGTATCATCGCAACTAAGGTAAATATAAAAGGCTTGGACTTAGTGCTTCCCAAAACAAACAGCATTTGTAAAGAAAAAATGCCTGTAAAATCAAGCTGGAAATTTGAAAACAAAAAAAGACAGAAACGAAGCAAATGTGTGGTAACAAAAATGTGTGTGCACATGTCTATATGAACAGATTTGCTTCTTTTAAGTTCTCTGTCAATTCCCCAGAGGTTTCCCACATATTATTAAAGAACCTGTGCACTGACAAAGTCAGTATCTGTCTAATACAAATAATGGAGTTATATGGAAGTTACATTTCTGAATACAAGTATATAAATTGTAGAAGTAATGTTAACGAGATATGCTTCTACTTTGTATTTTAAATATTAGGGTATTTTTAATTTCCTGCTTGATGTCCAGAAACAAACTGTTACAGGCTTTTGCATCAGATGTAAAACTCCATTTTGAACCTTGGTTTCATTGATTGTTGCTCGAGTTTCATTAATTGACGCCCTACACAACACTGCCCATAAGCAGGTGGAAGCTGTATTGGCCACAGTGAGAGGTTTCGCACTGCTGCCCTGGGCTGCTGCACCATTGGGATATCTGAGATGAATGCTCTGGCAGTCCTGGAGTATAGCATCATTTGGGATCCCTGACACCACTACATCTTCTGATTTGCATGTCCCAGCCAGTCTCTGGCGGTCAATGGTGAGCAGTGGTGGGACAGTAAATCTCTGGGCAGAAGGTGAAAGTGGGTACTGGCTGCACAGCTGCCCCTGAGCATCTTAAAAACAGGTTTGAGGTATTGTCTGCTACAGAAATTATGTCTAGCCTGTACAGGCTGCTTCACCTGTTGAGACTAGCCGACCTTCCGGAGAGGTCTGAACAAGCACAGAGGGAGATATTGCCTATCATTGGGAGCTTCAGTGTTTCTCGGGTGATGGAGTTACTCTGAAAAATACCGCACAGGTCAGACAAGAAGGCCAGTGTCACTCCGTTTGCCTGACAGGGGGTCTCATCAGTTGAGTGTACTAGGTACAACCAGCCGCAAATTGTCGCTCTTGTAGGCACGGATGGTGCTTGCTGCCTGGATGAGAGGCCATTCTTGGTTCCTGCAGGTAGCTGGATGTGTTGATGAAGAGATCTAGCCTCATCCGTAGGATGGAAGCAGAGCTACCATTTTGCAGCATAGTTCCCATAACCCATCGTGGTCCTCAGGTTTGAAGCAGAATGGATGGTCTAAGGCTAAGCATCTGCTGGAACTGTATTCAACTGTTAGCCGTATATGACTGCACACAGCTAACTAATGCCAAGATATTTTTTGCCATTGGGCCGTCCCACTGCACACAGTGAAGCCAGCCACATATGACTGTACACTGCCAGCTGACAGACGGATCCCAGTGAAATGGGATTGGTTGGACATAGTGTTTCGTAGCAGATGCAAGCGAGTGCTTGTGTCTGGTTGTCTTTTGCACTTATTTACCAACTATGGATGTAGAGAAATTTGTGAATGAGAATTGATCACCATGCAATATCCAAGACAAGATATATCTCCTCTGTGATTTAGAGGAAACTATGATTGAAAGCTGCAGAGGACATGAGTGTAAAACTTTAATCATAACGTAGCAAAAAACGTAATACAAAGATCAGATTTATTGAACATGTGATAAGTGACATTTACACTGACATTCAATAAGACTGTTAACAGAATTCTAGAAACCATATTTAAAAACAAAATTGAGAAGAACCTAAAGAAACTCCACAGTACTGTCTTGCCTATGTCTATCAGATAAACTTAGTATGGTGTGGTGACAGAAACAGTACACATCTTGGAAAAAAGCACATGTTGTGTTATTTTTCTATTAAATTCTCTGCTCTTTTTATACATCAGTGACCAGTTATAAGTACTCCAATCAATAAGACTTTTAAAAATTCTAGAAACTGTATTTAAAATCAAAATTGGGAACACCTTCAACCATATGTTCACCATATGTATCTAGTATTCTTTAAAGTACTCAAACTGCTTTGATTCATGCACTTCCCTTTAGCAAAACAGTGCTATATATTTGTGTGTTATAGAATACGCTGCATAGACACTGTGATTCTCGCTGGCAAAGCGGAAAGTTTTGTCGATTCTGCAAGCTGGCGCAGCTGATGGTTCTTCACCTTCCTTGTCAATTACAATTTTCTGTAAACAGCAAATACATTTGAGTATGTCAACACTATCATGCTTACAATTTCAGTACTTGTTTGCAGCAGTCTCCATTTACTTATCATTATTAGGAACACATATGTTCTATCACTTGTCTCATGAAGCCAGAATGAGATTTTCACTCTGCAGCGGAGTGTGCGCTGATATGAAACTTTCTGGCAGGTTAAAACTGTGTGCCCAACCGAGACTCGAATTCGGGACCTTTGCCTTTCGCGGGCAAGTGCTCTACCATCTGAGCTACTGAAGCACGACTCACGCCCGGTCCTCACAGCTTTACTTCTGCCAGTATCTCGTCTCCTACCTTCCAAACTTTACAGAAGCTCTCCTGCGAACCTTGCAGAACTCTCATTCTGGAAACATCCCCCAGGCTGTGGCTAAGCCATGTCTCCGCAGTATCCTTTCTTTCAGGAGTGCTAGTTCTGCAAGGTTCGCAGGAGAGCTTCTGTAAAGTTTGGAAGGTAGGAGACGAGATACTGGCAGAAGTAAAGCTGTGAGGACCAGGCGTGAGTCGTGCTTCGGTAGCTCAGATGGTAGAGCACTTGCCCGCGAAAGGCAAATGTCCCGAGTCGAGTCTCGGTCGGGCACACAGTTTTAATCTGCCAGAAAGTTTCACTTGTCTAATCTTAGAAAAACATCTGTTGAAAGTATTTTGCTTTGATCCAAGTTTTGTCACTGAGAATGGTCTCATCAGGTAAGTTTTCAGTGAACTGACAGGTTCCCGGCCAAGTACCAGATCTTACTCAGCTACAGTGGATGAGATTCATTGATTAGCCATAGTCGTACGACCGTACAGACAGCCTGTAGTTGGACAAATACGGCTCCAGAGGATGACCAACCTAAACCAGAGGCTATTGGGTAGAGAATTGTTGGATTCCACTTAACAGGACAGGTGCAGACTATACCCAGGAAGTGGCTGCTAGGGTAGAGGAGTACTTGTGGCATGCCCATGTGCGTTCTTTAGGATAGAGAAATCCCTCCACAGGCCCGATAAGAATCCAAATGAAGTAACATTTGTCAGAGCAGATCAGAGAAAGGAAATGTTAATATTTTGGTATTAGTTAACTGCTGGAGCATCTACAGAAAGGTCCTGGAACCATCTCACTTATAGATGCTAACAGAGTACACATAGTACTAGGGACAGAAATCTGGCTGAAAGCAGGTGTAAGTAGAAGTGAAATTCTAAATTCCAATTGGAATGTATATCACAAAGATAGGTTGAACATTGATGGGGGAGGTGTGTTTATAGCCATAAAAAAATATGGTAATATATAGTGAGATTAGTTCAGATTCTGAATTTGAAATAATTTGGGTGAAGACAAGTGTTAAAGATGGATCAAATAATGTCATTGGATTGTTTTGTAGATCCCCTGCCTCAGCAGCAGAGGCCAAACAGTTGAGATGAAGCTCGGAGAATATTTTGCGTGCATTTCCTGGTCTTGTTCTAGTTTTAGATGGAGATTTTAACTTACTAGCTATTGATTGGGAGACTCAAGTGATTTGGGCAGGTAGTAAGCACAGAAATTCCTGTGACATTGTTCTAATGCTTTATCTGAAAAATTACCTTGAGCAGTTAATCAGAGAAACAGCTCTTGAAGATAACATCTTTGACCTGTTGGTGACAAACAGACCCGAACTCTTCGGTCCATTGTAGAACAGTCAGTCAGTGATCGTAAGTCCATTACAGCATTACTGAATATGGCTGTAAATAGGAACACAAATAAAGGCAGGAAGATCTTACTGCTTATCAAGAGTGACAGGAGAGAGATTACAGATTGGGTGAGTGGTTAGCTCGAAAATTTCATCTCCGGTACTAACAATGCTGACTATTAGTGGAAGGAGTTCAAGAGTGTTGTGCAGTACACTTTACACTGGTATGTGCTGAAGAAAATTGTGAGGGATGGAAAAGACCCGCTCTGGTTCGACAGATGTGTTAGAAAACTTCTACAAAAGCGAAGGGAGCTTTATGGCAAATTTAAATGTAGCCAATGCTGTCACAGACAAGGCAAAAATTAAATGCAGCCAAAATTAGTGTTAAGGAAAGCCGTGCGTAAAATTCTATCTATACACTTTACGGCAAATCCTAAGAAGTTTTGGTCTTATGTTAAATCAGTAAACAGATCAAACCCATCTGTCCAGACACTTTGTGACCGTAATGGCATTGAAATGGAGGACAACACAGAAAATGCTTTTTCTGAAACTTTTTCACAGAGGAAGATCGCATTGTGGTACCTCCTTTAAATTATCGCACGAACAACGAAATTGCTGATATCGAAATAAGCCTTACGGGGTGGAAAAGAAATGAAATTGCTCAACAGAGGGAAGGCCATCGAAATTGATGGGATACCATTACATTTCTACATAGAGTTTTCAAAAGAACTTGATGCCTCTTCTAGCAGCTTTGTAGGTCTTTGGAGGAGCAAAGCATTTGTGATGATTGGAAAAAATTTCAGATTACCCCATTTTCAAGTAAGTTCATCAATCGGACACACAAAATTATAGGCCTATATCTCTGATGTCGATCGGTTGTAGAATTTTGGAACGTGTTTTACGCTCAGCATTGTGACGTCTCTGGATGCAAAAGTCTTCTATGTAGAAACCCACCATGGGCTCCAAAAACAATGATTGTGTGGAACACTGGTTGATTTGCCCATGCGTGTGATCCAGAAAGCAGTAGATACAGGTGCTCAGGTAGATGCCATGTTCCTGAAGTTTTGAAAGGCATTTGATACAGTGCCCCCTAATGAACAAAGTATGAATGTACGGAATATCAGACCAGCTGTGTGATTGCATTGAAAAGAGAGAAATCTTCAGACATAATAGTAACTTCAGGCATGTCCCAAGGGAGTGATAGAAGATCATTATGTTTCAAAATATACTGTACATAAATGACCCAGTAGGTAATGTCGGAAGTTCTGTAAGGTCTTTCATGCATGATGCTGTTCTATACAGAATCGCAATGGTAGAAAAGTCTAGTGAAATGCAGGAAGACTGCAGAGGATTGATGATGCTGGGTGCGGGGAGTGGCAATTGACCATCAACATAAACAAATTCAATGTATTGCAAAGACATAGAAAGAAACACCCATTACTGTATGATTATGTGATTGCAGAACAATCACTGGAAGCAGTTACTTCCATTAAATAACTAGCAGTATGCGTATGGAGAGATTTGAAAAGGAGGTACTAAATAAAACTGTGAGTAAAACAGGTGGCAAACTGATATTTCTCAGGAAATGTAGTCCATCAACAGAAGAAGTAGCTTACGTAACGCTTGTTTGATCAAGACTTGAATATTGCTTGCCAAATATATTGCCAGCAGTATACACTGCCAGCAGTATACACTGCAAGAGAGATGTTCTTTGTCATGATTTGGTTTGTTGTTGAAGTTCCAACACTGTATGTTCTTAGAAGAGTCAAATATATTGCTTGCTCTTATGTATATCTTTTGAAATGACCACGAAGATAAAATCAGAGAGAGTACCACATGAACGATTATCGGCAATCATTCTGTCTGTGAACTATTTGAGAGTGAAACAGGAAAAGGGGGATAGTGATAGTGGTTCACAAAGTACCCTCTATCAAACACTGCAAGTAGGTGTTTGGTTACACATATTCATTTACCCTGAACAAAGCCGTCCCAAATGTTATATCATATGATATGAGGAAATGAATATATGTATCTTAAACAAATTTCACTGTATCATTGGTGACAACTTTGGACAATAGTCATATCACAAAGCTAGCTGGGGGGGGGGGGGGGGGGGGGGTGTCCAGAGCGAGGTTCACCATTGGCATCTTCTCGACCAACTTGGAAGAGTATGCACCACTTGCAAACATTTTTCTTACTTAGAGCAGACTCACCGTATGCCACTGTCAAGAATTCGAGTGTTTTAGAGCACTTGATTCCACTTTTCATACAAAATTTGTTGCAAATTGTTTGCTCCAGTTTTTATAGTAATCAAAAATCACTGAGCACACTACAACACGTCTAACCTTTCTATCTGTCAAAAACAAACAAAGTATGCTGTACATTTGAAACTGTGAACATATGTTCGGGAAATGCGTACCAACATAACAAAAAAAGTTCACTATCAAATGTATGTTGCCCGCGCAATTTGAAAAGTCACCTGACAGCCCGTGTATATAAAAATGTAAATGTTTGTTTGTTCAAAGTTGTTAATCTTCAAAAATTCTTGACTGATTGCTTTGAAATTGTGACATAATGCTGCATTCTAATAAAGGTATGTTTGTAGGTACTTAATTCTGAGTATATGTGTATTTGAGTATATGCGTGGCCGGGTACCGGTACAGCTAGTTGTGTATAAAAAGAACAGGAAGTGCTAAATTATGCTGCAGCTGAAAGTTAACCTATTGACTATGAATTATAGTATAATAAAATAATGGAATAGATGATAATAAAATGCGTGGCTTTTTAAAATGTATTGAATTAATGAGATTAATTTTTCGGCGTGAATGACAAGCACAATAAGCTGAGCTATGCCTGGAAATAAGTCCGTATTAGTTCATATTATTTTGCAGGGCGGAGTAGTTTCTTTCTCCGCTGTAGATTTGTGCTTACCATTCTTTATAATACTACGTTTGGTCGCCGCGTTCACCTTTGAAGTCTTGACCGTGTTCCTATTAAGCTTGTCGGATCTTCGTAATTTTCCAAAGTACACAGGTGGGCTTCAGTTATTGTAATTATTGTACTATTTGAAATAACAACTCACACGACCTTTCTGTTAATAAAACAATACTGTATTTTTCTAAACGGTGCACATATGAAATCCACACTCCTCACTTATTCATAGCGATCCCAAAATGGCGGTCTACAATTACTCGCTAAAAAATTGACGTGCTTCTCACTCTTTCACTAGCTGAGCGCGAATCCCTCCTTCCTCCTACCGGTACCAGAAAAAATCCTCTGTTTATTAACAACTGAAAGTCAAAAAATACATGACGGTAGGCATAGGCTCTATGATGGGCTACCGCTTCATCTTGTCTCTTTGCCTTTAAGGAAGACGAAAACATAAAGGAAATGCAAAAGGTTTATCACAGAATGAAGGCATCCTTCCCTTGAGGACTGCTGTATTATTCAATTATTCAGTTTCTGATTTGAATCTCTAATCAGCTGAAAGTAACACCTGTTACAATCATTAAGCCTGTCCATATTCCTATTGTATGTCAGTGCCCCACAGATAACATGATGACGGGAGGAGCCCCAAGACTGTTTTTATTCCTTTACAATTTTTTCTGTGGGTTAAAGTAATGCCGGGATGATTCCTTGGGAAATAACAGAGCCAATTTCCCTCACCGTCCTTGACTAGTTGGAGCTTGTGCTCCAGTGACCTCATCACTGACAGTATATTAAACTGCGATTTTTGTTCTTTCTTCAAGATGAGATGTTAATTGAGATATGCAATAACAGAGAGAATTAACTATGAAAAAAATATTTCTAGTGCTGTGTTATCAATAAATGGATCTGCTGTATCCATGTCATAAAAGGAATGACTGTAAATCTTGTACCAAACAACATTATTGTTTCCAACATTCACGCTGTCTTCAGATAGTCAGTCCATCTGGGGGGGGGGGGGGGGGGATGATCTGCAGCTGAACATGCAACTGCTGGTTATCTGTGTGGCCATTAATGCCTGTTCCTAGTTCTTGCAGGTCATTTTTCCTTTTTTTTAATGTCATAATATGAATATTTGTGAGGTTAACACTTGAACTGTTTGTTATGAACCTATTGCTCACCATCCATCCAAAAAGTACTGAGACTGGTTTTAAGTGACATCAGCACAGTAACTATAATGGGAGCTTGGAAGAACAACTGTAAACAACAGATTTGCATTTGACCAGTTAGCTGTAAGCAAGCATCGTTAAGTAGTGGACATGTGGCCTTAGTGTGTCACTGTCGTAGTGCCACAAATTGCAACGACCAAACAAATTGAACATCTCTAAATCAAGTATTCGAGACTTTCTCCAGAATGTTTTGAAGAAGAAAACTGTGTGTACAAAGTTTGCCCCTCATGCCTTGACTACCAAACAAAAACAGCTATGCGAGGACACCTGTCACGACTCAATTGAAATGAAAAATATGGTCAGTTCTTTTCTGGAAAACGTCATCACAGGTGAGGAGACTTTGGATCAATAAGACCTTGCAGCGAAACAATGTAGTGCAGAATGGGTCTCCGATGGTTCGCCAAACCTGAAAATGGTGCGAATGTGATGTGCAAGTTGAACAACATCCCAATGAAGAGTTTTTCTGGCAGTTTCTCATTGTTGTCTGATGGTTCTGTGCCTTGCACCCAATTGGGTGGGGAGGGGGTGGGGGAGGCTATGTAGAACATGTGGAGGTATAAAACTATCACCTTAACTTTTTTCTGTGTTTTGTTAATACAGTCTCAAAACTTTGTGGAGTGACGGGATTGGCCTGTTCAACTATCATCTGAACTGTGCCTCGTAAGGTCCAATCGGACTCTTAATTAGCATGCTTATATCATCAGCAAAAATTACTGGGTTTGAATTGTCATTTAAAGTCATTGAAGGTTATTTCACCATTGTGTAGATAGGAGGTTAAAAAATATCTTTAGGTTCTTCATTTAATGTTGGTTCTTGAAACTTTGTAAACATGTTTTTTTTGGGATAACTACTGTCTCTCATCAAAAACATGGAACCTGAAGGTAAAGGAACTTAAGGAAGAATACCAGTAGATTATAATGGAAAAGTTATCAAAACGAACCAAAAATAGGAGAAAAAGAATGGTGTCACTTTAAAAGTGCTATGGTTGAAGCAGCAGTAGCTGTATGCAGAAGTACAAGTGGTAAAAACAGTGGAAGGAGACTTTGTGGAATGAAAGAGTGAAGGGGGCAGTGGGAAGGAAGAACAAGACCTTTAGACTGTAGTTCCGATGAAGGACAGAGTAAGCAAGGGAAGAGTATAAGAAAAAGAAGAAAGAGACAAATAAGACAGTGGCTGTGAAGAAAAGAAAGTGGATGGACGAAAGGAAGAAAGTGATGTAGGAAGATAGCAGAAGCAGCAAGTATAGAAGTGCTGTATAGAATGGTCATAAGTGTGAGGAGAAGTTTGAGGGAGAATGCAGCATGATGGATAAAAATGGGAAAGAGGTTAATAACAAACATACACTGAAGGTCTTGTGAAAGGAGTACTTTGAGCACTTGTGAAGTGCAGATGCTAGACGAGGATAATAGGTAGAGAATAGATGAGGATAATAGGTAGAATTAACCGGGGGGGGGGGGGGGGTACCTGACATGGAAAGAAATGGAAGTGACACTGAAGAAGAAGGAGTGAAAGGCACCAGTTATGGATGAACTGAGTGTCATAATGGTGACGGCAACAGGGGAGTTTGGGAAACAGTGGGTGTATTGTGTGGCAAGGGTGGTGTGGAATGAGAAGAAGACTCCAGAAGATTAGAAAAATGCACTAATTGTCCCTATATTCAAGAAAGGGAGTTGGAAGGAATTAGAAACTACAGGGGAGTCACAATGATACCACACTGTGCCAAGGCACGAAAAAATATCCTGGAGAGTAGAATGCAACCAAGAGCCAAGAACAAATTGAGACAGAAACAGCAAGGCTTCACACCTGTGAGGTCAACTTTTTTCCAATCTTCTCATTGGGTAAAACATTCTGCATATATGCAAGATAATACCTTACTCCATTCTAGATACCCACTGTCTATTGTTGCCCGTGATCCCAATATTAGACAAGACCTGAAGTCAGGGAACTGGAGTTGATTTTAGTGATGCAGTGACAGTTCTCATTGTGTGGTTTACTGGACATAAATCTTATTGACACAACTGTTTCTAGCTCGTACAGGAGTGTGGTGTTCAGCAAGAGAATACACGGTTAGTTGTGGAACTGTACACAAACTGCTTTTGCTCCCATCTTGTTCTGGCCAGCTTTCTGATAATACTGTTTCTCGTTTTAATTATTTATCCACTTTTGAAGATGGTTTCTAAATTCTAGAGAACAATCAAATATTATGAATAGATATTTAGGATGCTGGTTGTGGCTCAACTGTGCTCCCCAAAGAAGTTAGTATTAAGTTTTATGTCAACAACTTGTTATTTATAGAGAGTACACACAACTCAGTTCTACTGGGTTTGGGATAGAGTTGGCTCTGTTAATAATAGCTATTTGGTTTATCTAGACCCTCTGAGGTGTTTCTTCAGGATATGATTGTTTCACAGTTCTCTAGAAATCTCATTTGATGCTTTGTGGATACACATACAAACTGCATTGTATCCATGCCCCCTGTGATTTCATGACACAGTGTTTATAGACAAATTGAAATAGTTACATGTGTTAGGCACAGTTTTATTAACATTCACTTATTCTTTGTGGGCATTGGAAAAATGGGGCTGACACAGGTAACCATTTCAATTTGTCTTCTATTATAAGAAAGGGTGGAAACTTCAAAATTATTAGGTATTCATATTGATGAAAATTTAAATTGAAAAAAAAAAAAAAAGTAACATAGTTCAGCCACATTTGCACATAGAATCACTGCAAATATTGGGAGAGACAAATCAGCAAGTTGACATACTTTGCACATTTTCACTCAGTAATGTCTCATCCTTAAGAAAGAAGGTCTTCAGGGCCCAAAAATGTACTGTGAGAATAATATATGGTGCTCGACCACAACCATCTCGTAGACATCTTGTTTAAGGAATTGGACGTTCCGACTACTGCTTCACAATATATTTTATTCCCTCATGAAGTTTGCTATAAAAAATCCACCACAGTTCAAAAGGGACAATAATGTACATAATTACTACACCAGAAGGAAAAATGACATTCATTACTTCACATTAAGGTTTCTTTAGCACAGAAAGGGGTGCACAATATTGCAACAAAAATTTTTGATCACTTACCCAGTGGTATAAAATGTCTGACAGACAGCAAAGTAAAAACTTAGAAAGTTTCTCCTGGACAGCTCCTTCTGTTCCGTAGAAGGAGTTATGTTATTGTAATGTGTAATAGGTGGTGGGTGGGAATTACTAACTGACATCTTTATGTCTTTTTTCTTTTTGTAAAAATAGAAAAAAATTAAAAAGCAAAAAAGAAAAACTGATAGAAATAATTAGAATGTAACCATATATCTAAATTAATTTGCAATGTGAATGTAAAATAACTTTTTTTGACATCATTGTGATTTATTGTGCAAAGTGATCCATGGAACATGTAATAACTAACTAATTAGCTAATTTAATATGGACTAATAAGTTTATAATGTTTAGAGATAATGTAAAGTTCTGTAATCACAGCCGTTTGCACACAGTTGTGTACTTAGACTGAGATAAGAATTTGATTTCAGTCACATTCATTCATTCATTGATTTAAACCAAGCTGTGTTCAATCTCTGTCTGACAAACACAACCACACCATATTACTTCACATTCAGAAATTCTGCTACAGAATAGAAGCCATTGTCAAGAAAATGCATCAGGCGAGTTGGTGCCTTGGTTAGCACACTGGACTCGCATTCGAGGGTACAACTGTTCAAACCCAAATCTGGCCATCCTGATTTAGGTTTTATGCGAATTCCCTTAATCACTTCAGGTAAATACTGGGAAGGTGCCTCTAAAAGGGCACAGTCGACTTCCTCACCCATCCTTCCCTAATCCAATGGGATTGATGATGTCTCTGGTCCCCTGCCCCAAATCAACCAACCGAGAAAATGTGATACTAGATTGTGCCTGAAGTTAACTTTCATATCTGTTAAATTTATTACACCACTGGGTATGTAGCCAATGATTTTTGTTGCTGAAAACCTGGTTCATGTAATGCAGAGGTTGCAAAGCTGAAACATTTGACAAGATCTGTAATGTGTGATATCCAGTTCATTCCTTTTTCAGTGTTAACACCTAAAGAGTGTAGGATGTTTTGTTTAGTTTATTAATGTGTTGCCATGCATCATTTTTAATTGTTCGGTCAGACACCGAATTTTATGTCTAGTGCTGTATGTAAATTTGTTGACAGTCGAGGGCAGGGAACTAATTATTCATTTTAACAAGCACAAGAGTAGACCTTTAGTGGTTACCCCCCCCCCCCCCTCCCCCTCCACTCTGAAGATGCTGTTTAACTGTATACACACTCTAGGTTTCTTAATGCACTTGGTATAATTTTAGTTACACAGGATGGAAACCAGTTATGAGTGAGATCTCTAATACCATCTTCTCTTCAATAACATTGTGAACTGGAAAGACCCTGTTGGAATCCATATTGAGACAGGCAAATTATCTTCTTTTGAGATAGCTACAGTGTTTTTACATTGTTGTTGGCTGGGACAATGTAGCCGTGAATATTTTCAGCCATGTTTACGTGCTTGCTAATCGCTCATTGCCTCAACCGTACAGTGGTTTCTCCTTCTGTTCATACTGTTGCTCAGACTCAAAGAACATGTATATAACATTTTGCAATAATGCTATTGATATAGTTAGTGAGTTAGTTTCACGTACCACAGGTCAAGTGCATCATAAATCGTAATGATGTGGAATGAGTCATTTTATATTCACATCACAAATTACTGTGTAAATGTACCTACATGCTGATAATGTAAAAGTATTATACTTTATTCTTATTTATTTATTTAAAAGAAAAAATCATACAGATGTGAGTTAATTCCTACCCACCACCTTTTACACATTTCAATAATAGAAATTCTTTTATGGAACGGGAGGAGCTGTCAAGGAGAAACTTTTTCATTTTATTTTTAAATTTTACTTTGGTGTCTGTCAAACATTTTATATCAATGGATAAGTTATCAAAAATTTTAGTTGTGGTATTGTGCACCCCTTTTTGCACCAAAGACAACCTTAATGTGTAGTAATTAATATTATTGTAATTATGTTCTTCGTCCGCCCCTCGTGGTCTCGCGTAGTGTTCTCGCTTCCCGAGCACAGGGTACCGGGTTCGATTCCTGGCGGGGTCAGGGATTTTTCCTGCCTCGAGATGACTGGGTGTTATTGTGTCGTCTTCATCATCATCATTCATCCCCATTACAGTCAGAGGAAGGCAACGGCAAACCACCTCCATTAGGACCTTGCCTAGTAAGGCAGTGCGGGTCTCCCGCATCGTTCCCCTACGCTCTGTAAAGAAGCATGGGACTTCATTTCCATTTTTCCAATTGTGTTCATCACCGTTCCTTTTCGGCTGCAGTGAATTATTTATACTATATATACTATTATTATACTACTATTATTATACTATTTATACTAACTTCGTGGGGAATAAATATATTGTGAAGCAGCAGTCAGAATGCCCAACTCCTTAAACAGGCGACTCCAAGATGATTGTAGAGCACCACATACTATTCTTGCAGGATGTTTTTGAGCAATGAAGAATTTCTTAAAGATGAATTGCCCCAGAACATTATTCCATATGACATTATTGAATGAACATATGCAAAATATGTCAGCTCAATGTTTTCTCTCTCCCCAAGATTTGCAATGATTCTATGTGCAAATGTATCTGAACTACGTTTTTTAGGGGTTCCAAATTGTGCTCTTCTTAGTTTACATTCTCATCAATGTGGTCACTTAAGAATTTGGAAGTTTCCACTGCATTTATTACTTCCTCAGAATGTGTCACATTTATCATTGGTGTAGGGCCTGTAGATGGGCAGAAGTAAATATGTTGCGTCTTTTTAAAATTGAGGGTGAGATTATTTGCAGAAGACCAGTCAGTGATACTTTTAAGAACATTGTTTACGGTTTCTTCTGTTGCTGTATGTAGCAACAGTTGTTTGTTTTAGATATATTCAAGTCAGTATTGTGTTATTGTATGCATAATATAAGGAAGGTGGAATAAATTTCCAGGCAATAGGCATTATTGAATACCACACTCAATGTTGATTTGAGTGCTGTACTTCATTAATACACTAATAGACTAGGAAAAATTAAAGAGAGCAGTGCTGATGCTCTGTAGGTCCCCCACAGACAATATTATAAACTTCACAAGCAGCGAGAGGGGCTAGTGATAATAGTTAGTAGGTTTAACTGGGAAGTGACTGGATGTGGGAGATTTCAATATAGATTTCATCTTGCATAGTTCTGACGTACCTGCCTCAGTTTGACCCTCACAGTAACATTCCTAATGAGAGTAGAACAACATGATGCAGTAGTGATTCGTAATTTATTTCTAATTCGATCTTTCTTTAGTGGAATAGATGTGAGCCACATAAGAGATGATTTAACTGACCATGTTGTTCAAATGAAATAAAAGTTAAAATCTCACAGAATTATAAATTCTGCCTCAGCTATAGAGAGAATTTACAGGATGAGAAAAGAGAAGTTTACCAAAGATGCTCAGAAGATGAGATATTTAATTCCTCTCAAAAAATATTCTTAGAACGTTATGAATCCAGTTTTCCTCTCAATTTGTCATACGAAAATCACTGTGGAAGTGCGAGATCTGCAATCCAAGTATCTTGTGCTAATTCTAATCAAAAGACAGCAAGCAGTAATGCATAATATAGAAAAAGAGTGCCTTGCACAATCAATTGAAAATTCTAACAAGGAGGCAAGGACAGTTTAGATCAACAAATAAACTCAGTAAGACAAAAGATATTAAACTCTGTGATGGATTATGTGAAATTCAAATCATTGACTTCTAAATTCAGTGAATTCTTTCTATTAGTAGCTGAAAATGCAAGAATGCAGAATGGACCATGAAAGGTATATTCAGTAGATTTACTTATACAGTCATTTCATACTCCACCACTAGACATAAGTGGTGGCAAATCATCCATTAGAGAGATCATAAAAATAATTTATATTACTAAACATCTAACCCGGTTCTAGTTCACAGTGCCAGTTGGAAGCTGCCTTCGTAACGGCTTCTAGTGACAAAAATTTTGTTTCCAGTATTTTATACAATTATTGACTGAATTTAAAAATTGAAAATGCTGTCATCATCAACTTGAGGTATAATCTTAGGTTAAAGGTTTAACACATTAAGACAGGCATTACTGTTAGAAACTGTATAAACACACATCAAAAAAAGTTTTGCATCACCTCAGTTCTGCGAGCTCCGGGACCTTTACAGAAAATTAGAATAGAGATCAACATGAACATCATTTCTGCACTTTTTATTGCTTGGAAGCCACACATTGCATGTTGTACCACCATACAGCGAGACATTCAGAGGTGGCGGTCCAGATTGCTGTACACACCAGTACCTCTAATACCCAGTAGCACGTCCTCTTGCATTGATGCATGCCTGTATTCGTCATGGCATACTATCTACAAGTTTATCAAGGCACTGTTGGTCCAGATTGTCCCACTCCCCAATGGTGAATTGGCGTAGATCCCTCAGAGTGGTTGATGGGTCAAGTCATCCATAAACAGCCCTTTTCAATCCATCCCGGGCGTTTTAGATAGGGTTTGTGTCTGGAGAACATGCTGGCCAATCTAGTCGGGCGATGTTGATATCCTGAAGGAAGTCATTCACAAGATGTGTACAGTGGGGGCACGAATTGTCGTCCATGAAGATGAATGCCTCGCCAATATGCTACCGATGGGTTGCACTATCAGTTGGAGGGTGGCATTCACATATTGTACAGCCATTATGGCATCTTCCATGACGACCAGTGGCGTACGTCGTCCCCACATAATGCCACCCTAAAACAGCAGGGAACCTCCACCTTGCTGCACTCACTGGGCAGTGTGTCTAAGGCGTTCAGCCTGACTGGGTTGCCTCCAAACATGTTTCCGATAATTGTCTGGCTGAAGGCATCTCATCGGTGAAGAGAACGTGATGCCAATCCTGAGTGGTCCATTCTTTTTGTTGTTGCGCCCATCTGTACCGCACTGCATGGTGTCGTGGTTTCCAAGATAGACCTTGCCATGCACGTCGGGAGTGAAGTTGTGTATCATGCAGCCTACTGCACACAGTTTGAGTCATAACACGACATCCTGTGGCTGCACGAAAAGCATTATTCAATATGGTGACATTGCCTCCATGTCCAAACAACACTGCTTTGATTCACTCCGAGACGCCTGGACACTTCCCTTGTTGAGAGCCCTTCCTGGCACAAAGTAACAATGTGGACGCGATCAAATTGCGGTATTGACCGTCTAGGTATGGTTGAACTACAAACAAAATGAGCCTTGTACATCCTTCCTGGTGGAATGACTGGAACTGATCTGCTGTCAGACCCCCTCTGTCTAATAGGTCTGTTCATGCATGGCTGTTTACGTCTGTGGGTGGGTTTAGTGACATCTCTGAACAGTCAAAGGGACTGTGTCTGTGATATAATATCCACAGTCAACGTCTATCTTCAGGAGTTTTGGGAACCAGAGTGACACAAAACTTTTTTTGAGGTGTGTGTGTGTCTTGAGGAAACATAACTCGTGACATGCTTATTACCAGGACTGTGCTCATCCAGTATTTGAGAATGAGAGCTGTTAGCAACTTTCAACAAACTTTACTCACAATGTCAAACCTTTATGAAACTTTTACATGCTGACACCCCCATAAAATGATAGAAGTAAAAAAGTTAATCATTTTTGTGTTTAATAAAAACAGCTGCAGCTGTTGTAAATCCTTCAGTAAAGGCACAACGGGTTTCATCATTTAAATTGCATCATCAGGTGCATATCTGAATAAAAAGAAGAGAGAGACTGTAAACAACATTACACAAAGACCACATCTCAGCGATAAAGTGTCCAGAAGACTGAATACGTACATTGTAGTAGTCAAGCCACTTTTACAGTCCGATTTCAACCCTTTCCTTGAAATTTGGCAAATTTCAAAAAAGTGGTATTCGTGGATTAAAATGCAGCAATGAAACTGGAACCTATGAACAGATGGGATGAGAGAAAAATTATAAAAAGCATTGGGAAGAGAAGGGAAAAACACGAAATACAGAATAAACAGTACCTCAACTGAAGCCACGCCAAGATGGAATGCTGTGACTCCCGTACAGGAACTGACAGGATATTGAAACATAGGCCCTGAGGAATGCACGAAAGCATAAATGACAGCCAATAAACTTTTAAGGAAAAGGTTGGGAACTGGGCATACAAAAATAAACACATTAATAAGTATAGAAAATGTCAGATGAGTAACTCAGGCATAGGGGTCAAAGGCTATAAAATGTTGTGAGCCATTTATAAACATAACATTTAGAAGTAAAAATTCTTACAATTTCTGAAAATTAAAAAAAAAAAAAAAAAAATAGTGTTTCAAACAGCAAAGGTGCACTCATCCAATGTTTGGTGATCAAAGCACTTGGTGACTTCCAACAAACTTGAAACATAATTTCAGACTTGTCTGTAACTTTTTTGTGCTTACATGCTTAACATCAGTATTTAACACATTAACTAATTTGCAAGTAATCAGAAGGATGAAGCTGTTTTATACTCGGGTGTCCAGTTCTTTCAAGAGTTGGCAATTACTAGTGAGGTCACTAAAAAGCAATAACTGTTCTGGATGTTATGGTATCTCAGCCAAAGTACTAAAATCTTGTGTCAACTTGGTAGTTACCTACATGACCAGTTGACGAGTCCAGGTGTATTTCCTGAATGGCTGGAGTATACGGTGGAGAGACCTATCTCCCTCCTTCCTGTGTTCTTCAACAAAGGTACTTACAACAGAAAATTGAGCTATTTTATTTAAATAAACTGTTAACAAGACCTCTTTTTTGCTTCTCTTCCGACTAAGCAATAAATCTATGTCTAGATGACTATTCCACAATTGTAACTTAATTGTTGGGCAGAGGGTTTATTGAACCACTTTCAGAATATTTTTAACAGTTCCATTCTCAAGTAGCGTACGGGGAAGAGTTTCTTTGTTATGTTATGGTGGTCGTTTCTCCCTTCACATTTGGGAATTAGTAAAATATTTTAGCATTTTTAGGAGAAGTTGGCTATTCAAATTTTGTGAAAAGATCTTGCCACAGTAAACAGAGCTTTGTATTTGATGATTGCCGCTCCAGCCTGCTTAGTATACCCATGACACTCTCTCTCACTTTTTGAAATAAAACAAAACGAGCTGCCCTTCTTTCACCTTTTTCAATGTTCTCTATCAAGCCTACCTGTGCCGCAATACTCCAGAAGAGGGCAGACTTAGGGTAGGCAGTCTCTTTAGTATACCTGTTGCATCTTATATGTGTTCTGCTAGCAAAACTTAGTCTCTGGTTTGCCTTCCTCAAACCATTTTCTGTGTGATACTTCAAATGTAAGTTGATCATAATTGTAATATCTAAGTTTTTACGTGAATCAAGAACCTTTAAATTTGTGTCACTTTTCTTGTAACCAAATTTTTTTGCAATACTGATGTGGGTCAGTTGCAACTTTTCACACTGAGCAGATATCTTGTGTGAATAGTAATGGTATTTATTTTGATCTTTTGAATACTTTACTAGACAGGAAAGTACAGCATCATCTGCAAACAATCTGAGTGAACTACTCAGATTGCCACCTAAATCATTTTTGTGTATTGAGAATGATAGAGAACCTATAATGATTCTTTGCGTAACCCAAGACATGAATTTGGTTTTACTAGATGACATCCAGTCAGTTACTAAGAGCTGTGACCTTTCTGACAGGAAATCATGAATCCATTTGCCCAACTGAGACAGTACTCCACAGCAATGCAAGTGGATTAGAAGCTGCTGCTGAGGAACAGTATGAAAAGCCTTCTGTAAATCTAGAAATATGGAATTAACTTGAGATCCCGTGTCAGTAACAATCCTTACTTCATGTAAATAATGGGCTAGTTTCTTTCACGATGGTGATATTTTCTGCATCTGTGCTGGTTGTGTGTCAATGGATCATTTCTTTGAGATATTTCACAAAGCGGTGTGGCACAACTATTAGCACAATGGACTCACATTCTGGTTCAAGTCCCTGTCCAGCCATCCAAATTTAGTGTTTATTTGATTTCCGGCTGCCCCTAATGATCTTGCTGTTGATGGGACATTAAATTCTAATTTCAAAGTATCTTGCAATATTGGAACACAGCATATGTTCCAGATACCTATTACAAATTGATGTCAGTGATATGTCTATTTCCTTCCTTTGTATTGTCACTGTTGATGGGCAACTTTCCAGTCTTTAGATTTGGATCTTCGGTGGAGCTGGCGGTTGTGTACAGTTTTTGAAAACTGAGGTTTTGTCAGTTTACTTTGAAAACCCATTTGGCATACAATCTGCACTGAAAGATTTGTCTTTGTTAAGTGCCTTAAGTTGCTTCACTTCACTGAGGGGGATCTACTGCCAAATTTCTCATGTGATCTGACAAATTCAGTTCAAGTAAAACTCAACAAGTGACCTTGTCAAGACTTTTGACTGTGTACATCATAAAATTCTAGTAGGTAAACTAAAATGCTATGACATTAAAGACCTTCCTCTTGCACCTATAGAGTTCTACAGAAGTTGGACAAAAATATGGAAACACCTTGAGAAATGTATACTTGAACATAATTGTGAAAGCTAGCCAGGCCTGTAGGCTGTGCTTTATATTTGACCACAAATGGCACCTGACCATTGTCCTCAATATGTTATAAGTGCAAATCATGGTCACAACAATGTTCTGTGTAGCTGTGAGTGCATGATGTTGGAGCTAAGTCAACTCGAATGTGGGCAAACTGTTGGTGTTCGTGTGGTGGATGCTTCTGTAAACAAAACTACCCAAATTTTTTAGTGTGTCAAAGATTCATACAGCATACAAGGAAAAAAACATTACCTGCTAAGCCACAAGGCAGACAGAAGTGTGTGGTGAGTGATCGTGATGGACGGTCATGAAACAGGATTGTGATGAAAAGTAAGTGAACCGCAGCTGCAGAAGTCACTGCAGAACTGAACGTCCCACTCGTGAACCCCATCAGTACCAAAACAATGCAAAGAAAGCAAGCTCCATAAACAGTGAATTGCAGGGCGAGCTGGAATATTAAAACCACTTGTCAGTGCCGTAAATGATCATAACAGGTAAACATGGTCCTGAGATGATAAAACATACGCTATGGAGCAATGGAAGAAACAATATTTGTCAGATGAGTCTTATTTCACACTGTTTCCAACTTCAGTCCGCATTTCCGTCACAAGAGTGAAATGTGGTGGGGGTTTGGTTTTGAGTTCGGTAGCCGTATCACGGTACCGCATAGGCCTCATGATTACTCTCTGCAAGATCGCATTACTGGCAAGGATTGTGTGACCCTTTGGGTGATCAGAGCCATGCCGTGCTACAATGTTTCTTCCCCACTGGTGATGCTGCATCCTGAGATGACATGGCCCGTTTTTTGTGAGTATGAGGCTGAATTGTATCACCCCTGGCCACGACTGTCTCCAGATCTCAGTATTATTGAACTTTTGTGGTCTACTTTGGGGAGAACTTGTCACTATTTTGCAGGGAGAGTAGTATAAGATTCATTTGAAAACTGTACAGGACTTGCATATATCCATTCTAAGATGACAGGAAGCTGTTTTTAATGTCAGTGGGTTCCCTGCTCTGTATTAAGAATGGTAATGTGTTGTGTTTTTTATATTTCCATTTTTTTGTCCAACTCCTGAGTCTTAAAAATAGAATACAGAGGGGTCACATTAGCACGTGATATGACAGGAACAAGATTAGAATTCAGTGTGGTGAAACATTAAAGATGGCGTGTTGCAAGGTTTGGTGCTTGGCCTGCTCTTGTTGTTGGTCTACATAAATGTTTTACCAGGGACATTAGAGGACTCAGTCAAAAACGTTGAAACAAGATACAAATAAAGGATCCAAGAACATCTATACCACACAAAACCTGGATAATAATGGAGCAGATAACCACTGGTTCATAGCCAACCGCTTCACACTTAACCTTACAAAAATCAATTTCTGTAACTCCAAATACGTCACAAATGTTTTACAGACTCTAGAAGTAGAGGTCAGTGGGCGTACATGGGATGTGGCTCCATATGTGAAGCTCCTGGGCTTCCAAATGGTTAATAAACTGTGGCAGTACCAGAATGTGGACAAGTTAATAAAAAAAATCAGTTCTGTCTGCTTCACAGTCACAAATCTCTCTGTTTGTGTTGACAATATTATTGAAAGGAAAGTTGCTACTCACCATAATATTGTTACATTCCATCCTGGATTTTCCATTGTTTGATCTCACTGTGTTGGCATGTAGACAGGATTGATAACACCTTTTCCGTACTTTCACTCAGTACTGTGGCTTGAATTTTAATGACCTAAAAACAGTGAAGTATCAAAGCATTTATGACCTAAAACTTATGTAAATATGACCTTAAAATAAAACAATGGACACTCTAGGTAGGAATATCAACAATGCAGGAAAAGATAGATTAAAACTTAGCATAAATAAGACACGTTAAGTTGCAGACAGGCACAGTTAAGCATTCCGGCCTGAGCTGCCAGAGAGGATGGTCATATGTGCATTAGGTGTGCTTGCGTGTGTGTGTATGAATGGTGTCTGTTTCTGTTTTGCCGATGAAGACTGTAGCCAAAAGCTTACGCCATGATCCCCTATTCAGTGCTAACATTGGTGCCTCTTCTGATGTTAAACCTATTACTTCAAAATCATTCTTAACCAAATCCAGGTACTTTCTCCTTGGTCTGCCCCGACTCCTCCTACCCTCTACTGCTGAACCCATGAGTCTCTTGGGTAACCTTGCTTCTCCCATGCGTGTAACATAACCCCACCATCTAAGCCTGTTCGCCCTGACTGCTACATCTACAGAGTTCATTCCCAGTTTTTCTTTGATTTCCTCATTGTGGACACCCTACTGCCATTGTTCCCTTCTACTAGTACCTGCAATCATCCTAGCTACTTTCATATCCGTAACCTCAACCTTGTTGATAAGGTAACCTGAATCCATCTGCATGTTTCTGAAAAAATTATGAAGTACAAGGAAAACAGTAATACCACTCTGAACAATAAAACCAAGTTTTTACTACTGCACACCATTTTTTAAAGTATTCCAAATTAGTGGACATGGCATGTCAAGCTCCTGCCTCTGCAGAGTTGCACTGGATCACAAGGTGCATTTTCAGGTTTTCCATTTTTGAAGATCTACAATTGTTGCTGAGAAATCTTTGTACATGGAAAAGCTCTTCTCCACATCACAGGATGTCACACGAGTGTATTTGAAGGCGGCAATGTCATTGCTGGCCAGCAGTAGTTCATTGTCTTCAAATGTTGTGGCATTTCCAGGACTGTCAATAATTTTGCATGTCACAGAATGTCCAGCAGAAATAACATTTGCAACATAATACCCACCCATATTGGTGGTTTCATCTATATGGACACCCAGACTTTGATCAGAACACTTGAATTCATGTTTTGTTGAGCACCTTCTTGTAGCACACGGATAAATAGTTCTTTCTCAGTGTAGATTCATCTGGAACTGGTTATGTTGCGTACTTCTCCAAGGATAAATAACAGTATTTCTCTGCTGTCATTTTCAGCACTTCTCTTCACACAGCTGCTGTGGTTGGTGGCACTACAGTGTTGCTGCACATTAATGTGCTTTTCTGCAGAACTTTAACTTCACATACACTGCAAATTATTTCCTTCTGAGTGCTGAAGAACTTCTGTCCAAAATCGCAAATAAAACCTTGCAACTTCATGTTGGTGGAGCACTTTACTTTCAGCATGTTGAACCAGGCTGAGACTGTATTTAAACAGAATAGCGTGAACACGTGTTTGATATTCATTGCCTCGCATACCATTTTTGTTGGCATTTTGTTGACTTCGTGTGCAAATGTGTCTTGTGTCAACGAACTGATTAGTGTATTACACTACTTGTTACCATAGTACTGAAAAATAAAGCTTTGTAGCTATTGTTGTTTTTGTTTGTGACAATATCTCCTGAAACACTGTCATGCGAGCAACATTATCATGGTCATATTCTTGTGTGCTTAAAGATATGACAAATGTATGTATTTTTTGGTTAAAGTCAACCGATATATGATCTATTGGTGTAAATATGGCTTTATACGGTCAACGAAAATACATTTTTGTACACTACAGTACCTGGATCCCTGCATAAATTGTTGTAAAATTCTCCCTAACATTAAGAGGGAAAAAATCTGACTTGTCATTAAGTTCCAGGCTCTTCTCATTACTGTCCTACAGAATAACCCCCTGCGTCAGTGCTTATTCTGTGTGCAATAACAATATTGTACAAAATGGTTAACCAAACACCACTTTATCAGTGATCAAGGGCTCTTACTCTTCCATGCCAGTACATATACTCCATAAAGCTAGTTGTGGTTAATAACAAGAGTGAACTTATAGTCAACTCACCAATATACGGGGTGATTCAAAAAGAATACCACAACTTTAAAAAATGTGTATTTAATGAAAGAAACATAATATAACCTTCTGTTATACATCATAACAAAGAGTATTTAAAAAGGTTTTTTTTTTTCACTCAAAAACAAGTTCAGAGATGTTCAATATGGTCCCCTCCAGACACTCGAGCAATATCAACCCGATACTCCAACTCGTTCCACACTCTGTGTAGCATATCAGGCGTAACAGTTTGGATAGCTGCTGTTATTTCTCGTTTCAAATCATCAATGGTGGCTGGGAGAGGTGGCCGAAACGCCATATCCTTAACATACCCTCATAAGAAAAAATCGCAGGGGGTAAGATCAGGGCTTCTTGGAGGCCAGTGATGAAGTGCTCTGTCACGGGCTGCCTGGCGGCCGATCCATCGCCTCGGGTCGTTGACGTTCAGGTAGTTACGGACAGATAAGTGCCAATGTGGTGGCGCTCCATCCTGCTGAAATATGAATTGTTGTGCTTCTTGTTCGAGCTGAGGGAACAGCCAATTCTCTAACATCTCCAGAGAGTGTGGAACGAGTTGGAGTATCGGGTTGATATTGCTCGAGTGTCTGGAGGGGGCCATATTGAACATCTCTGAACTTGTTTTTGAGTGAAAAAACACCTTTTTAAATACTCTTTGTAATGATGTATAACAGAAGGTTATATTATGTTTCTTTCATTAAATACACATTTTTAAAGTTGTGGTATTCTTTTTGAATCACCCTGTACAACCGCAGCACTAGATGAAGAGAGAGTTTCCATATAGATTATGCATTCCTCTCTAGTATTCAGAATAAAGTTTTATAATCTAGTGCAACATCTGTAACAGATTGCTGTGAACATCAGGCAGGAAATTGAAAACTCCCAAACATTCAAAAGGAAAGCAATAGAGTATGTCGTCAGCCACTGGTTCTACAATTTACCAGAATACTTCGATTCAGCGATTTACTTTCTGCTAAGTCAAATATTATTTTATGTAGGTACTGACTTTGCCAGTGTGTGGGATGTTGCCAAACTATTCATTCAAATTAATACAAAGGTAGAGAATATCAAAATGAATATATTTAGTTATGGTGCATGTGACCCTGACCACAATTTCTGATGCTAGGGATGATTTATACAGAAGTTAGTTTCACATGCTGATTACAGTGGTGGCATTCACAGGAACTGCTCGAATGTGCGACCACTGGCTTGTTTGCGTGCAGTATGTCATCTGACTGTCAAGTGTCGTGCCCGGTTCAAGATTCCCGTCACGTCCACAGTGGAACTGTTTGACGACAATTGTGGTGATGAGGTCTTCTACTGTTTCCACAATGTTTTATACACCAGTGGGCTTCGTACTCCCCACCCCCACCCCAGGAAGAAATCCAGACACATGAGGTCAGGCAACCTGAGTGTCTAGGCCAATCCGTCAATCCCCGAAGGTAGTTCTCAGATGAGTCCTCACAGCAGTGCCGAAATGGGCCGGTGCCTAATCTTGCTGGAAGTATATCCTTTGTCTAATGTCAAAAGGTCCATCCTCCAGCAGTTCTGGCAATGCACGTTCCACGAAGATATACCTCTTTCCGTTGAGGTGGAATGTAAGAATTTACGGCGTGATCGACCTCTTTGCGAGAATGCGACTGCACACTAACACTGAATCACTGACAAAAGAGTGTGGGGTCGAGTGACTCGTACATTCACGTGTGCCCAAATGTGTGAATTGTGTACACGGAGTGGGTTTTGAATGTCAGCACGGATTCCCAGTCAGCAGCATCGTCACAATTGGTGTCAACACTCACAAAATGTTCCCTGACATACAAGTTAATTTTGGAGACCATATGTTCCTTATCGAAATATATTCATTTTGGTGTTCTGCACCACCTGTATTAATTTGAACAAATATTTTGGGAACAACCTGTGTACACAGCTGATAGTGGTCTGTGTAAAGCTATACCAATGCATTGTTTGGGGATTAACACAAACACAGCAGCTGATTAGTATAGAAGGATGAGAACTGGCTGTTTCCAAAGCAGCTATTTTTCTGTTTTATGTAGAATGTGTCCCAGGAGGAATAGTCTTTAGTCAGGGAAATGCCAGGTATGATCATTCAAAGCAAAACGGTCTAGTAAATGTGAGCTATAAAGTGCATAACTGAAGAGCTACGAATGCTTGTTTATCTTTGCTACTGGGAGATACATCTCTTTGAGTGACCAGGTGCTCCTAGCTCGTAAGTTATGCATTTTAGAGTCCATGTTCACTGGACAATTTTTTCTTTTTTTTGGTCCATACTACATCCTCCCAAATTCGTAAAGCAAAGAGCTTGCAACAAAAGAGATTTGTGTCTCAGTATCAAAGATGAAGTGGTGCTCATAGCTTTTAAGGTTATGCATTTTGGAGCCCATGTTCACTAGTACTGGACCTCTTTGCGTCGAATGACCATTCCTGTCGCATCCCTGAATACTAAGTGCGTGCCTCCTGTACATATTGTGTGGTTTATACTTTTTGACTGTTCTATCAACTGAGATACTGAAACATATATCTTTAAAAAAAATTGAAGTAACTTTCTGCTTATTAACACCACCTGAAAACACTTGAAAACGGTAGGAACAGTGGTACATAGGTTATTTATGTTGCCATTGACTCTTCTTGCAAAAGTATCTGAGAAATGTGCGGAAATGGCACTGTTCTACATCTCAATCAATATGACAACAAATGTAACCTCTGTGAGGTGTGACAATGTATTGTTAGCAGGACTGTCCTCTACAGCAAGTTTCATGGTGCCTCGTTTTATGGCACGAACCTGTAGTTAATTTGGAGTCTTCAGGCCTGGTCGATCGTGACATCTCAGTCAGAGAAAGTATTCTGAAGAAAGCCAAGAAATGTATGGTACTGTATTTTATGATCACATTTTGGAAGGATATTGAACAGTAATTCACAAGTAGGGAATGCCATCAAAGATTGAAGCATTCATGGAAGTTGAAGTTTTATTCAAATCCTGTGCCATTATTTCATTACTGTAGTTCAGTAGTACCTTTTGACAAAGGGTGTGATAAACTGACAGTGCCATTTTAACTCATTGTCCTTAACGAACGTCACCAAACCGATCATCAAATGTAGAAGTAACTTCAGATGTACCCCAGGGAAGTGTGTTGGGACCCTTGCTGTACATATTGTATATTGATGACCTTTTGGAAAATATTAATGATAATCTCAGACTTTTTGCAGATGATGCAGCTATTTTTAATGAAGGACTGTCTGAAAAAAGCTGCATAAATATTCAGTCAGATATTGATAAGATTTGAAAATGCTGCAAAATTTGGTAATTTGCATAAAATGGTCAGAAATGTGAAATTGTGCACTTCACAAAGTGAAAAAAGGTAGTGTCCTGTGACTATAATATTAATGAAAACATTTTGTAGGTATATGAAATGGAATGATCACACAGGTCCAGTTGCAGTAAAGTAGGTGGTACACTTTGGTTTATTCATGGAATATATGGGAAGTGCAATCAGTCTACTAAGGAGACTGTTTACAAATCACTCGTATGTCTGGTTCTAGAATATTGCTCAAGTATGTGGAACCAGTACCAAACAAGACCAACAGGGGATATTGAACATATACAGAGAAGGACAGCAGGAATGGTTACAGGTTTGCTTGATCCATGGGAGAGAGTCACAGAGATAGTGAAGGAACTGAGCTGGCAGACTCTTGATGAGTATTACTCACATAGGAATTGTAAGAACAAGATTAGAATAATTACAGTACACTCAAAGGCATCAAAACAATCATTTTTTTCACATTCCGTACATGGAACAGGAAGAAATCCTAATAACTGGTACGGACATACCTTCTGCCATGTACTTTTTGGTGGTTTGCAGAGTGTATCAATGTAGGTATAGATGTAGATGCTAATGTTGAAACAATTTGGCATCAACAAGAAGAGGAGTACTATCGATGAACGGAACAATGAAAGGAACCTCACAAAGGCAAGGCAGTCAGAATTGATGGCTATTGTGTTGCAAACAGCGCCATTATGGGCTCTTATGGCAGTCTTCATCAGGTCTCATTGATTGTTTGCTTGTTTCCATTAAAGGAGTTAACTTAAACATACACACATATGAAGTAGGTTTCCTACGTCTCTACAATACATGATGCAGCTTGCAATATGATGCAGAAACAACCTGCATTGGAGGAGCACATAGAAAAGTATTTGAAGCAATGTAACTGCTTCACACTGTGATGGCAGCAATATGGCACCGTGTATTTCTGTTGTAATGTCTGGAACAGCAGGAAGTGCTGTTTGCTATATGCAACAATTTCGAATCATCAGATGTGCCTCAGGATGGGCGAGGTGAGAGATGTTTTATGTAAATGGAGCAAAAGCACATCTGTCTCTCTGTGCAGCTTCTCAGTAAAGGTCTTACTTCTTGCATAAAAAAAGAACTGTTTTTTGTTTGTGACCTTACTGTGATACTTCACAAGTAAGTTAACCATGGGGCATATTTTCAAAAGTTTGCAGTGTAGAAAGTAGTCAGTGGCCATTTTACGTGTGACGTGTTTTGGGTCATACATTGCTGCATCCAAAATATAACTAATATATTGAAACTGTTTTAATGGTGGAAGGAAAGCCATACCTCGTTCCATCCTAGATAATTATTGGAGATTGTCCGCAATGAGTTTGGCATGTTTGTGCCACATGCAAGGCCATTGCCACCTACTTTGGCCTCCTCAGAGTGTGGAAGTGCCTCATGTTCCTCTTTTTTGTGTGTCATGTTCCAAAATTCTACAACTGATCGACGTTAGAGATATAGGTCTATAGTTCTGCACATCTGTTCGACGTCCCTTCTTGAAAACGACCGTGACCTGTGCCCTTTTCTTATCCTTTTAACGCTATGCTCTTCTAGAGACCTATGGTACACTGCTGCAAGAAGGGGGGCAAGAGACATTGGGAACCATCAGCTGATGATGCCTACTTGTTGTTTTCCTGGTCTGTGCTCCCTGATTCCAGGAAACTTTGTGAAAGTTGTAAAAGAAAATATATGACAGCAAAATTCCTGTTACTTCTGAATAAGCATTGGTTGGAGTCAAAAAGGACACTTCTGGATTTTCCTTATCATCATGGGCCTCGTCTATTTCTTCAAACACATTGTCTGCCACTATGCAGAGTTTGCCACCACCTGCTATACTGTTGATGGTGACTTCAAATTCAGCAGTGTTTCTTCTGAATACTTCTCAAGCAGACTTATACACTGCTTGGCAAATAAACAAAATAATTTAATTTGATAGATAAAATATCTGCTCACCAAGCGGTGGCAGAACACAAACATAACAGACGGTTGTAATTGGCCAGCTTTCGGAGTCAGTTGCTCCTTCTTCAGGCAGATGGGTTGAAAGGGAAGGAATAGGGGTGAAGGAAAAGGACTGGAGAGGTCTAGGAAAAAGGGTGGATTATGGGAAAGTCACCCAGAACCAATGGGTCGGGTAGACTTACTGCATGGGTTGAGAAGAAAGTAGTGTTGAGAAACAGCTGAAATAGTTAAAACTGAACAAAGATGCAGGCTCCTATGGTATCTTTTTCAGATTTTATATTGAATTTGTGGCTGAATTGGCCCCTCTTCTGACTATAATAACTTTTAACAAAAAACCATGCCCAGTTCTTGGAAAAACGCACAGATTACACACATCTACAAGAAGGGCAGTGGAAGTGACCACAAAAGTACCATCCAGTATTTTTGACATTGATTTGTTGTAGAATCTTAGAAAATATTCTGAGCTCAAACATAATGTGGTATCTTCAACAGAATTACCTTCTCAGTGCTTACCGGCATGGATTTTGAAAATGTCAAACGTGTGAAACCCAACTCGCATTTCCCTCACATGACATACTGAAAGCTTTGGATCAAGTCAATCAGTATTTGTTGATTTCTGAAAAGTATTTGACTCAGTACTGCACCTATGCTTATTGTCAAAAGTATGATCATATGGGATATCAAGTGAAATTTGTGACCGAATAGAGGTCTTTTTGGTAGAGAGGACATAGCATGTTATCTTGGATGGAGAGTCATCGTCAGATGTAGAAGTAACTTTAGAGTGTGCCCCACGGAAGCATGTTGGGACCCTTCCTGTTCATGCTGTATATTAATGAACTTGCAGAAAATAATAATAGTAAAATCAGACCTTCTTGCAGATGTTGCAGTCATCTATAATGAGGTACTATCTGAGAGAAGCTGCGTAAATATTCAGTCAGATCTTGGTAAGATTTCAACATGGTACAGAGATGCAACTTGCTCTAAATGTTCAGAAATCCAAAATTTTACAAATCACGAAACAAATAAATAACATAGTATCCTATGACTATAATATGAATGAGTCACTCTTGGAATTGGCCAATTTATACTAATACCTGGGTGTAACACTCTGTAGGGATATGAAGTGGAATGATCACATATGTTCAGTCGTGGGTGAAGCAGGCGGTAGAATGCTGGGGAAGTGCAATCATACTATAAAAGAGATTGCTTACAAATCACTAGTGCAACTGCTTCTTAAATATTGTGTGGGACCAGTACCAGATAAGACTAACAGGGGATATTGAACGTTTACAGAGAAGGGCAGCATGAATGTTTAAAGATTTGTTTAATCCATGGGAGAGTGTCACACAGATACTGAAGGAACTGAACTGGTAGACTCTTGAAGATAAATGTAAACTATTCCGAGAAAGTCTATTAAGAAAGTTTCGATAACCGCTTTAAATGATTATTCTAGGAATATAGTACAACCCCCTATGTATCGCTCATGTAGGGATCATGAGGGTAAGATTATACAGTAATTACTGCATGTGCAGAGGCATTCAGTTAATCATTCTTCCTACACTCCATATGTGAATGGAACACGAAGAAACCCTACAAACTGGTACAATGGGACGTACCCTCTGCCATGCACTTCAAAGTGGTTTGCAGAGTATAGATGTAGATGTAGAAGTAGACTCATTCTGTAGAATTTGTGTTCATGTTGGGAGACCTCACAAAGAAACCACAGTCGAACTAACTCATATCTTTGGTATTTATGCCAGTGTACATGTGCATCCAGTACTTTCTTATCCTTTTCAGTTTTTTTGAGCTTTAAATAATGATAAACCTGATATGTGCTCTTCAGAAGAGCTCATGGTTGCAGCTGAAATTGAACCAGAGATGTCATTCATGCTGTCACCTTGTTTGTCAGTTCACAAATCATATCTCTGATCAGTTGCATATTGTATCACACCAGTGAAACATGAGATATTGTGTCACACGACCTTTATTGTAACATCTTGTATTGCATATTTTATCTCCTGTGTAGTTACACTACGTGATCAAAAGTATGCGGACCCCCAAAAACATATGTTTCTCGTATTAGATGCATTGTGTTGCCACCTACTGCCAGGTACTCCACATCAGCAACCCCAGTAGTCATTGAGAGAGCAGAATGGGGTGCTCGGCGGGACTCACGGGCTTCGAACGTGGTCAGGTGATTGGGTAAATGCCAAACGACACCACCATTGGTGTAAGGAGCGTAAACATTGGACGACTGAACAATGGAAAAACGTTGTGTGGAGTGACAAATCATGGTACACAATGTGGCGATCCCATGGCAGGGTGTGGGTATGGCGAATGCCTGGTGCACGTCATCTGCCAGTGTGTGTGGTGCCAACAGTAAAATTCGGAAGCGGTGGTGTTATGGTGTGGTCATGTTTCTTGTGGAGGGGGCTTGCACCCCTTGTTGTTTTGTGTGGCACTACCACAGCACAGACCTACATTGATGTTTAAAGCACCTTCTTGCTTCCCACTGTTGAAGAGCAATTCAGGGATGGCAATTGCATCTTTCAAAACGACTGAGCACATGTTCATAATGCACGGCCTGTGATGCAGTGGTTACACGATAACATCATCTCTGTAATGGACTGGCCTGCACAGAGTCCTGACCTGAATCCTAATAGAACACCTTTGGGATGTTTTGAAATGCCGACTTCGTGCCAGGCCTCACCGACTGACATTGATACCTCTCCTTAGTGCAGCACTCTGTGAAGAATGGACTGCCATTCCCCAAGAAACCTTCCATCACCTGATTGTACATATGTCTGTGGGAGTGGAAGCTGTCATCAAAGCTAAGGGTGGGCCAACACAATATTGAATTCCAGCATTACCGATGGAGGGTGCCACGAACTTGTAAGTCATTTTCAGCAAGGTGTCTCAATGCTTTTGATCATATAGTGTATATGTGGGGGAATGGAAATTGCTTGAATAATTGGAAAAATTGATTGGAAAGAATAGTTGAAAGAAAGTTTTAAAGGTAATTTATGAATCACAATCTTGGGTGAACTTTTAACTGATACGAATATCAACAGACCTATAATATCAATACATTCAAGGTCAATAAACATAATTTGTATTACATACTGCTTCACATTAATTCCATTGTTTAGTCGTGATTGTGACAATGTCAATGCAGGATCGCTCCTCGAGGTATTGTGTCAATTCTTCTTCTCTGCTCCAAACTTCTTGATGCAGGATCTCGGTGACGAATGAAACAGTGAATAGATTGGAGTGGACATCTTAAATGTGCAAATAAATTTTACTTTTCTTCTAACTTTTATGATGCTTTTAATGTACGGTTGAAATACATATTTTTTAACAGTGCTGGCATGCCAAATCCAAGTATACATCCATACGCTACCACTTTCCGAAACCAAAGTTGAAGACACATGAATTAATAAACTGAAGAGCGTATTTCTTTTTTTTGTTTCACACAAGTGTATCTAAACATTATCCTTGCCACAAAACAACTAATTAATGTATCTTTGTGGGTGTCTACAACCCATTCAGTTTACATATAGCGTACATATAAGAAAAGGAAAGAGTGAAAAAATAATATGATTCAGCATACTCCTCCCTGTGTCTGTATCATAATATGAGGGTTGGAACTTTAATAGTGGCAACTATTTATTTACAGCTTGTACAAAATAGATATGTGTTTCAAAGTTTTACTGACCCTCAGAGTAGTCACCAGCATTGTGCATAACCCATTGCCAGCGATGTGGAAGTCGTAGGATATTTTTAGCAGTGCCAGTTGTGTTGACAGTTTGAGTGGTGTGGTCTATTGCCCAAGTTCTAAAGTGAATGCTGTGAAGTGTTTCCTTCAGTTTAGAAATCGAGTTGAACTCACAAGGGCTTAAGTCAGGGGAGTGCAGTAGGTGGTATAGCTCTTAGCAGCCCCATCAGTCAAACAAATCAGTAACAGCTTGCACTGTACGTGCTTGAGCATTGTCCTGGAAAATGATGGTCAGGTCCTGCAGAAAGTGTCATCACTTCTGTCTCTAAGCTGGTCATAGGTTGTGTTCCAAATTAATGAATGGCATAGAGACAGAAATGATGACACTTGGTATGCAGGACCTGACCATCATTTTGCAGGGCAATGCTCAATCACGTACAATGCAAACTGTTACTGATTTGTTTGACTGATGGGGCTGCTAAGTGCTATACCACGTACTACACTCCCCAGACTTAAGCCCTCGTAAGTTCAACTATTTTTAAACTGAAAGAAACACTTCATAACATTTGCTTGAGAACTGCTACAAATTCGTTGGGCAATAGACTGCGCCGCTCGAACTATCAACACAACTGGCACTGCTAAGAGTATCCTACGACTTTCACACCACTGGCAACAGGTTATACTCAATGCTGGTGACTATTCTGAAGGTCACTAAAACTTTGAAACTCGTATCTATTTTGTACGAGCTGTAAATAAATAGTTGCCACTATTAAAGTTCCAATCCTCGCAAGTAGGCCCCAGAGGAAATACGGTTCACTCTAGTAGTGTAGGCCTCTCTTCTTGCTGCATACAATGATGCAGCCTAACATGAGAGTCCCATTTAATGGTGTTTACACTGCCATAACCTATTTCATCTGCCTTGTCCATCAATTTCATCACATTTCTCAGATACTTTTCGTGAAAAGCTTCAACGCCAACATTAACAAACATTGCATCACTATATGTGTTTTTCAATGCAGCTAATAAAGATGTACCATTCCATCAACATAATTATATTTTTTCTGTGTACTACTATTTGCAGAAAACCACATTTTGATATCTGCAACTGTTCACAAAATAAGAGCAGTGTTACATTTTATTCAACTGAACGTGTATAAAGCAAACTATAGGTAATTCCAATAACTATTAGCGTGGATAACATTGCTCATTGTTTGTTGTTATTATACTTTGCAGAAAGCAAAAGATGTATAAAGTGCAGTTATCTCCGACCATACTGTTTGGCGGTTTTGGAGCCGAACAACCCATACCACGTAGGTTTACAGAGTCGTTGGACAACTAAGCCTTTTTCTTTCTGTGCGAAGAAATATCTTGAGCAGCTTGGTGTAGCAAATGTACTAATTCTTAAACAGGGATTGAGCAGGTGCCATTCTTAACTTGAATGTGACAGAGCACAACAAGCTCACAACGCCACCTTTAGTTCTAAAATAGGGTTTTACTGGCATTTTATCAGAGTATTTGGATCTTGTGCTAGTTTTTACCGATGGATCGAAACAAGGCAGCAGTGTCGGGGGTTCTGTTATCTTCTCATATTTTATGATCAAACTCCACCTACTGGGCCACTGCTCAGGGTACTGTGCATAGCAGTGAGCACCAAGACGGCACTGGAGTATGTGACTTTTCTCGGTGGAGGGAAGTTTCTTGTCTGCACTGACTCTTTTAGTGCTTTGCAGACTATTCAGTAAATTTTTCCAGCAAATGGCATAGTTCAGATGGTGCAGGGCACTACCTACTTCCTGCACAGGCAGAAGAGAGAGGCGGCCTTCTGCTGGGTGGAGAAAGCTGACGCTTCAACTTTATTTCTCCCTACAGGCTGTCGTGCAACGGTGTAATTAATATTACGGCTGATGGTAAAAGGTAGACTCACTGTAAACGCTGAGTTGACCTCTGTAAGCTACATAGTGAGTTGCAGTAAATGAAACTTCCCACCTTAAAAGAGATGCCGGGTTTAACAAACATGGTGGTGGATTTTAACAGGAAATGTCTGCAGTCACTTTCTCTAGCTCAGCTGGAGGCAACTTGCTTATCTCACATCTTTTAAAGATGTCCTCTGGCCATTGGCCTGCTTGGTTTCTTCTTTGTCGGTCAAGAATTCTTAACGCTTTTGCCGTAAACAGTGCACTACAATGCGAAAAGTGCTAAGTATATTAAGAATCATGAAATGTTACGATGCCAACTAACTTTGTTCTATTTCATTCGTCACAGTATCAGTAAAACGATTTCCAGAGCCAGTTTATTATTAATATTCATTACAGGATTTCTGATCATTAATCATTAGTTCTCAAGCATTGCAGAAATCATAAAAATGCTTCACACGATCTTAGGAGTGACATGAGATTGCTGGAATATGTTTTCCGAGGAAACTTTAACAATTAATTCTGTCGTTACACATAGTTGCACTTCAAACACTAGTTGCATGTTGTCACCTTGAAAACCGCCTCAGATTAACACAACATTGCACAAGAATGTCATCTGAGACAATTGTTTAACAAACTGCTGTGTCTTTAAATGAGATCAGATTTGAAATACATATTCATGTACTGTTGTTGTGGTCTTCAATCCTAGGACTGGTTTGATGCAGCTGTCCATGCTACATACTGCTTCATCTCCCAGTACATACTGCAGCCTTCTGAATCTGCTTAGTGTATTGATCTCTTGGTCCCCCTCTGCGATTTTTACCCTCCATGCTGCCCTCCAATACTAAATTGATGGTCCCTTGATGCCTCAGAACATGTCCTACCAATTGATCCATTCTTCTAGTCAAGTTGTGCCACAAACTCCTCTTCTCCCCAATTCTATTCAATACCTCCTCATTAGTTATGTTATCTACCCATCTAATCTTCAGCATTTTTCTGTAGCAACACATTTCGAAAGCTTCTATTCTCTTCTTGTCCAAACTACTTATCGTCCGTGTTTCACTTCCATACATGGCTACACACCATACAAATACTTTTAGAAACGACTTTCTGACACTTAAATCTATACTTGATGTTAACAAATTTCTCTTCTGCAGAAATTCTTTTCTTGCCATTGCCAGTCTACATTTTATATCATCTCTACTTTGACCATCATCACTTATTTTGCTCCCCAAATAGCAAAACTCCTTTACTACTTTAAGTGTCTCATTTCCTAATCTAATTCCCTCAGCATCACCTGAGTTAACTCGACTACATTCCATTATCCTTATTTTGCTTTTGTTGATGTTCATGTTATATCCTCCTTTCAAGACACTGTCCATTCCATTCAACTGCTCTTCCAAGTCCTTTGCTGTCTCTGACAGAATTACAACGTCATCGGCAAACCTTAAAGTTTTAATTTCTTCTCCATGGATTTTAATACCTACTGTTGTGGCGTAACAAGACAGCCACGCCACTCGGAAGTAGCCGAAAGGCACACGCTATAAGCTCACGCAGGATGGCGTGAGGTCTGAAACAGGATACATAATGAATGCTATAATGAAAAGTACGTAGCTTCTGGAATACTTAACTTTAATCCTTCCTTGGTACATCGCTATTGACGATACAAGTGAGACTCTATAGTTTCAGACAATATACTGCTAATGGCGCCTTGCTAGGTCATAGCCATTGACTTAGCTGAAGGCTATTCTAACTATCTGCTCTGCAAAGGAGCGAGGCTTCGTCAGTGTGCATCGCTAGCTACGTCCTCCGTACAACTGGGGCGAGTGCTAGTACGTCTCTCTAGACCTGCCATGTGGTGGCGCTCGGTCTGCTATCACTGAAAGTGGCGACACACGGGTCCGACATGTACTAATGGACCGCGGCCGATTTAAAGCTACCACCTAGCAAGTGTGGTGTCTGGCGGTGACACCACACCTACTCCGAATTTTTTCTTTTGTTTCCTTTACTGCTTGCTCAATATACAGATTGAATAACATCGGGGAGAGGCTACAAACCTGCCTCACTCCCTTCCCAACCACTGCTTCCCTTTCATGTCCCTCGACTCTTATAACTGCCATCTGGTTTCCGTACAAATTGTAAATAGCCTTTCGCTCCCTGTATTTTACCCCTGCCACCTTCAGAATTTGAAAGGGGGTATTCCAGTCAACATTGTCAAAAGTTTTCTCTAAATCTACAAATGCTAGAAACCGATTGTTGACAAGTAATGACATATCGTAGCAGTTCAGCGCCTGCCCTCTCAGGGTTCACTAGTGATTGGTGTATCGTTTCGATCAATAAGCACTGATTGTAACTAAAATTTGTAATTATCATTTCCTGATGAACTGAGTGATATTGAAATTATTATTAACAAGTTCTCAGTGCAAGTAATGTCGTCAGCATAGCTGGAGCTGTATATCAGTATTTAAACAGTAAATATAAAGAATATGAGATTCGTTTCTTGGTGCCCAGCATTGTAAGTGAAACCACACGTCTCTCTCTGTTCCAGTACGATGTGGCTCTCACTCACCTGGCCATACTCACACTATGTGACAATCTGGTGCATGACTTGACGAGTCTTCCCTTTGATCTGATCTACTCGTTAGCTTCCTGTAGAAAAATCTTTCTATACTGTGCATCAAAATATAGCAGTAAAATGTGATAAAAGATGGGCAGTGATGTGGCATAAACACCACATAGGATGACAAAGTCGATGTCCGCTGAGGGAACAGGAATGGCTGGAAATGGCCAATAACAAGCTGCAGTCGGTCAATCCAACTGTTTGCCCGTAGTGCACTTTATTTCAAACTCACTCACCTTCGTATTGCCCAGTACCCAACACGCGTGCGTATCTCTTGCAGCAGTAAGCCCCACTGGAATGATGTGTTGGCAGTGTCACACTTACAGTGAACTGTGCCTTAACATCCTGTGTGTTGTATGCTTATAGAAGAGAAGCCTACGGTCAGCCAAGGAACTCGGCTCCATTTTACACAATGACAAAAGAATGGCACAATAGCTGCTGACATTTTGTTTGGCATCAGAACTCCTACACACTTTCATTGAATGGAGTTTTTAATGTGTTTTTTAGTGACTGGCTCATCTGTTTAGTTTCCAAATCAAACAGCCTTGTTACTGCTTTCTATCATGTTATTACTATTTTTAACATGGGACAGTGGTATGATTAGAACTATTGGAACTTGGATGCAACATTTTTTATTGCTGTGGCTATTGTAATATGGCCTTTATTTTCCATTTTGAGGGGAGATGGTGCATACCATTTCCACTATGCCAACACAATGTAAATTTTCAAGGTATTTAGGTACAGCTTCTGAACAAATTAGTAAATGTAAGTGACAAACTAGTGAGGATAGAACCTTGAAACTTGGAAAGAAGATTACCACTAACTGTTGCTTTAATCTAGTTTAGATTCAGGCACGTTGAATTTGTAGAGTTCTGTTGACACTTGTTTTAAAAAATCTGCAGTATAGTTAAAAAAATGAATCTTCTTTTTTAGCCTGAATCAAAAGAAATACCCTTACAAAGCCAAATGTGCATTTTTTCTTTTCTTGCAACAACTGCAGAAAATTTCAAGTTTCTGTGACACACAGTCCTGGTAAACCCATAGGACAAAAAATGTAGTTTTGACAAAACTTGTTTAAAATTTTATTTGTGTATTATTTACAAGTTTTTGTAACAGCTGGTACAGTCATTACTTTCTTGTACCTATTCAGCATCATCTTTATTTTTTATTCCTGCATTTTCTTTGTTTTCTCACCTCTTTTGTGCAACTGAATGCAGATATGTTTGAATTACGAAGTCTTGAAAAACTGATGTTTTGTAATGACAATCTTGTGCTTACACCTGCACTGACTCCTTTTCTCTCCAGTACTTCCGTCTTTGTCCACAGCTCGTGGTTGTGCGGTAGCGTTCTCGCTTCCCACGCCCGGGTTCTCGGGTTCGATTCCCGGCGAGGTCAGGGATTTTCTCTGCCTCGTGATGACTGGGTGTTGTGTGATGTCCTTAGGTTAGTTAGGTTTAAGTAGTTCTAAGTTCTAGGAGGCTGATGACCATAGATGTTAAGTCCCATAGTGCTCAGAGCCACTTCCATCTTTCTTAATATCCCATCATTAAAACATAAAGCAGCATCTAATACACCAAATTTTAAAATTTCATAGTTTGGATAGAAGATTCCAAATTATGGAGTTCAAACTTTCATTGAGATTTTGAGTTTTACTATGTTGGTACTTCGTGAGTAGATCTTTACTATCAAGGTCCTTAAATAGAGGTTTTTTTGTGTTCATAACTGCTAGTGGTTAGTAGTGTTTATGCTTATAATTTTCACAAGAACATAATGCCCCTTTATATTTGCACAACCTACAGGACTGCTTGGGCAAAGCCTGTGTTGTCGGTCATCACACTCAATACCTCATGGAAAAAAATTACCAATACAGCTCTTCTTGTAGCTTCCTTCTTATGGCTAAGCTGTAATAAGTTTTCAATTTGTCTATTTCATAATTTGTGAGACGTCCTTTTCCTCCAGATTTTTTCCAAGTAAACAAAAGGAACATACCTTCATGTGTATTGAAAAACGATATTCAATTGTCGCCTAAGTTACAGGCTGGGAAACCTGCGAAGTATAAATCGAAGATGCTTGAATCACATGGAGACAGTACAAAGTCATATTGTTGTAAAATTGTTAATATCTTGGAAGATAATCATCTGACTTGCATGAAACAAAGTTCATTTCACAAAGAAAACTGCAGAGCATTTGAAATGACAAAAAAAGTAATTTCGATTTTTTTTTAGCCTGTTTAGTGCACACCACTTTGTAACAAGTGTATTACCCATTCACCAGTATCACAATCTTATGAAGCCGTTTTGTGCCCAACAGTTTTAAATTCAGCCAGCCATCATCCTTTGCAGTGCTTGCTTGTACCTGTTACTACGTAACTTGCCTTGTTGCACATATGTGAATTTTCACCTTCAAAATGGCATTGCCAGAACATGTGTGAATGAATTGCTCAATTTATGTTTCATGTCCAAGTTATTGGTGCATATCACGATGGGTGACTGTTGAAGCTGCCTTTCAAAATTTGTGCTAACCGATAGCTTCAGTTTACTCGGCAGTGAATTGTAAAAATAAACCTCCTTTGACATAATGACTACTAGATGTTAGTGTTCTGCTAACCATGAGAAAATTTGTCTCATATCTTATATCATTTGACAATAAATTTATGTATTCCTATTTTAAATTTAGCATCTGTGGGAATCTGGCATTAGTGTGTTAGGTTCCACCACTTTGTAAGACCTAACAGCAAACATGAACCCAAAATGAACTAACCTTAAAGTAAGAGTACTGAGGTATAGAACTATTATCTTTAACTTACATATACCAGATTATAAGTTATTGCTTTGTAAGACCTAACAGCAAACATGAACCCAAAATGAACTAACCTTAAAGTAAGAGTACTGAGGTATAGAACTATTATCTTTAACTTACATATACCAGATTATAAGTTATTGCAGTAGTTCACATGAGAGTTTTGGCTGTCTACATTTATCCTCAGGAACTTACTTTCTTAGAAGGCTCTGTCATTGTAATCTTGAAAACAGACTTAATAATTATAGAGCTTATAAATCTCTCATTTTGTTGCTTGTAATAAAAATTAATTCCAGTTGAACTGTACAAGATCCAGTATGTATCAGCATTACCAGGGAAGTATGTGTTAATCTAGCGATATAAATGGGACCTGTTTAATATAACTGAGGAGCAATAGCTTTTTCCAAAGTATCAGCATATATGATTATTTTAGCACATTAAATTTATACTCTGCAAACTAGTAAAGCTCCATAATGTTATAGTGAGACTCAAATACTAAAATAGTGTTCATGGAACATTACAGAGGAATGAATGAATGAATGATTGATTCAATTTGTTTGTTTTGTTGAATTCTCATATCGAGTAATAAGGAGTGATCTATAAATATTCAGCTTGAAGAGAGTTAGCTTCTCAGCTGACTGATTTTGGTTAGCAGAGTGGACGTGAATAGTGGACGTGAAGTCCAAAACATATTACTTTATGAAAACTATCATACATGTCATTAATATAATACAAGAGTTGAGTTATTATTGCACATGCCTCTGTACAGGTTTTTACAGTGGCCTGTTTGTGCTCTAAATATACTCCACATCTTAATTAACTGAACGATTGATGTAAGATGCGTTGGCATGTCAAATTTAAAACCAGTGTATACAATATGTTCAAAGTTAAAAACAGTATGTACAAAATGTTTTGCCAAACACATCTGTCCCGTATTACACATCATGGTTACATCACTGATGCAAGAGCCCCGCTGAACTGACACGCAGCGGAAGACACTAGAGAACATATTGACATTTAGTGCCACTAGAGGCGACTTGCGTATTCATGTCATCATAAAATGCAAATATAAATATATAAATTTAATAAAAATGTGGTATACAATTATAATTTTTTTGTCGGTAGAAGCTAAAGTATTTTCTAAAAACAGAAGGTGGTACATAATCGTGTGGAGGTAAAACAGTAAGTCAAAAAAGACAACATGTCATTAAGATTACAACCTAACTCGTATTTCAGAATCCTACCTTCGTACAACGTCAGATATGAGACAAAATAATCATACAGTAACATTCATTGACAATGTGGTTGCACAGCGGGAAACTAGTTGATGATGAGATTGCAAAGTATAGAGCCCCATATGTGGCTTATTACGTAGGTGATGAAGAGACAATCCTTCAGTAAGTGATTTTAACATCACTGTCTGCAACACACACCTACCATAGCAAACAAATCACAGATGGTCATCTGTGCAGCAACACCTGCTAGATATACCACACAATATGCGGCTCAAGGCCTATGTATGATTTTGGACTCTCAGCAACTGTTACAAAGGCAAAACATTAAAATCTCAAAATGAAAATAGTAATATGACAGCAACAACAAAGAACATTCACTAAACAATTTAGATAAACTAGGGATATAATCATAAGTATGAGGTGTAATTAGATTTATATTGTTCATGGATATAAGTGCAGACAAATCTACAATGTGGGTACATAGAGGTCGTGGCAAAATATGTAAATAGCCCATTCATGATACAGCTTAAGACAGGTGATACAGCATGATGTTCAGCTGTGAGACAACATCAAATGTAAAGCTGGCTTATGCGCAGAACAATCATTTTGCTTTGACCTATTTAATGGGTAGTTTTATTTAAAGTCTCACCACATGAAGACCATGAACTATGAGTCAGATTGATTACTTAGCATTTCACATTACCTCAGAGCTGAACGTTATGCTGTTTCACGTGTCTTAAGCTGGATCATGAATGGGCTATTTATTTTGCTATGACCTCTATTTACCTACATAATAGATTTGTCCGTGCTTATATCCATGTCATACTTCTGCCTATAACCCAATTTTATGGATCTTTTTCGGCATCACTGCCATATTACTGTTTTGGTTTTGATCAAGCAACGGAAAATCCAGGATGGAATGTAACAATATTATGAAAAGGAAAGTTGCCGCTTACCATATAGTGAGATGCTGAGTTGCAGGTAGACACACACACACACACACACACACACACACACACACACACATGACTGCAGTCTCTGGCAACTGGTCTCAGCATCTCCGCTGTATGGTGTGTAGCAACTTTCCTTTTCATAATATTGTTATTTTGGTTTTGAGATTTTTGAGTTTGCCATTTGTAATGGTTGTTGAGGGTCCAAAATAATATGTAGACCTTGGGCTATGTATCGTGCGGTGTATCTAGCGTGTGTTGTTGTGCAGATGACCTCCTGTGTTGTGTTTGAAGAATGTGCTGTGGACATAATGCTGAAATCACTTAATGAAGGATTGACTCTTTGTCACCTATGTAGTAAGCTACACATGAGACTCTATTCTGTGCAGTCGTGTTGTCAACTAGTTTTCCGCTGTCCAGCCATATTTTCAATAAATGTTACTGTGTGATTATTTTGTCTTATATCTGATTTTGTAGAAAGATTGGACACTAAAATACAACTTGGGTTGTAATCTTAACGAGATGTTTACTTATTCACCTAATTATTTTACCTCTATACAGTTACGCATCTCCTCCTGCTTTTAGAAAATATTTTAGCTTTTACCTGCCACAAAATAAAATATAACTGTATACCAGTTACCAAATTTTTATTAAATTTATATTTACAATAATATTCACACGCAACTAGCATCTAGCAGTACTAAATGTCAACATGTTCTCTAGTGACTTTTGCTGTGTGTCAGTTCAGCGGCGCTCTTGCATCAGTGATGTACTTCGTGATCTATAAGATGGAAGGGATGCACCTGGCAAAATGTTTTGTGAATACTGGTTTTAACTATGAACATATTTTATATACTGGTTTTAAATTTGACATGCCAGTGCATCTTACATGAACTGTCCAGTTAATTAAGGTACAGTGTACATTTAGAGCACAAGTACGCCAAATATATTAACCTGTACTGAGGTATGTGTAATAATAATTCAATCTATGTATTATGTTAATGACAGGTATTCTAGTTTTCATAATGTAATGTGTTTTACATTTTACATACACTATTCATAGATCACATGATGTTAACTCTGTTTACTAAAATCGTTCCTTTTTAAAGTTTTACAGTTGTGATCTTGGCTGAGAAGTTGACTCTCTTCAAGTTGATGGTTTATTTTGGCCACTTGGGTAAATCAGATCCTATTAAGTTTGTGTAGATTATGTTTGTCAGCTGTGAGCCTGTTTATATATAAATTATGAGCGTAATTCCGTTTCATGTGAGTTTGCATGCATTTGTGACCACTGTCATCGAAGCAAAAATCTTCTGGGTTGTTCTGCCACATCATGTCCCTCTTAAAACTAGTTAATCAATACTCAATGTTTCAGCCCCTCTGTTTCTTCAGGACTCTTGTGGCACTCCCCAGTTGGCTGAACTCTTTCTAAGACCAGTGTCGCATTCAGTTATAAAAGGCTATATTCATGCAATTTGTCCAAACTTCAGAATGAGGAAAGGGAAACATTATTTTAAAAATGTGACACTTATTTATGGCAGATTTCAGCCAGACAGGGACACCAGAAATCTTCCGAAGAAGATCCACATAGGGAATGGAATGTCAAGTACTGTCAAAGATTTTACATTTAGTGATTCAGTTTCACTTTATTCACACTTATGTTAAAAACTGACATTAAATCTTCTTTTGCAGGAAGCTGGCACATCCAGTCAGCAGAGAGAGGCTGTAAATGTCTCTGAGAAGATGGAATGGACATCAACTGTTGGTTCCCCTTGCTTTAGATGTCGATCTAAACAATACACTAATTCAGAAGTACAGGCTACCGCGTCAGACGAGATCACTGTCTGTGAGGAGACTGACGAGGCTCAAAACGTCTCCGTTTCGCAGCAAAATGTCCGCAGATCGGGTTGTCTTCCCGAAGGAAATAGTTCCACAACAGATGATATTATTATGTTGGAGGACACCTGTAAGTCAGTAAGTAGCATTATGGTAGAGAAGTCTGCTGATGGGCCAGGGTACATTTGTCACTTGGGAGGCAGTGTTTGTGATTTTGTGATGGAGCCAGTGGAACTCGAGACAGTGGCAGATCACAGTGGCTTGGAGAGAAGTGCAACCACTTCAGGTCTCGTTTCTGAAGGTGTCTGTGCTGAAGAAAATGTGCTACTCACATTAGAGGATCACAACCAGATGCCGAATAGTAGTGTGAGAGAGAAGAGTAAGCAAGTTTCAAAGCAGTCTTCCAAAGTGGTGAACTGCACAGCAAACAATGTGGTCTTACTGGAGGGGGACGGTAACCTACAAAATGACGTACCAGTGGAAGAAGATGGGTGCATGTCGGGAAGTCACGATGTGATAGATATTGGAGGAGATGAGCTGAATGAGATCCGCACAGATGCAGACATGGAGGATGACCGAGAACCAGAAGCGAACACAAATGTAGAACATATTAATGAAATAGACATCAGTATGGAGGAGCAGAAAGATGTGTGTGATAAGGTAAATGAGGGACAAACAGTTGAGACAAGTGTCGACGAAGGAGAGGTAACGACCTGTGAGGAGGAGGAGGACGTTCGAGGACATGTTGGTGTAACAGGTGATGGAGATTCAGAAAAAGCAGTACATGGGTTGCATGATGAGGATTCAGATACTGACACGTACGAGCAAAAAGATGCAAACACAGGCACGAATGTGACTGCCAAGAGACAATCTCGTATAGTTTTTAAAATTAGAGCGAAGAAAAAGGTAGTTCCTTTAAAAATGATTCTGCCTGCCGGATGGAGCACAGATGTGGATTCTGATGTAAATGGTGATGGTGTTGGTGATGATGAAGATATTGCAAATGCAGATGAGAAGAGAGAAGCAGATTCTGATCTTGTAAATATTGATGATGCAGATGAAAATTCAAATGAGTGCGCAGGTAAAGGCAGTAAAGCAAATGCAACTGCAGCCAAGAGGAGAGAAACAGATTCTGATCTGACAAATATTGATGATGTAGAGGATAATTCAGATGAGTGCACTGTTGAAGGCAGTAAAACAAATGCATCTCCAGACAGAAAGAGGGATGCAACTTCTGGCCCAGTAAAAAATGTTAACCCAGAAATTAAAGCGAGTGAGCGAACAGTAAAAGGCAGGAAAACAAATGTGACTCCTACTAGGAAAAGAGAAGCAGCCTCTGATCTGGTAAATATTGACTCTGTAGAAGATAATGCTGATGGACACACAGTAAAACGCAGTAAAACAAATGAAACTGCCAGTAGGAAGAAGGATGCAACACCTGATCTGGTAAATATTGATGATGCAGGAGATAAAACAAATGAAAGCACAGTAAAACTCAGTAAAACAATTGCAGGTAAGAAGAGAGATTCAGCTTCTGACCTGATCGATACTGAAGATACAGAAGGTAATGCAAATGAAAGCACAGTAAAACGTAGTAAAACAGCTGCTGGTAACAAGAGAGATTCAACCTCCAATCTGGTGGATATAGATGATGCAGAAGTTGATGCAAATGAAAGCACAGTAAAATGCAGTAAAAAAACTGTGGATAAGAAGAGAGATTCAGCTTCTGACCTTGTGGACATTGATGATGTACAAGATAATTCAAATGAAAGCACAGTAAAATCCAGTAAAACAGATGCCGGTAAGAAGAGAGATTCAGCTTCTGATTTGGTGGATATTGACGATGCAGAAAGTAATGTAAATGAAAGCTCAGTAAACCACAGTAAAACAACTGCTGGTAAGAAGAGAGATTCAGCTTCTAACCTGGTGGATATTGACGATGCAGAAGGCAATACAAATGAATGCACAGTGAAATGCAGTAAAACGACTGCAAATGCTGATAAGAAGGAAGAGGGGGGTTCTGCTGTGGTGATTATTGACGGTAATGAAAATGAACGAACAGAAGTTCTCAGTAAAAGGAATCCAACTGGTAAGAGGAACAATGACGTAGCTTCCACTGTGGTAAATATTGACGATGTGGATGACAGTTCAGATGAGCAAAAGGATGTTATCAGTAAAAGGAATGCAACTAGTAAGAGGAACAGTGATATGGAATCCAATGTGGTAAATATTGATGATGTGGATGACAGTTCAGATGAGCAAAAGGATGTTCTCAGTAGAAGGAATGCAACTGGTAAGAGAAATAGTGATGCAGAATCTGATGTGGTAAACATTGAAGATGTGGACGATAATGCTGGCAAGTGCGAAGGAAGTCCCAAGAATGCGAATCCAGTGGCCCGGAAAGAGTCTGCTATATTTACAGATGTCATAGATGTCGACGAAGGAGACAGCGATGTTGAATTAGTAAGTATGTTTATGTAGATAAGCGTGATAATACATTTAAATAAACCAGTGAAATGATGTGTCCTGATTCTTAAACTGCCAACCCTGCAGTAATTCTAGTACTTAAAATTGGAATGGTAAATCTCTACCTACCACTGCCATATTACAACTCAATTCCCCCCCATCTTTTTTCACTTCCCTTCATTTACTTTCCTACCTTCCTACTTATCTCACTCACCTCTCCAATTTTAGCTATATTCACACCTCACCTTGCATTTTGTGTCTGCTACCCTCCTTTGTGTTGTTATCTTATTAGTTAATTAATCCTTCCTGCCTTGTTCCCCATTTTTCTGTGTCTCTGAGATCACTAGGCAACTACTCCTGTGTTTCGTCATCAGGAGAAACAAAACTGACATTCTACAGATCAGAGTATCGAATGTTACATCCCTTAATTGGGCAGGTAGGTTAGAAAATTTACAAAAGGAAATGAATAGATTTGAGTTAGATATAGTGGGAACTAATAGAGGCAGGAGGAATAAAACTTCAGAACAGCTGAATACAGGGTTATAAATGCATAATCAAATAGAGATAGGTTTAATAATGAATAAGAAATTAGAAATGCAGGTAAGCTATATGAACAGCATAGTGAATGCATTATCATATCCAAGATATACACAATGACCACATCCATCACAATAGTACAAGTTTATGTGCCAAGTAGCTCCAAAGCTGATGTAAAGATTGAAGGAATGCAACTGGGAAGAGGAACATTGACATGGATTCCAATGTGGTAAATATTGATGATGTGGATGACAGCTCAGATGAGCAAAAGATAAAAGAAATTATTCAGATAGTAAAAAGGCACAAAAATTTAATTGTGATTTTGGACTGGGATTCAACAATAGGAAAAAGGAAGATAAGATAAAATAGTAGGTGAATGTGGGCCTGTGGGAAAGGAATGAAAGAGGAAGCCACCGAGTGGGACAGGAATGAAAGAGGAAGCCACCGAGCATAATTTAATCATCGCTAACACTTGGTTTACAAATCATGAAAGAAGGGTGTATACCTGGAAGAGACCTGGGGATAGCGGAAGGTTTCAGATAGAGTATACAGGGTGTAACAAAAAGGTACGGCCAAACTTTCAGGAAACATTCCTCACACACAAATAAAGAAAAGATGTTATGTGAACATGTGTCCGGAAACGCTTAATTTCCATGTTAGAGCTCATTTTAGTTTCGTCAGTATGTACTGTACTTCCTCGATTCACTGCCGGTTGGCCCAATTGAAGGAAGGTAATGTTGACTTCGGTGCTTGTGTTGACATGCGACTCATTGCTCTACAGTACTAGCATCAAGCACATCAGTATGTAGCATCAACAGGTTAGTGTTCATCACGAATGTGGTTTTGCAGTCAGTGCAATGTTTACAAATGCGGAGTTGGCAGATGCCCATTTGATGTACGGATTAGCACGGGGCAATAGCCGTGCCGCGGTACGTTTGTATCGAGACAAATTTCCAGAACGAAGGTGTCCCGACAGGAAGACGTTTGAAGCAATTGATCGGCGTCTTAGGGAGCACGGAACATTCCAGCCTGTGACTCGTGACTGGGGAAGACCTAGAACGACGAGGACACCTGCAATGGACGAGGCAATTCTTCGTGCAGTTGATGATAACCCTAATGTCAGCATCAGAGAAGTTGCTGCTGTACAAGGTAACGTTGACCACGTCACTGTATGGAGAGTGCTATGGGAGAACCAGTTGTTTCCGTACCATGTACAGGGTGTGCAGGCACTATCAGCAGCTGATTGGCGTCCATGGGTACACTTTTGCGAATGGTTCATCCAACAATGTGTCAATCCTCATTTCAGTGCAAATGTTCTCTTTACGGACGAGGCTTCATTCCAACGTGATCAAATTGTAAATTTTCACAATTAACATGTGTGGGCTGACGAGAATCTGCATGCAATTGTAAAATCACGTCATCAACACAGATTTTCTGTGAACGTTTGGCCAGGCATTGTTGGTGATGTCTCGATTGGGCCCCATGTTCTTCCACCTACGCTCAATGGAGCATGTTATCATGATTTCACACGGGATACTCTACCTGTGCTGCTAGAACGTGTGCCTTTACAAGTACGACACAACATGTGGTTCATGCACGATGGAGCTCCTGCACATTTCAGTCGAAGTGTTCGTACGCTTCTCAACAACAGATTCGGTGACCGATGGATTGGTAGAGGCGGACCAATTCCGTGGCCTCCGTGCTCTCCTGACCTCAACCCTCTTGACTTTCATTTATGGGGGCATTTGAAAGCTCTTGTCTACGCAACCCCGGTACCAAATGTAGAGACTCTTCGTGCTCGTATTGTGGACGGCTGTGATACAATACGCCATTCTCCAGGGCTGCATCAGCGCATCAGGGATTCTATGTGACGGAGGGTGGATGCATGTACTCTCGCTAACGGAGGACATACTGAACATTTCCTGTAACAAAGTGTTTGAAATCAGGCTGGTACATTCTGTTGCTGTGTGTTTCCATTCCATGATTAATGTGGTTTGAAGAGAAGTAATAAAATGAGCTCTAACATGGAAAGTAAGCTTTGCCGGACACATGTCCACATAACATATTTTCTTTCTTTGTGTGTGAGGAATGTTTCCTGAAAGTTTGGCCGTACCTTTTTGTGACACCCTGTATAATAGGAAGACAGAGATTTTGGACCAGATTTTAAACTGTAAAACACTTCCAGGGACTGATGTGGACTAAGACAACATTTTATTGGTTATGAATTGTAGATTAGGCAATGGTTGACTATAACAGGGGAAAGGAGAATACAGTAGAAGCCGAATGGATAGCTTTGAGAGATGAAATATAGGATCACATAGGTAAAATGATGAGACCTAGTAGAAATCCTTGGATAACAAAGATGTTGCTTTTAATTGATTAAAGGAGAAAATATAAAAACACAGCAAGTCTAGCAGGTGAAAGTGAATATAAAAGTCTAAAAACTTAGATTGACAGGAAATGCAAAATGACTAAGCAGGAATGTAAGAAGTTAGAAAATAAATACGTGTCGTGTGACTAGGGCCGCCCGTCAGGTAGATCGTTTGCCAGGTGCAAGTCTTTTGATTTGTCACCACTTCGGTGACTTGTGCATCGATTGGGATGACCCGTGGTCTAGGGGTAGCGTCTTTGATTCATAATCAAAACGTATTCGGTCTCGGGTTCGATCCCCGCCACTGCCTAAATTTTGATAAATAATCAGCATTGGCGGCCGAAGACTTCTGGCATAAGAAGTCAGCCTCATTCTGCCAACGGCCTTGTCAAAGAGGGCGGAGGAGCGGATAGAGGTTCAGGGCACTCTCTTGTCCTAGGAGTGGGAAATTGCCCCTAAAGGCGGAAGAATCAGCAATGACCAACGACATGAGGATGCAGAAGGCAATGGAAACCACTGCATTAAAAACACATAACGTGTATCCACAGGACATGTGGCCTGTAATTGAAGAAGTGTCATGATGATCTCTCCATTGGCAAAAGATTCCGGAATAGTCCCCCATTCAGATCTCTGGGAGGGGACTGCCAAGGGGGAGGTTACCATGAGAAAAAGATTAAATAATCAACGAAAGGATAACGTTCTACGAGTCGGGGCGTGGAATGTCAGAAACTTGAACGTGGTAGGGAAACTAGAAAATCTGAAAAGGGAAATGCAAAGGCTCAATCTAGATATAGTAGGGGTCAGTGAAGTGAAGTGGAAGGAAGACAAGGATTTCTGGTCAGATGAGTATCGGGTAATATCAACAGCAGCAGAAAATGGTATAACAGGTGTAGGATTCATTATGAATAGGAAGGTAGGGCAGAGGGTGTGTTACTGTGAACAGTTCAGTGACCGGGTTGTTCTAATCAGAATTGACAGCAGACCAACACCGACAACGATAGTTCAGGTATACATGCCGACGTTGCAAGCTGAAGATGAACAGATAGAGAAAGTGTATGAGGATATTGAAAGGGTAATGCAGTATGTAAAGGGGGACGAAAATCTAATAGTCATGGGCGACTGGAATGCAGTTGTAGGGGAAGGAGTAGAAGAAAAGGTTACAGGAGAATATGGGCTTGGGGCAAGGAACGAAAGAGGAGAAAGACTAATTGAGTTCTGTAACAAGTTTCAGCTAGTAATAGTGAATACCCTGTTCAAGAATCACAAGAGGAGGAGGTATACTTGGAAAAGGCCGGGAGATACGGGAAGATTTCAATTAGATTACATCATGGTCGGACAGAGATTCCGAAATCAGATACTGGATTGTCAGGCGTACCCAGGAGCAGATATAGACTCAGATCACAATATAGTAGTGATGAAGAGTAGGCTGAAGTTCAAGACATTAGTCAGGAAGAATCAATACGCAAAGAAGTGGGATACAGAAGTACTAAGGAATGACGAGATACGTTTGAAGTTCTCTAACGCTATAGATACAGCAATAAGGAATAGCACAGTAGGCAGTACAGTTGAAGAGGAATAGACATCTCTAAAAAGGACCATCACAGAAGTTGGGAAGGACAACATAGGTACAAAGAAGGTAGCTGCGAAGAAACCATGGGTAACAGAAGAAATACTTCAGTTGATTGATGAAGGGAGGAAGTACAAACATGTTCCGGGAAAATCAGGAATACAGAAATACAAGTCGCTGAGGAATGAAATAAATAGGAAGTGCAGGGAAGCTAAGACGAAATGGCTGCAGGAAAAATGTGAAGACATCGAAAAAGATATGATTGTCAGAAGGACAGACTCAGCATACAGGAAAGTCAAAACAACCTTTGGTGACATTAAAAGCAATGGTGGTAACATTAAGAGTGCAACAGGAATTCCACTGTTAAATGCAGAGGAGAGAGCAGATAGGTGCAAAGAATACATTGAAAGCCTCTATGAGGGTGAAGATTTGTCTGATGTGATAGAAGAAGAAACAGGAGTCGATTTAGAAGAGATAGGGGATCCAGTATTAGAATCGGAATTTAAAAGAGCTTTGGAGGACTTACGGTCAAATAAGGCAGAAGGGATACATAACATTCCATCAGAATTTCTAAAATCATTGGGGGAAGTGGCAACAAAACGACTGTTCACGTTGGTGTGTAGAATATATGAGTCTGGCGATATACCATCTGACTTTCGGAAAAGCATCATCCACACAATTCCGAAGACGGCAAGAGCTGACAAGTGCGAGAATTATCGCACAATCAGCTTAACAGCTCATGCATCGAAGCTGCTTACAAGAATAATATACAGAAGAATGGAAAAGAAAATTGAGAATGCGCTAGGTGACGATCAGTTTGGCTTTAGGAAAAGTAAAGGGACGAGAGAGGCAATTCCAACGTTACGGCTAGTAATGGAAGCAAGGCTAAAGAAAAATCAAGACACTTTCATAGGATTTGTTGACCTGGAAAAAGCGTTCAACAATATAAAATGGTGCAAGCTGTTCGAGATTCTGAAAAAAGTAGGGGTAAGCTATAGGGGGAGACGGGTCATATACAACATGTACAACAACCAATAGAGAATAATAAGAGTGGACGATCAAGAACGAAGTGCTCATATTAAGAAGGGTGTAAGACAAGGCTGTAAGGCTGTAAGGAAGCAATGATGGAAATAAAAGAAAGGTTCAGAAGTGGAATTAAAATACAAGGTGAAAGGATATCAATGATACGATTCACTGATGACATTGCTATCCTGAGTGAAAGTGAAGAAGAATTAAATGATCTGCTGAACGGAATGAACAGTCTAATGAGTACACAGTATGGTTTGAGAGTAAATTGGAGAAAGACGAAGGTAATGAGAAGTAGTAGAAATGAGAAGGGCGAGAAACTTAACATCAGGATTGATGGTCACGAAGTCAATGAAGTTAAGGAATTCTGCTACCTAAGCAGTAAAATAACCAATGACGGACGGAGCAAGGAGGACATCAAAAGCAGACTCGCTATGGCAAAAAAGGCATTTCTGGCCAAGAGAAGTCTACTAATATCAAATACCGGCCTTAATTTGAGGAAGAAATTTCTGATGATGTACGTCTGGAGTACAGCATTGTATGGTAGTGAAACATGGACTGTGGGAAAACCGGAACAGAAGAGAATCGAAGCATTTGAGATATGGTGCTATAGACGAATGTTGAAAATTAGGTGGACTGATAAGGTAAGGAATGAGGAGGTTCTACGCAGAATCGGAGAGTAAAGGAATATGTGGAAAACAACTGATAAGGAGAAGGGACAGGATGATAGGACATCTGCTAAGACATGAGGGAATGACTTCCATGGTACTAGAGGGAGCTGTAGAGGGCAAAAACTGTAGAGGAAGACAGAGATGGGAATACGTCAAGCAAATAATTGAGGACGTAGGTTGCAAGTGCTACTCTGAGATGAAGAGGTTAGCACAGGAAAGGAATTCGTGGTGGGCCGCATCAAACCAGTCAGTAGACTGATGACAAAAAAAAAGGGATGAAATGATGATGATTAGGACAACACAACACCCAGCCCCTGAGCAGAGAAAATCTCTGACTCAGCCGGGAATTGAACCCGGGCCCTTAGGATTGACATTCCGTCGCGCTGACACTCAGCTACCGGGGGCAGACAGAGAAGTTAGAAGTACATATCACTGGGGATATCATAGATACTGCCTACTGGAAAATTAAAGAGGCATTTGGAGAAAAGATAAGCTCAGATGGAAAACCAGTCCTAAGCAAAGAAGGCGAACCTGAAAGGCGGAAGGAGTATATAGAGAGTCTATACAAGGCAAATGAACTTGCAGGCAGTATTATACAAAAGGAAAAGGATGTACATGTAGATGTGAATATGATACTGCGAGAATAATTTGGTAGAGCTCTGAAGAACTAACTCCAAACTAGTCACTGGGAGCAGACGACATTCCATAAGAACTGTTGAAACCCTTGGGAAAGCCAGCCATGGCAAAACTCCTCCATATGCTGTACAAAATATACAAGAAAGATGAAACACCCTAAGACTTAAAGAAAAATATAATAATCCCAATGACAGAGAAAGCAGGTGGTGGCAGGTATGTTTATTACCAAACTATCTGTTTAATAAGCCATGATTACAAAATACTAACACAAACTCTTTACACAAGAATGGAAATACTGGTAGAAGCTATCCTTTGGGAAGATCAGTTTGGATTCCAGAGAAGTGGAGGCAATACTGACACTACAACTTACTTTAGAAGATAGATGAATGAAAGACAAACCCACATTTATAGCATTTGTAGACTTAGAGAAAGCTTTTGACGTTGTTTACTGGAATACTCTTGTTGAAATAATTCTGAAGATAACAGGGATGAAACACAGGGAGCAAAAGCTTATTTGCAACTTACACAGAAAGTGGACGACAGTTGTATAGGTGGAGGGGCATGAAATGGAAGCAGTGGCTGAGAAGGGAGTGAGGGAGAGTTGTAGCCATTCCCGGATGTTATTAAATCTGTACAATGAGCAGGCAGAAAAGGAAACCAAAGAAAAAATTGAGCTTTGCAGATGACATTGTAATTCTGTCAGAGACAGCAAAGGACTTGGAAGAGCAGCAGTTGGACAGAATGGACAGTGTCTTTTGAAAGATGGATATAAAATAAATATCAATGAAATCAGAACAAGGACACAGGACTGTAGTCAAATAAATCAGGTGATAGTGAGGTAATTAGCTTAAGAAATTAGACATTTAAAGTAGTAGATGAGTTTTGCTGTTTAAGTAGTAAAATAACTGCTGATGCTCAAAGTAGAGAGGATATATGATGTAGAGTGGCAATGGGCAAGAAAAGCTTTTCTGAAGAAGAGAAGTTTGTTAACTTCAAATATAGATTTAAGTGTTAGGAAGTTTTTTCTGAAACTATTTGTATGGAGTGTAGCCATGTATGGAAGTGAAACATGGATGATAAACAGTTTAGACATGAAGAGAATAGAAACTTTTGAAATGTAGTGCTACAGAAGTATGCCAAAGATTAGATGAGTGGATAACGTAACTAATCAGAAGGTACTGAATAGAGCTGGGGAGAAAAGAAATTTGTGGCACTACCAGACTGAAGAAGGGATTAGTTAATAGGACACATCCTGAGACATCAAGGGATCACCAAGTTAGTGTTTTATAAGGAGATGTTGGGGGGTAAAAATTGCAGATGCAGGCCAATGGATGAATACCATAAGCAGATGCAGAAGGATGTAAGTTGCAGTAGTTATTTGGAGATGAAGAAGCTTGCATCGGATAGAGTAGCATGGACCCTACATCAAATCAGTTTTTGAACTGAATACCACAACAACAAGACAGACAATACCACAACAACAAGACAGACAAAAAGTAAAGTATAGTAAAACATTTTCAGTGCAGTTTTTGCACAAGTAGTCATTTTTGTCCTTACTAGGGGACTTGCACTGTTTCTGAGCCTATATTGCTCATCCTAGGCACTTTACCTCAACCTCATTGTTGGAAACCTTTTCTGGAAACCAGCAATTCATTCCTTTCCAGCCATTCTAATCTCCTTATTAAAATTATGAGGTGAATTGTTCCTCTCAGCTAGTTCAAATGTAGCACAGCTCAGAGTCTTACCTGTCATGCTAAAAAATCTTCTCTTCGGCAACAGGGATGTTTGTAAATTTGTTTCTCTTATTTTGAGGTAGAAACAGACTGAGGCCTTTAAAATTCATTCTCATTGCCACTACCATGAAGATTTTTCTTCAAAACTCTCCTCTTTGTCTATTCCTTGGAGCTCGGTAGGTGATTCCTGTAGTTTGGAAAGCTATACTGTCCTTCACTGCCCATATTACTGCATGTCACTTTGAAGCCAGTTTGAGCTTATGTGTGTACATCATCAGTGTATAAAAATTACTTTTATTATTTAATAATTATTATTTTTATTGCCAGTTAATTAGTGCATTTATTATTAATAATAATATTATTATCCTCATGGTTAATTGTTGTTTATTATCATTACATTCCGTGTTTGTTCCCATAAATAACAATAAAAATGGAAGAGAAAGAGGATTAGTTCTGGGCAAGTAAATCACTTGCTGATGCCACTGTGCATGCTTGGACACCCTTCAACAAAAGTCATTGCCAGATGGTGACAGCCTCTGACAAAGCATTTGTCAACATGGGAATTTCTTGATAAGTAACTGCTCTTTTAACAGAATTATGTTATAAAAACCTAACTTTGTTGTGTAAGTTTGTAGTAATTACGTGATACGAGAATGTTAGATCAGAAGGTCTCAAAGCCACACAAATAGTGACTGCAAGACAACGCGATATCCTGTGTCCTTCATACGATTGTGCATAAATGAGGGGGTTCTGAGTGTGACACATTACAAAGTTGTTGCAGCACTATATAAACTCAAAAATTCACTAGGCGTTACGCCTGCACTGAGCATTATTTCCAACCTTGCCCTAAAAACCGCTTGGTCACTATTTTTCTGATTTGTTTGGTTAATGTACCCTAGGTTCTTGTCATAATGTCACATTTGTTGCCTTTGGTAACTTACAACCAGACTGTCTCATTACAACTTAAACTAGACACCGTGTAAGTTGACATAGAGTTATGTCAACAAACTTGCATTCGGGAGGATGGTAATTCGAGTCACTGTCTGGCCATCCAGGTGTAGGTTTTCCTCGGTTTCCCCTAGCTTGCTTAAGACAAGTGCTGGGATGTTTCCTTTGGAAAATTCTGGCTGATTTCCTTCCCATCCTTCTTGAATTTGAACTTGTACTTTCTCTGTAATGACGCCATTTCCAAAGTAATGACATCATTGCCAATGGGATGTTAAGCCCCAGGCTTTCTTCCTAATCTCAACTGAAGGCTACATTTCAGATCAATCAGTCATTACAAACTCAGTTCTGGCAAACAGTTTTTTATCGTATCGCATTTGTTGGCCTCCAACTTGCAACCAGACTATCACCTTTCAATTTTCCTAGACAGTGGGCTGTGCTTCAAACCATCCTGACATCCCAACAGTGTAAGATCGAATGGTTTTGGTTTCGGTGTTCAGAATAAATGGTCTCTCTTTTATTACCTAAGTGTACAACGCATAATGACAATGTAGCTCATGATGATTGTTCAGAGTGACAACACCCAGTCTCAAAGTGTACATGGCAATGCCACATGAAGTTCTGCTACACTGTCTCAAGATCCCTATCATATGTTGTACAAGGAAACAGACAGCTTGGACACTAGCAAATAGGTCTTCATCCGTTTCTGTGGGGGTTTCATAAACTGACATCTCGACGTAGCTCCTGAGAAGAAAGTCCAGAGGTGTCTGATATGGCGATTGTACTAGCCGTGGGACAGGGCCTCTCCTTCCATTTCTAACATAAAGGGTATGTGTTGTTCAGTTACTTGCGTACAATTAATATTGAAATGGGCTGGTGTTACATCGTATTCAAACCGCATCCTTTCGCCGACAACAAGGGGTACAATCTCCAAGAACTGTGGCATCGTGTCATGCGAGAACACAAGGAAACTCGGACCAGTCAAATGGGGTGGCAGGAAATAAGGTCCTATTAGTTGATCTCAGAGAATGCGCACCATACATTGACAGAGAATCGTTGCTGGTGGCCACTGATGTAAATGATGTGGGGATTGTCTTCACTCCAGACGTAGCTGTTGAAAACACCATCACAGGTGAATGATGCATCATCTGTGAACAGTACAAACTGTATGAAGTTCGGCATTGCAGTACTGTGGTGGATAAAATATTGACATTAGTGAACATGGGGCTCAAAACCTATCAGTTCCAATGCTCCCACACAGTCGTTATGACAAGGGTGTAATATCTGTGCCACCAATACTCTCCACATTGTATCCTTCAAAGTGTGTGTTTCACGGGCAAGTTGACAGGTGCTTTTTGCTGGTCAGTCAACCAAATGATACAATCTTGACCAGCTCCCTGCAGTGTGAACAACCCCATCTCTTGTAAGTTGGAATTTAAAGATATAAACTTCCAATCATGGCGATGGTTGTTGGCAAAGGATTCTCTGTACATTTGTGCTGACTTATGGGCACTACATTCTGCTGCACTGCACATTAAATGCATATATGCCACCTCTCAAGATGAGTATCATAACATTCCATCTTTGACTACATGTCATACACTGTACACTCTAATACACCTTACCGTGGACATGTCACAGGCTGTCTGATGCAGTGGACAGCTGACACTGTGCATGCAGCACAGGTTTCTGCTCTGGCGAGATGCATGTGGTATCACATGATATGGGGGTGAGTCAAATGAAAACCTTAAATATTTTTTTAAATATTATTTATCGTGCAGAAGTGGTACAAAGCTTTATCACTTTTCAACATAATCTCCCCAATGCTCAATGCAAGTCCTCCAGCACTTACAAAGTGCATAAATTCCTTTAGAAAAAAATTCTTTTGGTAGTCCGCGCAACCACTCATGCACCACGTGGCGTACCTCTTCATCAGAATGGAACTTCTTTCCTCCCATTGCGTCTTTGAGTGGTCCAAACATATGGAAATCCCTTGGTGCAAGGTCTGGTGAGTATGGTGGATGAGAAAGACACTCAAAATGCAGGTCTGTGATGGTTTCAACTGTTGTATGGGCAGTGTGGGGCCTTGCATTGTCATGTTGCAAAAGGACACCTGCTGACAGCAATCCACATTCTTTGATTTGATTGCAGGCCGCAGATGATTTTTTAGGAGATCTGTGTTTGATGCATTGGTGACAGTGGTTCCTCTAGGCATGTAATGCTCCAAAATGATGCCTTTTTCGTCCCAAAAGACAGTCAGCATCACCTTCCCTGCTGATGGTTCTGTTCGAAACTTCTTTGGTTTTGGTGATGAGGAATGGTGCCATTCCTTGCTTGCTGTCTTTGTTTCCGGTTGGTGGAAGTGAACCCAGGTTTTGTCCCCAGTAACGATTCTTACAAGGAAGCCATCACCTTCTCGTTTAAAGCACCGAAAAAGTTCTTCACAAGCATCAACACGTCGTTCTCTCATTTCATGTGTCAGCTGCCGTGGCACCCATCTTGCAGACACTTTGTGAAACTGTAGCACATCATGCACAGTGTGGTGTGCTGACCCACGGCTAATCTGTAAACATGCTGCAGTGTCATTCTGTGTCACTCGGCAGGTTTTCCTTCACTACGGCTTCAACTGCTGCAATGCTCTATGGAGTCACAACTCGTGCCTGACCTGGACGAGGAGCATCTTCCACTGAAGTCACATCATTTGCGAATTTCCTACTCCATTCGTAGACTTGCTGCTGTGACAAACCTGCATCACCATACTGAACCTTCATTTGTCGATGAATTTCAATAGGTTTCACACCTTCACTACACAAAAACCGAATAACAGAACGCTGTTCTTTCCTGGTGCAAGTTGCAAGTGGGGCGGCCATCTTTATACTGATACTGCGATTGTATGTGTGCATCTGCACTATGCTGCCACCTACAGGCCATCCTGCACGCTGTTTGTAGCATGCTTACCAACGTACAGAATAACGGCGCGAAACTTTGATTTGCTATTACAAATTTAAAGTTTTTATTTAACTCACGCTCGTACTTGTATTATTAGCTTAGTTGTGTACAGTGTGTCTTTTCAGTAGTCAGGGATATACTCTATCACCTGCTGTCTGTTCCTGTATACAATAGATATCTGGTATCTTTATGAGAGTGCGACAGAGCTGCATCCACCATTGCAGTATAGGCGTTGAGCCTGGCGGGTGTCGCTTTGAACGATTAGTGTGGGCTACGTTGTTGTTATGTTGTGTACACTGTGTATCTTCATAACACAATAAATATGTATTTTCAGCCATTGATTCCCTATCTCAATATATCGGTTGTGGACCCATTGTCGCCAGTTTCAGTCTAACCCCAAAGATTTGACACACCCCTTATATCTAAATTATTATTACATGTTTTCTTTTTTTGACAGGCACACACTTCTTAAGTTGGACACTGGAATTTCTCCTCCAATCATGAGAGTCTGCTGTCTCTCTCATTATTTATGTTTTATCTGCTGTTCAGTTAAGAATGACCGTAATTTTTTTTGACAACATACCAAAACTCATCCTCATAATTTTGATGGTCCTTCTCAAAATAGTTCATACGGATATGATGCTCTTGTCCCAGTGTTCCTGCCAGTTAGCAAATACATGCTGGAGACAATTTTTTGAAAGGTGTTTCAGAATCACCTCTGCTGCCTTCTCCACTGTTTCTGATGATAGAAAATGGCTCCCACAAAGATATTTCTTCAGGTTAGGGAATAGAAAAACATCACAAGGGGCCAAATCCAGACTATAGTGTGGATGAGGGATCTGCTTCACTTTGAGCTTTGCAAGAAATTCAGTAAAAACATTTGCAATATGCGACTGTTGCATTGTAGTCGTGCAGCATCTGGTCTGTTTCAGAGATATGTGGCCTTTTGTGCCTGATATGGACCTTACAAAGTTTTCAGGACATCCCTGTAACATTGTCTAGTTATTGATGTGTGCACAGGTAGAACATGCTGACAAACCATTCCGTGAATATCAAAAAATGAGAGAACCATAACTTCCCCAGCAGAAGCAACCACTTTTAGTGTTTTGAGGATAGATGAAGAAGGAGATTTCCACAGTGAGCTTCGCTGTTTGCTCTCAGAATCAGGCATTTTGTTTGGGAATCAGCATCTTTGAACCCGCCACACACAAACACGCTGAAGTGTAAATTGTCTGACACCAGCTTGTGGTTGGCACCCAGTGAAATTTTCAGTATTTCAGAAAGTGTTCACAAAGTCATTCCTTGATCCTCTGTACCATGGCAACAGCGATGTTGCTGTTGTCTGTAAGAGCAGTAACTGGAGCACCGGGTCCACCTTCCTTTGAAATTGACTGTCTCCCTTCTTTAAAGAAGTTAAACCATCTTTGAGCTGTGCTGTTTGGACAATGGACAAAATTGTCCCAGAAATAAATTAAAATATTTCCAATAACCAAGTCTCACCAAGCTTTTTGGGAGATACCCTTGGTTGTCAGATGAATGCTTGTATTGATAAACCCTTCACATTTTCCATCCACCATCTAAGATTGCAGGCCTTTTGGGATTGGTTAAGGATGATTTGTTATTGCGGGTGGCCGGAATTCACAGAATACCTTGTCAGTGTGGCATGGCTTACATAGGACAGACCACACACAGTGTGAAAGAACACTACACTTAACTTCAACGTTGCACTCTCCTTTTGCAACCAAGCAAGTCTGCTATTGCCGAAAACTTATTTCCGGTGGACATTCAATGGAGTATGATAGAATTGTGATACTGACCACAGCAACATCTTTCTGGACTCCATTATTAAAGAATCTGTGGAAGTAACACCTGGTGGAAAATCTGTTCAACTGTGATAGCGGCTATTCAACTGTGATAGCGGCTACCAGTTGTGACGGTGAGTGGAACCCCATCATCTGTACAATTTTTTCTAATTGAAGACAAAAGAGTGCGCCAATGGCCACGGCAAGCAGTAATACATAGGACAGCTAAGGTCCAGGTTCATTCAGTGAGGATGCTGCCACTGGGAAGCGTGCTCCATCTGTCAACTTGGATTTTTAAGCATGCACAGAATACTCTCAGTGTGCTGTACATGGCAAATGGAACAAGTCTTCATCGGCCTTCAGTGGCTCACCTGAGGGCAGGTGCCCAGTTGAAATATCATGTAATCAGTTAATAGATGACCGGCTGCAAGCTCAAAATTTGTTTGAACTTTCCTTAACTTTGTCTATTTTGTGATCATCAATTTTAATGTTAAGTTTCTCGCCGTTCTTATTTCTTCTTCTTCTCATTAGTAGCATATATACTATTAACCACAATCTTCTCAATCTTTGTCTTTCGTGCAGATTGAAACAGAAGCTCAATCGGGACCTGATGTGATGGTTGTCTGTGAACAAAAAAGGAAGGTAAGCATTGTTTTTCTAAAGATCTTAAAGTGTATCATAAACCTCTAAATGGAAGTAATTTCACACGGAAGTTATCAAATTAGATGTACTGATATATTACAAATGTTGCTGGTTATTTGAATAAAATTGAATTTGACTGATATAGGTTTAAAATTGCTCAGTATATCATTTTCAAGGGTTTTGTGTTGCTTAAGATATGTTAAAAATAATAGTGTACCATTACCTTTGAATAATCTACAACTAATGAATGAAAATATATGAGTGTTACTAAGCAGATAATGTCCTTGTTGTGACGTTTGTCAAGCATTGATTTTTTTTTTTTTATTATTATCTTTCTGTGATTGAGTCCAGTAAAATGTCATCTATTATTCTGTCATATGACTGAGCTGAAAGGTTCTTTAACATGTTAATTCATTTATTTATTTTCTCTGATCTAATACAGTGCAAGATTCATGACGTGTTTGACATCTTGGTTCTCTAACTGATGCCGTGGCCTTTTGAATAATTTTCTGCCATGTGTTTAGTACTGTGCTGCATGAGAGACTGTCAGAGGCTATATAAATAACTGTTTAAATTATCCAACTTTTGTTGCCTTCAAAAGAGTGAACTTGGTACATTTTGCAGATTGTTATAGCAAAGAAAGCTGGACTGCTTATTCTTATTCAAACAATGATAAAATTCTCCTCTACATTTATTTATTTAATCTGGTAAGATTAGGGCCATCAGAGCCTCTCTTACATCAGACCAGGTGTTCTACAAGATTCTACATTGCATATATTACAGCAAGCAACTTACACTAAATTTATAAAATAAAAATTACAGTACATAGATAAAAAAGAACACAAATACAGTTTCATTTGTGCCTCACAAATACAGCAATAATTAGCGGTTACAGTAAGATATGTTTTTAATTATGCATGCCAGCAGCAATGGGCATGTAGAAGGAGTGGAGGGGGTAGAGAAAGAGGAATGTAATAACACACAGTCAATGAATATTAAGCCGTCCTCTTGCAGGACGTGAACACGCATGTGGATGAGGAGCTGGTGACATTGCAGTGTGTAATTCGATGTTAAACTACACTGTGGAGTGTGAAATGAAGAATCTGGCTTGTCATATTTTTACCTGATGGAGAGTAACGTGGCCAGTGGGATGCAACACCTTTTTTACGTCAGAAGCAGAATTTAGGAGCAGCCATATTATATGAAGTTAAACTTCTTATTTGGCGAATGTGTATGTGTTTTTGTGTATTTCTTTCTCACCCCCCACACATCCCCCACCCCATCCCCAAAAACATATCATTTTAGCTGTGATTTGTTGTTATAAACTGACTGGAAACTATGCATCAGCAGATAAAGACATACTGTATTTGACATTTTTAGTGTTACAGCTTATGTGCTATGAAGGTATACCATTTCAATGCTACGGCACAATGACCTATTGGAAACGCTGTCGTTTTGGTACTATTTGCCATAGTTAAATATCAAATAGTGATACTTGTAGATTTAATCTTTAGACAGTTTGTACCATACACAGAATTGCAGCTGTCAAAACCGTAGTGTAACTGATAGCAAAACGAAAGGTGGAAGGTTTATGTTATAAGTAATATACTTACTGCAATTCTTGTTGCACAGGCCAGAAAACTTAACGTGATTGCCACTCTTATGTCAAATAATGGACATATGTTACACACTGGAAGTTTTTGCTATTATGAAATTTTGTGTAAAATGTATGTGCCTATCTAAGGTTTTATGGACTGCCTTGTGTTAATATCTTGCCAACGGTTTTGCCGCGGTGGTAACACCGGTGCCTGTCAGGTCACTGAAGTTAAGCACTGTCGGGCTGGGCTAGAACTTGGACGGGTAACCATCCGGTCTGCCGAACGCCGTTGGCAAGCGGGGAGCACTCAGCCCTTCTGAGGCAAACTGAGGAGTTTCTTGACTGAGAAGTAGCAGCTTCGAAAAAAATTTCCTGTTCCACTCAAAAGAAAGTATGAAACAACTCCTGGTCTTGAAATCTATGTGATGAAGTACATTTTTCAGAGTAACCGTAGTCAGTACAACACCGAGAATGTGGATCTTATGAATGTGCAAACTGACTTTAGACACTATACTTTAACTATATTCAATTTAATACTGAAAATGAGATGGAAATTAAATTGAGTTAATGTATAACTTCTATTATGTATGTTGCGACCCAGTCTTTGGTCAGAAAATTATTAGCCATTCACAAGAGTAACAAAAGAAACATGTATGTGCCATAGAACGTTGCATTAACAATTGTGTGCCAGTAGCTGCAAGTGTGGTGACATGTGGATCATTATAACAGACACGCCAGTGGATTGTGCAGTGACGATAGCAAAGCTCAGTGGTAAATGGCACTGCACACACCTAGACACTGTAGGGAGTCCATGTGGGTCTCGATTAGGCACAAGTAGTAGGTCAGTAGAGTACTCTGCGACTACATGTTCTATCTGTATTAGTTTCTTTGTTTTTCTGAGTTGTAAAAACGGTGGATGTAGAGGTAAAACCAAAGACCTCATGTGTTGCCAGTGAAGTGGCTTTGCAGTCATTAATGAACCGAGTAGCTCAGTTGAGAGCAGATAATGTGGTTGTAAATGGTGCAGCTGGAAAGGAATCACGAAATAGAATTGCTGAAGTCTGAGATTCTAGGGGTTGATCCAGTTACTGCTAACCTTGATTCTCAAGGCATCAACAATTTGTTTCTCAGGGCTTCAGTAATCCAGAGACTTTTGATCAAATGATACACGGATTGGAACAATGGCTCAGGAAGCAGTTTTTTTTGGGAGCAGTTGGGGCTGGGTCCAGGAGATGTAGTGAATCATTGGATGACTTCATGGATAGGACCAGGAAGTTGAATTTTCACACCCGTGAGTTATTGGAGAGTGAAAAGGTGAAAAAAGTGATGCTGCAGGAGGCGGAGCAGTGAGCACTCGATGCTTTTCTGAGAGGTTTGGCACCAGAGATGTCTAGGAGTGTGCATACAGGGTCACCGAAAGATCTCCATATTGAGGTAGTTTGAGGCTGAATATGAGTAAACTGATTGGTGGACGGGCGTTAGGGATCGAAGACACGCACTTGCATCAAATTTGAAGTCTTTTAATTGTGGGCAAACAGGTCATAAACAGAGTTAGTGCTACCAGCCATGAAGAAGTGATGGAGTTAATAGAGATGGCTAGCCAGTTAATGGAATGGTAGTAGGAGAGGAGCAGGTGACCGACAAGTGTGTAGCGGTGGTAATAGAGGTGGTCCAGGAGGAAGAGAGGATCCGTTAAACTTAGCAGAAAACCCTACGGCTGCCGTCAGGAGTTCCCAGTAAAAGTAAATGTAGTGAGAATGACTACAGAGGTGAAATGTGCCATAATGGAGACGGTAAGAACTGTGAAATTTTGTTGGATGCAGGGGTGCATGTGTCAGTGGCCTGAAGTGAGCTAGTAGGAAGGTGGCATTGGAACCCATCACGTTATAATTTGCGTGGCGTAGGGGTAGTGATATATGACCATCAGGGTCAGTAATGATGAGTTTTTTGTTCGAGACAACAAGTTTTAAACAATGTATAGTAGTGGAGTCACACATAAGTGAGGGCTACAGCTTGATTCTAGGATTGGGCTTTCTGTATCAACATCATGTCTTAATTGACAGTTTTAAACAATGTATAGTAGTGGAGTCACACATAAGTGAGGGCTACAGCTTGATTCTAGGATTGGGCTTTCTGTATCAACATCATGTCTTAATTGACACGAAGACAGTCTGAGTACAGGAAACTGTTCTCAGTGTTAATCTGCTGTGAGGTATGTCTAATGTATGAAACAGCCCAGTGAAACAGCGAGCAATGACGTTAAAGCTCAATTCGCATGATTGCATGTCGGGAGGGTCTGGGAAGTCATTGTGAGTGAATGTGGAGTCTAACTTACCATTGGGTATGTTGTGTGTATTTAAGCCTCTGGTGTTGTTGTTGTTGTGGTCTTCAGTCCTGAGACTGGTTTGATGCAGCTCTCCATGCTACTCTATCCTGTGCAAGCTTCTTCATCTCCCAGTACTTACTGCAACCTACATCCTTCTGAATCTGCTTAATGTATTCATCTCTTGGTCACCCTATACGATTTTTACCCTCCACGCTGCCCTCCAATGCTAAATTTGTGATCCCTTGATGCCTCAGAACATGCCCTACCAGCCGGTCCCTTCTTCTTGTCAAGTTGTGCCACAAACTCCTCTTCTCCCCTATTCTATTCAATACCTCCTCATTAATTATGTGATCTACCCATCTAATCTTCAGCATTCTTCTGTAGCACCACATTTCAAAAGCTTCTATTCTCTTCCTGTCCAAACTATTTATCGTCCATGTTTCACTTCCATACATGGCTACACTCCATATAAATACTTTCAGAAACGACTTCCTGACACTTAAATCTATACTCGATGATAACAAATTCCTCTTCTTCGGAAACGCTTTCCTTGCCATTGCCAGTCTACATTTTATATCCTCTCTACTTCGACCATCATCAGTTATTTTGCTCCCCAAATAGCAAAACTCATTTACTACTTTAAGCACCTCATTTCCTAATCTAATTCCCTCAGCATCACCCAACTTAATTCGACTACATTCCATGATCCTCATTTTGCTTTTGTTGATGTTCATCTTATATCCTCCTTTCTAGACACTGTCCATTCCGTTCAACTGCTCTTCCAAGTCCTTTGCTGTCTCTGACAGAATTACAATGTCATTGGCGAACCTCAAAGTTTTTATTTCTTCTCCATGGATTTTAATACCTACTCCAAATTTTTCTTTTGTTTCCTTTACTGCTTGCTCAATATACAGATTGAATAACATAGGTGAGAGGCTACAACCCTGTTTCACTCCCTTCCCAACCACTGCTTCCCTTTCATGCCCCTCAACTCTTATAACTGCCATCTGGTTTCTGTACAAATTGTAAATAGCCTTTCGCTCCCTGTATTTTACCCCTGCCACCTTTAGAATTTGAAAGACAGTGTTCCAGTCAACATTGTCAAAAGCTTTCTCTAAGTCGACAAATGCTAGAAACATAGGTTTGCCTTTCCTTAATCTTTCTTCTAAGATAAGACGTAAGGTCAGTATTGCCTCACGTGTTCCAACATTTGTACGGAATCCAAACTGATCTTCCCCGAGGTCGACTTCTACCAGTTTTTCCATTTGTCTATAAAGAATTCACGTTAGTATTTTGCAGCTGGGACTTATTAAACTGATAGTTTGGTAATTTTCACATCTGTCAACACCTGCTTTCTTTGGGATTGGAATTATTATTGGTAGTGAAATATCGGATGTGTCATGTTGTTTTGTGAAATGTAGTACTGTAATGTACAAGAGAGGGACAGAGACAAAGTAGTACCTGTCAATGTGGTCAATTTTGGTGCCGAAGAAGTTAAAGTGTTAAAGGGAACAAACATTATTAGCTACATTGGAGATTCTGGATGAGGTATGTTGGCTGTGATGAGGCACAGGATGCCGCTAGGTTTGCATTTCATGAGAAATTGAAACATTTAAGGGGAACAGACAGGATGCAGATGGAGAACCAGTTGCTAGAATTTCAAGATTTTTCTTTTGTACGGGGACCATTGCCTTCTATGTCAGTAACACCACACATGATTGCGAGAGGAAATGAAACATCAGTGTACTGGAGGCCTTACAGAATCCGACAACCTGTACAACCAATTTTGGAGGAATTTATAAACCAAGAGTTGGCTGTTGGAATTATGGAAGAGAATACTAGTCCCTGGGGGCAAGCACTGTGACTGTGCCAAAGTTTAGTTGTGATTACTGCCACATGAATAATAAGACTATTCTCTGTCCAAAATTGCGCTTTAGGATTGGCAGTGAGGACAGAAGTGATAGGAGAGGAAGCACAAGCAGCAGGCCCGGGCCACTTTCCACCAAAACCCACCACCTGCAGCCGCATCAAACCCCCAAAGCTGCCAGACCTTTACCCCACACCATAACACTTCCTGCACCACACCATAACACTTCCTGCATCTGGTGAGCTTCAGTTGCAATCAGCTTGTTCCTGTGTGATCATTGTGCCTTGTGACTTTCTGTGTGTTCGTTTTTACGGTTGTGGGCATTACTCTTTTATTTGTTGTTACCGGTAATTGTTGTTACCATTATTCATTGTTATGTTATGTGTTGTTTGGTACCCAACAATGTCAGCGGGGGAGTTGGCCGAAAGCTGTAAGTGGAAAAGTTCGATGTCGTTCTCTTGGCCAGTGTTATTGGTGTAAGACAGTCGAGAGAAATGAATTGCACGTTATGTGCCTACTTTGGGAATGAAATATTTAATGGTGGAGCTGCCACAGCTTTGAATATAAACAAAAACACTGTTGTGAAGATTGGGAAGGAGATATTCGACAAAGACAAGGAAGCTGAAGAACCATCAGAACTTAACATCCCAGGGTAAGAATGTCATACAGATAAGCAGATTACCAATATTGATTGATATGAGGTGATGCAATTTGTCATCATGTTCATATTATTATCAAAGCAAGGGACATCTGACACACTGGAAGTTACTGGTTACATTTAAAGAATCAGAACTTTCTCAAGTTAGTTGAACATACTTACCCACAGTCTTACACGGCCTACAACTTCGCTATGCACATTCTGTGGCCGTAAACTTTTGACAGAAAGGGAGAATATAGCAGCATTTTGGAGCTGATTTTTATAGGACATCTATAGCATAAGTATCACCAAAACGTGAGTCATTTCTGGTCACATTGCCAGGCAGGGCTGGCAGATGATGCAGCTAAAGGAACAATGGTAATGACTTTTGCCAAAGTGGCTGGACTTATTCTTCTTCATGCAGGCACCACACAACCTTGTCACCCAAATCAAAGAAAACAGGAGACTATTGTTAAGAAATGAACCACATTACATTTACAAAGTGGTTTGAAGACTCAATAATACCAAACCTGGAAAACAGTCAACAATTATTCTAGATTATTCTCCTTACAGTTCAGTTGTTGTGACAAGGCATCTACCATGGCAAACTGAGAGGAGGAAATGGTTGAGTGGCTTCAGCATCATAACATAAATGTAATTGATGATCTTAAAGAGGTGAAGCATATAGAAAAAATATCTCGACATAAACAACAAAGTTCCCCCGGTACGAAATAGACCAATAGAGTTAATAAGGGCCCTAATTAAATGTTACATTGCTATAGATAATAATAAATTTACCCTTTTTGCAATCAGAGGACTTGCAAGAGAAGCTATTGAGAATGTCACCTCTGAAGATTGGAAGAAAACCGTCAAATGTACAAGAGCATCATGGGAAGAGTGTGGCAGAAAGAAGCTCTTTTGGAAAATTCAGTGGAGGAGATAATAATTTCATTAAATGACAACAGCAACAGTGACATTTCAAGAGTACATCATGGTAACGAGAGTGTTACTAGTGGAGCTCTTCCATTACCCCCATAATCATCTCAGGAATTCAGTCTGTGTGAAATAAAATAAATGATACCATTTACAATATCACTGCTGTAATACAGAGGCCTGTTATTTTTATCGCTTTTGTTATTTCTAAGGCCGGCCGAAGTGGCCGTGCGGTTAAAGGCGCTGCAGTCTGGAACCGCAAGACCGCTACGGTTGCAGGTTCGAATCCTGCCTCGGGCATGGATGTTTGTGATGTCCTTAGGTTAGTTAGGTTTAACTAGTAATAAGTTCTAGGGGACTAATGACCTCAGCAGTTGAGTCCCATAGTGCTCAGAGCCATTTTGTTATTTCTAAACAATAGAAAGCCTAGTTAAGATACGTTCTCCCACCATGAAAGCATGTGTAATCTTATTTTTGTTGTATTAGAATTAAGTAGGAAGATCAGAAAACTTACTAAAAGTTTCATTACAAATCTATAGTCCTCTATTTCTTGTGTAAAAACCATCCATGCATCCAATTAGCAGTTGATGTGTGAGCAGGCCATTGTGCATCATATATTTATCTCAAATTATCTTGTGTTAGGGATCTCTGAAAGAGTTCTGGTTTTGAAAACATGAAAATGTAATGTGTACTTAAGATTTTATTCGCATAATGTATTGTCCCAACTGCAATTACAAAAAAAGTTTCACACATGTAGAAAATTTGATAATGTCTTGACAAAATGTGTTTTTGTAAACTATCCCTATATTGTCGTAATAGTTTGTTACTGCACATAAAACACAAATCAAAATGTAGTGTAACTCTTCTGGAACGCATTTATGCAGTTTCTATATTCATAAGCAAATAGTGTGCCTATTTGAGCGAGCTAAATGAAATGTAAGATTATGTGTGTGTTCTGCGGGGTATGTCGCAACTCTGTTCCACGTCTCCATGTGCACATGCTGAAATGTGAATCCTAAAGTTATTCTGGGCAAGATATAAAACAGATGCGTACCAAATTCCAAACATCACAGAGACGTTAGATAACGTAGGGAAAAGCCTGCATTTCTTGATAGTGGACTTAATGAGTGGATACAATCATCTAGAAGTTGCTCTGAAATACAGACCAAAAACAGCATTTTAATGCTTTGACACAATTAGCATATAAGTATGACCTTCGTATTGAAAACTGTGCCAGTAACGTTCCAACGGCTGCCGGATGGAGTGCTGAAGGGTTCAAAATCATGTCAGTGACTCATATATCTTGATGATATATTTGTCTTTTCAAGGGATATGCAAGAGTAAAGACAATGTTTGAGAAAAGTGTTCAAAAGATTATGAGCAGCCCATTTGTAGTCAGCAAGGAAAAAGTCAGTTTGCACTAGAAGAGGCTAACTATCTGGACCATATCATTAGTAGGGACAGTGTGAGAACCGAACCAAAGTTAATACAAGGAGTGCAAGGCTGTCTGATACTAAAATCACCCAAGAAATTACCATCTTTCATTGGTCTCACAAATTTTTATAGAAAAACATTGCCAGGCTCCTTAGGGATTAAATTAGTGTGACTGAAAGAATGCCAGGAAGCATTTGTCAAGTTGAAGATAGTATTAAGGTTGAGTCCAATATTGGTGTTTCCAGACTTTCAGGAGTTGTTATTTTCATGTGGTGCATCAAATCACACAGTGGGATGTGTTTTGAACCAGGAGATGGGTGGGCAAGAAGATCCTGTGCACAAGATAGTTGAGTGCAGTGGTGAAGAATCATTCTACAACTGAAAGGGAAATTCTCAGCTTGATATATGTAGTAGGGAGTTCTGGTGTTACTTGTACAGACGGAAGTTCAAGGTAGTGATGGACCATGCTGCTTTGAAGTCGTTACTTGGTTTGAATGACCCATCCAGCAGATTCACAAGGCAATTGAAATTCAGTAAATTTGAGTACAGAATAATGCACAAACCAAAGAAGAAACCTGGAAATGTGGAAAGGCTTCGGAGAAAAATATCTATATATGGGCACTAGGTCACGACTTTGGGGAATGGTTAGCAGTACAGAGTGCCAACAAAGAGTGTAAGCAATATGACAAGCAGAAACAGTTAAGCATGCACAAGTACAAAGATGAAATTGGGACCACAAGGGGTGGTGCTGGCCAAGCAGAAACTAGAAGTGTTACATTAGATGCATGATTACATTGTTTCGGGCCATGGGGGATGTTGGGCAACAAATTGGAGAGTAGTAGAAAAGAATTGTTGTAAGGGCAGGAAAGATGATGTCAATCAATATATCAGACATTGTGTAGATTGTGTACAGCAAGAAGATCTGAATTGGAAGCAGGAACTGTTTTAGCGGCTATGAGAAGCAATGGAACAATTTAGTTTCATTGGGGTGGATGGACATGTTAGGCCCATTCAGGTAAACACCAGTATGTAATAGTTTTATGCTGAGAATAATAGGTCATTTTTCTCGTTACATTTAGAAGATAGCAATGCCAAACCAACAGGTGGTAACGGTCACACAGGTGGATATTGAAGTTCGGGTTGCCAGAGCCAATAATTACAGACCAGGTGATGAACTTCATGTCAGACCTGATGAAAGAGTTGTCTTGGTTGCTAAAGGTGAAAACATTGAGAACCAGTGCACTTCACCTGCAAGCTAACTGTAGAACAGAACATGTGCTTCGAATAATTGGGAACATGTTTGGTTCTTACGTGAACTCACATCATTTCAACAGAGGCAGAGTGAGGGCACTGCAAGACCGTGACCTGGATGGAGGAGTTGTGTTATCCAGCCACAAGTGGTCATTAGATTTAGTGTTTAATGCATGATAGTTGTAAAATGAAATTAGGAGATTGGAAGAAGTGTTTACTTTGAATGAGAAAAGTCTTGAAGGAATGTGGGAATTTACTTGAGGAATGTGGACATATAAAGAAGTAGAAGGTTAATGGAGTGGTTCTGCATGAATCCAGGAGAGTAAAAATCGGATGGATAGATGCTGGGTGTAGATCATTCAAAATCATATTCAGAATGGTTGACTCAAACAACATAAACAGGTTAAATGAAATGGAAGAGACCATGAGGGCATTAGCAGAGGCAAATAAACTAACTGAGTAGCATTCTATGCAGATCATGAACTCAGGGAGCGTTAAAGTGCTAAATAACGCAGACATGCTCCAGAAACTGATTAAGGACTTGTGGGTTATACCAAGACCTCGGCTAAAACTATGAACCATGATTTGGATGTAATGCAAGCTTGAATGCAAGTTCTGGATGCAAGACAAATGTTAATGAGTCCAGTGTAGTCAATGACAGATAGTATCCGGGACGCCAAGATGGACTTACAAATCTGCAGGAAGCCATCCATCAAGCACTACATGGGCAGTTGAGTCCTTCCTTGCTGTCATTTGAGCAGTATTCAAGAGGATTGAGGGTAGTGCAAGGAGAATTGCCACCAGAGTTATAGCTAGTGGTGGGGCTGAGTAGCCAGAACTTGTCTTTCAACTACTGTGGTGCAAATGTGGATGTAACGACAGACAGCACGTGATTGAACGTGTTGGACAATATAACCGTAGTGGCGAGCATGTGGTGTTCAGGTATTACATGGTACATCTTATCCAATGAGGTTAGTGGAACATGAAAAATTTGTTCAAGTAAGAGAGGAAGGGGATGTGGTGTTAGTGGAAAATAGGACTCAGAACATGCTAATGAATGAGGGTGAGCTCCAGCAATGATAGGGAGGGGTAATCACCATATGACCGACTTGCGAAATTGTGACAAGTAGCAGTACATGTATCATGCAACTTTTCAGGGGTAAAACAGAGGGATGTCTTAGCCAAAAAGATGTGATTGAACTGGAACCATATTTTCGGAAGACAGGTTTGCATTGGTTATACTCATATAAGACAACATAGTGACAGTTCCAGAATGAGATTTTCACTCTGCAGCGGAGTGTGCGCTGATATGAAACTTCCTGGCAGATTAAAACTGTGTGCCCGACCGAGACTCGAACTCGGGACCTTTGCCTTTCGCGGGCAAGTGCTCTACCATCTGAGCTACCGAAGCACGACTTCAGTAGCTCAGATGGTAGAGCACTTGCCCGCGAAAGGCAAAGGTCCCGAGTTCGAGTCTCGGTCGGGCACACAGTTTTAATCTGCCAGGAAGTTTCATATCAGCGCACACTCCGCTGCAGAGTGAAAATCTCATTCTGGAAACATCCCCCAGGCTGTGGCTAAGCCATGTCTCCACAGTATCCTTTCTTTCAGGAGTGCTAGTTCTGCAAGGTTCGCAGGAGAGCTTCTGTAAAGTTTGGAAGTTAGGAGACGAGATACTGGCAGAAGTAAAGCTGTGAGTACCGGGCGTGAGTCGTGCTTCGGTAGCTCAGATGGTAGAGCACTTGCCGGCGAAGGGCAAAGGTCCCGAGTTCGAGTCTCGGTCAGGCACACAGTTTTAATCTGCCAGGAAGTTTCATAGTGATAGTTGCTAGTCACTATGAGCCAAGGGTAACTGATGGTGCAAGACGTTTGGAATTATGAGGCAGTGGAATATTGATACATGGGACTACATGTGGTACTTTGGGACTCACGTTTCATTTGCCAGCTATTGTCGTGGGAGCTACTGTACTAAATATGACACAACTGTAGCTGTATTGGCCAGTTGAACTTTTAGAGATACTGTTTACCTTCTTTAATATCATCTGGAAACCTAGCCCGGACCACAAACTAATCCAAATGATAGCAGCCCAGGAGGGGTGGATCACTGCAGAACAACACGTGGACAGTACCAGGATGTTAGACGTCAAGTAAACGTGACTTTGAGCATCGCAGTCCCTAGTACCGAGGTGACTCCGATTTTGCTCTGCCTAGCTCTTGTGCATTTGAAGTGATGAACTGTGCAGAAGGCTGATTCTGGGTGCCTACATCTGTTGTCTACGCACTGACGGCATTATAGTCTGATTCTTCCTTGTTTACATTGTGTACTGAGTGTTTAAGATGCCTCCGATAATCGTGAGGCCTGCCGACTGTGAAGTACAAGCTGTTATAAGATTTCTTAGTGCTAAAGGCCTAAAAGTGATCAATATTCATCGTGAGATCTGTGCAGTTTATGGAGAAAACATTATGAGTGATGGAATGGTAAGAAAGTGGGTGAGAGCATTTAAAGGAGGCCGACAAATGTGCGTGATGAACAACGGAGTGGGCGTCCTTCGGTTGTTAATGAAAGTTTGGTGCATGAAGTGGACAATAAGGTGAGAGAAAACAGATGCTTTATGATTTCCTCCTTGCGGGATGACTTTCCTAATGTTTCTTGTAGTGTTTTGTATGGCATTTTGACTGAGCACTTGAATTACCGAAAATTGTGCGCACATTGGGTACCAAAAATGATGATGGATGTGCACAAAGCCAAACGTTTAGACAGTGCATTGACTTTCCTTGAGCGGTACCACAACGACGATGATGATTTCATAAGCAAAATTGTTATGGGCGATGAAACTTGCATGGCCTATGTCACACCAGAATCAAAGCAACAGCCCATGAAATAGTGGCATTTACTCAGAAAAGTGAAGTTTAAGCAAACAACTTCGGCCCGGAAAATCATGTGCACAGTTTTTTGGGACAGAAAAGGAGTATTGCTTGTGGAATTTTTGCCTCGTAATGAGACAATCAATGCAGCAGTTTACTGTAAGACATTGCACAATCTACGCCGTTCAATTCAGAACAAAAGACGTGGCAAGTTGAGCAAGGGCATTGTTTTGCTGCAGGACAATGCCTGTCCGCACGTGGTGAATCAGACCAAAGATCTCATCGCATCTTTTCGATGGGAAACTCTAGATCATCCTCCATATAGCCCCGATCTTGCGCCCAGTGACTACCATTTGCAAGACGATGACGAAGTCAAAACGGTGGTGATGAAGTGGTCAACAAGTCAGACAGCAGACTTCTATGAGGAGGGTATTCAAAAACTGGTACAACGTTATGACATGTGCCTTAATATTGACGGAAATTATGTAGAAAAGTAGATTAAGGTACAGGCTTTCACGTAAAAATAAAATTATTGAGATATCTTAGCACGTCTTTTTTTAATTTCAAAATGGTACTTACTTAAAAGACATGCTTTGTAGTTAAGAGTAGCCAATTTAGTGTCAGGTACTAGTTTTACAGATTAATGGTAGAAGTAATTATGGTCGAGTTCCGGGTCAGGTAAAACCTGAGAGACAGGGTCTTCTCTTAAGGCAAGGGCAACGTGGTACTGTAACCTGGTCTCTGGTCAGAAGACGATTAGTTTTAAATAAAAATAAGGAAAAGTAGCACGGAAGCTCATAGAGCATTGCATTAACAGCTGCAGGCCAGTAGCCAGAAGTGTGCCAACATGTGGGTTACAATAACAGACACACCAGTGGATTGTGCAGTGAGGATAGTGCAGCTCAGCCAGAAATGATGGTGCACGGCTGTAACCATGTATCAAGTGGGGGGAGGGAAGGTATCACCACATTAGGGGAAGTCTCTTGTTTTGTCTTTGTGACTAGGTCCCAGATTTTAGCAAAATGAATGGGCACTGGTGATCACTTGTCATCGCTGGATACCAGGAGTACCACCACAATGCCAGAGACGCTGGACTGCAAGATGACTGGGCTTCGCCTCCTGCCACTGTGGGTTCGCGACCGGGCTGCGCCCATCATCTGCATTAAATCCTTCACGGGACTCGGTGTCTCAATCCTGCCGATCTGCTGTCTGCGCCTGCTGACTCCGACACCTGAGCTCCCAGCAGGATTTGCCACCACAGAGCCAGCTGCTACCCACCATCTGACTGCTGCCTCAGGGCAGTGGATCGTCTGCTGTGCAAAGTCGCCTTCACATTCGGTCATACTTGTGCTAGCGGTGCGAGTGCCCGTCGAGCCTCTAAGCGACACTTAGGGAAGTAGCACATACGCCGCCACCGACGTCACGTGTGGAGTCAAGCACCAGTGTCCTGAGTGGGATGCTATCGCAGCAAGACTCTATGCGCTGCTGTCGTCAGTGCCTGTGGCCTACAGGGCTACCGACGTCAGGAGTGTGAAGTGACAGCTTAACAGCCCCAAGCAGAAGCCACCACCTTTTCATTGTCATAAATCAGGCTCAGTGAAAAGGAGGGGCGGGGGGGTTCCTGCATCACTATGCCATGTACAGAGATCAGTAAAGCTGTTAAGTGACTGTTAACAGTGTTTGCCCCAAGCCTCAGCCTGTGAACACCGCTCGCTCGTCCCTCAGCATGCCCGGCACTCTATAACTGGTATGTATCTCAAATAGCTGCACAGTATTATGTAGCGTTCCTCTACCACAGATACACTGTTCGAGACATCTACAAGTCCAGAGTCTTCTTCACAAAATTTCCACAATATAATCAAGCTGCAGTCATTACTGTATAATCAATTCTCTTCACCAATGCGTACCAATGTACTGAAATATGTCTGATGCAAATCATGGCATTTAGAGGATCACCCATGACAATTTGAAATCCCTCAGAATTTTGTTGTATATTGTGTTTTATGCATTTCCTTTCAGATTATCATTATTGTAATTATTTCCTGTCATAATAATGAGATAGTTATTATTTTCAATTAACAAAATACATGTATGTGAAACAGTAAACGAAAAAAGCATAAAACAAATATAAGAAAATAAATAATTAGAATAGTAGTGAATGTTTAAATATTTAAATTAGGTATGTTGAAATTACTCTGACAGTATATAGTGCACAGCTTATTTTTCAAAAATGGTACCAGCTTTATGACACAGGGGTGTATGTGGCTTGAAAGCTTCTTTAATTTATGTTGAACAAATGTTTTCATTTTTGAAAATTAATTAATGGTGATAGGGCACCTTGCAAAATTTCAAATTGTTGCAAAAGTGATTATACAGTTTTCAATAATATTATTTATGTATCAACTTTTATATGAAATTTTCTTTATATATCATTGTTGCAAAGATATTCCATCTAAACCTAAAATGCCAAATTACCTTTCGTGGCGGTTTTACCCCTTAAAAGTGAAATTGGCCACAAAAAATAAAATAAAGACGTACCATACTGCATTATTTTTGGCCCCTCTGCATACCCACAAAGTTTCAGCAAGATCGTTTATTGACACTTGGGAACATTCCCTTGCAAGGACCACAACTTATTTGATTTCAATCCCCCTTCTTTTCCGTTTAAACTGTTTTTGTGCTTTTGTATTTTTACGGCCTCTTTATACATCTAGCATCACAATTGCTAGATGTTGCTAGAACCACAATGTTGGCGCAACAAATTTGGTGGTTTCCTGGTCCTAGCGCATGACTTGCTGATGATTTGTCTGTTTTGGATTGGCAACAGCTGCTTTTGTGCTCCTTAAGGCAGGTGTTAACCAGAGTCTACAACATAAAAATGAGTCTATGTAATCATTCTATTTCATATACCTACATATTTTATCACTTGGGTATTTGTATGAGTTGACTGATTTCTCTACATTTAGAGCAAGTTTCCAGTGTTTTAACCACTTTAAAATCTTATAAAGTGAACCTTGTGCAACCTTTTTTTCAGTTAGTGCTTAATTATAGATAGTTGCATCATCTGCAAAAAGTTTGAGCTTACTATTAATTTTGTCTACCAGGCCATTATTGTACAACGTGAACAGAAAGGTTCATAATACACTTCCCTGGGGCATGCCTAAAATTACTTCTACTACTGTTGAGACTCCCCATTTGAGATAACATCCCTAACAAGGAATCTTCAGTCCTGTCATAAATTTTGTCTTAATACCTTACATACTACAAGACTGATGGTATCTTCCTGAGCTGGAGAAGCGATATCAAGTGCAAAGTTATTCCTAAGCCAGTAGTCTACATCCACGGAAACCAACACACTGCCAATTTCTCCTGAACTTGATGACTAAACTGGCTTGAGGTTATGGGAAAAGTATAATTTTTTGTCAAGAAAAATATGGATTGTGATAGTCTTAACTGTTGAAAGACGTTTTGTGTAGGATATAATAGACCAGAAATTAGGTAACTCGCAAGTACTAGTGGATAGAATAAGAAAATTTGAAAGTAATGGGTAAGTGTAAAAAGTTGTAGAGGCAAATAACAATGCATAAAGATAACAGATTTATGGCATTATACTCGCAAACTGCTTTTGTTGTTGTAAAATATTTAACGAAACAGAAGAAGACACTCCAATGTTGCCACAATGGTGACAAAACTTGTGTGATGGGTTGGGAAACATTGAACATGTGATTTGTGGCAATCTTTCATGCTGCTTGCTATTATTCTGCAGTCATTCCATCCCAATGACTTATTTTGTGTTTGCTTTCTTTTACTTGTTTCTTAATCCACACTTTATTCTAAATAACATTAAAATCTTTCTCAGTTCTTCAGCTAGATACCTTGATGTAAATCTGGATGAGCATAAAACTGGAGTAAAAATACTGACATATGTGTGTTTCTTCATATTTCAGAAAGTCACAGAAAACATTTCTGCTGAGACATCCGAAGGAAAAAGACCCAGGGCTTCAGCTATTGTGAGGCCCTACAGTCAAGGCACATTTACCCCACCCCGGCTGTGTGACATCTATAATAGACACACCGCTTTGTGACCACATTACCCCTTCCTGCAGTGAACTGTTCTGATTACATTTGGCCAGAAGGCTGTATCAGCTCCTTCATAATGTGAATCACAAATATATGTTTCCTAATATGGCATCCCTACATCATTTCATGAGGCTCTGTTTTGCAAGTGCCTATAACATTTAGTTACACATTTCTCCAGTTTCAAAAACAAACTAGTACCTCGCCTATCACAATAATATCCTTTACTTCTCCCAGATTCCATATATATGGTGAAAAGTATTTAAACTGACAAACTCTGGGAGGTTGTAGGGGACATCAAAACAAATATTTTTCCCCAATGTCATTTTTTCCTATGAGGAGTATTTAAACTGGCAGAGGAAGATTTGTCTGGCAGAAAATTAATCAAACCAAGAAATGCTTTTCCATTTTTTATGAACAAGAGACAACACATTAACACAACCCAATTTCAGTTACAGTAGATTTTAAAAAATGCCTCCATTGACACGTAAACAAAGGTTACACCATCGGGTCATGTTCTGTCTGACACGGGCAAAAACCCCAGGAGTATCCTGAATTGCCCTGCTGCTGCTACTATCTGGGCAACCAGATCCTCTTCTGATGCAACAGGAGTTGCATAAACAAGGTTGCGCACCTCTCCCTACACAAAAAAGTCCAGAGGGGACATATCTGGGGATCGAGCAGGCCATGGTACAGGACCAACTCTGCCAATCCACATTTCTGGGAACCGTTGGTCCAGGAATAGACATACATGAAGACTGAAATGTGCTGGCGCTCCGTCATGTTGGACCCACATGCGTTGTCTTGTAGGAAGCAGGACGTCTTCCAGCAATTCTGACAGTGCTCTGGCGAGAAAATTGTAATAGTGCCTGCCATTTAATGGCCTAGGTGGCAGATACAGACCATTTAAACAGTCCCCAACAACACCGACCCACACGTTAATGAATAACCGCACTTGATGAGCGCTAGTAACTGTGGCATGTGGGTTATCCTCACTCCAAACATGCAAATTGTGCATGTTGAAGACTCCATCACACCAACGTTGCTTCATCAGTAAACAACACAGAGGATGGAAATGTAGGATGCATTTCACACTGTTCGAGGTACCACTGCGAAAACTGTGCTCTGGGTGGATAATCAACTGATTCCAGGTTGTGGACATGCCGTAAGTGAAATCGACGTAACAATTGCTCTCGAAGGACTGTTCTTACATTTGTGTGATTTGTCCCCATGTTATGTGCAAATTGCACGAGTGCTGATTGAATGATCCTGCTCCACACGAACTAACCATATCAGTGTACTCACTCCAGGTGTATCGCTCCATTAGTAAACAGAGACAATGCAGTACTACACTGGTGGACAGCAGTTGCCTACAACTGAAGAGCGTAATACACCCTCTAACAACTGAAGATCGAAATATGGCCTCTAACAACTGAAGAGCATAATACGACCTCCACTGGTTTAAATAATCCTCATAGGAAAAAATGACATTAGGGAAAAATATTTATTTTGGTGTCCCATACAACCTCTCAGAGTTTGTCAGTTTAAATAGTTTTCACCCTGTATGCAAGAAACTGCATTCCATAAGATAGTTGTTTGAAGCCAAAATCTCATTTTAATACCTTACTCCATTTTATACTTCCTTTATGCCTTTCCTTTTTTTAAATTGCTGCCACAAGTTTTATTTGACCATTATAGCTATTGTAAGTTAGGGTGGTTATTATAATATAAATTGATTACAAACTATCTTTTATTGCCATCAATTGTTATGTAAAAACATTTTTCTTTTACATTTTAAAATGTCTTGATGTAGTCAGTGGTGACTTACAGCACTAATTTGGCAGGACTGAAAAGTAAAATAAAAAATAAATAGAAGAAATTATGTCTGTTTATTTTTTGTCCAGTGTCTATATAACTATCGAGATAATTGGTCCAACTTAACTTAATTTGTCTATCCATTCCCTGTCATAGCAAATATTAAATAAGTGTTACTACTGTTGCTGCATGAGATTTCTTTCCATGATTTCCTGCCATCTGATGATCTCTTCCCTCCATATCCTGCGGAATAGCAGGCACAGTACTAAATCTAAGAGGAAGGAAAGGGCAAGGAAAGTCATTCATTGTACTATTAAGGTAGTATGAAAAAATCTATTTGGTAATGAACTACTTTTTTTAACTTTTTGAAGCCCAAATAGACATTTTTCAATTTAGTGTCCTTTTTGAGGGTCATCCAGGAACTAAGTTCCACCCCATGATGAAAAAACACCTGTAAGTAACTATTTAATGTAGAAGTTTTCTGGGTGTGGAGCCACATTATGTTGACAGTAACTGTCACTGGCTCTTGCTGAGAATCTGAGGAAATTCTGGTGCTACGTAAAAACACTGAGTGAGTCAAAGGCTCCTATCCAGTTGCTCTTTGGTGACTGGTGTGACAGTGGAAGAGAGTAAAAGGGAAACCAAAGTTTAAAATTTTGCATTTAAGAAATCATTCGCGCAGGAGAATTTACAAATATACCATCTTTTAACAAGTTTGTTTGTGTGGCCATCGTACACACCAAACACACAAATATTCATTTTGTAAATAAAAACCAGTCTTCTTGCTGCGATGTATTTTATTCGTTTCAGACACTTTTCATCTTTTAGCTTAAGGTATCTTCAGTAGAATCTAGAATGATACAGTCTCGTTTTGATATGTGATATTTGTAGATTATAGTGATTACTTACAGTTGTTCAAGTTTTTGGCTAACATTAAAATTTCCTCTCATCTGGTCACTTGCTGGAGGTCACACTATAGTTCCATTTAATAAACATAAGCATGTTTTCACAGTACAAACTTTTTTCTTCACATTTACAAAATGAATATGCCGTAATTCGACCATTGCATGGACTCCCGTGTATAAGACGTAGTAATAAGCATCCCTGGCATAGAGAAAACATCGGAAGAAAGTAAGCTACCAGGTCCCAATGGAAATCCTAATTTGGTTTTACAACGAGTACTCTATGGCATTGCCCCTTACTTAACTTGCATATATTGTGAATCTCTTACCCAGTGCAAAGTGCCAAGTGCCAGAAAAAAGTGCAGGTGACTCCTATATGTAAGAAGAGTAAAAGAACAGATAATTACAGACCAATATCCCTAACTTCTGTTTGCTGCTAATTCTTGAAAATATTCTCAGTTTGTATATGATAAATTTCCATGAGACAGAAAAGCTTCTGCTCACAAATCAGCATGATTTTAGAAACACAGCTTACGCTTTTCTCACATGATATCCTGCGAACAGTGGATGAAGGGCGATGGGCGGATTCCACATTCCCAGATTTCTGAGAAGTGTTTGACAGGTGCCCCACTGCGGACTGTTAATGAAGTTCCAAGCATACAGATTAGGTTCCCAGGAATGTGAGTGCCTCTAAGATTTCTTAAGTAACAAATCCCAGTATATAGTCCTCAACAGTGGATGTTCATGGGAGACAAGGTACTGTCAGGAACGCCACAGGGAAATATGATATGATTACTATTATTTTCTATATACATAGACAGTCTGATAGACAGGGTTAGGAGCTGTTTGCTGATGATGCTTTGGTGTACGGGAAGGTGTCATCACTGAGTGACTGTAAGAGGACACACAATGACTAGACAAAGTTTCTAGTTGGTGTGATGATGGGCAGCTACTTCTAAATGTAAAAAAATGTAAGTTAATGCAGAAAAGTAGGAAAAACAAACCTGTGATGTTTGAATTACAGCATTATTAGTGTGCTGTGGCATACAGTCATGTCGATTAAATATTTAGGAGCAACGCTGCAAAGCAATTTGAAATGGAACGAACATGTAACAATTGTAGTAAGGAAGATGAGTGGTTAACTTCGGTTCATTGGGAGAATTTTAGGAAAGTGTGGTTTGTTGGTAAAGGAGACGGCATATAGGACAGTAGCCGAGCAACAATGCAGGAACAGTATGTGGGACTTGATTCTGGCTAGGGATAAGGAAACATTTCTGTATTGATGCAAATGGAAAGAGCGAGGATCCGAGGTGGTGGACATAAATGCATAAAAACACGTAAATAACATAGAATTAAGTCTAAAAATATTTGCAGAAGTCCCACCATCTGGCAACAGGGGAGCGTTCCCCTCGTGACTCAGTATCACCCAGGACTGGAGCATCTGAATTATGTTCTCCGCCAGGGTCGTACCCTGAAATGAGAAGTGTCCTCTCACTATCCTTCCCACCCCTCCCACAGTGGTATTCCACAACCCACAGAACCTACACAGTATCCTCATCCATCCATATTCAACCTCTGCTCCCAACCCCTTGCCACATGGTTTGTCCCTGTAATAGACCTAGATGCAAGACCTGTACCATACATCCTCCTACCACCACCTAATCCCGCCTGTTCACAAGCACCATCTGTCCCATCAAAGGTAGGGCTGCCTGTGAAACCAGTCATGTGACCTACAAGCTAAGCCGCAACAACTGTGCTGTACATTACAACCAACAATATGTCTGTTCGCATGAATGACCACCAACAAACTGTGGCCAAGAAACAGCTGGACCACCCCATTGCTGAGCATGCCGCCCAACACAGTGTTCTTCATTTCAACGACTGCTTCACAGACTGTAACATCTGGATCCTTCCCACCAACACCAGCTTTTCTGAACTGTGCAGGTGGGAACACTCCCTGCAATATAGCCTATGTTCCCATAACCCTACTGGCCTCAACCTTAGTTAGTCATTGTTCTTACCCTTTTAGCCCATTCCCCGTTCCCACTGCAGCACTACACAGCCCTCTGTTTCTGCCCACACACAGTCTTTTTACTTCTCTCCTTTTCCAGTACCCACCCCCCACCCTCCGCCTAACCTCCTGGCTGCACCTAGTGCCCTACCCTCTCTCCACCTAGTCCTTGTATGCTCCTACAAGCAGCACTTTACTGTCCCCCAAGCCTGTCCTACTATCCCTCCCATTCCCTGCCCCTGCCTCCTCCTTACCCGCACCACCTGGTTCTCCTCTCCCATCATGTACTGTTGCTCCTAGTCTGGCTTCAACTGTGCCAGCCTTGTGTGTGTGTGTGTGTGTGTGTGTGTGTGTGTGTGTGTGTGTGTTTTGTCTATTTTTGACAAAGGCCTTGTTGGCTGAAAGCTCTCTTTCCGACTGTCTTTTTGTTATACCTATCTGCGACTCTGCATCTACACTATATGGTGAGTAGCAACTACATTTTCATAATATACGAGGATTGAATGAAAAGTAATGCATCCACCTTAATTATTTGGGTTTGGATGGGAATAGTTTAATAGATCAAACACAGAAACATTCCTTAGAACGTGATCTTTAATTACCAATATTCACTTTTCCACATAATCACCAGCCAATTGGATACATTTCTGCCAACAATGAACAAGTTTTCTGAAGCCATCACAGAAGAATTTGCTGTTTCCGCAACCACAGTCTCACAGTTCTCTTAGCATCATCAGAAGCATAATGATGTCTCCGCAGATCGTCTTTCATTATCGGGAACAGATTGAAGTCAGATGGTGCTAAATCTGGACTGTATGGAGGATGCCGTGTGGTGGTAAGATTCAGGCTCTGAAGTTCTGCTGTGGTGGCACGTGAAGTGTGTGGTGTGGCATTGTCATGCTGCAGAAAAACATTTCCCTTTTCCTTCCGGACCCTTGTTAGCCATTGTTTCAGAGTTCACAGCATTGTGATGTAAAACTCTATGAATTCATTGTTGTTCCACGATTAAGGAAATCAACATGGATAACACCATCTGCGTCCCAGAACACTGTGGCCACGATTTTTCCAGCTGAGGGCTGCGTCTTGAATTTCTTTTTCTGGGGCGAGTCTTTGTGTCAATATTCCATACACTGACATTTTGTCTCCGGGTCATAATGGTGTACTCAGTCTTCAGTCACAACTGAATGGAGAAAGGCGTCACCTTCATTCTCGTAATGCGAAAGGAGTTACTGGCAAATTTCAAGTCTGTGCACTTTCATTTCAGGAGTCAGCATCCGGGGTACCCATTGTGCACAGATTTTCCGATAGCCAAGCAAACCAATAGTGTGACCCTCACATCCTTGTGAAATGCCTATTGTGCTTGCAGTTTCTCTCTGAGTGATATGATGATCGTCCTGAATCAGTCTGTCAACATTTTGCTTGTGAAACTTGGCGGTTGCTGTCACAGGCCGTCCAACTCTTTGGTTGTCAAACAGGTCAGATGTTCCCGCCTCAGCATCTCTAAACTTACTCCCCCAATTATGCACAGTACTCACATTAACACAATCACCATAAACTGCTTTCATTCTCTGACGAATTGCCTTTGGGATGACACCTTCTGCTGTCAAGAATTCAATGACTGCATGTTCCTTAAACCGCATTGACTCGACCATCTGTACACTGTAACAACACAGCCATTCAAGCCATTCAATGCTAAGGCTTCCCACCAACTGGAGCTGTAGAGAAGAGGCTACAGAACAACCACTACCTGCCACACACCAATGCCGCCAACTGTTGAAGAGTTATGAAGGTGGAGGCATTACTTTTAAGTCAGCCCTCGTACATACAATGTTATATCTTTGTACAACTCATAGTTCAGGAGATATGATGTCATAACATTGAATTGTGTGGAAACAAAATTACAGGACAAATTTGCTATACAGTTGAAATATGTTTACAAATGTGTGTGAAATATACACTACTGGCCATTAAAATTGCTACACCAAGATGACATGCTCCAGACGTGAAATTTAACCGACAGGAAGAAGATGCTGTGATATGCAAATGATTAGCTTTTCAGAGCATTCACACAAGGTTGGCGCCGGTGCCAACACCTACAATATGTTGACATGAGAAAAGTTTCCAACCGATTTCTCATACACAAACAGCAGTTGACCGGCGTTGCCTGGTGAAATGTTGTTGTGATGCCTCATGTAAGGAGGAGAAATGTGTACCATCACGTTTCCGACTTTGATAAAGGTCGGATTGTAGCCTATTGCGATTGCGGTTTATCGTATCGCGACATTGCTGCTCGCGTTGGTCGAGATCCGATGACTGTTAGCAGAATATGAAATCAGTGGGTTTAGCAGGGTAATACGGAATGCCGTGCTGGATGCCAATGGCCTCGTATCACTAGCAGTCGAGGTGACAGGCATCTTATTTGCGTGGGTGTAACGGATCGTGCAGCCATGTCTCAATCTTTGAATCAACAGATGGGGATGTTTGCTAGACAACAACCATCTGCACAAACAGTTCGACGACATTTGCAGCAGCATGGACTATCAGTTCAGAGACCATGGCTGCAGTTGCCCTTGACGCTGCATCACAGACAGGAGCGCCAGCAATGGTGTACTCAACGACGAACCTGGGTGCACGAATGGCAAAACGTCATTTTTTCAGATGTATCCAGATTCTGTTTACAGCATCATGATGGTCGCATCCGTGTTTGGTGACACTGTGGTGAACGCACATTGGAAGCATGTTTTCATCATCGCCATACTGGCGTATCACCCGGCGTGATGGTGTGGGGTGCCATTGGTCACACGTCTCGGTCACCTCTCGTTCCCATTGACGGCACTTTGAACAGTGGACGTTATATTTCAGATTGTGTTACGACCCGTGGCTCTACCCTTCATTCGATCCCTGCAAAACCCTACTTTTCAGCAGGATAATTCATGACTGCATGTTGCAGGTCCTGTACGGGCCTTTCTGGATACAGAAAACGTTTGACTGCTGCCCTGGCCAGCACATTCTCCAGATCTCTCACCAATTGAAAACGTCTGGTCAATGGTGGATGAGCAACTGGCTCATCACAATACGCCAGTCACTACTCTTGATGAACTATGGTATCGTGTTGAAGCTGCATGGGCAGCTGTACCTGTACACGCCATCCAACCTCTGTTTGACTCAATGCCCAGGCGTATCAAGGCCATTATTACGGCCAGAGGTGGTTGTTCTGGGTACTGATTTCTCAGGATATATGCACCCAAATTGCGTGAAAATGTAATCACATGTCAGTTCTAGTATAATATATTTGTCCAATGAATATCCTTGTATCATCTGCATTTCTTCTTGGTGTAGCAATTTTAATGGCGGGTAGTGAATTAAATGTATGAGAGACATATGTGACGTGCATACGCATGCAGAGTAATGGATAAAAAAACACCTCCTAAAGCCCTGTTTCCTTTTTGGCCAGAAATGGTTCACAAATTACTTACTGCATGGAAATAAATACTGTGGGGGCAAGAACTAGCAACCTCATACTGGGGTGGTGGTAATGAAATGGAGAGAGAATGGACAAGGAAGAGATGGACTAACAGAGAGAGGGGGAGGAGAGTGTGGGGTGGAGTAGGGCTGAGAGGGAGGGAGGAGATGGTCAGGGTGAGAGGGGAGAAGAAGATGGACAGAGGCCGTAGGAGCAGAGGGGAAGACAGGAGTAGGAGGTGAAGTAATTTGAAATAAATACGTGCCCTGTCAACACCACATACTCAGTCAGTAACAGATAAACAGCAACTATATAGTAAAGGTGAGGAGTTTGTAGCTTTTGTCAAAGTAGCGGCTTTGTTACTAACTCTGTTAAAGGAGATGTGCTGCAAACAGGCACAACAAAAGGACTGCTATACATGTGCAGTTTTGGCCAAATGGCCTTCTTCCAACATAGAAAACACACGAATATTCAAGCAAGCTCAACTCACATATAAGACCACAGACTCTGGCCACTGAGGCCGGACTGTGAGCAACTAATTTCATAATATTGTCATTATTTCATCCCAGGGTTTTCCTTTGTTTGTTTTTACTCTACAAGATTTATGTAGCATAAATGTGAATTGTACTAAGCAGCATAGTGGTATTTTATTGTTGATGGAGTATACAAATTTTCTGCGATTTCTTTGTCTTTTGTTGATGTATATCTTGACATATTCCACAATCCTGAATGTTCACTTTGTTAATGGGATCTACAGAACATGATGAATGGACGAGTGGATGATTTGAGATCTATCTCAATATTTGTTGTTGTTTTTCAGATAGTATGTAATTAAAAATAATGACACCATCTACAGTTTACTGAGATTACTGTTAATATTGTCTATCAGCTCATTAATATAAAACATGAACAACTAGGATGCCAACAATCTGAGCTGAGACACATCTGAATTTGGCTCTATATGTGTTTTTATCGGTGTCAGGTGTTCTCTTTTGACACTGCAGCTTGGTATGATCTTCATGTGATACATGTAGAACAAGCATCTTGACTTCATTGCATTTCATTTACCTATAGGATGAAACTCTTTGCTACATAATTTAGTATATGACAAACCAGAGAAGAGCACTAAGAAAACCACATAAAATGAATTATCCTCATCACCATTTTGTTTTATCCTTTAGCCGAGTGTTGTGACTTGCTGGTTTGAAAGACACACTTTACAATAACAACTGTTTGTGAATATGACTTAACTATGTATAGTTTCTGGGCACCGATGTTCACACTACTTGATAACAGTAATGTCAGTCCTCAACAGTGGGTAACAGGTACACAATAGGCAGGCAGTCCACTGACAAACAGTGAGGTGCTGATACGACACAGTCCCACGAGACGACGGGGTTTTGAGCAGTCACGTGCAGATCCTGCGAAACAGTGCCCTCGGGAGCTGCCGACGTCAGCACGACGTCGTACAGGGTTCACGGCAATCTCAGCACCCAGCGGCAGGTGTTGTGCCTGCTCGGGAGAGATGTGACAGCTGTCGGTTGGTCGAAGGCTGGAGTGTACCTAGCTTTTGAGAGGGCGGAGTGCTGCCCTGTGCAGACATCCACTTAAAAGTACGTGCCCGGTGCCACGTGGACGCATGACCCTGCGTATGTAAGCAGCTAGCCATGAGTGCCTCGCTGTGTTTCATGTCCTGCATGCCACATATCAACATGGGTGGTGCCCCCGGGCACTCTGGTGGCTTGACGGTACACACCTCAGTGTCTGTGCAGCACTGTTGGGGGGGGGGGGGGGGGGGGGTGTTTAGGGGAAGAGACCAAACAGCGAGGTCATCGGTCTCATCGGATTAGGGAAGGACGGGGAAGGAAATCGGCCGTGCCCTTTCAAAGGAACCATCCCGGCATTTGCCTGGAGTGATTTAGGGAAATCACGGAAAACCTAAATCAGGATGGCCGGACGCGGGATTGAACCGTCGTCCTCCCGAATGCGAGTCCAGTGTGCTAACCACTGCGCCACCTCGCTCGGTGCAGCACTGTGTACTGCAACCTGCACACCACTTATCGGTGTGGCTCTCACCTTCGGACATTTTGGTGGCATGACGGTACACAGCTGAGTGGCTCTTCTATTGACAGACATCCTCCAAGGTGATGTAGGGGTCGTACCTGGCCCTGGGAAGCACGTCCGTACGTGTAGTGACTGAGTATGCAGGGGTGCAGACATGACTGTACCACACATTGCATCTCATTTCTATTCTTATTGCTCTCCATCCTTTCCCCATAGCCCAGCCGTATCATGTGGTGTGTTGGGGAGCAATGATCACTGATTGTTGGGTGCAATTGCTGATCCCTCACTGCTGCTGTCAGCATTATCAGACCAGAAAGTCTCTCTCGCTCAATGTTGCGATTTCAGTTGGCTGAGTGCGGGAGCCACACTTTACTGAAAGTGAAGCTAATGTGTCTATCGATTGGGCTGTGCTTCTGGCACACAACACGTTTAACCGACCTATAAAAGCTGCAGTTTTGGCACACTGCATAGCTAGGGAGACTTGATGGTACATGAGTAAATAGAAATGCGAAGAAAGACCTCTTCATTTTGGGGTTGTGTTGGAAAGGAGACTGTCGAGATTAAGAGTGGCTGATGACCTTATCAGCAGAGACAGTATCGAATCCAGCAGTCAGCCAACTGACATAACAGTCAGTTAAGAGCAGCGTCCAATGCGTGCTGTAGAAGCAGTGAGGGACCAGTGTTTGCACCCAGGATTCTACAATGGATTTCCCCATCACTTTGTCTGATGTGTTGTTTAACTGGGTAGTAGTGAATGATTAGAGCATAAAAGAGGTGCAATGTAGCAAAGACACTCAATCTACAGGTATCACATGAGGATGACAGCAAGGTATGCTGTCAAAATATTTTGTTTCATAAATTACTGCACTTGGTTAGATATCTGAGAGTGATAGGAACAGTTGGTTCACTGAGAAGGCTTAAGATCTATAAGTGTCGATTACTCTTCTAGCAAACAAGGTACCAAGAAATCCCCAATCCAGTCACAAACTTCATTTCCTACCCCCTTATGATTGTACCTTAATTAATAAGTGTTGGTGTAGTATGATTCTGGATGATGTGGACAGTATGGTTGTGTAGAGGTGTAACATTTCCACTGAGCATTCCGTATCTCTTGTTCTGTTTTGCCCTTTCTGAGATTTCGCAGTACCCTGACAGCACCTGTCACCATCAACAGCCTCTGTTTGCGGTAATAACTGGATCAGGAGGACTCCATGTCAAACATAGAATATATACCATAACTTTCTGTTCTTTTTTTTTCCTTAGAGATGTTGTGTAGGCTTTGGTCTTAATGGGTGAACCACTCTGCTGTTATGACGTAGATTGTTGTTCTGTTTCTGTTGTGGAATGTGACATCCATGTCTCATCCCCAGTGATGATATAACCAATAAATTCATCAGTGGTACTGCAGCAGTGAGTGAGATATATGGGAAGATTGACCAGGGAGTACATATTGTGAAGTGAAAGTTTTTCAGAATTGTTGTCACATACTGAAACTAAATAAGAAATAGCTTTTCATTTTAAATACAAATTTTATGTAGTGTGACTGACACTGGCAAGCAGAAAATTAATACCCCAGCTATTGTGAATCAGTAATCAGATATGGCGGTGTTTTATGGGAAAGTTGTAGTAGTATATAGTGCACATTCAAGTTCCAGAAATAAGACATCCGAAATGCGTGCTGCACATCCACATGAATCATGCTGTCCATTTTTCAATACCCCATAAATTTTAACAGTTCCTTCCAAGAAACTTCCTGGCAGATTAAAACTGAACCAGACTGAGACTCGAACTCGGGACCTTTGCCTTTCGTGGGCAAGTGCTCTACCATCTGAGCTACCCAAGCACAACTCACGACCCGTCCTCACAGCTTTACTTCTGCCAGTACCTTGTCGCCCACTTTGCAAACTTTACAGAAGCTCTCCTGCGAACCTATCAGAACTAACACTGCTGAAAGAAAGGATATGGTGGAGACATGGCATAGCCACAGCCTGGGGAGATGTTTCCAGAATGAGATTTTCACTCTGCAGCGGAGTGTGCTCTGATATGAAATTGCAGGGTGAAAATCTCATTCTGGAAACATCCCCACAAGCTGTGGCTAAGCCATGTCTCCGCCATATCCTTTGTTTCAGGAGTGCTAGTTCTGCTAGGTTTGCAGGAGAGCTTCTGTAAAGTTTGGAAAGTAGGAGACGAGGTACTGGCAGAAGTAAATCTGCCAGGATGGGGCATGAGTCATGCTTGGGTAGCTCAGATGGTAGAGCACTTGCCCGTGAAAGGCAAAGGTCCCGAGTTCGAGTCTCAGTCCGGCACACAGTTTTAATCTGCCAGGAAGTTTCGTACTAGCTCACACTCCACTGCAGAGTGAAAATCTCATTCTAGTTCCCTCCCTATACGTTGTTAGATAATAATTTTTATACAATGAACCATAATTACTCATGGAAAATCATTTTATCATTCATATTATACAATGAATAAAGGCACATTTACGGTTTCTGTTCAACAATGAAAATTATGTATTCAGAGTCTGCAATATGTAGGAGTGAAAACATTCAACCTGCTAAGAGGTAGGAATATTCTGACCACAAAACTAGGTCTACTGGAAAAGAAGCTATGTGATACTGTAATAAAGAAATGTTACCACTCAATATAAGACTTCTTCAAGGATGATCATAGATACAACGTTTTGTAATGATGTGGAACGTGTCATTTTAACATAATTTTTCTTTACACAAAATAATTAAAGAATTCATCTATTGAATAGAAGGAGTTGTCTTTCAGAAATTCTTTTAATTGTTGGTTGGCTATCTGTCAGACTTTTAATACTATTTGGCAAATGACCAAAGATTTTTGTGGCAGCATAATTCACCCCTTTCTGTGCCAAAGTGAGATTTACTCTACAATAGTAAATATCATCCTTTTTCTGATAGTTAGCGTTATTTTGTAAATATGAATTTTTTTTCCTCAGGAGAAAAGTATTTGCTTTAGAATACTGTTCCATCTCATCATTTTATGTAAGTGAATTGTATCATTAATTTTTGACACATCTCCTTTACCTAGTCTGATGATTAATAAGTGTGTATTATGAGCCAAAGAAATCCCTGTTCACAGTACTTGCCATCAGTTTCGGTGACACTGTGAATAGGTGGCCATTATGGTCTTTGTCGTGCTCATCGGTTCATATTCAGTGAATTGCCTGCATTGCTATCTGACTGTTGTTCATAAAATTACAACTAGTGTCGCCTGTCTGCTCAAGTTTTCTTCTGAGTGAGCGGAAACCTGATAACTGCATGAAGCCTGTAGTTGGCAGCAGACAACATCCTTTCTGTCAGCATTGTGTCTTTCTACCATTCCACTCTCAAACGGCACACGGGACAAACGAGCCCTTAAATTTTTCTGTGCGAGCCCTCGTTTCTCTTATTTTATCGTGATGATTATTTCTCCCTATGGAGGTGGGTGCCAACAGAATATTTTCGCAATCGGAGGAGAAAACTGGTGATTGAAGTTTCCGTCGCAACAGAAAATGCCTTTGTTTCAATGATTGCCATTCCAATTCACGTATCATGTCTGTGACACTATCTCCCCTATTTCGCAATAATACAAAATGAGCTGCCCTTCTTTGTACTTTTTCGATGTCATCCGTCAGTCCCACCTGATGTGGATCCCGCACCGCAGTTCATGATTTAGCTACTGAGCTAATTTTGCCCCCCCTTGGACATTTTCAAGCTACCTCTGTTACTTCTAAAACAGACAACAGTTGTAATCATATATTGTCTTATATTCCATACATCTTTGTGGAGAAAGCAAGAAGAGAAAAATGCTACCCTAGTGCAAGTTTTTTCACTGTCAGGTCACTGGACAGTGACCTGACCCTAAAAAATGTGTGGAATATACACTGAGGTGATAAAAGTCGTGGGATAGCAATATGCACATATTTAGATGGCAGTAGTATTACATGCACAAGGTGTAAAAGGGCAGTGCGTTGGCGGAGCTGTATTTGTACTCGGATGATTCATAAGAAAAAGTTTCCAATGCGATTATGGTCGCACGAGGGGAATTAACAGACTTTTAATGCAGAATGGTAGTTAGAGCTAGGTGCATGAGACATGACATTTCAGAAAACGTTAGGTAATTTCATATGCCATGAATCACAGTCTCAAGAGTGTGCTGAGGATACCAAATTTCAGCCATTTCCTCTAACCACTAACAAGCAGTGGCCAACAGCCTTTACTGAATGACAAAGAGCAGTGGCATTTGCATAGAGTTGTCAGTGCTAACACACAAGCAATGCTGCGTGAAATAAATGCAGATCAATGTGGGATACATGACAAATGTATCCATTAGGAAAGCATGATGAAAATTCATTAGGAAAACATGGTGAAATCTGGTGTTAACGAGCTAAGACAGCAGACAACTGATGATGATGACGATGAGGTCCGACACTCCAAGGAGCGTAGGGAATGATGTGGGAGACCCGCACTGCGAACTAGGCAAGGTCGTAGCGGAGGTGGTTTGCCATTGCCTTCCTCCAACCGTAAGGGGATGAATGATGATGATGAAGACAACACAACAACACCTAGTCATATCGGGGCAGGGAAAATCCCTGACCCTGCCGGGAATCGAACCCGGGACCCCGAGCGCGGGAAGCGAGAACGCTACTGCAAGACCACGAGCTGCGGACAGACAACCGACAGCACGAGATCACCTGGAGCACCTCTCCTGACCTCATGACCATATTCTTTGGACCCTAAATGACTGGAAAACTGTGGCCTGGTCAGGTAATTCCTGACTTCAGTTGGTAAGTGGTGATGGTAGGGTTCAAGTGTAGCACAGAATTCATGAAGCAGTGGACCCAAGTTGTCAATAAGGGACTGTGCCATCTGGAGATGGCTCCATAATGGTGTGGGCTGTGTTTCCATGGAATGGACTAGGTCCTCTGAATGTTTGGCCACTAGGAGACCATTTGCAGCCACTCATGGGTGTCATGTTGGGAAACGAAGACAGATTGTTTATGGATGACAATGGATTATGTCAGCAGGCTACAATTGTTCGTGATTGGTTTGAAGAACATTCTGGACAGTTCAAATGAATGATGTGGCCATCCAGATCACCCGACATGAATCCCATCAAACATTTGTGGGGCATAATCAAGAGGTCAGTTCATGCACAAAGTCCTGCATTGACAACACTTTCGCAATTATGGACAGCTGTAGAGGCAGAATGCTCTATAGTTTTGCAGGAAAAAAAAATAACTAAATGATTGCATGCCGTTGCTGGCCAGGAGACTTCCTGTGACTTGCTGAGTCCATGCCATGTTGAGTTGATGCACGATGCAGGGTTAAATGAGGTCTGACATGAAGTTAGTGTGTATCCCATGACTTTTATCACCTCAGTGTATGATGCTATACGATTTAAATATTTTACTGTGGTGAAAATAGCAGAGGTAACTGAAAATGCCCAAAGGGTGAAATTAGCCAACAGCTAAATCATGAAATACGGTGATTATTTGAAACTAAAAGACTGTCTACTCAGGAAAATTGCTTCCCTCAAGAAATTCATAGCAGCTGTTTACCCATGTTTAAAAAAGGCTTTGCTTTGTTGCCTACTACTACGCATGCCATCTCAGGATGTGACTGTAACTTTCTCTGTGGGTTTACTCGTAGGCCAGTGCATCTTGTTGAACATCTTTACAGTGAATGGATCTGAACCCTAAAGCACAGTTGTGGAAATCTGGAAAATACCCATCTACATCTTTTATAATCTTTTCAAAGTATTTTCAAGCCACAACTTTAAGTGTGTGAGTAATATGAGGAGGTTGTAGGACACCAAATCTGGAGTATACAATAGACTTTCCAATACGTTATCTATACATTTACAGGCAATCCAAAACTACACCAAGAAAATGTTGGACATGGTTCAGGAACATTTTCTGAATAATTTGGTATTATGTCCCTGTGGTTTCTGGTGAATTGTTGCTGACTAATAACATACATTATGATTTATTTGTTTTTTACCCCAGTTACCTCTCTTTCTGTGAAAATACCATGATAGCAGTGAAAACGCCTGTAATATTCAATCTCCAAAATGTATGCCACAAAACGCAGTTCCAATTTCTCTTAGGCACCTATGTACAGCTGCAACAGTACTGCGATGTGGTTGCTGTTACTGTGGTAGCAGCTGACCATAACTTTGTCGAAACTCCTGTCCATTGCATTCAGTGAACCCATACATGAGGACCCTGTCCATCAACTCTTCATCAGTTAACCTGTCTGTACTGCTGCATATTACTTTTTATGTGCAACTAACGCCGCCAGAAAACAAACCCAGAACAGATATGAGCAATAGTCGATGCAAGCTTGAGGATTTAAATGTAAAACAGGCATTACTGCCGTCAACACCAAGTACCGCAAGTGAGTGGAACAAGTTTGTTCCTATATAAAGCATGCAGCACATACTGGTGACATTTGCACTGTTGTGCATATACAAGGGAAGGTTGGGAAGTAACACTCAATAATTTTACTACCAAGAAGTTTAATAGGTAATAAAAAAACCTCACAAATGAACTTACATTTTTTACTTACTTTTGTACATAATCAGCAACATTCCCAATGCATTTCTCCCATCATGGTACCAGTTTCAATAAGCCCTGTTCGTAGAAGTCTGGCTGGTTGGAGTATAGCCATCTGCGAACTGTTGATTTCACTTCTGCATCTCTCGCAAAGCATCAGCCAGTCAGGAATTCAGCCAGTCAGGAATTTCTTTATGGGACCAACTAGATGAAAGTCCAATAGCACAATGTCCCGACCATATGGTGGATGATGGAGCACCTCCCACACGAATTTGGCGATTTTCTCACAAACAGTTGCAGCAACATGGGGGGAAAACACTCTCATGAAGAAGTTTGACACCTTCAGCATTAATATTGTGCTGTTTGTTACGAAGGGCATGACGTAACTTAACCAAAGTTTTAATGTATGGTGCAAACACTTTCCTATCAGACTGAATCACTTCAAATTGTTTTCATACTGGGGAACAAGCATGTTTCCACTCTGTAAAGGCCTGCTTGGTTTCGGGTGTATGGAGGTATGCTCACGACTCATCACTAATGATGATTCCTTTCAGAAAGTCGTACCCTTCTATGGCATAATGGTAAGTTATCCAACCTTATCATCATTTGCTGGCCCTTGTGGTTGTCTGTCAGGTTCTTAGGCACCCATTGAGCACTAACTTTACAAAAATTCAATGTGTCGTGACCAATATTGTACACCACACTATAGGAAATGCTAAACTGCTGCGACAAGGTTCGCAGTTGCACATGCTGGCCATTCAAAATGGCTCAGATATTCTACGGCATTGCAGCAGTTACTGGCCACCTGGAACATGGCGAATCACTGAGGTTCACAATGCTCTCTTGGAAGAATGCACACCATCCAGAGACATTAAAACAGTCCGTACAGTTGTCCCCATGTGCACCCTACGTGCCCCTGTAAATTTCACTTGGCTTATGCCCTTTGGCCCACACGTATCGAGCTACATGTCGCACTTTTCTCAAGTTGACAACAGTAACTTGCACACTGTGTTTGTTTCGTAGTTCAGACTTCTCTCGTTAGAGTTGCACATGAAAACAAAATACCCTCTGAAATGGAAACTTCAAACTATATCAGTGGAGAAAAAAATTATTGTGCATTGCTTTCCGATCCTTCCTCATATTTTCAGTGCAATGCAGTCCCCCCTCCCTATTCAACCTCCCCCTTCCCCCTCCCATTGTCTCATCAGTTTTATTTAATGTTTTGATAATCAGTTTTATTTAATGTTTTGATACAGCTTGCCACAAATTCCTCTGCTGTTCTAACCTCTACATCTCAGAATGGTACCCTAACCAGACGTCCTCGATTATTTGTTCGATCTATTCTAATGTCTGTCTTCCTGTACAGCTTTTACCTGCTACATAGGGGCAGGTTGGTTGTGGTTGGGACTCCTTTTACAGTCTTCTCAGTCTGTGACCACATGACTGCCCCCCCCCCCCCCCCCCCCTTTTTCTAGTTTTTAGATTTGGTCTCACCTTTTATGCCTTTACTGTGTGTGTTTAACGTTCATTATTGTATAATTTGACTCCCCTGACTGGATCCGTCCACTTTTAGGAGACCCTCTTTCTTCTGTGACTCACTTCGGAATCACGGGGCTTATGACTTCGCCATTTGGTCCTATAAACCCTTTCAATTAATCAATCAATCAGTTACCTGCTACATCTCCCTCAAAATCATGGAAGTTATTCATTGATGTCTTAGTATCAATCCTGTCATACTGTATCTCCTTCTTGTCAGTGTTTTCCACGTGTTCATCTCTTTGCCAATTCTGTGGAGAACCACCACATCTTTTCTTTTCTTATTAGTCCGCCTAATTTTCAGCATCCTTCTATAGCACCACAGCGCTAACACTTCAGTTCTTATATTTCCTGATTTTCCTACATCCCGTGATTCACCACCATGCAATACTGTGCTCTAAACAAACATTAATAGAAGTTTCTTCATCAAATGCTGGCCAATGTTTGATACTAACCAGGAATGTCCTATTTTCCTGTGGTAGTCTGCTTTTTATGCCCTCCTTCGTTAGGTCATCATGTGTTATTTTGCTTCCAAGGTAGCAAAATTTCTTAACTTTATCCACTTCCTGGTCCCCAATTCGATGTTAAGTTTATTGCTAATCTTGTTACTGCTACTCATTACTTTTCGCTTTTTTCGGTTTAATGTCAATCTAATGTGTTGCTCATTAGACAATTCATTCCTGCAGTTCTTCCTCACTTTAACTGAGGATAGTTATGTCGGCAGAAAATCTTGTCATGGATATCCTTTCACCCTGAATTTTAAATTCACTCCTAATGCCGCAGTTGCTTCTTGGGTGTATATATTGAACAGCAGAGGAAAAATTTCTATATCCATGATTTGTATCATTTCTAATTCAAGCTATGTTCGTGGTCTTCCATTATTATTTTTCCCCTCTTTGTTCTTGTACAGATTGTATACTCTACAGGGTGGGCGGGGAGTCTCCTAACCCCCTAGCATTGAATGCTAACTGATTTGATTTTATTAGTGTATGCACTTACTTATGCATTAAGTGTCCAATGTTTCAGTATATTCCCAATCGTACCTCCATGTCCTTCTTGACACGTTATTGAGTATTTCTGGTATTATAGTGCGAAATACATACTCAACAGCCGGCCGTGGTGGCCGCGAGGTTCTAGGCGCTTCAGTCTCGAAGCGCGCGTCTACTATGGTGCAGGTTTGAATCCTGCCTCGGGCATGGATGTGTGTGATCTCCTTAGGTTAGTTAGGTTTAAGTGGTTAGTTCTAGGGAACTGATGACCTCAGATGTTAAGTCCCATAGTGCTCAGAGTTGAACCATTTCTACATACTCAACAGCATTGCACAGTTTTTCATTCATAGCGTAACAATGTGCAGATACGTGTGCCTCAGTGACGACCCATAATGAGTCGTCAGGTGGGGTGAGGTGAGGACTTCTTGGTGGTCATTTAAAGTGAGCTGCTGATGCTAATGAACCATGACCTATCCATTGTTCTGGAAAGTGTTCATTTAGGAACTAGTGCATTCCAAGAGCGTAGTGAGAAGGCACTCTGTCCTCTTTCCTCAAGCTGAGTTATTACCCATGTTTGTAACATGTGTAAATAATCTGTGCCATTCACAGTTCTTCCAAAAAAGTACAGTCCAAGCAGATGTTGTAATGTTGTCACTGCCCATATCATTACGTGAGGCATACTCCTTTCTAACTCTACTGAGTAATGAGGATTCTCTTTGGCCCAAATGACAATATTTCTAGCATGTGAGCTGTGATAAATGACACATTTATCTGAAAATAAAATGGTTCCCTGTGTTTGGAAATTGGATAAACAAAGCAAGGCGTGCTAAAATGCGCTCATCCCAGTCTGTATCCGATAACTTGTTCATAAACATTGGTTGAAAAAGTCTGACCTCAAGGCCATTTTTCATGTGATCTCACATTATTATCCTTGGTATGCCGAGTTCCAAAGCATGTGTACATGTTGGTCTCATAGGAGATTTTTCAATGAAGTAGAGATCCAAGCATTTGTATCTTCTCATGTTTCCTTAGTTTCACTCCATGGCCTGTCTTTAATGCTGGCATGGTTACATATTAAAGCTCAACTGTGACTGAGAAAACATGTAAACATGAATTCAACCAATTGATTACAACAACTGATAAGAAGTAACATAGCCACCAACCTCCATAATAACATTTGATGCTAAACAGGGGTTATAGGGGTAGAGCAACTTCTCGCCCACCCTGTACATCTTCATCTACATCTACATGACTACTCTGCAATTCACATTTAAGTGCTTGGCAGAGGGTTCATCGAACCACAATCATACTATCTCTCTACCATTCCACTCCCGAACAGCGCGCGGGAAAAACAAACACCTAAACCTTTCTGTTCGAGCTCTGATTTCTCTTATTTTATTTTGATGATCATTCCTACCTATGTAGGTTGGGCTCAACAAAATATTTTCGCATTCGGAAGAGAAAGTTGGTGACTGAAATTTCGTAAATAGATCTCGCCGCGACGAAAAACGTCTTTGCTTTAATGACTTTCATCCCAATTCGTGTATCATATCTGCCACACTCTCTCCCCTATTACGTGATAATACAAAACGAGCTGCCTCTGATTCAGACCCTCCACCCGGCTCTGCACCAAAGGTCTGCAGTCGGTTCTGTCAACGATGCTGCAGATGGTGAGCTCTGCCTTCATCTCGTAAGCAAGACCGGCAGCTTTCACCAAATCAGATAGCCGCTGGAATCCAGAGAGAATTTCCTCAGATCCAAAGCGACACATGTCATTAGTGCCGACATGTGCCACCACCTGCAGCTGGCTGCACCCTGTGCTCTTCATGGCATCCAGAAGGACCCTTTCCACATCAGGAATAACTCCACCCGGAATGCACACTGGATTTCTTCCCCTCTTTAGCCGCCATATCCCTAAGGGGCCCAATTACGCGCCCAACATTGGAGCTCCCAACTACCAATTAGCCCACCTTCTGTGATTGCCCAAACCTACATCTACATACATTCTCTGCAAGCCACCATACAGTGTGTGGTGTAGATTACGTTGTACCTCTACTAGTCATTTCCCTTCCTGTTCCACTTGCATGTAGAGCAAGGGAAAAATGACTGTCTATATGCTTCAGTATGAGCCTTAATACCTGTTATATTATCTTCATGGTTCTTACATGAAATGCATTCCGGCATCAGTAGGTTTGTTCAGCAGTCAGCTTCAAATGCCGGTTCTCTAAATTTTCTCAACAGTGTTCCTCGAAAAGAACGCTGCCTTCTCTCCAGGGATTCCTATTTGAGTTCCTGAAGCAGCTCTGTAATACTTGTGTATTGATTAAACCTACTGGTAACAAATCTGGCAGCCCCCCTCTGAACTGCTCCAATGTCTTACTTTAATTCAACCTGGTGTGGATCCCAAACACTTGAGCAACATTCAGTAATAGGTCTCACTAGTGTTTGATAAGTGGTCTTCTTTACAAATGAACTACATGTTCCTAAAACTCTCCCAATAACTGAAGTTGACCATTTGCCTTCCCCACTACAATGTTACCCATCTGTGCCTATATGTTTTGAACATACTGCACCATTTTACATTGTCACACGCCTTTTCTAGGTGGACAATTCGTAGGAACTTGTCTTGCTCTTTTTTAAGCCTTGCGTACTTTTCACAACCTTCTCTCTGGTGCCTTTACTGTTTTAAAACAAAATTGATCACTATCTAATAGATCCCCAATTTTCTTTTCCATTTTTCTGTATATTATTCTTGTGAGCAACTTGGATGCATGACCCGCTGAACTGATCATGTGATAGTTATCACATTTATCTGCCCTTGCACTCTTCAGGATTTTGTGGATCCTATTTTTCAGAAAGTCAGATAATATGTCTTCAGTCTCATAATTTCCACAGACCAACTTCAATAGTGCCATTCCCCCACTGATTTTAGAAATTCTGATGGACTGTTAACTACACCTTCCGACTTATTTGTCCAAAGGCTCTGTTAAACTGTGGCTCTGGTACTGGATCCCTATGTCTGCCAAACTGACACACATTTGCTTACATCAGTTTTCATTTCCTCTGTAGCCACTGTGCCTTGGCCTCTGTACAGTTCCTACTTATTTCATTCCTAATTGAGTTGTTGGGTTGGTGCATAAGTTCGTAGCATTTTCCCAGAAGTTTAATAAACACAAGAGAAACATCAGTAATCAATAATATGTTCTTCACTATTTTCAACAGTCTGCCAATGCTGGGGTAACTTTTCAATTCTGTGATTGTAGAAATCATGTGGTGTTGAGGAGAAGAAGTTGTCAAGCCATGATCAGAGTGCATTTTCATCCAGAAAAAGGAAGGTCCTTGAAGACTGTTTGATAGAGAGTGCTAAAGGTGAAAATCTGGAAATCTTAGGGTGCAAAATGAGGTGAATAAGGGGGAGTGGAAGGACTTCCAAATGCAGCTCCTGTATAGTGTTTTTTGTCAGTCTAACACAATGCAGGTGGGCATTATCATGGAGTAACATCACTTCACACAGTGTTCCTGGTCAATGTGTGTGGACTGACTGCAAGACGTTTCACTTGTTTACAATAAATGTCAACAGTGATGGTTACAACTCAGGCAAGCACTATGCCATCTGTTCCACCAAATGCATAACATTGTCTTTTGTCAATGCATGCAGGTCTTTGTACAGGGAGTTGGTGCTTGTTTGGGCTCAACCATTCCTTTCTTTCCATTATGTTAGCCTAAAAACATCATTTCTTGTCACCAGTAATGATACAGGATAGTGTTGTTCACAAGAGAGTTGATGACGGGCAAGCAGAGATGCACGTAAGGTCACCTGCTGATTTTTGTGATTTTGGCTGAGAGCATGTGGTACGCATACACCTGATTTTTCTAACCTTGCCCATTGTGTGCAAATGTCGCACAATGATGTAATTATCGCAGTTCACCATATTTGCCAGTTCTCGAGTACATGGACATGATCATTGTAGATTAAGGCGTTTAAACGATCTTCATCAGACCCCGAAGGTCTTCCTGGATGTGGAGAGTCACTAATGTCAAAATGATCCTCTTCAAAACAAGAAAATGTTTTTCCTGCCGTGCTGTCACTGATGGCATTACTCCCATACATGACACAAATGTTTCTGGGTGCCTCTGTTGCTCTCACCCCTCTGTCAAACTCAAACAGGAGAATATGTTGAAAATGTTCCAATTTGTCCACTGTGCACACTCCATTTTATGGTGTCCACAGCTCCACTCACTATCTCCAAATGACAAAATGTAAACTCAAATAGCAACAGTGAACTATACATAAAAAATGACAACCAGCAAATAAACCCATAGCAACCAGAATCCCAACATGCAAAACAAAAACACAATGTGCATATGCACCAACCTAATAGATTGTCTCATTTTTGTCTTTCCCCGGACACTTCTGCACAGTCTTCTTTTGTTGATCATTTGAATTTGTTCTGTTACCTAATATTTCTTCACGGTTACCATTCTTGTATCTATATTTGTCCATCTGACTTCTCTGATTACTTCTTTTAGAGATGTCTACTCCTCCTAAGTTAAATTGCCTATTGTGGTATTCATTATTGGAGTATCAATGCCCATTGAGAACTTTAAATGCCGACTGTATCATTCCTCAGGATTTGAGTAGTCCAGTCCTTCACACAATGATTCTTCTAGACAATTCTCTTAACCCTTCTAATACCGAGTATATTTTGTTACACTGAGTACCATTGGGGTCTTTAGTGACCCAAACAGAATTCATGTTTTATTAAGGATAGTTTTAATAAGGGTAGAATAAAATCACATTCCTTATATTTTCCACAATTTAAAACATGTCAGTGACATTACATTAAATTAAAATGCATATTTTTTAAATTATTTATTTCAATAAAATTTACAAATGATTCTCATGGAACTACAAACATTTCTGATTAAATTCCGAACTGACATTTATGACGCATTACACTTACAGCAATAAATTGCAGAGTGGTTTTTACACACAGAACATCCACATTTTGAACATTTATCGTTTAATTTTCTATCCTCAGACCTTTTACAAAACGGACACCTTCCTCTTTTGTCTATACTATTGATGGAAGTACTGGGGAAATAATTTTGTCTGGCTTTCTTTCGAGGAGCTGCTTTCCTAATTCTACGAGAAATGCCCGTCTCTTGTAATTGATCCTTTCTGCCCATTCTGGTGTAAGATGTAGCCATATGATAAATGCATTCAGTGCACTGATGATGTAAAATAATGCCACTGGCCACCTTCTGCTCATCCTCTTTGTAGTGTACACTTCAACCAGCTTGTCCATGGTATCTACTCCTCATTTTGCTTTATTATAATCCAGAATCACTGGCTTGCATTCTTCACGATCTTCCACTTCCTTCCTTGAATGCATTGTACTGAGCAACTTTTCCCTTTTTCGGACAATATGAAACAATTTAAGCATGCTCTTGGAATCCAAAAATAGATGAATATTTGACTCGACCTTTAGTCTGAGTGAAAGATTGTGGTAGTTCTCCTTTATTTTTTCTAATTGTTCCTAAGAGTGTGAGATTGATTTTCAGAAGTTCTCTCGCCAAACTAAGGCTAGTGAAAAATTGTCAGTAGTTACATTTCTGCCACTGTTTTCTAAGCCTTTCACAATATCTAAAGCAACTCTCTTGCCTTGACCAACTTCACGAGATTCATTTTCTTGTTGACCAGTGTAAACTTGGAGATTGAGAATGTAAGACGTTGCACTGACACATACAGCCTATAATTTCAACTCATATTTTCCTGGTTTTGAAGGAATATATTGCCGAAATGGACATCTACCATGAAATGCCACAAGTCGGAAATATGTGTTACTTCCTGTTCAGGCTGGACATCTGCGCTGTCCAAATCTTCTTCTGAATTTCCATCTGATTGAGGAATATTCTCTTCCAAGACGACAATTTCTCCATCGCTGCATGAGACATCAGAAACTATATCGCTGATATTACTATTTGATTCTCCAGATAGAGGATTATCCTACAGTAATATTTCAAGCACTTCGTCTTCGGAAAGGTGACGAGACATTTTCCACTAAATGCAACACACACAATAGTAGTCTCCACTTGTATGGGACAAATAACTGTCGGCTTATTAAGTATTGTCAACAATCACACGTTATAACAATATTTACAAGAATGAAACAAAGGAAATACAGCAACAGTTACGGGTTCAATGCAGCATTATTGGGTAATAATACGGCAAGAGAACATTGGGGTCGCATTTGACCCCAATGGTGTTCAGCGGTTCTTTCTTGATTTTCTGCAATACTAAATATTTTCAAAAAGTTATATTAATATATTACGAAACCATTACTTAATTCAGGAAAAGTCCGAATTGTTCATAATTTTTAGGGATAGGAAATAAGGTATATTTTACAGAAAATTACAGCCTGGGGTCATTACAGACCCCACGGTATTAGGAGGGTTAAACTTGAGCCTCTTCATAATCATTAGTAAATTATAATCTGCTTCTTATATCTGCTTGTGTGTACTCGTAACATTATAATACACAAACCTATCGAGCCGTTAATAATCTGGCCCACATCCAACCCCTAGTCACTCAAGCAGAAATAATGCATACAAAAATGTATTCTAATATTTAACAGTGTTTTTAGTTAATTACAATATTAAAACAATGTTATACATGTTTGACATTGTAGCTTTCTTTACTCTACAATATCATGGAGTCTAAAAAGAAACATGTTACTGTAGACCTCAAGCAGAAACTCAAACTAAGAGATAAGCTGAACTGAGATTCTTCACAGAAAGCCATTGTTGCTGAGTACAATGTTGGACAAGCAACTATTTATGACCACTTTTAACGGACAAAGAGACAATCAGAAGTGTATGGGAACGTTATGATGAAAGTGATGAAAAAGAGGACATGGGAGGAGAGAACAAGAAGATATCTCACACTGCTGGTGCTGAAACTGCAGACATCTTCCTGGAGACATTATGCAACAAACAGAAACATGCAGTACCACTGTAATGCTTGTAAAGCTATTTTGTGATAAAGTGTACTGCCGTTGCATACCATAATTGTGACATCTAGAAATTTGGCGCATGTTTCATAGTCATTGACACTATTGTATATGTACACACTTGATGACTAAGTTTTCTATCGAAACGAGTGTATCTATGGATTTAATAAAGGATGATCCCTATCTGTTTACACTAATTTAAGACTTACTCAATAATCAGCACTGCTGCTAATCTGGCACCCTTATGTGCAAGCAATGGGCAGATTACCAAAAGTCTAGTGTATCTGATTTTGGAATCTTAAGTCTGACCATGATGTAGTCCGGCTGGAACCTTCTTATACCTCCAGGTCTTTTTCCAAGTATACCTCCTCCTCTTGTGATTTTTGAACAGTGTATTCGTTATTCTTCTTCTTCTTTTTATCATCATTTACCCCATCTAGTATGGGCTCTGTTGTACTCAAGTTTTCACATATTTATTTTTATATCACTTTGGCACATAATACATTTCCTGCCACTGCATTCATCAGTTGCCTAAGAGAAGAAAGATGTGTGTGCCACGTGTCTGTGAAATGTGGAATCTTTGTTCTCCATGTGGTAGTATTTAAACTTGTTTGCCTATCATATTTTCCGAGGCCGAAAGTGGGGACCAGCCCAGCATTTGTCAAAATGAGCATGGAAAACAACCTAGAAACCATGCACTGGTGACCAGCGCATCAGCCACAGTCTCACCTTGTCGTCTCATATGTTACTGTATGAAAGAGTTCAAACAATACAGTCATGGTTACTAACTGAAGTGTTTTACACAGCTCAATAAGTGCATGAGCAGAAGTCAGTAAACAGGGCAGAGTGTTCCAAATTTTTGGTGTAAATACTGATGAAAATTTAAGCTGTAAAAGCATATTACTGAGCTTCTCAAACAAGTAAGTTCGGCTACTTTTGCTCTTCTTATAATTGCTAATCTTGGAAACAAATAATTTAACTCCCTGAAATGTTTTTCATATTTCCACTCAATAATGCCTTCGAAATAATTTTCAGAGGTAACTCATCAGTTAGAAAGAAAGTATTGATAGCACAAAAGTGAGAAGTAAGAATAATATGCAATATTCACCCACGAACATCGTGCAAATACCTCTTCGAGGAGCTAGGCATTTTAACTGCACCTTCACGATACGTATATTCAGTAATGGAATTCTTTATTTATAATCGATCACAATTTGAGAAGAACAGTGATGTCTGTGCCTACAACTAGAGGGGCAAAATGGCCTTTATTACCCATTCTTAAAGCTGTCAGCAGCTCGGAAAGGAATTCAGTATGCAGCAACAAAAATTTCTGCTCATTTACCTAATAACATAAAAGTCAGACAAGTAGTGAAGCAAGTTTTAAATCAATTTAAAATCATTTCTCCTGGACAGTTTCTTCCATTCCACTGATGAATTTCTATGTAAAAACTGGTGGACAGTTAGAAAGAAAGTGTAGTTAGATGAGTAGAACTAAAAGTAATAATGTGTTCATTAATGTTAACAATATATACATATCCTGTAAACTGACTTGTTTCACATCATTTTGATAAAAGAATCATTCAGATGATCTATGGAACACGTAACTAACTAACTAACTGGTCTTTCTCAGGATCTCATTCCTGCTATCAAGCCCGTATTATCTGGTAACCTTATCTTCTGTTCCGTCCCCTACTACTGCATTCCAATCCCCCATGGCTATTAGATTATTATCTCCCTTCAAAAGTGGAATTACTCATTCATATCCTACAATGGAAAACCCAAGATGGAATAATGACAATATTGTGAAAAGTGTAGATTGCTACTCACCGTACAGTGGAGAAGCTTAGTCTTAGATGTGCACGACAAAAAGGCTGCTAAACAAGTGAACTATCAGCCAAAAGGCCTCCTCCTACAGACAACACACACACACACACACACACACACACACACACACACACACACACCTGACCACTGTCTTGGCAGCCAGAGACAGTGATCTTGTTTGTGTGAGTTGTGTGTGTGTGTGTGTGTGTGTGTGTGTGTGTGTGTGTGTGTGTCTGCTGTAGAAGGAGGCCTTTTGGCTGATAGTTCACTTGTTTAACAGTCTTTTTGTCATGCCTGTCTGCGACTCAGCATCTCCACTGGTGAGTAACAGTCTTTCTGTTTCATAATTTTGTCATTTGACATCCTCATATACTTTTTCTCTCTCTTCATCTCATGCATGTGAGGTTGGTGTGGAGACCTGAAATATTGTTGTTGGCCATTGATCATCGTCTGTCTTTTACAGCATCTGTATCTTACATTACAATGTCCTTCAGACATGCATGTATGTCTGAAGGAACAGATGCCGTTTTGATGAGTACACCTGTTGCACATATTACAAAATGTAGTCACAAATTGGGAATATACAATGGCTATTTAGAAAGTAGGGAACGTTCTGGCATTAAAAAAAACTAAGTATAAGAAATAAATTTTATTATATACATCTGAAAGAGCGACTGACATACTAGTTTTCCACATAGTCACCAAACACATGAGGCACTTATCATAGCGGTGGACAAAATTTGAAAAACCTTCGTTGTAAAATTCTGCCACCTGAGACTTCATCCAGTGGAGTTCCACGTCGTCATCAAAGCACTGCGTTGCAAGCCAGTTCTTCATCTTGGGAACCAAGTGGAAGTCGCTTGGTGCAAGATCAGGGCTGTAGGGCGGATGAGGGAAAATTTCCCATTTGAATGAATTAAGGAGTTCTTTAGTGCGGTTTGCTGTGTGAGGTCGGGCATTTTCGTTCAAAAACAAAATTTTGGATGTCAGCTTTCCTTGGCCTTTGTTTTCAACTGCTCTTCTAAGGCTGTGGAAAGTTTAACAATACTAGACAGAGTTTATGGTTGCTCCACGTTCGAGAAAATCCCAAAACACTGTCACCATCAACTTCCTTGCTGATAAGGTTTGCAAACATTTTCTTGTTTTTTGGGGGGACCTTGTGTGCCCCCACTCCATGGACTGGAATTTATCTCGCAAGTGATGTGTTTCATCCAAGTCTTGTCACTGATTACGATTCGATCCAGTAATGAATCACCATGTTTGTGGTAGCCTCCAGAAATGTCAACATTGCCCCCATTTGCTGTTCTTTATGATGCTCTGTAAGCATTTTGGCCACCCATCATGCACAAAATTTGGGATAGCCTAGGTTTTGAGTGAAAATTTCAAACAACAGAGTCTGTGAAACTTGTGGAAAAGAAAGCGAAAGCTCCATTATTGTGAAGTGACAGTTTTCACGTATCATTTCATCTGCTTTAGCGACAAGATTATCAGTCACAATGCTCGGGCGTCCACTCTTCTCTTCATCATGAAGGTTGGTTTGGTCATTTTTAAACCAAATGCACTATTTTCGGATGGAACATTCACTCATTACGTTGTTTCCGTACACTTTGCACAGTTCACGATAAATTTCTATAGGTTTTAGGTTTTTTGCCAACAAAACCATATCACAGACCACACCTCAGAACTGGCAGGATATTTTCGATTGAAGCGCCCATTTCAGATTCGAACACTGAAAAAACCAGACACGCAGAGACGTTCCTGCTGTCACAGATGGATGCCGACGCGATCGGCATGCGGCTGCCGGTGTCAGACTGAAACGTTTCCTACTTTCTGAATAGCTCTCGTATTTTGAGTCAATTGTACACTTCATTAGCGACACATGAAAATTTGTGCCGGCCCAGGACCCGAACCTGGGTTTCCCGCTTATTGCGAGCAGTCATCAGTCATCATAACCTTAACCACTTTGGCTATCCAAGCTTTCCATATTGACCCAAATCTCCATGTCACATTGTCTGTATTCCATGTGCTCGCACTTTGTGATTTCCACCCAGGTAGAGACAAATATTTTTACTATCGTAATTTTAGTTTGTTGAGGTGTATACTCTTTTACCATTGATTATTATAATGTCTGTGTTTTACAGATCTGTATCTTATTAGTTGTTTATATGTGTCAAAGTCAATAAGCGCATCGAAGTATGTAAATAAACTGTTAAAGCTTTACTAACCTATAGAATTAATTTTGAGTAAGCGGCACATCCTACTGTAGAGGGAAAAGAAGGAAACCAGTGGAAGGAAAAGAAGGAAACCAGTGGGTAATGCTCCTATCAGAGCACAGAATAGGTGAATATGTTCCTCTTTAAAAGTCTCTGACAGAAAAACGGGGAACCAGTTGCCACAATCCTTGTTCCTCCTTCCTCAACAATAATTTTGACATACAAACATATTCACACTCTTTTGTGCTGAAATAGGGTAACGGGAAGATGGTGATGGTGGAAGAGAGAAGAGACAGTATTAGCATGGGAGAGAGAGAAAGTGGCAGTGAAAGAGAAAGATGGGTGAAGAGAAGAGCAGTGAGAGGTAAAGAAAGACGAGATAGTGATGGTCAGTGAGAGACAGTGCCAGTAAAAGAGAGAGAGAGAGAGAGAGAGAGAGAGAGAGAGAGAGGATGGTGGTAGAAGCTGGCAGAGCAAAAGATAGAGGAGACGCTGGAAATGGATAGATGGGAGTGTGCATTATGGATTGAAAGTTTAAACATGTGGGTGTAGGGGAAAAAATAAGTTTGACCTTCCAGAATTTTTGAGTTGTCGAGGTATAATGGAGACAGTGGCAGTGGAATATACTGTACAGAGAAGAGCATACATGTCTATCAGTTCCTGGTTTGGGTGGGTAGGGGTCACCTTTTGTCAGTTTTCCAACATCGTCATATACTCAAGTGTTGAAAACTTCACCCAATTTCCCCCATCTATGTGTTAAAAAGTTTCACAGGTAGGGGTCAAAATCCTGAGCAAACCCTCCACAAGGACCCTTGTGGAGAGGAGGCAATGGTGATTGAAGAGAAAGACAGTAGACTGTGAGAAAGAAAGAGGCAGTGGCAATGGCAGAGAGAAAGAATGAGACAAAGATAACTGCAGTGGGAGCAAGAAACAGTGAAAGCAGCAGAGAAAGAGACAGTGGCAAGGAATAGTGGGAGAAGGGGATGAAGACAAAGACAGTGAAAAAGAAAGGCAGGAGTAAGTGCCGGTTGGAGGAAAAAGGAGACATTGGGAGAGACACAAATATAGACAGTGGCAGTGAGATGGATATACCAAGTATGTAGGCTTAACTTCGAAGGGAGTCTGGGTAAAAGGATTTAAACGAGTGGGAATATGTTCGAATGCTAAAATCTTTGGTGTGGAAGGCAGAATGAGCATTGAGACAGCTGATTCTTCATTTTTCTGTCCGTGTTTTAAAGAGGAATATCTTCAGCTTCTTATGCTCTGACAGACGCTTTTCTCATCTGATATTTAATGCTTCACAGTATATGACGACGTCAGCGCATCCTAGCAACCAGAATGACTTGTTTACATCAAACAGGAGACAGTGATACCATTCATACTAGTTGTTTAATAAATACAGTCATACTGCAGCTTTTCAGTTGTGTTCTTTCTCAAGGAGTTACAAACTATGAATTACCACCTGCACAAAATACACTACTAGAAAAAAACTAATATACCTTGGAAGATGAAGTCTGTTTTGACCCAATAATTGCATATTCCCCATGGGGGATAATAGATATACTGGTAATGGTTTCACTGTTGTCCACCAACCAAAAGATAGCATAGTGGCATGACTACCAGAGTGCTATCTGTGGCTCCCTTTTCATAGGGAATGCTCATATGCTCACAGTCAGAAAGCTCAGGGTGGTGCGAATGTGTGAAACAAGCAGACAACCATGGAGACGCACTCATGCTTCCTACAGCCAGCTGAGTGAGTTTGAGACGGGGTCAAATTTTGGCCTTCCAAGCGGCGGGATGGTCCTTTCAGAGAATTGCCACACAAGTTGGAGGCATTGCATTAGTTGTGCAACAGTGTTCATGTTAGTGGTCACATGAATATTCTCACATCCATAGACAAGGTTCTGGATGTCCACACACCACAAACTTCCAACAGGATCGTCGTATTGCAAGGGCAGCAGTGGCAGATCGTACAGGTACCACAGCAAAGACAAGAGGGCTTGTGAACCCAGATGTGTGAACCGGTTATTAGCAGTGGGACTTTGGGCACACACACCTCTAACTATCTTGCACTCACATCACGGCATCATTGTACATGCCTCAGCTGGTACTGTCAGAGGATCACTTGGAAGATGGAGCGGCACACCACGGTTTCCAGCAATGAAAGCAGATTCTGCCTCCATGCAAGTACAGGGCTATTACAAATGATTGAAGCGATTTCATAAATTCACTGTAGCTCCATTCATTGACATATGGTCACGACACACTACAGATACGTAGAAAAACTCATAAAGTTTTGTTCGGCTGAAGCCGCACTGATAATGATGGGAAATGTAAAATACAGGGCTATTACAAATGATTGAAGAGATTTCATAAATTCACCGTAGCTCCATTCATTGACATATGGTCACGACACACTACAGATACGTAGAAAAGGTTTCTGCCGCCAGAGCGCTTGAGAGTGCAGTGAGACAAAATGGCGACAGGAGCAAAGAAAGCGTATGTCGTGCTTGAAATGCACTCACATCAGTCAGTCATAACAGTGCAACGACACTTCAGGACGAAGTTCAACAAAGATCCACCAACTGCTAACTCCATTCGGCGATGGTATGCGCAGTTTAAAGCTTCTGGATGCCTCTGTCAGGGGAAATCAACGGGTCGGCCTGCAGTGAGCGAAGAAACGGTTGAACACGTGCGGGCAAGTTTCACGCATAGCCCGCGGAAGTCGACGAATAAAGCAAGCAGGGAGCTAAACGTACCACAGCCGACGGTTTGGAAAATCTTACGGAAAAGGCTAAAGCAGAAGCCTTACCGTTTACAATTGCTACAAACCCTGACACCCGATGACAAAGTCGAACGCTTTGAATTTTCGGCGCGGTTGCAACAGCTCATGGAAGAGGATGCGTTCAGTGCGAAACTTGTTTTCAGTGATGAAGCAACATTTTTTCTTAATGGTGAAGTGAACAGACACAAGGTGCGAATCTGGGCGGTAGAGAATCCTCACGCATTCGTGCAGCAAATTTGCAATTCACCAAAAGTTAACGTGTTTTGTGCAATCTCACGGTTTAAAGTTTACGGCCCCTTTTTCTTCTGCGAAAAAAGCGTTACAGGACACGTGTATCTGGACATGCTGGAAAATTGGCTCATGCCACAACTGGAGACCGACAGCGCCAACTTCATCTTTCAACAGGATGGTGCTCCACTGCACTTCCATCATGATGTTCGGCATTTCTTAAACAGGAGATTGGAAAACCGATGGATCGGTCGTGGTGGAGATAATGATCAGCAATTCATGTCATGGTCTCCACGCTCTCCCGAGTTAACCCCATGCGATTTCTTTCTGTGGGGTTATGTGAAAGATTCAGTGTTTAAACCTCCTCTACCAAGAAACGTGCCAGAACTGCGAGCTCGCATCAACGATGCTTTCGAACTCATTGATGGGGACATGCTGCGCCAAGTGTGGGAGGAACTTGATTATCGGCTTGATGTCTGCCGAATCACTAAAGGGGCACATATCGAACATTTGTGAATGCCTTAAAAAACTTTTTGAGTTTTTGTATATATGTGCAAAGCATTGTGAAAATATCTCAAATAATAAAGTGATTGTAGAGCAGTGAAGTCGCTTCAATCATTTGTAATAACCCTGTAATGGTTGTTTGACATATGATGTAGACCTGGTGAGCACTGTGTCGTAGAGGGCATTCGTCCGAGACACTCTGGTCCCACCCTTGGCCTCATGGTCTGGGATACAGTAAGCTACAAATCTTATACACCTATGGTGTTTCTGGAGGAAATGCTAACCATTTCTTGGTACACTCGGAATGTTGTTAGACCCATTCTTTTGCCAATCTTGCAAAGGAAAGTGATGTGTTATTCCAACAGAATAATGCTCACCCACACACTGCCAATGAAAGTCAACGTGCTCGGCAAGACATACAGCAACTTCCCTGGCCAGCATGATCTCCGGAATTGTCTCGAGTTGAACACGTTGGATCAAATGGAATGAGAGGTCGCAGTGTATACCAGGACAGTATTCGCCATCTGTATGATCAACTGGATGCCAGAGCTAATGCGTGCATTGCCACCTGTGAAGGCAACACCACATACTAATATACTATGTGATCAAAAGTATCCGGACACCCTAAAAAACATACATTTCTCATATTAGGTGCATTGTGCTGCCACCTGCTGCCAGGTACTCCACATCAGCAACCTCAGCAGTCATTAGACATTGTGAGAGAGCAGAATGGGGCACTCTAGGTAACTCTCGGACTTCGAACATAGTCAAGTGATTGGATGTCACTAGTGTCATATGTCTGTATGTGAGATTTCCATACTCCTAAACATCCATGGGTCCACTGTTTCCGATGTGATAGTGAAGTGGAAATGTACAGCACAAAAGTGTACATACCGATCTCATCTGTTAACTGACAGAGACAGCCAACAGTTGAAGAGGGTCCAAATATGTAATAGGCCGACATCTATCCAGACCATCACACAGGAATTCCAGACTGCACCAGGATCCACTGCAAGTACTATGACAGTTAGGTGGGAGGTGAGAAAACTTAGATTTCATGGTCAAGTGGCTGCTCATAAGCCACACATCATGCTGGTAAATGCCAAACGACACATCGCTTGGCGTAAGGAGTGTAAACATTGGACAATTGAACAGTGGAAAAACGTTGTGTGGAGTGACGAATCACAGCACACAATGTGGCTATCCAATGGCACTGTGCGAGTATAACGAATGCCCGGTGGAGTGCGCCACAAAATTGTAAGTCATTTTCAGCCTAATGTCTGTATTCTTTTGATCACATAGTGTGTGTGTGTGTGTGTGTGTGTGTGTGTGTGTGTGTGTTTCAGTATGGGTTGATATCTGGTACCTCAGAACTGCTTGTGCCACTGATCTGGAAATGAAATCATTTCACATGCTTCATATGCACTGTTGCAACAATAAGTCCTGAGTGAATTGGAAACTTCTAGAAGGGTGTACCGATCCCCCCCGAACCGTGTTTTGTGTGGTTGTGATTCCATTATGTCATTGAAATGTGGGCAAATTGTTGGTGCTTGTATGGTGGATACTTCTGTAACCAAGGTGGCCAAAATGTTTGATGTTTCTAGAGACACCATACCCAAGACTTATACCACACACAGGGAAAACAGAAAAACATCATCCACTAACTGACAATGCAGATGGAAGTTTGTGTTCAGTGATCATGTCGAGTGACAGTCATTAAAGAGGAGTGTGATGATAAATAAAAGGATGACAGCTGCAAAAGCTATTGTGGAACTAAATGTTGTGAAGCCTGTCAGCACTAAAACAACATGAAGGGAGCTCCACAAGGAGGGAATTGCAGGACGAGATGGAATTCCAGCGCCCTCATCAGTGATCCAAATACCTGTAACAGGAAAATGTGGTACTGAAGCCATAAAACTTGGCCTATGGAACAATCAAAAAAGTCATTTGGTATTGTTTCACACTGTTGCTTATGTCCCTGGAGTGGAACATGGGAGGGGGATGTTGTGTTGGATGATGATTTGGACAGCCACATCGTGATATTCCATGGACCCCATGGTTACTCTGCGAGGTCGCATTACTGACAAGGATGATACGAGTAATTTGGTTGATTTAGCTCATCCCATGGTACAATGTTTGTTTCCTACTGCTGACGCTGTGTTAGAAGACTAGCAGAGGAGTGGTTTTGTGAGCATAAGGATGACTTTTCATATCTGCTGTAACCTCTAAAGTCACCAGACCTCAATATTATTGAGCTTTTGTGGTCTAAGTTGGAGAGGAGGGTGCATGATCACTATCCCCTCCATCACTGTTTACTGAACTTGCCAATATTTGCAGGAAGAATGGTATAAGATTCCCATACAGGACTCGTCTGTATCTGTTCAGAAATGGGTAGGACCTGTTTTGAATGCCAGTGGTTGTCCTACACCATATTAGGCTTGGTAATGTGTTGTCTTTTTTGTGTTTCCATAGTTTTGTCCACCTACTGTATATAAACACATAAAAAAAAAGTTTTGCATCACTCTGGTTCCCAGAACTCCTGAAGATAGACGTTGACTGTGGATATTGTATCACAGACACAGTCCCTTTGACTGTTCAGAGTTGTCACTAAACCCACTCAAAGATGTAAACAACCATGCATGAGCAGTGCCTATTAGATAGAGTGTGTCCGACAGCTGATCAGTTCCATTCATTCCGTCAGGAAGGAGGTACACGGTTCGCGTTGTCTGCAGTTCAACCGTGCCTAGACAGTCGGTACCGCGGTTCCATCGCGACCGCATTGTTACTTTGTGTCAGGAAGGGCTCTCAACAAGGGAAGTGTCCAGGTGTCTCGGAGTGAACCAAAGTGATGTTGTTCGGACATGGAGGAGATACAGAGAGACAGGAACTGCCGATGACATGCCTTGCTCAGGCCGCCCAAGGGCTACTACTGCAGTGGATGACCGCTACCTACAGATTGTGGTTTGGAGGAACACTGACGGCAATGCCACTGTGTTGAATAATTTTTTATTTATTTTTTATTTATTTATTTATTGTTCCGTGGGACCACATTTAGGAGAAGTCTCCATGGTCATGGAACGAGTCAATACATGAAATTATAACACGATTGTAGAAACACATAAAATGAAACAAGTCGTTAGTTTAAATAAAGAAAATCAAGAATGTAACACTGGAATTTGCTTAATTTTTTATCTCTTCCAGGAGCTCCTCGACAGAATAGAAGGAGTGAGCCATGAGGAAACTCTTCAGTTTAGACTTAAAAGTGTTTGGGCTACTGCTAAGATTTTTGAGTTCTTGTGGTAGCTTATTGAAAATGGATGCAGCAGAATACTGCACTCCTTTCTGCACAAGAGTCAAGGAAGTGCATTCCACATGCAGATTTGATTTCTGCTTTTTGTGTAGCCACAGGACGTCATGTTACGACTCAAACTATGCACAATAGGCTGCAGGATGTGCTACTTCACTCCCAACGTCCACAGTGAGGTCCATCTTTGCAACTACGACACCATGCAGCACGGTACAGGTTGGACCAACAATATGCTGAATGTACCGCTCGGGATTGGCATCACGTTCTCTTCACCGATGAGTGTCAGATATGCCTTCAACCAGACAATCGTCGGAGACTTGTTTGGAGGCAACCCAGTCAGGCTGACGGCTTTAGACACACTGTTCAGCGAGTGCAGCAAGGTGGAGGTTCCCTGATGTTTAGGGCTCTCAGAACAGAGGTGATGCAAAACTTTTTTTGATGTGTGTGTGTGTGTGTGTGTGTGTGTGTGTGTGTGTGTGTGTGTGTGTGTACATATCTTATCACAGGTCATTATGCAACACACTCTTTCCCGTATGATTGAGTAGATTCTTTATATTTATTGAGCTGCCCCACAATTCAGTCCCGAGTGGCTTAAGGGATTCTTAGTGTGAAAAGTAAAACATATTAAGGACCTCAATACTAAAAATTTTAGTTCACTTCTGTAATGCATAGCATCCTGAACTTAATTAACTGGATATGTTGGTTTGCAGATTGACACAACCCATAATGGTATTAGTGGTGTAATATCTACACTACTGGCCATTAAAATTGCTACACCAAGAAGAAATGCAGATGATAAACGGGTATTCATTGGACAAATATATTATACTAGAACTGACATGTGATAACATTTTCACACAATTTGGATGCATAGATCCTGAGAAATCAGTACCCAGAACAACCACCTCTGGCCGTAATAACGGCCTTGATACGCCTGGGTATTGAGTCAAACAGAGCTTGGATGGCGTGTATAGGTACAGCTGCCCATGCAGCTTCAACACGATACCACAGTTCATCAAGAGTAGTGACTGGCGTATTGTGACGAGCTAGTTGCTCGGTCACCATTGACCAGACGTTTTCAATTGGTGAGAGATCTGGAGAATGTTCAGAGCAGCAGCAACATGGATGCGACCATTGTGATGCTGTAAACAGAACCTGGATTCATCTGAAAAAATGACGTTTTGCCATTCGTGCACCCAGGTTCGTCGTTGAGTACACCATCGCAGGCGCTCCTGTCTGTGATGCAGCATCAAGGGTAACTGCAGCCATGGTCTCCAAGCTAATAGTCCGTACTGCTGCAAACGTCGTCGAACTGTTTGTGCAGGTGGTTGTTGTCTTGCAAATGTCCCCTTCTGTTGACGCAGGGATTGAGACGTGGCTGCACTATCCGTTACAGCCATGTGGATAAGATGCCTATCATCTCAACTGCTAGTGATACGAGGCTGCTGGGATCCCACGGCGAACCGTATTACCCTCCTGAACCCACAGATTCCACATTCTGCTAACAGTCATTGGATCTCGACCAACGCGAGCAGCAGTGTCGCGATACGATAAACCGAAGTCGCGATACGATAAACCGCAGTCGCGATAGGCTACTATCCAACCTTTATCAAAGTCGGAAATGTGATGGTACGAATTTCTCCTCCTTACATGAGGCATCACAACAACGTTTCACCAGGCAATGCTGGTCAACTGCTGTTTGTGTATGAGAAATCGGTTGGAAACGTTCCTCATGTCAGCACGTTGTAGGTGTCGCCACTGGTGCCAACCTTGTGTGAATGCTCTGAAAAGCTAATCATTTGCATATCACAGCATCTTCTTCCTGTCAGTTAAATTTCGTGTCTGTAGCACATCAACTTCATGGTGTAGCAATTTTAATGGCCAGTAGTGTAAAATGAGGGAAAGGCAGCCATCACCTGTAACAGATCGGTGCGTGGAACACAGTAATACGTAACAGAAAACAGCATTCACACTAGCTTGCAAGCACTATCTCTTTTTTCAGCAACAGCACACACACACAACCATGCAGACATCATAATGCGCATTTTCGTGGCCACAGCAAGAGAAGCATTGGCAGTGTGGTGCTCAACACAGTCACGGCTATTGAATATCCAGGCATAACATGACAAAGCGATATGAACTGGAAAGAGCACATTAGGTCTGTAATTGGGAAGGTGAACGGTTGACGTCAGTTTATTGGGAGAATTCTAGAAAAGCGTGGCTTTTCTATAATGGAGACCACATACAAGACACTTTTGTTAGCCAATCTTGGGTACTGCTCAGGTGTTTGGGATCCTCAACACATCGGATTAAAGGGCACATGGAAACAATTCAGTGGTGTGCTGCTCGATTTGTTACTGGTAGGTTTGTTCAACATGCTAGTATCTTGGAAATGTATGAACTCATACGAGGTGTGGTTGAAAAGTAACAGGAATTATTGTTTTTCTTATAGAATCTTTATTTACTCATCAACATCAACTTCGTCTCCATCAAAGTAGTCCACCCAAGATATAATACACTTGTCACAGGGCTTTTTCCTATCTTGAAAGTGCTTCTGGAACTCACTTTTAATGGTGGTGTTCAGCTCTATAGTGATTCTGTTTGTATCTCATCAGTGGTGGCAAAACGATCTCCTGTCATGCTTCTCTTCAGCATCAGGAGTAGAAAGAAGTCACAGTGGGTCAGGTCCGGCAAATACAGTGGCTGTGGCAACATAAGGGTTTTGTGTTTTGCCAAAAAGTCAGGATCACGTATTGAGGGGTGAGCATGAGCATTATTGTGATGCAATTTCTGTGAGTGGTTTTGCCTTAATTCTGGTTATTTTCTCCAGATTGCTACCCGTAAACGATGCATAACTTCCAGGTAGTATTCCTTATTGGCCTTAACAACTATGAGGTAGGAACGCGTGATGTACTATCTGATTCTGATCGAAGAAAATAGTGAGAAGAATGTTCACATCTGATCAGACTTGTCAAGTATTTATCGGTCTTGGCTCTTCACACATTTACATTGGGATGATTGGCCCTTTGTTTCAACTTCATACCCATATACTCCTGTTTTGTCATTTGTTATAATCTTCTTTAGAAGTTCTGTATAACTGTTGACTTCAGTCTGCCTAAACCATCTAAAAAACTTCTTGGCCTGAGCCATAGGCTGTGTTGACATCAGCAACCTTTGTGATAGTGATGTGGCAATTTTCCAGAACAATTTTCTGTACTACTTTCACATTGTCATCAGTAATTCATGTGTCAGGGCATTCAGGGCAGTCAGCATCTTCTCGACCCTCTTTGAAACATGTATACCATTCGTAAAATGTTGTCTAAATTCATAGGAGATTCACCAAAATCAACAATCAACATTCTGAATGTGGTACTGCAAATTATTCCATTTTTAAGCAAAATTTAATGTAAATTCTTTGATCCATCTTTTTTGAAATTAAAAATTCACTCAGCACTCAGAAACATGTATAACCTTTTCAACTGCCACGAAGAAACGAAATATTCAAAACAACTGAAAATGCAGACATACATGAGCAACACATGTACCAACAAGGTAAACAAAATTTAAACTGGATGTGTAAAGCCTGTGAAATTAAAAGAGTTCCATTTCTTTTTTATCACACCTCATATGTGTATCCCTCATTCAGTAATTTCATGAAATGCCGTTGGCGAAGTTTAGAGAACCGGCATTTGTGACCAGCTGCAGAGCGATCCTACTGCCACCCGCTTACATCTCAGGTAAGGACAGCAAAGGTAAGATAAGGGACGTCTGGTCTCATATGGAGGTGTACAGGCAGTTATCATCATCTCACTCCATTTAAGGTACTCTCTGCCATGCGTCATAATCCGGCTTGACAGTATGTATGTAAATGTAGATGCAGGCCTTCACCATTTTTTCCAGTCCGAGCTTGTGTTACAACTCTAATGATTATGTACTCAGCGGCTTGCTAAATTCCAATCTTCTTTACTTCTTCATTTTGTGTAAGCTATATTTTCATATGAGGTTGGAATTTTGAAACATTCTCCACGTGGGTCATCTTCAAGATAAGTTTGACCATGACCAAAATCAGCCACCTATTCTTGGCAGTTGAAAATGAAAGTGTGGTCTTCATATAAACCTTTCCCTGCTATGGATGAACTTCTGTTAGCTGTTAACCTTCCAAAATTGAATGAAAGCCGCACTACGTGTCTATTTTAAAACAATGTAGAGGAAACTTACCAGAGATAAAATTGCTGCTGTCGATACATTATTGCACAACATGTACCCACCAACAGAATAACAGCAAAATTTCAGTTTTATCAACACCATTTCTCTCAAAAGCTGAAAACTTTTGCACTTTGCCATCATAATTACATCTGTGTAACTAAAATGTAACCTTTCTGAACACTTTGTAAACAATTTGTGCACCATATGTGCCAGTATATTGCACTTTTTTTTCTTTTTACAGGTTTTCCCCAAAGAAGAGTCACAACGACACGAACGGAGGCTGCTTGTTGACGACGTTCCATGCAGCCTACCAAAATCAGTTCTCAGAACATATTTTGGAAAATTTGGAAGGGTAGAGCAAATAAAAATACTACCAATGCCCTCCAGGTATAAATATGGCTCCTTAAGTAGGTAACTGATGTGATAAACAGTGCACAGTCACAAGGTCACATGACACTAGCTCTATCTCTCTCTCTCTCACACACACACATACACACACACACACACACACACACACACACACATTGAGATCCATAAATTTCATCATCTAGGAGGTTAAGAGATTCTCATAATTACCAAACCAATGTCAATAGAGTTGCACTGTTTGTACTTGTTGGTATACTTTACAGGCATAGCTTGCAGTGGCTGCTGCTGCTGCTTGTTAATCTATGGATAGTCCATATCCCTCAAAACCCTGTTCATAATTTGGTTTATGGAACACAATGTGTGACTGAATAAATGAGTGAAATGATTACAATACAACAAAATAGTTTGTAACTACAACCAAAAATAAAATCACAAACAACTTTACGATTATGATTAGTAAAAAAATAAATCTTGTGTTAACCTTCGATCACTGATACTCCACCATTGACCAGCTCATTTAATCCAAAGGAAATGTAGATCATTATATTCAATTTCAAAATATGTGACATAAATGGTCGTATCTTTGGCCTTGCCTTCGAAGCTTAAATTCGTTTCATTGACATGGGATTGTTCACTGGAACCATTATGGGATTGCTTTGTCAGACTGTTAAGAATCCTTTTTCTCAGGAACAAGTAGATGACTCATCAAAGCCTACAGTATACCTCCTATTGGCACAGAACCATGAAATGTAGCAAGAAGCAAGGTTTCACAGAAAAAAAAACTGAAAATTGTGAAATTGTAATTATGTCACACAAAAAATATCTTTTTACCATTACAATGTACATTGCATTCGTCATCTATCAAAAGCATAATATATACGCTTAACATTGTCAAGTTAGGGGGTGGTCTAGATTAATTTAATTTAGAAACAGAAATACAACTTCAAAGAACCAAGATCACTATTGTACAGCATTTATTGTGATAAGAATGTTGCCATTATCAGATCTTCTGCAGTACATTTCACTGAGTCTTGACCAGATGCATCACATATGGATCACATTAGAGAACTATGTTTCATGAACATGAGAACAATGGTGTATCAGCAAGTTAAGCATAAAGAAAGTAAAAAATAAAAACGTACGCTATATATTTTGATGAGTTGTTGTACTTCCAGTCCTGCAAAAGCATAAAAGATGAACATTTGCATGTAAACATAAAATGTAAGTTATAGTCATTTTTTAGTATGTTAAGTTTTATTAAATGTTTTATATCTGCATGTGTAAGGTGAACTCTCATGTTCAGGCCAGTCTGAAGAACTACTGTAGAGATTTTGATACACTCTTGGAATTCACAGGACTGATACAAGTTTACACAGAACCCTTAATGTGTGACTCCTATTCACATTTGGCCAGTTTTTTAAATTTTCATGCCTGAATCAGTAAAAATGGAACCCTTAGGGGATCACTTTGTTCTCTGCCTGTCTGTCTGTCCAACTGTTAAGAACCCTTTTTCTCAGGAATGAATAGATGTATCAAGTTGAAATTTATATTACGTACTAAGGTCTGTGGTTGCTAGGCAACAAAAAGAATTTAAGCTTCTAAGTCAATGGAAGGAAAGGATGTGGCCATTCATGTCAGTATTTTAATACTCGCAAACTCATTCCATTCATCAAACCCTATAGTGAACTCCCCACTGACCTGGAATCATAATATTTGGCAAGAAGCTAGGTTTTTATTTATTTTTTATTTACACATCATGTTCCGTAGGACCAAATTGAGGAGCAAATCTCCAAGGTCATGGAATGTGCCAGTACATGAACTTAGAACATAAAAGTAATAACAGATAAAAACAGGTTTCATAGTGCAAGTAAAGGAAGAAATCAAAAATTTGTTAGTGTGTAATTATGTCACTTTTTTCCATTTGTTGTCCATCTATTAAGACACTTTTTCTCAGCACCAGGTAGAGATATCATATTGAAATTCATGTCAAATACGAACATCTACAGTCCCTTGGTGGTGTAAAAAATTTAAGCTCCTAAGTCAACACAATCAAAATATACAGCCATTTATGTTTGATATTTTGATACTCGCAAACTCTCTCATCAGAACTGAGAGGCAAACTATCTGTATACATAACTAAGTTTTTTTAAAAAAGCTGCTTTATATGAGGGTGAGTCAAATGAAAACCTCAAAAATTTTTTATTGTGCAGAAGTGGTACAAAGCTGTAACACTTTTCAACATAATTTCCCCCATGCTCAATGCAAGTCCTCCAGTGCTTACAAAGTGCATAAATTCCTATAGAAAAAAAAAACTCTTTTAGTTGTCCGCGCAACCACTCATGCACCACGTGTCGTACCTCTTCATCAGAACGGAACTTCTTTCCTCCCATTGCATCTTTGAGTGGTCCAAACATATGGAAACCATGTGGGGGCAAGGTCTGGTGAGTATGGTGGATGAGGAAGACACTCAAAATGCAGGTCTGTGATTGTTGCAACTGTTGTACGGGCAGTGTTGGACCTTGCATTGTCATGTTGCAAAAAGACATCTGCTGACAGCAATCCACATCGCTTTGATTAGATTGCAGGCTGCAGATGATTTTTTAGGAGGTCTGTGTATGATGCACTGGTGACAGCGGTCCCCTCTAGGCATGTAATGCTCCAAAATGACACCTTTTTCATCCCAAAAGAGAGTCAGCATAACCTTCCCTGCTGATGGTTCTCTTCTAAACTTCTTTGGTTTTGGTGATGAGGAATGGTGCCATTCCTTGCTTTCTCTCTTTGTTTCTAGTTGGTGGAAATAAACCCTGGTTTTGTCCCCAGTAACGATTCTTGCAAGGAAGCCATCACCTTCTTGTTCAAAGCAACGAAGAAGTTCTTCACAAGCATCGACACGTCGTTCTCTCATTTCAGGAGTCAGCTGCCATGGCACCCATCTTGCAGACACTTTGTGAAACTGGAGCACATCATGCACAGTGTGGTGTGCTGACCCATGACTAATCTGTAAACATGCTGCAATGTCATTCAGTGTCACTTGGCAGTTTTCCTTCACTATGGCTTCAACTGCTGCAATGTTCCATGGAGTCACAACTCATTGTGCCTGACCTGGACGAGGAGCATCTTCCACTGAAGTCACACCATTTACGAACTTCCTATTCCATTCGCAGACTTGCTGCTGTGACAAATATGCATCACTGTACTGAACCTTCATTCGTCGATGAATTTCAATAGGTTTCAAACCTTCACTAAGCAAAAACCGAATAACACGCTGTTCTTCCCTCGTGCAAGTCGCAAGTGGGGCGGCCATCGGTATACTGATACTGCGATGGTATGTGTGTATCTGCACTATGCTGCCACCTAAAGGCCATTCTTCACACTGTATGTAGCATGCTTACCAACTTACAGGATAATGGTGCGAAATTTCAATTTGTTATTACAAATTTAAGGTTTTCATTTGACTCACCCTCGTATGTATGTGTACACAGATTTGATACTTCTTGGCAGATAAAAGCTGTGTGCTCAGTGCACCCATACGATAGTTTGTTTATGAGGGGGAGATGGGGATGAAACTGGGAAGTATGAAGTATTTTTGAAGACTAAAGGTGCAGTAGCCACCAGAAAGATCGCGGGAGGCGCACATTGGCACGACGCGTCACGGACGGTAGTTGCCGCAAGTAGAGTCCCATCCACCAGAGGGCACGCGAGAATTCGGACGTGACCTCTGCCGGCATAACAACAACAACTCTGGCAGCACGGGCCGTGCCCAGTTAGTTAACATTGGGCATGCCTAGGACACAGTTCCGGTCTACGCTAAGTGAAGTGCGACGTAAACGTGAACAGTGTTACTACAAAATTGGCGACGAGTAGGGTCGTTCTTTCGCGTGTTGCGTCGTTGTTCCGGTTTCGCAGCTTCTCCACGGCATGGAGGATTTGGTGCGGGTTTTGGTTGCGCAGCAGACAGAGCTCATGGCCACCATGAAACAAGTGCTTCCGGCGTTGCTCTACCCGCCGTCTGCTCCAGCGCCGTTCCCTCCTCCCTTTCCCCCGTATGACGAGACGGCGGAGGATTGGGACGCATATGAACATCGCCTTCGGCAGCATTTCCAGGCGTTTCGTGTTGCCGATGCGGAGGTATGTCATGCTCTCTTCTTGTCTTGGATATCTCCCTCGCTGTATCAAGTTTTGCGGCAGCTAGTGCCATTGCAGGAACCCTCGTCCTTGTCTTTTGACGCATTGTGTTCATTGCTGTCTTCATATTATCGCCGCCGCACGCATTTTGTGGCGGCTAGGGTCGAGTTCTATCAATGCAAGAAACAGCCCCATCAGTCTTACCGGGCGTGGGCCACTACCCTGCACGGTCTTAGTCGCAAGTGTCATTTTGTCACGGAGCAGTCGCGAGAGTTGTATGCTCACGTTATGGTACGCGACGTCATTGTTCGTTCGGCCCCTGATAGGGGCACATTTTTGTCACTCATCTTGCTAATTATTTATTTTTGGGACATATTTTTCTGATTGTTAGACTAATGACTACCATAGCTTACAACAAAGATATCGTGTGTAATGGTACAAAAATGAACTGTGAAGAATTTATGAACATCAAAGAAATTAACTGCTAATGCTAAATAAGCCGGCAGTTAGAAGACCCTTCCCTCGAGGAAGTCCTGTCCATTGCTCAATCGTATGAAGTCTCTCACGCAACAGATCAACAGCTGGAAGCGTGGTGCGACGTCATGGCGGTTCATGGCGGCACGCCCGCGTCCACTGTGTCCGGGGTGGACGACGTGCGAGCGGTACAATCCGGCCGTTACGGCCGCTCCCGCACGGCGCGTAAACAGAATTCCGGCCGCCGGCCCCTGTTGCCGTCCTGTGCGTCGTGCTATATACATCATGATCAGTCAGAGTGCCCCCAGCGTTGGGCCGTTTGTCGCAAATGTAATAACAAAGGTCACATTGCTAAAGTTTGCCGCTCAGCCTCAAAAGAATCGAAGTAAGCAGATACAGAGGACATGGACGTTGACATTCAGGAAGTTTCATCGGGCCAGGCTCCCGACGTATCGGCACGCAAAGTCTTTATCGAGGTGTCGGTTCAGTCGCGCCGGTTACAACTGCAAGTAGATATGGGCGCGGCAGTTTCGTTATTGAATGCACAAACTTATTCCGACCTTGGATCGCCCCTGTTGGCGCCAGATTACCGGCGTCTACGCAGTTATGGTAAACAGTTCATTCCCCTACTGAGTCAATTCACTGCCGATGTGACTTACAAATCAGTCACTCGGCCTATTACTTTTATTGTTGTCAGTGATGCGAGCTCCGCTAACCTTTTTGGCCTGGATGCCTTTCAAGCTTTCGGTTTTTCTATCGCTGACACCATACAGTTGGTCTCCAAAGATGTTCCCTATCAATCACTGGAATCTTTGATCTCAGACTTTCCAGATATTTTTGAGGAGGGCCTGGGGCGTGTTTCAGATTTTGAAGCTCACTTAATGTTGAAGGCGTCAGCTCGCCCGCGTTTTCTACGTGCGAGGCAGATCCCCTCGGCTCTCCGCCCTCAGGTAAAGGAAGAGCTAGACCGGCTGACAGCCCTAGGGGTCGTTCTTCCCATTTCTTCCAGTGAGTGGGCTTCGCCCCTCGTTATCGTAAGGAAGCCCTCGGGAAAATTACGTCTTTGTGGCGATTTCAAGGCCACCATTAATTCCCAATTGGTGGTGGACACCTATCCTTTGCCTCGTGCTGATGAATTGTTCTCTGCCATGGCAGGAGGCCAGTATTTTTCAAAAATCGATCTGTCGGAGGCTTATCATCAGATACCACTTGATGAGGACTTCAAACGGCTGGCGGTTGTCAACACCCCGTTTGGCCTTTACCAATACCAGCGGTTGGCCTTTGGAATGTCCAGTGCCCCGGCGATATTCCAGCGTTATCTTGAGCATGTCACGTCGACAATCCCTCATTGTATTAATTATCTGGATGACATAATTGTCACAGGCCGCAGCATGAAGGAACATTTATACAAGCTTCGCACCCTCTTTCTCAAATTCAGGTCTGTGGGCTTGCGTTGCAACCAGCATAAGTCAACCTTCTTCCAACCGTCCATTGAGTATGTGGGCTACACCATCTCTCGGCACGGCATCCAGCCACTAGGAAGTTTGGTCCAAGGTATTGTCAACCTTCCTCGGCCTGCTTCGCTGAAAGAGTTACAAGCTTTTTTAGGCAAGATAGCCTATTACCACCGGTTCATTCCCAGGGCTTCCACTATAGCCCGCTCCCTGTACTGCCTTCTGCGCAAGGGTGTTCCTTTTGATTGGTCGCCTGCATGCGAGTGAGCGTTCACCTCGTTGAAGGGCCTCCTCACGTCAGCCCCCTGTTTGGCTACTTTTGATCCCCATAAGCCGTTGGTCCTGGCTACAGATGCTTCACAGTATGGGGTGGGGGCGGTCCTGGCCCATCGCAACGCAGATGGTTCCGAGCAACCACTGGCGTTTGCGTCTAAAACGCTTCGTCCCGCGCAGGCCCATTACTCCCAGGTGGAAAAAGAGGCTTTGGCCATTGTCTACGCTGTTACCAAGTTTCACCCTTTCTTATATGGCACGAAGTTTCAGTTGATCACTGACCATAAGCCGTTAATATCGTTATTTGGCCCCGCCTCTCAGATTCCGGATAGGGCAGCCCACAGACTATAGCGCTGGGCCTTGTTCCTCTCTAAGTACCATTATGACATTCATTTTCGCCCTACAGGACAGCATGCCAACGCCGACGCTCTTTCCCGTCTTCCGGTGGGCCCGGATCCTACGTTCGATCAAGAGGAGATTATGTGTTTTCATTTGGATGTGGCGTCCCACCATGCGGTTGATGGCTTCCCGATCACTAGTTCTCGAGTCGCCAGGGAAACGGCAGCTGACCCGGTTCTCCGGCAAGTAGTTCGCCTCATTCAGCAGGGGTGGTCATCCCGCCCTCCGGGCCTGGCCTCGGATCCTCTTCGTAATTATTTTCTTCTACGAGACCGCCTCTCAGTCTTGGAAGGAGTTTTCCTTCTGGCTACCGATGATACAGCTCCTCGCGTGGTTGTTCCTGCAAGTTTACGAAGGGAGGTCCTCACGTTATTACATGCGGGGCACTGGGGTGTTTCCCGTACTAAAACCTTGGCTCGCAGACATGTGTACTGGCCTGGTATTGACAGAGAAATTGAGCACTTGGTGGCCACCTGTTCCCAGTGTGCGAGCCAACAAGCATCTCCCAGGGCAGCGTTCTCTTCATGGCCGCCGGCAACCCAAGCATGGGAACGTGTTCACATCGACTTTGCGGGCCCGTTTCTCAATGGCTTTTGGCTCATTGTCATTGACGCTTATTCCCGATTCCCATATGTGGTTCCCTGCTCCTCAACCACTTCAGAAGTTGCAATCCAGGCACTAGCAAAAATCTTTTCTGTGGAGGGTCTGCCAATCACCCTGGTCTCGGACAATGGACTGCAGTTTATTTTGCAGACCTTCCAGGATTTTTGTAGGCGCTTCGGTATTCGGCACGTTTTCTCTCCCCCCTTCCATCCACAGTCGAATGGGGAAGCCGAGCGCATGGTGCGCACATTTAAGACGCGGATGAAAAAGTATGTGCACGAATTTCCTGCGGAGGAAGCATTGACGTTTTTCTTGACGGTGTACCAGACCACACCAATGGGAGAACGCAGCCCCGCAGAGCTCCTCCATGGGCGTCAACCTAGGACTCTGATGCACCTCCTCCGGCCTGGTCCTCGCCAGTCTTCACAAAACGGAGTATCTGGCTTTCCACTGGGTATGTCGGTCTGGGCCCGTGGGTTTGGTCGCAATCCATGTTGGATACTGGCGGTGGTCCTGCGCTGAAATGGCCGCCGGCTCTATACCTTGGAGGCGGGGGACCAGGTGGTACATCGTCACCAAAATCAGCTACGTCCACATTCGGGCACCCACCCTCCGACCTCTCGGACACCGGCTTCCCCATTGCCGGCACCTGTGTTGGTTTCGCAGGGGATGTTACCTCCTCTCCCTGCTGTGACTCTGCCGCACTGTGATGGTTCTCAGTCTTGGCAGCCTCCAGTAGCTCCAGCACCGGCATCGCCATCATTAGAGATGCCCCAGCGAGAGCCGGCCCCCCTAGCAGGCCCGGTTTCTCAGCAGGCTGGTTCACCTGTGGTCGGCCCTTCCCCATCGTCCCCACCACTGGGTCTTGCCCATCCCGAGGTGGAACAGGATCCGGAGTTCGACAGCTTGTCGCCCGTTCTGTCCCGGGCTCCGGTTGTGGGACGACAGGGGCCTCTTTGTGTAAGTCACTTCCAGCCGTATTCGAAGGTTCCGGCTCGAGGGTTGGCAGATCCCCTCGACTCCGGCCTTCCAATGGATGTGGAGGTCATCGCTCCTGCCCGACGCTCCTTCTTCCGACGCAGTGGATCACAGTGGCTTCACCCCCTGAAGGAGGAGGAGTGCAGTAGCCACCAGAAAGATCGCGGGAGGCGCACTTTGGCACAGCGCGTCACGGACGGTAGTTGCCGCAAGTAGAGTCCCGTCCACCAGAGGGCACGCGAGAATTCGGACGTGACCTCTGCCAGCATAACAACAACAACAACAACAACTCCAGCAGCACGGGCCGTGCCCAGTCAGTTAACATCGGGCATGCCTAGGACACAGTCCCGGTCTACGCTAAGTGAAGTGCGATGTAAATGTCAACAGTGTTACTACAAAAGGCAACTTGTAAGTAGTGTTAATAAAGCTCCAGTTCCCATGCTGTTGTTGGTGTTGTTGTGGTTTTCAGTCCAGGGACTGGTTTGATGCAGTTCTCCATGCTTCTCTATCCTGTGCAAGCTTCATCATCTCCCAGTACTTCCAGCACTTACAAAGTACATAAATTCCTATAGAAAAAAATTCTTTTAGTTGTCTGCGCAACCACTCATGCACCACGTGGCGTACCTCTTCATCAGAACGGAACTTCTTTCCTCCTTCTGAATCTGTTTAGTGTACTCATCCCTTGGTCTCCCACTATGATTTTTACCCTCCTCACTGCCCTCAAGTACTAAATTGGTGATGCCTTGATGCCTCAGAATACGCCCTACCAACCGATCCCTTCTTCTAGTCAAGTTGTGCCACAAATTTCTCTTCTCTCCTATTCTATCCAATACTTCCTCATTAGTTACGTGATCTACCCATCTAATCTTCAGCATTCTTCTGTAGCACCAGATTTTGAAAGCTTCTAAACTCTTCTTGTCTAAACTATTTATCGTCCACGTTTCACTTCCATACATCGCTACACTCCATACAAATTCTTTTTAGAAACGACTTCCTGACATTTAAATCTAAACACGATGTTAACAAATTTCTCTTCTTCAGAAAGGCTTTCCTTGCCATTGCCAGTCTACATTTTATACCTTCCCTACTTCGACCATCATCAGTTATTTTGCTCCCCAAATAGAAAAAATCCTTTACTACTTTAAGAGTCTCATTTCCTAATCTAATTCCCTCAGCCTCACCCGACTTAATTTGACTACATTCCATTATCCTCGTTTTGCTTTTGTTGATGTTCATCTTATACCCTCCTTTCAAGACACTGTCCATTCCGTTCAACTGCTCTTCCAAGTCCTTTGCTGTCTCTGACAGAATTACAATGTCATAGGCGAACCTCAAAGTTTTTATTTCTTCTCCCTGGATTTTAATACCTACTCCGAACTTTTCTTGTTTTGACTTAGATCTTTCAGTGCTCTGTCAAACTCTTCATGCAGTATCATATCTCCCATTCATCTTTATCTACATTCTCTTCCAATTCTATAATATTGTCCTTAAGATTTGCTTAGGCTTAACCTTTGTTGGGGATAAAGTGTGCATCCATTCCATTGGTTGCCGTTTTGTTTCAGGGGTGTCATACAATACCCCCCAAGTTTCATTCACCGTGACTATCCGAGAAAGAAAACCATCGCCTTCTTCATTGTAGCGTGTCAAAAATTGAAGTGCACTGCCCATCCGTTGTTTTTGTGTTGTTCAGTAAGAATTTTAGTGATTTAGTACTCTGAGGTTGTAAATGTTTTATTCTTATGTTGCTTATTTAGCATTAGCAGTTAATTTCTTTGATGTTCATAAATTCTTCACAGTTCATTTTTGTACCATTACACACGATATCTTTGTTATAAGCTATGGTAGTCATTAGTCTAACGATCAGAAAAATATGTCCCAAAAAAAAATAATTAGCAAGATGAGTGACAAAAATGTGCCCTCCATGTGTAATTACGTTTCACCAAGCACCTTCAGTGAAAATGAAAGGAAAAAAGGACAATGGTGAGGCCAGTTAGTTTTCACATTGCCTTTATATGTGGTATCGGCTGCAAACTGAAACAGAGGAAATACGTTTTGTCATTATATGTCCCATTGATAGCAACGTCCCCGAGAATTGAATTTACAGTCAAGTAAGGGCTAGGCATAGAGGGTTTGAACAAGAATATAGAAACACAGTGTGAAATGCATACTTGAATGTAAATGCAGTTGCTAGCCAAGCCTGCAGATTGCGCTGTTGTACACTACTGCCCATTAAAATTGCTACACCATGAAGATGACGTACTACAGACGCAAAATTTACCGACAGGAAGGAGGTGCTGTGATATGCAAATTATTAAATTTTCAGAGCATTCACAGGAGGTTAGCGCCGGTGGCGACACCTACAACGTGCTGACATGAGGAAAGTTTCCAACAGATTTCTCATACACAAACAGCAGTTGACCGGCGTTGCCTGGTGAAACGTTGTTTTGATGCCTCGTGTAAGGAGGAGAAATGTGTACCATCACGTTTCCGACTTTGATAAAGGTCAGATTGTAGCCTATCGCGATTGCGGTTTATCGTATCGTGACATTGCTGCTTGCGTTGGTCGAGATCCAATGACTGTTAGCACAATATCGAATCGGTGCGGTCAGGAGGGTAATATGGAATGCCGTGCTGGATCCCAACAGTCACGTATCACTAGCAGTTGAGATGACAGGCATCTTATCTGCATGGCTGTAATGGATTGTGCAGCAACGTCTTGATCCCCGAGTCAATAGATGGGGACGTTTGCAAGACAACAACCACCTGCACAAACAGTTCGACGATGTTTTGAGCAGCATGGACTGTCAGTTCGGAGACCACGGCTGTGGTTACCCTTGACGCTGCATTACAGACAGGAGGGCCTGTGATGGTGTACTCAATGACAAACCTGGGTGCATGAATGGCAAAACGTCATTTTTTTTTTTTTTTCCGGATGAATCCAGGTTCTGTTTATAGCATGATGATGGTGGCATCCGTGTTTGGCGGCGCTGTGGTGAACGTACATTGGATGCGTGTACTCGTCATCGCCATATTGGCGTATCACCCGGCGTGATGGTATGGGGTGCCACTGGTTGCACGTCTCGGTCTCCTCTTGTTCGTATTGACGGCATTTTGAACAGTGGATGCTACATTTCAGATGTGTTACGACCCATGGCTCTACCCTTAATTTGATCCCTGCGAAAACGTACACTTCAGCAGAATAATGCACAACCACATTGTACGGGCCTTTCTGGATACAGAAAATGTTCGACTGCTGCCCTGGCCAGCACATTCTCCAGATCTCTCACCAACTGAAAACGTCTGGTCAATGGTGGCTGAGCAACTAGCTTGTCACAATACACCAGTCACTACTCTTGATGAACTGTGGTATCGTGTTGAAGCTGCATAGGCAGCTGTACCTGTACACGCCATCCAAGCTCTGTTTCACTCAAACCCCAGGCATATCAAGGACGTTATTACGGCCAGAGATGGTTGTTCTGTGTACCGATTTCTCAGGATCTATGCACCCAAATTGTGTGAAAATGTTATCACATGTCAGTTCTAGTATAATATATTTGTCCAATGAATACCCGTTTATCATCTGCATTTCTTCTTGGTATAGCAATTTTAATGGTCAGTAGTGTATTTGACCGTGGACGGCCTATGCGAGGGTGTCAATATGTTGCAAGGGTCAGTTGTGGTCAGAATAGTGTTTTGCATAGTTGTACACGCATTAAGTCGGAGCTTAGTGAATTTGAACATGGGCAAATCATTGGCACTCATATAATGGGTGCTTCCATAACCAAGGTACCAAAAGGGTTGTTGTCTTTCAAGAGGCACTGTATTGAAGATTTGTACTGCATTCACGGGAAATGGAAGAACAGCATCTCCTATGTCACAAATGGTTGAAAGTGTGCGTTGAGTGATTGTGACAGATGTTTGTGCAGGATGAGCTGCAATTCCAGAACCACTTCTCAATGACGGAAATGCCAATAATGGGAAAATGTGGTGCCAAAGCCATAAAATCTTGACTACTGAGCAATGGAAAAGGGAGTCAAATGGGTGTTGTTTCACACTGTTTCCATCTTCTCGCTGAGCTTATATCCTAAGAGTGAAACAAGGCAGCTGTTTGATGAACCTCAAGGTTACTCCACAGGGTTGCATTACTGCCTAGGCTGATGTGCCCCTTTCGGCTGATCAGGTCCATCCTAGGACGCAATGCTTGTTCCCCATTGGTGATGATGTGTTCTGTGACAACAGTGCCTTGTTCACACAGTTTACTATGCTCAAAGATGACAGGGCCCCTGTCCAAACAACTCGCATCGGCCAGAACAGGGTTTGTATGAAAGAAAATGTTGGGAAAATCCACCAGAAAAGTTGGAAATTTGAATGGGATCTTCATATGAAAATCTCAATGAAAGAAATGAAATGGCCAGTTTGACTATTCTGCTGTCACATGTTTTCATAACAGCTACAAATTCTGCATTGAATATAAATATTTTGTGAAAAAGAGAACAATTGAAAGATATACAAGGGGTGTTCCATAAGTAATGTGACCAAAGTCATAAAAAATCATTTATTGAATATATTCGTACAAATAATCAAAAATTTTCAAAATAGCAACCTCTTGCATCGATACACTTCAGGAGGTAGTGTTTCCATGCCTGGAAGGCATCCTGGAATGCCTTTTCCGGAATGTCCTTTAGAGCTGATGTAACATGTGCGTGGATGCTTTCAATCATGTCCCAATGTTTTCCTTTCATGACTCCTTTTAACTGAGGAAACAAAAAATAGTCAGCGGGAGCCAGGTCAGGACTACAGGGAGGCTGGGGAACCAATGGGGTTTTAGTCCTGGCCAGGAAGTCATTGACAGTGAAGGCGCTGTGACTCGGTGCGTTGCTGCGGTGAACTTTCCACGTGTCCTTGATGTTGCTTCGGCAGCGTGAGACCCTCCTTTTCAGTCTTTAGAGCACTTCCAAGCAGAAAGCTGAGTTCGCTGTAGTCCCAGCAGGTAAGAATTTGTGATGGAAAGTGCCTCTGATGTCAAAGAAGACAATGAGCATGGTTTTGATCCTGGACTTGCTCATGCGCGCCTTCTTGGGACGGGGCGACGATGGGGGTGTGCCACTCTGAACCCTACCTTTTTGTCTCAGGGTCGTACTCAAAAATCCACGACTCATCACCAGTGATAACTGAGTTTAAAAAATGAGGATCATTCTCACACATTTTCAACATTTCTCGGCACCGAAGCACTCGCATGTGCTTGTGTTCGTCGGTCAACACTTTTGGGACGAGTTTGGCACACACCTTTTTCATGTTCAAATCTTTGGTCACAAAGCGGAAAACGGTTGTTTTTGACATGCTTAGAGTTTGTGCTATCAATTGAAGGCTCACGCGTCACATTTTCGTCGCTCGTGCGGTTGATGGCAGTCCACTGTGAGGTTCGTCAGTGATCTCTCGGCCCTCCATGGATGACTTGTGCCATCAGAAAACTTGTGATTTGGACAAGCAATCAGTCTCAGAGGCATGCTGAAGTAATGGAAACATTTCAGTGGCGGACTTCCCAAGTTTAATGCAAAATTTGATAGCGTACCGTTTCTCTACAGAATGATCCATTGTGACGTGTTACATAAACTCAAAACCTGACTCTCAAGCAGCCAGCCGAATGAGACGAAGAGCGTTTTGAGGCTAACACCCCCCCCCCCCCCCCCTCCATTTATCCCAGCCGGTTACAACACACTGAGGTGTACCGTTGCGTTAGAAAAAAATTGGTCGCATTACTTATGGAACACACTCTGTATTTCAATGTGTTACCGGTGGTGATCATCTCTTTGGTGTGTTGCAGAGATTGAATTGATGTCAGTTTGTGGTAATTTGGTGTATTGCAAACATTCAATTTGTTTAAGTTCATAATTTATTTCTTTGAAAAAATACCACCAGTGAAATGTCGAAATATTGGTCGGCATATGCGCAACGCAAGCCAACTGCATGACTGTTGACTCAATGAAACTGATGAAGACCGCAGACAGCGTTTGGAGGCCAGTCGAATAAGAATTTCTGAGATGTGATCCATTATGATTCCATAACAATTAATACAGATTATTTCATTTCAATAAGACTTACTGAAACAGTTTCTGTCAATTCACACAAATTCTGGGAAAGATTTGGTTGGGTGAATCTCTTCTCAACTGACTGACTGACAGACAAATGCGTAGCCTAAACCACTGGAGATATAGATATGTTATACAATAAACACTTTCCATTGAACTGGCTGTGAGAAAGAACGTGCTAAGCTGTGCTGTGAAAATGTGTGGTTCTGTTTTGTCATTTTTAACAGAAAACAGGAAAGTTGTGTTTATGGCTAACTTTATAATCCTGCCTGTTTGTAGATTAAAACCATGCAAAATACTGTCATTAAAGATTCAATCCTCACAGCAGTTGGAAAGGTCTCTCCCTCATACCCTATGTACTAATGACTCCAACTGATTCACCCATTCATTATGACTTCTATTCCCATCAAGGTTCTGTTTGCAATAACGATAAATAAGGTCAGAGAAAGGGGGGGGGGCAGGAGATATAAAGAGAACGGGGGGGGGGGGGGGGGGGGAGGAAATGGATATAAAGAAGGGAGGGAGGATATGGACAGAGAGATGAGGGAGGTGAAGATAGATAGACAGCCACTGGGGTAAGAGATGTGCAGGGAGTGGGGGGTGGGGGCGGGGGGGGGGGGGGGAGAAGGTGATGGACAGAGATAGTGAAGGAGCGGGAGGTGGATAGAGGGATGGGGGAGGAAGAGAGGGATAAAGAGAGGAAGGAGGAGAAGGAGATTGGAACGTATATACAATTCCCATACACATTTAAATTGCGAAGCATTGGAGGGTTCACTAGTTGAGATATACAGGTTGTTTCAAAAAGGACTTTACAACTTTGAAAATTCATATAAATTAGTTCATAGTACCTATATAGGTGATTGTAGTGTCAATTTGTAGGGAAATACATCAAGTTTTGTCTCGCGTAGTTCACTAGTACTGAATCACAGTGTAAGGAACGCTAGCAGCAGCTGCATTAGAGGTTGCTGCCCTCACTGGACCCAAGCATTCTAGCTATGTGTTTTGGTTGGAAGATCATCCAAGCACATCTGACGATATCGTTGAACAAGTGAGACAATGTTTTGTCAACAGCCCTACAAAATTGACTGGGCATGCGTCTCGTGAATTGCAAATCCCACATACAACTGTTTGGCGTGTGTTGAGAAACCATTTGCATTTGAAACCGTACAGATTGATGATCATAAAAGCAATAAAAGACACTGATAAAATTGCTTGCAAGAACTTCTGTATGGATATGTTAAACCACTTACAAGAGGATGAATATTTATTGGACAAAATCATCTTTTCAGACAAGTAAACTTTTGACTTAAGTGCCAAGGTTAACACACATAACTGTAGGATTTAGGGCAGTGAAAATCCACATTTAACATTGCAGCACATTTTTGAATGCCCTAAACTGAACGTTTTTTGTGCATTGAGCCAGAACAAAGTGTAGCCCCTTTTTTTGTGTGAGAGAACCATCAACAGGATAGTGTACCTGGATATGTTCCAACAAGTTTTGATACCACAGATCGATGAGGATTTATCAAGGATATTGTGTTTGTACCTCCTGTGCCGGCTTCTCTACCTGAACTTAGAAAAAGAATTTACACCGAGTGAGCAAGTTACACCTGCAATGCTACAGCAAGTTTGGAAGAAATTGACTTCCGACGGATGTGTGCAGGATAACCAACGGAAGCTACATACAACGTCTTTAGTTTAAAGTAAAAAAAACTTGATGGGTTTCCCTTCAAAGTAACACTAAACCCACCTCTATAACTTCTTTCAATAAATTTATATGAATTTTTGAAGTTTTAAAGTCATTTCTGTAACACCCTGTACAAGTAAAGTAGTCACGAGTCCAAATATTGTGTTGAGCAGCACAGTGCTTTACTAGACAGTCCTGTCTGATGCGATATCCCGTGGCCTTCCTCTGACCCAGATAGTCATAGGGGGAACTAGATTCCAAACCAAATATTACTCAACATTTTTCACACTGATGAACTTTGGCAGAGGTGAGAGAAATGATAAATTATAGATGGGATCAAACCAGAGACCTTTGGATATGTAGGCTGGCACTTTACCACTGAGCTGAGCCACACACAAATTTGAATTGCTGTGACATCTTTGGTGGTCCTAAGTTGTATATGAAGTGTGATCAGAAAGTAATGGGAATATTTTTATTTTGCGGGCTTTGGCTTTATACATCCAGTTTTCAATTTTTTTATATTGTTGGCACACATGGCCCTGATGTATGTTTGTATTTTCAGCTGTTTTGAATGTTTAGCTTTTGTTGACAGTCAAAAATGTTGCACATGTTTTGAAGCATTCAGTGAATTTTTACTTTCGAGAAAGATGGATCAAATAATTTACATTAAATTTTGCTTAAAATGTGAAATAAAGTGCAGCACTGCATTCAAAATATTGATTGTGGGTTTTTGCAAATCTACTGTGAGTAAGACAAGTGTTTACAACTGGTATAAACATTTGAAAGAGGGTTGGGAAGATGTTGAAGATGATGACCACCCTGGATGCCCTGGTACATCAGTTCCTGACAACAATGTGGAAGAAGTAAAGAAAAGGATTCTGGAAAATGGCAGAATCACTATCACAGAGGTTGCTGACGATCTTGACCTATCCTTTGGTTCATGACAAGTAGTTTTTTTGGACGTTTTTGTCATGAAACCCCGTGTAGCAGTGAAGTTCGTTCCAAAATTGTTGAATTTCCACCAAAAATTATGTTGCAAATACCGGGTGATCAAAAAGTCAGTATAAATTTGAAAACTGAATAAATCACGGAATAATGTAGAGAGGTACAAATTGACACATATGCTTGGAATGACAGGGGTTTTTATTAGAACCATAAAAATACGAAAGTTCAAAAAATGTCCGTGGTGCTTCATCTGATCAGAATAGCTTTAATTAGCATAACAAAGTAAGACAAAGCAAAGATTATGTTCTTTACAGGAAATGCTCAATATGTCCACCATCATTCCTCAACAATAGCTGTAGTCAAGGAATAATGTTGTGAACAGCATTGTAAAGCATGTTCGGAGTTATGGTGAGGCACTGACATCAGATGTTGTCTTTCAGCATCCCTAGAGATGTCGGTCGATCATGATACGCTTGCGACTTCAGGTAACCCCAAAGCCAATAATCGCATGGACTGAGGTCTGGGGACCTGGGAGGCCAAGCATGACGAAAGTGGCGGCTGAGCACACAATCATCACCAAACGACGCGCGCAAGAGATCTTTCTCGCGTCTAGCAATACGGGGTGGAGCGCCATCCTGCATAAACATCGTACGTTCGAGCAGGTGTTTATCAGCCAGGCTGGGGATGATACGATTCTGTAACATATTGGCGTACCTCTCACCCATCACGGTAGCAGTTACAAAACCAGAATCACGCATTTCCTAGAAGAAAAAAGGCCCGATAACGGTAGATGTGGTAAATCCAACCCATACCGTGACTTTCTTGTCGTGCAATGAAGTTTCCACGACAGTTCTAGGATTTTCGGTAGCCCAAATTCTGCAGTTGTGGATGTTGACAGACCCTCGGAGTGTGAAATGAGCTTTGTCGGTCCACAACACGTTACTCAACCAATCGTCATCTTCCACGATCTTTTGAAACACCCACACCGCAAATACCTGCTACATTCTCCATTTCATCATGAACTGTCTCAGCAGCATTACGCCTTGTGCTCGGTCGGCCACTACGGCGTCTATCGTCTAAACAACCCGTGGCTTCAAACTTCGAAATCATTCTCGCCACAGCTGCATTTGTCAGCGGACCTTTACCCGTTCGAATCCCCTTCCTATGGCGATAGGATCGTAACGCTGAACTAGCACGTTCCCCATTCTGATAATACAGCTTCACTAAGAGCGCCTTTTTAGGTAACGTCAACATGCTGCGACTGCTGGTGCACCTGATTCTCTCTCTCATTACAGGTCCTTTTATACATGAGTGTCATGCGCAGTCACTGACGTTTTGCTGTCCAGCGCCATCTGTTGGACTTTTGTGAACTTTTTTTTTTCCTTTTCTTTTGTTCCAATAAAACCCCTTGTCATTCCAAGCACGTGTGTCAATTTTTACCTCTCTCTCTACATTATTCCGTGGTTTATTAAGTTTTCAAATTAATACTGACTCTTTGATCACCCAGTACATCGCTCAGAAATTGCTGAATGAAGTCAACATGATCTAGAACGTCTAAAGAAGGTTATAACAAGTGACAAAACATGGATATACAGGTATGACGTTGAAACTGAGGCCCGATCATTATGATGGAAGCTACCTAGAGAGCCAAGACTGAAAAACATACGACAAGTTCGACCAGATATGAAGGTTCTTGTCACTGTTTTCTTCAATTACAGTGAGGTAGCGCATCACAAGTACCTGCCTAATGGTTGTACAGTCAATAACTCCCACTCACACTTCTTTGCTTGTTAGTGATTTTTTGACTGAAAACAAAATCTTCATTTTGACTCAGGCACAGTATTTGCCGGGCGTGGCCCCTGAAACTCCTTTTTATTGCCGAGGATGAAGAGAATCGTTGAAGGAGCTGAACTCCATAATGAAAAGTTAGTTCCAGAAGTGCTTCCAAGATTGGAAAAAGTGTTGGCACAAGCGTATTGTATCTAAGGGTGATTACTTTGAAGGGGACGAAGTTGATGTTGATGAATAACTAAAGATTCTGTAATAAAAAAATTCTGTTTCTTTTTGATCACATTTCGTACAATAATAGTAATGTTCTTGATAAAAACAAATGCTGGTACAATAGTAATATGCTAGGTAGTGTCATGCCGTGTCGATATATTTTCTCACTGGAGTCTTCCGTACAGAGGTTAATACAAGTCTAGAGATTCATTGAAGCTGGGGCAAAGCTCTGAGTGCAGCTACTTAAAAAGATGTGCCGGTCTATCAGTCGCAGACAGTGAGGTTACGTGAATTTGGCATCCTCTGGTGACATGTATGCATAGAACCCCCACCATCCCCTTCCATCCATCTCCTCCCGTCCCTCGGAGACATCGAGCGCGAGCTTGGTGGTGGAAGGTTTAAATGTGCCATCTCTTGTGTAGCATGTGGTGTGCGTAGGGTTCATTCAACGAAGATGCCCTGCACATGCCCTGTCTACCCCTCAGTCTCTCCTATCTCTGTTCAGTCACCACAGTCCACACCTGCACATTATAATCGTCATTCGTTGCGTGAGATTACCCAAGTATACCAACCAAACTGCAGTCCCACCATTGTGTGCTCAGCCAAACAATGTACCAGTGTGTGTGTGTGTGTGTGTGTGTGTGTGTGTGTGTGTGTGTGTGAGTGAGAGAGAGAGAGAGAGAGAGAGAGAGAGAGAGACAGGAGGGCAGAGGTGTGCAAGCACGTATTTATACATTTGCTGCTATTTGCTAGCAGAACTTTCCATAGCCTATTGACACCTTTAAAACATTCATTAGAGGCCTTCACAGCACGCACACACATCTTTTCATAACTTATGTTTAATAACACCGACTTTGATGGCTACAAGTACAAACTGTAGAACAAGTGTGATACCGTAGATAAACAGCCAGTGTAGGTGAAAGATAGATATACACTGTGTCTGATAAATGTTTAAATAAATTCTTTAGTTCTGAAATAATACACTGATTTTCTCCTCCAGGAGATCACAGCGATATGCTGTAATGGAATTCAATACGAAACAAGCAGTGGATGCCATCCAAGCAGCCCGACCACATGTGGTGGAGTCTGGAGTCGAGTTTGTTACTTACCGTGGCAGTTCAAGAGATGTAAGTAAAAATTCAAAAAGAACTGACATGCCAAACATGTATAGGTAATGAGAAATGTGTCTGCAGTTTGTTGTCGCATGCCTCGCTCATGTGCGCACGTGCTCACACACACACACACACACACACACACACACACACACACACACACACACACACACACACACACAGAGAGAGAGAGAGAGATTCTGTTCTGGTAAAAGTAATTAAAAAATCACCCTCTGTTTGCTGTCTAATTTGTATTCTCCCAACACTGTCCAAAGCCTTAGGATATAAGTCCAAAGCCAGCTTACCAAACACTTAATTATGAACAATCTACTATACAAGTTCCACAAACATCACAGTGCAACATTTTCTTTAATAAAAGTAGCAGACATCATAAAGCTATCTGTGAGAAGACAAGAGGTGACTGCTGTGTGATTTGTGGATTTTAGCTAACGTTGCATCCAGCGAGCAATCTAGACATTTTATGACATAGGAAACTGAGGATTGTCTGTCCTATCAGCAAATGTGCGGAAGGTTAACTGAATATTTTGAAGGAGTTACGGAGCTTGATAGGGTAACATACGATCAAATCGGCAAGACTTGAATAATTACAATTGTTAATGCTTGTCTGAGCAAAGCTGAATAAATGACCTGCATGAAAGTACACTGTTCCTGATTTTACAAAATTCTTTTGAGGGAGGTACGTAGTTAAGTATGGATGCAAGCAGAGCCGGAGCGAATACTACTAGTCCAGGCCCCAGGCCCTGACCTGCACAGATGTCCCTCCTGGACAGCTGTCTGAATTGAACTCTTCTTCGGTCACTGCCACTTCTGCCTTTGTACTGTATGGTAGGCCATATAACCACTGCCACATTGGAACTTCCGGCCACCACTCTGCTGGGTCTCGTGTGTGATTGTGTACGGTCACCATCAATGCACTGCCATGCCGTGCAGCTCTCCACGTGAGCTCACGTCACACTGTGGGAGTCTTTGCAACATTTCTGGCCCACAGCCAAACCGAAGCCCTTCCTGTGGTGTCTCCTTGGTACTGTAAATACTTCCTACAAAACTTATTCTTTCTGGCTGCTGTTCTGTTGCCTTACAGGTATTACATTTTTAAAAATCTGGCACAAAATCTTTGATAATGTCAGCTTCTATATTTTACTTGCCAAACTTGGAATCCCAAATTTGTCTCCAAATGCTTGAAAATACGCACAAAGTCACAATGGAGACTGGTAGTATCAGATGCCCATCAGGGTTCAGTACTTGGTCTGACACTCTTCTCATTGTACATCAATGATGGTTCATCAGTCTTGTCCTACTGTGAATACCACATCACCTCCAGTTATACCTAAGTGAAAAACCAATCAGTCTGAAGACAGCTATTGCAACTATCAAAGTTGACTGGAGTGCATTATCAAAATGGGCAGGAAATATAGGAATATTGTGTAATCTGTCCAGAACTCTAATGGTCATTTGAGGTTAATTAACCTGAAATATTGGGAGATACTACCGCTCTTAGTCCTGAATGAGAAATTTAAATGTCTCTTCCTCATCAAAGAGTCTAGATATACAGGGTGGCACCCGAAATGTGTTACCATTTTGTTTTTCAATATAAACTTTATTGTCAATACACTCTGAAAGGAACATATACTACAATGAAGAGCCGTCCATGGAGATTTGTTCTAACTCAGCACATGCTCAATATGTCCACCATTTCGTTTCCTAACTTCCTTCAAACGAACACTGAAGTTAGTGATTACCTTACGGCACATGTCTTCCGTAATTTCACTGCAAGCTTTAAGAATAAGTCTTCTGAGCTCCATTAAATCACGTAAACGTTCCGGGAAAATTTTTTCTTTTAGGTGCCCCCAAAGAAAAAAATCACATGGATTGAGGTCTGGAGTATTGGGGGGCCAATTTTGTCCGTCATTGAAGCGACCTGGAAACTTGAGTGAAATGATCGGCATGTCAAAATGCTCATGTAAAAACTCCAACATAGTGTTTGCAGTATGTGGCCTTGCTCCATCTTGCATGAACCACTGCGTGTTGAAGGGCAAGGCAGCAGCAAGAAGCTGTGGAATGAAGCTATTGCGAAGCATGCTCAAATAACGCTCGCTGTTCACAGTTTCTTCAAAGAGAAAGGGTCCAATAAGTCCGTGACTAGAAATTGCTGCCCACGCTGTAATCCTTGGAGCATAATGTTGTCGTTCATCAAGCACTTGTGGGTTTTCAGTGGCCCAAAAGCGTACATTTTGTTTGTTAACCACCCCGTCTAAATGAAAATGCGCCTCATCTGAAAACTGAACGTTGTTGAGAGTTTCTTCCCAATCTTCCGCCCACTGAGCAAACAGTAGTCTCTGCTGCTTGTGTTCTTCAGCGAGCTTCTGTGCACAGGTCATCTTGTATGGGTACATATGGAGGTCACTTTTAAGAATGTGTTGAACGGAGTGTCTGGATATTCCCAGTTGCACTGCTGTCTTTCTACATGATTGCCCGAGATTTCTCTGTACAGCAACTCGTACCGCTTCAATATTCTCTGGTGAACAAACGGGCTTAGGCTAAGGTCGCTTCGTTTCCAATACTGTTCCTTCCTGTACAAATTTATCGTACAACCTGTGGATGGTCTTCTTGTAAGGTATCCATCGTGTGTTAAACTATTGTCGAAAACGCCTCTGAGTCACAACAAGGCTTTTCGTTCCATGAAAAAGTAACACAATTGCCGATTGTTGCTGTGTCATCAGTCTTCCATTGTCAGCCATTGCCGCTTACTAGTCTCCTAGGCAGTATCATGAATTACACGTCATTTCGTAACTCATTTGTTTTTCCAAGCTCTGCTGGTACTGCTGTAGAGATCCTAGCGGGATGTCTAATGTGCGTCATAAATTGTGAAAGAAACAATTGGTAACACATTTCGTGCGCCACCCTGATGATGAAAACCTAAACTGGGCTGAACACATAATTGCAATGTGCAAGACAGCATCAACATCTCTCCCTTCCATATGAAAATGTGACAACATCTTCCATTTTGGACTTAAAGGGAAACTTATACAAATGCTTATACTTCCAATTGATGATTATAGCTGTGTTATACTGAAGGGTCTTTCCCAGGAAAGCTAACAGTGCTCGGAGCTGTGTTCAATGTCTGTGTACGATACGTCTGTAATGTTCAACTTCTTGATCATATTTTACCATCTTGTGCACAGCTCTCCTGGCTGCACAAAAGTCAACAGAGATGTCTCCTTTACCATCTTATCAACACATACAATCCCTCATACAACACCTAATGAAAAGTATCTGGGCACCCCTATGTAATGTGCAACTGATGATTGGATATCACAGGAGTTGCTCCAGCCAATATGAAAGGAGGCAGAGAGTATTGCATTGTCAGCAGACATGCAGTGACAGCAGAATGGGTCATCCAGGAGAGTGACTTCGAACATAGATTTGTCATTGGACATAGCCTGAGTAACAAATCCATCAGGGAAATTGCAACCCTTGTTCAGCTTGCAAAGTTAACTGTCGGTGATGCGACTGTAAAGTGTAAATGTGAAGCAACAACTGCAGCTAAAACGAGACTGGGCAGATGACCAACAGGGACCGGTGGATGGTGTTTGTTAAAAATTTTGTGAAATCAGCAGTTCAGAAGTTCTTCCAGCAGTCCAGCTGGTAGTACTCGATTTTAAGCAGAAGCTGGTTTTTCATGTTTATGACATCATTTCTCCTTAACTATGTGATGTACGATCAGCAGGTCTCTGCAACCACCCTCCACAGTGTTCAATCGTCTGTGTCAGTCAGTACTTGAAGTCTGCAATTGACTAAAGGAATCACTTACGAGTTGTGAGTTCCAAAGCGCTGCTAGCAGTCAGCTACAACGATGATTCTTACACAGAGAGCATCCCAGAGTACACCTGACAGCTACAATACCGAGAATTGTTTCTTGGCTTTTGACAAGCTCATTGTGTAGCCTGATCATTTTTTTTTTTTTTTTTTTTTTTTTTTTTTTTTTTTTTTTTTTTTTTTTTCAGTAATTTCACGGGAAATAAGTAAAGGAAAGGTACTTTATTGTAATTGTGATAATGAAATGTAACATCACCGTAAACCTCAGTATTTTTACAAACACCATCACCTTTAAACCATACACCAATGGACTCCAACTGATTTATTTTTCTATGATTCCTGATACTAACAACAAATGGTATCATAGACATAAAATACGACTGACCCATGTCCCAGTTGTACACATCGTTCAGCTGAAATGTGCGATAAACAATCATATCTCTACTATTAAAACTCTCCAGACCTGCAATAGATATCACTGCATCACCAGGATACCACACAATTGCAGCAGTGATCCAACCATTACCACGATTAGCTGCATCACTTGTGCTCCGACTGCACTACTCGTAGTAATCATCAATGGCTTCATACACCATCAGCTGAGAATGACTAATTCTTCTCCTACGGCGTGGCATCTCCATTCACCATCCAGTGCTGTCGCACACACAGCGGCACAATGACTGATGCCATCTTTCCAGGTAAATTAATCACATAGCCTCGCGCCGGCCTTATCAACTTCTGGCCACAAATAAAATTATGTGCGACTATAAGTGAAACTAGAGAGTCACATGAGCGCCACACCCAAAGTGATGTCAGCGCATGCGCAGATCATGCTCTGCAGACCACAGAGATGCCCAGAGGCACCTCACACAGAGAGCATCCCAGGATACCCCTGAGAGCCACAACACCACACCATAAAGAATCACTTCTCAGCTTTTGGCAAGATCAATGTGTTGTATGATCATTGTGCATTTTAGTAAAGTTTCTTGGGAGATAGGAAGCAAAAGGTACTTTATTTTAACTGCAATAACAAAATGTAACATTGCCAGTGGTGACGCCACTGGACAGTGGATGACTGGAAGCAAGTGATTTGGAGTGATGAATCATGCTGTGTCCTGTGGCACTCTGTTGGAATAGTTTGCGTACTTAGAGAATATTACCTGCCATCATGTATGGAACCAACAGTAAAGTATGGAGGGTGTGGTGTTATGGTATATAGGTGTCTTGTGGTTATGATGTGGTCCCCTTATGGCACTTGAGAAAACATCTAATGCGGAACTATAAGGACACATTTTACAGCTTTGTGTATTGTGTATAGTAGAGGAACATTTCGGAGACAACGAGTGTATCAGCATGATAAGGGACCCTGTCATAAAGCAGTATCTGTGAGGCAATGGTTTGTGAACAATAACATTTCTGAAATGGATTGGACTGCGCAGAGTACTGGCCTGAAACCAGTGTATCAGGTGTAGAAATATGAAACCGAAATTTGTTTGCAACAATTATACAGCTGTATTTTGAAACTGATAAACAGTATTTTATTCAAAATAATCACCATTACTATTTATATCTCCCACTCCTCTGGCAGGCTTTGAATGCCACACCAGAAAAGCAGTTCTTCTTTTGAAGTGAACCAGCCAGTGGGTCATTTTTGTACATTTTCATATGAACTGAAGTGTTGGTCAGCAAGCACGTGTCTCAGTGATGCAAACAGATGTCAATCAGATGGAGCCAAGTCTGGAGAATAACCGCATGCCCTAGTATTTCCCAACTGAATGCCTCGCTCGTTTCCCCGACTCATTTTGCTGTGTGTGATGGGGCATTATCATGGAACAATATGACTCTGTGTTGCCTTTTTCCATATTTTCGTCATTTTTCATGTAATGCTTGATTTAAATCGATCATTTGCTGCCAGTTACGATCAGTGTTAACAGTTTCATCAGGCTTTAGCAGCTCATAATAGATGACACCCATCTGATCCCACCAAACGCAGAGCATTGCCTTCTTTCCAAAGTGATTCGAACTTGTAGTAGATGTTGATGGTTTGCCTGGATTCACTCACAATTTATGATGCTTAGGATTTTCAAAATATATCCATTTTTCATCACCTGTCACTATTCGATGGAGAAACGTCTTTCTTTTGTATCTGGCGAGCAGTATTTCACAAGTGGTCTTTCAATTTGCTTGCTGTCTTTCACTCAGTTCATGTGGAACCCATTTTCCCTTTCAGCACCTTTCCCATAGCTTTCACCTAAAGAGAAATGGCTTTCTGCATCACATTGAAATGTCCCACGAGTACCTGTTGAGTTTGAGTATCACCTTCATCCAATAAGGCCTGCAATTCGAATTTTTTGAACCACTCGAAACACTGTGTTTTCATTCTGCAGTAGTTTTCTTCAAATGATAACAGAAAACCAATACCGTCCTCAGATCGTAGTTCATAAGCACAAAACTCGACATGTTTATGGGTTTGAACAGATACTGATGTATGGAACTTGGGTTACTGTGTGTTGACATTCATCGTCAGCCAGTACAGGAAGCAGATGGTGCTGCAGATAGTCTCATGGGCTCTACACTGCCGGCTAGCACCATCTATAAGGAAATTCTGGTTTCATACTTCTACACCTGGTAGCAGCTTTGGGATGAGTTAGAATGTTGACATCGCTCCAGACCCCAACTCAAACATCATTACCTTCTCTTGTTCTGGCTTTTGGGGAAGAATGGCCTGCCACTCCTCTGCAGACACACAGACACATCATTGAAAATGTCCAAAGTAGAATTAAAGTGGTCATATAGGTGAATGGTGAGTACAACCCATATTAAAGTCCACTAATAGGTATACGGATACTTTTGATGAATAGAGTCTTTTCCCTTGATCTTAACACTCTTATCTGAATACCACACAAGAAACACTCATCCCATCAGAGCAAAATCCTTTCTGCCCCACTTCGTTACCCAGACACCTTCTCTGAGTCATTTTTAGTAAAGGTACCTAACAGTAGACTGATCCCCCAGAGAACTGGGCAACATATCCAGTGTCAAAAGACAGTTAATGATGTATCTAGTAAAATAACAGTAATGTCTAACTTTGTTCTGGTCACACTTTAACCATTATAATTAAGTACGTTTCTTTCCCACCAAGACCTTCCTTATTTCATGAAGTCCTTAGCTGGTACAGTAAAATTGAACTTACGGTGTCTGCAGTTTTCCATTGAATGCTGCTGCTGATAATGGTTTCCCTGGTGAAAAGTAAGCACAATGAATAATGAGTCTGATGTAGGTAGCCAATCATATTGCTAGTTTATAATTTGCTATGTTTTGTAAATGAAGTTTGCTGATATTTTGTTTCACTCACAGCAATTTAAGCTGATCTATTAGATACCACCATAACTAGCACCTCAGAAATCTCAATATGTCATAAAAAAGCTGCTATTAGGATCTGGCCTACCCATGCCTTTAGAAATGGTGACATATTTAGAAAAAAGGCAAATACTTCTGACAACTAAGATTTTAAATTTCATTGCTGCTCATTTCTTTCACAGCAGTTTAAACTGTGCTATTAGATCCCAACCTAACCGAAACCTTGGATATTGTGACATACTCTGAACGAAAAAAAAAAAAAAAAAGCCATGATTAGAATGAGTGAGTGTAATTGGCTATTGTATACTCTCAGCCTATTGGTTATGACTAACAATAACAAATTGCCAACAGCAGCACACATCAGAAGAGCTGTGAGCTTCATAAGAACATTATATCTGCTCCACAGTCTATCTAAATTTCCCTCTTTCAGAACTCAGTGTCAGAAAATATCACTTGTACTTCCACAAATACATTTCGTGTCTCTACATTCACTATTATTATTATTATTATTATTATTATTAACAACAGCATTACTATTTCTAGTGGTGGTGGTAGTAGTAGTAGTATTCACTCTTAGTCGGTACCTTTATTCACATTGTCATTACATACACTATGTGATCAAAAGTATCCATACAACTGGCTGAAAATGACTTACAAGTTCGTGGTGCTCTCCACCGGTAATTCAATATGGTGTTGGCCCAACCTTAGCCTTCATGACAGCTTCCACTCTTGCAGGCATATGTTCAATCAGGTGCTGGAAGGTTTCCTGGGGGAATGGCAGCCCATTCTTCATGGAGTGCTACACTCAGGAGAGGTATCGATGTCTGTCAGTGAGGCCTAACACGAAGACGACATTCCAAAACATCCCAAAGGTGTTCTATAGCATTCAGGTCAGGACGCTGTGCAGGCCAGTCCATTACAGGGATGTTATTTTCATGTAATCACTCCAACATAGGCTGTGCATTATGAATAGATGCTTAATCATGTTGAAAGAGTGCAATTGCCATCCCCGAAATGCTCTTCAACAAAGGGAAGCGAGAAGGTGCTTAAAACATCAATGCAGGCCTAAGCTGTGATAGTGCCATGCAAAACAACAAAGGGTGCAAGCCCACTCCACGAAAAACACAACCACACCGTAACACCACTGCCTCCGAATTTTACTGTTGGCACTACACACGCTGGCAGATGACGTTCACCGGGCATTTGCCATACCCACACCCTGCCATCGGATCGCCACATTGTGTACCATGGTTCATCAATGCACACAACTTTCTTCCATCGTTAAATCATCCAATGTTTATGCCCCTTACACCAAGCGAGGTGTTGTTTGGCATTTACCAGCATAATGTGTGGCTTATGAGCAGCCGCTTGATCATGAAATCCAAGTTTTCTCACCTCCCGCCAACTGTTACAGTACTTGCAGTGGATCCTGATGCAGTTTGGAATTCCTGTGTGATGGTCTGGATAGATTTCTGCATATTACATATTAGGACCCTCTTCAACTGTCGGTGGTCTCTGTCACTCAACAGACGGCGTCGGCCTGTACGCTTTTATGCTGTATGTGTCCCTTCACACTTCCTATCACATCAGAAACTGTGGACCTAGGGATGTTTAGGACTGTGGAAATCTCACATACAGACGTATGACACAAGTGACACCCAATCACCTGACCACGTTCGAAATCCGTGAGTTCTGCGGAGCGCCCCATTCTGCTCTCTCACGATGTCTAATGACTACTGAGGTTGCTGATATGGAACATCTGGCAGTAGGTGGCAGCACAAAGCAACTAATATGAAAAAACGTATGTTTTTGATGGTGTCCGGATACTTTTGAACACATAGTGTACATCCAAATCTTGTTGCAAGCCAATTTTTATTCTGTTAGTGTAATTTTATTACTATTCATCATATTTAAAAAAAAAATGTTAAGTAACTGTTATGTGAAAGTACTGTATGTTTAAAACCATGCTCGGATGTGAGTCAGTGCCTAAAGGCCGTAATCTGATCAGATTACATAAATAAATAAATAATGTAAGAAATCATGAGTGTAATTTGTGGTCTACAGATATAAATTCAAAATATGAATTATTGGGTAACAGGCGAAGCAAAGCTAATGCAAGCACAAAATGGTCTAGAATAACTGTCTTGCAATTTTGCAGGACCATCAGATCCTTATAGAGAAGCTGAAGGTCAGATAGTGTGATGGAAACTGTGGAAGGGGCTGTATTACACCACATTGAAACAAAAGTCTAATTTGCCCTTTGCCTCGTGCTGTATAATAATCCTAACACAGTGCTAATACAGAATGGTGACAATACACAACATTTTAGAAGATGGTGCATGAATACGGTGTGTCTGAGAAAAGTAATGAGACTGATGATTCTTTAAACTACCAAAGTTTTTTTTCCAATCATCATTATTGTCCTTATCAAAGTAGCTCCTTTCGGCAACTATACACCGGCAGAGTTGTTGTTCCTAGCCTTATTAGCAGCAATGGAAGGCATCAACTCCTGGGGCCTTTAACATGTCGGTCACATTCTTTTGAATGTTCTCCATTGTCCCAAAATGATGTCATTTTAATACATTCTTCAATTTCAAGAAAAACAAAAAGCCACAAGGACACAGATCAGGCGAATAAGGGTGCCTTTTTAGGTCAAAAATTCCATATTGGAAGTTGCTGTGTGGCATGGGGTGTTGTCATGATGCAGCATCCACTTGGTTGCAGTGTCTGGTCTCACTCTACTCACCCTTTTTGTGAACCTTTCCAGGACATTTTTGTAAAACACTTGGTTGACACTATGTCCTGTAGGAACAAATTCTTTATGCACGATACTTTATTGTCAAGAAAGCAAATCAGCGTTGTTTCGATCTTTGATTTGCCCATTCAAATTTTTTTTGGTTGAAGACATCTTACTTTGCCACTTTGTCTCAGGATTGGACTCAAAAATCCAAAATTTATTACCTCTGATCACACGACTGAACCATTTTTGGTCACTGGCAATCCTCTCGAGAAGATCAATGAGCACATTTCTTGGATTGTCCTTATGGAGACTTGGACTGAGCACCGGTCTACACAGGCAGAACAACACAGCAATTGCACATCACTCACAATGTTGTCCATCTCTCAGCTTTTCTCACACTCCTTGTATATCCACAAGTTTTTGTAATGCAGCTGCAATCCCCTGATGAAAGAAGTTAAGTGCAATGACTGCAGGACTGATACTGCTGAAGCCAGTGCCTGTATAATACTGAGAAGAATGAATAACGAGGTAGAGAAAAACTTGTCTTTGGTTCAATTTGGAGTCTGAGACTTTGTATACCGTTGGATGTACGAGCATGTTGATAAAAATAATGTTGACAGAGAGCCATACGTATCCTTTATAGGCTGGAGGAAAATACCTTTAATTGACTAAATGGAAGCTGTTGACTAAGATATGGGAAACAGATACAGAAATAGGAAAAGATAGGGAGAGCAGGTGACTAGTAAGAGTGTGATATGACATGAAAGTTTTCTGAGTACCGTACTATGTCACAATGTAAGAAACTATACTGGGGAAACCAACACAGCTACAGTGATCATCTTCAGGGTCAACTGACTCTGGTCGCAGAAGCCTATGCATTTATAAGAATGTCATACTTAAAACAAAGTGACAGTTAGAGTGCACAAAAGTCAAATAAATATGAAGAGGGGTGTGAGACAATGCTGAGGGGTGTGAGACAATGCTGCTGCATTCCTCCAACCCTCTTTTATATCTTTGGCCACAGACCTCTGAACAAAATCTTGATTGATATAGGCAGAACAAAAGTAGGTGAAGGGAGAATGAAAGTTACTAAATATGCAGATAGTCTTAGCAGAAACTGGAGTAGGTCCTCAGGAAATAAAAATAACAGGCAATAATAAAAAATGGAAAAAATTTGAGTGCATAATTCAAATAAAATAACACTATAGAAAAAAAACTGTGGAACAAGTGAATGTCTTCACTTTCTTAGGAATCGTACTTTATGCTTGTAGAAGCTACAACAGAAAACAATGAAAGGGACAGCTTATGGAAAGGAAGCATTTGAAAAATACAAGAACTGGGTACCAAAAGAACACAAGAGATTTTTAAAATGCGATATTTGGAGCTTATTTATTATGGTTCAGAAACTATGACAGAGAAGAAAGAGGAGCAATATTTGGAAAGCTCTGACATTGTTTAGAAATGAAGAGAATTAACTGGTAAGGCAGAATTAGGAATTATGAAGTGTATTAAAGAACAGTCCTGAAGCGTGCCAGAAATGGAAAATGAAAAGGGGCAGGACCGTTCTAAGGAAAAACTGTTTGGAAAGATCCATGCCAGGTATATAATATCTATCAGACAGCTGAGGGTAAGTGGAAAATTTGTTGATCTGGCTGTGAAAGACTTAAGACTTCAGGATAAAAAAAGCTCTAATTTTTTGACTTAGTGATCATGCATTTTATACAAAGTTTTCCAAGGAGTAGAAAATTTTTGCTGCAAGTCACTCTCTGTTTACATTGTGAAAACCACTTTGTGGAGGGGCACTTGCTCCTGATAATAGATTTTTCTGTTGATCACAAAAATTTATTAGTTTTCATCATATTTTTTAACCCTTTGCAATATAATCACCAAGAAGATTCTCTTTTCGCAATTCAGGAAACACTAGGTAATGTTTCTCCCAGGTGAAACTACCTTTTGCTTATTTCTCTACTGTATACATAACTGCCTACAAGAAAATAAAAAGAGACCTTTGGAGAAAAGAGAACCACTTGCATGAATATCAAGAGCTTGGATGGAAAACCAGGTCGAAGCAAAGAAGAGAAAGCAGAAAGGTGGAAGAGAATCTCTACAAGGGCGACATACTTGACTGCAATATTACGGAAATGGAAGAGGATGTAGATGAAGATGAAATGGGAGATATGATATTGCATGAAGAGTTTGACAGAGCACCAAAAGACCTAAGTCGAAACAAGGCCCCGGGAGTTGACAACATTCCATTAGAATTAGTTATAGGCTTGGGAGAGCCAGCCCTGACAGAACTCTACCATCTAGCGAGGAAGATGTATGAGACAGGCAAAAGACCCTCAGACTTCAAGAAGAATATAATAATTCCAATCCTACAGAAATCAAGTGCTGACAGGTGTGAAAATTACCGAACTATCAGTTTAGTAAGTCATGACTGCAAAATACTAACACAAATTCTTTACAGACGAATGAAAAACTGATAGAAGCCGACCTCAAGGAAGACCAGTTTGTATTCTGTAGAAATGTTGGAACATGCGTGGCCATACTGACCCTACGACTTACCTTAGAAGATAGGTTAAGGAAAGACAAACCTATGTTTATAGCATTTCTAGACTTAGAGAAAGCTTTAGACAGTGCTGACTGGAATACTCTCTTTCAAACTCTTAAGGTATCAGGGGTCAAATACAGGGAGTGAAAGACCATTTACAATTTTTGTAGAAACCAGATGGCAGTTGTAAGAGTCGAGGGGCATGAAAGGGAAGCAGTGGTTGGGAAGGAAGTGAGACAGGGTAGTAACCTATCCCCGTTGTTATTCAATCTGTATAGTGAGCAAGCAGTAAAGGAAACTAAAGAAAACTGTGGAGCGACAGCAAAGGACCTTGAAGAGCAGTTGAATGTAATGGAAAGTGTCTTGAAAGGAGAATATAAGATGAACACCAACAAAAGCAAAACGGGCATAATGGAATGTAGGCGAATTAAATCAGGTGATGCTGAGGGAATTAGATTAGGAAATGAGACACTTAAAGTAGTAAAGGAGTTTTGCTATTTGGGGAGCAAAATAACTGATGATGGTCGAAGTAGAGAGGATATAAAATGTAGACTGGCAATGGCAAGGAAAGTGTTTTTGAAAAAGGGAAATTTCTTAACATTGAATATAGATTTAAGTGTCAGTAAGTCTTTTCTGAAAGGATTTGTATGGAGTTTAACCATGTATGGAAGTGAAACATGGATGATAAATAGTTTAGACAAGAAGAGAATAGAAGCTTTTGAAATGTGGTGCTACAGAAAAAAACTGAGGATTAGATGGGTAGATCACATAACTAATGATGAGGAGGTTTTGAATAGAATTGGAGAGAAGAGAAATTTGTGGCACAACTTGACTAGAAGAAGGGATCGGTTGGTAGGACATGTTCTGAAGCATCAAGAGATCACCAATTTCGTACTGGAGAGCAGCGTGGAGGGTAAAAATTGTAGAGGGTGACCAAGAGATGAATACACTAAGCAGATTCAGAAGGATGTAGGGTGCAGTAGTTACTTGGAGATGAAGAAGCTTGCATAAGTAGCATGAAGAGCTGCATCAAACCCGTCTCTGGACTGAAGACCACAACAACAACAACAACAACAACAACAACGACATACATAACTGAATCACAAGTAAAGACTTTACAGGCTTGACAAACTGTGTTTTGTAAAGGTACTGATATGTATAGTTGCAGTAGTATTTTGTTGCTATTATGAAATAACTGTCATCGTATTCTGAATGTACAGTAAGTTCAACATCATGTGAAATACAGGTGGAACAAAGGTAGACAGAGTTCTGTGTAACATATTTCCTATTTTGTTTCAGGTTGACACTTCGTTAAACACAAGACTGAAGGACAGGATCATAGTGAAAGTACAAAAAGATAATGGGAAGTTAACTACAGATGACATACAGCAGTATTTTGCAACCTACGGCCATGTATATCACATAGAACGAGTGATGCTTACTGGAGTAGAGAGCGGGTCTTCCACGTACGTAGTCAGCTTCGAGGACTACGACTGTGCCGACGTGGCTTGCTGTAAGTACTGTCAGACGTGTTATCTTGGCATTAATGGCTGGACACTGCCCCTGACTACTAGGCTCCTTCCATACATACTTTGCAGTGGGTATGGGGCAAGGGGTTAGTGGAGATTGATGCAGATTGTGGTAGGGAAGCACGTATTGCGAGAATAACTAGAACCTTTGTAGTTCAGAAAAGCTAGTGTCTGGGGGGGAAGGGTACAGATGGCACATGTAGGGAAGCACCTACTGAAACCAAAACAGGTATATTATGAAAAGGCTAACCCAGTAATTAATAATTGTATTTGATCACAAACAGCACCTCTGCAATGTCCTCACTATGTTGTAAGTGTCAGCTGTGGTCAGAATAGTGTTCTGTGTAGTTGTGAGTGCGTTATTTCAGAGCTTAGTTAATTTGAATGAGGGTAAATTGTTGGTGCTTGCATGATTGAGTGCTTCCATAACCGTGGTAGCCAAAGTGTTTGGTTTTTCAAGACGCACCATATTGAAGATTTATCCTACATACAGGGAAAGCTGAAAACATCATCCACTGGGTCACAACGCTGATGAAAGTCGTGTGTTGAGTGATCGTGATGGATAGTCACTGAAGAGGATTGTGACAAAAGTAAGAGGATGATAGTTGTAAAAGTTGCAATATCACATTCGAGAACCCTGCAGCATCAAAAAATTCCAAAAGCACTCATTGATGATGTAAGTGCCTACAAGAGGAAAACCTAGTGTTGGAGCCATAAAACTTGGGATAATGGAGCAATGGAAGACTGCCATTTGGTCAGATGAGCCTCATTTCACACTATTCCCAACTTCTGGTCGAGTTTACATCCCGAGAATGAAACACGGCAGGAGTTCAGCGACGATTTGGGCAGCCGTACCATCGTATTCCATGAGTCCCACAGCAACTCTGCAAGATCACGTTACCTTCAATAATTATGGGCTGGTTTGGATGATTACATCCATCCCATGGTGCAGTGTTCGTTCCTCAATGATCATGCTGTGTTCCAGGATGGCAGATCCCCTGTTCATACAGGTGGTGTCATCTAGGACTGGTTTTATGAGCACGAGGATGAATTGTTACACCTCCCCTGCCAGCCAATCACCACACCTTCATATTACTGAGCCTTTGTGGTCTATTTTGGAGAGCAGCGTGTTCAATCGCTATCCATCTCTCATCATTGTTTCCTGAACTTGTCACTATTTTGCAGGAGGGATGATGTAAGAGTCCCTTGAAAACCATACAGGACTTGTATTTAACAATTTCGAGATGACTGGAAGCTGTTTTGAATGCCAATGATTTCCCTGCACCTTATTAGGCATGGTAGTGTGTCATGCTCGTGATGTTTCCAAATTTTTGTCCATCCCCTGTACCTAGTTTTCTTATTCTATGCTTTGAACTACTTGCTGATACAAGAGATACACTTAGATTTACTGTTCTTTGGAATGACTTCTACATTTTGCCTCTGTCTTTGAAAGACAGTGTAACAGCAATCTGGAGCCACCCGACATGTTACAATTACAGTCCCAACCCTGTGCTGTGGGCCCAATAGCCATGTTGCACACATTCTGTGAATGTGCGAACCGTGCGGCCACCCCGTCCTGCTGGTATGTACACTACACCTGGGCTGCCTGTATGTTAGCTGTTTGCCTACTCCAGCCCTCTGCTGTCCACGGGCACCTGGCTGTTCCCTGATTGGCACTCGAGCTGAAACAGCCCAAGCAAACTATGAGCTCCTCGCGAGTCCTCGAAGGCCGAAGGAATGTGTAACGTTCACGGTCTCTACCCTAGGCTTGCAGTGTGGGGAGCTTGTTGTGGTCAGTACAACGTTCTCCTGGCCGTTTTCCAGATTTTTCAAACTGTGGAGCCATTACTACTTGGTCAGATAGATCCTCAGAAGGCATCAAAAGAGTGAGCGCAGCCCGTACCAGTGCTCCCTCTGAGTAAGATTGCTTGTCGGTACCAGAAATCAAACCCAGATCTTCTGCATGGCAGCCATTTAGGCTGACCACTCAGCTATGAAGGTGGACTGGAACAGCTTGACATAATTCATAGTGTAATTCTTATTAACATTTAAAAACCTCTGAAGTGATGTAGATGACACTGAGGCAAGTAATTTAATATAAGAAACATGGGGCAGCAGACATCAGGAAATACCCCTAAAGCAAATGAGAAATATTGAATGTGTGACATCAGCAGGTGATATATCTCACCACATGTGCAGCAGTTGAGCCTGTCGGTCTGTCACACCTGATCATCCCAACACTAGTCAAGTATTCACATCGGTGTGGCTCCAGGACTGCTTGCCCAACTTTAGTGTGTGAAGCTCATGGTTCAAGTCTTTTGTCTGCAAGGTAGTATTTTTTTTTCACTAAGTTAAACAGTTATCTGTCTACAGTAAGATTTGTTATTTTATTTACCAGTCTCACTGCAACCTCTGGTTTATTCCAAAGTACAATACAACAAAAACCTACCATATTGTGTCACAAGTAAATGAGTATAAGCTTCTGAACTGCATTGTTAGCAGTAAATGACCTTGCTTTCTTTAGTAAATAATGTCTGTAAACAAAAAAAGAATGGACAAAAGGAAAGAAACACAAAAAAGAACAGTTTTGCCTTGTTTGCACTGAGAACAATACTTCTGTAACTTCTATGTTCACAGCAGATCACATAAACAAAAGATGTTCAAAATTTCCACCGTTTGTCCAAATGCAAGTATTGCGTCATCGAATCACCCCTTCGTGGCCAACCCAACTGCTGCACATGCAATGATGTAAGTCATGTGCTGATGTGATATGCTCAAGATTTCTCACCCGCTTTTGGCATATTTCCCAACATTTGCAGCCCGTACAAATCAGGAACTTTCCTAGATTCAGTAATTTTGATGCAGTTAATATATTACATTGACTTAAATACAAATGATCATGATGTGAGCATATCCTATAATTAATATTATGTAATTGTAAATATGGGTTGTATGACAAATGTTTTCGGATACACAGAGTGAACTAGAAATCTACCAAGTATCTTTCAGAGATGATAGTATGGACAAAAACAAGAAAAACATATCCAGTAAACATGGTCTCCAAAGTGCATACCTTAAGAGCAGTGAGCACCACGAAAAATTCTCTTCTACCAAACAGGTTTTCTTATCCCTTAAGGTATGCATTTTAGAGTCCTCCTTTGATGCTTACTGGACATTTTTTTCTTGTTTTGGACCATACTGCCTCCTCCAAAAACACGGAAAACAGAGCTGTCAGTAGAAGAGATGTGTTCAACAGTATGGAAGATGAACAAGTTCTCACAGCTCTTAAGGTATGTGTTTTTGAGCCTATGTTTACCAGATTTTTTTATTGTTTTGGTCCATACTCCCATCTCTGAAAGTTTGTAAGTGGAGTTCTGGGTCATCTTGTGTAAAGATAGTTTTTGATTTGTGGTCATTGTGCCTAATTATAGTTGTTTATATTGCACATAGGTACCTAATGGTAGTTTGCTGTTTGACTGAAACTGATAGTTTTAACGAAGTGATATGCTTATTGGGACAACCCATGTATGAGGTCTGTTCAAAAAATTCTGGAACATTTATAATTTCGTGCCAACGTTGCATGGGAGCATCCCTGCACACACCTGTGTTTAATGTGTAACTGCCGGAAGTTTCATTGTTGTATGTCTGTTAGTTATCATTCAGTGCTACATTGGTAGAATGTTGTGTCATACAGGTTGCAAATTTTGAGATGACAGAGCCAGAGAAACAATGCATCTGCACTAAATTTTGCATGCAACTCATGAAAACTTTCACAGACACACACCAAATGATGCAGGAAGCCTACGGTGTGAGTACCTAAGCTGTACTCGGTTTTACGGACGGTTCACAGAGTTTAAATATGGCAGGATGTAATTTAAAGATGACTCTTGTCCAGGGCACTCTTTAAACTTCAATTAAATTGTGCATTCCAATCGAAGACTGCCTGTCTAAGAGATTGCAGAAGGATCTAATATTTCAGTTGGATCATGTCATGAAATCCTGACAGTGTCTTGGAATGCATTGTGTTTCTGAAAAATTTGTCCCATGGCTCATGAGTCAAGAGCAGAAAGACCTTCACCGCGCAATTTGTGAAGAGTTTTTGGATCATACAAATGAGAATGAGGTGTTCCTAATGAGAATGATAATTGATGAGATGTGGGTGTATAGTTATGATGTTGAGACCAAAGTTGGGAAAAGTTCTCCAAGACCCAAAAAAGCTTGTCGGGTCAGGTCAGGTCAGGTCAGGTCAAATGTCAAAGCCATGCTAATAGTTTCTTTGATTTTGAAGGATTAGTTCATCATGAATTTGTGCCAAACGGACAAACTGTTAATCAGTGGTACTATTGGGACATGTTGCGATGCCTCCAAGAAAATTTGAGAAGGAAACGGCCTGAAATGTGGTGAGACAATTCATGGCTCTCGCATCACGATAATGCATGTTCCAACTGTACTGGTTGTTATCTTATTCATTTCTTAGGTAACTGAAAAATTGTTTGTAGAATCTTACGTGGTATAGTGTGATAGGACAACACTTTCACCACCTGTTTTTGAATGGGAATAATATGACCAGTCCCAGCACAATTTCAGCACGAATTATTTTTTTAGTAGTTGCTTAAAGATTACACACTGCAGATCTCATTTGTCTAGGGGGTTTCACAGTTTTCTTTGTCTGCAAAATAATCATACCAACATCAAGCGTGGCCTGGGTTTTCTTCTGTTTAAATAAACTCCACTGGATTGGAAATACTTTCAGCTAAAAATTATATTTATTTGTACTTTTTGCTAGGAACTACACCATTTTCATTATCAACATTGATAATCTAAATCCATTATACTTCACTTGTCAGAAAAGCAAGTCTGTTTTCCTACAAGACTGAAAAAAAAAAAAAAAGTGGCGGGCAAGCCATCATGTGTCCAGAAGCTGCAAATATCCCCACTTCCTATATACAGGGTGTTACAAAAAGGTAAGGCCAAACTTTCAGGAAACATTCCTCACACACAAAGAAATAAAATACGTTATGTGGACATGTGTCCGGAAACGCTTACTTCCCATGTTAGAGCTCATTTTATTACTTCTCTTCAAATCACATTAATCATGGAATGGAAACACACAGCAACAGAAGGTACCAGCGTGACTTCAAACACTTTGTTACAGGAAATGTTCAAAATGTCCTCCGTTAGCGAGGATACGTGCATTCCACCCTCCGTCGCATGGAATCCCTGATGCGCTGATGCAGCCCTGGAGAATGGCGTATTGTATCACAGCCGTCCACAATACGAGCACGAACAGTATCTACATTTGGTACTGGGGTTGCGTAGACAAGAGCTTTCAAATGCCCCCATAAAAGAAAGTCAAGAGGGTTGAGGTCAGGAGAGCATGGAGGCCATGGAATTGGTCATACTTTTTGCTTCAGATAAACCTTTTCTCCAATGGTCGATTACATTACACAACATATTGAAAAGTGCCGGCACGACGATGAACACAAGAGCAGAGGAGTCTGGGAGACGAGGTCAGCCATTTGACTAGGACCACACCATGACAGGAGCGGCTTCTGCGAGAAAAGAATATAAGTGCTGCTCCTGCCAGCCTCGGACGCACAGTATTAGCACAGTACTAGACCCAGGGAGTAGCAGACCAGCACAGTTTTAGACCAGGACAGTAGAAGACGAACACTAGTAGAAACCACACTTTAGAAGAGAGCATATCCATTGCTTACATGGACATTGTATACAGCAAAGAACACTGACTGTTTGCATGTCACCCATTGCTTGTGACAACTCGTTGTATATTCGAAGTTAAGTATTGTCAGTCTTCTTTATTGTAATAAAAACTATTACTGTGATTTACTTGAATTGTTGTATAGTCATCCGAGAAAGCAGTATCCTACAGGCACCCTATAAAGAAACAAGAGGGCAAGACCCAACAATGCACCCGCACATTCGTCCCTGTTGGTGTGTGACTATTACACAAAAAATGTAATCACTGTGCTGACTCACCCTCCGTACTCTCCAGACTTGTCCCTGTGGACGACGTTTTTTTATTTCCAAAGTTGAAAACCCAATTGAAGGGATGAAGATTTACAATGGTAGACAATATAAAAGAAAATTTGCAGATGACACTTTACACGATCCAGCAGGAGGTGTACCGAGATTGCTTCCGGAAGTGGAAATGGGCTTGGGAGTGGTGTGTCAAATGTGGAGGAGAGTATATCGAAGGAGACCATGCACAACAAGTTAAAGGTAAGCATAGAAAAATTTTGTAGACAAAGTTCTGGAGTTTTTTTGGACAGACCTTGTATTTTCAGAAATATTTAAAAGCTACATATCACCACCACCTTAAAAAATGTGTATTTATTTATGTGAAATTTACATGCTATCAATTTCAGTGCCATATGTTTCCATCAAATTCACCATAGAAGATATCAGAATCAATATACATCTGAAGTAGGGCTATCCACAAAGTAACTCCATTTTCATGTGCCATGGGAAACAGTAAATGGACAGAACAGCTGCTATACTGACTCAAGCTGTAGGTCAGTATTGTCAAATCCAGGGACGGGCAGGAATCCTGCATGTGTGCGGTGCACTTGCACGTGTGCAGTTGACAGGTGTTCACCGTGCACACAGGGGCAAGCTGGCCACCCACTTCTCTCCCCTCCTCACCATACCGTCTCTCCGCCCCTTCCTCTGTAATGCGATTTGTTTGCTAGCTTCCTTTATTGAATGAAGGAATAAGGTTGTTAGGAGTGCTTGAAAGAAATCATGGTTTGAAAGAGTACCTATTACCTAAGATACGTTTTATTTAATTATCACAGGTGGAGTTTACAATACGTTTAATGTCTGGAACAAAATTTCTACATAAAGACAAATGCAAACAGTTACGTAAAGTTTCATCACTGATGTTTGCTCCTAATGGAGACTTATTAATTTTCATAACAGAAAAAAAATCTCTCACAAACGTATGTCGAACCAAGCACTGACATTATCTTCGCGGCTTCACGATGGAGACGAGGAAAAACTTGCTGTGGAAAGTCGTGATAAAAGTCTATTACACGTGTTGCCAAAAGGAACTTGTCTCTCAGGCGAGAATTACACTGTAGATCTATTAATTCCATTAGCAAATTGGGATGAATATCATCTAAAGAAACAGCAAATGGTCTCGAGGACCATTTAAAAGCTTGGGATAAATATGATATATCCCCAAATCGCTTGATAAATTCCTCTTTTATTGCACTAAGTACGGAAACATATTCTTTGGAATTCTGTTCTCGCACAGTAGACAGAGTAGGGAAGTGCACTGCATTCCCTGACGAGAGCTGTCGTTCCCACAGCTCAAGCTTGCTACAGAAAGCTTGCACCTTTTCAGCCATTTCACAAATTAGATGGTTTTCTCCTTTTAAACTTGTGTTCAATGCGCATTCATGCGTCCAGTAATGCCCACTAAAAATGTACGGTCGGCAACCCACTCTGGATCTTCTAACTTGGGGTCGTACCTTCCTTTGTCCTCTAAACACTGATTTATTGGTATTCTTAGCTCAAAAAATCTTTTGAGTACATTACCGCGGCTAAGCCAGCGGACTTCACTGTGGTATGGTATGTCACCGTACTTTTCCTCAATTCCAGCCAAATATGTGTGAAACTGTCTATGTGTAAGCCAGTGGGACCTCAAATAATTAACTGCCCGAATAACCACTTGCATGATGTCCCCCGGTTTTGCTGCTTTTGCACAAAATACTTCTTGGTGCAAAATGTAATGGATGCTGTACAATGATTCTTCTGTACGCCGTAGCTTTTTTCTCAGTAATCCGACAAATCCCATTTGTTCCCCTTTCATTGCAGGGGCTCGGTCTGTTGTCACAGACACCAAACATTCCCAGTTTAAGCCAGCTGAATCAACAGCTTCTTTAACGACTTTTAGGATGTCTGCGCCGGTGGTCGTGCTTTTTAAAGATATCATATCCAAGAAATCCTCTGTTATGTGCAGAGCAGTGTCCACGCCGCGGACATAATCACTAATTGCGCGGTGTCTGAAATATCTGTGGACTTGTCAAGTGCAATGGAAAATGCAATAAACTCCTGCACTGCACTCCTTAATTGACAGTAAACGTCACGTGCCATGGCACTTACACGACGACTTACAGAAAGAGTGATAGCTCGAAATTGGTTTGCATTCAGTGGGCAAAGTAAATCAGCAGTGTCATTGATGCACTCCTTTATAAGCTCACCTCCAGCAAATGGTTTTCCAGTTCTCGCTATATTAAGCGCAATCTTATAACTTGCACGTACCGCTGGGCTATCATTGGTGTCGTCCTGAAGAATTAAAAACAGCTCTCGATAAAATTTTTAATCAGTTAAACGAGAGACATGACGAAAGGAAGTCGCAGATCTGACAATAAATTGTACTCGTCCTTGTGAAATTTATTATAATGGCGTTCAATACTAAACTTCCACTTACCAGTGAGGATGTTGCCACATATTAAACATTTTGAAATTTCACATTTTTACACAAAGAAAAAATGATTCTCCCATTCCTTTTTAAAAGATAGCAAATCTCCACTTCTCCGTTTCCTTGATTCACTCTGCATTTTCCGGTTCTTGAAATACAAAATTCACTACGTAGTGGTCGCTTCGCATGAACCCCCGCAGCTTAGCCTGGTACTACACTACCCCAACTTGCCGGCTGTCCGCCACTGCCCCGGTCGACGATTGCACGTGAGCAGCACATGTGCAGTGCTGTGTGCTCATCAGCCGCGTGCAACGTTTGCCCACCTCTGCTCAAATCTGTGATAGTGAGAAAGCCATGTTGCTTCACATTTCTGTACAGTAGATGTTCAAAACAAGTGCTGAATTGAAAGTCCTGCCAAATGTGAAATCTGTTCTGTAATATGATTTTAATGCCACTGCGCAGTCAGCAATGAACTGATTAAAAAAACTGACAAAATATTTCACAATATTTCAACTGCCAGACAACTTTTCACATATTCATCAGCATTTTTTTGCATGAGATTGTGACCAAGCAGTTAGAACACCATGTGTCCTCTGTCTGTCGGATTGCAAAACTCTTTTCAGAGAACCACAGAACTCAACAGATGACTGCTTGTTTGATCTTTACCTTTCATTACAGAGAAGACCTGCCAAACAGATAAGGATTCCCCATGATAATGTGAAGACAAAATGACAGTCAGTGTTGTGGGGTTGTACTGCCTTTACCAAACAAACCAATGAAGACATACCAAACTCTGTAAACCCGAAATGTTATGGCTACTTTTTTTTGTGTGTGTGTGTGTGTGTGTGTGTGTGTGTGTGTGTGTGATAAAGGGATCTTGTTTGGTTTTATGCTGTGTGAAGGACAAACAGTTCTAGAGCCATTGTGTTTCATTAAGAAAAATGAGGAAAGCCATTCAAAACAAATGAAGCATTGTCTTTACTACTTGTGTGTGTGTGTGTGTGTGTGTGTGTGTGTGTGTGTGTGTGTCCACCCTCGAGTACAGTCTCAGCTCCAGGTGATTTCTGTTGCAACATGGGCACAAAAAAGTGTCCCAACTTCCACTGTTTAGGCTCCTACAAAGAATTACTGGATGCTGTCATAGGCTTGTGTCTGAATTTTATGGAGATGGGATTTATCAACTTCTTAAGCATTGTGATGAATGTCATTTTAACCCTACTGGATCTTGTTGACCTCCATGACTTATTCAATTAAGGATGGTTAGAAGAATGCAACCACCCACAAATACTTTTAAGAAGTTTTATTTTAATGCACTACATGTTCTGGACCATTATGCCCATCTTCAGGCACCTGCATGCACACTCCGCAAGCCACTGTGTGGTGGGTGGCGGAGGGTACCCTTTACCACTACTAGACATTTCCTCTTCTGTTCCACTCGCATATGGAGCGAGGAAAAAATAACTGTCTATATGCTTCCATATGAGCCCTAATCTCTCTAATCTTATCTTCAAGGTTCTCATGCTAAATTTACATTTGTGGCTGTAGAATATTTCCGTATTCTGGAGGCACGAGAATCATTTGGCAGTCAACTTCAAATTCCGGTTCTCTAAATTTACTCGACAGAGTTCCCCTAAAAGAACATCATCTTCCCTCCACGGATTCCCGTTTGTGTTCCTGGAGCATCCCCGTAATATGTACGTGTTACTTGAACCTGTTAAAAACAAATCTAGGACCTCCCTCTGAATTTACTCAATATCTTCTTTTAATCCAACCTGGTGCAGATCCCAGACGCTCAAACAGCAGTCAACAAGGGTTGCACTAATATCCTCCTTGGTCTCCTTTACAGATGAACCACACTTTCCTAAAATTCTCCCAGTAAATTAAAGTTGACCAGTCACCTTTCCTACTACAGCCCTTACAAACTCATTCAATTTCATATTACTTTGCAACATTATGCCTAGATATTTAACTAATGTGATTGTATCAATGCTGTACTTGAACATTATGGGATTGTTTTTCCTACTCAACCGCATGAACTTAAATTTTTCTACATTTAGGAGTACCTGCCATTCATCACAGCAGCTATAAATGTTGCCTAAGTCATCTTGTATCCTCCTACAGTCACTGAACAACACCTTCCCACATACCACAGCATCATCGGCAAACAGTTGCAGAGGGCTGCTTACCCAGTCTGCCAGATCATTTATGTATGTAGAGAATAACAACACTCCCTCTTACACTTCCCTGGGGCACTCCTGACAATGCCCTTGTTTTAGGATTGTCAGAGCTTGTCATCTGCTCCTGTACTTTCTAAGGATATTTAAACAATTAATGCCATTTTGTATGCCGTGTGGATGGCTTGTCATATTTGCAGACAAATTGCTATTGTGGATTCACTTGAGAACATATAAACTGAATGAGTTGTGTGCATTTACCTTTGCTTCGGTGTATGCATAAGAACCAAATATGAGACAAAACACCTTTACCAGAACAAATGTTAAGTGCACATTCTCATTCTTGTTATATGTTATCACTTCTATGCACATTAATACATTTTACTGCATTATATAAATCATCCACACTTAAAATGAAGTAGGTCAACTATGTAAATATTCCTATGCATGACAGGAATACACGTGCTGCTAACATTCTTGATAATAAAGCATCAGTTTGGCCATCTGGAGATGAGCAGTAAGGCCCAGAACCTGTCATGGCAGTAAAAATAAAGCATCTTAAAACATATGATAAATGCTTCAACACAAATGTTGATAATGTAGAAAAGCAGTGCAAAGGTCTACTGATAAGATTTTATAAACAAATTTGTTTCAACAATTCCAGTGTTTCATATGTGGCCTGGCAGCTGCTACTTTGTGTTCACATGCATGCATGATCGAAGGAAGAGGCACTGTGGCAACTACAGCCGTTATGAATGATATGGAAAGTTATTCGTAGTTGCAAATATGAAAAGCTATGAGCTGTATAAGGGAATGACAACAATGAAAATTTGTGCTGGATCAGGAATCAAAGGTGGATTACTCACTTTATGTGAGTGGTTGCCTTAACTGCTTTTGCTATTAGTGCACGGCTCACAACCAGACCCAAATTTCTATACATCGTTCGTTCCTGCGTCACACCCCATACTCGTACACACATTGTGTGATTTTTGTACAGGGGAGGACATTTTATTTGAAAGTCACCGCCCAGTATCGGCAAATAAATATGACATTGCAGTGCCTGTGTTGTTAAGAAAAACAATGCAGTGTTCCGTGGGACATGCAGTGGCCGCCTTAACCACTTTGGCTATCCATGCATGATACATAGCCAGGCACAAACTTCCATACGTCATCATTCCTGTGTCACAGTCTGTACTTATGCACACATTATGTAATTCCTGTACAGGGAATAGCAACCACTCGGGAAGTCTGGTTTCGAATCCCGGTCAGGCACAAATTTTCATTGTCATCATTCTCTGATACAGCTGATGGTTGTTTGTATTTGCAACTGCAAATACATTTCATGTATTTCATAATGGCTGTAGTTGCTGCAGTGCCTGTTCCTTCGGACGTGAGTGCAAGTCCAAAGAAACATTTCATCATTCTTATTAACAACACAGGCAACTGCAGTATCGTATTTATGCGCTGATACCCACCTCCTCTGTACTACGGGAACTAAATAATGTCTGTACTGAGTACAGGTTGTGATGCAGGAATTGCAGTGTACTGAAGTTTTGACCTGGCCATGTACTGCACACGAATAGCTAAATCAGTTAAGTGACTGCTTGGATAAAGTGGAAAATCCGAGTTTGAGTCCCGGTCCATACAAATTTTCTTTGTCGTCATTCCCTTATACAGCATTTCATGTCCTGGATATCTGTTTTTCATCTACGAATTTTCAATCATTTGACACCCACACAGCTTTCTTTTACTATGAAAACTGCAAGAAGAAAGGAAAATAGGTGCGAGGGCTACAACAGAGAAAGGCAACGGAGGGAATGTGACTGTACCCACATGAAGAACTGCCTTGTGATGGATAGTGTTGCCATTGACAGAACTGGAATAGGGTATTCCTGGTGGATGTAGAGGAGGGCCAGGGAACAGATCCGATTAAGCGGTGAATGAGTTCGACTTCCTCACTAATGCGTCCGCTCCACTTGAATCCAGTAATAAAGAAGAAAAGCTGGTTGGAGAAAACAGAGATTGGAAGATTGGACCGGAGTAAAACTTTTCAATGGATACAGTTAGTCTGTGGGTAACTCAGAGTTTCTGAAGGTGCACTTCTCTGATTATCTCCAGCACTATCATAGCAGGCGATGAGAAAACGAATGATGTTGTCTTTTGATGAAAGACACTGCATGGACATTGGCACTGCGTGTTCTAATAAATGTTATCTCTCATACAGAGAAGCAGGTATGTTGAAATTTATAGTGACTTGCAATTACAAATAAAATAATTATCTTTAAGCACGTCAAAATTTAGGTCAAATATAAGGTAATATTCTTGGAAGAGCAGAGTGCTTTTGTGAATGTGGGTTTGCGCATTCAAATTCAGCACTGTGATGATCTTACAGTTCAGGGAAGAAGTTACAGAGTAAAAATATATTTGAGATTAGCTTTTTTATGTTTTTATTCTCAGTTGAGTCATGCATCTGACTGGAGTACAGTAGGCTTAGTCTACACTGATCAGGTTAATTGGAGATCTACTGAAGTCATTTAATTTGTGCTGCTAACAAGTATTTATAGAATCAAATTTATATAATTTTGAAAATGTTTTTAGGCCTAAAAGTAATTTTGCTAATGAAGAAATAGCTGACATGGTACTAACATATAGAGAATATCACCAGATACATAAAAGCAGTAGAATTAATTAAGAACAACTATTTCTGGAAAAAGGGAAAGAAAACAAAATTATAGTGTTCAGTTCATTGGGGGAAAAAGAACAAGTAGAGTGCCTGTATCTTAAAACATATTGATTATTATTTTAAGAGGCCATTGTGACTTGTTTGTCAGAGTGAAAATACAGTGTGCTTCAAAATGAACATACGGGTTTTAAGGCTTGGTAGAATTTATTAAATTCGACTTATAATTATAAATAACACATCAAATGAAGAGCAGCTCAAACAGATTTGTTTGTGTATCCAAGCACAAAGGTAAGAGTCTGGTACGACCAAGAATGAATGAAAAACATTTTGAATGAGTGAGAATCTATCAACTGTAGTCCCAAGAAACCAGTTCGTCTTTGTCGTTTGCAGTTGTTACAAGCTCTAAAGTCTACATACTAGGGCTTATGTGCCAACTTCGCAAACGAAATTTTGCTGCATGAGATGAACATTTTCTGGACCGTGTCATCTTCAGTGGTGAATGTAAACACACGTAATGTGTGTCTGGGAGTAAGCAAATCCCCACGAGATGGTACAGTTACAACAAGACTCCTCTCAAGTTTTTCGGGGAAGTAACTGTAACTGGCATTTCTCAGCAGAGAAGTGGTGCGCCTTCTCACTGGCATAACTCAGCCTGCGACTGGTTAAACGACTTTGTACCTGACTGCTGGATTGGCCACAACTGGATGACAGACCTAGTTTTATATGATCTTCATGTTCATACACGATCTGACCGCATGCGATTTTTGCCTTCGGAGGTTCATAAAGGATGATACGTATCTGTCTCCGTTACCAGGTGATCTATCCAACTTCAGAAACAGCACTGTTGCAATGATCACTATAGACATAATGATCAAGGTTTTGGAAAAACTCGCCTATCGACTTGAAGTGTAACGATGGTGCTCACTTTGAACACTTTTAAGGAAAACTGTTATAGTTGCTCTTTCGTTTGATGTATTATTTATAATTGTAAGTCAGGTGTAATAAATGCTATAAACCTTAAAAACTGGATATTCATTTTCAAACAACCTGTACGTTATCAGTATCTTCTGTGTATCAAAAAGTATCTCTTGCGCCCTATTCAACAAGAGGATGATGAAACCTCAACATGTCTATAAAAACAGGTCTACTGCCTCCACTAATGTATTACTCAGGTGCCTTAATGTTGATAAGGTATCAGAATTTCTGCCTTTCTTTTTTCACTTGTTGGTATGACTGAAAAGAGGCACCATTGTCTGTCTCACTCATTTGGGTGTTTGATCCTTGAGGTTTTGGACAACTTTCAGATATTATGTTCAGGGACAGACTAGTGGAATGCAGATGTCAGATGTCATCTACCAGAGGCTGTGACAGGCGTGAAGGAAGATTATGTCATACCAACAGTCAAACAGTTCCAGATGTGACATTTACTGTGTGTGTCCAGCCATTAATGACAATGTGTTGTACCTTTTTCATTCAGTTGCCATTACTTCAGAAATATTTATATTTATAATTTATAGTGCTTATACATTTATATGTTTTTTCCTAAAACAGTAAACAGTCCACATACTATCAAAGGTGTGGAGAACATAACCTGTGAAAAGATGGAAGACGATGAACTCCTCTTGTCGGGGACAGAGATGGACCCCATTTGCATCGAGTACGATAGCGATGTGGAGGAGGTTCCAGTCGACGACCCAAAGACGGAGCCATCTTTTACACGGCAGAGTGAGGAGCTGAAAAGCCTGGACGAACCATCCACAAGTGGCTTACAGTCCAGTGGAGGGAAGCGACTGTCGGGTGAAGGGGCCGATGTGTAAGTATGTGGCTTTTGCCAGAGACAACTGTTATGTGCTTATCTGTATGTGTTTACTGGGACACATTTTTAGGAAAAAATTCTGTTTCTCTTGAGTCTGGCCTGAGCAGCCGGAGATAGCAGTTATGTGTGTGTGAGGTGCGCTCGCTTGTGTGAAAGTGTGAGAGTTCTAATGAAAGCTTTGGCTGTAAGCTTAAGGTGTAACAGTCTTTTTGTTGTGCATGTCTGCAAGTCAAATGTGTCATCTTTACAGTGAGTTGCAATCTATCCTTTCCATATCGTTGATACTCCAACCTGGACCTGCCACTGATTGATTTTTCACTTATTATTATTATTATTATTATGCATTCCATCATTCTACGTCTTCATCTACATCCATGCTCAGCTACCCTCTGTGAAGAGTATGGCGCAGGATAAATGTTTCTTCTAACTTTTTCTATTTTGATGATAAGTGTTGATGGGTGTGCTGACCTGTAGAATTTCCGCAGGTTAATTCTTCAAAGTATGTACAATATACCGGTATATTTATTGGTCAGAATATTTCCTATGATGAAAGGACCCTGCTAATCAGTGCCTCTTCAACCTTGCATCAGCTCTTCTGAGCAGATGTCATCTCCTTTTGCATCGAAAGACACTGAAAGAGCTTCACGTTGTTCGGTGCATCCACTGGAACAACACATTGAGACAGTTTGAACTCGATATATTGCCTACAGTATACAATTCTAAATAATGACAGAGTAAATACATCTGCATATTCCAGTCAGACAAGAGAATGTGTGTCTATCAGAGTCCATCAAGACAATAACCATTGGTACAAATACATTTCACCACCATTTGTTCTCCAATGAGCATTTCTTTGGTGTCACAGAGATCATATTCTCTCCATGCCCTTCAGCCACAACACCACAGAGCAGACAACCCACTTAGCAGGTAGAGGCACCCGCTTGTGGCTGCTCAGACAGTAAAACGTCACCCAAAAGTGGGGCACTTTCTATTGCTAACTATCAGTCAGTGGAGAGCAGGGAAGTGGGACATCTCATTCCCAGAATGATATGTCACCCTTCATGGACACTTCACATAGTACCACATATTGGGATTTTTTCTGTTCAGTTTGCATGTGGAACATGGGAGTAGTAACTACCTAAAGCCTTTGTGCAGGCTGTAATTAGTTTACTGTCATATTCCGTGCAGAGCAATACATAGGGGGTATTCCTTGATTTATCACTTTATTGTGATTCCTGGAACTTTGTAAGTAGGATTTTGCTGGAAAGCATGCAATCTTTCTTCAAGCGTTTCCATGATACTCTCCTATGGTGTTACAGCCCAACTCTGCAGTTTCTAATTTTAACATGTTGGAATTTTCAACTGATCAGTTCAACTGTGCTCTTGTTTCTTTCAGCCGGGACATAAGACACTACTATCTTGAAATAAACTCGTTAAATTCTTTCTTTGTTCAATTAGCAGATTTGTAATGCCAGGAAGAGACTGGATTGGAAAACGAATCCTTCAGTTGTTCTTCTAAAACTGCTGTATTTCATGATAAGTGATCAAACATGATGTATGTCACTGAAGCATGTTTATGTTTAGTAATCTCAGGATCTGATATCGATCTACAAATAAACTCAGAAATTGAAATAATTCTCCCTCATATAATAAAATTAATGTATCTTAGTAGGTAAGCTCATTCTATCATTCCTCTTGCAAAAGAACCAGCACTTTTTACTTCTTGAGTAAGCACACTGAGAAATAACTTCCACTTCATAACAATTTTATTAGCATCGCATAATAACATACGGGTGTCAGTGGGCATGCAATAATGAGTAAACTTTAGAACAAAGATTGACTTAATATACCAATGCTTTCAATTAAATCTTGAAAATATTCAGAGATCAACAACAGTTGGCACCACAATCTTCTTGGAAACACTGGCCTTCGCTCCAATGCTGGCTGCCACAGTGAAGGTACTATGTCAGCGTATTGTGTCATCCACATCATCAACATATTCCAAAAGAAAACTAGCATTCACATAATATACAATTACAATCAATTAAAACACAGTACAAACAACTTTTAAATCAATCAACCAATATGGTATGATTTCTTTACAGGGTGTTTCAAACCTTATAGGTAACATTCAAACAGTTGATAGTGAGTTCACAACCGATTACATTGAGATAGGGAACCAATGATTGGAAATGCATATTTATTGTGTTATGGATGACATATACAGCATATACCACATAACGAGTGGCATACCAACTATTTCTTTAGGAGTGGGGGTGGGGGGAAGCATACGTATTTACTGATTTCGACTTTCAGCAAAACCGTTAAGAATATGTGGATACCGATAGCGTGGGATGTTGTATTAGGTTATCAGTGATATGTTGTTCTACAGAGAGAAACAACTCATTATTGCTAAATATGGACCCAATTTTATAGGTCATGCTCTTGCAATTCGTTGCTTTAATTTTTAAGAAGACATTATTTATTTGGGAAGACATTGGTCCTACTTTGTTGTGAAACCATTTCCGAAAAGGAGTTCATATTTAGTGTAGAGTGCAAATATTGATCGGCCAGAGAGAAATCTTTTGTTATTATTATTATTATTATTATTATTTTAAAACCCTGTGCATCACATCTTAATGACAAAAAGAAAAATATAATTTGTTTGAAAAAGAAAGAGGCATTTATTTTGTTTTTATTTGGACTGCATACAATTTCGAAATGTGGTTTTCCTTTTGACAGTTCGGGAAACAAATTCTTTCATGACATTCTACGATTAATTTTTCCAGCCCTGACTTGATAAACAAGGAGGAGTAGATAGGTGAGTCTTAACTGAGTCATTGTTGGTCTGAGGCAAGTTTTAAGTCGTCTCAATGTGCTGAATGACCTCAGAGGACGCTGACACTACTGGAACTATCAGAATCGGAATGATGAGGCGAATAACTTCCTGAAAGAGTTCTTTACCCCTACCAGGTTCAACAATAAGTTTTCTTCCAACAGAGGGTACATTACAAGGTTGTATACCAGTCGTAATGGTTCGTAGCATTTCACCTGTCCAGGTTAAAGTCGGTTATATGTACTTCAGGCAATTCGTCCAAACATCGTGTAGATGGAGAATGTGTTTTGAAAGACATAATAAGTATCTTGTGAACATGGGATGGTCGCTTTAGATCCTCTTAGTTGAACCTTCAATCATCTCATTCAGAAGGAGAGATCAAGAATTTCAAACAGATATTTCCAAAATTTTTGTTCTTGAGACAATTTTTAAGGGAACAGATGGTGTTTCCATGTGTTGCGATTTTGATGGTATTTTTCTCGGCTGTGAGATATTTGGGTCTTTCATATTTAGGGTGTTAGAATAAACTTTGGATTTCTCTAACAGCACATCAAATGCTTCCATAATCCTAAAATTTGCAAGAGCTACTTATAGCAGCTCTGCAGAATGTTTCACTCCGGATGCATTAAAATTTTGGTTTTGTAGGGATCTGGCCAGTTCTTCACACAAACACTTCAGTTGCTACCGTTATATAAAAAATAGTTTCAAACTTTGTGAATTCCTTTGCATAGCCCCTCAGGAGTGGCCTTCTATTGTCTCTAACTGAGCTCGGTACATTCAATTTTTCGATCACCATTTTCGGGACCCACTCATAGTTTTCTCTGAAACGTGTCAAAGATTTTACTCTTACAGCCCATCACTGGACTTAGTCATTGAGATTTTGGGTTTGGATTCATCTCATCAACATTAGATGGTAGCACAACATCTACATACATGTTTTTAATTTTTGCAGATTCTAGAATTATATGTGAGACATCTTTCACAGTTACAAGTACATGGTACATTGAATCACAGCTTCTCGGAACATCCTGTAGTGCCGGATACACACAATGATTGCTGCAGTGGATGTAACACTTTGGCTGGCCTTGAAGAAGGATTTCCTTCACACCTTTGTTCCAGCCACACATATTAGCTGCACCATCGAAACAGTGACAGTCTTAGAAGGATGTCTTTAATGGTAGTTGCCAGCTTCTGCGCCTTGTTGTCTGGTGCATAAAACCAGAAAAAGTTCTTTTATTTCGAGTATCTCAGTATAAACACAACGTGCACAAAGAGTGAACTGCTCCTGGCTCGCCAAGCCATAATTTGCCATAATTCCGTAAAATGGGTAATTTTTTTATTTGTTACACAATTTCTGCTGTATCATATGGGCCATAATTTCCAGTACTTTATTTTGTATCCTGGCACCTATGAAGTGTCACGGCATTTGTCATATCTTCAGTTCTGGCAATCATACTTCCTCTCATCGAGAAGTGTCATGAGGTTCCCAGAGACCATTTCATGACCTCTCAGTGTGTTTCCTATTCGGCCTAGGAATGTGAGCAGACTGATAATTCCTAGTGAAGAGTTCTAGCTTTCTACTGATCAGTCAGCAGATGTTGCGTGACTTGGGCAATCACAGGTGTGCCATTTTCATGTTGCTGAATAATTACGAGAGACACTCTATGAAAAAGACTCTTCTCGTGTATCTTGAACTTTTCCGTAGCTTTCTTCCAGTCACAGAAATCATCTTTAAGAAAAGCCGTCTGTTTCTGTGATCGTCTGTTGTTCACTAAGTTGATGGACTGAATGCAGTCATAGTAGTAAACACCGCCACTCTTTTCTTTGTAATGTAGCCATGGATACTTAAGCTTCTCTGATGGGTGACATTTTGTTTCAAACACAGGTATACTTGAAGTAGAACCCATTGTGTTTTCACATGGGAATAGGGTGTCTGCATGCTTTGGCAGTCCTGCCACAATTTTATGACAATCGCCTCTACCCGAAATCGTTGAGGAATAAAAACGTGCAACATGACGTATCTCGCACACATTACACTAACATAAAAATATCTTTCAACAAGCGAAGTATGTTAATGGTGAGCACATAGTATAATATGCACAAACACATATAGAAACACTCATAGTTGACCATAAAATATTTAGCTTACCTGTATCAATGCTTTTGCTTCCATGTAAGTATCTTCGACTAGTATTACTGCTATCTGACTGAGACTGGCCATTGTCAAGGGTAATGCTAATACAAACGATCTGAGGGTTTTTAATGCTACTACAACTTTCAAAAACATTCCTTGCTAGATTTTTGCGACAATGTGCAGTACCACGTGTAAAATAACCAAATAGTAATAATCATATATAAATATCAGCCATGGATCGATGTACACATAAAAAGAGAACGAAAAGTTGGATAATGAAATTTAATAGTGACCCTATAACTCACTAATTGTAGTGTCACAAGTAAGAGGAATCACTGTAAACATTATCAAACATCTACATAGTGAACTACGAAGAGGGTGCAAATCAAACCTTAAAGCAATACTGCAGTGTAAACAGAAGAACATTAACATTAGACCTAACAAACAAACTTGTACAATTCATACCAAATATATTGTAAATGATGATTTATTAGATGGAAACCCACATGGTAAATAAAATGTTTTCAGCTGTAAAGATAATGTGTACTACCACATATGTTCAATGATGAACTGTTTATTTGACATTCAACTTTTAGTTGTTAAATCAAGTTACGCAAATTGAACAATGTCTGTACCATTACATTAACATTTGTGATGAAGCTGGTATGAAATACAAAGAAGTCAAATCTCGTTTTCTGTGTACAAATGCTTTTCTCAATGGCTGTATAACAGGAAAGAATGAAGCCACACTCATGAATAACACTGTACTTTTCCTTTCATAAGCTAACGAATGGCATTAATATACTTCCGTTTTACGATACATAAAAACATCTCAGTATTTATTGTACAGAGACCTACTCATTTCTTTGCGTACTATTATTTGCTGAAAACCTTGTTTCAGTATCTTGAACTGTTTGTGTGCTGTGACTTGTCACGTTGCACTATCCATGGCGTGCAGAAACTTGTCATATGTGGCGTATCACCAACACAAACAATCCATTTACTCTAAAGTGATGTCATTCTTCACTGCAAATTCTTCAAATTACGTTCAATGAGTTATGGTTCTTCACTGTCAAGCGCGAATGTTCGGCTGTAATATATCAATATTTTTATGAAATCACACGAGAAACGTTCCATAACTAAAAGAAATACCCCAAGCCAATCCAAAAACATCATTTTCTTAATTTTTGTGTGCAAATAGTAAAACTTTTTCCGAACGAACTAATTTCAGAAAAGGATGTAGCTTTGCTTCATTTCTATTATACAATGATCCATATGACTGAAAATTCGGTTTCGGCTTCCGTTGTTTCGCGTTCATGCGAGAAAGTTTTCTATAAGCAGTCCGCAACAATAATGCCATGTCTATGAGCCAGTGGTAATGAATTGCGACAATAAATCGGATAATAAACCAATGCATACTAGACTTCAAGATAAAATTATCTGTAATGCCTTAGTAAACCGAGGACTGTTGTTAACATGAAAGACATAATCTAATCAACAAAATAATAATTGCTACGACTGGAGTGCATTGCTTAACTACTATCGCAGAGGTGATTATGAGAAATGTGGCCCTTTAACAAATCAGCGTGTGTTACGTACTCCAATGAGACATAAATGAGGGATGTTTGTAACTAGGTCAAATTAATTAAAATTTTCAAACTGAAATTGGAATGTAGTGCGTGTCATGAACTATGAACTTCATAATGGGTTGCTACATAGTAATGGTTTGGAACATATGTCTCACTTTTCCGATCCTGCAACAGCAGTGGACTTTCTCTTGCTGTGGAATAAACGGGTGATCTGAGTACACTGTTACGATGCCTAATTTCAGGACAAGCTGTAACGGCTTGTGGAGGAATTTTCTTGCCATGCTACACCTACCTCAAACGCATACGTCCAAATACTAGTTTTCTTGCAACTTACAAGAATTATTCCATCTCAGTTCTCGATTCGATGTTATATGTACGTAGTTTGGACCTCGCTGTAGAAGTTTAACTTGTATTGTTAATACCGATTATCGACAACTTTGTTGATTGAACCTCTACTTGCTTTGTTGTAGTGGTAGGGAATACTTATTCACCGACCGTTGTTAATTATTTCTGGAGCTTTTCTACGCTTTTTCCTGCTTGAATCATTGGGGCCGACCTGTTTGCCACTGATACGGATTGGCACTGTTTTGTCGCTTTTGAATTGAGATTTGGTGTTCCCTTAAACTCAAAATTATTTCCATTGTATCGGAAACAACTGACATCTCTTTGCAAATACTTACAGGTACACCATAGCTGCCCCCTCTCCACCGCTTTACCAAAAAGTCTCACTAAGAAGTGTGGGAATGTAATTACAGTTAAGTTCTTCAATGAACTACAAAAAACATTTAATATTGAGCTAGAAGAGACGTAAAATAGTTACATACCTTTCACCACAGAGGTTCACGCATATCACATCGAAACTGCAAATCAAATGTGCGTGTCTTTATTCTGTACAGAAAACTGGAGGAAAATCACTGGCTACACTACACGTTTGTTACCAGAGCAACAATGCATGCCATGGCGATGTACCTACGGCGTGAAAGCATGATGGTCGTGAAGAGTGGGAGGGGGGGGGGGGTAGGGGGTGTGTTAGAATACTGCCTCTCCTCACATGTAGGCTATCTCGTTGTTTTTATTTTCTTAAATGTTGGATCGTTCGTAGAGTGCGGCGGACATTGTCGTAGCAGCGAGCCAGGTCAGGCGCACCAACTGCTAGTGCTGTTTGAGCATTCGTGGACGGAGTTTGTGATTTTCGACAGGACCGCACGGGGCTTGTCCCTGCGTGATCACGAGACTAAACTGATCAAAAAAAGTTTCTGCACCCCCTCAGATCTGCGAACGTGTCTGACTTAGATTCAAGGGGAACAGAGCCAGGTCAGGTGTACCGACTGCTGTTTGGGGATTGTTGGACTGTTTTTGTCATTTTTGAGAGGACTGCACGGGGTTTGTACGTGCGTGACCGCTATACTAAACTGATCAAAAAAAGTTTTGCACCACCTGCAGATCTGCGAACGTGTGTGGATTTAGATTCAAGGGGAAGCGAACAGTAAGTGACGAGGGTGTTTTTGAACAGTATATTATTACGGAGGTGCAGAGGATAACTTTTAACAACGTAAAGGGACAGCAAAATCAATTTTTTACAGTCAATATTTCTGCTTTAATTCTGGCCCTCCATCCCCAAATTGGGCGCACTGGCCAATCTGTAGTTGGCCTATACGACATAGCCGGTCCTGAGGGCTCGATCAGCCTCAACCACTGTTCGAAAGTGCTATGCAGAATTTTTTACGTATGCATATGGAGGCTGTCCCGCATTAGGAGTCACAGACTGAAAAATGGGACGAAGGGAGAGGACAAAACGTAGTAGGTGTTACAAGATGCTTGTCAAAAGCAAAAATACTGATCCCGTATTTCTTGACGGCAGCATGGTTTATTCACTGGCTCTGCCTATAGATAAGTTAAAACTCCAAGCGAATTTGGTAGGGATGGGGGGTGGGGGGCAGAAAGCGTATCTGGCCTCCTCCCCCCCCCCCCCAGAATTACAGGTGGGGGGTAGTGCTACTGCTCTCCCTGACGCTGCCTCCCCCACCCCCTATCCCCATGGTTTTACGGTGTTGAGCATAATAACATTGTAGCTTATCGTAGTTGTTCAAAGTTATGACTGCCAGTATCAATGGAGGCATGGCAATGGTGTTCTTTGTTGTACCAGAAGATAGGCAGCTTGAACCCTAGCATGCAGGTCTTCATCCATTTTTAAAGGGGTTTCGTATACCGATGTATTGATTTAATCCAAGACGAATAACTCCAGAGTTGTGAAATCCAGAGATCGTGCTGGCCATGGGACAGGACGTCGCTTTCCAATCCAACAATGATGGTATATTTTGTTCAAGTGCTTGCGAACATTAACATCGAAGTGGGCAAGTGCAGCGTCGTGTTGAAACCGTGTCCTTTCACGGACAACAAGGGATACGTTCTCCAAGAGCTGTGGCAGCACATCTCGCAGGAATAACAGGTAATGTGGACCAGTCAAAGAGGGAAGCAGCAAATAAGGTCCTGTTAGGGATCTTGGACAATGTCCGCCCATGTGTTAACAGAGAATTGTTGCTGGTGTCCTCCAGTGTGGGTGGCGTGAGGATTGTCCTCACTCCATACATGACTGTTGCGCCTGTTGAAAGCACAATCACAAGTGCAAGAGCCCTCATCCATGAACAATACAAATTGTCTGAAGTTCGGCACTACAGAGCTGCTGTGGGTAATCCAGGACAGAAGTGAAAGTGGGAACTCAGAATCTGTTGATCCCAGTGCTTGCACACATTCTTTGTGATAGTGGTGTGAATTTGTTCCACCAGTACTATACAATCTGTATACTTCAAAGTGCGCATTTTGCGGACAAGTTGATGGGTGCTTATTAATGGGTGGTTGGCCACACGATCCATCACAATCCCCTCAAAGTCTGGTGTTCGAATATGTCTTTGGCAGGAACCTTGACTGGCTCTTTGTGGCATGAACGACCTCGTCACTCGTTAAGTTGGTATCGACAGGTATAAACATCTTCCACTTAGGATTGTGCATGTTTGGAAAGCATTATCTGTACATTTGAACTGCTTTACGGACACCACATCCTGCCACACGATGCCTGCCAGCTCTCGTGACTAGTAACAGTGCATCTTTGACTACGCATTGTGCACTGTACACAGTAACACACCCTATCATGGACACATGACAAGCTGTCAGATGCAGGGGATAACTGATACCAGGTATAGCGGTGTGTGCGCGGCACACGTTAATCCGCCAGTGCGATGCCTTTGGTCATCACATGACACACATGCTGTGAGCTCAGTTGTGTTCAGTATGCCTGTTTGCTGGTCAGGGGTGTACGGTGCTTGTCACCTGCTGCCTATTCTAGAGTACAACAGACACCCAGAATGCTTACGAGAGTGCAGCAGAACTGCATACACTACTGCAATATATGCACTTAGACTGGAGGTCGTTGCTTTGAACAATTACTCTGAACTCTATTGTTGTATATGGTGTATGCTGTGTATGTCCATTACACAATAAATGTGTGCTTCCTCTCACTTTAATTTGTTGTGGACCCACTATCACCTGTTTCAATTTGATCCAAAAGATATGGGACACCCTGTATAATATGTCATCTTCTCAACTACATACGCTAGCGGTGATAGATCAGTGTGACCCTTTTTGATATATATTCAGTATTCCTTATGGGCCCCTGTTGATATGGGTCCTACCTACTTGAGCAATATTCTAGGATAAGAGTTTTGTAAGCAATCTCCATTGTAAGCTGAGCATATTTTCCCTGAATCCTAACCAGTAAACCAAAGTCTGTCACCTGCTATACTTACAACTGAGCCTATGTGATCGTTCCACTTTATATCCCGACAAATTCTTATAGCCAGCTATTTGTACAATGTGATTGATTCGATTAGTTACTCGTCAATGTTGAGCCTTGGGAAACTATAAGGGTCAATCATAAAGTTTCCGTTTGTGTCTGGGCATTGATGCAGCTTATATGCAACATAGTGCAAGTCTGATGTGGATATACAGGGCGGCCCATTGATCGTGACCGGGACAAATATCTCACGAAATAAGCCTCAAACCAAACAACTACAAAGAACGAAACTTATCTAGCTCGAAGCGGGAAACCAGGTGGCCCTATCGTTGGTCCGCTAGATGGCGCTGCCATAGGTCAAACGGATATCATCTGCGTTTTTTAAGTAGGAACCCCCATTTTTTATTACATATTCGTGTAGTACGTAAAGAAATATGAATGTTTTAGTTGGACCACTTTTTTCGCTTTGTAATAGTCACAAACGTATAAGTACGTGGTATCACGTAACATTCCACCAGTGCGGACGGTATTTGCTTCATCATACATTACCCGTGTTAAAATGGACCGTTTACCAATTGCGGAACAGGTCGATATCGCGTTGATGTGTGGCTATTGTGATCAAAATGCCCAACGGGAGTGTGCTATGTATGCTGCTCGGTATCCTGGACGACATCATCCAAGTGTCCGGACCGTTCGCCGGATAGTTACGTTATTTAAGGAAGCAGGAAGTGTTCAGCCACATGTGAGACGTCAACCACGACCTGTAACAAATGATGATGCCCAAGTAGGTGTTTTAGTTGCTGTCGCGTCTAATCCGCACATCAGTAGCAGACAAATTGCGCGAGATCGGGACTCCCAAAAACGTCGGTGTTGAGAATGCTACATCAACATCGATTGCACCCGTACCATATATGCACCAGGAATTGCATAGCGACGACTTTGAACGTCGTGTACAGTCCTGCCACTGGGCACAAGAGAAATTATGGGACGATAACAGATTTTTTGCACGCGTTGTATTCAGCGACGGAGCGTTGTATTCACCTTCAGCGGCAACGTAAACCGGCACAATATGCACTATTGGGCAACGGACAATCCACGTTGGCTGCGACAAGTGGAACATCAGCGACCTTGGCGGGTTAATGTATGGTGCGGCATTATGGGAGAAAGGTTAATTGGCCCCCATTTTATCGATGGCAATGTATGCTGATTTCCTACGTTAATGCTTTACCGATCTTACTGCAAGATGTTTCACTGTGTGACAGAATGGCGGTGTACTTCCAACATGATGGACGTTCGGCACATAACTCGCGTGCGGTTGAAGCGGTATTGAATAGCATATTTCATGATAAGTGGATTGGTCGTCGAAGCACGATACCATGGCCGACACGTTCATCGGATCTGACGTCCCCGGATTTTTTTCTGTGGAGAAAGTTGAAGGATATTTGCTATCGTGATCTACCGACAATGCCTGACAACATGTGTCAGCGCATTGTCAATGCATGTGCGAACATTACGGAAGGCGGACTACTCGCTGTTGAGAGGAATGTCGGTACACGCATTGCCAAATGCATTGAGGTTGACGGACATCATTTTGAGCATTGATTGCATAAATGTGGCATTTACAGGTAATCACGCTGTAACAGCATGCGTTCTCAGAAATGATAAGTTCACAAAGGTACATTTATCGCATTAGAACAACCGAAATAAAATGTTCAACCGTACCTACGTTCTGAATAAAATGTTCTCGGGTTGCCAACCGCGTCATTTGCTTAAAACTACATGAGCTTTCGGCCAAGCACTCCTTGGCCATTGTCAAGTGTTATGACTGTCAGTGGGCTGTTGGTGCCCCGTTATATACGCTACCTGCCAGCTGTGACGTCACTGGTGCCCGTGACATTGTCATATACGGGCATGTTTTGAGTCGGCGTTCGATGTGCCCTCTTCAACCGCGCGATCGCTGGATCCCACGCAGCGCTGAGCTGCAAGCCACCGTCTCCATTCAGGATGTTTGCGGTAATTTTTATTTCAATAGCTTCCTTTATTAAACTGTCCCAGAAGCCGTTAGTGCGAGCCACGACAGAGGTATCGTCAAATTTTATGTGGTGAATGTTTTCTAACGCATGCTCAGCTAACACAGATTTCTCTGGATAGCGTAGGCGATAATACCTCTCATGTCCTTTCCTGCGTTGTTCCATTGTTTGTCCGATGTACTTTTGGCCACACTCTCGAGGTATTTCGTAGACTCCAGGTGTTCTGAGACGTACTGCGTCTTTAACTGGTCTCAGTAATTGACAGATTTTCATTGGAGGCGTGAAAATTGATTTGATCTTGTGTCTTTTCAACGGGCGGCTTATCTTGCCCGACGCAGAGCCGCAGAATGGCAGCAAAGCAAGTTTCTTTTCCTGCTCTTCGTCGGTGGTCTTATTCTGATATTTCTCAGAAATCACTTTCTTCACTTGATGGGCGCTGTAGCCGTTATTCCTGAAAACCTTGCGTAGGTGGCTCAGTTCATGGGGCAGGTTATCGTCGTCTGATATTACTCTTGCACGATGCACCAATGTTTGTAATACAATGCTCTTCTGTGCTGGATGATGATACCTGGTGGCGTGCAGGTACAGGTCTGTGTGAGTGAGTTTTCTGTAGACGCTGTGGCCAGTAACGGCTGCAGCGCCCATCAAGTGAAAGAAGTGATTTCTGGGAAATATCAGAATAAGACCACCGACGACGAGCAGGAAAAGAAACTTGCTTTTCTGCCATTCTGTGTCGGGCAAGATAAGCCTCCTGTTGAAAAGACACAAGATCAAATCTATCTTCAGGCCTCCAAGGAAAATGCGTCAATTACTGAGACCAGTTAAAGATGCAGTAGGTCTTAGAACACCTGGAGTCTGCCGGCAGTGGCGACCGAGCGGTTCTAGGCGCTTCAGTCCGGAACCGCGCGACTGCTATGGTCTAAGGTTCGAATCCTGCCTCGGGCATAGATGTGTGTGATGTCCTTAGGTTAGTTAGGTTTAAGTAGTTCAAGTTCTAGGGGAGTGATGACCTCAGATGTTAAGTCCCATAATGCGCAGAGCTATTTGAAACTGGAGTCTATGAAATACCTTGTGAGTGTGGCGAGAACTACATCGGACAAAGAATGGAACAACGCAGGAAAGAACATGAGAGGTACTGTTACCTACGCTATCCAGAGAAATCGGCGTTAGCTGAGCATGCGTTTGAAAACGGTCACCACATAAAATGTGACTATATATCTGTTGTGTCTCGCACTAACGGCTTCTGGGACAGTTTAACAAAGGAAGCTAATGATATAAAAATTACCGCAAACATCCTGAATAGAGACGGTGGGTTGGAAGCTGAGCTCAGCGGCGCGTGGGATCCAGCGATCGCGCGGTTGAAGAGGGCACACCGAACGCCGACTCAAAACATGCCCATATATGCCAATGTCACGGGCACCAGTGACGTCACAGACGGCAGCTAGCGTACATAAGGGCGCACCAACAGCCCACTGGCAGTCATAACACTTGACAATGGCCAAGGAGTGCTTGGCCGAAAGCTCGTGTAGTTTTAAGCAATTGACGCGGTTGGAAACCCGAGAACAGTTTATGCAATGTTATCGCCGCGAGACTCTGCATTCGCACAGTACCTACGTTCTGTATTTTAATTTTAAAAAACCTATCTGTCACAGACTGTTCGCCTAAAATTGTGAGCCATACGCTTGTGACTATTACAGTGCTATGTATTACTAAGCGAAAAAAGTGGTCCAACTGAAACATTCATATTTATTTACATACTACATGAATATGTAATAAAAATGGGGGTTTATTTTTTAAAAAGGCAGTTGATATCCGTTTGACCTATGGCAGCGCCACCTAGCGGGCCAACCATAGCGCCATCTGGTTTCCCCCTTCAAGCTTGACAAGTTTTGTTCTTTGTGGTTTTGTTGTTTGGCGCTTATTTCGTGAGATATTTGGCCTCGTCAGGATCGATGGATCACCCTGTATATCTGTTGGTGAATACGCGTGCCTATACGTTTGTTTGGCGCTTCAATGTATTTTCATTATGTTTCCAGGTCTCGCAAGAAGTTTTGTGGCTACAATACATTCGAGAGGAACGTACGCACACCCCAGAATACTACAATGGCGAATCCGATTCCGAGTGTTTCACACTTACCGGGAACACGGACGCCCACAGTTACGAACGGTAGGATCGGATTGTACACGCCACAGGGCGGTAGCAATAGCGGCGGCCAAGGTAGCGGCACGAATTCGTGGCACACGCAGGGAGCGCCGGGCAGGCCGTTCTACAGAAACCCGGTGCAGAGGCCGCTGCAGAGCGCCACCCCGGCTCCGCGCGCCGGCGACGCCGCAGGCCGCGACGGCGGGCTCGCCGCCGCGGTGAACGGAGCGGGGCCGGGGCCGGGGCAGGCGCCGGCGGACGCGATGGCCAAGGTGGGCGCTCTGCTGGCCAACGCGGTCCAGCGCGGCGACGACTTCCGCAAGCGGCAGGCGGCGGTCCGCCCGTACCGGCCGCAGATGCAGCTCCAGCCGCGGCCGCAGCGGCCGCCGTTCCAGCCGCGCCTGCCGCAGTGGCGGCGGCCGCGCCCGCAGCACTTCCAGCCGCGCGAGGAGCACCCGTGGCAGCCCGTCAAGCAGGAGCCGGAGTCGCCCACCGGCCCCCAGAGGAACCTGCCCGTGGGCGTGCCTATCCCGACCAGCGGTACGTGGCCCGTCTCCTTTCAACTGCACAATAATTCTACATCTACATCTATACTCCGCAAGCCGCCTGACGGTGTGTGGCGGAGGGTACCTTGAGTACCTCTATCGGTTCTCCCTTCTATTCCAGTCTCGTATTGCTTGTGGATTGTCAGTATGCCTCTGTGTGGGCTCTAATCGCTCTCATTTTACCCTCACGGTCTCTTCATCAGACATACGTAGGACAGCCGACTGGCGGTTCTAGGCGCTACAGTCTGGAACCGCGGTACCTGAAGAAGTACCTATACAAATAACAGAGGTACGAGAAATGCAAAGTGATGACAACGTTTTGTCTGCAAACTTCTGAAGGAGGTCACAGTTTTATCTGCAAATTTCAGTATCATAGCGAGATTTTAAGTTTTCTGCTTCGGAAACTGAAGCGATAAGGCTGGCAGTAACATTTCGTTAGATAGTAATGTAACTGGCAACTTATATTCGAGTTTGAATTATTTATTCCTCAATTCGAAACAAAGCATTTCAGAGATTATTCTTGAAACTGAGGAATACTTAAGCAAGGTTCTTGGTCGTTATGTGAATATTGATTAAATTTCAATGCATCACTTGCATCTTAATCGTGAAATATGTGTAGATTAACTTTCTTGGACTCAACAAATTTGGGAATTTCATAGACACCAGAAGTCTCTAGAACACAAGTTGTGCTTTTCAATTTCGTATTTTTTGCACCATCAAATTGTTCATTTCTATAATTAGTAGTTTGGGAGGAGCTACACATACCCCACCACTTCTTTTGTTCAGATGTCAGGTTCCTAAGTTGTGCTTTTTAAGTCGCCATAGCACGAATACAGTATTAGTCCCCAGTTTACTAATACACTTTTCATAAATTTTGTGTAATCCTTCTTAGTTTTCCCACTTCAAAACTTACTGTATGTTATTCTTTACAGAAATATGATCGAAGACTTTTTATCTATTACTTGACATTCAGGGCAACACATCTCGAATTTTTATTCAAATAATCTTCAGAAGTGGCATCTGCTTATCATCTATAGCTTAAGCATGCTTCCTTCAGAGTCAACAACAATATTGCACATAAATCGCATCACAGCGTAACCTCAACACACTACATTATCAAGCAAATCTGGGTCCCAGCTGCCTGTCGTCTGCTGAAAAGCGCAAAGGACCCCACCGAAGGGCGTAGCAAAGCGCTTTACGCAGCCTCCATTTCCAGGAAATTAGCATGACCGACTGCGCATGGGTAGTTGCACTGTTGGAAATTTAGGCACATGCACAAAGTTGAACACAAAGGCATCATGTGTTAGCAGAATAATAAATTTGTGATGTGTCCTCAGACTTGGACAGAATGAAGTCATTTACTTTATTGACATTGAATTGTTCATTTGAAGGCGAAAAATAGCCTTTTTCTGAAACCAATCAAGTATCATAGTTGAAATGTTGTGAATATCTGGGTATATTTTTTAAAATTAATTTCAATACAAAGGTATTATTAATACTCAAACAATGGAAACTCCACACAGGAAATCAACAATGTACGAAAAGGTAGATTGCTACTTACGGTAAAGAAAATACGTCACGTTCTGGAAAGACACAATTCAAAAGACACATACACAAACCTTTCGGCCCCATCCGTAATAAGCAAAATAGAAACAGAGAGACGCACACCCACAAGCGAGCACACGTCATGCATTCATGATTGCCCACTCCTGCAGCTCAGGTCAGAATGCTAGATGATTCTGGCTGTGGCCGAAAGCTTTGTGTAAGCGTCTTTCAGTTGTGGCAGTCTGCAACTTAACGTACCTTCTTTGCGGTAACTAGCAATCTGCGTTTTCCCACATTGTTGACGTTATGAATACTGTATTTATTTTACTGTTTCTTGACTATTTCCAATTTTGAGTTATTTACTAGCAAAACATATATTATCTTGTCTGGAAGATATAGCTCTCATATTAGTTTTAAGTTCCAGTTTTATTATATGTGCCCGTAGGTATGATCTTTTCAAAGATACCTTGACTTCCTTTGCCCTCGTCCCTCGTGAGACTACTGGTAAGATCTGATGGAGATTGAATGGGGAAAAAACTGAAGCAGCATCCTATCGGACAGTTGTTGTTAGCAAATCTCCCATTGCTCTGCCTAATGCTTCAACGGTTGTTTTATGATATACTGAAACCTAATCCTAAACAATCAAAGTGCAGTCATGCATGAATTTATAAGTATTACTTTGCTTGGAAACAATTCAGGTGCGGTCACGATAAAATTTTCGGGGCAAGTTTGAATGTAAAAAGTGGAGTTCATCCTCCATATAAAAGTGTGGCAGCAGTGCCAGATCAAGCTGAGGTGGCACTTTATCCAACAGATCAGACTTTTGCAAGTGTTAGACGAATTAAAAATGTCTTGCCAGTGCCTCCAGGCACATTTTCCCTTTGTTGTCATTGATTGCTGATGTTGTTTGCTTGTGATTCAAAAGACAGTCGTTTTGAAAGGTCAGTAAAAGACAGTAATGGTGGAAATTTGTTTCTTGCGATTTGTTGATGTATTTATATTGGAATGTTTGAGTAAAACAAGTCCAAAATGTTTTCCAGATTTACCTGAGAGGGATTCATCCCCTCAAACAATCCAAGTAAAGTGTCATCAAACATATTTTGGTCATAATCTATGTCATCTGATGACACTTCTTGTCATTTACAATGCAGTATGTCTTGGACCGTGCTTTTGCAGTGATTTGGCCAAAGGAACATCAGGCCAGTAATTGGACATCATGAAATAATGATAGCAAATAGATGTCTGAGTGATTTTTCTGCACAGCATACCAAACATTCAGATAGCTTTTTTTTCTTAGTGAGAATTTCTTCTAGCAGACACATTGTGTTGCACAGTTGGTGGAAAGTATGAGAAGTCGCCTGTCACTGCTAGATGGCAAGGGCATCAAAATATGGTAATAGTATGAGAAGAAGTACCACCATAGATGTATCTTGAGAATGTCTCTGTTGTTTCACACGACTAGTGTGTTGAAGGTGGTTAATTGAACCCTATGCCAGGGACTTTCTTGTGGATTGCGGAGTAATCACATAGATGCAAATGTAGTTTTGGCAGCACATTACAAATTGAGCAAGTCAATAATGGGTTGGTCGACCTCTGACCATTATGCAAGCAGTTATTCAGCTCGGCACTGATCAATAGAGTCATTGGACATCCTCCTGGTGGATATTGTGCCAAATTCTGCTCAACTGGTCATTATATCATCAAAATCCCAAGCTGATGGAGAGCCCTACCCCATGATACTCCAAACATTATCGATTGGCTAGAGATCTGGTGACCTTGCTGGCTCAGGAAGCATTTGGCAAGCATGTCGACACGCATTAGAAGCTCTCGCTCTGTGCCGGCAGGTATTATCTTGCTGAAATGTAAGGTCAGGATGGCTGGCCATGAAGGGCAACAAAATGGGGCATAGAATATTGTCGACATACAGGTCAAAGGCGTGTCTGGTGACACCCTGGACAGAGGTGGAATATCACTCTGAACATCGTCAACCATACAGCCCATCAACCAGAAGTGACGGTCTGAAGTGCCATTTCTTTTCATAGCAGGACCCCTTCGGTTAACATCTGCGGCACCTTTACAGCACAATGGTACATCGGTGATATTCTATGCCCCATGTTGTTGCCCTTCATGGCAAGCCATGTTGGGTTTACAGTTTAGCAAGATAATGCCCACTGGCATACAGCATGAATTTCTACTGCTTATCTTTGTTCTTGCCAAACGCTACCTTGGCCATTGAGGTCATCAGATCTCCACCCAATTGAGAATGTTTGGAGCATTATGGACAGGGAGCTCCAACCAGCTCAGGATTCTGACAATCAAATGTGCCAATTTGACAGAATTGAGCTTGATATCCCTCAGGCGACATTCAATAATTCTGTCAATCATTGCGCTTGCATAAGAGCCAAAGGTAAACCAGCGTGTTATCGGCTCACTCAATTTGTGAAGCTCTTTCTCTTGAATAAATAATCCCTACTTATTTTGAAGTTGTAATCATTTTTTTTGTTTGTAAATGTGCATCACATCTACTGATCTTTGTCCCATTTGGAAAACTCCTTTGTGGTGCTTCCCCCCCCCCCCCCCCCCCCCTTCCCCCTTAGAGTGTTGTTGTTGTTGTGGTCCTCAGTCCTGAGACTGGTTTGATGCAGCTCTCCATGCTACTCTATCCTGTGCAAGCTTCTTCATCTCCCAGTACCTACTGCAACCTACATCCTTCTGAATCTGTTTAGTGTATTCATCTCTCGGTCTCCTTCTATGATTTTTACCCTCCACACTGCCCTCCAATACTAAATTGGTGATCCCTTGATGCCTCAGAACATGTCCTACCAACCGATCCCTTCTTCTAGTCAAGAGTGTATACTGCAAAAAAGAGAAATAAGGAAAACAGGATTGATAAGTTTTGAACATTAAAGCACAAGTATGGCAATAGAGTAACAGAACATATGTTGAAACATCTCTGGGTGAAAACAATTAACAACAACATTTATGTACATTTACATCTGTACTCTCCAGACAGTTGTGAAGTGCTTGTCACATAATACTTCCCATTGTACCACATATTGCTGTTCCTTCCTGTTTCATTCATGTATGGTGTGCAGAGAGAATGAATTCTTAAATATCTCTATATACACTGTAATTAGTCTAATTTTGTCTTCACAGTCTTTATGGCAGTGAATGTAGTGGGGCCGTGGTTTTTGCGTAGATTATTCACACAATGCTGGGTCTCGAGATGTTGTAAGTAGGTAATTGCTGGACCAGTGGTGTCTATCTTCAAACTTCTGCCATTTCAAGTTTGTAGCATTTCCATGATGCTGTCAAGTGAAACAAACCTGTGGCCATTCTTGCTGCTACTCTTTACATACATTCAGTATCCCCTGCTATTCCCATTTGCTGCACATTTGATCAGTATCTAAGATAAGATGCAACGCGTAAGTGATATTTGTGGCATGTCCTCTCCCCCCTGCTCCCCTCGAGTGTATACTGGAAAAAAAGAAAAATAAAGAAAAGAAGATTGATTGTAGGCTGACTGCATTTTCTCAGTAATCTGGCAATGAACCAAAGTCAGCCATCTCCTTTAACTGTGATAGGCAAATTTGGTCATTCAGCATCATATTCTTACAAACTGTTACTCCCAGATGTTTGTTTGAGTTGACTTATTTCAGTTGTGACTCATATTGCATTTTAAGAAGGGCACAATTTTTACCTTATTGAATATTATTTAGACCTGATTGAATATTTGTGCAGCTTTTTTTAAAAACGATGCTAATTCATTACAGATACTAATTCATTATAGATAATTGCATAATCTGTAAAAAGTTCAAGCTTGTTATTAATATTGTCTGCCAGGTCGCTAATAAATGACAAGAACAGCAAGTGTCATAATATACTTTCTTGATGTGTGCCTGAAGTTTATTTCACTTCTGACAGTGGCTGTACTGGAGTTGGACAAAAATATGGAAATACCACGAGAAATGCTTTGTTGAATATAAGCTGAGCCTGCAGGTTGCACTGTTGTGTTTGACTGTGAACACCACCTGTGCAACATTGTCGATATGTTTCAAATATGAATCATGGTCAGAACAGTGTTGTGCGTAATCGTGTGTGCGTTATTTTGGAGCTAATTGACTTCGAATGCTGGCAAATTCTTGGTGCTTTATGGTGGGTGTTAGCTTTACTGAGGTAGCCAAAGTGTTTAGTATTTTGGGGGGTTACCATATTGGAGATCTATACCACATCCAGGGAAAGCAGAAAAACGTAATCCACTAAGTGACAACGTGGACGAAAGTGAGCATTGAATGATTGTGACAGATGGTCACTGAAAAGGATTGTGATAAAAATAAGTGAATGGCATGTGCAAAAGTCAATGCAGAGTTGAATGTTACACTTGCGAACCCTGTCAGAACTGATAAACATGAAGGGACCTCCATAAACTGGGAATTGGATGGCGTGCTGGAACTGCAAGACCACTCACCATTGCTGCAAATGCTAGTAATAAGGAAACATGGTGTGGAAACAATAAAAGCTGGACTATGGAGCAAAGGCAGAAAGTCATTTGGTCAGATGAGTCTCGTTTCATACAGTTTCCAACTTCTGGTCAAGACCACAGCGCAAGAGTGAAAGGTGTTGGGGTTTGGTGATGATTTGGGCACCCGTATTGTGCTGTTCCACAGGTCCCACGGTTACTCTGCAAGTTTACATTACTTCCGAGGATTATGCGACCACTTTAGCTGACCAGGCCAATCCCCTGGCACGACATCCATTCCCCAATGGTGATGCTGTGTTGCAAGATGACAGGTCCCCTATTCACACAGCTTGCACCATTCAGAACATTCAACACAACAGCTTAATGTGAGGCATTGAAGAAGTACACAAAATTAAAATTGTGTGGTATGAGTAGCTGGGAGTATTATTTGCACCCACAGGCACCTCTCTGTCATGAAGTATGAGAGCTGTGTGCAGAAGTGTATCACTCTTCCAAGTACTTGCCAATCCCAATGCTGCCTAACTTTAGTGATCTGAAAGGAACTGATGCATCCAATGCAGCACGGCCAGGATTATTGACACTGAAGAAGTTACGATGTGTGACACGGTATACAAGGTGTGCAGTTCTGACTGGACGTTTTGAGTTCGTGCATGACAGTGTGTGATGGTGTACTGCAGGTGTAACATCATTACTTCTCAGTTTATTTCAATGGCAACAATTCTGTCACCCCAGTTACAGTCTGGACTTAGCTCATCTTTTCTCATCTCAAGAAATTTATTGCTGGCCAGCACATTGCAAGTGATAATGAGACTGAGGTAAACATCCAAAACTCATTGCAATCGGCCAAATTCTACAAAATGGGTAAGTTGCAATTAGTTCCAAGATATGACACATGCCTTACTTTGTGTGATGCATATGTCAAATAGTAGTCGAAGGGGTGTAGATTTTGCTGTAATAAAATACACGTGTGAGCAAGTAGCCAATCTTTTTTAATACCCAAATGCTACTCATTTTGTGGTTCAGTTTTGTACCTGTAAACAAACACAAAATTATTATGGAACTTTGCCTTTTTTTTAGGTGATAATTAAAACTGTGTGACTGCCCATCACAAAACCTCAATCAAGTGCAAATTTTGTTGTGTACCCCATATGATTGTGATTTTGTTAATAAATTTTGGTATAATATCGAGTCAAATGCTTTTCAGAAGTCATGAAATACTGCATCCGTGGTTTTCTGAATGTATTGGGGAGGAAGGGGGGAGGCAGCGTAAGCTTGTTTCATGCTATCAGGGTTTTTAAAATGAATCCTTATCACTCTTAATGGACCAAAACTAACAAGACTAAAGGTAATTTCGGGAGTACCCCAAGTGAGTGTTATGGGGCCATTACTGTTTACAGTTTATATTAAAGATTTAGTGGAAGACATTAGAGAACCTGTGAAGCTATTTGTAGACATTAATGTAGTGTATAGGAAAAAATTAGGTAGAAAATTGCAGGAAGACCTGCAGTGGATCGACAATTGGTGGTGACTGGCAGTTTCCTCGGAACGCAAATAAATATAACATATTGTGCATAAATAAGCAAAGAGAGCCACCACTGTTTGCTATTGGTGAGAAATCACTGAAAACAGTAACTACAATAAAATAACTAAGGGTGACCTAAAGTGGAATGGCCACATCAAATAAATAGTGGGAAAAGCAAATACCAAGTTGAGATTCACTGGGGAATATTGAGGAAATGTAATTCAGCCATGAAAGACTGTTTCTTAAGTGTTGTTTATCAGTGTGGGACCCTTATCCAATAGGATTAATAGCAGAGATAGAGGGGATCCAAAGAAGTGTGGTACATTTTGTCACAGGATTGTTTACTCAGTTCAAGAGCATTACAGAGATGCTCAACAAACTCCAGTGGCAGGTGCTACAAGAGAGGCATCATGCATCACGGAGAGGTTTACTATTAAAATTCTGCGAGAGTACATTCCGAGAAAAGTCGAGTAACATATTACTCCCTCCCATATACACATCTTGTGAAATGATCATGATTAGAGAACTTAGAGCTCACATGGTGCTTTACCAACAATAATTCTTCCCACGTGCCATTAGTGCAGGGATCAGCAAAGGAGAGGAAAAGATAGTGGTACTAGGATAGAAGTACCCTCAGCCACATTTCATGAGGTGGCTTGCGGAGAGTAAATGGAGATGGACACGTGGGTTGGCATAGAAGAGGAGAGGTCTTTTGTGTGATATGCCCTATTTAGTGATTTATCTGCTGAGGCACTGTTTATGTTCCTTGGAAGAATTGTATACATTCAGATTGCTCCAGCAATCTTTCAGAACCTTCCTGTTGAGCAAACTGGATTGTGCCCAGGACGGCACTCCACTGATCAAATTTTATCATTAATAATGCTTATTGAAGCAGTATACCAAATGAAGTAGAAAACATGAGTTGCTTTCCTTGATCTAACAGCATCATATAATGGGGGTAGGAGGCATGATCTGTTTTATAAATTATTATGCCTTAATCTGTGCAGAGGGGCAATAAAACTAATTGACAACATCTTCGCTGGAAGGATATTTGCTGCAACTGTTGCAAAAAGACACTAGCTGTTTGAAAGTATTAAACAGTGTCTTACAACAGGGATCCATCCTTACTCCTCTCTTATTTAATTTATGTGTATTCCTTATTCCTCCAATTGAGTCTAGAAGCTTTGGGTATATGGATGAGTGGGCTACAGCTATCCAACACAAATCCTCTGAAACAGCTGAAGAAATCCTAACTGATGATTTAGACATCTTAAGCCAGTACTCTTCCATAAACTGAGATTACAGCCTAACTCAAATAAAATGGAAGTTGTCTGTTTTCTTCTGTCCAATAGATTTGCAAACAGAGCCCTTGATGCTTATTTTGAGGAAACTTCATTGTAACACACATCCAAAATACCTTGGGATCACGTTAGACTTGACTCCTTCTTTAAACATGAACATTTGCTAAGCTCAAAAGCAGAAATAAATTCTTCATAAGGTCTGTGGCACTAGTGGGGAATCCTCAGCAGACACACTTCAAATACCAGCACTCAGATTGGTGCACTCAACAGCACAGTACTGTGCATCTCTCTGGCTTAATAGTTCTTATGTGAAAAAGATAAATGTGTACACCTACGCACATTGTTAGTGGATTGGTACATCTAGTCCCACGTACGAGTTACCTATTATTAGTTGCATTCCACATCCTAATATCAGACAGAAGCTCTACACGAATACCAGAAGAGTATTGATAATTCCGATCTCTTAGTATTGAATGATGTATTCTCTGTGGAGTGAAAAAGTTAAGATCAGGACCACCCACTCTTTATCACAGACAGGATTCTTACTGAAAATGAATTCAAAGCCCTCTATGAATGAAAATGCTGTTGGCAACATTTCTATCCTCTACATTACCTGGACTCCACCACATCCAGGAGAAACCCTCTGGATTTGGCCAGCATCACGAAATTTTGGACAACTCTGAACTGCATCTGAATGGGCCCATGGAAGATGTGCAGTCACTCTCCACAGGTGAAGCAAATCTTCGTTGTCACCTTGTGACTGTGGTGTGAAATGATAAGACAGTTGCTCATGTTGTATCAGCATGCCCTACATGTGGATGCTTTTCGACAGTGATGTAGAAAAGACTGACAGTATTAAAAAAATAAGACAAATTGCTACTCACTGTAAAGAAGGGATCGTGAACTGCAGACAGACACGATGAAAAGACTTTCGTAGAAACTTTCAGCCAAAGCTGTCTTCAGAAAAGACGATATAATGACTTTACTATGCTAGGATGTACAGAAACACCATATAAATTTAAAAGTACAATGATTGAAATTAGGTAAGTTGTGGGCTTTGGTGTTAAATAAGGCAAAACACACTAATTCTTCCCCATTAATAGCTCCATAACACACATCAGCATGACTCCGTAATGTTAGGCAGTTGGCTTGTTGAGCTCATTTGAGATTGCAGTTGCTTCCTAAGTCATCATAGCCTCTGATGACAATTTCAGCATTCTAAGACAAAACGTAGGCAGATAAATATGTTTTGGACCATCACCTAATGCCCATAAAATAAAAATCAGCAATAATGCAATACTGGCTGTTAAAGTCTGCATTTTATATGATATAATTTTTATGAAACTTTCGTTGTCGCATCTAATCTAGGTAAAACCATATGTTTTGATGAAATCCTCCATTGCCTTAATCAGTAACAACTAGACCTTGTAGCTGCTGCTGTTGCAACCATTTGTAGCCCATAAGTTGCTTGTGACTGATTGGCATACTTTATCATCACATCATGCTGCCAGATTTTGTGTCCACATCTACACTGATAGAGCCAGCACTCTCATAGGAACATAAATAATTTGGCACATTTTTCTGTGTCTTCCCAGGATTGAGAGCTCACTTCCGCATATCAGTAAGATTATAACTGCTGTCCTGCTTACACCAGTTCCCGGATTCTGCTGCTCTTTAGTAAGAGAACACCAGTGTGTAGAAGCATGTTTTGGTTTGTGGGACTGAGTTCAGCAACTGCCCCTGATTTTTCAAGTTCTCAATTTTTTATTTAAGTAACCTTTATTATTCTGCACAGCAGTCAGTAATGGTATGGATAGACTAACTGATGTAGTTGCTTCCTCACTCATAAGGAATCTTATACATTGCAGAGACCCTGAGACCAAGATTGTCTTTAACTGGACTCAGCTCCTTTACTTTCATCTTCATCTGCATCAACATACATACTCTGCAAGCTATTGTTTGCTGTGTTGCATGATGTATCATGTACCACTATAAGCCATTTCCTTTCCTCTTCCACTTGCAAATAGAGTTTAAAAAACTGCCTATCTTTTGCCTCTGTATGACCCCTAATTTCTCGTATCTTATGTATTGTATGTTGGTGGCAGTAGAATTGTTCTGCAGTCAGTTTCAAATGCCAGTTCTTCAAATTTTCTCAATAATGTTCCTCGAAAAGAATGTCAGCTATCCTCCAGGGATTCTCATTTGAGTTCCTGAAGCATCTCTGTAACACTTGCATGTTGCTCGAACCTACCAGTAACAAATCTAGCAATCTAGCAGCCGACCTCTAAATTGCTTTGATGTCCTCCCACAACCTGACTTCATAAAAATCCTAAACACTTAAACAGTACTCAAGAATATGATTCTTCAATTCCTCTAGGCGTATTTTATGACGAAATAAATCTCGGGTGAACAGCCTGGTACGAGTGTGCATAGGACACAATATTTCGGCAATCGACCACGTTGCCATCATCAAGTGTGCTGATTTACTGGCCGGCGGTGAGCGGGCGCTGGTATATGTAGGACAATCCCCCTCCTGCTCCTCCCTCAGGCACTTCCTATGAGTCGGTGCGGTCCGCGCTCCGCACACGGTCCAGGTACAGCATCCGTTCTCCCGCCGTCTGGGCGCTGCGTCCTAGGTCTTCTCGTTCAGGAGGGTCTGCCGGCACCGCTCTCGTTATTCTTCCCTCCTCCCCCAAAGTCGGTACACTCTGGGAAATATCCTTTTTCTTCTTAATCCGGGTGATCGCGGGTTCCCACGCCTTGCTAAGGATGTCATAATTTAGTTGTGGCTCCCTTACTCTGATCTCTGTGACTTCTTTGATGACACAGTCCCAGTACTTGGAAGTCTTTGTCAGGACTTTTGTTTGGTCATAATCCGTGCTGTGGAATTCCAACAGGCAATGCTCAGCACTTGCCGACTTACTGGGCTGTTGCAGTCTAGTGTGCCGTCGATGTTCTCAGCATCGGTCCTCAGTGGTACGAATGGTTTGACCTACGTATACGCTACCGCTTTGGCAAGGTATCTGATAAACCTCTGATTTACGTAGACCGAGGTTGTCCTTGACACTATCAAGAAGGCTCTTGGTTTTGCTTGGAGGACGGAAGATGGTTTTCACTTGGTGTTTACGTAAAATGCGTACAATATTTCCGGATAAGGCCCCACAAAATGGAATAATACCCAAGGCCGCCTCCTCCTGAGGTTCATCCTCAGTTTCTGCTGGTGCTGTAGGTGTGGGATGTAGAACCTTCCGAATTTGTCCTTCCTCGTAACCGTTCCTCCGAAACACGGTCTTCAGATGGTCCAATTCTTGTTGGAGACTGTCCCTGTCAGAGACGGTCTGAGCTCTGTGTACAAGGGTTTTAGCACGCCATTCTTTTGTGCCGGGTGGTGTCAGCTATCTGCATGTAGGTACAAATAGAAGAAAAAGGATATTTCCCAGAGTGTACCAACTTTGGGGGAGGAGGGAAGAATAACGAGAGCAGCGCCGGCAGACCCTCCTGAACGAGAAGACCTAGGACGCAGCGCCCAGACGGCGGGAGAACGGATGCTGTACCTGGACCGCACCGACTCATAGGAAGCTCCTTAGGGAGGAACGGGAGGGGGATTGTCCTATATATACATGGCGCCGGACCACCGCCGGTCAGTACATCAGCGCACCTGATGATGACAATGTGGTCGATCGCCGAAATATTGTGTCCTATGCACACCCATACCAGGCTGTTCACCCGAGATTTATTTCCTTACTCAAGAATAGGTCACACTAGTGTCCTATATGTGATCTCCTTTACAGGTGAACCACGCTATCATAAAATTCTCCCGATAAATCAAAGTCAACCATTTGCCTTCCCTGCCACAATGTTCACATGCTTGCTCCATTTCATATCACTTTGCAACATTAAGCCTAAATATTGCAATGTTATGCCCAGATATTTAATCAATATGACTGTGTCAAGCAGGACACTACTAATGCTGTACCTGAAGATTACTGGTTTGTTTTTCTTACTCAACTGCATTAACTTATGTGTTTCTACATTTAGAGATAGCTGTCATTCATCGATATCCACCCGTACACCAGAGCATTGTCAGCACATTGCTGCCCACTCTTTCCACCAGATCATTTATGTATAAAGAAAATAATAGCAGTCCTATCTTGTTGTGTAGTTGGAAAACAGGTCTAACGTCTCCTCTTTACGGACCCTGCATATTTTGCAGGATGAAGCACTGCAGAAAGGAAGAAACACATTAAGTAGATTGTCATGTAATACTTCAAATTTTCATATCTTCATTTCGTGGAGAACATTGACTCTATATCTTGAACCCCGTAGCCATTATTTCAGAACACGTACTTCAGATGATGACCTTGGAATCCAGGTGGCCTTCATCACAGATGGTTGGAGCTGTATATATTAATTTTTTGAAAACAGCTCACTTGTAGACATTGTATCCTGAATTACTGGAGAAGATCATTTGTTCCAGTGTTTGTGGAGCCTCTTGCTGTACAATGTGTTTGACCATGAAAGCTTGCTAAAAGATAGCTCAGTGTCAATTTAGAAACCGTAAAATGTGATATATATCAATGACTTGTATGGAAAGAAATAGCTCAAGATGCCACACTGGCTGCAGGTTCCAAACAATAATGGTATTGTTTTCCAAAAAATACCCTAGTTTATATGTTTGGTTAGGGTCAATAAAATGGAGATGACTGAGATAATATCGGGAATCTGCTTGTGAATCACGTTTTTGCCCTAACTGCAAAAATGAATGCAATCATGAAATTTCCCTGGATTCACATTTTGCGCATGGTGATACACCCTAGAGTTTATGTTATATTCAAACTGCCTTTCTATCTTATACTGTGCTATTCTTCTTGGGAAGGCAGATGATAGTACATGTGGATATGAAAAAAATTTAAGGACATCTTAGCTCAAGAGTTTCACAAAATATTCAACAAAGTTAAGCTACAGGACAAATGTGCCTTCTGGAGTGCAGATACATATGTAGAGATAAATGTCCAACAGGTTTGAACTCTTTCATTCTTGTTCCAACTTCTTGATTCCCACAATAATTGTCATGTTCCTCCACATTTATTTATGCATTTTGTATCTTTCACATCATCTTGTGTTGTTTGTTTTTCTTTTGACCAGTTTCCTGGTTCCCCATCGTGTTTTCTCTGATGCTTCTGCTCTTTGCAGCACCCACTATTGTAGTACCATAGTGTTTTATCCTTTATCTCTGGCATCTTGACTATTGCCCCTAGATTACATCTACATTTACTCTATGAAATGTCCTCCAATTAGAAGATTTTTCAATTCTTTAAATTCATCAATTATTAACAAAATTTAACACCTGGGTTCTCAGCTGAAACACAGAAATCTATGTTAAACACCCACATATTTAGCACATTTCCATCTAGAGAGAGAGAGAGAGAGAGAGAGAGAGAGAGAGAGAGAGAGAGAGTGTAAACAGATGAGACAGTTTTGAATGTTAATTTTCATTAATACATTATGAACATTCTAAACAGTTACTATAGCTGAAAATGTGCTAAATGCAGCCAAGTGTTTTAGCTTAGCTTTCAGTGCTTCAGCTGAGGACCCAATTTTGTTAATAACTGACAAATTTGAAAACTGAAAAATCTACTAATTGGAGGATGGTTCATAGGTAAATAAAAATGTAATCTGGGGGCAATACTCAAGATGTCAGAGATAAAGGGAACAACACTCTGGTATCACAATAGCGGGTGCTGCGAAGATCAGAAGCATTGTATATATCAGAATATGTGTGTATATCTCCTCAAAAACCCCTGGATTGATTTCAACCATATTTGGCACTGTGGGGTTTATAACCTCCTACCTCCAATGAGAGGGGATATGGGCAAAAACATGTTTTTCGTAGTCCGTGGCAAATGGGTTGCCTTGCACAACAGGCACGTAGCCGTGTCAGTGTGCCAAAACAACCTGCTCTGCAGGGCGCCCATATATTATAGATGAGATCCCCCCCCCCCCCTCCCCACCCCCGCCCCCACACTCTGTCATGTAGCTTGCCCTGCAGCCTGATTTATTGAATGGTGTATCAGGGACACACGTGCCGATGAGCATGGCTGGGGACAGGTTGAGGTGAAAAGAGGAGGACATGGTCAGAGTGGGGGGAGGAAGATATTGTCAGAGAGGGGGGGAGGGGGGAAGAGGAAATGGGCAAAGAGTGGGGGAGGAGAAGATGAAGAGACAGAGAGAGTGCAGAGGAGAAGGGATTGTCAGCATGTTTGTCGAACACATACATGGGCGAAGCCACAGGGAAAAGGGTACTATTAAATAAGATAATGGTTCTTATCCCCATCTGGCTATCTAGATTTAGGTCTTCCATTGTTTTCCTGGGTTGAAGGTTAAGGTGTGAAGTGAATGCCAGGATAATCCTTCCTGAAGATGATGACTGATTCTCTTTCTCAATCCAACGATTGTGCTCTGTCTCTAGTGACCTCATTGTCACCAATCTACTTTTCTTTATATAGTTTTGAATGAACAGCAATGGGTTACCACAGGTTTTTGGCATAGTAGTGTATTTGAAATTGAGGTAATGAAATCTTTTGTGAGTAGTAATAAACTGAAAGTATATCTCAATAGATTAATGTTGGTATAGTAACTCTTGCAGTTTATTTTTGGCCTCACATTCATACATCCTTGTTACATACTAACTCATAATCTGAGATATATTGCCTAACAAAAAAGGGAAACACCGAGAAGGGGAAGAGGAAAAGAAAAGAAACTTCATGAGCTTAGAAGGTGTGTTGTGTTGTTTCAGTGATTACAAAATTGAGTCAGATTTATAAAGTACTTTGCAGTGTGAACCCACTTATCCGTATGATGTGCTTCTCTGGCCTGGCACTGATTCACTTAGAAAGTGTGTTGTAAATCCATTGCATCCTCTCCTGACTCAACTGTTGTAACTAGTCCTTGATGTCCTGGGCACTGCGTCTGGGAAGGCGTTGATGCCCGAGCTGGGTCCACACATGTTCTATCGGAGACAGGTGTTCGGTTCTTCCTGGCAACAGGTGTACCTCACTGACACACAGATAGTTTGTGGGGACATATGCTGTGTGTAGACAAGCATTATCCTGTTAAAAAATGACACCACGATACTTTAGCATGAGCGGTAACACGTGATGATGTGGGATGTACAGGACATACTATTGTGCCACCAGAGTTCCCTCAGTCACTATCAGCTGTGAACTGGTCATACCCCATGGTTTCCCACACCAGGAAAAACAGTGCTGTGCATATCCAAAATATTGGAAGAGAGAGACATTTCCCCAGGCAACTACCACACTCACCAACACTAGTCATTTATGATGGTGCACAACTGAGATTTGTCACTGAACACCATGCAGGGCCATTCATCACCTGTCAGTGCTTCTCGGTCACAGCACCTCAAATGCAGCAGTGTATGTTGGATGTTAAAAGAAGCCTACACGTGGGATGGTAATACCCTAGTCCGGATGGAGCTAATCTCCGACCGATGGTGCAGGATGACACAGATTGTTGCAGGGAGTCCATTACTCATTTTGAGATGGTAGCACAGATGTGGAGGAATTACAAAGTGCTCTGTACACAGCACGATGATCCTACCTCGTGGTGGTCAGACATGGTCGATCGGAACTGACCTCGATTGTGCCTGCCCTCACATTCCCGTACAGTTCATCATCATCTGTCACATCTGAATGCCCCACAATCTGTGATCCGACTGACCAGCCAAACGGAGACCCCCGATGAAGCCCCTTTCGAGCTCTGTCAGGTGCCGATATGTCTGTCACAGACAACTACATGGCATCTCTGTTTCTTTCTCAGTGATCACTCAATGTCTGACACTTCATGCCCCTTACATACCAGGCCTGGTAACAACACAAACTATCAACAACATTGGTATATTTCATTGGCCAGTCTAGCAGCCGCAGAGAATTGAAATTTTGACTGTGTACATAAGGACGGTATGTATGAAGTTACATTAACATAGAACTGTGACTTCTGGGTGCTTCACATTTTTTTCTCAGGCAATGTACATAGCATGTATATCACTGTGCTCAGCCTATATTGTTGTCAGACTAGACTGTAAGTGTTTATGCCCATGTGCAGGTCTTGCCGGACCCAGCCACGTGACACGCTCCCGTCCGTGGCGCCCGCCACCAAGTAAGCTCTGACTTGTCCTACTCACTTTCTCTCTTCGACTCCAGTGAATGGGGTGTTCAAAGTTTGTTTTCTGTCTTGCAGGTCCCGCAAACGTTCGCAGCTTCATCCCTCGTGCAGCTGGGCAGCAGGGCCCGAGATTTTAAATGTAAGTGAAATGTTTTCAATATTGAGAAAAGTGGGAAAGTTGGCAGTTGCTAGTTGTTTATGACTTTATTCTGGTAAACTAGTTTGGGGCACAATGCTCACTTTACTAGTTCTAGAACTGTTGAAAGTTCAAACACCAGTCAGTGGTGGCATCCTCGCATGGTGTCCCATATAATGTCGAACAGTGCTTGAAGCTAGTCTTTGATTTTAATTATTTTAAATAAATGCTGTCTTATTTATTTCATCACATTTTGTGTACAATATGCTTACTTAAGGAGCAAAGTAATTGTAAGTGTATTGTTTACAAAATTTAGTACAGCACACTTGCATTTCTACAAAAATAATTAGTTTTTGGAACAGCAAGAGAACATGCATTGAATGCCTTTACATGTGTATTCTTGTGCCACAGTTTGGTGAGTAGATTTTTTATCTATACAGTTACATTATGTTTTAGTGCTTATGTATCTGATTTCCTAAAATTTTGATAAATGGAAATAAAACATTTCAAGTGTTCTGCCATAATGCCTTCCCTAGAGATGAGAAAGAAATTGTGTTTCCAGACGGTTTGTTCCAGGGAGTCTCCAGGAGTGCTATTGTAGTGGTGAGAGGAGCCATATCCAGCTTGTTTTGGCTGTAGGTCTGGAGGATAATACTCATTGGATGACTGTGAGGGCAAGAAAAATTATGGCTCAGTTGAATGTGGCAGTTGCAGTTTCCAAGAGATCTACATTCTCATCTACATTTGTTCTCTGAAAACCACTGTCGTGTACATGCAAAAGGGTACTTTCTATTACCATTTATTAATGATTCTATTCATGTATGGAATGTGGGAACAATGACTGCTTTAATGCCTCTGTGTGAGCATTAATAAATCTACAGTTACAGCACTGATAAGTAGGAGGCCGTTGCATATCCATAGATTCTTCGCTTAATACAGATTCTTCAAACTTTGCAAGAATGCTTTTGTGGAATAGATGGCAGCTGTTGTCAGTTTTCAGGCAGTTCAGCATTTCAGAATTTCAGTAACTTATTCCTGTGGGTCAAACAAATCTGTGACCAATTGTTGTGCTGTTTCGTGTTTTTGTATATACATTTGATATCTCGTGAAGTCTCTCTTTGTATGGGTCCCATACACTTGAGCAGTATTCTGAGACGTGACACGCAATAGGCAGAAAAGAGACACAATGCTTAAATGCAACAATTTTCGATAAACAAATACAGCACTTAAAAGCAGGTAGGAAAATATGATGGGTGTTTCAGTTAATAAAGTTCAAACACTACATCTTTTAACCAATTCGTTGCAACCACTAGACCCCCATGGTCCGTGTACCACCATTTGGGTTTAATTAGCTGTGAGACAGAACTACTGGCAGTACTTACCTTCACAGGATGAAATATGTAGTCTACTGCTGCTAGTCAAATGTAAAAGTGGCAACACTATCCTACCATTCAAAACTATTAGTTGCTCTGTTGTGGAGGAAAGGGGGATACTTTGGGAGAGGTTGAAAAGGACAGGGCACTTACATCTCAGGATGAGAGGCATGCGTCTGTATGTAACACTTTTTTGCATCTGTATGTAACACTTTTTTCAGATATGAAATGGAATAGTCACATAGACTGAGTCATAGGTAAAGCAGGTGGCAGACTTTGGTTCATCAGTGGCATACTGAGAAAATACATTGCTTTTAAAGGAGAAGGCTTACAAAACACTCGTGTGATCCGTCGTAGGATATTGCTTGAGCTTGTATGGCTAACAGGAGAGACTCAATGGATACAAGAAGGAGCCATGAGAATGGTCGCAGGTATATGTGACCCACAGGACAGCATCTCAAAGATGAAAACCAGTTGGCAGACACTGGAAGGTACACACCAAAAACAATTATATTTATTATTGATGTATGATAGCTCCTCCGCATTGGTAATGTAATTTGGAAATTTGTGATAAGATCTTATGGGACCAAACTGCTGAGGTCATCAGTCCCTAAGCTTACACACTACTTAATCTAACTTAAACTAACTTACACTGAGGACAACACACACACCCAAGCCCTAGAGAGGACTCGAACCTCTGATGGGGTAAGCTACACGAACCGCAATGAGACGCCTCAGACCGCGTGGCTACCCCGCGTGTCAAGGTGATGTAATAAAATTGTTTGTCTCATAAATTAGCTATTCATAGTATGTACAAACAAAAAATACTCAGCATACAGTGTGAGCTAGTAATAGGTTTTGGGTGAGAAACTAATTTGGTTTAATAAAATTCTGAAACAGAGTCATGGCCAGTGATCTAGCAGTAATGCATGTGCATGGAAACCAAAAGTTCTTGCGAATCGGATCCTGATCATACTACAGTTTTTTTTCAGTCTGCCTTCACCTCTTTAAACTTCAGCCCCATTACTGAAGTGGCGTCCAATTGATTGGCATGTGAATGGAAATATGTTAACCTTTAGCGCTGTCTTACGTCTACAGTGTTGCAGGCACAGAAACAGACATTCACATAGCCTTGGACTATGTATCAAATAAGTGTTTTTTTCCTGAGAAAAAAAAAATTAAATGGTCATTAACTTAGTGAAATATGGTTATCCAGGGATTTCACCAGATTCTGGAAAAATTTTGTTATAATGTTAGCTTCCAGTGCAGTAGATACCTGGAATTGGAGCTTCAAACTGGGGTAATTGTCCCCAGTGGTGAGAATTAAAAGTGTCAGATCTGACCTTGTCGCCACTGGTATAGCGTCATTGTACAGGGTTATTACAAATGATTGAAGCGATTTCACAGATCTACAATAACTTTATTATTTGAGATATTTTCACAATGCTTTGCACACACATACAAAAACTCAAAAAGTTTTTTTAGGCATTCACAAATGTTCGATACGTGCCCCTTTAGTGATTCGGCAGACATCAAGCCGATAATCAAGTTCCTCCCACACTCGGCGCAATATGTCCCCATCAATGAGTTCGAAAGCATGGTTGATGCGAGCTCGCAGTTCTGGCACATTTCTTGGTAGAGGAGGTTTAAACACTGAATCTTTCACATAACCCCACAGAAAGAAATCACATGGGGTTAAGTCGGGAGAGCGCAGAGGCCATGACATGAATTGCTGATCATGATCTCCACCACGACCGATCCATCGGTATTCCAATCTCCTGTTTAAGAAATGCCGAACATCGTGATGGAAGTGGGGTGGAGCACCATCCTGTGGTACGTTTAGCTCCCTGCTTGCTTTATTCATCGACTTCCGCGGGCTACATGTGAAACTTGCCCGCACACGTTCAACCGTTTCTTCGCTCACTGCAGGCCGACCCGTTGATTTCTCTCTTATAGAGGCATCCAGAAGCTTTAAACTGCACATACCATCGCCGAATGGAGTTAGCAGTTGGTGGATCTTTGTTGAACTTCGTCCTGAAGTGTCGTTGCACTGTTATGACTGACTGATGTGAGTGCATTTCAAGCATGACATACGCTTTCTCGGCTCCTGTCGCCATTTTGTCTCACTGCGCTCTCGAGCGCTCTGGCGGCAGAAACCTGAAGTGCGGCTTCAGCCGAACAAAACTTAATGAGTTTTTCTACGTATCTGTAGTGTGTCGTGACCATATGTCAATGAATGGAGCTACAGTGAATTTATGAAATCTCTTCAATCATTTGTAATAGCCCTGTATTTTACGTTTCCCATCATTGTCAGTATCCCAACAGGATCAAGTATAGCTTAGAATACAGTTATTAGACACAATACTCGATGACATCTTTATTCATTCTATGACACTCACGCATGCTTTACGCAAAAGTTATTAATCATCCCAGTACTTACACTTCACTCTTCAATTTTGTCTTTTTATCAAAATATACTGGTTGCAGCAACAGTTGCACAGACATCTCTGTCAGTGGAATGTCATGCATCGTTCTGTCCAGGTGTGAACGGAATGACACATGTGTACATGTAGAGAGACGTGTGTGTGCCTGCATTTCATGTGAAGGAAAACACAGGCACAAGGGAACTAAGTGCAAGATGCACAGATTTTAAATGCACACTTATTCCGTGTGCTACTTCCTAACCACTGGAAAAGTCTCTGGACACTCTCGAGGTTATGCTGCAGCGCACGTCTCTGCATGCTATCAAACCTCATTGTTGACCATTCTCCTGTACAAGTTCCTATTCCTAACTTGATTAAAAACATCCAGTCAGTTAGTCTCCTCTCTGCTCCTGATTGGATAGACTCTGAGGCACTGTTAAAGTGCATCTAGAACTCTCGCTGGAATCAACTGGCATACTTTCTGTCACAAGCCACTTCAAAACTGTCCACTTTAATTAAAATTGAGACAAACTGGAAACCTAGGTATAAGATATTTTAAACTCAGCTGACATAAAAAATTAAAAGTCTTACTTTTACCACTCTGTTGGAGGATTTTAGCCTCCCCCCCCCCCCCCCCCCCCCTCCCCATGCATTTTACAAGAAGGTGTGAATATAGCTGTCCATGCAAAATCTTTACATATGTATTGTTAATTTTGTGGAAGTGGACAACATGAGGTTTTTTTGACTCATCAGTTTTCTGACTGGTTTGATGTGCCCTGCCATGAATTCCTCTTCTGTGTCAGCCTCTTCATCTCAGAACAGCACTTGCAATCTATATCCTCAATTATTTGCTGGATGTATTCCAATTTTTTCAACCTTTGTCCGTAGCACCACATCTTAAATGCTTCAATTCTCTTCTGTTCTGGTTTTCCCACAGTCCATGTTTCACTACCACGCAATTCTATGCTCCAAATGTATATTCTCAGAAATTTCTTCCTCAAATTATGGCCTATGTTTGACACTAGTAGATTTGTGTTGGCCAGGAATGCCCTTTTTGCCAGTGCTAGTCTGCATTTGATGTCGGCCTTGCTCCATCTGTCATGGGTATTTTGCTGTCTAGGTAGTAGAACTCCTTAACGTGATCTACTTTGTGACTATTAATCCTTATCGCTGTTCTCATTTCTGCTACTTCTCATTACTTTTGCGTTTCTTCAATTTACTCTCAATCCATATTCTGTACTCATTAGACTGTTTTATTCCATTCAGCAGATTATGTAATTTTTCCCTTTCACTCAGGATGGCAATGTCATCAGTGAATCATATTATTGATATTCTTTCAGCTTGAATTTTAATTCTGCTCTTGAACCTTTCTTTTATTTCCATCATTGCTTCATCGATGTACAGATTGAACAGTAGGAGCAAAAGACTATGTCCCTGTCTTACACCCTTTTTAATCCGAGCACTTCATTCTTATTATTCCTTTTGGCTCCTGTACGTATTGTACAGGGTGTTTGTAAATTCATATCACAGTTTTAATGCTTTATAAAATTTATTACATTAAACTTACAGTCATAAATGATATGTCAAATGAAAGAGCAACTTAAACAGTTGTGTTTGGCACCAGTGTGCATGCACAGTGTGCATGCACAGTGTTCAGTGTTTCCGCCACAGTCTGCTGAATTGGTTGAAGTGCTTGATAGGCCGCAAGGGGCCCAGTGACAGGGCTTGCTTTGCACGGCCTCCTCATTCACCCAGCCTAACACCATGTGATTTTTTCCTTTGGGGCTTCATCAAGGATTGTGTGTATGTGCCTCCACTACCAGCAGACCTCCCTGAATTAAGAAACTCTATTGAAGCAGCTGTTGCTGCAATCACTGAAGACACTCTTATCAACTGGCGAAGAGTTCTCGGGCTTCCAGCCGGGTGGCGGTGTTTTCAAACTGCAGTTTGAAAACACCGCCACCCGGCTGGAAGCCCGAGAACTCTTCGCCAGCTGTATACGCCGGGAAAGCATACATTCACACTCTTATCAACGTTTGGGAAGAACTCTGCTACAGACTGGGATGTGTGTTGTGTGACAGATGGTGCTCACATTGAACATTTATAAGGTTCTAGGTCAACAGGTTCTATGAACGTGAACGTGTCCTGATTCTTCTTTAGTTTTGCTTCCATTATCAACAGCAATGTCAGAATTGCCTCTCTGGTGCCTTATCTTTCCCTAAAGCTAAACTGATCATCATCTAACACATCTTCAAATTTCTTTTACATTCTTCTGTATATTATTTTTTGTAAGCAACTTGGATGCATGAGTTGTTAAGCTGATTGTGTGATAATTCTTGCACTTGTCAGCTCTTGCAGCCTTCGGAATTGCGCAGATGATACTTTTCCGAAAGACAGGTGATATGTCACGTCAGTATTAATAGTCATTTTGTTGCCACATCCCCCAATGATTTTAGAAATTCTGATGGAATGTGATCTATACGATCTGCCTTATTTGATCTTAAGTCTCCCAAAGCACTCTTAAATTCTGATTCTGATACTGGATCCCCTTTCTCTTCTTGTATCACATCAGACAATCCTGCCCCGTCATAGAAGTCTTAAATGTACTCTATATCCCTATCTGCTCTCTCCTCTTCTTTTAACCGTGGAATTGCCATTGCACTCCTAATGTTACCACCCTTGCTTTTAATTTCACTGAAGTTACTTTGACTTTCCTGTATGCTGAGACAGTCATTCTGACAATCGATTTCTTCACTTTTTCTTGCAGCCATTTCATCTTAGCTTCCTTGCACTTCCAATTTGTTTTGTTCCTCAGTGACTTATATTTTTGTATTCTTGAATTTCCCTGAACATTTTTGTACTTCCTTCTTTCATCGATAAACTGAAGTATTTCTTCTATTACCCATGGTTTCTTTGCAGTTAATTTCTTTGTACTTACGTTTTTCTTTCCAACTTCTGTAATTGCCCTTTTTAGAGAGGTCCAGTCCTCTTCAACTGTACTGCCTACTGAGGTATTCCTTTTTGCTGTATGTATAGCCTTAGAGAACTTCAAGTGTATCTTGTCATTCCTTAGTGCTTCTATATCCCGCTTCTTTGCATATTGATTCTTCCTGATTAATCTCGTAAACTTCAGCGTATTCTTCATCACTATTACATTGTCATCTGATTTTATATCTGCTCCTGGGTATGCCTTACAATCCAGTATTTGATTTCAGAATCTCTGTCTGACCATGATATAATGTAACTGAAATCTTCCCATATTGCCCACCCTTTTCCAAGCATACCTCCTCCTCTTGTGATTCTTGAACAGGGTATTTGGTATTACCAGCTTAAATTCATTACAGAATCCAGTTAGTCTTTCTCCTCTCTGATTCTTTGCCCCAAGTCCATATTGTATTGCGAATACATAGAAAGAAGGATCCTTTATTGTATGATTATATGATAGCGGAACAAACACTGGTAGCAGTTACTTCTGTAAAATATCTGGGAGTATGCGTGCAGAACGATTTGAAGTGGAATGATCATATAAAATTAATTGTTGGTAAGGCGGGTACCAGGTTGAGATTCATTGGGAGAGTGCTTAGAAAATGTAGTCCACCAACAAAGGAGGTGGCTTACAAAACACTCGTTCAACCTATACTTGAGTATTGCTCATCAGTGTGGGATCCGTACCAGATCGGTCTGACGGAGGAGATAGAGAAGATCCAAAGAAGAGCGGCGCATTTCGTCACAGGGTTATTTGGTAACCGTGATAGCGTTACGGAGATGTTTAATAAACTCAAGTGGCAGACTCTGCAAGAGAGGCGCTCTGCATCGCGGTGTAGCTTGCTCGCCAGGTTTCGAGAGGGTGCGTTTCTGGATGAGGTATCGAATATATTGCTTCCCCCTACTTATACCTCCCGAAGAGATCACGAATGTAAAATTAGAGAGATTAGAGCGCGCACGGAGGCTTTCAGACAGTCGTTCTTCTCGCGATTCATACGCGACTGGAACAGGAAAGGGAGGTAATGACAGTGGCGCGTAAAGTGCCCTCCGCCACACACCGTTGGGTGGCTTGCGGAGTATAAATGTAGATGTAGATGTTGATGTATTCTCCTGTAACCTTATCTTCTACTCCTTCCCCTACAACTGCATTCCAGTACACCACGACTATTTGATTTTCATCTCCATTTATGTACTCTATTACCCTCTCAATATCCTCATATACTTTCTCTGCCTCTTCTTCTTCAGCCCTACACCCAAACTGTTTTTGTCTGTGTTGGTTTGCTGTTGATTCTGATAAGAACAACCCTATCACTTAACTGTTCACAGTAACACACTCTTTGCCATACTTTCCCATTCATAACAAATCCTAACCCCGTTATACCATTTTCTACTGCTGTTGATATTACCCTATACTCATCTGACCAGAAATCCTCATCCTTCTTGTCATTTCACTTCACTGACCCCTAGTAAACCTAAAGTGAGCCTCTGCATTTCCCGTTTCAGATTTTGTGGCATCACTACCACATTCAAGCTTCTGACATTCCATGGTCTGATTCATAGGATATTATCCTTTCATTGGTTCTTCAATCTGTTTCTCACTTTTCTCATAGTCACCTCCTTGTCAGTCTTCCTCCGGAGACCCGAATGGGGGAGTATTCTGTAATCTTTTGCTAATGGAGAAATCATCATGACAGTTTTTCAATTACAGGCCACATGTTCTTTAATGTAGTGGGGTCCATTGCCTTCTGCATCTTCATGCTGTAGAGACTAGTTATTCAAAAAAGAGTAATAAAAAAAATTTCCAGTTCAAGTAAATGTTATAGGATTTCAATAGCTTACCTATGAGTTGCATTTTTTAATATAAGAACCATTTTTAAATTTGAATGCTTCAGTCAGTGGCATGCTTACATGCACAGAGTACCTTCACCTGTCAGTTACCTAGAGATACCATAACAGAAACATTCATCCATTTTTACATTTGTTTGTGCATATTTAACATGTGTCAGATATCTGAAAATCTGTTGTGTGAAATATACTCAGTGACCAAAATTCATTTACAAATTAGTGAAGTAGCAAAGGAATTCCAAGAATATTTGAACGGAATGGATGATGGCTTGAAAACATGTTATAAGATGTCAACAAAAGTAAAACAAAGGTGACAGAATGTAGTAAGATTAAAACAGATGATACCCATACAGTTAGATTAGGAAACGAGACACTAAAAGTAGAGATTTATTATTTGGGCAGCTGAGTAACTGACATTGGCTGAAGTTGAGAGGATATAAGTGCAGCCTGGCAATGGCGTGATCATGTTTCAGATAAAGAGAAATTTGGTTACATCAGTTGTAAATTTAAGTTTATCTAATGGTATTTGTCTGGCGCATATCCTTGTACGGAGGTGAAGTGTAGACAGTAAGGATTTCAGACAAGAAGAAAATATAAGCTTCAGGATTGTTGTGCTACAGAAGAATCTTAAAAATTAGATGTCTAGATGAGATAACTAATGAGGAGGTAGTGAATCGAATTCAGGAAATTCGTGGCACAACTTGACTTAAAGAATGGCGAGATTGGTAGGACACATTCTGAGGTATCAGAGAACTGTCAGTTTGGTAATTGAAGGGAAGTTGGGCAGGGGTAAAAAATGCTTGCACATAATAATTAGAATGGAGAGCTTTGGACTGAAGTTCACTGCACCAGCAATAACTACAGTGGTCTGTGGTACTGTTAACATTTCTGTTAAACATCTTTACGAGTACGAGATGCAGTGATCATTACATTGAGAAGAGTGGTACCTTAAAATGGTTTTCAGCATTATGATGAATTAATGAACATTTCATAAATAACTATATGACTAATGTTTAGTGGTATAATGTATGTGGTTTCATTTTGTAACATGATTTCATTTTACTTTCCAGTCTTACAGTAATGTTCCAATAAAATTTCACAAAATTCTCTTCAGTAATTATGACAGAAAGTAATAACTTTGGCATGTGTTAAGAATATGGTAGACTATGTTGTATTGAAATGAGGTTATTATCCATCTCTACTGTTGTAGCCTAGGAAATATAAATTACAAGTTGCGACATCAGCAGATGAAAAATAGACCATGCACAAGCCTACTGTCAGAGCTCCGGTGCACCTAACTGTTAAAGTAGTTTGCAGAATTTAGTCATCTGCAGATAAAAAAGTTGAAAATGTGTTTGCAAATACAGGGTGGCGCATGAAATGTGTTACCATTTTGTTTTTGAATATAAACTTTATTGTCAATACAACCTGAAAGGAACATATACTACAATGAAGAGCTGTCGATGGAGATTTGTTCTAACTCAGCACATGCTCAATATGTCCACCATTTCATTTCCTAACTTCCTTCAAATGAACACTGAAGTTAGTGATTATCCTACAGCACATGTCTTCTGTAATTTCACTGCAAGCTTGAAGAATAAGTCTTCTGAACTCCACTAAATCATGTGTACGTTTTGGGAAAATTTTTTCCTTTAGATACCCCCAAAGAAAAAAAGTTACATGTATTGAGGTCTTGACTATTGCGGGGCCAACTTTGTCTGTCATTGAAGCGACCTGGAAACCTGAGTGAAATGATCTGCATGTCGAAATGCTCATGCAAAAACTCCTACACAGTGTTTGCAGTATGTGGCCTTGCTCCATCTTGCATGAACCACTGCATGTTGAAGGGCAAGGCAGTAGCAAAAAGCTGTGGAATGAAGCTATTGCGAAGCATGCTCAAATAACGCTCGCTGTTCACAGTTTCTTCAAAGAAAAAGGGTCTAATAAGTCTGTGACTGGAAATTGCTGCCCACGCTGTAATCCTTGGAGCATAATGTTGTTGTTCATCAAGCACTTGTGGGTTTTCAGTGGTCCAAAAGTGTACATTTTGTTTGTTAACCACACCGTCTAAGTGAAAATGCGCCTCGTCTGAAAACTGAATGTTGTTGAGAGTTTCTTCCCTATCCTCCACCCACTGAGCAAACAGTAGTCTCTGCTGCTTGTGTTCTTAGTGAGCTTCTGTGCACAAGTCATCTTCTATGGGCACATATGGAGGTCACTTTTAAGAATGCGCTGAGCGGAGCGTCTGGATATTCGCAGTTGCACTGCTGCCTTTCTACACGATTTCATGGGACTTCTCTGTACAGCAACTCGTACCGCTTCAATGTTCTTCGGCGAACAAACAGGCTTAGGCTGAGGTCGCTTCGCTTCCAATACTGTTCCTTCCTGTACAAATTTGTCATACAACCTGTGGATGGTCTTCTTGCAAGGGACCCATCCTGTGTTAAACTGTTGTTCAAAACGCCTCTGAGTCACAACAAGGCTTTTTGTTTCATTAAAAAGTAACACAATTGCCGATCGTTGCTGTGTCATAAGTTTTCCATTGTCAGCCATTGCTGCTTACTAGTCTCCTAGTGGCAGTATCGTGAATTACATGTCATTTTGTAACTCATTTGTTTTTCCAAGCTCTGCTGGTACTGCTGTAGAGATCCCAGCGGGATATCTAATGTGTGTTGTAAATTGTGAAAGAAACAATTGGTAACACATTTCATGCGCCACCCTGCATGTGTACGGGATTTATGGATGTTGATAGGATTTCTCTTATCTACAAAGACATCTATTAGTATCTGTCAATTTCAGAGAAGCTTTCTAGATATTAGACTGTTTGTTGGGCTTATGTACATTTGTAACAATGTGTTCTTTTTTTCAGTTCTAATAAAATTTTCTTTGTTTTTGTAACCCCTCACGTTGGGGTTCAGCAGTTGAAAGAAAAGTGTCATTCACATACAACAGAATTTGTAAAATTACTCAGGATTTGATTGATGTGCCTCATGAAAGCAATGGAAAGCTCCAAATTTAATCAAGAACTACTTATTGGAAGGCACCAGTTGTTTCTTTTCTGGACAACACTTGCAGCAGCCATTACTTCCCTTGTCACAGACCTAGTGAGGTGGCACAGTGGTTAGCACACTGGACTCACATTCGGGAGGAAGAGGTTCAAACCCACATCTGGCCATCCTGATTTAGGTTTTCCACGATTTCTCTGAATCGCTTTGGGCAAATGCTGGGTTGGTTCTTTTAAAGGGGCAAGGCTGACTTTCTTCCCCACGCTTCCCTAATCTGATGACCTGGCTGTTTGGTGCCCTCCCCCATATCAACCAACCTTGTCACAGATGTTTTGTGGGTGATTAGTTTTGCAAAAATATGGTGACAGGTGGCACTTCAGCTAGCACATGACACCAGAGTTACGGTGAGCATGGCTTCAGCTCTGTGCCCTGAATACTGGCCACACGAAGGAGCTCACTGCATGCAGATTGGAAAGGGGTCTTCATATGGAAGAAAAAAAAAAGTTAAAGAAACAGAGAGCACTTGGTCAAAACAATGTCAGATATTGAGTGTTTGCTATTGTGTATTTGACTGTTAAAAAGCAGTAGATTCATGAAAATTATATCAGTAAGTCCTCAGTGCTTTCATGTCCTGCGGATGTAGTGCTGACACTACTGTTATATGGTGCAATATGTGAGACTCTGCTCCCCATCCGTCCTTAGTCCATTGATACATATTTGAAGTGTACTTGCTTTCTGCATGAAATAATTGGCCATCTCTTTGCAAAGGCCATTGTGGATTTATCTGCGCTCAACAACCACTTACCCCAAACATAGAAACGGAAGCAAAGCCATGCATTACATATTTGCACCAGAGAAAAATGTCATTCCATTAATCAATAAATTTGTTAACCGACTGCAATTATATACAGTGCCACTTTGTCAAAAGTCTCCATGTGATTTGGGTACATCTATGACTAACAGACTTTATTGCCTTAAACTTAGCAGACTCAGCTCAAATGATAGCTGAACACACCTACAAGTGCTTGACACCTAACCATTTAAGTCTTAATTGTACACAGACTTCATTTTGCCATTTCAAACCAGCAATAATGACCTGTTGACACCAGAAATAGACACTGATGGCCATACCCTGAATGAATACTGCCGTTCTCAATACATTTAGTCCTTAATTCCTTGGTTTCCACATAGATAACAAGTTGAAATTGTGTCACTGTATCAATAATTTAATAAAGAAGCTCAGTTCATCTCATTGTGTTCTTAGATGTGTCTCTCATTGTGTTGAATTGAAGACAAAAGTGTGGTATGCCATGGCGTAGATACAAGTTCTTAGGTTGGCACTACAACACTGACACCGACGACAGCACCCTCTAGCCGACGCTGTGCAGCTCTACGAGTGCCGCTCAAGATTCAGCCCATTTGATTCTGAGTAGATGTCCAAGCAAGCAACATTGTTTCTATTTCCTAGTGAGTGAGACACTACAGATTTTGCCTGTGTAACTTTTGTGAGCTTCGATCCATCTGACCTCGCACCTACGTGCTCCTCAGTGCAAAGTTAGATATTCACGTTATTATGTATTCGAGTTATCATTGTTGTGAGATAGTAATACCACCTTTACCTTAAAAGCTGTACCGAGAGATTTTTACCTCACTTGCTCCTACTCGCTTTCTACATTCGGCCTACCCTTCAGTTTACAGGAGCAGACCCACACGCTGCCTTCCAGGTGGGGTACAAGAAAAAGTGTTAGCCTGCTTTGCATATATTCACCTGCTGTTGTCATATGGAATTATCTTCTAAGGCAGTCTGATATCCCAGCCCGGTGAGTCCGGTGGAAGGCACAGAACTTGAGGACAACCACTAGACAGCATTGATACATTTACGAGCACTGGATGCGCCACTGCTGTAGTGGCCACGGGGCCACGTCTGTTCTGCCAACCTATCAGCATTCGCGGCCACCCTTTTAACCTAGCAGCTCAGTCTTAAGTCGTGATCCCACTGTGCTCTTATATCATTGTCACTCCAAGGTGTCACAGGACTCTGCTACACCATAGGTTTTCCCTCTCAGGTTACTCGTTGGAGTTGTTATTCTGCTGTGCGGCCTCTGTTTTCTGTCTTGCTGTTGTTGTTTTCTCAGCTCACTGTTGACAGCCTTGGCTGTTTGGCCACTTTTTGCAGGTTTTCGAGTTTTTTTCCAGTCTTGTCAGTCTCTCATCACAAGCAGTGTACCTAAAGTAAATGAAGTGTTTGTTCAGCACGTGTGAGTTGTAAGAACATTGTGTAAAGTACATAACTGTACGCCTTGCAGAAGCTCTTTCGAGAAACTTAAGAGTTCTTACACTCCCTTCCCAATACATTTAGTCCTTAATGGTTTTTATTGCTGACAGTTAAAATCAGTGAACTGTGATCTGCAGTCACAATAGAAGACAAAAAATAATTTTCATGTAGACTTTGCCCCTCTGTCCAGGGTTCAATATGTTGTTGTGTGCTCTGCTCTGAGGGTTCTGTACAAAATTATGTACAATGAAGGGGGGAAAAAACTGCAACACCAAGAAGGAGTTGTGTGACACAAAGGAAAGTTGGTAAGCATGTCTATTCAAATTTGATACCAAACACATAAGAGTGGCACTAGTGGCCTCACTACGAGGCTGCAAATAAGGTTTGTGTAAATACAGGGTTATTACAAATGATTCAAGCGATTTCACAGCTCTACAATAACTTTATTATTTGAGATATTTTCACAATGCTTTGCACACACATACAAAAACTCAAAAAATTTTCTTAGGCATTCACAAATGTTCGATATGTGCCCCTTTAGTGATTCGGCAGACATCAAGCCGATAATCAAGTTCCTCCCACACTCGGCGCAGCATGTCCCCATCAGTGAGTTCAAAAGCATCATTGATGCGAGCTCGCAGTTCTGGCACGTTTCTTGGTAGAGGAGGTTTAAACACTGAATCTTTCACATAACCCCGCAGAAAGAAATCGCATGGGGTTAAGTCGGGAGAGCATGGAGGCCATGACATGAATTGCTGATCGTGATCTCCACCACGACCGATCCATCGGTTTTCCAATCTCCTGTTTAAGAAATGCTGAACATCGTGATGGAAGTGCGGTGGAGCACCGTCCTGTTGAAAGATGAAGTCGGCGCTGTCGGTCTCCAGTTGTGGCATGAGCCAATTTTCCATCATGTCCAGATACACGTGTCCTGTAACGTTTTTTTCGCAGAAGAAAAAGGGGCCGTAAACTTTAAACCATGAGATTGCACAAAACACGTTAACTTTTGGTGAATTGCGAATTTGCTGCATGAATGCGTGAGGATTCTCTACCGCCCAGATTCGCACATTGTGTCTGTTCACTTCACCATTAAGAAAAAATGTTGCTTCATCACTGAAAACAAGTTTCGCACTGAACGCATCCTCTTCCATGAGCTGTTGCAACCGCGCCGAAAATTCAAAGCGTTTGACTTTGTCATCGGGTGTCAGGGCTTGTAGCAATTGTAAACGGTAAGGCTTCTGCTTTAATCTTTTCTGTAAGATTTTCCAAACCGTCGGCTGTGATACGTTTAGCTCCCTGCTTGCTTTATTCGTCGACTTCCGCGGGCTACGCGTGAAACTTGCCCGCACGTGTTCAACCGTTTCTTTGCTCACTGCAGGCCGACCCGTTGATTTCCCCTTACAGAGGCATCCAGAAGCTTTAAACTGCGCATACCATCGCCGAATGGAGTTAGCAGTTGGTGGATCTTTGTTGAACTTCGTCCTGAAGTGTCGTTGCACTGTTATGACTGACTGATGTGAGTGCATTTCAAGCACGACATACGCTTTCTCTGCTCCTGTCGCCATTTTTTCTCACTGCGCTCTCGAGCACTCTGGCGGCAGAAACCTGAAGTGCGGCTTCAGCCGAACAAAACTTTATGAGTTTTTCTACATATCTGTGGTGTGTCGTGACCATATGTCAATGAATGGAGCTACAGTGAATTTATGAAATCACTTCAATCATTTGTAATAGCCCTGTACATGCTGTAATGATTCATTAGTTACCTTTGATACCGGATGTGGTGAGTTGACGTTAGTCAAGAATGCCTCGAATGCAATAGAGACGCAACTATCAACACCTCAGAGTGTGAATGAGGTTGGGTACTAGGGCTACGAGAAACTGTATATTCATTCTGCGATACTGCAGAAGAACTTGCCAGGGACGTAGCCGCTGTCCGTGATTGCCAGCAGCAGTGGTCATGAGAATGCTCGATTGCAACAAGACCCAGCTCCGGATGCCCACGTGGCACTACTGAGAGGGAAGACCGTCATGTTCGGCATATGGCTCTGGCGCATCGTACTGCATCTGCAGCAGTAATTTGAGCAGCAGTTGGCGCCACAGTGACGTAACAAACTGCGACAAATAGGTTACTTGAAGGACAGCTTCGAGCCAGACACCCTGTAGCGTGAATTCCACTTACCCCAAACCACCGCCATTTGTGACTTCAGTGGTGCGAAGCCCATTGGAGATCAGTGTGGATGTCTGTTATGTTTTCTGATGTAATCTGGTTCTGCTTTGGTGAGCAGTGATGGCCGTGTGTTGGTTAGGAGGAGGCACACTATACACACGTTGAATCTACACCTGGAGTTATGGTCTGGAGTACTATTTTGTATGACAGCATTCACGTGGTTATCCCATGCATCCTGACTGCACATTTGTACATCAGTCTGGTGATTCAATCTTCTGTGCTACCATTCATGAACAGCATTCCATGGGGTGTTTTCCAACAGGATAATTCTCACCCACATACCACTGTCATAACCCAACATGCTCTAAAGAGTGTTGACATGTTGTCTCGGCCTGCTCGATCACTATATCTGTCTCCAAGCGGGCACATATGGGATGCCATTATATGACAACTCCTGTGTCATCCACAGACAACATTAACTGACCCTGTATTGACTAACCAAGTGCGACAAGCGTGGAACTCCATCCCACAAACTGACATAGGGCATCTGTACAACACAATGCATGCACGTTTACATGCTTGCATTCAACATTCTGGCAGTTACACCGGTTATTAATGTACCAGCATTTCACATTTTCAATGGCTTATTTTGCAGTTCCATTAAACTGTAGTCTTGCAATATTAATCACTTAAATGTGTTACCTAGACAAATGTGTTCCCAAAATTTTATTACTCTACATTAATTATTTTTTGGTGTTGTGATTTTTTCCTTAACTTTTTTTAACTTATTTTAGTACATATTAAGTCATTATCAGATGATCTGTTTTCAAAGAAAGAAAAAGTGTGGCTGAATGGTCTGGTGCAAGTCTTTCTATTGGAGACCACTCTCGCAACTTACGTGTCATCCAACTGGGGAAGGGGATACAGTTTGATGAGGAATCTGAACCTTGCACTGTTTCTAGTGACTCCACACATTGTTGAGAGACGAAGGCTGGATTAAAATGATGACTAAAAAATCCACAGTGTGACCGAAATTTGATCCTGCAACCTCTCAGTTTCAGGCGTGTGCTTTACTGCTTGACCATCAGGCTTGACACGTATGTAGGTAGCTCATCTATAAGTTTTGATTGAGTGAGTTTGTGAGTATCAAAATATGTTAGATGACCATATCTTTTGATTGCATTGACTTAGAAACTTAACTCTGTTTGTGGTGTGCGCACTGTAAGACCTTCGGTACACACACCATCAGATTATTTGACTTGTCGCTCTAACGAAGTAGGCGAGTGTCAGCAATATGTCTCGTGGTCTTATTTTGGCATGTTTATCTTCTGCCGTTAGCTTAGACGATAGAAATGCCACTTGCACGCTTAGAGTAGCAGATTGATGGTGACCAACTTTAAACAGAACTTGATTAATTTTCACACACATTTATTAAAATAATAAAAAGCATAGACATTACGTAACTTGATTCTGGATGCTGTTTACAATTGATAATCTGAAGTTCCTTTGATCTTGGTTCATTACTCTTATTCTCACATATCTCTGATACTTGAGAAAGTGTCTGTTCATTTATCTTCATGGCTATGTACAGGAATATGGTAATCTTCTTAGGTGCAGACTGAAACTTGACTATAGGCTGGTACAGACTGGTGCAGACAAATGCAGACTTGTACAGACTGGTGCAGACAAATGCAGACTGACTAATCGGAGGTCTGTACACTTGTTATAATACCTCGCGCGTTCAGGTATCACTGCGCGAGTGTGATCGGTGAGGAGAAAAGGTTCTACGTTGGCAGCAATCTCATTGGCTGTGTTACATACTAATACGCGGATCGGCGGAAGCAGAATTTGGTCCGTCTCTAAGGCAGCGCCATCTCGTAGTGCGGAGATGGACGAGCGCTGCACCTGCGCTGTTGTGCTTAGCGGGGCGTGCTCTAGTGGGAAAGTTGTGTACGCGCTGACTACGCGGAACTATGTACACAAGACTGTTACACCGCCAAGGGACTGTAGATCTTAGTACCAGACATAAATTTCAGCTTGACACCTTCACGCATCCCTGAGAAAAAGGGGCATTAAAAGATGGAGAGACAAACAGATGGATAGCAAATGGCAAAAAAATATTTTTTTATGTGGCAAATTACAAATTAATAATTGTTGGACTTTATCCTTTATTTGTATTGTGAACCCTTGCCTCTCATTAAATTTCATGATTCTCAGTCAACGATAAGTACTTACAAGTTTTGATGAGTGAGTTTGTGAGTTTTGAAATATGTGACATAAATAACCATATCTTTCATTTGCACTGATGTAGACAATTAAATTTTTCACACCACCAAGGGAGTGTAGACTCTAGTATGCAATGTAAATTTCAGCTTGATACCTCTATTTGTTCCTGAGAAAAGGGGTCTTAACGGATGGACAGAAAGACAGACAGAATCCTATAAGGGATTGAGGTATAAAACTCTAAAAATTAAAGAAAATTAAAAACATACACCCTTCCTATTACCTGGCCATCTTGATTTAGGAATTGAAAAGTTCTGTTAGCTACCTGGCAAATAACATTGTTTGTTGTAAAGAAACATGAGATGTAATAATGTAATCCAAATAGCACTCTGTGTTTCTAAATTTAGGTAAATACTTTCTTTGAAAAGTACCATTGTAATCAAGTAACTACTAAGCTACTAATAACAGATGAATGACTGAGGAGACACCCATTTGTTTTAAAGTATGAGGGTCACTCCAAAAGAAATGTACACTATTTTTGTAAAAATACACTTTTCATTCTGCATGTGTGAAAGTTTTACAGTGTGTAAATACATCCTTCCCACTTGTTTTCAAACTTAGTTCAACCTGTTCCCATGAGTGGCGCCGTCACAGCATGTCTACAAAATGGCTGCTACACTTGACGTTCGTGAGAAGCAACGTGCTGTCATAGAATTTCTGTGCTGTGAAAACAAGACAGTGGGAAACATCCACAAGAGGTTTAAAAAGGTGTATGGAGATGCTGCTGTCGATCGCAGTACAGTTAGTTGGTGGTCAAGCAGGTTACGTGATGAAAGCAGGCACGGCAATATTGAGGATTGTCCTCGCAGCAGCAGGCCTCATACTGCACACACTCCAGACAATGTGCAGAGAGTTAACAAATTGGTGACTGCTGACAGACGCATCACAGTAAACGAATTGTCACGCTACGTTGGGATAGGCGAAGGAAGTGAATGCAGAATACTGAAAGTTTTGTCATTAAAAAAGGTTTGTGCCAGGTGGGTTCCCTAGATGTTGACAGTGGCTCAGAAAGAAACAAGAAAAATGGTATGCAGCGAACTTTTGGAACAGTATGAGAATGGTAGAGATGAATGTGTTGGAAGAATTGTGACAGGTGATGAAACATGGCACCATCATTTTTCACCAGAGACGAAGAGGCAATCAGTGGAGCGGCATCATGCAAATTCACCCAAGGGGGAGGGGGGAAGGAAATAAAAAAATTCAAAACCACAACTTCTGCTGGAAAAGTTATGGCTATGGTGTTTTTCGATTCCGAAGGACTCTTGCTTGTGGACATCATGCCAAGTGGAACCACCATAAATTCTGATGCATGTGTGACGACACTGAAAAAACTTCAAGCTCGACTGAGTCGTGTTCAACCAAATCGGCAAAAGCAGGATGTTTTGCTGTTGCACAACAATGCACGGCCACATGTCAGTCAAAAAACCATGGAAGCGATCACAAAACTCGGATGGACAACATTGAAACACCCACCTTACAGTCCTGACCTGGCTCCATGTGACTATCATCTCTTTGGGAAACTAAAGGACTCTCTTCATGGAACAAGGATTGAAGATGATGACTCCCTTGTGCACGCTGCCAAACAGTGGCCCCAACAGGTTGGTCCAGAATTTTACTGTGTGGGTATACAGGCGCTGGTTCCAAAATGGTGTAAGGCAGTTGAGAGGAATGGAAATTAAGTGGAGAAATGAAAATATTGTTCCTAAAGGATGTATCTAAACACTGTAAAACTTTCAAACATGTAGAATAAAAGATGGATTAAAAAAAAAAAAAAAAAATAGTGTGCATTTCTTTTGGAGTGACCCTCGTAGCAGCTTCCTTACTCATTTGACTCTTTAAATTTATAAGGCATAAGCATGAAAAGCCCTAAGCAGAATGGTAATAATTTAGTGTTAATAAAAAATAAAGAATATGTATGATTTCTTTGTCTTGTGTCAGTTTATACCTTGACATGACTGAATCAATGAATTTTTCCAGTACATTGCCATTTTTGCTTTTCTAATACTGTATTTATGAAATGATTACTGCATATACACTGGTTTGTGATACTTAAGGATGAAAGTAACTTTCATGTGATGTGTCACTGCCACGCAACACTGCTCAGTGAAACCTAGACCATACGTAGGAAGAACTGCTACAGTGTAGTAAAGATCATAACAGAAAGGAATACGCTATGAGATAAACTGAAATGACACTTTTATTCACAGACAGTAATTACATTAAAGTCACCGCAATTTATGATGGTTTGCTGGACATTACAAATGGCACAGTGCAGGTGTGGAATGAGAGAGTATTTGGTGACTGGACTGGCCTGCCTGTTTCTCCAACTTAAATCTTATCGATTAAATATGGGATGTGTTGGGAAGAGATATTGCAGTTTGCCCACATCCAATGACGACATTCCAGCAGTTGTCAACCACATTCGTGGAGGAATGGAATGCTCTACCATAGGAACTCCTTACCAACCTTGTAGCCAGCCAGGGAGTACATTGCAGAGCCCACATTGCTGTCTGTGGTGACCACACATGCTGTTAAGAACCAATGCCATTCTTTATAATGTTCAGGAGACTGTCAGGAACTGTGGTGACTACAGAATTATTATTGTCTTTGAATAAAAGTATCATTTCCTTTCGCCTCATTGTGTCTCTCTTTCAGTTACCTTTTGTATTACATTGTAGCAGTTCTTTCTATGTTGTCCAAGTTTCATCGAGCAATGTTACTTGGCATTTAAACGTCATGCGAAATTTACTTCTGTCCTTAAGTTTTGCACACCAGCATATTGCAAATATTTGTGTTGACAATGAAGATTGAAAAATTGTATTTTTGGCTCTGTTGTAGGAAAACTAGCTGCCAATTTGGACAGGCATATGTTTCGTGGCACGCAGCCATGTGAGGAAGCAGTGGAGAAATGAGTGAAGCATAAGCCCTGACATGTACATCATGGCGTGTATCATGTTAACCTTTTGTCTTATGTAAACTTTTGTGTGGGATAACTGAATTAAGAGAATTGACCTCTTTGGTGTTGTGTTTACAAAAGTACTGATACAATGTAATGTATTGCTAGTAGTTGCCGAAGTTAGAAATGTAGCTGGCAGATGTTTTCCCATGTACAGGGTATTACACTGTGTCCATAGAGAAAGGGCACTGTGATAAACTTTGCCAGTTACTACTGACTACATACATTTATCTTGACTGTAATGTCAGTGTCCCCCATGCGTGTCCATATGTGTGATACTGCGCATACCCAAAATGAGGAGGAAAAATAAAATTAAAAGAAAGTGCAGAAGAAAGTATAATCTTTCCAGTAGTCTGTTATATGCAGAAATTGATGTATATTCTTTTTAAGAGCTATAAGAAATAATGTGAAGCTTGTGTAATTTTAAATGTTAATGTTGTTATCATATATATTTTATTGTAAAGGAAACATTATAATCAGTCATGTGTTTACAAACATGTAGTTTCTTTTATTACTTGGCAAAGGAAGCTGAAGACCTGGCCAGAAAAGCATCACACTGTGTTTATGCCCAAAAGCAAAAGCGGTAATAGCATACACTCCAATGTTTTTAGTAGTGTAGCACTTACTTTCTACTATGGCTGAGTCTACGGTTTGCTTTGTCGGATAACAATGTAATAATGTGCGTGTGTGCCTGCATGTGTGCACACCCAGGCACACACAAGTGTAGTGTGTGTGTGCGCGCGCGCGCGCTCATGCCCACACACACACACACACACACACACACACACACACACACACACACACACAAACTCGAGGAAAATGTAGTTATGTATTGCATGTTGTGTGATTGATGTTTTGATGTTTTTGTCTTCTTGATTACTAGTGCTGCCAGATAGATGGCATAAACTTATAAATAAGCACACTCAATACTGTCTGTGTTTCATTACAGTTCTGGTAACTGTCAAATATATGAGTTGATGAATTAATTACTTCAAATATCAGACTCAAACTGATGTTGGAGTTGTTAATGTAAAGTGAGGATCGATTACGTGCCAAATTAGTTAGACTGTACTAATTTTGAAAGGCTTGTCAACTGAACAATTCTCATACCAGGGTGTTAGAATTTTACAATGTACATTGGTTACACCCTTTTTGTGTTTACTAGGCTGTGAGCCAAATGTTCTAAAATACAAAATATATATTCACTGTCATAATATGCTAGTGCATCCAAGAGAAAGTGTGACATCTGCTTCACGTTCAATTGTTGGCTAGAATTAGTATAAAGACATTATAGTGTTAGTAGGTTGTTGAATGTTAACACAAATGGCCAATTAAGAAATCTTTAGATATCTTCAGAAGATTTTCAGCACAAACAAGTCATCATTTCCTGGACCAATATTTGGCTGGGAACTCTCAGGCATTTTCAAGGCAATTTGAAATATATCACAGGAACACAATCTACAATTATTTATTCATCAAGATCCGCATCTGCTTCTTTTACACTTGGGTCAAAATGTGACGTGTTGTGCTATCTCACAATGCATGCGTCACAAATGAAGCAGTGCATCTGATGTGTGCATCAGATACGAAATAATGCAGGGCAGTCTGGCAGAAAGTTCTGCGCTTAAATGATTTACCAGTCTTTTCTTTTAATAGCTACCTTACAGAAATATCTGTACACCAACATGATTCAGAGGTTGCATAGATCAACAAATGAAACCTCAAATTGGTGGCAGGTGTCACAAATATCAAGTGAGAATGGTTCTGAATGGAAAATGCTCTTAGAAAAAAAGACAATGGAATTCATGAATTGATCTGAGATCTGATAATTCTCTGTTTGCAAGCCTTATTGGATATTTGATCCTCTGGGACAACTTCAAAAACCACACTCAAGATAGAATATTTAAACATGTTTAGTCTTGATGTGTTTATAATGTAAATTATGGGCCACATTGTTTATCAGTTCCTTTGTGCAAGAGAAATACTGCTGTATTTGAAATGTTTCTCCAGCTTTATATACTCTTTGCTCATTTTGTATGTTCCTATGCATTTCATAATATAGCTAAACATTGCTACAGATCTTTGTAGTTATCGATGTTTTCTTTGAAGAAGTGTTATCAGTAGGTATATTAATGTAAGGAAAAAAATTGGTTGTTGATTTATAAGAAGACAGAACAGATAATCAGTACTTGCGTTCAGTAGGCAAAATTCCAAGTAATATTGTAAGACACACAAAAAAACTAGCTCTCACAGCTGTTAATTCCTTTCTCGGGAAGTAAGGAGGGATATATCTGGAAGGATAGGCAAGTGGGGTTGTCCAGTAACAAGGATACCACCCAGCAATTGGATTTTTGTAATTTTTTTATATTCATGGAACATGAAGTTCATAATTCAAATATCAATATCCCAAAGCAGGTTGATGCATCTCTAAAAAAATTCTTGACAAACTTGACTTTGCAGTTTTCCAGTGAACTTGAGGAACTTTAACACCCTAAAATGTTGGCAATTTTCACAACAGGCAGTGTGGATCACTGGGTAGCATTGGATCACGTAATCAATGGATTGCTGGTTCGAATCTCACAGTGACTTTTTTCCATTCAGTTTGAATACCTACACATTTAAAAATAAAATTCATCAAATATATGCTAATTATCACACATCTAATCATTGTTTTTTGTGAGAAATGCACATCATCTTGTTTTTAATTACATTCCGCATCCAAAATTCCAGACGTTCATTGAAAATATAACTTCTTAACTGTCAATATATTAGTCAAGATTGTTAATAAATATAGGATGTTGCTTATAATGTAAATGCTACTTATGTTTATAATATTTTTTAATTTTAATGATCTTTTATATAGTATTTATATTGAAGAATTTATATTTGCAATGGAAAGTGTAATTTTACATGTGTTATGTAATTAGAGACAAGAAGACATACATTTTTCATAAAAATAATGATTAGATATGTGCTAATTAGCACATATTTGATTAATGTTATATTAAATTATGTAGTTATTCAAAGTGAATGTGGGAAAAAGTCCATGGCGAGATCGGAACGAGCGGTTCTGTGATTACCTAGTTACCGTTCTCCAACACTACTGAGTGGCCCATGGTGCCTATCATGAAAATCACCTTCATTTTGGGGAATTAAAATTCTTGAAATTCCATGGAAAATTTCAAAGTAGATTTTCTTGAAAATTTTTATAGAGTTCCAACAAATGCCTTTGACATACTTGAGTTTTGAACTCAGATAGGTTCCTCTGAAGCTGCAGTCTGAATGACCTGTCACTTCTTTGCAACCTTCCAAAGCCAATATCTTTTTCTTCCTGAAGAGGAAACTAATCATTTTGCAGCCTAGGTATAATTTTTTTAGCTCTATGTATTGATAGAACTTCGAATTTTGTCTCCTGAAAATAAGAATTGGGCAACAGTTCTATTTCTTTATAATTCTACAAATATATGTGCATTTGTAAATAACTAGTCTGGAATTTTTGTCAATATAGCAACAGTTTTTGTTGTCATATAGTTCAGCAGCAAACCAAAAGATGTTTGTTGTCTGTATTTTAATTGTGCTCTGCTTCAGCATATACAGGGTGTCCCAGCAGAAATGGTCAGTATTCAGGGAACAATCATTCAAAGCAAAAAATTGTAGTTAGTGCGGGCTCTGAAATGCATTCCTTAAAAGCCATGAGCACTTGTTTGGTAAAAAAGATGTGTTTCTCAGTAGTGAAGATGAAAAGTGCTCATAGTGTGTATGGTATGCACTTTAGAGCCCATGTTTACTAGGCTTTTATGCTTTGACCAGTCTTCGCGGGACGCCCTGTATATAACTAGCAGAATTATAATTTTTATGTTATTTTTAAATTTTACATTTTTTGTAAGTACCTGACTGCAGAGAGTAGTTTTTTTACTTTTATTTGTATGCTGTATCACCGTACTATTAAATGTTGATTCTGCTATAATCTTCCTGTTCAATAAAAGTGAGCACTAGCTCTAAATTGTGTCAAATTAACTGAATATGATGCCAGTCACAGGAGATCTTTGAGGAAGTAATCACTTGCCACTCAAAAGGCCTGTGCCTAAGGCACTTGTCTCCCAGTGTGAAACTGTGTATATTACCCATGTTGTACATCAACCATTCTTATCTGTTTTGGTTATTTGAGCTACTCTTCCTTCCTCTTTCCCTTCCTTTCGAAAACTATGAATTAGCAAACTGATCTTTTAAATTACCAGTGTAAGATGTGATGTTTGTCTCGAGGACTGGCAGTTTTCTCAGAGCTCACATTTCTCTCCTCCAGTTCAGTATGCAGAAGAAAGAAACAGTTACGTTGACTTTAACCTCTCATATTCAGAGGAATGGTGCTTTGCCAACAGGAATTCAAGGTGGTCAGGTAACAACTTATAGTTTTCAAATGTTCACTCTTGATCTAGCTACAGTGCTGCCCCCCCCCCCCCCCCCCAAAAAAAAACCTCTCTCTCTCTCTCTCTCTCTCTCTCTCTCTCTCTCTCTCTCTCTCTCTCTCTCTCTCTCTTTCTCTCTTCCCTCCCCCCCCCCCCCCCCCTTTTCTCCTTTCTCTTTCTTTCTTTCTTTCTTTCTCTTCTGATTTCAGGAAAACATTTTATGATTGATCTAATAAACCATCTTCAGAGCTTCTTGAACTGTGAGGGGAATGAGGCTAGTATGTGTGGCTAGTGAGGGAGAGTGAGTGTGTGTCATATACAATTTTTGTTGTTTATACTTTTAATTCTGGCCTGAAATATTCATTATAGTAGTAGCTTTACTTCAAGTGAACATCTGTTCCTGAGGAAGTAGGCCACATATCTGCATCTGAGGAAGTGGGCCAAACACCGCACAACCATTCATCGTGTCCCGTTTAGTATAAGACTGACTATTAACCTCCAGAACTGGCACCACTGTGGATAGTTAAGTTATATTATCCTAGCATCACCTGCTGATGTGGTCATTAGTAACCAAAAGAGATCTGGTCGTTCCTCTTGCTTTTACTTAGCTGCTATGTGTTTCCATAAACCTTACGACAACTTCTGTGGCCCTGCCCATTTGATGCCCATCAGTGTGCATCTGTAAGCATTAGTGTACCTGACAAGCACTGAACTTTTAATACGTAATGTTAAAATGAAAGTTGCACATGTTGTATATAACATTAAAGTGGATGCTTGCATTGTTTCTTTATCATCAGGACATGTATAAATGATGGATATTTGCCAGAGGAAGAAAGACAAATGAAAATGACTGACTTTTGATTAAGAAGAGACAAGAAAGAAACAAAACGAATTAATGGTCACAGTCACATGCAGACTGAAATAATTGTGGTACCAGAAAAATTAATAGAATTCTCTGCATTGAACATACGTGTTGTTACTTCTGGAGATATGTATGTCATAATGCAGTTTGAAGGACAGTTCCAAACATAATGGATGAGTAGTTCACATACAATGGTAGGGAACAGAAACAGTCTTATATTCTGCCATTTATAATTTGTCACTCAGTTAATTTACATTAGGTTAATGTGTCATGTTGACTGACAGTAGCCATCTGGCTTTATTTTCCACAATAATTTGCACAAAAACTTGGTTGATCCACTCTCTATCTACAAAAATTACACTGGACAGACAGACTTATGTACTTGCAGATGGAGATCTGCTCAGTTTTTCTGACAGTATTCTTGAAGTCAGTAAAAAGAAACAGATTACCAAACCACATTTTGCAACATCAAAAAATGAAGCTGTCATTCCGACAGATGGTAATGAAAGAAATGGAATCTGACGATAAAATCTCAAATGTTGTGCTAGGTGAGGAATTTTGACAGTTTTACTTGACATAATGACCACAAAATGTGCTACAATCCTGCAAAGAGATTAGTAACATATTTATACCAGAGTATATATAAAATTAGTGTATATTTTTAAAGTTACATGCAATTTTGATACATGTTTTGTCATTAAAAGACAAAAATAACTGTATATTCAAGATTGTATGGATATATTGTGCATAAAAGTGTACACTGTATGGTCAAATTGTGTTGTAAATTGAACTTCTCCATTTGATAGCTCATTACTGCTTACTGTACTTTAGCATAGCAAAGGAGCATTTATGAATGTTTGAAAGTGAGCTTTTGCCTGGAAAGTCTTATATTTAAGGTATAGGTTGTACTGATGGAAAGGAATAATGGAAAATCTCATTTCTTAATAATCTATGCTCACTGTGTTATTACGCTGGGGAGCCTTATTAACTGCAATAATTATGTTTATCCTTAGCTATTATCTGTTAAAATGTTTAGAATTTTTCTAGACTCAGTGTTTATCATTTGTTTTCTGAATAGTAATTTATATCCAGCTCTGGTTAACATTTCAAGTCCAATGATTAAAAAAAAAATGTAAATTTAAAATATTTCATGTAATTAACCTTCATTATCGTAGTAAGAGACAAACACAAGTTGAAATTGGCAAAAGGTAAACAGTCAGTTGTTTTAAGGAGGTAGTTTCACTTTGGAACCAGTGGGGCATACAATTTCCAGCCAACCATCATTTCATGTAATTTATTTGAAAGTAAATTCACATTATTCCAAGACAAAACCCCACAGCTCAAAACTTCCATAGTCTCTTAATGCGTAAAACTATATAGGCCTAAATAACAAGCAAAAATGGGCCTAAAATTCAATAAATTATGTATCACAATTACATTCTGTCCCATGGTTTCATTCTGATAATATTATAAAAGCAGTAGTACAAACTTAAATGTATGTTACAATAACTTATATATAATTTCTTATACTTACTTTTACTGTCAAGATCCCTTCAGTATGGGCACTATAAAAGAAATCGAAGTCAGAATCTCCTACAATCATGTAGCACAGTCTGCATGCTGAACCTTCCTACAATCTGCTACATTTATAGAAGCACCTCAGTGTACCACAAAAAGTCTCTGTCTTGCAATAGAATTGATGGTGTCATGCAAATGCATTGGTACTTAAAAAAATAATAATAATAAATTTGTGGTTTCAGGCAGAAACCACTGGGGCTCAAAAGGCTGAAAGAAAACTCAGTTTTACATTAAATGTGTATGTTAACAAAATATATATTATCCACCAGGATCACTGACAGAGGCTGTGGAAACTACTGCTTCGGGTTTATGTAACAAACTGTTTTAGATCTTACGCAGCAGTAATAATAGGTCTTATCAATAAGCATATCATACTGCAGTCTGTGCCAAAATGCTATGGGACTTTAAGTATAGTGATTTATTGCTCATTGATATGACCCATTACTATTGGAATTGAACGTCTGAAACTGGTTTATTATACGAATTAAAGAAGGTAATTGCCAAAATTCGCACTAGTGATCCAGACAGACAAGAAATATTCTGTTGAAAACAGAAGTGATAATGGTCTTATTGTTGACTCAGTCATTTTGTATATAATTATTGTCTCTCCATAAGTGCTTGTGACTGTGTGAATAGCAAAGCTGCATGGCTTCATTAATGATTAAGAGGTGTACAGAATAGCCATGTACATACTCATGTGACAAATTAGGATATTCAAACCTTGTAGGATTGTTATTCGAGATATGTTGCATCAGAGAGATAACAAAAACAGAAAAAACAAACCTATTTTATAAACTTTATAATCTGTTTCACACATAAATACATCACATGGCTTTGTCTTAAATTTGAATGAGTTTCGAGTTACAATAACAATTCGTCATGTAGCAACTCTTCTTTTAATAACATCTAGTATACTTTAGTGAAACATATTGGTAGTGATTGTACAGCAGCTTTACCAGTTATAACTTTTGGTATATTCATTCTTTCCAGAAATTCTGTGTCATTGTTATTCTTCAGATCATTCATATATTACTTTCTGTGCACTAGCTCTTGTCCAGAAGCATTTTGTATGACAACAGCAGAGACTCAGTTGAGCCTTAAGGAATAGTGCATCCTCTCTCCATTCTCTTCCCCCAAATATGGCATCAGGTGATATACGAGTTGAGTTGAAGGAACAGTATAAAATTTGCAAAATGTGAGTACATTTTTTGTAGATGCTATGCTGTTTACGTCAAATCATAGTGTGGAGTACATTTAAATATTAAAATATGTATGTAAAGTTTTCATGTGAAAAGCTAAAGTCTCTCTCTGCGGAGCTGTTGTTAAGGAAATAACAATTTTTTCAACTGCACGTAGTTACACACTTGTAACACCTACTGGCCATTCAAACATGTTTGCAGGTGTTACAGTTTGCTGAAACCAAATCCAAAACAACCTACTTTGGCATACATACTGACAGAAGAAATTTTTGGATGATATAAAATGGCAACACATTAAAACCCTGGTTCATTGAACCAGGGTCAACAAAACCCGGGTTATCCAAAACAGCTACGAAAATCCCTCACCAGTCAAAAAAAAAAAGTTACAATGCCAGCAATAGTGCATTCAAATGATTGTTTCTTTCCACTGTGTGTGTATTTTGTGCTATGCTACAAATAATTAAGTGCAGTATACTGTACATTTATGTAATGTAATCTTAAAAATTTAATTTTAACTTTAATAAAGAACATAAGCATAGCCTACAAAGAGATTTTTGAATCTGTCTGGCTGTCAAAACTTTCAATAATCCTTAATACCATAGTGTTCGTGGTTTAACCAAAAAAATTATTGTCCGAAATGGAATCTCCTCCCTACCCCAATAGTTCTGTTAACCAGGGTTGTGTTGTATGAAGGGAAGTTCTGTGAATACAAACAATAAGCACAGTCACTGTATATTTGAGGTGTTGAGCGGCAGATTGAAATGCAAAATAGGAGTAAAACATTTTTGTGTGGCTTTTGAGACTGTTATCTTCATAAACTAACGGGATACTAGTTCAAAAAATGAATGGCAGTATTCATACGTTGTTTTACTTGTTGAACTGCTGCTCCTTACCTCAACTGTGTGGCGAGTGGCTGTGTTTATCCATTGTGATGCCAGTAGTGGAGTTGTGAATGTTTCAAATAGCTGTTTTTCAAAAAGAACAGCTACACATTTTTGACTGTAGATTTATGTGGATGTAACATAAGGACTTTCGATGGTTATTATGTTGTGAACAGATGACTTAGTCGCCACCACCTGGTGAACATTGTGTATATATTATTGATTAATAACACAAAAAATATTTTACATATATTGTGAATGTTTGTATAGGATGCAAAAATATAAGATGAGTAATCAGAAAGAAATAATCCATTCCTTAAGTTGACAGTCATTGGCAGATACATGTATATTTGTAGCTGCTTGCATTTTCAGAATTATCAGTATTTTGTGTGTAATTTTTTGTGTGTAGACAGGCATGTATAAATGTGTTTCATTGTTTCTGGAGTGTGTTTGCTTAAAACATAAATGTGTTTTGATGTGATATGTAGACAACTAGTCAACTGAAATATGTATTAATGTGGCTTCTCCAGATTCTGCTTGTCAGTGTTATATCTATGTGTCAGTTCAACAAATTCTTACATATCGATAATTGTATGTCAGTGGTGCAAAATGCAGTAGTTAATTCAACTAGACACTGTAATCCCTTTCCTGTGTCTGAGGTACGCACATCAGTCTGGTTTCGCACTCATTTATTGTCTACTTTTGTACAAAGTATATCATTGGGTCACTAAATAATGACAAAATGATGATATGCAACTGGAAGCCATGTTCTCTCTTTCGCTTGTTTATGCTACATTTAGTTCTCAGCACAACCAAACCTGTTACACTCTATGTTCAATACTACTTAACCAATAGAAAGGAAACAGAAAATGGCCAGTGCTAAATGTACATTGCTGAAATGTTTTGGATTATTATTCTGTATATGAGAAAGTTATCAGTAATTTTTGAGTCTCTTGTTTAAATCATTAATCTTCTAGTCATATAACTTGAATGCAATCTACAATTAAATGAAAGGTACAAAAAAAGTGCAGAACTGTTATTCACAAATGTATGGAAACTGGTGCTGTTTTTAATTTCTGCGCATTATGGTAAGACTTACTGTGCATTTTCTTATGAATACAGTATGTCAATGAAAGCTCCTGAAAGAATGCTTTGACAGATACATTCATAGTTTCACAAATTCCTTGTTGCTGATTTTACAATTTATAAACCAACTGTTTTATTGTAATGACTTGTTCAGTTTTCACAAACCTCATTACTCTATAGATAATTTTCTGACAATGTCTGTTGTGTATGGCAAATGTTTTGTTAGTGCCGTGTAAATACCTAGTTTATTTCTTCCAAGTTGCAGCTTTTGTAATATTTGTAAATCCTACTATGTTCCAATAAAATGTAAATGTGTGTGTTAATAATCTGCCTCCTTGTCTTTCATCACTAACACATCATGCCATTATCCATTCCTATCAGAGGCAGAGTAGTGAAAGATGGAAATACACAACAGCACCAGCTGAAAAGAGATGGCAGCAGTAGCAATAAAATTTTAATTAATTAATTAATTCACCCATTCTTCATGTTCTGTAAATCGATGGAGAGCCTTCAAAGCTGTGGAATGAGTCAAATCATTTGAGAACAGCTAAAAGCAGCCACTGCAGTAGAGCCTTCAGACTCACTCATAAGCTTTTCTCCACAATCTTGCAGCTACGAGGTGCAGTGGGCAGGCTGTGGTAGTAGTCATCATGCGCTGCGAGACTGTGAATTTTTGATCCGCCATACCTGTAGTGGTGGTAAGACTCACTGGCACAGGAGTGCAGTATGTTACTCTTTAACCGTTATGATGACAGAAGAGAACTTTCCATGAAAATTACCAGATGAAATGGACATTCTGCTTCACAGACCCAGAATAAGCTGGAGTAGTTTCAGCTGGCACAATTTAAAGTTACTAGTTGTTTAATTTATTAGAAATTTGCATCATTTTATGCCAAATAAATGAGATAACTAAGCCTTTCTGGGTGAATTTTTGTAAAGTTTTCCTTTTTTCCTCTTATAACCATTTGAAATGAGAGTGTCTATGTTTATTTTCACACTTCTTATACTTTCTTAACAGTGGTGTGCCGTAATTATAAAAACTGTCCGCCTCTGTAGCGTAGCGGTAGCGTTTCCGCCTATCACACAGGGGGCCCGGGGTCGATTCCCGGCAGGGGACTGGGTGTTGTGTGTCCTTCATCATTTTCATTGTCATTGACCCGCAAGTCGCTTAAGTGGCATCAACTAAAAGAGACTTGCAATAAGGCGACTGAACTCGCCTGCATGGGGGCCTCCCGGCCAACAATGCCATACGCTCATTTCATTTCATTCCAGAACATCCCTACTAAATGTTTCTTCTTTTTTCACCTTGTAATTTGTGGAGTTCTGTTTTGCTGATGATGCAAATGGCTCTATCTTCATCCACAGGTGTTTCCAACATTTGCTGTGGTAGTCAGATACATTCTTCCTTTTTTCTTCTCTCTCTTTAAGCTTAATAATCCCACACCAACTTCTTTTCACTTTTAGATATTAATTACAATACATGTTAATTTTTTTTTTTAGTCATCAGTCTTCTGATGAGTTCCTCTCCTGTGCTAATGTTTTCATCTCAGAGCAGCACTTGCAACCTATGTCCTTAATTATTTGTTATACATATTCCAATTACTGTCTTCCTCTACAGTTTTTACCCTATGCAGCATTACAGTTTATGAACGGTAAATTGACATGTGAAAGTGTGAGATGAGAAGACAATGCAGTAGTCACATGTACTGGGGATGGGGTGGTAAAAAAGAGAAGAGAAAGGAAAACGGTGAATGCTGCTATGGAATGGCCATTCTAGTTAAAAATAAATAAATAATATTCATCAGACTCTGAATTTCAGTAACACATTAGTTGACTATTCCACTTTTCTTTCTCAACATCTTTTGCCTGTTAATTAATATAAAAGTTTTCTGAACTTAATGCTTTGTTATATTGTAAAAAACTGTCACACGAGGTGAGGAGGGGGAAACCCAATGTTTTGTGTGTGGTTCTAGTCACTTAAAACATCTGTTCTGTTACCAGAAAATTTTTATGTCAGCTGCCTCTGGCTGTGAAAGCACGCACAATATATATGTTCTATGTCACTTTTGACTTACATTCAACAAAGGAAAGAAGAGGAAACCATGAAGAAATTCAACAAAAGGCAACACAAGAATGGCATTGACATTGTATATGGAATCCTGGAGGGTACTAAAACAAAAAAAAAAAAAAAAAAAAAAAAAAAACAGTATTAAAAATAAATATCTTTTCTTTCTTACTTAATAAAAACACACAGAGCTTGTAAGACAATGAACAACTTAAATATCTGAAGCACTATGTTCATTATTGCTTCTCTGTTCCTCTCTTTCCACTCTGTAACACTGAAAGTCATTTATGGAAGAAAAATAATCTTTTTCACACATTGTTTTACTAATCTGTAAAGAGAAACCACTGAAAACTAAGTTTTTTGCACTCTGAATGTCTACTGGCACATCTTCAACTTGAGATGACTTCACTGAACAGATTCATATGTGGTGCTATTGATGGTGTCGTGTATCCAGGCCAGGTAGTGGGAGACGCGGGTGAATATGTCCGGCAGGCCGGGGTGGGCACAGCCAGACCCGAATGACGTGATGCCGGCCACGAACCACGTCCCGTCACCAGAGGGGCACTGCAGTGGGCCTCCAGAGTCTCCCTTGAACGGAAACAGAAACAAAAATTGAGCAGCTTTCATAATTTCTTCCGGGTTAGACACACGCATTAGCAGCACACATCAGACAGACTGTTGTTAAGTGGACCAGCATTATCTTTTGAGAGAGACTATCATAAGCACCAGTATGTGCTACATATGAGGTTTACCTGGAAAAGAACCTGTCTTTTAATGTACGAGTCTTGTTCTTCTGTTTTTAAGAATGAGCAGTAGATGTCGCCATTGAGTTGAGAGATTACTTTTGTTTCAGAATTTGTTATTTGTTATTGCTAAATAATGGCAGCTCAGAAACTGGACAAGTAATTTGTTTATAGTGAGTGTTTAAAGAAACAATGTCGTGTCACATGAAGTTTTTTGTCGAATTATTTTTTATGATTTTCATAAAGGCTTTACTTGGTAACAGTGCCTCAAATCATATCATTCCACTTTTTGTAATTGATTATCTTCAGAAAAGACTCATTTACAAATGATCTGCAGAATTTTGTCACAGTAATGCTTCAGTCAAATTCATGAAGACTGACTGCAATTGGTTGTCATTCAGAAAAACATTGACAGTATGTGTTACGTAACTGAAGAGGTTCGGTATGTGGTTTACCTTTGAGATAAGAGGAATCCTTAGGCATTTTGAAGACTATAATCAATCCAATTTTGCATAAAAATTTAATTGTGAAAAAGATCTGTTCCTGATGGATTCAACATAGTGTGACTGAAGATCAAAATCAGACACATGTTAACTGCTGTAAGGGAATGGTCAAAATATTTAACCACAAAATACAAAATTAGTATACAACATCATAAAAGCATACTTATTTTGGTTGTGAGCACCAATCACTTGTCTGAGGGTTCCAAGATGAATTGAAAACAACTGACGCAGTTACGACATGATGCCCTTCTCTCAACTTGTTGTGACCATCATTTTAGAGGAGTGAAAAACTGTTAATGCTGAGTGGTGTACAACAGTCTGTTTGCAACAAATGATCAATGAAACTACCAAAAATGAGGATCATCCTTCACTGTGATAATGCCAGCTGTCACTAAGCAGCTCAAAAAGCTGACTATTTGAATGAAAAACAAATGGCCAATATTCCCCCGATTTTCTGTCTAATGACTTCTTTTTGTTTCCATATGTGAAACAAAAAGTGTGTGGTTAGCTGTTTTCAATATCTCAAGAAGCTACAGAATAATTTCGAAACTGTGTTTCTGAGGTAGTAACATGGCAGCAGAAGAAATGTTTCCAGATGTGGTCTGAGTGCAAAAGTTTACAAATTTTAAAGATAAATAATTTTTGAAACAATAAAATGAGTACTATAAAACAGCGTTTCTTTTGTTTTTTACCTGGTTGCAATGAGCCAGTTAGTTTCATCAGAAATGCTGGCAACCAAAAGTAATGGAACTATAAAATTCTTCATGGTGAATGGTGACAGCCAAAACAGTTGCAGGATAAAGATTATTAAAATGCTTGACCATGGTTTTGGTATGTCTAAATATACCTTCATCAGAAGTAAAATACCTAAAATTACATCCTGCAGTGGAGATTAATAAAACAATTGTGCCAAAGGTGTCGTCAGTAGTTAAAACATCATCTCCACTTATACAACATGATTATGTCCATAATCATTGCAGGATGTAATTTTAGGTATTTTACTTCTGAAGAAGGTATATTTAGATATACCAAAACCGTGGTAAAGAATTTTAATAAATCTTTATCCTGCAACTGTTTTGGCTGTCATCATTTACTGTAAAGAATTTCAACAGTTGCTGTTTCAGCCATGTTTAAAATCTGGAACTATAAAATTCCATGGGGAAAATCTTATGAGCAAATAGGTAAATTTGGAAGGAAAGATTAATTCCAAATAAAAACTATTATTCTTCTTTTCAGTAACATATTTACATTAGCTCAAATTTAATTAGTTTAAAAGATATTGTTCACTGAAGACCTCACCTGATCCAATCTTTTAGTGAAAATTATAGACAAACTACTGCAGATTTCTGGGATCTGTCAATGTACTTTTGATTGCCTGATTTTTCTGTATCTACTGACACCCAATTTAAAGAACAAGGTTTCTTAATTATAAATTGCTAACTTTTCAATATTAATGAATCCCACCATCATAAGCCAGGCATTCTCAGCTACATAAGCATAAAGTAGTACTGCATATTTTAACAGAAGCTGCTCATGATAAATTATATACAAACAAAACATAATCACAAAATCAACAGCCAATAAAAGATGAACTTTCTGACCTACAGAACTTGTAAACTATTACAAATTAACAAAGTTGAGCTACATCCTGTAGCGAGTCTATAAGCCAAAAGCTCATGCAATTTTCAGTCAGTCTGCTCTTAGGTTCCCTGCAATATTCTTAACCAAGAGAGTATAGATTGCATGAGATTTGTACATATTACAAGGGCATGCTGAAAATAACGCCTACAGTTCTTTTATTCTGCTCTCAATATCGGCTGAGGTACTACAGGTCAAGCATATTACCCAGTTGACTTTCCTGCTTCCCTGATACAGCACTCTGAATTTTAGTGTGTAACATAGCAGTTGGTAATTTTACTATGGTGGTTCGTGAGAAACTGTGTGCTGTAATCTGAGTTTCCCATTACAGAAAACTGAAAGCAATGAAGGGTTTGTCCACACATGGAGCACCCTCATGACAATGCCTGAACACACACGAGCATTGTGACTAATGCAACAATCTGGCACTTCAGGTTTGCCGTCATCGATCATCTTCTGTATAGTCAGACTTGGCCCCATCTGATTTTCATCTGTTTGCAGAACTTCAAGATCACCTTTGAGCACTTCACTTTGTTAGTGACTAAGTAGTTCATGAGGAGGTGAGGGTATGGCTCTGTCAGCAAAGTCAAACTTTCTACAATGACATTGTCAATAAACTGCTCTCTTGTTAGGAGAAATGTGTCTTGCCAGGATGACTATGCTGAGAAATAAATATGTAGACATGAAGAATAAAGATGTAGATTTTTAACAAAGTCTATTTTATTGAAAAAGCTTTAAGAGTTTTCACGCAAAAAATTCAGAGCCATCACTTTTCAGCACACCCTCGTATTTGCCTGTCACAGCTAAAATTCAGATCCATGTGAATACTTCCGCAATACACATTTTTCATAGTTTTTAACATTAGCTAGTAATACGATAAAAGAATCATAAATTGAAGATGCAGCAATACTGTAAGCTTTAAAAAAGCAGGGCCATCTAGCATTTTTAGTTTCAAAGGGAACAGCAGCAAACAGCTGAATAATTTTGAAGTTTCACAACAAATGTTTCTTCATAAACTTGCTACTAACAGCAATCGATTTCGTTTCCTTAAACTGATACCAGCAGATACGTATATCAGTGTGGCAGGGCAAGATGGGAGTTCGATGCATCCCTCGCTCTTACATGTGTAGTTTTTCTATAAGGGTACACTCTTGTCCATGATACTTTCACACTTACTAAATGTATCAATGCACTGCTCTTCTTTGTATTATCTTTTAATCATACCTGGTACAGCTCCCAGACTGAAGAGTTAACACTTGAGGTTTGGTTGAACAGTAAAGATTGGTTTCATAAGCTACTGGTGCCTTCTTGTGATTGAATTACACTTCTGATGATTCCTCCAATGACACAGTATGACATCCGCTTTTTGTAAAACTATTGTTACATGACATTTCCACTTTACATCACTCCATAATCATAACTCCAACCGGCATGTTTTGTCAACTGCCTTTAATTCGGTCACTGACTTGCTTTGAACATGGTTGTACAGTTAAAGACCAAAATATTGGAAGGTGAATTATTGCTGTCTGACATACACTCCTGAAATATGTTAGAATATACTTCTTCCTATTTAAGTGGAGTTTTTTAATGTTTGTTTATGTTGAGCAATGGTGGTTTGTGCAAAATTTTTCAAATGTGCTACAGTATTATAAAAATAAACAGTTAGTGTTTCACTATGTCATCACGAGGAGTACGACTTAATATTGTTGTGATATTAGCTTTATCTTATGCGCTAGGATCAAGTGTATATTCTTTATATGTTTATGACTGTGGTGCACATTGTTGTCGCTGGGCTCAGTTAGGAGTGTTGCCATCTGCTTCTGGTTAGTTTCAGTGCCTGTGCGAGTGAGTTGCAAATGAGCCCATCTGTTCCTTGAATTGCCCTATTAGGGGGACGCTTCTGTCAGATGTTGTTTACTATCTGCCATTCATCTTTCTTTCGTAGCAGAAATTCTGTCCTCCTAAGATTGTTGTTTCCATTCTTTGACCTTTTTCTGGAGTTTACGGGTCAGTCTATGGGCCTCTCTCTTGTCTTCCAGGTTACAAAAATGAACCCACTGCTCATGACTTCTGTTTTGTTTTGTATCTTCAGTTCCTGAAACAATGGTGGGAATTTGTCAAAGTTGGGTGTCTGTGAAGAAGTGTTGTGTGGCTGCTCTTTGTTTTCCCTTTTTAATTTTCTCTGTCAGTGTTTGGTTTGTGAAACTGACGGTTTGTGATCAGAGGATAAGTTGTTGACCATCCTCAATTGCAGGTTAGGATTTAGTTTTTAACTACTGCAATGTCCAGGCATTGGAGTGCAGATGTGTGAAGTAAGATGTCATCGTTGATTCTCTGAATCCGTGAACTGTTATGTTGAGGTTTGCTTTGAGGTCAAACAGGATCCGTCCTTTTGGGTTGTTCTTTGCGAGTTATATGCTCTGTTTTTGCTATTTAAGTATCCTCCTAGGACTACTCTGTCATGCCCTAAATACTATACGCATGTCATCTGGGATGAGACGCTTCTCTGGACTCAGGCAGGCAGCATTGCCATTTGGACTGTGACGTCAAGTGTTCACAGCCATGGCAGCTATACGTGACGGTGGCATATTTCTCTTTCGGCTACGGCAGTGGTCCCTCCACCTCATTGTCCTTTTTGTTCCATCCTGTAAACATTCACGTTTATTATCGACTCAGTTGTTTCTTGGAGATGGGTTTCGGAAATGAGGGCGATGTCTATCTGGTAGCGATGTGAACTCAGTCATCTTTGTGTGCAGTCCATTTGCATTCCAAATGCAGAATCTAAAGTTTTTTGTTCATTGGCGGCCGTCCGTTTACGGTGTGAAGAAAGCCTTCTGAACAGTCTCAATTAGAGAGTAAATATTTTTTAGTTTCTGCTGCAGTGCAGTGGTAGTTTGGTGGCATGGTAGACTGTGGCAGGACTATCGGCATCTTACTGGTGGATAGGCGGTGTTGGCATATGATTCTGTTTGTCTTAGCTGTCTCGGTTGTCGTGATGTCCTGAGTGGTGCCGTTTGTTTAGGTTAGACTTCTTGTATTGCTGGTGTGGGTTGTTGTTGGGAATCTTGTTCTTCTGGCACTGCTGAATTTTTATGATAATCGTACACTGTGTGGGTGGTTTGCTTGCTAAAGTCTTCATTTGTGGGGCCATAGGGTCCGCAGTTGCTTTATAATTCATGAGAGTATTTTTCATCCGTCGTTGCAACTACAAAAATGCGTGATTTTTTCACCAGACGCGTTTCGCTTTATTGAGGTAAAGCACCGTCAGTGGCCTGTAATTAAGTTATTTACATTTTGATTTGCTTTTTAGATCGAAAAAGAGTTCGTTGAGAATAGGTTGATTTTTACTTACGGTGATTTTTCGGCTGATTTCTCGTTTATATTTTGTTCTTGTCCTCTGCTTGTACACTCCTGGAAATGGAAAAAAGAACACATTGACACCGGTGTGTCAGACCCACCATACTTGCTCCGGACACTGCGAGAAGGCTGTACAAGCAATGATCACACGCACGGCACAGCGGACACACCAGGAACCGCGGTGTTGGCCGTCGAATGGCGCTAGCTGCGCAGCATTTGTGCACCGCCGCCGTCAGTGTCAGCCAGTTTGCCGTGGCATACGGAGCTCCATCGCAGTCTTTAACACTGGTAGCATACCGCGACAGCGTGGACGTGAACCGTATGTGCAGTTGACGGACTTTGAGCGAGGGCGTATAGTGGGCATGCGGGAGGCCGGGTGGACGTACCGCCGAATTGCTCAACACGTGGGGCGTGAGGTCTCCACAGTACATCGATGTTGTCGCCAGTGGTCGGCGGAAGGTGCACGTGCCCGTCGACCTGGGACCGGACCGCAGCGACGCACGGATGCACGCCAAGACCGTAGGATCCTACGCAGTGCCGTAGGGGACCGCACCGCCACTTCCCAGCAAATTAGGGACACTGTTGCTCCTGGGGTATCGGCGAGGACCATTCGCAACCGTCTCCATGAAGCTGGGCTACGGTCCCGCACACCGTTAGGCCGTCTTCCGCTCACGCCCCAACATCGTGCAGCCCGCCTCCAGTGGTGTCGCGACAGGCGTGAATGGAGGGACGAATGGAGACGTGTCGTCTTCAGCGATGAGAGTCGCTTCTGCCTTGGTGCCAATGATGGTCGTATGCGTGTTTGGCGCCGTGCAGGTGAGCGCCACAATCAGGACTGCATACGACCGAGGCACACAGGGCCAACACCCGGCATCATGGTGTGGAGAGCGATCTCCTACACTGGCCGTACACCACTGGTGATCGTCGAGGGGACACTGAATAGTGCACGGTACATCCAAACCGTCATCAAACCCATCGTTCTACCATTCCTAGACCGGCAAGGGAACCTGCTTTTCCAACAGGACAATGCACGTCCGCATGTATCCCGTGCCACCCAACGTGCTCTAGAAGGTGTAAGTCAACTACCCTGGCCAGTAAGATCTCCGGATCTGTCCCCCATTGAGCATGTTTGGGACTGGATGAAGCGTCGTCTCACGCGGTCTGCACGTCCAGCACGAACGCTGGTCCAACTGAGGCGCCAGGTGGAAATGGCATGGCAAGCCGTTCCACAGGACTACATCCAGCATCTCTACGATCGTCTCCATGGGAGAATAGCAGCCTGCATTGCTGCGAAAGGTGGATATACACTGTACTAGTGCCGACATTGTGCATGCTCTGTTGCCTGTGTCTATGTGCCTGTGGTTCTGTCAGTGTGATCATGTGATGTATCTGACCCCAGGAATGTGTCAATAAAGTTTCCCCTTCCTGGGACAATGAATTCACGGTGTTCTTATTTCAATTTCCAGGAGTGTATTTTTGAAGTACTTCCTGGAACTTTTGGCATCCTCTGAATGTTGCAGAGTGTGCTTCCCCACAGTTTGCACATTTTGGTTTTTCTGCCCTGGGGTGGGTGCATTCCACTGATCTGTGATGCCCTGCACAACGGACGCATCTCACTACCATACTGGGATAATTCGCAATTTGTTCGAACCGCTGGCAATGTCGGCATTGGACAGCACCAGCACCGTCCTTGCTACCGCACGTCTCAACTCGCACTCTTGTGTACAAGAGAAAGCGGACGTCATAGATTTTGTCACTGTCCTATCCTGCAGGCAGGGTGACACAGTAAACTGGTTCGTGTATGAGCTCTTTTGTATTTTGTCAGGAATTTTAAACTGGTTGACTTGTAGGACGTTGTACCCTTTCTCTGGAAGTTCTTGAAGCAATTTTTCTCTGCAGGCAGAAACTACGGGGTGTTCAAAAAGCCTCTCCGCAGTGCCGTATGATTGTTAGCCGCGCGTGCCGTACGAATGTTCGCCTGCTTGGGTTACTTTCCTAAAAGTGGACTCTAACATTCCACTGTTTCATTTATCTCAGCCAGCGTCAGTAGTATCCATTTAATTCAGTTTTCCCGGAGACAACACTCCCACATCGCGATACTATGCGAGATTTGGCTAACAAATTTCGAAGTACGGGTTCAGTGACAGATGCACCGAGAAGTGATCGTCCTAGCGTTTTGTCTGAGGATAAACTACTCGATATTTCCGATAAAATGTCCATGAGTCCGAACAAGTCAGTAAGAAAGCTCGCCCAGGAAATCGATGTTAGTGTAGGAACGGCCCACACAGCTGCAAGGAAAAAATTAGAACTTTTCCCATACAAGTGTCAGTTGTGCAAGAACTGAAAAATACTGATCATGTCAAGAGACGTCATTATTGTCAATGGTTCAAAAATTTCGTTCAACAAAATGGAAGGGATATTCTGAATGAAACGTTTTTCACTGATGAGGCGTGGTTTTACACGAAATCGCAAAATTCTCGTACGTGGAGTACTGCAAATCCATTGTGTATTCATGATGAACCACTTCATTCTGTTAAAATAGCAGTTTGGATTGCAATTACTAGACGTAGGATTGTGGGTCCCATATTTTTCAACGAAACAATAAACGCACAACGATACTGCAGTGATATTCTGTACCCATTCATAGGAGACCTTGAGTTAAGTGAAATACTGAACGGTTATTTTCAACAAGACGGTGGAACCGAGCATACAGCTCGCGTTTCAATGTCACTGCTTGCTGATGGTTTTGGTGATCGCATAATTTCACAGGGACTTTGGCCTCCACGATCGCCTGAGCTAACACCACCTGACTTTTTCTTCTGGGGTGCAGCGAAAGCAACTGTCAATGAAAACCGTCCAAAATCAATCGATGAACTGAAAACTGCAATATCCACTTTCACTGCTTCTGTTACAGAAGAAATGTTACAGCTTGTGTTTGGAAACATGATAAGACGAATTGAATTGTGTATTCAACAACATGGGGGACATTTTCAACGTTTAATGTGAAAATTTGTAAGTAGAAATGAATACTCAGTAAATTAATAACTTGTATTTCACTGAGTTTCATTTCGGTATATTCACTGCAGCATACGGCACGCGCGGCTAACAATCATACGGCACTGCGGAGATACTTTTTGAGAGAAAAAACTTTGATTGCCCTTTGCCCGTCAAAGGTCTTGAAATGGCAATTGATGTGATCGTTTCGGTAGATGGCTTTAAGGCTGTCATCTAGTTGTCCTTTGAGTACTGTACTTTATTGAACTCTCTGTAATGTTCGGTGTGGTAAATGGTGACCCGTGATACCTTCTGGAGCATGTTCATCTTGATGTCATAGTTTCATAGTGTTTTCTCTTGCGGCACTATTGGCGCGTAGCAGTGTGTTGTCTGCATTCCTTCCCTCGGCTTTTTATGCAGGTTTTCATATTCACTATGGGTGTCGTCGTTCTGACTTCATGTTGTGAAATCCTCCATATCATGATTCAAGGGTGCACCTCCTTCTTAGCAATCTTGTTCCATCGTCGCTTCACCGTCAGTGTTGTGGCATTATTGTTCTTCTGACACTCCCAGTGGTGGATTATTGGAAGCTGCTGCTGGATTCTCAGCGTTTTGTCTAGCTTGTTGGATGACATGTCGCATTCCCTCGCAGATCTCTTTCTATTTCTTTTGGTGGATAATGAAAACATCTTCGTACAGTTTAGACGCATATTTCCATTCTTATGTTTTAGTACGGCGCCCGTGAATGTCCTATTCCGGGAGTCTGATGTTTCTCTGTTTGTCTGTCCTTGCCTCTCGTAAACCATGTCCACAGCCTAGGTTGCCAGCGCCGATGATCCTCCAGTCTTTGCCGTGTCCGTCGTTATGTCAGACATAGGAGATATAAATATAAAAGAAACTGGCATATTTTGTTTATTTTCACTCCATGATGTCATATGTTATCATACCTTGGAGATAACTCCACAAACAAGAGAAAAATGTTTTAGAGTACAGAAGCGTATAATAAGAGTAATGAGTAGTATAAATCCAAGAAGATCATGTCGAAACGTTTTCAAAGAATTGGACATATTAACCACAGCTTATCCGTATATATTCCTTAATGAAGTTTGTTGTAAATAATACATCTCTTTTTCCAACTAACTGCTTAGTACACAGTATCCATACTAGGAATAAGAACAATATACATAAAGATTTAAAATCACTTACTCCTGCCCAGAAAGGAGTCCAGTATTGAGCAACGCATATTTTCAATAAGTTACCAGCAACCATTAAGAGTTTAGTTTCAGACAAGGCACAATTTAAACATAATTTAAAAGAATTTTTGGTGGCCAACTCCTATTCCATCCATGAGTTTCTCAACAAGTGCAGTAGACCATTTTAATGAAAATTTATTATACTTTAATTTTTGACAATACTTGATTGTAACAGCCAGGTAACTACCTACTGTGTGAATGATGGATGTATGGAAAGTAGATGTAAGTCTTAAGTCTGTAAATAGTGGACGTTTAATTTTAAATCTTGTACATAATCTGACTGTTCTTAACTGAGGATCACTGAAACGAATAATTTACTTTAAATTTTGACAATACTTGGTTGTAATAGCCAAGAAACTAGCAAATGTATGAATGATGGATTTAATGAAAGCAGATGTAAGTATTAAACCTGTAAGTATTAGAAGCTTAAATTTAATTCATGTACATAATTTTACTGTTTATTGACTGAGGATCATTAAAATTAATGAAACTCAAGTTTTTCTAATTACATTTTTGTAATGTGTTTATCTGACAAGTTCCACACCCAGGAGGATTCCCTCTTTTATGGGTCTATGGAATGAATAGTTAATCTAATCTAGTCTAGTGGAGTGGCCGATTAGGTTGCCGACGTGGCGAACCCCGCTGGACGGCGATCGACCACCAGCGTGGGTACGGCTTTTACACGTGCACGCGCGCTACGATCGCGCTCTCCACTGCTCCAATGACTACGCCAGACCCAGTGAGTTTAAACATTCACGAGTGGCTAAAAGCCCCTATTGCACAATGCGCGTAAACCGTTCACCTATGCACCAGCGCCTCACGTGTGCATATCTGTGATTACAGGCTGGTTGAGGTAGACCTATTACACCGTCTACGCGTGATATACCTGGCGCACATGCGCAGTAGACGGTAATAACGAGCGAAACACAAGGGGACCGTGTGACATATTGGAAAGTCATTCGTTCAAATTATTTATGTGAGCTGAAAGTTCCTATTTAATAAGAAATTGTTTCTTATCATTATTTATTAAGTAATTGTTATTCTCTTACGTAGGTAACTACTGTTCTGAATTACAGACTCAACAGTTACTTTTATATTACACAGGTATTTGTGTTTATACAGCATTTTGCACATGGAGGGCGTACTTGTTTTTGGAGCTGTTGCCCTGGCAGTGACAGTAAATCTTCGGATTAGGGCAGAACGACGAAAACAAAAAGCCAGACGTTCTTGGGCTCCACACTGGCTGGAAAGAAGGGACGGAGGCAGGTGATTATATTCACTGTTTATAAAAGAACTAAGGCCCGAAGACCCGCAAGAATTTCGAAACTTCGTGAGGATGGACATGGCCTGTCTCGAGTAGCTGGTGTCTATGATAGAAGATGGAATTAGCAAGTGTGACAGAGTCATGAGGGAGGCTGTCTCACATCCCAAAGGTAAGAATTAAATCATACACTACTCGCCATTAATATTGCTACACCACGAAGATGACGTGCTACAGACGCGAAATTTAACGGACAGGAAGAAGATGCTGTGATATGTAAATGATTAGCTTTTCAGAGCATTCACACAAGGTTGACGCCGGTGGCGACACCTCCAACGTGTTGACACGAGGAAAATTTCCAACCGATTTCTCATACACAAACAGCAGTTGACCGGCGTTGCCTGGTGAAACGTTGTTGTGACGCCTCGTGTAAGGAGGAGAAATGCGTACCATCACGTTTACGACTTTGATAAAGGTCGGATAGTAGCGACATTGCTGCTCGCGTTGGTCGAGAGCCAATGACTGTTAGCAGAATATGGAATCGGTGGGTTCAGGAGGGTAATACAGAACGCCGTGCTAGATACCGATGGCCTCGTATCACTAGCAGTCTAGATGGCAGGCATCTTATCCGCACGGCTGTAACAAATCATGCAGCCACGTCTCGATTCCTGAGTCAACAGATGGGGACGTTTGCAAGACAACAACCATCTGCACCAACAGTTCGACGACGTTTGCAGCAGCATGACTATCACCACGGAGACCGTGGCTGCGGTTACCCTTGACGCTGCATCACAGACAGGAGCGCCTGCGATGGTGTACTCAACGACGAACCTGGGTGCAGGAATTTCAAAACGTTATTTTTTCGGATGAATCCAGGTTCTGTTTACAGCACCATGATAGTCGCATTCGTGTTTGGCGACATCGCGGTGAACGCACATTGGAAGCGTATATTCGTCATCGCCATACTGGCGTATCACCAGGCGTGTGGGTGTGGGGTGCCATTGGTTACACGTCTCGGTCAGCTCTTGTTCGCATTGACGGCGCTTTGAACAGTGGACGTTACATTTCAGATGTGCTACGACCCGTGGCTCTACCTTTCATTCGATTACTGTGAAACCCTACATTTCAGCAGGATAATGCACGACCGCATGTTGCAGGTCCTGTACGGGCGTTTCTGGATACAGAAAATGTTCGACTGCTGCCCTGGCCAGCACATTCTCCAGATTTCTCACCAACTGAAAACTCTGGTCAATGGTGGCCGAGCAACTGGCTTGTCACAATACGCCAGTCACTACTCTTGATGAACTGTGGTATCGTGTTGAAGCTGCATGGGCAGCTGTACCTGTACACGCCATCCAAGCACTGTTTGACTCAATGCCCAGGCGTATCAAGGCCGTTATTACGGCCAGAGGTGGTTGTTCTGGGAACTGACTTCTCAGGATCTATGCACCCAAATTGCGTGAAAATGTAATCACATGTCAGTTCTGGTATAATATATTTGTCCAATGAATACCCGTTTATCATCTGTATTTCTTCTTGGTGTAGCAATTTTAATGGCCAGTAGCGTATGTTTATACGTTTTGTAATATACCAACCTAGATCACGAATAAAATATCGCTAAATGCCCTGTTGTGATGCAGGCTGGTTGTAAAATTACGTTTCCTGGCGATTGGGGATTCTTTTATAAGTCTGGCTTTGAGCCAGGAATAGCACAGCCCACCATTCCAAAAGTTGTGGATGCACGTACTGCAGTTTGCAACACTTTAAAGGGGCAATACTTAAAGGTGCACTTGTGTTATCTTTCCGAGTTTGGAGTGTGTTTGTGTTACTCGGAGTTTTGCAGTCCTCGTCCGTCGCATTGGGCCGAAGTGGACTGACTTTCTCGCCTGTCACTGACAGTTTCTCTTTTCTGGCATGCTGAAATTTAGCGAGAGATCCAATCAAATCCAACATGAACTTTCACAAGCAATGGCATAAGGCATTACGACACAAATCGAAAATCACCGCGTAACGTTATATGCATATTACTAAGAAAGAAACGATTGCTGAGTGGCAAAAAAAAAGTTTTTTTCTGCATTTAAGAAAACGTACTTACTAAAAAAAGACGGAAAATCTCCAACTCGAAAATCCGAGTTAGAACTGCTCTCTATTTTGGCGCGCGGATAATGTGTGTGCTAATTTCTGTAGTTTCATCCTTTCTATAGCTAGATAGCTGTCGTGCTCGACCAGTACCGTTCACGACGGATCGACGTGTAAATACATCCTTAACACATGAGTTGCAGTAATCCTTCTCACAGCCAATGTTAACTAGCCGTGACATTGACGGTGGTCAGAATACTGAGAGGCGCCATTCTATGGGTTTTTCTGTGCTGAAGGTGAACTGCTTTATTTGGAGAACCGTTTAATTTTTCTTTGCAACTTGTTAAGTGAAATATACAGGGTGACTCACTAACTACTGCTACCAAGAGTAATTCCGAAAGTATGATAGGAGCTGAAAACTTTGTGGGACGAAAGTTGCATGGGACAATGGAGGCCATAATATGACGTTGGTTTTTTGTTGCTAGGTGGGCTCACGTCAGAGATATGAAGGTCAACTTTTTTTTTAATGGCATGCTATAGTTTGGTAGTTATTTTTTGATACCGACTATCGAGACGAATCCAATGATGTGTAACAGTAAGGTCTTTGAAGGTCACAAAGGTGGCATGAACGTCCATTTACAGAAGGTGTTCGAAGTGATGACCATTGGCGTCAATGCAGTGCTGAAATCTTATCATGGATTGAGTGGTATTCCTTACCACTTCGGCAATTACCGAAACACATGCTCTGACAATTCTCTCTCGTAGATCTTCAGGTGTAGTTGGAACCACTTTATAAACTATGTCTTTTACGAATCCGCACAAGAAAAAATCCAGAGGTGTCAAGTCTGTCGATTAAGCCGGCCACGACACATCTCCTCCGCGTGTAATCCAATGATTTGGGAATTGTCTCTGCAACTCATTTCTAACCTTCAGCGAAAAATGGGCCGGACACCCATCGTGTTGATAGCACATTCTGTTCCTTGTTCGTAAAGGTATTTCTTCCAATAACAGACCTAAGGTTTCTTGCTAGAATCTGGTGTACTTCCTACCATTAAGATTTCCTTCGATGAAACAGGGGCCTATAATTCTGTCCTCCAGAATCCCACACCATACATTCACCGACCACGGTTTTTGGTGTGCAACTTGCCGTAGCCAGCATGGATTTTGCAGATGGCCAATAATGCATGTTATGCAGTTCAACATTTCCATGGTTCGTGAATGTAGCCTCGTCAGTAAATAAAATCAAAGTAATAAATGCGTCATCCCTCTGAACCTGAAGTTGAGCCCATCGGCAGATTTCAAAACGACGCATACAGTCCGTATCAGTTAATTCTTGGTGGAGACTGACATGGTAAGGATGATATTGATGGCGATGCAGAACAGGAACAACACTACTTTGGCTCATGCCAGATTCCCTTGCGATTTGATACGAGCTAACACAAGGATCTCGAACCACAGTGGCAAGAGTACCAATTTCCGTCTCCTCGTTAGTAACTTCCCTTGGCGGATATGTTTCCCATGCGTTAAAGATCCAGTTATTCTCAGTTTATCAAAATGGTTTAAATGGCTCTAAGCACTACGGGACTTAACATCTGAGGTCATCAGTGCCCTAGAACTTAGAACCACTCAAACCTAACTAACCTAAGGACATCACGCACATCCATGCCCGAGGCAGGATTCGAACCTACGTCCGTAGCGGCCGCGCGGCTCCAGACTGAAGCGCCTACAACCGTTCGGCTACAGCTGCCGGCTCTGTGAAGTAGGATAGATTGTGATCTGTGGCATCTCTGCCGAAAGAGAACAATGCTGGCGGGCGCATAAGTGGTTCGGAGCACACCGTTCATCGTATATTGTTGAACATGGAGCTCTGAAAAAGAGCCTGGTTGTTCTCACATTGAGCCAATGACATCGTCAATTACGATTACAGTGGGCACGGGAGCATCAGGAGTCGACCGTCGATCGATGGAAACGTGTCGGCTCGCCGGGTGAACCACATTTTTGCTACTTCGGGTGAACCACATTTTTGCCACACTAAGTCGATGGTAGTCTCCACAAACGCCGTCATCGAGGTGAACGGCGGCTTGAAACGTGCAGGGCACCACGGGCGCAGGCGGATGGGAGCAGTGTTACAGTCTTGGAGACATTCTCCTGCGCTTGCGTGGAACCTGTAGTAGTAATCTATGACATGCTGACAGCTGCGAACCATCTGGATCCCTTCATGCTTGATGTCTTCCCCGACGGCGATGTCATCTTTCTGCAGTATAACTGTCCGTGTCTCTGAGCCAGAACCATGCTACGGTGGTTTGAGGAGCGTTATAGCTTACTCACGTTGATGTCTCGGCGACCAAATCCACCTGAAGTACATCCTGTGGAACCCATCTGGGTCGCTATCAGGTGTCACTATCACCGTACGCAAAACAGTGGCCCGTTATTAAGGCGAATTACAAGACCTGCGCGTAAAAATCTACTGCCACATACCTCCAAAAACCTGCCAAGAAACTGTCGGACCATGATGCACAGAATCAGTGATATATTTCGTTCCAAAACGGACAAACAAGCTATTAAGCAGGTGGTCATAATGTTTTGGCTCATCAGTGTCTGCTTTGAATCGTGTGTTGCTTCTTGCCTCTCAGTAAGCTTTGTAGCATAAGTGACGAGTACTCTTGTTATTGTGCCAGGTGCTATTATGCAGCAAAAACATTCTACATCGAAGTGCATATTTGTAAATGGGATAGTGTGGTATAGTACTTACACCGTACGGTATGATACCGCATTTAGTAAATTCTGGTTATACAGAATTCACTAGAAGATCCAGTGACGAAAGCATGAGACTGTGTATTATTTCCACTGGAGTGGAAGGATGCTCGTAAAACGTATAGTTCTACTGAGATGTGTTGTCCTTAGTACTCGTTAATAACGTGTGAACACATTTGCGTAACTACTGTTGCGTTTTTATCAAAAATGGTTCAAATGGCTCTGAGCGCTATGGGACTTAACATCGGAGGTCATCAGTCCCCTAGAACTTAGAACTACTCAAACCTAACTAACCTAAGGACATCACACACATCCATGCCCGAGGCAGGATTCGAACCTGCGACCGTAGCGGTCGCGCGGTTCCAGACTGTAGCGCCTATAACCGCTCGTCCATCCCGGCCGGCGCGTTTTTATCATTTATAAGGAAGAATGCCTTAGTCATTAAGACTACAAAGTAGACTCAGTGGCAACAAGCAACAGAATGCAAAGAAGGAATACACATTCTTTCCATGACAAGATATAATAAAGTTGTATACCAATTCTGCCAAAACCTACTAACATGGAGTGCTCCATTAAATGTGAGAAAGTAAACAGGACGGATGTGAGCTAAAATAAAGTTGAATGCGAACAATATACCTACAACGCATTTAAATCGAGAAGTTCACACATGGATTCGCAAGCAGTAACGAACATACATTAGTTCACAGAATACTATGCAACAGAACCAGCTTCTGTTTTACCGGTGTATGAAACAAAAATAAAAGTCGAATAGACAGGAAGTTTCATAAAAGTAGAATAATTTATTCCATATAATATCACGGATGTGCGCAAAAATAAAGTAGAAAACTGCAACATATTCACAATGCTATTCACAGTGGCATACACACAAATAGTGGCAATCAGGAAAACAATGCGATGAAACCAGCTTTTGTGTCAGATGATTTTTGGGTATTGACATGTGTTAAGGAGCAATTGTTCCATCTCATAATACCCAGATGGTCGACATTGCAATATTAGATTATACACATTGTTAATTCTACATTCCAACGGCAAACATGACATCATTTACAAAATTCTGCATGACTACGAGAAGTTGATATTAGTTTTGACTGAAACTTCTCGAATACGCATATTACTTGGCAATGTCACGAAAACATTTCACCGAGCGAAGTGACGCAGTGGTTAGCACATTTGACTCGCATTCGGGAGGACGACGGTTCAAACTCGCGTCCGGCCATCGTGATTTAGGTTTCCCGTGATTTCTCTTAATCGGTTCTGGCAAATGTCGGGATGGTTCTTTCGAAAAGGCACGGTCGACTTCCTTCCCCATCCTTCACAAATCCAATGGGACTCATGACCTCACTGTTTGCTCCCGTCCCCCAGATCAACCAACCAACCAACCAAAAACATTTCAGTTTGCAGACATGTACTTTTACTACTAGACTACAAGGCCTACCCGTAAATATAAATGTAAAATATTGTCACTAAATAGCGCATTTCTAATTAAAAATACAGATTTTCGAGCAATGTTTTCTCGTAAGTTCACTGCCAGGCCACAAGGAGTGCTGCTGTCGTTATCTGCCGGGCACTGCACATTTTTTCGGTGTTCTGCGATGGAGCCGCCATAAGCTAGTCCCACCCAAAGCTTACGCCATCCTCACACAGGACGAGTTTCACAAGCAGTAACTCGTGTCTTTTCAGAAATGAGGCGCGGTAGGCTTCAACTGAGCAACCAAAACGACTGCCAAATGAAGGTTTACAACATGAGGAATATGTACAACGTGACAAATCGAAAGAGAAAAAGGTGTGTCGGAACAGACGACATTAAGTATTCACTTTTCACCCACTGGATTACTAATAATTTAAGTACTGGATAGTACATGTAATTTGAAAATAAATTGCGGCCAGTTTCGTAATTCGTTTTCAGATATATACGCTGGCTTTATGGAAGCTCCAGACAATAGAATTTGTACAAGAGCGTTATGTACCCTCATATAGCAAGGCAACTTCATTAACATAAAATGAACATAGTTACAGTTTTCACGTTTGTACTTTTGCGTAAAATCGATTTTGCCCAAGTGTTCGGTATTCTGAAACCCACTATTAACTGCATGCATGTATTTTCCGGTTATTTTTGACGTTATATTAGATTGTTAACTATTTGCTGTATACTGTACTTTGCCAGGCAACCTGCCACCAGTATGATGGTGCAGCAGTGAGTGTATTTAGTAGTGAGTGTATTTACACAATAGCTTTGTACGTAATATTATTTTCTCCAGAAATTTCATTCAGGCTTGCTGTGTGAATCTGCACGTATGGGTCATTCCATGCCAAGTGGTCTAAACCTTCCCACCATCATGTCTCCAATTTTCTTCAAATTTTATCTGTAGCACTAGTCAAGTGCTAAATTAAGTTTCTCAAGATTTCAAGCCTCTAGCTGCAATACTTGCTGATCTACACCCCCTTGTCTGAAGGGTAGTAAGTTCGCATGCGCGCGACATCAGACAAAATGCCATTTTTGGGGTCTCATAAAATTGAAACCAATTCATAAGAATGGTTAGTAAGATGAGACCCTGTACAGTTTTTTGTGCTGATTCAAACGAAATTAATTATAAGATTACTGATGCAAAATCCGGTCAAACAAGTCGACTCAAAGTGTACCCCTAATTCTGTCGTGACTTAATGCGACAAATTTTGACCAATATTCAGACTGCAATAATTTCCTTGCAGATAAAGATATGGACTTGAACTTTTTACCAAGTCTTATCTTTGTGCTGGACATAATACAGCTGGATTTCCAACTACCCAGGCTTTATAGTCGCCTTGCAAAATCTCTTCAAATTTGGCAGTGTCAGCGCAAATGGCTTTATTTACCAAAGTTCAAAGCCCATTACTACAAAATAGTCAGCCTGGATTTAATTGTGAATAGTATCATCTGAAAGAGAAACTCTTGCTCTACAAGATGGATATATTTTTCTTTTGCAACGCTTCCATTAAGTGCTTATTTACTCAGGTCAAAGTATCTTATATTTTGTGTGCGCAGTGCCCTGCGTTGGTCCATGATGGCTGAGCCATTACTGGTTATCACAATAAAACCAGCATCCCCATCGCCATAGGGGCCACGCCCGATAGCCATGCAGTAACAGCCACGGGTGGGTATCTTTACTGCAGGTTCCCAAGCCTGATTACAGGGTGTCTTTACCACAGGATCCCAAGCCTGATTGTGGGTTTCTTTATGCAGGTTCCCAAGCCTGTCTTCCTCAGTTACTTCATCATTCTGGAAGCATCGTTGATTTGCAAGAGAATGCTTTCAGGAAAACTGTATTGCCGACCAGATGATGTCACTGATGGAGCTGGAATAACACCAATGATAAGTTGTTCTGGAATCCAGCAAGTATCACGTCTTAAGGGCCAATAAAATGAACTTGCAGGACCATGAGGATGCATAAAGCTTATGAAAGCATCTTTCTGTTCGACTGAGATTTCAACGATGTTTCCAATCCACCATTTCTTTTCATAAATGCAAGCAACATACTGCCCAGGCTGAAGATCCATGACTTGAACTACTACTTCAGCAGCACTAATTTTGGCCAAAAAAGATGTCGCATCATTAGAAACTCTACTGACCTTAATTGTCGTCATATCAATGGGCAAAAAATGGTGGTTTTCTCTTGTGCCAGCTAGAGTGTGCCCTTGCAGGAATCTTTCTTCTTGAGAAGCTTTTTCTTCTTCAACTTCCTCTTTGCTGATGAAAAAGAATTTGATTCCATTGATATTATCATTGCAGAAGTTGAAAAGATCTTTGGGTGTTAGAATCTGGTTTTCATATGGACGTTGCAAACTTGCTCTTGCTGCCAACCGTTTTGTTGTGCCTCCAATGCCATCACAAGGCGACTTTCCATGGCTTGTTCCAAAGAAATTCCATTCTGCTGTTATTTCAAAATCTTCTTTGTGATAGCATAAGTTGAGAAAATTCTTGAAATTCTTATATTGTGCAGCTGAACCATCACTGAAGTAGTGGATGTGGCTTATTTTGGAAAATTGCATCTTCAGGTAATTGATTACTTTTCCAATGTAAACATGGACAGTAATCGTATCGTGTCGAAGGCAGTCACTAATAACACAAAGATTCACACATTGCACCTCTTCGTTTTCACAGTAGTAGACTACAAATGGATGAACTGTTGCTTGACTGTTTTCCCAGTGAAAGCCTTGCACTGCATCTTGAACAATAAATGAATAGTTTTCAGCAAAATCCATTAGTATTATGAATTCGCCTTCTTTCAAATCAGTTTTGAGAGCTTTCAGGTGCTGGCTTTGATGCTTGGCAATGTAGTGATGACAAGACAGGTTCCAAATTTTTGCTGCAATATCTTCAACATACTCTTCTGTTGAAAGCTGCTTTGTTTCTAAAGTATCCCTGTCGGTATGAATCCATTGTTTGTACTCAATCAGTTCTTCAGGGTCATTATCTTCAAAATATGTTGCAATAACTGCTTCTACACCTTCTGGACCAGGGCAGTTTTCACAACGATGAAGCATACAATCCTTGTTTTCCAAGCTGCAAACAGCTTTGCTAAGAATTTCCTTGTAGTCTTCATTGATTGATGCACCAGTGAGCATAAGCTTGACATTTTGGTGTATTGTACAGACACAAACTGAGTGCATTCCAGCAGAGCCAACTGTAACACACCATTTTGGTCTAAGCTCGCAAAACTTTGAGAAGCCAATTTCTGGTCCATTTTGCTTCTGATAAGACACGTACATTTCCTTCAAATTGCAAAGCAACAACCGCTTTTGCTTGTACACCTTTGTTCCTGAAATTCTCACAGGCACACAGTCTTTCTTCCCTGGACAAAGTCTGCTGAATTCGTCATCTTGAAAAAAGTCATGTACTTTCTGGACAACTTCATCTGAAAGCTTCCTTCCTTGCCGATTTGCTGGAAAAGCTAGAACACCTTGCTCATTCTTCAGTTTTCTCGCTTGCTTTACCATTCTTTCTGATACATTAAATGCTGTTGTCGTATCTTTAATTGTCCAGCTTCTTGGAACCAAGGTCAATATTTGAACTTTTGTCCTACGATTTGACACTTTACATTTTTCTTTCAACTCTTCTATAAGATTATCAAGATCTGCACAATTATTGCATGGGCGACTTTTACTTGAACTTGGCTGTTCATCGTAATTGATTCCTACAGCAGCAGCAATTTGATTCCCAATTAAACTTTGTGCATCCAAGATCTTTCTTTTTGCATAGCTTTGCTTATCTCTTTTACTTAGTTGTCTTCTTTTCAATGGTGAAGCACCAATAAATGATAAACTTTTGTTGATGGCTGGTTCAGTTTCATCCGTTGTGAAATCTTGTTCAGATTGGGTTGATAGTGATGATGAATCTTCTAGCTTTTGGTTCAGTGCCGACATGCAGCGAGGGCAAAGCTTCTGACCAGGTTTTATATCAATCACTTCTTTTTTCTTTAACAGGCAAAGTTTGGCAGCTGTTTCATTATCAAGCAGTCTAAGTCCAGCTTTTACATTGTGATTCCTCTTCTTGAATGGATTGCAACATTTCTTTTGCATCGCTTGATATTCATGTAGGAAGAGGGCTTCATGGTGGAAGCAAATGATGGAATTTTCGTCAAGTTTGGCTTCTGAACGCGAAACAAGCAATTTCTGGTCACATTCTGTGAAATCACTAAACGCTTTGAATCCAGTCTTCTTAGCATAGAAGATAACATGGCACTTCGATGCAGCAGCATCTTTTCCAATTGAACAGGGGGCCAACGATTCTTCTTCTTCATTAACTTCTGACATCTCTCACTGGCCAATCACTGAATAAAACACGAATGAAATATCCAATTATATCAGTAATTCTAAGCGACTATTAAGATTCAAATTCCTAGAAATGAAGAAAAATTAGTGCATCGCGCATACAAAATATAACAACTTTGATGTGAGTTAATGAGTACTTAATGGTCGCGTTGCAAAAAAAACAAATGTCAGTCTTGTAGAGCAAGAGTTTCTCTTTTAGGTGATACTATTCACAAGCAGATTCAGGCCAACTATTTTTTAGTAATTGGCTTGAAACTTTGGTAAATTTTACCGTTTGTGCTGACACTGCCTAATTTGAAGAGATACTGCAGGGCGACCATATGGCCTGGATCATTGCAAATCCGGCTGCATTATGTCTAGCACAAGCATGAAGCTTGGCCAAAAGTTCAAGTCCATATCTTCAACTGCAAGGAAATCATTGCAGTCTTAATATTGGTCAAAATTTGTCGCGTTGTGTCACGACAAATTTTGAAGTATACTTTGAGTCGAGTTATTTGACCGGGGTTTGCATGAGTAATGTTATACATAATTTCGTTGGAATCAGCAAAAAAAACTGTACAGGGTCGCATCTTACTAACCATTCTTATGAATTAGTTTCGATTTTATTAGACTCCAAATATGACATTTTTTTTATGTTGCATGCACACGGACTAAGTACACTTCAGACAAGGGGGTCTAGATCAGCAGCTATTGCAGCTAGAGGCCTGAAATCTTGGGAAACTTACTTCAACACTTGACTAAAGCTACAGTTAAAATTTGACGAAAATTGGAGACCATGATGGTGGGAACTTTTTTCAGTTTTAGACCACTTGGTGTGGAATGACCCGTATGTAAAAGTGAAAACTTCATTTATCTTTTCGCTTCTGATGTCTCAATGTGTATTTCACTGATACGATTGAACAGGTTTTTTTAACCTGAATGTTAACTGACTACAATACATTTTAGCAATGATTTTAATAAATACTCGCTAGCAGCAGCAGTGTACAGATTACTTCATTCAACTAATCTTAATTTGGACTTCTCGCCTCCATATTTTATTTCAATGCTGTCTGGACATTTCCTGGCAGCATGTATAATACAAACAAATGGAATTTTTGCATCTACTGCTACCACCACAACCACAGAATTTTTCGCGTAAAAACTGACGAGCAAAGAACAATACAGCTTTGAGTGTCATTTCTAAACAGAATGAAATAATATTCGGCAAAACTCCACCAATACCGAACGCTTCTCAGGGGATCCGACAGAAAGCATATTACGCTCCCGTCCTTAGCTAACATAGTATTGTAATTAAAAACCAGAATACTGCTGAAACTATAGCTTATAAATCCAGAGGTTTCAGAACTTCATCACTGTCTACTTAATGCCAAATGTTAATACCAAGTAATTAAATTATTTTCCACAACCCTTAAACACAAAGCTGAATTATAGGGTTGTCAACTTTCAATGGAGACGAAATAGGACAACTCAAATATGTATTATTATTATTATTCACAATACATTGCATAATACATATATTATGCCGTTACGCCAGGAAGCATGCATTTAATTAACAAGATACTCACTGTTAATACTGCGAATACAGCCATTTCTGCGAGCCTCTAGTTTTTTGCTTGTTGTGTTTTGAAATTATATTTCACAGCTTTAATAGGTTTTTTTCCCATTGTCGGATTTGAGAAATTTAGCAATTTCAGCACATTTCATACGGTAGTTAAAATTCCAAAATAGTTCAGCTTTCACCGTTTACACTGTTTCTTTCACTGCTCTAGACATTTAGCATCACACTGAAAATCCGCTCTACTAAAACACTGGACGGTGGCACTAGAACACGTTGAACCACTTTCAGCAAATTATGTGCTTTGCATCTCTTAAAAAAAAAGTAACCCATTTGCTTGAAATGTTTGAGTCTGATAAGTCCTTACTGAACGGCAAGACGTCATTCAGTGCACATATTTCGGAAAATAATTCGTCACCGTTTATATTTATGTTGAAATAAAGTTTCATTGTGTTCCCAAATTTAAGGGGCTCTTCAAGATTTAGCTGAGAGGTAAGCTTGAAAATTGAACCTTCACTAACGTCAAACCATTTTTCTTAATATTCCTTGCTGAACTTCTGTGACAAATTTTTCTTGTTCCTGTTGCGGACATTTTTTCATCTCTCGTAATACTTTGAACCCGAAGAAATTATTTCTTTGTCTATTAATAATTTCTGTACGCAGCTTCAGGAATATAGAATATATTCTAGTTATCTGTATATAATCAATTTTCACGTGTTTCATGGTTGTATTTAATAAATACACAACGTTGTGTACAAAATAAATGTAAATCTCAGAGAGTGTTACTGTCGCATATGTGTCGCGAATGTGCTGAAAGTGTATAGCTAAGGGTATAATACTGCACAACGTGTGCCAGCAAAGGAGTAATGTGACGTCAGCAGGGACGTTAGGAAGCAGGAGGAAATGCGTTTTTGTGGTAAATGCAATGTGGGCTACGTGACCAGCAGCATAGAAGCTACTGGAAGGAGCCGGGGTCGGGAGGCCAGACCCTGATCGCATGGGAGACGCGTCATGCGAGCCTACACTATGTGATCAAAAGTATCCGAACAACCCCCAAAACATACGTTTTTCATATTAGGTGCATTGTGCTGCCACCTACTGCCAGGTACTCCATATTTGCGACATCTGTAGTCATTAGAGATCGTGAGAGAGCAGACTGGGGCGCTCCACGAAACTCACGGACTTCGAACGTGGTCAGGTGACTGATTGTCACTTGTGTCATACGTCTGCACGCGAGATTTCCACACTCCTAAACATCCTGTTTCCGACGTGACAGTGAAGTGGAAAAGTGAAGGGACACGTACACCACAAAAGCGTACAGGCCGACCTAGTCTGTTGATTTACAGAGATTCTCTGCCTCGTGATGACTGGGTGTTGTGTGATGTCCTTAGTTTAGTTAGGTTTAAGTAGTTCTAAGTTCCAGGGGACTGATGATCATAGATGTTAAGTCCCATAGTGCTCAGAGCCATTTGAACCAACTTACAGAGACCGCCGACAGTTGAAGAGGCTTGTAATGTGTAATAGGCAGACATCTATCCAGACCACCACACAGGAATTCCAAAATGCATCAGGATCCACTGCAAGTACTATGACAGCTAGGCGGGAGGTGAGAAAACTTGGCTTTCATGGTCGTGCTGCTGCTAATAAGCCACACATCACGCCGGTAAATGCCAAACGTCGCCTCGCTTGGTGTAAGGAGCGTAAACATTGGACGATTCAATAGTGTAGTGCCAGCAGTAAAATTCGGAGGCGGTGGTGTTACGGTGTGGTTGGGTGTATCATGCAGGGGGCTTGCACCCCTTGTTGTCTTGCGTGGCACTATGACAGTACAGGCCTACACTGATGTTTTAAGCACCTTCTTGCTTCCCACTGTTGGAGAGCATTTCGGGAATGGCGACTGCATCTTTCAACACGATCGAGCACCTATTGATAATGCACGGCCCGTGGCGGTGTGGTTACACAATAATAACACCCCTGTTATGGACTGGCTTGCACCGAGTCCTGACCTGAATCCTACAGAACACCTTTGAGATGTTTTGGAACGCCGACTTCGTGCCAGGCCTCACTGACCGACGTCCTCAGTGCAGTACTCCGTGAAGAATAGGGTGCTATTTCCAAGAAACCTTCCAGCACCTGACTGAACGTATGCGAGAGTGGAAGCTGTCGTCAGGGCTAAGGGTGGGCCATATCGAATTCCAGCATTACCAATAGAGGGCGCCACGAACTTGTAAGCCATTTTCAGCCGGGTGTCCGGATACTTTTGATCCCATAGTGTATGTAAGTGGAGCCGCCGGCGCTGCTAGGAGGTTCAGATTCCGATCTCAATTTGCCTCAGACGCTGGATGGAAGTTAGTTTCTCGTGGCACCTGACAGCACAGGGTACATGCAGGTTACACAACATAATCAATTTGTTAGTGTTTCATGGGATTCAACAGTAGTATCCGGTCCTACTTCGTCGTTCAGTCTCAGTTATTATTCAAGAGTTTCTCGTACTTTTTCCTCGCAGAGTTTCTTTATCTGAAAAAATTCCAGCCCGTATTCTCAGGCACCAGGTCTTAGAGATGGACGAGACACTTCACAATTGGACACAGCATCAGCTTCCATCCTGATCCTCTCGCAGGATGCTACATTACTTCATCGTCCACTTCACTGTTGTTTTCATGGGCTACAAATGTCCAAATAAGTTCAGCGGTATTGCCTTCACCCTGGCTTAGAAAATAGCACTTCAACAGTGGCCAGATCAGGAACAATGTATCTACAGCAGGAAAAAAGAATGAAAAGGTGTGTAGGAATATGCCGGAGTAGTGTGGAGTACTCTGCAGGAACTCAAAGAAATTCATCTCACTCACCTTCTTCGCGCTTGAAGAAAACTCATTAAAGAGCTTAACCAATAATGATTCAACGTCTTGTGACGGTAGTTTTAGCCCATATTTCGCATTATTATGCAGTATACGGTATGTATGTTACAATGTCCTTCAATAAGATGTGGTGTTTCAAACATTTTTTCAGCTCCACGAAAATAGATTGGTTTTTTCCGCGATTGACGGAACAGTTGTCAGCACCATAAGTAATTAGTTGCGATGCTGAAAGACCAGGCTTAATTATAGAAGTTGATGCTTCGTCAGCGGCTTTGGAAAAATCTGTAACAGCTGACGTCGTTCCCGGATAGCAACTGTGAATAATTTCATATTTCCTTTATTTGAAACATCACCTGCAGTCGATACTGAGTTGTACCAACTTTTTCCCACATTCTCGTGTGAAGCCAATACATTCTTTACTTTAGTTCGTCCACAGTGAATCTTGGATGGTAGTTTCGACTCTTGAAACAAAAAGTGAGATAGGGGGGCGTTTCCACAGTCTTGTGAACGGTAACTGATGATGTTTCACTCCATTATATGTTAATATTAGTTCTTTTACTGACACCTCCTCTTCCTTAGTAGTTCCGCTTGCACGACATACCTTTGAAAAGTGGAGTTTCTTAACGCATGCTACACCTTATCAATGTGAGCCTTGGTACTTGCATGATGCTTTGCCGCTTTCATTGAGTCGTATTGCACTGTAAAACTTACACGGCATGTTTTAAAATATCCGGAACACTCATCTTCTTTCGAAAGTCATCCCGAAACGTCTGTTTCTTGTAGCCATTTGTCATTGAAATAACACGTCGCTGTTTTTTAGCCTGCTATATTTGAGAATCTCACTGCAGTACGACGTTATATACGCACACGTAACAATCAGTCATTATAATGCCGTTCTTAAACACTTCAATTTTAAACTAAACGCATGCCGTCTGCGATTCACGTAATACAACCACGACAAATGCTTCACTACATCAATCGGCCGCGCGCAGCAATGGGTATATTTCGCGCGATCATTTTTTCGACAGCGGTATTCCTTTTCAAATCAGTACGTCTTCACTGCAAGCACTGATAATAAAATGAAAATGTGACATTGCCACGGCTTGCTTTGTTTGTTGTTTTTTGCCCCTATACAATTGGGCAGTAGAACAAATAAACTGATATTGTGACTCTGCTTTATTACCCACATGTAAGTGACATGCTGCTGTGATAGGAAAATACAAGCTATTGTTGGCCTGTCTTTCCTAGTTCGTTCTTACTGGAGCGGATTTCACATTACTGGGCAACAGTGGACACCACAGTGTAATAAAAATACAAGGCCTCTTTGAAACGGGTTGTCGAATAAATGAACGCGCCAACTTTTATTAAAATACATTGGAATTCGTTGTGACAAATCCACAATGCTCCCAACTAGTGACACAATCGAATACAAAATATTGAAACCAAAGAATAACGAAACTGAAAAGTTTAACTGACTCCATTTTCATCATTTGGCTTCTTTAAAAAAGTTTTAAAAAATGAAATTAGTAAATATGAATTTAGCCTAATTTCAGGGGGCACGAAAACCGGACTTTTAACGTCCGCTCGGGACCGGATATCATAGTTTTCATTTAAAAACGGGGCTGTCCGGTCTAAAACTGGACGGTTAGCAAAGCTAGTTGAATAGTTTTATCTCAACCACTGTTTTGTCCATTTCATGCAAGTGAAGGCTCGACACATGAAAGTGCTGTGCAGGAGCTTCCACCAGTAGTATCACAGCCGCTACAGATGTGGCATTTCTGTATGAATCTGACTTGACATTGCCAGTGCCACCACCAAAACCACACTGAATGTAGAAGAGTGTGCTACAGCCAGGTTTTCAACACGCTCAAAAAAGAAGAAATGTGAAGGCATTCCAGTGTACTACAGTTAATTGCTGACATACTTTAGGCGAATGAAAGCTACTAAAAGTCACAAAGCTAGGCTGTCATGCAAGAAAAAGTCCTAAAAATTGTGTATAACGCTGTAATCAATAACTTTTGTGTAAATTTCATGTTCGACTACTTTTTTAATGTCAGTACTTTCATGGAAGTACACTAATACTTATTACCCGTCGAGAGAATTGAATGTGCGCATATTCATATGATGTCTGGCTGCAGCCATAATGACTGCCAGAAGCGGTAATTACGCACCTCTGTGCAACGACATCACTTTAAATCCGGCCAGTCTGAGGAACTCCGCGGTAAAGAGTGGATAGTATTAACACATTTTGGTTAACATTTAAGCCACTGAATCGATTTCAGCCGAACTTGGTACACGTATCATTATTATTTTTTTGTTAAAAATAATCTTCATTAATACAATACAATACAATGATAATTATACAAATAACCCACCACCTAAACTAATTAGTATCATTATCTATGGAAACAGTGGATATGGTGGTAAGAACCAGCCACCTATCAAGGGGTGAGGATGGGGATGAAAAATAGCTGTAGGCCTCGGCTTACGAATATCTAGACTTTATTCAGCCCGAGTCTGAGAAAGAGAGCACTTAGTAACATGCAACAAACTTTACACACAATTTCAAACCATTACGAAACGTTTTCTCACTGACAATACCCACAAAATAATGAAAGCAAAGAAGTTTACCGCTTATTACATTTCTGCCGTTCATGCAGAAATACTGCCACATCATCTATGGCGTTTTAATTTATTACTTCTTTACTTTCAGTTATACTTGCGACTATGACTGTTGATATTTTCAAAAATATCGGGAACTTGATATATCGATATTTAAAAAATATCATTATCTGCTCTCAATATGCCAAAAAAAGTTATCGTTGCATCGACGGTAAAACTATCGGCTGCACATTGTGAAAATATTGCCAATTTTAGAGCTGTATACTTAAGTGTTGATTTATTATTAGATATTCTGTATATCAACAAGCAAGCAGCCTGATTATCCCCCCCCCCCCCCCTCCTCAGAGCAAGAACTGAAAGGAAAACAATGCACGTTCACTCTTGGCGATAACCGTTTTGCAAACAATGATAACTGCAGGTAAGCGGAACAATAAAAGGTGTCCGATGGGTTTGTCGTTCGGTTTCATCACACATCGGATTTGTCTGGAACACCTCATGTCGACGTCCCTGTTTTTTCATTTCTGCAAATGTCAGCGACCTAGCAGTTGTAGTGTCAAAATTGCGTGCTGAAGGTAAACGTTGCAGTTTCTGTTGGCAGCGCCGATTACGTCAGCATTTCCACTCACACGTCTCCGCCCACCGCAAATACCAATCTTGTCATTTAGATTTTTCTTCATCAGTTTCAGCAGCTTTGTTGAAGAATGCCGAAGTGAAGAAATAGCATACTAGTTGCGATAAAAATGGTTTTTCAACGCAGCTGATGTGCCATTTTTTCACAGCGGATATTTTGTTATTCCACTCACACCGCCACCTCCAATATAACTGTGCAATCTATACTTGTTTCACACAGTGAAAGAGGAAGACTGGACGTGATGAAAGTAGTAGGACTCCTTCACACAGTAAAAGTAAAATTATGTTCTACTACAATTTCAAAATAACAACTTCAAATATTTTTCGAAAATTGTGAAAAAAATATTATATTAAAAAATTATATTGGCACTCGATATCACCATTTCGATATCGATACATCGGCGAAAAAATAATGTCGCTATATTGATATCTTTTGGAAATATGTCGATATTTTATCAACAGCCCTACTCGTGGCACACTTTGCAGACAGTATTCACATATACCACTCAATGTACCTGCAAAATTATGTCATTGTACGACACACAGTTCAGGATATATGAAGTCATAAACACTGAGATGCATGAAAAACAGCCGCATCATGAATTTTGTTTAACTTTATTAGTTCATTGCTACAAACTCTGTTCGCAATACATTTTGCAGATGGTATCGACATATGCCGATGAACGTACCTGCAGAATTATATAGCTGTATGACACGTATTTCATGAGATATAACTTCATAAACATTGAGCTGTGAGAAACGAATTTGCAGGGTGAAATTTTCTGGGATACAGGCAGTGCTGTTTTTATGGGGGAACGCTGGGGGATGCGTACCCCTAAACTTCTTCGTCGACAAAGTAATTTTTTTTTTACGATGTTGAGAACTTGGAAGAGTGCCAAAGATTTATTTCACGGACGTAAATTTTTTATTTCATTTTTTAGTGTTGGTAATTGCAGTACGAACGGTACCAGTGCAGTTTTTGGTGGGAAAAGCGATGTCATTGACTGTTTCAAGCATTTCGAAGCTGCGGCAACCGTTCTCGACAACTGAATCGCTGGCAGCCAGTTCGACAAGCACGTAGTGCCCTCGCCCCCTAATAGTGGGCGATGGTAGTGTTAAACGGATATGCGTACGCTCAAACACCGCGCTACCGATAGTTGTCTCCACGGCCCCGCTACCATCATCCTTCGCGATTCATTACCGTCTTGTCGCTTGTGCGACAGTGTGTCCTGTCTTTCGTTGCAATTGTAAGTTAAGTTGAAGGTGAGAGGTGAGCAGAAAACTAGGGGTTGATGGGAATCGCATGCTTCATTTGAGGTCATGTAAACTGAAGTGTTCGATACCACTACCACATTATCTTGTAGATTTGAGTGTTTCTCGGTATTGCCTGCTTCATTTTAGCAGCATTTCAACTGAAGAGTCCGATACCGTTTTTTTTTTTTTTTTTTTTTTTTTTTAGTTCGAAATGTTGATGACGTTATGGCTAAAAGCAGACAGGTGGTATCCCATGCTTCGGTTATAAGTAACTTTCGCTGCATTATATCCAATATCGGAGTACCCTCAAACTTTTTTTTTGGAAAAAAAGCGCTGGATACAGGTGAAATATGTGATATGCGTATGTGGGCAAATGTGAGAGTAAACAGCTCCTGCTAAACCAATTACAACCATATAACTTGCAGTCTGGAAAGAAATACTCTTGGGGTAAGAAAGAGCAATGATGATAATGATGGGATGATAATGTGGAGAGAGAGGGGAAAAGGCTATGGACAGAGAAAAAGTGAGGGAGAAATGGACAGGAAAGGGAAAAGCAAGATCGAGGAGGAGGTTATGGAGAGAGAAAGGAAAGAGGAGGACAGGTTGGAGGAGAAAGAGAGGGGAAGGAGGAGGTGGGCAGAGAGAGAGGGGGGAGACATGGATAGAGAGAGGGGATGAGGGGATAGATTTGAGGGGGAGACAGAGGGGTTGAGGAGGAGATACAAGGGGTGAGGAGGAGGTAGAGGAGATGAGAATGAGACAGAGGGGTTGATTAGGCGATAGAAAGGGCTGGAGGAGAGAGAGGGGACTGGATAAAATATAGGGGGAAGGAGCCGATGGGTAAGGATAGTGGGTAGGAGCGGGTGGGCAGAGAGAGTGGAGAGGAGCAGATGGGCAGGAAGAGGATCAGAAGCAGATGGGCAGAGAGTGATGGTGATGGAAGTGAACAAAGAGAGGGAGAGAAGGAGATGGACATGGAGAAGGAGGAGGAAGACATGGACTAATAGAATTCGAATAAATACGTACCCGGGCAACACTCGGTACTAGCTAGTTATTTGTAAAATGAGTTTGTTTTCTGTAATGTGAAAATGTCACATGCTAAACAAACATCTTGGGGAACGAAGTGAGTTCGTTGCCTGCAGCCTGGGCAGGCTACAGTTGCGGACTCACCACGCAGGCGGCCTGAGAGCCGTCTAGCCGGCCGGCGCAGAGGTGTCCCGGCCCCAGGGACACGTCAGAGACGCGCTGGTAGAGGCGGCGGCAGCGGCGCGTCTCCAGGAGAGGCAGGCGCGCCTCCAGCAGCCGGCCGGGGGCGGGGGTGGAGGCGGCGGCGGAGCGGCTGGACCGCCCCCAGCCCGTGGCCACGCAGCTGGCGGCGGCGGGGGCGGAGGCGGCTCGCGGCGGGGGCAGGCACGCCGGCGTCACGCCGCTGGCCGGCCACGTCAGCTGCAGCAGGGCTGCCACACAAACAGCGGGTCAGTGGAAGCAGGGCTGCCAACCCCACATACAAGCAACATATTGGCTTAAGTTAGGCCACGACAGCTGCAGCAGGGCTGCCACAGAAACGTTGTGTCAGCGGTGGCGGGGCTGCCAACCGCCAAGAACAAGCAGTGCATCGACTGAATGGGGGCTGTGACATGCCACACACATGAAACGCATCAAGCCGGGTTTCCACATGCAACAAAAATGACACAACAGCAAGTGATATGATGGCCGATGGGGCAGCGGAGCTGAATGCTGCAGTTTCCACATGCTCCTGTCAAAAGTGTCGTGGCATTGTTTTCAGTGTGGCGTCAGCTGGAATTGTTCATACGGATATTGGTCTTGTCATTCAGGTTATAGTGTTAGAACTGAGCTAAGAATCCAATAAAGAAGAAGAGAAAGCACGATTGTTGGATTTAGAAGCGGAATTTATGCACAAATAGCACAAAGGCATCAAGCAAGTAAATGGACGTAACACTCTTAAACGAAAACCCATACACTTTCGGGTAACAAAAAGCTAATTCAGAGTACTTGTAAACCTGTGGTTTGAGCTCTAACTCCGATACTCACATTAAAGAAGCAGTTCCGGCTCAAGAACAACTAGAAGTGACACAGATAATCACCATTTGTTGATTACATATTTCCAACATTTAGGCCTACACTACTTTCTCAAAAGTACAATTTCAAAGATTTTGTGTGGTATGTTGGATGCTATCTATGACGCCGTAAAGACTCATTTAAAAACTAATATTTTCACTTCTGCAGCCCACGTCAGTTAAATACAACGAAATATTCTATCCTTCACCGAATTTTGGAGCTATAATTCGTGCCAGCGCACTAAAAGATACGAGATTTAGTTGATTTCATTTATTAAAAATCAAACTCAATCTGACATAATACTGCCACTAGAGACTTCCTTTTTCACATCCACTGGACAAATGTTTAAAGAGCGTTGAAGTTTCCAGTACTAGAATCTTGTTATCGGAATATACTGCCAGTATGGCTTTAATTTTCACCATTTTTAGAATAAATTGAGCTGCTTTGAAACCACACATCACCTTTCACTAATCAAATAATAACTGCTTACTCACACACAAAATTTATTTGTGTATCATATAATAGAAACATCATATACTTTCACCTCGTAAATTAATCATATGTACATAACTACAATGGCAGAACCTTTATACAACAAAGTCACACACCTTACCACTGTCCCACAATAAACCACACTCAAAACAATGTATTTTGCAGTGGTACTTAATGCAGTGTATCATAGGAACTAAATATTTTCCTAAAACAAAAGTATCTTAGACTTCAACATAGCCTTTTACACTGTCAACTTCAAACATTTTACTTGTCAATCTTGGCAATCTAAATTTCTTGCCAAGTACAGTGCGATGGTTTCGTTCATACTTGACTTCTCGCCAGCAATACGTCATGTCCGGCACAATAAAGTCAGAGTGGAAGCAGGTAGCATCAGTCGCTCCTCAGCGCTTGGTATTAGGTCCTATACTCTTTTCATTGTACGTCAACAATGTGTCATCAATTTTGTCCATTGATAAACCCACATGCTGATGACCTTCAGTAGTATCTAACGTAAGTGCAAAACCAATAAACCTGAAGACAGCTATGTAGGACCTGTGTGCACTAGCAACACTGGCGCAACTCATCCAAAACTCCAGCAGTATTGGTTGGTCATTCTAGACTCATTAGCCAGAAATACCTGGAATTCCTACCATCTTTAACCCTAAATGGGATTAATACCAACTTGTCTCCTTCATTAAAGAGACTAGGACTAATAACAGATGAAAATCTAAACTGGACCGAGCATATAACTGCAATGTGCAAGGAGGTATCAGCATTTCTCCATGTCCTATGAAAATATAAAAAGCTCTTCCCTCTTGATATGAAAAAGAAACTTGTACAAACACTTACAGTTCCAAGTTGGGTTGAGTTGTTTGGGGGAAGAGACCAAACAGCGAGGTCATCGGTCTCATCGGATTAGGGAAGGATGGGGAAGGAAGTCGGCCGTGGGCCGTGCCCTTTCAAAGCAACCATCCCGGCATTTGCCTGGAGCGATTTAGGGAAATCACGGGAAACCTAAATCAGGATGGGCGGATGCAGGAATGAACCGTCGTCCTCCCGATTTCGAACTGATTACAGTGGATGTTATCCTGCATGACCTTTCTCAGGAAGCTCATGGCGTCTAGTTGTGAATGCCTGTGATCGTTATATTTGTGATGTTTCAGTCTTTGATCAAATTTCGTCATCATATGCAAAGCTATTCTGGCTGCATGCAAACAAGCGTAGAGATTTCCATACCTTCTGTCTTCTAATTGTCTTATCAATGAACAGAGTCTCTCATCTTCCTCCTTGATCTTAATGCTATTTTCTGAACCAAAATGGCAAAAGCACCTTGCTATCGCACTCCATCATTCGACCACTTTCGAAGTCCTTCTCAGTAGCATGATCCCGACTCTGGAACAACCTCTCGCATTGTATTAGAAAAGTGAATAACATCTCCAACTTCAGAAGACAAGTTATGACATCTCTACTAAAGGTACAGCAATGGTTACCATTAGCTCTGTACAATCTCGTTACCTTGTACATCCTTCTTTCCAACCACAACTTTCTCATTTTCCAGTATTCTTAGCAAGTGCAGTCTCCTTAAATTTCCTTTCCCCAGAATTCATTGTACAAAAAAACATCTATTTTGAACATGTATTAATTCTTTTTATATCTGCCACTATCTTTATTGTTATTATTGTCATTACTATTATTATTATTACTACTACTACTATAATCACTATTAGTGGCAGCAGCTACAGTAGTAGAAGTAATACCACAATTAACTTCACTAGTTCATAACTGTGTAACACCCCACCCGTCACTTATCTGGTTTTGGCGTGTGTTCACCCCAGCTAATTGACTAACAGATCAACAGAGAGTGGAAAACTGCCACAATATTGGATAAGGCAAAGAAAGTAATAAGGCCCTGTGACTCCTGACTGAACTGCGGTGGCAGTGTTGACATTAATTGATTCAGAATTGATCTCTTTTAATTAAAAAGGGGTGCACATTGATGTTATATTCAGCTATTGAACACCAGATGCAAATGTTGAACATTAAATTAATTAAGAAAGTGACTTGGGATTTCAACTACTTGATTGAAAACAGATGCAGTCGATTAGCACAACTTTATTTTAACTCACGACCTTCAATCATCACATTACATGAGTCTCCTAACAGGCAGTGGGAATATTATTGCGTTTACGTGGAGTAAACCGCAATAAATAAAAATTAATTCCTATCAACTGACCCAGGTGTAACCCGAAGAGCGAGAAGAATTCTACAATACACGGCCCATGAAACTCTCGTGGAAACTTTCCGGCATGATCCAACAAATTAATCAGTGGCCTAACTCAAGCCAGAGTGGGCGCAATATCACCAAATTCAGCGTGGCGGAGCATCGTCATCATGCGGACGTCGGCCAGCCTCATAGTGCTGCAAGGCTGCGCTAATCTATTCACTCCCAGCTATCTTGCCCAGTACATAGCTGAATGAAAGCTTTCTATTTCCAAGCTCAATCGTTCCGTTTGCTAAGTCCTAAACTGCAGAGATGCTCACTCTCTCTCAGGCAAGCTGAGTAAAGAGCGCCGCGTCCACACTCTAGGCAATCTGGAAACGGAAGACCTCTACTGAGACTTCTGCCAGTCTGCTCTTCACCTCGGTTTTCCCTCCAGCAAAATCACTTACGCCAATTGCAGCGCAAGTCGTGTTAATTATGCGTCGCTTCCCAGCGCTGACCAATGCCTGCTCTGGGAAGTGAACAAATTCCCACAAAATTTCCCTTCCTCTCAACTTCTGCTATTTAGCTCCTCCCAGGCCACCCATCAAGGTTAGCATCTGCATAAAACACCAATTTTTCCGAAATTCTGACTCCCAGGAAAGTACTTGAAATTCCTTGGTCTTGTGTACCCATCAGAGGCCGGCGTATTTCATTCTGTCGCTCTTCACCTAGTTTACTTCAGACTCTGCAGACCATGATTTCAGCGTGAAGTTGCTATAGTCACGAACATGCATAGCTCGGCCTCTGTTGACCGCTCCACCTTAGCTTTGTGCGGCTTTCTCGCATGTTTCACTGAAAATGGGACGACAGACATTTATCAACAGGTGTACAAGTTCTCCGTCTGCTTCCTGGTACACCAGCATGGGGTCAACCACCCCCTCACTGTCACTGATATTAAGGCAGCTGGAGGCCCCGCAACGTTACCGCTTTCTCAGGGTTTGAGCCGCCCTAAGCTGCCTATTGTCGCTTCCCTTCGCTGCTCCCCAGCTGCCACCCAGCCACGGTCAACTCTGAATACTTCCCTGGGATAAACTAGCCTCCAGTAAATCGACGCATTTCCACAAAGATTTCATGTCATGTGAATGACTTTAAAACCATCTCCCAACATTAATTATTCCAATACATCCATACTATACCCTCTACAAGGTGCATTATGCCTTGTCACTCATTTTTGTTCAGCCCTACTGTTCGCTCAATGTGAGTTCGGTGATCTTAATTGACTTCATGTAAGGGCATAGTTCTTGCCATTTTACAACTGATGTTATTTACTCACACTGCCACTTAAGAGACTCAAATTATTTTGTTACTATTTGTAATATTAAACTTGCTATTTCGTAGGTACTGCACCTGTGGAACCCTGGTTCGGTGAAAGTGTGGGCCTGATGGCGTTAATCGTATAAGGTTAAGTAAATAAATAAAAGTATGAGCACTATCAAATACGGCATATTAACTTCAAAGACGGCGGCCCCTTCCAATGCTAATCGATGGTAGAAGTTAGAAAGTGGTGTCACAAAGTTAAAGCGTTTTTAACTTTTGTGGCATGGCTGAAAGTGACATCACCAACTGAGTGGTGACCAAGTGGCATCCCTTTCGTTGCACACGGTAATCCACATTTAAACTCAGGCATGGCTGCCATTCACAACAGACCAATGGCGGCATTAGCTGATCAGCTGAACTGGGGCTCACACATACATTTATGAGCCACAAACTTATGACCACCTCGTAAACAAGAACGTCTGTCCACATCTGGAACTCAATACAGTAGTGACAGTGTGTGGAAAACAATCGACAAGGCCTTCATAAGTCTCTGGAGATATGTAGCAGGAGACACCTACATACAGATCCTGCAGTTCCCATAAATTATGCAACCCACTTGGACACACAGCTGGTACACTGATGTGATCCACTGGATAAACATTGGATGATCAAGATATCAACGTGAGGCACTACTGTGCCTCTCAAACCATTCTAATACGATTCAGTCCTCGTGACACAGACAGTTATCCTGCTGGAAGATGCCATAGCCATAATGAAGGAATACAGATGTCCCACTATAATGTTCATATAGTCCACACCTGTCACAGTGCCATTGATTACTATCACATGTTGCACAGGAACTAAGGAGAATGTCCCAGGCACAGTGATATCACCCTCACCAGCCTACGTTCGAGCTGCAGTGCATGTTTCGAGAAACCAGGCGACACGTTTCCACTGATCCATGGTCCAATCTCGTCTGTCTTCTGGCCACTGCAGTCGTAGTTGTGATGTGTTTGAGTCAGCAAGGGAACACACAGGGATCATCTGCTGTGGAGCCCCATGTTCAACGATGTCCACTGTAAAGTGTGCTTTGAAACACTTTTGCCTCCACTGGCATTGTAGAGTGCATGCAGAATAACGTGGCCAGAAGATGTGCAGTCAACAGGGCGCGTATGAAGAGAGCGGTAGTGGTGGGGGTTGGGGGCAGCCACGGCAGGGGAAGTGCCGAGCGCTCGAGGAGAAGTGCCGTTCTAAATTGAAGCCTATGTTCACGTTTTTTTGTAAATATTAAGTGGAACCGTTCCACGCCTACACACTTGCATGGTGATCATCCAAAAAGATCTGGTGTCACCTCTACTTTGATGAGTATCTAAAAATAATTCCGTTGAAAATGCAACGAAAGCAGCAATTTATTTTTATCTGACTTTTTAACCATTTGTAACTGTAACAGAAGCGTCATGAGAGGCGAATTTTGATTAACACCGATATTTCCCTTGTTGCTAAAATTCGTTTCTTTTGTCAAGACACAGCGGATTTTATACAATGTTACTCCACTAACATGTTATGCAAATGCAATTGCGAGAGAATTGTAAAACAGTGGTTTTTTTAACTTGATTAGATAAGGAACTGAGGACAAGTAAAGTCAATACCGTATGAAGACACACATCCTTGGGAAAAAATAAACATGAAATGTCTTCACTTACATTGTTCTAAAATGGATAGCATTTCCCATTTCACCAGTTATTGATGGCCTTCAAAATTACATTGTTTTATCTAAACAGTCTGTAGTTGGTGGAATAATATGTCAGATAAAGAACTTTCACATAATAACCAAACGGCAAAATACTGTTATCTTTTTTGCTGTCATTTACTAATATCTCGTTTCAGTATCTTAAAATGTTTCTGAAATATGAAGAACGTTAAGGGTACTTCATTCTGGCTTCATCACTGGCGCACGATCGCAAATGAGTGTGCTATATAAGACCAGTTTTCTCTAGATTGGTGACAGATAGAGGTCTCCACCCAAGTCTAAAGAAAACTTGAACATTTCATATGCAGAAATATATGATGTAATATGCACCAAACGCAAAATCATGGAAACCCCTATTTTTCATTGCAAACTTTTTCGAATTTCACGCAGTGTCTTACTTAATTGCAAATGTCACAATAATTGTTAGCATTAACGGAATGATGATTTCCTCTGACGGCACTTCCCATATGTGATTTTTTTTGGTAATTTCCAAGAAGCGTTGCCTATCGAACGCGCGGCCTCCGAACAACATACATCGAACGACGAAATACATCGAACGCGCGCCCGTCGTGACGGGTGACACGAAAAGTGATTAGTGCGTTGCCAAGAGAGCATCGTGTAACGTTTAGCGTTGAATACGAATGAGTGAAGCCGTTGTGGTCTCGAGTCCCGATACCCTTATCTGGCGAAACTTAATGCCTCGGTTGTGTAATGTGCAATGTTACTCGGATTTCTGGTAGGTATATCGATTGCTACCAAACGACGATTTCAGAAATTAAGTGCACTGTTATGGAGACAGCTGTGTGAAACGTCGTAAGAAAGGCGCCGATGCTGAGTTCCCATATAAGTTGTACTACCCGCGGTGACAGAAAAGAACATCCACAAGGAAAACATATGGTTCGGCAACTGTAAGTTGAGCATCGAAAAGAGCATTATTTTAGTCTCGTGTTCGATGAGAGAGTATACTGCACAAGCGACCACTTCCGAAACTGACAAGGAACCCCCTGAGTGCGAGGTCGCAAAAGGCCAATGATGTTTACGCTATTCGACGTCCCACATATTATCTACCATGTAACCTCCCCACGCAAAATTATTCACCGCGACCTCTCTACAGAAAATGTTAACATAAATAATATTCACGTTAAGTGTAACTTCCCCACAAAATAATTTGTAATAAAATATAATTATTATTATGATTCTATTTATTGTGTAACCTCAGAGCAAAATTGGTTCCCATTTATAACCTCCTTACAGAAATTCATTCACATTTAACCTCCACACAAAATTTGTTTCCCATTTAATAAAAGCTCGAAACAGAAAAATTCCTAAACCTCGTAATAAAAAATAAATTCAGTAACCTGGTAGAATTTGGATGACAGCTGCGCTGCGTCATGGTCCTGCAAGATCATTCTGAATAAAAAAAAGCAAAAATTCTTACCTCAATAAAAACGGCGAATATATCTGCTCTTACACTCCTGGAAATTGAAATAAGAACACCGTGAATTCATTGTCCCAGGAAGGGGAAACTTTATTGACACATTCCTGGGGTCAGATACATCACATGATCACACTGACAGAACCACAGGCACATAGACACAGGCAACAGAGCATGCACAATGTCGGCACTAATACAGTGTATATCCACCTTTCGCAGCAATGCAGGCTGCTATTCTCCCATGGAGACGATCGTAGAGATGCTGGATGTAGTCCTGTGGAACGGCTTGCCATGCCATTTCCACCTGGCGCCTCAGTTGGACCAGCGTTCGTGCTGGACGTGCAGACCGCGTGAGACGACGCTTCATCCAGTCCCAAACATGCTCAATGGGGGACAGATCCGGAGATCTTGCTGGCCAGGGTAGTTGACGTACACCTTCTAGAGCACGTTGGGTGGCACGAGATACATGCGGACGTGCATTGTCCTGTTGGAACAGCAAGTTCCCTTGCCGGTCTAGGAATGGTAGAACGATGGGTTCGATGACGGTTTGGATGTACCGTGCACTATTCAGTGTCCCCTCGACGATCACCAGTGGTGTACGGCCAGTGTAGGAGATCGCTCCCCACACCATGATGCCGGGTGTTGGCCTTGTGTGCCTCGGTCGTATGCAGTCCTGATTGTGGCGCTCACCTGCACGGCGCCAAACACGCATACGACCATCATTGGCACCAAGGCAGAAGCGACTCTCATCGCTGAAGACGACACGTCTCCATTCGTCCCTCCATTCACGCCTGTCGCGACACCACTGGAGGCGGGCTGCACGATGTTGGGGCGTGAGCGGAAGACGGCCTAACGGTGTGCGGGACCATAGCCCAGCTTCATGGAGACGGTTGCGAATGGTCCTCGCCGATATCCCAGGAGCAACAGTGTCCCTAATTTGCTGGGAAGTGGCGGTGCGGTCCCCTACGGCACTGCGTAGGATCCTACGGTCTTGGCGTGCATCCGTGCGTCGCTGCGGTCCGGTCCCAGGTCGACGGGCACGTGCACCTTCCGCCGACCACTGGCGACAACATCAATTAACTGTGGAGACCTCACGCCCCATGTGTTGAGCAATTCGGCGGTACGTCCACCCGGCCTCCCGCATGCCCACTATACGCCCTCTCTCAAAGTCCGTCAACTGCACATACGGTTCACGTCCACGCTGTCGCGGCATGCTACCAGTGTTAAAGACTGCGCTGGAGCTCCGTATGCCACGGCAAACTGGCTGACACTGACGGCGGCGGTGCACAAATGCTGCGCAGCTAGCGCCATTCGACGGCCAACACCGCGGTTCCTGGTGTGTCCGCTGTGCCGTGCGTGTGATCATTGCTTGTACAGCCCTCTCGCAGTGTCCGGAGCAAGTATGGTGGGTCTGACACACCGGTGGCAATGTGTTCTTTTTTCCATTTCCAGGAGTGTATATAAAAAATTTTCCGACACAGCTCTTTGCAATTCTGGCCGACAGATTTGTCATTTTATGAAAGGAAGCAACTGATTTTTCTTTTGCAACAATAGGAATGACCATGGATTGAAGAAATTAGTAAATTCTTTAAATTGAAATGAATGTTTTTTTTTTAAATTACTTTATATCACGAAGATTATTATCAGGAAATTTTTAAAAGATTTACATGTGAATTTACATAATATTACTAGATATGCGCGAGGCTGCTTTTTACCTTATACAATAATACTCAGGCTCTGGCATCGCTGCACCGCGACCGGCCCAGCCAACATGATAACACCAGACTCGACAGACTAGCGACTGCTCGCTAGCAGCAACTTACTGCTACTGCTACACAGTTCGTACTGCAGTCAACACTGCTCTTTGGTCTCAGATTCTCTTATAGCTTACATATCGCAGGCAGCTCATAGGCAGCACATACCTCTTACAACCATGCAACCACAATATTGACTGCCAATGGCAACAGGAGATGTCCAATGGTGAAGGCCACGGAGCGTAGTTAGTGCTAGTGATATTGATACAATGCAGAGCAATGACAACGATAAACAAAGCAAACCTTGCGTTATATCTACACCAACAGTTGGCGAAGTTGACAGTTCTTCAAAAAGGAGCACAAGGAGTTTCGCAGAGTGAGAAAGACGTGGCAAATGAATATTAGCGTTTCTGCAAGATCGGTCTGTGGAATGTGTGGTGTCGAATACGCTGCAGTGTGCGGACAATGTACTTGAGGAGTACAATGACCACGATACGCACTTAACAAATGAAAATGATACTGAAACAGGTGTCGCGCCCTGCAGTTTATCTTCCTTGTCGGATAGGGAACTACAAATTAGTAAAGGACAACCGTCGTCCAAGCAGCGGATACTAAACATGATTACGTACATGGAAGTTCATCTGCAGGGTAGGGAAAAAAATTATGAACAGATTTCGAATAAGTCCGCAACAATATGACGATGTAGTGCATAACAAAAACTACGGACATTCAAGGGAGGACATGGTGCACTTGTTACTAAAACCGGTGTTTGCGTGTTTCAAGGGTGCTAGATACAGTTTAAACACAGGATGTGCATGATACTGAGCTACTATATTATGCACATCAAATTGCGCGCCGCATAGATTACAGTGATTTCAAAGGAAGCAAACAGTGCTACAGAACTGGTAGTCGTAAGGCAGCGAAATTTCAAACAAAAAAAGTGTCATTTTGACGCTGCATAGCATACTGCGGAATCTTCCCGAAAATATTTGAGATAAATAAACGTATCCCACAGTTCAGTAAGGAATTTGTTTTCAATTCCGACCAATCGGGATTTGAAGAGGAAATGCATGTGAAAGGAACCCTGGAAATTAGAGGAACCAAGAGAGTTGTGTCAAGATCAACGAAGATCAGCGCCTTTAACGCACTCCTATACAATTATGACGACTGTTAATATGGATGGTAAATTGGCTGGCAAGTAATTTATTGCGCTGCGATAAGTAGGAGGTGCTTTGGCCCCTACGATTCTTCCTCGTGTGCGTGATCTTGCAAGGGCAGCAGGGAATATTTACGTCACAGCACATCAAGAGTGAGCAAATGGGCGTAAGAGAAACACAACTATGGTAGGAGCATTTCTTTTGGCCAATAGCTGGTCGAAATAACTTGCTTTTTCTTGATTCCTGGTATGAGTATAAAAATCATACTCGTTTAAAGGAAACTATTCCTGATGAAAATGTGTGACATTGCGATTCATACCACTTAGAGCTATTGGAGAAATTCGGCACCTGGGTGTTTTTTTTCCGTGCTTACAAAACATGATATCGTACTATCTGCAGCTCCGCCTTGAAGGATAGCAGTTTCACAATAAGCTCCACGAGAGACTGTTTCTCATTCGGTTGCACGACATCACATTCCATCAGTTCTCATCACCCCGGTACACCAGTATGATTCTATACGCATTCCTTGAGAGTGGAAACCTAGCTGGACGTCCTTCACGGTTTGTAACTCACACTTTGGCGCATAATTTTTCATTCGCTGTTCATTGAGCAAGTTAATGGTTTCTTTTGAACACTACTGAAGTGTCGACGATGTCCATTTTTGAAATGTAATACACACACCCCAGAGAAGGTTGATCTCTCCACTTCTCAGACATTAATTTTCTATCGCTCTCTTGAAGCACACGGACTATTCCTCGAGTTTTATACGCCACTGGAAGTAATCCTTGTTTCCCATAATCCGGATACACTCCAGATATGTCTCTGAGACATACCGGGAGAGTCTCAGAAGGTTGAATTTTCCCGTGCAACTGTAAACTGTGGAAGTGCAGGTACTGGAAGAGGCACAGTTTGTCCGTGTCTCCCGTTCGGTCCTCCCTTTTAATCGTCGATTCGACAAATTTCCACAAGCGCTCATATTATGTATGTGGACGGATGGATCGTCCGACGAGACAAATTCCATAGAATGCTTTACAAATTCATGCTGGAATCTTTCTTTTTTCAAGGTGTAGCAAGACTTAAAGCCATGGTTCAAAGGGGTTAAGCACTACGGGACTTTAACATCTGAGGTCATCAGTCTCCTAGACTTAGAACTGCTTAAAACTAACTAACCTAAGGACATCACACACATTCATGCCCGAGGCAGGATTCGAACCTGCGACCGTAGAACCAGCGCGGTTCCGGACTGAAGCGTCTAGAACCGCTCAGCCACAGCGGCCGGCTTTAAAGCCATTTGTTATAACTCTGGTCCCTGGCAACTAATGTTTTTCCTGTAATAATTGTTAACACATCACTTTTCACATGAGTGTTACTAAAGATTGAATTTGTGACCTCGCACTCAAGGAATTCCTTGTGAGTTATCGACGAACACCGCTTGCGACTACTACGCGTTCTGTCGAGATGTGATATTCGCGAATGACAGTGCTCCTGTCGGTGAACAAAACAGGATAGCTGAAATAGACGAACCGTATATAGCTACTAAGAAATGCAGTAAAGGACGGTCACTAAAAAATGAAACTGAATACAAAAACTGATCTTCGGAGGCATTGAAAGGGAATCCTGGAAGTACTTCATAGTTCGCGTATATTCGAGGTGCAAGAAAACTTCTGTCTCTCTCATAAAGCACTTCATCTTACCAGGGATCAAAGTTGTAACAGATGGCTTTAAATCCTACTGTACAATCAGGAACGGAGGATTCTGAGCCGTGTGGCTTAATGAGCGATATTCCCGCCGCTGGTATGGGTCATCTTTCCGGCGGTGTGCGCAGAGCGCGCAGTGGCGCCACCTACCGGGCCGATCGGGGAGCGAGGGCCAAGCTCTAGCAAGTAGCGAGGATTTTGCTTTGGGACGCCAATAGTTCAATTCTTTTATCTTGGCGGTTCGCGCATGCCCGCTCAGACGCGGGAGATTGCTGAGTTGCCAGTTGTACGCCCCAAGAGAAGCAGCGCCATAGTATAGTTCGCAAACTTACGTTTAGGGTGGAGCGCGCAGTTTATGAAGTAAAGCCACCACGGCCGCATTAACCCTTTCGCTGCTACAGAGACGTGCTCCCCGCATTCCGCGATGTGCGCGATTTTGTCATCATTGCACTGCTCGCCTGTGCAGACACATGGTGTTTCGACTGCTTTGACACAGTTTATCATTCGATTTCACAAAAACTAAGTGGCCCAAAAATTTGATTTTTACACATCTTCTTGACTGATACCTTCCCCCCCTTAAATGACTTAAATTTGTTTCGAAGTTCAACGCAGTTATTGTGCAGCATTAGATGTAGTAAACCATTGCACGAAATTTTGAAGAGTTTGCAGAGGTAAAAGTCCATAGCGTATACTTTCCGTATGGTCGATTTTAGTTGCCACTAGAAATTTCAAAAAATTACATTCAAACGAATAAAATTCATGTAGTAAGACACTTCGATATTGCTTTTAAAGAAAGAAAATATTAAACACCAAGCATGGTTTGAACTCAGAACCTTTCGCTTAGCAGCCATACACTTTAACCACTACACTACCACTGCTTGTCGTTCAATAAATCACCCAGAGGACTTTAAAATATCACGCAAAATACCGACAAACACTGTTGGTGTGACTATGAATTACTTACGATTCGTCGAAGTACAATAAGAAATAAACAATTACCGCTGTTCTTTATTGCGAAAAAGCGATTAGTGAGAATGATACAAACACCTTTCCTTGCTATCGCCTGAATTAGGAGGCTTGTTTGGTTTAATTAATTAATGGAATATGAAGCAATTGGTATAAAGAATGCTTTTTCCAAACTTTCTATAAAAGTAAGTCTGCTATCAAGACATTGCTTTTGTTCAATTACTTTGTTTATGACTGAACGTTTCTAAAACTGAAGACACTCGTCCGTGCTCTGCACTGCAGTCGAGCTCTGGCAACGTCGTTCTCTGTTCATTGGCTGACTGTGTTTTGTGACGTCAGATGCGCAGAACGAATCTAAACTCGGCCGCCGTCATAAATGACGCGCACTTTAGCAGTAACGTCGTTTGCCAAGTCTGGCGGACAGTACAGGTGCCGTGCGAGGCAGCAGGAAGAGCAGATCTAAAGGGGGCTGTTTACCCGGGTGACGGCGCCGTAGCAAATATCGCCGGCGTGGAAGCAGTCACGTTACTGGCAAGCCGTTGGTGTATTTCGCATGCTACATCTCTCCTGGCACCGGGATCTACGGCGGCTGGCTTCGTCGAACAAGCAAGAGGGTAAGGGCCTTGTTTGTGCTGTAAATTGTGGCCGAAATCGACTACTGGGTTCTGTACTGTTGACTTCATTTCCTTAGCTGGCCCTTGCTACTCCTACTATGTCCTCGAATAAGTTTAATTTCAGCTTGCTTCGTACGCAGTGTTCTAGTGAGAGCTGTATGTGATGTGATGATCAACATTTACTAGGGCCTGGAGTGCTGATACATTCTGTTTGTAGATTGCTACTGTCAGTGTTTAACCGTCATTGCCGGCCAAGGTGGCCGAACGGTTCTAGGCGCTACAGTCTGGAACCACGCGCCCGCTACGGTGAGCAGGTTCGACTGCCGCCTCGGGCATGGATGTATGTGATGTCCTTAGGTTAGTTAGGTTCAGGTAGTTCTGTTTTAGGGGACTGATGACCTCAGAAGTTAAGTCCCATAGTGCTCAGAGCCATTTGAACCATAACCATCATTGAAAACAGTTTGGTTGGTCCTTGTCTAAGTGCCGTCTGGTTATTGTATTTATATCACACGACGGAGTTAAGCTGACGAACTGGATAAAATTTTCCCTGGGTATATTTTGCCGTGAATTGCAATAACATTACTGTTACGTTTCTATCTGAAGTAAGTGTCTGAGAGACACGTGTGTAATACTAAATGAGTTGTTTCATAAATTCTTACGAGTTACTGAGAGGCCAGTTGTTATTGTATGTTTAATAGTGTGAACCTGATTCTATTAATGAAACTACAAGAATTCCTTCAATGACCGTATGTGGATTTTGTAATTCTGATTTAATCACAAATTTAAGTGTGGCTATTTCCTGCATTTTGATTTGGTTTTATCGGGACTTCTGCTTTTTGTCTTGATAGCGGGTGCAGGGTCCTGGCTTGCGTCCTGCTTGTGCTGTTGTATATTTTCCGCCCCCTTTGCCCGCGCATGCCTGCTGTCCCTGTATCTAGTTCACTCGCGGCTTGATGTATAATTGGCCTTACGCAATAAGATAATAGATTTGTACTGCTTAGCTAATGTTCATTAATAGGTTGATTAATTCTACAGATGATGTGCTGTAACGAATGATTGTGTTTTTAGTTACTTAAGGCAGATGCCAGTCTCTTGTAGATACCCACTAGTTCTGGGATTTTTCGTGCCTATTCGTGACCGTTGCTGATACCGTTTGGGGGTCCAGGCTGAGCCTGTACTGGAAACAGCGGAGTTTGTTGAATCCCACGAGGTTGCTTGGTCCCAGGAAATTTTATATTTTATCCTACATTGTAGGGTGCCTGCCATTTAAGTAACGTGGTAGAGTGCCATGATATCTGATTTGTTGTTGCCTGTACTCTGAATTGCTTCGGTTACACCAATCACTGCAGTAACGAGAGACTACATTTTCTCGTTAAATTTTAGCAAATTGTTCTTCAGGTTGATCATAGTTTTTGAGTAAATAATTTTAACTCATTTTACTAAATGTGTAAAAGGCCATAAGTGCCGTGGTTTATGAATGTAACTTGCTCTCATCTAAATGGTAAATTTAAGACGTGTGGTAATTTTTAAAATGTGTTGATGGTTTTATTTGTTATTTGTCTTGTTTAAATGTGCCAAATAAATGTTCAGTGCAACTGTCGATGGTGATTGCCTGATGTGTCACTTGGTCCAGTCCTACCGCCCCACAGCCTACTGTGCTGCGCTTGCGTCGTTGTGTAAAAGGCTGAATTCCGTGCTGTCCTGACACATCAGATTCCAACAAGCATTTGTACACCATTCTGTGGAATTTGTCGCTTCGGACGATCCATCTGTCCACGCCCAGAATGCAGAGCGCTTTTGGAGATCTGTCAGATCCTCGAATAAAAGAGAGGGCCGACGGGAGACAGGGACAAACTGTCCTCTTCCAATACCTGTATACCTGTGCTTCCACTGTTTGCAGTTACGTGTGAAAATTGAACCTTCTGAAACTGTCTCAGTATTCCTCAGAGACATATCTAGAGTGTAGCCAGGTTACAGAGAACAACGCTTGCTTCCAGTGGCGTACAGAATTCGAGGAATAGTCCATAAAGAAGACGTGAAATTACTTTTTTCTTTCGTAATTGATGTTAACTTACTAAAACTTCGTCTTTTGTTGAAGCTCTAGTCATCACAATAAACAGTATCCACACTTGCTGCCACGAGCAATTGTCAGAGTTTTTCTTACACCGACTAGGCTATAGAGTCTGTCTATAATGTCCAAGAAATTTATCTGGGCTCTTTCTAGATCTATCTTGACTGGCTGAATCAAAGGTACAGTTGTCTGACATTCCATATATGTTAAAATTTTGTGAGCAAGTCTGTTTTTCTGGGAGTCTGTTGAATGTGTCTACAGAATATTTATCTTATTTTTCGTATCCCTTCACAAGGCTGGATAATTTTTCTGTTTGCAGGGTTTTGGTTTAACTACTTTCCATTCTGAAAGGGCTGAGAATTTCCCTCATAATGTTGTGTTCGCGTATAGACGTATGACCCAAGTGACATCCAATCACCTGACCACGTTCGAAGTCCGTGAGTTCCGCGGAACACCCCATTCTGCTCTCACCATGTCTAATGACTGAGGTCGCTGATATAGAGTGCCTGGCAGTAGGTGCCAGAAGAATGCAACTAATATGAAAAACGTATTTTTTGGGGGGTATACTTTTGATCATATAGTGTATGTTTATCTAACATTGTAAGACGCATTCGAAAAGAAGCGAGCCAGAGACTGTACAATGGAACCAGCTGAATGGTTCGGAAAATCATTACCTACGGAATGCGTGGTCCTTAAAAGAGCGATGATGCCCGAAACTCGCCGCTAGAGACACACAGGCGCACTCCCACATGACAACAGAGTGAGCGCGTGCACGCCTACCGTCCATCGGACTCACTCGCGCTGGAAGCAGAAACGGAGGCTTGAAATGAAGCGAAAGAGATGTAATGAGTTTCCTGACAGCGGAAGGAATTCGGGGAAAGGAAATTCATCGAAGAAGGGCCCCAGTATGCGGAGGGCACTCCATGTGCAATTCCAACGCTCAACCCGATTCTGCGGCGGGGAAATGAAATGTCGTGTGGCTAGAGCCTCCCGTCGGGTAGACCGGTCGCCTGGTGCAAATCTTTTTAGTTGACGCCACTCCGGCGACTTTCGAGTCTATGTGAATGAGATAATGATGAAGACAACACCCAGTCCCTGAGCGGAGAAAATCTCCGACCCAGCTAGGAATCTAACACGGGCCCCTTTGCCTGGTATTCAGTCTCACCTATCGAGGCGGACGGCTGCCACGGTAACTTCAAAAATGTTCAAATGTGTGTGAAATCTTGTGGGACTTAACTGCTAAGGTCATCGGTCCCTAAACTTACACACTACGTAACCTAAATGATCCTAAGGACAAACACACACACCCATCCCCGAAGGAAGACTTGAACCTCCGCTGGGACCAGCCGCACTGTCCATGACGGACGCCTCAGGCAGCTCGGCTAATCCCGCGCGGCTGCCACAGAAATAATGAGGGTATCCGCCTGCTGGACAATGGTGTCGGTAACGTGGCGTTTCAGATCGTGGGTCATCGGCCAACATCAGTCCTTCATTGATTGTTTGTCTCACCTCTTGACCCTGAGAACAGAAATGTAGTGTTCTTCATACACTCCTGCCGTTCTTTGACGAATTTCTGTTTCTCTCGTTGTAAAGAAACGCACCACACCCCATTGCTCTTCTTTTGAAGCCCTCATTTCTATGTTCGTTTTGGTGGTCCACATGTTATGGTGGGGGGAAGCATAAAGCCACATGGGTGTACTAACATCCAAATCGTTGAACGCGGTGCTTTCACCGGTCGATGTTACTGTGACACTGTAGTCCTTCCTCATGTGACTTTTCAGAGGTGCGTTCAACTGTGACTGCACTTTTACGCATGACAATGCGAGACCGCATCGAACAGCACAGGTGGAAGGGGTCCTGGAAAGAGAAGATATTTGGCGATTGAACTGGCCTGCCTGTTGCCCCAAGTTGCATCCTATCAAGCTTGTGTGGGATGTGTGGGGGAGTCACACTGCACCACGCCCACATAAAACGTGCTGGTGGAGGAATGGAATCTCCTAACAAAAGAACTCCTAACCAACCACGTGGCCGACATGGGAGCACGTTGAATAATATGCACTACCGTCCGTTGTGATCACATAACGTATTAACACTCTGCCGTCCGGCGACACCACAGTGGTGTAGTGTGCATAGTATCACTCAGTGGCCAGCGACACCACAGTGGTGTTGTGAGCATAGTATCGGCGACAGCACAGTGGTGTCGTGTGCATAGTATCGTTCAGTAGCCGGCGACACCGCAGTGGTGTCGTGTGCATAGTATCGTTCAGTAGCCGGCGACACCGCAGTGGTGTCGTGTGCATAGTATCGTTCAGTAGCCGGCGACACCGCAGTGGTGTCGTGTGCATAGTATCGTTCAGTAGCCGGCGACACCGCAGTGGTGTCGTGTGCATAGTATCGTTCAGTAGCCGGCGACACCGCAGTGGTGTCGTGTGCATAGTATCGTTCAGTAGCCGGCGACACCGCAGTGGTGTCGTGTGCATAGTATCGTTCAGTAGCCGGCGACACCGCAGTGGTGTCGTGTGCATAGTATCGTTCAGTAGCCGGCGACACCGCAGTGGTGTCGTGTGCATAGTATCGTTCAGTAGCCGGCGACACCGCAGTGGTGTCGTGTGCATAGTATCGTTCAGTAGCCGGCGACACCGCAGTGGTGTCGTGTGCATAGTATCGTTCAGTAGCCAGCGACACCGCAGTGGTGTCGTGTGCATAGTATCGTTCAGTAGCCAGCGACACCGCAGTGGTGTCGTGTGCATAGTATCGTTCAGTAGCCGGCGACACCGCAGTGGTGTCGTGTGCATAGTATCGTTCAGTAGCCGGCGACACCGCAGTGGTGTCGTGTGCATAGTATCGTTCAGTAGCCGGCGACACCGCAGTGGTGTCGTGTGCATAGTATCGTTCAGTAGCCGGCGACACCGTAGTGGTGTCGTGTGCATAGTATCGTTCAGTAGCCGGCGACACCGCAGTGGTGTCGTGTGCATAGTATCGTTCAGTAGCCGGCGACACCGCAGTGGTGTCGTGTGCATAGTATCGTTCAGTAGCCGGCGACACCGCAGTGGTGTCGTGTGCATAGTATCGTTCAGTAGCCAGCGACACCGTAGTGGTGTCGTGTGCATAGTATCGTTCAGTAGCCGGCGACACCGCAGTGGTGTCGTGTGCATAGTATCGTTCAGTAGCCGGCGACACCGCAGTGGTGTCGTGTGCATAGTATCGTTCAGTAGCCGGCGACACCGCAGTGGTGTCGTGTGCATAGTATCGTTCAGTAGCCGGCGACACCGCAGTGGTGTCGTGTGCATAGTATCGTTCAGTAGCCGGCGACACCGTAGTGGTGTCGTGTGCATAGTATCGTTCAGTAGCCGGCGACACCGCAGTGGTGTCGTGTGCATAGTATCGTTCAGTAGCCGGCGACACCGCAGTGGTGTCGTGTGCATAGTATCGTTCAGTAGCCGGCGACACCGCAGTGGTGTCGTGTGCATAGTATCGCTCAGTGGCCGGCGACAGCACTTTAGTGTCTTTTGCATTCTGTTGGTGTTTTGTTTAGGTAGCAATAAGTTACACACGTCAACAAGTTTTTTTGTTTTTATAAGTACTTGTGCCATTTCATCATGGCAGACGAAAGAGATGATACGATTACTTGCTATGAATGCGCGGAGCAAAACTTGGAGGTTGCCACGTCTCATCATGATCCGGTTGACAGACTTTCTGGTCACATAAAGCAACACCATCTAATAGGCCTACGTGTTTCCGAAACAAATAAACGAAATCGAAGAAACTTCCATGAATGTTCCAAAAACAAAATAAAAAAAGACAACAAACTTACTGTGCAAGCCTTGTGGAGTTAGTTACATCTTGGAGACTGTCTTGCTGCTTATCATATGAAAGAGAAATACACTACTGGCAATTAAAATTGCTGCACCACAAAGATAATGTGCTACAGACGCGAAATTTAACCGACAGGAAGAAGATGCTGTGATATGGAAATGATTAGCTTTTCAGAGCATTCACACAAGGTTGGCGCCGGTGGCGACACCTACAACGTGCTGACATGAGGAAAGTTTCCAACCGATTTCACATACACAAACAGCAGTTGACCGGCGTTGCCTGGTGAAACGTTGTTGTGATGCCTCGTGTAGGGAGGAGAAATGCGTACCATCACGTTTCCGATTTCGATAAAGGTCGGATAGTAGCCTATCGCGACTGCGTTTTATTGTATCGCGACAGTGCTGCTCGCGTTGGTCGAGATCCAATGACTGTTAGTACAATATGGAATTGGTGGGTTCGGGAGGGTAATACGGAACGCCGTGCTGGATCCCAACGGCCTCGTATCACTAGCAGTCGAGATGACAGGCATTTTTTCCGCATGGCTGTAACGGATCGTGCAGCCACGTCTCGATCCCTGAGTCAACAGATGGGGACGTTTGCAAGAAAACAACCATCTGCACCAAAAGTTCGACGACGTTGCAGCAGTATGGACTATCAGCTCGGAGACCATAGCTGCGGTTATCCTTGACGCTGCATCACAGACAGGAGGGCCTGCGATGGTGTACTCAGCGATGAACCTGCGTGCACGAATGGCAAAACATCATTTTTGCGGATGAATCCAGGTTCTGTTTACAGCATCAAGATGGTCGCATCCGCGTTTCGTGACATCGCGGTGAACGCACACTGGAAGCGTGTATTCGTCATCACCATACTGGCGTATCACCCGGCGTAATGGTATGAGGTGCCATTGGTTACACGTCTCGGTCACCTCTTATTCGCATTGACGGCACTTTGATCAGTGGACGTTACATTTCAAATGTGTTACGACCCGTGACTCTACCCTTCATTCGATCCCTGCGAAACCCTACATTTCAGCAGGATAATGCACCACGGCATGTTGCAGGTCCTTTCTGGCTACAGAAAATGTTCGACTGCTGCCCTGGTCAGCACATTCTCGAGGTCTTTCACCAATTGAAAACGTCTGTTCAATGGTGGCCGAGCAACTGGCTCGTCACAATACGCCAGTCACTACTCTTGATGAACTGTGGTATCGTGTTGAAGCTGCATGGGCAGCTGTACCTGTACACGCCATCCAAGCTCTGTTTGACTCAATGCCCAGGCGTATCAAGGCCGTTATTACGGCCTGAGGTGGTTGTTCTGGGTACTGATTTCTCAGGATCTATGCTCCCAAATTGCGTGAAAATGTAATCACATGTCAGTTCTAGTATAATATACTTGTCCAATGAATACTCGTTTATCAACTGCATTTCTTCTTGGTGTAGAAATTTTAATGGCGAGAAGTGTACTAAGTACCAAAGACAATGCAAATAAACAAATTTATGGAACAAACAAATTTTGTATTTATTTACGTATGTATATCTTCGAAATTTCATGAAAGTAGGTGAACAGGGTTGAGAACTCATGAGAACTAACGATGAGCAAAACGTTACAATTTATAATCTCCTGCTGATGTCAAGAACGGTCGGCAACAAGCCAAATAACCCGAATTAGCGGCTGCCGGCGCCAAGCGAATAAATTTGTACGAGACGTGCGGATGGCTAAGTGTTAAGAACCATCCTCCGCTTTTTGTAACGTCCAAGGAACGACCATTAATCCCAGTGACTTCATTGTAACTCCTGCCTTTGAATAAAAGTGTCATTTCCGTTCGTCTCATTGCGTATTCCTTTCGATTACCTACTGTACAATAATGCAGCGGCCGGCCACGGTGACCGAGCGGTTCCAGGTGCTACAGTCCGGAACCGCGCGACCGCTACGGTCGCAAGTTCGAATCCTGCCTCGGGCATGGATGTGTGTGATGTCCTTAGGTTAGTTAGGTTTAAGTAGTTCTCAGATGTTAAAGTCCCATTGCGCTCAGAGCCATTTGAACCATTTTATAATGCAGCACTTGTCTCAGTGTATGGTCCAAGTGTCATCCAGCTGGGTTACTTGGCACTGTCACGTCACGCGAAAATTACTCCCTATACCCACATCTACATCTACATCTATACTCCGCGAGCCACCTTACGGTGTGTGGCGGAGGGTACTTATTGTACCACTATCTGATCCCCCCTTCCCTGTTCCATTCACGAATTGTGCGTGGGAAGAACGACTGCTTGTAAGTCTCCGTATTTGCTCTAATTTCTCGGATCTTTTCGTTGTGATCATTACGCGAGATATATGTGGGCGGTAGTAATATGTTGCCCATCTCTTCCCGGAATGTGCTCTCTCGTAATTTCGATAATAAACCTCTCCGTATTGCGTAACGCCTTTCTTGAAGTGTCCGCCACTGGAGCTTGTTCAGCATCTCCGTAACGCTCTCGCGCTGACTAAATGTCCCCATGACGAATCGCGCTGCTTTTCGCTGGATCATGTCTATCTCTTCTATTAATCCAACCTGGTAAGGGTCCCATACTGATGAGCAATACTCAAGAATCGGACGAACAAGCGTTTTGTAAGCTACTTCTTTCGTCGATGAGTCACATTTTCTTAGAATTCTTCCTATGAATCTCAACCTGGCGCCTGCTTTTCCCACTATTTGTTTTATGTGATCATTCCACTTCAGATCGCTCCGGATAGTAACTCCTAAGTATTTTACGGTCGTTACCGCTTCCAATGATTTACCACCTATGGCATAATCGTACTGGAATGGATTTCTGCCCCTATGTATGCGCATTATATTACATTTATCTACGTTTAGGGAAAGCTGCCAGCTGTCGCACCATGCATTAATCCTCTGCAGGTCCTCCTGGAGTACGTACGAGTCTTCTGATGTTGCTACTTTCTTGTAGACAACCGTGTCATCTGCAAATAGCCTCACGGAGCTACCGATGTTGTCAACTAAGTCATTTATGTATATTGTAAACAATAAAGGTCCTATCACGCTTCCCTGCGGTACTCCCGAAATTACCTCTACATCTGCAGATTTTGAACCGTTAAGAATGACATGTTGTGTTCTTTCTTCTAGGAAATCCTGAATCCAATCACAAACCTGGTCCGATATTCCGTAAGCTCGTATTTTTTTCACTAAACGTAAGTGCGGAACCGTATCAAATGCCTTCCTGAAGTCCAGGAATACGGCATCAATCTGCTCGCCAGTGTCTACGGCACTGTGAATTTCTTGGGCAAATAGGGCGAGCTGAGTTTCACATGATCTCTGTTTGCGGAATCCATGTTGGTTATGATGAAGGAGATTTGTATTATCTAAGAACGTCATAATACGAGAACACAAAACATGTTCCATTATTCTACAACAGATTGACGTAAGCGAAATAGGCCTATAATTATTCGCATCTGATTTATGACCCTTCTTGAAAATGGGAACGACCTGCGCTTTCTTCCAGTCGCTAGGTACTTTACGTTCTTCCAGCGATCTACGATAAATTGCTGATAGAAAGGGGGCAAGTTCTTTAGCATAATCACTGTAGAATCTTAAGGGTATCTCGTCTGGTCCGGATGCTTTTCCGCTACTAAGTGATAGCAGTTGTTTTTCAATTCCGATATCGTTTATTTCAATATTTTCCATTTTGGCGTCCGTGCGACGGCTGAAGTCAGGGACCGTGTTACGATTTTCCGCAGTGAAACAGTTTCGGAACACTGAATTCAGTATTTCTGCCTTTCTTCGGTCGTCCTCTGTTTCGGTGCCATCGTGGTCAACGAGTGACTGAATAGGGGATTTAGATCCGCTTACCGATTTTACATATGACCAAAACTTTTTAGGGTTCTTGTTTAGATTGTTTGCCAATGTTTTATGTTCGAATTCGTTGAATGCTTCTCTCATTGCTCTCTTTACGCTCTTTTTCGCTTCGTTCAGCTTTTCCTTATCAGCTATGATTCGACTACTCTTAAACCTATGATGAAGCTTTCTTTGTTTCCGTAGTACCTTTCGTACATGATTGTTATACCACGGTGGATCTTTCCCCTCGCTTTGGACCTTAGTCGGTACGAACTTATCTAAGGCGTACTGGACGATGGTCCTGAATTTTTTCCATTTTTGTTCCACATCCTCTTCCTCAGAAATGAACGTTTGATGGTGGTCACTCAGATATTCTGCGATCTGTGCCCTATCACTATTGTTAAGCAAATATATTTTCCTTCCTTTCTTGGCATTTCTTATTACACTTGTAGTCATTGATGCAACCACTGACTTATGATCACTGATACCCTCTTCTACATTCACGGAGTCGAAAAGTTCCGGTCTATTTGTTGCTATGAGGTCTAAAACGTTAGCTTCACGAGTTGGTTCTCTAACTATCTGCTCGAAGTAATTCTCGGACAAGGCAGTCAGGATAATGTCACAAGAGTCTCTGTCTCTGGCTCCAGTTCTGATTGTGTGACTATCCCATTCTATACCTGGTAGATTGAAGTCTCCCCCTATTACAATAGTATGATCACGAAACTTCTTTACGACGTTCTGCAGGTTCTCTCTGAGGCGCTCAACTACTACGGTTGCTGATGCAGGTGGTCTATAGAAGCATCCGACTATCATATCTGACCCACCTTTGATACTTAACTTAACCCAGATTATTTCATATTCGCATTCGCTAATAACTTCACTGGATATTATTGAATTCTTTACTGCTATAAATACTCCTCCACCATTGGCGTTTATCCTATCCTTGCGGTATGTATTCCATTCTGTGTCTAGGATTTCGTTACTGTTCACTTCCGGTTTTAACCAACTTTCCGTTCCTAATACTATATGCGCACTATTTCCTTCAATAAGAGATACTAATTCAGGAACCTTGCCCTGGATACTCCTGCAGTTTACCAATATTACGTTAACTTTTCCTGTTTTTGGTCTCTGAGGACGGACGTTCTTTATCAACGATGATAATGTCCTCTCTGGTAAGCCGTCAGGTATTTTATCGGTTCGCCCAAGGGGGGGTCCCTCTAACCTAAAAAACCCCCGTGTGCACGCCACACGTACTCTGCTACCCTAGTAGCTGCTTCCGGTGTGTAGTGCACGCCTGACCTGTCTAGGGGGGCCCTACAGTTCTCCACCCAATAACGGAGGTCGATGAATTTGCAACCATTATAGTCGCAGAGTCGTCTGAGCCTCTGGTTTAGACCCTCCACACGGCTCCAAACCAGAGGACCGCGATCGACTCTGGGCACTATGCTGCAGATATTAAGCTCAGCTTGCACTCCGCGTGCGATGCTGGTTGTCTTCACCAAATCAGCCAGCCGCCGGAAGGAACCAAGGATGGCCTCAGAACCCAAGCGGCAGGCGTCATTCGTTCCGACATGTGCTACTATCTGCAGCCGGTCACACCCAGTGCGTTCAATAGCTGCCGGAAGGGCCTCCTCCACATTACGGACGAGACCCCCCGGCAAGCACACCGAGTGCACACTGGCATTCTTCCCCGACCTACCCGCTATTTTCCTGAGGGGCTCCATAACCCGCCTAACGTTGGAGCTCCCTATAACTAATAGGCCCGCCCTCTGTGACTGTCGGGACCTTGCCGGAGAATCGGCCACTGGCCCAACAGGCGAGGCATCCTGTGGTGGCTCGGAAACGATGTCATCACCACTAGGAAGCACCCCGTACCTGTTGGAAAAAGGGTAAGGCAGCCGCCACGCGGCCAGATCCCACCTTCCCCTTTCGGCCAGGCACGCGCGAGCCCACCACTGTCCGCCATTCACCCTGGAGTGATGGCTGACCGGTAAGATGCTCACTGCCGGAAGATGCAGCGACATCAGGGGTTCCATGTGATTCCAAGGCCACCGAAGTAGGCATAGGTCTCACCACAGTTGCCCCAACGCCACTACGAGCCGACGCCTGCGCCTCGAGCTCGATGAGCCTAACAGACATAGCCTCCACCTGCCCCCGAAGAGTGGCCAATTCTCCTTGCGTCCGCTCACAACAACCACAGTCCCTACACATGACTATGTTTACCCTACTCTATACGGTGACAAATTCCCAAGATAGTCTTCTGATGAGCTACTCTGATAATCAAGAAACACTCACTGAAATACGAGACGCGAAAACTACGCTAGGTTTTCCCAGAAAAACTATTTAAAAGCTAAGCGCAGCAAATAAGTACAAAAACGCTTTATACAAACAGTACTCGCTGCTGCTGGTGCTCTCGCTCTGGCTGTCACAAGACAACTGCTGATTCAAGTGACTAGTGGCTAACGGCCGCGAAACAAACAAAAGACGGTTTTAGGGCGCTTTCTGTTCTAAACGATCAAGAAAACACCAGTTTATTTATAATAAAAAAACTTCATTTTTGTTAAACTTCATTGTGTTTATGTACTCCTTCAGCGATAATACAGTGCCGCTTTCGGCTATAAAGATGAAGTTGACTTCGTGTTGCGCGCCACGCTACTATCAGTGTTCCTCTTTCTCGCCTACGCTCGCCGTGCTTCGTAAGCCTGGAGCCATAGCGGCATGTCAGTGCTAGTTCATTTGCTTCGTTCCTGGCGGATCGTTGTGTAACAACTGCTTAAGCAAGACTCTACCCCTCTACGGTTCCCTATCGCTATCATTCTCTCTCGTCCCGTGAGATCACCGAAATTAAGCGCTGTCGGGCACGGTCGGCGCTTGGATGGGTGACCATCCAGGCCGCCATGCGTTATTGCCATTTCTCGGGGTGCACTCAGCCTCGTGATGCCAATTGAGGAGCTACTCGACCGAATAGTAGTGGCTTTGGTCAAGAATAGCATCTTACGACCGGGAGAGCGGTGTGCTGACCCCACACCCCTCCTGTCCGCATCCTCCACCGAGGATGACATGGCGGTCGGATGGTCCCGGTAGGCCACTCGTGGCCTGCTTTCTCTCTCTCTCTCTCTCTCTCTCTCTCTCTCTCTGCACAGAGGCGCCTCTGGTGTGACGTGCACTACCGGGGTAACACTCATTTGATAACATCTGATGCAATCATGACGTCATTTTAACGTCACGCGCTGTATCGAAGCCTGTAGGACCTGGTATTGTCTTTCGTGCTTTGGTATTCTCTGCACACACTGGACAGCACAGTCTAAATCATTTATAACAGGAAGCACTCTATCTTACTTTTACATTTGAGACGTTACATTAACACTGACTACTCGCAATAATAAAAGGAATTACCCAGAAAGAGATGTAATATCCCACCATTTCTGATTACAGCCCGACACATGGAACTAATGTTTCAATTTATCTAAAATTAAATTATGTTGTTGAGACACCTTAATGAACACTATTGACTATATACTTTATAGGATTCAATGCTGGCTGATTTGGAAACACTTTAATCTCTCTCTAATCCACACCTCTGTCCAGATGAATGAAGAACTTATACGATAACAATTACTGAATTATATGTAATAAAATCGTCATAATTTCTGGACGGTTTGCGTTAGGACGTTCAAACTGCACGGTTGGTCGCGGGGCATGATGGAAATTAGTATGCGCATGTCCACGGGCCTTGTTGGTGTCGGTCCTTTGCACTTTAAAATGTCACAGTACACCGCATTTTGGGCAAAGCTCTGTATAGGGAAAGTACGATCAACTTGTCAGTGGCCGCCATTTTGGGCCCAGTGCGCCGCTGGTGATACACTGACTTCTGCAGCATATTTAGCCCTGTATATTGAAGAAATGCACTCAGCCGTTTAAAGCACTTCTAAAACTGATCAGTGGCTTCAAACGGAACATGTCAGATATATAGCAACAAAAAATTTCATTTCAGCTAAATGAGTCGACAAGCATTTGTTGTGGCGAGCATGAAACACAGTTTTTTCCCTGCTATCCTGTACTAATAGCGAGAGCAGATTTCGCAGTTCTTGTTACGGTATCAAGTTTGAACACCTCTTTTCGTAATTAGCATTAAATTGGTCCCATCCAATAGCCAGCAGGACAAAAGAAAACCAAATATTAGTTCACAAGCGCAAGGAACAATCAATCGCTAATTTAAAGCTCTATATCGACTTACTTCGTGTTCCTGTATTAAGAAAATTCGTCCATATTTATGCGTGGTACCACAGTAAACAGAATTGATAAACTTGCCGAGATGTTTAGGTATGCTTTATATTTTTGTCAGATCTATCCCAAAAATGTTTTCTGCGAATTCTTCTATAACATTAGGAGAATGACTAAAAAGTACAAGAGAATACAATATTTTTAAAATGTGTTCAAATAAAACTAGGCTTACGATCAAAAGTAGGCTGAAGGAGACAGTAAGAACTGTATTTGTATTAATATACTGTAGATTAGCGAGCACATTGCAACAGTAATAAGTTTTCTGGTAAGGTTAATGGATACTGAATGAAAAGTCGTAGGTTCGGTCCTTGCCTAGGCCATTTTTTTTGTACATTACATTGAATGGAACAAAGTACAATTTATTGTTGTGAGCACCGTAAATATAAGTTTAAACCATACGGTACAGACAATCAGGTCAAATTTTTTACCAGTCACGATAACTTTGTACGGTATCACTCACTGTTTTTCGTATTATATGCTAACGGTGGCTGTTATATCCCTAAGATTTCTGTTTTGTAATTGAATTACCATTAAACCATCCTATTAGCTCTTCTGACTCTTTTTTCTTTTCTGTTCGAATGGATTGGAAACTAAGTAACAGAAATGTAAAAAAGAAACAAAGACAAAGGGCCAGAAATGAATAAAATTAACTGAATGGTCAAGTCGAGTTCCTGCAACATTTCCCATTGCGACCAATATTCCCCTTTTTGTTGAATATCTACCTCCGGAAGGAATTCTGTACAGCTTTCCTCCCTTTTAGCCACTGAGGCATTATTCTACTTAAAACTTCGAAGATACACAACACTTCCTATGCTTCACTCGTAACGCTTGGGCCCACAGTGGTTGCTAATGTCAGCCGGCCGGAGTGGCCGAGCGGTTCTAGGTGCCATAGTCTGTAACCACGCGACCGCTGCGGTCGCAGGTTCGAATCCTGCCTCGGGCATAGATGTGTGTGATGTCCTTAGGTTAGTTAGGTTTAAGTAGTTCTAAGTTCTAGGGGACTGATGACCTCAGAAGTTAAGTCCCACAGTGCTCAGAGCCATTTGAACCATTTTTGCTAATTTCACGTGTAGCGGCTTCAGCCAGTCCTTAACTGCAGTCGGCGGCAAACGCAGGGGAAAAGGATGGCCATACTTTCCTTACACAGAGCTTTACATTTGAGGGACTGAGAATCCTCATTTCGCATCGAGAAGTCTCCTCACCGTCAACGGGTGACTGTGTGGCGTGCTATGTTCGGTCACGGAATAATCGGTGGGATATTCCTTGATAGCGCCATGACTACCGAACGGTACATGAAGGTTTTGGTAGAAGATTTCGACAAGATGTGGTTCATGCAGGACGGAGCTCCACCCCACCGAAGCAGGAGAGTGTATGATCTCCTGGAGGAGCACTTTGGGGACCGCATTCTGGCTCTGGGGTACCCAGAGGACACTGGCATGGGCCTCGATTGGACGCCATATTCCCCGGATCTGAACACATGCGACTCCTTTTGGTGGGGCTGTATCTAAGACAAGGTGTACAGCAATAACCCCAAAATTATTTCTGAGCTGAAATAGCCATTCAGGGGGTCATCGACAGCATCGATGTTCCGACTCTTCAGCGGATCATGCAGAATTTCGCTAATCGTCTGCGCCATATCATCGCCAATGATGGCGGGCATATCGAACATGCCATAATCTAAATCAGAATATCTGCAGTGACGTTTGCATCTTGAATAAAGTGTGTGCACGCCGTGGTTTGTAAATAATTTACTTTTTTTCATATAGTTCAATAGTTGTCACCCTGTAACATACTATATTTATAAACAAAGTAACTCCAAGATTAATGCACCTTCCGGAAAAGAAAAGCTTAGCCTCCAGTGCACTCTGAGGCGAATGTTTCGTCCTGATCGTCACGTCAACTTCTCATGTCGTGAATCGAAAGATAAAGAAAGTGTGATGTCAATCATTTAGAAACGAGATGGTCAATAAAAAGAATATATGGAAGTAGCAGGATACGAACCAATTGCTTTACAATTCGCAGCTCCATGCTTCTATCTGCTACATCAGTGAACTCAAGCAACTTTCGACCTGGCGTTTGGCTTTGACCACTTGAAGGTTTTAACCGTTAATATATCACTACCTGACATTTAATAATATCAAATTACACCAAGAACAACGTGTTTCTGATAGCCTTTCAATGCACTGTTGCCTTGAAATGGCATACTTTCATGATACGAAAGCAATCAAATATGAAAATTCTTTGAAGACAAATATGACTTTTTCGTCATTTTGTTACAACAAGTTGTGCCAATACCGATGCGTTTTCGACAGATCCTGAATATGCTTTTGTTTTGAAACAGCATATATTCATAAGGCATAAGCTGTTACGCCGGATGGTTATGATTAAAGTACAGTTACTCACAAAAATCCATCGTGGACTGCAATTCTCGTATGGCAGCAAAACTTGACAGATATTCTAACGCGTTAATTCGGACCGATTTACGATGGAAAACAAGTTCCAATTGTGGCTGCCAGGTACAAATCTGGCGCTGTGATTGCTAGAAAGAAGTATTCAAATGTTTCTATAGGTAGTCGATTAGGACCAGGACGTGGGCAGAAAAGGTCATTTGAGAAAGGCGTAGTGTTGATTGTATACAAACTGCGGCTTACACAATTTGCTCATTGTGAGTCGTCGTGATCAACATTTTGCTCGAAACAGTTCCGGTTGAGCAACGTATTCCTGTATACCGGCTTTCAGATCAAATAGACCGAACGTGTCCCTGGTAAACGCGATCTTTTAGATAGCCCCAGAGCCAAATTACTTACGGATTCAGATCAGGTGATCCTGTAGGCCATGTATCTAGAAAACCTCTGGAGATAACGCTTTCGTGGAATGTTGCATTAAGCAGATTTTCCACTGGGCGAGTAAAATGAGGTTTTGTTCTATCTTGCATGAATACAGTGGGGTCCACACATCACGTTCTTCCATATCAGGAATCAAGTACTTTACAAAGAGGTCACGATAAGCTGCAGACGTCACAGAATACCTGACACAGTCACATACGGCGAGTTCAATTGCTCTTCGTGCACAATAATCGGTTTAACAATACCCCAAATTAGGCAGTTCTGTGTATTTTCTAGACCCTGTAGTGTAAAATGTGCCTCGTCACTCCATAGAATATTGCCCAGCCACATGAACTCTGATTTGTGTCAGAAACCGAAGGGCAATTTGAGAACATTACTGCAGATAATAAGGTTTCATTTGTTACGCCGTCTTGGTATGGCAAACCAGTGTAAAATAGATTGCAAAACATTCCATACTGTTGACCAAGGAATGAACATTTCTCGTACCCTGCACGAGCAGTAGCATTACCGGTTACAGTAATGGAAACCCCGTCAATAACTTCCACCAGCATAGGATGCGTGCCACACCACGATAGTCCATGTTTACGATTTTCGCAATCATCGTCTTTAAACCATTTAAATGCACTGGGCATCTCCTCACACCTTTCAGTCGACGATACTCTCCCGATGCAGCACTGTAATTTCTCCTATTTGCATAAAACAGTTACACTAAGAGCGCGAGGGCACTCTTCTCGATAGCCATACTGCTCACTCACATTATGGCTTGTCAAATGACAGCGTGGATATCATACCTCCTACAGACAGTATAGAGCGCCAGGTTTGCAACTGGTGTCCATAATTGGAACTAACTTGTTTTCAGCGTAAATCGGTTCCTTATTAATGCACTAGCATATCCACCAAGATTCGCTGCCATAAGATAAAAGCCCACACTGGACCTCAGTGAGTAGCTGCACTTTAATTATAAACACCTGGTAAGAAATCCATCAAAGACAGTTTCAATTAAAAACGACCAAGTCCAGTACGGACCAAGTCCAGTACGGAGTCTCTTAAGTTCCGAACGATCACGAAAGTCGAAAGGTAGCTCGTGCTATCTTCGATATAGCGTGTGACGTCAAAATGACGTCAGGTTTGCCTTAGGTGCTCTGAACCGATTGTTACCCGCAATTCCATCGTTTCGCTTGCCGGCATCAGGGCTATTTTAGACGACCAGTGGGCTGACTGACTCACCGATGTCGTGCAGGTGGTGGCGGAAGCGCTGGTGCAGCACGATGCGGTCGACGGGCAGCCGCTGCTCCGAGCCCTCCCGGTGCGAGAGGTCCCACTCGCCCAGCACAGCCGTCCACAGCGCCGCCAGCGGCAGGTTGAACAACTCGCTGCACAAGAACAACAAACAATAACGACAACAGTCACCTTGTGAGCATCCGCTAGCCCGCGCCCTCCCTACGTAAGAGGTCCCACTCTCCGAGCACCGCCGTCCACAGCGCCGCCAGCAGCAGGTTGAACAACTAGCTGGACAGGAACAACAATAACAGCAGCAGCCCCCTTGTGAGCAACCGTTGCCCAGTGCCCTCCCTATCCCAGAGGTCCCACTCGCTCAGCATCGCTGTCCACAGCGCCGCTGACATAAAAAAAATGGCTCTGAGCACTATGCGACTTAACTTCTGAGGTCATCACTCGCGTAGAACTTAGAACTGCTTAAACCTCAGTAACCTAAGGACATCACACACATCCATGCCCGAGGCAGGATTCGAACCTGCGACCGTAGCGGTCGCTCGGCTTCACACTGTAGCGCCTAGAACCGCACGGCCACTCCCGCCGGCGCCGCTGACATCAGGTTGAAGAACTGGTTGCATACTACTACTACTACTACTACTACTACTAATAATAATAATAATAATAACAGGCACCTTGTGAGCAACCGATACCGGGGTCCTCCCTACGCGAGAGGTCCCATTCGCCCACCACCGTCATCCAAAGTACTGCCAGCGGCAGGTTGAACAACTCGCAGTCTAACAATAGGAGCCTAGTGAGTTTACCACTCCCCAACCACACCTAGGTTTATAAACAACTTGAGAAAGGCTTTTACCACCTGAATATTGCCTTTGCTTGGTTTTAAGTGGAGCATGAAATGATACAGTACTGAACATTAAAACTGCTATACCACGAAGATGACGTGCTACAAACGCGAAATTTAACCGACAGCAAGAAGATGTTGTGGTATGCAAATGATTAGCTTTTCAGAGCATTCACACAAGGTTGGCGCCGGTGGCGACACCTACAACGTGCTGACATGAGGAAAGTTTCCAACTGATTTCTCATACACAAACAGCAGTTGGCCGGCGTTGCCTGGTGAAACGTTGTTGTGATGTCTCGTGGAAGGAGGAGAAATACGTACCATCACGTTTCCGACTTTGATAAGGGTCGGATTGTAGCCTATCCTGATCGCGGTTTACCGTATCGCGACATTGCTGCCCGCCTGGGTCGAGATCCAATCACTGTTAGCAGAATATGGAATCGGTGGGTTCAGGAGGGTAATACGGAACGCCGTGCTGGATCCTCGTATCACTAGCGGTCGAGATGACAGGCATCTTATCCGCATGGCTGTAAAGGATCGTGCAGCCACGTCTCGATCCCTGAGTCAACAGATGGAGGCGTTTGCAAGACAACAACCATCTGTACGAACAGTTCTACGACGTTTGCAGCAGCACGGACTATCAGCTCGGAGACCACAGCTGCGGTTACCCTTGTCGCTGGATTACACACAGGAGCGCCTGCGATGGTGTACTCAACGACGAACCTGGGTGCACGAATGGCAAAATGTCATTTTTTCGGATGAATGCAGGTTCTGTTTGCAGCATCATGATGGTCGCATCCGTCATTGGCGACATCGCGGTGAAGGCACATTGGAAGCGTGTATTCGTCATCGCCATACTGGCGTATCACCCGGCGTGATGTTATGGGGTGCCATTGGTTACACGTCTCGGTCACCTCTTGTTCGCACTGACGGCACTTTGAACAGTTGACGTTACATTTCAGATGTGTTACGTCCTGTGACTGTACCCTTCATTCGATCCCTGCGAAACCCTACATTTCAGCAGGATAATAAACGACCGCTTGTTGCAGGTCCTGTACGGGCCTTTCTGGATACAGAAAACGTTCGACTGGTGCCCTGGCCAGCACATTCTTCAGATCTCTCACCAATGGAAAACGTCTGGTCAATGGTGGCCGAGCAACTGGCTCGTCACAATACGCCAGTCACTACTCTTAATGAACTGTGGTATCGTGTTGAAGCTGCATGGGCAGCTGTACCTGTACACGCCGTCCAAGCTCTGTTTGACTCAATGCCCAGGTGTATCAAGGGCGTTATTAAGGCCAGAGGTGGTTGTTCTGGGTACTGATTTCTCAGGATCTATGCACCCAAATTACGTGAAAATATAAGCACATGTCAGTTCTAGTATAATATATTTGTCCAATGAATACCCGTCTATTATCTGCATTTCTTCTTGGTGTAGCAATTTTAATGGCCAGTAGTATAAAGCCTAATGAGAGAATAAAGTAACTTTTCTTTGAAATAAAAAGAAAGTAATAACCAAAACGAAAGCAGCTTTCCTTTACACTTGATACCATTGGCCATCATCAGATTGTCACCAAGTAATGCCTTGTCAGACTGGATAAGTGCAGAATGCAACAATTATCATATGAAGACTATTAAATCATCCCTTTATGAACAAGTGCGTGACGTCTGGGGGCTCAGTAGACAAAATTTACAGTAACGGCTTGAATAAAAGTGAAAAAAAATATCACAAAATTTTAGCTCGTGGTTTTAGTATACTATTTTGATACCTTGGCTCATTTTTTGCATCATTCGTTTTTCAGCTTGTTCTAAAAGCTATCGTCTCTTAAAAACTTACTAAAACAGATCTTTTAAGTAAGAGGAAATTTTTAATCAGGTCATTAGAGTGTTTTCCCAATTACATGGGATCATTGTTGCAGGCTGTTCAGAATAAAAGATTGTCTACTGTGACAAGACGGACATTATTCGATTTTATTCAACTTGTGAAAGTCTGCTGGATCCTTGTGCAAGAATGCCTGACAATAAGAGCATGAATCTCCTCACGAAATTTCAGCTGCCAACTTTCTCCTCCGAATGCGAAAATATTTTGTTGGCGCCGATCTACATAGGGAGAAACGATCATCATAACAAGATAAAGGGAAATCAGTGCTCGCACGGAAAGATATAGATGTTCGTTTTTTCCGCGCACTGTTCGAGACTGGAATAACAGAATCATTGTGAAGGTGGTTCAATGAACCCTCTGCCAGGCACTTAAGTGTGGTTTGCTGAGTATTTATGTAGATGTAGACGGTATCTCGAAACGCATATTGTTTATAATTATGAGATTAGCATTACCAGTGTGGTGGTCTGAGTCTGCTGATACCTGTCTTTGAATTTGGCGCATGCAATAATGATGTTTCATTACCTGCTGGAGAAACAAGTTACTTAACAAATTGCGCCAAGAATGATGTTCTGGTTTGCAGAAACGGAGATATGGCAGGACAGTGACAGTTTTGATACACTTGGAACATAGGTTGTAGTGAAAACCGGGGATCTGCATACTTCTACCATCCTCATCTACAAATCCCTCATCCACCTCATCCTAACGTATGCCATCTTACCTGTATCTCTGCCACCCGTAAATTCTGCAGATCCCTTGAAATCCTGGAAAGACATGCATCACCCTTTGCATCCACCTACCTTCCCCATCTCGCATCTTATACCAAATGGTTCAAATGGGTCTGAGCACTATGGGACTTAACTTCTGAGGCCATCAGTCCCCTAGAACTTAGAACTACTTAAACTTAACTAACCTAAGGACATCACACACATCCATGCCCGAGGCAGGATTCGAACTTGCGACCGTAGCGGTCGCGCGGTTCCAGACTGTAGCGCCTAGAACCGCTCGGCCACCATGGCCGGTATCTTATACCAAATAATTTACTTCCTACGCCTTCTTCTCTTCCGGAAGCACCTTCAGACACAATATACCAACCGCAAAATCCAGCCTCAGCACCTAATATCCCACCCACCCATCACCAATAAAACAGACTTGAATAATTATCATCCAGCTACCTTACTGACTTTTTTTTTAAATATTCGAAACAGTAATTTACTCAAGAGTAGTCTCAGATTTAGTGATAACCATTTACTTAGCATATGAAAGTTAGGATTCATGAAGGATTGTTCGACTAACAACGCTATTTTTTCATTCACTGAGCAAATACAGTATTACAAGCTTTATATAATAAGAAATATCGCCAGTTGGTATTTTCTGTCACCTTTCCAAGTTGTCAGATTGTGTAAATCGTATTACACTTGTGAGAGAGCGGCAATTTTTTCCAGACGAGGTGAAGCGCAGTCCACGGTTTTGGCAGGGGGCCTCATATCGTTACTTGCTCCCGCTAAGATCGTTTATCGACTTGGTCGGCGAAAACATTTCGCGGAAGCACTGCTATTGACCGGACACTGGTTGTCTGAGAATGCTGTGGCGTTTTGCTTTATGTGCACGCTCAAGACCAGCGGTTTTCATTGCGCTTAGTGACTGGATTTCCGCGAGGCCCAGGCCGCGGCGCGTACGTCACGAAGGTAGTCCTGAACTCTCTCGCTCGCTCAGCTCAGCAGACAAAATGCGTTTCTAATCCTGTTAACTCACAGCTGGGCGTGTAAGTACTAACGAGAATTGGATCTTCCACTGTAATCAGCTTTTATGAAGTCTTACTGATTAACAGTGCTACAGCAAAATTTAATTGAAGGTCAATACTCGAAATAAATGGTATAACGGCTTGTTGATAGATTTAGTCTCTTCTGCTTAACAGCACTCATTACATGGTGGAAGTGGTGCCTTATGCAACTGAAAATCGTTTTAGCATGATTTTATTTTATTGTACACCAGTACAGCCGTAACAAATTATAAGTAGGCCCATGGACTTCCCATCATTATAGGAGTAATAACAGTAAGATTCCATAAAAGCGGATTCCAGTAGAAGATTCAGTTTTAGTTTGTACGGACACGCCTAGTTGAGAGTTAACAGGTGTAGAAACGTAGTTTGTCTGCTGCTTTGAGCGAGCGAGGGAACGCAGGACTACCTTCGTGACGTACGCGCCGCGGCCTGTCTTTCTCGTAGGTTTCGGATCGCCGTCTGTGACGTCAGAAATCTTCCAGCGGACGCTTGTCAGTCTATTGGGATTGAAGAAAAATTTTTTCCCGTCTTACAGGGGGAGGCTGTAGCGTACGCGAAGGGATACACAACGGATGTAGGATTGTTTACCGAGGTTTCAGTTGCCGGTTTGATTTACTTGGCGGACACTCCATGCGGAGTTTTCCGTGGCCTGGCAGATAGTGTGAGGAGCAAGAGATTATGTGGCGAAAAAGCAATATTGTGAATGATACTTAGTCGCGTCCTCCAATGGAGATTTGGTCTTTTTAGACTTAGATTCTGGGCGCGAAAGTGCATCCAAACGAGAGGAGGTGACGGAGGTCCACCATGCGACTTGACGCCGAGGTGCGCTGGGCACTGCATCGCAAGTTTCGTACACATGTATGGTGAACGTTTCGCAGCAGCGACACCGGAAATCTTTAGAGTGAATTCTCCTACTCTACAGAGCACCCACAGCAAGAGCAGTTGTCGACCAGTTCAAGCGCACTGGTGCAGCTTCTTTCCTGATTCAGTACAGAATCACTGTCACTTGTGTTAATCACAGTCGTATCGCATTATCGTTTCAAAGTCACAACCAACGTCGAGTCATTACTACTGGTTCAACTTCGTCAACTGACAATCAGATCATTATACTTTACGAATAGGAGGTAGAGTGTAGTCAATGTATTGTGTTGACGCATATTCCATTTAATTTACGATTTTATGAGTAAATCTGTAGTGATATTTAATTTTGTCATTCAAGTTCACAATAGCCCGTCGTCATCTTTGATTACTTTACTTATTTATGCAAGAGATAATAGGAGTAGTGTTGCAGTAAGAAATGCAATCTCGTCTTCAGTTTCACTACACATGGCCACATTTTATAGTCACTTGCGTTAAGATTCGTTGCCATTATTTTTGACAGTACTGTCACTGAAGTGGTGGCTTGTGTCTTGGTTATTGAGAGGCAGAGGTTCATTACAGGTACACACATTCCTGCCTGCCAGAGAGACATGTTGTACACTCTTGAAAAAACATATTTTATGGAATTACGGTTTTACACACAACTGCTTTGGATCATACCTAACAAAAAGAATGGAAAACGTTGTACTGAAAAACTCCAACAGTGTTGGAAGGATACAAAAGTTTAATGGTTGGGTAAAAACCATAGAGTACCGCAAAGCTCATATTTGGGTCTACTCCTATTCTGTATATAAGTGAATAACGGTCCGCTTAACAATCAACAAGCATAATTGGTACTTTTTGCAGACAAATCTACAGTTACAATAAACCCCATTAGAAAGAAAGCAACAATAGAGATTGTTAATGATCTTCTCAAAGAATTGTTATGTAGTTGTCTGAAAATGGACTCTCAGTACATTTTGAGAAGAGACAGTATACAGTAGGTGGTCATAACATTAGGGACAGCACTCAGATTTTTGTACTTTCTAGTTTAATTGGATTTCTCTGACAAATGATTGGTTGCAGGTCTCTTACGTATTTTTATTTGTGTATGTATTCTACTAGGATAACAAAAACAACAAAAACTGTAGGAAAACTTCTTTTTATATTTCGTAGAAGTAATATTAGCACTGACAAAGATCTAATAAAATAAATTTCAGTATTTTAGTGATGCCACCCTTCGCTGCAAAAAGAGCTTTTCATGCGCCATGGCATGCTATCTATCCATGCCTTTGCATTTTCTTGGAGTTCGGAGTTCTTATGACATTTTCTGATGAGAGTTTCAAGCAGCAGGAGATTAATGGTGATCACTTTCTTCGCAGTCACTCATTTGGTGAGCTTCACATGTTTTAACACATGTTATAACATCTTAACCTAAAAGTAAACAAGATATCAAGTACTTTAAATTCATTAAAAAAAATTTCACGAGCGGTCTGGCGCGACCAATAACCACCACAATCAAAATTAAAGATAAGAATATTTAATCTAGGACAACTAAAACAGAAGAACTAAAACAAGTTCACAACACACATGTTCCATAATCCCTGTTGGGTACAACTCCAACTGCAAAGGTGCGATAAGAAATAATGTCTCTTTCATTATAGGCCTCCAATCCTTGAAGAGGCGTCCTTTGGCATTTACCGGCGTGATGTGTGGCTTATGAGCAGCCGCTCGACCATGAAATCCAAGTTTTCTCACCTCCCGCCTAACTGTGATAGTACTTGCAGTGGATCCTGGCGCAGTTTGGAATTCCTGTGTGATGGTCTGGATAGACGTCTGCCTATGACACATTACGACCCTCTTCAACTGTCGGTGGTCTCTGCAGTCAACAGACGAGGTCGGCCTGTACGCTATTGTGCTGCACGTGTCCCTTCACGTTTCGACTTCACTTTCACATCGGAAACAGTGGACCTAGGGATGTTTAGGAGTGTGGAAATCTCGCGTACATACGTATGGCACAAGTGACACCGAATAACCTGACCACGTTCGAAGTCCGTGAGTTCCGCGGAGCGCTCCATTCTGCTCTCTCACGATGTCTAATGACTACTGAGGTCGCTGATATGGTGTACCTGGCAGTAGGTGGCAGCACAGTGCACCTAATTTGAAAAACGTATGTTTTTGGGGGTGTCCTTATACTTTTGATCACATACTGTACGGGCAGTAATTTCGTAAGTGAATGTGTATGCGGTAAAGTGTAGTGCACGGAGTGCAATAGACCTCTATGACTGCTTTTTATACTCTATGGTGTTACCTTAACTACCGATTGTAAATGCGCTGCTCTGTGTAATGGACTTTAAAATATAGTTTTGCTTATTTCTGCATTTTCCGTGTTCTGAACTACTTATTGCGCTGTGCTAGTTCCAACAGGTTATGTGCCCAAGCACCAGTGAATGCGTTGCAATAAGCATGCTGACATATAGAAGGAAATATCGTCGTCGAATAGTCCTGGAAATGTGTGTGTAGTTAGAGCTATCGGAACGAGCCGACTGCGGCGTAGTTTAAATACTGTCTTTACTACCACAAAGTAATTATGAAAATGAGTGCGGCACAAGTAGCGCAAATGAGAGACTTGTAGGTCACGAGAACTACGCTACATGGAAATTTGCTGTGGAAACGTACTGACACATGGACGATTTGTGGGACGTAGTGAACGGTGCACTGAAGCCCACTGAGCAAAATTACGCAAATAAGGTCTGGAGGGCGAGAACAAAGCTGATATTATTGACTGACCCAGTGCATTACGTACACATACGGAAAGCTGTGACGGCAAAAGAAGCTTGGGACAAGTTACAGAGCGCATTTGAAGACAGCGGGCTTACAACAGAAGTTGAACTATTACGTAAAATTATAACCACTCGATTGGATAGTTTCAAGAACGTAGACGACTATGTCAACAAGATAATATCCATATCGAATCGATTAAGGAACAATGGGTTCGAGATTGCCGATGAATGGGTAGGCACATTATTGTTTGCAGGACTGCCCAAGAAATATGCACCCATGATTATGGGGTCAGAAAGTTTAGGCAGCGGGAGACAGCATAAAAGCGAAGATTCTGCAGGACATGAAAAATACGTCACTGTGTCGTACTTCAGAGAAGGAAACAGCTACAGCACTTTATTCTAAGAAAAAAAGAAGAAGAAACCAGTCAAGTGCTACAACTACCAGAAGATGGGTCACATCGCATCCCAATGTGCGCCAAATGCTAAGTACTGGTATAAAGAATATATATATATATATATATATATATATATATATATATATATATATATATATATATATATGACGCAAACAGTCTACAGAAGGGAAATGCTGATCAAAGTGAGGCACTCACCATTTATTAGTCTTTCGGAGTAACTAGTAATACAGAAACAGAATGGATATTAGATTCAGGAGCATCAGTGCATATTATTAGAGACAAAAAACGTATATGGGTATATCCACAGTGGTTGGTTCAAAGTTACAGTGTGAGCTTGCTGGGAAAGTTGGTCTTAAGATAACAATAAATGGAAAGCAAGAAAATAATACGGTACATGATGTTCACTATGTAAACGATGTTGGAACTATCTTATCTGTAAGTGAAATAGTCATGAAGGGAAACAGAGTAACCTTCAATATAAATCGAGCAAAAACAGTTACCCAATATTGGGAAGTCATGGTCACGGCGACAAATGAAAGAGGAATTTTCAAATTAGATACTGCTAAAGACGCCGTAAATGAAGTTATAAATCATTTTGTGTGGTCTGCAAAAGGTTTCTTATGGCATAGAAGACTTTGGCACCTAAACAAAAAAGGCTTGGCAATATTATAGGTTATGGTGACAGAAAGTAGTAAAGGAGTTTTGCTATTTGGGGAGCAAAATAACTGATGATGGTCGAAGTAGAGAGGATATAAAATGTAGACTGGCAATGGCAAGGAAAGCGTTTCTGAAGAAGAGAAATTTGCTAACATCGAGTATAGATTTAAGTGTCAGGAAGTCGTTTCTGAAAGTATTTGTATGGAGTGTAGCCATGTATGGAAGTGAAACATGGACGATAAATAGTTTGGACAAGAAGAGAATAGAAGCATTCGAAATGTGGTGCTACAGAAGAATGCTGAATATTAGATGGGTAGATCACATAACTAATGAGGAGGTATTGAATGGAATTGTGGAGAAGAGGAGTTTGTTGGCACAACTTTACAAGAAGAAGGGACAGGTTTGCAGGACATTTTCTGAGGCATCAAGGGATCACAAATTTAGCATTGGAGGGCAGCGTGGAGGGTAAAAATCGTAGAGGGAGACCAAGAGATGAATACACTGAGCAGATTCAGAAGGATGTAGGTTGCAGTAAGTACTGAGAGATGAAGAAGCTTGCACAGGATAGAGTAGCATGGAGAGCTGGATCAAACCAGTCTCAGGACTGACGACAACAACAACAACAACATAGACGACTATTCAAGATATAACTATGCTTATTTTTTATGTTCTAAAGATCAAGTGAGTGATATTTTTGAGAACTTTCGTAATATGGTAGAGAAACGGGAACGAAGGTTAGAATTGTCAGATCTGATAATGGGACAGAGTATACGAATCAAAAATTCAAAAGAAAAATTTGAAAGAAAATGAAAACCACGATCAGATATAGTCTAGTCCAGAGCAGAGTTCAGAGAGAGCAAATAGCACTATTGTTGAAAGAGCCAGAAGTATGTTAATTCATGCTGGCAGCGGCCGTGTAGACAGCTGCGTGTTTGATTAATTAATCACCTACCAATGCAGTGAAAAATAAAACTGCCCTATGAAGTGTGGGTAGGGAAGAAGCCAAATCTATGCAACTTAAAAGTTTTTGGATGCGTGGCTATGGTACAGACCCCAAAACAATGAGAGGATAATGGGGCCTGAAGTCTAAGAAATATATTTTTGTGGGCTGTTGTGAAGACTCAAAGGGTTACCGACTCAGGAATCCTACGAATGAGAAGATACTGATTAGTAGGGATGTTGTATTCCCTCAGTATAATAAAAACGAAATAAAAAAGGATCATCAAGAGAGTATAAGCACTTCATTAACGTCGTTAAGTTCAAGAAATACTAATTCTGGAAAAGAAACAGAAAATGAAGAAGAGGAAGTAGAAGATGACAACAAATACATAGATACATTCTATGAAGATGAAGTTTTAGTGGACGGAGAAGAGGAAGAAAATGTTTTGAGACGTTCTTCTCGTATACCTAAACCTAAAGAATACCGTGATTGTGAAATGTATACATCCCAATCTTTTAATGATGGACCTAGAACAGTACAAGAGGCTACGAGTGGTCCGAATCCTTCAGCAATGGAGAGAAGCTATGGAAAGAGAATTAGTCATTTTATCAAAATGAAACTTTCGAATGGGTTGAAATGTCAGAAGGGAAAAAAATGTTACAATAAATATGGGTTTTTAGCATAAATAACCTTGAGGCTGCAGCACCAAAATATAAAGCACGACTTGTAGTCAAGGCATAAAAAAGGGAATGGTCCGCAGCTCGTGGTCCAGAGGCAGGGTCCCGGGTTCGATTCCCAGCCGGGTTGGGGATTTTCTCTGCCCGGGAGCTGGGTGTTTGTGTTGTCCTCATCATCATCATTCGTGACAGTGGCTGGATTGGATTGTGTAAGAATTGGACTGTGTAAAAATTGGGACTTGGTACGGGCGCTGATGACAGTGCAGTTGAGCCCCCCACAAATCAAACATCATGATCCCAAAAGGAAGGAGTAGACTATAGGAACATGTTTTCGCCAGTGGTAAAGTAATAATCACTTAGGTACCTTTTAGCCGCGGCAATAAAAGAAGATGTACTAACTAACCAAATGGATCTGAAGACAGCGTACTTAAATGGGAAATTAGATGAAGAAATATATGTGATCCCACCAGAAGAAGCCAGAAAAACTCGTCTAGGTAAAGGCAAGATTTGGCGACTGAAGAAAAGTATTTATGGATTGAAACAGAGTGCTCGTTGCTGGAACAGATGTCTGCATGAAGCCTTGATAAAGATAAGTATAAAACAAGGCAGACCCTGATCTCTACTAAAGAAAAAGTAATGAAGGGGTCACAATGGCTATATGTGTGTATGATTTCTTCATTCTAACTAACGATAAAGAATAGATGAACAATTTTAAAAGACAATTAAAAACCAAATTTAACATGCACGACTTGGGTGTGATGATTTTTAAACATAAGAAGACAGAAGAGTTATGCGTAGACCAATCGTCATACACGAAGAAAATTTTGGAAAAATTTTGCATGAGTCACTGTAAACCCATTTCTACACCGTTGGAACCAAGAGCCAAGTTAGCGACCAATGAAGAAGATACAGAGTGCAATGAAAATGTACCATATTTGGAGGCAATAGGGAACCTTCTGTATTCATCACAAACATAGAGGCCTGACATTGCTTTTGCCACAAATGTTGTAAGCAGGTTCTGCAAAAGCCCATGAGAGAAACACTGAAGATCCGTTAAAAAGGATATTTAGATATCTAAACGGAACAACAGACTATAAATTAAGATATTGTAAAATGGAAAGTATAAAACTCGAGGGCTATAGTGATTCAGATTGGAGAAGTGAGTTGGAGAGCAGACATTTCATTACTGGATGTTGTTTTATATTGATGGGGTGCCTTACATCCTGGTCCTGTAAAAGACAGAAAACAGTAGCCTGGAGCACTGTAGAAGCTGAGTATATGCCTCTGTCATACACAATTCAAGAATCATTGTGGATCAGGACTCTAATGAATCATATAGAGGACAATATCAGTACAGAACCCGCCAAGATATTACGTGACGACAAGGAAACTATAAATTTAGCCAAAAATAATGTTAATAGCGCCAGAACCAACACAATAACATAAAGCACAATTTTATAAGATATAACACGTACAGCAAAGGAACACGTAAGTAGAATATTTATGCACAGAAGTGATGTTAACTGGTCTACTAACCAAAGCCTTGAAGAAGAAGAAATTTTGGAAGACAGAGTGAAACAATCTGGTTTGACTTGTGAAAGTAACACCAGAAGTATCTATTCGAAAAGGAGACGAGGGGGGGGGGGGTTGTTGGGGATACGTGAACAGTAATTTTAATTTCTTATGTGAATGTGTATGAGGCAAAGTGTAGAACACAGAGTGTAATATACCTCTATAACTGCTTTGTTTATTCTGTGGCCTCATCTTAACTACTGATTGTAAATACGCTGCTTTGTGAAATGGATGTCAAAATGTAGCTTGCCTTATTCCTGCATTTTCCGTGTTCAGAATTACTTATTTCGCTGCGCTAGTTCCAACACAGTCGTTGTACTGGTGTTGTTTCACTGTCCCTTTTTCGATGGACAGACGCCCCATGGCTTTGGCTGATTTGGCAGACCACGCCATGACACTGTGGAGAGGGTTAAACACCCGTTTAGTGTCATGGCGTGGTCTGCCAAATCAGCCAAAGCCATGGGGCGTCTGTCCATCGAGAGAGTCTGCATTGAATTGTTCTCCACGCCTTTGTCAAGCAAAATTTGGAATGCTGATTCGTCGGAGAAGCACACCCGTAAAAAACTAGAATGAACGGCGCAAAATCGTTAATGATAAATTGCAATATTCAAAAAACGTTATAGCTACTCGACTACAGTCTGCAACAGTGATATTTCTGCGTTGTCTAACCCATTGCAGTTGTTTCTTTTTCATAGTGTCGGAGAGGTGTGGTTTTATGTAGGCCAACGACCCATCAGATTCTCCTCGACCAACTGTCTCAGGATTGTCCTTTTCGAACCTTTTATACCTCGTCGTTAATTATCGCAATGAAACGGGCAACAATCAATTCACGATTTTCGAGGCAGATGTGCCTGAGTTTCTGATCAGTACGAGGGGTGATGATCCTTTTCCTGCCACATTTTCCTACACGGTCTGCTCAGAGGGATTTCTCATTATCAACTTACAAAGCCCTGCGATAGTTATTATATCTCTCTGGGAATTTGTGGAATGCAGTAACAACGTTTCATTTCTCTACATTTTCTTGGAGAAGTGTCCGAAGCAGTGCCCATTCTAGCAAGAAGTCATTTTGTGGTTATCACGTCGAACCGTTAATAAAAATTTAAACCAACAGATAAACTTAGTAAAAGTATGATAATAAGAAGCATTACTTACTTCTGGATTATTTTATATACGAAAACTAATGAAAAACGAATAGGCAATATTAAAAACTTCAATACAGCAAACTGCACTTTTTAACGAACTGTAACCGAATGAGAAAAACATCATATAAGTGACAAATGATGCACGTTTCCAATGTTGCCGCTTGTCAAAAACTATAATACTGATACTAGTAGCAATACCAAAATAAAACAACCCTTTGATAACCACTGTGTCCAAACTGTTGTTTTAAACTATAATGAACATTGTTCCTAATAATTTGGCCACGTACTGTATTCAGTTACGTACAACAAATACAGTCATAGCAACAATTGATGTAGCACGTGAACAGGAGTCACTGAATAGGGCAGAATATTGCAAGTTTTTGGGTGTACATATTGACGAAAACTTGAATTAGAAGATGAATATTACTGAGCGTCTCGAATAATTAAGTACAGCTACTTTTGCCTTTTTTATACTTCAGCCTCTTGACAAATTTAGCACATTTCTACTCAATAATGTCTTACGGAACAATTTTCTGGGGTAACTCATCGCTTAGAAAGAAAGTACTGATCGCACAAAAGCGAGCACTAAGGACAATATGTGGCGTCCTCTCACGGTCGTCATTTAAGTATCTGTTCAAAGAGTTACGCATTTTAACTCTACTATCACAAACATACATTCGCTAATGAAATTTGTCATAAATAATCCGTCACAATTTTAGAAGAATGGTAGTTCATACCTACAACACTAGAGGAAAAATTACCTTAATTATCAATTATTAAACCAGTGATTCTGAAAGGAGTTCAATATTAAGCAACAAACATTTTTAATCATTTGTCCATTAATATAAAATAACTGACAGGTAGCAAAGCAAGTTTTTAATCTAACCTCAAATCATTTTTCCTGGACAGCTCCTTCTGTTCTTTGAACAAATATTTATCGACAAATTGGCAGCCTGTAGAAAAATCTAGTTTTTAAGTGTAGTTACATGAGTATGCCGGCCGCGGTGGTCTCGCTGTTCTAGGCGCGCAGTCCGGAACCGCGCGACTGCTACGGTCGCAGGTTCGAATCCTGCCTCGGGCATGGATGTGTGTGATGTCCTTCGGTTAGTTAGGTTCAAGTAGTTCTAAGTTCTAGGGGACTGATGACCACAGGTGTTAAGTCCCATAGTGCTCAGAGCCATTTGAACCATTTTTACATGAGTATGACTAAAATAATACATTTATTATTAACTCCAACCACCTGTGCATATCCTGTAAACTGATTCGTTCCATATGATTTCAATAAAAAAAAAAAAAACATTCACCTGATGTATGGAACATTTAACTAACTAACTAATCCGGCACTGCATCTATAATACTCCACCTTTCATTCACCGTCACGCATTATCTATCCTCACCCCGCCAGAATTTCAACCTTCTCTCGCTACCCAGCAATGTAAACCGCCCCGAGATATACCCTTCTCTCCAGCGCTAGTCGCTTCTCACCACCTCACACAATCCATCGACTTTCTTCCCTCCCACTCAATGACTTTTAGTCGCTACGTGCGGTTCCACAAGCCCTTATAGTCATATTGTCCAATCCACCACCATCACGAACAAGATCATTTTCATGCACCATCAGCATCTCTGTTACACCACAGCAGCATAAACATTCTAATCAGTGATTACATTTTACCTGTAAGATGGAATCGTCTACAAAGCTATAAAAGGCATAAATTGCCCATCAAAGTGTATTTTTAATTTTTTGAAATTTCTAATAACTATGTAAAGTCTTTGGGTGAACGGCGGATTTATTTGCTACCAACTCGTCCTTTCGTGAGGAATAGAAATAAAGGAATAGAAAAAAAATCGAAACAGAATGACAGACTGATCTATAGCGGAGCTCGATGCCTAGATTAGAGTGAAAGATGACAGATTTTTGATTGTATGTTCACGAAGCTAACGAATTAATTGTCATTCTGTGTATTTAATGCGATCCGCTGGAAATATGGAAAAGGGAACAATTTTTCTTCTATAGGGCCAGCAGCATAACATAGTCTGATAACGACATGGTTACTAGAACAGATGCACAAAATTAGCTGCTTATAGTAACAAATCTTTATTTACTACAGACTGTTTCGTCATTTATCGCTATTGTCAAGTACTTGCGAATACAATTTTGATGAGAATGTGTATAAATGTGAATGTCATTTGTATTAAAATGACTATATTGTACTCACGTCTAGACTGTGTGACGTCAGTATTACGTCTTTAGTGTGCTGTCACTGTTTTAATAAGGTGGTAAATGACGTAATATATTGAAAATAACACGTTAATTACGGTGTGATAGTAGTTTGACAGTTTCACCATCTAACAACCCTACCACAACAAAGGTCAAAAATTATGATTGTAGTGTTGCTCACGCTACTAAATATTACATTTTCGGGCAACAACAAAGTTAAAGTCATTTCTTGAAATAATGGATAAACTAGGCACTCATCTTTTCGTGTTTCCCACGCTGGTCTCGTTGTGAATTCATGGCTCAATCGTCGAAAATCCAGGTAGTGATGATTCCAAGCTCGGATGCAAAGAGGTCTAGGTGTTATTCCGCGATATTCGAAAGTTCTATAGATGTGTTTCATAAACCATTCTTGAAGATTAAACTTTTGCAAGTTAGGACAATGGTGATGTAAGAAAGTAATCAGCACTCCGAATTTAAGTTACACTTCTTTTTCATTACTTTTGTTGCAATATCACGTGACTCGTTCCAAAACATCACTTCATAATATAAAACATACCTGAAAACGTCTTCCTCACTGTTAAAGTTCACTTTTCATAAACTGACTACAATTTGCGCCTTTCTAACATGACGACCAAAGCTTGACTCCCTAATAACCGCTTACGCGCCCAAAAAATCAGAGTTACAAGTACGTCAAAGATCATAGTGACAAAAGAAAGCATACACATAAGAATAATATCATTGCAATATATACATATCGATGTATCGAAGTACCTCTACATTAATGAAATCAAATCTGACTGTTGTCACAGAAATGTGTTAACTATTTTCCAGAAACACAGTAGAATATTGCTGGTATCGAGAGGTTGAGGTGAGGTGCCGTAATGGTTACGTAATTCAAGTACCATTACAACCATTTGACGATAGTAGTTTGACTATTTTTGTGGTGTTTTCCGAAGAACCGTAGATGGACTAATGGTGCTTCCAAAAGTCTCATCAGGCCCTCCGTAGACTACATAAAATGCAAAAAGAACCAACCGATTTGCTCTATTTGCCTAACCAAGAGGCAGTGTGTAACAGTCCTACTTTGTCGCTGTACTGTAGGGTAAAGACAGTAAGAGGATACTTCTGTTGGGTATGAAAATGGACCTTAGCCCAAGGGCTACCCGAAACACTTGACCACGCCTTCCTGTCATCAACAGAACCGAAGGTATGAGCCCCATAATGTAGCGTTGCTCTTGGGGGACGAAAATAAAAAGATTTGTTACTTTTTTTTAATGTCGAGAAAGTGAATATTTTTGGTGGGCCACTTGGCAACAGAATCAGGGATTTATTACGCTATTATAACAACATACGTTGACCATTAAATACCTGAATAAGAGCAGCATATTGATATATATACACTCCTGGAAATGGAAAAAAGAACACATTGACACCGGTGTGTCAGACCCACCATACTTGCTCCGGACACTGCGAGAGGGCTGTACAAGCAATTATCACACGCACGGCACAGCGGACACACCAGGAACCGCGGTGTTGGCCGTCGAATGGCGCTAGCTGCGCAGCATTTGTGCACCGCCGCCGTCAGTGTCAGCCAGTTTGCCGTGGCATACGGAGCTCCATCGCAGTCTTTAACACTGGTAGCATGCCGCGACAGCGTGGACGTGAACCGTATGTGCAGTTGACGGACTTTGAGCGAGGGCGTATAGTGGGCATGCGGGAGGCCGGGCGGACGTACCGCCGAATTGCTCAACATGTGGGGCGTGAGGTCTCCACAGTACATCGATGTTGTCGCCAGTGGTCGGCGGAAGGTGCACGTACCCGTCGACCTGGGACCGGATCGCAGCGACGCACGGATGCACGCCAAGACCGTAGGATCCTACGCAGTGCCGTAGGGGACCGCACCGCCACTTCCCAGCAAATTAGGGACACTGTTGCTCCTGGGGTATCGGCGAGGACCATTCGCAACCGTCTCCATGAAGCTGGGCTACGGTCCCGCACACCGTTAAGCCGTCTTCCGCTCACGCCCCAACATCGTGCAGCCCACCTCCAGTGGTGTCGCGACAGGCGTGAATGGAGGGACGAATGGAGACGTGTCGTCTTCAGCGATGAGAGTCGCCTCTGCCTTGGTGCCAATGATGGTCGTATGCGTGTTTGGCGCCGTGCAGGTGAGCGCCACAATCAAGACTGCATACGACCGAGGCACACAGGGCCAACACCCGGCATCATGGTGTGGGGAGCGATCTCCTACACTGGCCGTACACCACTGGTGATCGTCGAGGGGACACTGAATAGTGCACGGTACATCCAGACCGTCATCGAACCCATCGTTCTACCATTCCTAGACCGGCAAGGGAACTTGCTGTTCCAACAGGACAATGCACGTCCGCATGTATCCCGTGCCCCCCAACGTGCTCTAGAAGGTGTAAGTCAACTACCCTGGCCAGCAAGATCTCCGGATCTGTCCCCCATTGAGCATGTTTGGGACTGGATGAAGCGTCGTCTCACGCGGTCTGCACGTCCAGCACGAACGCTGGTCCAACTGAGGCGCCAGGTGGAAATGGCATGGCAAGCCGTTCCACAGGACTACATCCAGCATCTCTACGATCGTCTCCATGGGAGAATAGCAGCCTGCATTGCTGCGAAAGGTGGATATGCACTGTACTAGTGCCGACATTGTGCATGCTCTGTTGCCTGTGTCTATGTGCCTGTGGTTCTGTCAGTGTGATCATGTGATGTATCTGACCCCAGGAATGTGTCAATAAAGTTTCCCCTTCCTGGGACAATGAATTCACGGTGTTCTTATTTCAATTTCCAGGAATGTATATATTTGAGATCGTTCGGAAGAAACATTATCATTTCTGTGCATTTCTTATAGTCGCGATGTAGTCATACCCGGATCAACACTAAGGGACCAGAAGATTTATAGACTTTAAAAGAAATGCAACACTACACAAAAAAAGTTGGTTCAGAAATAACAGGAAAACGATAACGTTCCTTCTGCCTCATGCTGCGTTCGGCCCATCAGCGTGATCGTAATTTCTGATGATGAAGTAACACAAAAATAATTATCATTCAGGTAAATAAGGAGATGGAATCATCAGGGTTAATTTACGAAAATAAGCACACTTATCTTTAACACACGTTTTTTTAATGCTACGTACCTTTTCATATTAAATTACAATAGATGACCATAGTGGTTAAATACTTTATACATAACAGTCAAAATGTCCTCTTGATGCTGTCTGTTCGTAATCAGTTACAAGAAACTAAATGCTTTCTGATTGAAAAAAATAGCATTTAGCATTTTCACTCAATATTTTCACACAGAATATAAAATACGGTTGCGGAACGCAGCAAGTCCGCGTCCCCCTTTCATAGAATACAAACAGTAAAAGGTGAGGCGCCAAAAGCCTCATTTGTCTTGAAACAACAGAATTCTTTTTTATACCATTAATCGATACATGTACGTAGAGATTTACAGGCACCGCGCAAGAACGGCAAAGATAAAGAATAATAGATTCTGTCGCTGCTATGCGATGGTTCATTTCTTTTACTTTACAATTGTTCGATAACTTTAGGCCATCAGGCGTTTACTATTGAGCGTATATTAATGTTTGTGAGGCAAAAATTACTAATATTACAATAAGAATCTTCGTCTCTAGTCGCAGCGTTTTGGAACAAGTTAGGTATGCATGCTGCCGTATGCACACCGATTTCCGTGGTTCGAGCTGCAAACGACCCCGCGACATATCGGTTTCCAGGTACGCGATGTACGACTAGACTAACAGATCCGACCCTAGCTTTAGTGATGCGTGGCGCGGTTCCCTATGCCGACCGCAGTACGTGAGCAGGGTGCGACATGTGGCAAGGCGTGGCGGCTCCCTCGACGCCCACACACCGTGTTCGGACAAACCGGACGGCGACTGTAATGCCGTGCTGTCGCCACGTGCGCGGCACGTGGTCGCAGTTGGCCGCGAGCCGACACGCGTCGGCCATATCCTACCGTCGCATTCGTTCCAAGACGCACGCACTATCGCAGGCGGTGACTCAGTGGGCCCTACTGGCCGCATTCGGCGACACGCGACCTCCTGCCGATCCAGGGTTCGTTTCTGGACGGTGGTTGGACGGAGGGGGGGATGCGGTGGATGACGCACACTTTTGTAGTTCCTTAGTCACCTCCTATCCTCCAAATACGAGGGGCCTTCAATAAATAATGCAACATGGATTTTTATCGCCTAATTTCGTTTGAAAAATGCAGAATTTGTTGTGGGTCATCGCAGAATATTCCCGCTTGAGCGCTTATAGTTTCATGAAGTTCCGGTATGTGGCGCTGCTACACCTAGCCTTCATAATGTCGTCTGTAACGGATTTGTGTTACAAGCAGAAATCTCTCACTGAGTTTCTTTTGGCGAAAAACCGCAACATCGTAGATAGTAATAGGCACTTGCAGAATATCTACGGAGGCCTGGCAATGAACAAAAGCACGGTGAGTCGGTAGGCGACCCGTCTGTCATCATCACAACAACACGTCGCGCAAACCTGTCATATCTTTCGGTAGCCGGTAGGCTGCACATAGCTGTGACTTCTGCAATGTTCGAACGTGAGGACATTCTCGTTCAAGGTGATCGGCAGATCACAATCAAACACTTCTATGCACAGCTGGACGTCTCCGTTGGCAACGCTCACACTCGTCCGTAAGTTGGGGTACTCGCAAGCGTGTGCCCGTTCGGTTCCTCACTGGAAGACCACAAACAGCAACAAAGGTTCAAAATGGTTCAAATGGCTCTGAGCACTATGGGACTTAACTTCTGAGCTAATCAGTCCCCTAGAACTTAGAACTACTTAAACCTAACTAACATAAGGACATCACACACATCCATGCCCGAGGGAGGATTTGAACCTGCGACCGTAGCGGTCGGGCGGTTCCAGACTGTAGCGCCTAGAACCGCTCGGCCACACTGGCCGGCGCAACAAGGGACCACCTGTGCGGAATTGCTTGCGTGTTAAGAGGCTGATCGTGACAACTTTTTGTCCAACATCGTCAAAGGCGATGAAACATGAGTTCATCATCTCGAAGCGGAAAAGAAACGGCAATACATGGAGTGACACCAAGGTTGCCTCTCCCCTGAAGAAAAAATTCAAATGTGCACCCTCAGCTGGCAAAGTTATGGCGAAGGTATTCTGAGACGATCAACTCTGAAGTGTACTCTGTACTCTCAAGAAACTGAAGAAACGACCTCAGCCTGTTCGTCGCCACAAAAGTGCAAACGAACTTCTCCGTGACAACGCAAGGGCTCACACAAACTGAGCAGCTCAGAAAACTGCAATTGAATGTTCTTCCTCATCCATCCTACAGCTCGGATCTCGCACCTTCCGGCTTCCATCAGTTTGTCCCAGTGAAGGATGCACTCCACGGGAAGCAGTACGTGGATCAGGGGGAGGTTATTAATGGAGCTAGACGTCGGCTCCGACGTCGACCAGTAGAGTGGAACCAGGCGGGCAAACAAGTCGTCCCAGTAAGGCGGCGTAAAGCCGTCGCATTGAACAAAAATTATGTTGAAAAACAAGGTTTTAGTAGGCAAAAGAATGGAGAATATATAGTGTACTGTAATCCTGAATAACACTAACCTCCTTCCAGAAAAAAAATGTCGCATTACTTATTGAACTCCCTCGTATAACTTGGCTTCCTCCCCGATTTTTGCCTTCACGACTTAGGAGTTTAATTTTCTACAGATTGGGACTCCGGGCAGGCCAGTCCACTTCAGGAATGTTACTGTCCACTAGCCTATGCCTCACAGATGTTCCTTAATGAGAGGGTGTATTGTCATCCTCCAAGATGTGTTCATATCCTTCCGCATTTAGCGTTTACTCAAATGCGATAAGGAGACCATACCGTAACCACGAAAAACAACACAAAACCCTAACACCACCTCCTCTGTACTTGACGGCTGGCACTACACGTGATGGTAGGTAGCCTCCAGGCATTCACTGAACCCAACCTTTAAATCGGACTCCCACAGGGCACAGCGCGATTAATCACTCCAGTCACCCGTTTCCAGTCATCCACTGTCCACTGGCGTCGCTATTTAGACCAACTCTAGCGTCGCTTAGCGTTGCCTACAGAAACATATTTCACTTGATCCATCCTTGCTAGGATGGACGATAGGACCACAGACGACACCACATAACAGAGACGCGGAGTCGTGGATAGTCGCAACAGAAAGACTGTCAGAAATTAGCTACACGACTGCAGTCTCTAGCAACAAATAAACCAAAGATAAAATATCAAGCAAAAGCGAACCAGTTTCCACACCAGCGTATGTAACACGGCTACACACTCGTAAACAATCTGCGCTCAGATTGTTCTACTGTTAATTTCTAATACTGATTCGTTCTAGGCGCTTCAGTCCGGAACCGCGCGACTGATACGGTCGCAGGTTCGAATCCTGCCTCGGGCATGGATGTGTGTGATGTCGTTAGGTTAGTTAGGTTTAAGTAGTTCTAAGTGCAAGGGGACTGATGACCTCCGATGTTTAGTCCCATAGTGCTCAGAGCCATTACAACCATTTTTTGATTCGTTCCATGACCATGAAGATTGGTTCCTGAGTGTGGTCATACAGAACTAGACTCGTCTAAATAAAGAAATAACTTTGTGCAGCATTTTTATGACAGTACTTCATTATGGGTAACTGTATCATCTGCAAAAAGTTTGTGATTACTGTTAATATTGTCTGCCAGGTTAGACCAGGGCAAGAAGAGAGACTATTTGGGAGGGTCGTACTTTCGGTTACCACAAGCGACCATTAGATTGTGCTAGTGACATGTGGCAGCACTTCTGTTGTCACTCGCGTTGCTAAAGAAATGGTGATGGAGAGAATGGCCGTGTATTTCGCATACAGCCAATATTTACAGAAACAGTGCTGTCGAAAAGTTGAAATTTCGCGCGAAGGCGTTAGTTGGATGATTTATTACAGCTTTCACGACGGACAAAACTCGATAACTGTGCCTAGAATCGCTTCATTCAAATTCTGGTAGTCAATCACTTTAGGAAAGGCTATTCACAGTTGCTTTTCAGGATTTCTTCGTCGTACTGTTTCCGTCTGAAGCATACGTTTCGAAGTTCACCCAAACTCAGTAGTAGTTGCATAAAACAGCGATGTTATATTTGCAACAAGGTTGAAGAGAAGGTTGAGAGAGTTTGAGGCATACCGAAGTCCGCAGTATACTCGTTTTTGCATGGACGATTAGCTGCGAAAAATATCTGTTACAGATGCATTCTGCCTAATCTCACCGAAGTCCAAACTCAGCCTCTTCTCCACTTGTGTAAGGAAATGCTCAAAACTTCCACCGAGGAATCGGAAATACGAGTATTTATATAGCAATGTAACTGGAGATGAGCCTTAGATAAACTCGTACGAGCCGGAAAGTAAGCAGTAATGAACCGATTAATTTGTAGTCGTTTCGTCCACAGTCATGTAAAATTTTTTAAATGATGTCATAGTTAACTTTCACTGCAAAAGTTACTTTTTGGCACTATCGTAACTTCGACTCAACATCTGAACGACGATGACCTGTATACACGTCAGACGAGTTTTAGATTTTGGTATGTGCTGAAGTACATTGTAGCACTTGATAATGGCGGAAAATGCAGTAATGCAAACAAATAACTTTTACAGTCAAAGGCGAGTATGACGTCATTTGCAAAAGGAACCTACTGCTTGCGTGTGCCAAGATCAACCGAAACCAACAGATGTCGTTCGTTCGCGAAACCCTTGCAAGAAAATGATCTCTTTTTCCTTTAGTTACACTGGACATGTCGAGATCATTTCTTTAGAGCAGTGGTTCCCAATCTGTCTTAGGCCGTCACTACTAAGTGCAATCGGACATTAGGTAGTACCTCCGCCTTCCCCTCCCCATGTCGTCTGTTGCGCCCCCGCCCCCCCCCCCCCTCTCTCCCCCACATTATCACCAACTTTAGCACCTAACTAAACGGTAGAATGGAAGATTTTTCTTGATCACTTTTATTCCCAAAGTGATGAAATAAGAATGATATTTAGTTTGTGTGAGTGTGTGTGTGTGTGTGTGTGTGTGTGTGTGTGTGTGTGTGTGTTAGAGTGAATGACAAAGGAATTCGTAGTGCATCGTAAGTGCTGCCCACAATTCCTTCTCAGATAAGAAAGCTAACCACCCACAGTGAGGGTAGACACTTGTTACAAAACATACTCCCCCTGCATTACACTCTCTCCATTGCGGCACTTGCTTGACCTGCACACTGCAACCCCATATAAAATCAAACAAGGCAAAATGTGCGCACTTTAGTTACTGTTCGTAAATTACTTGAATGCGGCACTCCTTAATTCTGAACTGGCAGGAACTGGAGGACCTTAGGCTATTAATGCTTTGTGTTTGACGACGGCTGCTAATAGTATTAGTAATAATAATAATAATAATAATAATAATAATAATATGGTTACTACAGATATTGGAAATATACAAAGTAGATCCTAAATTGATACAGTTTCTAAACATAGTAATGAAAAACTGGAAAACCACACTTAATATTCAAACAAATTCAGATAACATCACATCACAGCCAATACAGATTAAGCGTGGAATATACCAAGGAGACTCATTAAGTCCTTTCTGGTTCTGTCTTGCTCTGAACCCACTATCCAACATGCTAAATAATACAAATTATGGATATAATATTACTGGAACATACCCACACAAAATCACACATTTGCTATACATGGATGATCTAAAACTACTGGCAGCAACCAATCAACAGCTCAACCAATTACTAAAGATAACAGAAGTATTCAGCAATGATATAAATATGGCTTTTGGAACAGACAAATGTAAGAAAAATAGCATAGTCAAGGGAAAACACACTAAACAAGAAGATTACATATTGAATAACCACAGTGACTCCATAGAAGCGATGGAAAAAACAGATGCCTATAAATATCTAGGATACAGACAAAAAATAGGAATAGATAATACAAATATTAAAGAAGAACTAAAAGAAAAATATACACAAAGACTAACAAAAATACTGAAAACAGAATTGCCAGCAAGAAGCAAGACAAAAGCTATAAATACTTATGCTATACCAATATTGACCTACTCATTTGGAGTAGTGAAATGGAGTAACACAGACCTAGGAGCACTCAATACACTTACACGTTCACAATGCCACAAATATAGAATACATCACATACATTCAGCAACAGAAAGACTCACATTAAGCAGAAAGGAAGGAGGAAGGGGATTCATCGACATAAAAAACCTACATTATGGACAGGTAGACAATTTAAGAAAATTCTTTCTAGAACGAGCAGAAACTAGCAAAATACACAAAGCAATCACTCATATAAATACATCGGCTACACCACTGCAATTTCAGAACCACCTTTACAACCCTTTAGATCATGTAACATCAGCAGATACGAAGAAAGTAAATTGGAAAAAGAAAACACTACATGGCAAGCACCCGTACCATCTAACACAGCCACACACCGATCAAGATGCATCCAACACATGGCTAAGAAAAGGCAATATATACAGTGAGACGGAAGGATTCATGATTGCAATACAGGATCAAACAATAAACACCAGATATTACAGCAAGCATATTATTAAAGATCCCAATACCACAACAGATAAATGCAGACTTTGCAAACAACAAATAGAAACAGTAGATCACATCACAAGTGGATGTACAATACTAGCAAATACAGAATACCCCAGAAGACATGACAATGTAGCAAAAATAATACATCAACAGCTTGCCTTACAACATAAACTTATAAAACAACACGTTCCCACATACAAGTATGCACCACAAAATGTACTGGAGAATGATGAATACAAATTATACTGGAACAGAACCATTATAACAGATAAAACAACACCACGTAACAAACCTGACATCATACTCGCCAATAAAAAGAAGAAATTAACACAACTAATCGAAATATCCATACCCAATACAACAAATATACAAAAGAAAACAGGAGAAAAAATTGAAAAATACATCCAACTGGCTGAGGAAGTCAAGGACATGTGGCATCAGAATAAAGTTGACATCATACCAATTATACTATCAACTACAGGAGTCATACCACACAATATCCACCATTACATCAATACAATACAGCTACACCCAAACTTATATATACAATTACAGAAATCCGTAATTATTGATACATGTTCAATTACCCGAAAGTTCCTAAATGCAATATAACATATACCGTACAGTTAAAAGGAAGTGACGCTTGATCAAGGTCCGCGTCACGTCCCATTTTTAACCAGACTTAACGTCTGAGAAAGTAAAGAAATAATAATAATAATACTGTGTAGATCACTGTAGTAGCCCTTATGTAGTTACTGCTGTGTCGTGCTGTCAACGAATTCATTTATCTGTTACGAAGTGAGTAATGGAGCAATTTATGGATTACTGCATGTACTGTCTACACTTGGAGAAGACATTTAGCATTTGTTATGTCTGTGTCTCACTTTTAACATCAGCAATGTCCGAGACAAGGCACAACATATGTTTGTCGTCGGTGGACTATGTCAGGAACCTGTAACCCCCAGCGCATTAATTCTACTAATTAAGAAAGAGTAATTATTGATAACTTACATAATCATTACTAGAATCTTACAGAATTGTGATAAAAGTAATTATCTTTTGAAAAGAATTTTGTTTCGTGACTCAAAGAGAATCGAATCGTTTAGGTTTTATACTTCAGAAAATTTCATTTTCCTCCTCACAGGGTAATTACCCCCAGGTTGCGAACCACTGATTTAGAGGATCGAAGAATAATTAATTCTGAGTGGTAGACAACAACTTGCAATACGTACGTTGACTTTTGTAGGAACGTACGCTCTCGGAAATTTTACGTTAAAGGCAGTCTGTCGATGTGGTACCCATCTTGCGCAGCCGGCTGCTATGGCCAAGCAGCTCTAGGCGCTTCACTCCGGAACCACGCGGCTGCTACAGTGGCAGGTTCGAATCCTGCCTCGGGTATGGATGTGTGTTATGTCCTTCGGTTAGTTGGGTTTAAGTAGTTCTAAGTCTAGGGGACTGATGACCTCAGATGTTAAGTCCCATAGAGCTTAGAGCCATTTGCACCATCTTGCAGACACTTAACTGAACTGCAATACATTGTAAAAAATATTCTGCACTGAACTAGTACTAATATTCAAAATTACGGCAATTTCGTTAAGAGATACATGTCCTTTCTCCTTCACAAGCTCCTCCAGTAATGCAATGTTCTCGTCCACCACTAAGCAGTGAGGCTGCCCTGGTCTTCAGGCACCATCCACAGAAGTTACACAACTTTTCAACTTCCTGCACAACTCGTAAACTTGCTGGAATAACAACCACGATTCTCTGTATTGCACTGTCGTTGTGCGATGGATTTCTAATGGTTTACACCTTGAGTATACAAAAAGCGCATCACAGATGACTGCTCAATCGTAGAGCATGTTGACAGTGGGGCGGCCATCTTGTTGTGGACGCTCCTGCCTCCTCCTGCGTTATAGCATCACTCTGCCAACTGTCAGCCATTCTTAACCTTAAGGAACATCACTGCCACCTACCAAGTCTATCACACAACTTTTCGAAATGTTATGGAACTTTTAGGGTTTTTTTATTTGAATTACCTTCATAATATTAGTACGCTTGTAGCATCAGTCTGCCACCTGTCGGTCATTCTCAACTTCAAGGAACATCATTGCCACCTACAGAGTCTGTTACACAACTTTTGGAAATGTTATGGAACTTTTAGGGTTTTCATTACAATCACCCTCGTAATGTTAGTATGCATTCCTATTATACAGGGTGTTACAAAAAGGTACGGCCAAACTTTCAGGAAACATTCCTCACACACAAAGAAAGAGAATATGTTATGTGGACATGTGTCCGGAAACGCTTACTTTCCATGTTAGAGCTCATTTTATTACTTCTCTTCAAATCACATTAATCATGGAATGGAAACACACAGCAACAGAACGTACCAGCGTCACTTCAAACACTTTCTTACAGAAAATGTTCAAAATGTCCTCCGTTAGCGAGGATACATGCATCCACCCTCCGTCGCATGGAATCCCTGATGCGCTGCTGCAGCCCTGGAGAATGGCGTATTGTATCACAGCCGTCCACAATACGAGCACGAAGAGTATCTACATTTGGTACCGGGATTGCGTAGACAAGAGCTTTCAAATGCCCCCATAAATGAAAGCCAAGAGGGTTGAGGTCAGGAGAGCGTGGAGGCCATGGAATTGGTCCGCCTCTACCAATCCATCGGTCACCGAATCTGTCGTTGAGAAGCGTACGAACACTTCGACTGAAATGTGCAAGAGCTCCATCGTACATGAACCACATGTTGTGTCATACTTGTAAAGGCACATGTTCTAGCAGCACAGGTAGAGTATCCCGTATGAAACCATGATAACGTGCTCCATTGAGCGTAGGTGGAAGAACATGGGACCTAATCAAGACATCACCAACAATGCCTGCCCAAACGTTCACAGAAATTCTGTGTTGATGACGTGATTGCACAATTGCGTGCGGATTCTCGTCAGCCCACACATGCTGACTGAGAAAATTTACAATTTGATCACGTTGGAATGAAGCCTCATCCGTAAAGAGAACATTTGCACTGAAATGAGGATTGACACATTGTTGGATGAACCATTCGCACAAGTGTACCCGTGGAGGCCAATCAGCTACTGATAGTGTCTGCACACGCTGTACATGGTACGGAAACAACTGGTTCTCCCGTAGCACTCTCCATACAGTGACGTGGTCAACGTTACCTTGTACAGCAGCAACTTCTCTGACGCTGACATTAGGGTTATCGTTAACTGCACGAAGAATTGCCTCGTCCATTGCAGGTGTCCTCGTCGTTCTAGGTCTTCCCCAGTCGCGAGTCATAGGCTGGAATGTTCCGTGCTGCCTAAGACGCCGATCAATTGCTTCGAACGTCTTCCTGTCGGGACACCTTCGTTCTGGAAATCTGTCTCGATACAAACGTACCGCTCCACGGCTATTGCCCCGTGCTAATCCATACATCAAATGGGCATCTGCCAACTCCGCATTTGTAAACATTGCACTGACTGCAAAACCACGTTCGTGATGAACACTAACCTGTTGATGCTACGTACTGATGCGCTTCATGCTAGTACTGTAGAGCAATGAGTCGCATGTCAACACAAGCACCGAAGTCAACATTACCTTCCTTCAATTGGGCCAACTGGGGGTGAATCGAGGAAGTACAGTACATACTGACGAAACTAAAATGAGCTCTAACATGGAAATTAAGCGTAACCGGACACATGTCCACATAACATCTTTTTTTTATTTGTGTGTGAGGAATGTTTCCTGAAAGTTTGGCCGTACCTTTTTGTAACACCCTGTATGGCCAGTAGATACTGTAACCGTAAAAGTGTTCGTTTATTGATACAGGTTAGAGCAGTGACAGGCCTGTAGGGCGAGACTCACTTGTGGATGCAGTGTGCGGCGGTGAGCAGCCACAGCGGGTGGATGAGCACGGCCCCACACCAGTGCGCCAGCAGGCCCAGCTGCGGGTGCAACAGCTGCAGGGACGCCTGCCAAACAACAACAGCAAAATACTAATGTCCAAACATCAACAACAGGGAGCGTCTATGGAATTTCCTGACTCTGCCTGGTGCTCGTTCCATGAAAACCACACATATGACTATTAGCACAAGCAACTTTCTTTTTTCCTGCTGTAGCATATACCTGTGTCTGAGAAGTCCTTCTACCCCTAGGTCAAAACGGAATAATTTGTATTGGAGTACTTGTAAGGTGTCAGCTTGAATGAATGTTAATTTTGCACCTTACATGAGATTTTATTCTTCGTATCAAGTAGATGGATAACCCGCCAGGTTAGCCGAGAGCGCTAATGCGCTACTTCCTGGACTCGGGTAGGCGCACCAGCCCCGGATTGAATCCGCCCGGCGGATTAACGACGACAGCCAGTGTGCCGGCCAGCCTGGATGTGGTTTTTAGGCGGTTTTCCACATCCCTCTAGGTGAATACCGGGCTGGTCCCCACATCCAGCCTCAGTTACACGGCCCGCAGACATTTGGACACTTTCGTACTATTCCATGGATTACACTAGTCGCAGACCGTTGGGGTACACTAAATCTGTCCCGGGGGGGTAGAGGTGGCGGTAGAAATGGCATCCGGCCACCCTTTCTACTAACATTGCCACATTCAATTAACCTTGCCAACCCTGCCTAACTGCGGGAAAAGGCACAAGCGAAAGAAAGAAAGAAAGAAAGTAACAAGTAGATGCATATGTCACCTGACATACTTAGTGAACAGATTTGCCTATCAAAATGTACAGTAGGTAATGCCAAAAGGGACGACACTCGATTCGACGGTATTAACACACCGAACCCAAATCCTGCATGTCAATGAGTAAAAGGTGAAAAAATCTGCTGGAAGAGACGTTTTAGTCTGGGGGCAGATGCGAGCTGTGCCGTCATGGCCCGCATACAACGAAAGGCTTCTAACAGGGGTTGGTGACACGCAGTGGCAGAGACAACGAAAGCGCCGGGCGATATAGAGAAGGGAGCAGGTAGCGGCCCAGTGCTGCCTGCGACGGAGGAATTCTTTACAAAACTGCGTTGGGGAAATTCCAGATGGATACAGACAGATCAACGAGGCAGTTGATCACGTGAAAGGCCTGTGCAATTCTCGTGATGTACGCATGTAACTTTGTGGCATAGGAGCGGGCGCAAAATGTCCGACTGGCTGAAATAAACTCGGAAGGAGTAAAATTGGGGACCTTTCAACGCAGTTTATATGTAGGCCCTTTGTGATTGGCAGGGTTAGTTTCCACAAGATGAAAGGAATGCTCCCATTGGTCTGAAAAAGCCGTGACATCAAGCACAAAAGGACGGAGGTGGGGGACAGTTCCTTACGAAAGACACAATGCCGAAAACTTCGGGGCCTCTCCTCTGAACCAGTGTCAAGTGTAGAACAGGGCGCATCATGCTATGTACGACGCCAAAACAGGAATTTTTGTGTGAACACTGCGTTCACTTTAGCTGAAATTCAGCTAGAAATTAGCTGAAGAGTCGTTGAGCTCAAATAGCAGAGAAACGAAACAGCCACGTAGTCCTTGTGAGAACTGCGAGGGCATTGAAGTATACGCGCTGCTCCAGCTCCGCACGTGTATATCGCCATATTTTCCCGACTAGGGATGAATGCATGTTTTCTCGCCTAACGAGACAGTTTCAGCTGATAAAATCAGTAAAGATTTTGATTAGCTTTTTATAGTATTTTCAGAGGGCAAGAGCAACCATGCAGCTCACAGCACGTCGCAGCTAAAGGTAAATGCCACTCACAGAGGCATAAAATTGTTGGATCACCAGCCTGCATCCACTGTGAACTCGAGCAACCTCGAGTAATCTTCTGCTCATCTTGTCACAAAAACAACCATCCTCCGTAGACTTGACTGCCATCCTAAATAGTACCAAACTTAGAATTGGAATTGGATGATTAGTCGTAATATCGATCAACTCACTGTCTAGAAGCAAGAAAAATCTTGTAGAGAACATTCTACTTAAATTTGATATTGTTGTGTTCAGTGTTATTTCTGCTGATCAGGAAATAATACGTTATCTTGACAACTGTCCTGAAATTTTCATGTCACAATCTACGTAAACCCATGTGCTTCTTTGGAAACAATAGAGAAATTAAACAAATTTTGCTGCTAAACAACGATGTGCTCTGTCATAGAATAAGGGTCCACTCCTAACCCCAGTAATTTATTCTAATGACGCTAAGACACTGAGAGGGTGTTTTTACTGATGTCTGACGAAAGTGAAAAGGAGTGGAACGTCAGATACTTACTTTTAAAAACAACGCTTTCGATCGAAAACACATTGCCTACACATTGCTGTGTAGTGCCATTGTGTGGATATGACACAGTAAGGGAAGGATGTAAGCTGAGCAGAGACGAATGGGAAATTGTTCTAATGACGATGTGGGACACAATGGGAGAAATCCACTGACGTAAGCGACTCTGGCAGATTATGACCTGACGCCTAGGAACGAGCATCACGGAAAAGCAAAGCTTCTCAGCTGTTCGCGTCCTGCTGTCCTGAGGGTCTATGGAAAACAGCTGAAGGACTGTGCAGCACGAGTAGGCGACAAGGTGTTGGGTGTTCATGTCGCATCACAGAATGTGCAGGTCGTAGGGTTGTGCAGTCGGTAAAGCACGACAGGAAGCAATTTGTGGCAAATCTGACACCAGAGTACAGCGCTGGTATGGGCACAAGTGTTTCAAAGAACACTGCTCGGCAGACATTACTGACCATGCTGCTCCGCAGCAGCCCACTCCTACATGTTCCCATGTTAACACAGTGACATCGTCAGTCACTACTGCACTGGGTATGAGATCATTGTCAACAGAACTTGCATCAATGGAAACCCCATCATTGATCAGATGAATTATGTTTCTTGTTACATAATATCAATGGTCGTGTCTATGTACACAGTCATCCAGGGCAAACAGCTTCTCAAAAAGTGCACCATGCCACAGATGGGGACCAGTAGCCCTATTCTGTATTGTCCATACCGTTCGGTTCCATACATTAGCATCGGTAGTGACGTAATTTTCGGTCTGGTAGCCGCTGTTGCTATTCTGCACACCACTGAGGCTACCGATCGGTCCGCTTGCCGATTTTTCGTCTACTGTACCGAGACGAGGTGACGTAAGGCCATTCGTTCGGTTCGGTGTGTTTTGATTGTGGAGACAATTTGTTATTTTAGAAATATTTAAAGATTTTTAGATTTGGATGTAGAGATGACATTTTACTGAAGTATTGCTGGGACGCATCCTCCTTGTTTTGGAATAAGCTACTACGATCTGTTAAAATTAAAATGTTGCTTACTGTGAAGTTCTTCAAGCACTTAAAGTATGAGAGTACAGCTGTGGCTTCTGCAGTTTCATTTGGAGGCGAAATCATTTCCTTGCAACTCGTGTGCAAGAACGCGAAGCCCACTCTGCCATTATGCAGACTTTTGGGGCCGTCAATATAAACCTCGAAAGATTCCGGGAAATTATCAGGAATTCTGGTTATTATTAATTTCTCCATTCCGGCTACTGTTTTTGTTGGAAAGTCGAACATGTCGGCTGCTGAAATTGTTTTGTTATACTGGTAATATGAAACAGCATATGTTGGTGTTTTTTGGAGATCGGGTAAAATGTTCTTCACATCTGTGAACCTTGTACATAATTCTGATTTTTGGGTAGCTTATAATTCTGATTTTTGGGTAGCTTATTCTCTATCTATTCATTTTTCCTTGAAACAGGCTGTAGAGTTCTGTATCAGTGGGTGGTAAATTGCAGAAAGTCTTTTGAGAAGGAATGTGTGTGTCATTAACTTCCAATATAAGGCGTTGGTCATTTCTGCAGGTTCCGCTAACATTGCTTTTGTTGGCGTGGGCCGGCCGTTGTGGCCGAGTGGTTCTAGGCGCTTCAGTCTGGAACCGCGCGATTGCCACGGTCGCAGGTTCGAATCCTGCCTCGGACGTGGACGTGTGTGATGTCCTTAGGTTAGTTAGGTTTAAGTAGTTCTAAGTTCTAGGGGACTGATGACATCAGATGTTAAGTCCCATAGTGCCCAGAGCCACTTGAACCATTTGTTGGCGTGGAATGTATAGCTCCAAGGTAAGTTGTCATCCAGCTAAAATGAAGCTTTCTTAGTTTCGAAATTAATTTCTTGTTGCTGACGGTGCCATGTCATATAAGAAAGAAGGCACACATTCAATGAAAACTGATGCGTAAGTAACAAGGTGTTTAACTGAATATTTGAATATATGCAATAAAATTGATAGTAATTAACTGGTTATTTTATTGAAAACATGCCATATCAAATTACAAAAGTGGTTTAGTCGTAGCTCACAGCGAATTTCTCGTCAGAACGTCGAAATCCAACGTCAATGGCATGCACACACTTAAAAAATGTTTAAAATCGCTCTGAGCACTATGGGACTTAACATCTCAGGTCATCAGTCCCCTAGAGCTTAGAACTACGTAAACGTAACTAGCCTAAGGACGTCGCACACATCCATGCCCGAGGCAGGATTCGAACCTGCGACCGTAGCAGTCGCGCGGTTCCGGACTGAAGCGCCTAGAACCGTTCGGCCACACCGGCCGGCGCACACACACATACAATCGTTGTTATTACTATTCAGTACTACAAGGGTATATGTCAAGTATTATTCTTTCGAGAAATACGATAAAAACAGATGTTCCATAAGCTCATTTCAGGTAGGTTGCTTTCTAACACGAGTCTGTAGTGCAACCGACATTGTCACACTCTGAAAAATGTGAATTTTGATCACAGAACAACTCGTCTTTGAACGGACGTCCATGTGTTTAAAGGATGTAAATTGGCTAAAGATAGATGTATGAATACGAAACTGGTAACTCTTCTTTTTTAGTAAAGGGAACCAAAAGAAAACTGTGGCACCCAGAACGGAGGAGGAAACGAAATGGAAATTTACGGATTGAGACAGCATTTAATGTTATTACAATGATTATAAAATAGTGTAAAATTTACAAAGAACTTGGCAGAATGAGTCCACCTATTAGTATAGCATTGTACCCCATCTGGTCCAGATACATACAGTGATTCGCTTGGTAATAGTTTTATAAATCCGTTGTAAGCTGGCATGCAACTGTTGTAAATGATCTTTGATACCATGGATAGTGGCACTGGGATCGACTTGGCACCCATGAGAGACAGATGCAGGAAGCAAGCTGGCCACGAGGTTACCTTAACATCACGCAGGAAGTTCATAAAGGTACGTGAGATGTGTGGGCGAGCATTGTGCTGTTGAAAAATGACAACATGGTACTCTCACTTTAAAGGTAAACATGAGGAGGAAGGATATCCATGCCATATCATTCTGCTGTCACAGTTCCGTCACTAACTGCCAGCCATGACCTGAATCATATGCCATGTCTCCCCATACCACGAAGCCAGGAGTAACACTGCTTTGCCTCTCCAAACCAGTGGAAGAATGGGAAATCTCATCAGGTCGCAACCATACTCGCCAGGGATGGTCATCCGGTGTAGTATAGAATAACGATTTGTCGCTGAACACAATGCGACGTCACTCACCAGCAGTCCACGCTTTCTGGTCATGGCAGCACTCCAAACGCAATGTGTATGTGCTGTGGTGTTAATGGCAGCCAATGCATGGGACAGTAATTCCACAGTCCAGCTGCTGCCAGGCTCCAACCAGTGGTGTAGAATGACACAAAATGTTAAAAGCGGTGGCTCGTTTTTTACAGGTTACTATCCCTTGCCGTAGGGGCTCTAATTTTGATATTTTTTCTAAACCAGCAAGGTAAAACAGAGGCCACTACTTCCACCACATCAAGTAGATTTAGTGCTCACGTACTCACACTGAGCCGTGAACACTTCCCAGTTTATCAATGGGGTGGGGGGAGGGGGGGGGGGGGAGTAATTGAAAATTATTATTACTATTATCGGTACCATGCGTGCAATGGTCGTTCCAGGCGCGCGATATTGAATCTTCATCCTATCATTAAAGGCGCGAGACCTGCACGACCTTATAGCAACTGTTATCATGAGGATAGTTCTGCATTATTCTACTGTGACACTAAGGGTGATTTCACGTAACGAAAGGGAAAATGTAAAGATTAAAGTACTCATTTATTTAATAGTATGATATTGAACAATTATACAATCAGACGGGGGTGGGGGAAGAAAGAATTGAGTTCAGCAGCCTGCCCCAACGTACGATCCTAATAAGCCACGATGGCAGGAGAAAAGGAATTTTAGGAACGATCGCAATATTATCAAATGGAGTTCAATTTACTAAAGGAAGGGGTTGCAGGCATGCAACGACCACCACCATGAATCGGCCAAGGACTAAGAAAGATGCTACTGGGGGTGAACCGCTAGGTAGCCTCCTGTACTAAAGGAATAAAACCAGCAAGTGGCGAAACTATTCATATAGGCGATATTATATAACTTTGGCTCTCGGTCCGACTACATTGAAGGGGCGCCAGACACTCACCACGTGGCGTAGGACAAAGGACACAAGTTTTCAAGCTAGGAAGACCTAAATTCTGAGGCGAATTTTGCGCGGGAGAACTGAAAGAGCTACTGCCAGACGAAGCGGAAAAGTGAGCATGAAAGTATACACTTTAGTGCCGAACTGCAAGCTACTGTGACTAAACAACACATCACGCACATTATGCCCAACTGTACACGGAAAACCTACAATCTTATAACCCGGCAAAATTGCGTAAACCGTAATTTAAGGAACGCACATCAATAAAATGACCTATAAGGTTCCCTCTGGGCTGCAGGGCGCGAAGCTGCAGTGCACGTCGGCGCTCATGCTTACCAAAACTTCATCTCCTGGAAAGCAGCGCCTCCAGTCTCAGGCACGGTCACACTATAACTCCTCACTGCCCAATTGTCCACTATCCACACGCGGATGGCGGTTGGCGCCCACCCGCGAAAAACGGGCGCGCACCTGAACTGGCCAATCTGAGGGTCGGAATCTCATAGGGGGCGACCTCACGACGTTAAAATCGTACTATAAAGTTCCAATTAAGGAAATGTAAAGCCAATATGAAAGCTGTTAACTTTTTATATTAGCGGTTAAACTCCGTTAACATTTCTAAAATTTATATAGTTTAAATAAAACATTACATTTTCACTGTAAAAATAATATACTCATATTTATAAATACCTAAAAGTGAAAATACTTCCTTAACATCTTCAGTGTCACGCTCTAATTATAAGCTATTTAAGCATAAGAAAAATAACATCACTAAAATAAACATTCAAAAAATAAAAGTTAAAAGATAAATCTTAAAGTTAGAATCATATCAACCTTGGATATAACCAATTAAATAAATAATCTATATGAAATGTGTGACGAGGGACTCCCGTCGGGTAGACCGCTCGCCTGGTGCAAGTCTTTCGATTTGACGCCACTTCGGCGACTTGCGGGTCGATGGGGATGAAATGATGATGATTAGGACAACACAACACCCAGTCCCTGAGCGGAGAAAATCCCCGACCCAGCCGGGAATTGAACCCGGGCCCTTAGGATTGACACTCTGTCGCGCTGACCACTCAGCTACCGGGAGCGGACAATAATCAATATAAACCTTGGCCGTCAAATAACTCACCTCAACCATAATCAAATGATTTTGATGAATAATAGCCCAACTTTAAAGGAACATATCTAACAAAATTAGTTGAAATAGCAGTTACAAGGTTGGTAAGGCAGGTTGGGGAGCTGAGAACATGAGAAACTTCGGCCACTACTGAACATTCAAATGACACCACGTGCTACTCTGGCGATCGGAAAAAGGATGGGAAACGGGAAGCCATCATGGCTGCTAGGAAGACTGCTGCCCTCGCCCATAAATAAAGTTTCTAACGCCAAGCTCCTCTCATAGATCAGTGTGACACAAACTAAAAAATGGCTCTGAGCACTATGGGACTCAACAGCTATGGTCATCAGTCCCCTAGAACTTAGAACTCAACAGCTATGGTCATCAGTCCCCTAGAACTTAGAACTACTTCAACCTAACTAACCTAAGGACAACACACAACACCCAGTCATCACGAGGCAGAGAAAATCCCTTACCCCGCCGGGAATCGAACCCGGGACCCCGTGCTCGGGAAGCGAGAACGCTACCGCGTGACACAAACTGTAAACTTTCTTTCGTTCTTTCTTTTGCAACTGCCTTTATGGTGCATTGTGCAGAGGGTTAAGAATGGATTTGTCATGTTAATGTTTAACGGGTGGCTGCATGCCCTTCATGCCGCCACCCCACACCCCCCGGGACGGAATTAGTGTACCCCAGCTGTCTGCATCTAGTGTAAATTGTGAAATAGTATGAATGTGTTTCAAACGTCTGCGAGTCGTGGAAATGAGGCGGGACGAGTGGACCAGTCCGGTATTCACCTAGGAGGATATGGAAAACCGCCTAAAAACCACATCCAGGCTCGCCGGAACACCGGCCGTCGTCACTAATCCGCCGGGCGGATTCGATACGGGGACGGCGCGCCTACCCGAGTCCAGGAAGCAGCGCGTTAGCGCGCTCGGCTATCCTGGCGGGTTGAGACAAACTGTAAACATCGTCAAATAAATTAGGCAACCCATAGAAATTAACATCTACATCTACATGATTACTCTGCAATTCACATTTAAGTGCTTGGCAGAGGGTTCATCGAACCACAATCATACTGTCTCTCTACCATTTCCCTCCCGAACAGCGTGCGGGAAAAACGAACACCTAAACCTTTCTGTTCGAGCTCTGATTTCTCTTATTTTATTTTGAAGATCATTCCTACCTATGTTGGTTGGGCTCAACAAAATATTTTCGCATTCGGAAGAGAAAGTTGGTGACTGAAATTTCGTAAATACACTGCTGGCCACCGTAAATGCAACACCAAGAAAGACAAGAGGTAGCACAACAAAATTTATTTTGTAGATAACATGTTGACCAAGTATCAAATGATTACGTTTACAGACGTCTGTGACATGTGGTTCCTGCCAGAATCAGTAGCCAGAGTAGCCGCCATTGTTGGAGATCACCGTTGCCACACGTCTCGGCATTGAGTCAAAGAGACGTTGGATGTGTTCCTGGGGTACAGCAGCCCAAGCAGCTTCCACACGTTGCGAAAGATCATCTGGTGCGGCAGCTGGGGATGTAATCTGGGTCACTCGTTGAGCAATCATGGACCACATGTTTTCTATCGGCGAAAGATCCGGAGAGCGAGCCGGCCAGGGAAGCAATTCAATCTGGTTATTGACGAAGAACCTTTGGACAATGCGTGCCACGTGTGGTCGCGCATTATCCTGTTGAAATATGGCTGTGGCCGAGCCCTGAAGGTAAGGAAGGACAACTGGCTCCAGCACCTCGGATATGTAGCGCCGGCTATTTAAAGTACCGGCAATGCGTACTAGAAGCGTGCGAGAGTAAATGGTTCAAATGGCTCTGAGCACTATGGGACTCAACTGCTGTGGTCATAAGTCCCCTAGAACTTAGAACTACCTAAACCTAACTAACCTAAGGACAGCACACAACACCCAGCCATCACGAGGCAGAGAAAATCCCTGACCCCGCCGGGAATCGAACCGTGCGAGAGTAATATCCAATACCGCCCCATACCATAATACCCGGTACAAGACCAGTGTGGCGGTGCATAATGCAGCTGTCCAGCATCCTCTCTCCACCGTGTCTCCATACTCGAATCCGACCATCGTGGTGCTGCAGACAGAAGCGTGCCTCGTCAGTAAAGACAACGTCATTCCATTCTGCCGTCCACATCCGTCTGTCATCACACCATTGGCGACGGAGACGTCTGTGGTTCTGCGTCAATGGTAGACGAAGCAATGGACGTCTTGCGGACAGACCACTCTGCTGTAAACGGCGTCGAATGGTACGCGCAGACACTGGATGATGCGTTACAGACGCAACGTGCTGTGCTATGGTTCGGGATGTCACTGAACGATCCGTCACTGCCATGCGCACAATTTGCCTATCAGCACGTGCAGTGGTGCACCGAGGTGAATGCGATCGACCACGTCGGTCCGTCGTACCCTCCTGCATCCAACGGCCATATATCCGTATTACAGTTGTTTGGTTTCGTCCAACACGACTAGCGATTTCTCAGTATGATAATCCACAATCTCTGTAAGCCACTATCCTTCCTCTGTCGAACTCGGATACTTCGTCAAAAGATGTTCGCTGTTGTCTACGAGGCATAACTGATCGTCTTGTGAAACAACCACTAGGTAAACACACGTGCCGAACGTACACTCGTCGAAATCGCCAAGCCTTAAATGGCGCTATGAGGTGGCGCCACAGGCGCGCGTGATGTGCGTCTGCGCTGAAATTCTAATCAGTTGCATATCTCATCACTGCAAACTCATGGCGTAAATTTCACTCGATTCGGATGCTTCCTTCAGGGTGTTGCATTTACGGTGGCCAGCAGTGTAGATCTCGCCGCGACGAAAAACGTCTTTGCTTTAATGACTTCCATCCCAACTCGCGTATCATATCTGCCACACTCTCTCCCCTGTTACGTGATAATACAAAACGAGCTGCCCTTTTTTGCACCCTTTCGATGTCCTCCGTCAATCCCACCTGGTAAGGATCCCACACCGCGCAGCAATATTCTAACAGAGGACGAACGAGTGTAGTGTAAGCTGTCTCTTTAGTGGACTTGATGCATCTTCTAAGTGTCCTGCCAATGAAACGCAACCTTTGGCTCGCCTTCCCCACAATGTGGTCTTTCCAACTGAAGTTGTTCGTAATTTTTACACCCAGGTACTTAGTTGAATTGACAGCCTTGAGAATTCTACTATTTATCGAGTAATCAAATTCCAACGGATTTCTTTTGGAACTGATGTGGATCACCTCACACTTTTCGTTATTTAGCGTCAACTGCCACCTGCCACACCAAACATCAATCTTTTCTAAATCGCTTTGCAACTGATACTGATCTTCGGATGACCTTACTAGACGGTAAATTACAGCATCATCTGCGAACAACCTAAGAGAACTGCTCAGATTGTCACCCAGGTCATTTATATAGGGCATGAATTATTATAGGGCATAAATTATTATTATATACCAGAATGCTGGGATTATAAATGAGAAATAGAGCACTGAATGGTGAATGAAGTGCACGTCTTTCAAATGTTACAGGGAGTTCAGTGCTCTGGTATGCAAGGTGCAGATGCCAAGGGCTTAAGATGTGCCTGGAACCTAGTATGAGAGTGCTTCATTGTGATGAGCAGACGTGGTCTACCGGAGCTTTACGAGTACAGCTGCCCTCACGTTCTCGTCCAATGCAACATCAGGCCACTGTCACATCCAAATGTGGGTACTGCACGATTCGACCAGCTGGCCAGATGGAGAACCATGACGAATAACCTTCCAAACTTCGTTAGATGATGACATGGCTGTCTCAGACAACTACACAGCATCTCTGCGTCCTTCACAGTGAAAAATAATCATCTGACGCTGGTCACACCCCTTTTACCAAGCGATGGGGCGCAGTGGTTAGCACACTGGACTCCCATTCGAGAGGATGGTTAAAACCCGCGTCCGGCCATCCTGATTCAGATTTTCTGTGCTTCCCCTAAATCGCTTCAGGCAAATTCCGGGATGGTTCCGTCGAAAGGCCAAGGTCGATTTCCCACCCTTCCCTCATCCGATGGGACCGATGATCTCGTCGTTTGGACCCTATCCGCAAATCAATCAACCAGCCAATCAACCAGTCACACCCCTTACTGACCATAATAGGCCTTCTATCAACACTTAACATGAATATCACCAACGCAATCTCGTGGGCGTTGTACTTGACACTGAGATAACTTTAATCATTTACACCGCTGGCCATTAAAATTGCTACACCAAGAACAAATGCAGATGATAAACGGCTATCCATTGGACAAATATATTATACTAGAACTGACATGTGATTACATTTTCACGGAAGTTGGGTGCATAGATCCTGAGAAATCAGTACCCAGAACTACCACCTCTGGCCGTAATAACGGCCTTGATACGCCTGGGCATCGTGTCAAACAGAGCTTGGATGGCGTGTACAGGTACAGCTGCCCATGCAGCTTCAACACGATACCACAGTTCATATCGTATTGTAACGAGCCAGTTGCTCGGGCATCACTGACCAGACGTTTTCAATTAATGAGAGATCTGGAGAATGTGGTGGCCAGGGCAGCAGTCGAACATTTTCTGTACCCAGAAAGTCCCGTACAGGACCTGCAACATGCGGTCGTGCATTATCCTACTAAAATGTAGGGTTTCGCAGGGATCGAATGAATGGTAGAGCCACAGGTCGTAACACATCTGAAATGTAACATCCACTGTTCAAAGAGCCGTCAATGCGAACAAGAGGTGACCGAGACGTGTAACCAATGGCACTCCATACCATCACGCCGGGTGATAAGCCAGTATGGCGATCACAAAAACACGCTTTCAGTGTTCGTTCCCCGCGATGTCACCAAACACGGATGCGACCATCATGATGCTGTAAACAGAAACTGGATTCATCCGAAAAAATGAAGTTTTGAAATTCCTGCACCCAGGTTCGTCGTTGAGTACACCACCGCAGCCGCCCCTGTCTGTGATGCAGCGTCAAGGGTAACCGCAGCCACGGTCTCCCAGCTGATAGTCCATGCTGCTGCAAACGTCTCCGAACTGTTCATGCAGATGGTTGTTGTCTTGCAAACGTCCCCATCTGTTGACTCAGGGATCGAAATGTGACTGCACGATCCGTTACAGCCATGCGGATAAGATGCCTGTCATCTCGACTGCTAGTGATACGAGGCCGTTGGGATCCAGCACGGCGTTCCGCATTACTCTCCTGAACCTACCGATTCCATTTTCTGCTAAGTCATTGGATCTCGACCAACGCGAGCAGCAACGTCGCGATGCGACAAACCGCAATCGCGGTAGGCTACAATCCGACCCTTATGAAAGTCGGAAACGTGATGGTACGCGTTTCTCCTCCATACACGAGGCATCACAACAACGTTTCACTAGGCAACGCCGGTCAACTGCTGTTTGTGTATGAGAAATCGGTTGGAAACTTTTCTCATGTCACCACGTTGTAGGTGTCGCCACCGACGTCAACCTTGTGCGAAAGCTTTGAACAGCTAATCATTTGCATATCACAGCATCTTCTTCCTGTCAGTTAAATTTCGCGTCTGTAGCACGTCATCTTCGTGGTGTAGGAATTTTAATGGTCAGTAGTGTACATCGCCGAGCACTAAGCACATCATAACCCCTTTACATCGGCGCTTGGCATCCAAGAACAAGTAACGGACGCTATGTAACATTCTGTGTCATTATGCACCATTGGTCACGAACTGGTAGCAAGCCTGCCTAAGGCCTTACCATTCTAGGCGCTGGCTACCATTAGAACCACAAAGCGAATGGCTGCGTTTGAAGTGGTGTTGTGACCAGAAAATAAGGGCATCTGATGAATGGCGTCACACCGTTTTTAGCGATGAATTGTACACTACACCGGATGATTCTCGTCAGTGAGCGTGGTGAGAGAACTCATTGCTTCCAATGTTTTATTGAGGCTTAGTGGTGTCACTCGTGGCGTCATGGTGTGAGGAGCCATCGGCTATAACTTTAAGGTCACAGCTGGCAGTGATAGAGGAACCTCTGACGGCACAACGGCACATCACAGACATCCTGGTTTCTCATGTGACAGTATCATGTAGCCATTTTTGAACAGAGCAACACTCGTTCACACATGGCACGTTTCTCTATGAACTGTGTGCATTATGTTCAGGTAGTACCCTAGCCAGCAAAATCCTGAGATCTGTTCCCAACAGAATATGTGTGGGACAAGCTGGGATGTCAACTTTGTCTTGGTACCAAGGATATCAAGGAACAGTCACAATAGCTATTTACCAGCTTGTCTCAGGAGGGAATGAAACTGCTTTGTGATTCTTCTCAACCGATTCAGAGCGCACATCCAGGCCAAAGCAGGTGCAACGTCATCTGATAAGTGCACTCATGCTTCCAGATTCTTCGTAATTTCACTCGATATTACAGTCACTGAAATCAGATCACATACCCCCTCAACCCACGAAGTTTTCTGTTCCTCACGTCCCTCTGGGTGCTTCATTCTTTTCACCAGGTGATGTATATTAAATGGTTCCAAAATACATTAAAAGATGCTTATAACTGATACATTGAAATTAACACGTAGGAAGAGTGGCTTGGCCATGATAATGAGTAGTGGGTAAACTTCCTGACAGATTAAAACTGTGTGCCGGACCGAGACTCGAACTCGGGACCTTTACCTTTCGCGGGAAAGTGCTCTACCAACTGAGCTACGCAAGCACGACTCACTACTTGTCCTCACAGCTTCAATTCTGCCAGTACCTCGTCTCGAGTTCGAGTCTCGGTCCGGCACACAGTTTTAATCTGTCAGGAAGTTTCATATCAGCGCACACTCCGCTGCAGAGTGAAAATCTCATTCTGAGTAGTGGGGAAGTTAAGACAAACACTGAACTGGATTACACTTCATGGCCGCTTGGTAGGAGAGACCTGCCTTTTGTATGAGTAGCTGGGAGAAGGGAAGTGGGTTGGTCCTTCGGGGCTAGAGAAAGTGTTTATAGCGATATTTGTTTCAGGTGGGTTGGGTGGTCGGTTAGGTATTATGTGCGAGGACGATTGGTAGGAAAACATGAACAGCTTGAGTGGTGGTCGGGCCAAGTTCAAAAGGAGAAGGGAAAGGGGAGGGGTGAAAGGGGAGATTTGAAATTGGAAAGCGATAGGGAGTAGAGGGTCGAATCTTATAGGAGAGATAGATGTCAGCGCGAATTTAGTTGTCAGGGAGTGAAAGTCTGTTAAAACTGCGCTGGGAGAGGATGTAGAGAGTTTGCAAGTGTAGAGTGGATGGGCGCCGCACACCAGGACTCGAAGTCAGGAGTTGCTAGTTACGGAGAACCACTGCGCTTGTTGGAGACGAGTTTATGGGAAATGTAGGACATACAGAAGTGTTCAGTGTGGACGAGTATCATCTGGTAAAGGATTGTTGCAGGGGAGAGTAAGCGGATTGAAGCGTGTGGCGTTAAAGGATTTGGAGCGCCTGATAGAATGTTAGTGGAGCAGATATCCAGGTGACATTCGCGCTGGAGAGGATAGCTCGAATCAAGGTTTAGTAGGAATGGTGGCTGTTTGAACTACTTTGTTCTAAACAGCCAGCATTTAAATACACTGCATAACAGAATTAAAAGATATTTTTTTTTTCGAAACCTGGTAATTCCCTCCCACTGCGACGTCTAAGTTTGAAATTTGGCTCCAACGTGCCTACAAGATTCCTGTGTAAGCGTGCGAATAGCTTGGCGCCCTGCGACGTCGCCCCGGGCTTGGCGATGCTTCAAACAACAAGCAAGGTGTGAACTTATGAGAAAAACAACGCCAGAACCTAGAAGTTCATGTGAGGTGTAAGCTGGGCACCAAATTTCACCACAATTCAGCACAATGGACATTTCACTCTATGGGAAAGATGTCACATTTTCTCTTACCACATTTCAACCGTTACTTTGACGTGTGTGGGGTGGAGGTCAGTACCGCGACGTCCAGCGTCGAAACCACGAGGCTTTCTTATGGGTGGCCGAGGAAAACATTTCAGGCGTACAACCACCCAGAATAGACACGAAAAAGGCCTCTGGAATTGGCATACAGGGCGTCAAAGAAACCATCCCTTTCCTCAGGGCGCTGACTCGCACACATTTCGCAGTCGAGGGCGACTGTTTTCAGTGCGCTGAGGAACACGGTGGTCGTTCTTGACCAGCTTTGATTCTGCTGAGGCCACCGGACTGCTGAGCCCTTCCCTAAGACGTCGTGAGCCAGTAACTCCACAGAACGTGATCGCACCCCACTGAGGTGTAGTGCGACCGCATGTTTTCCTCTGGTGTACAGGATGGAACCACTAGCGACTGTTCAAAACAATTCGACGGAATTTGAAGGCGATCCGAAGCAGTAAATGGTGTTCATGTTTCTTCAGTCCTCCTGGTTCGCCCCCCTCTGTCGCGTGGCCACGGGGATTCACATGCGTGAATAGACGACGAAGGGTCGCTCTAAGATCTCCTAGTTCGGCAACACCCTCAGTTCCACCTGCCCAACTTCGTTGAGCATTTTAAAAATTTACCTGTACAGAAGAAACCTGTGACGAAGTCTTAATCATTTGAAGACAGGTAAACACTTCGACACTCATCCATTTCCACATGTCAACTAATTGGCGCAACAGCAGCGGCGTAGGCTGCCTGCAGCTGCCTAGGATTCTCGCCACGTGTTTTCTCTGTACAGGTGCATTTTGAAGGTGCTCAACAAAGGTGGATGGGCGACATCGAGTGTGTTGCCACTGCGGGGTGGGCGGCTCTTGGAGGGATACTTTGCCGTTTTACTCACGCACAAGTCTATGTCGGTTGGCTCGTTGGTCGATTGGGAGGCAGGGGACCAAACAGTGAGGTCATTGGTCCCATCTGATTAGGGAAGGACGTCTGATGTGCCCTTTCAATGGGCCGCGCGGAGTAGCCGCGCGGTCTAGGGCGTCCTGCACGGTTCGCGCGACTCCCTCCCGACGGAGGTTCGAGTCCTCCCTCAGGCATTGGTGTGCGTGTGTGTGTTGTCCGTAGCGCACGTTACTTTAAGTTAGATTAAATTGTCGGCACACGGACCGTGCTGTCGAACGTTAACGTTGAGCGTGCCAAGTTCAACGTGCTGCTGAACGCTCGGGAACGATGCGACTTGTGCACACGGTACGTGGGCCCCAACGTGGTATACGCGATCGCAACGCACTCCAGCGGCAGTTGAGGGATGTTTCTAGTTGGTATATCACACTGTTTACTCAGCGGGCGCGAGTAAAATTCCCACGTTAGCTCTATTAAAACGCACATTTCCTCCATCGTCCACGAAAAGGAAAGTACCATGTCCAATCAATAAGGGCACATGATTATAAAAGTTCCAGTACAAACAGTGCGGTACAAATTTGGAATACTTCTCCGCATAAGATAAACATTATTTCATCATTCCCACGTTTTAGTAAAACCCCAAGGTCAGTCTCACTTGATCACTGTTCCTACCCAGTAGCAGAATCTTTGCAACATGTGAATTACGAAGCGTAAAAGAAAAAGGAGCAAATTATCTTTATACAAGTAGCGCAAGCTGTCCTGTAATTAAGGCAATCGAACAAAGTCACCTCTCAAAAAAGGTGAACTTATATTTACATAACGTCAAATATTATAGCATATACTTACATTAAATTAATAATAAAATATCAGAACTAAATAAAGACGCGAATGTTAGGAAAAGAAGTTTGGGAGTGTTACGACGTGAACCACCGCCCCATCATAGAGTAACTATTGTACAGAGACGTTACTCATTACGCTAAACCAAAAACAGACTACTACATCTTAAAAATATTGTGTTAGCACTCGCTAAAAATGTTGATCGTAGATAATTATGTCATTAATTGAAATTTAATTATAACAAATTGTACGAAGAACAATGCGTTTTTGCTGGATCTTTAGTGTGTCGCTGCCTTCCAATAGCCTACTGTCATATACGCTCGTTACAGTAATTCTTCTGCGTTCAATAATATGTTTCTCATTATTTTGTTGGAACGGATCACACAACTAACAACGGGTTTTCCAGGGATTCTTAATTTGGTGGTGCTCAGAAACGGCATATATACATACAGGCTTGAAATTAATGCCAATATGGCGCCTCACAACTCTGTACTGAAGAGAAACGGCGTGCGTGTGACGTAGGTGGCGTTGTGCCATCTCATTGGTCAACGCTCAGACGCACGCTCATGATATCTGACATGCCAGATATTGCTCTGCACGTTCGGAAAGACTCCGGAACGTGCTATTCCACGCTATGACGTCAGAAACTGGGCACGCTCAACGCTCAACGTTCGGATGCACGGTCCGTGTGCCGACGTCTTTAGGGACCGATGACTTCAGCAATTTGTTCCCATAAGATCTTGCCACAAATTTCCAATTTCCTTACAAAGAAGCCATCCCAAATTTACGTGAAGCGATTTAGGGAAATCACAGAAAACCAAAATCAGGATGGCCGTACGCGGGTTTGAACCGTCGTCCTCACGAATACGAGTCCAGTGTCTAACCACTGTGCCACCTCCCTCGGTTGTGTCTATGTCACAACACCCTCCGCCTCCTGGATCACGCCACTGGAGGATGGGAAAAAGGAAGCTTCGTTGCTTCGGGTCGCGTTCAGACTTCAACGAATGGTTTTGAACACTCCCTAGTGGTTTCACCTTGCACAGCAGAGCAAGAATTCGGTCGTGCTACACTACAAAGGCCTGTCATCACATTCAGTACGGTTACAGACACACAATATACTTAGAGAAGGGGTCTATTGTCCGTCGGGTGCCAGCAACGTCAAAGTTGGTAAAGAATGTCAACCTGTTGCTCATGAAACTGCGAACAGTCGTTTCGGACCCGGAAATGTGTGAGAATCGACGACCGAAAAGAAGGGTTGGTTTCTTTGATGTTCTTCATGGCGCCTCCTGACGGGCTTTTCCGGTCGATTCCGAGCGGCGATGTGTCTGAAATGTTTCGCTAGGTCTCTCCGAAGAAAACCGCGTCATTTAAACGCTGGGCGTGACAGTTCCGACGCCCACCACGGAAGCGACAAAGTAAGGGCTGAAATGTGGGTAAGAGGGTGTGACGGGCTTCCCATTGTGTGACCCGTCCACGGTGGCGTTGGGCAGAATTTTGGCGAAATTTGGTGCCACTGTGACATCGTTAGCCCACCTTGCACCTCACATGAACTCTGAGCTGTGGCCTTTTTCGTCGCCTGTGTCGACAACTTGAAGCGTCACCGATCGCGATGGTGACGTCAAAGGGCGCCATGTTTTCGCAGTAATACAGAAAAAGGTTATACGAACCTATGAGCCAAACGTCAAGCTTATGTGTCGCATAGGGAGACAATTGCTGGGTCCGAAAACGTGATCCTTTAATTGTGTTGGGCAGTGTAAAAGCAAATGGGCCTTTATATTCGACTGCACTCCTTGTTTACGACTTGGTAGGAGCGAATGATACTCCTAAAAATGAGACTGAAGCCTCCAGAAGGACCCTTGATGAAGTGAGCAAGGCCTACCTGCCAGGGCCACGCCCCCTTGGCGCTCTCGCGCCCGTTGATGATTCTGCCGCTGCCGGTGGCCGACCCACGACCTTCTGCCAGCGACACCTCGGCGTCCCTCGGCTGTCTCCGCCTCCCTTCGGCGCCAGCCACTCCACACCCTGCAACACATTGCAATCCCACTGAGTAAGAACACGTGTGGAGTGAGTATTTTTAGTAACCGGAGGGAAATTACGAAGGCAGTCCTACAGTGTTCAATTTTAGGTCCACTCCTATTCCATATGCGTATGAATGAGCTACCATTTAATATTCATCAGGCAAAATCGGTACTTTTTGCAGATGATGTTGTTGTTGTGGTCTTCAGTTCTGAGATTGATATAATGCAGCTCTCCATGCTACTCTATCCTGTGCAAGCTTCTTCATCTCCAACTACTTACTGCAACCTACATTCTTCTGAATCTGCTTAGTGTATTCATCTCTTGGTCTCCCTCGGCGATTTTTACCCTCCACGCTGCCCTCCAATATTAAATTGGTGATCCCTTGATGCCTCAGAACATGTCCTACCAACCGATCCCTTCTTCTTGTCAAGTCGTGCCACAAACTTCTCTTCTCCCCAATCTTGTTCAGTACCTTCTCATTAGTTATGTGATCTACCCATCTAATCTTCAGTATTCTTCTGTACCACATTTCGAAACCTTCTATTCTCTTCTTGTCTAAACTATTTATCGTCCACGTTTCACTTCCTTACATGGCTACACTCCATTAAAATACTTTCAGAAACGACTTCCTGACACTTAAATCTATACTCGATGTTAACAAATTTCTCTTCTTCAGAATCGCTTTCCTTGCCATTGCCAGTCTACATTTTATATCCTCTCTACTTCGACCATCATCAGTTATTTTGGTCCCCAAATAGCAAAACTCCTTTACTACTTTAAGTGTCTCATTTCCTAATCTAATTCCGTCAGCATCACCAGACTGAATTCGACTACATTCCACTATCCTCGTTTTGCTTTTGTTGATGTTCATCTTATATCCTCCCTTCAATACACTGTCCATTCCGTTCAACTGCTCTTCCAAGTCCTTTGCTGTATCTGACAGAATTACAATGTCATCCTTATGTGTATGAATGACCTACCATTTAATATTTATCAGGCAAAATACGTACTTTTTGCAGATGATATTAGTGTTACAATTCCAATAAACTGACTTGCACTAAATTTTGGTAAAACATTACATTTTCAGTTCTGTAGAACAAAGTCATACCAGCCAATCCAACAAGATTTGACTCGGCGCGCCAAACATTGTCAATGCACAAGAGAATTAGAATCCAACACGTCAGATGTGCATATATTTTATATAAATCGGGAAAGCAATCATCGCCACTTTGTGATTGCTCAAAATCACCATCTGCCTCCGCCAGGCACTTACGTGTGATTTGTAGGGTATCCATGTAGATATAGATGACGGTTCAAATGGCTCTAAGCACTATAAGACTTAACTTCTGAGGTCCTCAGTCCCCTAGACTTAGAACTACTTAAACCTAACTAATCTAAGGACATCACACACATCCATACCCGAGGCAGGATTCGAATCTGCGACCGTAGCATCAGCGCGGTTCCGAACTGAAGCGCCTAGAACCGCTCGGTCACAGCGGCCGGCTCGCTGGATTGGAAGGAAAGGTCCTATTCCATGGCCTGCGAGGTCACCTGACCTATGGGGACGTCTAAAGTAACTTGTCTGAGACCGTAGTGGATATGGAGATGGAATTACTTGCCAGAATTGTAGCTGCCTGTGATGTGATTCGAAACACACCAGGGATGTCAGAGAGCGTCGGAATCTTGTTCGCCGATGCTGGCTAGCACTGAGGCTGATGGCCGTCATTTTCATCACATTTTGTAACATACAGTAAAAATGGGACGTTCCTTGTGTCAGTGAGGGTATTTCCAGTACTGTACTGTAAATAAAAAAGTGCACATGTAATGTGATTCCTGTTATCTCCTTACGTTGGGTTCTCCGACCAAAGGTTCCCACCTCAAATTGTTCAGTGGAGCATCCTCGATGTCCTCAAATTTTTGCACGCTGTTACGGAAACACGCTGTATACCCTCCACTGCTGGTGCTGCCATCTGTCGCCTGTGAGTCATTATTGCACGTTGACGTCGAACACAGGCGGTGGTCACATTAACGAGTCTGGAGCGTGTACCTTTCCGGTCCGTGCCCACACCTCCTTATCACTATACTCCAGTTTGCGGTCGGAGGAAAGTAATACGGAGTCCCTGTGTGGGGCGCTCGGCTGACCTCGGTGTAGGCCGCGAGGAGACCGCGGGGCACTTTCCCCGGCGTTCCTCCGCAGCCGGCCGCAACTCCACCGCGGCGTGACGGCAACCTGTCGCGGTCCGCCACTGTCGCCGCAAACAATGGCCAGTGAAAACAAAAGACAGTCCGGGCGGCGCTGGCGGCTAGCGAAGTCGGCCAGTGAAAACTGCAGACCGCGCGCACCTGTTCTCAGGGACGAGAGGCTCGGTGTCGCGATGTGGTCACTCGGACCGTGCCACTTGCTACATAGTGAACTCTGTTTTTATTCTTTTTCACTTTGACGTCAAAACGACTATTCGCCAGGGACAGGGAAAAGCCGGCCAGTTAAAACCGATACCGATATTTTGGTTCCGAATAACCGATATCTTTCGGTACCTGTTTCGTCTCGATTATAACAGGTGTCTTTTTTATTTTTAACTAATAACCGGGTAAAAAACCGAAATATCGAAACTTCCTGGCAGATTAAAAATGTGTGCCGGACCGAGACTCGAAGTCGGGACCTTTGCCTTTCGCGGGCAAGTGCTCTACCAACTGAGCTACCCAACCACGACTCACGCCCCGTCCTCACAGCTTTACTTCAGCCAGTACCTCGACTCCTACCTTCCAAACTTAACAGAAGCTCTCCTGCAAACCTTGCAGAACTAGCACTCCTGAAAGAAAGGATATTGCGGAGACATGGCTTAGCCACAGCCTGGCGGATGTTTCCAGAATGAAATTTTCACTCTGCAGCGGAGTGTTCGCTGATATGAAAGTTCCTCGCAGATTAAAACTGTGTGCCGGACCGAGACTCGAACTCGGGACCTTTGCCTTTCGCGGGCAAGTGCTCTAGGAGAGATTCTGTGAAGTTTGGAAGGTAGGAGACGAGGTACTGGCAGAAGTAAAGCTGTGAGGACCTGGCGTGAGTCGTGCTTGGGTAGCTCAGTTGGTTAGAGCACTTGCCCGCGAAAGGCAAAGGTCCCGAGTTCGAGTCTCGGTCCGGCACACAGTTTTAATCTGCCAGGAAGTTTCATATCAGCGCACACTCCGCTGCAGAGTGAAAATCTCATTCTGGAACCGAAATATCAGTTAGTCATAGCAGAAATTGTAAAAGTTTTCGTTTTAAAATGAACCTTTCTTAAAGAAGGACTAACTTTTATTCGTTAAATTTGTATTGGTGCCGACCGTGGTGGCCGAGCGGTTCTAGGCGCTACAGTCTGGAACCGTGCGCCCACTACGGTCGCAGGTTCGAATCCTGCCTCGGGCATGGGTGTGTGTGATGACCTTAGGTTAGTTAGGTTTAAGCAGTTCTAAGTTCTAGGGGACTGATGACCTCAGAAGTTAAGTCCCATAGTGCTGAGAGCCATTGGAACTATTTTTTTGTATTGTTTTCAAATTTTGCGTTATTGTAGAAAATGGGAAAAGTGATCCGCGCTATTTCAATGAGAGTGCAGACAGAAACGACCAACAAACTCTTTGTATAAGATATATAATAATTTTTTCGTAATGTGGGGCCACAGTCATAACATATTTCTTACACTTAGCCAACTGTCATTCAGTCAAGATGGTATACTCAGTGAGTAAACAAAGCAGTAGTCTTTTACCAGAAGTACTGACCGTTAGACAATGTGTCTAATAGCGTATTTTAAATACGACAGTATGCCATCTTAGGCACTGTATAACATTAAAACACTTGATAATGGCACTTTAAAGCCGAAATCATGATAGTGTAAATGAAACACTGCAAATAAAAAACAGTCTAATGGCGGTACTGACTTTAAAGAAACTTTGTATAAGCATTGGTACACCATTCCTGAGACAATAAGGTCGCCGAGCGGTCTAGGGCGCTGCAGTCATGGAATATGTGGCTGGTCCCGGCGGAGGTTCGAGTCCTCCCTCAGGCATGGGTGTGCGTGTTTGTCCTTAGGATAGTTTAGGTTAAGTTATGTGTAAGCTTAGGGACTGATGATCTTAGCAGTTGAGTCCCATAAGATTTCACACACATTTGAACATTTTTGACCCTCGGGCATGGATGTGTGTGATGTCCTTAGGTAGGTTTAAGTAGTTCTAGGTCTAGGGAACTGATGACCTAAGCGGTTTGGTCGCATAGTTCGGTAGTTTCCGCTGTCGTCGCCACACATTCTTTGTATTGGAAACGCCACTAACCCTAGTCTGGAAATACGAGGGTTGGAACTTAAATAGTGGCAACTATTTATTCACAACCGATACAGAAGAGTTACAGGTTTGCACCAGTTACTGTCCTTCAAAGTAGTCACCAGCGTTGTGTAGAACCAGTTGTCAGCGATGTGGAAGACGTAGTATACCGTTAGCAGAGCCTGTTATGTTGATGGTGCGAATGGAGCGGTCTACTGCTCGTTGAATCTCTGGAACAGTTCTGAAGCGAATGCAACGAAGTGGTTCCTTATCTTCGGGATCAAATCAAAGTCACAAGGACTTAAGTCCCATCGACCGAACACAGCAGCCACAGCTTGCTCTGTATGCGCCCGCGCATTGTCGTGCAAAATGATGGGTGGGTTGCGCAAAAATTGTCGCCGCTTCTTTCGCAAAGCTGGTCGCAGGTGATGGTGACATCGATTTGATTCCGAAGATGAAGGAAGCACTTCGTGGCACTCCCTTCAGAGCTGTTCCAGAGATTCGACAGGCAGTAGACGTTGAGTAAAAGCCTTCAAAGAAGGTCGGCAAACTGAGGCAGACATGCGTAGGGCAGACCGTCCTAGCGTCCCTGAAGAAGAAGTGCATGCTGATGCCGCGTTAGTGGACAGTGATCGACACCATACGATTCGTGAGCTTACCCACGAAATCAGATTAGTGAATACGACTGTGCTTCGCATCCTGAAGGAACGCCTAGGCATGCGAAAAACGAAAAATTGCATCACGATGCAACGTCACTTGACGGAAATGCAGAAATGGATGCGTTACGACGCTGCTCAGACGCACTTGGATCGCTATGAGCGCCAAGGAGAGGCTTTATTACGCCGTATCGTAACACGGGATGAGGCATGGGCCACAGCGTACGACCCAAAACTGAAACGCCAATCCAACCTCGTGTACGACTGTGATGGTGTTATCCTAATGCTGCCCGGGGTGGCCGAGCGGTTCTAGGCGCTACAGTCTGTAACCTCGCGACCGCTACGGTCGCAGGTTCGAATCCTGCCTCGGGCATGGATGTGTGTGATGTCCTTAGGTTAGTTAGGTTTAAGTAGTTCTAAGTTCTAGGGGACTGATGACCACAGCTGTTAAGTCCCATACTGCTCAGAGCCATTTGAACCATTTAAGCAAGACACTGCGCAAAATTCGAAAAAAAGTTTGCAATGAAAAATAGGAGACGGTATGATTTTGCGTTTGGTGCATACTACGTAAGCGGTTGCTGCATGTGAAATTTAGCTTACATATTGAAGTTTTCCTTAGACTTGCATGTATGCCTCTATTTGTCACCAAATTCGGGAGAATTGATATGAAGTAGCACACTCATTTGCCATCCCGCGCACCATCGATAAATCCCCAACTTTCCTCATATTTCATAAGCGGTTTGAGATATCGAAATGAGATTTTGGCAAATGGTAGCTTACGCAAAACTTCATTATCAGCCGTGTTATTCCACTAACTACAGGCTTTTTCGTTGGATGAATGTCATTTTTAAGGGCCATCGATAGCTGGTGAAACGGGAAATTCTGTGGGCTTTGGAATAACATAAGTGGAGACATTACACGTTTACTTTTGTACCGACGTTGTGCTTTTTCATAAGCTATTGACCTTACGTTTCTTCAGTTCCTGACTTAATGAACAACAACCCGCTGATGACAGAATGAAGGCCTGCACGACCGGAAGACACTGCTGTTGGTGAACCTTTCGGGGTATAAGGTCATGGTTGAAACACTTCTGTTCCTAGCATTTCGTCCAGAACTGAGTTGGACATCTTAAGAGGCGTTGCTTTTCGATGCGTCTTACCGACTGTCGGGTCGGACGTCTGAGAGAGATATTACCGTCAAAACTCAATGGTGGAGCAACGCCTCTGGAACAGAAGAGTTTCGGGGACCACGACCTGTTTCAGAATTCTCTCGGAACTGCGTCTGCACAACATGTGAATGAAGTAACATTGAGAAACCTCCGTACCGTTTGAAAAAAAAAATGAATAAATAAAATAAAAAATAAAAAAATAAAAAATAAAAACATTGCAAGAAGAAATTGTAGGTTTCACTCAAAATTCGCCACTCATGGCGATTCCCTGGAAGTTACAAAGGGTTAATAAGTCAAGCGAAAATAAATTGCTGCCTTGCTGCATTTTCACCGGAACTCTTTTTATGTACTAATCAAAGCAAAGGAGATAGCAGGTCATTCTGGATTGTCACTATGCAAGTGTGGATGTGGAGGGGCCCCACTTAATATTTACAAAAAAAATGTGAGCATAGGCTTCAGTTTAGAACGGCGCTTCCCCTCCAGCAGTTCTAGGCGCTTCAGTCAGGACCCGCGCTGCTGCTACGGGCATGGATATGTGTGATGTCCTTAGGTTAGTTACGTTTAAGTAGTTAAACGTTCTAGGGGACTGATCACCTCAGATGTTAAGTCCCATAGTGCATAGAGTCATTTTAACCATTTTTCTCCTTTAATTCCTTATCTGTCTTGGTATTCTACGGTTCTGCCATGGGCGCGTGTCACCTTAGTTGTTTTTTGCACCCTAAAACAAAACAAACTCTCAAACAAAAAGGTTCAAATTGCTCTGAGCACTATGGGACTTAACATCTGAGGTCATCAGTCCCCTAGACTTAGAACTACTTAAACCTAACTAACCTAAGGACACCACACACATCCATGCCCGAGGCAGGATTCGAACCTGCGACCGTAGCGGTCACGCGGTTCCAGACTGAAGCGCCTAGAACCGCACGGCCACAGGGAACGCTCATCGTATTTGGGCAGTAAAGTAACTGATGATTTCCGAAGTAGAGAGGATATAAACTGCAGGCTGATAATAGCAAGAAAAGCATTTCTGAAAAGGAGGAATTAGTTGAAGTCGAATATAGATTTAAGTGCAAGGAAGTCTTTTCTGAAGGTATTTGTATGTAGTGTAGCCTTGAACGGAAGTGAAACGTGGACCATAAGCGGTTCACATAAGAAAGTTTCTGTAGTAGAATGTTGAGGATGATATGTGTAAAGCGAATAACTAATGAGGACTTACTGAATCAAATTGGGGGAAAAGAAAGTCATGGCGTAAGTTGACTAAAAGCAGAGATCTGTTGACAAGACCGAGAGAGGTAGCGCAGTAGTCACTACAATGGACTCGCATCGCATTCGGGAGGACGATGGCTCAGACTCTCTTCCGGCCATCCACAATTATGTTTCCCAATATTTCCCTAAATCTCTCCACGCAAATGCCGGGATGGTTCCTTTGAAAGGGCGCGGCCGATTCCCTTTCCCACTCTTGACACAATACGAGCTTGTGGTTCGTCTCTAGCGATATCGACGTCGACGAGATATACCCAATCTTCCTTTCCTTCCTTCATAAAGTGGAGGGTGAAAATTATAGAGGAAGAACAAGGCTTGAATACATTAAGGAGGTTGAAATGGATATAAGTTGCAGTAGTTATTCAGAGATATGAAGAAGCATGCGCAGGATAGACTATAGTGGTGAGGTCCATCAAACCAGTCTTCTGAGTAAATACTACAACTCCATACCCAATCTTCCTTTCCTTCCCTCATCAAGTGGAGGGTAAAAATTTTAGAGGAAGAACGAGGCTTGAATACATTAAGGAGGTTGAAATGGATGTAGGTTGCAGTAGTTGTTCAGAGAGATGAACAGCCTTGCCTAGGATAGACTATAGTGGTGAGGTCCATCAAACCAGTCTTCTGAGTGAATACCACAACAACAACAACAACCACCATTCCATTCAACGTAACGTCCAAGTCCATACCCAATCTTCCTTTCCTTAATTCATCAAGTGGAGGGTAAAAATTATACAGGAAGAACAAGGCTTGAATACATTAAGGAGGTTGAAATGGATGTAGGTTGCAGTAGTTGTTCAGAGATATGAAGAGCCTTGCCTAGGATAGACTATAGTGGTGAGGTCCATCAAACCAGTCTTCTGAGTGAATACCACAACAACAACAACCACCATTCCATTCAACCTATCCTCCAAGTCCATACCCAATCTTCCTTTCCTTCCTTCATCAAGTGGAGGGTAAAAATTATACAGGAAGAACAAGGCTTGAATACATTAAGGAGGTTGAAATGGATATAGGTTGCAGTAGTTGTTCAGAGATATGAAGAGCCTTGCCCAGGATAGACTATCGTGGTGAGGGTGATCAAACCAGTCTTCTGAGTGAATGCCACCACCACCACCACAAAAACAACAACAACCACCACCATTCCATTCAACCTATCCTCCAAGTCCATACCCAATTCCCCTTTCGTTCCTTCATCAAGTGGAGGGTGAAAATTATAGAGGAAGAACAAGGCTTGAATACATTAAGGAGGTTGAAATGGATGTAGGTTGCAGTAGTTGTTCAGAGATATGAAGAGCCTTGCCCAGGATAGACTATCGTGGTGAGGGTGATCAAACCAGTCTTCTGAGTGAATGCCACCACCACCACCACAAAAACAACAACAACCACCACCATTCCATTCAACCTATCCTCCAAGTCCATACCCAATTCCCCTTTCGTTCCTTCATCAAGTGGAGGGTGAAAATTATAGAGGAAGAACAAGGCTTGAATACATTAAGGAGGTTGAAATGGATGTAGGTTGCAGTAGTTATTCAGAGATATGAACAGCCTTGCCCAGGATAGACTATCGTGGTGAGGGTGATCAAACCAGTCTTCTGAGTGAATGCCACCACCACCACCACAAAAACAACAACAACCACCACCATTCCATTCAACCTATCCTCCAAGTCCATACCCAATTCCCCTTTCGTTCCTTCATCAAGTGGAGGGTGAAAATTATAGAGGAAGAACAAGGCTTGAATACATTAAGGAGGTTGAAATGGATGTAGGTTGCAGTAGTTGTTCAGAGATATGAAGAGCCTTGCCCAGGATAGACTATCGTGGTGAGGGTGATCAAACCAGTCTTCTGAGTGAATGCCACCACCACCACCACAAAAACAACAACAACCACCACCATTCCATTCAACCTATCCTCCAAGTCCATACCCAATTCCCCTTTCGTTCCTTCATCAAGTGGAGGGTGAAAATTATAGAGGAAGAACAAGGCTTGAATACATTAAGGAGGTTGAAATGGATGTAGGTTGCAGTAGTTATTCAGAGATATGAACAGCCTTGCCCAGGATTGACTATCGTGGTGAGGGTGATCAAACCAGTCTTCTGAGTGAATGCCACCACCACCACCACAAAAACAACAACAACCACCACCATTCCATTCAACCTATCCTCCAAGTCCATACCCAATCTTCCTTTCCTTCCTTCATCAAGTGGAGGGTGAAAATTATAGAGGAAGAACAAGGCTTGAATACATTAAGGAGGTTGAAATGGATGTAGGTTGCGGTAGTTATTCAGAGATATGAATAGCCTTGCACAGGATAGACTATCGTGGTGAGGTCCATCAAACCAGTCTTCTGAGTGAATACCACAACAACAACAACAACAACCATTCCATTCAACCTATCCTCCAAATCCTCTGACGTCTCTCACAGAATTGCATCAGTAACCAGTAAGGGGTTTATTGCTCCACGCTGAAATGTGCAAGACGTACGCTTAGGAGTGAGAGAAGGCGTTTCTGCCTCGGGCGACATTTTCAGGAGAAAAGCGACCTTGGACTGGAGAGCCTGGCAGACGCCGCGGTCAGGAGGCCAGAGATGAGAATCTCTCGAGCGGCAGCCGTCTCGCATTGCCAGGACGGAGAGTTGCAGACGTGCGAGGTCAGGCCGCCTGCGAAAACCGCGTCACGGGCTCTGCAGGAGCCAGAGCAGAACTGCAGCGACCTTCTAAAGGAGTGCCCTCAGAAAACAGATGGCAGCTATGAGTCGAGGGGCATGAAAAGGAAGCAGTGGTTGGGAAGGGAGCGAGACAGGTTTGTAGCCTATCACCGATGTTGAGCAAGCAGTAAAGGAAAGAAAAGAAAAATTCGGAGTAGGAATTAAAATCCATTGTAATTCTGTCAGAGAAAGCAAAGGACCTGGAAGAGCAGTTGAACGGAATGGACAGTGTCTTGAAAGGAGGATATAAGATGAACATCAACAAAAGCAAAGCAAGGATAATGGAATGTAGTCGAATAAAGTCGGGTGATGCTGAGGGAATTAGATTAGGAAATGAGACGCTTAAAGTAGTAAAAGAGTTCTGCTATTTGGAGAGCAAAATAACTGATGATGGTTGAAGTAGAGAGGATGTAATATGTAGACTGGCAATGGCAAGGAAAGCGTTTCTGAAAAAAGAGAAATTTCTTAACATCGGGTATAGATTTAAGTGTCAGGAAGTCGTTCCTGAAAGTATTTGTATGGAGTGTAACCATGTATGGAAGTGAAACGTGGACGATAAATAGTTTGGACAAGAAGAGAATAGAAGCTTTCGAAATGTGGTGTTATAGAAGAATGCTGAAGATTAGATGGGTAGATCACATAACTAATGAGGAGGTATTGAAAAGAATTGGGGAGAAGAGGAGTTTGTGGCACAACTTGACTATAAGGGGAAGTGATCAGTTGGTAGGACACGTTCTGAGGCATCAAGGGATCACCAATTTAGTATTGGAGGGCAGCGTGGAGGGTAAAAATTGTAGAGGGAGAGCAAGGGATGAATACACTAAGCAGATTCAGAAGGATGTAGGTTGCAGTAAGTCTGGGAGATGAAGAAGCTTGCACAGGATAGAGTAGCATGGAGAGCTGCATCAAACCAGTCTCTGGACTGAAGACCACAACAATAACATGTGGGTAATGTCTGAAAAATGTGTTATGAATAGAGTTAGTAGTAAAAAAGTAATAAACTGAATCGTCATACCTGATGCTGAAGTTTTTGCTGCATGAGCAGCGAAAATGTAGCAATCGATAAACTTTTCTTCTTTCATTATGTGGGAGGGTGTCAGCGAGAAAACGTTTCGTAAAGATTTGGAATAAGTTCGTTGCAAGTCAAGAAGTGTTGTTCTCCCGAAATACTGAATGAACATAGTCTGGGTATTTGTCTCAAAACATATGCGCAGATTCTGACTGTAGAAGCTAGTTTTTCACGGATCTGAATGATTCCAACGTCATATCTCCTATAGAATATAATGTGTTATACAATGGCATTATTTTGCAGGTACGTTCAGCATTTTTTGTGGATACCGTATGCAAAGTGTTTTGCGCAAACAATTTGTACTAAAGAAGTAAAAAGTTAAAACGTCGCGCCTGAAGCGGCAGTTTTACTGCATGAACACCTATAATGTACTAACTGATAAACATTTTCCTTTTCATCATTTTCTGGGTTATGTTGACGAGAACAAATTTCGCAAACGCTTTAAATTATGTGTAAGAGTTGTTGGAAGTCGTTATGTGCTCTCACTCTTATACAGGGTGAGTCACCTAACGTTACCGCTGGATATATTTCGTAAGCCTCATCAAATACTGACGAACCGATTCCACAGACCGAACGTGAGGAGAGGGGCTAGTGTAATTGGTTAATACAAACCATACAAAAATGCACGGAAGTATGTTTTTTAACACAAACCTACGTTTTTTTAAATGGAACCCCGTTAGTTCTGTTAGCACATCTGAACGTATAAACAAATACGTAACCAGTACCGTTTCTTGCATTGTAAAATGTTAATTACATCCGGAGATATTGTAACCTAAAGTTGACGCTTGAGTACCACTCCTCCGCTGTTCGATCGTGTGTATCGGAGAGCACCGAATTACGCAGGGATCCAAAGGGAACGGTGATGGACCTTAGGTACAGAAGAGACTGGAACAGCACATTACGTCACATGCTAACACCTTTTTATTGGTCTTTTTCACTGACGCACATGTACATTACCATGAGGGGTGAGGTACACGTACACACGTGGTTTCCGTTTTCAATTACAGAGTGGAATAGAGTGTGTCCCGACATGTCAGGCCAATAGATGTTCAATGTGGTGGCCATCATTTACAATCTCTGGCCTAATGAATGTCGTACACGCCGAAGTACATCTGGTGTAATGTCGCCGCAGGCTGCCACAATACGTTGTTTCATATCCTCTGGGGTTGTAGGCACGTCAAGGTACACATCTCTCCTTTAACGTACCCCACAGAAAGAAGTCCAGAGGTGTAAGATCAGGAGAACGGGCTGGCCAATTTATGCGTCCTCCACGTCCTATGAAACGCCCGTCGAACATCCCGTCAATGGTCAGCCTAGTGTTAATTGCGGAATGTGCAGGTGCACCATCATGCTGATACCACATACGTCGACGCGTTTCCAGTGGGACATTTTCGAGCAACGTTGGCAGATCATTCTGTAGAAACGCGATGTATGTTGCAGTGCTCTCCGATACACACGATCGAACAGCGGAGGAGTGGTCCTCAAGCGTCAACTTTAGGTTACAATATCTCCGGATGTAATTAACATTTTACAATGCAACAACCGGCACTGATTACGTTTATATGTTCAGATGTGCTAACAAAACTAATGGGGTTCCATTTAAAAAAACGTAGGTTTGTGTTAAAAAACATACTTCCGTGCATTTTTGTATGGTTTGTATTAAGCAATTACACTAGCCCCTCTCCTTACGTTCGGTCTGTGGAATCGATTCGTCAGTATTTGATGTGGTTTACGAAATATATCCAGCGGTAACGTTAGGTGACTCACCCTGTATACTGGGTGAATGAAGTCTGGGTAATTTGCGCGCTGTCAGTTACTCTTCCTCAAGACAAACTCACAGTTTATAATTTTACTTCTTGTCTTATTGTGTTAAGCATTTAACATAAGTTTATAGAGGACGGCAGTTGTTGAACTATGTGAAACAAAATCGTCATAACTTCTGAACGGTTTGCGTTAGGACGTTCAAACTGTACGGTTGGCGGCGGTCCGTGATGGGAATTAGAATGCGCTGTATGGTTTGGTTTAGCGACGAAGTCCACATTCTTTTGGATGGGTTCATCAGTAAGCAAAACGGGCGCATTTTGGAGACTGAGAATCAGCATTGCGCGACTGACAAGTCTCTTCACCCTCAACGGCTGACTGTGGTGTGCAAAGTCCAGTTACAAAGTAATCAGTGCGATATTCCTCGATGGCACAACGACTACCGAACGGTACGTGAAGGTTTTGGAAGATGATTTTATCCGTATTATCCAAAGTGGCCCTGATTTCGACAAGATATGGTTCATGCAAGACGGAGCCCGACCCCATCGAAGCAGGAGTGTGTTTGATGTCCTGGAGGAGCACTTTGGGGACCGCATGCTAGCTCTGGGGTACCCAGAGGCCACTGGCATCGGCCTCAATTGGCCGCCATATTCTCCGGATCTGAACACGTTTTCATGGGGCTGTATTAAAGAAAAGGTATACGGCAATAACCCCTAAACCACTGCTGCGCTGAGAACAGCTATTCAGGAGGTCATCGACAGCCTCGATGTTTCGAGAGTTCCGACACTTTCGCTATTCGTTTGTGCCACATCACCGTCAATGATGGCAGGAATATCGAACATGTCACAACCTTAATCCAAATATCTCTAGCGGCGTTTACATGTTGAATAAAATCTGTCCACGCCGTCGTTTGTAACTAATTTACGTTTTTTTGCATATAGTTCGATTATTGTCACGCTGTACCTCTTAATGAGTAGATTATAACAAAATTATCTTCTTTGTCTTCTGTTTCCGTGGTGTTTCCATGGTGTTCGTTCGGGAGTCAAAGGAGTTTAAGAAAACCGTCGTTTATACCTCATCATTGGTCGCCCTATATCCCGTTTTCCAGTCTGGGTGAAATGTAATGCTTGCCACGGCAGGCGCTCAGGAAGCATCCTTTTGATGAGGTGGTACCACATTTGTGGTTGTGCCTAATCTGTTCTGCCAGCGTTGTTTCTACGTCCAGAGCTGTATTTATGTCTTCATTCCGCACTCAGTCTCTTGCGTTAATCCAAGAAATGACGACACAAACCTCATCTCGGCTGCTTCAATACTTCGTTCATCTCCTTTTCTTGGGATCCAGATGTCACTACCATGCATAAGAGCAGGATTACCCAACACGATATAAAAACACTTGAATTTGTTTTGTATATTGGTCTCTCTGTCCCGAGTTACTTAAACGAATTTATCCGATCCATTATTTTATTATCACTATTTTGGCTCTTCTTTTAGATTTCTCTTCTGTTCCCATTAATTTTGTTTTGTTTACAGATATACCCATTCGATAAGTTAGTGTAAGAGTGTTCACTGCAAACACATTTCCTTGTAAATCGCTTTCTCCTGTAAACTAGGAAAACCTGGTTATCCGCAGATAAAATAGTGCTAGTAAATATGTTCCTTTCTGCCTTATTTGATCTTAAGTCTACCACAGCTCTTGTATAAATTCTGATTCGAATACCGGGTCCCCTATCTCTTCTACATCGACTCCTGTTTCTTCTTCTATCACATCAGACAAATAATACTCATGCAGGCTTGGAACGTATTCTTTCCATCTATCCGCTCTCTCGTCTGCATTTGACAGTGGAATTCCCGTTGCACTCTTAATGTTATCACTCTTGCTGTAAATGTCACGGGAGGTTGTTTTGACTTTCCTGTATGCTGAGTTAGTCCTACTGACAATCATTTCTTTTTCGATTTCTTCACATTTTTCATGCAGCCATTTCGTCTTACCTTCCCTGCACTTCCTATTCATTTCATTCTCAGCGACTTGTATTTCTGTATTCCTGAGTCTACCGGAACATTTTTGTACTTTCTCCTTTCATCGATCAATTGAAGTACATCTTCTGTTACCCATGGTTTTTTCGCAGTTACCTTCTTTGTACCTGTGTTTTCCTTCCCATCTTCTGTTATCGCCAGTTTTGGGGATGCCCATTCTTCTTCAACTGTACTGCCTCCTGAGCTATTCGTTACTGCCATATCTATAGCCTTAGAGAACTTCAAACGTTTCTCGCCATTCCCTAGTACTTCCGTATCCCACTTCTTTGCGTATTGAGTCTTCCTGAGTAATGTCTTAAACTTCAGCCTACTCTTCATCACTACTGTCTTGTGATCTGAGTCTATGTTGCTCCTCGGTACGCCTTACAATCCAGTATCTGATTTGGGAATCTCTGTCTGACCATGATATAATCTAACTGAAATCTTCCCGTATCACCCGGCCTTGTCCAAGTATACCACCTCCTCTTCTGATTCCTGAACAGAGGATTCGCTATTACTAGCTGAAGTTTATTACAGAACTCTATCTTTATCGTCTCTCGCACTCATTGTACCACGCCCATATTCTCCTGTAACCTTTCCTTCTATTCCTTCCCCTACAACTACATTCCAGTCCCCCATGACTATTAGATTTTAATCTCCCGTTAGATACTGTATTACCCTTTCAATATTCTCATACACTTCCTCTATCTCTTGATCTTCAGCTTGCGACGTCGGCATGTATACCTGAACTATCGTTGTCGATGTTGGTTTACTGTCGATTCTGATAAAGAATAACCCTATCACTGAACTGTTCACAGTGACACACTCTCTGCCATACCTTCCTATTCATAACGAATCCTACTCCCGTCATACCATTTTCTCAAAAATGTTCAAATGTGTAAGAATTCCTAAGGGACCACACTGCTAATGTCATCGGTCCCTAGACTTACACAGTACTTAAACCAACTTATGCTAAGAACAACACACAGACAGCCATGCCCGAGGCAGGACTCGAACCTCGGCGGGAGGGGCCGCACAATCTGTGACATTACGCCTCAAACCCCGCGGCCACTCCCCGCGGCTTATACCATTTTCTGGTGCTGTTGATATTACCCTATACTCATCTGGCCAGGAATCCTTCTTTCCATTTCACTTTACTGACCCCTACTATATCTAGATTGAGAGCCTTTGCATTTCCCTTTTCAAATTTTCTAGTTTCCCTACCACGTTCAAACTTCTTACATTCAAATCTCCGACTAGTAGAATGTTGTTATTTCCTTGATTATTCAGTATTTTTCTCATGGTAACTTCCTCCTTGGCAGTCGCCTCCCGGAGATCCGAATGGGGGACTATACCGAAATCTTTTGCTAAAGGAGATATCATCATGACACTTTTTCGATTATAGGCCGTCCTGTGGATACACGTTACGTGTCTTTACTGCAGTGGTTTCCATTGCCTTCTGCATTCTCATGCCGTTGATCTTTGTTGATTTCCGCCTTTAGGGACAGTTACGCACCCAAAGGACAAGGCAGTGGTGGTTAAAATGGTTCTGAGCACTATGCGACTTAACTTCTGAGGTCATCAGTCGCCTAGAACTTAGAACTAATTAAACCTAACTAACCTAAGGACATCACACACATCCATGCCCGAGGCAGGATTCGAACCTGCGACCGTAGCGGTCGCCCGGTTCCGGACTGAAGCGCCCAGAACCACACGGCCACCGCGGCCGGCGGACAAGACAGTGACCGCTCCTCCGCCCTCTTTGACAAGGCCGTTGGCAGAATGAGGCTGACTTCTTATGCCGGAAGTCTTCGGCCGCCAATGCTGATTATTTATCAAAGTTTAAGCACCGGCGGGATTCGGACGCGGGACCGAAGACGTTTTGATTCTGAGTCAAAGACGCCACCCCAAGTCCAATACTACGATATGACTGCCCAAATCATCACCGAACCGGCGTCATGTTTCAATTTTGGCACCAGAAATTGGAAACGGTGCGAAACAAGACTCGTCCGACCTAACGACTTTCTTCCATTGTTCTACAGCCCAGGTTTTGTGGCCGCGGCAGCACGTTTTCCTGTTATGGGCATTTGCACCGCTGATGAGTGGTTTTGGAATTGCACTGCAATTTCCTGTTTCCGGAGCTCCCTTCGCTATGTTTTTGTGCTGGCAGGGTTCGCGAGTACGACATTCACTTCTGCAGTCAGTTTTGCAGTTGTCGTCCTCTCATTATTCGTCACAATACTCTTCAATGACTGTCTGGCACGATCAGTGACAACCACTCTCTCGTCCGCGTTGTGATATAGGGAGGATGTGTTTCCGCTTTCCGTGCATACGATATAAAATGGTCCAAATGGCTCTGAGCACTATGCGACTTAACTTCTGAGGTCATCAGTCGCCTAGAACTTAGAACTAATTAAACCTAACTAACCTAAGGACATCACACACATCCATGGCCGAGGCAGGATTCGAACCTGCGACCGCAGCGGTCGCTCGGCTCCAGACTGCAGCGCCTAGAACCGCACGGCCACTCCGGCCGGCCATACGATATAAATCTTCGATACGGTGCCTCTTGGAACACCAATCAGTTCGGATATCTTGGTAACGGAAGCAGCCACCGTACGAACACCGATACTTTGCGAACAGTCGAATGCACACAGCTCCAAAATAGTGCACTCACAGCTACACAGAACACTGTTTTGACCACGTCTGACGCTTGCGACGTATTGAGAACATTGCACAGTTGCTGGTCGTTGTCAAATAGAACAGCGTACCAGGCAGTCTTGGTTAGCATCTGCATTTCTCACGTGTTTATTATTTTTATTCAAATCCTGCAGATGTTCCTCGTGGCCTCGTATACCATACTACTGCACAGACCGGTCTCTTGCTTCTTAAACACATTACGAGACAGTCGACTGTTAGAGCTTTAGATGATTTGAGCATAGAGACGCGATATACCAAACCAGCCGACTGTTTCCACTTACTAGAGGAATACAAGGAAAGAGATGACACTCCAGGGCGCGGACCCAACCGGTTTGCGGGTGAGGGTACAGGTGGGGGAGGGGGCAGATGATCATAAGACCCACGTGTAAACCCACTCTCCCCCCACCCCGAAACATTTCCTAATAGCGTTCCTCATTTTTACATTCATCACGTTGCAACTTTTTTTTGGCAGAATAAGGTAACATGAAAACTGTCTCTCCAAGTTGGGAAGGAATTCTACACTACTGCCCATTAAAATTGCTACACCAAGAAGAAAAGCAGATGATAGACGGGTATTTATTGGACAAATACATTATACTAGAGCTAACATGTGATTACATGTTCACGCAATTTGGGTGCATAGATCCTGAGAAATCAGTACCCATAATAACCACCTCTCACCGTAATAACGGCCTTGATACGCCTGGGTATTGGGTCAAACAGAGCTTGGATGGCGTGTACAGGTACAGCTGTCCGTGCAGCTTCAACAAGATACCACAGTTCAGCAAGAATACTGACTGGCGTATTGTGACGAGCCAGTTGCTCGGCTACCATTGACCAGACGTTTTCTGTTCGTGAGAGATCTGGAGAATGTGCTGGCCAGGGTAGCAGTCGAACATTTTCTGTATCCAGAAAGGCCCGTAAAGGACCTGCAACATGCGGTCGTGCATTATCCTGCTGAAATGTAGGGTTTCGCAGGAATCGAATGAAGGATAGAGCCACGGGTCGTAACACATCTGAAATGTAGCGTCCACTGTTCAAAGTGCCGTCAATGCGAACAAGAGGTGACCGAGACGTGTAACCAATGGCATCCCATACCATCACGCCGCGTGATACGCCAGTATGGCGATGACGAATACACGCTTCCAACGTGCGTTCACCGCGATGTCGCCAAACACGGATGCGACCATCATGATGGTGTCAACAGAACCTGGATTCATCCGAAAAAATGACGTTTTGCCATTCGTGCACCCAGGTTCGTCGTTGAGTACACCATCGCAGGCGCTACTGTCTGTGATGCAGCGTCAAGGGTAACTGCAGCCACGGTCTCTGAGCTGATAGTCCGTGATGCTGCAAACGTCGTCGAACTGTTCTTGCATATGGTTGTTGTCTTGCAAACGTCCCCATCTGTTGACTCAGGGATCGAGACATGGCTGCACGATCAGTTACAGCCATGCGGATAGGGTGCCTGTCAGCTCGACTGCTAGTGATACTAGGCCGTTGGGATCCAGCACGGCGTTCCGTATTACCCTCCTGAACCCACTGATTCCATATTCTGCTAACAGTCATTGGATCTCGACCAACGCGAGCAGCAATGTCGCGATACGATAAACCGCAATCGCGATAGGCTACAATCCGTCCTTTATCAAATTCGGAAACGTGATGGTACGCATTTCTCCTCTTTACACGAAGCATTACAACAACGCTTCACCAGGCAACGCCGGCCAACTGCTGTTTGTGTATGAGAAATCAGTTGGAAACTTTCCTCATGTCAGCACGTTGTAGGTGTCGCCACCGGCGCCAACCTTGTGTGAATGCTCTGAAAAGATAATCATTTGCATATCACAATATCTTCTTCCTGTCGGTTAAATTTCGCGTCTGTAGCACGTCATCCTCGTGGTGTAGCAATTTTAATGGCCAGTGGTGTATCTCAAAAACGAATGTAGGGATTTTGAAACGGCTGTCGCTAATCGATAGACCGATTCACGAGGGAGGTATAATTTACTGTTGCGAAGTGACGATGAGTGTGTAATATACGTTTTGTTACCTGTTGCATATTTAAAAAATTGGTGTATGGAGTGACAGTCCTTGGCAATGATGGGAGCTATGAGGAGGTCATCTACACGTCACGCAGCATCTGGTGGGAAAAGAAGTAAAGTAAACAGCCTTCGAGAAGCCAGAGAGCGAAGTTCGACAGGAACCTTCTTCGCGACTGGTGGCCTAGCCTAAAAAAAAGTGAAGTGCATGGCTGCAGCAGAAAGGTAGAGGGGCCGAATCCCAGTCGAGCTACGGATTTTTCGGATTGCTTTTTAATCAGTCATTCACCTCTCAAGCTGGCTTTAGATCAGGCAAGAATTGCACCTCACAAATCCTTTATGTTTCTCATTTCATAGAGAACTGGTTTTGAGCAGAGAAAGATAACAGGTGTATATTAAAAAACTAAAAACCCGCCTCGATTGCAAAAAAAGCACTTAGTGTTAAGTGTTAACCCAGGTTTCGGCGTTGGTAACTACACCTTCTTCAGAACAATAATAAAACCCACAAGTGCCTAAGAAGACCTTTGTCAATGATTAAAACAACACCATAGCTATACATTTATAAACGAAAAAGAAAAGGAAAACACAAACAGTACATACGTGCAAAGTCAAAACCACTACTTAACTTAATGGTATACGCTCCACCTCACACCGGCCTATGTTCGATAGGCCATGACCCGCCATAAACTGCATGACAAAGGTCTTCTTAGGCACTTGTGGTTTTTATTGCTGTTCTGAAGAAGGTGTAGTTACCTACGCCGAAACCTGGGTTAACACTTAACACTAGTTGCTGTTTTCGCAATCGAGGCGGGTTTTTAGTTTTTTAATATATTAACGAACGATTGCTGACGCGCTGCGATGTTGAAGGTTCTTATAACAGGTGTAGCTTTTGTTGATCTTTCGGCGGCCTTTGACACCGTAAACCACAGAGTGTTACTGCACAAAATCTACAACCTGACTAACGACTACGCGCTCACGAGGATAATTGCAACACTCCTACAGGATCGACGTTTTTGTCGTGGACTTCCAAGGAAAACACAACCGATGATGAATTAGAAAGAACGGTCTCCATCAAGGAAGTGTACTGTCACGTATTTTATTTAATATGTACACTAACGATCAACCACAGCCTCAATGATGCAAAAGCTTCATATACGCTGATGACCTTGCTCTTGCTGCCCAGGGCAGTCAGTTTGAAGATGTAGAGATAACGCTTAAACACGGTCTACAATAGCTTGGTACTTACTATCGCAGTCTGGTCCCTTGAATCCCCCAAACCAACCAACCAACTTAGCATGAAAAGAATCAACCCGCACACAGTCCTAAGGAAACGCAAGTGTGTTCATTCCATCTGAAACATAAACAAGCTGACAGGAAACTTGAAATATTCTGGAATGGAGTTGCACTAGAATATTGTTCCTATCCCAGGTATTTGGGTGTCACTCTCGACCGTACACTCACCTACAAGCAGCATTGTCTGAAGCTGAAGCGGAAAGTACCCTCCAGAAACTGCCTTCTTCGGAAACTGGCGGGATCGAACTGGGGTACAGATCCACAAACATTAAGAACAACAGCTCTTGCTTTATGCTATTCTACAGGAGAGTATGCTTGCCCAGTACGGTACAATTCAGTACATGTAAAGCAGGTTGACATAGCCTTAAATGACAGCTGTAGTGTTGTTACGGGCTGACTACGACCAACCGCCATGGACAAAGTTCAATGTCTCGCTGGGGTTGCTCCATGTGACATCAGAAGAGAGGTCGCCGCTAACATCGAGAGGCATAAATCAAATACAGTGACCTCACTTCCTCTCTTTGGACATCAATCTGCCAAGCCAAGACTGAAGTCCAGGAAGAGTTTCCTAACAACTTCACAGCCCTTAAAAGGATCAGTTGCGGCTACCCGACTCACCAAGTGGAAAGGAAGATGCCAACACCTGTCAAACTGGATGACACCTCAAGAACCCCTGCCGCCTGGACACACAGAGACGTGGGTCATGTGGAAGTCCTTGAACAGACTACGGACCGAAGTCGCAAGATCGAGGGACAATCTCCATAAATGGAACTTCCAACTGCCAACTGCCAACACAACACTGTGGGAATGCGGCGAATCAACCCGGCATCTCTTAAAATGTGACTCATGCCCAACCAGCTGTAGCATGAAGTACTTAACGTCTGCAGCACCCAGTGCTATCAAAGTTGCCCAATTCTGGGTGAATACTGTATAGTTTTCTTTGTACGTATTGTATATGTGTTCATTTTAGTGTATATCTGACACGAATAAAGAAAGAACCTCTCGATGATGTGGAAATTTGCCAGCAAAGATACGAGGTTCCGATTCTACGTTAAACTGTAGATCCGCTTTCGCCGATTGGATGACGGAAAGGTTAGGAACGCACAAATCGCCGGAGTGATGTCCAACTGAAAAACGTCCTCCAGGCCATTGAGCCACACAAAAATATTTTTACCAGGATCCATACATATTTTCCTGTTTTATAAACAACGTAAATTAATGAAACTTCCTGGCAGATTAAAACTGTGTGCCCGACCGAGACTAGAACTCGGGACCTTTGCCTTTCGCGGGCGTGAGTCGTGCTTCGGTAGCTCAGATGGTAGAGCACTTGCCCGCGAAAGGCAAAGGTCCTGAGTTCGAGTCTCGGTCGGGCACACAGTTTTAATCTGCCAGAAGTTTCATATCAGCGCACACTCCGCTGCAGAGTGAAAATCCCATTCAACATAAATTAATGTCCCCTGTCACGTTTTTCTGTCTGTATGTTCAGTCAAATCTCAGAAATTACTGAAGGGGTATTTTGATACTGTTATGACTGATCACGAAGGTTTGTTAATACCCACTGCATCTCCTAAGAGCCGGCTGCTGTGGCCGAGCGGTTCTAGGCGCTTCAGTCCGGGACCATGTTGCTGCTACGGTTTTAAGTTCGAATCCTGCCTCGGGCATGGATGTGTGTGTTGTCCTTAGGTTAGTTAGGTTTAAGTAGTTCTAAGTCTAGGGGACTGATGACCTCAGATGTTAAGTTCCACAGTGCTTGGAGCCATCTGAACCATCTGAACCATTTGAACCTCTCCTAAGAGTCGTCAGGCGCATTTTCTCTGGTGTTTTCGAGATATTTGGAATTTGACGTTTGCAATGTGTAGCTGGTGTCAGCCCAAACAATTACTCCACGCCACGTCTTTCATGCAGTGCCCATTGTCAACAGACAGCGTCGGTTTGTTTCCCACTACAAAAAATTATCTTTAAAGAGCAATTGTACAAGTCCATTCGGAAGACGCTCTCACATTCGCCTAGTTCGATATTCTTTTCATTGTACTCCAGCAGCGACTCAGTAACGCTGCATGCGTGGCGGTAGCAGTCACCGCGTTCCAAGGTGGTGCTGTCGATGATCAAGTACTCGTTATTCTTTGTGTTTTAGTGTCCCTCTTAATAAACTTAACTAAACTCCGGCCAAACAGGCCATGAAGGCCCAACGGCACTCACCGGCCGCCGTTCCATCCTCAGCCACAGGCATCACTGGATGCGGATATGCAGGTCCTTGTTAATACGTATCGAAGTAGACGAATGTGAGAGCGCTCTTCCGAATCAGCTCGTACAATTCCGCTTTAGAAATAACTTTTTTTGTAATGGGAAACAAACCGACTCTGTCTGTTGAGAATGGGTGGTGCATGAAAGATGTGGCTTGGAGTAACTGTATGCGTTGGCACCAGCTAAACATTGGAAAAACGAAATCGCAAATATCTGCTGTAACAGCAGAGAAAATTCACCTGACGATTCTTAGGAGGCACACCCGGTACACTTTATTACAGCTACGCCAGACAAGTCGGCCGGTGACAGACACTTGGTGCTCCAAGTACACAGCTTGGGTGGGTCACTAGATGAAGATAACGAAAACAGATACCTTGTATTCCAGTTTGAAAAGGGAAAATGATATTATTAATTTAATTAGTACTTCTATAAGCTGTGTAAGAAATAAACATTTACTGGTTGCCATCTATAAAGAAAGCAAGAGGATCGGATTTGAATGTATCGAGAAAAATGTTAAAGAGAGAAAGTGTCACTGACCAGTTCTATTACTACCTGTATGTGTGTAAATGGCTGTATACAGGGTGTGGTAGATAAGTAATGAGACTCAGTCTAGAAAAACAAATTTATTGATCCAATTTGTACAAAACGTTAATATTCTTCAAAGTACTCGCCTTGGGCGTCGACACAACGTTGCCAGCGCGTTTTTCAAGCTTCATAGGCCCCACTGTAGTCCGTTTGAGTTATCCCAGTTAGTGCCTTCGTGACAGCACGTTGGATGTTCGGGATATCGTCGAAACGATGACCCTTCAGGCATCTTTTGACCTTCGGAAATAGGAAGAAATCAGGAGGACTCAAGTCAGGGCTGTATGGTGGCTGTGGCAAAACTTCAACTCCAATTCGGGTCAAGTAGGAGGTCACGAGGAACGCTGTGTGCGCCGGAGCGTTGTCGTGGTGGAGACGCCAGCGTTGAGCAAGGTCCTGTCGCTTCCGTTTGACGGCTCTGTGCAATCGCTGAAGGACTTCTTTGTAGAATTCGGCATTGACAGTCTTCCCCTGAGGGACAAACTCTTTGTGAATTAACCCCTGCTTGTCGAAAAACACAATCAGCATTGTCTTGATGCGGGACTTTGATATTCTTGCTTTCTTTGGCCGCGGGGATGCTGGTGTGTGCCACTCCGAGCTCTGGGCTTTCGTCTCCGGGTCATACTGGAATGTCCACGATTCATCGCCTGTTACTATGTTGTCTAAAAAGTGTGGATTATTTTCCAAATCATTCAACATCTCACGGCAAACGTCAACTCGTTGTTGCTTTTGTTCGGCGGTGAGCACTCGGGGAACCAATTTTGCGCAAACTTTCCTATTCATCAAATCTTGCGCAACAATTTGGTGAACCGTAAATTTATTCACGGAGACCTCATCGGCGATCATTTTGAGACTTAAACGACGGTCGGAGTCCAGGAGTTCTTTCACTTTGGCCACCGTTTCATCCACACGACTCGATGAAGGGCGTCCAGATCGTTCCATGTCTTCAACGGATTCCCTCCCATTTTTAAATTCATTAAACCACCGGAACACTTGAGCTCTTGATAGGGAGTCTTCTTTGTAGGCCTCCGTAATCATAGCAAAAGTTTCTGAAGCAGTTTTGCCCAAGCGAAAGCAAAATTTGATTGCATACCTATGTTCTATCGAGCGATCCATCTTCAGCGTTTTCACAAGTGTCACGGGCACACGAACAACGTAATACGCGAAGCTCGACCCTCACTGCACCAGAGCTCCGACGCGACTGCGAACCGGTTCTATTGTTAGCTCAGATCCCCCACCACGTGACGTACAGGTGGAGACTGCCCTGCGAGCAACTGGGGCGCTGCGCGGCGGCCAGTCTCATTACTTATCTACCACACCCTGTACAGGTTGAACAAATTGCAGGAACAAATTTCCTTCCTGGAGATGGAGAAAAAAAGAGTCCTATGAACCTTTGTCCGGAAATGCATCATTGCCACGATAGATGGCGCTGATGACCACGTGCCCTATGTTCCTTGTATGTTGCAGGCTGTGTGATTGACGCAGCGTACTGTAAGCAGCAGAACGGCCCGCTATTCACGTCGGCAACGAGCCGAGATGATGTTTGTGTGCGGCCAAGCAGATGGAAACGGTCGAGAGGCAGCACGGCTATACCAAAAGAACTAACCTCACAGGTACCAACCACATCACACAACATTTCAAGCCCTTCTTGGACGTTTGTGCGATTATGGATCCTTTCAGACAGACGAACGTGCAGGGAGGCGGCGGACTGTGCGTACACAAGATTTGGAGGACCAGGTGTTAAAGGATACTGAGACGAATCTCAGTACGACTTCCAGGAAGTGACCAGCTAATATGATGATGAGGTCCCATACTCCGAGGAGCATTGGGGACGATGCGGGAGACCCATAGCGCCGTACTAGGCAAGGACCCAGTGGAGGTGATTTGCCATTGTCTTCCTCCGACCGTAATGGGGATGAATGATGATGATGAAGACGAGACAACAACACCTAGTCATCTCGAGGCAGGAAAAATCCCTCACCTTGCCGGTAATCGAACCCGGGACCCCATGCGCGGGAAGCGAGTACGCTACCGCAATACCACGAGCTGCGGACCAGCCAATATGGTGTAATCCAAAGAACGCTTCTGTACATCCTGCATGACAACAGCTACTATTCCTATCACCTGCAATCCCATAGAGGCCACTTTGAACATTTGTTGTGACGTGGATGCAATGCAGCTCTGTACTGTGTTCCAGGACGATTTGTTGTCGTTGCACGCACACCGTCCATTTTTGGTCAAACGTTCACAGGATCTTTTTTGCTCCATTTTCAGTCATGAATCCTTCCCTGCAGTTTCTCGGTTTTATTAAGGTTCACCCTGTGTATATCAGTTATGTTAATTTCGTTGTTCTTAAGATGTAAAGCCATGACATGTTCAACATCCTTGTAAAAGTGAATCATGAACGAAGAAACTACCAACTACTACTACTACTACTACTGCCATTACAAGTCTCTGGCCCCGGTCGGGGTGGCCGAGAGGTTCTAGGCGCTACAGTCTGGCACCGCGCGACCGCTACCGTCGCAGGTTCGAATGCTGCTTCGGGCATGGATGTGTGTGATGTCCTTAGGTTAGTTATGTTTAAGTAGTTCTAAGTTCTAGGGGACTGATGACCTCAGCAGTTGAGTCCCATAGTGCTCAGAGCCATTTGAACCATTTGAACAAGTACGAATTTATGGAAGAGAAAGGAAAGATTCAAGGAGGAGCTTCACAACCGGACGAACGTGTGCTTTATGCTAAGATATGGGACCATCGCCACTGGAAATCAAGCAGCCTGAATGACCAAGCCTGCTCCGTGACGTCAGTGGCACATAGGGCTGAGAGGCTGGACGCTGGCGACCTCCAGCGAGGTCCGCCCGCCGCTGCTGAGCAGATCGGCACATCCGCAGACCGGAGGCACCCGAAACGCAGCCAGTTCTCCAGGTCAAGTGGACACTTTTGCGACCCGTTTCTAACGCCCGCCGCCGCATCGCCGACCAGTTTCTGCGTCCGCACCCACCAGACGGGCTCAACTGCGTTCCAGCTGGATTTAGTGAAACCTGACGTATTCTCAGAGCGTGACCCACCAGAAGCGAAGGGACCTCCTGCATCGAAACCAGCATCGACGAATCTAAATTCAACGGCGTTCTCACATTTTTCCCCCCTTCAGTCACCTGATATGCGTGAAGCACCCTGCCACAACTTCATCTACATCTACATGATTACTCCTTCTGCATCGAAACCAACATCGACGATTCTAAACTCATCGCGCTCCTACATTTTTTTCCCTTCAGTCTCCTGACATGCGTGAAGCACCCTGCCGCAACTTCATCTACATCTAGATGATTACTCTGTAATTCAATATTAAGTGCCTGGCAGAGGTTTCATCGAAACACCTTCAAGTTATTAGGTTGGTCCATAAGTTCGTAGTATGTTGCATGTTGGTATCCCGGTTGCTATTGTTTTATTTCTCCATTGTCATTTTTTACTTGTAGTTCATTGTTGCTATTTGAGTTCACATATTGCCATTTGGAGATAGTGAGAGGAACTGTGGACGCTAGAAAATTTGGTGCCAAGTGGACAAACCGGGAACATTTCCGACATATTCTTCTGTTTGATTTCCAGAGAGGGGTGACAGCAGCGGAGGTAGCCAGAATCATAACATGTAAGCTTTCACGGCCGGCGTCTTCATTAATTAAAACTTCCGGGCTGAATTGCCGTGGTCCACATATAAAAATAAAACTGCTTCTCCTTCCTGACGTTTCGTTGCCTACTGCGGGCAACATCTTCTGAGGTGAGTCGGCGACTGGCTGCTAGGCGCTGGTGGTCCCACTTAAATAGAGCGCTTAGATGGCGCCACCATTCGTCACGTGCTTTCGACTTTATCTCTGGCTAGTGCCATCTCTCTCGATTACAGGTAATCGATTGTCACTTCGTTGGTACCAAGTCGACCGCCATATCTTGCCTAGTTTTAATCCTTCTTCTTTTCTATTAAAATTATTTCCGTGCTTGTAGATCTCTATAGCTTCTCTATACATGCGGGTATAATAATGTGAGGTCCTAGCTATCACGTTTGTCTCACTAAATTTTATTTCGTGATCACCGTCTTTGAAAACGTGTTCCGCTACAGCTGATTCGTCAATCTGTCCCAATCTACAGTTCCTTTTGTGTTCTTTTAGGCGGTTAGTAACACTCCTTTTAGTTGTTCCAATATAAACCATGCCACAGCTAATATTGGAACAACTAAAAGGAGTGTTAATACCCGCCTAACGGAACACAAAAGGAACTGTAGATTGGGACAGATTGACGAATCAGCTGTAGCGGAACACGTTTTCAAAGACGGTGACCACGAAATAAAATTTAGTGAGACAAACGTGATAGCTAGGACCTCACATTATTATACCCGCATGTATAGAGAAGCTATAGAGATCCGAATGTATCCAACGTCGAATCACTCAACTGCCTCCGGCTGACACGGATCCGCCATCGCAGCCGACGCTGCTTCCCGTGACTTATGCAGCCGCCCTCACGACAGCTACCACTTCACCACGACAGCCGACATCCACTGTTGGGTCGCGGCTCCATCCTACAATACAGGGCGATGATAACACACCCGTTCCACAAGCTACGGATTCAACTCCGATGCAGCCGCCCCCGTCGACGGATAAAAACATACATGACGATAGCATGGTCGTAGACTCGCTTATTGTGCCTACGGCTGTCTTTGTGCCGGAAGGTCGTGAATCTTTGCCATCGTCTGACACAGAAGGACACTCCAGGAAGCAACGCTCTCCAAAGCGACGGAAGCGGAGGCGTAGAGCAACTTCCGAACGGGATGCGACGCAGCCTCCAGAGGACGACGACTCCACCTTCAATGACGACGCTACCACAGAGGCAGCCGCCATTTGCTGCAGTGTGACACCACCGAACGGAACTGAGGACAAACCACATATATCTACAGTGGCACAATCGGATGCCGATACGCAGGACAGATGCTGCCCACCACCTTCTGGAGTGCAAGCACCCATGCCGTGTCCTGAGGAAGCTGGGGAAGCCGATCTTGCTTTGAGTTCCCCGACGTGGGCGGATGACCACGACGACGACGGAACCATGTAAGTTACGGCAACAGGGCCCACGCCATTGGCGCCGGCTCTCTAGAAAGGACTGCAGGTGAGGTTTGGGGGGGATGTGGAGGTGTCAATACAGTCAGAGGTAATTCCAGTCTTAATGGATAACTTAACACCTGCGGTTCGGCAACAAGCTTATCGTATCGCCACGCTTAACCTCAACACGGTACGAACGGCAGTGAAGATCCAGTTGCTGCGTGAGATGCTTCGTTCTTCGGATGTTGACATTGCCCTGCTGCAAGAAGTGTATATAGCGGCCTTCCCCGTTTTCTACGGTTATGTGACATATGTGTCACCGGCAGACCGGAATGGCAGCGGTACGGCAATACTAGTGCGCGACGGAATTGCCATCGAAGAAGTGACTTACCTTCCGTCAGGAAGGGGGCTGGCGATCACAGCACTGGGAACGCGCATCATTAACATTTACGCTCAATCAGGAACTGACCAACGCCGCGAACGATCGCTCTTCTACTCGGAGGATATCGCCCCCCTCTTTATCAGCCGCTTCGATCAATATACACTCCTGGAAATTGAAATAAGAACACCGTGAATTCATTGTCCCAGGAAGGGGAAACTTTATTGACACATTCCTGGGGTCAGATACATCACATGATCACACTGACAGAACCACAGGCACATAGACACAGGCAACAGAGCATGCACAATGTCGGCACTAGTACAGTGTATATCCACCTTTCGCAGCAATGCAGGCTGCTATTCTCCCATGGAGACGATCGTAGAGATGCTGGATGTAGTCCTGTGGAACGGCTTGCCATGCCATTTCCACCTGGCGCCTCAGTTGGACCAGCGTTCGTGCTGGACGTGCAGACCGCGTGAGACGACTCTTCATCCAGTCCCAAACATGCTCAATGGGGGACAGATCCGGAGATCTTGCTGGCCAGGGTAGTTGACTTACACCTTCTAGAGCACGTTGGGTGGCACGGGATACATGTGGACGTGCATTGTCCTGTTGGAACAGCAAGTTCCCTTGCCGGTCTAGGAATGGTAGAACGATGGGTTCGATGACGGTTTGGATGTACCGTGCACTATTCAGTGTCCCCTCGACGATCACCAGTGGTGTACGGCCAGTGTAGGAGATCGCTCCCCACACCATGATGCCGGGTGTTGGCCCTGTGTGCCTCGGTCGTATGCAGTCCTGATTCTGGCGCTCACCTGCACGGCGCCAAACACGCATACGACCATCATTGGCACCAAGGGAGAAGCGACTCTCATCGCTGAAGACGACACGTCTCCATTCGTCCCTCCATTCACGCCTGTCGCGACACCACTGGAGGCGGGCTGCACGATGTTGGGGCGTGAGCGGAAGACGGCCTAACGGTGTGTGGGACCGTAGCCCAGCTTCATGGAGACGGTTGCGAATGGTCCTCGCCGATACCCCAGGAGCAACAGTGTCCCTAATTTGCTGGGAAGTGGCGGTGCGGTCCCCTACGGCACTGCGTAGGATCCTACGGTCTTGGCGTGCATCCGTGCGTCGCTGCGGTCCGGTCCCAGGTCGACGGGCACGTGCACCTTCCGCCGACCACTGGCGACAACATCGATGTACTGTGGAGACCTCACGCCCCACGTCTTGAGCAATTCGGCGGTACGTCCACCCGGCCTCCCGCATGCCCACTATACGCCCTCGCTCAAAGTCCGTCAACTGCACATACGGTTCACGTCCACGCTGTCGCGGCATGCTACCAGTGTTAAAGACTGCGATGGAGCTCCGTATGCCACGGCAAACTGGCTGACACTGACGGCGGCGGTGCACAAATGCTGCGCAGCTAGCGCCATTCGACGGCCAACACCGCGGTCCCTGGTGTGTCCGCTGTGCCGTGCGTGTGATCATTGCTTGTACAGCCCTCTCGCAGTGTCCGGAGCAAGTATGGTGGGTCTGACACACCGGTGTCAATGTGTTCTTTTTTCCATTTCCAGGAGTGTATCTTCGGCGGCGACTTTAACTGTGTGCTCCGCCCCAAATACCAAGTCCCACATTTCTCGACTTGTCAAGAACTTCGGCTCCTGGTTCGAGATCTGCTTCTCACCGACACGTGGGAGACAGTGCACGGTGACCGTCCCGGGCCGACATACCTTACTAGTCACTCAGCCAGTCGCCTAGACCGCATTTATGTCTCACGAGCTCTAGCGCCGGGAGTATTGGACGCCGAACGTTGGCCGCTTGCCTTCTCCGATCATAGCACTTTCATATGCACACTCACTCTACGACAGCAGCGGATATGGCGCAGCAGAGGACCCTGGAAGCCGAATGTCGCACATCTTCAAGCCCCAGAATGCCGTCAGATTATCGCCAACACATGGCTGGATTGCGAACGTCGTCTTCCCCGATACCCCTCGACTCTAGCGTGGTGGGTGGACTGTGCAAAACCAGCGTTTCGGCGTGTGCTAACACAATTCGGAAAAGATATCGCAGCTTGGCATCGTCACACATTGGACTTTTATTACACGATGCTTCGCGAACTCGACAGCCAATCACCATCTCCAAACCGACAAATGGAAAGCCGCCGAATTAAAGGTAAAATATTGTCTCTTACGAGGAAACGTTTGGAGGGGGTCGTAGTGCGATCGCGACCTCAAGACCGAGTGGAACCCGTCTATGCATCACATCGTGCTCGACAGCCGCCGACGCCGACAGCAGCTGATCACGGACCTCGTATTGCCAGGTGGTAGGGTCGTAATGACTCAGGCGGCGGTTACAGAAGCCTTTGCAGATCACTATCGCCGGTTTTACGACGAGGTGGATACAGAGGACGAGGGAGCGGACGATCACGACATACTGCAGCACGTGTCGCACACCCTCGACAATGCAGCAGCGGCGACGCTGTTAGGTGGACTTACACGGGGCGACATCGAGGACGCGCTTAACAAGGGAGCACTCACCAAATCTCCCGGGCCAGACGGACTGCCGCTCGAGTTTTATCGGACTTTCCGCGATCTAATGATGCCCCGATGGATCAGCATGTACCAAGAACTGATCACCCCCGGTTCCCACGTGCCACCGGCATTCGTGAAAGATCTCCTTATACCGATACACAAGCCTTCCAGAGGTCGGACGGTCGAGGACTACAGGCCAATTACCATGCTCAACTCGGACTATAAAATCTTCGCCCGACTACTCGCCAGCCGCATAAAGAAGGTTCTGTCCCTACTCCTCTCCGTGGAGCAAACGACACAGGGCGGAGTGACCAACATGCAAACGGCAACCAGCGAATGCAGGGATTTAATAGCCATCCTGTCGCCTTCGAGCTGCTCTGATCTCCATTGATTTCGGCCACGCCTTCGACAGAGTTCACCACAAGTTCCTTCTGTCCGTTATGGCCCGCATGGGGTTCCCGCCTGACTTTCTCGACATCTTTCAGCGCCTTTTCCGTGGAGCTGCATCCCGTGTACTGGTGAATGGACGGATTGCGGGTCCGTTTCCGATCCGACGGTCAGTTCGCCAAGGATGTTCACTCTCCATGATCCTTTACGCGATCGCACTCGAAGCACTTGTCGGAGGGTTGAAAAACAGGCTCTCGGGAATGTCATTGAGGGATCACACCTTTCACTGCAGGATATATGCTGATGACCTTCTATTACTTGTCCGATCTGGTGACGAGGTACGCTCGGTGATGCAATGGATCAATCGCTATAGATTGGCAGCGGGCGGCCTCATGAATGTGGCCAAATCGGCAGCGATGCCCATTGGGAGAGGTCTACAGGAGGACGCTTTAGCCCCACTCCCACTAGTTAACAAGATCCGGTTCTTGGGCATAACATTTACACAGGATGTGCGCCGCACGGCTGCTATGAACGATGCACGATTACTACAGGCAATACGCACAGAAGTTCGCCGGAACTTACTTCGACGGGTGGACCTCCTAAAGCGTGTGGAATACCTCAACCTTCACGTGGCGACTAAGATGATCCACATGGCTCAGGTTCTACCGATATCGACAGCGATGGCACACAAACTGCAAGCAGCGTTTGGATATTACCTTACCGCCGGACATCAATTCAAAGTCCGCTACGAAACACTCACCCTCCCTCCGCGTGATGGCGGACTGGGACTTATAAATGTACGAGCGAGAGCTACAGCATTATACTTGTGCACAATGATGAAATTGTGGACCCACAAAGATGCTTCCCTTACGGGACGTCTGTTAGAGGAATTGCTGCCGGCGTCGCTTCTGCCACCTGTCACGGTTGCGCACATTACACCCTCACTCTCGCACCTCTCGGCATTTATTCTTGAGTGTAGTTACGTGCACCCAGACCTTCCCAACACTCGCACTCCCAAGGCGAGAGATGTTTACAGACTGCTGCGAAGGTCCATCCCTCGCAATGTGATTGAGAGGAAGAGCCCTACGACCCTATGGCCTGCAGTGTGGAGAGCGGTCCAGAAGCCGTTTCTTCCCACGCGGGTCCGAGCCGCGCGGTACCAGGTGCTGAACGGGAAGGTTGTAACACGACAAAGGCTGTACGCTATTGGGATGACGGATTCCCCCCTTTGCCCATGTTGCCACCTCGTGGATAAAAATGGTTCGAATGGCTCTGAGCACTATGGGACTTAACATCTATGGTCATCTGTCCCCTAGAACTTAGAACTACTTAAACGTAACTAACCTAAGGACATCACACAACACCCAGTCATCACGAGGCAGAGAAAATCCCTGACCCCGCCGGGAATCGAACCCGGGAACCCGGGCGTGGGAAGCGAGAACGCCAGCGTACGACCACGAGCTGCGGACAAGGAGAGGAGGACAGGGCGAGAGGTGAACAGGGTGATAGGGCGAGGGGGGGGGGAGGGGGGAGGGACAGGGGGGGGGGAGAGACGGATATGACATGCGAGTTGGGATGGTCGTCATTAAAACAGAGAACCAAAAGGAAAGATTGTAGATAACATTGAAGATCTGGAGATCTACGCGCGTATACAGCACACCCAGTCTTTTATGAACAGGCTTCTGGTGGGAACAACTGGTTTTTTGGCTTGTTTGAACGGATACTACGAGGCGTGTTTTTTAAGTAAGTACCGTTTTGAAATTTAAAAAAGAAGTGCTAAGGTATCTCGATAATTTTATTTTTACATGAAAGTCTGTACCTTAATCTACTTTTCTACATAATTTCCGTCAATATTGAGGCACTTGTCATACCGTTGTACCAGTTTTTGAATACCCTCCTCATAGAAGTCTGCCGCCTGACTTGTTAACCACTGCATCAGCACTGTTTCGACTTCGTCATCGTCTCGAAGACGCCGACCGCCCAGGTGTTTCTTCAAGTGCAGGAACAGATGGTAGTCACTGGGCGCAAGATTGGGGCTGTACGGAGGATGATCTAGAGTTTCCCATCGAAAAGGTGTGATGAGTTCTTTGGTGTGATTCGCCACATGCGGACGGGCATTGTCTTGCAGCAAAACGATGCCCTTGCTCAACTTCCATGGACTGTTGCTTTGACTCTGGTGTGACGTAGGTCACCCATGTTTCATCGCCCTAACAGTTTCGCTTAAGAAATCATCACCGTCGTTGTGGTACCGCTCAAGGAAAGTCAATGCACTGTCTAAACGTTTGGTTTTGTGCACACCCGTCAGCATTTTCGGTACCCAACGTGCGCACAATTTCCGGTAATTCAAATGCTCGGTCACAATGCCATACAAAACACTACGAGAAACATTAGGAAAGTCATCCCGCAAGGAGAAAATCGTAAAGTGTCTGTTTTCTCTCACATTATTGTCCACTTCCTGCATCAAACTTTCATTAACGACCGAAGGACGCCCACTCCGTTGTTCATCATGCACATTTGTGCGGCCATCTTTAAATGCTCTCACCCACTCTCTTACCATTCCAGCACTCATAATGTTTTCTCCGTAAACTACACAGATCTAACGCTGAATATCGATCGCTTTTAGGCCTTTAGTACTAAGAAATCTTATAACAGCCCGTACTTCACAGTCGGCGGGACTCACGATTATCGGAGGCATCTTGAACACTCAGTGCACAACGTAAACAAGGAAGAATCAGACTGTAATGGCGTCAGTGCGTAGATTAAGATACAGGCTTTCATGTAAAAATAAAATCATTGAGATATCTTAGCATGTTTTTTTTTAATTTCAAAACAGTAGCCTACTTACTTAAAAAACACACCTCATATTTTATTTTTTGTTATGATGAGTGAATAAACAAGCTACTGTACGTGCAATAACGTCAGCTGCCCTCACATGTCTGCCTGTTAGGGCGAGCAAAGCTCAAGATGTGCGCCCCACTTCCGCCCTTCCCCCACCCACGCTGTCCCAACGCAAGATGAGTTGGCACGCGCAGCGTAGCTGCCGAGCAGTGCGTACAGAGGGGCATAGGCAGGAACGCACATCTATGCATCGTGCCGTTGAAGTTGCTATACATTATACAGTGTGTACATTATGCAACAAATAGTGTGGAAATATGGCTCAAACACATTGGAGATTGTATAAGCATTGTATTAATTACTTTGAATCGTATCACGTACCATGTATCAACCAATAAAAGCGTTTCATAGAAATATGATAAAGAACAAAGGTCAATAGGGTAAGCAGCTTTTCCAAAGAGTAAATATTTTCCCTAAATGGCGCAATACTCTTCAAACTAGTCACTATGTTTACATGCGCTGCCAAAACTGGATTTCGTAAACCGATTTACCAATACCGCTTCTGGCTTGTCAAGTAAACACTCCAAAATCGGTTCTAGAAATCCGTTTCTAGCTGCCGGTTTCGCACTTCCACAATCGATATTCGCTCCCATTTAAACGCACAACCATTTTTGAAACGCCGCGCGGGATTAGCCGAGCGGTCTAGGGCGCTGCAGTCCTGGACAGTGCGGCTGGTCCCGGCGGAGGTTCGAGTCCTCCCTCGGGCATGGGTGTGTGTGTTCGTCTCTAGGATAATTTAGGTTAAGTAGTGTGTAAGCATAGGGACTGATGACCTTAGCAGTTAAGTCCCATAAGATTTCACACACATTTGAACATATTTTTTGAAACGTGCTTGAGCTGTAAGGTTGCGTCTTGTTTTCAAAATATTCGACTAATACGGATGGAGTGACTTACTGTGCAGTCAAGGAGAAGCAGAAATATTACATTGAGCGTGAAGCTGTCTGCCTCTTAGTATTTAGGTGAAGAGAGATTGGAACCGTGCTGACTAAATCAGAAACTGCAATACCTGCTTTCCAGACGCCATATTTAACTAGGCTAGCAAATCAGCTTCACACCTTAACATGTAAAAACGACAGCGAAAAACGGTTTCCGAAATCCTATTTTCATCTTTCGGAATATGTGTGGCATGTAAATGTAGTGAGCAAATATCTTGTACTACACACGTTCTCAAGAAGCATATGTTCTTCCTTAGAGTGAAGCTATATCCATCCCATATTTCATCGAAATCGCTTCAACGGTTAGCCATGAGAACGTAACGGAGGACCTTCGGATTTGCAATACTTGTATGGATAAAAATTACGATATCTGTTCTTGCGTAATCAGATTTTGATAAAACAAAGCATATACAGTGTCCCAAGCTATACTCAAGATATATGCCAAAATCCAACGAAAATTGAGGAGCGCCGGAACAAAAACCGATAAATCCGTATTTGGGGTTAATACAGAAAGTAACAAATAGTGATCTCTAATTGGCTCCACAAGCTATAAAAAGAAGAAACACACCATAAAACACTTGATGTCACGTTCTGCTGAAAATTATTTTGTGGCAGCATGTATTAGTTCCGTATCTCCCCCCTGCAGCTCAAACACGCGAAAACAACTAAAGTGGACATATCGGGTTGTGTTCCGCAGCACCTCAATTCGTCTAGTACACTACTGGCCATTAAAATTGCTACACCACGAATATGACGTACTACAGACGCGAAATTTGTCCGACAGGAAGAAGATGCTGTGATATGCAAATGATCAGCTTTTCAGAGCATTCAAACAAGGTTGGCGCCGGTGGCGACACCTACAACGTGCTGACATGAGGAAAGTTTCCAACCGGTTTCTCATACACAAACAGCAGTTAACCGGCGTTCCCTAATGAAACGTTGTTGTGATGCCTCGTGTAAGGAGGAGAAATGCATACCATCACGTTTCCGACATTGATAAAGGTCGGATTGTAGCGACATTGCTGCTCGCGTTGGTCGAGATCCAATGACTGTTAGCAGAATATGGAATCGGTGGGTTTAGGAGGGTAATACGGAACGCCGTGCTGGATCCCAACGGCTTCGTATCACTAGCAGTCGAGATGACACGCGTGTTATTCGCATGGCTGTAACGGATCGTGCAGCCACGATTCGATCCCTCAGTCAACAGATGGGAACGTTCGCAAGACAACAGCCGTCTGCACGAACAGTTCGATGACGTTTGCAGCAGCTCGGAGACCGTGGCTGCGGTTACCCTTGACGCTGCATCACAGACAGGAGCGCCTACGATGGTGTACTCAACGACGAACCTGGGTGCCCGAAAGGCAAAACGTCATTTTTTCGGATGAATCCAGGTTCTGTTTACAGCATCATGATAGTCGCATCCGTGTTCAGCGACATCACGGTGAGCGCACATTGGAAGCGTGTATTCGTCATCGCCATACTGGCGTATCACCCGGCGTGATGGTATGAGTTACCATTGGTTACACGTCTCGGTCACCTCTTGTTCGCAATGACGGCACTTTGAACAGTGGACGTTACATTTCAGATGTGTTACGACCCGTGGCTCTACCCTTCATTCGATCCCTGCGAAACCCTACATTTCAGCAGGATAATTCACGACCGCATGTTGCAGGTCCTGTACCGGCCTTTCTGGATACAGAAAACGTTCGACTGCTGCCCTGGGCAGCACATTCTCCAGATCTCTCACCAACTGAAAACGTCTGGTCAATGGTGGCCGAGCAACTGGCTCGTCACAATACGCCCGTCACTACTCTTGATGAACTGTGGTATCGTGTCGAAGCTGCATGGGCAGCTGTACCTGTACACGCCATCTAAGCTCTGTTTGACTCAATACCCAGGCGTATCGAGGCCGTTATTACGGCCAGAGGTGGTTGTTCTGGGTACTGATTTCTCGGGATCTACGCACTCAAATAGTGTGAAAATGTAATTACTTGTCAGTTCTAGTATAATATATTTGTCCAATGAATAACCGTTTATCATCTGCATTTCTTCTTGGTGTAGCAATTTTAATGGCCAGTATTGTAGTTTTGGAGATTAGCGTGTTCAAACAGACAAACATACAGACACGATGTTTTACAGATTTATTATTAGTGTGTATTTTCCTGATTAGATGTAACACTAGGAATATGTATTTTGGTTCGTTTTGTCTGTTTCACGTTCATCGTGGAAAGTGAGGGATGAGTAGCGACAAGTTCTCGTGTCGAGTGGCCGGACGCCTGTGTTAACGAGTTGACAGCCGTCAGTGACAGGAGGTGGTCTGATGCAGCGAACAGGGAAGGCAGATGACAAAATATTGTAAAAAAAATGAAATTGTGAATTCTGAAATTATGTTCTGTATCCATGACTTGTCTAGCCACGCTTGATTACAAATCAGTGAAAATTAACGTCGCTATACGTGGCAGTAATGAGTACACTGATTATACGCAATGAATATTTATCAACTATTGAACGTTATTCAGTGGATATTTTGATTTATAAATGAAGATATATTTACCTCAAGAATTGATATTTACCTTATAAGAACAGTTTTCCTGAAGCAACTAACTGAAATTAAAGCTGGGGAAAAAAACCGAAGGAATAAAAGCTGCTGTATTTCATCTATGGTTTTGGCGATTTTACGCTGAAACGTGCTGTGAGAATGACTTCACAATAGACACGACGTTTTCATGTTGTTGTTGTTGTTGTGGTCTTCAGTCCTGAGACTGGTTTGACGCAGCTCTCCATGCTACTCTATCCTGTGCAAGCTGCTTCATCCTCCAGTACGTACTGCAGCCTGCATCCTTCTGAATCTGCTCAGTGTATTCATCTCTTGGTCTCCCTCTACGATTTTTACCCTCCACGTGCCCTCCAATACTAAATTGATGATCCCTTGATGCCTCAGAACGTGTCCTACCAACTGATGCCTTCTTCTAGTCAAGTTGTGCCCAATCCTATACAATACCTCCTCATTAGTTATGTGATCTACCCATCTAATCTTCAGCATTCTTCTATAACACCACATTTCGAAAGCTTCTATTCTCTTCCTGTCCAAAACTATTTATCGTCCATGTTTCACTTCCATACTTGGCTACACTCCATACAAATACTTTCAGAAACGACTTCCTGACACTTAAATCTATACTCGATGTTAACGAATTTCTCTTGCCAGTCAACATTTTATATCCTCTCTACTTCGACCATTATCAGTTATTTTGCTCCCCAAATAGCAAAACTCATTTACTACTTTGCTAATCTAATTCCCTCAGCATCACCCGATTTAATTTGACTACATTCCATTATCCTAGTTTTGCTTTTGTTGATGGTCATCTTATATCCTCTTTTCAAGACACTGTCCATTCCGTTCAACTGCTCTTCCAAGTCCTTTGCTGTCTCTGACAGAATTACAATGTCATCGGCGAACCTCAAAGTTTTTATTTCTTCTCCATGGATTTTAATACCTACTCCGAATTTTACTTTTGTTTCCTTTACTGCTTGCTCAATACACAGATTGAAATAAATCAGGGAGAGGCTACAAGCCTGTCTCACTCCCTTCCCAACCACTGCTTCCCTTTCATGCCCCTCGACTCTTATAACTGCCATCGGTCATAAATGTGTGGAGAAGAACAGCGCTAATAAGAACTAGGAATACTGATTAAATTGGAAATAACGATTTACTGTGCCAGAGATCATTGCTAGTACCGACTTAGCCATGGAAGTACACTTTTTTTGCTATCGTAATTTTATAATTTATTCGCTTTTTACACCAAACAATACAGCTATTACAAATGCTTAAGTTAGTGACTAAAACTAAGTGCACAGCTGACCTGGCAAGAACAAAGACACAACTCAAAAATGCAATACTTCTACATTTACATCTACATCTACATGGATACTCTGCAAATCACATTTAAGTGCCTGGCAGAGGGTTCATCGAACCACCTTCACAATTCTCTATTATTCCAATCTCGTATAGCGCGCGGATAGAATGAACACCTCTATGTTTCCGTATGAGCTCTGATTTCCCTTATTTCATCCTGGAGATCATTCCGTCCTATGTAGGTCGGTGTCAACAAAATATTTTTGCATTCGGAGGAGAAAGTGGGTGATAGGAACTTCGTGAGAAGATTCCGTCGCAACGAAAAACGCCTTTCTTTTAATGATGTCCAGGCCAAATCCTGTATCATTTCTGTGACACTCTCTCCCATATTTGCCAATAATACAAAACGTGCTGCCTTTTTTTGAACTTTTTCGATGTACTCCGTCAGTTCTACCTGGTAATGACCCACACCGCGCAGCAGTATTCTAAAAGAGGATGGACAAGCGTAGTGTAGGCAGTCTCCTTAATAGGTCTGTTACATTTCCAAAGTATCCTGCTAATAACACGCAGCCTTTGGTTAGCCTTCCCCACAAAATTTTCTATGTGTTCTTTCCAGTTTAAGTTGTTCGTAATTGTAATACCTAGGTATTTAGTTGAATTTACGGCTTTTAGATTAGACTGATTTATCGTGTAATCGACGTTTAACGAGTTCTTTTTAGTACTCATGTGGATGACCTCACACTTTTCGTTATTTAGGGTCAACTGCCACTTTTCGCACCATTCAGATATTTTTTCTAAATCCTTTCGCAGTTTGTTTTGATCTTCCGATGTCTTTATTAGTCGATAAACGACAGCGTCATCTGCAAACAACCGAAGACGGCTGCTCAGATTGTCTCCCAAATCGTTTACATAGATAAGGAACAGCAAAGCCCTATAACACTACCTTGGGGAACGCCTGAAATCACTTCTGTTTTACTCGATGACTTTCCGTCAGTTACTACGAACTGTTACCTCTCTGACAGGGAATCGCAAATCCAGTCACATAACTGAGACGATATTCCATAAGCACGCAATTTTACTACGAGCCGCTTGTATGGTACAGTGTCAAAAGCCTTCCGGAAATCCAGTAATACGGAATCGATCTGAAATCCCTTGTCCATAGCACTCAGCACTTCATGTGAATAAAGAGCTAGTTGTGTTTCACAGGAACAATGTTTTCCAAACCCATGTTGACCGTGTGTCAATAGACCGTTTCCTTCGAGGTAATCGATAATGTTTGAACACAATATATGTTCTAAAATCCTGCTGCATATCGATGTTAACGATGTGGGCCTGTAATTTAGTGGATTACTCCTACTACCTTTCTTGAATATTGGTGTGACCTGTGCAACTTTCCAGTCTTTGGGTACGGATCTTTCGTCGAGCGAACGGTTGTATATGATTGTTAAGTATGGAGCTAATGCATCAGCATATTCTGAAACGAACCTAGTTGGTATACCGTCTGTACCAGAAGACTTGCTTTTATTAAGTGATTTGAATTGGTTCACTGCTCCGAGAATATTTACTTCTACGTTACTCTTGTTGGCAGCTGTTCTCGATTCGAATTCTGGAATATTTACTTCGTCTTTTTTTGTGAAGGCATTTCGGAAGGCTGTGTTTAGTAAATCTGCTTTGGCAGCATTGTCTTCGATAGTATCTCCATTGTTATGGCGCAGAGAAGGGATTGATTGTTTCTTACCGCTAACATACTTCACATACGACCAGAATCTCTTTGGATTTTATGCCAGGTTTCAAGACAAAGTTTCGTTGTGGAAACTGTTATAGGCGCCTCGCATCGAACTTTGCGCTAATGTTCGAGCTTCTGTACAGGATCGCCAATCTTGGGGATTTTGCGTCTGTCTACATTTGGCATGCTTGTTTCGTTGTTTCTGCAACAGTGTTCTAACCCGTTTTGTGTACCAAGGAGGATCAGCTCCGTCGTTTGTTATTCATTTGATATAAACCTCTCAATTGCTGCCGATACTATTTCTTTGAATTTAAGCCACATCTGTTTTACACTTATATTATTAATTTGGAATGAGTGGAGATAGTCCCTCAGGAAGGCGAATACTTGAGAAGACAACACTTCAAAAATTCATTCTATTAAACTTATATTGGAATAGTATAAGCTTCCTTTAAATTTTACGTAAGTATTGTTGGCAGTAAATTCCATTATATTTTTCGTGCACGTTGGGGCATTTCGCACGTATTTTTCGGTGACATGAAACAAAACCGTCGGTTCTCGCCTTGTATCACTTTCCTTCTCGGGTTGCGACGCATAAAATTATAAATTCAGTACGTATTTGATATGTCAGAACATTACATCTGCTTCTTGTAGGTAACGTACTATTAAACCGTTAATTTTGATGGTGTTCTCACTCAATGTTTTAATGTTTGTTGGCAAAGGAATCTAAATTTTTGCGAGGTTTTCCCACAGTTTATTTTGATTTGACGCGTCTTTGGAACATCCCAAAGTGATATGAACAGGATCTCCGTCGTCTTCTGGGTGTTCGCTGCATGTAGGAGAATCTGTCACTCCCATGCTGTAAGAATGTGCAGGGAAACACGATGCTGCGCTGTAAGGAGATGAGACAGAGGTGATGTTTGCTCTGCGAAGATGCGCGCAGATTGCTCTGTCGATAGTCAGGAGAGGAGAGGAGACACAGTTGAGCTTTGGTGTTACGTATAAACAGCTGAGTTTTGGTTTGCTTAATAGCAGTAAGCAACAAACAATGAAGATTTTTGGGAACTATATTATGGATTCATGGAAGAAAAAAACGAAATTAATTTTTACATTGGTACGATTATACTCTTTGTGAAGAACGTATTACAGATTAGTTTCTTTTATTTGCAGCAGCGGTTTGATAATGCAGCATTCTTGGTCCGCGAGACATCCAGATCAGGAATACATTTGTTTTTCATTATTTCGTTAGGATTTATCGATCATTGTGAGAGAAATGGATTTATGAATTAGACTGTGGAATTTTGTTTAAGGGAAGATTATACATGTGATGTTTAATTTGTGTAGTTCTTGAGCTATAGATACGTGATTCCAGAGAACGTTTAACTTTTACTGATGTTTCATTGTTGCTGTGGTCTTCAATCCTGAGACTGGTTTGATGCAGCTCTCCATGCTACTCTATCCTGTGCAAGCTTCTTCATCTCCTAGTACCTACTGCAACCAACATCCTTCTGAACCTGTATGGTGTATTCATCTCTTGGTCTCCCTCGACGATTTTTACCCTCCATGGGGTCCTCCAATACAAAATTGGTGATCCCTTGATGCCTCAGAATGTGTCCTACCAACCGATCCCTTCTTCTAGTCAAATTGTACCACAAACTTCTCTTCTCCCCAATCCTATTCAATACCTCCTCATTAGTTATGTGATCTACCCATTAAATCTTCAGCATTCTTCTGTAGCAACACAGTTCGAAAGCTTCTATTCTCTTCTTGTCAAAACTATTTATCGTCCATTTTCACTTCCATACATGGCTACACTCCATACAAATACTTTCAGAAACGACTTCCTGACACTTAAATCTATACTCGATGTTAACAAATTTCTCTTCTTCAGAAACGCTTTCCTTGCCATTGCCAGTCTACATTTTATATCCTCTCTACTTCGACAATCATCAGTTATTTTGCTCCCCAAATAGCAAAACTGATTTACTGCTTTAAGCCTCTCATTTACTAATCTAATTCGCGCAGCATCACCAGACTTAATTCGACTACATTCCATTATCCTCATTTTGCGTTTGTTGATGTTCATCTTGTACCCTCCTTTCAAGACACTGTCCATTCCGTTCAACTGCTCTTCCAAATCCTTTGCTGTCTCTGACAGAATTACAATGTCATCGGCGAACCTCAAAATTTTTATTTCTTCTCCATGGATTTTAATACCTACCACGAATTTTTTTTCCTTTATTGCTTGCTCGATATTAAGTTTGAGTAACATCGGGGATAGGCTACAGCCCTGTCTCACTCCCTTCCCAACCACTGCTTCCCTTCCATGCCTCTCTACTCGTATGACTGCCATCTGGTTTCTGTACAAATTGTAAATAGCCTTTCGCTCCCTGTATTTTACCCCTGCCACCTTTAGAATTTCAAAGACAGTATTCCAACATTTCTACGGTATCCAAACTGATCTTCCCCGACGTCAGCTTCTACCAGTTTATCCATTCGTCTGTAAAGAATTCGTGTTAGTATTTTGGAGCCGTGGCTTATTAAACTGACAGTTCGGTAATTTTCACATCTGCCAATACCTGCTTTCTTTTGGATTGGAATTATTATATTCTTCTTGATGTCTGAGGGTATTTCGCCTGTTCCATACATGTTGCTCACTAGATGGTAGAGTTTTGTTAGGTCTGGCTCACCCAAGGCTGTCAGTAGTTATAATTGAATGTTGTCTACTCCCGGGGCCTTGTTTGGACTTAGGTCTTTCAGTGTTCTGTCAAACTCTTCACGCAGTATCATAGCTCCTACTTCATCTTCATCTACATTCTCTTACATTTCTATAATATTATCCTCAAGAACATCGCCCTTGTATAGACCCTCTATATACTCCTTCCACCTTTCTGCTTTCCCTTCTTTGCTTAGAATTGGGTTTCCATCTGAGCTCTTGATATTCATACAAGTGGCTCTCTTTTCTCCAAATGTCTCTTTAATTTTCCTGAAGGCAGTATCTATCTTACCCCTAGTGGTAGGCGGCTCTACATCCTTACATTTGTCCTCTAGCCATCCATGCTAAGCCATTCTGCACTTCCTGTCGATCTCATTTTTGAGACGTTTGTATTCCTTTTTGTCTGCTTCATTTACTGCACTTTTGTATTTTCTCCTTTCATCAATTAAATTCAGTATCTCTTCTGTTACCGAAGGATTTCTATTAGCCCTCCTCTTTTTACCTACTTGATCCTCTGCTGCCTTCACTATTTCATCTCTCAAAACTACCCATTCTTCTTCTACTGTATTTTTTCCCCTATTCTTGTTAATAGTTCTCTAATGCTCTCCCTGAAACTCTCTACAACCTCTGGTTCTGTGAGTTTATCCAGGACCCATCTCCTTAAATTCCCACCTTTTTGCAGTTTATTTAGTTTTGATCTACAGTTCATAACCAATAGATTGTGGCCAGAGTCCACATCTGGCCCTGGAAATGTCTTATAGTTTAAAACCTGGTTACTAAATCTCTGACTTAGCATTATATAATCAATCTGAAATCTGTCAGTATCTCCAGGCATCTTCCATGGATACAGACATCTGTTATGGTTCTTGAACCAAGTGTTAGCTATGATTAAGTTGTGCTCTGTGCAAAATTCTACCAGGCGGCTTCCTCTTTCATTCCTTAATCCCATTCCATATTCACCTACTACGTTTCCTTCTCTTCCTTTTCCTATTTCCGAATTCCAGCCACCCATGACTATTAAATTTTCGTCTCCCTTCACTCTCTGAATAATTTCTTTTATTTCATCATACATTTCTTCAATTTCTTCGTCATCTGCCGAGCTAGTTGGCATAAAATGGTTCAAAGGGCTCTGAGCACTATGCGACTTAACTTCTGAGGTCATCAGTCGCCTAGAACTTAGAACTAATTAAACCTAACTAACCTAAGGACATCACACACATCCATGCCCGAGGCAGGATTCGAACCTGCGACCGTAGCGGTCACGCGGTTCCAGACTGAAGCGCCTTTAACCGCACGGCCACACCGGCCGGCGCTAGTTGGCATATAAACTTGTACTACTGTGGTAGGCGTGGGCTTCGTATCTATCTTGGCAACAATAATGCGTTCACTATGCTGTTTGTAGTAGCTTACAAGTTTCAAACGTTAGTAAGTCTAGTTCATTTAAGCTCATTTAACACGGGGTCATTGACTTTTGGTATGTGGAAAATTAATTTCCAATTTATTTAAAACCATTATCAAAAATGATAAACCAACAATGATACCAATATTTTTAGGAAACACATTGCACCGTTGCGTATTTCAGTAGTCAGGTCTTGCAGCTCTGTTATGGAGACGCGCTGAAATGAAATGAAATGACTGTATGGCATTTATTGGCCAGGATATTCCCTTCGGGATTCGGGCGCCGTATTGCAATACCTTTTAGTTACGCCACTTCGGCCACTTACTTGTCAGTGATGATGAAAATCATGAAGGACCCACAACACCCAGTCCCCTGCCGGGATGCGAACCCGGGCCTCCTTGCGTGGTAAGCGGTAACGCTACCGCTGCGCTACGGAGGCGGACATCGAGACGCGCTCTAGCTACGAGAGCAGTTTGCACGGTGTTACTCAGTGCGACCGAGGTAAGCCAAATTGTGTAGAAAACATTATTTCTTTAGTTATATGGTTCAAATGGTTATGAGCACTATGGGACTTAAAATCTGAGGTCATCTGTCCCCTAGAACTTAGAACTACTTAAACCTAACTAACCTAAGGACACAACACACATCCATGCCCGACGCAGGATTCGAACCTGCGACCGTAGCAGTCGCGCGGTTCCAGACTGGCGCGCCTAGAACCACTCGGCCACGCCGGCCGGCATTTAGTTACAATTCACATGGGCCAACCTCAGTGTCAAAGTAGTCAGTTTATTGCCCGCCCGGCTAGCCGTTCGGTCTAACGCACGGCTTTCCGGAGCGGAAAGGAGCGCCTGGTCCCCGGCACGAATCCGCCCAGCGGACTAGTGTCGAGGTCCGGTGAGCCGGCCAGTCTGTGAATGGTTTTTAGGCGGTTTTCCATCTGAATCGGCGAATGCGGGCTGGTTCCGCCTCAGTTACACAATGTCGGCGATTGCTGCGCAAACAAGTTCTCCACGTACGCATACACCACCATCACTCTCCCACGCAAACATAGGGGTTACACTCGTGTTGTGTGAGACGCGTTCCCTGGGTGGGGGGGGGGGGGAGGGGGGTCCACCGGGGGCCAAACAGCACAATAACCATGGGCTCGGTGTGGGGCGGCGGAGAGGTGAAGTGGACTGCGGTAGCCGTAGTGGGGTTGTGGACCACTGCGGCTGCGGCGGGGACGGAGCCTCTCTGTCGTTTCTAGGTCCCGCTTAATATACAATACAATACAATACAATCAGTTTTTCATCAAAGTTCATAGTCAGATTTTGTGGTAACAGTAAGTTTCAGACAGGTAAACAGAATTCTCGCAGTTAAGATTTCTCACTGCATTCTCGCAGTAGAATTTTGTTACCAACAGTTACAGCGTTAAGCAAACTATCATATTTAAGAGCTGGTATACGCTCCATTCAAAGTAAGAATGTCTAAGTTTAGCATCTTAACAGAAAAGTTAACATTGCAATACAATCAACATTACAGATTCACTTTCACAAAAATAAATCCAAACAATTAATGTTCAAGCTGTGCGTATTAAACCAACGCCTCCGGGACAGGGAGGTGTGCCGGCCCCTTTTCGAATCTGTCAGCATTATTAAAGACGAAGGTCGGTGTACCGGTCGGCCTGTGTGTTGTTTTTAGGCGGTTTTCCATATCCCTCTAGATGAATACCAGGATGGTGCTCAGGTCACCGTACTTCAGTTACATGATTCGAAAACATTTAAATTTTCGCACACTTTCACACGAATGCCGACAGGTGGCGTGCTCATATCCTGTCCCGGGGATAACGGAGTAGCGACAGGAAGGGCATCTGCCCCCCTCCCCCTCCCCTAAACTAACAGTGCCAAAACCGCTAATAACCATACAGATGCAACGCCGATGCGGGAAAAAGGCACAACAAAAAGTGGGTGATCAGCTTTCCACTTTCAATGCTCTGATTGATTCAGAATACTTCTAAGAGTCAGTCAGGAATAGCGTTTTGTTACCTTTTTCACTTCCAAACTGCTCCTTTAATTACAGTTACTTAATGCAATGTAAGTGCTACATGCTGGTGGTAATAAAAACTTTTTAGCTACCTGCAACCTAAGGAAATAATATGCGCAACCAACTCCCTCATGTGCTTTCGATCCGTCAGTATTTATGTGCAGAAAATCTCGCCATTTGCTTTCCAGGTAATATACCATGCCACTAAAACCACAGTCTTAACATATACAGTCACGAAACTCCTGTCCATTTTTTTCGTACACTGAGACAGAAACGGCCGAAGCAGATAGAAAGCTACAGTTTTGAATACGGTATCATTGAGATAGTCAACCTTTCTCTCAACAGCCCACTTTGGTGTTTTCGTCAGTAGTAAAATTTTTTATCCTACCTCCAGTTATACAGTAATGTGACTTATGAAGTAGGAAAGTACCTTTATGTTATAATATTTATAAAGTAGAGTCGCAGCAAGCTAAACCACATAATAAAAATCACTTACCAAATACATTGTCAAAATTTTATGATAACCTAACGAAAATATTTTAACCGCCTACTGCCCACCATGTAAGCTTGAACGCCCATAATCGTCCGGGTCCGGGTTGACTACCACTGCTGTATCGCCTCAGTGTGAAAAATATCGTTGACCGGCCAGTGTACCTCGCTCAAAGGTTCGGAGGTCAATACGTCCATGCAAAACTACGCCTCCGTACATCATAACACCAAGACCAAAGACCACCAAAACGATCATGTCGACGATTGCTTGGGGGGGGGGGGGGGAGGGGGCGGACAACTGGGGACCGAACCGTACAATAACCCTGGGTTCGGTGTGAGGTGAGTGGAACACTGAAGGCTAAGGCCGGGACGGAGCCTCTTCGTCTTTGCTAGGTCCCCAAAATAATACAAGGTATATTTTGTCAGTTCTACAGTTCTAAATTTTAGATTTTTTCTTTCATTGTTAATTAATCGCTTATGCGTCATTATTAACATATGACGAGCAAATAAAATCCGTTTTTTACTATACGTCGTCTTAAAGACACTGTAGTGTAGCTGCCTTAAACGAACAGATACAGATTTCGTTTTACTTGCGATTTCTTTAGAAAGTTTATAAATCTATAATTTATATACTACATTTACGCATTTAACTTGTTTTGGTCCGATGCGCGTTTGATTGTTGAAAGCGATGATAATACGATAGTCCGCAGCTCGTGGTCGTGTGGTAGCGTTCTCGCTTCCCGCGCCAGGGTTCCCGGGTTCGATTCCCGGCGGGGTCAGGGATTTTCTCTGCCTCGTGATGACTGGGTGTTGTGTGATGTCCATAGGTGAGTTAGGTTTAAGTAGTTCTAAGTTCTAGGGGACTGATGACCATAGATGTTAAGTCCCATAGTGCTCAGACCCATTTGAACCATTTGATAATACGATAACACTTGCCTTTCTACGGATATCATGGGAAAATTATGGAAGAAGTAGATGTTTTCAGATATCTAGGAAGTAAGCCAACCAGGAAAGGAAATATACAGGAAGCAATTTCGGAGAGGACAGAAAATTCCTCAAAATATTATTACTGGGTCTCAGATTTAACTCTTGTTATTATTATTGATGTAGTAGTTGTTGTGGTCTGCAGTACGAAAACTGCTCTGATGCAGCTCTCCACACTACTTTATCCTGTGCGAGCCACTTCACCTCCGAATAACTACTGCAACCTATACCCTTCTGAATCTGCTCACTGTAACCATCTCTCTGTCTCCCTCTATGATTTTTACCACCTACACTTTCCTACAGTACTAAATTGGTGATCCCTTTATGTCTCAGAATGTGTCGTATCAATCGATTGCTTCTTTTAATCAAGTTGTGCAACAATTTTCTTATCTCCCCAGTTTTATTCAGCACCTCCTCATTAGTTACGAGATCCTAATCTTCAGCATTGTCTTGCAGCACCATATTTCAAAAGCTTGTATTCTCTAGTTGCCTAAAATCTACGGTCCATCCCGCTCAACTGCTATTCCAATCCATTTGCTGTCTCTGAGAGAATTGCAATGTCATCGGCAAACCTCAAAATTTTATATTGCTTCTCCCTGAACTTTAATTCCTACTCCGAATTTTTCTTTGATGTCCTTTAGGAACTGGAAAATACCTGCCATAGCAAATATCATGATGTACAAATAATATTATCCATGAACTTTGACCTATGGATCAGAATATTGGAGTTACACAAAGAAAGATCGCAGTGGAATACAAACGACAGAGATTCGCGTCTCCTGGTCACTACTCTCCTATGGGAAGAAAGGTTACGAACATCTGTAACGAGGGAAAAGCTATCTGAATTCGAAAGTTAAACAGTAAGACGCCTCAGCCTCAATACCTTTAATACAAGTTTCCTTAACACATGTCCACTGCTTTCGCCTCGCAGGTTCCACTGCAGCTGTGTGGCGAATCACACTCTCCAGCCGTCAACTGAATGCGGGGACGCCTTCTACAAACGACAGTTATTTCCGCTCCAGCTCTCGCTGCTGGAAGAAAGCGTGCCGCGCACTTTGATGGGGCTATTGTCCAGCGCGTCCTTGACATGCGGGCACTGCTAAACACTTTATGCAGCAGAAGGAAAGTCTGGAGCTTCCAGTGTCCAAGCTGGTAGCTGTTAAGCTGGCTGTTATGACTACCGGCGTCGTACTGCTGCCGATAAAATCCTTGCGACTACACACACTAAGGCATTAGCTCAGGTTGACACAGATATTCTCCTTACGTCACTCCAGGGATAGGCCTATAGTATGTTCTGGCCTAACCATCTATTTCTCGTTCTTCCCACAATTTTCTTGCCATGCGCCGCACGTGGTAGCCGCGTGGTCTAAGGGCACCTTGTCACGGTTTGCGCGGCCCCCCCCCCCCCCCCCCCCCCCGTAGGTGGTCCGAGTCCTCCCTCGGGCTAGCGTAAGTTAGTTTAATTAGTGTGTAAGCCTAGGGACCTATGGCCTCAGCAGTTTGGTCCCATAGAACCTTAACACAAATTTCCAAAATTTTGTTTCTTGCCACGCGGTTTATAATCCATTGCTAGTTTAGGAAGTCTTTGTACCTGCATACGAAGAACATCTACATTTACATCCGTACTCCGCAAGCCACCCGATGGTGTGTGGCGGAGAGTACCTTGAGTACCTCTATCGGTTCTCACTTCTATTCCAGTCTCATATTGTTCGTGGAAAGAAAGATGGACGGTATGCCTCTTTATGGACTCTAATCTCTCTCATTTTATCCTCATGGTCTCTTCGCGAGATATACGTAGGAGGGAGCAATATACTGCTTGACTCCTCGGTGAGGGTATGTTATCGCAACTTCAACAAAAGCCCGTACCGAGCTACTGAGCGTCTCTCCTGTAGAGCCTTCCACTGGAGTTTATCTATCATCTCCGTAAGGCTTTCGCGATTACTAAATGATTCTGTAACGAAGCGTGCTGGTCTCCGTTGGGTCTTCTGTATCTCTACTATCAATCCTATCTGGTACGGATCCCACACCGGTGAGCAGTATTCAAGCAGTGGGCGAACAAGTGTACTGTAACCTACTTCCTTTGTTTTCGGACTGCATCCTCTTAGGATTCTTCCAATGAATCTCAGTCTAGCATCTGCTTTATCGACGATTAATTTTATATGGTCATTCCATTGTAAATCACTCCTAATGCCTACTCCCATTCTTCTTTGGGTCTTTAGTTGCATTTCTAATTCCTCCCTTTCTACTGAATATCTAAGAAGGCGTGCTGAAAAGTAATGCTTCAGAATTGTTTATATGAAAACTCTTAGTGCTACAAAAATAAATCTAATGTTATTAACATTCAACACCGAAGAGCCAAAGAAACTGGTACAGCTCCCAAATATCGTGTAGAGCCCTCGCGAGCACGCAGAAGTACAGCAACACGACGTGGCATGGACTCGACCAGTGTCTGAAGTAGTGCTAGCGGGAAATGACACGATGAATCCTGCAGTGCTCAATAATGTTCATGTCTGGGGGGTTTGGTGGCCAGCGGAAATGTTTAAACTCAGAAGAGTATTCCTGGAGCCATTCTGTGCGGTGTCGCATTGTACTGCTGCAACTGCCCAAGTGCGTCGGAGTGCATAAAGGACATGAATGGATGCAGGTGATCAGATAGGATGCTTACGTATGTATCACCAGTCAGAGTCGTATCTAGACGTATCAGTGGTCCTATGTCACTCAACTGCATACGCCCCACACCACTACAGAGCTTCCACCAGCTTGAACAGTCCCCTGCTGACATGCACGGTCCATGGATTCATGAGGTTGTCTCCATACCCGTACGCGTCTATTCCCTCGATACAGTTTGAAACGACGCCGGCCGGAGTGGCCGAGCGGTTCTAGGCGCTACAGTCTGGAACCGCGCGACCGCTACGGTCGCAGGTTCGAATCCTGCCTCGGGCATGGATGTGTGTGATGTCCTTAGGTTAGTTAGGTTTAAGTAGTTCTAAGTTCTAGGGGACTGATGACCGTAGAAGTTAAGTCCCATAGTTCTCAGAGCCATTTGAACCATTTTGAACCAGTTTGAAACGAGACTCGTCCGACCAGGCAACGTCTTGACGGGCCCAGGCGAGGCGTAAAGCTTCGTGTCGTGCAGTCATCAAGCGTACACGAGTGGGCCTTCGGCTCCGAAAGCCCATGCCTATGATGTTTCGTTGAATGGTTCGCACGCCGACTCTTGTTGATGGCCCAGCATTGAAATCTGCAGCAATTTGAGGAAGAGTTGCACTTCTGTTACGTTGAACCATTCTCTTCAGTCGTCGTTCGTCCTGTTCTTCCAGGGTCTTTTTCCGGCCGCAGCGTGTCAGAGATTTAATGTTTTGCCGGATTCCTGATATTCACGGTACACTCGTGAAATGGTCGTACGGGAAAATCTCCACTTCATCGCAACCTTGGAGATGCTGCGTCCCATCGTTCGTGCGCCGACTATAACACCACGTTCAAACTCACTTCAATCTTGATAACCTGCCATTGTAGCAGCAGTAAGCGATCTAACAACTGCGCCAGACACTTGTTCAAATGGTTCAAATGGCTCTGAGCACTATGGGACTTAACATCTATGGTCATCTGTCCCCTAGAACTTAGAACTACTTAAACCTAACTAACCTAAGGACATCACACAACACCCAGTCATCACGCAGACACTTGTTGTCTTATATAGGCGTTGCCGACCGCAGCTCCGTATTCTGCCTGTTTACATATCTCTGTATCTGAATACGCATGCCTATGCAAGTTTCTTTGGCGCTTCAGTGTACATTTTTATCCTTCATGTCTAGATATTTACAGCCCTCTACCTCTAGAGGTCTCCGAATTGTAGCGTGTAACATGGCGGTGTGTACCGTAACTACGCCGGTGCGTGAGAAACAGCATGCTGTAATCGAGTTTCGAATTCAAAGAGTCTGTCATGTAAGCAGGAGATCCCGAGTTCGAGTCCCGGTCGGGCCACACACATTATCACCTCTCCCCGTTGATATATATTAACGCCCGTTAGCCGCTGAAGGTATTAATATAATTCTAATTTCGAGAAAATTCTGGTTATATGTAAAATCATTAAGTGGGTCTGTCAGTCGCTCGTTGACCTGCCTGGTGTGGCAGTAAAAGACAGCAAAAATCTCAGTTTTAAATTTCGTGTTTAGGAAATCGCCCATACAGAGGATTGTTCAAACAAACAGTCCTGTGATCATTGGACAGACTCCCGTATGGAAGATTACAAAAGCACAGTCGTTTGATCATCGCAAAGACCCCCGTATGGACGACGTAGTAACAGTCATTCCTGGCGTAGAGAAACAAACAACTGACAAGTGGTTTTATCTTTTTTTGGAGTCGTCAGTTTTCTGACTGGTTTGATGTATCCCGTTACGATTTGCTCTCCTGTGCCAACCTCTCCATCTCCGAGCAGCACTTGCAACCTATCTCCTCAATTATTTGCTGGATGTATTCCAATCTCTGTCTTCCTCTACAGTTTATGCCCTCTACAGCTCCCTCTGATACCGTGGAAGTTATTCCTTGATGTCATAACACATGTCCCTTCTTCTTGTTACTGTTTTCAACAACTTTCTTTCTTCGCCGATCTAGCGGAAAATCTCATCATTCTCTACCTTATTAGTCCAATTATTTTTCAAAATTCATCGGTAGCGCCACGTCTCAAATTCTTCGATTCTCTTCTTTCCCGGTTTTCCCACAGTTCATGTGTCTCTACCATACATTGCTGTGCTCCAAATGTACATTCTCAGAAATTTCTTCCTCAAATTAAGGCCCATGTTTGATACTAGTACACTTCTGTTGGGTAATGCTAGTCTGCTTTCTATCTCCTCCTTGCTCCGTCCGTCATGGGTTACTCGTATTTTGCTGTGTAGGTAGGGGAATTCCTTCACTTCATCTACTTCGTGACCACCAATCCTGATGTTAAGTTTCTCGCTGTTCTCATTTCTGCTACTTCTCCTTGCTTTCGCCTCTCTTCAATTTACTCTCAGTCAAAATTCTGTGTGCCGGCCGAAGTGGCCGTGCGGTTCTAGGCGCTGCAGTCTGGAACCGCGAGACCGCTCCGGTCGCAGGTTCGAATCCTGCCTCGGGCATGGATGTGTGTGATGTCCTTAGGTTAGTTAGGTTTAACTAGTTCTAAGTTCTAGGGGACTAATGACCTCAGAAGTTGAGTCCCATAGTGCTCAGAGCCATCAAAATTCTGTACTCATTAGACTGTTCATTTCATTCAGCAGATCCTGTAATTGTTCTTAAATTTCACTGAGGATAACGATATCATCAGCAAATCTTATCATTGATATCCTTTCACCTTGAATTTTAATTCCACTCTTGAACATTTCTTTTATATCTGCGGTTGCTTGTTCGGTGTACAGATTGAACAGTAGGGGCGAAAGAATGTATCCCTGTCTTACATACTTTTTAATTCTAGGTATTCCAGTCGTATTGTTCCCTTTTGGTTCTTGTACATATTGTATATTACTCGCCTATCCCTATAGCTTACCCCTATTTTTCTCAGAATTTCCAACATCTTACAACATTTTACATTGTCGAACGCTTTCTCCAGGTCGACAAATCCTATGAATGTGCCTCAGTTTTTTTTAGTGTTGCTTCCCTTATCAACCGCAACGTCATTAGACTTGCCTCCTGGTGACTTTACCTTTACAGCGGCCATACTGATCGTCATCTAACGTATTCTCTTTCCATTCTTCTATAAATTATTCTTGTCAACAACTTGGATGCCTGAACTGTTAAGCTAATTGTGAGATAATTCTCGCACCTGTCGACCTTTGCAATTTTCCGAATTGTGTGGATGATGTTTTTCCAAAATTCAGAGGGTATATCGCCAGACTCATGCATTCTACACACCAACGCGAATAGTCGTTCTGTTGCCACTTCCCCCAATGATTTTAGAAATATGATGGAAAGTTACCTATCCCTTCGGCTTCATTCGACGTTAAGTTTTGCAAAGCTTTTTTAAAATCTGTTTCTAATACTGGATCCCCTATCTCTTCTACACTAACTTCTGTTTCTTATTCTATAACGTCATCAGACAAGTACTCCCCATCATAGAGGCTTTCAATGTACTTTTTCCACCTATTCGCTCTCTCCTCTGCATTTAACAGCGGAATTCCCGTTGCACTTTTAATGTTACCATTATTGCTTTTAATTTCACCGATAGCTGTTTTTACTTCTATCTATGCTAAAAAAATTTCTTTTTCAATTTCTTCACATGTTTCATGCAGTTATTTCGCCTTTGCTTCACTGCAATTCCTATTTATTTCTTTCCTAAGTGACTTACATTTCTGCATTCCTGAATTTCCCAGAATGTTTTTGTACTTCTTTCTTTCGTCGATCAACTGAAGTACTTCTGTTAACCATGGTTCCTTCGCAGTTACCTTCTTTCTATCAATAGTTTTTTTCCAACTTCTGTGATTGCCGATTCTTCTTCAACTGAAGTGCCTACTGAGCTATTCCTTATCGCAGTATATATAGCCTCAGAGAACTTCAAGCGCATGTCTTCATTCCTTAGTCCTTCCGTATATCACATCTTTGCGCATTGATTTTTCCTGACTAGTCTCTTCAGCCTACTCTTCATCACTGCTACATTGTGATCTGAGTCTAAATTTGCTCCTGGGCCTTACAATCCAGTATTTGATTTCGAAATCGCTGTCTGATCATGATGTAATCTAACTGAAATCTTCCCGTATCACCCGGTTTTTTTCAAGTATACCACCTCCTCTTGTGGTTCTTAAACAGAGAATTCGCTATTACTAGTTGAAATTTATTGCAGAACTCAGTCTTTCTCCTCTATCATTCCTTGTCCCAAGCACATATTCTCCTGTAACCCTTTCTTCTACTCCTTCCCCTAAAACTGCATTCCAGACCCCATGACTATTACATTTTCAACTCCCTCTATGTAAAGCATTACCCTTTCAATATACTCACATACTTTCTCTATCTCTTCGTCTTCGCCGGCCGCGGTAGCCGAGCGGTTCTAGGCGCTACAGTCTGGAACCGCGCGACTGCTACGGTCGCAGGTTCGAATCCTGCCTCGGGCATGGATGTGTGTGATGTCCTTAGGTTAGTTAGGTTTAAGTAGTTCTAAGTTCTAGGGGACTGATGGCCTCAGATGTTAAGTCCCATAGTGCTCAGAGTCGTTTGAACCATTTAGTATTGTGCACGACATGACAAGAAATAAGGCCTCTTAAGCACAAGGGCATAAGAGAATAGTAGTACATCGCAGTAGAGCTCCACAGAATAACGTAATACGTATGCAGAAATGCTTTCTGGTCCCGAGCGCTGGGCAATTCAATCCCGTAGTCCATCAGATGACTGTCGCCTGTTAACAATGCACTTCATTTCCGTTGTTCTATCTCTACTGATAGCGAGCAATGCAGTTACTGCACACTGTAGGTGCAGGGAAAGTTTTTCATAATCAGGCAGCTGTTATTAAATGCAACGCCATCAAACTTTTGTTGGAAGAGGCAAACGAGAAAGCAAAACGCTCATTGAAAAGTGTTACTATCGTGAAGTCACAACTATCAGCTAGCAATTTCCCTCGGAAAAAATGGACGCTGTTGCTGCGGACCCATAGCGCACACACATGGATAAACTGTCGCTGGTGTCGTTGTAATAACAAGGCTGCGCTTGTACACAATAAATTGACGATTTTACTGGAGTTGCCATAAGTGGAGAAAATCGGCACTAGGTCAAAGATATCCACGCCTCCTGCATTTCCCGATAGCCACCGCGCGAATCTTCAACTTGTCGTGCAAAAACCTTTTACACTGTCTGGTAGTGAGAATCCGTCATTCATACAGCATTTCTGACAACAACCATTTCTCTCTATGCTCCAGCCAGAATTAGGGTAAAAGTTACGTATTGAATCCCTCGCATTTTTTTCAATACGGCGCGGACGTAAACATTAGCCGCCACTGCCGCTCAATTTTTTACCACAATCAGATTTTTTGCTTTCAGATTCGTTGGCTTCGCCAACTCGCAACCGAATTGTCACCTTCCAGCTTAACCTAGAACTTGGGCTGCGCTACAAATCAGTGTGTCATCACAACCACGATTTCAGGAAGAGGGGTTTCAAATGCTTCAAATGGCTCTGAGCACAATGGGACTTAACACCTGAGGTCATCAGTCCCCTAGAACTGAGAACTACTTAAACCTAATTAACCTAAGGACATCACACACATCCATGCCCGAGGCAGGATTCGAACCGGCGACCGTAGCGGTCGCGCAGTTCCAGACTGAAGCGCCTAGAAACGCTCGGCCACCCCGGCCGGCGAAAAGGGGTTTCGATTACCACACTTCCGAATTAGCGTTAACATACGTTTTCAAATTAACCCAAATAGTCATTCAACATCATCCTGTCAATATTCTACATTTCCTAAACAACGAAGTACCACCATCTAAACACACTTTATCAAATTTTAGTAAGGTAGCAGACTGTCATTCCATGAAATGAACATTAAATGTTACGTAGCGTGTCACTTGTTTTGCAGCTCTAAATGCAGCCGTGCCTGCAGGCTATATTATGAAAATGCTGGTCCGCATATTATGCAAACAACTCATTTTAATGCCCATACGTTATTGTACAGCTTGACACATATTCTTTTGTGGTGAATGTCCCATCTGCATGTTTATTTGTTGCAGAAATACACGCAGACAAATTTTAATGAATGATATTTGCAATCTACAACTTCACAATCCACGATGTTTATGTTGCTTATTGTGTGGTTGCTCGCCACTCGCTATTGCGGTTCATTAGAAATGTTTCCCGCGTTTCAGCACGTATTTATACAATTTATGAGCATTTACACGAGGACACATACCACAAAATAAATGTGACAAGCCATGTAACAATTTAGAGAAGATCGTGCAGACCTTAACATTACTGATAGCGGTACAAATGCGCTGAAAAATCTTTAGACACTAAAAGGAATCATTATTTGCATACTACATGAATTTTCGTTATTTATACATTATATATTTTGTTTTTATTTCGTGTTATTCGAGAGCATGTCATTACTATGGGCCTACGAAACAAATAATGTGTACATGATCTACAAATGCTGTAAATGATTTCCCAAAAAAATTGAATTTTTTTTACCTGGAACACCGTATGCAGCATGGAGGAGGCAGACAACAACCAGTATCACCAACAACGTGTTGCCAGCTTCAAATTGTAACGAGGTATAACGGCGCATCACTCAATGTTAACAATGTCATTATTCTCCTCACTCTTCAATGAAATTAGCTGTAAACAGCGTTTGTCGGATATATGTCTGCGTATAAACACTGTAATATTGGGCGCTGATCCAATACACTATGCATATGCAGCCTGTGCAACGTTTTACAAGTCCTCGCCTGTCCACGCTAAGTCGAAGCCAGCCGCGTAAACATTTGACAATCGGATAATGCAACCGTCAGTTGTCGGCCTGGGGATCAAGACTGCGCGTGCGCGGGCATGTCCACTGTTTTAAACGTCTTGGCGAGGGCGCGCAGTCTTCTAGCTGACGATAGGCGCGGGAACATTTGACGATCGCAGACGGCGACTGTCACTTGTCAGCGCGCTATTGAAGACTGCGCGTGCGCAGGTTTGTGACGCAAGGACCGCGCCGAGTCCGAAGGAGGGGGTAGGCAGCATCTGAGCGAGCGAAAGTGCATCCTTCGCTTTGCGACAAATTTTTCCTCCTTTCCAGCTGGCGTTTTATGGATCAGTAGGCCAGTGGCGGCCATAGGCGCCGCGCGTCCGTCTGTGGGGCATGTCGGCGTGCTCACTGAATTGTCGCGCACTTTGTTCGTCCCGCAAGAAAGGGAACGCCGCACGGGCAGATGTACGTGACGGCGGTACTCAGCCGCTTTCCATTGCGGCAGCGACTTGTTTCTCCCTTTCTATTTTCTTTCCGTCCCGCTTCTTTTATTCTCGGACACTTTTCCCTTGGCTCATTACAGGTAACCCTGCACAAAAGGCCAGTTTTTCGCCCGCACTTTCCGACGCGCTGAATGTCAACGACTGTGCATGTAACTGGATACTGCTCTGGTATACGTGTGCTATTGTCTTGTAAGGAGCGCCACACATTCAATGGAAACACCGATAGATAATCTCGCCTAACTCGACGTGGACACAATTTAATAGCCTATTTTTCATTTTTTATTTTATTCGCTTTCAGGTAGAGCTTATTTAACCAGATACAGTTGCTCCACATATACAATCGAGGCAGCGATCTAATTTCATCTGTATTACTCTATAAAGATGAGACATTGTCACACGTAGTCCCCAAAATTCTCGAAAAGATCTTAACTGACTTGCTTCAAATTCTTACACCTTACTCTAACAAACATTCGAAAGGACATAAGCTGCATATTTTGTAGCATACGTACATGCTAACAAAAATCTTGAAAAGTTCTTGATTGATTTACTTCAAATTTTTGCATGATGCTGTTATAAACATTTGGGTGGACATAGAGTATGTATATATATATATACATATAAAGAGGAAAAAAACTGTATACATAAAGAGAGAGAATGTATTGAGGAGCTGTGTTGTGATGTATGAAAATGTGTTCTTAACATAACACTATTAAACAAAAATTTTATAAATAAACAGAAAAAAACTGTGTATATAAAGAGAAATAATCTATTTAGGAGTTGCGCTGTGATATATATAAATATATATAAAGAACACATTTTCGTACATCACAGCACAACTACTAAATACATTGTTTCTCTTTATATATAAAGTTTTTTCTCTTTGTTTATAAAATTTTTGTTTAATAGTGTATGTAATCTCGAACAAAAATTGTATGCACAATACGCTGTTTTGGTTTCTTCTACACCATCGGTGTTAACAGAAAATAAGGAAGTTGTATTTATACCCGAGTCAAACAGTGATTTCCCTGTGGTAAGGATTTGGAAGTTTATATGTTTTTTGGTGGATGCTGAATAGGAATTTCATGTTTGCTGTATGTAGGAGGTCGTTTCCCAACGAAAAGCGCAAAAAAAAAAAATCAAAATTTTTGCACTTTTTTCAGTTTTTCGGCGGTGTCGAGAAAACTGTGCGTTTTTCGAATGTGACAACTATATACAAAATTGGAGAAAAAAATTTCCTACAAAATGCAGTAGCCAGATTCGATTTTCTGATGAGCGCTATCGGCGCCAGAGCGCGCTGAAATGGAACGATGTTTTGGGCCTTCCACGAGAGCGTCAAAAACGCCCACTCCCACCCTTTACAGCAGGAATAGTGTACATGTTATTAACAAAAACCGCTACACCACGCGAAGGTACAAGAACGTCTGTAACATCCAATTTGCTCACAAGCGGGGAGGGAACAGAGCGAAAATTACAAAATCTTCCTGTCCTTTGCCAGCCTCTGTGGCCGAGCGGTTCTAGGCGCTTCAGTCCGGAACCGCGCTGCTGCTTCGGTCGCAGGTTCGAATTCTGTCTCAGCCACGGATGTGTGTGATGTCCTTAGGTTAGTTAGGTTTAAGTAGTTCTAAGTCTAGGGGTTTGATGACCTCAGATGTTAAGTCCCATAGTGCTTAGAGCCATTTCAACCATTCTTTTCTGTCCTCACAGCTAAAAGTTGTTTTGAATGAACTAATGGGAAATCATGTCTGACGAATACATTATAAAATTATATTTACCACATGTTAGGTACATGGTGCTGAACAGAAAGATGAATATGCAGTATGTCGTGAAATGAGTGAATGTCAAACCCAGAACTGGGTCATCACTTCGGGCGTGTTGTTCATCCGGAAAAGAAAGGAGCTATTTAGTAATAGAATATGGGTACAACATTCAGGTAAGTTGTATAGTTAACTGTCGATGTATGAAGAAATAATTGTAGTGACGTCACGTGCGCAGCTTTTTTTTTTTTTTTTTACCGATGTACGTGTGGCTGTTGGTGGCCTAGACCATATTTTTTGGGCACTAGAAGGTTAGGTGAAAGGGTCGTTAGCGATAGTAGGTCCAAGCAAAGTGTCAGGGGTTGCGGAAGGTCCTGACTGAACAGTGAGTTGTGCTGTTCTTCACCTCAAAAAACCGCAACTTGAATAATTAATATCTCAACAGAGAAAGATTGATAAGCAAAGATGCATAATGCTGCCAAATATTACACGAAATGGTACTGAGCCGTGGCGAGCTGGCGCCAGTGTTATTTTGTTCATGTATCGTTGAGTTCGATTGTGGTTGAGCTAAGCTATCTTTGCTTTTCGCGTGTCTTATCTTCCGGGTTGGCGGGCGAAGCGAGTCGGTTGTTAGCCTTCGACAGGTAATCCTCCAGATTTCGCGACATTCGCTGGAAGACGAGCGTCGATGGCTGCCGAACGAGCGTGATGACCGTTATATGTTGTGGTGTGAAGTTGGTCGGGCGTTTTGGCGACATGGGCAGTTTGGAGATACGAGTTCTGTGACTTCGCTGGGAACAAAATTTGAAGTGAAGCGGTGAAGCCGTGGAACCCGCTCCTTCGCGTTGTGTACGTGATATGAAGTAAGTGGTCGTAATTTTGTTTTGTTGACCGACGCTCTCAGAGGCATTTAAAATTTTATTATTATGGTGAGACTTTCATAGTCGAACTTTGAGATGGTGGAAGAGTTCAGTTGGCCTAGTTAAATGCTGGCCGTTATCTGAAAGCTTTCTCAGAAGTTTTACTAGTGCTCTGTGTTTCTCGTAATCAAATGATATGTTGGCGTTCTCAAAGCCTAAACTCTATTAATACAGTTGCCCATGAGTAAAATGATAAAGGTCAAAGTTCCGAATTTGTCCGTAGTGTAACGTGTTCCTTTACACGCTTATGCATATATCGAGTCAAAAGGTTCTGCCGAGTGTTTCTGTGTTTGAGTTATTGGAATGTCTTTGATTGTGCCAGCGCCTTGGCGTGGAGTGAAATGTCTAGGCCTGGCAGTGTTTAACAACCTGGCCACTACCGGAAGCTGTTCACATACCGCCCTAGAAAGTTTAGTATTTAACTTCTTTCTGCATAGCATCTGCTGAGTTCCTCGCGCAGCTCTTTCTAGTAGTCTTTTATTAACACGTCTGAGCACACGAACATTCATTTTTAAAGATCAGTGTTTCTGTTGTAGTTTTTTATGTAAGTGGTTCTATCACGTTATGTAACTGGATTTTAGCTTGGCACTAGTGTTGAAATGTCATTAAGTCACCCTTTATTGGTTACTGTTTTCATTGTATGTATTTTGAGGGAAATATGGGAGTTTGAATTTTTGAAGTTTGTCACTAATTCTGTTTTCTTAATAAGGGAAAGTAAAGCGAGGGGTATTAGTTCCCAGCAACGTTGGGTTTGTATTTGACCTTTTAACAAGTGCTTCTTTAACAGATTGAAATAGTAAGTTTATGAGGGTACTTTGGTGAAGATTGTTTTAAGTGTGGCCATCTTAATGTAATAACTGGTTTTAAGGACTTTGAGGAAGTGGCTATGTGAAGTAATTGATAATTGCTATACTTAAGGTTTCTATAAATGCCTGGCACATTAAGTTTTTTATAACTTTCTCTTAAGGGACTTATTTGAGTACTGAGTACGTTGGGTTTCTAACTGTATTTGCAAAGCTTTGTCTAGTGGCTCGTCCACAATTTGTAATTGTCAAATTCCTTAAAAGGCGTAATGTCAATAAACTGTCTTAATTACAAATTGTGACTACCAAGCATAATTGCATCCCGCTTCCTCTTTTATGGTATCTAAGATATAGTGGGTAAGTGTGGTACGAATAAGGGAATCCACGTACCAGATACTTTCTGTCGCCTCAGCTGCTTCAGACAGAGGTACTGCAATGGGTTTCTCCTGATCGTCTTCGTATTCTACATCAAATTTGTCGACGCTGTTGGAGCACGACCATTAAAATTGCTGGAACAGTTTCGTGCAGAACAGTCGTGCTGGTCTATACCCACACCAACCCCGGCAACCTGTTTTGCATTGGCAAGATATAAACTGAAAATCCTCTGGGAGCTGCGGATTGCAGAGTGGTAATGGCGGCCTAACCTATTTTTTGTCAGTTTCCACAGCTACTGCTCTGGGTCAAGTACTGCAGTATATGCAATTGATGGGGCTTATTGTTGCACAGACTCGTGTGGTAGAGTGGGCATATCTTCGAACAAATTTGCGACTCACGGTATAACGATTATGTATGAAGTACAATCAAAGTGTGATAGTTTAGGAATGAGGCATTAAAAGTAATAGATCAGTTTTCCTATCTGATACACAAATCTCCAGATTTCAGACACTCGGAACGATACTACACGTTGTATGTCGAGAGAGTATAAGCGAAAACAAATATTTAATTTGTGCTATGTACTGTCGTCCAATAGAACATACGTAAACGGTAATAAAAAGTGATACCAGAACTACGCAGCACAGGATTGTTATGTAGATGTCGCGTGGGTGATGTGTAGGTACATGGTAAAGTTAAAATCTGTTAAAAAAATGAAACAGCGATAATGGCAGAAGTAAGGATCGACCATAAGCGTCTGCAAAGACATTAATTATGAATGCGCAATAAGGCGCAGACAAATGAACAAAAAACATCATTCACTTTTCTTTGTACATGATTTTGTTTCATTCTCTCGTATGTAGAAGGTTGGTTAAGATGTACTGCTCGAAGTATGACGTGCTACGAGTGTTATGTATTATATGTGATTCCGAATAAAAGAAGACTTAACAACAGTATTAAGAATTTTTATTGAAGTGAAGTGGGGCCAAGTTGGGAGGATTTCCTTCATCTTGAGAGGCACTGGTGTCCTTGGAGTCGGCTGTCTGCATCTACAATTGAAATGTAGGAGAGGAAGTCCGTGGTCCTATTTCGCCGGCCGCGGTGGTCTAGGCGCTCAGTCCGGAACCGCGCGACTGCTACGGTCGCAGGTTCGAATCCTGCCTCGGGCATGGATGTGTGTGATGTCCTTAGGCTAGTTAAGTTTAAGTAGTTCTAAGTTATAGAGGACTGATGACCACAGATGTTAAGTCCCATAGTGCTCAGAGCCATTTGAACCATTTGGTCCTATTTCGTAAGATTAACAGAAGTGTAAGAGCTTTCAGAAGGCGACATATATAATTAGTAATATATATATATATATATATATATATATATATATAGTGATGGACATACACACAAAGAAAAAAAATAGAAGCGATGCAAGGCAAAGTGAATGAAGAATAGCACAATTTCGTACACGCAGAACATTTACTATCACTGCAATTGAACTATCCTTTAATTTTTCCCATTTTAATTAAGTCACTTTTTTATTACGAGGGTGAGTCATATGAAAACTTCAAATTTGTAATAACAAATCGAAATTTCGCGCCGTTATCCTGTAAGCTGGTAAGCGTGCTACAAACAGCGTGCAGAATGGCCTGTAGGTGGCAGCATAGTGCAGATGAACACATACCGTCGCAGTATCAGTATAAAGATGGCCGCCCCACTTGCGACTTGCACCAGGGAAGAACAGCGTTCTGTTATTCGGTTTTCAGTAGTGAAGGTGTGGAAACTATTGAAATTCATCGACGAATGTAGGTTCAGTACGGCGATGCATGTTTGTCACAGAAGCAAGTCTACGAATGGAATAGGAAGTTCGCAAATGGCGTGACTTCAGTGGAAGATGCTCCTCGTCCAGGTCAGGCACACAGAACATTGCAGCAGTTGAAGCCATAATGAAGGAAAACCGCCGAGTGACACTGAATGACACTGCAGCATGTTTACAGATTAGTCATGGGTCAGCACACCACATTGTGCATAATATGCTCCAGTTTCACAAAGTGTCTGCAAGATGGGTGCCACGGCGGCTGACTCCTGAAATGAGAGAACGACGTGTTGATGCTTGTGAAGATCTTCCTCGGCGCTTTGAACGAGAAGGTGATGGCTTCCTTGCAAGAATCGTTACTGGGGACGAAACCTGGGTTCACTTTCACCAACCGGAAACAAAGAGAGCGAGCAAGGAATGGCGCCATTCCTCATCACCAAAACCGAAGAAGTTTCGAACAGAACCATCAACAGGGAAGGTTATGCTGACTCTTTTTTGGGACGAAACAGGCATCAGTTTGGAGCATTACGTGCCTAGAGGGACCACTGCCGCTAGTGTATCATACATAGATCTCCTAAAAAATCATCTGCGGCCTGCAATCAAATCAAAGCGACGTGGACTGCTGTCGGCAGGTGTCCTTTTGCAACATGACAATGCAAGGCCCCACACTGCCCGTACAACAGTTGCAACAATCACAGACCTGCATTTTGAGTGTCTTCCTCATCCACCATACTCACCAGACCTTGCCCCAAGTGATTTCCATATGTTTGAACCACACAAAGATGCAATGGGAGGAAAGAAGTTCCGTTCTGATGAAGAAGTACGCCACGCGGTGCATGAGTGGTTGCGTGGACTACCAAAAGAATTTTTTTCTAAAGGAATTTATGCACTTTGTAAGCACTGGAAGACTTGCATTGAGGGTGGGGGAGATTATGTTGAAAAGTGATACAGCTTTGTACCAATTTTACACAATAAATAATATTTAAAACATATTTAAGGGGCTCCAGAAAGGCTCAAAATCATGAAAAGTTCAATTTTTACTTTTTTGCGTTTTCTGAATCTGCAGACTATTACCTTTTAATAGATATATAATTTATTCAATTCCGAAGACTACAACTATTTTTAAATTTTTTTTGAAATGTGTTCTACATGGGCGTGACCCACTGTGGCGCTGTTAAACTGCTCTCAAATGGTGTTATTACTAACGTCCGTGTTCATCAGGTACATTTTAGTGATGTGAGATAAAGTATGTGTTGTGGCTAACCTGTGATGGTTCAATATATATCGCTGGTGTGATTGTCGATTGTTTCATGTTTATTTACTCTGTCGTTATCTCGAAAATATTCGTAATTAATTCTGTTTCTTGAGTCTCTGTTTTGTTGAAGTATAATAATGAGTAAAAGTAAAGTTATTAGAAATCCTCTGAAGGCTTTTAAGAAAAGGAGAAATGTTGGAAAGCCAAAGGTATGTGTTATTACTGTAAACAATAAAGACGATAACCAAGTGAGTGAACCTAACCTCTCAAGTACACCTGCCCATAGCAGTCAAAGTGGGAAAGAAAATACTTCACAGAAGAAGCTTGGTTCAATGAGTGAAAACTATGAATGTTTTATGGGCGAATCGGATGTGAATGAAATATTTGATATGTCGGTTCTCAAAGGAATTTTTTCAAACTGTGTAAGATGTATTCATTGTAGTGAAGTTGGTCTGGAACTCTCCATAATAAAGCACGTACGACTTGCTAGTGAAATACAACTGAAATGTGATAAGTGTTCATACATGACCACCTTTTGGAACAGTGTTGCAGTAACTGCAACTGAAGAAAATGGTAGCAAAATCTACGAACACAACAACGAGCGATGCTTGCTTTAGACAAGGAACGCCTTCGGGCTGCAGACAGGGCTGTAAAGAGTCTAGAAATACAAGCAAGAGTAAACAGGAGGAGGAACAAGAGGAAGCTGGAGGAGGAGTTTGCAGAGGATGAAGATAATCCATCCTATGGACCTGGAATGCACTAAAAAGTTAATCCAATCTTTGTCGCTCGATTCCCAAAACTTTTATTTTCTCATACTAATTACATGTTTTCTAAGGATCTTCCAAACATATTTGTTTCAAACTTTCAGTAAATGTTACACAGTACCTTCTGCATAATTTAACACAGCCTTTTTCCAAAAAACTGTATATTTTTTAATATATAAATAAAAAATTGCAAAAAAATGTTGTGAATTTTCATTACAATTGAAAAAAAAATCATCTTTAATAACTGAACTAAAATTTTGTAAAATCCCTGTGTTAAGTTGTAGCCCATATTCCAATAAATAATCTGTAAAAAGTTCAACTTCCTACCTCAAATTCTTTGTGAGGAAAGATGTAATTTATAAGCGTTATTTTAACATTGCAAGTATAGGGCGTTCCGGAGCCCCATAAGGTTTTAATTTGACTCACCCTCGTATTATTGTAATACAGTGGGCTGGTAGAGGGTGTGCTCCTCATACCTACGACACCGCGTACAAATCTCACTGATGACAATTTTTTTAATACTGTTTACTCGCGAAACTGTTATACGGGAGAACATTTTCCTGGCATGTAAAGCGACTTTTCGGAGATCGTAGCAATATTCTTTAGGCAGTCTGCTTTCGCTCCGTTAGTTGAAAGCGACAAACCTATAGAGTAGGTACATTTGTATAGATAGATACGGTGTTCTGTCGCACATGTGCCACATAACAGACACCACTTGTGATGAAGCAGCTAGCGCAATATAGTTTCATAGAATAAATATGATCAGTGGGAACTGTAGAATAAAGAAACAGCTACATCACACTTCCGCACGCGTGATGTAATTGTTTCTTTATTCTTCTGTTCTGACTGTATATTCCGTGAAACTACAAATGTACTCTGTATGTTTGCGACTTTCAGAGAAACGAAAAAAAAGGGTGTATATTCCTAAGGCACCAAGCTGCTGAGGTCATTGGTCCCTAGACTTACACACAACTTAAACTACCGTAAACTAAATTACTCTAGGACAACACACACACGCCCCCATACCTGAAGGGGGACTGGAACCTCCGGCGGGAGAGGTCGTGCAATTCGTGACATGGCGCCTCAAACCGCGCTGCTACTCCAGCTCAAAATGGTTCAAATGGTTCTGAGCACTATGGGAATTAACATCTGAGGTCATCAGTCCCCTAGACTTAGAACTACTTAAACCTCACTAACCAAAGGACATCTCACACATCCATGCCCGAGGCAGGATTCGAACCTGCGAGCGTAGGACAGCGGCCGGCGCGCGCGTCAGTGGAACGAAGCGAAAGCAGACTGTCAAGAGAACATTGCTGAGTTATCCAAACAGCCCTTTTATATGTCATAAACATGTTATCCCATGTATCAGTTTCATGCATAGTACAATAAGAAAAAGTTGTCATCACTGGGCCGGCCATAGTGGCCGAGCGGTTCTACGCGCTACAGTCTGGAACCGCGTGACCGCTACGGTCGCAGGTTCGAATCCTGCCTCGGGTATGGGTGTGTGTGATGTCCTTAGGTTAGTTAGGTTTAAGTAGTTCTAAGTTCTAGGGGACTGATGACCACAGATGTTAAGTCCCATAGTGCTCAGAGCCATTTGAACAAATTTTTATCGTCACTGGAACACCGAACAGCCCTTTTATATGCCATAAACATTTTATCCCATGTAACACTTTCACGAATAGTACAGTTATAAAAAGTTGTCACCATTGAAGACTTTTTTTCCCTCATTTTGTTCTTGACTGGTTGTTGTATTAGTTCGGGACGGACGACCCATGACGCTTATTCAAGTTCATCGTCGATCCATTAACTCAGTTTTTATTATTACAGAGGGCAGCTAAACCTCTGATCGAACACGCTGAGCTACGGCGCCGGCAGTTTTGAACCCAGCACACTTTGGGGAGAAGAGAAGTTTGTGGCACAACTTGACCAGAAGAAGGGATCGGTTGGTAGGACATGTTCTGAGGCATCAAGGGATCACCAATTTAGTATTGGAGGGCAGCGTGGAGGGTAAAAATAGTAGAGGGAGACCAAGAGATGAATACACTAAGCAGATTCAGAAGGATGTAGGTTGCAGTAGGTACTGGGAGATGAAAAAGCTTGCACAGGATAGAGTAGCATGGAGAGCTGCATCAAACCAGTCTCAGGACTGAAGACCACACAAACCAACCAACCACACTTTGTACGGTGATCTAACGATCCACCAACTTCCCCAGAGAAGCTGGATGTAGCAGATACTCAGAGCTATTCTTTTCCTGTGCTCCATAGTCCTGGTGTTACTTTTAGCTAGCGTTTACGCCCGTTCTGCCCGCCGACAGCACATAAGACGAATTAAATCGGAGCTTTGGTTCATACACTAATGACGTACCGTGTTCAGTATCGATCTAAGTGTCTGAAATCCGGAAGTTTGGGTGTCAGCAGCAAAATAACTGACGAAGGCCGAGCTAAAGATGAAATAAATGAACAACGGCTATTGCAAGAAAAGCATTTCTGAAAAAGAGGAATTTGTTAACTTCTAAATTATAAATTTAAGTATTAGAAAGTCTTTCCTCAACGGGTTTCTATAGCCTTGTAAGAGGAAAATAAGAAGAGATTAGAAGGTTTGGAAAAGTGGTGTTACAGAAGAATGCTGAAGACGAATTCCGAAAATGATATGGATGGATTGAATAACTAATGAGATGGCAGTGAACTGAACTGTCGAAGAAAGAAAGTTTTGGCTCAACTGGACTAAAGGAAAGATTCGGTTGACAGGACACATTCTGAGACCTCAAGGAAACCTCAGTTTGGTACAGGAGGGAATTGTGGCGGGAGGCTAAACACTGTAGAGGTATTCCAGGGGTTGAATACAATAAACAGACTTAAGTGGGTGCAGGCTGCAGTATAAAACCAGTCTTCGAACAGATGACAACAACAACAACAACAACAACAACAACAAGACTGGTTTAGAAAGTCGTACTAACAAAACCATTCTGCTGATCACACCGAAACTTGACATGTTACTGCGCCTCCTACAACAACATAATTGAAGCAATACGACCTTCATATAAAGCCGGTACAGCTCCAAACCGAAAGTCTTTCATTACTGTGGCCTCGCATTTTGTTTTGTAATGTGCCAAACACCCTCAGCTCGAAAAAGTGCATCACTTCTTAGTATCGCCTCAACTTACGAGGTGCGGCTAGAAAAAAACCGGACTGATGCTGGAAAAAACATTTATTTACACTTATTTACAATTTCATGTTATATCCTTCAATGTACTCTCCTCCTTGGTCTCTACACCGCTCCATACGAATTTTCCACTGTTCATAGCAATGCTGCAGATCATTTTCGGTAAGTCCATACATTACTTCCGTCGCTTTTTCTTTTACTGCTTCAACAGTCTCAAATCTAGTTCCTTTCAAAGCTGACTTGACTTTAGGGAAAAGAAAAAAGTCACAGGGGGCCAAATCAGGTGAGTAGGGTGGATGATCTAGGATGGGAATGTTGTGTTTTGCCAAAAACGTCTTCACTGACAACGCACTGTGAGCTGGGGCATTGTCTTGGTGAAGGATCCATGACTTTTTTCTCCACAAATCGTTCCGTCTTCTCCGTACTCGCTCACGTAGGGTAGCCAGGACGCTAATGTAGTAATGCTGATTCACTGTTTGGCCCTCTGGTACCTAATCAATGTGCACAATCCCTTTGATGTCAAAAAAAAACAATCATCATTGCCTTGAATTTAGATTTTGACATTCGTGCTTTTTTTGTCGTGGAGAACCAGGTGTTTTCCAATGCATCGATTGGCGTTTAGTTTCGGGATCGTAAGTAAAAAACCACGATTCATCGCAAGTAATAACATTTTGTAAGAAGGTGGGATCACGTTCAATGTTTTCCAGGATGTGAGAACAAATCATTCTTTGGCGTTCCTTCTGTTCAATTGTGAGACACTTTGAACCATTTTTGAACACACTTTGTTCATGTTGAAACTTTCATGAAGAATCTGCCTAACACTTTCCTTGTCAACTCCTGTTAACTCAGACACTGCTCTGATTGTTAAACGGCGATCTTGTCGAACAAGTTTACCGATTTTTTCAATGTTTGCATCAGTTTTTGCTGACAATGGTCTGCCAGTGCGAGTGTCATCACTGGTGTCTTCGCGGCCATCTTTAAATCGTTTAAACCACTCAAACACATGTGTTCGCGATAAACAATCATCGCCGTACACATGTTGTAACATTACAAAGGTTTCACTTGCAGATTGTCCTAGTTTGAAACAAAATTTGATGTTAACACGCTGTTCTTTCTGTACACTCAACATTTTCCGACGCACAGACAAAACGTCAACTACTTAAAACAGACGCCACGGGCAGACTGAGTGCAGGAGGCAGATGACACTCGAGCAGTAGGCGGAGCGAGAGTCACGTGACAGGCCACGCGACTTTCAGCCTTATTGGATTCGTTTTATTGTTTCACCAGTACTAGTCCGGTTTTTTTCTAGCCACACCTCATATTATCGACTTTAATGTTTTGAGTTAATGAAGAGTTTGTTAAGACGTTTATAAAGTATTCTTATATTTTTTGTGTCAAAATTTTGTAGATGTGTGACACCCAATGTCCGAGAAAATCTGTGTCCTGTCACGTCAGCGAGTTTGCAACGCCCAGCTGCTCGAGCAGTATGGAGCGGTGGAGGGTAGTGTCATCAACGTACGAGAGACCCGATGTATGGAAGCGGGCGGAGGGCTGCCACCAGAGACAGCAGTGCCCATCACCAAGGTCCCCACACTCAAGTGTTTGGGAGTGGTATCCCATGGAAACATACGACGTACAGCGGCCGATAATTATCGACGGCTACGGCGACAGATTCGCGCATTTGTACGACAACATGCACTGCGCGCCATAGATATGTTCCAGCAGGCGCATTATGTCAGCGTCTACTTGGCACCGAAAAAAAATCTCTTGGCACACACACTGCCGTTGCCCACCACGATCGCATCAAGACTACAGTCGGCCTTCGGGTATTTCGTAAGTGCTGACCTCCTTTTCACAATCCGCTACGGTAGCATCGAGAAGAGGAGGCATCGGACTCGTAAACGTGAAGGACAGGGCGCGTGCGCTATTTCTTAGTACGATGCAACGCTATTGCAGAACCGAGCACGTCACCTTAAAGGGCGCTGTGATCAACCAAGTGGCTCCCCATTCAGTCTGTCCACCAGTAAATGCAGGCCACATCACGGCACCACTCGCACACCTTCGGAACTTCTTCATCGATTGCAGTTCCGTTCAGGACAGTTTGCCGGAGACCAGGCTGCTCACAACGACATACACTCCTGGAAATGGAAAAAAGAACACATTGACACCGATGTGTCACACCCACCATACTTGCTCCAGACACTCCGAGAGGGCTGTACAAGCAATGATCACACGCACGGCACAGCGGACACACCAGGAACCGCGGTGTTGGCCGTCGAATGGCGCTAGCTCCGCAGCATTTGTGCACCGCCGCCGTCAGTGTCAGCCAGTTTGCCGTGGCATACGGAGCTCCATCGCAGTCTTTAACACTGGTAGCATGCCGCGACAGCGTGGACGTGAACCGTATGTGCAGTTGACGGACTTTGAGCGAGGGCGTATAGTGGGCATGCGGGAGGCCGGGTGGACGTACCGCCGAATTGCTCAACACGTGGGGCGTGAGGTCTCCACAGTACATCGATGTTGTCGCCAGTGGTCGGCGGAAGGTGCACGTGCCCGTCGACCTGGGATCGGACCGCAGCGATGCACGGATGCACGCCAAGACCGTAGGATCCTACGCAGTGCCGTAGGGGACCGCACCGCCACTTCCCAGCAAATTAGGGACACTGTTGCTCCTGGGGTATCGGCGAGGACCATTCGCAACCGTCTCCATGAAGCTGGGCTACGGTCCCGCACACCGTTAGGCCGTCGTCCGCTCACGCCCCAACATCGTGCAGCCCGCCTCCAGTGGTGTCGCGACAGGCGTGAATGGAGGGACGAATGGAGACGTGTCGTCTTCAGCGATGAGAGTCGCTTCTGCCTTGGTGCCAATGATGGTCGTATGCGTGTTTGGCGCCGTGCAGGTGAGCGCCACAATCAGGACTGCATACGACCGAGGCACACAGGGCCAACACCCGGCATCATGGTGTGGGGAGCGATCTCCTACACTGGCCGTACACCACTGGTGATCGTCGAGGGGACACTGAATAGTGCACGGTACATCCAAACCGTCATCGAACCCATCGTTCTACCATTCCTAGACCGGCAAGGGAACTTGCTGTTCCAACAGGACAATGCACGTCCGCATGTATCCCGTGCCACCCAACGTGCTCTAGAAGATGTAAGTCAACTACCCTGGCCAGCAAGATCTCCGGATCTGTCCCCCATTGAGCATGTTTGGGACTGGATGAAGCGTCGTCTCACGCGGTCTGCACGTCCAGCACGAACGCTGGTCCAACTGAGGCGCCAGGTGGAAATGGCATGGCAAGCCGTTCCACAGGACTACATCCAGCATCTCTACGATCGTCTCCATGGGAGAATAGCAGCCTGCATTGCTGCGAAAGGAGGATATACACTGTACTAGTGCCAACATTGTGCATGCTCTGTTGCCAGTGTCTATGTGCCTGTGGTTCTGTCAGTGTGATCATGTGATGTATCTGACCCCAGGAATGTGTCAATAAAGTTTCCCCTTCCTGGGACAATGAATTCACGGTGTTCTTATTTCAATTTCCAGGAGTGTATAAAGCCGGTACAGCTCCAAATCTAAAATATTTCATTACTGTGGCCTCGCATTTTGTTTAAACCCCATACGTTTTGTAACGCGCCAAACACCCTCAGCTCGAAAAAGTGCATCACTTCTTAGTATCGCCTCAACTTATTATCGACTTTAATGTTTTGAGTTAATGAAAAGTTTGTAAAGAGGTTTATAAAGTATTCTTATATTTTTGTGTCAAAATTTTGTAGATGTGTGACACCCAATGTTCGAGAAAATGTGTCCTGTCACGTCAGCGAGTTTACAACGACCAGCTGCTCGAGCAGTATGGAGCGGTGGGCGGGTAGTGTCATCAACCTACGAGAGACCCGATGTATGCAAGCGGGCAGAGGGCTGCCACCAGAGGCAGCAGTGCCCATCACCAAGGTCCCCACACTGAAGTGTTTGGGAGTGGTATCCCATGGAAACATACGACGTACAGCGGCCGATAATTATCGACGGCTACGGCGACAGATTCGTGCATTTGTACGACAACATGCACTGCGCGCCATAGATATGTTCCAGCAAGCGCATTATGTCAGCGTCTACTTGGCACCGAAAAAAAATCTCTTGGCACACACACTGCCGTTGCCCACCACGATCGCATCAAGACTACAGTCGGCCTTCGGGCATTTCGTAAGTGCTGACCTGCCCTTCAAAATCCGCTACGATAACTTGACGCTGCCACAGAGAGAAGGAGGCACCGGACTCGTAAACGTGAAGGACAGGGCGCGTGCGCTATTTCTTAGTACGATGCAATGCTATTGGAGAACCTAGCACGTCACCTTAAAGGGCGCTCCAAGTGCCTCTGCATTAAGTCTGTCCACCAGTAAATGCAGGCCACATCACGGCACCACTCGCACTCCTTCCGAACTTCTTCATCGATTGCAATTACGTTCAGCACAGTTTGCCGGAGACCAGGCTGCCCACAACGACATATATGGAAGACTCCTTCAGCAACAATCTCGCTATGTGGCCGAACAGAAGTATCCGGTGATACACTGGCAGAGAATATGGAGAGCGGTCCATCTCCCCTCTCTTCCTACAGAGGTACGCGCATTGTGATATGAAGTGGTGAACGGCAAATTCCCGAACCGTCGCCGGCCGCTGTGGCCGAACGATTCTAGGTGCTTCAGTCCGGGACCGCGCGACTGCTATGGTCGCAGGTTCGAATCCTGCCTCGGGAATGGATGTGTGCGATGTCCTTAGGTTAAGTTAGGTTTAAGTAGTTCTAAGTCTAGGGGCCTGATGACCCCAGATGTTAAGTCCCATAGTGCTCAGAGCCGTTTTGAACCCGAACCGTCAACGACTGCACTCTATTCATCTGGTCGACAAGCCGATATGCCCGCACTGCGCGTTCGTCGACTCCGACGAGCACCGTTTGGTTCGTCGCACGGCCATCGACTGTTGGCTTCTAACGAGGAAAATGCTGGTCCTTTTACTGCGTACGGTGCACACGGCGATCAAAGCTGACGACCTACTTTTCCCGGACAAAGTATACTCTCCCAGCGCCAGGACAAACGCCGTAAACTGGATAAAGGCGATGGCGACGTATTATTTGTATCGCACCGATGACAAGAACGTCATATACTTCTGGTACATACTGCAAGAGCAACATGATATCTTGCGGCGACACATGAAATACAGAACACGTTTTGCCAATTACTTGGGTTCGTTATTCACGGACCCTCCGGCTAGCTGGGGTGTTCCAGGTATGAGAAGTGAAATGAGGAGGTAGCTCAACGTTCAGGAACTAACTTTCAAGCCTGATGTATTCAGGGGACTATACAGAGTATTTATGCTAACGAGAAGCCGACCTGGATACACGCCAATAGGGCCGTTGCAGGGTCCCGTTTTCTTTTCTTTCTTTTTCTAGTGAACTCTTTAAATCTAAACTACGTTAGGAGCCGTTTTTACTTTTGGATGCGTGGAATGGCACCTTCAGTTTCTGTATGTTGTGTTTAGCACCGATGAAAGACAATAAAAATCAATAGACACGAAAAACATCGCAAATAAAAATTAAATATGTATGTACCAGGTGATCAAAAAGTCAGTATAAATTTGAAAACTTAATAAACCACGGAATAATGTAGATAGAGAGGTACAAATTGACACACATGCTTGGAATGACATGGGGGTTTATTAAAACGAAAAAAAGGTTCACAAAATGTCCGACAGATGGCACTGGACAGCAAAACGTCAGTGACTGCGCATGACAATCGTGTATAAAAGGAGTTCTGATGTGAGAGAGAATCAGATGCGTCAGCACTCGCAGCATGTTGACGTTACCTAAAAAGGCGCTTTTAGTGAAGCTGTATTATCAGAATGGGGGAATGTGCTAGTTCAGCGTTACGATCCTCTCGCCATAGGAAGGGGATTCGAACGGGTAAGGGTCCGTTGACAAATGCAGCTGTGGCGAGAATGATTTCGAAGTTCGAGCCACGGGTTGTTTAGACGATAGTCCCCGTAGTGGCCGTCGAGCACAAGGCGTAATGCTGCTGAGATAGTTCAGGAAGAAATGGAGACTGTAGCGGGTTCGTCTATGCACGGGGAAGTCAGCGCTCGTGCAGTCGCACGTCGCACCGGCATTCCATACACTGCTGTTTGGTTGGCACTTAGGTGTACCCTCCGATGCTATCCGTACAAAATCCATCGGCATCATGAACTGTTACCTGGCGATTTAATGAAGCGGAGGGCATTTGCGGTGTGGGCGTTTCAAAAGATGGCGAAAGATGACGATTGGTTGAATAACGTGTTGTGGACCGATGAAGCTCATTTCACGCTCCGAGGGTCTGTCGACGCCCACAACTGCAGAATTTGGGTTACCGAAAATCCTAGAACTATTGTGGAAGCTCCATTGCACGACGAGAAAGTCACGGTATGGGTTGGGTTTACCACATTTACAGTTATCGGGCCTTTTTTCTTCGAGGAAATGTGTGATTGTGGTTTTGTAACTGCTACCGTGACGGGTGAGAGGTACGCCGATATGTTACAGAATCGCATCATCCCCAGCCTGGCTGATAAACACCTGCTTGAACGTACGATGTTTATGCAGGATGGCGTTCCACCCCATATTGCTAGACGCGTGAAAGATCTCTTGCGCGCGTCGTTTGGTGAAGATCGTGTGCTCAGCCGCCACTTTCGTCATGCTTGGCCTCCCTGGTCGCTAGACCTCAGTGCGTGCGATTATTGGCTTTGGAGTTACCTGTAGTCGCAAGTGTATCGTGATCGACCGACACCTCTAGGGATGCTGAAAGACAACATCCGACGCCAATGCCTCACCATAACTCCGGACTGCTGTACAGTGCTGCTCACAACATTATTCCTCAACTACAGCTATTATTGAGGAATGGTGGACATATTGAGCATTTCCTGTAAAGAACATCATCTTTGCTTTGTCTTACTTTGTTATGCTATCCTGTTCAGACGAAGCGCCATCTGTCGTACATTTTTTTAACTTTTGTATTTTTTTGGGTTCTAATAAAACCCCATGTCATTCCAAGCATGTGTGTCAATTTGTACCTCTCCATCTACATTATTCCGTGATTTATTCACACTGGACTCGCATTCGGGAGGGCGACGGTTCAATCCCGTCTCCGGCCATCCTGATTTAGGTTTTCCGTGATTTCCCTAAATCGTTTCAGGCAAATGCCGGGATGGTTCCTTTGAAAGGGCACGGCCGATTTCCTTCCCAATCCTTCCCTAACCCGAGCTTGCGCTCCGTCTCTAATGACCTCGTTGTCGACGGGACGTTAAACACTAACCACCACCACCACCGTGATTTATTCAGTTTTCAAATTTATACTGACTTTTTGATCACCCGGTATACAAATACCTTTCATACCTTGGTCCACATTCCCAGGAAAGGGAGGTGCAGACATGGTGGCCAGGCCTCGGAATGCGACCCCTGCCTCCGCCAGCCCGTAACCTGTTCCCTCCTACACACACAAAAAAGCGGTCTAAGGCGCTGGTTTTAAGCAGCACTAATTAAAAAAAAAAAAAAAAGCTGAATCGCGGCGTGCGGCAAACATGACAACTGCGGAGAAGCTGGCCACTAGAAATCTTTTTCCGGCGACTGTTAAGAAGGAACACTTATTGTTAGTCCGTCCTCTTTTAGAATACTGCTGCGCGGTGTGGGATCTTTACCAGGTAGGACTGACTGAGTACATCGAAAAAGTTCAAAGAAAGGCAGCACGTTTTGTATTATCGCCAAATATGGGAGAGAGTGTCACAGAAATGATACATGATTTGGGCTGGACATCATTAAAAGAAAGGCGTTTTGCGTTGCGACGGAATCTTCTCACGAAATTCCAATCACCAACTTTCTCCTCCGAATGCGAAAATATTTTGTTGACACCGACCTAAATAGGGCGGAACGATCACCACGATAAAATAAGGGAAATCAGAGCTTTTACAGAAAGATTGGAATAATGGAGAATTGTGAAGGTGATTTGCAGAGTATCCATGTAGATGCTGATTGTGTAGAAAGTGATTATTTCGCCGATTTTGGTAGAGTGCAGACTCACCATGTATGGGAAAACCTCCGATTTATTGAAGCGTAGGATTAATTTCTCCTATTTGTGATCAATGGTGTGTTGTGCTGCTTAATAGCTACGCGTTTGTAGGCGCACCGTGTTTCAATATTTTAGGGAGATTTTCCGTTGTATGGTGTATGTGAAGAGACAAGTTCGCCCGAAGTCGTTTAGTTACATTGTGGTTGAGGATTAAAGCACGCAGTAAAGGGTAGCAGCGTTGCATTGCATTATTCTGGTCGTATAGAAGTACGCAAGCATCGAGGAATAGTCACATTGGTCAGGATTTATTGTGTGACTTCGGCGAGAGCGTAGTAATAAAGGAAATTCATGTAATCTCGTTGGATGCGCTGAATGTGCCGTCGGTCCTACGTAATAATTTATTGAGAAAGAATCGGAAGTTTACTGAGAGTTTGAAATCTTTTCCCTTGTCCCTCAACGAAAAATTAAGAACCATTTATTAGAAAACAAGTTAATTCTCTCTAATAAAGATCATCGTGTGCTGTGTTTTGAGTTTTAAATAATAGTGCATCGTGGAAGTCAACGCCTGAAGCAGTTGAGGCTTGTTTGATTATTTAAAGTACATATAGTTGAAAAGTGGCGGTGACCGTTTTCTTTAATTGCATTTCCGCCTAGTGAGTTTTTGAATAGAGAACCAAGACTCGTAAGGTAATACGCTGACTTGTATCTGTAAACCACTTAATGGCAGGACATAAACAGTTAACTGTTTTGAGCTGAAAAAGTCAGTACACGGCCTGTCCTTTATCCCTACAGTATTACAGGAAAAATATTCAAAAGTTTATTTCAAAGCAGAGTAATATATCTTTTCGTATCAAATGAAATCCAAAGGCCAATAAAGTATAAGACTGGTATACTGGTAAGAGCAAAGTTCAAAGAAAACCCTAAAGAGGAGGAATAGTATTTTTCAGTTAATAACTTGGAACGAAAAGAAAGATAATTAATCTTTATTTACGAGGGTAATCCCAAAAGTAAAATCTCCTATTTTTTATTAGTACATAGACCTGTTTATTTCTACAATGGTTTACATCAGGTTACAGCTTGAACATTTAGCTGTTTTTCGACATAATCACCATTTCTGTCCATGCATTTTTGTAGACGCTGTGGCAGTTTTTGTATGCCCATGTCGTACCAGCTCGCCGCCATGCCGTTCAGAAAGTTATGAACCTCTTCTTTCACCTCGTCGTTGGAGCTGAATCGCTGGGACCACAATTAACGCTGACAGGTACTGTCAGACTCTGAAAAAACTCGAACGGGCAATTCAGAACCGGAGAACAGGAATGTTGAGCAAGGGCACACCATACACATTCTCCATGACAACGCTCGCCCACACATCACCTTAAAAGCGATTTAGCTCCGACTGACAACGAAAGATAAACAATTTTAAATTACATCTTTATCTTCTCCAGTTTACGTAAAATTTATAACGGTCACACTGATTGCTTGCATGTACAATTATTCGTTGAAGTTTTAACAACTAAAACAGGCAACGGATCTGTATGACGTATTCATCAGTTATACACGAATGCTGTCGTTTCTGGTGCCTACGTTGGTAAGAAAGGGTTTCGCTGTGTTGTCAGAGCACACACAGTAAGCTTCGCTGTAGGTTGCTGTTATTGGTACAGTAAATATATCATTCCTACTCCCTGAAGAGTTTCGCATTTAGTATATTGCTGGTGATTGATACTAGCTTTGGTGGTGATTTATCTTTCGAACCTTGTGAACCCTGATAGATACGTTGTTGTAATTAATATCCAGATGGCTACCATTGACCCCATTTTACAACGAAAAGTGTTATTGTTCAAATGGTTCAAATGGCTCTGAGCACTAAGTCTAACATATGAGGTCATCAGTCCCCTAGAACTTAGAACTACTTAAACCTAACTAACCTAAGGACATCACACACATCCATGCTAGAGGCAGGATTCGAACCTGCGACCGCTGCGGTCACGCGGTTCCAGATTTAATGCGATTCTGTCTGTTTTAATTATTCGGGAGTTGACCGTCTGGTTTTAAACTTTCTTTGCTTTTTGCGTTTAATTTGATTGGGAAACCGTTGAGATTGAACTTAACATATACATGGATGGGCATGAGAAATGAAAGGTTACAATAAATTTTCCATCTGTGATTATTACTTTACGTATGAAATATTCTGTTGCAGATTAATAAAAGTGAATTTCTTTGAATATTCCAAAATAATGATTCAAGTTTTACTTTTATTCAAGTAGTAAAGCTGTTTGTGCAAGAATGAAAATATTATTGGTCATCGAACTTAGCAAACATTTTCACGTTGCAGTGGATTTTTGTTTAACTGGATATACCCTACCTAGCTTTGAAGCATAAGACTATCTTTACTATATGAAAATGTTTTCTTTTATATTGATAAGCTCTCCTGAAAAATTATCTACTTTTAAATACACTGTACGATATGTTCATAATTTATCACTTTTTGAATGAAAATTTACAAAAGCTGCAGCTTGTATCCACCCGTAAATGCATAAGATAAAATCTACTATCTCCTTTTATTCTTGGTCTGGAATGCTGTGGAAAGAAACACTTTATTATTTTCGTTCACCTTTACCTGTACTCTTTTTAGGATGTGGTCGTTATTATTTTCGTTCACCTTTACCTGTACCCTTTTTAGGATGTGGATGTTATTGCGATCGTATATTTAAATCTGCCGCTGCCCCAGACTGCTCGCTCGCGGCGCAGCTCCGCACCGCCAGCGATATCCAATAAAATGTTGAAATTTCTTAAATAACATGGGTAATGTTCGGTGCGAACTTTGCAGTAATTGTGACAAACAGATTTTACTAGATAAATATATTTTGACAGAAACAATTAGAATCTTTACACACCTTTTAGAATCCCAGCTACAAATGGCGTCGATCATCGACTTATGACAAATGAAGATTACGTAAGAGCCTAATACAACGTCACGGGTTCCTCTCCCATTCAGTCCGTGCAGAAGACAAGCGATTCTATTACAATATACTGCCTATTTACATCTTAACTAATTCTTCTACAGCCTTTGTCATTTCTCATTACATATTATTTCTTCTGTGGCGGTTTTCACATCCTCCGCCACAGATAGTATTTCACACTCTTTGAATAATCATTTACAATAGCAAAATTTGTAATTATATTTTCCTCACAAAATTAAGTGTCCTTTTGAAATTCGATTAACAGAAATACATTTGTTACAGTAAGCATTATACATCGAAATGTTCTTTTAACTTTCGCTGTGGATGCGTGCTGCCAGAGGACGTTATACAGACTCAGGCGCCTAGAACCGTTCGGCCACTGCGGCCGGATGAGTGTTACTGTGTTTATCCTTTTGTACAAAGTGATATTGTAGTGAGCTGTAGTGTGATTTATAGCATAGGACACTGACTATCAAATCTTACGCGATGTCATTGTGTTAGTACAGACTATTATTTCACGTCAAACAGTTTACGTCGTTGAGCTTGGGCAAGGTCTTGTCAGTACAACTTACTGCAGTATTACGAGGCGCGCGGGGTAGCCGTTCGGTCTAAGGCGTCTTGTTACGATTCGCACGGCTCCCCCGTCGGGCATGGGAGTGTGTGTTGTCCTTAGCGTAAGTTAGTTTAAGTAAGCCAAGGGACCGATGACCCCCAGCAGTGTGGCCTCACAGTAAAAAAAAAAAGAAAAAAAAGAGAGAGAGAGAGAGCTTTTCACCTACGTATTGCAGTGCTGTTAGAGCCTGTTCATACAGTATATCTCCTACGAGTTAGTGGTATCTACAGGGTGGCGCAGTACCGTTTCCTGTTTGACGTTTGCACTTTATAGAATGACCAAGGACATTGACTGAGTCACCAGAGGTCAAGACTGTTTTGGATCCGGGTGACTGCCAGCAGCGCCAGCCGGCAGGTACAGAAACACTTCTGCTCTTCGTCCCCTGACGCCAGTTAGCAGAAAGTGCCGAAGAGCTAAGCCGTGAAGCAACCACGGAATGTGCTAAGCTGACCAGGTGGCCTGTGTCCGCAGCCGTCGTTTGTTTCTACAGCGGGCTCCTGTTTGGCGTGCTCCGATATAACCACAGCCGCGATGCGTATATCTGGCCGGTCCTCACACAGAGAAAACACGCCCAGGCAACTGCACTGCGGCACTCCGAGTCACAGAGTTAATCTCGGAAAACATGGGAACCGAACGCGAATTGTGAATGATAATCGTCACGGAGGATATACATAAACACAATTACAGGGCTATTACAAATGATTGAAGCGATTTCATAAATTCACTGTAGCTCCATTCATTGACATATGGTCACGACACACTACAGATACTTGGAAAGCTCATAAAGTTTTGTTCGGCTGAAGCCGCACTTCAGGTTTTTGCCGCCAGAGCGCTCGAGAGCGCAGTGAGACAAAATGGCGACAGGAGCCGAGAAAGCGTATGTCGTGCTTGAAATGCACTCGCATCAGTCAGTCATAACAGTGCAACGACACTTCAGGACGAAGTTCAACAAACATCCACCAACTGCTAACTCCAATCGGCGATGGTATACGCAGTTTAAGGCTTCTGGATGCCTCACGGTTTAAAGTTTACGGCCACTTTTTCTTCTGCTAAAAAAAACGCTACAGGACGCGTGTATCTGGACATGCTGGAAAATTGGCGCATTCCACAACTGGAGACCGACAGCGCCGACTTCATCTTTCAACAGGATGGTGCTCCACCGCACTTCCATCATGATGTTCGGCATTTCTTAAACAGGAGATTGGAAAACCGATGGATCGGTCGTGGTGGAGATCATGATCAGCAATTCGAGTCATGGCCTCCACGCTCTCCCGACTTAACCCCATGCGATTTCTTTTTGTGGGGTTATGTGAAAGATTCAATGTTTAAACCTCCTCTACCAAGAAACGTGCCGGAACTGCGAGCTCGCATCAACGATGCTTTCGAACTCATTGATGTGGGAGGAACTTGATTATCGGCTTGATGTCTGCCGAATCACTAAAGGGGCACATATCGAACATTTGTGAATGCCTAAAAAAACTTTTTGAGTTTTTGTATGTGTGTGCAAAGCATCGTGAAAATATCTCAAATAATAAAGTTATTGCAGAGCTGTGAAATCGCTTCAATCATTTGCAATAACCCTGTATAATCGTTGGTGAGTTTAACCTACCCTCGATGTGCTGGAAAAATTATACGTTTAAAGCCGGCGGCCGGCATAAAACGTCATCCGAAATTGGACTGAATGATATCTAAGAAAATTATTTTGAAAAATTAGTTCACGAGCCCACTCGACGCGTAAATGGTTGCGAAGACATACTTGACCTGAAACTTCCTGGAAGATTAAAACTGTGTGCCGGACCGAGGCTCGAACTCGGGCCCTTGGCCTTTCGCGGGCAAGTGCTCTACAAACTGAGCTATCCAAGCACGACTCACGCCCCGTCCTCACAGCTTTACTTCCGCCAGTACCTCGTAGGCGTAAAGCTGTTAGGACGGGGCGTAAGTCGTGCTTGGATAGCTCAGATGGTAGAGCACTTGCCCGCGAAAGGCCAAGGGCCCGAGTTCGAGTCTCGGTCCGGCACACAGTTTTAATCTGCCTGGAAGTTTCATATCAGCGCACACTCCGCTGCAGAGTCAAAATCTCATTCTGCATACTTTACCTCTTAGCAACAAATAATCTGGGACAAATATTGAGTATCGTGTCGAATACAGGGATTAGAGACCACAAGGCAGTTGCTGCTAGGCTGAATATCGTAACTCCTATGACCATCAAAAAGAAACGCAAAGTATATCTATTTAAAAAAGCTGATAAGAATGCTCTTAACGCCTTTTTAACAGACAGTCTGAACTCCTTCCGATCTGATCATGTAAACGTAGAAAAGATGTGGAATTATTTCAAAGAGATAGTATCGACAGCAATTGAGAGATATATACCACATAAATTGATAAGTTATGGTACTGATTCCCCATGGTACAGAAAACGGGTCAGATGCCAAATTTTAAAAAAATGCAAAATCTCCAAGACTGGCAAAGTTTTGCAGAAGTTCGAAATATAGTCGTACTTCAATGCGAGATGCTTTCAATAAATTCCACAACGAAACTCTGTCTCGGAACCTGGCAGAAATCACAAAGAGATTCTGGTCGTACATAAAGCACACCAATGGCAAGACACAATCAATACCTTCACTGCGCGCTAACAATGGTGAAGTCATTGAAGACAGTGCCACAAAAGCAGAGTTATTAAACACGGTATTCCGAAACTCCTTCACCAAAGAAGACGAAGTAAATATTCGTGAATTCCAATCAAGAACAACTGCCAATATGAGAAATATAGACGTAGATATCCTCGGTGTAGCAAAGCAGCTTAAATCACTTAATAAAGGAGAGGCCTCCGGTCCACGTTGTATTACCAGTCAGGTTCCTCTCAGAGTATGCTGATACAGTAGCGCCATATTTAGCAATTATATACAACCGATCGCTCACAGAAATATCCGTACCTAAAGACTGGAAAATTGATCAAACCACACCAATACCCAAAAAGGGGAGTAGGAGTAATCCGTGGAATTACAGGCCCATATCACTAACGTCGATTTGCAGTAGGCTTTTGGAACATATACTGTATTCGAACATTATGAATTACCTCGAAGAAAACGATTTACTGGCACGTAGTCAGCACGGATTCAGAAAATATAGTTCTTGCGAAACACAACTAGCTCTTTATATTCATGAAGTAACGAGTGGTATCGACAGGGGATGTCAAATTGATTCCATATTTTTAGATTTCGAGAAGGCTTTCGACACCGTTCCCCACAAGCATCTTCTAACCAATCTACGTGCCTACGGAGTATCGCCTCAGTTGTGCGACTGGATTCGTGATTTCCTGTCAGAAAGGTCACAGTTCGTAGTAACAGACGGAAAGTCATCGAGTAAAACAGAAATAATATCCGGCGTTCCCCTAGGAAGTGTTATAGGCCCTGATCTATATTAACGACATAGGAGACAATCACAGTAGCCGTCATAGATTGTTTGCAGCTGATGCTGCAATTTACCGTCTTGTAAAGTCATCAGACGGCCAAAACGAATTGCAAAATGATTTAGGTACGATATCCGTATGGTGCGAAAAGTGGCAGTTGACCCTGAGTAAAGAAAAGTGTGAAATTATTCACATGAGTACTAAAAGAAATCCGCTAAATTTAGAGTATGCAATAAGTCACACAAATATGAAGGCTGTAAATTCTACTAAATACTTAGGGATTACAATTACAAATAACCAAAATGGGAACGATCACATAGATTATGTTGTGGATAGAGCCAACTAAAGACTGCGATTCATTGGCAGAACACATGGAAGGTGCAACAGGTCTACCAAAGAGACTGATTACATCACGCTTGTCCGCCCTATTCTGGAGTACTGCTGTGCGGTGTGGGATCCGCATCAGGTGGGACTGACGGATGACATCGAAAAACTTGAAAGAAGGGCAGCTCGTTTTGTATTATCGCGGAATAGGGCAGATAGTGCCACAGACATGAAACGTGAATTGGAGTGGCAATCATTATTACAAAGGCGTTTTTCGTTGCGACGGGATCTTCTCATGAAATTTCAATCACCAGTTTTCTCCTCAGATCGCGAAAACATTCTGTTGGCACCCACCTACATAGGGAGAAATGATCATCACGACAAAATAAGAGAAATCAGGGCTCGAACAGCCGTTCGAGAGTGGAACGGTAGAGAGACAGCTTGTAGGTGGTACATTGAACCCTCTGCCGATCACTTTATTGAGAATAGCAGAGTAATCACGTAGATGTAGATGTAGATTAGCTGTGACGCCTGCTCCGTCTTCGTGTTTCCGTGTTAATCATGCCACCTTCTCTACGGTTTTGCAAGACTTCATTCTCCATCTGGTACATACGTTGTCTGATCGATACCAACCGGACACCTACTAGAGAATGTTTATATGAGTCTTGTCCACCCTTCGGCTTTCTGACTCTGGGGACGCTCTCAATGTGTCGGAATGTCTGTGGAATCCGTTCTGCTTCAAGAGCCGAAACCGGTGGCGTTGGATGTTGGACTCCCGCTTTCCATTCGATTTCAGGTCAGCATTCTGGGCAGCGTACTCCATTTAAGGAGTAATCGTCTTGTGGTACTCCTTTTTTCTGAGACGGCTAAGAAAAAGTGCCTTCGCCCAAACACGTTTCAACACTTTCTGTGCTATCTGCAATGGGTTACTTGTTTACTTTATTTCTCGTATGAGGCATAGCTTGATGTGACGAAGAAAATAGATAAATAAACCCACTGAAAATAGAACAAAAAGTGCTGAAACATGTGTGGCTGAAGACAATTGTAAAACAGTGTCTTACATAAGGCGGGCTTTCTCTCTCCGTTTTAAGTTTTAGGTATTTTACTGTCCACAAACCATTTTCTTTGGACACTTTAATTTTTAAAACTAGCTATACGCCAGTACTTCGCAATGGAAGTTAAAGTAGGACCCCTGCATTCCGTCGCTGTTTAACTTTCCTTACCTCAGTCGATAACAGGGTTCACTTCATCAGTAACTTCGTTTCTCCTAGCCAAGAAGTCAAATACAAATAAAATTTATCGGGAGAAGCAGAGGAGCTTCGTTAAGTTTTTAATGCACAGAGGGAAATGAGTAAATTCATATATTCTAGCCAAGTAAATTAAATGTTAGTTTGTTTTCGCAGACGTAATACTGCGGCGCTTCATTCTGTCACTGACGCAAAGTTTCGAAAATACTTCTGCCATAGACGTAAAATAAAAAAAGAAAAAAAAACGAACAGCGGCATGCACTTGATCTTTGGTGTACTGCGCCATTACTAATCTAAACACAAACAATTTTTTGATTAGTATTACTACAAATATATATGGCGAAACATAAATATAAATGACATTTTATTTTTAAGTGTTTTATTAAACCAGGAATTAACGAGTTACTGAGATATTGGTGCTGGTTATTTCAAACAAACTTTTTTTTATGGAATTATGAAGCAGTTCTCAGAGCGTTTTGAGTGCTACGTCCATCACCTCACTAAGGAAAGCTAGCTGTTCATATTGACTCTTGTTACAAAACATGCTTCCTCTGCACGACTCCTGTCCCTAGAGCCAAGCGCTCCACCCACTACAGACACCCCCGTTTAATTCGTCAGAATAATTTTGTTCCGTCGTCACAACTACAAGAAAACATGTGTTTTTCTCATCAGAGGCGTTTCGCTTTATTGAAATAAAGCATCAGCAATGGTTTGTAATTAAAGATATTTACAATTTGATTGGTTTTCTAAGATTGGAAAACAGCTCGTTAAAAATTTGTTGGTTTTTACTTACGGTAACTCCTGCTTGTTATTTCGCCTAGATCAGGAAATGTCGTCTGCTAGTACGTCCTTGGTTTCTTTCTTCTTTAGACACTTCTACATGTGGCCTGGTTTTTCAATTTTTTGCACCTACATATTTTTTTACGTTTTACACAGCACTTTTTCGTACTCCAGTTAATCCCCCCTCCCCCCCCCTCCCCCTCAATTTCATTTCACCTCTTGCTCCACACCTTTCCCTTCAGCTCACTCTCCACCACACTACCATGCATTTATGTCCACTAATCTTTGCTCTTCCCTCCCCCACCAATTCACGATACAAAGGAACTCCGTCAGTATCCATTCATTACTCTTACACAGTATATAAATACACAACAACATAATTAAATAGAGTAACACACATGTAATTAACTACAGAGAAAAAGAAAGAAAAGAAAAAAAAAGTTATGGGTCAAAGGTAGTGGCGATGCTGGCAATAAACACTGATAGTGGTGTGCGAGAAAGGGTGTAAAACGTAAAAAATACATAGTTCTGCAAAGCAGCGAAAATGAGACCACAAGTATCAGTGTCTAATGAAGGAAGGAACCAAGGATGTAGCAGATGGCATTTCCTGATGTAGGCGAAACCCCAAGCAGGAATTATTGTGAATGAAAACCGACAAATACCATAGTTAATGAACTGATTTTCGAACTTAAAATCAAATTGCAGATATGTTTAATTAAAGACCCCTGATGATCGTTTGTATTGCATTGTGTACTGAAACCGGAAACATAGAAACGGAAGAGAGCCTTCGTCCCGCCTTAGCCCTCAGTGGTCCACAACCCCACAACAGGCCACAGCAGTCCATCCACCCCACCGCCACCCCACACTGAACCCAGGGTTATTGTGCTGTTCCGCCCCCGGTGGATCCCCCTTTCCCCCCCCCCCCCCCCCCCCCCCCGAACGTCTCATACCAGACGAGTGTAACCCCAAATGCGTGGTAGAGTAATTATGGTGTATGTGTACGTGGAGATAGTGTTTGCACAGCAATCGCTGACATAGTGTAACTGAGGCGGAGTAAGGGGAACCAGCCCGCATTCGCCGAGGTAGATGAAAAACCGCCTTAAAAACCATCCACAGGCTGGCCGGCACACCGGACCTGAACACTAATCTACGGGGCGGATTCGTGCCGGGGACCGGCACGCCTTCCCGCTCGGGAAGCAGCACGTTAGACCGCGCGGCTAGCCGGGAGGGCTGATGATGGTTTACTTCAATAAAGCGAAATGCGTCTGGTGGGAAAAACAAGCATTTTCTTGTAGCGCTGGAACGAAAATAACCTCAGCGATTGTAAAGTAAGTATGTGCAATATGGCCACATAAATGAAGACCCCCCCTTTCAAATCATCCAAGTTAAAATGTGTGCACTATACTTATTGCTTGTAAATCATATGATTACTGAACTCTTTGCTCCTGAACTGGCAGAAACAAAGACTTCAGGCTGCTAATATTTTGTGTCTGATCACTCCCATTAAAGATAATAATAATAATAAGAATAATGCTGTGTAAGCCCCCCACAGCAATGTAGTAGCCATTCCATAGTTACTGTTAAGCTGTGGTGTCGACTAGATGGTTTTTCTGTTGTGAAATGCATGATAAAGCAATTTCTTCTCCATTGTGGAAACTACCTATAAATCAGAGATATTTAAGCATACGTGACCTTTATTTCTCAATTATTGCTATCATAGAAACATCGTAAAAAGTACAAAGTGCGAAGTACAGTACAACATCGTAAAAAGTACAAAGTGCGAAGTACAGTACGTGTCTAGTGGACAGGCCCAGTTAGAGAACATGTTTCCACACAAGGGACTTCAATTGATCCCCTTCCCATATATCCCATTTCTGTCGTACTGTTTTGCCTGAGTCAGTTTCGGCTATTACTTGTGATACACGCTGTATACAAATCTTGCACTCCTGGTAGAGTCTACGCAGAATAAATTGGCCATTGTGCTGTGGTCAATTTCCGTCCAAGTACTGGGCTAGTTCATTCATTTGTTCGGAGGGGGAGGCCGACATTGTTTGCCCCCTTTCGACCGGTCGGCGACAACAGAATGAAGGCGCACGCCCTGCCATATTTCTCAAATGATTTTACAGAAACATTTCTCAAAAAAAAAAAAAAAAAAAAAAAAAAAAAAAAAAAAAAAAAAAAAATCATTTTTACGTTACTTATAGCTTTACATGTCAGCTTCGTGATGATGTGCCCATCGCTGAGTTAACGGTCGTAATTATTTTGATATTTACATGGAAGTAACACAATGAGCGAAATTCGAAAAATCTTTGCAATGAAAAATGGGGGTCGCTATGATTTGAGTTTGATGCAAATTACATAATAAGTTGCTGGGTATAAAATTTACGTAACATACTGAAATTTTATTTAGACTTGGGTTGAGGTCTCTATTAGTTACGTCTTGAGAAAATTGATCTGACGTAGCACACTCATTGGCGATCGCGCCGCACCAGCGATAAAGCCAGAAGAAATGTCCACAGCATTCCTCACATTTCATAAACGATTTGAGATATCCAAATAAGTATTTGGCAAATGATAGCAGGCAAAGAGGAGAGTATTTTACCATATGATTATTATGCAAAACTTCAGACCGAGTGAGGTGGCGCAGTGGCTTGCGTTCGGGAGGACGACGGTTCAATCCCATCCCGCGTCCGGCCATCCAGATTTAGGTTTGCCGTGATTTCCCTAAATCACTCCAGGCAGATGCCGGGATGGTTCCTTTGAAAGGGCATGGCCGACTTCCTTCCCCGTCCTTACCTAATCCGATGAGATCGCTGTCTGGTCTCCTGCGACAAAGAACACCAACCCAAAACTTCAGTATCTACCATGTTATTCCACTAACTACAAACTTTTTCGGCGAAAGAATGTACTTTTCATGGCCCATTGATAGCTAGTGTAACGAGAAACGCTATCGGTTTTGGAACAATATAAGTGAAGACATAAAACGCTTATTTTGTACACTGGATGTGCTTTTTTAATAAGCTACTGACCTTACTTTTTCTCAGTTCCTCACTTAACAAACTTAATAAAGCACAGTTTCAGAATTCGCTCTCAATTGTGCGTACACAACATGTCAGAGAGGTGACACTATCTAAACACCGCCGGGTTTGAGCAAAAGAATAAATTTTAACATAGAAACAAGAGAAATGTGTAGGTTTTACTCAAAATTCGCCACACTAGACGCTTCTCTGAAAGTTACAAATGCATAACAAACCAGGCGGAAATAAATCGCGGCATTTTCATCTGAATTCTCTTTAGATACTAATCAAAGCAGAGGTGAAAGATCTTTTTGAATGGTCACCACGCACGTGTGGCTGTGAAGGGGCTCAACTTGGTAATTTCAAAAAATGTTTGAAGTGGCACTTCCCCTAGATTGCTCGGCATTTCCCCTGCAGCTCCTGATCATACGTCCCACAACTACCCCCCCCCCCCTCCCGCCCCACCATGCGTGCCCTGCCAGCTGCGGGTCTATCGGTCACAGTATTCTGTGCGGATTCAACCCCAAGCAGCGGCTTATGTCGCTTGTGCCTTAAAGAGTTCCTGGTAGTTAATATCTTCATTTCACAAGCTGTACACTCAGTCACACTGTGTCATGCGTGAACCCTAGTACCGGAAAAAATATACTTATTGGTAACTTTTGCAACGAGCATTACACTCTTATAAAATAGTGATTAACACAAGGGGCGACCAAAATGTTTCCGTTTAAGGGTGTAGTTGCAGCTTATATGCAACGTAGCGCGACCCTGATAAGGGTATATAAGCATCAGCATGAAACTAGAGGATTAGTTGTCTTTACGACATGCATGCGGTAAATGAGGAAATGTGAACTACGAGGGTTATTCAGAAAGTAGGGAACGTTTCCGTCTGACGCCGCTAGGCGCGCGCCGATCGCATATACACTCCTGGAAATTGAAATAAGAACACCGTGAATTCATTGTCCCAGGAAGGGGAAACTTTATTGACACATTCCTGGGGTCAGATACATCACATGATCACACTGACAGAACCACAGGCACATAGACACAGGCAACAGAGCATGCACAATGTCGGCACTAGTACAGTGTATATCCACCTTTCGCAGCAATGCAGGCTGCTATTCTCCCATGGAGACGATCGTAGAGATGCTGGATGTAGTCCTGTGGAACGGCTTGCCATGCCATTTCCACCTGGCGCCTCATTTGGACCAGCGTTCGTGCTGGACGTGCAGACCGCGTGAGACGACGCTTCATCCAGTCCCAAACATGCTCAATGGGGGACAGATACGGAGATCTTGCTGGCCAGGGTAGTTGACTTACACCTTCTAGAGCACGTTGGGTGGCACGGGATACATGCGGACGTGCATTGTCCTATTGGAACAGCAAGTTCCCTTGCCGGTCTAGGAATGGTAGAACGATGGGTTCAATGATGGTTTGGATGTACCGTGCACTATTCAGTGTCCCCTCGACGATCACCAGTGGTGTACGGCCAGTGTAGGAGATCGCTCCCCACACCATGATGCCGGGTGTTGGTCCTGTGTGCCTCGGTCGTATGCAGTCCTGATTGTGGCGCTCACCTGCACGGCGCCAAACACGCATACGACCATCATTGGCACCAAGGCAGAAGCGACTCTCATCGCTGAAGACGACACGTCTCCATTCGTCCCTCCATTCACGCCTGTCGCGACACCACTGGAGGCGGGCTGCACGATGTTGGGGCGTGAGCGGAAGACGGCCTAACGGTGTGCGGGACCGTAGCCCAGCTTCATGGAGACGGTTGCGAATGGTCCTCGCCGATACCCCAGGAGCAACAGTGTCCCTAATTTGCTGGGAAGTGGCGGTGCGGTCCCCTACGGCACTGCGTAGGATCCTACGGTCTTGGCGTGCATCCGTGCGTCGCTGCGGTCCGGTCCCAGGTCGACGGGCACGTGCACCTTCCGCCGACCACTGGCGACAACATCGATGTACTGTGGAGACCTCACGCCCCACGTGTTGAGCAATTCGGCGGTACGTCCACCCGGCCTCCCGCATGCCCACTATACGCCCTCGCTCAAAGTCCGTCAGCTGCACATACGGTTCACGTCCACGCTGTCGCGGCATGCTACCAGTGTTAAAGGCTGCGATGGAGCTCCGTATGCCACGGCAAACTGGCTGACACTGACGGCGGCGGTGCACAAATGCTGCGCAGCTAGCGCCATTCGACGGCCAACACCGCGGTTCCTGGTGTGTCCGCTGTGCCGTGCGTGTGATCATTGCTTGTACAGCCCTCTCGCAGTGTCCGGAGCAAGTATGGTGGGTCTGACACACCGGTGTCAATGTGTTCTTTTTTCCATTTCCAGGAGTGTTCTTTTGTGTGTGGGTGCTCGGCAGCTCAGTCGGCATCCATCCGTGACAGCGGGAACGTCTCTGCGCGTCTGGGTTTTTCAATATTTGAATTTGAAATGTGTGCTGCAATCGAAAATCCCGCCAGTTGTGAGGTGCGGCCTGTGATACGGTTCTTGTTGGCAAAAAACCTAAAACCTATGGAAATTTATCGTAAACTGTGCGAAGTGTACGGAAGCAACGTAGTGAGTGAATGTTCCGTCCGGAAATGGTGCATTCGGTTTAAAAATGGCCGAACCAACGTTCATGACGAACAGAAGAGTGGACGCAAGGGCGTTGTGACTGACGATCTTGTCGCTAAAGTTGATGAAACGATTCGTGAAAACCGTCGCTTCACAAAAACAGAGCTTTCGATTTCCTTTCCAAAAGTTTCACGGACTTCGTTGTTTGAAATTGTCACTCAAAAGTTAGGCTACCACAAATATTGTGCACGATGGGTGTCCACAATGCTTACAAAGCACCATAAAGAATAGCGAATGGGGGCAACATTGACATTTCTGGAGGCCTACCACGAACATTGTGATTCATTACTGGATCGAATCGTAACCGGTGACGAGACTTGGGTGAAACACGTCAACTGCGAGATAAAATTACAGTCCATGGAGTGCGGCCTCATAAGGTCCCTCCCAAAAACCAAGAAAATGTTTGCAAACCTTTTCAGCAAGGAAGTTGATGGCGACAGTGTTTTGGGATAGGCAAGGTGTGCTTCTTATTGGTTTTCTCGAACATGGAGAAACCATAAATTCAGCCCGGTACTGTCAAACTTTGCACGACTAGGAAGAGCAGTTCAAAACAAACGCCGAGGAAAGCTGACGTCCAAAATTTTGTTTTTGCACGACAATGCCCGATCTCACACGGCAAACCGCACTAAAGAACTCCTTAATTCATTCAAATGGGAAATTTTACCTCGTCTGCCCTACAGCCGCGATGTTGTACCAAGCGACTTCCACTTCTTTCCCAACATGGAGAACTGGCTTGCAACGCAGCGCTTTGATGACGACGCGGAACTCCAGGCGGGCGTGACTCACTGGCTGAAGTCTCACGAGGCAGAATTTTACGACGCAGGTCTTTCAAAGCTTGTCCACCGATATGATAAGTGCCTCAATGTGTTTGGTGACTATGTGGGAAAGTAGTACGTCAGTCGCTCTTTCAGATTGTAAGTAGGCTGTTTAGGTTTTTATGTTCGTAACGCCACGTAGCGCTCTGTATGTGCTGTGTGCAGTCTGTGGCTGGTTGGCATTGTTGGAATATTCGCCATTGTAGTGTTGGGCAGTTGGATGTGAACAGCGCGTAGCGTTGCGCAGTTGGACGTGAGCCGCCAGCAGTGGTGGATGTGGGGAGAGAGATGGCGGAGTTCTGAGAGCGGACGATCTGGACGTGTGTCCATCAGAAAGAGTAAATTTGTAATACTGGATATCATGAACTGATATATATATATATATATATATATATATATATATATATATATGATGACTTTTGAACATTATTAAGGTAAATACATTGATTGTTCTCTATCAAAATCTTTCATTTGCTAACTATGCCTATCAATAGTTAGTGCCTTCAGTAGTTAGAATCTTTTATTTAGCTGGCAGTAGTGGCGCTCGCTGTATTGCAGTAGTTCGAGTAACGAAGATTTTTGTGAGGTAAGTGATTCATGAAAGGTATATGTTATTGTTAGTCTGGGCCATTCTTTTGTAGGCATTATTGAAACTCAGATTGCGTTGCGCTAAAAATGTTGTGTGTCAGTTTAGTGTTGATCAGAATAAGTAAAGAGAGTAATGTCTGAGTACGTTCAGTTTTGCTCAGCTGTTTGAAAAGCAAATAACGTAAGAGGTTTTCCATCACAGTAATTCATTAATTTTTCAAAGGGGATGTTTCAAGATGTATATAATAAAATCTATTTTTTGCAATGCCGAGACGTTCCTTACTTTCTGAATAGCCCTTGTATTGCGACTGTTTTCATATAGGGTCCAAACATGATCAATGTGCTGTCTTTCTTTTCTTGGCTACCGAAGACAAACACTGGTAGACATCCATCAGAGAGTGAAGAATGTCTGTGGGGTAGCATGTCAGTTAAAATCACCGTTATGAAGGGGTGCAACAAGTTCTGTGGTGGTCACGATTCGACACAGGAGGCCAGTCGGATTGGGAGACGTCAGATGTTACGCCAAATGAAGTGGGAGACACTCCAGCGTCCGCCCTATAGTCCTGATCTCGACCCGTACAGTTATCATGTCTTCGATCCCTTAAAAAAGGCCTTGAAGGGTCGGCGATTCCTGTCGGAAGAGGACGTGCAGAAAGCAATTACGGACTTCTTTACGCAGCAGGACACGGTGATTTAGAAACGTATTTCTTGAACGTGGTGCGTCACTGCGATGGTTGCCTCAGTGCTCACTGCGATTTTGCCCGATTGGCGTAAGGATCCTGGACTGTAAGGCCTTCGAATGTCCTTTATACCATCATGCTCATAAATGAAGGGTAATGCTGATACATGATGAAACAACGCTCTGGTGGGCGGTTTGCGGGTTTAAATCACCTCGGGGTGTGAGTATGCGGTGCATTTGACCTGCGGTCGTCGCACGGTGGCGCTGGCAGCAGTCCACATACGCAGAAGTGTGTTGGTGCATGTAAGAGTACGGTGTGGCGAATAAGTGTGCAGACGTTTTAAGACGTGCTAATGGTGACTGTGCGTTGGAAATGGCTCAAAGAACACATATTGATGACGTTATGAGGGGTAGAATACTAGGGCGACTGGAGGCTGGTCAAACACAGCAGGTCGTAACAAATGGTGCAAATGGCTCTGAGCACTATGGGACTTAATGTCTGAGGTCATCAGTCCCCTAGAACTTAGAACTACTTAAACCTAACTAACCTAAGGACATCACACACATCCATGCCCGAGGCAGGATTCGAACCTGCGACCATAGCGGTCTCGCGGTTCCAGACTGAAGCGCCTAGAACCAAGGTCGTAACACGGGCCCTCCGTGTGCCACAAAGTGTGATCTCAAGACTATGTCAACGATTCCAGCAGACAGGAAATGTGTCCAGGCGCTACAGTACGGGACGTCCACAGTGTACAACATCAAAAGAAGACCGACATCTCACCATCAGTGCCAGCAGACGGCCACGGAGTACTGCACGTAGCCTCGCTCGGGACCTTACCGCAGCTACTGGAACAGGTGTCTCCAGACACACAGTGTACAGAGGACTGAACAGACACGGTTTATTCGCCCAGAGACCTGCAAGGTGCATTCCACTGACGCTGGTCACAGGAGAGCCCGTAAAGCCTAGTGTCAGGAACACAGTACATGGTTATTGTAACAGTGGTCCCAGGTTATGTTCACGGACGAGTCCAGGTATAGTCTGAACAGTGATTCTCGCCAGGTTTTCATCTGGCGTGAACCAGGAACCAGATACCAACCACTTAATATCCTTGAAGGACCTGTTTAGTGGTCGTGGTTTGATGGTCTGGGGTGGGATTATGATTGATGCACGTACACACCTGCATGTCTTTGACAGAGGAACTGTGACAGATCAGGTGTATCGGGACGTCATTTTGCACCAGTATGTCCGTCTTTTTAGGGGTGGATGATAACGCACGGCCCCACCGAGCTACCTTCGTCGAGGAGTACCTTGAAACAGAAGATATCGGGTGAATGGAGTGGCTTGCCTGTTCTCCAGACCTAAACCCCATCGAGCATGTCTGGGATGCTCTCGGTCGACGTAACGCTGCACGTCTTCAAACCCCTACGACACTTCAGGAGCTCCGACGGGCACTGGTGCAAGAATGGGAGGCTGTACCCCAGCAGCTGCTCGACCACCTGATCCAGAGTATGCCAACCCGTTGTGCGGCCTGTGTACGTGTGCATGGTGATCATATCCCATATTGATGTCGGGGTACATGCACAGAAAACAGTGGCGTTTTGTACCACATGTGTTTCGGGACGGTTTTCTCAAGTTATCACCAATATTGTGGACGTACAGATCTGTGTCGTGAGTGTTCGCTATGTGCCTATGGTATTAGCGCTAGTTTTGTATAGTGTTACCTTTTGTGGTACCACATTCTCCAATTATCCTCAATTCATGAGCATGAGTGTAGTAATTGTCTTTTAAAAATAAATTTAATTTCGTGAGCGAAACACAATTGAACAATATTCAACCAAACACGACAATTTGAACACCATCTCTGAACATCGCTAGCTTCAAACCTTCATGGACTCCCAAAGATGAATAAAAAAGTCTTTCTTTTTGTTTCTTGTAGAGACTGTAAAATTTTGTATGCGTAGTTTTTTTCGATCGTGCTCGCATGGCGCACAGTCCCCTTTCTACTCACGGGCGAGACAATGGGAGCGGCACCGTGTTTCGTCAGCTGCAGGGCAGCGAGGGGGGAAAATAGCGCGGCGCTGCACCATCAGGGAATCAAAAGAGGAAGAAGAAAGTTTCGACGAATGTTCTGCGCGTCGCAGAAGGGGCGCATCCATTCCCTCCGAAGCTTCTCCCAGGAAGGGAGGTATGCGGTAAGGACTGCCTGTACTGGGGAAACCTGTGATGTCGTACAATCGAATACGTGCCGTATGTTTTCATTCAGAACGTAAAAACAGGTTTTTTGACACAGAGAGATAATTTTATATTCCTAGATACTGCGGTCGACATTTAAATTTCTTCAATGGAGTATAACATGACCTTATTCAAATGCGACATACTATCTATCTAAAATTTACTATTTGTTATTGTACAGTATGTCATAGATAACGTTATGTGCTTCGTGCATTCCGGACTAGTTGCTGTGCTGAAGTTGGGGTATGACCCCCAGGCCGTGCGTAGTAAATCTCTGACTGCACTCAGTTGTGCAAGATTCAAATTAAGAAGGATGTAAGGTACGTCTACGTCTACGTGATTACTCTTCTATTCGCAATAAAGTGCCTGGCAGAGGGTTCAATGAACCAGCTCCAAGCTGGCTCTCTACGGTTCCACTCTCGAACGGCACGCGCTAAAAATGAGCACTTAAATTTTTCTGTGCGAGCCCTGAGTTCTCTTTTGTCAAAAATGGTTCAAATGGCTCTGAGCACTATGGGACTGAGATCTTCAGTCCCCTAGAGCTTAGAACTACTTAAACTGAACTAACATAAGGACATCACACACATCCATGCCCGAGGCAGGATTCGAACCTGCGACTGTAGCAGTCGCGCGGTTCCGGACTGAAGTACCTAGAACCGCTCGGCCACCGCGACCGGCTTCTTATTTTATCGTGACGATCATTTCTCCCTACGTAGGTGGGTGCCAACAGAATGTTTTCGCAATCGGAGGAGGAAACTGGTGATTGAAATTTCATGAGAAAATCCCGTCGTAACGAAAAACTCCTTTGTTTTAATGATTGCCACTCCAATTCACGTTTCATGTCTGTGGCACTATCTCCCCTGTTTCGCGATAATACAAAACGAGCTGCCCTTCTTTGTACTTTTTCAATGTCATCCGTCAGTCCCACCTGATGCGAATCCCACACTGCAAAGCAGTACCCCAGAATAGGGCGGACAAGCGTGGTGTAAGCAGTCTCTTTAGTAGACCTGTGGCATCTTCTAAGTGTCCTGCCAATGAATCGCAGTCTTTGGTTTGCTCTACCTAGAACACAGTCAATGTGATCGGTCCAATTTTGGTTCTTTGTAATTGTAATCCCTAAGTATTTAGATGAATTTACAGCCTTCAGGTTTGTGTGACTTATCGCGTAATTGAAATGTAGCGGATTTCTTTTAGTACTCATGTGAATAATTTCACACTTTTCTTTATTCAGGGTTAATTGCCACTTTTCGCACCATACACATATGGTATCTAAATCATTTGCAATTCGTTTTCGTCATTGCAGACTTTACAAGACGGTAAATGACAGTATCATCAGCAAACACTGTAAGACGGCTACTGAGATTGTCTCCTATGTCGTTAATATAGATCAGGAACAATAGATGGCCTATAACACTTCCTTGGGGAACGCAGGATATTATTTCTGTTTCACTCGATGACTTTCCGTCTATTACTAAGAACTTTCATCATTCTGACACGAAATCACGAATCCAGCAGCACAACTCTGACGATATTCCATAGGCACGCAGTTTGATTAGAAGACACTTGTGAGGAACCGGGTCGAAAGGCTTCTGGAAATCGAAAAATATAGAATCACCTTTACATCCCATGCCGATAGCATTCATTACTTCATAAGTATAAAGAGCTAGTTGTGTTTCAAGAGAACGGTATTTTCTGAATCCGTGCTGACTATGTTCATGATTTTGGAATATGTTTCAAAACCCTACTGCAAATCTACGTTACTGATATTGGCGTTTAATTCAGTGGCCTACTCCTATTTTCCTTTTTGGGTGTTGGTGTGACTTGATCAATTTTCGAGTCTTTAGGTGCGGGTCTTTCTGTGAGCGAGCGGTTGTATACAATTGCTAAATATGGAGCTATTGTATCAGCATACTCTGAAAGGAATCTGACTGGTGTACAAGCTGGACCGGAGGACTTGCTTTTAATAAGTGATTTCAGCTGCTTTGCCACACAGAGAATATTTCGTTCTATGTTTCTCATCTTGGCAGTTGTTCTTCATAGGAATTCAGGAATATTTACTTCGTCTTCTTTTGTGAAGGACTTTCGGAAAACCGTGTTTAATAACTCTGCTTTGGTGGCACTGTCATCAGTGACTTCACCGTTGTTATCGCGCAGTAAAGGTATTGATTGCGTCTTGCCACTGGTATGCTTTATGTATGGCCGGAATCTCTTTGGGTTTTCTGTCAGATTTCGAGACAGAGTTTCGTTGTGGGACTTATTGAAAGAATCTCGCTATATTTCGAACTTCTGTAAAACTTCGGGGCTTTGCGTTCTTTTAAATTTGGCGTGCTTTTTTCGTTCTGCAACTGCGATCTGACCCGTTTTGTGTACCATGGGGGATCAGTACCTTCACTTATTAATTTATGTGGTATATATCTCTTAACTGCTGTCGGGACTATCTCTTTGAAATCATTCCACAACTTTTCTACGCTTACATGATCAGATCGGAAGGAGTTGAATCTGTCTCTTAAAAAGGCGTCAAGAGAATTTTTATTACCTTTTTTAAATAGATACACTTTCCGTTTATTTTTGATGGTTGTAGGTGTTACGGTATTCAGCCTAGCAGCAACTGGCTTGTGGTCGCTAATCCCTGTAGACGTCACGATACCCACTATTTGTGCAGGATTATTTGTTGCTAAAAGGTCGAGTATGCTTTCGCAACCATTTACCCTTCGAGTGGGCTCATGAATTAATTGTTCAAAATAATTTTCTGAGAAAGCATTCAGCCCAATTTCGGATGACGTTTCATGCCTGGCGCCGGCTTGAAACGTATAATTTTTTCAGCATATCGAGGGTAGATTAGTCACCATCGACTATAGTTGTCTGAATTTGAAATAAGACTCATCTTTGAACTGTTCAGCAACTATGTCTTCTGAGTTTCTGATCACTGTGCTCTCAGGATGTCTAATGACTACTGAGGTCGCTGATGTGGAATACCCGGCAGTAGATGGCAGCACAATTCATCTAATATGAAAAACGTATGTTTTTGGGGGTGTCCGGATATTTTTGATCAGATAGGGTATATACAATAATTAATAATGAATTATTATAACTGTTCAAAGTATGAGAAGTTCACTGGGCGTTCAAATAAACGAAATCTCACGTGGATATTTACATTGCACGAGTTTGTACGATTTTCGTGAAGCGTAACTCAACGACAATGCTTGGAGTCGATTCTTTGAACTTTTCGCAAACAACGAACTTGAGAAACGACTGTTTCGTTGTTGCTCTTCTTCAGTCACCGATCAATTTTGTGGAGGTCGACCTAATTCCTAAATCGCTTGATTCATTGTATCCACTGCAGATCTCGAACTGCAATTGTGTGCAAGCCTGCTAAAATATTCATTGTGGGAATGAATCCGTCTTGGATTGCACCAGACAGTGCAATTTCGTATCGCTTCTTGGTACGCCTCCTAAATACTTACACGACGTGAGATGCTCAAAATACTTACTACTGATTTGTAATCTGACATTACTAAGTTCTTTGTCTCTGTTGTACGCATTATCTTGCATTTACCCACATCTAGAGAGAGCTGCTGCTGGTTGCGCCGAGTAGAATTTTTGTTCAAGTTTTTCTACGTTTAATTACCATCTATTCTACATCTACATACATACTCCGCAATCCACCATACGGTGCGTGGCGGAGGGTACCTTTTACCACAACTAGCATCCTCTCTCCCTGTTCCACTCCCAAACAGAATGAGGGAAAAATGACTGCCTATATGCCTCTGTACGAGCCCTAATCTCTCTTATCTTATCTTTGTGGTCTTTCCGCGAAATGTAAGTTGGCGGCAGTAAAATTGTACTGCAGTCAGACTCAAATGCTGGTTCTCTAAATTTCTACAGAAGCGATTCACGAAAAGAACGCCTCCTTTCCTCCAGAGACTCCCACCCGAGTTCCTGAAGCATTTCCGTAACGCTCGCGTGATACGGACAATACAATCGTTAGTAAACAGCCTTACGGTCCTACCTGATAAATCGTTTATGCACGCTACCGAAAAAAATGCAACTGCAGGGTATAACGAAGACATCAAAAAAACGTTTCACCCCGGTTCTCAGAACTCTTGAAGGTAGACGTTGACTGCGGATTTTGTATCACAGACACAGTCCCTTTCACTGTTCAGAGATGTCACTAAACCCGTCCAAAATTGTAAAGAACCATGCATGAGCAGCGTCTATTAGACGGAGGGGGCCCGACAGCCGATCAGTTCCAGTCATTCCACCAGGAAGGAGGTACACGGTTCGTCGATCTGAATGCGCATACAGCGAATGTATTCGGTGTAGCCGTGTACATGTGTGTTATTGTGTCTGTGTGTGGACACGTGTCACATACGCGGAATGCCACGGCACACACGCCACGCCCCAGCTGCGCTGGCCGAACGCAAGCACGCAGCACCACACACTGCTAACAGTACCTGCACAATGCAGGCCGCGCGTTCACGCAACTACTAACCGGCTCGGTTCTCTGACAAGGGAACCTCCCCATCGCACCCACCTCAGACTTAATTATAAGTTGACACAGTGGATAGCCTTGAAAAACTGAACACAGATCAATCGAGAAAACAGGAAGAAGTTGTGTGGAACTATGAAGAAAATAAGCAAAATATACAAACTGAGTAGTCCGTGAGTAAGATAGGCAACATCAAGGACAGTGAGAGATCAGGAGCGCCGTGGTCCCGTGGTTAGCGTGAGCAGCTGTGACAGCAGAGGTCCTTGGTTCAAGTATTCCCTCGAGTGAAAAGTTTAATTTCTTATTTTCAGACAATTATCAAAGTTCAGGCACTCACACATAATCAACTTCGCTCTCCAAAATTCTAGGACATGTTCAGATTTGCTTGGATATATGCACGATTTGACGGTCTACACACGGAAAAATTTGAAAACGTTAAAAACAAATGTTTTGACAGACCACAGGGAAAACTGTGCGACTGTGAAACTGTTGCATTCATTAGTTGCAGTTTATGTGACAAAGTCTTATGTTTTCATCACTTTTTTGGGAGTGATTATCACATTCACAAGAAAACCTAAATCGGGCAACGTAGAAGAATCTTTTTACCCATTCGCCAAGTGTACAAGTTAGGTGGGTCGACAACATATTCCCGTCATGTGACACACATGCCGTCACCAGTGTCGTATAGAATATACCAGACGTGTTTTCCTGTGGAGGAATCGGTTGACCTATGACCTTGCGACCAAATGTTTTCGGTTCCCATTGGAGAGGCACGTCCTTTCGTCTACTGATCGCACGGTTTTGCGGTGCGGTCGCAAAACACAGACACTAAACTTATTTCAGTGAACAGAGACGTCAATGAACGAACGGACAGTTCATAACTTTGCGAAAATAAAGAAAGAAAACCTTGCACTCGAGGAAAGACTTGACCCAAGGACCTCTCGTTCCGAAGCTGCTCACGCTAACCACGAGACCACGGCCCTCCTAAACTCACACTATCCGTGATGTTGCCTATGTTGCACATGGGCTACTCAGTTTGTATATTTTGCTTCTTTTTTTCATAGTTCCACACAACTTCTTCCTGTCTTCTCGTTTGATCTGTGTTCAGTTTTTCAAGGCCTATCCACTGTGCCAACTTATAACTAAATCTGAGGGGGGGTGCGATGGGGAGGTTCCCTTATGAGAATGTGGACGCGGACCGTTATATTGGTCAACTGCAGGCAGGGTGCGAAATACGTGCATGCATTACTAACATTTCTTGATTCATTGTACTGTTGTTAACTGGAACATCAGTTGTTTATAGTCGAACGCAGTCGCAGCTGTACAAAATCTTTAATGCGACTGCAGTTTCGACTTTTTTTTTCAAAAATAGTGGTATATTGAACTCTGCTAGGGTACATGTTGGTAGTTTGTCTGCAATGAGAGACTTTTGTAATTATTCGAGTCTTCTTATGTTGTGCAGTATTTTTGTCAATAATCACAATTTCCCAAATCGATTTTCTTAAAAGTAAACCCACCTCCATCATTCATAGGAAAGTTTTAAACATTTCGTCGTGTCTTACGCCACAAGCAGAAACGGATTGTTTCTGACAAATATATATATATACACACATTTCCCAGAACTCCTGAAGATAGACGTTGACTGTGGATATTGTATCACAGACCCAGTCCCTTTGACTGTTCAGAGAGGTCGCTAAACCCGTCTGAATATGTGAACAGCCATGCATGAGAAGTGCCTGTTAGATGGAAGAGGTTCGACAGTGGATCACTTCCAGTCTTTCCACCAGGAAGGAGGTACACGGCTCGTGTTCTCTGTAGTTCAACCATGCCTAGACGGTCAATACAACGGTTCGACAGGAACTGTCGATGACATGCCTCGCTCAGGCCGCCGAAGGGCTACTGCTGCAGTGGATGACCTCTACCTACGAATTACGGCTCGGAGGGAACCTGACAGCAACGCCACCATGTTGAATAATGCTTTTCGTGCAGCCACAGGACGTCGTGTTACGACTCAAACTGTGCGCAATAGGCTGCATGATGCGCGATCTCACTCCCGACGTCCATGGCGAGGTCCATCTCTGCAACCACGTCACCGTGCAGCGCTGTACAGATGGGCCCAACAACATGCCGAATGGACCGCTCAGGATTGCCATCACGTTCTCTCCAGCGATGAGTGTCGCATATGCCTTCAGACAATCGTCGGAGATATGTTTGGAGGCAATCCGGTCAGACTGAACTCCTTACACACACTGTCAAGCGAGTGCAGCAAGGTGGAGGATCCCTGCTGTTTTGGGGTGGCAATATGTGGGGCCGACGTACGCCGCTGGTGGTCATGGAAGGCGCCGTAACGGCTGTAAAATACGTGAATGCCATCCACCGACCGATAGTGCAACGATATAGGCAGCATATTGGCGAGGCATTCTTCTTCATGGACGACAATTCGCAGCCTCATGGTGCACATCTTGTGAATGACTTCCTTCAGGATAACAACATCGCTCGACCAGAGTGGCCATCATGTTCTCCAGACAAGAACCCTATCGACCGTGCCTAGGATAGATTGAAAACGACTGTTTATAGACGACGTGACCCACTAACCTCTCTGAGGGATCTACAATCCGACCCACAGCGCCTTGATGAACTTGTGGATAGTATGCCATGACGAATACAGGCATGCATGAATGCAAGAGGACGTGATATTGGCTGTTAGAGGTAGCGGTGTGTACAGCAATCTGGACGACCACCTCTGAAGGTCTCGCTGTATGGTGGTACATCATGCACTGTGTGGTTTTCATGAGCAATAAAAAGGGCGGAAATGATGTTTATGTTGATCTCTGTTCCAATTTTCTGTACAGATTCCGGAACGCTCGGAACCGAGGTCATGCAAAAATTTTTTTGATGTGTGTATATGCATACGAGGGTGAAGCATTACATGGGCAGACCCACGTAATTTTTTGTGAATGTATCGTTACAGAAAGCACAAAAATGTGCAATAATCTCTTCTTTTACTGTAAATAACTTCATATCTAGATAAGATATGTACATTAATTTTGTGAAATGTAATTATAATTTCACAAATAACATTTCGAAATACAGCTGCACTCAGTTTGTCGCCGATTGCGATCGATCATAATACTTTTTTTTTTCTTTTGGAAAGTAAGTGAAGAGCGTTCCTGTTCGCATCTCCCTCTCTTATCTATTGGCTTTTATACTGATAGAACGCACTATACATGCATTTATTGGGTATCAGCAACTAATCTTTCTTTTGTATAGACAGATCTGATGTGTCATGTAGTACCTTTAGAACTATTTGCACTAAAATTAATGTAAATTAGTTAATTCTCATGAGTTCTAATTTTAATAGTTCACCTAATAGGTGAAAGATACATGAAATGTTTTATTGTTGCAACGAACGACCAACACGAGCTTAACGGTTCGTGGCGTGGAGACGCAGGGGCCGAATACAATTAGCGTTCTGCTATTTATTCACTTGCGACTTGCTACAAATTAACTGCCGGCCATCACGAAGCGTTTAACAATGCAAGTGCAGAGCGTTAAATGATCTGGCAACAGTCTCCAAGCTATGACTCCATTTCGCCCGTAAAAAACAGACACCGGCTCCACAAAATTGACGGTGGTATTAAAAGATGTAATCTTCTCTCAGTTTTACAGCATTTTTCTTGAAGTCAATTTGGCCACTAACAAAAATACATCAACCATCAACAATGACTGTCTTTTAGAAAGATTTCTTGAAGTCTTCAGCTGCCATTCTCTTTATTTCCTGTACAACTGTACAATTTCGACCTTAGGCCATTTTCAATGATCTTAAAGGGAAGTATCGTACATTGGATACATTAGTGACACTTGTGCTTTTGATCTAGGAACAAGTCATATTTGTAGATATACCAAGCGCATTAAAACTTACTTTAGGGATGATTTTTTAGTAGTACGTTATGTCACGTACGTCGTTGCTCGTATGACATCATGTTATGCTCATGAAATAAATCCGAGAGGTTCACGCTATTTTAGGAGCACGTTACTTTCGAGTAATTGTTGCAAAGCTCTTATATATGAGGCCCATGGTTTAACGTACTTAACACTAGGAAGAATATAATTATTTTACAGAAATTTGCTACTTAACCTGCATATACTTTTGTTTTCAGTTATATTTCATTATCGTTCGTCTTTGGTGTAACCATGACTGTATGTAATTTCTTTAAAATAAATTGTAAATGTTTGTTCTGCTATTGTGGGAGCACCCCCCATTTTTCAATAATTGGTACAGAGACCTTACATATAAAATATATGACAGTACTCTAATGAAACAGTACTGAGAAGTACGAGAGTCGAGTAAAAACTGCTTTATGGTTGCGTGAGGTTTCGGATAGCAGTCATAGTTATTAATGAGTGTAGCGATAATTTTACATTCTATGGTTCCGTAATGCTTCGCCGTAGAAGTGGTAGAAAGTTGTCAAGTAATTTCCCATTACGCAGGTATTATTGCTCATTTAAAATTCTGACTGATCTTCCAATTTCTTCCATTACATCCATTATTTTCCCTTTCTGTAACGTATGTAATAATTGTAGTGATTCATCTATATTAGGCATTTGTGGTTGGTGTCTTTTAAGTGTGAAGCAAATGTGGATGGGTTATTGTCACTTATTGTCATGTGTTCTTATTCTATGACAGGGCACAAAGATGTTTAGCTGTACACATACTGTTTCTAACGCAGGATTATTGTCAAAGAAATACACGAATTTACATAGGTTGTAACATGGCAAGGTTGGGTCAGTTGTTAAGATAATGCATTTCGTCCGGTTTAATCGAAATAAGTCTGATCACAATAATTTAAAATTTTGAACAGAAGGTTCTCTACAAAATTATTCTTAGTAATAAATCGTGAAGTTGACCAATATTACGACAAATCATCCGATTCTGGTCCTAAGTTCAGTACTATTTAGGATGACAAGTCTACGTAGAACAGTTAGTTTTTGTGAGAACTGAGCAAAGATTACTCAAGGTTGTTTGAGTTCACAGTGGACGCAAGCTGATGACAAGTCTACGTAGAATGGCTAGTTTTTGTGAGAACTGAGCAAAGATTACTCAAGGTTGTTTGAATTCACAGTGGACGCAAGCTGGTGAACCAACACGTTTACACCTCTGCTCGTGCTATTTACCTTTAGCTGCGATGAGCTGTTGGCTGCATGGCTGCTCTCGTCCTCTGAAAGTCCTATAAAAGCTAATCAAAATCTTTGCGGATTCTATCAGCAGAAACTGTCCTATGTTTCTCGTTAGGCGAGAAACCACGCACTCATCCCTAGTCTTGAAATATGGCCATATGAACGCGCAAGCGAGCGATGGACGTACAGGTGTATGGATCAGATCTGCTGACCGGCCAGTTCCGTAGCGGTTTCGCTCATGATAAACATACCCCATCTACGCTTCATTTTGTAGGCCATCAGCTAGAACACTCCGTCACATCTGGTGTTTCTGCAGGGTAAAGTAACCAGTGCTGCCGGTATCCCCCGACTACTATTTCTTCGACAGAAAGGTGATGTGATTTTTCAGCAGGACAATGCACGTCTGCATGCGGCTACGCAACTACCTGTTCGTGGAGTACAGTAACTGCTGTGATGAGCAAGATCACCAGATCTCTCGCCAATCTGAGCTCGTGTGTGACACGAGAATCAAGGCCGAATCGCAACAAAATGCTGAAGAAGCTTGGGACAGTCTGTAGCAGGATGTTATTCGGTACCTTTGTGATCACTGATCATACAATATGCATGCGAGAAGAGACGCCTACGTTGCTACCACAGGGAGGGACGACGTGTAATAATGCGTTGACAGCAAGCCATTTGCTGTGATATATGTGTTTCATTTGGTCTGAATGTGTTATCGTATACTCTCAAAATGTCGAATCACCAGTCACCTTGTAACACTACGCTACTGCGCACGATACTTATTAAAGCCTGTACTATGGTAATTTGACGGGCTTCACCTTATAAGAAAGGATTTTAGTATATCTGTTGACCGCGTGTACCTGAATGGAGGCAAAATCAGACTTACACCCACTCAGTAACAACAATGATACGTCAAGCAAGTCTGAAGTGCAACTACACGTTAGGACGGACAAGAAACGACACAGCAGATGCTACCAAATTGTTAATCATACGATCGCCGGCCTAATTAGGCATTAATTGAGTTTCTTTCCTGTACAAGTTGAAGTACGTGTATGCAAAACAACACGTAATAACACTGCATAATATGGTAAATTTTAGAACCAGAAAATCTACTGAACTAATAATTTCACTTCTGTACTAATATGAACAAGCCATAAATGCACAACAATATACTATAATGTTTACTACAAACTTCGTACAGTCTATTGATCTGATTAAAATCGGGCATAGGTTACCCTAGAAATAGCACTTTCGAAACACACATACAATGTCAATTTTGAAAAAGGTAAAACACTAATAACTTTTGGTTTTATCTCGACTTTAACTTTGCTGGTCAAATCAATTCAGTACATTTCAGAATTTACATGAATAGAAAAGAAAAAAAGGGGGGGGGGGGGACCCTGAAACTGTTATGATCACTGTACTGAAATTTTTGATTATCTAAATCGTTAAGCACTCAAGATTTCCAATATATGAGTTACTACTCTTTTTGTCTTATTTCTTGCTCATTTAACTACCATTATTTTTGTTCAAATTAATTAGCCTTCATTACAAAACCAATTTCAACATTATCTTCCAACTTTGTCAGACCTATATTATTTACCTATATATTCATTAACAACAAAGTTCTTTAAACATCATTCTAACATAGATAGGTCTGCAGGTAAGTATTATTAACATAAACTTTAAATCTTCATTTCGGGACACTCGGATTGCACAACATGTGGAAAGGACCCTGTCTAGGTTAGTGATGAGGATAATTAAATGATGGGACAGTTCTGGTAAAAGTTAAGTTGTTATTGAACAGTCAGGAACAAAAGTAACACTGGTCCACACGAATACAGTACTAAAAGTTTCAACCTGTTCGTGTCGATGCGGCGGTTGGCGGACGGCGAGATGGCGAGGCGCAAAGCACACATACAATCACAGCTATGGCTCTTGATGTATCGACACTTTGCTTCTTCTTAGCGTCGCAATCCTTTTCCATTTAGTGCCTATGGAATATAGCCATGCTGCATAGTAGTCGGAAACGGCACATCCGAGGCTCAATGAAATCACGTTTTCCAGGAGAGCCTCCTCGATCCAGAGCGTGTTTCTCAGACCAATACCCAACTCCGACTACTACTGCTGAGCCCGTTATGCCGTGCAGCGCCCGTGTGCATTTTCCCGCGCTCGCCTGCCATCCACCTTTTACCGCCCCCTGCAGACAGGGTATTCACCCGAGGTTTTGCATTCTACTTATCCTAATACATTGCCTACGTATGGACCAGGCGCACAATTACAACATTAACATCTTACAACAGTTTCAACATTTCTTACATTTCAATTTTGTTATAATATTGCTTGCAATTTGACATAAACATTAATTTTCACATCGAAAATTGTTTACAGTTTCTTTAACATAATGACATGAAAAGAAAAAAGAAATGAAATCAGAACATCGCTTACACTAATTTATCGAAAATCAGAAGAAAAAAATTATTATATGTACAGTTGTTGTTACAACCTCACTTGTCAATCAAATGTTCTTCTCCTTGAGGAGTGTATGCTGATAACATTATCCGTCCTGTTGCACTTTCTTGGGGCTTCACATCATACCCTCATGCAATTTGTGACGCTATTTGTGGCTGTAAAGTCGTTTGCTATGAGACTGGCGTAAACTAGGAATGGTAGGGAAGTAGTATGAAAATCGTTCGATGAACCCTCTGCTAGGCACTTAAATATGAATTGCAGAGTAACCATGTAGATGTAGATGTAGACCACCCCGATAAACATGCAAACGTTGTTCCGAACAGTTTTTGCATTTTTTTTCCATACGTAATCATATTGGGAAGAAGATGCGCATTTGCCAAGAAGAGTGTGGAAAATTGGCCTAAAAGCCTACTTACCAGACTGTGTAAAGTCAAACTTAGAAATTGTTATTATAGTCTTACTGCACTCTGATGCTTTTGTTCTGGGTTGTGTTTAACTATCGTTCGTAATTAGTGTAAAAATGACTGTATTTAATTTCTTTAAAATAAGTTGTAAATATTTGTTCTGTTACTGTGGGAGCACGCCGTTTTTGAATAGTTGGCACAAAGATCTTATATATGAAATCTATGATAGTACCCTAATGAAACAGTACTGCGTACTACGAGAGTCGAGTAAAAACTGCTTTTTGGTTGCGTGAGGTTTCGGATTACAGTCTTAGTTATTAATGAGTGTAGCGATAATTTTACGTTCTGTGGTTTTGTAATGCTTTGCTGTAGAACTGGTAGAAAGTTGTCTAGGAATTTCCCATTCCGCAGGTATTTTTGTTCATTTAAAACTCTGTCTGACTCATCTTTTAGGTGGACGTAAATTTCAACTTCTTCCGTTACATCTATGATTTTTCCTTTCTGTAACTCATGTAATATTTGAATTGATACATCTATTTTAGGTGTTTCGTGGTTGGTGTTTTTAAGTGTGTAGCAAATGTGGATGGGTTATTGTCACTTATTGTCGTGTGTTCTTTAAATCGTGTACTAACTTTTCTTCCTGTTTGTCCAATATAAAATTTTGGGCATTCTTCACAGTTAATTTTCGTGATGACTGGGTGTTGTGTGATGTCCTTAGGTTAGGTTAGGTTTAAGTAGTTCCAAGTTCTAGGGGACTGATGACCATAGATGTTAAGTCCCATAGTGCTCAGAGCCATTTGAACCATTTTGAACCACAGTTAATTTTGTAGATTCCTGATTACTAAAACGGTTCTTATTTACTTGATATGTGTCTCAGTAATCGTTGTAGATGTTAGTGGTTCTATAAGTGGTGTATAATTTTGTATTCTTGAAACATCGAGTAATTTTGTCGGAAGTAATACCTGGATATAGCCATACAACTGAGAACAAAAGCATGTGCAGATTAAGTAGCAAATTTCAGTAGAACAATTATAATTTTCCTAGTGTTAATTACGTTAAAACATAGGCCTTATACACTCCTGGAAATGGAAAAAAGAACACATTGACACCGGTGTGTCAGACCCACCATACTTGCTCCGGACACTGCGAGAGGGCTATACAAGCAATGATCACACGCACGGCACAGCGGACACACCAGGAACCGCGGTGTTGGCCGTCGAATGGCGCCAGCTGCGCAGCATTTGTGCACCGCCGCCGTCAGTGTCAGCCAGTTTGCCGTGGCATACGGAGCTCCATCGCAGTCTTTAACACTGGTAGCATGCCGCGACAGCGTGGACGTGAACCGTATGTGCAGTTGACGGACTTTGAGCGAGGGCGTATAGTGGGCACGCGGGAGGCCGGGTGGACGTACCGCCGAATTGCTCAACACGTGGGGCGTGAGGTCTCCACAGTACATCGATGTTGTCGCCAGTGGTCGGCGGAAGCTGCACGTGCCCGTCGACCTGGGACCGGACCGCAGCGACGCACGGATGCACGCCAAGACCGTAGGATCCTACGCAGTGCCGTAGGGGACCGCACCGCCACTTCCCAGCAAATTAGGGACACTGTTGCTCCTGGGGTATCGGCGAGGACCATTCGCAACCGTCTCCATGAAGCTGGGCTACGGTCCCGCACACCGTTAGGCCGTCTTCCCCTCACGCCCCAACATCGTGCAGCCCGCCTCCAGTGGTGTCGCGACAGGCGTGAATGGAGAGACGAATGGAGACGTGTCGTCTTCAGCGATGAGAGTCGCTTCTGCCTTGGTGCCAATGATGGTCGTATGCGTGTTTGGCGCCGTGCAGGTGAGCGCCACAATCAGGACTGCATACGACCGAGGCACACAGGGCCAACACCCGGCATCATGGTGTGGGGAGCGATCTCCTACACTGGCCGTACACCACTGGTGATCGTCGAGGGGACACTGAATAGTGCACGGTACATCCAAACCGTCATGGAACCCATCGTTCTACCATTCCTAGACCGGCAAGGGAACTTGCTGTTCCAACAGGACAATGCACGTCCGCATGTATCCCGTGCCACCCAACGTGCTCTAGAAGGTGTAAGTCAACTACCCTGGCCAGCAAGATCTCCGGATCTGTCCCCCATTGAGCATGTTTGGGACTGGATGAAGCGTCGTCTCACGCGGTCTGCACGTCCAGCACGAACGCTGGTCCAACTGAGGCGCCAGGTGGAATTGGCATGGCAAGCCGTTCCACAGGACTACATCCAGCATCTCTACGATCGTCTCCATGGGAGAATAGCAGCCTGCATTGCTGCGAAAGGTGGATATACACTGTACTAGTGCCGACATTGTGCATGCTCTGTTGCCTGTGTCTATGTGCCTGTGGTTCTGTCAGTGTGATCATGTGATGTATCTGACCCGAGAAATGTGTCAATAAAGTTTCCCCTTCCTGGGACAATGAATTCACGGTGCTCTTATTTCAATTTCCAGGAGTGTATATAAGTGCTGTGGAATAACTACTCGACAGCAATATGCTCCTAAAATAGCGTGAATATCTCGGATTTATTTTATGAGCATAGCATGATGTCATAGGGGCAACGACGTACATGACATAATCTACTACTAAGAATCATCCATAAAGTAAGTTATGTAGTATATCTACAAATATAACTTGTTCCGACATCAAAATCACAGGTGTTACTAAAGTATGATACTTCCGTCTTAGAGACTTGAAAATGGCCTGAGGCGGAACCTGTACCATCATACATAAAATAAAAACAATGGCAGCTGAAGGCAAGAAAATGCTCAAGATGTTTGGGATAGTCTGTAGCAGGATGTCATTTGGCACCTTTGTGATCACTGATCATACGTCCGTCCCCGGTAGCTGAGTGGTCAGCGTGACAGAATGTCCATCCTAAGGGCCCGGTTTCGATTCCCGGCTGCGTCGGTGATTTTCTCCGCTCAGGGACTGGGTGTTGTGTTGTCCTAATCATCATTTGATCCTCATCGACACGCAAGTCGCCGAAGTGGCGTCAAATTGAAAGACTTACACCCGGCGAACGGTGTACCCGACGGGAGGCCCTAGTCACACGACATTCATTCACTGATCATACAAAATGCATGCGAGAACAGACGCCTATGTTGCCACCACAAGGAGGGACGCTGTGTATTGATGCGTTGACAGGACGCCATTTACTGTGATACGTGTGTTTCATTTGGTCTGAATTTGTTGTCATATACTCTTAAAATGTCGAATCACCTGTCACCTCACTTGTCAATAAAATGATCTTGTCATTGAGGATGTAGCATTTGTTTTCAGCAGTGTACGCTGATAACATTAGCGGCCCTATTGCACTTTCTTGGGGCGTCACATCATACCCTCATACAATTTGTGACACAATTTGCGCCTGTAAAGTCGTTTATTGTGAGACTGGCATAAACTTGCGCGTCACCAGCCCGATAAACGGGCAAACATTGTTTAGAACAGGTTTTGTATTTTTTTGTCGTTGGGAAGAAGATGCGCATTTGCCAAGAAGAGTGTGGAAAATTTCCTACAAGCCTATTCACCACACTGTGTAAAGTCCCACTTAGAAATTTTTATTACAGTCTTATTGCACTCTGATGTTACATACTAGAATTGCAATATATGTTGTGTTGTTCTAGGGAAAGACATTACACAGGGTATCCCACACAAAACCGGTACGCTTCACGCTAGAAATTCAAGTAACAATGAACTAAGTAAAAAAGAATAGATAATAGTAACGTTAAAAACGTGTGGTTACCTTATTGGATATAGGTTCCGCCTTTTACACAAAAACACTGTTTTTTCTTTTTACTCAAACATGTTTTGGCACGTTCAAATAACTTACGGGTTTGCTGCCGGGTGACGTCGTCGACCATCTCCGATATTTCGACAGGAGCACACCCTGCCATTCTCAAGGCACAAATGCAAGGAGGAAGAAATGTGCAAGGGAGTTTAATACCTCGGTTCACAGAGGAGAAACAAGGAAGATACCACACACAGAACAAGTGTCCACACAAACAAAGATAACCAACATCAGAAATATCGATACTGACTATTAATCAACAGGTGAGGTAGCACTAATTCTGTCCCTCTGTTTTTTGATGAGAGACAGAGCCGGATTCCAAGCAGCATTTAAACAAAATCCACCATCTCTGTTTATAAGGTTGCTTGATAGTTTGATTTCAACAGCTTCCATAATAACACTATCCTAATAGCTGGACGTACAAGCCAGAATTTCCGTGTTGTTGTATTCCATGGGATCCTATGATCAGTTACAATCTAAAGTATGTTCACTTTTCACAGTTTTCAAGAAACAATATCCACTGATGATGGCACAGATATGCCGAAACATGTTTGGGTAACAAAAAATAAAAAGTGTTTTTGCGTAAAAAGCTGAATCTATATCCAATAATTTACCTGCAAACACAGAAAGACAAGAGCTGCAGAACTAAAAGGAGAATTGTAGTTACCTTTTAAAAGTGATGCAGGAAGTGGTGGCCACGGGCATCCATGCATCGCTGATTTCATGTGATGACGTTACCACTGTGATTCTGCAGGCGTAGCCGGCCACTGTGGCCGAGAGGTTCTAGGCAGTCTGGAACCGCGAAGCTACTACGGTCGCAGGTTCGAATCCTGCCTCGGGCATAGATGTGTGTGATGTCCTTAGGTTAGTTAGGTTTAAGTAGGTCTAAGTCTAGGGGACTATCAGGAGCAAGAAAACTGGCGTTCTACGGATCGGAGCGTGGAATGTCAGATCCCTTAATCGGGCAGGTAGGTTAGAAAATTTAAAAAGGGAAATGGATAGGTTGAAGTTAGATATAGTGGGAATTAGTGAAGTTCGGTGGCACGAGGAACAAGACTTCTGGTCAGGTGACTACAGGGTTATAAACACAAAATCAAATAGGGGTAATGCAGGAGTAGGTTTAATAATGAATAGGAAAATAGGAATGCGGGTAAGCTACTACAAACAGCATAGTGAATGCATTATTGTGGCCAAGATAGAAACGAAGCCCACACCTACTACAGTAGCACAAGTTTATATGCCAACTAGCTCTGCAGATGACGAAGAAATTGAAGAAATGTATGATGAAATAAAAGAAATTATTCAGATTGTGAAGGGAGACGAAAATTTAATAGTCATGGGTGACTGGAGTTCGAGTGTAGGAAAAGGGAGAGAAGGAAACGTAGTAGGTGAATATGGATTGGGGGACAGAAATGAAAGAGGAAGCCGCCTGGTAGAATTTTGCACAGAGCACAACATAATCATAACTAACACTTGGTTTAAGAATCATGAAAGAAGGTTGTATACATGGAAGAACCCTGGAGATACTAAAAGGTATCAGATAGATTATATAATGGTAAGACAGAGATTTAGGAACCAGGTTTTAAATTGTAAGACATTTCCAGGGGCAGATGTGGACTCTGACCACAATCTATTGGTTATGACCTGTAGATTAAAACTGAAGAAACTGCAAAAAGGTGGGAATTTAAGGAGATGGGACCTGGATAAACTAAAAGAACCAGAGGTTGTACAGAGATTCAGGGAGAGCATAAGGGAGCAATTGACAGGAATGGGGGAAATAAATACAGTAGAAGAAGAATGGGTAGCTTTGAGGGATGAAGTAGTGAAGGCAGCAGAGAATCAAGTAGGTAAAAAGACGAGGGCTAGTAGAAATCATTGGGTAACAGAAGAAATATTGAATTTAATTGATGAAAGGAGAAAATATAAAAATGCAGTAAGTGAAACAGGCAAAAAGGAATACAAACGTCTCAAAAATGAGATCGACAGGAAGTGCAAAATGGCGAAGCAGGGATGGCTAGAGGACAAATGTAAGGATGTAGAGGCCTATCTCACTAGGGGTAAGATAGATAACGCCTACAGGACAATTAAAGAGACCTTTGGAGATAAGAGAACGACTTGTATGAATATCAAGAGCTCAGATGGAAACCCAGTTCTAAGCAAAGAAGGGAAAGCAGAAAGGTGGAAGGAGTATATACAGGGTCTATACAAGGGCGATGTACTTGAGGACAATATTATGGAAATGGAAGAGGATGTAGATGAAGATGAAATGGGAGATATGATACTGCGTGAAGAGTTTGACAGAGCACTGAAAGACCTGAGTCGAAACAAGGCCCCCGGAGTAGACAATATTCCATTGGAAGTACTGACGGCCGTGGGAGAGCCAGTCCTGACAAAACTCTACCATCTAGTGAGCAAGATGTATGAAACAGGCGAAATACCCTCAGACTTCAAGAAGAATATAATAATTCCAATCCCAAAGAAAGCAGGTGTTGACAGATGTGAAAATTACCGAACTATCAGTTTAATAAGTCACGGCTGCAAAATACTAACACGAATTCTTTACAGACGAATGGAAAAACTAGTAGAAGCCAACCTCGGGGAAGATCAGTTTGGATTCCGTAGAAACACTGGAACACGTGAGGCAATACTGACCTTACGTCTTATCTTAGAAGAAAGATTAAGGAAAGGCAAACCTACGTTTCTAGCATTTGTAGACTTAGAGAAAGCTTTTGACAATGTTGACTGGAATACTCTCTTTCAAATTCTGAAGATGGCAGGGGTAAAATATAGGGAGCGAAAGGCTATTTACAATTTGTACAGAAACCAGATGGCAGTTATAAGAGTCGAGGAACATGAAAGGGAAGCAGTGGTTGGGAAGGGAGTAAGACAGGGTTGTAGCCTCTCCCCGATGTTGTTCAATCTGTATATTGAGCAAGCAGTAAAGGAAACAAAAGAAAAATTCGGAGTAGGTATTAAAATTCATGGAGAAGAAATAAAAACTTTGAGGTTCGCCGATGACATTGTAATTCTGTCAGAGACAGCAAAGGACTTGGAAGAGCAGTTGAATGGAATGGACAGTGTCTTGAAAGGAGGATATAAGATGAACATCAACAAAAGCAAAACAAGGATAATGGAATGTAGTCTAATTAAGTCGGGTGGTGCTGAGGGAATTAGATTAGGAAATGAGGCACTTAAAGTAGTAAAGGAGTTTTGCTATTTGGGGAGCAAAATAACTGATGATGGTCGAAGTAGAGAGGATATAAAATGTAGGCTGGCAATGGCAAGGAAAGCGTTTCTGAAGAAGAGAAATTTGTTAACATCCAGTATTGATTTAAGTGTCAGGAAGTCATTTCTGAAAGTATTCGTATGGAGTGTAGCCATGTATGGAAGTGAAACATGGACGATAAATAGTTTGGACAAGAAGAGAATAGAAGCTTTTGAAATGTGGTGCTACAGAAGAATGTTGAAGACTAGATGGGTAGATCACATAACTAATGAGGAAGTATTGAATAGAATTGGGGAGAAGAGAAGTTTGTGGCACAACTTGACCAGAAGAAGGGATCGGTTGGTAGGACATGTTCTGAGGCATCAAGGGATCACCAATTTAGTATTGGAGGGCAGCGTGGAGGGTAAAAATCGTAGAGGGAGACCAAGAGATGAATACACTAAGCAGATTCAGAAGGATGTAGGTTGCAGTAGGTACGGGGAGATGAAAAAGCTTGCACAGGATAGAGTAGCATGGAGAGCTGCATCAAACCAGTCTCAGGACTGAAGACCACAACAACAACAACAACTGTTCCGTTTAAGATCGTCTATTGTGCGAGGATTGTCAGCACACACTTTACTTTTTTAGTGTGTCCCTTAAATAAAAAATCACACGATTTAACTCCGGAGACCATAGTGACCAGAGGCGTCTACTGACTTCTGCCTTCAGGAAACACGTTGGTGAAGTGGACCACACTTCGGTTGGATGTGTGATAGGTTGCTCCATCTTGTTGCAATACTGCGCACAGCTTCTCTCCATTTGTTAGTTGTGCACAGAAAGAGTCTAAGACCTCTAGAGATCTGGTACTGTTTAAGGTCATACTGAAAAATATTGGGCCATTAATGGGTATGTGGGAGAAAGCATACCAAACAACTATCTTCTCTGAGTGGAGACGTTCTTCATGCAGAGTGTGTGGTTTGTTCTGCAACATCTACAATTCTGGGAGTTTAAGTAACCTGAGAAATGAAACCAGGCTTCATCTCTCTGTTAGCAAATGATGTTAACAGCCACTTATAACAATGAACTCATTTTTCCTGATCGTCATATTTCAACACGTGCACCATACTCAATCGATAGGCTTTTAATTTCATATCTTTTAGTACACGATGACACGATCTACATCAACCTGCTGTGATAAGCTCCTTGCCAACTTGCGAGGAATTCTCCTAGTGTCGATGCGAATTCTGGCTATAGTTTCGTTGTTCACCGCTGCCGGTCACCATTCCTTTGCGCGTTCTGAACGGATCCTCCATTTCTTGTACAGGTCTTGAATAGAGCTGGTCCAGGGAGTTCCTTATCAGGATACTTCACCTGAAACATTCTTTTAAGGTCCTTGATGGAGCCTTTCTTTACGTACATTCCACAATATCAGTTCGCTGTTGCAATACAAACTGCCCCATTTCTGTAGCAACTCATTTCTGTAGCTTCTCACAACTGACGCGCGAACACACAGCTGCACTCAGCTTTCCGCTTAAACACAGTGTAGCCAACTTTCGAGCGGGGTTGCCACTTCACAAGCAGTTCGGCTGGAGATGATTAAGCGGTACGTGAGACCTGCCCGTTCTGTGTGGGACATCCTGTATAACTATTACCTAACTTGAATTTGGCGTCAGTGTCAAATAGTAGCTTGCACTGCATTACCTTAATTAAATTACATACGTTGGAGCGTGTTTTCTCTGATAGAACTGGAGCTTAATACCGTACTCTTGGTATTAATGTTTTTTTACTTTTAGTTCCATCACAGACTCCACAAAGTATATTTTAACAGAGCTCAGAAGCATTTTCGTACGTACTGCATCGTAATCTTCGAACAAAGACAAACTGCACAGTACCTCATTTTCTAAGTGAACACAAAGGAGAGACTATCCCGAAGTGACAAACTGAACTAGCGCGAATTTCATCGTAAATGTACGAGGGTCACTCCAAAAGAAATACACACTATTTTTTTTTGGAAATCCATCTTTTATTCTACATGTTTGAAAGTTTTACAGTGTGTAGATACTACCTTCAGGAACAATATTTTCATTTCTCCACATAATTTACATCCCTCTCAACTGCCTTACGCCATCTTGGAACCAGCGCCTGTATACCCGCATTGTAAAATTCTGTACCAACCTGTTGGAGCCACTGTTTGGCAGCGTGCACAAGGGAGTCATCATCTTCAAACCTTGTTCCACGAAGAGAGTCTCTATGTTTCCCAAAGGGATGATAGTCACATGGAGCCAGGTCAGGACTGTAAGGCGGGCGATTCAATGTTTTTTGATCGCTTCCATGGTTTTTTGACTGACATGTGGCCGTGCATTGTCGTGCAACAGCAAAACATCCTGCCTTTGCCGATGTTGTCGAACACGACTCAGCCGAGCTTGAAGTTTCTTCAGTGTCGTCACACATGCATCAGAATTTATGGTCGTTCCACTTGGCATGATGTCCACAAGCAGCAGTCCTTCAGAATCGAAAAACACCGTAGTCATAACTTTTCCAGCAGAAGGTGTGGTTTTGAATTTTTTTCCTTGGGTGAATTTGCATGATGCCACTCCGTTGATTGCCTCTTCGTCTCTGATGAAAAATGATAGAGCCATGTTTCATCACCTGTCACAATTCTTCCAAGAATTTCATCTCCACCATTCTCGTACTGTTCCAAAAGTTCGCTGCATACCATTTCTCTTGTTTCTTTGTGAGCCACTGTCAACATCAAGGGAACCCACCTGGCACAAACCTTTTTTAACGCCAACACTTTCGGTATTCTGCAAACACTTCTTTCCCGTATCCCAAAGTAGCGTGACAATTCGTTCACTGTGATGCGTCTGTCAGCTGTCACCAATTCGTTAACTCTCTGCACATTGGAGTGTGTGCAGTACGAGGCCTGCCGCTGGGAGGACAATCCTCAATATTGCCGTGCCCGCTTTCATCACGTAACCTGCTCGCCTACCGACTAACTGTACTGCGATCGACAGTAGCATCTCCGTACACCTTTTTCAACCTCTTGTGGATGTTTGCCACTGTCTCGTTTTCACAGCACAGGAATTCTATGACAGCACGCACCTTGCTTCTGACGAACGCCAAGTATAGCAGCCATCTTGAAGACATGCTGTGACGGCGCCACTCACGGGATAAGGCTGAACTAAGTTTGAAAACAAGCGGGAAGCACGTACTACACATTGTAAAACTTTCACACATGCAGAATGAAAACTGTATTTTTACAAAGATAGTGTGCATTCATTTTGGAGTAACCCTCGTACAATACAGTTCCTTCTAAAACTTTCGGTAATGCCATGATAATCAAATTAACTACAACGCCATTTCCGATTTTAAGAATAAAGACATATTAAAATCAACTTATACTTTTTGTAAATTAAATACCTTTAGAAGTATAATAGAAACGCAAGATGTTAATATGATTATGAAAAAAAGTAACAATTTTTCCAAAATATGCCTCGTTACAAGCTTCCCACAAATCAGGTTTGTAAATTAATCATATATAAGTAATATTTCTTATGAATGATATTCCATCCATTTTATGACGCAGAAATAAAAACAAGATCGTATATTGTACTTCATCGTCAAACTTTGTAGAAAAATTAACATTCGTAGCATGACACAGAAACATGTAAAATTATCATTAAGTAATGGACCATATTTGAACAACTTCACCAGAGTAATACTACACTGCGTAAACAATAAGAAAGTGGTATTACAGGTTTTCGTAATGTCAACAAGTTACCATAAAACCTGGTTTGTTTCAACTGGCAGTTCTACCAAAGCGATGATCGCAAATTCACCGCACAGATTCTGTCCTAAAACGACTCACCTTCATGTATAAGGGTTGAGTGCAACGCGTGTTAAGTTCAATACGGCCAACACCCGTTGATTCTAAATGGCAGCAGCAAGGTAGCAACGGCGTCGTATTTAGCCTAACAGCAGGCGGAAATTAATTTACTGCGTCGAGAACACTTCGAAGAGGTGCTACGATGGAACGGTAACGCTGGAAAGTATTAGATACTGGTTTAGTCTGAGGTTATACTGTCTCACTGTAGAACGGCTAAATATTGAAGTGAACCGGAGTAAGCGCTTTGTCATCATTTACGTATATAGTCAGTAATACAGTGTCTAACACGAACAGTCAGACAATCCTATCTTTATTATAACCTGTAATAGCAGTGCTCCAAGCGGACAGAAAGCTGGACTTCTGCATACGATATCGGATGTGCACGAACACTATGGTTTACAAAGACGGACATAATGTCTGACGGGATAAACGCAATGACTGGTTTTTCCAATGTTATTTATAATCCGTCTTGATTGAAAAAATGTTTATTCACATGACCGATTTCGGTTCCTATAGCACCATATTCAGATCTGTAACGATAATGATACTAATTTACTATTTCACAAATGCAAACCTTTTTTATCCTATCCATTCAACATCAAATTTACCAGAACGTACCTTCAATTTCGGTTACAGGAGTAACCCCTCCACACTCAGCAACCTTCACATGTTGCGTTACATAAAAGTGGTTGGCAGAAAGCACGTCATTTATATTAATTATAAAACTATTACCTTCAGGTGGCGTCTGGTACATTTGTTACATTACATATGCACATACTGTATTAAGTACACCACTGGCCATTAAATTTGATACACCACGAAGATGACGTGCTACAGACGCGAAATTTAACCGACAGGAAGAAGATGCTGTGATATGCAAATGATTAGCTTTTCAGAGCATTCACACAAGGTTGGCGCCGGTGCCGACACCTACAACGTGCTGACATGAGGAAAGTTTTCAACCGATTTCTCATACACAAACAGCAGTTGACAGTTGTTGCCCAGTGAAACGTTGTTGTGGTGCCTCGTGTAAGGAGGAGAAATACGAACCATCACGTTTCCGACTTTTATAAAGGTCGGATTGTAGCTTATCGCGATTGCGGTTTATCGTATCGTGACATAGCTGCTCGCGTTGGTCGAGATCCAGTGACTGTTAGCAGAATATGGAATCGGTGGGTTCAGGAGGGTAATATGGTACGCCGTGCTGGATCCCAACGGCCTGGTATCACTAGCAGTCGAGATGACAGGCATCTTATCTGCAGGGCTGTAACGGATCGTGCAGCCACGTCTCGATCCCTGAGTCAACATATGGGGACGTTTGCAAGACAACAACCATCTGCACGAACAGTTCGACGGCTTTTGCAGCAGCATGGATTATCAGCTCGGAGACCGTGGCTGCGGTTACCCTTGACGCTGCATCACAGACAGGAGCGTCTGCGATGGGGTACTCGACGACGAACCTGGGTGCACGAATGGCAAAACGTCATTTTTCCGGATGAATCCAGGTTCTATTTACAGGATCATGATGGTTGCATCCGTGTTTGGCGACGTCGCTGTGAACGCACATTGGAAGCGTGTATTCGTCATCGCCATACTGGCGTCTCGCTTACCTCTTGTTCGCATTGACGGCACTTTGAACAGTGGACGTTACATATCAGATGTGTTACGACCCGTGGCTCTACCCTTCATTCAATCCCTGCGAAACCCTACATTTCAGCAGGATAATGCACGACCGCATGTTGCAGGTCCTGTACGGGCCTTTCTGGATACAGATCTCTCACCAACTGAAAACGTCTGGTCAATAGTGGCCGAAAAACTGGCTCGTCACAATACGCCAGTCACTACTCTTAATGAACTGTGGTATCGTGTTGAAGCTGCAAGGGGAGCTGTACCTGTACATGCCATCCAACCTCTGTTTGACTCAGTGCCCAGGCATATCAAGGCCGTTGTTACGGCCAGAGGTGGTTGTTCTGGGTACTGATTTCTCAAGATGTATGCACCCAAATTGTGTGAAAATGTAATCACATGTCAGTTCTAGTATAATACACTCCTGGAAATTGAAATAAGAACACCATGAATTCATTGTCCCAGGAAGGGGAAGCTTTATTGACACATTCCTGGGGTCAGATACATCACATGATCACACTGACAGAACCACAGGCACATAGGCACAGGCAACAGAGCATGCACAATGTCGGCACTAGTACAGTGTATATCCACCTTTCGCAGCAATGCAGGCTGCTATTCTCCCATGGAGACGATCGTAGAGATGCTGGATGTAGTCCTGTGGAACGGCTTGCCATGCCATTTCCACCTGGCGCCTCAGTTGGACCAGCGTTCGTGCTGGACGTGCAGACCGCGTGAGACGACGCTTCATCCAGTCCCAAACATGCTCAATGGGGGACAGATCCGGAGATCTTGCTGGCCAGGGTAGTTGACTTACACCTTCTAGAGCACGTTGGGTGGCACGGGATACATGCGGACGTGCGTTGTCCTGTTGGAACAGCAAGTTCCCTTGCCGGTCTAGGAATGGTAGAACGATGGGTTCGATGACGGTTTGGATGTACCGTGCACTATTCAGTGTCCCCTCGACGATCACCAGTGGTGTACGGCCAGTGTAGGAGATCGCTCCCCACACCATGATGCCGGGTGTTGGCCCTGTGTGCCTCGGTCGTATGCAGTCCTGATTGTGGCGCTCACCTGCACGGCGCCAAACACGCATACGACCATCATTGGCACCAAGGCAGAAGCGACTCTCATCGCTGAAGACGACACGTCTCCATTTGTCCCTCCATTCACGCCTGTCGCGACACCACTGGAGGCGGGCTGCACGATGTTGGGGCGTGAGCGGAAGACGGCCTAACGGTGTGCGGGACCGTAGCCCAGCTTCATGGAGACGGTTGCGAATGGTCCTCGCCGATACCCCAGGAGCAACAGTGTCCCTAATTTGCTGGGAAGTGGGGTGCGGTCCCCTACGGCACTGCGTAGGATCCTACGGTCTTGGCGTGCATCCGTGCGTCGCTGCGGTCCGGTCCCAGGTCGACGGGCACGTGCACCTTCCGCCGACCACTGGCGACAACATCGATGTACTGTGGAGACCTCACGCCCCACGTGTTGAGCAATTCGGCGGTACGTCCACCCGGCCTCCCGCATGCCCACTATACGCCCTCGCTCAAAGTCCGTCAACTGCACATACGGTTCACGTCCACGCTGTCGCGGCATGCTACCAGTGTTAAAGACTGCGATGGAGATCCGTATGCTACGGCAAACTGGCTGACACTGACGGCGGCGGTGCACAAATGCTGCGCAGCTAGCGCCATTCGACGGCCAACACCGCGGTTCCTGGTGTGTCCGCTGTGCCGTGCGTGTGATCATTGCTTGTACAGCCCTCTCGCAGTGTCCGGAGCAAGTATGGTGGGTCTGACACACCGGTGTCAATGTGTTCTTTTTTCCATTTCCAGGAGTGTATATTTGTCAAATGAATACCCGTTTATCATCTGCATTTCTTCTTGGTGTAGCAATTTTAATGGGCAGTAGTGTAGATTAAGTAGATTTTTGTAATTTACTTGTATCTCTAAAAATAATTACAATCTGCAGATATCAAGGTTAATATCTGTGCTTGTCAATATTTATCTAAAAACAAATTGCGATTTCTATATACATGGAGCTGGTGTAGACTTGTTTTCCTCCACGATCTGGTTGCGTGGTTGCCGCCATTTCGGTATTGTGCTGCGATCCGTTCAGTCCTCTGACGTCCATCGCCGTGGGTATGAGGGCCGTGCAGGAGGGCCCCGTCAACGACGCCAGGCGCTGCACGCATCTTCTAGCTTCTCCACCGCGCACCATCTCTCATCCCTCGGCCTGGATCTGCACGCGCAACAGTTGTCATCTCAGTAAGTCGTCATAAATACTAAAATAGGCGTTATGATTGAACTCGCTTTGCTCGATGAGGATTAAATCCGGATCTTTCTTTTTGTGGGTGTATATTTCAATTTCTTCCAAAATGTTAAGAAACCGTCCCGTATGAGCTCTATGCAGGATGTCTAAATTTTGTTCAATGTTCGTGGCTGAGTGCTCTGAGGCAGCAATATTCTTCCCAAACTCTGTTTTGTTTTGAGAGTAGGTGTGCTCCCTGAAATTGGTCTCAAAGTTCCTACCAGTCTGCCCTATATATTGTTTACAGCAGTCATCATAATTGATATTATATACACCTGAATCCTGAAATTTATTCCTACTATTATATATTTTGTGTCGGACCTTCAATTTTAGAGTGTTATTTGTTCGGAACCCTATTTTAACGTCGGGTTTACGAAAGTATTTTTCAATCTTCACTGTAAACTTCCACTTTGAGAGCCACGTATTTTTTCTTGTTGTTCCTCTTAACTGCAATTTGACTTCCTTCTATTTGTTTCATTTGCCTCTTCTTTATCTTCCTATAAATATTCATCACCTGCTTACACGTATATCCGTTCGCTACGGCCACTTGTTTTAAAATACTTAGCTCCTTTTCTACTTCCTGTTGGCTTAGTGACAATTTTAGTACCCTGTATACAATCGAAGTAAAATATGCCCATTTGTATCGCAGTGGGTGACAAGAGAGCTCATTGATAACTAAATCTGTACTCGTATGTTTTCTGAATATCCTAAATTCATGCTTCCCATGTTAATTTATTAGTGTAAAATCTAAGTAATCTATACGGTTGTCTTCTTCAAAATCCACAGTGAATCCAATTTTCGGGTGTTGGGAGCTCATTTTCGATATAATTTTTATCTCATATGTACAATAAAACAGAGTCGTCAACACATCTCCTGTAATATACAATTTTCTCAGCGATATCAGGATTTTCAACAAAGAATTCGTTTTCCATGTGATTTACAAAAATGTCAGCCAGCTACGAATTTGCCGAAGAATTAAAGTAGTTATACCTCAGGATGCGTCACTAGCTTCATTGGATATCACCAATCTGTACACAAACATTCCCGTAAAAGAAACGATTGATATCATTAAGAACAATGTCCGCCCCCGGTAGCTGGGTGGTCAGCGCGACAGACTGCCAATCCAAAGGACCCGGGTTCGATTCCCGGCTGGGTCGGAGATTTTCTCCGTTCAGGGACTGGGTGTCGTGTTGTCCTAATCATCATCATTTCATCCCCATCGACGCGCAAGTCGCCGAAGTGGCGTCAAATCAAAAGACTTGCACCAGGCGAACGGTCTACCCGACGGGAGGCCCTCGTCACACGACATTTCATTTCATTTCATTAAGAACAATCTTCTCACTCGTGGTAAACTGGTATTGGGGGAAGTGATTGAACTAGTGGAGATGTTGGAACAAGTCTTGTCGTTCAATTACTTTACTTTCAATGGTAAAATTTATCAACAGAAAGACGGATTGGCAGTGGGGGTTTAGCTGGGACGCTTTCAGCAATACCTGTAGACCGGCTTCTGGCTTCTGCATGATACAGATGCACGAGAAGATCGACACATCGTGCGAGCATTATAGTTACAGATCTGAAGATGGTTCTAGAGGAACCGAAACCGGTCTACATCTACATCTACATTTATACTCCGCAATCCACCATACGGTGTGTGGCAGAGGGTACCTCGTACGACAACTAGCATCTTCTCTCCCTGTTCCACTCCCTAACAGAACGAGGGAAAATGACTGCCTATATGCCTCTGTACGAGCCCTAATCTCTCTTATCTTATCTTTGGGGACTTTCCGCGAAATGTAAGTTGGCGGCAGTAAAATTGTACTGCAGTCAGCCTCAAATGCAGGTTCACTAAATTTCCTCAGTAGCGATTCACGAAAAGAACGCCTCCTTTCCTCCAGAGACTCCCACCCGAGTTCCTGAAGCATTTCCGTAACACTCGCTTGATGATCAAACCTACCAGTAACAAATCTAGCAGCCCGCCTCTGAATTGCTCCTATGTCTTCCCTCTATCCGACCTGATAGGAATCCCAATCGCTCGAGCAGTACTCAAGAATAGGTCGTATTAGTGTTTTATAAGCGGTCTCCTTTACAGATGAAACACATCTTCTCAAAATTCTACCAATGAACCGAAGACGACTATCCGCCTTCCCCACAACTGCCGTTACATGCTTGTCCCACTTCATATCGCTCTGCAATGTTGTTGTTGTTGTGGTCTTCAGTCCTGAGACTGGTTTGATACAGCTGTCCATGCTACCCTATCCTGTGCAAGCTTCTTCATCTCCCAGTACTTACTGCAACCCACGTCCTTCTGAATCTGCTTAGTGTATTCATCTCTTGGTCTCCCTCTACGATTTTTACCCTCCACGCTGCCCTGTAACGCTAAATTTGTGATCTCTTGATGCCTCCGAACATGTCCTACTAACCGGTCCCCTCTTTTTTTCAAGTTGTGCCACATACTCCTCTTCTCCCCAATTCTATTCAATACTTCATCATTAGTTATGTGATCTACCCATCTAATCTTCAGCATTCTTCTGTAGCACCACATTTCGAAAGTTTCTATTCTCTTCTTGTCCAAACTATTTATCGTCCATGTTTCACTTCCATACATGGCTACACTCCATACAAATACTTTCAGAAACGACTTCCTGACACTTAAATTTATACTCGATGTTAACAAATTTCTCTTCTTCAGAAACGCTTTCCTTGCCATTGACAGTCTATATTTTATATCTTCTCTGCTTTGACCATCATCAGTTATTTTGCTCCCCAAATAGCAAAACTCCTTTACTACTTTATGTGTCTCATTTCCTAATCTAATTCCCTCAGCATCACCCGACAATTCGACTACATTCCATTATCCTCGTTTTGCTTTTGTTGATGTTCATCTTATATCCTCCTTTCAAGACACTGTCCATTCCGTTCAACTGCTCTTCCAAGTCCTTTTCTGTCCCTGATAGAATTACAATGTCATCGGCGAACCTATGCCCAAATATTTAACCGACGTGACTGTGTCAGGCGCTACACTACTAATGGAGTATTCAAACATTAAAGGATTCTTTTTCCTATTCATGTGCATTAATTTACATTTATCTATACTTAGAGTTAGCTGCCATTCTTTACATCAATCGCAAATTCTGTCCAAGTCATCTTGTATACATTCACTCAACGACGACACCTTCCCGTACACCACAGCGTCTTCCGCAAACAGCCGCCCATTGCTATCCACCCTATCCAAAAGATCATTTACGTAGATAGAAAAACATTTTTTGCGATCAAGACGGATTATAAATAACACTATGGTTTACATTGACTTGTAACATAGTTTTTACACTGAAAAGCGCGTGTACTGCCATAAAAACCGACGCTAGTTAAAAAATGTCTGTGCGTTTGTGTTTCTTTGGTTTCTTAAACAACCTGGGAGGTATGAAACGTAGCTTTGAAAGCGGAATGGTAGTTGGAGCTAGACGCATGACACATTCCATTTCGGAAATCGTTACGGAATTAAGTATTCCGAGATCCACAGTGTCAAGAGTGTGCCGGTATACCAAAATTTCGGGCATTACCTCTCACCACGGGCAACACAGTGGCCTACGGCCTTCACTTAACGACCGAGAGCAGAAGCGTTTGCGTGGAGTTGTCAGTGCTAACAGACAAGCAACACTGCGTGAAATGACCGCAGAAATCAATGTGGGACGTACGACGAACGTATCCGTTAGGACGGTGCGGCTAAATTTGGCGTTAATGGCTTATGGCAGCAGATGACCGGCACACGAGATCCGTTGCTAACACCACGACATCGTCCGCCCCAGTAGCTGAGTGGTCAGCGTGACGGATTGCCGTCCTCTGGGCCCGGGTTCGATTCCCGGCTGGGTCGGAGATTTTCTCCGCTCAGGGACTGGGTGTTGTGTTGTGTTCATCATCATTTCATCCCCATCCGGCGTGCAGGTCGCCCAATGTGGCGCCGAATGTAATAAGACCTGCGATATGGCGGCCGGACCTGCCCCGCGAGGGGCCTCCCGGCCAATGACGCCAAACGCTCATTTCCATTTCCACCACGACATCGCCTGCAGCGCGTCTCCTGGGCTCGTGACAGTATCGGTCGGATCCTATATGAATGGAAAACCGTGGCCTGGTCAGATGAATCCCGATTTTAGTTGGTAGGAGTTGACGGTAGGGTTCGATTGTGAGCCGGCCGCGGTGGCTGTGCGGGTCAAGGCGCTTCAGTGCGGAACCACGCGGCCGCTACGGTCGCAGGTTCGAATCCTGCCTCGGGCATGGATGTGTGCGATGTCCTTAGGTTAGTTAGGTTTAAGTAGTTCTAAGTTCTAGGGGACTTATGACCTCAGCTGTTGAGTCCCATAGTGCTCAGGACCATATGAACCATTTGTTCGATTGTGACAGCGGCCCCGCGAAGCTATGCACCCAAATTATGAATAAGGCAATCTGCAAGCTGGTGGTGGTGGCTCCATAATGGTGTGGGGTGTGTTAACCTGGATCACGACTGAAAATGGTTGTGCACGGCTAGTTAGAGACCATTTGCAGCTATTCATGGACTTCATGTTCGCTAACAAGGATGGAATCTTTGTGGATGACAGTCTGCCATGTCACCGGGACACAATTGTGGGCGATTGGTTTGGAGAACCTTCTGGACAATTCGAGCGAATGATTTGGCCACCCACATCGCACGACATGAATCCCATAGAGCATTTATTGGACGTTATCGAGAGGTCAGTTCGTGCACAAATTTCGGCACTGGCAACACTTTCGCAAATATGGAAGGCTCAATATTTCTGTAGGGGACTTCCGAGGACTTGTTGAGTCCATCCCACGTCGAACTACTGCACTACGCCGGCAAAAGGAGGTTTAATGTCCCCCCCCCCCTCCTTCCTTCTACCATCTATTGCCCACATTAAACAATGCGCAGACCAAGTAATTAATATGCAAAGTACGCTACTGGCCATTAAAATTGCTACACCACGAAGATGACGTGCTACAGACGCGAAATTGAACCGACAGGAAGAAGATGCTCTGATATGCAAATGATTAGCTTTTCAGAGCATTCACACAACGTTGGCGCCGGTGGCGGCACCTACAACGTGCTGACATGAGGAAAGTTTCCAGCTGATTTCTCATACACAAACAGCAGTTGACCGTCGTTGCCTGGTGAAACGTTGTTGTGATGCCTCGTGTAAGGAGGAGAAATGCGTACCATCACGTTTCCGACTTTGATAAAGGTCCGATTGTAGCCTATCGCGATTGCGGATTATCGTATCGCGACATTGCTGCTCGCGTTGGTAGAGATCCAATGACTGTTAGCAGAATATGGAATCAGAGGGTTCAAGAGGGTAATACGGAGCGCCCTGCTGGATCCCAACGGCCTCGTATCACTAGCAGTCGAGATGACAGGCATCTTATCCGCATGGCAGTAACGGATCCTGCAGCCACGTCTCTATCCCTGAGTCAACAGATGGGGACCTTTGCAAGACAACAACCATCTGCACAAACAGTTCGACTACGTTTGCAGCAGCATGGACTATCAGCTCAGAGACCGTGGCTGCGGTTACCTTGGCACTGCGTCACAGACAGGGGCACCTGCGATGGTGTACTCAACGACGAACCTGGGTGCACGAATGGCAAAACGTCATTTTTTCGGATGAATCCAGGTTCTGTTTACAGATTCATGACGGTCGCATCCGTGTTTGGTGACATCGCTGTGAACGCACATTGGAAGCATGTATTCGTCATCGCCATACTGGCGTATCACCCGGCGTGATGGTATGGTGTGCCATCAGTTACACGTCTCGATCACCTCTTGTTCGCATTGACGCCACTTTGAACAGTGGACGTTACATTTCAGATGTGTTACGTCCCGTGGGTCTACCCTTCATTCGATCCCTGCGAAACCGTACATTTCAGCAGGATAATGCACGACCGCATGTTGTAGGTCCTGTACGGGCCTTTCTGGATACAGAAAATGTTCGACTGCTGCCCTGGCCAGCACATTCTCCAAATGTCTCACCAATTGAAAACGTCTGGTCAATGGTGGTCGAGCAACTGGCTCTTCACAATACGCCAGTCACTATTCTTGATCAAATGTGATATGGTGTTGAAGCTGCATGGGCAGCTGTACCTGCACACGCCATCCAAGCTCTGTTTAGCTCGATGCCCGGGCGTATCAAGGCCGTTATTACGGCCAGGTTTTTTCCCAACAGAGAAGAAGCCAGTTCCACAGTTGTTGCTACATCTGATCCGTAAACGCCAATAATCTTAGGCCATTTGCTTTTGATGCAAAAGGAATTACATTTACAAAAATATTCGTGCATTAGAAAGTCATGTGCAGTGCAAGTATGTGGGTATCATCAGACTCTGTCCAAAGTTGTTACGTGTCAAGGAAAGTCGCTGTCATTATAAGAACAGACAGCAACAGAAATGTAGGCTTCTCATGCATGAAATTTGTGTTTGTATTCTGTTACATTCAGCGGAATATGCTGCAATTATACACACTTTCGAAAGTACTTTTTCATGAATAATTTGTAGCTTATGCCAGTGAATCAGTGAGATTCGGCAGTTGTTACATTCATTTCGCGACTATTCATGCCTCTTGATAATTTACTGATGTTTCGAATATTTCATTAATGAACTAGAAAAATAGTTAGAAACAAGCATTAGTCTTGTGTTTGGCTTTCTCGGCGCTAGGGGCGCTAGTGTCGTTCCAACTGTCAGAGCGTAACAAATCTCGCAGCAGTGAGTGACGCGACTGTATATGTTAGACTGTGGTTATTGTTGCAACTAACAATTCGAAAGTTTTTACAACACAACTTTTATTTAGGTGAGTCTACATGCAAATGAATGAATAACAACGAAAGTCACAATAACAAAGCCAGTAATAATTTCCTGCTAGAGGCAAAAAAAGGTAACTTCTAAGTTTCCCACAAGAGTCCGTGGTCACACACTTAATTCCAAGTCCTATTCCGATTGGGAAGATGTAGTCTTCAGTGGAGACGTCCTTGAGGTCAGTATTCGGCGTGAACTGACGTCCGGAGTTTTTTTTTTTTTTTTTTTTTTCTTTATTGTATTTCAATTCCCCATTGGGGCGGGCTGGCAGCAGCATAGGCGCTGCTCTTCAGCCGAAACACATAGAACAAAACAATAGAAGACATTTAAAAACAGCAAAGGAGAGAATAAGGTGAACATAGATATATAAAAGGGGGAACATCATGGAAGGCAATAGACATAAAACGGGGTGACTGTAAAATGGAGATAAAAAACTGTTTAAAAGTAGCACACACAAAAAGCCACACACTGCGACGGTTAAAAGAACACAAGGCACAGTACGTCAGGAGCATAAAGGTAGCGACGGATGGCAGAGCACATAACGTAACACTGACGGCGAACCTCAAGGCAGTACACAATTAAAATCACACCTCTTGACGCACATGAGAAACAGCAGTAAACACAACACAGATGTGGCACACTGATGATGATCAATACAGAGGATCTGCCAGGCGCTAGGAGATGAGGGAGACCTGAAGAAGGGAGGGAGGGGAAGAGATGGGGGAGGTGGGCGGGGGGCGTGCGGAAGAGGGCCAGGTAGGGAGGGATGTGGGAAGGAGAGAGGCAAGTATGGGTTGCAGGGTCTCAGGGGTGGGGGGGACGGAGGAAAATCCGCTCTGGGAGAAGGAGGAAAGAGGAAAAGGGGGCCCTGGGGAGGGGGGGGGGGAACAAGGCCAGGTTATAGTTGGAAGGAAGGGTAGATGTCATGGCGAAGTTCGTCATCCGGGAGGGGGAGGCGTTGGAAATTGCCCTGATGAAGGAGATGGGGGGTGTGGAGGTGGAGAGAGGGAGGGATACAGCGATAGAGGTGCGGCAACGGGAGGGGGGTGGAGAGGAAGGAGGAAACCAGAGGGTGGGGGGGATCAAGCCTGCGAACAATGTAAAGGATGCGGAGATGTTGGAGGGACAGGAGGAGGTGGGGAAGGGGATCAGTTCATACAGGAGCCGTGTGGGGGAAGGAAGGCGGATACGGAAGGCAAGGCAGAGCGCATGGCGTTCAAGGATTTGGAGGGCCTTGTAAAAGCGGGTGGGGGCGGAGATCCAGGCGACGCTGGCATAACAGAGGATAGGACGGATGAGGGATTTGTAGGTGTGGAGGATGGTAGAAGGATGCAATCCCCATGTCCGGCCAGACAGGAGTTTCAGCAGGCGGAGGCGGGAATGGGCTTTCTGCTGGATGGTCAGGAGATGAGGGGTCCAGGTGAGGTGTTGGTCAAGGGTGAGGCCAAGGTATTTCAGGGTGGGGGTGAGTTAGATAGGACGACCATAAAGGGTGAGGTAGAAATCATGGAGGCGAAAGGAGCGAGTGGTGCGGCCTATGATGATTGCCTGGGTTTTGGAGGGGTTGAGATGGAGGAACCACTGGTTACACCAAGTGGTGAACTGGTTAAGGTGGGTTTGGAGGGTACGTTGTGACCGTTGAAGGGTAGGATAGAGAGCCAGGAAGGCGGTGTCATCATCATATTGGAGAAGGTGGACTGGTGGGGGTGGCTTGGGCATATCAGCCATATACAAGAGATAAAGGAGAGGGGAGAGGACAGAACCCTAAAGGGACGCCAGCCGTGGGATAAGAGATACGGGAGTTGGTGTTGTGGAACGTCCGGAGCAGGTTTTAGCCTTTAAATTGTGTTGGCCAGCCAATCAGATGTTGGTGTAGTAATACTTCCTGCAGGCCATCTCCAACTCCCTCTGCAGGAAGTAGTACGCGGAATGTCTGTTTCCATAACAGTCAGTGTTTACCATCGCTTACGCCTTGGCCATAGACAACCTTGGTCCTGTGTGGTGTTAGATGTGTTGCCGGTTCGCAGGGGCTACCTTGGCGACGACGTAACAGTTATTCACCGATCGAGGAGGGAGGGGGCTCTTCAAATCAGCATTATCGGTACTGAGTCCTATTCCGATGGCTCATTCACTGACAGGAAAAGACTGACCGTCTACATCGCTCCGTAGGCACCTTTACCTCGTTCACCTTAGTTTCGTAATCCTTACCGGAGGTAGTGCAAATGAGTACAGGAACGGTCCCGCAGCCTTCTTTGAATGCCGTTTCTCTAAACGTAATTAAACTTTCAAAGCTCCTACTTCTGTTTTTTGAACTAAATTGGGTATATAAAGAAGTTATGAATTACCTCGAAAAGAACGGTCTACTGACACACAGTCATTACGAATTTAGAAAACATCGTTCTTGTGAAACGCAACTAGCTCAAAATGGCTCAAATGGCTCTGAGCACTATGGGACTTAACATCTGAGGTCATCAGTCCCCTAGAACTTGGAACTACTTAAACCTAACTAACCTAAGGACATCACACACATCCATGCCCGAGGCAGGATTCTAACCTGCAACCGTAGCAGTCGCGCGGTTCCGGACTGAAGCGCCTAGAACCGCTCGGCCACCGCGGCCGGCTGAGACGCAACTATCTCTTTACTCACACGAAGTGTTGAGTGTTATTGACACGGGTATCAAATTGATTCGATATTTCTAGATTTCCAGAAGGCTTTTGACTCTGTACCGCAGAAGCGGTTTGTAGTGAAATTTTGTGGTCATGTGAATGGATTCGTGATTTCCTGTTAGAGACGTCACAGATCTTAGTAACCGACGGAAAGTCATCGAGGAAGTGATTTCTGGCGTTCTCTAAGGTAGTGTTATAGGCCCTCAGCTGTTCCTTACGTAGACGTACAAAAGATTTAGGAGGCACCCGTCTTAAGTTGTTTGCAGACGATGCAGTCGTTTATCGTCTCCTCAAATCATCAGAAGATCAAAACAAATTGCAAAACGATTTAGAATAGATATCTGTATGGTGCGAATATTGACAATTGACGCTAAACAATGAAAAGTGTGAGGTCACCCATATCAGTGCTAAAAGGAATCTGTTAACCATCCTAGGCGTGAAGTCCGGAACCGCGCGACTGCTACGGTCGCAGGTTCGAATCCTGCCTCGGGCATGGATGTGTGTGATGTCCTTAGGTTAGTTAGGTTTAAGTAGTTCTAAGTTCTAGGGGACTGATGACCTAAGATGTTAAGTCCCATAGTGCTCAGAGCCATCTGAACCATTTTTTTATTAACTATCGGTTACACGATAAGTCAGGTACATGTAAAACCGCCATAAATTCAACTAAGTACCTAGGAAACACAGTTACTAACAACTTAAATTGGAAAGAACACATGGAAAATGTTGTGGAGAAGGCTAACCAAAGGCTGCCTTTTACTGGCAGAACACTTAGAAAGTGTAGCAGATCTATTAAAGAGACTGCCTACGCTACGCTTGTCCGTCCTCTTTTGTAGTACTGCTGCGCGGTGTGGGATCCTTACCAGACGGGATTAACGGAGTACATCGAGAAAGCCCAAAGAAAAGCAGCACGTTTCGTACTATCGAGAAATAGGGGAGGGAGTGTCACGGACATGATACAGGATTTGAAGTGGACATAATTAAAACAAAGGCGTTTTCCATTGCTGCAGAACCTTTTTAAGAAATGTCAATCACCGAATTTTTCTTTCGAATGCGAAAATATTTTATTGACACCGACCTACATAGGAAGAAACTATCATCATAATAAAATAAGGGAAATCAGAGCTCCCACGAAAAGGTATTGGTATTCGTTTTTTCCGCGCGCTGTCCGAGATTGGAATAACAGAGAATTATTGTGAAGGTGTTTCGATGAACCCTCTGCCAGGCATTTAAGTGTGATTTGCTGAGTATATATGTAAATGTAGAATGAAATTTTCACTCTACAGCGGAAGCCAGGAAGTTTCATATGTAAATGTAGTTCAAGTGATTTCAGTGAAACTCTTGAAAACATTCCTCTTTTACGCAAGATTTTTTTTTCAATTTGTTAACATTCTGGACGTGCCCTTACAGCCATCTCAAGTGTGGAATGTGAGATGTGACGATGTGATCTTGAGGGCAACACAGTACTCAGTCCCCGAGCGGAGAAAATCTCCGACACGCCCAGGAGTGGAACCCGTGCCCCTTCGGTTAGCAATCGTCATCTCTGCTACCGAGGCAGACTACGTAAGGTTATTTTGACCAAAGAATAAACATTAGCGCTGTCTGATCTGAATTGAAATATTCAGAAGTAACAAAAGCTTTGAGGTGCTCTCCCTTGTCTCAAACTGAGAGTTAAATAAAGTTAAAGACTTTTCAAAGGTGCGGCATGTATTTGACAATTTAGAAATACTGCAATTTCAAACAACAGAACAGCTTCGACAGGGGGCAACCCCCACTGAGGATGGATTAATTTTACTAAGAAGCGCACAATCTAGTGTGTCATATGAAAGTTCCCTTCGTCTTTACAACAATTTACATTATAGAAGTCTACTCTCGTGTGAGCACCCGTGAAAAGTGACTGAAGGATGGTGAAATAACAGGTAGGCCGTATAGTTTTGGACGTCCACGTCTCATCCAAAAACGTAGCAATCGGAGTTTCGATGGCTATGTAATCCAGGCTAGGCAGCTTTCCTGTCAGAAAGCTCACAGTTCGTAGTAATAGACGGAAAGTCATTGAGTAAAACAGAAGTAATATCCGGCGTTCCCCAAGGAAGTGTTATAGGCCCTCTCTTGTTCCTGATCTGTATTAACGATATAGGAGACAATCTGAGGAGCCGTCTTAGATTGTATGCAGATAATGCTGTCATTTACCTTCTTGTAAAGTCATCAGATGATCAAAACGACTTGCAAAATGATTTAGATAAGATATCTGCATGGTGCGAAAAGCGGCAATTGACCCAGAATAAAGAAAAGTGTGAAGTTATTCATATGAGTACTAAAAGAAATCCGCTAAATTTTGATTACGCCATAAGTCACACAAATCTGAGGTCTGTAAATTCAACTACGAGTAAATACTTAGGGATTACAATTACAAATAACCTAAATTGATCATATAGATAATATTGTGGGTAGAGTAAACCAAAGACTGCGATTCATTGGCAGAACACTTAGAAGGTGCAACAGGTCTGTCATAGAGACTGCCTACACTACTCTTTTCCCCCTATTCTGGAGGACTACTATGCGGTGTGGGATCCGCATCAGGTGGGACTGACGGATGACATCGAAAAAGTACAAAGAAGGGCAACTCGTTTTGTATTATCGCGAAAGAAGGGAGATAGTGTCACAGACATGATACGTGAATTGTAGTGGCAATCATTAAAACAAAGGCGATTTTCGTTGCGACGGGAACTTCTCATGAAATTTCAATCACCAGTTTTCTCCTCCGATTGCGAAAACATTCTGTTGACACCCAACTACATGGGGAGAAATGATCATCACGGTAAAATAAGAGGAATCGGGGCTCGCACGGAAAAATTTGAGCGCTCGTTTTTCCCGTTCGAGAGTGGAACGGTAGAGAGACAGTTTGAAGGTGGTTCATTGAAGCCTCTGCCAGGCACTTTGTTCTGAATAGCAGAGTAATCTCGTAGATGTAGATGTAGATGTAGATCTGTGGCAGATATGACGACTGAGCACAATACTGGTGTAGGCAAAAGTGTTTGGAGTACACCATCCAAAGGTCATTGTTGAACATGGAGCTCCAGAGCACACGAACCCAACGTGTGCCCGTGTTGACCCAATAACATCGTCAATTACGATTGCAGCGGCCACAGAGTCACTGATCGTACACCGTGGATGATAGAAACGTGTCGCCTGGTCGAATGAAACGCATTTCTTGCTGCAACAGGTCGACGCTTGTGTCCATACAGGCCGCCATCCAGGCTAATGCCTGCTTGTAGAATACACCGCGCCACAGATGCAGGCTGGTGAGGGCAGAATAACGCTAAGGGATACACTGAGTTGGGATTCCATACGATCTGTGATGGTAATCGAAGGCATCTTGACAGCAGTGAAATACATTGAGGACCACCTACATCGCTTCACGCTGGAAGTCTTCCCCCTACGGCGATGGAATCTTCCAACAGGATAATGCCCGTGTTCCGAGATACGCACTACAGTGCTTTGAGGGGCGTAATAGTCAATTCGCGTTAATACACTACTGGAAATTAAAATTGCTACACCATGAAGATGACGTGCTACAGACGCGAAATATAACCGACAGGAAGAAGATGCTGTGATATGCAAATGATTAGCTTTTCCGAGCATTCACACAAGGCTGGCGCCGGTGGCGACACATACAACGTGCTGACATGACGAATGTTTCCAACCGATTTCTCATACTCAAACAGCAGTTGACGGGCGTTGCCTGCTGAAACGTTGTTGTGATGCCTCGTGTAAGGAGGCGAAACGCGTACCATCACGTTTCCGACTTTGGTAAAGGTCGGATTCTAGCGTATCGCGATAGCGGTTTGTCGAATCGCGACATTGCTGCTCGCGTTGGTCGAGATCTAGTGACTGTGAGCAGAATATGAAATCGGTGGGTTCAGGAGGGTAATACGGAAAGTCGTGCTGGATCCCAACGGCCTCGTATCACTAGCAGTCGAGGTGACTGGCATCTTATCCGCATGGCTGTAACGGATCGTGCAGCCACGTCTCGATTCCTGAGTCAACAGATGGCGACGTTTGCAAGACGACAACCATCTGCACGAACAGTTAGACGACGTTTGCAGCAGCAGGGACTATCAGCTCGGAGACCGTGGCTGCAGTTACCTTTGACGCTGCGTCACAGACAGGAGCGCCTGTGATGGTGTACTCGACGACGAACCTGGGTGCACGAATGGCAAAACGTCATTTATTCGGATGAATCCAGGTTCTTTTTACAGCATCATGATGGTCGCATCCGTGTTTGGCGACATCGCGGTGAACGCACATTGGAAGCGTGTATTCGTCATCGCCATACTGGCGTATCACCCAGCGTGTTGGTATGGGGTGCCATTGGTTACACGTCTCGGTCACCTTTATTCGCATTGATGGCACTTTGAACAGTGGACGTTACATTTCAGATGTGTTACGACCCGTGGCTCTACCCTTAATTCGATCCCTGCGAAACCCTAATGCTCGACCACATGTCCGCAGATCCTCTACGGGCTTTCTGGCTCGTCACAATACGCCAGTCACTACTCTTTACGACCTGCATGGGCAGCTGTAACTGTACACGCCATCCAAGCTCTGTTTGACTCAATGCCTAGGGGTATCCAGGCCGTTATTACGGGCCAGAGGTGGTTGTTCTGGGTACTGATTTCTCAGGATCTATGCTCCCAAATTGCGTGAAAATGTAATCACATATCAGTTCTAGTATAATACATTTGTCCAATGAATACCCGTTTATCGTCTGCATTTCTTCTTGGTGCAGCAATTTTATTGGCCAGTGGTGTATCTTGGTGAATGAATTTGCCTGACCTGTACCCGCTGGAACACCTATCGGGCACCAGCTGCGTGCCTACAAACCAATGTCTGTAATTTGCGGGAGATGCGTGACCTATGCCACATACTTCTGGAAACCAATCAAGGACTTGTACAATCTATGGTAAGCAGAACTGCTGCTATAATATGTTTGAAAGTGGACCAGCACGCTGTTAAACAGCTGATGATAATGTTTTGTCTCAGCAGTGGAAATAGCTGTATCTGTTGATTGCATTGACTTAGAAGCTGGCATTTATTATACCACCAAGGAATGATACAGCTTAGTATGTGACATAAATTTCAACTTGATACGTATATCTGTTCCCGAGGAAAAGGCGTCTCAACAGGCGTATGAGCAGACAGACAGTCTGAAAAAGGACAAAAAATTTTTTTTGTGCGATATAATTACAAATTAAAATTTTCTCTTTTTCTTTTATTCCCTTTGGTCACACTGTGAAACCTCGCTTCTTAGCAAATTTAATGATTCCAGGTCAACGGGAAGTACCCTGTAAGTTTTTATGAGAGAGTTTGCGACTATCAAAATATGTGACATGAATGGTCATATCTTTTGGTCGCATTGACTTAGAAGCTTACTTTTATTATACTGGCGAATGACTATAGACCTTGTATGTATGTATGTATTAAACTGGTGACCTAGAAACGATGGAGAGGTTCACAACAGGCCACAGCAGTCCACCCACCCCACCGCCGCCCCACACTGAACCCAGGGTTATTGCGCGGTTCTGCCCCCAGTGGACAACCCCCCCCCCCCCCCCCCCCCCCCAAGCAACGTCTCACACCAGACGAGTGTCACCCAAATGCTTGCGTGCTAGGGTAATGATGGATGGAGTACGTGTGCATGGAAACGGTGTTTGCACAGCAATCGCCGACATAGTGTAACTGAGGCAGGATAAGCGGAACCAGCCCGCATTCACCGAGGTAAGTGGAAAACCTCCTTTAAAACCATCCACAGGCTGGCGGCTCGCCGGACCTCGACACTAATCCGCCGGGCTGATTCGTGCTGGGGACCGGCACCCCTTCCCGCTCGGGAAGCAGCATGTTAGACCGCGCGGCTAGCCGGGAGGGCACTATAGACCTTACTATCTGGTACAAATTTCAGCTTGATATGTCTACTCGTTCTTGACAAAAAGTGTGTTTTGTACTGTCGGGCAGACAGTTAGACGGACGGCAAAGTGCTCCTATAAGGGTTCCATATTTACCGATCGAGTACAGGTAACCCTAAAAAACTGTTACAAGAAACATAATAATGCTGGTTAATGTTCCTCTGGTGCTATAAACAACATCTGTATGATCGATTTTTTTCAAGTTTTACTTCTGGACAAAAAGTTAACCGGAGTGCTCACGATAAATGGCACATCTTGTATATATCAACTTTGTGTATGGCTAACGTGTTACCACTAATATAGGGTAGACTGCAGCTACAAACTTTGGCCACGCGCTCGCAGTAAGGAAGCAGAAAATAGCGAGAAATCCCGGTAAGCCCGCCGTAAGCATAAACAATTGCCAAGCCGCTCGGCAGTCCACAGCGGTCCCGCAGAGAGTGCGGCGGCAGGAGTAGAGGTGCTACGTGTCCAGAATTCAGACTCGGAAGGCGGGGCCCCTGTCGCCGTGCTCGTACCGAGCAGCACGAACTTGAGCAGAACTCCCTCGTGGCACGTACGAAGTTGGAGTGACTTTGAAATTCTCGAGTTCCCTCACTGGAAGCACAATTTCTTTGACTATTGAAGCCCCTTATCACTTCGCCTTTAAGCAAACCCCTAGACTTTAAACGTGTCTTACCTGGGGAGCATACAAACTTCTCGACGAGAATATTTTGTCGTATGGTCTTCAGTGCGAAGACTAGTTTGATGCAGCTCTCCATCTAGTCTATTCTGTGCAAGTCTCTTCATCTCTACGTAACCATTATAACCTACTGTAGTATCCATCCCTATTTTACCACTTTTTTATTAGGTTGATTTCTTGCCTGACTATTCGGCACAAATATTGCAATTGAGATTTGAAACCAACTTCCTGATGAGCTAGAGAATTGAAAATTTAGTACTTTCAACATTGCAGCCCAGTCAGCAATTGTGATAACCTAATATATACGAAACTATCAGCCTCGATTGCGGTAATGAAACTAACCTTTACCTGGGTTTCAGCCCAAGTAATTGAGCCTTCTTCAGAAGATATACCTGATTCTATAATATGTCTATGAGGGCATGAACTAGACATAAAGGCTGTTTTAGTTTTATTTCTAAACCATGCCCTCATAGACATATTATAGAATCAGGTATATCTTCTGAAGAAGGCTCAATTACTTGGGCTGAAACCTAGGTAAAAGTTGGTTTCATTACCACAATCGAGTCTGAGAGTTTCTTATATGATTGAAATTATACTAATAACTCTTAAATGGATGACAACGCAATATTAACCCGCTTTCTCGTCTGTCTGATCTGTATAGGTGGAAGTGGGGCCGGAAAGGGTTGGTAATGCCTGACATCTCGGCTGCCCTGCAAGACGACGTGTTGTGTTGGTAGTATGGGAATGTGTTGCAGGCGGTATACTAGTAGAGAGGTATCGCTGAGCAGGAGAGGGCGGTGAAGAGAAGACGGGTATCGCTTTCTGATATAAATTTTTGCAGTTAATTTTGAACTAAGTTCCCAACAAACGAGAGGCATGGAATTGTAAACATAGCTCAAAACTCTACCACAATGGAATATTAACTTGCGTTCTTGTATGGTGTGTGTAGGTGGCTGCTTTTTTCATGAAAATGTTTCAAATTGATCAAAAAATGTGCAAGACTACGAGGGTCTCTCCAAAACAAATGCACACTATTTTTGTAAAAATTCATTTTTCATTCTGCATGTGTGAGAGTTTTACAGTGTGTAGATACATCCCTCCCGCTTGTTTTCAAACTTAGTTCAACCTGTTCCCGTGAGTGGCACCGTCACAGCATGTCTTCATGATGGCTGCTACACTTGACGTTCGTCAGAAGCAACGTGCTGTCATAGGATTCCTGTGCTGTGAAAACGAGACAGTGGGAAACATTCACAAGAGATTGAAAAAGGTGTGTGGAGATGCTGCTGTCGATCGCAGTACAGTTAGTCGGTGGGCAAGCAGGTTACGTGATGAAAGCGAGCTCGGCAATATTGAGGATTGTCCTCGCAGCGGCAGGCCTCGTACTGCACACACTCCAGACAATGTGCAGAGAGTTAACGAATTGGTGACTGCTGACAGACGCATCACAGTGAACGAATTGTCACGCTACGTCGTGATAGGGGAAGTGTTTGCAGAAAACTGAAAGTGTTGGCGTTAAAAAAGGTTTGTGCCAGGTGGGTTCCCAGGATGTTGACAGTGCCTCACAAAGAAACAAGAAAAACGGTATGCAGCGAACTTTTGGAACAGAACGAGAATGGTGGAGATGAATTTCTTAGAAGAATTGTGACAGGTGATGAAACATGGCTCCATCATTTTTCACCAGAGACGAAGAGGCAACAATGGAGTGGTATCATGCAAATTCACCCAAGGAAAAAAAAACATTCGAAACCACACCTTCTGCTGGAAAAGTTATGGCTACGGTTTTTTTTCGATTCAGAAGGACTCTTGCTTGTGGACATCATGCCAAGTGGAACCACCATAAATTCTGATGCATATGTGACGACACTGAAGAAACATCAAACTCGACTGAGTCGTGTTCGACCACATCGGCAAAAGCAGGATGTTTTGCTGTTGCACGACAATGCACGGCCACATGTCAGTCAAAAAACCATGGAAGCGATCACAAAACTCTGATGGACAACACTGAAACACCCACCTTACAGTCCTGAGCTGGCTCCATGTGACTGTCATCTCTTTGGGAAACTGAAAGACACTTTTCGTGGAACAAGGTTTGAAGATGATGACTGCCTTGTGCACGCTGCCAAACAGTGGCTTCAACAGGTTGGTCCAGAATTTTACCTTACGGGTATACAGGCGCTGGTTCCAAGATGGCGTAAGGCAGTTGAGAGGGATGGAAATTATGTGGAGAAATGAAAGTATTGTTCCTAAAGGATGTATCTACACACTGTAAAACTTTCAAACATTTAGAAGAAAAGATGGATTTAAAAAAATAGTGCATTTATTTTGGAGTGACTCTCGTAAAAAGCAGAAAATAATTATTTAAATAAAAATGAATATTTAATACACCACGTTTTTAAATCAGACTGGAAAGTGTAAAGTAATTTCTCCTAGTCCAATGGAGATTCCTAACCCATACAGATAGTTCTGAAAAGTTGCGATTGTGACTTTTTTTTGTAGCTATGAAAATACTTGTAAGATTCAAAACAAGGAAGACGGGGCATGCAGTACGTAACTGATGCATCAGCAGCTCACGTCCTTACTGTTACACTACCTGGTAATTCAATCACGAATAGTTCGCTTCCTTACTATTATTTAACGTATGTGGTCCACATGTTTCGTTTTAAATCTTACAAATATTTTCATAGCTATTTCGCGTTCACAATCCCAAAATTTCAGGAGTATCTGCATAGGGTTAGGAGTATATATCGGGCTAGAAATAATTATTTTATACTTTTTAGTCTGATTTACAACGTGATATATTAAAAATTCATTTTCACTGAAATAATTAAATGTGAATATATGTAATTTTTGCTCAGTAAATTACTCGCTATCAAAAGCTAACAATGTAAATATTGTATCTCTGATGCAAGTTCATCGTGTAGCGTTTGTCTTTAACGATGCAAGACTTTTTCGTATTCAGTATTCATGTTTCTTGTTTGAGACGTCATACGAACAGGACGCAAATTTCTACAGCTCTCATAATAGTGGATCTAAAGTTACAAATATAGATACCCCATTGTGCTGAGGGATTGAGTCTGGATCGAATCATTCTTGCTTCATTGTTACTCTTGAGAAGATCAACTAAACTAGATAAGTCTCATTGTTTCGCACCTTCATTAATAGTAGAATGCCTTTGTCGACTCTTTGTTTCTAATTATCGGACTGTTGACTGTGGACAGTAATTATCTAAACAGCTATCCATAGGAAGCGGCTCAAATTCTGACTGTATGCTCTTTAGATATTTATCTAGAAACAGCATTTTCCCATTTTAGAAAATCTTTGTCAGTTATTAAAACAGACCCGAAAAGCCATGATTTTCTGGTACCAAAAGTACCAATTGTGGGGATGGCCACGTTTATAATTTCTATTTATGGCACATCGTCGAATTAACATATGTCCTTGAGGTGATGTTCTCAGTAAATCTTGAAACTTTTTTTCAGTACCATTATCCGTTACCGAGATCCAAAGCTACAAAGTTACCGTACTTGTGTAGGCAAAAAACGCACGTAATATCAGGTCTGAGGCGTCAATGTAGTTTTAACTGACGTAGTGGACACGTGGTCAGTGTTCTGGAATCATCGAAAGGGTCCTCAGGGCACCAAAATGTTTTTAGTCACAATTATTTCGCTAATAAGACGTTATGACTCACTATCTCTGTATAAGTGGAACTTCACCCCTATATGACTTGTCTTGACTTGGAAATTTTTCGATGGTGCACCTAACAAAAAATTATTCTCACGCGCAATACTTCGTGCTTGCAAATCAAACACGGTCCATTTTGGTGTACTGGAGATGTATTCCAAAAATGTTATTCCTTTTTATGTAAAGTAGTGTGCAGTAAACTTGCATTGGATGGGAGTCCTGCATTCACTTTAAATTAGAGGAAGCATCTGTGGTGTGATTACCTTAGACCGTAAATTTTCAGTATCGCTTTAAAAACTTTTGCATTCATTCCCCAGACGTCGATTTCATTTTCTTTTTTAAATTTAACGTAGGACTTTTACTGTCCTATAGAATTATTCTTACGTAGACAGTAGCCTATACCGTGTTGTAGCAGGGAAAAGGAGACCAGCGGAAAAATGTCTGTCGGAGCACAAAAAAGGCGAATATGTTCGTCTTTAAAAGTCTCTGACAAAAAATTGGGGAAGCAGCTAGCCCAGTCATCATTCTGCCTTATTCACAAAACATTTTGTCAAACGAAAATATTTGTACTCTATTAACACAGAATACTCTCAAACCTTTTACTGAGGCCCTCTTTGTACCCGTAGTTAAGCCTTCATACTCAGCATCTCTATCTCTCTCTCTCACTGCCACTGTCTGTATATGTCACTCTGCCACTGTCCCGTTTTTCTGCCATTGCCACTGCTGTCTATCTTCAGCCACCATTCTTTCCCATCCACATATGTCCTTGGGGATGGTTTGCTTGGGGTTTTGACACCAAAACTAGGAAACTTTAACAGGTGGGTATAGGGGATGAACGAAATTGGGCAAATTTTTTAACACATGGGTGTAGGGCGATGGGAGAAAATAAACAAAAGTTGACCCTTCCTACCCCTCCCTCCCTACCTCCCTGACTAATGGCGGACACGTAGTGTCTTTCTTCTCTTTCGCTGCTACTGTCCAAACTTGTTTCTTTCTCTCCCATTGACGCTCTCTCCGATCTCTCACTCACAATCTCTGCTATATACCCCACAGAAATGTCTCCCATCTCACTTAAATTCTCTCCCGTCTTTCGCACTGCCACTGTCTTACCATACCTCGCCTGCTCAAAAATCCTGGGGTCGAAGCTATTGTTCCCTTATACCCTTGTGTTTAAAATTTCGGTACAAAATGCACCCTGCCCGGTACCTCCCCGGTCTGGGAGGGTCCAGACAACCCCCACCCAAGCCTATACATCGTCCTCACTCATCTCTCTTTTACTTCTACTGCTACTATTGTCAGCCATGTTTCTGTTTTGCTGCCACAGTCTCCCCTCTTCGGCTTCCACTGCTGTTGTCTTCACCCACTTCTCTTCCATTGACGCTTTCTCTCTCCCAAAAACTGATGAGAGTCGAACAGCGGGCCTATGTTCTTCTCGCAAATGAGTCCCGAGTTGGTCTGGAGAGCGATTCTCGACGGATTTGCATCTGGAGGGAATGTGGAACACTATTTCGAAATCCAAACATTGTGGAAAGGGACCGATATCGAGGATAATCCTTAATGGTGTAGACAGGGGTTATGTTAAGCACTCGAACACTCTTCGTGAAATTGTACATCGGCAATGTTTAGCTGCTGTCCGGTACCGTGAGGAGATCTTGGGACCTCACGTGCTTTTGTTGTGGGGTGGTAGTGATGGACGATAATGCTCGACCTCATAGAGCTCGGGTGGTTGACGTTTTCGTAGAAACGGAAGATACTGAATGCATGGCGTGGCCTGCTCGCTCTCACGATTTGAATCCCATAGAGCACGCGTAGGTTGTGCTAGGGCGACAGTTTGGGTCACGTCAGCAACCACCAACCACTCTGCAAAACTTCCGAGCAGCTCTGCAGGGAGAATGGGCGGAACTGCCTCAAAATGAGACTGATGACATCATTGACAGCATGCTCCGTCGTTCTAAGGCCTGTATTGCTGCCAGACGTGGCAACACCCCATACTGAGCACATTACCCGGTTGTTGGAACGTGTGAGCAAATCCGATAAGTTGTAAAAAAAAACAAGAACATTTTTTGTAGTAACCACACCCAACAGCGGTAACGCCTTGGACTGCGGATCGGAGCCGCCAGGCGGAGAAGCTGCCGGCGGTGGAGCACGCACCACCGGGTAAATACAGGACCAGTCGGACGACAGACCAACGTCAACTTATTACGACCGACTATCAGCGACACAACGAGGAAGAGATAAACAACGGAGGCTTGTGGAAACCACAACACCAAACACCAAACGTAAATCCACTCAGAACCAGAGCCAGGCAAATGTCAACAATGAGCAACGACCAGAACGCAGTACCGCCGAGATATAAACGAAATCCAGAGCGAGTACCAGACTGGCTGGACTAGGGTTTTTTTTTTCTTTATTGAGTTTCAATTCCCCCCGAAGGGGGCGGGCTGGCAGCAGCTTACTACGCTGCTCTACAGCCTACAGACTTAATTTTAAATAAAGGAAGAAGAAAGAAACAAGGAAAAACAGGCGATAAAATGGTGATTTAAAGTGTAAAATGGCGTAAAATTGTGGAAAGTTAAAACAGAAAGCAAAAGGGGTGGGCAATGTAGATAAAAGACACAGGAATCAGACAAGTAACATAGTAGACACACAATTAAAAAACATGGCGACAGTCTGGTTTCTGTTCGCAAGAGATAAAAGGCACACCCAGCGACAGTATGATGACCGTTCGCAACAAGTCCCAAAAAACACAACACGGAACACTCACTGTAAAACACGCACTGTAGAACACTCACTGTAGAACACTGCACGAAAGTGGCAGCACAAAGACTACACTCCCGAGCCAATGGCAGATTGGGGGGGGGGGGGGGGGGACCTGCAGGAGGGGGAAAAACAAGGAGGGAGGAGAGGAAAAAACGAAAAGGGGGGAACCAAGGAGGGAGAGGACTAATAAAGGGGGAGAAGGGTGGACTAGGGCAGAGCGGGTCCCTATATACGAAACCGGAGGGAGCGGCTATTGGCCGCTGTCTGCACGTGGCTTAGCAGTGGCGCCCTCGCCGCGCGAGAGCCGCTGCGCGGAAGAGCCGCAGAGGCGGAGCCCTCTATGGGCCGACCACGTCCATTTGTTCCGCCGCGTGTTCGACTTCCGCGGCAGAAGGTACTAGAATTTTGTCTACCGCTATGCATGCTGCAGTTGTTTACGTTTCATGTTCTTTACATAGTCTCTACTTTAATATCACCTGTTTACACTGTTCTGTGGCAAAATAAATGCAACCTTGCATAATTTCAGTTGTTGATTTACTTATAAGACATCAGTGTAGTTCTTCCAGTCTCCTATTAGTCGATCTGCTCCACCCGCTCTCTCTGTCCAACTCCTCGTCCCCCCCTCCCCCCCGCACACACACACACATACTCTGTCCACCTTCTCCTTGCCCACATCTGCGTGTCCATCTCCCCACTTCCCTTCCCTCTCCATACTATCACGCATCACGCTCACTCCAGTAGAAGACTGGTGGTTATTACTACCTCCCCCTCCCCCCCCTCACAGTATTTTATTCAAGATCGATTCCAATGTGTGAGACAGATATGGTTAAAAAAAAATATCTGAATGGTGCGAAAAGTGGCAGTTGACCCCAAATAACGAAAAGTGTGAGGTCATCCACATGAGTGCTAAAAGGAACTCGTTAAACTTCGGTCACACGATAAATCAGTCTAATCTAAAAGCCGCAAATTCAACTAAATACCTAGGTATTACAATTACGAGCAACTTGAATTCGAAGGAAGACTTAGAAAATGTTGTGGGGAAGGCTAACCAAATATTGAGTTTTATTGGCAGGACACTCAGAGAATGCAACAGACCTACTAAGGAGACTGCCTACACTACGCTTGTCTGTCCTCTTTTAGAATACTGCTGCGCGGTGTGGGATCCTTACCAGAGAGGACTGAAGGAGTACATAGAAAAAGTTCAAAGTAAGGCAGCACGTTTTGTATTATCGCAAAATATGGGAGAGAGAGTCACAGAAATGATACAGGATTTGGGCTGTAAATCATTAAAAGAAAGGCATTCTTCGTTGCGACGGAATCTTCTCACGAAATTCCAATCACCAACTTTCTCCTCCGAATGCGAAAATATTGTGTTGACACCGACCTACATAGGGAGGAACGGTCACCACAATAAAATATGGGAAATCAGAGCTCGTACGGAAAGATATAGGTGTTCATTCTTTCCGCGCGCTATACGAGATTGGAATAATAGAGAATTGTGAAGGTGGTTCGATGAACCCTCTGCCAGGCACTTAAATGTGATTTGCATAGTATCGATGTAGATGTAGAAATCGTTGCACGGGTTTACGATGAACTTTTCGGCCATGGCTTTGGCCACGTAAGCACATGCCAAATACATTTCACGTATTTTAACATATTTCACACGTATCTGTACACATTTTTCAACTGTACCTCTAGCGAATTTCGCCCTGGAGTTTCAAGCAGCTCAATGATTACAATGTCGTGTCTCCCATACTATGGGTCCTACGTCGATATAATTTTTGACGCTCATCCATTACTACATTGGCTACCGACTACGAAATGTGTTGCGAGTAGAGCTGGTGCTAAATAAGTAATCTTCACGCTCCATGCGGTACTTTTATTCCATGAACATCGAAAATGTAGTAATCGATAAATTTGTTTTTCCTTTCACCATTTTGTGGGAGATGTCAACAAGGAAAAGTTTTGTAAGTGGTTGAAATTATGTGGTAAGATCGTTGCAAGTCAGTAAACCCTCTCATTCTCAAATACTGGTTGGATAAAGTATGCGTTTTCGCGCGTCGCGGGCTACACCGCTTTTTCATACCGACCCCTATCCATTTTACAGGTAGATGATTCTTACTACCATAACGACTATTTCCAGATTGTAAGCGATACGTTTGGTTGAACTCGATCCAGTGGTTTAGGAAGAGATGTGGAACGTCCATGCATACTTACGTACATAGATCCATTTTTCTTATATATGTATCGGTATTTTACGGACTGTTAGACTCACATTAATTTTTAAACAATTTTTTACCGTTTTTATTGTTAGGCACCTTGCCGCAGTGGATACACCGGTTCCCGTGAGATCACCGAAGTTAAGAGCTGTTGGGCGTGACCGGCAATTGGATGGGTGACCATCCAGGCCACCATGCACTGTTGCCATTTTTCGGGGTGCACTCAGCCTCGTGATGCCAATTGAGGAGCTATTCGACCGATTAGTAGCGGCTTCGGTCAAGAATACCGTCATAGCGACTGGGAGAGCGGTATGCTGACCCCACGCCCCTCCTATGCGCATCCTCTACTGAGGATGACACGGCGGTCGGATGGTCCCGGTAGGCCACTCGTGGCCTGAAGACGGAGTGCTTTAATATTAGGCAGCAAAGGCAGACTAATAAAAATATTCTTAGTTCTTTCCTCTTTTTCTTCTCGTCTTCGTCGTCATCGTTGTCTTCTTCATATATGAGGTGATCTTCACTGGCAACGAGAGCGTTATTTATGGCGCACTTCTTCAAAGAATTAGGAGTAATGTTTTCTCTCACTCTAGTTCATGACTGTTTTATCCACTGACACTCTAGTTTGACTGTATGTTGTTTTAGACCTCCCTTTAGCATGAATTCATTTCAGATCTCGTCCCTATCACATAAACTATAAATGGTTTATTTATCGAGACATCAAGAGGAAACAATAGTAAAGTATGTCCTTCCTGAATAACAGCGAGATCTGTATTTTCCTGTCCTAATATCTCTTTCACAGAATTTTTTAAATGACTGTCAAACTCATCTAGCACAAGAAGTGAACTCTTCTTCAATAAAGCACCTATCCTCTCTCCGACACTCTGTTAATCCATAATTTCATATTGGCCTCATCCATCTAAACCATATCATGTACGTGAACAAGGACACCTGAATATGTTTCAGATGGTGCGGCATTGTTTTGCACTTGAGAATGATCATAGGATTAAGTGCATTTTTCCATGTCCACTTGTTTTTATAGCTACAAAAAAAAAGGTTCAAATGGCTCTGAGCACTATGGGACTTAACATCTATGGTCATCAGTCCCCTAGAACTTAGAACTACTTAAACCTAACTAACCTAAGGACATCACACAACACCCAGTCATCACGAGGTAGAGAATTTATAGCTACAGTTTTAACTTTCATGGCATCAAATGTCAGAGGAGTTTCGTCCATATTCGCTTAGTTCCCCATTGTTTTTATTTCGATGTTGCGCAATAAAGCGATGGAAAGATAATATTGTCTCTTCATACTCTTGTGGCGTTTTCTGAGATATTTTGGTTTTGGTGCGCATGCTAAGTCTATGACGCTTCACAAACCTGTAGGAACCACCAAGTCGACCCTTTGAATCCCTTAAGTTCCACTGTAGCGCTAGCTTACGGGCCAGTATTTGAGTCCATGGAATCCATGGAATTTTGACTGCGTCCTTGAATCCATTTCAATACGTCCTCTTCTAGTTTTGGCCATTTTGCTTTCAGTACTCTATTTGCGCATGAAGTCTTCGTCATTTCTTTCGGTTCTGCTTTGTTAGCCCGTCAATCACGAATGTTTTTTCTGTTGGCGGAGGGCGAAATGCCGCTCAGCTGCTGTGTTTCCATGTTTTTCTGCATATGCTGTTACTTTCGATTTATAGCCCGCTTCATATGAATACTCTTAATTTTTTACATTACGAAATTAGCTACTAACAAAACTTTTGTACTGTTACCCATAACACAAATCACTTTCAATCCAAGTTCGCGGGCACCGTAAACTGCAGCGACGCATCATAGGCCAGACATTGTTCTGCGTTTGTAATGGCGGGGCGGGAGGGAGACAGTGTTAGCAAGCTTGTAAACTCCAGCAACTTCGTTTTCGTCGCATCGGTGTACTGCTGCTGCCAGTAGACTCCAATGTTGTCAGATAGAAGTAGGTTTCCCGCGCTATCGAACATATGGGTATTTTGAAGACTACCGGAAATTTTAAATCAAACACTGGACTTTATATATTAATTTCCAGTACAAGACGTACCTGAATTTTGGAGGCAATTTTTCGAAGAAAAACGTGCCTCTTAGAGTCTGCAAAATACATATATATATATACTACTGGCCATTAAAATTGCTACAACAAAGAAGAAATGCAAATAATAAACGGGTATTCATTCGACAAATATATTATACTAGAACTGACATGTTAGTACATTTTCACGCAATTTGGGTGCATAGATCCTGAAAAATCAGTACCCACAACAACCACCTCGGGCCGTAATAACGGCCTTGATACGCCTGGGCATTAAGTCAAACAGAGCTTCGATGGCGTGTACAGTACAACTGCCCATGCAGCTTCAACACGATACCACAGGTCATCATGAGTAGTGACTGGCGTATTGTGACGAGCCAGTTGCTCGGCCACCATTGACCAGACGATTTCAATTGGTGAGAGATCTGGAGAATGTGCTGGCCGGGGCAGCAGTCGAACATTTTCTGTATCCAGAAAGGCCCGTACAGGACCTGCAACATGCGGTCGTGCATTATCCTGCTCAAATGTAGAGTTTCGCAGGGATCGAATGAAGGGTAGAGCCACGGGTCGTAACACATCTGAAATGTAACGCCCACTGTTCAAAGTGCCGTCAATGCGAACAAGAGGTGACCGAGACGTGTAACCAGTGGCACCTCATACCATCACGCCGGGTGATACCAATACACGAATACACGCTTCCAATGTGCGTTCACCACGATGTTGCGAAACACGGATGCGACCATCATGATGCTGTAAACAGAATCTGGATTCATCCGAAAAAATGACGTTTTGCCATTCGTGCACCCAGGTTCGTCGTTGAGTACACCATCGCAGGCGCTCCTGCCTGTGATGCAGCGTCAAGGGTAACCGCAGCCACGGTCTCCGAGCTGATAGTCCGTCCATGCTGCTGCAAACATCGTCCAACTGTTCGTGCAGATGGTTGTTGTATTGCAAACGTCCCCATGTGCTGACTCAGAGATCGAGACGAGGCTGCACGATCCGTTACAGCCATGCGGATAAGATTCCTGTCATCTCGACTGCTAGTGATACGAGGCCGTTGGGATCCAGCACGGCGTTCCGTATTACCCTCCTGAACCCACCGATTGCATATTCTGCTAACAGTCATTGGATCCCGACCAATGCGAACAGCAATGCCGCGATACGATAAACCGCAATCGCGATAGGCTACAATCCGACCTTTATCACAGTCGGAAACGTGATGGTACGCATTTCTCCTCCTTACACGAGGCATCACAACAATGTTTCACCAGGCAACGCCGGTCAACAGCTGTTTGTGTATGAGAAATTGGCTGGAAACTTTCCTCATGTCAGCTCGTTGTAGGTGTCGCCACCGTCGCCAACGTTGTGTGAATGCTCTGAAAAGCTAATCATTTGCATATCGCAGCATCTTCTTCCCGTCGGTTAAATTTAGCTTCTGTAACACGTCATCTTCGTGGTGTAGCAATTTTAATAACCAGTAGTGTCAGTTCCGATCAGTCGTGAAATGAAAACCACTGTGAAAATCCGGTAAAGCTTTGCACAGATGTGTTGAGCACTGTCTCTAGTACGCCCGTCGATCGTGTCGCGTCGCTCTTTTCAAATTTGAGTGAACAGTGAGCACGTAAAGATGCGTAGGGAATAGCGTCTCCCGCCAAGTACGAGGGCCTGGTTAGAGATTTCGCCTGTGTCATGCAGCCCACATAACACAATTGTCGAGCAGTTCCTTCTTCATGCCAATTCTCGGCCACACACTGCAGGGGCAATGAAGACGCTCCTGCAGCGGTTCCATGAGAAGTGTTTGATCACCCACAGTACAGTCCGTAATTGGCTCCCCCTGAGTCTCATCTCTGCTCACAAGAGCCACTGGCTATGAAAACAAAATTTTTCCGCAGACAACGAGCTGCAGACCAGCGCAGATAACTGGCAGAAAGCACAGGCGGCTGCTTTCTATGACTAGGATATTGGAAAGTTGATACAACACTACGACATAACTCGAAGTTGGAGCGGCGACTATGTAGAGACGTATGTGGAAGGTCAACCTAACTGTTTCAAATAAAACGTTTCTGGTTTTCACTGTGGTTTCCATTTCGCGACCGATCGGAACTTACTTTCTGGACAACCGTCGTATATCCCTTTCGTCAGTTTTTGGAGGGACTGGGGGGGGGGGGGGGGCGGGCTAGAATCGAATATACAGGGTGGTCCATTGATCGTGACCGGGCCAAATATCTCACGAAATAATCATCAAACGAAAGAACCACAATGAACGCATCTCGTCTATCTTGAAGGGGGAAAGCAGATGGCGCTATGGTTGGCCCGGTAGATGGCGCTGCCGTAGGTCAAACGGATATCAACTGCGTTTTTTCTTTAATAGGAACCCCCATGTTTTATTACATATTCGTGTAGTACGTAAAGAAATATGAATATTTTAGTTCGACCACTTTTTCGCTTTGTGATAGATGGCGCTGTAATAGTCACAAACATATGGCTCACAAGTTTAGACGAACAGTTGGTAACGGATAGTCTTTTTTAATTAAAATACAGAACGTAGGTACGTTGGAACATTTTATTTCGGTTGTTCCAATGTGATACATGTACCTTTGTGAACCTATCATTTCTGAGAACGCATGCTGTTACAGCGTGATTACCTGTAAATACCACATTAATGCAATAAATGCTCAAAATGATGTCCGTCAATGTCAACGCATTTGGCAATACGTGTAACGACATTCCTCTCAACAGCGAGTAGTTCGCCTTCCGTAACGTTTGCTACAAGTCACCTACAAAATCGAATCGAAGACTTATAATAATTATAAGTTATTTGTTCCGCTACACTATATCCATTTGAACCTTCTTGCTGTATTCACTGCTTTTCAATGTCACCACGAATCGTCCTGAGCATGTAATACAACGTTTCTATCTTCATTTCATATGTTCGTCAAACTAGTCTGCTTATTCGAATAACTCAGGAAAGAGTTACTGTCACCAATTTCTTTTCGATTCTAGCCACCACAATCCCTCCAAAAACTGGCGAAGGGGATCGGACGACTGTGAGCCAGCTGTCGGCCGATGTTATCGGCCGATCTCTGACGATGGCGTGTGGCGACCGTTGTCGGTGGGACTTAGACCACGGCCAAATGCCCGTACATCTAAAATCGTCTACGATGTTTCCCGAACGTAGAACCCTACTGACAATCTCTCTGCTAAGTCACTCATTGTCGTAAAAAAAGTTTGGAAGAGAAAGAGAAACGCCATCACCAATCTTTTTGGCCCCCGCTGGATTTTTTTCGAGGTGACGGCTAAAACTTTATGACTAACAATGACACCCCCCTCCCCCCCCCCCCCACTCCTCCCTCCCCCCCCCCCCCCCCGGCTCCCGTAATGAGATAGCGTCCTTGGAGCCCACTCAATTAAAATAAGGCCCGTGCTATGAAGATGGGCGCAGGTGACGTGTGCCCGTGGAGGTTAATTAGCGGGAGTGCCCCGTATGGCGTGTCTCAACGACCAGCTGGCAGCGCACGCCACGTCACGCCTGCGCTCTCTGTATATGTCTATATACGTGCGCCAAACTGGGCGTCCGAGCCCATTGTCTGGCAGACAAAGGTCCCGCCAGATATGGAGAACTGGTCCTATTCACGCCCACATCAGAATACAGTTCAGCGTCCGACTAATCGCAGACTGTGTACTGTAAACTCCAACTCCGCATATAATTTGCAATGTATTGTCCCTTTAATTTAGACCGATAAATCCCAGACTCTTTTAAAGTATCGAAATCCCATGTATAAAACAGCTTCAAACGTCTAATTAATTTACAAATGAATTGTTGTTGTTGTTGTCGTGGTCGTCAGTCCGAAGACTGGTTTGATGCAGCTCTCCATGCTACTCTATTCTGCAACCTACAGCCCTCACAATCTGCTTACTGTATTCATCTCTTGGTTGGGGTCCCGGGTTCGATTCCGGGCGGAGTCAGCTATTTGCACCTGCCTCGAAATGACTGGGTGTATTGTCCCCATCATTTCATCATCATCCATGAAAGTGGCGAGTTTGGACTGAGCAAAGGTTGGGAATTTGTACGGGCGCTGATAACTGCGCAGTTGAGCGCCCCACAACCCAAGCATCATCATCATCATCATCATCATCATCTCTTGGTCTCCCTCTACGATTTTTACCCCACACGGTTCTCTCAGGTACTAAACTGGTGACCCCTTGATGTCTCAGAATGTGATTTATCAAACGATGCCTTCTTTTGGTCAGGTTGTATCACAAATTTCTTTTCCCCCCCTCCCTCCCATTCCATTCAGTACCTCCTCATTAGTTACCCATCTAATATTCAGCATTCTTCTGTAGCACCACATTTCGAAAGCTTCTGTTCTCTTCTTGTCTAGGCTGTTTATTCTCTGTATTTCACTTCCATACATGGCTACACTCCATACAAAAACTTTGAGGAAAGACTTCCTATACACTTCCTTCAGGAACGCATTCCTTGCCATAGGCAGTCTACATTTTATGTCCTCCCTACTTCGACAGTCATCAGTTATTTTGCTTTCCAAATAGCAAAACTCATTTACTACTTTAAGTGTCTCATTTCCTGATCTAATTCCCTCGCCATCACCCGATTTAATTCTGCTACATTCCGTTATCCTCGTCTTGCTTTTGTTGATGTTCATCTTATATCCTCCATTCAAGACACTGTCCATTCAGTATAAAACATTCTCTGTATTCTTGCCGCGTCAGTTCTAGAGCTTTCGGCGATTACCTCCATCGTCATCGTCAGGAGCTGACTGTCTCCACTGCTGCTATGGCAGCCTCTACATATAGCCCGAAGACTGCTTCTGATTGGTCGGATTATGATTGGTCGGCGATTAAGTGCTGCTGTCTCAGACGGTGTCACTGTGTGCGCCGGTGGCGCAACCGCTTCCGTTTGAACGTAAACCTTGGAAGGAACGTCTCTGCTGCTTCTCTGCATCAAGCGCTCGTTTCCATTCACAGCTCAGATGGTATCCGCTATCGCGGTTAAAGTTCTTTTGGCTCATTCTTATTTAAACAGCCTCCTTAATAACAGAATCCCAGTACGTGGAGGCATGGGAGAGAATTTTAGTTTCATCGAACAATATTTTATGTTTGTTCGTGAGGCTGTGCTCCGAAATTGTCGATTTCTCCAGTTCTCTGTTTTTAATATGGCGTTGGTGTCCTGCACAGCGGTCGGAAACGGTACGAATCGTCTGACCTATATAATTGCTTCCACACTCACAGGGTATGTTATAAACTCCAGGGACCCTGAGGCCGAGTTTGTCCTTATCAGGGCGCATCATCTCCTTAATTTTCTTAGGAGGACGAAAAATCGGTCTTATACCACGTCTACGCACGATTCTTCGTAGTTTGCCGGTAATCGCGCCACAAAAAGGAAGAACCGCAATCGGTGTTTCATCCTGTCAGGTTGCAGCATTTTCACGTTTCCTTCTTTTGGAGAACGCTGCCTTTATATCGCGTGCACCATAGCCATTCTTTCGGAACACATACTTCAGGTGGTTAATCTCGGACCTTAAGTGGTCCTCGTCAGAAACAGTTTCGGCTCTATATACCAACGTGTTCAAAACGGCTCTCTTCTGAGCCGGATGATGGAAACTCTGTGCATTCAGGTATAAATCGGTATGCGTCGGCTTACGGTATACAGAGCGGCCAAGACGCTCGTCCGCCTGACGTTGTACTAAAAAATAGAGAACTGGAGAAATCGGCAATTGCGGAGCACAGCCTCACGAACAAACATAAAATACTGTTCGATGAAACTAAAATTCTGTCCCATGCCTCCACGTACAGGGATTCTGTTATTAAGGAGGCTGTTGAAATAAGAATGAGCCAAAAGAACTTTAACCGCGATAGCGGGTACCATCTGAGCTGAGCATGGAAACGAGCGCTCGACGCAGAGAAGCAGCAGAGACGTTCCTTCCAAGGTTTACGTTCAAACGGAAGCGGTGGCGCCACCGGCGCACACAGTGACACCGTCTGAGACAGCAGCACTTAATCGCCGACCAATCAGAAGCCGACCAATCAGAAGCCGTCTTCGGGCTATATGTAGAGGCTGCCATAGCAGCAGTGGAGACAGTCAGCTCCTGACGATGACGATGGAGGTAATCGTCGAAAGCTCGAGATTTTATCTAGAACTGACGCGGCAAGAATACAGAGAATGTTTTATACATAAGTGCCGCAGCGAAAAACTTCGTTCCCATACTGTCCATTCCGGTCAACTGCTCATCCACGTCCTTTGCTGTCTCTGACGGAATTTTTATTTATTCTCCATGGATCTTAATTCCTACTCCAATTTTTTTTATTACTGCTTGCTCAATGTACAGAGTGAATAACATCGTGGATGGGCTACGATCGTCTCTCATTCCCTTTCAACCGATGCTGCCCTTTCATACCCCTCGACTCTTATAACTGGCCTCTGGTTTCAGTACAAATTGTAAATAGCCTTATTCTCTCTACATTTTTCCCCTGCCACCTTTAGAATTTAAAATAGAGTATTCCAGTCAACATTGTCAAAAGCTTTCTCTAAGTCTACAAATGCTATGAATGTAGGTTTCCCTTTCCTTAACCTATCTTCTACGAGAAGTCGTAGGGTCAGCGTTGCCTCGCGTGTTCCAACATTTCTCCGGAATCCAAACTGGTTTTCCCCGAGGTCGGCTTCTACGAGTTTTTCCATTCTTTCGTAAATGATACGTGTCAGTATTTTGCAGCCGTGGTTTATTAAACTGATAGTTCGGTAATTTTCACACTTTTCAGCACATCCATTCTTTGGAACTGGGATTATTACATCTATTATATTATTATATTCAAATGAGTTAACGTGTTAAATATTTGACGTTGAGCATCTAAGCGAGATAAAGCTTAGAAAACGTTTGAAAATACTTTTAAAATTTGTTGAAAGTCGCGACGTGCTCTCGTTAGTCCCGGTCTCCGTTTTAAGCGAAAGCTAACTCCTCATGCACCTCAACGGTAATGATGTCATATCTTATAAACACTGTGTCTTAGAGTGATCTAATTTAACAGGTACATTTAGTGGTATATGTGGATACTGTCTCGACAACTTCTTATGAATACAATTAGTCTTAAAGAAGTGATAAATTGAAATATCGTGCGTAATGTTCAACTTTTACTCTGCACCATACTATGGAGAAGCTAGTTCGTCTACATCTGCATAGATACTGCACGAGACACCGTACAGTGTTTTGCAGAGCTTACTCTATACCACTATTAGTCATTTCCACTGTTTCCAAAATGTGTCGCGAATACAATTAGTCATAAGTAGTAAAGTGAAACGCCGGGCATGATGTTCAACTTTTACTCTGCACCATACTGTGGAGAAGCTAGTTCGTCTACATCTGCATAGATACTGCGCGAGGCACCGTACACCACGTGGCGGAGCTTACTCTGTATCACTACTTGTCATTTCCCTTACTCTTCCACTCGCAAATAGAATGAGGGAATAACGACTGGATGTACGCCTCCGTATGAACCTTGACTTCTCGTATCTTGTCTTTGTGGTCCTTACGTGAAATGTATGTTGGCTGCAGTAGGATCATTCCGTAGTGAGCCTCAAATGCCGGTTCTCTAAACCTTGTCAGCAGTTTTCTTCGAAATGAATGTCTTCTTCCTCCCCCTCTCCCAGGGATTCCCACTTGAGCTCCCGAAGCATACCCGTAACACTTACATGATGTTCGAAATTATCGGTAACAAATCTAGCATCCAGTCTCTGAATTGTTTCCATGTCTTCCTTCAATCTGACCTAGTACGGATCCCAAACACCCGAACACTACTCAAAAATAGGTCGCACTAGCGTCCCGTATGCGATCTCCTTTACAGGTGAACCACTCTTTCATAAAATCCTGCCAATAAACCGAAGTCGACCATTCGCCATCTCTATCACAGTTCTCACATGCTCGTCCCATTTCATATCGCTTTGCAACATTACGCCCAGACATTTAAACGACGTGACTTTATCAAGCAGGACGCTAGTAATGGTGTATCCGAACATTTGCAGGTTTGCTCTTTCCACTCATCCGCATTAACCTACATTTTTCCACAATTAGAGGCAGCTGCCACTCATCTCACCAACTTGAAATTTTATCTAAGTCACGTATCTAAATATCTGTAACGCCGTGTCTCCTTAACTATGTGTATTGCAGGTACACGCAGTGGTATACGAGGTGTGGCTAGAAAAAAACCGGACTAGTACTGGTGAAACAATAAAACGAATGCAATAAGGCTGAAAGTCGCGTGGCCTGTCACGTGACTCTCGCTCCGCCTACTGCTCGAGTTTCATCTGCCTCCTGCACTCAGTCTGCCCGTGGCGTCTGTTTTAAGTAGTTGACGTTTTGTCTCTGCGTCGGAAAATGTTGAGTGTACAGAAAGAACAGCGTGTTAACATCAAATTTTGTTTCAAACTAGGAAAATCTGCAAGTGAAACGTTTGTAATGTTACAACAAGTGTACGGCGATGATTGTTTATCGCGAACACAAGTGTTTGAGTGGTTTAAACGATTTAAAGATGGCCGCGAAGACACCAGTGATGACACCCGCACTGGCAGACCATTGTCAGCAAAAACTGATGCAAACGTTGAAAAAATCGGTAAACTTGTTCGACAAGATCGCCGTTTAACAATCAGAGCAGTGTCTGAGTTAACAGGAGTTGACAAGGAAAGTGTTAGGCAGATTCTTCATGAAAGTTTCAACATGAACAAAGTGTGTTCAAAAATGGTTCCAAAGTGTCTCACAATTGAACAGAAGGAACGCCGAAGAATGATTTGTTCTGACATCCTGGAAAACATTGAAAGTGATCCCACCTTCTTACAAAATGTTATTACTTGCGATGAATCGTGGTTTTTTACTTACGATCCCGAAACTAAACGCCAATCGATGCGTTGGAAAACTCCTGGTTCTCCACGACAAAAAAAAGCACGAATGTCAAAATCGAAATTCAAGGCAATGATGATTGTTTTTTTTGACATCAAAGGGATTGTGCACATTGATTGGGTACCAGAGGGACAAACAGTGAATCAGCATTACTACGTTAGCGTCCTGGCTACCCTACGTGAGCGAGTACGGAGAAAACGGAACGATTGTGGAGAAAAAAGTCATGGATCCTTCACCAAGACAATGCCCCAGCTCACAGTGCGTTGTCAGTGAAGACGTTTTTGGCAAAACACAACATTCCCATCTTAGATCATCCACCCTACTCACCTGATTTGGCCCCCTGTGACTTTTTTCTTTTCCCTAAAGTCAAGTCAGCTTTGAAAGGAACTAGATTTGAGACTGTTGAAGCAGTAAAAGAAAAAGCGACGGAAGTAATGTATGGACTTACCGAAAATGATCTGCAGCATTGCTACGAACAGTGAAAAATTCGTATGGAGCGGTGTAGAGACCGAGGAGGAGAGTGCATTGAAGGAGATAACATGAAATTGTAAATAATTGTAAATAAATGTTTTTTTCCAGCATCAGTCCGGTTTTTTTCTAGCCGCGCCTCGTATGTGGATACTGTCTGCAAGTCGTGTTGCGAATACAGTTTGTAGAAAAGAAGTTATAAATTACAACGTTATGTCCAATGCTGAAGTTCTACTGCGTTAAAGACAGAATATACACTACTGGCCATTAAAATTGCGGCACCAAGAAGAAATGCAGATGATAAACGGGTACTCATTGGACAACTATATCATACTCGAACTGACATGTGATTACATTTTCACGAAATTTGGGTGCATAAATCCTGAGAAATCAGTACCCACAACAACCACCTCTGGCCGTAATAACGGCCTTGATACGCCTAGGCATTGAGTGAAACAGAGCTTGGATGGCGTGTACAGGTACAGCTGCCCGTGAAGCTTCAACACGATACCACAGTTCATCAACAGTAGTGACTGGCGTGTTGTGATGAGCCAGTTGCTCGGCCACCATTGACCAGACGTTTTCAATTGGTAAGAGATCTGGAGAATGTGCTGGCCACGGCAGCATTCGAACATTTTCTGTATCCAGAAATACCCGACAGGACCTGCAACATGCGGTCGTCCATTATCCTGTTGAAATGTAGGGTTTCGCAGGGATCGCATGAAGGGTAAAGCCACGGGTCATATTACATCTGAAATGTAACGTCCACTGTTCAAAGTGCAGTCAATGCGAACAAGAGGTGACCGAGACGTGTAACCAATGGCGCCCCATACCATCACGCCGGGTGATAAGCTAGTATGGCAATGACGAATACAAGCTTCCAAAGTGCGTTCACCGCGATGTCGCCAAACACGGATGCGATCATCATGATGAAAACGTCGTCGAACTGTTCGTGCAGATGGTTGTCGTCTTGCAAACGTCCCTATCTGTTGACTCAGGGATCGAGACGTGGCTGCACGATCCGTTACAGCCATGCGGATAAGATGCCTGTCATCTCGACTGCTAGTGGTAGGAGGCTGTTGGGATCCAGCACGGCGTTCCGTATTACCCTCCTGAACCCCCCGATTCCATATTCTGCTAACAGTCACTGGACCTCGACCAACGCGAGCATCAATGTCGCGATACGATATACCGCAATCGCGATAGGGTACAATCCGACCTTTATCAAAGTCGGAAACGTGATGGTACGCATTTCCCCTCCTTACACGAGGCATCACAACAACGCTTCACCAGGCAACGCCGGTCAACTGCTGTTTGTGTATGAGAAATCGATTGGAATCTTTCATCATGTGAGCACGTTGTAGGTGTCGCCACCGGCGCCAGCCTTGTGCGAATTCTCTGAAAAGCTAATCATTTGCATATCACCGCATCTTCTTCCTGTCGGTTAAATTTCGCGTCTGTAGCACGTCATCTTCCTGGTGTAGCAATTTTAATGACCAGTAGTGTAGTTTGGCAACGACATAAATTTTAGTAAACGTTTCAAATCATGTGTAAAGTTTGCTGGAAGCTGGTAAGTGCTCCTATTACCAAATACTGGATGAATAAAGTCCAGATATTTGCGCGCCGTCAGTTAGGCTGACTGGGGACAAACACATAGTATATCTAACTGTAATAACCGTCTTATTGTAACAAGCTTTTAACGCAGCAATATACATCTTAATTAGTAGCTAACGAATGCACTTTGAATTTTTTACTTCCGTCAACAATCACACGAAATATTGAAAATGAAATTTTTGTTGCGTCTAGAAGCCGTTAGACAACTTGCATAAGGTATCTTGTTCCGGATTGCGTGATAGTCTCTTACATGGTTTAAAGGCACATCAGCAAGAAGGCGGGTTTGAAACGTAATAAATAAATAAAAAAAACGTATCAATTAAAAATTAGGCACTACGAGTGGTTGCCTCGACTGTAGGATACAATCGCAGGAACAAATGTAGAACTACGCCCCTCAGTTGTTTTTGTGAAGCGGACTGCAGGTCTTTGTTTTAGAAGTAAGCCAACCCGGACGCTTTTCTGCGATTATGGCAGATTTATACGGCACACCGCCATTATCATTTGTTTTTCGTAGGGGTGCAATCATTCTAGGCGCACTCGCATATTGTTGCATACAGCACCTGATTTAATGTAAGTCTCTTTGTAAATTTATTGCTTACTTGTGATAATTGAACATAGTGATCTTACTTAATATTTGTTTCATTTTGTTAAAAATCATCCTCAGCTATGGCGAAAAGTTCCGTGATCATTAAATGCACATAAATAGTCCAGTATGAACCATTTCCTCGGCGCGTATATGTTTTCGAAGTCCGGTAAAAGAAGTTTCCATTTGAAGAGATATCCGAGGTCGAGTAAAGACCCAGAACGGATCTTACACTCAAAGCCATTGTCAAGAGCGTCAAACAAGAAAAATGAACTAACAGAAATTATTTATTTAAGAAATTACTTAATTATTTTAATAAGTGTGGCTCACTCCCTAGCATTCATCCAAGCGCACACCCGTCAGAATTAATAATAATAAGAGAAAATTTAAAACTGGTACACCACCTACTCGCCACCACCGTTTTCGTCCAAATTTATCGTGTATGCAGAACTTGGCCAGGAAGTGTAAGTGACAGAAGTGGCCGAGCGTTTTGGGAAAGAAGAATTTTTGGCGCAGGTTGTGCTAATTATGAGGCGTTTAGAATATAGTGGGTTACACGCAGCAGAAAGAGTGCTGAACGGTAATCCTTGTCTCGTAGGGTCGAATTTCTAGGCGGACTCTTTCCACCTTTTTTATTTTCAATTTTTACGTTACTTACACTGCAGATAAACTGAAATAGCGTTCAGTATACTGTATTTAGTAATACTTTCATAAAAGGCAAGAAAAGGCAAGGAAAAGGAAAATTCGCGACAGGAAATAAATTTGCAGAGGGACGTTATAATGTATACGTGATAACTTACGTAGAATATAAAATAGGGTGCTTTTTTGTTCTACAGTTGATATATTTATCGTAAGGACAGGGGAAGCAGTAATTTTCTCAACATCTCGCACATGCTGTAAAAGTTGCATTTTTACAATCATATTGTTGTTTTAAAATTTCTATCGAAAAAACGAACATGGTTTATATTCATAAAGGGTTCTCTCTTATCGCACAGGTTGGCAGCAAAATATCCTTAACGCATCGATTCGCGAAATATTGGCGAGGAAACCTGGTAATGTGCAATGGAACGTATTTTGATGCACTCTGATATGCCCGCTAAACCCGTTGGGCAGAGAGCCTTATTAACCTTGTTTCGCTCACTTGTAGTCATTTCTGTTGACAACAGTAATATCCATTTTCCTCCTCGCGTCAAACTGCATCCAGAACTGCTCGGTTCTCTCTTGCGTTAGATTTTATGACAGTCGTAGTTGCACGTTAAAAGTGATTCGCAGCATCAGGGATAGATCTACTGTTAAAGAGTTGGTCGATATGCACTTCGCGTATGAGTTCACTGAATGCATAGCAACAGCGGCGCAAGCTGTGTTGCTACAAATACGGTAAACACGTCACAACAGTTTAGCGTTTGTACAAAGGTGTGATGTGTGTTGCGCTGGCTGAGGCGCTGAGAACACTACCCTTGTGTTTAGGAAGGAAGGAAGATTGGATTTAACGTCCCGTCAACATCGAGGCCACTAGAGACGGAGCACAAGCTCGGATTGTGTCAAGGAGGGGGAAGGAAACCGGCCGTGGCATTTTAAAGGAACCATCCCGGTATCTGCCTGGAGTATTCAGGAAATCACTTGCTCATGTAAAAAATGTAGAACAAATATAAACGTAGGCTTGCGCGGCCATTGTTATTCAAACAAAAAGACACCCTGAAGAAGGTTACTTGCAACAGTAACGGAAACGTCGGTAGATTTACATATTGACAATGCGGTTACAAACCCAGAAAACTTTTGTTGACAATTTAGAACATGTTCATTAATATGTCCATAATGAAAAGCTCGTTCTTGGAGTAAGTTATTGGCTTGGGTTGGACTGTTTGGGGGAAGAGACCAAACAGCGAGGTCATCGGTCTCATCGGATTAGTGAAGGACGGGGAAGGAAGTCGGTCGTGCCCTTTCAAAGGAACCATCCCGGCATTTGCCTGGAGCGATTTAGGGAAATCACGGAAAACCTAAATCAGGATGGCTGGACGCGGGATTGAACCATCGTTTTCGTATAGAATATTGACAAACGAAAATTTCGTTAGTACTCCACGTTCAGTTGGAACATTATGAAGTTAACAACGCAGTCAGTACTTAGCTGGTGTAAGGCTAAAGTCTGAAGAAGTATAGTCACTGCTTGAATTTCATAGAGATTAGAAGTTAGACACTGCACGGCGATTGTCGCCTGATGCTTCCTAGCGAAAGCTCTGATTGATGGGTTACCGACGTAGCTGGCTGGCGCCCTGGCCGAGAGATGTCGAAGGAATGACTGGTTCAATAGCTCAAGCGCAACTGCTGATCCGTGTTTTGTTTTCTGTATTGTTTTTCGATACTCTCTCCCCATATGGACGAGGAGTAGGCTGTCAGCCACGGGGTTTTTTAAAAATATATCGTGTGGTATCGGTAGCTATGATACCACAGCGTAGGTACAAGTTCGTAGGTTGGCACTACGACACCGACACCGACGACAGCGCCCTCTAGCCGGCGCTGTGCAGCTCTACGAGCGCCGCTCCGGATTCTGCCCATTTGATTCCGAGGAGACGAGCTAGCAACATTGTTTCTACTTCATAGGGGGCTAGCCATTACAGACTTTGTAACCTCAGTTACTTCAATGATAGTTTGTCGAACTACTAGTTAGCGCTGATACCTGTACAGCTTCGCATCTACGTGCTCATCTGTACCCAAAGTTAAGTAATATCAGTTGTATATGTTCATACGGCAGTAAAAGAGATTTACTCTATACGCAGTACCGAAGCATTTCACCTTTTCCTGCTCCTACTCACTTCCTACATTTGGCCTACCCGTCAATTTACAGGAACAGATCCACGCGCCGCCAATCAGGCGGGATACAAAATAACGATAATGAGAAAAAATATTAGGACTGTTTTTCTGTTTTAAATTAAAAATAAAAGGCAGACAGGTAAAGTACGAAAATATATACACTTCAAAAATATAACACAGAAGCGTGAAATTCTTCGTAGAAAATACACTAAAGCGCCGGACATTCACTTAAAACCTCTAAAGGAGCTGCAGTGGGAGTGGCGACATGAACGTTATCTGGCACCCCTTAAATTAACCATGCCAGATCAGACAGTAACCACGCCGACGCCACTCAGATGTCGGTCAGAGGCGAAAGAAAACGAAGAGGGGGAAGCATTTGCACGGGGCAAGAAGTATTTCGGGAGGAGGGCGAATGTTCAGTAGAGATGAGGGTTCAAATGGCTCTAAGCACTATGGCAATTAACATCTGAGGTCATCAGTCCCCTAGAATAAGAATTACTTAAACCTAAAAACCTAAGGACAGCACACACATCCATGCCCGAGGCGGGATTCGAATCTGCGACCGTAGCAGCAGCGCGGTTCCGGACTGAAGCGCCTAGAACCGCTCGGCTACATTAGATGAGGGGTGTGAGTGGAAAAGATACAGGTGAGTTTGGAGTTAGGCTGGAAAACTTTGGAGATGAAGGTAGGTGTGTGTATGGGGGAGAGATAGTGTGCGCACGGAAAGAGGAAAAGACAGATGGCGAGGTGGGGTCTGGTGTGTGGGGAGGGTAGTGATAACAGGTGCAAAAGGGACGGGGATTGATGGAAAAGGAAAATGAGAGAGGAGCCGTGATGTGGACTGGGATAGATCGGCAACAGTTGTAGTTGGCAGGAGGTATGAATATCGGGACGATTCTCATTTTCTGGGGCAGGGACTTGGTTGGAGTTGCGTTCGGATAGAATGTGGAATGTGTGTAGGTGGAGCGGCAGAGGGATGTATTTGTAAAGGAGCGGTAGCATACAAATGTTGCTGATCAGAGGGGAGAGAATGCGGTTATTGGAATCTGATTTTCGGGTAGTGCAGGCGATGTGGAGGTGTTTCTATGTGGGTGACGAGGGATGTGAATTTGAGGAGATGGTAAGGGATGCATGTGGGGGAAAGTAACAATCCGTGGTTGAGCACCGGCCTAAATACTGTCGTGGTACAAGACATGGCGTGAGTCGCTGGCCGACACGCAACATGGCGTAGGTAAATAGTGCCCGCTTTCGCAGTCCGTGTTCTTGGAAGCGCGCTCTTGTGGCAGCGGACTGGGCAACTCTCGTGGCATCTGTTCCTTATTTATGTAAATAGTATGCCCTCTAGTGTTACGGATAACTCTAAAATATTTCTGTTTGCTGATGACAGTACCTTGGTAGTAAAGAATGTTGTGTGCGATATTGACTCGGTTTCAAATAGTGCAGTTCGTGACATAAGTTCATGGCTCGTGGAAAATAAACTAACGTTAAATCACAGTAAGACTCAGTTTTTACAGTTTCTAACACACAATTCAACCAAACCTGACGTTTAAATTTCACAGAATGTACATATGATTAGTGAAACTGAGCAGTTCAAATTTCTAGGTGTTCAGATAGATAGTAAACTGTCGTGGAAAGCTCACAGGATCTTGTTCAAAGACTTAATGCTGCCATTTTTACTACTCGAATGGTATCTGAAGTAAGTGATAAAAAAAAGTTCAGATTGGTCTAAGCACTATCGGACTTAACATCTGAGGTCATCAATCCCCTAGACTTAGAACTACTTAAACCTAACTAACCTGAGGACATCACACACATCCAGCCCGAGGCCGGATTTGAACCTGCGACCGTAGCAGCAGCGCGGTTCCGGACTGTAGCGCCTAGAACCGCTCGGCCACAGCGACCGGCAGTAAGTGATTGTTCGACACGAAATTTAGTCTACTTTGCTTATTTTCATTCGCTTATGTCGTATGGTATTATATTTTGGTGTAACTCTTCCCATTCTACAAGGATATTTTTGGCTCAGAAATGGGCGGTTCGGCCAATAAGTGGTGTAAGTTCGCAAAACTTCTTGTCGACCCTTATTCACTAGTCTGGGTATTTTGACAATGGCGTCTCAATATCTATATTCGTTACTGTCATTTCTTGTTAACAATATCAGCTTATTCCCAAGAATAAGCAGCTTTCACTCGGTTAATACTCGGCAGAAATCCAACCTGCATTTCGATCCGACTTCCTTAACTCTTGTGCAGAAAGGCGTGCAGTATACTGCTGCATCCATTTTCGATAAGCTACCAGAAGAATTAAAAAATCTTAACAGTAATCCACTCGCTTTCAAATCGAAGCTGAAGAGTTTCCTCATGGGTCAGTCACTCCTTCTATTGTGTTGAGGAGTTCCTTGAAAAATTAAGCTGATTCTTATGTTATATTGTTGACTTCGTTTACTGAAACATATGGCAGGACTTTTTTGGGTTCATAAACATTTTATTTTTATCTGTTATTAGTTTTATGTTGTAATTTCATGTACTGACAGGTTCCAACACCTTCGAGATTTGCTCCTCAGTTTCGACCTACGTAACTTGAAGTGTAAATGAATAAATAAAGCTCCGAGGACAACACATCGGCGTGATGCTGTCTTTGTTGTTGCTGTTGTTGTTGTTGCTGTTGTGTGGAACATTTACCAACATTCGCTACGAGCGCGAATGGGTGTTTAGCTCGCAGGCGCTTGTGCCTGATGCGGCACCCTACGCCTGAAGCAGGGCCACCCGCGCGACGTGAGTGTGCTGCTGGTTGCTGTCTTGTAGGAGGGGCAGCAAGGCGCCAACGAGAAATCGAACCCCTCTGTTTTAGAATGGATGATACTGACCGAATATTGTAGGTCTTCTCACTGTTGCAAAGGTATTTTCACACAAAAAAGGTATTTCCAATAACAAAGCGGATAAACTATAGTTATTACTCATCAATGAGCAACCCGATACCACACGTCCTTCACACCAAAGTACGGTACCCAGAAAATATGCCTGAACGTTCCACAAAACTCGCTCCTGGACTTCTGGTTCAACCTTTATTGTTACACGTATAAGCCAGGGCGTTTTCCAATCCCTGAAACACTACCTTTATTCGATCTTTGGGATAGCTTTTAACTCCATAACGATGCGTTTTCAATTTCATCAACGCTTGTAAAAAACAGTCATTTAAGGTTTTCATTATTACTGACAACAAAAAAACTCACATGGAATCATGTCTGGAAAATATGGTCACTGGCACCTCCATTTAATATTGCTTTTGGGCAAGAATTCAAGAACAAGCAACGAAGTGTGAGAAAGTAAATTATTGTGATGCAAAAGCTATGAACTATTTCGTCAGAAATCGAGGCGTTTGGTTTTTTTCGAACTGCTTCAGGCAAACGGCATTGAATCTTACAGCTGTAATTAATGATTACTGAGCGTTGTACATTGTGTCCAGAACTGATCGTGCACTATGCCTTCAAAAGCGAAGAACATAGTGAGCGCAACCTTCAAATTTGACCACACCCGTTGAGCATTTTTCGATCTTTAATATCCAGAATGCTTTCAGCTGGACGACTGAGTCTTAGTTTCAGTTTCATATCCGTTTACACGTTTCAGTAGTTCTGCACCGTATACGAGTATTTCGTGTCCTGTCAAGACACGTTTAAGTAGTTCTGCGTCGTTGTTGACTCTAAATGGTTCAAATGGCTCTGAGCGCGAGACTTAACTCAAAACTGGTTCAAATGGTTCTGAGCACTATGGGACTTAACTTCTGAGGTCATCAGTCCCCTAGAACTTAGAGCTACTTAAACCTAACTAACCTAAGGACATCACACCCATCCATGCCCGAGGCAGGATTCGAACCTGCGACCGTAGCGGTCGCGCGGTTCCAGACTGTAGTACCTAGAACCGCTCGGCAACACCGGCCGGCCATCGTTGTTGATTTCATCTTGTTGACTCACGAGCAACTTGCGTTTGCCGGAGTCTCTGTTCGAAGTACACTAGCTTTCGAACAAATTTCGCTCTCACGCGTTTCGTTCCAAAACATCTTAAATACTTTCATGGCATGAGCTACTCGGTATGCCAACATCGTCGGCGATTCCTCTGATTCTGATTCGGAAACCGTTCATAATCATTTCTTTCACTGTCTCGACAATTGCATGGGTGTATGATGTCCTGGGCGTTTGGGGCGCTTGTTGTCTTCAACGTCATCAAGGTCTACTTGGAAACACTTATACGACTCATAAAGCCTTGTTTTACTCTTACTCTTTGCCTTACTTTATTCCGTTTTTAAAGTAAAATGTAAACAGTCTAAAAATGCTCCGATCGGAGCGCAAAAAAAAGTTGAATACGCTTGAGCCGCGTCGGCTCGATATTCGGCTGTCTCGTTATCTTTGACTGCTCCCCCCTGGCGGGTTTTCCTGGTGAACGTGTGACGAGAGAGTCTCCGGTCGGCGTTCAACGAGCCAACTTGTGTTGGAAACAAGCCGGCGTCCCTAACCGTGGTGCAGGGGCCTCGCCGTGCTCGCCGCCTTTGTCTTTTGTAGCGCCGGATGTACGGTGCCGATCACTGGGCGCCTTGACGTGCAGAACTGTGGTGGGTTCGTCGTCTCACGCTCGTAATTTGCGCGCTCCAACTTAGGTATGACTTTTATTCTGTGTTTAACTAGGAAGATTGTTGAAACTTATTATGGCATGGGTAGCTGCCGGAGGTGGTTCTGAACTTGGTTCCACAGTGGCTGTTTTAAGGAGGCCAATGTTCCTCAGTTCGTTTCTCATCATCTGTGGAGTGTGTCTTTTATGTGGTTTTCATGCAAATTTTAACTTGTTTTAGGAAATATTGACCGCTTTGGGAGTGGTTGCGGTTGTGTACGCGCCCGGCAGTCGTAGAGGTAATCGTTTAATCATTTGTCACGGCAGGATTTGGTATGGTTATTTAATGTTGAAAGTGCCTTAAGGCAACTGGAAGTGATGTCTAAGTTTCCTGCTAATTTACTGGGAGACGGGTAATGTTAGAGTATTGCTCCATAAGAATTTGGGGGCATGCTTATTATACAGGGTGATTAAAAAAGAATACCACAACTTTAGGAATTTAAAGCTCTGCAACGACAAAAGGCAGAGCTAAGCACTATCTGTCGGCGAATTAAGGGATCTATAAAGTTTCATTTAGTTGTACATTTGTTCGCTTGAGGCGCTGTTGACTAGGCGTCAGCGTCAGTTGATGCTAAGATGGCGCCGCTCAACAGAAAGCTTTTTGTGTTATTGAGTACGGCAGAAGTGAATCGACGACAGTTGTTCAGCGTGGGGCACTGAGAATCCGCGGGAAACAACTCAGTATGAACGTGACTCGCCTAAGGTGAACGTTTTCTGTGCCATTTCAGCCAATAAAGTTTTTGGTCCCTTTTTCTTCGAAGGTGCTACTGTAACTGGACTACAGTATCTGGAGATGTTAGAGAATTGGCTGTTCCCTCAGCTCGAACAAGAAGCACAACAATTCATATTTCAGCAGGATGGAGCGCCACCACATTGGCACTTATCTGTCCGTAACTACCTGAACGTCAACTACCCGAGGCGATGGATCGGCCGCCAGGCAGCCCGTGACAGAGCACTTCATCACTGGCCTCCAAGAAGCCCTGATCTTACCCCCTGCGATTTTTTCTTATGGGGGTATGTTAAGGATATGGTGTTTCGGCCACCTCTCCCAGCCACCATTGATGATTTGAAACGAGGAATAACAGCAGCTATCCAAACTGTTACGCCTGATATGCTACAGAGAGTGTGGAACGAGTTGGAGTATCGGGTTGATATTGCTCGTGTGTCTGGAGGGGGCCATATTGAACATCTCTGAACTTGTTTTTGAGTGAAAAAAAAAACCTTTTTAAATACTCTTTGTAATGATGTATAACACAAGGTTATATTATGTTTTTTTCATTAAATACACATTTTTAAAGTTGTGGTATTCTTTTTGAATCATCCTGTATACTCCAGTGTGGCTGTGATTTGACCTTGTTTTCATTGCAATCTATTTGTGCTGCAGGCCATTTGTTAAGTCTGCTCGTTTCCTGGCGTCGGTGCGGTTATGGATTCTTGTCAGGACCGCTCATTGTGAGGCCGGTCGGACTATATATATAAATATATACCGCCTGATAGTGAGCCTGTGCACGAGCCGTGGGGAGAGAACGCTCGTATCGCGTGCCGGCAGTAGCGTTATTGCTTCGGGACCGATGACCGTCGCAGTCTGGTCCCTTTCATCCCACAAACCAACCAACCGTTATTGCTTCCAAACACTGCTGTGGGCCTTAAAGTTGTTCTCTAAATTTAAGTGCAATTTGGGAATCATTCTGAGTCATTATGTCCGTTAATTAAGTGAGGCCACTTTGTTAATATTAGCGTTTCTGTAAGTGAGTTTTCTGGTTGAGTTATTACTAGCCGTTATTTAACACTTATGTTAATCATTTGTGTATCTTTAAGGGGGGGTAGGACGTCAAACGGGCCGACTTGAAGCAGGAGAGGCACCACAGGACATTTTAATTTCCACTGTCTATACTTTTACAAATAAATTCATAACACTTTAACAGCATGACGAGAAAGGATTCAGGATTCATACTCATAGCAGTGGAAGCTCAAAAATGTAACAAAACACTTTTTTTTTTTACATGTGAAGTTTCATCATTTTTTTCAATTACTAATGGCTGCATTTGTTGCTATAGGTACACTTTTCTTCCTAAGTAAGAGAGATTCTTCGATGACTTTTGCACAGCATACAAACTATAGTTACAGGTCTATGAAACTCTAGAAGTTATTTAATTTATGAAAAAATGAATGAACTGTTACATTTTAAACTTCATGTTTAGAAAAAACTGAAGTTTTATTGTTAATTATCTCAATTTCGCCACAGTTTTTTAATAGATTTGAAAATTTCTAGAGTCCCATACACCTGTAACTACTGTTTGTATGCTATGAAAAATTCATCGAAGAATCTCTCTTACTTAGGAAGAAAAGTGTACCTATAGCAACAAATGCAACCAGTAATAAGTGAAAAAATGATGAAATTTGACATGTAAAAAAAGGTATTTTCCTATGTCTTTGAACTTCCACTGCGATGAATGTGAGTCCTCAATCCTTCCTGGTCATAGTGACAAAGTTTTATGAATTTATTTGTAAAAGTATAGGCAGTAGAAATTAAAATGTCCTGTGCTGACTCTCCTGCTTCAAGTCGGCCCGTTTGACCTCCTACCCCCCCCCCCCCCCCCCCCCCCCCATAATAAATGTGCAACTTGTTATTTTTCCTGTGTGCCAGTTTTGCTTGGCCTTGGTTGGCCCACTTTACATTTTGAGTATAAGCATGTTTCACTGTGGACCTTTAGGTGGGCAGTTCAGTTTTATTAAGCTTTAAGATCGTTGTTTTTTTAATGAAGTTGTGGAATTATGTGGCTGTGTGAGTTGGAAGTGTATAGTGTTACTAGTCTTTTGAGATGGTTAAAAAAGAACGATTGTTTATGATTGATTACTTTACAGTGCCTACTGTCTATGATTTTGGTTGCGGACGCCAAATATGATTCTTATTCATGTTTATGTAATTCAATTAAAGTGAAGATTTGTATATTGCATCTGTAAGAGGGAAAATATCCGAATTGAAGTTTATAATAAAGTCTGTTTTGAGTCAAATTAAAATTGTAAAAAAATCACAAGCTTGTACAATCACTAGTGATTCCGGGCTTCCTATATGCTTTAAATAACTGTGGTGATATTGTACTTTTTTATTTTCTAAAGAATTGAGTAGCACCACAGTTCAATGCTCCTGTTTAAATGCCTCTGACTGAAAAGTGGAGTACCAGCTACCTCAGAACCTTTTAAAATTTACTTGAAAATTCCAGGATGCGAAAGTATTCGCATGCAACGCACCTCAGAATTCTACAAGCTCCCCTAACTGTAACCAGCTAACACCCACTAGTCCATCGCTGTCAGTCGCTCATGTCTATCCACTCCCACTTGCTCATTCTCATCACTTGTCTGTCCTGCTACTACTACTACTACTACTACAACAACAACTACTACTGTCTCCTTCTGTCTGCCAGTGTCTCGCTCTTGCTCGTCCATTCCTTCCCACTGCTGCTCTCTTCTCACTGTCACTATCTCTCTCTTCCTCGTCCTTGTCCTAGACTCTGCCTCTCATTATCACTGACCCTCATGCAGTTACACTTTGTCCTTTTTTTATTCCTGTCTCACTGGCACTGTATCATTCAACTTTTTCCTAGTACAGATCCGTAACTGTCAACTACGTTCTACTCCCACTGCGACCCTGTCTCACACTGCGATTGTCTTCTTCGCTCTTTCAATATCACTAGCACTGTCTATTATCTTCCCGTATTTATTACTTTTCCGTCTCTTTTCTACTACCACTATCTCCGCCTGTCTCCACATAAAAAAGCTCGAATAAGCTCGTATACCAAAACTTTAGGGGAAATTTTGTAAAAAGATACTGAGAAAGGCAGCTGACGCCCCACTTTCAGTCCGTGTTTTAAACACAAGCATATTCGCCGTCTTAGTTCTCCGGTGGGAGCATTTTTCTGCTGATTCCCTTCTTTTCTGTGCTACAGCATGGCGTGCCACTCAAATGAAACGAACTTTATGGGCCAATAAGATTTTGACAGTTTATGTGTAATTAAAATAACACAGAACTAATTTTACATACCAGACCGGATTTTACGTGCATAAAAATTTTTTTAATGCTTCAGTACTACAGCCTGGGCCTCTGAAGATAACGGAGACACTTAAAAGCACATTTCTCAGTGATAATTCACTTTATAAACTCCTGTGTCAATTTCATCAAAAGATATGGCCATTTATGTCACGTACAAAAGGTGTTCAAAACGTTTTGCCCAGTCGTCTCTAATTTTTTTATTTTTTTCAGGAGGAGAATGAAATATTTTGTGAACATACTTGAAACATTTACCTATACATTGAGCCTACTCAATGTAGCCTCCATGAGCTATGACGCATCTGGTCCTACGTTCTTTCCATGATGTAAATGCACTTTTACCAAATTCTTGACATTTACACGAGCACTTGACACAGGAAATAAGGTCTTTCTCACAATCAAATGTCTTACCGCGCACGTGGGCCTTCGAATGACCAAAGAGGTAAAAGTCAGACAGAGCCAAGTCCGTACTGTAGGGAGGATGAGGAACAATTTTCCGACCCATTTTCCTGATTTTCTCCTGCGTCATAAGGGCTGTATGGGGTTTGTCATTGCCATGGTGAGTCTGATGAGCTGACTCTGAAGCTGTGGTCTGTGGGTCTTGATGCCACGTCGCAGGTTGTCCAGTGACAAACAGTAACGGACCCGGTTAACTGTGGAGCCAGGTTCCAAAAAGTCAATGAAAATGACACCACACTGATCACAGAAGAAGGAGGCCATCACCTTTCGTCCTGCTGTTCGTGAAAGTCTTGGTTTCTTCTTCCGAGGGAAACCCAGATGACACCACTCCATGGACTGGGTTTTGCTCTCAGGTTAGGACAAAAACAACCATGTTTCATCTTGGGTAATGACGCCGTCAAAACACTGTTTCCACTCTTCAGTAAAGGTCTTCATGAGACCCAACGTGCACAGATTTTTCTGTACCCTAGTGACTGTACCAGTGACATGACACTACCCAAAGACAAACGAGTCATTTCAGCAAGCTGTCGTGTCGTCACACATCTGTCATTTTGGGTGATATGACCAATGGTCTCCTTATTCACATCACTCACTGTCGTCGATGGTCTACCGCATCGTGGATAGTCCAGTTGAGAGAAATCACCTTCTTTAAACCTCTGCAACCACCGCTGGATACTGCTGCGATCAATTGTGTCCTCCCCGTAAACAGGGAGCAACTTCCTGTGAATCGATGTGGCAGAGTCATCGCCGGTCTTGAAGAGGAACTCCAACACCGACCGTTGTCGCAACCTGACGCCTACTTCACGGTCCATTATAGCATACCTGTAAATAAAAGAAACTGCTTTTATGCACCAAGTGATAGCTAAATGTTCCAAGTGTGTTCACAAAAAATTTCATTCTGCTGTGCAAACATTTTTTTGTTCGTCCTTTTTATTTTGATACTCGAAAACTCACTCGTCAAAATCTACAGGGTACCTGCCGTTGACCTAGAATCATGAAATTCGGCTAGAAGTAAGGTTTTACAATACAAGTAAAGGTAAAATCAGAAAATTGTTACTCTGTAAATATAACACAAGACAAACAAAACCTTTTTCGTCAACTGTAATCCGACTGTCCGTGCTTTAAGGCCACGTTTACTCAGGAATGGTAGCCATATCCAGCTGAAACATATAACGCATACTAAAGTCTATGGTACCGTATGTGAAAAATTGAAATTTCTAGGTCAATGGAATTATGAGACAACGGTCATTTATTTCACATATTTTGATACTCCGGAACTCATTCATCACGACCTGTAGGGTAGTTCCCCTTCAGTTAGGAACATGAAATTTGACCAGAAGCTAGCTTTCACAGTACAAGTAAGGGAAAGATATTCGAAAGATGTTTACTTATAATTATATGACATAAAACATTAGAATTTGCATCTGTCAGAAGGATAATAGAAAAACATCACTGTATGCAAACATAAAATGTAAGTTGTGGTCATGTTTTAGTAAGTAAATAAACATATTTTGTTAAATCTTCTCTCTCTACATAAACAGGGTGCTCAAAAATTCAGTGCCCAAACTAACAGGGGTGATGGTGGAGACAAAAACAAATACGTTTGCTAAAGCAACAATGTGTCCGAAACGCACATTGTTGAACTACTGAGTATGCAGGAGGTTATTGTGTGTGATTGAGAAAAAACAGAGTTGAATGCTTTTCAGTTGTTTGTCGTTCTCGTCACTATTACATTACAAGAATTGTTCAAAATGAGCGCCATTGACATCAGCGCGGAGGCGGTCTCGACGTGGCAGGGAGTCCCGTCTTCGCTGGGTAATGCGTGTTGTGTCTGCTGCAAGGATTCTTGCAACCAACTCCGCCTCCCAGTCGACAAGGGTAGAATACACCTCGGTTTTCATGTAGCCCAACAGAGACCAGTCTAATGTGGTGAGGTCCGGGGATCTTGCAGGCTAATGTACAGGTCCTACCCAGACGATTGCCAGTACTGCTCACGCAGGCACTAGTGCTAAACTGCTGTTTGCTGTTTCAGTGGCGAAGAGTATGACATTACAATACACTGCGTATCTCAAACGAACATTTGGAGTGTCAACGTTAGATACAACGACTTTTATCTGCTCCAGTGCTACATTATTTACGCACGCTCAGTGCTCACGCAATACGGATTTCCGTCACGTGGTTGTTTTACGAAGTACGTTTGTTTTTGTCTCCTGTATCATTGCTGTTAGTTTGGGCACTGGATTTATGAACACCCTGTATAAATTGAAGTCCCCTGCTTGCTCTTTGTTGAATGTCTGGGCTAGTCTCAGCAACTACTGTAGAGATTTTGATGCGATCTTGGAATACTCGGGACCGATATGTTACCAGTATCTATGTCGCTAATAGAAAAGTCGTCGAGATTACCGATTCCAGCGATGGATGAATTAATGTCCATCCCAGACAGCTAATAATACTAACTTCAAGTTTGGATAAGTTGTGGATCTTATACTGTAGGCCTCGTTTAGAAAGGGATTGTCCAAAATTCCACTCCTAAAGGACTGAAATATGGGATGGAAGCAGTTTTGAAAGTATGTCGGTGTTACGGGAATTTTGAACCTAGAACTACAGAAACTAGTATTTCGATTCTCAGTCAGAAAAGAAAAACAATGTCTCAGCATTTTTGGAAATTCAACTACTGCGGGATTAGAATAGTGGGTGACAGATTTTTTGAAAACAGATCATTATTGAAGAACTACTAACGGATTTTTAAGGCTGCATCTCAGACAACTCGCTTGGAAATTAAAAAAAAAAATATGTATTTCAGTGTTTCTTGAAATGCATCCCCTAAGGGAGTGCTATAGGGGATGAAAATGTTTAAGAAAATATTTTAAAGGCACTGCAGAAAGTGTCAACACTTCTAAGCTGTTCATTTTTCGAACGCAACCTACGACCAGCTTAGAGACAGAAGTGATGACGCTTTGTGCAGGACCTGACCATCATTTTGCAGGACAATGCTCAAGCACGTACAGTGCAAGTTGTCACTAATTTGTTTGACTGATGGGGCTGCTAAGTGCCGTACCACCTACTGCACTCCCCTCACTTAAGCCCTCGTGAGTTCAACTCGATTTCTAAACTGAAGGAAACATTTGATGGCATTCACTTCAGAACTGCTACAGAATCGTCGGGCAAGAGACCGCGCCGCTCGAACTGTCAACACAACTGGCACTGCTAACAGTATCCTACGACTTCCACATCGCTGGCAACGGGTTATACACAATGCTGGTGACTACTACGAAGGTCAGCAAAACTTTGAAACGCGTATCTGTTTTGCACGAGCTGTAAATAAATAGTTCCAACCCTCGTATCTAGGCGAGGAGTAAAATGCCAGTTTTCATAAGTTTACCTTTAAAATATTTTCTTAAACAATTTCATCCCCTATAGCACTTCTTTAGGGGTTGCATTTCCACAAACACTGGTATATATATATATATATATATATATATATATATATATATATATATATATATAATTTCTAACCGAGTTGTCTGAGATGTAAATAACTAGTTACCACTATAAAAGTTCCAACCCTCGTATGAAGAAATATACGTTAGGGATGGAAGTTGCTATGGAAATACCTCCAGAATAAAGCAAAAGACTAACAAAACTTTTGGACTCCAGTTAAAACGTCTTTTGCTCAGATGTACATTCGGAAAACACCATGCTTATATGGTCTTAATTAGCGTGATAAGCTTAGAAGATGTTGCAATTTCTGAACAAGACAAAAAAATCTATTAAATAAAAACAAAAAAGTATCTGCACGCCATACAGTCTACACGAGTGACGCCTTAAGCCCAGACTTACACTGCTAGTACTCACTCATGATTAAGTTTGTGCGGAAGGCTCAGCGCGCTTGGTCAGTTTATTTTGAGATGTTTACCAGAGCCGCCACGCTCCGTTGGCAGCCTGGTATTTGCACGCTTACACTAAGAAGCCGTTCTCAGCCGGGCCACAATTAATCATACGACAGCGGCCTAAGTTCTCACGTCGCTCGCCTGACAGACGGTCATTTGTCTCTGACGCCGGGTCTTACTGTTAGCTGGGAGAGCCACACTTTGTCCCCCATGTACAACATGAAGGCAGGCGAAGTGCTGTCTCTGCATATCTCTAGGGACGGCTACAAGAGTCTTGGCATCGTCTAAAAACCCGAAAGACGTACCATCTACACTACTGGCCATTAAAGTTGCTACACCAAGAAGAAATGCAGATGATAAACGGGTATTCATTGGACAAATATACTATACTAGAACTGACGCGATTACATTTTCACGCAGTTTAGGTGCATAGATCCTGAGAAATCAGTACCCTGAACAACCACCTCTGGCCGTAATGACGGCCTTGATACGCCTGGGCATTGAGTCAAACAGAGCTTCGATGGCGTCTACAGGTACAGCTGCCCATTCAGCTTCAACACGATACTACAGCTCATCAAGAGTAGTGACTGGCGTGTTGTGACGAGCCGGTTGCTCGGGCACCATTGAGCAGACATTTTCAATTGGTGAGAGATTTGGAGAATGTGCTGGCCGGGGTAGCAGTCGAACATTTTCTGTATCCAGAAAGACCCGTACAGGACCTGCAAACAGCAGGGAACCTGCACCTTGCTGCACCCACTGGACAGTGTGTCTAAGGCGTTCAGCCTGAGCGGGTTGCCTCCAAACACATCTCCGACGATTGCCTGGTTGAAGAAATATGCGACACTCATCGGTGAAGAGGACGTGATGCCAGCCCTGAGCGGTCGATTCGGCATGTTGTTGGGCCCATCTGTACCGCACAGCATGGTGTCGTGGTTGCAAAGATGGTCCTCGCCATGGACCTCGGGAGTGAAGTTTCACATCATGGAGCCTATTGCGCACAGTTTGTGTCGTAACACGACGTCCACTGGCTGCACGAAAAGCATTATTCAACATGGTGGCGTTGCTGTCTGGGTTGCTCCGAGCCATAATCCGTAGGTAGCGGTCATCCACTGCAGTAGTAGCCCTTGGGCGGCCTGAGCGAGGCATGTCATCGTCAGTTCCTGTCTCTCTGTATCTCCTTCATGTCCGAACAACATCGCTTTTGTTCACCGAGAAAAACGTTTAAGAAAAATTCAACTTCTTTGAAAAACGTATGACCTCGACAGTGAGGCGGTACTGATTATGGCGAAATGCCGTGTGGCTAGGTCCTCCCGTCGGGTAGACAGGTCGCTGTGTGCATGTCTTTTTAGTTGACGCCACTTCGGCGACTTGCGTGTCGATGGGGATGAATGATGATGATAAGGACAACACAACACCCAGTCCCTGAGCGGAGAACATCTCTGACACAGACGGGAATCGAACCCGGGCCCTTTGCATCGCATTCTGTCGCGCTGACCGCCTGGAGCAGGCGCGGTGGCCGAGCGGTTCTAGACGCTTCAGTCCGGAACCGCTCACTGCTGCGGTCGTAGGTTCGATTCCTGCCTCGGTCATGGGTGTGTATGATGTCCTTAGAATACTTAGGTTTAAGTAGTTCTAAGTTCTAGGGGACTGATGACCTCAGATGTTAAGTCTCATAGTGCTTAGAGCTATTTGCACCATTTGAAGACGCCTGGACGCTTCCCTTGTTGAGAGCCCTTCCTGGCACAAAGTAACAATGCGGACGCGGTCGAAACGCGATATTGACCGTCTAGTTATGGTTGAACTACAGACAATGCGAGCCGTGTACCTCCTTCCTGGTGGAATGACTGGAACTCCGTCCCATAGGCGCTGCTCATGCATGATTGTTTACCTCTTTGGGCGGGTTTAGTGACATCTCTGAACAGTCAAAGGGATTGTGTCTGTGTTACAATATCCACTGTCAACGTCTATGTTCAGGAATTCAGGGAACTGGGGTGATGTAAAGCTTTTTTTTGAAGTATATATATATATATATATATATATATATATATATATATATATATATATATACAGATATATATATATATATATATATATATATATATATATATATACAGAGAGAGAGAGAGAGAGAGAGAGAGAGAGTGAGGGAGTGAGGGAGAGGAGACATTGCTACCAGAAATCTCAAAAGGTGCTGGACCGATTTCCTTCAAATTGTTGAATGGAAGAAAAGTAGGTGGACAGAGGGGGGGGCGATGTAATAGACATAGAAAGCAGAAAGGAGGAGATGGACGGACAGAAGGGACGAGGAGATGGATGGAAAGAGGGGAGGATCAGACAGAAAGACGGGTGATGGACAAAGAGAGGGAGAGAGAGTGGGGGCAGGAGGAGAGAGGAGGCGGAGAATATGGATAGGGAAGAGGTGAGAAGGAGATTGGGACGTATATTCATATTACGAACGTGTGCTTTCTCTTTTCTTCCTTTTTCTCTTAATCTGAATGAAGCAGAATAACGCGTGGTCGGGAACAGTTAGTTGAAAATAAAAAGATAGATCTCTCAACTATAACGCATTATTAGTTGTCCTATAGAAAGAATCACTGCAAGTTTACTCACTTTTCGCAGCGACAATCGTATGACATGATTGTTGGAATCTTTAGTACAGCTCTGCAAAATTGATTCCATGGCAGCACGACCTCGTCATCAGAGGCAAAATATAGTCGACGCCATTTAGTTGAAAATCACTGGCAACCAGATCCAACGAATTTGTAACCTAGGCTTGCCACAGACCCGTAAGCCTCTTCCCTCTCCCTCCGTGGTGAACATGGAAAATATAACACGAAGTAAGTGAGTGTTCATTCCTAGTGCTATGCAAATGAAGCTGCGAACGGTAGTAAGCGTAACAGCAGCTACAAAGCCGGAACAAGGAAATAGGCAGTAAAGCAACTATGAAATTTGCCACTGGCGTTGCCATTCAAATAATAAAGACGAAACGCGTATGGTGCGAACAAGTCCTTTGACAAAGTTGTAATTAGTTGAAAGCAAAGTTGACAATTATTACAAGAATGGATTTGCGTTTTTGTGACCCTGGACTGACATCAGCTGTTTATCACAAGAGAAAATATGTGCTGGACCGGGACTCTAGCCCGGATCTCCCGCTTATCGCGACCATTCGCGTGAACTACTCCGGCTACCTGATCACGCCTCCAACGCAGATCCAAAGTTCCATATGTCACTGAAACCGCAACGCAAACGCTCGCACAATACGTGATTCCAGTACAGGGAGAGACAAATATCGCTGGCTGCTATCGCTTCAGTACAGAACCACGCGGCTGCTACGGTCGCAGGTTCGAATCCTACCTCGGGCGTGGATGTGTGTGAAGTCCTTATTTTAGTTAGGTTTAAGTAGTTCTAAGATCTAAGGGACTGATGACCTCAGATGTCAAGTCCCATAGTTCTCAGAGCCATTTAAACCATTTTTGAGACAAATATTGTATCGACTTTTCAGTCCGTCGAGACGTGAATACATCAGTGACGGTTACAGTGTCCGTATAATCGTCGTAATAATTACCACAGCTGTAATCGTCAGAACGTTGTGATGCAAGCATGTCTGGACATTGAGATGTGAAGATATAGACACTACATAATCACAGACATTGTAATCATCATTGATAAATATCAACATAACACAATGCTGTGCAAGAGGGAAATAACTTTGGCCAGCTGTGTCGCTGCCAACTAACATAGCTCGATGATGCATGGGCTGTGCCTGAGATTTGGAAATTTGTGGTAAGGTCTTATGGGACCAGGGCAACGGCCCTGCCGCAGTGGATACACCGGTTCCCGTCAGATCACCGAAGTTAAGCGCTGTCGGGTGTGGCTGGCACTTGGATGGGTGACCATCCAGGCCGCCATGCGCTGTTGTCATTTTTTGGAGTGGACTAACCCTCATGATGCCAATTGAGGAGCTACTCGACCGAATAGTAGCGGCTCCGGTCAGAAAAAACCATCGCAGTGACCGGGAGAGCGGTGAGCTGATCACACGCCCCTCCTCAGCTGAGGATGACACGGCGGTCGGATGTTCCCGTGTTCGAAGACAAATAATTACGGTGGAGACACCACTAGTTATAATGTCCCCCTGGACACAACAAAAGGCGGGACATGGTTCTCAATAGGGTGTGTGATCACCACAGACAGCAGTTGATGCTCTGGAACAAGTTCCCACGCCGGCCGCAAGGTTGGTAAGGAGTCCTTGTGGCGGGGCGTTTCATTCCTCCGCCGCCGTGGCTGACATCTGCTGGATGTCGCTCGTGTATGTGGACATGCTGCAGTAGGTCTACTTTACGCATGTCACACGTGCTGGATAGGACTGAAGTAGAGAGAACTTGAAAGCTAGTCCATTCACCGAATATCCTCTCGTTCCAAGAGTGATGGTCGGTGCAGTCATCCACAGCCTTATCCAAAAGACCCTAACTAACATTAGATCAGGAGTAAAGTTCAGGGGAACACTTATCAGAAAGCTTTGAGATAGAGACAGGAGTTAGACAGGGAGACGGACTTTCACCTCTTCTCTTCAACTGTGCACTGGACAAGGTGATGAGAAAGTGGTGAAAAGAAATGAAAGTACAAAATGTACCGAGCGGTATTTGCCTGGGACACAAACAGAAGGGACTAGTAGTAGACTGTATAGCTTCCGCAGCTGACATGGCACTTATAGCAAGCTCAGTAGCAGTAAAGCAGCTCAATATGCTCAAACTCCAGGCCGCCAAGATAGGACTTCAGTTGTCACTATAAAGGAAAATACCTCGCCAACATCAGTGATACTCCCAATGAACGGTTGGAACAAGGTCAAATTGAGAAAGTTGACAGATTCAAGTATCTAGGAGAAGGCTATCACAAGGAACAGTACTAACAACTCGGATTAATAAGTTACAATTAGCATATCGATTAACCAAGAACATCTATAATAAGCACTATGGGTCTTAACATCTGTGGTCATCAGTCCCCTAGACTTAGATCTACTTAAACCTAACTAACCTAAGGACATCACACACATCCATGCCCGAGGCAGGATTCGAACCTGCGACCGTAACGGTCACGCGGTTCCAGAATGAAGCGCCTAGAACCGCACGGCCACACCGGCCGGCCTACGACTTCCACATCGCTGGCAACGGATTATACACAACTCTAGTGACTACTTTGAAGGTCAGTAAAACTTTGAAACACGTATCTATTTTGTACGAACTGTAAATAAATAGTTGCCACTATTAAAGTTCCAACCCTCGTATTTATATTTTTCTCATGAGTGACCAGTATATATTTCCTTCCAACGTTGCTGCTTTAGAGGCAAGACAATTTATTTGTTATGTGCGAGGGGGCAAAGTTATTAGAGGATTGACTACCTAAGGGGCTGAATGTATTTTGCACTGACTGTATTTCTTTAGTGGTATTCGGAGTTGCATTGCTCAATAGATTCTTTTTAAATTTTGCTAACAATAACAGAGTAAGTACACCACCTGCACTTACAACACGCTACACGATAACTGAAGGTTTAGTATCCATTCCACAGTTCAGACATTCATTCTATGTAATCGAAAGAATTAATTTTTAAAAGAACATTACACTCTGTTACTGGATGCGTTAAGTGTTCTCGCTTCTGTCCGTATGATGGTACGTACAGCATGTCTAACACGTTAAAATGTTCAAATATGTGCGAATGAGACCAAAATGCTGAGGTAATCGGTCCCTAGACTTACACACTACTTAAGCTAACGTATGCTCAGGGCAGGAAGAGCTAGGAATGGCTAAATTTATTTATTTCATTAATAGTACAGAGTAACCCACCGCCTTGATATGTAAGGTGGGTAGGATGCTTCTGAATATAACATCAAAGATTTCTCATTGTTACAATCTTATTGGTATACAGTTGTTAATGCTTGTTTTAATCATATAAAGAACATAATATTTAAAGATTTCTCTGGGGTTACAGCGAATTGAATGCTTAACAATTGGTAAAATGGCTCCATATAATTTGTTTCTATCTAGTTCATGAGAATATAATTTATATAATGCAAATGTCAAAGAAAAATAAAAAATGGAAAAGTAACACAATGTGCGTGGTGAAAATAATTTGTAGTATGTAGAGGGAAGTGATATGCTGTATTTGGATGTGTAATACAGTCTAAGTAGCATGTTGGTTAATAATGGCCTATTTGTACCTATTTCAGATAAGAAGGTCTCAGTACAAACTCTAGGTATTCTCATCTGAAATGGTTTGTGATAATGTATGTTTACACAAATTATACAGATTAAATGCTGATTGAGCACTTGATACACGGAATACGTGAATTTCAGCTTTACATGAGAAATACACTTATGTTTGTAACTTGTTAGTAGAAATAGAATATAGTTCACTGCTACTTGAATGCATTATTCCAAAAATAACTTAATACATTTCTGAGACATAAAATTCATTGATTGTAGCTTTGAACAGAGAAGAGAATATACTTCTGTCTGGACACAGTAAGACGAGCAATACTTTAGTGCTTGTGCGCAGTATACTTTAAACACTATGCAGGATGTGTCATTGGGGAGGAGGAGCCTCGGAATAAAAGTTCTTCGAGCCTTCTCCTCCGAAGCGACTACAGTCTTAGTAGGTGGTGCCGGTGTTTTTTGATTTATGATGGTTGTGTTGTTTGTGACTGTGTTGTGGCATGCAGTGCCATACATCGTTGGTTTTGGTTCGAATGGTTCAAATGGCTCTGAGCACTATGGGACTTAACAGGTGAGGTCATCAGTCCCCTAGAACTTAGAACTACTTAAACCTAACTAACCTAAGGACATCACACACATCCATGCCCGAGGCAGGTTCAAATGGCTCAAATGGCTCTGAGCACTATGGGACTTAACATCTGTGGTCTTCAGTCCCCTAGAACTTAGAACTACTTAAACCTAACTAGCCTAAGGACATCACACTCATCCATGCCCGAGGCAGGATTCGAACCTGCGACCGTAGCAGTCGCCGAGGCAGGATTCGAACCTGCGACCGTAGCGGTCACGCAGTTCCAGACTGTAGCTAGTAGAACCGCTCGGCCACCCCGGCCGGCTTGGTTTTGGTCCCTTACATGTTGATCCCTTCTGAGTCATGTTCACTTAGTGTTCCTTCCTCGGTTTCGGAATCTGTGGTCGTGCTCGTGTCCTCCCATGTGGTTTTTTGTGTTGTTTGTGCTTGTCTACGCCTCCTTCCATATGGGTTATGGCGCTTGTATTTTTTGTGCTGAGTCTTCGATACAATATCAAATTCAAATGGCTCATATGGCTCTAAGCACTATGGGACTTAACATCTGAGGTCATCAGTCCCCTAGACTTAGATCTACTTGAACCTAACTAACCTAAGGACATCACACACATCCATGCCCGAGGGAAGATTCGAACCTATGACCGTAGCAACAGCGCGGTTCTGGACTGAAGCACCTAGAACCGTTCGGCCATCACGACCGGCGATACCATATCGGCCATGCTATTTATTGTGTTCCAGTCATCGTTATTACATATTACTCTGGCGATGTCATTATCGTTCTGTATAGGTCTCACTTGTGCCAGCGTGTTGCACAGCAGTGTGACATGTTCTGGTGTCCCAGTCTCTCCGCAAACGCATACTTCATCCTTAGTTAGTCCCATACAGTTTAAATGTACCGGATACGGCCCGTGGCCTGTCAGGAAATGGACCATCCCACGGCTTGGGTCGACATGTTTCAGTTGGAGTCTTTCGTGTATATCAGGAGAGAAAGAGTGTACTTGGCGACCCTTGTCGGATGCACCCCACTCTCTCTGCCATGTTTGAATCCGCCCATGCCCGAGGGAGGACTCGAACCTCTGGCGTGAGGGGCCGCGGAATCCGTGACATGGCGCGGCGGTCGAACACGGTTTTGGTGGTGTTGGTGTTATGATGTACGGATCCGTAGTTTTGCATGAACGCACTGACCTCCAAATCTTTGAACAAGGTACACTGGCCGGCCAACGTCATTGTTTCACTGTACTCGTTCCCAATGTACGTCTTTTGGTGGAGCAGCTCTGCGAAACAGAGGGTATTCGGTGACTGGACTGGCTTGCCCGTTAAATCCCATCCAGCACGTCGACATGTACCAGCGACACCCAGCAGATGTCAGCCGCACTGGTGGGGCGATGGAACGCCCTACCACGAGAACTCCTTACCAAACTTGTGCCCGCCATGGGAGCACGTTGTGAAGAATGCACTGCCGGCCGTGGTGGTCACACATCCTATTGAGAACCATGTCCCGCCTTTTGTTATGTCCAGGGGAACATTATAACTAGAGGTGCCTACACTGTGATTATCGTCTTTGAATAAAATTATCATTTTTGTTCGTCTCATTGCGCATTTCTTCCAGTTACCATTTGTGCTATGCTGTAGGAATGCGTTACGTACGATCCAGCTTCCATAGAGCTACACTACTGGCCATTAAAATTGCTACACCAACAAGAAATGCAGATGATAAACGGGTTTTCATCGGACAAATATATTATACTGGAACTGACTTGTGATTACATTTTCCCGCAATTTGGGTGCATAGATCCTGAGAAATCAGTACCCTGAACAACCACCTCTGGTCGCAATAACGGCCATGATACGCCTGGGCATTGAGTCAAACAGAGCTTGGATGGCGTGTACAGGTACAGCTGCACATGCAGCTTCAACACGATACCACAGTTCACCAAGAGTAGTGACTGGAGTATTGTGACGAGCCGGTTGCTCGGCCAACATTGACCAGACGTTTTCAGTTGTTGAGAAATCTGGAGAATGTGCTGGCCAGGGCAGCGGTCGAACATTTTCTGTATCCAGAAAGGCCCGTACAGGACCTGCAACATGCGGTCGTGCATTATCCTGCTCAAATGTACGGTTTCGCAGGGATCGAATGAAGTTTAGAGGCACGTGTCGAACCCATCTGAAATGTAACGTCTACTGTTCAAAGTGCCGTCAATGCGAACAAGAGGTGACCGAGACGTGTAGCAAATGCCACTCCATACCATCTCGCCGGGTGATACGCCAGTATGACGATGACGAATACACGCTTCCAATGTGCGTTCACCGCAACGTCGTCAAACACGGATGAGACCATCATGATGCTGCAAACAGAACCTGGATTCATCCGAAAAATGACGTTTTGCCATTCGTGCATCCAGGTTCGTCGTTGAGTACACCAACGCAAGCGCTCCTGTCTGTGATGCAGCGTCAAGGGTAACCGCAGCCATGGTCTCCGAGCTGATGGTCCATGGTGCTGCAAACGTCGTCGATCTGTTAGTGCAGATGGTTGTTGTCTTGCAAACGTCCCCATCTGTTGACTCAGGGATCGAGACGTGGCTGCTCGATCTGTTACAGCCATATGGATAACATGCCTGTCATCTCGACTGCTAGTGATTTGAGGCCGTTGGGATCCAGGACGACGTTCCGTATTACCCTCCTGAACCCATCGATTCCATATTCTGCTAACAGTCATTGGATCTCCACCAACGTGAGCAGCAATGTCGCGATACGATAAACCGCAATCGCGATAGGCTACAATTCGACCTTTCTCATAGTCGGAAACGTGATGATACGCATTTCTGCTCCTTACACGTGGCATCGCAACAACGTTTCACCAGGCAAGGCCAGTCAACTGCTGTTTGTGTATGAGAAATCGGTTGGAAACTTTCCTCATGTCAGCACGTTGTAGGTGTCGCCACCGGCGCCAGCCTTGTGTGAATGCTCTGAAAAGCTAATCATTTGCATATCACAGTATCTTCTTCCTGTCGGTTAAATTTCGCGTCTGTAGCACGTCATCTTCACGGTGTAGAAATTTTAATGGCCAGTAGTGTATGTTACTTGTCAGTGACACACAGCATTCCGAAATGCCTTCACAAAAGAAGACGAAGTAAATATTCCAGAATTCGAATCGAGAACAGCTGCCAACATGAGTAACGTAGAAGTAAATATCCTCGGAGAAGTGAAGCAGCTTAAATCACTTAATGAAACCAAGTCTTCTGGTCCAGACTGTATAACAATTAGGTTCATTTCGGAGCATGCTGATGCATTAGCTCTATACTTAACAGTCACATACAACCGTTCGCTCGACGAAAGATCCGCACCCAAAGACTGGAAAGTTGCACAGGCCACACCAATATTCAAGAAAGGTAGTAGGAGTAATCCACTTAATTACAGTCCCATATCGTTAACGTCGATATGCAGCACGATTTTGGAACATGTATTGTGTTCAAACATCATGAATTACATCTATTGACAGACAGTCAACATGGGTTTAGAACACATCGTACCTGTGAAACACAATTAGCTCTTTATTCGCATGAAGTGTTAAGTGCTATTGACAAGCGACTTCAGATCGCGTTCGTATTTCTGGATTTCCGGATGGTTCAAAATGGTTCAAATGGCTCTGAGCACTATGGGACTTAACATCTATGGTCATCAGTCCCCTAGAACTTAGAACTACTTAAACCTAACTAACCTAAGGACATCACACAACACCCAGCCATCACGAGGCAGAGAAAATCCCTGACCCCGCCGGGAATCGAACCCGGGAACCCGGGCGTGGGAAGCGAGAACGCTGCCGCACGACCACGAGCGCGGCATTTCCGGATGGCTTTTGACACTGTACCATATAAGCGGCTTGAAGTGAAATTGCGAGTTTATCTAATATCGTCTCAGTTATGTGACTGGATTTGTGATTTCCTGTCAGAGAGGTCACAGTTCGTAGTAACTAACGGAAAGTCATCGAGTGAAACAGAAGTGATGTCTGGCATGCCCCAAGGTAGTGTCATAGGCCCTTTGCTGCTCCTTATCTATATAAACGATTTGGGAGACAATCTGAGCAGCCGTCTTAGGTTGTTTACAGATGACGCTGTCGTTTATCGACTAATAACGTCATTAGAAAATTGTGAGGTCATCCACATGAGCGCTAAAAGGAATTTGTTAAACTTCGGTTACACGATAAATTAGTCTAATCTAAAAGCTGTAAATTCAACTTAACACCTAGGTATTGCAATTACGAACAACTTACATTGGAAGGAACACATAGAAAATGTTGTGGAGAAGGTTAACCAAAGACTGTGTTTTGTTGGTAGAACACTTAGAAAATGTAACAGACCTACTAAGGAGACTGCCTACACTACGCTTGTCCGTCCTCTTTTACAATACTGCCGTGCGGTGTGAGATCCATCATTAAAAGAAAGGCGTTTTTCGTTGCGACGGAATCTTCCCACGAAATTCCAATCACCAACTTTCTCCTCCGAATGCGAAAATATTTTGTTGACACCGACCTACACAGGAAGAAACGACCACCACGATAAAATAAGGGAAATCAGAGCTCGTACGGAAAGATATAGGTGTTCGTTCTTTCCACGCGCTATACGAGATTGGAATAATATAGAACAGTGAAGGTGGCTCGATGAACCTTCTGCCAGGCACCTAAATGTTATTTTAAGGGTATCCATGTAGATGCAGATGTAGATGCGAAAGTTACTTTCGCCCTTAAGTTTTGCACACCAGTCCATTACGCGGAAATTAGAGAGATTAGGGGCGACTCGACGGTATCTGTTACACCAGTGGTTTCCAACCTTTCTTAGACCATTACCCCTGAGTGCAATCAGACACTAGCACATTAACTAGTACCCCCCTCCCCCCTCCCCATTGCCATCTGCTGGCCTCCCTCCCCCACGTTATCACTAACTTCAGCACATAACTAAACTGTAAAAGACTTCTCTCGGAAAACTTTTATTTTTAAAATAATGAAAGATGAATTATATTTAGTGTGTGTGTGTGTGTGTGTGTGTGTGTGTGTGTGTTAGAATGAATGACAAAGGAATTCGTGGTGCATGACAAGTGCTACTCACAACTCTTTCTCAGATAAGAAAACTGTCTATCAACAGTGAGGGGCGACACTTGTTACAAAGCATACTTCCCCTGGATTACTCCTCTCCATTGTGTCACTTGATTGACCTGCACACTGCAACCCCATTTAAAATCAACTTAGTTAAAATGCGTGCGCTATGCTTACTGTTTGTAAATCACTTGATTGCCTTACCCCTTATTTATGAACTGGCGTAAATTGAATGATTTCAAGCTGTTAATGCCTTATGTGTGACCACAGCCACAGCGCGTTCTCGCTTCCCGCGCCCGGGTCCCCGGGTTCGATTCCCGGCGGGGTCAGGGATACTTACGTATGTGTTGTGCTGGCAATAAATTCATTTATCTGTTTCGAAGCGAGTAACGAAGCAATTTCCAGACTACTGCGCGTACTATCTGAGCCGTGCTGCGGCTCGCGTTCTCGCTTCCCGCGCCCGGGTTCCCGGGTTCGATTCCCGGCGGGGTCAGGGATACTTACGTATGTGTTGTGCTGGCAATAAATTCATTTATCTGTTTCGATGCGAGTAACGAAGCAATTTCCAGACTACTGCGCGTACTATCTGAGCCGTGCTGCGGCTCGCGTTCTCGCTTCCCGCGCCCGGGTTCCCGGTTTCGATTCCCGGCGGGGTCAGGGATACTTACGTATGTGTTGTGCTGCCAATAAATCCATTTATCTGTTTCGAAGCGAGTAACGAAGCAATTTCCAGACTACTGCGCATACTATCTGAGCCGTGCTGCGGCTCGCGTTCTCGCTTCCCGCGCCCGGGTTCCCGGGTTCGATTGCCGGCGGGCTCAGGGTTACTTACGTATGTGTTGTGCTGGCAATAAATTCATTTATCTGTTTCGAAGCGAGTAACGAAGCAATTTCCAGACTACTGCGCATACTATCTGAGCCGTGCTGCGGCTCACGTTCTCGCTTCCCGCGCCCGGGTTCCCGGGTTCGATTCCCGGCGGGGTCAGGGATACTTACGTATGTGTTGTGCTGCCAATAAATCCATTTATCTGTTTCGAAGCGAGTAACGAAGCAATTTCCAGACTACTGCGCGTACTATCTGAGCCGTGCTGCGGCTCGCGCACTCGCTTCCCGCACCCGGGTTCCCGGTTTCGATGCCCGGGCCGGTTAGGGATTTTCTCTGCTTCGTGATGGCTGAGTGTTGTGTGATGTCCTTAGGTTAGGTAGGTTTAAGTAGTTCTAAGTTCTAGGGGACTGATGACCATAGATGTTAAGTCCCATAGCGCTCAGAGCCATTTGAACCATTTGGCTCGCATTGGTGCTGTCTGTAGGTTGTTGGAGGCCGGACGGCATCGTTTGGTTGGCATGGTTGCGGCTGTTTGTCTTCTTCTTGTGTCGACTGGCGCCACTTGTTATCGCAAGCATTGCTTGTCCGCTAGTGGTAGCAGCTTCGGTTAGAGATGTGTAGTAACTGTTGCCCTGTCTTTGGGGCGGCGTCGTTGGTTTTCCGCGTCGTGTGAGTGGGACAGTTCGGTTGGGAACTCAGTAGGAGCCAGGTTCACACAGCACCAGAACACGCCGGGACTGCTGGCAGCACGTACGGATTGCCGGATGGAAGGAGTGTGGCCATGAGGGTGCACGACCTCGTCGTAAACCGGATCCAGCAAGCTTTAAGATGAGTGTATTTCAATCCAAGTAGAGTGGAGACAGGCTCCCGTGTGGGACCCGTAGTACATATGTGATGTTGTGACAGATTATCGTCGCGCCGTTATATGCAGTTTGGTGGATCTGCGTACCGCTTACTACTTGAAGACCGTACTGTGTTAAAAGTACTTGGCTCAGTAACTAGACGGCGTGGTTACTCAACTGTGAATTAATAAAGCAGTGAAGAGATTTGTTTCATTCTGCCAACCATCGTCAGAGTTGTCACAGTGCGTTCAGTGTGCGTTTTTGTGCCTAATGAATTTGATGTCACTCATTCTTGCGATTCTTTCCGCAATGACGTGTGGTTGCTGATTCTGGTTGGTTACATTTCGGTTCTGCCTCGCACGCAAATCGAATTGGGTTTTAGTTACTTTTAGTTTCTCTGGTGTTCTGTACTGTGACTTGCTTGTTCAGATTTTCGGGTTTCTAGGATCGGACGGAAATCTGGTAGTGGTTCCTTTCTCGTTCTGTGCGCTCTAAACACAGTATTCTGGGGATGTAGTGCAGACCGCCGGTTTCGGCTTCGACGTATTGTTCTATCGTTGCATTTCGTTTATCGGGCAACTTCAGCAAGATTACCATTAGTCATCTGTTAGGCTGCTACTAATCTGAGGTACCATCTTGTGAAGTGAATGAAACTCATGGCCGCCTATTTCATCGCTCGCTAAAATGTTTGTTGCCGGTCCATCTCAGAGGTCGATTCCTGGAGCACCGTCTGTGACTGTTCCTTGTGTTTTTATTATTGTACTATTTATTACCATACCTTGTAATGCCTACATTAAAGGTTATTTATGTCTACTTAATAGTTCCGGTCGTCTTCTGGAATAAATCTAGCGTTGTAAGGGTTGTGTTACAAGGTTACCATCATCTTATTTGCCGGCCGGTGTGGCCATGCGGTTCTAGGCGCTTCAGTCCGGAACCGCGCGACCACTACGGTCGCAGGTTCGAGTCCTGCCTCGGGCATGGGTGTGTGTGATGTCCTTAGGTTAGTTAGGTTTAAGTAGTTCTAAGTTCTAGGGGACTGATGTCCCCAGATGTTAAGTCCCATAGTGCTCAGAGTCATTTGAACCATCATCTTATTTCACCTGCTTGGTGGTCAGCTGCTTGTGTCTTTAAATTAACCTTTGCTTGTATTTGCTGTTTTACAGCACGTTTCTAAATTTTTTATGTAATTGCCGTTCCTGGCGTGTAAGTCTTTCAGCTGTGATTGTGGTCATTTGCTTTGAAAAAAATAATTCTATCTTTGTGTTTTAGCAGTAAGCCATAAAACCTTATTTACTGCCATTCCTGCCGTCTGATAGCTTCTGCTGTGTTTGTGGCCACTTACCTTTTAATATTTCAATATCTGTGATTTGTAAGTTGCAGCGAGTTCTTAAACAATTCTTCATATATTGCCATTCCTGGCGTGTAAGGCCTTCTGCCCAGATCACAGTGGCTTGCTTTTAAAGCATTATCTGCTGTATCTGTATTTAATGGTGATTTGCTAAATTGTAACTCACTGAAAATACTATTAGTTACACAGTTGTTTATTCCTTCATTAGTAACGTGTGGTATTTTTATATATTGTTCAGTCTGGAATTGCTGGTTTTAAAAAAAATTGTGTGTAACTGCAAAAGGCAACCAATAGTAACTGAATACGGCCCCGTCCACAATCGTAACCGAAGCCCGACTTCCCTTGACAACCAGGTTTCACCATCAGCTACTTGGGGACACATTTTCTTGACATATTTAGCATTTGTTGCTTATATGTCCCACTTTTATCATCAGCTATCTAAGGGACAAAGCACAACATAAGTGTGTAGTGGGTGGACTACTTGTGGAACCTGTAACCAACCATGCATTAACGCTGCTAACTGAGAAAAACTAATTATTGATAACATATACTTTAAAGAGCCAGAGAAACTGGTACATTTTCTTAATATCATGTAAGGCCTCTGCGAGCACCCAGAAGTGCCGACATGGCATAAAAAATGTAAATGTCGTGTGACTAGAGCCTCCCGTCGGGTAGGTCGTTTGCTGGGTGCAAGTCTTTCGATTTGACGCGACTTCCGCGACTTGCGCGTCGATGGCGATGAAATGATGATGATAAGGACAACACAACACCCAGTCCTTGAGCAGAGAAAATCTCCGACCCGGCCGGGAATCGAACCCGGGCACGTAGGATTGACATTCTGTCGCGCTGACCACTCAGTTACCGGTGGCGGACACCGACGTAGCATGGACTCGGCTAATGTCTGATGTAATGCTGGAGGGAACTGACACCATGAATCCTGCTGGGCTGTCCATAAATCCGTAAGAGTACGAGGGGGTGGAGGTCTCTTGTGAACAGCACGTTTGAAGCCCCACAGTTTCTTAACCGACCTTCATTGTTTCGTGTGAAAGGTGAGGGATTTGTTCACTTTATTTCCTTTCGGCCATGGTTTTTAGAGCCTCAGAGACCATAAACCTACTGACGACAATTCTCTTCGAAAATTATTACTATTACTTTTTTATGCCATGAGGGATAACGATTTAGGAACATTGAATCGGTAAGATAGACATGTATTTGTTATGGCTGTGTGTTCTAGCTGTCTGACGGTCCCACGGACCTCGTAGATCTTACAATGAAGTTTCGTTCATCTATATCTACATATACATCTACAAGGATACTCTGCAAATCACATTTAAGTGCCTGGCAGAGGGTTCATTGAACCACCATCAGAATTCTCTATTATTCCCATCCCGTATAGCACGCGGAAGGAATGAACACCATATCTTTCCGTACGATCTCTGATTTCCCTTATTTTATTGTGGTTCCTCCCTATGTAGGTCGGTGTCAACAAAATATTTTCGCATTCGGAGGAGAAAGTTGGTGATTGGAATTTCGTGAGAAGATTCCGTTGCAACGAAAAACGCCTTTCTTTTATTGATGTCCAGTCCAAATCCTGTATCATTTCAGTGACACTGTCTCCCATATTTCGCGATAATACAAAATGTGCTGCCCTTCTTTGAACTTCTTCGATGTATGATGTTCATGTCTGGGGAGTATGGTGGTCAGAGGAAGTGTTTAAACTCCGAAGAGCGTTCTTGGAGACACTCTGTAGCAATTCCGGACGTTTGGGGTACCACATTGTCCTGCTAGAATTGTCCAAGACCACCGGAATGCAAAATGGACGTGAATGGCGGCAGGTAATAAGACAGGAGGCTTACGTACATATCACCTGTCGCCGGCCGTTGTGGCCGTGCGGTTAAAGGCGCTTCAGTCTGGACCCGCGTGACAGCTACGGTCGCAGGTTCGAATCCTGCCTCGAGCATGGATGGGTGTGATGTCCTTAGGTTAGTTAGGTTTAATTAGTTCTAAGTTCTAGGCGACTGATGACCTTAGAAGTTAAGTCGCATAGCGCTCAGAGCCATTTGAACCATATCACCTGTCAGAGTCGTATCCAGACATAACGGGTCCGATACACTCCAACAACACACGCCCCACACCACTACAGAGCCTCCACCAGCTTGAACAGTCTTCCATGCAGGGTCCATGGATTCATGAGGTTGTCTCCATACCGATACACGTCTATCCTCTCGATACAATTTAAAACGACTCGTCCGAGGAGGCAACGTGTTTCCAGTCACCAAAAGACCAATGTTTTGGTGTCGACGGTCCCAGGCGAGGCGTAAATCTTTGTGTCATGCATTTATCAAGGGCCGCGATTGGGGCATCGGCTCTGAAAGCCTATATCGATGATGTTTCGTTGAATGGTTCGCGTGTTGACACTTGTTGATGGCCCATCATTGAAATCTGCGGCAATTTGCGGAAGTGTTGCAGTTCTGTCACGTTGAAGGATTCCCTTCAGTCGTCGTTGGTCTCGTTCTTGCAGGATCTTCGTCCGGTCGCAGCGATGTCGGAGATTTGGTGTTTTACCGGATTCGTGATGTTCACGGTAATCCCGTACGGAAAATCACCTCTTCATGGCTACCTCGGAGATGCTGTGCTCCACCGCTCGAGCGCCGACTGTAACTTCACGTTCAGACTCACTTAAATCTTCATAACCTGCCATTGTAGCAGCAGTAACCGATCTAACAACTGCCCAGAGACTTGTTGTCTCATATAGGCGTTTCCGAGCGCAGCGCCGTATTCTGCCGGTTTACATAAATCTGTATTTAAGTATGCATAACTGTACCAGTTTCTTTGGCGCTTCAGTGTATAATCACTATTAGAGTCTTACAAAATTGTGATAATAGTAATTATCCTTTGAAAATAATTTAGTTTCGTGACTGAAACAGAACCGAATGGTTCAAATGGTTCAAATGGCTCTGAGCACTATGGGACTTAACTGCTGAGGTCATCAGTCCCCTAGAACTTAGAACTACTTAAGCCTAACTAACCTATGACATCACACACATCCATGCCCAAGACAGGATTCGAACCTGCAACCGTAGCGGTAGAACCGAATCGTTTTTATCCCTCAGAAAATTTAATTTTACCCCTCAGGGGGTAATTACATGCGGTGTGGCAATCACTGTGTTAGACTTCGTACATACATAGTTGAAATGGAGGACAGCGGGACGTCAGCTGGTATAAATTCATATTAAAAATGAAGAAATTCCTCCAACTGTATTTAAGGTGCCGATTTTATTTTGGCAACTAGTTTCAACGTTGTAACAACGTCATCTTCAGGGCCTATAAAATGTACCATACATACAACAACGAATGTGACATCAGTAATCTATGAATTATTATGTAAACAAATATATTACAGACATATTACATAATGGACGAATTCAATAAAATTAATTACATTTTGGCCGTTTTATTTGGATGCAATCATTCTGGAAATTAACAATTTATGTGGTACCAATAAGTACAAATTAAATTATATATACATGGTCGTTTTTATTACAGATCAATGTTAAGCATTAAATGAAATGGGAGTATATGTAAAAAAAAAAACTTAGGTGCAGTTACTCTTACGGGTAATAAACAGTGGTAAAGAGAATGTGCATTGCTAATCAGACATATGGAGGGTAAGATCCATTATTAAGGAATAGTAAAGGGAGGGAAAGGTACAAATAGAGTTATGTTTGCATAACACTGCATTGTCATCATACGAAAGTGACAGTGAAGCAAGTTACATAAAGGACGTCAATCATAACGTCGCAAAACGAATATTAAGAAACCGGAAAACGAGTATGGAACCTAGTTAATGAAAGGTGGTCTGTGGTGAAAAATACATGCTAATAAATCTAAAACCTACTCATTCGAATAAAAATGTAAGTTAACATGCCGCTCAAAAACTAGACTAGTCTAGACTAGACCACATTTACTATACGAGTGTTATACGCTGTGTACGTTATTGTGTGTCTTCGTTCTGATAAGTGTTTATTAGAGGAACAGCAAATATTTTACAGGTGTGACGAATTGTTTCGACCGTCAACTCCTAGTTACTTCTTTTAGAGTATTGCTATGAACTTGATCGTTCTATTGACCATGTAAGCATACTAGAATTACACTACTTGTGACCAGGGTTACTGCTGTCGATGAGACAAAGACCTTGAAATAGGGTTTTTCAGCGGCATGTTAACTTACATTTTTATTCGAATGAGTAGGTTTTAGATTTATTAGCATGTATTTTTCACCACAGACCACCTTTCATTAACTAGGTTCCATACTCGTTTTCCGATTTCTTAATATTCGTTTTGTGACGTTATGATTGACGTCCTTTAAGTAGCTTGCTTCACTGTCACTTTCGTATGATGACAATGCAGTGTTATGCAAACATAACTCTATTTGTAGCTTTCTCTCCCTTTACTATTCCTTAATAATGGATATTGCCCTATATATGTCTGATTAGCAATGCATATTCTCTTTAGCATTGTTTATTATCCGTAAGAGTAACGTCACCTAAGTTTTTTTTATATACTCCCATTTCATTTAATGCTTGACACTGATCTGTAATAAAAACGATAATGTCTATATAATTTAATTTGTAATTATTGGTACCACATAAATTGTTAATTTCCAGAATGATTGCATCTAAAGAAAACGGGACAAAATGTAATTAATTTTATTGAATTCGTCCATTGTGTAATATGTCTATAATATATTTGTTTACATAATAACTCATAGATTACTGATGTCAGATTGGTTATTGTATATATGGTACATTTTATAGGGCCTGAAGATGACGTTGTTACAACGTTGAAACTAGTTGCCAAAATAAAATCGACACCTTAAATACAGCTGGAGGAATTTCTTCATTTTTAATATGAACTGTGTTAGACTGTCGCTTTTCCCTTACATACCACACGATGCGATAGATTCCTTTGCGAGAGTTCGCTTAGTCGTATTGTTGGATGCCTGGATGCGCTCACTCACACACAAAGGGTTTCAGTCACCCAAACGTCAGTACGTGAACAAAGGGGGGTGGGTGAGGAGATGACATGGGGCGGCGGGCTGCTTTGATTTGCTACCAGAGAGCAGCGATCAGTGTTATCGAATACGCGAAATCATACTGCGCTGGGATATCGGTGGCGTGTGCAGTGTTAGCGAAGCTAGTTATCTGACAGTTTGCGCGCGGTCTGAATACGCAGACAGCGAATGCATTCGGTGCAGCTGTGTACATGTGTGTTTGTGGTGTCTGTGTGTGTAGGGAGACGCCTGACATGCGCGAAATTCCGCGGCACATACGCCACGCCCCAACAGCGCTGCCAGAACGCAAGCACCCGCCGCCACGCACTGCTAACAATACCTGACAATACCTGCACAATGCGGACCGCGCGTTCCCACGACTACGAACCGGATAGGTTCTCGCGGAATGTAGACACGAACCGTAATACTGGTCAACTGCAAGCAGTTTGCGAAATACAGGGTTATTAGAAATGATTGAAGCGATTTCACAGCTCTACAATAACTTTATTATTTGAGATATTTTCACAATGCTTTGCACACACATACAAAAACTCAAAAAGTTTTTTTAGGCATTCACAAATGTTCGATATGTGCCCTTTTAGTGATTCGGCAGACATCAAGCCGATAATCAAGTTCCTCCCACACTCGGCGCAGCGTGTCCCCATCAATGAGTTCGAAAGCGTCGTTGATGCGAGTTTGCAGTTCTGGCACGTTTCTTGGTAGAGGAGGTTTAAACACTGAATCTTTCACATAACCCCACAAAAAGAAATCGCATGGGGTTAAGTCGGGAGAGCGTGGAGGCCATGACATGAATTGCTGATCGTGATCTCCACCACGACTGATCCATCGGTTTTCCAATCTCCTGTTTAAGAAATGCCGAACATCATGATGGACGTGCGGTGGAGCACCATCCTGTTGAAAGATGAAGTCGGCGCTGTCGGTCTCCAGTTGTGGCATGAGCCAATTTTCCAGCATGTCCAGATACACGTGTCCTGTAACGTTTTTTTTTCGCAGAAGAAAAAGGGGCCGTAAACTTTAAACCGTGAGATTGCACAAAACACGTTAACTTTTGGTGAATTGCGAATTTGCTGCACGAATGCGTGAGGATTCTTTACCGCCCAGATTCGCACATTGTGTCTGTTCACTTCACCATTAAGAAAAAAATGTTGCTTCATCACTGAAAACAAGTTTCGCACTGAACGCATCCTCTTCCATGAGCTGTTGCAACCACGCCGAAAATTCAAAGCGTTTGACTTCGTCATCGGGTGTCAGGGCTTGTAGCAATTGTAAACGGTAAGGCTTCTGCTTTAGCCTTTTCCGTAAGATTTCCCAAACCGTCGGCTGCGGTACGTTTAGCTCCCTGCTTGCTTTATTCGTCGACTTCCGCGGGTTACGCGTGAAACTTGCCCGCACGCGTTCAACCGTTTCTTCGCTCACTGCAGGCCGATCCGTTGATTTCCCCATACAGAGGCATCCAGAAGCTTTAAACTGCGCATACCATCGCCGAATGGAGTTAGCAGTTGGTGGATCTTTGTTGAACTTCGTCCTGAAGTGTCGTTGCACTGTTATGACTGACTGATGTGAGTGCATTTCAAGCACGACATACGCTTTCTCGGCTCCTGTCGCTATTTTGTCTCACTGCGTTCTCGAGCGCTCTGGCGGCAGAAACCTGAAGTGCGGCTTCAGCCGAACAAAACTTTGAGTTTTTCTACGTATCTGTATTGTGTCGTGACCATATGTCAATGAATGGAGCTACAGTGAATTTATGAAATCGCTTCAATCATTTGTAATAACCCTGTACGTGCAACGCCTTAGTAATATTTCTTGATTCATTGTATTGTTGTTAACTGGAACATCACTTGAAATCTCCTGGCAGATTAAAACTGTGTGCCGGACCGATACTCGAACTCGAGGGTGGGGGGGGGGGGGGTGGGGGGAGTTCGAGTCTCGGTCCGGCACACAGTTTTAATCTGCCAGGGAGTTTCATGTCAGCGCACACCCCGCTGCAGTGTGAAAATCTCATCCTAAGAACATCAGTTCTTTACAGTCGAATTCAGCCATAGCTGTTATAAACGTTTACTGCGACTGTAGTATCAACCTTTTTTTCAATAACAGTGGTGTACTGAACTCTGCTGGAGTACATGTGTGTGTTAGTGGGATGAACACGAGCCTCAGTCTCCTTAAGGTTTTTACCGTCGATACGTCATTAACTGAAATTTAATTGTAAGTGATAGTGTCTTCTCCCTCATAAAAACGTTCCGCATGTGCTGGCGACGTATCGGCGCTATGACAGTACCTTTATTTTTAGAGGGGAGACCTCATCCCTACAGTGTCACATTCGAATGGTACTCACCAACCATCACCCAGCTTACGAGGGTCGTTCAGTAAGTAACGCACCACATTTTCTTTCTGAAAGCAGATTGGTTTCATTCAGGGTTCCAACACACCATGTTAGTCTTCCCTCTTTCGTCTACAAAACCCTATTTTTAACAATGCGACGGCTTTACGCCACCATAATGGGAGAGCCTGTATGCCCGTGTGGTACCACTCTGCTGGTCGACCTCATAGCCAACATCTTGCTGCATCAGAAACATCCCCACCATCCCCGAAATACTTCCCTTGGAGTGCGTCCTTCATTGGGCCAAGCAAATAAAAGATGCGAGATCCGGTCAGTGGGATAGATGAGGATGAACGGCCCAATGAAGTTTTGTGAGTTCCTTTCGAGTGCGCAGACTTACGTTAGGCTTGCGTTTTCATGGAGAAGCAAACGAACTCGTCTGCATTTTTGTGACGACGAACACGCTGAAGTCGTTTCTTCGATTTACTGAAGGTAGCACAATACCCTTCAGAGTTGATTGTTGTACCGTGAGGGAGTACATCAAACAGAATAACCCCTTCAGAGTCACCGAAACCGAGTTTACTGTGCGGTATCGCTCCCTGTGCATCTAGTAAGGCCAACCAATGCCCTTAAATAGTGCAAGGAGTCCCTTTGCCAGTTTTTTGTTAGAAACAATTTCATCAGTCTAGTTGGCCCGAAGATTCTGCATCTTTTGCTCTCCAGTGCCAAGCATTGGAAGGTTGGGTGTGATGCAGTTTCTTCACCCTCATCACAGATCCTACATTTAGGGTCTACTTCCGTTATACCTATTGTGTGTAGGTGTTTTTTGAAATTCCCATCGTCAGTCATCAGTCCAGTCATGAGTTTGATCTCTTCCCTGTTCAATCTCAGGATTACAGCGCTTCTTTTAAAACATGGCTTGGGCATCATTACCTTCGCACGTGCCGAGCGGTTCTAGGTGCTACAGTGTGGAACCGCTCGACCGCTACGGTCGCAGGTTCGAATCCTGCCTCGGACATGGGTGTCTGTGATGTCTTTAGGTTAGTTAGGTTTAAGTGGTTCTAAGTTCTAGGGGACTGATGACCTCAGAAGTTAAGTCCCATAGTGTTCAGAACCATTTGGACCATTTGAACCTTACCACGTTTTTGTTTATGGACCTTGGTCCAATATTCTACTTGCTGTTTCCTGAGGCAGTTACGTAGTTCTAGGTTGATCATAGCCTTGGTGATTGTCAAGACAGGTTCTGGTCCAATGAATGGAGTCGTTGCCCCCATCCTAGCCAATCTGTCGGCTTGTTCATGCCACAGATCCCTGAGTGGCCAGGGATCCACACTAGGTTTACCCTATTGCTTCCCACTAGCTCTACCAGAGCTCTGTGGCATTCTGCAACAATCTTAGACATTGTTGTAGGAGACTGCCTGGCTGTCTGAATAGATGTAGATGCTCTGGTCATTCTTGCACCTACACATATTCTCCTCCACACATGTCCTGACTGCAGTAATTTCTGCTTGGAATAAAGAGTCCAGTTTTCCGAGAGAGATGATGCCCTCCAGGCTGAATCCCGTTCACCCCTGGCCCAACACCCATCAGTGAACCAAACAATGTCCCCCGTACGGTGTCGAACTGTTTTTTCCCACTGCTCCCTCCTTCCAATTATTATAATGTAAGGCATGTTGAAGCAGTTGGGAGTAATTATATTGTAGGCAGGCATTTCCTCGGCCATTCCTACGTTTACTTCACTCACTATGTTAGTGTGTGATTTTGGATATCCCGGTGAGATCCGGTTCTTTCCAGTTTTAAGTCTGTATGCCCCAGCTGCTGCCTCCATCTTGGCCCAAAATTGTAGTGGAGGCATGTTCAGCATGGCTTTCATCCCAGCGGTTGATGTGCTGCTAATTCCGCGTGTTATGGCTAATCAGGCTAGTCTCTGCACCTTAGTAAGCTCCTTAGCTACAACCCACTGTTCTGTCTTCTGCCACCACACTACAGCCCCTTAGGAAATCCTAGGTCCAACCACTGTGGTGTATGTCCAGTGCTTACCTCTGGGGCTCAGGCCCCAGTTTTTACCACAAGTCGGACAGGCTTACACGACCTTGTTGCGATGATGAGATACGCTTCGCCCAACGACTCACCGTGCTTTTGTTCACTGCCAGGTCTCCGTAGACATTCTGCAAGTGCCTATGAATATCTCTGGTGCTCTGCTTGTTCACCAAAAGAAACACAGATTTTTGCTTGGAACTTTCCTTTGTTGCAAACGACAGTTTGAAGGCAACGTATATCGCCGTCGCCTATCGGAACTTTATGAAACTATGAGTAGCTGAAGCGGGAATATTTCACGATGTCTCACTACTAATTCTGCATTTTTTCGACCGAAAGTGAACAAGAAAAAGAGTATGTGACATTCCTTGCTGAACGAAAACTCGATGCAACCATGCTACTCGACACCAGTTTGACAAATGCGCTGGACAAACGTGCTGGACAAGTATACGTCATTCTGACGTCACTTCCAGTGAAACTAGCTCCCTCCACCACCCACACCGCCCCTTCATCCCAAACACATGTGTGGCTGGCTACCACAGATCTTGGCCTTGGTAAATATCATCATCACCATAAACTAATTGTCGATCTAGCCACGTCCCTCTCTCCATTGTCGTCCTCTTCAAATCTTCATACGATTTTATCCCCATATCTTCTTTGACGTTATTAAAATACGTTGCTCTTGGCCTGCCTCTTGGTTTTTCCCTAAAACTTTTCCTTCGAATGCATTCTTTAGGAAATGGTTGTGTCTCATTATGTGCCCTATCATTTTTGATTGTCTTCTTCCTATATAATTTAGCAGCGTTCTGTTCTCATTCACTTCTCTTAAGACCTGTTCATTACTTTTTCTATCTACCCAGCTTGTTTTCGTCATTCTTCCCCATATCCACATTTCCACTGCTTCCAGTCTCTTTTTCTCTGCCTTTCCCAGAGTCCACGCTTCACATCCGTTTGTTAAGACACTCCAGACAAAAGTTTTGTCAAACTTTTTCCTACTTTCTAGGCTTATATGATTGTCTGTTAGTAAACTCCTTTTGTTTTGGAAAGCTTGCTTTGCCAAGGCTAGTCTTCTCTTTATATCAGTGATACATTTATGTCGTCAGTGATTGTGCTCCCCAATTAACAGAAGTTCTCAACCTGCTCTAGAACATCATATTCTAGTTTAATATTAACTTCACCATATTCTCTTGTCTTCCCTACTACCATAGTTTTTGTTTTCTTCTTATTTATTTTTAGTTTAAATTCTCATAGAATTTTGGCAAATTTTAGCAACGTAAACTCCATTTCCTTTACTGAGTCTGCAGGTACTACTATATCTTCTGCAAAACATACTACACTAAAATTCTTCCAATGAATCTCAGCCTGGTATCTGGTTTTCCCGCAACTAGTCGTTCTCGACGGTTGTTCCGAGGTATTTTCCGGCTCAGACTGTCTCCTGTGACGAAGAAACGTCAAACTGCGCTCTGTTATCTGCAGTCTGCTGGATCTAGCTAGCTTACAAGCAAAATCAAGTTAGCCTACCTCACCGATAACAAAATATTTAACCTTTGCTGCAACGTAATTTTCGATATACCATTAAGAAAAATCATTTCGTAATAAAAAAAATTGCGTTTCGGAAACAAAAGATATGTCGTGTGCTGCCGAAATACAACTCTTTTAATCTGGGCGACAACGTCAATTTCATTCCGCCACGTTACGGAAGTTGCCATTCAGTCTGCTGTACGTATGCTAAAGCTCGTTTCACCTTTGTGGAGAGCAGTGTCAAAAGCTGCTGCCTGACGCATTTTTAATTACACTCCGGTGATTGGATTGCTGAAGTAGCATCTCGGTCGTGTGAGTGCGAGGATTCATTCCGACTGAACACTTCTACGGAGTCGTTAACGCCGTCATAACGCGTCGAACCTACTCTTAATAGCAAGGAAAAAAATGCTGATTTCTATTTATTTACAGGCTAATCGTTACAAAAACTGAAAATGTCGCTCAAGCACTGTCAGAAATTATTGGTAGAGGGGATCAGATAACCGATCGCTTACGAAAAGATATTGTATCAGTTTAGATAGGAATACAAAAAAGGAAGAAACGCTAAATTGAACACAAAATTGCATATGTAGGCTGGTCCACTGATCGTGACAGGGCCAAATATCTCACTAAACAAGCGTCAAACGAGAAAACTACAAAGAACGAACTTTTTTAGCTTGAAGGGGGAAACCAGATGGCGCTATGGTTGGCTCGCTAGATGGCGCTGCCATAGGTCAAACGGATATCAAATGCGTTTTTTTAAATAGGAACCCCCATTTTTATTACATATTCGTGTAGTACATAAAGCAATATGAATGTTTAAGTTGGACCACTTTTTTCGCTTTGTGATAGATGGCGCTGTAATAGTCACAAACATATGGCTTACAATTTTAGACGAACAGTTGGTAACAGGTAGGTTCTTTAAATTGATACATGTCCCTTTGTGAACTTATCATTTCTGAGAACGCATGTTGTTACAGCGTGATTACCTGTAAATACCAGATTGACGCAATAAATGCTCAAAATGATGTCCGTCAACCGCAATGCATTGGGCAATACGTGTAACGACATTCCTCTCACCGGAATGTTCGCGCATGCATTGACAATGCGCTGACGCATGTTGTCAGGCGTTGTCGGTGGATCACGATAGCAAATATCCTTCAACTTTCCCCACAGAAAGAAATCCGGGGACGTCAGATCCGGTGAACGTGCGGGCCATGGTATGGTGCTTCGACGACCAATCCACCTGTCATGAAATATGCTATTCAGTACCGCTTCAACCGGACGCGAGCTATGTGCCGGACATCCATCACGTTGGAAGTACATCGTCATTCTGTCATGCAGTGAAACATCTTGTAGTAACATCGGTAGAACATTACGTAGGAAATCAGCATACATTGCACCATTTAGATTGCCATCGATAAAATGGGGACCAATTATCCTTCCTCCCATAATGCCGCGCCATACATTAACCCGCCAAGGTCGCTGATGTTCCCCTTTTCGCAGCCATCGTGGATTTTCCGTTGCCCAATAGTGCGTATTATGCCGGTTTACGTTGCCACTGTTCGTGAATGACGCTTCATCGCTAATTAGAACGCGTGCAAAAAATCTGTCATCGTTCCGTAATTTCTCTTGTGGCCAGTGGCAGAACTGTACACGACGTTCAAAGTCGTCGCGATGCAATCTCTGATGCATAGAAATATGGTACGGGCGCAATCGATGTTGATGTAGCCTTCTCAACACCGACGTTTTTGAGATTCTCGATTCTCGCGCAATTTGTTTGCTACTGATGTGCGGATTAGCCGCGACAGCGGCTAAAACACCTACTTGGGCATCATCATTTGTTGCAGGTCGTGGTTGACGTTTCACATGTGGCTGAGCACTTCCTGTTTCCTTAAATAACGTAACTATCCGGCGAACTGTCCGGACACTTGGATGATGTCGTCCAGGATACCGAGCAGCATACATAGCACACGCCCGTTGGGCATTTTGCTCACAATACCCCTACATCAACACGATATCGACCTTTTCCGCAATTGGTAAACGGTCCATTTTAAGACGGGTAATGTATCACGAAGCAAATACCGTCCGCACTGGCGGAATGTTACGTGATACCACGTACTTATACGTTTGTGACTATTACAGTGCCATCTATTACAAAGCGAAAAAAATGGTCCAACTAAAACATTCATTACACGAATATGTAATAAAAAAATGGGGGTTGCTATTTAAAAAAACCGCAGTTGACATCCGTTTGACCTATGGCAGCGCCATCTAGCAGACCAACCATCTGGTTTCCCCCTTCAAGCTAGACGAGTTTCGTTCTTTGTAGTTTTTTCGTTTGATGCTTATTTCGTGAGATATTTGGCCCGCTCACTATCAACCCCCACCCAGTATAGCGTGTGTCCGAAAAGTTCCGAGAGTGATTTTCTTCCTGTGGTACAAGCGACGTCAGCGCAATAACTACGGTGGCCACTGGAACTAAGAACTGTAGACAACAGACTGTGTATCCGACCAGTCAGCTGTGAGCGGTCAGCGTTTCGTAGTGGATGTGCGGCCGTAGCGTGTCATAGCTGTTGCCTCACAAGTCACAATGGAGCAGCATCTCTCAGTCTTGAAGAAGATAAAAGGGCAAAGTTTGACCCGCACACCTTGACTCCGAAAAAAAAGTGACATGTTGGCGCCCGCGGCGAATTGATTCAAATGCAAGACGCTGACATTGCTTTACTGGAAAAAAGAATCAACACGTGTGACGGGACTAGACGTTATCAATACGAAACTACCACGGAACGACGAAGTGCAGAAATTCACATCAAGGGTCAACAGTCGGGCGACATAACCGCGAGTGTCACATTGCCTGATTTTTCACATGACTACGAGGGTTGGAACTTAAACAGTGGCAACTATTTATTTACAACCGATACAAAAGAGTTACGTGTTTGCACCTGTTACTGTCCTTCAAAGTAGTCACCAGCGTTGTGCAGAACTCGTTGCCAACGATTTGGGAGGCGTAGTACGAGGTGCATTCAAGTTCTAAGGCCTCCGATTTTTTTTCTCCAGACTGGAAAGGGATAGAAACAAAAAAATGGTTCAAATGGCTCTGAGCACTACGGGACTCAACTGCTGAGGTCATTAGTCCCCTAGAACTTAGAACTAGTTAAACCTAACTAACCTAAGGACATCACAAACATCCATGCCCGAGGCAGGATTCGAACCTGCGACCGTAGCGGGGATAGAAACATGCGCATTGTTTTAAAATGAGGCCGCGTTCATTGTCAATACGTCCCAGAGATGGCAGCATCGTACGGCAGATGGAATTTTACCGCCAGCGGCGAGAATGAGAACTGTTTTAAATACTTAAAATGGCGACGTTTTCCTTACTTGAACAGCGTGCAATCATTCGTTTTCTGAATTTGCATGGTGTGAAACCAATTGAAATTCATTGAGAGTTGAAGGAGACATGTGGTGATGGAGTTATGGATGTGTCGAAAGTACGTTCGTGGGTGCGACAGTTTAATGAAGGCAGAAAATCGTGTGACAACAAACCGAAACAACCTCGGGCTCGCACAAGCCGGTCTGACGACATGATCGAGAAAGTGGAGAGAATTGTTTTGGGGGATCGCCGAATGACTGTTGAACAGATCGCCTCCAGAGTTGGCATTTCTGTGGGTTGTGTGCACACAATCCTGCATGACGACCTAAAAATGCGAAAAGTGTCATCCAGGTGGGTGCCACGAATGCTGACGGATGACCACACGGCTGCCCGTGTGGCATGTTGCCGAGCAACGTTGACGCGCAACGACAGCACAAATGGGACTTTCTTTTCGTTGGTTGTGACTATGGATGAGACGTGGATGCCATTTTTCAATCCAGAAACAAAGCGCCGGTCAGCTCAATGGAAGCACACAGATTCACCGCCACCAAAAATATTTCGGGTAACCGCCAGTGCTGAAAAAATGATGGTGTCCACGTTCTGGGACAGCGAGGGCGTAATCCTTACCCATTGCGTTCCAAAGGGCACTACGGTAACAGGTGCATCCTACGAAAATGTTTTGAAGAACAAATTCCTTCCTGCACTGCAACAAAAACGTCCTGGAAGGGCTGCACGTGTGCTGTTTCACCAAGACAACGCACCCGCACATCGAGCTAACGTTACGCAACAGTTTCTTCGTGATAACAACTTTGAAGTGATTCCTCATGCTCCCTACTCACCTGACCTGGCTCCTAGTGACTTTTGGCTTTTTCCAACAATGAAAGACACTCTCCGTGGTCGCACATTCACCAGCCGTGCTGCTATTGCCTCAGCGATTTTCCAGTGGTCAAAACAGACTCCTAAAGAAGCCTTCGCCGCTGCCATGGAATCATGGCGTCAGCGTTGTGAAAAATGTGTACGTCTGCAGGGCGATTACGTCGAGAAGTAACGCCAGTTTCATCGATTTCGGGTGAGCAGTTAATTAGAAAAAAAAAAATCGGAGGCCTTAGAACTTGAATGCACCTCGTATACCGTTAGCAGAGCCCGTTCTGTTAATGGTGCGAATGGAGCGGTCTACTGCCTGTCGAATCTCTGTAACAGTTCTGAAGCGAACGCCACGAAGTGGTTCCTTCATCTTCGGAATCAAATCAGAGTCACAAGGACTTAAGTCCGGGGAGTATGGTGGATGGTACAGTGCTTCCCAGTCCCATCGACCCAACCGAGCAGCCACAGCTTGTGCTGTATGCGCCCGCGCATTGACGACACGCCAGCTTGCTGAAATGACGCGTTGCCATTGGGTTGAGTGGTATCACTGATACAGTCAGTATTGTACAGAAAAATCGGTACAAAATGGTTCAAAAGGCTCTGAGCACTATGGGACTCAACTGCTGAGGTCATCAGTCCCCTAGAACTTAGAACTACTTAAACCTAACTAACCTACGGACATCACACACATCTATGCTCGAAACAGGATTCGAACCTGCGACCGTAGCGGTCGCGCGGTTCCAGACTGTAGGGCCTACAACCGCTTGGCCACTCCGGCCGGCAAAATCGGTACACGTTGGGTTCCTAGATTATTGACAATAATGAAAACGATGAGGAAGAATGTGTGCGAGGGTCTCATGAACAACTTTACTGAAGACTGAAAGCAATGGCCGGCCACGGTGGTCTAGCGGTTATAGGCGCTCAGTCCGGAACCGCGCGACTGCTACGGTCGCAGGTTCGAATCCTGCCTCGGGCATGGATGTGTGTGATGTCCTTAGGTTAGTTAGGTTTAAGTAGTTCTAAGTTCCAGGGGACTGATGACCACAGATGTTAAGTCCCATAGTGCTCAGAGCCATTTGAACCATTTTTTTGAAAACAATGGTTAGACGGGTGTCATTACCCAGGATTTTCGTCCGAACCTGAGTGCAAAACGCAATCTATGCGTTCCCCTCGAAAGAAGAAACCAAGACTTTCACGAATAGCAGGCCAAAAGGTGATGGTCTCTTTCTTCCGGGACCAGTGTGGTGTCATTTTCATTGACTTTTTGGAACCTGGTTCCACACTTAACCAGAACTGTTACTGTTTGTCAGTGGACAAGCTGCGACGTGCCATCAAGACCCTCAGACAACAGCTTCAGGGTCATCTCATCAGACTACACCACGACAATGCAAGCCGATACAGCCCTTTTGACGCAAGAGAAAATCAGGAAAATGAGTTGGAAAATTGTTCCTCATCCTCCCTACAGTCCGGACTTGGCTCCGTCTGACTTTTACCCCTTTGGTCATTCGAAGGCCCACGTGCGTGGTAAAACATTTGATAGCGAGAAAGACCTTATTTCCTGTGTCAAGCGATGGTGTAAAAGTCAATGCCTACAATTTTACCAAAGTGCATTTACATCATAGAAAGGACATTGAGCCAGATGCGTCACAGATGGTGGAGGCTACATTGAGTAGGCTCAAAGAATAGCTAAATGTTCCAAGTATGTTCACAAATAATTTCATTCTCCTCCTGCAATAAATAAAAAAAATATAAAGACGACTGAGGAAAACATTTTGAACACCCTTTGTAAATCACTTCTACCGTTTTCCATTTCATTGGATAATTCCTTCGCGACGAGTCGTTGTGTTTTGTCTTAGATTGTACAAAATATTGAAAATCAAATTTTTGTTGCCCTTGAAACCCGCTAGATAGACAACCTGGAACTGGGACCGGGTTTCGTGTCCTGGGATAGTGACTCAGGGATCTAGATATCGAACATTGTCTGAATATCGCACATCGAGCTTTGTGGCGACGAATAAAAATATTCGTATCAGGAGAATGTGCTGCCCTTCCAAGAAATGGCAAGAGTAGTGAATACGGCAACCCCAGACATGTTCGTAGAAGTCTCGAACGAGTCTGAATGTCGTCTGGATGTCTGTCGTGCATCAGAAAGAAAGCTTACTGAAGATTTGTGGAAGCTAAATGGAGAGATTGATCCTAAACGAAATCGGAAAAAGTACGCATGGGTTTATTCGTATACGTCTAAAATCGTGTGGTTCTTTTGACGATAAAAGCTTTACAGGTCCTACAAGTAAGTTAAAATTTATCGTGTTCGTGGGATGTAGTCTTGTGAAATTGGCTAAATATTTTTGAAACACTGTGTTTGAAGTAAACTGAACAAGGCACCACATAACGATGAGTGTTATCGGGTAGGAATACGCCGTTCCGACGTATTGGGTTTCCTGTGTGGCCGCTGCCCTCATCAGGGGCTTATTAACTTGGTAGCCCCACGGCACGATGGGCCCAATGTAGATGGTGCCCTTGTGTGTGTGTGTGTGTGTGTGTGTGTGTGTGTGTGTGTGTGTGTGTGCAGGCGTGTGGGCGTGCATTCATGCTTGCGCGCGTAATTAAGCGTAGGTGTTAATTTCCTGGGATATACGACCAACCGCGTCTGTTTTTTGCTGCGCTCGAGCGCTTTCCACGGGTGTGTGTGTGTGTGTGTGTGTGTGTGTGTGTGTGTGTGTGTGTGTCTATTTGCGTACAACGAGGTCCGGAGAGCTGAACGAGCGTTTTAGCTCAAATAGTTGTGGAGGACATACCGAAGCGAAGACTAACAACGTACAGTACGACCCGAACGTTCGATAAATAATGATGCAGGGCTATAAATAGAAAGCGCAGAATTTTGGATGTTCTGTAGTATTCATTTATTTCGCTAACCGATGTTCGGCTATTGTATCAGTAACAGTATCGTAGCCACTTTATTGTCGTGCTCAGCGTAGGTAGTAAAAGTCCAGAACAACTCGGAATGTAGTGACGCAGTGAGATTTGGAACGGAGGGCGATTCCTATAGGTTGTGAAGGAAATAGTTCGCTTAGTGAACGACTGGCTAGGAACGGAGTCTGGAACACTGCGAGGACGTTGTAATTGTAAAACATCAATCCAAAGACAGAAACCGCAACACAAGCAGTAGCGGATCACCGTATCAAATGGTGCGGTCTGAATAACAGGCAATTGGTACCACAATGTTTTTCTGTCGTGTTTGTGTACTGTAAGGTAGTCACGTCATTTTCGTTTTTGTTTGTCACCGATGTGCACGTCAGAGAGAGAGGAAGTTACGTTACTGTTAAACAATCTTTGATCTTGTCGTGGCACAGTCTTTGCCTCTGCCAACTCTGATACATTCTTAGTTGAAGTGCGGTAGGCGGTGGACGTATTTAGCAGTGTTGTGCGGACTTGTGATTGTATCTGTTAAATAAAGAATATGTTAAAGGACAGCAAGGATCAGTACGGTGTTTTAGGAAACAGCGATCATGCGAGACACAGCTGGCCCCCTTTGTGCATGATACACAATAGCCTCTAGTTACCGGCTCCCAGGTTGATGCCATATATCTCGACTTTCAAAAGGCGTTCGACTCAGTTCCGCACTGTCGCTTGCTCCAAAAAGTGCGCGCTTACGGCCTATCCGATGACATACGCGGTTGGATAGAAAGTTTTCTAACAGACAGGGAGCAGTATGTCGTCCTGATTGGGGTGACTTCAACAGAAACAAGCGTAACTTCAGGTGTGCCCCAGGGCAGCGTAATAGGTCCACTGCATTTTACGATGTACATAAACGATCTGGTTGACGGTATCGACAGCGGCATTAGACTGTTTGCCGATGATGCTGTAGTCTACAGGAAAGTAGTATCACACGAAAGTTGTGAAAGAATCAACGAGGATTTGCATTTGCAGACAATAAATGCGTGGTGTAATGACTGGCAGTTATGTCTCAATATTAGTAAGTGTAACCTACTGCGTATGGCAAAACGAAAATCCTCGTTAACGTACGAGTACAAAATAAATGCCCAGTCTTTGGAAGCGGTAACATCCGTGAAGTATCTGTGTGTGACTATTCGAAATGATCTCAAATGGAATGATCAGATCAGACAAGTAACGGGCAAGGCGAACTCTAGATTGCGGTTTATTGGCAGAATCCTGAAGCGATGCAGTCCTTCAACAAAGGAAATTGCTTACAATACGTCAGTTCGTCCAGTCTTAGAGTACTGTTCGTCTGTATGGGACCCTTACCAGTTGGGTCTGATTCAATAGATCAAGAAGAAGAGCGGCATGATTCGTGACTGGTACATTTAGCTATCGCGAGAGCTTTACAAATCTCATAGAAAGTTTGAAGTGCGACACACTTGCAGATAGACGACGTGCTAAACTGAAGGGGCTGCTCACTAAATTCCGAAATCCGATGTTCGCCGAGGATGTAGAGCATATATTATTACCACCAACTTTCAAATTGCGCAATGATCACCGTTCAAAGATAAGGGAAATTAGAGCCCGTACTGAGGCGTTCAGACAGTAGTTTTTTCCTCGCGCTATCCGTGAGTGGAACAGAGGTGGGGGGCAGGGAATATGACTTTGGCGCCAATTGTGCCCTCCGCCACACACCGCTTGGTGGCTAGCGGAGATATGTAGTTGTAGATGTGTATATTGAAAGGTGAAAGGGATATATATTTTGAATAATGTTATTATTTCTGAAGAGTAGTAGTTTGAGGTAAGACTTCAGCACAGCGCAGCTAGTTGGAATTATTGTCAGGTATTTAACTTGCTCAGAGCTGTGAGAAAGACCACCCCCCTTCCCTGATACATGCATTAACATATTAATCGATTAAGCTGTTTGATTTATATAAGAATTCTCTGTTAACATTGTATCATTTTTAAATCATTGTTAACTTTGTTAAACATAGTATTCTTCAGAGCAATGTCTATGTGAAGGTCACGCGAAGTTTTACTCTGTACTTTTGAACATATACTTCATTCTAAAATCGTTGTCTTGGAATGTCATTTCATAGGAATAGTTACTCTCTCCACCTCGCTGTTTATCATTATGCTCTACGTCATACAGCAGTTGTTTTTTAAGTTGGTTTGAAAATAACACGCTAGTGTATGTTGGCAAGATGTGCATTTCCCCCGTCCTTTTTGCTATGCGTTTTTAATGTACAATTTTAAATTTGAAATATTCAATTAATGATTTGCAAGTGCACATTTGGTATTTTGTGGTAATCTCTTGCCAAATAAAGTAATGTTAAGTCTTCACGTGACACACGTCACGTAGAGGGCGTTCCAAGCCCCTGTCGCATCGAGGTCTGCTGTATAGGTGAATGTAAACAGCGGCTTTAGCTATTGTGATCGTTTCATAGCTTCTGTTACTGCTTCTAAGTAGACACCAGTGCCTATGAGATTTAATTTGTACGATTAAGGTACAGGGTGTTTCAAAAATGACCGGTATATTTGAAACGGCAATAAAAACGAAACGAGCAGCGATAGAAATACACCGTTTGTTGCAATATGCTTGGGACAACAGTACATTTTCAGGCGGACAAACTTTCGAAATTACAGTAGTTAACATTTTCAACAACAGATGGCGCTGCGGTCTGGGAAACTCTATAGTACGATATTTTCCACATATCCACCATGCGTAGCAATAATATGGCGTAGTCTCTGAATGAAATTACCCGAAACCTTTGACAACGTGTCTGGCGGAATGGCTTCACATGCAGATGAGATGTACTGCTTCAGCTGTTCAATTGTTTCTGGATTCTGGCGGTACACCTGGTCTTTCAAGTGTCCCCACAGAAAGAAGTCACAGGGGTTCATGTCTGGCGAATAGGGAGGCCAATCCACGCCGCCTCCTGTATGTTTCGGATAGCCCAAAGCAATCACACGATCATCGAAATATTCATTCAGGAAATTAAAGACGTCGGCCGTGCGATGTGGCCGGGCACCATCTTGCATAAACCACGAGGTGTTCGCAGTGTCGTCTAAGGCAGTTTGTACCGCCACAAATTCACGAAGAATGTCCAGATAGCGTGATGCAGTAATCGTTTCGGATCTGAAAAATGGGCCAATGATTCCTTTGGAAGAAATGGCGGCCCAGACCAGTACTTTTTGAGGATGCAGGGACGATGGGACTGCAACATGGGGCTTTTCGGTTCCCCATATGCGCCAGTTCTGTTTATTGATGAAGCCGTCCAGGTAAAAATAAGCTTCGTCAGTAAACCAAATGCTGCCCACATGCATATCGCCATCATCAATCCTGTGCACTATATCGTTAGCGAATTTCTCTCGTGCAGCAATGGGAGCGGCGCTGAGGGGTTGCCGCGTTTGAATTTTGTATGGATAGAGGTGTAAACTCTGGCGCATGAGACGATACGTGGACGTTGGCGTCATTTGGACCGCAGCTGCAACACGGCAAACGGAAACCCGAGGCCGCTGTCGGATCACCTGCTGCACTAGCTGCGCGTTGCCCTCTGTGGTTGCCGTACGCAGTCGCCCTACCTTTCCAGCACGTTCATCCGTTACGTTCCCAGTCCGTTGAAATTTTTCAAACAGATGCTTTATTGTATCGCTTTTCGGTCCTTTGGTTACATTAAACCTCCGTTGAAAACTTCGTCTTGTTGCAACAACACTGTGTTCTAGGCGGTGGAATTCGAACACCAGAAAAATCCTCTGTTCTAAGGAATAAACCATGTTGTCTACAGCACACTTGCACGTTGTGAACAGCACACACTTACAGCAGAAAGACGACGTACAGAATGGCGCACCCACAGACTGCGTTGTCTTCTATATCTTTCACATCACTTGCAGCGCCATCTGTTGTTGAAAATTGTAACTACTGTAATTTCGAAAGTTTGGCGCCTCAAAATGTACTGTTGTTCCAAGCATATTGCAACAAACGGTGTATTTCTATCGCTGCTCGTTTAGTTTTTATTGCTGTTTCAAATATACCGGTCATTTTTGAAACACCCTGTATGTTCTTACCAACAGTTGGTTTGTACTCAGGTGTATTTGTGGTCTTTTCTTATTCACTGACCGCTATGAGAAATGTTAAACTTCCCGCACTGAAGATGATCGTTATGTGATCGAAAATCGTTTTTGCTGATAATAAATTATCAAAATTACGGCCAGTGCTGACCTTCCTTCTAATTTTATTTATCATACGGTCGTAGTGCACACAGCACTCTATGGAGTCGCCAATCAAGTTTGAATATGGATTTAGAAACAGAACTCTAGCTTAGCTGCTCTGCCTGCTTGCTGTTTGCTGATGTGCTTTCGAGACGCGAGGTAAGCGGAAATTTTGATTGGCGCCAGATAATCGTTTTACTTCAGTTGCGCATGTAACATAAAGACAAGTTGCATTCAGATCAGTTACAGTTCTGTTCAAACTAGGTTCTGTTTATTCAACAGTTAGCATACGGTTTTATGTTGGAAAACAATTCGCAAATATATAGTTTTGGTAACACGTAGATTTTTGTAGCGTGGGAGGTAAAGCTGGGCTAAGTTTGTTGCAGAAGCAAATATAGTGGGAGGTTGCAGTATGTTAGTGTGTGTGTGTGTGTGTGTGTGTGTGTGTGTGTGCGAGTGCATGAATGTGAAGTCTCATCGCCTCCTATTAGTCCTTTCTTTCATTGAGGCTTTTTTGATCAGGATCGCTTCTTCAGGCTGGCACTGAAAACTTTTAGACAATAAAAAAAAAGATTTCTTAAAAAATTAAATTATTTTATTGTTTTTGGAAATATTCCCTTTTAACAGCGCTATTTGCATTTGGTGAAACCATTCCTCAAACTAGTGCTGCCACTCTACTTCAGGCACTTCAGAAACCAGGTTTTATAATGTTTCGTTGCTTCATCCGACGACGAAGTACTGTTTTCTCACATTTTATCTTTAATTTTTGGAAACAAAAAGAAATTACAAGGCGCTATGTCAGGACTGGATGGAAGATCTATGGTGTTGACTTTGAGTGCATTGAGATATTCAGTTACTAGTTTTACTGTAAGTGGTGATGCATTGTCATGATGGAAAACAATGAGCTTTTTCAGAAATTTACCGCAAACAGACATTCGTGTACCAATCAGCACTACCAATACGACTATCTTTTAATGCTGCAATAACTACATGACCCATTTTAGAAAAAAAAAAAAACTACCAGCGCGATTCTTACTAGAACTACGAATTCGTAATTTGTAGGCTTAGGTTTTGTCCGAAAGGTCCACTGCGCAGATTGACATTTGTTTTAAGGGTCACAACAATGGATCCAGAAGTAATCATCAGTAACGAACGATATTTCAAACCAAACTTGTGGAAATTTTCCAGTGCATTTTTGATCGGGAGTCATTTTATGTGGAATCCATCGACAACCTAATGCTCTCACATCTGCCCGTTGATGGAAAATGTTTTTTCTTTTCACTGATACCAATGGCCAATATCACCCAAATAAACTCATAAGATGTCCGTCGACGTTTTTGAAGTATTAATCTGTTGTTGTTGTTGTTGTTGTTGTGGTCTTCAGTCCAGAGACTGGTTTGATGCAGCTCTCCATGCTACTCTATCCTGTGCAAGCCCCTTCATCTCCCAGTACCTACTGCAACCTACATCCTTCTGAATCTGTTTAGTGTATTCATCTCTTGGTCTCCCTCTACGATTTTTTACCCTCCATGCTGCACTCCAATACTAAATTGGTGATCCCTTGATGCCTCAGAACATATCCTACCAACCGATCCCTTCTTCTAGTCAAGTTGTACCACAAATTCATCTTCTCCCCAATTCTATTCAATACCTCCTCATTAGTTTTGTGATCTACCCATCTAATCTTCAACATTCTTCTGTAGCACCACATTTCGAAAGCTTCTATTCTCTTCTTGTCTAAACTATTTATCGTTCACGTTTCACTTCCATACATGACTACACTCCATACAAATACTTTCAGAAACGACTTCCTGAGACTTAAATCTATACTCGATGTTAACAAATTTCTCTTCTTCAGAATCGCTTTCCTTGCCATTGCCTGTCTACATTTTATATCCTCTCTACTTCGACCATCATCAGTTATTTTGCACCCTAAATAGCAAAACAAATTTACCACTTTAAGCATCTCATTTCATAATCCAATTCCCGCAGCATTACCCGAACTTAATTCGACTACATTCCATTATCCTCATTTTGCATTTGTTGATGTTCATCTCATATCCTTCTTTCAAGACGCTATCCATTCCATTCAACTGCTCTTCCAAGTCCTTTGCTGTCTCTGACAGAATTACGTCATCGACGAACCTCAAAGTTTTTATTTCTTCTCCATGGATTTTAATTCCTACTCGGAATTTTTCTTTTGTTTACTTTACTACTTGCTCAATATACAGATTGAATAACATCAGAGATAGGCTACAACCCTGTCTCACTCCCTTCCCAACCACTGCTTCCCGTTCATGTCCCTCGACTCTTATAACTGCCATCTGGTTTTACCTCTGCCACCTTCAGAATTTGAAAAAGAATGTCCCAGTCAACATTGTCAAAAGCTTTCTCTAAGTCTACAAATGCTAGGAACGTATGTTTGCCTTTCCTTAATCTATTGGTCTGACATCGGCAATATTTTAACCAGTAACATCCGTTCTTGGGTGCACTCCATGAAATTCATCGCTAAGGAAAGTCCGATCTCTTTCGAAATCGCTTCCGGCCAAATGCATCTCTAAGCCGATGTTAATATTGTTTGGTCTTTAATGACACTTAAAAATTGTAGAAAAATAGCCTGGTAATATTCTGTAGTCAAATTAATTTTTCGACACACATAACATTTTGAAATGATGATAATTAGCAATCTTTCATAATAAATCCAAAAACCTTCGCCGTAATCAACTCACAAAACATAAAATAGCAAACTTCATTGTAAAACTGTAAAACTTCCTGGCAGATTAAAATTGCGTGCCGGACCCAGACTCGAACTTAGGACCCTTGCCCTTTGGGGGCAAATCCTCTACCAACTAAGTTACCCACGCACGACTCACGATCCCTTCTCACAGCTGTAATTCCGCCAGTACCTCGTCTCCTACCTTCCAAACTTCACAGAAGCTCTTCTGCGAACCGTGCAAGACTAGGACTCCTGGAAGAAAGGATTTTGCGGAAACATGGCTTAGTCACAGCCTGGTGGCTGTTTCCAGAATGAGATTTTCACTCTGCAGTCGAGTGTGCACTGATATGAAACTTCCTGGCAGATTAAAACTGTGTGCCGGACCGAGACTCAGATGGTAGAGCACTTGCTCGCGAAAGTCAAAGGTCCCGAGCTCGAGTCTCGGTCCAGGACATAGTTTGAATCTGCGAGGAAGCTTCATATCAACGCCCACCCCGCTGCAGAGTGAAAATCTCATTATGGAACTTCCGTTGTTTTTAGAACCTCCGTGAATGCATTGACAGTCAGGTGACAAAAACTCATGGGATATGCACAAATACAGATGACGGTAGCATCGCGAACACAAGGTATGACAAAGGCAGTGCATTCCCGGAGCTGCCATTTGTACTCATGTAATGTGAAAAGATTTGCGACGTTGTAAGTAGGCTGTTTAGGTTTTTTTATTGGTAACGCCACCTCTGTATGAAAATCACTGGCTGTGCTGTGTGCAGTCTGTGGCTGCTTTGCATTGTTGTAATACTCGCCATTGTAGTGTTGGGCAGCTGGGCTGTTAACAGCGCGTAGCGTTGCGCAGTTGGAGGTGAGCCGCCAGCAGTGGTGGATGTGGAGAGAGAGATGGTGGAGTTTTGAAATTTGTCTTGAACTGCTATATTTATATATGATGATATCAAGGTAAATACATTGTTTGTTCTCTATTAATATCTTTCATTTGCTAACTATCCCTATCAGTAGTTAGTGCCTTCCATAGTTTGAATCTTTTATTTAGCTGGCAGTAGTGGCGCTCGCTGTATTGCAGTAGCTTGAGCAGCGAAGATTTTTGTGAGGTAAGTGATTTGTGAAAGGTATAGTTTAATGTTAGTCAGGGCCATTCTTTTGTAGGGAATTTTGAAAGTCAGATTGCGTTGCGCTAACAAAATATTGTGTGTCAGTTTAAGCACAGTCATGTATAAATGTTCAAAGGGGACGTTTCATATGGCGACCCTGCCAGGATACCTCACTGGAATCTTGTGATTTTTTTCTTGTAGTTTGTGTAATTAGTGTAGATTTTGTTTATTGATAGCGCGTAATCATAGAGAGAATTTCCTTTGTAGTTGTAGTTTTTCATTGTTGTACAGTAAAACAGTTGTGGCATGCATGTAGATTTGCACCAAGTATTTCGCAGCTGCGCTGGCAATTAAGTAGACATTATTTCCATTGCTATGTTATTTTATTTTGCTCTTCAAATTGTGCTTTTCTGTGTTATCGTGTGAAATATTGTGACAATTATGGCGTGTGAAAAACGTAATACTAGGCTCCAAAGTAAACTGAGAAATGACAGTGAAGACGAAAGCAGTGTGTTAGCGCCGCAGAGTAATGAATTAACTAATGTTCAAAGTAGTAATTTGGTAATTGCACATAGGGAAATGGAGCGGGCGGCAAACAATGGTGTAGACAGTGAAACAGGTAGTGAACAGGGAAGCGTTATCGATCGATTGGTCGGAAACAGCTCGCCTCAGGAATCGGGAATGACAGAACACAATATTGCAAATACTGCAGACTCAGGTTTTGGGTTCTCACCGTTTTCTCAAATGAGTCAAGACACATTTTCCGCTTGTCAAAATGTGAATGTTGCCGGTGCAACTTCACTGCCGAAAAGCACTGAGGAACATGTTTCAGACACCAGTGCATTGTTATTACAATTAATGCAACAAATGGGACAAAAGCTTGAAAAGTTAGACACAATGGAACAACATCAGAGACAAACACAGCAACAGTTAGACACAGTGGAACAAAATCTCAAAAAGTTAGACACAATGGAACAAAATCAGAGACAAACACAGCAACAGCTTCAAAAGTTAGACTCATTGGAACAAACTCTTGAACAAACGCGTGAAGATTTAACTACTGAGTTACATAACATTGAATCGAAATGTCAAAAAGTCTGTAATGACGTAAAAACTCAAATTTGTGAGCATTTTCAACCTATTTTTTCGCGGCATGAAAAGGCATTACAGAATCACGAAGCAGCCATAAAAGAACTGCAAATTATTGTTCATGAAAATCATGAGACCTTGCAAGCTAAATTTGACTCAGTTGCATCTACCGATTCGGTTACGCAACTTGCAAAAACTCAGGAAAACTTAAAGAACACAGTAGATTCGATTTCAACACAAATGGACACTCTGAAACTTGGTTCAGAAAAACACATTGAGGAAATGTGTTCACTATCGGAGAAAGTAGCCGAACTTTCGGATCAGTTCACTAACTTATCTACGAAGGTAGATGATAATCTGAACGACACAAAACCGGTAGTCTTTAATGACACAGAAGAGTGCGAACAAATTAGGAAATTCAAACAAAATCAGAATCAAATTAATACGCAACACCAAAGAGAAATCCGGGAAGTACAAGATCAGCTGACTCAGGTAATACAAGAATTACGTATTTCAGAGGCCACTCGCGCTCCAATACGGGAAGAGGGACTTAGAAATACGGAACAACCACAAAATAATAACACAGGACACTTCGGAAGTTATGAAAGAAATTGGCATGGTGCACCGAATTTTGAAATGGAACCGCCGAAACGACGTAACAATGACCGATATGCGACTCGCCGACATCATGACTTTGACTATAAGCTGTTCATTACTACACGTAAATTCAAAACATTTAAGAATTCTGGCAACGACATTCATCCACAAGCATGGCTCCATCAATTCTCTCATTGTTTTCCTCCCAACTGGTCATTAGAGCACAGATTAGAATTTATGTGTGGCTACTTAGAGAATGAACCAGCTGTAAGAATGCGGTCGGTCATTCACGATTGCCACAGTGAAGGAGAGTTTTACCATGCCTTCCTCTCAGCATATTGGTCTCAGGCCACACAAGACCGAGTAAAACAAAGCATCATAATGATGAAACGTTTCGAACAATCTGAATTTTCCAGTCTTACGAAATATTTTGAAGACATGTTGCAGAAGAATCAGTACCTGTCAAACCCATACAGCCCCTCAGAACTTATCCGCATTTGCTTAATCAAATTGCCTGAACATTTACGACACATTATTTTGGCAGGACGTTGCAAAGACGACATTGAAGCATTTCAGGGACTTTTACAAGAATTAGAAATTGACACTGACAATCGCGGAACGCGAAACCAGGAACACAACAATTACAGGTCACATCCGTCGCAATTCCGCGATGAAAGAAGTAATAACTTGACACAACAAGGCTATTCTCACAACACAAATCGTGACCAAAACAGACACCACCCGTATGACAACCGTTGGCAGAATAATAGTTACAGAGAAAGATCGCATTTCCGTAGAAATGAATATGACAGAGATAACCATAGAAATAGACAATATGGTAACCAGAACTATTATTGTCAAGGGAGGCAGAATAATTTCAGACGCAACAGTTCAGCACGCAGTTACGATTCAGGGAGAAATTCTCCACCACGTGGCCGACAAACAAGAAACTATGTAAACTACCGACAAAACGACAGACGTGAATTTCATCAGAACTGGCGGGATTCTAACAGAGCTGGGCCCTCTCGGCAAGGCGAATTCGTAGAAGTTAGGTCTCCTAATCCCAATAACAACGCGCGCCAACAAAGAGAAAGACAATGACTCGCGCCGCAGGCACCCACGTGCGCCGGCTGGCTCAGAGAAAAATAACATAGACGCTAACCTTGTGAAAAATTCCAGTATTCTTTACTGACGTATACTGCATGATAATTGCGTTCAAGCTGAAATTCTGAGTACTTTGAAGAGTAAAAGATTGTACCACATTTCACATGTAAAACCGTTTATTGAAAGATAATCTGCCTTTTAACTTAGTCTTTGCCATAAAATTTTTCGCTTCACATTACTAATATGCATTGTCAGACTTAGAATCTGTTAACATACAACAATGTTTGAAGTTAAATATCCAATCAAGAACCAAGAGAACTTACTTAAACAGAAATGACGAATGCATTGTTATAGTGAACAGACGTCACAGTGTTATTGTGTGTGTACATTCTTGCTTGTTAGTTGCACGATTATGGAACGACTATAAGGCTCACATACTTAGAACATTTACCAGTACTGCTAATGAGATTTTAATGCAACATTTTGGTTTACTTGAAAATACATTCTGGATTTAAAGTACTTTCTGTGAGATACCAGACAACACAGTGGTTAGTTTATGTGACAACTACACGATTTTATCACGACGCTACTAATGAGTGACAATTTACAATGTTGCTTTTGCAGTGTTTCTGTTTTATATCTGCACAGTTTTTCTGAATTCTTCTGGAAAGTAAAACATGTTTTAGTAGTAACTTTTGTGGTACAGCAACAATGAGATTGTCTTTTCCGTAGCACAACAATACGTTACAGCACAGTACTTTCTTCATCATGGCAATAAGCGTGATAACTAAGATATCTATACATAAAGCATTTCACTTTTGTTTATCATGAGGTAAGTACATTGACTTCTGCAGAACTTGGCTTTCGGAGGACGATAAGTACGACACTTCCACAGAATTATCTTACAGCAAGACGCACATTTAGCGCTACAGGACACGCATTTGAGAGATTTTGTACTTAAGCCATTTATTTTTCAAGATTTTTGAATTACAAAGAAAGTTTTCCGTGATATATTTCATTCTATTGCTGTAATCTGTAACACCTGAGGGTATAATTACATTAATCCTCAGGGGGGTATACGCCTACTTTGTGTACCATGTGTTTGGCAACCACAAGGAACCCTAGCTAGTATGGTATTTGCTTATACAACTTTACACATCGGTACCATATTTCTCTAACACACAAATTACATAGCTATCTGATCATGTAACTGAGAGATAAACTTTTTTTATTACATCAGTGACAGATGTTTACGCAATTACACAGTTGGATAACTTCACACTTATGAAATTGTATTTTGTCTGTACTTTGTGAAATGCTCATATTTTTTCGGAACCATTGTGATACTATGAGAGCTTTGAATGATGTATTTGGTATGGATTCATGATTTTTAAAGTACGTTTGAGGCAGATGACACTTTTGACATGAGCAAAGAATTTTTTTAATTATTGGAGGAAGCTACGACGATTTTGAGATTTGACTGAGGTGTTATGATGTTATTTTTACGACGACGATGTGTATTATGCTGCTGAGGTATGTTTACGATTAATAGGCTGAGGCTATATGAGTTATTTGATTATGCTTCATATTTATAATGACGAAATATTGACGAGTGTCGATGGATACGTATATGTGTAATAAGGTAAGGAGTAATGAATAGTGGGTAGGGACTCTTGACTTGTGAAAAAGGATGTTGGAAACCAAGAATCGTACTTTAAGAGTTATGAAATGTGTGTAAATGCGTGAATGTATCACAATGCCAGCGAAAATTTTTTGGACAACGTTATATTCATGGGATTTTCTTTCTACAGATTTGCAACGCTAATTCTTGACCTGTGAAATATTTTTATGTGAGACTGTCACTGTAGCGGAAACTGGTGTCGTAAATATTTCCGTAAGAAAGTTAAGTGACCACCTGCATGTAATGCGTCGTGGGCACGCAGCTGTGTCAAACACCTGGAGAACAAGCCATTAGGGTGTGCCTTTCCGGAAGCACAGGTAGAAAAAAAAAGAAAAAAGGCAGGCCTTTATCCTCGCCATTGGCATTCCTTTAGAGAAAATATTGCAAATGCGACACCCTCATTACTTCGATTAACATTGCTATTGACATTCCTTTGTAGAAAGAATCGCAAATAATACACGCTCATTACCTGAAAACATATGATTACTCATACTTTGTGCTAATTACTGCAATGCTTATGAATTGATGGGAAATATTCGTACATCTGCACACCTGACTATGACTACTGTCTTTCTAGATGAGAGATTTTTTTACTACTTATGAAATGCCACATGACCATTGAACGATGTTCTTATGCTTTGCTTTGTACATAGTTGCTTATTTCATTTGATATCTAGTTTCTAGCTGCACTGCAGCATTGGTTAAAATAAAATTTTATAGATGTACTAATATAAATATTTTCTGTCTACAGATCGAGTAAATAATAATTTTTTTTAAAAAATGAGGGAGCACAAAATGACATTTACCTTCACAGGAACTGCATTCATAATTTTCTTTTCAAGTAATTGGTAACTTTTTGGTAGAATAACTTCTTGTGGTGCACCACTTTAATTACTTAGACATTAAGATGTGATTATACATTTCCCTTATCTGCATTGTTATCTTTAGTGTACTATTTTTTCTGCTTGAGCTATGTCATGTTTAGATATAAGCTGCTGTTTGCCAGGCATAGTGCTACTGAACTTTAATTTGTGTTACTCTGCTAAGCCAGATTTATTTTTTTGTTGCTGCACATTGGCTCATATTAGTTGTAATGTTGCATTGCTTGGTAATTTAGATTTACTGTAGCTTGCTTTGCAATTTTCTATTTTTTTGTCATTGCTGTTTGTGTTACTTATTTTGTGCTGCTGCATTGCCTCGTCCCTTAGTTTAGCATCTGAGCTCAGTAGATTTAAGTTAGCTTAAGAGGGGGTAGCCTCTAAGAGAATGAGTTGCGATGAATTGGAAGAAATGCATTGAGAAAACAGGTTTAGGTAGGATTTTCTTGGAAATAAATGTTGAGGTAAGAAATGTGTGAACATATAAATACAGAAAGCATGCTTAGATAGAATTTTTTTGGTGGAAACAAAGGATGAAATAAGAGGAAAGATATATGAAGTTTTGGGTTGGACTGCAGTACCAAATGTTACACTGAAAACGAACCCTGTCCTTTCCTATTGGTGTTATCCCACTATGTGTTTGTGTACTCTTGTGTATTTGTTTTCTTCCTGTCTCTGTGTAGTTTCATAGAATTTTTTCTTCTTTTAATATTAAGCTACATTCACTATGATGAGGAATACTGTTATCCTCGAGTATAATTGGCATTAATAATATGTTATTTACTTTGTAAAGATGTTAGACATTATTTATTCTGTTTAAATGCTCATGTGTGAAGTTGATGTTTCGCAAGTTATTCTGATCTTCTATGTATGTACTCATGTCATAATTCCTGTAACACTGATGTATATGTCTATTTCTATTCTTTTGTAAAGCCTGTACTACAAATGTTATCTGTATTGTTATGTTCCTTAATGATGTATTTTGTATCTTTGTAATTGTATTCTCATGTTATAAAATTGTACTTGACACCAGTTCATCAAATTAAGTAACTTGTAAGTTACATTTCACTGCACACGTTTCTGTTGGTCATAGTATATGGACAATATGTGAGAAGTAGGGACTGATAGTGTTTGCACGTGTGTTAATGATTCAGCAAGGGACTGGATAACAGCATTGCTGGTTCTAAGGACAATTTCAAAAACTTTGTGAGTGCACAAGTGGTGGTTTATGGACTTGCTATATTCTCCGCAAGACTCTTCAACGGTGATTGTGCACCTGCACAGTCACAACAGATGGCTGCTGGCCATCTCTCCAAGGACTACAGTGGGTCTGCATCTTTGATGACCCACCAGTACCATTATCTCTACAAGGACTACAGTGGGTCTGCATCTATGATGACCCACCATGCCATTATTTCTACAAGGACTGCAGTGGGTCTGCACCTCTGGTGGCCCACCAATACCACAATCTCTACCAGGACTACAGTGGGTCTGCTCTGTGATGACCTACCTACCAATACTCTTCAAAATTTCGACTGACTCTGCTGTGGGTTTGCTCTGTTGTGGCCCATTACCTGTCTGCATGTCGAGAGTCAGCACTGTCTTTCCATTGGAAGGACAACACTACTTCTTCAAGACTGCATGGAAATCCACTACTTCCGTGTGCATTTTCTTTTACTGCTCAGACTTTGAGAAAAACTCTGCATTTTTACTGTGATGAACAATGTGGACTGTCTTTATGGACTGTGAGAAATTTTTAGCTTTTGACCAACATTGTATCAATAAGTGTGTGCATTTGATTTCTTTGTTATTGTAATTATGAAAAATTTTTTTCAAATCTGTATTGGCCACTGCCCAATCCAATTTGTAAAAATTTTTGTGGGGAGCATGGGGGCTATGTAAGTAAGCTGTTTAGGTTTTTTTATTGGTAACGCCACCTCTGTATGAAAATCACTGGCTGTGCTGTGTGCAGTCTGTGGCTGCTTTGCATTGTTGTAATACTCGCCATTGTAGTGTTGGGCAGCTGGGCTGTTAACAGCGCGTAGCGTTGCGCAGTTGGAGGTGAGCCGCCAGCAGTGGTGGATGTGGAGAGAGAGATGGCGGAGTTTTGAAATTTGTCTTGAACTGCTATATTTATATATGATGATATCAAGGTAAATACATTGTTTGTTCTCTATTAATATCTTTCATTTGCTAACTATCCCTATCAGTAGTTAGTGCCTTCCATAGTTTGAATCTTTTATTTAGCTGGCAGTAGTGGCGCTCGCTGTATTGCAGTAGCTTGAGCAGCGAAGATTTTTGTGAGGTAAGTGATTTGTGAAAGGTATAGTTTAATGTTAGTCAGGGCCATTCTTTTGTAGGGAATTTTGAAAGTCAGATTGCGTTGCGCTAACAAAATATTGTGTGTCAGTTTAAGCACAGTCATGTATAAATGTTCAAAGGGGACGTTTCAACGTGATTGCGGACGCACTATGCGAATTAACAGACTTTGAATGCAGAATGGCGATTGGAGCTAGACGCATGGGCATTCCATTTTGAAAACCGTTGTTGTTGTTGTTGTTGTTGTTGTTGTTGTACTGGTCTTCTGTCCAGAGACTGGTTTGAAGCAGCTCTCCATGCTACTCTATTCTGTGCAAGCTTCTTCATCTCCCACTACCTACTGCAACCTACATCCTTCTGAATCTGCTTAGTGTATTCATGAGTTACTCTCCCTCTTCGATTTTTACCCTCCATACTGCCCTCCAATACTAAATTGGTGATCTCTCGATGTCTCAAAACATGTCCTACCAACCCATTCCTACCAACCCATCCCTTCTTCTAGTCAGTTGTGCCACAAATTTCAGTTCTCCCCAATTCTACTCAATACCTCCTAATTAGCTATGTGATCTACTCATCTAATCTTCAACATTCTTCTGTAGCACCACATTTTGAAAGTTTCTATTCTCTGCTTGTCTAAACTATTTATCGTCCATGTTTCATTTCCATACATGGCTACACTCCATGCAAATACTTTCAGAAAGGACTTCCTGACACTTAAATCTATATTCGATGTTAAAAGATATCTCTTCTTCAGAAACGCTTTCCTTGCCATTGGAGTGGCTGTGTGGTTCTAGGCGCTACAGTCTAGAGCCGAGCGACCGCTAAGATCGCAGGTTCAAATACTACCTCGGGCATGCATGTGTGTGATGTCCTTAGGTTAGTTAGGTTTAACTAGTTCTAAGTTCTAGGCGACTGATGACCTCACAAGCTAAGTCGCATAGTGCTCAGAGACATTTTTTTCCCTTGCCATTGTCAGTCTGCATTTTATATTCTCTCTATTTCGAGCATCATCAATTTGGCTCCTCAAATAGCAAAACTCATCAACTACTTTAAGCGTCTCATTTCCTAAACTAATTCCCTCACCATCACCCGACTTAATTCGACTACATTCCATTATCCTCGTTTTGCTTTTGTTGATGTTCATCTTATATCCTCATTTCAAGACATTGTCCATTCCGTGCAACTGCTCTTCCAAGTCGTTTGCTGCCTCTGACAGAATTACAATGTCGTAGGCGAACCTGAAAGTTTTTATTTCCTCTCCATGGAAAATCGTTACGGAATTAAATTTTCCGAGATCAACAGTGTCAAGCGGGCCGAATAATGTCAAATCTCAAGCATTACCTATCACCACGGACAATGCAGTGGGCGACAGCCTTCACTTAACGACCGAGAACAGCGGCGTTTGTCTGGAGTTGTCAGTGCTAACAACAAGCAACACTGCGTGAAATAACCGCAGAAATCAATGTTGGACGTACGACGAACGTATCCGTCAGGACAGTACGGCCAAATTGGCGTTAATGGGCTATGGCAGCAGACGACCGACGCGATGCCTTTGTTGACAGCACGATATCGCCTGCAGCGCCTCTACTGGACTCGTGACCATACCTTTTGGATCCTAGACGACTGGTAAACCATAGTCTGGTGCGATGAGCCCCGATTTCTGTTGGTGAGAGCTGATGGTAGATTTCCAGTGTGGTGCAGACCCCACGAAGTCATGGACACAAAAAAAAAAAAAAAGTTCAAATGGCTCTGAGCACTATGGGACTTAACATCTGAGGTCATCAGTCCCCTAGAACTTAGAACTACTTAAACCTAACTAACCTAAGGACATCACACACGTCCATGCCCATGGGAGGATTCGAACCTGCGACCATAGCGGTGGCGCGGTTCCAGACTGAAGGGCCTAGAACCACTCGGCCACAGCGGCTGGCCTCAAATCGTCGACAAGGATATATCCAAACTGCTGCTGGTTCTATAATGGTGTAGGCTATGTTTACGTAGAATGGACTGGAACCTCTGGTCGAACTGAACTGATCATTGACTGGAATTTTTTGTGTTTGGCTACTTGGAGACCATTTGAAGCCATTCACGGACTTGATGTTTCCAAACAGCGCTAGGTTTTTGTATGGATGACAATGCGCTATGCCGCCGCGCGACAACTGTTCGCGATTGGTTTGAAACTCAGAGCAATTCGAGCGAATCATTTGTCCATCCAGATCGACATGATCGGAAGGCCAGTTCGTGCACAAAATCCTGCACAGGCAACGCTTTCGCAGTTATGGAAGCCTATAGAGGCAGCATGGCTCAGTATTTCTGCACCTACGACTTGTTGACTCCATGCCATGTAGAGATGCTGCACTACAGCGCGCAATAGGAGATCCGACACGATATTATGAGGTATCCCATGACTTTTCTTGCCTCAGTGTAATACAACAGTGGCATGGGTTTCTTGTATGGGGCTCCTACTTCTTTTACGTTTACAACACACCGGGTTAATAGGAGGCTGCTTTTCAGTTTATCGCCTAGATATTGATGCCATCGGAATTTCATGGAATTCTGCTGCGAATGCTACATTTTTTCAAAGTCTTTATCTCGGAACCAGATTTATAATCTTATCTAGGTGAAATGTTGACTGAAGCCGGCCGCTGTGACTGAGCGGTTCTAGGCGCTTCAGCCCGGAACCGAGCTGCTGCTACGGTCGCAGGTTCGAATACTGCCTTTGGCACGGATGTGTGTGATGTCCTTAGGTTAGTTAGGTTTAAGTAGTTCTAAGTTCTAGGGCACTGATGATCTCAGATGTTAAGTCCCATAGTGCTCAGAGCCATTTGAACCATTTTGTTGACCGAAAACTACTGATGAATTCGACAGCGTGTATGGCGTGAAGATCTCTCGATGAATTACTGGTAATCACTATTTTGTAGGTCATCATTGACCAGAAATTCGTGGTTACTTAAGCCAGTAATTTTTCATTCTTAGAGAACGAAACGCGCAGTAATAAGGCATCTGTAAAGAATAAAGAGTAGATTTCAGACTATTATATACCACAGGAAAGTAGCATCAACGCATTTTTAGCGTAAATACACAGCAGTAACATACAAAACTTTAGTACGAATGCAAATAGTACAACAATATTTTCAGCGTTGTATGCTTTCCGTACTGATTGATTTCGTTAAAAGATGACTGCAGTTGGAAGATAATCTTCAAAACGCCATTAATCTATCGTATAGTACATCATCGACATGCTCACCGTCACATGTTCCCGGAAAGTGCAGAGGGTATTGGAGCGTAAAAAAGGCCAGAAAAAAGCTGAAATAAAACAGCCCGTCTTGTTGTGGAGTTTTATTTTTGCAATAATAAAACTGTGTGGACGAGGTGACAAAAAGGTAATGGCTGGTAGTGATTCAAAAATGGGGACGAGGAAATAAGAATCATTTGTTACGCTGGTAATGCAGTTCTGCTGGAAAACAGTGAAGATAACCTACATAAAGTTTTATATACATATTCGACGTGGCTGCGAAAAACCTAAATACGGTCACATACACTCAAAAAACCAAGTGTATAGCCACATTTGTGGACCGAGTTATATGCAGACTGGAAGTGTATGGGACAATTATTCAAAAGATAATGACTTTTAATAATCTTGATGTTGACCCGTCTGACGGTGGAAATATCGAAAAGAAAGATAGAGGACAAGTAGCAACAGCAAATAAAGTGACAGGGTGTTTAAACGATACTACTTGGAAAAACATGCATGTAGGGAATGGGGCATACAAAACAATAGTAAGACCTTTTATGGCATACGCAGCTGAGACAAGATCAGGAACATCAAAAACAAAAAGACTTTTGGAAAAGACGGAAACGAAAAATCTGCAAAGGGTTATAAGGAAGACACTGCGCGATAGAGAGACAAGTGAAAGCATAAGAAAAGGATGTAAAGTGGACCCCATTAATGAGGAGGTACATAAGAGAGAGCATGAATAGAACATACACTTTGATAGGATAGATGAAGGGAATATTGTGAAAATAGTAAGCTGGGAAAAGAAATATTGGCCGTCCATAGAAAAGGTGGAGCGACAAAATCAGGTTAGACTTAGAGGTACTGAAGGATATAGGCTTTACTTTAGGAATAAAGGAAGAAGAAGATACTGTGTAAGGTACTTGATGGGGGGGGGGGGGGGGGTTAGAGCGTATATGAAAGTGCAGAAACGTAGACGTTGTTAGATAACTTAATTTGTACGAAGAACGATTTTATTAAATTTCATACGCATACAAGCCAAAATGCAATCAACACTGATATTATCTTGATTTTTTTACGTTGGAATCAGGTACTTGACAAATAATTTACTCAGTCTTACTCATACCAGGTCCATAGTTCAGTTTAAAACAACTTCACGAAACAACTGTTCCGCAGGATTTTGCATCATATCTTAAACGCTTGTACGACCTTTCATTTTAATAGCTTTCATATCCAGAGAGAAAGTACAAGAATAAAGATTTGGAGGCGTGTGTAGTGCACCTCGTTAGAGAAATGAGTTCTGGCTCTACTTGTACTCCGAGTGCAGATATAAAAATATTTAATGTTTTATTTCTGCGATATGCGTACAAAACGTCAGCCCTTATTTAAAACCTCGATATTTTGAAGCAAAAGTGTATTTAGATAAACATTTTCAGCTCAGTTTCTTTCGCATAATTTTCTTTTTCTCATAATAAAAATATAAATAATGTTTCTGCTAGGTACTTACAGGACAAGTGACAGTATCTGCACTGTAATATTACGTTATTTTTATGCTTAGCAAACTACCCCACTAAACAGAAGTTCGCTGCTCATGTCCTCGCTTCAGTCGGTGGCGCATTGCAGCTGTGAAGCGTATGTCTTCCGATTCACCCGGCATAAATCAGTCTGCCATGCTTAGAACAGCTGCGTTCATTATTGTGAAATTGCGATACTTTGCTGATGTCGGCTGTGCACCAATAGCGTTTCCAGTACGGCTCTCAACTGTTCATACTTCGTAAAAATATTTTTGGTGCTGTGTTTGTTTATGTTGACAGGCCCGGAACACACACACACCAAGACAGCCTTAGTTTCCTTTGTTGCGATTTTTTATTGAACCTAATGATACATTTCCATGGAATATTTAAATGTGTTTTGAGATCTTAGTTCAATACAAATAATTTTCTTATTATCAAAAGGGATTGTAATGTTTTCCAGAAGTCAATAAAAAGCAACAATAGATACCAAACCACTCACATGCCAGCTAAACGGTATGAAAGAGAAGCCGGAGCCAGCTCTAAAAACCTGTTTGACAAAACTGCTCATAACTTTGAACAAAGCTAATTCGCAACAGTCACAAGCATTCGTCTACACTGGTACTATGATGTCACAGGCAAAACAAATTCCCCCACTAGAAACATATAGAGACGCGATCCATCCGTTGTGAGCTCTACCACAGTATACACATAGTTAGTCTCGTAGATATTAGTGATTCAATTCTGACGGTGTTTTGACACACAAGAGAGTTCGATTGACGAGCGAATAGACGTATTCACGCCAAAACTTAAAAATTGGGACGAAACACAATCAGTGAGAGAACTGCAGGCGAGCAACTTTATCACCACAATGGCCGCGTCATTCACCCTGGCCCCTGTTCGTAGTAGTGGAACCATGTTAAGTGCCCGCCTACACGAGAGAGATTGCGGGCGATAACGCCAGCGATAACACTTGTAATTGGTCGCTCGCTTCCACTGCGTCACACAAGAGCGATTTACCGAGCAGGCTCAACCAGTATATAGAGCGCCACACTCGTGAAGTTTTGATATGAAAAATGGTTTAGCAGTAGTGACAGTTGGTTCAAATGCCTCTAAGCACTATGGGACTTAACATCTGAGGTCATCAGTTGCCTAGACTTAGAACTACTTAAACCTAACTAACCTAAGAACATCACACACATCCATGCCCGAGGCAAGATTCGAACCTACGACCGTAGCAGCAGCGCGGTTCCGGACTGAAGCACCCTAGCCGCTCGGTCACAGCGGCCGGCAGTGACACTTGGTCTCCGAATGTGAAGTAATGCTTGCAACAGAACAAAAACAAAAAAAAGAATGGAATAATAAATGGAGCAGGCAATGAAGGAAAACAAAGGAAAATTTCGAGAAGAAATTTAAGTTCAGGGAGAAGACATAAAAACTTTGAAGTTTCTGATATTGTGATTGTGTTAGTGACAGCAAAGAACATGGACAAGTAGTTGAACAGCGTAGATATTGTCTTGAAAGGGGGAAATAATGTGAACATCAACCAAAGCAAAACAAGGATAGTGCAATGCAGTCGAATTAAATCAGGTTATGTCGAGGAAATTAGAAGGGGAAACGAAATACTAAAAGTAGTAGATTAGTTGTTCGATTTCCGCTGCAAAATAACTGATATGGAAGATGTAAAATGTAAACTGGATATGTCACAAAAAGCATTCTGAAGAAGAGAAATTTATTAACATCAGTATAGATTTAAGTGTTAGGAAGTCGTTTCTAAAGGAATTTGTCTGCGGTGTAACCATGTATGGAAGTGAAACGCGGGCGATAAATAGTTTAGACAAGAAGAGCATAGAAGATTTTGAAATGTGGTGCTACAGAAGAATGCTGAAAATTAGATGGGTAGATTAAGTAAGTAATGAGGAGGTACTGAATAGACCTGGGGAGAAAAGAAATTTGTGGCACACATCTTGTCCAAAAGACGGGATCGGTTGACAGGACACGTTCTGAGACGTCAAGGGATTACGAATTTAGTACTGAAGGGAAGTGTGGGGGGATAAAAATTGTAGAGGGAGACCAAGAAATGAATACACTAAGCATATTCAGAGGGTTGTAGGTTGCAGGAGTTACTCGGAGATTAAGAGGCTTGTATAGGAAAGAGTGGCATGAAAGCTGCATCAAACCAGTATTTCGGATTGAAGACAACAACAACAACAACAATAAATAGAATTCAAATTTATCAGCCTTGTTTTGTAACGCTTTTCTTGGGATCTGCAGACTGTCTTAACGAAAAAAAAATTAATAGAATTAGTATAGAAGAATAAAATTTCGGGAATACGTTTGTATTTTTTTTTTTTTTTTTTTGGTTAACAGTCTTCTGACTGGTATGATGCGGCCCGTCACGAATTCCTTTCCTGTGCTAACCTCTTCATCTCAGAGTAGCACTTGCAACCTACGTCCTCAATTATTTGCTTGACGTATTCCAATCTCTGTCTTCTTCTACAGTTTTTGCCCTCTACAGCTCCCTCTAGTACCATGGAAGTCATTCCCTCATGTCTTAGCAGATGTCCTATCATCATGTTCCTTCTCCTTATCAGTGTTTTCCACATATTCCTTTCCTCTCCGATTCTGCGTAGAACCTCCTCATTCCTTACCTTATCAGTCCACCTAATTTTGAACATTCGTCTATAGCACCACATCTCAAATGCTTCGATTCTCTTCTGTTCCGGTTTTCCGACAGTCCATGTTTCACTACCATACAATGCTGTACTCCAGACGTACATCGTCAGAAATTTCTTCCTCAAATTAAGGCCGGTATTTGATATTAGTAGACTTCCCTTGGCCAGAAATGCCTTTTTTGCCATAGCGAGTCTGCTTTTGATGTCCTCTTTGCTCCGTCCGTCATTGGTTATTTTACTGCCTAGGTAGCAGAATTCCTTAACTTCATTGACTTCGTGACCATCAATCCTGATGTTAAGTTTTTTGCTGTTCTCATTTCTACTACTTCTCATTACCTTCGTCTTTATCCGATTTACTCTCAAACCATACTGTGTACTCATTAGACTGTTCATTCCGTTCAGCAGATCATTTAATTCTTCTTCACTTTCACTCAGGATAGCAATGTCATCAGCGAATCTTATCATTGATATCCTTTCACCTTGTATTTTAATTCCACTCCTGAACCTTTCTTTTATTTCCATCATTGCTTCCTCGATGTACAGATTGAAGAGTAGGGGCGAAAGGCTACAGCCTTGTCTTACACCCTTCTTAATACGAGCACTTCGTTCTTGATCGTCCACTCTTATTATTCCCTCTTGGTTGTTGCACATATTGTATATGACCCGTCTCTCCCTATAGCTTACCCCTACTTTTTTCAGAATCTCGAACAGCTTGCACCATTTTATATTGTCGAACGCTTTTTCCAGGTCGACAAATCCTATGAAAGTGTCTTGATTTTTCTTTAGCCTTGCTTCCATTATTAGCCGTAACGTCAGAATTGCCTCTCTCGTCCCTTTACTTTTCCTAAAGCCAAACTGATCGTCACCTAGCGCATTCTCAATTTTCTTTTCCATTTTTCTGTATATTATTCTTGTAAGCAGCTTCGACGCATGAGCTGCTAAGCTGCTTGTGCGATAATTCTCGCACTTGTCGGCTCTTGCCGTCTTCGGAATTGTGTGGATGATGCTTTTCCGAAAGTCAGATGGTATATCGCCAGACTCATATATTCTACACACCAACGTGAATAGTCGTTTTGTTCCCATTTCCCCCAATGATTTTAGAAATTCTGATGGAATGTTAGCTATCCCTTCTGCCTTATTTCACCGTAAGTCCTCCAAAGCTCTTTTAAATTCCGATTCTAATACTGGATCCCCTATCTCTTTTAAATCGACTCCTGTTTCTTCTTCTATCACATCAGACAAATCTTCACCCTCACAGAGGCTTTCAAGATATTCTTTCCACCTATCTGCTCTCTCCTCTGCATTTAACAGTGGAATTCCCGTTGCACTCTTAACGTTACCACCGTTGCTTTTAATGTCACCAAAGGTTGTTTGGACTTTCCTGTATGCTGAATCTGTCCTTCCGACAATCATATCTTTTTCGATATCTTCACATTTTTTCTGCAGCCATTTCGTCTTAGCTTCCCTGCTTTTCCTATTTATTTCATTCCTCAGCGACTTGTATTTCTGTATTCCTGATTTTCCCGGAACATGTTTGTGCTTCCTCCTTTCATCAATCAACTGAAGTATTTCTTCTGTTACCCATGGTTTCTTCGCAGTTACCTTCTTCGTACCTATGTTTTCCTTCCCAACTTCTGTGATGGCCCTTTTTGGAGATGTCCATTCCTCTTCAACTGTACTGCCTACTGCGCTATTCCTTATTGATGTATCTATAGCGTTAGAGAACTTGAAACGTATCTCGGCATTCCTTAGTACTTCCGTATCCCACGTTTGTCTATGAAACATATTTAAGTGATTAACGCTACACGATCACGGGTTAACGCAAGTCGAGGCAAGCCACTGGAAATGTGATTTGCAGGTACCTTAATGCATTATGACGTGCAAGTGCCGGGTGTCAGTTCGTGGGATGGAGTTCTATATCTACATCTACATCTACATATTTACTCCGCTAGCCATCAAGCAGTGTGTGGCGGAGAGCACGATTCGCACCAGTCATATTCACCCCCCCCCCCTCAACCCCTCTTTTCCACTCGCGGATCGCGCGAGGGAAAAAAGATTGTCTGAACGCCTCAGTACGACCTCTAATTTGCCTTATCTTTGAATGGTGATCATTACGCAATTTGAAAATTGGTGGTAATAATATATGCTCTACATCCTCGGTGGAGATCAGATTTCGGAAGCGAATTCCACCGTCAATGCACAGTATTACTGCTCGTTTTTGGAGCGTCACCTGCGACCAGCTTTGCGAAAGAAGCGGCGACACTTTCTGCGCAGCCCACCCATCATTTTGCACGATAATGGGCGGTCGCATACAGCGCAAGCTGTAGCTGCTCTGTTCGGTCGATGGGACTGGGAAGTACTGTACCACCACCATACTCCCCGGACTTATGTCCTTATGACTTTGATTCCGAAGATCAAGGAACCACTTCGTAGCGTTCGCTTCAGAACTGTTCCAGAGATTCGACAGGCAGTAGACAGCTCCATTCGCACCATCAACAGAACAGGCTCTGCTAACGGTATACTACGCCTTCCACATCGCTGGCAACGGGTTCTACACAACGCTGGTGACTACTACGAAGGACAGTAACAGGTGCAAACATGTAACTCTTCTGTATCGGTTGTGAATAAATAGTTGCCACTATTTAAGTTCCAACCCTCGTAGAATGACGGACTAACATCTGATCATCTCTTCTAGGTGCTTCACGTTTGTTGTCAGGCGATGTAGGTTCTATGACGTCACAAGGGGCTTAAGCGTAGCTGTAGATTATACAGAGTGTTTCCGAAAGAGCGTTTAAAAATTTAACAGGACATAGAGGAAGCTCCATTCAACAGTTTGAGGAACCTACGGTCAGAGAATCCAGCTTATGGAGATGATAGGAATAAAATCACGTTAGTGTGTACTTTCTTATTTACATTATTTACGGTTAACTGCAACTGAAAATACCATCACTGACACAACTGACACATTTGTACTGTACCTTACAATATTCACTGAAACTGAAGGTCATCAGCCTCAATGAAAGCATGACGTCGCCGAATAAGAAACTGACGCACCCTGACAAATATCCTTTGTGTGTTTCGTATCACATCACAGGCAGCTACAATTCTGTCAACTAATCCCATCTCCGTAACCTCCGGGGTCTCACACATCACACATAACTACAGGAAATTGTAATCTGTTAAAACCTTATATCGCAGTTTTAGAGAAACCTGATTGGTAACAGTAAAAAGTGTCCTCTACCTGTAAGAATTGTGCATATGTTATTATTTCACCGTATATATTAATGGCGAATATACTTTTTAATAAAACAATTTTTAAAATAATAACATATGAATAATCTTTTTTTGAGTGGACCATGCACCGAAATAATTTACACTAATTTAAAATTTCTTTATATCTTTGTATACTATCTCTATTGTTAATTATATTTTTAACTTTGTATAACAGATCTGAAGATGGGCAGCTAGCCTGAAACCGGTCACTGAAAATAAAAATTTGCAATCAAAGACTGAAATGCGAGATTTTTATTTAATGAACCATGTGTGACGTTAGACATCTCCATAGAAAATAATCAAGGAGATTTAGGGCAGGTGACCTCGCACGCCATGTAATACGACATCCGTTTCCAATCCATGGACCAGGAAGTACAGCACTGAGACAGTTGAAGACATCCACACTGAAATGAGCAGGTGGAACGTCATGTTGTATCCACATCTTCTTACAGACAGCCAAGGGTACGTTCTCCAACAACTCAGGCAGAACTCTTTGCCCGAACCGCAAGTAAATAAATCCTGCATTATCACTTCGTAGTAATCAGTCTCGTCCCCGTTGTTTCCTTCCAGGAAATAAAATAATATACATGTTAATAAACAGCACAGTACGTGTAAACCCGTACGAATTTTAGTTCTAAATAAGCTGGAAAACAGTAATGCCTGACAAAGCGGCAGACAGGTTTCCACCTCAAATTCTATGCTCTGTTACAATTTTGCACGTTTACAGAAACACCCGGTATATGACTTAAACCTTTAAATTAAAATTAAATTAAAATTCCCATTTTGTTTAGAAGTTAAAAAATTTAGTAACGTACGTAGTTGTTTCATAAACAACTCAAAATCACAAGCTTGAGCTCGGTACTTTGAGACTATTGCCATGAACTGACCATGAATTTCTACACGTTCATCAGAAGCTTCAAACTGCTGCCCAGTGTAAAATTTCGAGTATCACTGTTTTTGTATTTGTACTCCTTCTTAATATAAATGACAAATCTGGCATCAACTTCGCTTTTCAAATTGGTTTGCGCTCCCTGAATAACTATAAATTCTGAAGTGAATTCCTGGCTTCACATCGGCAACAGGTAATGAAACAAAATTACACAAACTAGTAGCCGCCAGGCAGCCATATTGCCACACGTGACCGATTCATGCGACTCATTTGATTGTCTGTAAATTTCGAGCGAACGGTAATCGATCGCTGCAGTTCACAATTTTCCCGCACACGTGCGATCCTCGTACACAGGGCGCAACGTAGCAACTGATTGCTGCGATCCGTCGCTCTTTTCTTTTTCTTTATTGTATTTCGATTCCCGAGTTTATCGGTCGTTTGACAGACCAATTTCGTATCAGCCTACACACGGTCCGAACGATTCACTCACCGATTACAACGCCGCCCTGTAGTGATGATTTGTTCATCCTAAGTTCATTCAGTTTATGTTCTACAATATCCCGCTTTGTTTTACACAGTAACAAAAACAGGTTTGCATTGGCTGTTTTAGGGGTAACAAGGCGGAAAAAAAACCGAGAGAAAGCAGTGGATAAAGAAATTGCAAACGCAAGGGAAGAAATTCACCCACATTCTGTTACGTAAGCAACTCGGAGTCGCTGATTTTCGTAATTATCTGAGGATGAAAGAATCATCCATTTCAGAGCTGCTGAAAATCATCAAATCATTCTTAACTAAAAAGAATACAGTCATGATGCTGTCGTTTATCATCTAATATAGTCATTAGAAGATCAAAACAAACTGCAAAACGATTTAATAAAGGTATCTGTATGATGCGAAAATTGACAATTGACTCTAATGACTGAAAGGTGTGAGGTCATCCTCATGAGTGATGAAAGGAATCCGTTAAACGTTGGTTACACGATAAATCAGTCAATCTAAAGACCGTAATTTCAACTACATATCTAGGAATTACAAGTACGAACAACTTGAGCAGGAAAGTACACACAGAAAATATTTAGTATAAAAAACAGTCTCGATCACAATTTATTTATTACGGTGACCTGTTTCGACCACTACTGTGATCATCTTCAGACCAATGAGTAAGAACCTCCTAGTGATTCTCCAGTAGAAGGAGGTTCTTACTCATTGGTCTGAAGATGATCACAGTAGTGGTCGAAACGGTCACCGTAATAAATAAATTGTAATCGAGACTGTTTTTGATAGTAGATATTTGTAATACATTGATCACTGTCGCTCCAGTAATGTATTCAAAAGTAACACACAGAAAATGTGGGGAAGGCGAACCAAAGACTACGTTTTATTGGGAGAACACTTAGAAGATGGAACAGATCTGCCTACACTACTCCCATCCATCCTCTTTTGGCGTACTGTTCTGCGGTGTGGGATCCTTACCAGATAGGATTAATAGGGTACAAAAAAAAAAAAATGGTTCAAATGGCTCTGAGCACTATGGGACTTGACTTCTGAGGTCATCAGTCCCCTAGAACTTATAACTACTTAAACCTAACTAACCTAAGGACATCACACACATCCATGCCCGAGGCAGGATTCGAACCTGCGACCGTAGCGGTCGCGCGTTTCCAGACTGTAGCGCCTAGAACCGCTCGGCCACCTCGGCCGGCTAACAGGGTACATCGAGAAAGTTCAAAGAAGAGCAGCACATTTTGTGTTATTGAGAAGTACGGGAGAGATTGTCGCTGATATCATACAGGATCTACGGTGGACATCATTAAAACGAAAGCGTTTTTCGTAGTGGCGGAATTTTCTCACGAAATTTCAATGACCAACTTTCTCCGCCGAATGTGAAAATACTTTTCTAACGCCGATCTAAACAGGTAGAGACCGGCTCTCGAGGTCTAGTGGCGAGCGTTGCTGCCTCTGGATCACGGGGTCCCGGGTTCGATTCCAGGCCGGATAGGGGATTTTCTCCGCTCGGGGACTGGGTGTTTGTGTTCAAAAAATGGTTAAAATGGCTCTGAGCACTATGGGACAACTTCTGAGGTCATCAGTCCCCTAGAACTTAGAACTACTTAAACCTAACTAACCTAAGGACATCACACACATCCATGCCCGAGGCAGGATTCGAACCTGCGACCGTAGCGGTCGCGCCATTCCGGACTGAAGCGCTTAGAACTGCTCGGCCACCGCGCCCGGCGTGTTTGTGATGTCCGCGTCATTTCATCATTGATGACACTGGTGAGTGTGGAATGTGTGAAGATTGGAGCTTTGTACGGGCACTGATAACTGCGCGGTTGAGCGCCCCACAAACCAAATATCATCATCGTCATCTAAATAGGGAGAAACAATCATCATAATAAAATAAGGGGAATAAAAGTTGCACGGAATGATATAGGTGTTTGTTTTTTCTGCTCACTGTTCGAGATTGGAATAATATCGAATTATTGTGAAGATGGTTCGATAAACACATTGCCAGGCAGTTAAGTGTGATTTGCCTAAGATCCATGTAAATGCAGATGAAAGAGGCTGTAAGCCGCAAGGAGAGGCTGTTAGCTACATTACGTTTTCCAGCCAATGACAGAAGTTGAGAGGACTTCATATTCAGTGCTGTTGCACCTCAACAAATATTAACTAGAATGATTGCTGAAACCCGCAACGTAATTTATAGTTAAATAAAAATATGGCATTTCAGTTTTTGATCGCTATTTTTTATTTTCAATGACCGGTTTCAGGCTAGCTGCCCGTCTTCAGATCTGTTAGACAGAGAGATACAGTTAGTGATAGAAATATCTTAGTATACAAAGAAAAATTTTGGAGCGTATTAAATGCCAACATGCCATATATTGCTGTTACAGAGTAACTTGTCAATACAGAACTATCGGTTCGCTGTCATAACTATAGGAAATTTTAATCTGTTAAAACCTTATATCGCAGTTTTAGAGAAACCTGATTGGTAACAGTAAAAAGTGCCCTCTACCTATAAGAATTGTGCATATGTTATTATTTCACCGTACATATTAATGGCGAAAATACTTTTTAATAAAACAATTTTTAAAGTAATAACATATGAATAATATTTTTTTGAGTGGACCATGAGCCGAAATAATTTACACTAATTTAAAATTTCTTTATATCTTTGTATACTATCTCTATTGTTAATTATATTTTTAACTTTGTCTAACAGATCTGAAGATGGGCAGCTAGCCTGAAACCGGTCATTGAAAATAAAAATTTGCAATTAAAGACTGAAATGCGATATTTTTATTTAATGAACGATCGCGGAAATCTCATTAAGACAATCATGTCTAGAATGAGATTTTCACTCTGCAGCGGAGTGTGCGCTGATATGAAACTTCCTGGCAGATTAAAACTGTGTGCCGGACCAAGACTCGAACTCGGGATCTTTGCCTTTCGCGGGCAAGTGCTCTACCAACTGAGCTACCCAAGCACGACTCACGCCCCGTCCTCACAGCTTTACTTCCGCCAGTACCTCGTCTCCTACCTTCCAAACTTTACAGAAGCTCTTCGAGTCTCCGTCCGACACACAGTTTTAATCTGCCAGAAAGTTTCAATCAGTCTAGTTTTGATAATTTATAGTTGACTGAGGAAATACGTCATGCTACAGCAAAATAAATAAAATACAAGACTTTCGTGTCAATGGTATTAATTTGTTTATGTATATAGTATAACAGATGACCTAGAAGATTAAGAAACTCATTTCAGATTTCAAGAAGCAAGACTACACATCGTGGTGGCACACGTCACCTAAGTAAGACAATAACAGATACACAAGAAATGAAGTATTTAGCAACTGTTAGGACTAAAAATAATCGCACACGGGGTTTGGGTAAAGGTCGGAATTTGTTAACACTGATAACAATGAAGAAAGTATATTTTATGAAGCAATATCCATTGAGTGTCAATATTTTAGTTTTTAGATTTCATTTCCCATAACTATCAGAAATAATACCTAAAAACAGAAATACAACAGATCGACGGACTTTTATTTTGTCTATGTGCCCCACGAAATCATTATGGATTCGTTAAAAAATGAAAAAAAAGAGCGTCATTTCTTGCGCCTGTATTGGTATACTCCTCGGACGACGTGTCCCACAAAGACCTCCGGTCTTAAAATTTCTTCAGGAACTCTTGTTTTGTCCGCCCCGCACCCTGACAAGTACTGTGTATTAAAGCAAATTTTAATTCCGCGCGCAGTGACGAAAGAGGAACTTTTTGTCGGACTGTTGGCACGACTACACTACACACGATCCGCACGACATCCCGAGATGGAAAGTTCGTCGGTCGGTTGGTCTAAACACACATCATATTTGTCAGCTGGTGCGTGTCTAGGGCCATTCGAAAGTTACAGCAATTTGCGAGCTTATTGGCCAGACAGCTGCTGTGACGTCATGTCGCCGAATCACGTGTTCGATGTGCCTCAGTTAATGGTTTGCATTCGGCAAGTGCGGTTCGAACCTTTCAATCTGCACAGCTTCGTGTTTCTCACTTCCAGTTTCTCCAGCGGGGACGCTGTTTCGACTTGCAGTGAAAGGTAAACGTCTCTGCAACCTGAGGCTATCTCCCGTGTAGATTTTTTACGATACCTGTCACGAAAATTGAATTACTTATACTTTTGTGGTGGCTGAGCAGCTCATTACTCGTAAGACGATCTCTCGAGTTGATAGGTCGAGCGGAAAGATTGCCCGCTACGTACTGGTTAGCTTTCGTTAACAACGTTATGCCTTACCATTTGCGCAAGTTACTTTTCCATGCCACACTAGTATGAAAAGCATATTCAATTTTACGAAATGTCAGAGCAGCGTGCATTTAGAAAATTTTATCAGGAGAAAAAAACTTGTTTCTCTTTCGAAAGAAAATTAAAGGCACTACCCACTATTTCTACAAACTGTCTGAATATCTAAATTCAAGTAGCAATGTTCGTTATAAAACAGCATGACAGGGAGTGATGTATCCCAAAAAGGACGGTGTTCTTACAAATCGAGGTCAATGTTTTTTTTCTTTCATAATACCAGTCTAATGAAGTAAGTGTTCAGTTACCAACAGCTGATAAAAAGCAGCTATCTAATAAACAACAAAGACGGCAACGGCTCTTTCAAACTTGCAACTCCCTTTCGAATTTACAGCTAGCACAAGCACGAGTAGCATTAAACACTATAGTGATAATTTATTGTTTGCACAATATACAGAGTGAGTTTCTACAATTTCCTTCTCTTCTGTCAATGTATACATTCAATTACACCACAACCTTGAGGCTTTCGTTTCTTGGTTGGATCTATGACACACGGTGAATGAATGACAATACGCGACACACTTGCGAGAATTTGCGACATGTACGCACAGAATACGTGATGGCATTACAATATAGGGGTCAATGGAAGTGATCGATTCCAGTGGATTTTGTGTGTAGTGGAATGTGGAAAGGTTTTGGGGTCTTGTTATTTTAGTGTTTTTTGTCGTTTGATGTAGTGCCTGTGTTATTTAGTTTGTTCCCACCCAGAAACCTCCAATTTCCCCCATATTTTTGGAGGAATATCTGTTTGGTGGTTTTTCGATCTATTTCCGTGTTTGTTGTCATGGTTACGTCATAGGAGCGGTATGGGAGTTGCTGTCAATGGTCGTTTCCGCCATATTGGTAACGTCATTGGTCAAAGTAGAGGGGAGGAATCGGACGCTTCCGTTATCCCGGTCCTTCCGTATTTATTTCAACAACATACATTATTTTCAAGATAGATGTTGAAGTGCTTTTGCTCGTAATAGTGTCATGCGCTTGCTAACCGTATATTTGTGCCATATCGTACATCGCATACTTTTTCTATTAGAAATTTAAGTTATTGCTAGAAAATGCAAGCGAATAGCTGTTGTTGTTGTTGTGGTCTTCAGTCCTGAGACTGGTTTGATGCAGCTCTCTATGCTACTCTATCCTGTGCAAGCTTCTTCATCTCCCAGTACCTACTACAGCATCGAACAGTAAATGGCGTTGCATGAGATCTTCTGGTATTTTAGCGCCTAGGTATAGCTTTGTGCGCCCGGAAAACTTCACGACTTACTTATCTAATGTCAAAGCTGTTACTTCCATGTTCATCTGTAGCTTATTTCAATGCGTTCTGCTTTATTACTATGTAACGAATAAAATATTTCATTCGGGTGTTTGTGGATGATAATCTTCTTATCGGATCTACAAAGTGTTTTACAACTCGGGAAATAACTCCGAATAACTTTTTCCTCAAGAAATTGTTTTGCGTTGTTGGGCTGGATAATGATTTCGCCGAATTGACAATCGCTCGCAGCTAAGGTTTATGTTCCTTACCTACAGATCGTTAAATTTAATGTGTAATTCACGCTGGAGAGGAAACTTTACAACATTAAAAATTTCCCGTCTGTAGATTGGTTCGTGAATTACCGTTTCGCTTATGCGCCTAGAGCGTAAAACATGAAACTAATTTTGATGTTCACTGTTTACTTGCGCACGCACCATGGAAAGTTTCCGCTACAGTTTGAAAGGCACGCGATGCAGGCGCGTGCCTCTTACGCTGAACATGGAAATTCCCGAAGCTCCCCGAAGTTCATTATTTATGATAGCGCACGTTGTTCGAATAGGGCACGCAAGCGGACGAATCTCAACTAATGCTATAGACAGCGCAGTGCGTGATATTGATTGTCCTCTTCGCTACAAGACTGTGAGTGAAAAAAATAAATCGAATTTCACCGAATCTACTCATACTTCAGGTAGAGTCGTAGCAATGGCTGTTCGACCTTGGGATAAAGAGAGATTAAGTTGCTTGCTTATTTCTGAAGAGTCTGCTACGTCATTTTACCTCGCTCCCAATTACGAGATTAAAAACTACCGCATATTTCAGTATGTGGTACGCCAGAAACGATTTTCAAACTAAGAGGAAGATTCTAGTGTGGCTTGTGTATCTCATTCCTGAGAGACCACCGAAGTTCAGCGCTGTTGGGCGTGGTCGGCACTTGGATGGGTGACCATCCAGGCCGACATGCGCTGTTGCCATTTTTCGGGGTGCACTCAGCCTCTTCATGCCAATTGAGGAGCTACTCGACCGGATAGTAGCGGCTGCGGTCAAAAATACCATCATAACGCCCGGGAGAGCGGTGTGCTGACCCCACGCCCCTCCTATCCGCATCCTCCTCGTAGGATGACACGGCGGTCGGGTGGTCCCGGTAGGCCACACGTGACCTGAAGACGGAGTGAGTGCTTCTGTATCTCATATAGCTCTATCGCAATTACGTCGTATACGTATCAAGTTGAAAGTAAATGTGCTAGAAGCAAAACAAACTTGGGCTCTAAAACACATACCATAAGAGCTGTGAACACTTGATCTTCGATACTGTAAAACAAATCTCTTCTAGTGGAATCTACCTGCCTTCCATCGGTTGAGGGGAGGCAGTCCGGACCAAAACGACAAAAGAAGCCCAGTATACGTGGGTTCTGAAGCGTATGCCTTAAGAGCTATGTCCTTTATCACTCTCGTTACATTGAAACGGACCTCTTCTGCTGAACAAGTGTTCATAGCTATTCAGGTATGCGTTTTAGGGTCAGGTTTACTCGACAATTTTTCTTGTTTTGGTTCATATTTCCCCCTTCCAAAATATGGAAAGCAAAGATTAGAAGATTTCGTTTTACATTATCGAAGATGAAGTGCTTATAAATAGCTCATAAGATGTATGTTCCACCTTTCACAATCTGTTCATGCGACTTTTTGTTTGCGTCTAGTGTCGTGTGCTATCAACTATATGCGTTTACGCCATGACACACACATATAAAAGGATGGGAATGTAGTCGAATTAAATCGGGTCACGCTGACGGTATTAGATCAGGAAATGAGACACTTAAAGTAGTAAATGAGTTTTACTATTTGGGGAGCAAAATCACTGATGATGGTCGATCTAGAGAGGATATAAAATGTAGACTGGCAATGGCAAGGAAAGCGTTTCTGATGAAGAGAAATTTGTTTACATCGAGTACAGATTTAAATGTCAGGAAGTAGTCTCTGAAAGTATTTGTATGGAGTGTAGCCATGTATGGAAGTGAACATGGACGATAAATAGTTTGGACAAGAAGAGGATAGAAGCTTTCGAAAGTTTGTCAGGACTGGGTTTCCCAAGGCCGGCAGTAGTTCCAATGGAATGTTGTCTACTCCGGGGGCCTTTTTTCGACTCAGGTCTTTCAGTGCTCTGTCAAACTCTTCACGCAGTATCGTATGTCCCACTTCATCTTCATCTACATCCTCTTCCATTTCCATAATATTGTCCTCAAGTACATCGCCCTTGTATGGACCCTCTATATACTCCGTCCACCTGCTTTCACTTCTTTGCTTAGAACTGGGTTTCCATCTGAGCTCTTGATATTCATGCAAGTGGTTCTCTTCTCTCCAAAGGTCTCTTTAATTTTCCTGTAGGCGGTATCTATCTTACCCCTAGTGAGATACGCCTCTACATCCTTACATTTGTCCTCTAGCCATCCTTGCTTAGCCATTTTGCACTTCCTGTCGATCTCATTTTTGAGACGTTTGTATTCCTTTTTGCCTGCTTCATTTACTGCATTTTTATATTTTCTCCTTTCATCAATTAAATTCATTATATCTTCTGTTACCCAAGGATTTCTACTAGCCCTCGTCTTTTTACTTACTTATTGCTATGCTGTCTCCACTACTTCATCCCTCAAAGCTACCCATTCATCTTCTACTGTATTTCCTTCCCCCATTTCTGTCAATTGTTCCCTTATGCTCTCCCTGCAACTCTGTACAACCTCTGGTTCTTTCAGTTTATCCAGGTCCCATTTCCTTAAATTCCCACCTTTTTGCAGTTTCTTCAGTTTTAATCTACAGGTCATAACCAATAGATTGTGGTCAGAGTCAACATCTGCCCCTGGAAATGTCGTACAATTTGAAACATGGTTCCTAAATCTCTGTCTTACCATTATATTACCTGAAACTTATCAGTATCTCCATGCTTCTTCCATGTATACAGCCTTCTTTTATGATTCTTGAACCAAGTGTTAGCTATGATTAAGTTGTGCTCTGTGCAAAATTCTACCAGGTGGCTTCCTCTTTCATTTGTTAGCCCCAATCCATATTCACCTACTACGTTTCCTTCTCTCCCTTTTCCTACTACCGAATTCCAGTCACCCATGACTGTTAAATTTTCGTCACCCTTCACTATCTGAATAATTTCTTTTATTTCATCATACATTTCATCAATTTCTTCGTCATCTGCAGAGCTAGTTTGCATATAAACTTGTACTACTGTAGTAGGTGTGGGCTTCTTATCTATCTTGGCCACAATGCGTTCACTATGCTGTTTGTAGTAGCTTACCCGCACTCCTATTTTCCTATTCATTATTAAAGCAACTGCTGCATTACCGCTATTTGATTTTGTATTTATATCCCTGTATTCACCTGACCAAAAGTCTTGTTCCTCCTGCCACCGAACTTCACTAATTCCCACTATATCTAACTTTAACCTATCCATTTCCCTTTTTAAATTTTCTAACCTACCTGCCCGATTAAGGGATCTGACGTTCCACGCTCCGATCCGTAGAACGCCAGTTTTCTTTCTCCTGATAACGACGTTCTCTTGAGTAGTCCCCGCCCAGAGATCAGAATGAGGGACTATTTTACCTCCGGAATATTTTACCCAAGAGGACGCCATCATCATTTAACCATGCAGTAAAGCTGCATGCCCTCGGGAAAATTACAGCTGTAGTTTCCCCTTGCTTTCAGCCGCTCGCAGTACCAGCACAGCAAGGCCGTTTTGGTTATTGCTACACGGCCAGATCAGTCAGTCATCCAGACTGTTGCCCTTGCAACTACTGAAAAGGCTGCTGCCCCTCTTCAGGAACCATACGTTTGTCTGGCCTCTCAACAGATACACCTCCGTTGTGGTTGCACCTACGGTACGGCTATCTGCATCGCTGAGGCACGCAAGCCTGCCCACCAACGGCAAGGTCCGTGGTACATGGGCGGGGGGGGGGGGGGGGGGAGGCACATATTGGTATTGAATAGAGTTGGGGAGAAGAGAAATTTGTGGGTTACCTTGACTAGAAGAATGGATCGGTTGGTATGACATGTTCTGAGGCATCAAGGGATGTATTGGGGAGGGGGGGGGGGGGGGCAGCGTGGAGGGTAAAAATCGTAGAGACCAAGAGATGAATACACTAAACAGATTCAGAAGGATGTAGATTGCAGTAGGTACTGGGAGATGAAGAAGCTTGCACAGGGTAGAGTAGCATGGAGAGCTGCATCAAACCAGTCTCTGGACTGAAGACTTCAACAACATACTGGTGCTAAAATTAGCCTGCCACCCCAGCTCCTGGGGGTGGGGCGGAAGGCAACTTGAAGATTTCAAATGGGAAGCCCCATTTTTTTATGGCAGAATCAGATTCTACATAAGAAACTACGTACATTTTGTCGTAAACATTTGTTTTCATTCTTGGTAGTTGGCGCTGTAACTCAAGAAAATGCATGTTCTCATTTTTGCGTGGAAAGTGGTTACAGATAAATAAAAAATACTTATTTACTTCGTAAATTTTAATTCGTTAAAACTGAAACTCTCCCTCTCTCCCCATACTGTGGGGTTTGAGCGAGAGGGATTAGAGTTTATAAATGTTGACCCACGAAACAAACAAAACTTATCCGAATCTGCGGAAAAAGTTAATATTTGGGCCCGCTCACGATTTTTATCCGAAACTTCCTGTCGCTCCGTACTTTCCGTGTCAAAGTTGGTGCCTCCCATGGTTCCATCCATATCCTGGTGAATGGAATTCCGCAGGGCTCGGGTATAGAGTGTGTCTCTGTTTTTAGTGGGCAGTAACTGTCTAGCAGCAGCTGTCGGGCCCTCCGTCTCACCCCCTCTGTATGCAGACGACTTCTACGTTTCGTGGTGTTGCTGAGCGTCACCTACAGGGAGCCATCCACAAGGCGTAGCCATGGGCTCTGGCCCACGGCTTCCAGTTTTCAGCCGCAAAGTCGCGTGTCATGCTGTCGGCGTCGTACCGTTCATCCGGACCCAGAACTTTACATTCATTACGATCCACTCACTGTGAAACATCCCCTTAGAAAAATTGATGAATCACAGTGCTCATAAACCTCTTACGTTATTTGATTTTCAAACAACTGAGCAGAACTGAACGTACTCTGACATTTCTCTCTTTACTGATTCTGATCAACACTAAACTGACACACAATATTTTTAGCGCAACGCAATCTGACTTTCAATAATCCCTACAAAAAATGGCCCTGACTAACAATAACCTATACCTTCCATGAATCTCTTACCTCACAAAAATCTTTGTTAGTCGAACTACTGCAATATAGCGAGCGCCAATACTGCCAGCTAAATAAAAGATTGTAACTACTGAAGGCACTAACTACTGATAGGCATAGCGAATGAAAGATTTTGATAGTGAACAAACAATGTATTTACCTTAATAGTGTTCAAAAGTCATAATATATATATAAGTTCATAACATCGAGTTTTACAAATTTACTCTTTCTGATGGACACACGTCCAGATCAAACTGCTCTCAAAACTCCGCCATCTCACTCCCCACATCCACCACTGCTGGCGGCTCACCTCCAACTGAGCAACGCTACGCGCTGTTCACATCCAAGTGCCCAACGCTACACAAGCGAATATTCCAACAATGCCAACCAGCCACAGACTGCACACAGCACAGTCAGCGATTTTCATACAGAGCGCTACGTGGCTTTACCAACATAAAAACATAAACAGCCAACTTAACAACTGTAGTGGAGACATATCAATTCTTAGGACTTGTTTTCGACACACGATTGACTTGGGTTCCTCACCTTCGTCAGCTAAAGAGGAAGTGCTGACAGCACGTAAATGCCTTCCGTTGCCCAAGCAACACCAATTGGGGTGCAGATCACTCTAGGCTGCTGCTGCTCCTGCTGCTCTACAGAGCCCTCGTCCAATCCCGAATTGCCGGCCGTGGTGGTCTAGCGGTTCTAGGCGCTCAGTCCGGAGCCGCGCGACCTCTACAGTCGCAGGTTCGAATCCTGCCTCGGGCATGGATGTGTGTCATGTCCTTAGGTTAGTTTCGTTTAAGTAGTTCTAGGGGACTGATGACCACAGATGTTAAGTCCCACAGTGCTCAGAGCCATTTACAATCCCGAATTGATTATGGGAGTGTGGTTTATGGCTAGGCAGCGCCCTCAGCACCAGTGCTGGGCTCAACTAGTGACAGGAGCTTTTAGGACGACTCCGGTGACCAGCGTACTGGTGGAGGCTGGGGTCCCTCCATTGCGATTAGACGTACACAACTGCTCACCAGTTACGTTGCAGTCATTCGTAGTTCTCCTGAGCATCCGAAGTACCACCTCCTTTTCCCGCCCGCGGCGGTCCATCTCTCGCATCGGCGGCCCACGTCGGGTCCTAACTAATGCGGTTCGCGTGCGGTCCTTTCTCTCTGAACTGGAGTCCTTCCCTTTACCACCTCTACTTGTGGTCCATTCATGTACCCCTCCATGATGTACGCCTCGACCGCAGCTTCGTCTGGACGTTTCACTTGGCCCTAAGGACTCCGTTAACCCTGTGGCTCTATGCAGTCAATTCCTCTCTTCTTGACGTTCCGGGCCTCTGAAGTGGTTTACAGCGACGGCTCGACGGCTGATGGTCACGTTGCTACGTGTCGACCATTGGGTGCCATACATCACCTCCCCAAGTCTGGACGAAGATCAGATGTCTCTTTGGGTACCAGACCCCAGCAGGTGTCCCTGGCATTACCATCAATGGCAAGCTCTGAAGTTGTTTACACTGACGGCTCGATGGCTGATAGGAATTCTGGCTTCGATATGTCAACAGAGGCCATATTGAACAGCATTCCGTGCCCGCTGGCTGCAGCGTACTCACTGTAGAGCTTGTGGCCATATCTTGTGCACTTCCTTTTCTGGTGAGTCGATTCTTCTCTGTTCTGACTCCCTGGGCAGCTTACAAGCAATCGAACAGTGCTACCCTCGCCATCCTTTGGTAGCGAACGTCCAAGAGTCCATCTCTGCCGTCGAATGGTCCAGTCGTTCAGTGGTGTTTGTGTGGACCCCAGGACACGTCGGAACCCAGGCAACGAACTTGCTGACAGGCTGGCCAAACAGGCTACACGGAAAACGCTCCTGGAGATGGACGTCTCTGAACCTGACGTGTGCTCTGACTTACGTCGTAAGGTTTTTTGTCTTTGGGAGACGGAATGGCATAACAGTATACACAACAAACTGCGTGTCATTAAGGAGACAGCGAATATGTGGAAGTCTTCGCAGGGAATCAGATGTCTTTTGTCGACTGCGCATTGGCCATACGTGGCTCACACATGGTTACCTTCTCCGTTGCGTGGACCCACTTCAGTGTCACTGTGGCTCCCAAATGACGGTCGTCCACCTCTTGCTGGCCTGCCCACTTTCAGCCGCTCTGCGACAGGCTTTTAACTTTCCCAGCGCCCTACCTTCGGTGTGCGCGACGATGTCTCAACAGCCGCTTTAGTTTTACAATTTATTCGTGAGGGTGGGTTTTATCATTTGATTTGAGTTTTAGCGCATGTCCTTTGTCCCTCTGTGTCCTCTACCCTAGGGCCTTTAGGGTGGAGGTTTAAATGTGTTGCAGATTGCCTGGCTTCTCCTTTTTTTTTTTATTCTCATGGCCAGCCAGCCATGGCAAACTGCTTTCTTGTTTTTAATCTCCTCTCCCTGTTTCTTGCATCTCTCTGTGGCTTTCTTGTCCTGTTTCGTCCATTGTAGTGTTGTCCTTCAGTCATACTTCTGGTTCTTCCATTCTCCTGTTATTGTGCCTTACATCTTCTTTACTTTCTTCTTTCCCTTGTGTAACTCTTCTATTGGGAATAAGGAACCGATGACCTCGCAGTTTGGTTCCTCCCCCGCCCTTCTTTTAAACCAACCAACCAACATCTTCGGGCGGGTTTAGTGACATATCTGAACAGTCTAAGGGACTGTGTCTGTGATACAAAATCCACATTCAACGTCTGTCTTCAGGAGTTCTGGGAATCGGGGTGATACAAAACTTTTTTGATGTGTGTATTTGCATTTAACTATAATTAATATAAGTAAAGAAGTACGTAATAATGTGATTTTATTCCTATTATCTCCTTAATCTGGCTTCTCCGACCTTAGGTTCCCTACCTCAAATTGTTCAGTGGAGCATTCTCTATGCCCTGTTACGTTTTTGCCCCCCGTTACGAAAACACCCTGTAGGTGGTCTGGAGGCTGACTGCACCAGCCACCGAAAATGATTCTCAACGACAGAACAACTCAGGTCCCAGCTTTTAGTGGGGAGGGTATTTGTAGCCTCAGGATTCGAAGAAAACGGACGATTGCGCTCTGGTTTTCAGGGCCACCCTGTACGGTCCTCATCTACTCAGTTTCGGGCAGGCTGCTCGGTTACTTCAGGATGCCACACCCTGACTTCTTTTGACGGCCAGAAACCTTTCTCTGGCGCCTCTGGTGTTTTTTCATCAGTCTACTGACTGAGTTGATGCGGCCCGCCGCGAATTCCTTTCCTGTGCTAACCTCTTCATCTCAGAGTAGCACTTGCAACCCACGTCCTCACTTATTTGCTTGACGTATTCCAATCTCTGTCTTCCTCTACAGTTTTTGCCCTCTACAGCTCCCTCTAGTACCATGGAAGTCATTCCCTCATGTCTTAGCAGATGTCCTATCATCCTGTCCCTTCTCCTTATCGGTGTTTCCCACATATTCCTTTCCCCTCCGATTCTGCTTAGAACCTCCTCATTCCTTACCTTATCAGTCCACCTAATTTTCAACATTCGTCTATAGCACCACATCTCAAATGCTTCGATTATTTTCTGTTCCGGTTTTTCCACAGTCCATGTTTCACTACCATACAATGCTGTACTCCAGACGTACATCCTCAGAAATTTCTTCCTCAAATTAAGGCCGGTATTTGATATTAGTAGACTTCTCTTGGCCAGAAATGCCTTTTTTGCCATAGCGAGTCTGCTTTTGATGTCCTCCTTGCTCCGTCCGTCATTGGTTATTTTACTGCCTAGGTAGCAGAATTCCTTAACTTCATTGACTTTGTGACCATCAATCCTGATGTTAAGTTTCTCGCTGTTCTCATTTCTACTACTTCTCTTTACCTTCGTCTTTCTCCGATTTACTCTCAAACCATACTGTGTACTCATTAGACTGTTCATTCCGTTCAGCAGATCATTTAATTCTTCTTCACGTTCACTCAGGATAGCAGTGTCATCAGTGAATCGTATCACTGATATCCTTTCACCTTGTATTTTAATTCCACTCCTGAACCTTTTTTTTCCATCATTGCTTCCTCGATGTATAGAGTAGGGGCGAAAGGCTACAGCCTTGTCTTACACCCTTCTTAATACGAGCACTTCGTTCTTGATCGTCCATTCTTACTATTCCCTCTTGGTTGTTGTACATATTGTATATGACCGTCTCTCCCTATAGCTTACCCCTACGTTTTTCAGAATCTCGAACAGCTTGCACCATTTTACATTGTCGAACGCTTTTTGCAGGTCGACAAATCCTATGAAAGTGTCTTGATTTTTCTTTAGCCTTGCTTCCATTATTAGCCGTAACGTCAGAATTGCCTCTCTCGTCCCTTTACTTTTCCTAAAGCCAAACTGATCGTCACCTAGCGCATTCTCAATTTTCTTTTCCATTCTTCTGTATATTATTCTTGTAATCAGCTTCGATGCATGAGCTGTTAAGCTGATTGTGCGATAATTCTCGCACTTGTCAGCCCTTGCCGTCTTCGGAAATGTGTGGATGACGTTTTTCCGAAAGTCAGATGGTACATCGCCAGACTCATATATTCTACACACCAACGTGAATAGTCGTTTTGTTGCCACTTCCCCCAATGAATTTGGTATGGTGTATTCCTGCGCGAAGGACCGTTCGTGATCAGCAGCGAGGACTGCCTTGCAACGGTGAAGACCACGTCAGCGAAAACTGCCAATTTCTGATTCAACTGGAATTACGACGAGCAAAAACTGTGGACAACACAGTGAGGCGTGCGTGGCTCGTGTTCGTGCCAACTCTTATTTAACTTCTTGTTTTTGCCGTGCTGCCACCTCGTTATGTTAGTTTCGATTACTTGTGTCACCGAGTTGCTGCTTTGCCTGCCCGTCAGCGACAGCAGCAGCGCTTATCGATATAAGCCCTGCCGTATTATCTTTGCTGGACTGGTATTACTTCCCGGTCGTCGTGTGTTGCGAGTTAATTCGGACCGGGCAGTGTTTTCGAGTTGGCACGCGGCGCAAGTTTAGTCGGGGCGCGGCAGCAGTGAGGTCCGGACCGCCATGACTCGCCCGACGGTTGCCGGACACACATGATTGCAGTAGGGACGACTTTGGTTGGTCGTCGGTGGGTCGTCTTGCCGGACGACGTGTATTTGGCCGGCGATCGCTTATGGGTTGGCTGTGATTCGTTCCTGTTATTGTACACTCACTGCCGTTAGTATTGTCTGGTCCTTCATGTAAGTGTTCATGAAACTGCGTGTAGTTTGTGTGCTTTTGACTGACAAGTTATTTTAAATGTTGTCGGTGTACTGGCTGTGAGGAGGCGGTAGGTTGGCGTGGAGCAGTGAGGAATTCTCGGCGGGGCGTAGTTTGGCCGGGCCCGCTGGCGGTCTCTACGCGGTGTCGGAGTGTGAGGCGCTGTTCCCATTGCCACGAGTTCCGTGGCTCACCGACCCTGGACACGAAAGTCGACTTTTGATTTAACCTACCAGGAAGTCAAGACTGTTCCCAAGGTGTCTTTTGGAGTTAGTTGTTGGCTATTGGGATATTCCCAGGAGCAACAACGTGGTTTTCAAGTTGGAAAATTCTAGCCACCGTCCGGTGGAGTTTCACTGTATTTGGTTATTTGAATTGAAGTGTATCAGCGGAATCTTCTGCCTTGTGGCCGTTAACGTTCCGGTTGCCTGCCCTGGCCGTTGACGTAAATTTCAGGCAGTGTAGTTTCGTCATCGTGTTGTTGCTGTCCAGCACGGTGTGTAGTTTGACAGATCCGTGTATGATTGGTTGTGGGAGCCAATAACTTCTGCGGTGTTCCGTTGAACTCCCTGTTGTGCCCTGGTCGGATGAAGTGGAAATTATCTTGTCGGTGGGTCCGTTGACTGTCTGTCGGTTGGGTTTTCATCGGATTGTGAATGGTTGGCCCGACTGCCTGTTTCACCCAAGCGAGCGTTAGTGTTTGAATTACAGGCCGACCCTCGAACATCTGGGCTCCCTTGTGTCGACTGCCTTATTTTTTTTTTAAATTTGTTGTTGTTGGTACTTGTATGGCTTTTAACCGGTTTTGTGTTTTAAATTAGAGTGGTTTTACTCTTAAGGCCTTTAGCCTAGTTTAAAGTACTGCTTCACATAAGCCTTTTGGCATTTAAAAAAAATTTTGAATTTTTAAGTGTTTAAGTTTTTTGGATTTCACTTGTTTACTTCAGCCTAACTAACTGTTTTAACATAAGACTTGCCTTTTAAATTTCTGATTATGCTTGCGTTTTAACTTATTGGTCTTCAGCCGTTTTTAAATTAAAATGGCTTTCAGCCAGTAATTAAGTCCTAAAGATTAAAGCTGTGTGTTTAAGAAATTTCTTTTGGGCCCTTGTAATGTTTAATAAAATAAAGTTGTATGTTCTAGTGTAACTGACAGCCCCTTATTTTGGCCCCTCTCCACAGTTTATTCCATCTGTCCTGTTCTGCGGGTTAAGCAGGGGCGTTTCACACAGTAGTGGAAATCAGTACAAAATAGTATGGCGTCCACTAGGCTGACATATCCAGTCAGTTGATGCCTTATTTGATGTCAGTAGCACAGTACATAACAACGATAATCAAAGTGGTAGGTCGACCTCATCATAAAAGCAGTTGGCTCTGTGCGGTGTTAGTGTGTGCGTACATGCAGATAGGAAACAGACGCTATAGCAACAGTGCGTGTTCTGCATATAAAGCAGGATTGTGACAGTGCCACGCCTTACACGCTTCTCACGCGATGAAAAAGTAAAAATTGGCACGTGGAAGGAAATGACACACTAATGGTCAAATCGTCAAAAATTGAAACAATTAGAGTACAGTGAATGATAATTTAGTTTAAGCGCATGATCGAGACAGAACGGAAAGTACGGACAACAGGGAAAATTATCTGAGGCACCGAAATGGTTACTTTTGCGCAAAGTAAGGGTCACAAACTGTTTCTCTTCTCAACTTACGCTGATGCACAGTTGTCAGTAACAGTCAGACGTGTCGGACAAATGTTGTCAAATGATAGATATATCTTGCGTTCAGGAAACGAGTGCAGGAACCTGCTGCAACACTCATAAACAGGCTAGACTGGAGCTCGCTGAAAAACGTATGCCACGGACTTGAGAACGGTATAAAGTGAATTCCAGTGATGAGAAGTTCATCTTCAACTTTTGTGGTCCTGTCCTCAGTTGCGCGTAATACTGCGGTATATTGATAAATTTCACTTATGGACCGTCTGACAGCAACTGAATAAAACACAATTTTAGTGCCATACGCGTTTCGCCTTTATTTTCTGCAAGGCATCATCAGTGGCCTCAAATGTGTACATATGTTAGCTATTTTATTTACATTTTTGTCACTGTGCCTATAGGTTATAAACAGTTCTGGTGGTTGTTATTTCCTACTAAGTAGTAATGTTTTGAACTGTACTTACAGGTTGCGTAGAGAGTTTCTTACATATTACGCTCCTGATGCGTTTTTGGTGTTCTTCTTCCTATGAGCGCCAATTTGCTGTTTTTCCACATTCCACAGCACTATGCACTGAACGTTTGTTTTTATGCAATGTTTTGGTTTCTGTTGCCGACTGTCAAATGTTTTTGCCAAAGATCGAATATTACTGTCAAACTTATGAGTGTAACTATTGAAGTATCTGTGGTCTGTTCGTGTATGCATTTGTGTGTGCGTTTGTGTGTGTGTGAGTGTTTTTTGGTGTGGTATTAATTAATAGTACATACGTACATATTCCAGGCCACTGATGATGCCTTGCAGAAAATAAAGGCGAAACGCGTATGGCACTAAAATTGTGTTTTATTCAGTTGCTGTCAGACGGTCCATAAGTGAAATTTATCAATATACCGCAGTATGAGAAGTTCAATTTAGATGACTGGATGGATTTCCATATTACTGACATGATGTGAGAACAGAGCAGCAGGTAAGAACGAGGAGAAATTTTGGTGGTGGGGATGTTATGACTATGGCAACCTTCTGCGCTAAATGTAAAACAGTAGATTGAAATCTAACACGTACAATGAGACGTTGGAAACAGTACTGATTAGAATGTTTCAGGATCTAGGGAACGCATATTTCAACAAGATAACGCATGTGTGTATTGTTCTGAAGAATCTGACAGAGCACTGAAAGACCTAATTCGAAACATAGTTCCTGGAATAGACAACTTCAGGCTGGAACTTTGGAAGAGCCAGTCTTCACTAAACTCCACCATCGCGCGAGCAAGCTGGATGAGATAGACGATATACCCTCAGACATCAAGAAGAATATAATAACTGTAATTCCAGAGAAATCAGGTGCGACAGGTATGAAAATTATCGATTTAACACTTTAATAATTCATGGTTGCAAAATACTAACGCGAGTTCTTTGCAGAAGACTGGAGGAAATGTTAGAAGCCGGCTTGGGGAAGATAGGTTTACATTCCGGAGAAATACACGCGAGGCAATGCGACCCTACAACTTCTAATAGAAGATAAATTAACAAAAGGCAAAGATGCGTTTATAGCATTTGTTGACTTAGAGAAAGCGTTTAACGATATTGATTGGAATACTCTCTTAGAAATTCTGAGGTTAGCAGGGGGAAACCCCAGAGAGCGAAAGAATATTCACAAATTGTACAAAAACCAGATGGCAGTTGTAAAAATCGAAGGGGTGGAAAGGAAGCAGTGGTTAAGAAGGGACTGAAACAGGATTGAAGTCTATCCCCGATGTTGTTCAATCTTTACTTTGGACAAGCAGTAAGGGAAACCAAAGAAAAATTTGGAGTAGCAATTAAAATTCAGGAAGAAGAAATAAAAGCATTGAGTTTTGCCGATGACACTGTAATTCTGTCAGACAGCAAACGACTAGAAAGAGCAGTTGACCAGAATAGACAGTGTCTTGAAGATATAAGATGAACATCAACAAAAGCAGGACGAGGATAATGGAATGCAGTCGAATTAAATCTGGTGATGCTAAGAGAATTAGTTTAGCAACTGAGACACTTAAAGTAGTAGACGAATTTTGTTATTTAGGCAGCAAGGTAACTGATGATGGTCGCAGTAGTGAGGATACAAAATGGACACTGGTAATGGCAAAATAAAAGTGTTTCTGAAGATTACGAATTTGATAACATCGAATATGGATTTAAATGACAAGAAATATTTTCTGAAATTATTTGTATGGAGTGTAGCCACGTATGGAAGTGAAACATGGACGATAAACAATTTAGATAAGAAGAGAATACTCGTAGAAACCTTTGAACTGTGGTGGTACAGCAGATTTGTGAAGATTAGATAACGTAGCCAACGAGGAGGTACCGATTAGAACTGGGGAGAAAAGAAATTTGTGGCACGGCCTGACTAGAAGGACCGATAGGATGGGAGGACCTATTCTAAGACATCAAGGGATCACCGAATTAGTACTGAATGGAAGCAATGGGGTTAAAATCGTAGTGGGAGAGCAAGAGATGGATACAGTAAGCAGTTTCAGAAGGGTGTAGGTTGCAGCGGTTACTCGGAGATGAAGAGGGTTGCACAGGGAAGAGAGCGTGAAGAATTGCATCAAACCAGAAGGCCAAATCAACTTGCAAAAGAAAAAGTTATTAAAGAAGTAGATGCTATCAGGCGTCTAGGAAGTAAATTAAACAAGAAAGGGAATACCAAAAATGAAATTTAGATTGGAGAGGATAAGCTTTCCAAATTTGTTGTTGTGTATCAGACACAATTACTCGAAGAAATTGGAAAACGCAAGACAAAGCACAGACCAAGTTACGTTATCTGCCAGTTTTGACCTGTGCCTCGGAATGTTGGGCTTGGACAAAGAAAGACCTGGATAGAATGCAACAAGCAACAGAGATGTGCTTTCTACAAGGGATCCTGAGTAAGACGAGAAGGTATAGGATAAGGAATGAAACAATAAACAGACTGTTGATCAAGCCCCTAAAAGAAGTGGCTTAAATGGTTTGGCCACATTAAAAGAATGGGGCCAGAAAGACTTCCAAGAAGAGCCCTAGAATGGCCGAAATATGCACGAAGATCAATTGGAAGGCAACGAACAAGTTGGAGAGACCAGGTGAAGATCGATCTCGACTGAAGAGAACTGTAATAGCAGGAGATGCTAAAGGATAGACTGTGGGACAAAAGAGACGGCAGAAACATTTCAGAAAGAAAAAGAAAAAGAAGAAATTGTTATGTAATTACAAATAAACAGTTCTGAATTTTTTCCTTTATTTTTACTGTGAGACCTTGCTGCTTGTCAAATTTTATGATTACATCATTTACTGGAAACGCACACATGCCGTGCAAAGGATTACATTCACATGTCTTTGCTATAAGCTAGGATGGATTTCTGTCTATTCGTGCATTTGAGAATATGGTATCGCTCACAAAATTACACACACACACACACACACACACACACACACACACACACACACACACACTCACACACTCTCGTCATTTGGTCATTTGTCATTTGTTTCGTGAAATAATTTGTTGCAACACACCTTGTGGTGAAAATCGTGGGTTGCAAATCTCGTCGTCATGTGCCTTACTTCATCGTTAGCTTCCATCCAGGTCCTGTCTTGCATAGCAGACGCTTCATAGAAGTCCACATGTATGTTGTTTTTTCTTCTCACGGAGCCGGCACAAGCTGGGAGTTCGAGCTCGGATCTTAGATCCTCTATCAGGAAGGTCTCCCTGGTAAGCTCGTACACTAGTTCTGCGGGACTCTTAAAATTCTCTTCAGGTATGTAGCCTTTGCCCGCTCCAATTGTTCCAGCTGTTTGTATTTGAGGTATTCACCCACTGATTCTAGGACATACGTCAGAACAGGTAGTATCTTCAACCTAAACAGGCCCATAGCTGTGCTAATCGATAGTTGCGTGATGTTTCTGATTTCATTCATAGCTCTAGTGGCCGCCAATGCTCTAGATGTTATACACTACCTGCCATTAACATTGCTACACCACGAAGATAACGTGCTACAGACGCGAAATTTAACCGACAGGAAGAAGATGCTGTGATATGCAAGTGATTAGCTTATCAGAGCATTCACACAAGGTTGGCGCCGGTGGCGGCACCTACAACGTGCTGACAAGAGGTAAGTTTCCAACCGATTTCTCATACACAAAAAGCAGTTGACCGGCGTTGCCTGGTGAAACGTTGTTGTGATGCCTCGTGTAAGGAGGAGAAATGCGTACCATCACGTTTCCGACTTTGATAAAGGTCGGGTTGTAGCCTATCGCGATTGCGGTTTATCGTATCGCGACATTGCTGTACGCGTTGGTCGATATCCAAAGACTGTTAGCAGAATATGGAATCGGTGGGTTCAGCAGAGTAATACAGAACGCCGTGCTGGATCCCAACGGCCTCGTATCACTAGCAGTCGAGATGACGGACATCTGCACGGCTCTAACGGATCGTGCAGCCACGTCTCGATCCCTGAGTCAACAGATGGGGACGCTTACAAGAAAACAACCATCTGCACGAACAGTTAGACGACGTTTGCAGCAGCATGGACTATCAGCTCGGAGACCGTGGCTGCGGTTACCCATGACGCTGCATCACAGACAGGAGCGCCTGCGATGGTGTACTCGACGACGAACCTGGGCGCAGGAATGACAAAACGCCATTTTTTCAGATGAATCCAGGTTCTGTTTATAGCAACGTGATGGTCGCATCCGTGTTTGGCGACATCTCGGTGAACGCACATTGGAAGCGTGTATTCGTCATCGCCATACTGGCGTATCACCCGGCGTGATGGTATGGGGTGCCGTTGCTTACACGTCTCGGTCACCTCTTGTCCGCATTGAACAGTGGACGTTACATTTCAGATGCGTTACGACCCGTGGCTCTACCCTTCATTCGATCCCAGCGAAACCCTACATTCAGCAGGATAATGCACGACCGCATCTTGCATGTCCTGTACGAACTTTCTGGATACAGAAAATCTTCGACTGCTGCCATGGTCAGCACATTCTCTAGATCTCTCACCAATTGAAAACGTCTGGTCTATGTCGGCCGAGCGACTGACGCGTCACAATACGCCAGTCACTACTCTTGATGAGCTGTGGTATCGTGTTGAAGCTGCATGGTCAACTGTACCTGTGCACGCCATCCAAGCTCTGTTTGACTCAATGCCTAGGCGTATCAACGCCGTTACTACGGCCAGAGGTGGTTGTTCTGGGTACTGATTTCTCAGGATCTATGCACCCCAACTGCGTGAAAATGTAATCACATGTAGGTTCTAGCATAATATATTTGTCCAATGAATACCCGTTCATCGTCTGCATTTCTTCTTGGTGTAGCAATTTTAATGGCCAGCAGTGTATGTAGTCTGAAAATTCTACATGTCTACAGGAAGGGCCCTATAGGCTCTGATGAGTGAGTTTGCGAGCATCAAAATATGTGAAATACATAACAGCATCTATCGATTGCATTAAGTTAAAAGCTTAAGTTTTTCACACGGCCAAGGGGGCTTTAAAAAACACACAGATGGACGGACGATAAATGGAAAAAAAATATTTTCCTTGCACGCTATAATTACAAATGAACAATGTATCGATTTTTTTCTTTATTTATACTGTGATACCTTGCTCCTCAAATTTATGTATTCTTGGGCAACGGGAAGCAGGCTGCAGCTTTTGATGGGTGATTTTGCGGGTATCGAAATATGTGCCATAAATGGCGGTATTTTTTGATTGCACTGACTTAGAAACGTGGACCTTTTTATGTGACATAAATTTCTGCTTGATACTTCTACTTGTTCCTGCGTTAACAGCCGGACAGACACACAGACGAACAATTTGGAATATTATCACAAGGGAGACAGGGCAACCAAGAGTACAGGACGACGGCATTACCATCAAAGCGAATGGAAACTTGACAAACAACGAGCCGGAAGAGGAAAACATTTTGAATAATCATTTTTTAAATGTTGTAGAGAAAATAGAATCTAAATGTTCATTAGAAGAAGCAAGGCAGTTAATGGAAGAGGCCTTACCCACACAATTGGAATTCCACCCATCTCTACTTCTGAAATTAGGAAGATAATAAACTCTCTCAAGAATAAAAGTTCACATGGAATTGATGGCATTTCCAGCAGGATAATAAAAGCTTGTTCCCAAGAAATAAGTGGGATCCTTTGCCACATATGTAATAGCTCTCTGAAGCATTTTCCCAGATAGACTGAAGTATGGCATTGTTAAACCACTGCATAGAAAAGGGGATACGTCAGATGTCAACAACTACCGCTCAATCTCTCTTCTGACTGCCTCATCCAAAATTCTTGAAAAAGTAATGTATTGTAGAGTAGCTTCACAGCTTTGCGAAAATAGTTTTAACAAAATGTCAGTTTGGTTTCCAGAAAGGTTTTTCAACGGAAAATGTACTTTCACTAATGAAATATTAAATTCTGACTAACCGTAAGTCACCCGTTGGGATTTTCTGTGATCTCTCAAAGGCTTTTGATTGTGTAAATCATGGAAGATAAGCTCAAGTACTGTGTTATGAGTGGGACAGCGCTCAAATGGTGTAAATCATACCTAACTGGAAGAGTGCAGAAAGTTGAAATAATCAGTTCACATAATATGCAAAAAAACAGGTGAGTTCTCAAACTGGGGAACAATCAAGAATGGGGTGCCGCAAGGTTTGGTCTTGGGTCCTCTGCTGTTCTTAATATATATTAATGACTTTCCATTCTGTATACACGAAGATGCAAAGCTGGTACTTCTTGCCGATGATACAAGTATAGCTATCACACCCAACAGACAAGAAATAACTGGTGAAATTGTAAACGATGTTTTTCAGAAAATCATTAAGTGGTTCTCTGCAAATGGGCTCTCATTAAACTTTGACAAAACACAGTACATACATTTCCACACAGTAAATGGAATGACACCATTAATAAATGTAGACTCGGATAAAAAATCGTTTGCTAAGGTAGAATATTCCGAATTTCTAGGTGTATGCATTGACGAGGGGTTGAACTGGAAAAAGCACACTGAAGATCTGCTGAAACGTTTGAGTTCAGCTACTTATAGTATTAGGGTGATTGCAAATTTTGGAGATATACATTTCAGCAAATTAGCTTACCACGCCTATTTGCATTCTCTGCATTCGTATGGCATCGTATTTTGGGGTAACTCATCATTGAGTAAAACAGTGTTCATTGCACAAAAGCGTGCAATCAGAATAATTGCCGGAGCTCATCCAAGATCATCCTGCAGACACTTATTTAAAGAGCTAGGGATCTTCACTGTAGTCTCACAATATATATATTCACTTATGAAATTTGGTATTAACAATCCAAACGAATTCAAAAGTAATAGCAGTGTACATGGCTACAACACTAGGAGAAAGGATGATCTTCGCTACTCAAGGTTAAATATAACTTTGAGTCGGAAGTGTTCAAATGTCTCTGAGCACTATGGGACTTAACATCTGAGGTCATCAGTCCCCTAGAATTTAGAACTACTTAAAGCTAAGGACATCACACACATCCATGCCCGAGGCAGGATTCGAACCTGGGACCGTAGCGGTCGCGCGGTTCCAGTCTGTAGCGCCTAGAACCGCTCGGCCACTCTGGCCGGCGGCTCAGAAGGGGGTAAATTATGCTGCCACAAAAGTCTTTGGTCACTTACCTAATAGCATCAAAAGTCTGACAGATAGCCATATAGCATTTAAAAGGAAATAAAAAGAATTTCTTAATGGTAACTCCTTCTACTCATTAGACGAATTTTTGGATATAGTAAGTGGGTAATTTCCCCAAACCCCACAAAAAAAAATTAAAAATATTGTCATGTAATATTTTGTGTCATGTAATATCTCGTATAGACACCTTTTATTAACCTGACACGTTCCACATCATTACGAAGTGTCGTATTCATGATCTATGGAACAAGTATTAATCTAATCTAATGATGTAGTGCTGTAAGGGTCCCGTTTTTGTTGACTGAGACACGGTACCCTGAAAATGAAATCTGGAAGGGCTCCAAAAGAAAACCCTACAGAATTGGCGATTATTAAGTACAATATAATGCGGAACACCTATCAGCAGTACAAGCAGATCTCGAATGAGCGACGTGTTCACGGAGACAGGTGTGTGCAGTAGCGGCCTAGCGTTCTGTTACGTTGTGAGGCGGGCGTGGTCAAACTGTTTCCTGCGCGACGGGGCGTTTTTTCTCACGGAAGGGATCCCGCTGACACCTTTCCCTCGTTGCCGTCTGCCTTTTTACGGCGTATTTCGGCCGTCACTCGAGCGAAATGTGTTCCAATAAAAGGGCCGGGCGTCATTACTCTCCCTCCTCTACGCTGCTTCCTCTCCTCGTAAAGCAATAATCGGTTTTAGGATACCGACGAGGCAGCTGACGGCGCAACATAATATTTTCTCTCAAAAGGGCTTTGGCGTTCTCGTGACCGATACTTTGAACCGATCCGGGGCAGCTTTCTGCCAACGGGAGGCAGTAACCGGTGCAAAATAGACTACGCACACACACACACACACACACACACACACACACACACACACACACACCAAAAGAGAGAGAAAAAATTGGAAAGGAAAAGGGGGGGGGGCCTTAGAAATGAGAAGTGAAGTGAGGGGGAAAAGTGGAGAGTGACAAGATAGAAAGGGAGCAGAGACATACGAAAGCGTGCTTAAAAACTCCATCGTATTTACATGTGAAAGCTCTTAAACCTTTAAAATGAAACAAACTTGATTAACATTTTTTACAAAATGCATTACACTGTGCTGTCTGTGATGATGATACTTATTCTGGTTCCGGTTTCGGTCTTAAACCATCTTCAACGACAGATGCACAACATATAAAGTGGAGAAAGGGGTAAAGGAAAACGAAATAAGATCAAAACAGAAAAAACTGTGGAATCAATGGGAACACACAAAACTTACCGCACGTTTATCATTTGTCATACAGGCTTTGACAAACGTTACTTCTGAATAACATAATTGCCAATGTATAAATGGAAAATATCGTAGGAAGATTGTATACTATGGCTCACTTTTAAAAGGACAAGACATGGTGTATAGTAATACAAGCCAAAGAACTTCAAAATCAAAGATAACTGTAATAATGGCACACTACGAACTATGTTAACAGTAAACATGTCGATAACAGTTTTTGTACACTATGTGCTCAAAAGTATCCGGACACCTGGCTGAAAATGACAAGTTCATGGCGTTCTCCATCGGTAATACTGACCCACCCTTACCCTTGATGACAGCTTCCACTCTCGCAGGCATACATTCAATCAGGTGCAGGAAGGTTTGTTGGGGAATGGGAGCCCATTCCCCACAGAGTGCTGCACTGAGGAGTGGTTTCGATGTCGATGAGTGCGGCGTTGTAAGACGTCGTGATCTCCTGACCTTCATTGCTTACATTTCCACCCTCACAATCATATTCCGCACATCAAGACGCTTCATTCGAACCCAACTCGATAAGATAAAGTCAATGTTGTATGAATTCATGTAAACGATATGTAAATAACTAGTAAATCACAAGTGCGCACCGAGATTGAAATACTCGAGGCTGGCGTACACATACACATTCAAGACACGACGGTCGCAGGGGCTTTTAGTTTGAGAGGCAGATGACACGCCAGGAGGCCAGTCCCTTCAGAGGATGAGTCAACCTATGTACGTTGGCCAGTGACCACTCGTAGAGCAGACAGCATTTGCCTGAGTGAAAGGGAGAATGACCCCGTGTACGGCTCAAAAGCAAATTCTGCTACATTGTGTGGGAGCGCCTAGCCTACGCATTCTTTACAATCATAGCACACAGTTTCAGAGGTTTTCACAGGGAGACAGCAAACGGCAAACGCTGATGCTACAGATTTCCCAAGTGGTTGCGTTAAACAAAACGTCTTTCTCCCGTTTTAGAAGAGCAATGCTGATTGGGAGACGATATTCCTGAGCTGAAGGAGTAATGGAACAGACCAAAAGATATACCTCTTCATGTCTGGCGTGGAGACGGGCCGTTCCGTTGTCGCTCTTGGAGCGAGAACATGTAACGAGGGTGTGTGCACCCGTACATGTCCTCAAAGAGCGAGGAACAAGTCTCTCCTCAGTACTTCACTGGGAGAGCACCTCTGTTGAGAGTGAATCAAAGTGCGACTCTATACTGAGTCCTTGCGATTAAGCATTGTTCACTGTGTTGGCCGCCACACTTATTGTGCGGTGTGAATGGACAGAGTTATAGTTAAATGCCTGCGAGCGAATTTTTGAGTGGAATCGCAGTGGACTGGTTATCTGACCGGTGCACCACGCCAATAGTTAGACTAGGGGCAAATGGGAGTCCTTGACTTCATCAAGGCGTAGGGAGAGTTTGATCGGCGAAGGTCAATCCAGAAAGAGCGAGAATTATCTTATTTGTCAGTAGCGAGTGGCGCAGACAGCAGTCATTGCAGCTTATGGTATTCTGCGCTACAGCTCTTGCGAGCCCCATATTTCCTCCACAACAGTACACTTAACTACATTTCACACGTAAGAGCCTCGACTGTACCTAGCAACATTCTAACGGATAATTATTCAAGTTGAGTAGGCATGGCTCTGAGCCATTCTGCAAAGTCAATAACAATCTTAAACTTTGTATAGAAATTTCATTAGCGAATCCTATCCTTAAGAGGTAACTTCGCATTCCGAAAAGAACCCAGAAATAACTTGTTCAGTTCATAACTAAAAGTGCCATTGTGATTTCTCAGAATTTTTGCAAAATAAATAATAATTTTCGTTAGTTTCATGTTTTTATTACACTAACTAGCACTTTTCCAGTACCCAAGTATCCCACTAGTTACGTAAGAAATTTTGTGAATTTTTGTGTCATTTCCTTACAGCGGACAACGCCAGAAGATATTTATTGCTGAAAGTTTTTAAGGCATTTCTCTTTAGAACGTTACGAGCGTCTGTCTGACTTCTGTAATAGGGTTGGTGTGGAAATTGCATCTTGCAGGAGCCACAGGGTAAAGGGTACATCTCAGATTAATCCATTGCGCAGAATGGCAGAATAGCACCCACATGCTCACAGCATGGCGCGAAGTCAGCGTTCCAAAACATCTCAAAAGTGTTCTATAGGATTCAGGTCAGTGTGCAGGCCAGTCCATTACAGGGATGTTATTGTCGTGTAACCACTCCGCCACAGGCCGTGCATTAAGAACAGATGCTCGATCGTGATGAAAAATGTAATCGCCATCACCGAACTGCTGTTTAACAGGAAGCAAGAAGGTGCTTAAAACATCTGTGTAGGCCTGTGCTGTGATAGTGCCATGCCAAATGACAAGGGGTGCAAGCACCCACCATGAAAAACACGACCACACCATAACGCCACCGCCTCCGAATTGTACTGTTTACACTACACATGCTGGTAGATAACGTTCACTGGGCTTTGCCATACCCACACTCTGCCATCGGATCGCCACATTGTGTACCATGAATCGTCACTCCACACAGTGTTTTTCCCCTGTTCAATGTTTACGGTCCTTACACCAAGTGAGGCGTTGTTTGGCCTTTACCGGCGTGATGTGTGGCTTATGAGCAGCCGCTCGACCATGAAATCCGTTCTCTCCGCCTAGCTGTCATAGTATAGTACTTGCAGTGGCCCCTGATGAATTTGGAATTTCTGTGTGATGGTCTGGATAGATGCCTGCCTATTACAAATTACGACCCTCTTCACCTGTCAGCGATCTGTCAGTCAATGGACGAGGTCAGCCTGTGCGCTTTTGTGCTGTACGTGTCCCTTCACGTTTCGACTTCACTATCACATCGGAAACAGTGGATCTAGGGATGTTTAGGAGTGTTGAAATCGCGTGTACAGACGTATGACCCAAGTGACACCCAATCACTTGACCGCGTTCGAAGTCCATTAGTTCCGCGGAGCGACTCATTCTGCTCTCACGATGTCTAATGACTACTGAGGTCGCTGATATGGAGTACCTGGCAGTAGGTGGCACCACAAAGCATCTAATACCAAAAACGTATGTTTTTGGGGGGGTCCGGATACTTTTGATCACATAGTGTAGCTGAGGATATACAACGTTATTAACACTTAGATCCTGAAAAAGTCCAATATTGTGCATCACGTTTAAATTTATCACTTCTCTACTACTGACTGTGTACACAACATATTTTGCAGACAGCATCCACACATCCCGCTGAATGTATCTACAAGATTACAATCATTTTCTGACGCGTAGATAAGGAGATGCGACGCCATAAACACTGAGATGCATGAGAAACTGCCGCATCTTGCATGACGTTTAAATTTATTACTTCTTTGGTAATCAACAGATTCGGAAAATATTTTGCAGACAATATCCAAATATGCTGCTGAAGGTACCTACAGAATGGTGTCATTTTCCGACTATAGTTCAAGATATATGACGTCATAAACTCTGAGATGTATCAAAAAATGGCGCACATTTTTTTATTCGCTGCTCATACACACCTACAATCGAGTCAACTTAAGAAAATTCCCGATACCTAGCAGTGCTTTTGACAGCTTTCAACTGTGAAGGGCAAACGGCTGTAGACGGAAATGATAGCCGTCAATAGAGCTATGAAGAGGCATTGCCATAGAGACGTTTGCAAAATCGTGTTGTACACACGCGAAGCAGCTGCTCCCAGCATAGAGAAACTATCCAAGACCATGTTTCTTAATCTGGTTAGTTAACAAATACATCAGTACATTATGCCTCTTTCTCTATACTACAGTCTCATAATTTCAGAGGTGTTTCCACGAGTACATGGAAGTCAATTTTTTTCGACACTTCTCGAAATGCACAATTCATTTTCTGTTTCCATTTCTAACAGAAAATTGGCAAATTAAATAATGGGGCAATGCCATGTTTCTCAGCTAGTAGGAGATAATTGTAAGGAGCCAAGTCGGAAGAATACAGTGGGTATGACAGTACATGGAATCCCATTTCAGCGAAGGCAGCCGCGGCTTTCCGACTGGTAAGGGGACGAGTTGTCGTGTTCCACTTTTTGTGAAAGTGTAGCGGCACCACCGTTTAGGATAGGGAAAGTTAGTTTCGTGCAATATTCTGAGCACAAGTTACAGCCAGTTGCGGGCCAGATAGCAGTGAGTTACGCATACCAACAGTTGCTAAGTAGAATAGAGGCCACAGGATGGTCAAATTACTGAATGAGTATACCTAGCAATTTTGCATGTCACAAATCACAGGCAGAAGGGGCCCACTGGCCAACCTAGAATGTTATGAGTACGTGAGGCGAAACAGCACATATGGCAAAACAGAGGTGCACAGCCACTTATAAATAGGTGCGGGTTTCTAACGAGGTTCATTAAAGTGTGGCAGCTCTCCTGGACAGTGGGGCTTGTCACACCACTAGCTACACGCAGCAGTATATGGGGCGCCAGCGTTCCAGTCCATGGTGGGTCGCTTGCTCGACCCCCTGAGGGCATCGTGGGGTCCGTAACCAGCCAGCAGCAGACCACTCTACAGCTCAGTACCGCAGGCAGTCGTCCTGGCTTCCAACACACGCCAGAGGCATCCTGAGGCGAGGGCCGCAGATTCAGATGCCGGATCATGGGCACTTGTTGTCGCTGCGAACTCAGCCATGCTGTGGAGAATCACGCAGCTGGCCGCCTGCGGCTCTCACTGAGCGGAGCTGCGTCGGCAGGGGCGCAGACTGCTGAGTCGACTGCCGGCATCCTGACGACGCTGGCGTGCAAGGCTGACTCACTGCAGTACGTGCACGGGTCACTGAGGCAGCCATTTCGCAGACAGCGAAGTGGAGTCCTCGGCATTGCGGGACCTGGTGATGCAGACTGAGGGGAACACGGCACTGTACCTGGAAACAATAAATGATTTAGAAGGCTCGGACAAGTCTTAATACTGTGCCTTCTACCTCTTCCCGCTACATTTGGTCATCCTGATTCATTCGGTGGTAGAAGTTGCCACTACAGTGTTGACACTCCACACACTGCCACCAGTCGCCCATGAATATCTGCAATGTTTACACGCCCCTTCCACAGAAACCGCCTCGTTCAGAGCTGTCCTTGTGCTAAACACCGCACTGTCCGCTCACGTAATGGCAGCAGATGGGAAACATTGCCTGTACTTTGCAGTAATTACGTTTCTAGTGATTGTCCTGACTCCTATGGTTAGATCAAAAGATGGCTCACTTGCATCTGTAATGGTGACTATACTGGCTTACCATGGATGATGAGAAAAAATATGGAACGCCCTTCATAAGATGCACAAGCAATTAAAATAATTCATGGATATTGTGGCAAGTGTGTGAATGTCTGCTCAATTGAAATGGATGTTCAAATCTGGTTGACAGAGGTTGGCGTCCGTCGGTCGTGGCAACTCCGATCTGCAACTGTTAAAACAAACTCCTCGCTTTGAAACTTACTGGCAGATTAAAACTGTGTGCCGGACCGAGACTCGAACTTGGGACCTTTGCCCTTCATGGGCAAGTGCTCTACCAACTGAGCTACTCAACCACGACTCACACCCCATCCTCACACCCTTACTTCTGCCAGTATCTCGTCTCCTACCTTACAAACTTTACACCCTTACTTCTGCCAGTATCTCGTCTCCTACCTTACAAACTTTACACAAGCTCTCCTTCGAGCTCTCATTCTGGAAACATCCCCCAGACTGTGGCTAAGCCATGTCTCCGCAATATCCTTTCTTTCAGTAGTGCTAGTTCTACAAGGTTCGCAGGAGAGCTTCTGTCAAGTTTGGGAGGTAGGAGACGAGGTACTGGCAGAAGTAAAGCTGTGAGGACGGGACGTGAGTCGTGCTTGGGTTGCTCAGTTGGTAGAGCATTTGCCCGCGAAAGGCAAAGGTCCCGAGTTCGAGTCTCGGTCCGGCACGCAGTTTTAATCTGCCAAGAAGTTTCATAGCAGCGCACACTCCACTGCAGAGTGAAACTCTCATTCTGGAAACTCCTCTCTTTGTTTGGGTGGTTTCAGATACTATCCCCCCTTAGCAGATATCCGCATATCGATGCAGCAGCACGCCGAAATGTATCAGCGGCCCTCGCTTATAATTCAAGCAATGGTATTAGAAGGATGTCTGTCTTCCTTACTGCTACACACAGCGACGGCACCACTCGGTACCGCAACAACTCCCTTTATCTGAAGCAATAAACCAAATATCCTTCGCGTGTTCGCGACGAGCTTATAAGCTTACGCGAAACTTGATAACAGAAATTTTTATAGCCGGTTTGCAAATGAATGTTCAAAAGTAGATAATATGATATCTCGAAGCATAAGTTCCACCATTCAAGCCGATGCCACGTTATAGTCTTGCCTGGATGTTGATTTGTGTAGTATTGTAGCGTCGTTACGGCGTCGCTCCGGTGCTAATTCAACAACTCCTACGTCGTAAATCCAGAGATAATATATTCTCTAAATAACGTACAAAAAGCGTCGTCATACAATGTTCAATTACTGTTCTCTGTTAATAATGTCACTCAACCACCTTAAGCTTCGGTGTTCTATCAAGAAAATAATTATTCACAGTTACACAAGAAAGTTCAGTTGAATGATGTAGACGACACGAAGTATTAAAGTTACAACTATTGAACTTCTGAATTACCTAACCACTGCACTGGAAAGCACATCCATCTGACATTCAGGGAATTGAAGCTAAGATTTACATCAGCAGTTCTGAAATTGACTACAGCTTCCGACAGCACGGCGTACCCGTGAATTCTTCACGATTACGTGTATATGTTTCCCACTCATGCCTATTTGTAGAGTTCATGTCGGCGTCTGGTACATTGCTGTGTCCTTCATTGTTCGTGACGATCACAGATCACGACGACTAAGTCCGAGAATTGGTTAAATATCACACGAGTTACTTTTCCCTCGCATATAATATCTGTTCTGTTGTCTGGCTAAACGGAAAATGTTCTATCCCCTTTTCAATAATGGGTCTGAGCACTATGAGACTTAACTTCTGAGGTCATCAGACCCTTAGAACTTAGAACTACTTAAACCTAACTAACCTAAGGACATCACACACATACATGCCCGAGGCAGGGTTCGAACCTGCGACCGTAGCGGTCACGCGGCTCCAGACTGTAGCGCCTACAACCGCTCTATCACCTTTCTTCAGAACTTTGACTAATACGTCTAGACGATACTTGAAAAACTTTAAAATTCCAGATTGGTCTGAAACAATCTAGTATCGGCCAATAAGCGTGCTTCTAGCGCGACGTCTACAAGAAGGCGAATTAACATTTCCATTGAAGTTTTTCATTGTAGTCGCAGCGAACTTACAGCTCGATGCGACTACAACTCTTTTCTTGGATAAATGTAATCTCTGATCACCTTATCTCGCCTGGCTTTTAACCTTCGTTAAGGATATATTTTAAATTATTTATTTAGAGTGTCATGCTTCGTAGATTAAATCATCATCTGATAGTCTTTCATTTAGTTCTTTCCGTGGAATAGATGTTGTTAGTTCCGTAGTATTTTTGTTGCTCAAGCTTTCAATACTGTTAATATTTTGTTGCCAGTAGCTACCGTCAGGGTCAGGATAACTAATTTTTGTATCTTTTGCTGTAAAAAGGGACGTCATTAGGGGCTCTATATTTGGGTGTGTTACAATGTCCATCTTATTTCATCAAGGGGGGACGTCAGCCGATGATATATATGAGAAAAAGTACCACCACAGTAGTATCTTCAGAATGTCTTTATCACACGACTAGGTTTGGGGGCACTTTACTGCCATCCTCAGGCCCTGTTTACTAAAGAACAACAACAACACAACGCCAATATTTGAAAACTAGACAACTATAAAACAACGAAGACACAGAATTATAGTACTGTAATGTATTAGTTGGCGTAACCTTAATTTAATATTCTATGAAGTGCCAATAGAGCACATACGTCAATACCTCCATTTTTAAGCGTATAAAATATAAACACACAACAAACCTAAATCAATGTCACAAAACACATGGATGTCGTCATATGTAAAAAACAATGGACATCTAAAAAGGCAACAACCGCTCCACACAAACCAAATCATTAAAACAACACAATGTATCACGATTATAAATTTAACCAAGGGTCCCAAATATCAGACATGATCCAACTAAAGATGATCATTAATGTTTAAAGACGTATGCCCAAGGTTTGTGCGTGACGCAACCAATTTAAATCAATCTGGTATGGGCTTATTACAGACCCACTGCAACTGCACGTGAACCACACAATTTTGTGACAACCGGTCTCCAAGAAATGAAAAGGCCCTTGGTAACTACACCCCCTTAAATAATCAAATACACCATGCCTTAAATACTATGCTCACTATTACACCCTTGTGCTATAAACACCTAAGTGCAAGAAACAAAACTGAAATACCCTCTTCAAGCAGTATATTCCTCCATAGTAAATATTAGGGGCAAACATTTTTTATTTTTCGACATAGTCTCCTTTTAAAATTATACACTTCGTCCAACACTGTTCTTATTTGTTGATCCCTTCCAAATAATAGGAATTGTCGAAGTCTGCAAAATAGCTATTAGTTGCTGCAATTACCTCCTCACTTGAATAAAATATTTCTCCTTCCAGCCATTTATTCAAATTGGGGAAGAAACCGTAGTCAGAGGGAGCCAAGTATAGAGAGAGAATAGGGGGGATTTGAAGCTAGTTGGAATCCTATTTCCATTAAGTTTGCGACCACAACTGCTGAGGTGTGTGCTAGTGCATTGCCGTGATGGAAAAGGACTTTTTTATGTGGTCCAATCGTCGGCGTTTTTCTTGCAGCTCGATTTTCAAATGGTCCAATAACGATGAATATTCACCTGCAATAGTCTTACCCTTTTCCAGATAGTCGATGAGCATAATACCTTGCAAATCCCAAAAGACAGTCGCCATAACCTTTCCAGCCAAAGGAATGGTCTTCGCCCTTTTTTGGTGCAGATTCTCCCTTGGTAACCCACTGTTTAGATTGTTGTTTGGTCTCAGGAGTATAGTTATGTATCCATGTTTCAGCCACAATGACGAAACGACGCTTAAAGTCCTGCGGATTCTTCCTGAACAGCTGCAAACCATCGTTGCAGCGCTTCACACGATTCCGGTTTTGGTCAAGCGTGAGCAATCGCGGAACCCATCTTGCGGATAACTTTCTCATGTCCAAATGTTAATGCAAAATGTTATGTACCCGTTAATTTGAGATGCCCACACAGCACTAGCCATCTCATGCACCATAACTCTTCTGTCATCCATCACCATATCATGGATTTTATCAAAGATTTCTGGAGTCATAACCTCCACAGGGCGTCCAGAACGTTCTGCATCACTTGTGTCAATATAGCCACTCCGAAAATTTTGAAACTACTTATCAGCTGTTCTAATGGAAGGTGCAGAGTCACCGGAATGTTTATCAAGCTTCTCTTCTCCTGAGGCGTTTTGTCTTTCATAAAGTAATGTTTAATCAGTCGACTTCCTTGATTCACACGAATGCCAAACATAAAGTCTAAACTGAAGAGTTTCCTCATGGCTCACTCCTTCTATTCTGTCGAGGAGCTCCTGGAAGAGCTAAAAAATTAAGCAAATTCCAGTGTTACATTCTTGGTTTTCTTTATTTAAACTAACGACTTGTCATCTGAATATGTTTCTGATATTTCATTTTATCTGTTTCTACAATCGTGTTATAATTTCATGTATTGACTCGTTCCATGACCATGGAGACTTCTCCTAAATGTGGTCCCACGGAACAATAAATAAATAAATAAATAAATAAATAAATAAATAAAGGAATAGACCAAAATGGCTGAAACTTTGTGTGCGCTCTTTCCAAAGATGCTAATAACTACACATGATCTCGATACGCTCTGGTGGTGCCATCTTTCGGACTACTCAAACGCCCCTCATATGTTCCGAGTAGCCGTCCGCGGCGATGACAGCATAATCCAGGCACGACCATAGACCTGTTGCAATAAAAAACGTCATCCATCTGACCAGGCGGCACGCTTCCATTGATCCACGGTCCAATCTCGATGATTCCCTCTCTCTCTCTCTCTCTCTCTCTCTCTCTCTCTCTCTGTGTGTGTGTGTGTGTGTGTGTGTGTGTGTGTGTGTGTGTGTGTGTGTGTGTGTGTGAGGTTAGGGCGGATGTTACACTTGCGTCGAGTGCTTTATTTGCAGGAGTAAGCCTCGCGCAAACTTCGTTTTCCCGTTATTTTGAGCGTGTGTGAGTGTACATATTCGCGTGGTAACCATGCGCATAATATTAATGTTAAATTGGAATCTTGTCAGTGTAAACAAAAGCCCAATGAAGTGCTAAATCTACATATACTGCCAGTGTGTTTAATTAAGAGTTAAATGGAAATGGAGCGAAAACTGAGTGGTCGGAATATGCGTATAACATCCCACTCCGTTGACAGAGCGGTGTTCCACAGGCCACAATTCGCTTCTGGTGCTCTGCTGGCCTCCCCTGATGTCTTGCACAGTTTCAAGTAAAACGAATGTTGTTGTTGTGGTCTTCAGTCCAGAAACTGGGTTGATGCAGCTCTACTTGCTACCCTAACCTGTGCAAGTCTCTTCATCTCCGAGTAACTACTGCAACCCACATCCCTCTGAATCTGCTTAGTGTATTCATCTCTTGGTCTCCCTCCACGATTTCTACCATCCACGCTTCCCTCGGACACTAACTTGGTGATCAGAACGTGTCCTACCAATCGATTCTTTCTTTGTCAGGTTGAGCCACAAACTCCTCTTCTCCCCAGTTCAATACCTCCTCATTAGCTACTTGATCTACCCATTTAATCTTCAGCATTCTTCTGTAGCACCACATTCCAAAAGCTTCTATTCTCTTCCTGTCTAAACTATTTATCGTCCATGTTTCACTTCCATACAAATACTTTCAGAAACGACTTCCTGGCACGTAAATCTATACTCGATGTTAACAAAATTCTCCTCTTCAGAAACGCTTGCCATTGCCAGTCTACATTTTATATCCTACTTCGACCATCATCAGTTATTTTGCTCCCCAAATACAAAACTTGTCTTCTACTTTCTCATATCCTAATGTAATTTCATCAGCATCACCTAATTTAATTAGACTACATTCCATTATCCTAGTTTTACTTTTGTTAATGTTCATCTTATATCCTCCTTTCAAGACACTGTCCATTCCGTTCAACTGCTCTTCCAGGTCATTTGCTGTCTCTGACAGAATTACAATGTCATCGGCAAACCTCAGTGTTTGTTTCGTCTCCACGGATTTTAATTCCTACTCCAAATTTTTCTTTTGTTTCCTTTACTGTTTGCTCAATAGACAAATTGAATAAAATCAGAGACAGGCTACAACCCGGTCTTACTCCATTCTCACTCACTGCTTCCCTTTCATGCCGCTCGACTCTTACAACTGCAGTCTGGTTTCTGTACAAATTGTAAATAGCCTTTTGGTCCCTGTATTTTACTCCTGCCACCTCCAGAATTTGCAAGAGAGCATTCCAGTCAACATTGTCAAAAGCTTTCTCTACGTCTACAAATGCTAGATACGTAGGTTTGTCTTTCCTTAATCTATCTTCTATGGTAAGTAGTAGGGTCAGTATTGCCTCGCGGGTTCCAACATTTCTACGGAATCCAAACTGATCTTGCACGAGGTCAGCTTCTATCAGTTTTTCCATTCCTTTGTAAATAATTCGTGTTAGTATTTTGTAGCCGTGACTTACTAAACTGATGGTTCGATAAATTTCACATTTGTCAGCACCTGCTTCCTTTGGAATTGGAATTATTATATTCCTCTTGAAGTCTGAGAGTATTTCGCCTGTCTCATACACCCTGCTCACCAGATTGAAGAGTTTTGTCATTGCTGGCTCTCCCAAGGTTATCTGTAGTGCTAATGGAATGATGTCTACTACTGGGGGCCTTTTTTCTTTTACTTAGGTCTTTCAGAGCTCTGTCAAATTCTTCACGCAGTATCATATCTTCCATTTCATATCCATCTACGTCCTCTTCTGTTTCCATAATATTGCCCTCAAGTACATCGCCTTTGTACAGACGCTCCATATACTCCGCCCACCTTTCTGCTTTCCCTTCTTTACTTAGGACTCGTTTGCCATCTGAGCTCTTGATATTCATACAGGTGGTTCTATCTTCTACGAAAGTCGCTTTAATTTTCCTGTAGGCAGTATCTATCTTACCCCTAGTGATATATGCCTCTACATCCCTACATTTGTCCTCTAGCCATCCTTGCTTAGCCATTTTGTCGATCTAATTTTTGAGACGTTTGTATTCCTTTTTGCCTGCTTCATTTACTGCATTTTTATATTTTCTCCTTTCATCAATTAAATTCATTATGTCTTCTGTTACCCAAGGATTTCTATTAGCCATTTTTTACCTACTTGGTCCTGTGCTGGCTTCACTATTTCATCTCTCACAGCTACCCATTCTTCTTCTACTGAATTTCTTTCCCCCGTATATGTCAATCGTTCCCTAATTATCTTTCTGAAACTCTCTACATCCTCGGGTTCTTTCAGTTTATCCAGGTCCCATCTCCTTAAATTCCCACCTTTTTGCAGTTTCCTCAATTTTAATCTACAGTTCATAACCAATAAATTGTGGTCGGAGTCCGCATCTGCCCCTGAAAATGTCTTACAATTTAAAACCTGGTTGTGATGCTGACAAAGGAAATGCTACTGTCCTCATACCAAAGGATGAGTATATTAATAAGATCAATTTTATTATGTGATTCAACGTATCGCAAAATCGATAAGGATCCCACGAGTTGAGTAGTGCGGAAAACAGCAGAACTTTTATCAAATAGTTCTCTACCGAAGGAGGTTTTCAAGAGACTGAAACCAAACAGTTCAGTTCCACCTAGACTATATGGACTGCCTAAGATCTACAAGGAAAATGTGCCATTACGTCCAATTGTGAGTAACATTGGAGCAGCCACCTACGACCTAGCAAAATTCTTGGCATCTTTGCTCAAACCAACGATAGGCAAGTGTGCACATCACATCAAGAATTCTGGTGATTTTCATCAGTCGACTTAAGTCACTACAACTGCAAAGTAGTGATTTACTGGTCAGTATTGATGTGGTTTCACTGTTCACAAAGGTGCCTCTGGTGGACTCACTACACCTCATTGGCAATATGTTTGGTGCAGACATTACAGCGTTGTTTGAGCACACTCTCTCCTCTACATATTTTATATTTAACAACGAATTTTACTAACAATCTGATGGTGTCGCCATGGGGAGTCCTTTGTCTCCGCTGGTGGCCAATCTTTTTATGGGGGATTTTGAGGAGAGCACTCGACTCTGCCACTTTTAAACACACAGTATTTTGGCGGTACGTTGACGACACTTTTATAGTGTGGCCTCATGGTCTGGACCGTCTCCAAGAATTTTTGTGTCACATGAACTCCATACAAGAAAACATAAATTTTACCATGGAGATAGAGAGAGATGGTTGTCTGCCATTAGACGTCTTGGTGCGACGGACGAGTGATTGCACACTTACTCATTCGGTGTACAGAAAGCCCACTCATACAGACCTGTATCTACGAGCTACTAGTTGCCACCATCCAGCACAAACAATGGGAGTTCTCAAAACGTTGGTCCACCGTGCCCATACTATCTCTGACGCCGACGGTCTTCAACCGGAACTGGAACACCTGCAAAAAGTATTTTTGAAGAATGGCTTTCCACCTAGGCAAGTGAACAGAGTGATGAAGACCTACAAACAACGGAACAAGGAAGAGGAAAAGGCCTTCAGGTCGACTGTTTATCTACCATTTATTCGGAATATTTCTTCACAGATAGGCAGAATATTGAGAAAGTATCAAGTGAGAGTAATCTTTCGCCCTCCTTCCAAAATTTCATCACTGGTGGGATCCGTTAAAGACGACCTGGGCCTGCGTAAACCAGGTGTTTACAAAATTCCGTGTGAATGCGGCAAATCATATATAGGGCAAACAACACGAACTGTGCAGGAACGCATTGTGGAACACCAACGGCATACTCGACTTCTCCAACCCACCAAGCCCGCAATCGCCGAACATTGTATTTCCACAGACCATTCCACGAATTACAACGACACAAAAATTCTGGCCCATACATCAAACTTTTGGAGCTCGATTATCAATGAATCTGTGGAAATAAGATTGTCTGACAACGAGACTCTCATCAATCGAGATAGCGGTTATCAGCTGAACTCTGCTTGGAATCCTGTTATAGAGAAACTTCGTAGTCGACGTAGTTATTTGCATAAAGATGGAAATCGACCTGACACCGATACGCCAGGCTTTCGCAGTGGAGGGCGCGAGGCGCAGCGCACGGAGCCGTTATGAACGCGCACGCTGAGCAGCGCATGCGCAATGTCACCTCAGAAGGCTTTAAATAGCGGAGCTCAGCGCGTACTCGCCAGTACTACTACAGTGGCATTCACCTGAAGATGGCCAGAAGACTCTGCGCCGAATTATCGTGGCAGGAAGTTACTGATATCCGGCAGTTCTCCCGTGTTTTTATGGAATAAAACCTGGTTCCTAAATTTCTGTCTCACCATTATATAATCTATCTAAAACCTTCCAGTGTCTCCAGGCATCTTCCACGTATACAGCCTTCTTTCATGATACTTAAATCACGTGTTACCTACTTTTCCTTCTCTTCCTTTTCTTGCTATTGAACCCAGTCCCTCATGACTATTAAATCATCATATCCCTTAACTAGCTGAATAATTTCTATTATCGCGTTTCTTCAATCTCTTTCATCTGCGGACCTAGTTGGCTTATAAACTTGTACTACTGTAGTAGGCTTGGGTTTCGTGTCTATCTTGGCTACAATAATGAGTTCACTATACTGTTCATAGAAGCTTATCCGCTCTCCTGTTTTATATTCCTTATTAGATCTACCCATGCATTAATCCTATATGATTTTGTATTTATAACCCTGTATTCACCTGACAAGAAGTTCTGTTCATCCTGCCATCGAAATTCACTAATTATCATTATATCTAAATTCGACCTACCTATTTATCTTTTTAAATTTTCTAACCTTCCTGCCCGATTAAGGGATCTGACATTCCACACTCCGATCCGTAGAACGCCAGTTTTCTTTCTTGATAACGACGTCCTCCTGAGTAACCCCCGCCCGCAGATCCGAATAGGGGACTATTTTACCTCCGGAACATGATTCCCAAGAGGACGCCATCATTTAACAATACAGTAGAGTTGCATGCCCTCTGGAAAAATTACAGCTGTAGTTTCCCCTTGCTTTCAGCCGTTACACAGCAAGGCCGTGTTGGTTAGTGTTACAAGGCCAGATCAGTCAATCATCCAGACTATTGCCCGTGAAACTACTGAAAAGGCTGCTGCCCCTCTTCAGGAACCGCATGTTTGTCTGGCCTCTCAACAGTTACCCGTCCGTTGTGGTTGCATCTGCGGTGCGCCATCTCTGAGACACGCAAGCCGCCCCACTAACGGCTAGGGCCATGGTTCAAGGGGCTGGGGGTGAGACGATTGGCAGTATCCAAAACCCAGCATAGCTAGATCGGCCGTTACACACTCATATCTAATACCGGTTTGTGTGACTGCTGTATCTACTGTTGCGACAGCGTAGAGAGTTTACAGAACACAGACATCAGATATCAGTGTTAGAAACCATATAGGAATTACCTACGTTAGATTTCAGTGGGAGTGATTTATATCAATGGCGCAAGTTGAAAACGGGGGCTGGAATTCGAACCCGGGTCTCCTGTTTACTAGGCAGTTCTGCAGCCCACTACGCCACCCGGACAGTGATCAACACAGCTGCATGGACTGCCCCAGCACGCCTTCCACCAAACCTAAATTCTCAGCTTGTCCCCAAGCTACTGATACAGTGCCCTATGTCCATTAGCCTCATTCATCGCGACATTTTGCAGATTCCCGTGAGAGTTCTAGCTTCCGCAGTGAAGGAATCATTGGCCGTCCTCAACATAGATATATTATCTGGTGTCTCTTCTTTGGACATGTGCAAAGGAACACCCAAGACTAAAGCGTCTGACAACATCGAAAAAGCAATAATGGAAGTAAAAGTACAGGAGTGGAATTAAAATTCTAGGCGAAAGGATATCAGTGATACGATTCGCTGATGACAATGATATCCTGAGTGAAAGTGAAGAAGAATTACAGGATGTGCTGACGAAAATGAACAGTTTAATTAGAACAAAATATAGACTGAGAGTAAGTCGAAGACAGACGAAAGTATTGAGAAGTAGCAGAAATAAGAGCAGCGAGAAACGTAACATCAGGATAGAGTGTTACGAAGCAGATATACTGAACTCGAACATTATGAATCACCTTGAAGAAAATGACTTATTCATACGTAACCAACACGGATTCAGAAAATGTCGTTCTTGTGCAACACAGCTAGCTCTTTATTCCACTGAAGTAATGAGTGCTGTCGACAAGGGATCTCAGATCGATTCCATATTCCTAGATTTCCAGAAGGGTTTTGATACCGTTCCTAACAACCGACTATTAAAAAAATTGCGTGCATATGGAGTATCGTCTCAGTTGTGTGACTGGATTCATGATTTCGTCTCAGAGAGGTCACAGTTCGTAGTGATAGACGGTAAATTATCGAGTAGAACAGAAGTGATATCTGTCGTTCCGCAATGTAGTGTCATAGGCCTTCTGCTGTTCCTGATTTGCATAAATGATGTAGGTGATAATCTGAGCAGACCCCTTAGATTGTTTGCAAATGACGCTGTAATTTAACGTCTAGTAAAATCATCAGACGGTCAATTCCAATTACAAAATGATCTAGTGAGAATTTTGTGTGGTGCGAAAAGTGGCAATTGGCACTAAACAAAGAAAACTGCGAGGTCATCCACATGGGTACTAAAAGAAATCCGATAAGTTTTGGGTATCGCACAAATCTAAGGGCTGTCAATTATACTAAATACCTAGAAATTACAATTACGGGCAACTTAAATTGGAAAGACCACATAGATAATATTGTGGGGAAGGCGAAACAAAGACTGCACTTTGTTGGTACAACACTTAAAAGATGCAACAAACCCACTAAAGAGACGGCCTACATTACACTTGTCCGTCCTCTGGTGGAATATTGTTGCCTGGTGTGGGATCCTTACCAGGTAGGATTGACGGAGGACATCGCAAAAGTACAAAGAAGGGCAGCTCGTTTCGTGTTATTGCGCAATAGGGGTGAGAGTGTCACTGATATGATTCGTGAGTTGGGGTGGCAGTCACTCAAACAAAGGCGGTTTTCTTCGCGGCGAGATCTATTTACGAAAATTCAATCACCAACTTTCTCTTCCGAATGCGAAAATATTTTGTTGCACCCACCTACGTAGGGAGAAATGATCATGATAATAAAATAAGAGAAATCAGAGCTCGAACGGAAATATTTAGGTGTTCCTTTTTCCCACGTGCCATTCGAGGGTGGAATGGTAGAGAAGTAGTATGAAAATGGTTCGATTAACCCTCTGCCAGGCACTTAAGTATGAATTGCAGAGTAACCATGTAGATGTAGTTGTAGATATAGAAGTTAATAAATTCTTCTGCTTAGGCAGGAAAATGAGCAATCATGGACAGAGGAAGGAGGACATCAAAAACAGGCTAGCACTGCCAAAAGGGCATCTATTAAGACGTCATTGAATGACTTCCATTATACTAGTCCGCTGCTGAGGGCAAAAACTGTACAGTAAGACAGAATTTTTTTAGAAAAAATCTTTATTACAAACCATAATAATTATACAACGTTAACCCGCTTCCTTGTCTCATTAGTGGGTCATAATAATTGTACAACTGATTATATATATATATATATATATATATATATATATATATATATATATATATATATGTGTGTGTGTGTGTGTGTGTGTGTGTGTGTGTGTGTATATGTATGTATGTGATGTTGCAGCTAATTACAATTTTCAAGTGAGCTACAGTTGGTATTACATACAATGGGCATTAATATCTAATACCTAGGACTTATACCTATTTCTTATAACTAGTTCCTATCGCCTGCAGCGTCCTATGTGTGCCAGTGAGAGGTATAAACCTGCTTTGATATCCTTGCTCATCGAGCTAAACCCGAAGAGCGGGCCCCTGGCACTGAGCAGGCCACGATGTTTATTCGCTGCAGTTCCCTAACTTAATTTTCCTAAACTAAGTACTACAAATTAACTTACCTTACGTCGTATACGGTGCATGCCCTTATCGGTAGCATTGACCCCCACTCCCCGTAATCCTGCACTTGGCGGATTCCAACTATGATGGAAAGTCGGCCAGTCCACGCATAGGCGGTATGGGAGTAAGACTCTGGACGCAATCGGTGTTGGTTGTGTCAGTTATTTAGTTCACGTCCCTCAACTATTCTGTTAACTTTCCGTGATACCTCGTTAGCCAATGACAGCAATTAAACAATGACAGCAAGACAGCATTTGGAATACACTCAGCAAACAATTCAGGACGTAGGTTGCAAGTGCTACTCTGAGGTGAAGAGGTTGGCAGGGGAGAGGGGTTCGTGGCGGACAGCATCAAACCAGTCAGAAGACTGAGGAAAAAAAAGTCTGACAAGATACTCTTCTTTCTTGTTTGTGACCTTCATGCCGTACCTTCACGGGGTATGCACGTCAGTTACTGGATTGGCAGTGTTAGTTGACAGAGGCTGGCCAGATACCTTTCCTGTAGCCATACGTTCCCCACCCCTTCCCCACCTCGAGAAAGGTATTTGTAATGCGTGCGTGCATTCCCTTCACGTGTTTAGGCCAAGTATTATGCATATTTTTGTGATCGGGAATGCTCAGTAGCAGCCAGGCTACATGTACATTTGACAACTATGCGTCAGCAAGGAGCATAGGAGGCAATGTTGTGCAACCTTAGTACGGACAAGGTCCGACTATTCGGGAGTAGGATCTTACAATCGGAGACAGTGATCCGAGACAAACGTTGGTCACAATGTCCGCAAAAATGACGTCAGATCCGCCTAGCAACAGCTATCTGAACCACCACCACCTAGATTAAAGGCCTGTGCGCACACTTGTGACGTCACATACTGATGGCCGGGTCTGTATCGGAGCGCTCCTGTTAAGCACTCTGCAGCCATACGAACTTCACGAGTCTTTAGAGCTGAGACCGCATAGGGATTCTCGTGCTTTCCTCTTCTACATGGCCTTGTGATGAAAGTGTGGAAATTTATATCATTGCGTAAAGTAACTGAACAAAACTGCCCTATGTTATTTCATGATGTAAAACTATTTTGAAGATTTGCCTTAAATACGCGTTTCTAGGCTCCAATACAAACTGTAATTTTAAATTCTGTCTTTTACCTCAAGAGCTACGTTTCCTTGCAGAAAAAAATCGGCAATATGCAACAACAAGCAGACGTTTTCGGTTCTAAATAACGCAGCTGGAGCTCCTACAGAATTTAAGAATTTGTTTCTCCGGTTATTTTCGTAAAATTTCCTCTCCACTTCAAAATTTGCTAACCTCACACGAAACTGAGGTCATTCTAGGAAATGGAGCACGTCCTGACATAATGTTTAATAAATCAAAAACCCGAAGAAATATTTTATTTCCCTGTTCCTCCAGAACTTTAGAACCTTAAACATGAAAAGATTGTTTCTCTTATATCCTTGACTGAAATTCGTGTCACAGAGTGCTGTTAATTTAATCACAATGCACTTACCTCGAAATTCTGATCTATACACTGCTTCATCTGTCTGACACTGAATTCATTAAAACAATTTTCTAAGGTAGTTTACTCAAATTGAAATTATTTCCGAGTAGCTGTATATGTAAAACTGAACAAAATCATTCTGTAGCTCTTCCAAATAAAAGTACTGGAAACTCAATAATCTGGTAGGACTGATAAGGAACACTAAACATTTTTGAGTTTCACTTATTAATATAAATATTCTGTATGACAATAGTTGCAAATATGAGAGACATTTCACAGCAAGCTTCGTATTAACCTCGCAGCAATGGTCCAGAATTAAGAAACAAATTATAGTGGTACATGATACATAACTGCTTTTAAAAACAATTAGCAAATGTTACGGTATGTTGATGATTTTCACTTATGGACCGTCTGACAGCAACTGAATAAAACACAATTTTAGTGCCATACGCGTTTCGCCTTTATTTTCTGCAAGGCATCATCAGTGGCCTGTAATATGTACATATGTTAGCTATTTTATTTACATTTTTTGTCACTGTGCCTATAGGTTATAAACAGTTCTGGTGGTTGGTATTTCCTATTTAGTAGTAATGTTTTGAACTGTACTTACAGGTTGCGTAGACAGTTTCTTACATATTACGCTCCTGTTGCATTTTTGGTCTTGTTCTTCTTCCTATGAGCGCCAATTTGCTGTTTTTTCTGCATTCCACAGCACTATGCACTGAACGCTTTTTTTAATGCAATGTTTTGGTTTCTGTTGCCGACTGTCAAATGTTTTTGCCAAAGATCGAATATTACTGCCAAACTTACGAGTGTAACTATCGAAGTATCAGTGGTCTGTTCGTGTATGCATTTGTGTGTGCGCTTGTGTGTGTGTGTGTGTGTGTGTGTGTGTGTGTGTGTGTGTGTGTGTGTGTGTTTTTGGTGTCATTATTTTATTTTATTGTATTTAATTATTTATTTTTGTGTATGTCCTGTGTATGTGTGTGTGTGTGTGTTTTGGTGTGCTGTGTATGTGTGTCTGTCTGTATTTTGGTGTTATGCAATTTTTTTTTTTTTTTTTTTTGGGAGGGTGTGTGTGTGTGTGTGTGTGTGTGTGTGTGTGTGTGTGTGTGTGTGTGTTATATACTTTTTTTATGTCATCATTTCCTTTATTAAGTGTAGTAAGGAGCCTGTGCTGATGTGTGTTTGTTCATTTATCACATGTTTGTTTTCTGCTATGGCTTTCTGGATGTGGAAGTTCTCTTGCATTTGTATAAGATGTTTGTCATGGTTGCTTATTCTCATTACTTTCATTTCTTGTTCCATGTTTGTAGGATGATGGTTGTAGTGTTTTAAATGCTCTGCAAATGTGGAATGGTTTGTTTCATACTTCCAACATTTGATATGTTCTTTGTATCTTGTTTCAAAATTCCTGCATGTCATGCCTATGTATACTGCATCACAACTTTGACATTCAAGTTTATATATTCCTGATTGTTGGAATTTGTCCCTCTTGGTAGCTGGCTGGCTTAGGTGTGATTGAAGGGTTTGCCCAGGCTTATATGCTATTTTGAAGCCCTGTCTCTTTAGGATGTTTGCAACTCTGTGTGTTAGTTTATGTGTGTAGGTCATGGTGTACCATCTGGTTCTTTTCTGTGTGGTGTTGTCATTGTGTGTGTTTGTTGAGTGTGTTTGTAAGTTTTCAGCTTGAGAGTTCTTTTGTATTGTGGAAATGTTGTGTTTGTTTTTTATTTGTGTTTTTATTTTTTGATTGAGCCTGTGTACCACATGTGTGTCATACCCGTTGTTCCTAGCTATTTGTATGATCGTGTTCATTTCTTGTTCATAGTTTCTCTTACTGAGTGGGATTCTGTTTAATCTATGTAACATGTGCCTTAGTGCTGCAAATTTCTGGCTTTGGGGGTGGTTGGATGTGGAATGTATTATTGTGTCCGTGGCTGTTGGTTTTCTAAAGATGTTAAATGTATGTTTTCCATTTTCTTTTTTAATTGTAATGTCAAGAAAATTTATTTGATTTTCTTTTTCTTTTTCAAGTGTGAATTTTATGTTCTTATGAGCTTTGTTTATTTCTGAATGGAGTTCATCTATTTTTTCACTTGGCTCGTCTACCAAACAAATAATGTCATCCACATATCTGTACCAATATATGATTTTGAAACTTTCATTTGTGGTTATCTTATCAAATATCAGATTTTCAAGGTGACTGATGAAAATGTTTGCTAGTGTTCCTGATATTGGGGATCCCATGGGCAGTCCATCAGTTTGTAGATAATATTCTTCCTCAAACTGAAAGTAGTTTTGTTCAGTTGTCAGTCTGAGCATATCTGTTATTTCCTTTATTGCGTCTGTGGTGAGGTTGCTGTGGGATGAGAGATTTTGTTCTATGATTTCTATTGTTTCTGTGATAGGGATGGAGGTATACATATTTTCTATATCGAATGAAATCAGTGATGCTGTGTGTGGTACCTGTATGTTCTGTATATTTTCTATTAGGTTTCCTGTGTTTATCACTGTTCTGTTGTTTTCTACTTTATAGTGTTTTGTAACTAACTTTTGGAGGTGTTTGGCTATGCGGTATGTTGGGGCTTTCTTGAAGTTGATAACAGGTCTCATTGGCATTCCGTCTTTATGTACTTTCGGTTGACTGCGGAGTGTTGGTGCTTGTGGGTTTTTCTGTGTTAAGTAGTATTTTTGTTTGTCTATGAGTGTGTGTTCAATGTTTTTCAGTGTTCGTTTCACATTTGCCTGGAATCGTGTAGTTGGATCTGACTTCAGTTTTTGTATTGCGTTGGTGTTTATGTATTCCTTGGTTTTTGTGATGTATTGCTCTTTATCCATGAGTACTGTTACATTGCCCTTGTCTGCTCTTGTTATTAATACGTTGTTGTTTGTTAACTTTTGTTTTAACCTTTTCATAGTAGCTGCTTCTGTTTGGTTGCTCTTATTGTGTGTCTGCTGTGTTTGTTTTATTATGCCTTTTAATTCTTCTTTTACTAGTTCTCTCGTCAGTCCTATGTTTATTTCGCAATTATTTTGTTGTTCTTCACGTGTAAGGATGTGTTCGGTTTCTACTATGAGATTTTCTATGTATTGATTGTTCACCTTGCTATTGGTGCAGTGTTTCAAACCTTTTTCCAAGAGCATTTTTTCGTTTTCGTGTAGTTCTGTCTCTGTTAGGTTAACTAAGCGTGGATGGAATGAGTGTTGGTGTTCATGTGGTTTCACATTTAAACTGTAAATGTATTTTTGCGTCTTTTTTACTGTTAGTTTCATTATCTTGTGTTTATGTTTGTTTTGTAAATGTTTCATTGCTATGTATGTGTTGTGCTCAGTTATTTCTACTAGTGCCATGAAAACTGCGGCGTTTCCTACGTTTTTTGCCAATTCTAGATGAGTCTCATAGAGCATCATGTTTAGGTGCTGTTTTTTCGAATAGAGCATCTTAATTTCATGTAGTAACCAATATCGTTCTGCAAATGATTTCGACTTTTGTGCCACTGTAGAACTGTTTTTAACCTTTACATTAATGTAGCTTGGAATTAAATCGTTCTTTTTGCATGTTCTGTTGAATTTTATATGCTGTATCGTCTTATGGAGTCTCAGATGTATTTTCTTGAACCTGTTGTACACGTTGACAGGGAATGCTTGGCATAGCTGTATTGACATCTTCAATTTTTTGGTCCTGTCCTCCTCAGTTGCGCGTAATACTACGGTATGTTGATGATTTTCACTTATGGACCGTCTGACAGCAACTGAATAAAACACAATTTTATTGTTTTATTCAGTTGCTGTCAGACGGTCCATAAGTGAAAATCATCAACATACCGTAGTATTACGCGCAACTGAGGAGGACAGGACCAAAAAATTGAAGATGTCAATACAGCTATGCCAAGCATTCCCTGTCAACGTGTACAACAGGTTCAAGAAAATACATCTGAGACTCCATAAGACGATACAGCATATAAAATTCAACAGCACATGCAAAAAGAACGATTTAATTCCAAGCTACATTAATGTAAAGGTTAAAAACAGTTCTACAGTGGCACAAAAGTCGAAATCATTTGCAGAACGATATTGGTTACTACATGAAATTAAGATGCTCTATTCGAAAAAACAGCACCTAAACATGATGCTCTATGAGACTCATCTAGAATTGGCAAAAAACGTAGGAAACGCCGCAGTTTTCATGGCACTAGTAGAAATAACTGAGCACAACACATACATAGCAATGAAACATTTACAAAACAAACATAAACACAAGATAATGAAACTAACAGTAAAAAAGACGCAAAAATACATTTACAGTTTAAATGTGAAACCACATGAACACCAACACTCATTCCATCCACGCTTAGTTAACCTAACAGAGACAGAACTACACGAAAACGAAAAAATGCTCTTGGAAAAAGGTTTGAAACACTGCACCAATAGCAAGGTGAACAATCAATACATAGAAAATCTCATAGTAGAAACCGAACACATCCTTACACGTGAAGAACAACAAAATAATTGCGAAATAAACATAGGACTGACGAGAGAACTAGTAAAAGAAGAAATAAAAGGCATAATAAAACAAACACAGCAGACACACAATAAGAGCAACCAAACAGAAGCAGCTACTATGAAAAGGTTAAAACAAAAGTTAACAAACAACAACGTATTAATAACAAGAGCAGACAAGGGCAATGTAACAGTACTCATGGATAAAGAGTAATACATCACAAAAACCAAGGAATACATAAACACCAACGCAATACAAAAACTGAAGTCAGATCCAACTACACGATTCCAGGCAAATGTGAAACGAACACTGAAAAACATTGAACACACACTCACAGACAAACAGAAATACTACTTAACACAGAAAAACCCACAAGCACCAACACTCCGCAGTCAACCGAAAGTACATAAAGACGGAATGCCAATGAGACCTGTTATCAACTTCAAGAAAGCCCCAACATACCGCATAGCCAAACACCTCCAAAAGTTAGTTACAAAACACTATAAAGTAGAAAACAACAGAACAGTGATAAACACAGGAAACCTAATAGAAAATATACAGAACATACAGGTACCACACACAGCATCACTGATTTCATTCGATATAGAAAATATGTATACCTCCATCCCTATCACAGAAACAATAGAAATCATAGAACAAAATCTCTCATCCCACAGCAACCTCACCACAGACGCAATAAAAGAAATAACAGATATGCTCAGACTGACAACTGAACAAAACTACTTTCAGTTTGAGGAAGAATATTATCTACAAACTGATGGACTGCCCATGGGATCCCCAATATCAGGAACACTAGCAAACATTTTCATCAGTCACCTTGAAAATCTGATATTTGATAAGATGACCACAAATGAAAGTTTCAAAATCATATATTGGTACAGATATGTGGATGACATTATTTGTTTGGTAGACGAGCCAAGTGAAAAAATAGATGAACTCCATTCAGAAATAAACAAAGCTCATAAGAACATAAAATTCACACTTGAAAAAGAAAAAGAAAATCAAATAAATTTTCTTGACATTACAATTAAAAAAGAAAATGGAAAATATACATTTAACATCTTTAGAAAACCAACAGCCACGGACACAATAATACATTCCACATCCAACCACCCCCAAAGCCAGAAATTTGCAGCACTAAGGCACATGTTACATAGATTAAACAGAATCCCACTCAGTAAGAGAAACTATGAACAAGAAATGAACATGATCATACAAATAGCTAGGAACAACGGGTATGACACACATGTGGTACACAGGCTCAATCAAAAAATAAAAACACAAATAAAAAACAAACACAACATTTCCACAATACAAAAGAACTCACAAGCTGAAAACTTACAAACACACTCAACAAACACACACAATGACAACACCACACAGAAAAGAACCAGATGGTACACCATGACCTACACACATAAACTAACACACAGAGTTGCAAACATCCTGAAGAGACAGGGCTTCAAAATAGCATATAAGCCTGGGCAAACCCTTCAATCACACCTAAGCCAGCCAGCTACCAAGAGGGACAAATTCCAACAATCAGGAATATATAAACTTGAATGTCAAAGTTGTGATGCAGTATACATAGGCATGACATGCAGGAATTTTGAAACAAGATACAAAGAACATATCAAATGTTGGAAGTATGAAACAAACCATTCCACATTTGCAGAGCATTTAAAACACTACAACCATCATCCTACAAACATGGAACAAGAAATGAAAGTAATGAGAATAAGCAACCATGACAAACATCTTATACAAATGCAAGAGAACTTCCACATCCAGAAAGCCATAGCAGAAAACAAACATGTGATAAATGAACAAACACACATCAGCACAGGCTCCTTACTACACTTAATAAAGGAAATGATGACATAAAAAAAGTATATAACACACACACACACACACACACACACACACACACACACACACACACACACACACACACCCTCCCAAAAAAAAAAAAAAAAAAAAATTGCATAACACCAAAATACAGACAGACACACATACACAGCACACCAAAACACACACACACACACATACACAGGACATACACAAAAATAAATAATTAAATACAATAAAATAAAATAATGACACCAAAAACACACACACACACACACACACACACACACACACACACAAGCGCACACACAAATGCATACACGAACAGACCACTGATACTTCGATAGTTACACTCGTAAGTTTGGCAGTAATATTCGATCTTTGGCAAAAACATTTGACAGTCGGCAACAGAAACCAAAACATTGCATTAAAAAAAGCGTTCAGTGCATAGTGCTGTGGAATGCAGAAAAAACAGCAAATTGGCGCTCATAGGAAGAAGAACAAGACCAAAAATGCAACAGGAGCGTAATATGTAAGAAACTGTCTACGCAACCTGTAAGTACAGTTCAAAACATTACTACTAAATAGGAAATACCAACCACCAGAACTGTTTATAACCTATAGGCACAGTGACAAAAAATGTAAATAAAATAGCTAACATATGTACATATTACAGGCCACTGATGATGCCTTGCAGAAAATAAAGGCGAAACGCGTATGGCACTAAAATTGTGTTTTATTCAGTTGCTGTCAGACGGTCCATAAGTGAAAATCATCAACATACCGTAGTATTACGCGCAACTGAGGAGGACAGGAAAAAAATTGAAGATGTCAATTAGCAAATGTGGTTCAATGGAAACAAATAACACGCTATAAATTTTTTGTCATTTAGGTACCCTTGGATCATGCGAAGACAAAGATTCCTGTCTGGGAACAGCTGCAATCTAGCGATTTCTCAACTTCACACATTTGGGAAATCGAAACGTGAGCTTTCATGCCTTTTTGGGATTTATAATTTCCCTGGCAAAAGGGAATGCAACACTTGTATCCCATACTTCGAAGAACTGTAGGCGAATACTGTATGAAATCTATATCAGTTTCACGTGGCACAAACTTTCAACCACTTTCAACACAACATACACGTCAACAGGACTGCCGACTAAAGATAAGATGGCCAACAGTCTGTGACGTCACGTGCCAATATGGCCGCTGTGCGTAGGCCTTGTATCTAGAAGGCTTTGTCTGAACGCCCATTGGCTGAGAGTTTGGAGATAGGAAACGAGCGAAGCGTCCTTATTGGCTGAGGGAGAAAGGTGGGGTTTCTCTTGTCCTTCGGGAAGACGGGGCGCCACTCAAAACGCACGGTCGAGTAACCGGGGTGGCTCCAAAAGAACGATCGCGGGTAAATATTACAGCTGTTAAACACGAGGTAAGGTGAAGGTTAGTTACCAGTGAACGCCACATGTCGTGGGCAGTGTATATCACTAGTATGGAAAGTGAGAAATGTGTTAATGTGTTGTAAATGGTTGAATAATGGCGTGGCCAAGAGCCGCCATATTGGAAATTCTGTGAAGTGCGTTTCAAAGTATTCTCTATTAAAAGGAGTATAATACAGAACATTATTAACATTTAACAACTGGCATCACGACCCACTCCAATTCAGCAGGATCACAAAATCGCATTGAACCTGGTGCCCGAGCGCTACTAGTGTGCGAAGAGGGCTACCGAAGCAGCAAGATACAAGGTTAGTGATACAGAAACCAGAGAAGTAAGGCAGAGTCGCTTCCCTCTCGCTACAATGCCACAGAGGGCATTGCAATTTGTGTACCCAGCAGTCTACGTCCAGTATTTCCAAATCATTGAAAATTGTGTAACAGATGCGAGATGCGGGTACCAGCCCGGTAATCAACTAGTCAGGTTGTGGGAAACCACCTTAAAGTCTCTTCCGTACCGGACAGCACACCGGCCCTCATCGTCTATCCGTCGGGCGGATCCGATCTTTCTTCTGCTTCTTTGTCGTCGTCGTCGTCGTCGAAGAAGTGGTCTTCCTTGCATTGTCGTCTCTTTCTTGTCGTTGTCGTTATTGCTGTTCTTCTTCTTCGTTTTGCCTTCATCTTTCTCGTCGTCATCATCTTTCTCTTCCTCTTCTTCTTTCGTGTCGTCCTCTTTTCCTTTTCCTTCTCCTTCCTCTTACCTTCTTTTACGTCTTCGTCTTCCTCTTTGCTGCCGTCTGCTCCGCCATCAGCATCATCGCCATCAGTCATTTGACATCTACTGCTTCATTAATCTCCTCTAGACACTCCCATTCACATCAGTGTTAGACGTTGCTCCCGCATGCTTTCCACCTGACCACCTTCCATTGTGTCGTCGTCTCGGGAGTTTTCTATTGCAATCCAGCAAAGATGTCATTTGCTTCACTTTCCTTCCTTCCACTTGCCAGCAGGTCTATTCTGCCTTGTCAGTTTTACTAGATTGTAATTAAAGCGTGAACAATTGTCCTCTATTCTTCTCGACGCTGTACTAACACCGTACAACAAAAGAGTGAACAATGTGGATGCAACTTTTGAGGAAACCCTCAGATGGGCAGATAATATCATCGCCACACACAGGAAGACTTCCGCTTGCCTCTACGATCTCTGCCACGCTGAACGATTCTCTTCAATCGTCGTTGGTCCCGTTCTTCCAGGATCTTTTTCCGGCCGCAGCGATGTCAAAGATTTAATGTTTTGCCGGATTCCTGATATTCACGGTACACTCGTGAAATTGTCGTACGGGAAAATCCTCACTTCATCGCTACCTTGGAGATGCTGTGTCCCATCGCTCGTGCGCCAACTATAACACCGCATTCAAACTCACTTAAATCTTGATAACCCGCCATTGAAGTAGCAGTCATCGATGTACCAACTGTGCCAGACGCTTGTTGTGTTATACAGGGTGTTACAAGAAGGTACGGCCAAACTTTCAGGAAACATTCCTCACACACAAAGAAAGAAAATATCTTATGTGGACATGAGTCCGGAAACGCTTACTTTCCATGTTAGAGCTCATTTTATTACTTCTCTTCAAATCACATTAATCATGGAATGGAAACACACAACAACAGAACGTACCAGCGTGACTTCAAACACTTCGCTACAGGAAATGTTCAAAATGTCCTCCGTTAGCGAGGATACATGCATCCACCCTCCGTCGCATGGAATCCCTGATGCGCTGATGCAGCCCTGGAGAATGGCGTATTGTATCACAGCCGTCCACAATACGTGCACGAAGAGTCGCTACATTTGGTACCGGGGTTGCGTAGACAAGAGGTTTCAAATGCCCCCATAAATGAAAGTCAAGAGCGTTGAGGTCAGGAGAGCGTGGAGGTCATGGAATTGGTCCGCCTCTACCAATCCATCGGTCACCGAATCTGTTGTTGAGAAGCGTACGAACACTTCGACTGAAATGTGCAGGAGCTCCATCGTGCATCAACCACATGTTGTGTCGTACTTGTAAAGGCACATATTCTAGCAGCACAGGTAGAGGATCCCGTATGAAATTTCTAGCTCTTCCCCAGTCGCGAGCATAGGCTGGAATGTTCCGTGCTCCATAAGACGCCGATCAATTGCTTCGAACGTCTTCCTGTCGGGACACCTTCGTTCTGGAAATCTGTCTCGATACAAACGTACCGCGCCACGGCTATTGCCCCGTGCCAATCCATACATCAAATGGGCATTTGCCAACTCCGCATTTGTTAACATTGCACTGACTGCAAAACCACGTTCGTGATGAACACTAACCTGTTTATACTACGTACTGATGTGCTGGATGCTAGTACTGTAGAGCAATGAGTCGCATGTTAAGCATCGAAGTCAACATTACCTTCCTTCAATTGGGCCAACTGGCGGTGAATCGAGGAAGTACAGTACATACTGACGAAACTAAAATGAGCTCTAACATGGAAATTAAGCGCTTCCGGACACACGTCCATATGACATCTTTTCTTTATTTGGGTGTGAGGAATGTTTCCAGAAAGTTTGGTCGTACCTTTTTGTAACACCCTGTATAGGCGTAGCCGACCGAAGCGCCGTATTCTGCCTGTTTACATGTCTGTGTATTTGAATACGAATGACTGCATCAATTTCATTGGCGCTTCAGTGTATTTTCCTTGTTTTAGTCCATACTACGTGCTTCCAAGTGTGGAAACCAAACATATTGCAGTAGAAGAGGTTTCAAATTATCGAAGATGTAGTGCTCACCGCTGTAAAGGTATCCAGTGTAGTGTCACTGTTTACTGTACATTTCTTGATAGAATAAGGCTTTTGAGTCCGGATGACATTGCTGCTGGTAAATCTTTCAGGGTACGAATAGTAGTCCACGGCACTGACCCCATGCAAACCTTGCATTTGCTGCGAATCTCTCGCCCAGCACAAAGTCCCAAGTGACTGAAAAAAAGAAAAGAAAAGCGCAGGTGATTCCAGTATACAGGGTGGTCCACTGATAGTGACCGGGCCAAATATCTCACGAAATAAGCGTCAAACGAAAAAACTACAAAGAACGAAACTCGTCTAGCTTGAAGGGGGAAACCAGATGGCGCGATGGTTGGCCCGCTAGATGGCGTTTCTTTAAATAGCAACACCCATTTTTATTACATATTCGTGTAGTACGTAAAGAAATATGAATGTTCTAGTTGGACCACTTTTTTCGCTTTGTGATAGATGGCACTGTAATCCGTTCGCCGGATAGTTACGTTATTTAAGGAAACAGGAAGTGTTCGACCACATGTGAAACGTCAACCACGACCTGCAACAAATGATGATGCCCAAGTAGGTGTTATAGCTGATGTCGCGGCTAATCCGCATATCAGTAGCAGACAAATTGCGCGAGAATCGGGACTCAACATCGATTGCACCCGTACCTTATTTCTATGCACCAGGAATTGCATGACGACGACTTTGAACGTCGTGTACAGCTCTGTCACTGGGCACAAGCGAACTTACGGGACGAACAGGTTTTTTGCACGCGTTCTATTTAGCGACGAGCGCCATTCACCAATAGCGGTAACGTAATCCGGCATAATATACACTATTGGGAAACGGAAAATCCACGTTGGCTGCGACAAGTGGAACATCAACGACTTTGGCGGGTTAATGTATGGTGCGGCATTATGGGAGGAAGGATAATTGACCCCCATTTTATCGATGACAATCTAAATAGTGCAATGTATGCTGATTTCCTACGTAATGTTCTACCGATGTTACTACAAGATGTTTCACTGCATGACAGAATGGCGATGTACTTCCAACATGGTGGATGTCCGGCACATAGCACGCGCGCGGTTGAAGAGGTATTGAATGGCATATTTCATGACAGGTGGATTGGTCGTCGAAGCACCATACCATGGCCCGCACGTTCACCGGGTCTGACGTCCCCGTATTTCTTTCTGTGGGGAAAGTTGAAGGATATTTGCTATCGTGATCCACCGACAACGCCTGACAACATGCGTCAGCGCATTGTCAATGCAGGTGCGGACATTACGGAAGGCGAACTACTCGCTGTTGAGAGGAATGTTGCACGCATTGCCAAATGCAGTGAGGTTGACGGGCATCATTTTGAACATTTATTGCATTAATGTGGTATTTACAGGTATTCACTCTGTAACAGAATGCGTTCTCAGACCTGATAAGTTCACAAAGGTATATGTATCACATTGGAACAACCGATATAAAATGTTGAGACGTGCCTAGGTTCTGCACATCAATTTAAAAAACCTACCTGTTACCAATTGTCGTCTAAAATTGTGAGCCATATATTTTTGACTATTACAGCGCCATCTATCACAAAGCGAAAAAAGTGGTCCAACTAAAACATTCCTATTTCTTGACGTACTACACGAATATGTAATAAAAAATGGGGGCTTCTATTTTTTTAAAAACGCAGTTGGTATCCGTTTGACCTATTGCAGCGCCATCTAGCGGGCCAACCATAGCGCCTTCTAGTTTCTCCCTTCAAGCTAGACAAGTTTCGTTCATTGTAGTTTTTTCGTTTAACGCTTACTTCGTGAGATATTTGGCTCGGTCACTATCAATGGACCACCCTGTATATGACGGTTGGAACTTTAATAGTGGCAACTATTTATTCACAGCTCGTACAAAATAGATACGTGTTGCAAAGTTTTATTGGCCTTCAAAGTAATCATCAGCATTGCGTATAGCCCGTTGCCAGCGATGTGGAAGTCGTAGGACGCTCTTAGCAGTCCAGTTGTGTTGACAGTTCGAGCGGCGCAGTCTACTGTCTGACGAATTTGTAGCAGTTCTGAAGCGAATGCCGTGAAGTGTTTCCTTCGGTTTAGAAATAGAGTTGAATGTATGAGGGCAGTTCAATAAGTAATGCAACACATTTTTTTTCTGAAACAGGGGTTGTTTTATTCAGCATTGAAATACACCAGGTTATTCCCCATTCTATTAGCTACACAACACTATTTTTCAACGTAATCTCCATTCAATGCTACGGCCTTACGCCACCTTGAAATGAGGGCCTGTATGCCTGCACGGTACCATTCCACTGGTCGATGTCGGAGCCAACGTCGTACTGCATCAATAACTTCATCATCCGCGTAGTGCCTCCCACGGATTGCGTCCTTCATTGGGCCAAACATATGGAAATCCGACGGTGCGAGATCGGGGCTGTAGAGTGCATGAGGAAGAACAGTCCACTGAAGTTTTGTGAGCTCCTCTCGGGTGCGAAGACTTGTGTGAGGTCTTGCGTTGTCATGAAGAAGGAGAAGTTTGTTCAGATTTTTGTGCCTACTAACACGCTGAAGTCGTTTCTTCAATTTCTGAAGAGTAGCACAATACACTTCAGAGTTGATCGTTTGACCATGGGGAAGGACATCGAACAGAATAACCCCTTCAGCGTCCCAGAAGACTGTAACCATGACTTTACCGGCTGAGGGTATGGCTTTAAACTTTTTCTTGGTAGGGGAGTGGGTGTGGCGCCACTCCATTGATTGCCGTTTTGTTTCAGGTTCGAAGTGATGAACCCATGTTTCATCGCCTGTAACAATCTTTGACAAGAAATTGTCACCCTCAGCCACATGACGAGCAAGCAATTCCGCACAGATGGATCTCCTTTGCTCTTTATGGTGTTCGGTTAGACAACGAGGGACCCAGCGGGAACAAACCTTTGAATATCCCAACTGGTGAACAATTGTGACAGCACTACCAACAGAGATGTCAAGTTGAGCACTGAGTTGTTTGATGGTGATCCGTCGATCATCTCGAACGAGTGTGTTCGCACGCTCCGCCTTTGCAGGAGTCACAGCTGTGCACGGCCGGCCCGCACGCGGGAGATCAGACAGTCTTGCTTGACCTTGCGGCGATGATGACACACGCTTTGCCCAACGACTCTCCGTGCTTTTGTCCACTGCCAGATCACCGTAGACATTCTGCAAGCGCCTATGAATATCTGAGATGCCCTGGTTTTCCGCCAAAAGAAACTCGATCACTGCCCGTTGTTTGCAACGCACATCCGTTACAGACGCCATTTTAACAGCTCCATACAGCGCTGCCACCTGTCGGAAGTCAATGAAACTATACGAGACGAAGCGGGAATGTTTGAAAATATTCCACAAGAAATTTCCGGTTTTTTCAACCAAAATTGGCCGAGAAAAAAAATGTGTTGCATTACTTATTGAACTGCCCTCGTACGATGGCTTAAGTCAGGGGAGTGCAATAGTTGGTACAGCACTTAACAGCCCCATCAGTCAGACAACTCAGTAACATCTTGCACTGTACGTGCTTGAGCATCGTCCTGCAGAATGATGGTCAGGTCCTGCAGAGTGTGTCATCACTTCTGTCCCTATGCTGGTCGTAGGTTGTGTTCAAAAAATTAACAGCATACAGACAGAAGTGATGACACTTTCTTCAGGACCTGCTCAAGTACGTATAGCGCAAGCTGGTCCTGATTTGAGTGATGGGACTGCTAAGTGCTATACCACGTACTGCACTCCCGTGTCTTAAGCTCTAGTGAGTTCTAAACTGAAGGAAACACTTCACGGCATTCACTTCAGAAGTGCTACAAATTCGTCGGGCTACAGACCGCACCGCTCGAACTGTGAACACAACTGGCACTGTATCCCACTGTATCCTGCGACCATATAGGTGGCAACGGGTTACACACAATGCTGGTGACTACTTTGAAGGTCAGTAAAACTTTGAAACACGTATCTATTTTGTATGAACTGTAGATAAATAGTTGTCACTATTAAAGTTCCAACCCTCGTATATGATTTGGCGGATAATGTGTGGCAATCTGCTGTTATTTGCTGATGATGCTGTGATGTACGGTAAGGTGTCGAATTTCAGTGACCGTAGGAAGATACGACTTAGACAAAATTTCCAGCTGGTGTGATGAATGGCGGCTATACTAAATGCGGAAAAATGTAAGTTAATCCGAATGAGCGGGAAGATCAAAACTGTAATATTAGATTACAGTATTACTAGTGTCCTGTTTGACACAGCCAAGTCCTGTAAACACTTGGTTATACCATTGCAAAGCGATATGAGATGGAATGAGCATGTGAGAAATGTCGTAGGGAAGGCGAATGGTCGACTTAGATTTATTGCGAGAATTTTAGGAAAGAGCGGTTAACCTGTACAGGAGACCGCGTATAGGAGCTGATGGGACCTGACGCTAAGTACTGCTGGAGTGTTTGGGACCCGTACCAGGTCGGATTGATGGAAGACGTCGAAGCAATTCAGAGCCGGGCTGCTAGATTTGTTACCGATAGGTTCGAAGAACACTACAGAGATGCTTTGGGAACTCAAATAGGAAACCCTGGAGGAAAGGCGAGAAACACTCGTGAGAAAATTTAGAGTACATCATTAGCTGACTGCAGAACGATCCTACTGCGGCTCACATACTTCGCGCGTAAAGACTATTTAGTGCCGACCGTTTGGGCCGCTACCATGGCAACGGCGTCCATACTTCGTGGACTAGAAGGCTCTGTATATACGATTACAGATAGGCACTCTTAAACTTTTTACATTATTAATAGAAATACGATATAAATTAGCACAAAGTAAATAGAATACAGACAGGAAACTGTTTCCTTCCCCCATAGCATATTACGAATGAAGATAGTAACTTACTAACCTTGTTTTATAAATTTGATGTTGAAAAGTTTTTCTCATAATTTTTTTATGTTTATTTATCTAACAGTGTTGTTTAAAATGAACATGGCCCCTTTAAATTGTAAATTTAACACAAATTGTATTATACTTCAATTTTTAAACCTAGACGTCTACCATTGGCCACCGCTGGAGGCGTTGCTTACGCTCACGTGCTTTTAACTTGCTACATAAACCCAGGCGTAAGGTAAATTCTTTACAGTCTCCTGCCACACCTCGGTATACGTGACACCACCAGCAGTCAACCAGTGGGTCAAACATTGTATTTACGCAATCAACTCTTATAAGATGGTTGTCATTAGTTCATTAGTTTTGTCTAAGGTATACATTGCAACTTCACACAATTTCACGGTATGTTCACCCTGAAGATGGCCCCTGCGATGGGCAAAAAAAAAAAAAAAAAAAGAGTTGAAGACTGTTTTCTTAATACTAAGTTACATCTAAAGGTGTCTAGCGTAGTCCGGGATAAAACTTTAGGAACAGAAGAGTTTAGTTGACCACGACCTCATAATCCGACAGTTTTGCCTGCAGCATTCTTTCCTTGTTCATCTTCGTAAGAATAAAATGCTGTGTTGCGTTTCCTAGAAAGTCTTGAACCCAATCACAAAGATGCTTTGATTTCCTATGCCCTCGTATTTCGTTCATTAGGCCATAGTGTAGAACTCCATCGAACGCCTTCAGGAAGTAAAGGGATAAGACATCGATTTGGGCTATTTACTGCTTTCTGGGCCTCGTGGACGAATTGTAACTTAGTCATTTGTCCCTCTCTCTCTCTATCTGAGTGAACCTTCCTAATATCGTTCACCAAGACTTGTCAAAAGTGATTAGCAAACAAATTAATTGATATGTGGTACTTACTGGAATTAAGGAAAACGTGGGAGGGAGGACCTGCCAATATAACTTCCTTTTCACACAACCAGTTTATTTAACAACATATAACTTGTGTTGTACAGATAATCGAGACATTCAACCATAAAATTTTCTTTAACAAAATGAACAAATTTGCAAAAGTCGTTCGACCTTAAACCGTAAGTTGAATAAACTCTTAATCTTTGCAAAAGAAATGTGAAGTACTGTATTGCAAAACGGCAAACAATATGACAATGAGTACAAGACGGCCGGATTTGCAGCCCGCCCGTTATCGGGTGAAACAGCGGTGTTTACTACAGCACTGGACAGAGTCTGTCTTATTAAATGCCCTTCTGCAACACGTGAAAACTATAAGCACCACTGATGACAAGAGTGATTCCATTACTTAAACAGATGACTTAATTTGAAAGCTGTATGTCGAAAGGTTCTGGGGTTAAAATGCGCACCTGTACTTAAAGGTTAAACAGATTAGCAAACAATGTGACAATGATAACGTTTACTCCGAATCAACCAACCTCTTAATTTCAATTGGCAACCAAGGTGCGACTGGATCCCAACCCGTCCCTTCTGACAATTTTATTTTGACTATAGACCTGGTGACAGTTGGCTGTTAATATTTTAAAAGTTAAACTGATCGTCTGTTATTAAGACCGCTCTGAAGGAACGTTTTAAAACATTACTTGCGAACACTTATTACAAGAGAACTCACTCGGGGAACCACAACATCCAGTTAAAAATACACCAATAATGACTCGGTCTTTCAAACACGGAAACGAACAGCTTAGTACAAGGTTGTTCAGATTAATGACTGAGAAATGCGATTACAGTCAAAGAACTGAACCGGTTAACAGCCAAATCTAACCACAAGGTTCCTCTTTTGTTAAACAGCAACCTGTGCCTTAGTACAACTGTTTCAGCTGTATGTATGACCAAGAGTTGATTAATAGAACGTTAACGATTGGGCACAAAACAGAAAATAATGATGGCACAAATAACCACGAGGATTACGGAATTTACTCCCTTTTATCAGCAAGCAGTTCCATGGATCCACGGTGCATCGTAGCGGTTCTGAGTGGTGCCGATAAAAGCCAGCCGGCTGGAGTGGCCGTGCGGTTCTAGGCGCTGCAGTCTGGAACCGCGAGACCGCTACGGTCGCAGGTTCGAATCCTGCCTCAGGCATGGCTGTGTGTGATGTCCTTAGGTTAGATAGGTTTAATTAGTTCTAAGTTCTAGGCGACTGATGACCTCAGAAGTTAAGTCGTATAGTGCTCAGAGCCATTTGAACCATTTTTTTGATAAGAGCCAGGGGGGCAGCCAGGCCACAAGCGGTCGTCCGACACAAATGTTGCCAACCAACTGGCGGGATGACGGCCTGCTGCTTGCAGTCGCCGCTGACCCCGATGGAGTACTCCGGTATCTTCGCTCCGCGCAGGCCCTCCTCCTTGCGCAACTCGTGACTTCAGCCGCTCGGATCTCGTGACCGCCTCTTGCCCCAGACTTCGCGTCTCTATTCAGACTTTTTATTTTCTTAGTCATTTTAATACCTTATACAAGGTAGGCCGGCAGCGGAAAATCTACACCGCTATTTGGCCACAGAAATTACAATTAGTACAGAGGAAGACATAGAAAATAAAAACAAAACGATGGATAAAAAACAGTAGACTCACAAAGTAAAATACATGGAGCCATTCACAGGCATAGAGAAATAAAAAAAAAAACGTTCAGCACTGGTACACGAACATAGAAACAACACACGTGAACGATGGAGCACATACGGTGAAACACTAAGGCACGGCGCGCGAATGTTCACTGCACGTGTACGAGTCCGCAGACCTGCCAGAGGGGAAAAGGTGGAGAAGGGGAGAGAGAGAGAGAGAGAGAGAGGGGAGGGTGGAGATTCCAGTGGCAGAGAAGCAGGGAGGGGGAGGAAAGAAGGTAGGGGGTAGGGGAAGCCCAGGGGGGAGAGGAGGGAGAGAAGGGAGAGAGGGTGCCCTTGGGAAAAACACAGGGGGTGCAAGGGGAGGATCAAAGTTGGTAGGAGGGGTAGATGGAGGGGATGAGGGCATCATCAGGGAGGGGGAGCTGGCGGAGCCACCTTGGGAGAGGGTATGAATAGTGAAGAGATGGAGAGAAGGTTGGATGTGGGAATACAGGCGCGGCAGTGGACGGAGGTGGGAAAGGATGGGAGAGACAAGCAGGTGAGGGGAATCAAGTTTGCAGGAGATGTAGATGATCCGTATCTGTTCGGGGAAAAGGAGGAGATGCAGGAATTGAATGAGGTCATACAGGATCCGTGTGAGGAGAGGAGGCAGATGTGATAGGCGAGGTGGAGAGTATGGAAGTCCAGAATTTGGATTTGTAAAAGGTAGGAGGGGCAGAGTTCCAGGCAGGATGGGGCGGATCTTTTCGGACCAGCGAACCCCGTATATATATCGGCAAGCAAAGACCTTCTAAGGACACAACCCACAGATACCAACTCTTCCTCATAGATACTGGCAATAGGGCTTCAAGAGGGTTAGTCGATACTACATCTGAGCTGGTGGCGCCAGACAGAACAGTCTGCTAATTCAATGGCACCACGGCTCACTAATTCCTAAATTAAACCTATGTGCTGGGTAAAAATGTTATGAATTATACAAATACTTAATGTGACTTGCTCGGCATTGTCTACAAACTGAAGCCAACTGTTTCCATAAAAGTACAACGCTGCACTGAATGCAACCTAACATGTGAAATAATTGCGCAGCTAAACTTACAAACAAATTCTTGGCTCTATGTTTCACTTTCCTTGTATCTTGACAAACATATTTTTGCAGCGCACAGTATACAGCAGCAAAGCAACATAAAAAAAACTACGACTGAAAATTCGGTACCACAAAGTGCAGTGAATGAAGGGTGCGATTTTTAGCTGGTAAGAAAGGACTTCTGACCAAATTCAAATGAAAGCAATGCTTTTAATAAATTAAATGTCCAAAGTAGTGTTTACAAAACATAACTTTGGCCGGCCGCTGTGGCAGAGTGGTTCTAGACACTTCTGTCTGGAAACACGCGGCTGCTATGGTCGCAGGTTCGAATCCTGCCTCGGGAACGGATGTGTGTGATGTATTTAGGTTAGTTAGGTTTAAGTAGTTCTAAATCTAGGGGAGTGATGACCTCAGAAGTTAAGTCCCATAGTGCTCAGAGCCATTTCAACCATTTTGAAAACATAACTAAGCACGGGGAATCTCATCTTCCTATCCGAGTAATCCAAATAACAATCCTACCATCTGAGATTCGTTACTTCGATCTTAATAAGACATAACAATACTGAGCAATAGCGTGCTTACTTCAATCTCTTAACATTCCAGAAAAACTCTCAAATAATCGCCTTACCTTCTCTCTCCATAACTGCATCAAAAATATTCAATCCCGTTTGTCTCATGTCACATTTATAAGGAAAATTTCCTAGCCGATGTTTAAAATACGTCTGTTGCTCTATACTAGTCAACCTGGAGATTTTACGTTTACATCTACATTACAAGGATATTCTGCAAATCACAGTTAAGTGCCTGGCAGAAGGTTCATCGAACCACCTTCACAATAATTCTGTGTTATTCCAATCTCCAACGGAGAAGGACCAACACCTGTATCTTCCCGAGAGAACTCCGATTTCCCTTATTCTATTATGATGATCGTTCCTCCCTATGCAGATCGGCATTAACAAAATATTTTCGTATTCGGAGGAGGAAGTTGATGGTTGAAATTTCGTGAGAAGATTCCACCGTAACGAAAAACACCTTTGTTTTAATGGTATCCATCCCAATACCTGTATCACGTCCGTGACCCTCTCTCCCCTATTTCGCGAAATTACAAAACGTCCTGCCCTTCTGAGAACTTTCTCGATGTACTCCGTTTTCCTATCTGGTAAGGATCCCAGATCGCGCAGAAATATACGAAAAGAGGGCTGAAAACTGTACTGTAGGCAGTTTCTATAGCAGATCTGTTTCATTTCCTAAGTGTCCTGCTAATAAAACGTACTCTTTGGTTTGCCTTTCCCAGAACATTTTCTATGTGTTGCTTTCAATTTAAATTGTTCGTAATTGTAATTCCTCGGTATTTAGTTGAATTTACGGCCATTAGATATGATTGATTTATCGTGTAACTAAAGTGTAACTGATTCCTTTTAGCATTCACTTGAGTGATCTCACACTTTTCGTTATTTATGGTCAATTGCCAATTTTCGCACCATTCAGATATCTTTTCTAATTCTTTTTACAATTGTTGTTTGTAACTTTGCTAGCACTGTCACGCAGAGAAGATGTAGCAACACAAAAATATTGTATCAATAGTCAGAGATCAGTGCGCTACATGGTTCTGCTCTGCGTGTACTATGCATATCAATATTTATGTAAGAAACAGAACCTACACAGCTAGCAAAATAGAGTGGATTTCAAACTGTTGTTGTTTGCGGAACCTGTATTGCTTGGTATGGAGATGGTTTTCGCTCAGACATTCTGTTAGAAAAATGTTTGTGCTTACCTGAAGATGGATTGAGGATCCGAAACACAGTGTCCAATAACGACTGGGTAGTATGTATGTGTGTGTGGGGTGGGGGTGGAGGGGGGACGTTATTGCGTACTTAATCACTCCACGGACGCGACGATTCGAATTATTCCGGTTTATTTCTGCTCGCCTTCCCAGTGATATACATGAAACAATATGCGGGCCGCCATCACTTCAGCCAGCTCGTTAATCCGTTGTGTTGACAGTGCTGGGGCGGCATTGAAACGCCGGGAGTGATTCCCGCGCTGAGACAATGGCGGCCGTCACGTGCGCGGCTCTGTTTTGTCTCGCCGCTGAACGGCGAGTTGCCTGCGTGTGCACGCAGCTGGTATAACTAGAGGGGCATTCAGCTGACGCACCTGTCGCTGGTATTGTTCACAGCTGCTCTCCATTGATGTATTAGCCCTCTCGACAGTAAACGCGCGGTAAGTGAGGAATTAAAAATGTGTTAACGCATTTCCTCTGCCACTGCTTATAGACTATTAGCTGTGGTTGCTAGGTGGTGGGTAGCTGTCACTTTTAGGCAACGTAGCAAAGCTGATAAGAGTAGAAAATGAAAAAGACACACCCTCGTGCCTCGAAACATGTCAGGATACAAATTGGAAGGTAAAAAAAGTAAGATACGAGAGGAGCTTCATGTAATAGAAATAGTGGAAGAGATCCAGCTGTATCTAAAGAAATGACATGACCATCTACAAGGTATGGATCAAAGCCATATATCAAGAAAACCCATGACTACAGACTTAAGGATAGGAGAAGGATAGGATGGTCACAAAGATGCTGGTGCGATTGGCTTTAAATTGCTTGTTTTTATAGCAGGCAAATATGTGTAATGCTAAAATGGATAATGATGGTTGATGATTGTTGTTAATGATCAGGGATGGATGATGGATGATGGATGATGGATGATGGCTGATGGATGATGGCTCATGGATGGCTGATGGCTCATGGATGGCTGATGGCTCATGGATGGCTGATGGCTCATGGATGGCTGATGGCTCATGGATGGCTGATGGCTCATGGATGGCTGATGGCTCATGGATGGCTGATGGCTCATGGATGGCTGATGGCTCATGGATGGCTGATGGCTCATGGATGGCTGATGGCTCATGGATGGCTGATGGCTCATGGATGGCTGATGGCTCATGGATGGCTGATGGCTCATGGATGGCTGATGGCTCATGGATGGCTGATGGCTCATGGATGGCTGATGGCTCATGGATGGATGGCTGATGGATCATGGATGGATGGCTGATGGATCATGGATGGATGGCTGATGGATCATGGATGGATGGCTGATGGATCATGGATGGATGGCTGATGGATCATGGATGGATGGCTGATGGATCATGGATGGATGGCTGATGGATCATGGATGGATGGCTGGCTGGATCATGGATGGATGGCTGGCTGGATGATGGCTGGCTGGCTGGCTGGCTGGCTGGATGATGGATGGATGATGGATGGACGGACTGGACGGACTGGACGGACGGACGGGCGGGCGGGCGGACGGACGGACGGACGGACGGATCATGGTATAGAAAAATGGTGAACACTACTGAAAGAGCAGAAAGCTGGAGGCTGCATCATGTCTACAACGAAAGCCAGGTCCAGGAAGAAATATTGAAAGTAAATAAAGACAAAGTTTTGGCGTGGTGCAAGCAACCACAAGAGCTACACATGGTCAGGCCAGAAGGGTGAGTCCGGCCGGTGTGGCCGTGCGGTTCTAGGCGCTACAGTCTGGAACCGCGTGACCGTTACGGTTGCAGGTTCGAATCCTGCCTCGGGCATGGATGTATGTGATGTCCTTAGGTTAATTAGGTTTAAGTAGTTCTAAGTTCTAGGGGACTGATGACCTCAGATGTTAAGTCCCATAGTGCTCAGAGCCATTTGAACCAGTAGGGCGAGAAACGAGGCAGCCTGTGTTTAAAGCATTGTGACATAATTAGTGAGTGAAGGCACTTCGACGATAGACAGATAAAAAATGTTACAAAAGAAATAAGAGGAGGTTGTTAGACGATAAAGAAATATGCGGTGTGACAGAATTAATGATTGTAGGACTGCAGACGATAAAAAATTAAGCAATGAGACAAAATGAATAAGGGAAGATCGTTATACAGCGGGAGACAAAGACGACAGCAGTTACATGTTCAGAAAACCGTACAAAAATAGTCCAAATGGGGCCTGGCAATAAACACAAAGAACACAGAACAGGCGGTACTGGGTAAATATCTCCGAGAAGATTTGAATGTAGGAATTCTACAACATTAAAATTGTCTGCGCATTTGAATACTTCGGGCGTCATTTTTACAACAAATGGAAAATACACGCAAGATGGCACAAAATATTGGGCAAGGCAAAAGTGTAATTGGCCACCTTTACTCGTTGCTATGAAGTGAAAAAATTACTAACAGAACAAAGACCTTGCTGTACATGCCAGTTATAAAGAGTATCACGACATAGGGCGCTGAAATGTGGGAGCGAACCAAAACAACAGAAAAATAAATTGATGTCCGTTGAGATGGATTAATGGCGACGAAGTTGTCGCATCTCCAGAGTACAACATATCAGAAGTCACAGAATGAAGAAACTGAATTGGTTGACGCTTTAAGATAGACAGAAACTATCCTGAGTCAGCCTACTTACAAAGTGTCAAGAACTGGCTTTAAACGATGATTCTGGGAAGATATTGCATCTCTCTACTTATCGCTCACACAGGGATTGTGAGACCAAGATTAGATTAATTGCAGCACATACAGAGGCATTTAAACATTCTTCCTACGCTACACATGAATGAATGGAACTGGAAGAAAGCCTTGTAACACACCAAGCCTCTGCCATGCACTCCACAGTGGCTTTCAGATTATAGATGTAGCTGTGGAATATGGGAAATTATAGGTGAAAAATACACTACTCTCTACACCATAGAAGCAAAACGAATAGATGATAACGAATGGCAACAAAGAATCTGTGTATGAATACCAGTTGAACGAAGAACACGTGGACTGGATGGATGCAAGTTCTTAAAGATGTAAGGGGTCTTCAGGAAAAAAACTGGACGGATAGAAAACTGGAAGCAAAGAAGCACAAGCCCCGTGAGTCGAGGGCTTTAGTAGGTAATGATGTAATTTTATCAAAACTAGACTTGATTGTCTTATTGGGATAGCCGCAATCGTTCTTTGAATAAAAATAAGGCATTTCAGTCTTGGTCGCTATTTTTTTATTTTCAATAACCAGTCTCGGGCTAGCGGCCCATCAACAGATCATATATTGCAGTTACAGAGTAACGTGTCTGTACAGAACTATTGGTTCGCTGTCAGGCAGATGGCCTGAAACCGGTTATTGAAAATAAAAAAAATAGCGACCAAGACTGAAATGCCATATTTTTATTTTTTTAATGATGTAAGTGATGCGACACAATTAATAAAGCAAGACAATAAAGGGGTCGGAACTGAGATGGAGAGCCAGAGAGAAGCGACATCAAATGTCGACGACGGAACGATGAGGAACGACATAGCTACTAATGTGGGAATTGATTAAAACTCGGAACATTATTTTCCTAATCACTATCCGATATTATCTATCCACCTGCGGGAAATCATGTCAATCAAGTCCCTCTTTCAATTTGGTCAACTCACTGACGTTTCTTAATCATAAACCCGTGTCACTGAACCCACACTTTGGACGCGACAGCTTCGACAAAGCTCCTGTTAAAGTTTACGCGCCGGCCGGGGTGTCCGAGCGGTTCTAGGCCCTACAGTCTGGAACCGAGCGACCGCTACGGTTGCAGGTTCGAATCCTGCCTCGGGCATAGATGTGTGTGGTGTCCTTAGGTTAGTTAGGTTTAAGTAATTCTAAGTTGTAGGGGACTGATGACCTCAGAAATTGAGTCCCATAGTGCTCAGAGCCATTTGAATTTGAACAGTTGACGCAAAAAGACGCGGCAAGAACTACCTTTTTTCCGAGCGTATACATCGGTAAGACAAAACACTACGACCACCACCTACCACGACACTAAATCCTGCCTGCTGGCGTTACGAGCACGTGAAGTGGCAAGGAAAATATGCAGCACGATTCAGTTACCCCTACCGATGTATTCTATACAACCCGCAGTGTCTTCAAAAACATGCATAACATTTTGATATTCTATCGCTTGCTACACGACAAGCCCTACAGAAAAAAAGAACAGGATTTTTGTAAGAAATTTAATGTTAAACCCAGTATTGGGGAACACGCATTTGAAGGTACTTTTGTACATCTTTATTGAACATTTCGAGAAGTACGTGAAACGTCCTGCTAAATCCGCAGGACAGGACAGGTAGTTGGAATGGTGGAAAGAGGCCAAAATGAGAGGCTATCAGTTACACTCGAACACACACAACTTTATTTACTTGACCAAACATTACAGTACCAATTCTTCAACTTAGCTATCGGCTGAATGTGCCACACTGTCATATGCCTTAAGGACACAACCACTTTAAAAAAGAAAAAAAAAGGCTAAAACCCATAACTCAAATTCTGACGCAAAAAGAATATTTAGAAGGCAGAAGGCCTGACATGATGTAAATTCTACAATTTGGTTGAAGGTCCAAAAATCTCTTGAAATGCAACAACATTAATTCAAAGATGGCTGAAGGCCAATGATTTAACACTCAAGATAAAATTAAATAAAAAACACAAGGCAGAAGGCCTAATCTTCAATTAGGCTGAAGGCCCCAGACACTCTGATTGTCGAAAGACGTAGAACCTTAATTTAGAAACGGCTGAAGGCCCTATGACTCAAACCTCATCATCATCATTTAAGACTGATTATGCCTTCCAGCGTTCCGTCTGGAGCATAGTCCCCATTATAAAATTCCTCCATGATCCCCTATTCAGTGCTAACATTGGTGCCTCTTCTGATGTTAAACCTATTACTTCAAAATCATTCTTAACCGAATCCAGGTACCTACTCCTTAGTCTGCCCCGACTCCTCCTACCCTCTACTGCTGAACCCATGAGTCTCTTGGGTAACCTTGCTTCTCCCATGCGTGTAACATGACCCCACCATCTAAGCCTGTTCGCCCTGACTGCTACATCTATAGAGTTCATTCCCAGTTTTTCTTTGATTTCCTCATTGTGGACACCCTCCTGCCATTGTTCCCATCTACTAGTACCTGCAGTCATCCTAGCTACTTTCATATCCGTAACCTCAACCTTGTTGATAAGGTAACCTGAATTCACTCAGCTTTCGCTCCCATACAACAAAGTTAGTCGAGAAATTGAACGGTGCACAGATAACTTAGTCTTGGTACTGACTTCCATCTTTCAGAAGAGAGTAGATCGTAGCTGAGCGCTCACTGCATTAGCTTTGCTACACCTCGCTTCCAGTTCTTTCACTATGTTGCCATCCTGTGAGAATATGCATCCTAAGCACTTGAAACCGTCCACCTGTTCTAACTTTGTTCCTCCTTTTTGGCACTCAATCCGTTTATATCTCTTTCCCACTGACATTACTTTAGTTTTGGAGATGCTAATCTTCATACCATAGTCCTTACATTTCTGATCTAGCTCTGAAATATTACTTTGCAAACTTTCAATAGAATCCGCCATCACAACTAAGTCATCCGCATATGTGAGACTGCTTATTTTGTGTTCATATATCTTAATCTCACCCAGCCAGTCTATTGTTTTCAACATATGATCCATAAATAATATGAACAACGGTGGAGACAGGTTGCAGCCTTGTCTTACCCCTGAAACTACTCTGAACCATGAACTCAATTTACCGTCAACTCTAGCTGCTGCCTGACTATCCATGTAAAGACCTTTAATTGCTTGCAAAAGTTTGCCTCCTATTCCATAATCTCGTAGAACAGACAATAACTTCCTCCTAGGAACCTGGTCATAGGCCTTTTCTAGATCAATAAAGCATAGATACAATTCCCTGTTCCACTCATAACACTTCACCATTATTTGCCGTAAGCTAAAGATCTGGTCCTGACAACCTCTAAGAGGCCTAAACCCACACTGATTTTCATCCAATTGGTCCTCAACTAATACTCGCACTTTCCTTTCAACAATACCTGAGAAGATTTTACCTACAACGCTGATTAAAGAGATACCTCTGTAGTTGTTACAATCTTTTCTGTTTCCATGTTTAAAGATTGGTGCGATTACTGCTTTCGTCCAGTCTGATGGAACCTGTTCCGACTCCCAGGCCATTTCAATTATCCTGTGTAGCCATTTAAGACCTGACATTCCACTGTATTTGATGAGTTCCGACTTAATTTCATCCACCCCAGCTGCTTTATTGCACTGCGATCTATTGATCATTTTCTCCACTTCCTCAAATGTGATCCTATTTCCATCATCATTCCTATCCCATTGTACCTCGAAATCTGAAACATTACTGATCGTATTTTCACCTACATTGAGCAACTCTTCAAAATATTCCCTCCATCTGCCTGACCTGTGCAAAATACTTGTCATTTCCTTCTTACCTTCCTTTCGAAGACTGATAATTACACTCCAGAACGGTTTTCCAGCAGCTTGACCCAAAGCCTCCAACCTGTTTCCAAAGTCTTCCCACGATTTCTTCTTGGATGCTGCAATTATCTGTTTGGCTTTGTTTCTTTCTTCAACATAACTTTCTCTGTCTACCTCAGTTCTAGTATGTAGCCATTTTTGATACGCCTTCTTTTTCCTTTTACAGGCTGCCTTGACTGTGTCATTCCACCAAGCTGTTTGCTTCATCCTCCCTTTACACACTACTGTTCCAAGAACATTCTTTAGCCACCTCTAGTACTGTGTCCCTGTACCTTGTCCATTCCTTTTCCAATGACTGTAATTGACTATATTCAACTAACTGGTACCTTTCTGAGATCGCTGTTATGTACTTGTGCCTGATTCCCTTATCCTGAAGTTTCTCCACTCCTATCCTCCTACATATGGACCTGACCTCCTGCACTTTTGGCCTCACAATCCCAATTTCACAGCAGAATAAATAATGATCAGTGTCATCAAAGAATCCCCTGAATACACATGTGTCCCTCAAAGGCTTCCTGAATTCCTGATCTGTTATTATATAGTCAATGACAGATCCGGTTCCCCTGTCTTCCCAAGTATACCGATGAATGTTCTTATGTTTAAAAAAGGAGTTTGTGATTACTAAGCCCCTACTGGCACAGAAATCTAAGAGTTGTTTCCCGTTCCTGTTGGCCTCCATATCCTCTCCAAATTTACCCATAACCTATTCATACCCTTCTGTTCGATTTCCAATCCTGGCATTAAAATCACCCATGAGCAGAACACTGTCTTTGTCCTTTACTCTAACAATTACATCACTGAGTGCCTCATAAAAACTATCCATCTTATCTTGATCTGTCCCTTCACAATGCGAATATACTGACACAATCCTAATTTTCTTGCTAGACACTGTCAAATCTATCCGCATCAGTCGTTTACATACCTTATTGCAACTACGCTGGGTTCCATTTCTTTCCTGATGTAAAGCCCTACACCCCATTGTGCTATTCCTGCTTTGACTCCTGACAGGTAGACCTTGTATTCTCCCTCTTCTTTCTCACCCCCTACTCGAATGTCACTAACAGCTAAAACGTCTAGCCCATCTTACTTGCAGCCTCTGCCAGCTCTACCTTCTTCCCAGAGTAGCCCCCAATGATATTAATAGCTCCCCATGTCATTACCATTTGGTTGCCAAGTCGTATCTTAGGAGTCCCTGGTTTGTCAGTTAGAGGTGGGACTCCGTCACATCCAAAGGTCAGAGGCATTTTGCTCTGATTGTTGCCAGCATCATATTTAAAGTACCAGGGAAGCAGGCTGCCAGCCTTACTTGCCCCCGAGTTCCATTGAGTTTTACCCCTAACGGTTGAGGGACTAACCGGTGGATTTGGTAGTGTTTGCCGTATGAGCACAAAGGTGACCACGACTCAGAATATGTCAGAGATGCCCAGCCTTATTCCAAAGTAACTGGTATCCCACCTGTCGGGACCACTTACTTGGCCACTCATACGTTGCCCGTGGTTCATGAACTAGGACATGACTACAGGAACCCACACCATGAACCACTCAAACCTCAAGGTAAAATAAATTTAAACAACAAAGCCTTATCTTAAATTAGGCTGGAGGTCCAAACAATCTAACACTTGAAAAGCAAGGAACTTTAGTTTTAAAGCAGATGAAGGACCTTGACTTAAAACACATTTAAAAAACAAGTCAACTTTAATTCAAAATCATTGGCTATGAGCCATACAAATACACACATCAGAAAATAACGGGGGGCAGTGCAGCTAACAGCACTCAGAAGTTTCGGCTGTTGGCCAGCACTTGAGATACTAACGTTCACTTAGGTGAGACAGGTAGTCGGCCCAACTACTCACGATCCGGCGACAACCCAACCAACAGACAGTCAACGGACCCACCGACAAGGTAACTTGCTATCCACTCGACCAGCACAAAGTCGGAAGTTCAATGCAAACGTAAAAGGCATGGACACCCACATCCAGGTATACATTAAGCTGTCGAACTACACACTGTGCTGGACAGCGACAACACGCTGAGGTAAGGGCACTGCCTGAATTTACGTCAACAGCCAGGGTACGTAACCGGAACGTTAAAGGCCACAAGGCAGAAAATTCCGCTGCTGCACTTCAATTGCAAATAACCAAATACAGTTAGACTCCACCAGGTGGCGGCTAAACCTTCGCCAGCTGAAACACATACGTTGTTGCTCGCAGGAATGTCCCAACAGCCAACAACGAGAACCAAGCGGCACAATGTGAACAGTCTTGACTTGCTGGTAAATTAAATCCAAACTCAACTTTTGTGTCCAGGGTCGGTGAGCCACAGACCTCACAGCAATGGGAACAGCACCACACACTCTAACACTGCATAGACTGCCAGCGGGCCTGGCCCAACTACGCCCTGCGGAGATTTCCTCGCTGCTCCACGCCAACCGACCGACTCCTCGCACACAGCACAGCTGGAAACTATAAGCACCAGACCAAAGATAGTACAAGGTGCGAACATCGATACACACCGCTGCTGCCTCTCACGGAGAGAGTGAAGATCAGCATAATCGCAATAACCACGGGAAACCAAACACAGGATAGGAACCAAGGTTTAAACCAACACATACATGAGCCCAACACAGTTCAACGACTTCCAGCAAAAACTTATCCTGCTGCAAAATTTAACTTCGATAAATTTGCTACATAAATGTCCTATTCATTTTTATATAGGACTAAACGTTTACGCTAGCGAGCGAGAGAGTACGAAAACTTACTGCGTGTTATTTCAAGGTGTTTCGGGTTGCATAAAACTCACATGTAGTGGCAGCTGGCTCACCCTATAATAGGGACCATTCTAGCGACGATAAGCGCTACAAATTGGGAAATCCACTTAACCAACTCTGGCAAAGGGCAGTTTGTTACAGTCCGATTCCAGGGAATGAGGATCTAGCTAATAGTGAAGCTAGTCTGTGTTCTGGGTGCTACCGTCATGAGTATCTGCAGAATGTGGTTCCGTGAAGGTCGGTGTACCCACGAGTGGGCAACAACACGTTTCTACACAGAGTACGCGAAAGAACGTGCCCCCTTCTAACAGCCGTGTACCGCATGTCTCAAGAGGAACGGAAGGTTCCAAATGATTGGAAAAGAGTACAGGTAGCTCAAGAAGGGTCGTCGAGCATATGCGCAAAACTATAGGCCTATTTGTCTGACATCGATCTGTTGTAGAATTTTAGAACATGTTATTTTCTCGCGTATCATGTCATTTCTGGAAACCCAGAATCTACTGTGTAGGAATCAACATGGATTCCGGAAACAGCGATCGTGTGAGACCCAACTCGCTTTATTTGTTCATGAGACCCAGAAAATATTAGATACAGGCTCCCAGGTAGATGCGATTTGCCTTGACCTCCGGAAGGCGTTCGATGCAGTTGCGCATTGTCGCCTGATAAACAAAGTAAGAGCCTACGGAATATCAGACCAGCTGTGTGGCTGGATTGAAGAGTTTTTAGCAAACAGAACACAGCATGTTGTTCTCAATGGAGAGGCGTCTACAGACGTTAAAGTAACCTCTGGCATGCCACAGGGGAGTGTTATGGGACCATTGCTTTTCAAAATAAATATAAATGACCTAGTAGATAGTGTCGAAAGTTCCATGCGGCTTTTCGCGGATGATGCTGTAGTATACAGAGAAGTTGCAGCATTAGAAAATTGCAGCGAAATGCAGGAAGATCTGCAGCGAATAGGCACTTGGTGCAGGGTATGGCAACTGACCCTTAACATAGACAAATGTAATGTATTGCGAATACATAGAAAGAAGGATCCTTTATTGTATGATTATATGATAGTGGAACAAACACTGGTAGCAGTTACTTCTGTAAAATATCTGGGAGTATGGGCACGGAACGATTTAGAGTGGAATGATCATATAAAATTAATTGTTGGTAAGGCGGGTGCCAGGTTGAGATTCATTGGGAGAGTCCTTAGAAAATGTAGTCCATCAACAGAGGAGGTGGCTTACAAAACACTCGTTCGACCTATACTGGAATATTGCTCATCAGTGTGGGATCCGTACCAGGTTGGGTTAACAGAGGAGATAGAGAAGATCCAAAGAAGAGCGGCGCGTTTCGTCACAGGGTTATTTGGTAAGCGTGATAGCGTTACGGAGATGTTTAGCAAACTCAAGTGGCAGACTCTGCAAGAGAGGCGCTCTGCATCGCGGTGTAGCTTGCTGTCCACGTGTCGAGAGGGTGCGTTTCTGGATGAGGTATCGAATATATTGCTTCCCCCTACTTATACCTCCCGAGGAGATCACGAATGTAAAATTAGAGAGATTCGAGCGCGCACGGAGACTTTCCGGCAGTCGTTCTTCCCGCGAACCATACGCGACTGGAACAGGAAAGCGAGGTAATGACAGTGGCACGTAAAGTGCCCTCCGCCACACACTGTAGGCTGGCTTGCGGAGTATAAATGTAGATGTAGATGGACATACTCGCATCACAGAGCGCTGTGACAGGAGGGTTATCTGTAGTAGGTCTGATGGCGAGAGAACGATGCTGGTTCAGGCACAAGGGTTGAGCACGCCCTTCAGTGCATGTTACTGAAGGTTGTGTACTCACTAGAGGACCCGTAAATATTCCCATGGTGACAAAACGAAATATTCAGTTACAGTTATCCCGATAACATCGAGACTGGACAGCGGAACAACCGAAATTAAAAATTGATACGCTATGCGCGCAACTAAAGGCATCTAGTAAAATAATAGCAATGTTTCGTTCTTAAGGGGACATTGTATGTCCTATGCTGGCAATGTTAAACTATCGAATTTTGTGACCCAACATCTTGGAAACTTTTTAAGACACCCACTTACAATTTTCCATAATTATTGAATGCACCTTTCTAGATGCACTGAACTAGAATTATTACTAAAATTGTACTGTGATGCATGTAATCTTTTTTTTGAGCACTCAATTTTCTGACAATTTTGTAAATAAATGAGCATAAAAACAAAATAACTCAGTATATTTTAATTATTGTAGTTCCATATGTGTTGAATCTCACGTTTGGCATGCTGTGAAAATGTCATGTCTCTACCGTCAGTACATTTTTAGAAAACGGATTATTTATTGCAGAAAATGTAGTTCAAAGATATTGAGGTTTAAAACTTTTTTTATTACAAATTCTTATACAGACTTACATTTCTGCGTCTTTTATGCACTAGGATTTCCCTGGCCCATACATAATCAGTGACTTCTTCAGTGTCACAACAGCCCAGTGCCTGCCTCCTTTTTCTTTCTTGCTTCTTTTGTCATTTGCTGAGTAGCTAACACTGCTTCACGTATATGAAGCTCATCCAATTCCCACACTCGTTTAGCTGTATTCTGTCCAAATCTTAGCCCTAACTTCTCCAGAACCTTAAGTCTTTCATACTTCTCACCATTAAAAGTTATTACAGCATCAAAAATTGCTAACTTTTAGAGTCATAAGGCCAACAAATACATTTTTAGACACACGTCGCCACACGTTATTGAAGGACTCGTTCACATTCTGGGTCATCCCATGTAAACACTTCTGTAATAGCTCAGGGTTTGCCAAATCTCTGTAAATAGGTTTGATTGCCTCCATTACTGCGAAAGGAAGAGAATGTTCGTGTAAATTCATGCAGGGTGCCAGCAAATTCAGCTGGCCTATATCTACACAAAGTGTTTGGTGGTGGTGGACACAAAGCATGACATGGCTTCCTTTACTGCTAGCACACGTGTTTTCAAGTACTTCAGAAGAAAATGCAGGTATCACATATTCATTACCCGCAAACTTGCGTCTCTTGAAGTTACGTTTACGCTTATTCATTTTATTTACGTATAAAAAGCAAAAATAGCTGATAATCACACTACTTTCAACGAAAACTAGTATCAGAAACAAAGCACTGATTTGTTTATTCGTAATGCCAACTTCTGAGACGTAGCAGTAGGCACAAAACAAAGCAATTCACAGCCTTCCAGACTATGTAGTTCCGAAGATATGACTGCTCAACTGTGGCAGTATACGTGTAGCCGCAAAATTTGACGGTCACATGTCAACATTCAAAATATTATTTGAAAGTCTCACAATTGACTGATTTTATTTTTTATATACCAATATGTTCAGGAAAGTCCAAATTACATTACGAAGTAGAAAATAGAAAATGTCAAATTTCAACGAATTTCACGTACGATGTCCCCTTAAGAGAACCCACAAACCTCATTTGCAAAGGCAATTTTTTCGAGGTATTTAAAAAAAATTCGTCGTACTGCTTTAGGAAATGACTCTCCAGCACTGCCCTTCAAATTCTTTGAGCATGTTGAAAGTCGGAGACGCCCAATGCAAGGTCCTCGATGATAGGACAATGTGTGTAAAATATGTTTATGAAAGACAATATAGGTGAGTTACCGTTTCAAAGAATGAAACACCGCACCAGTTACGTATTTTTTCATTCTTATCACAACGCGTTTCGAGAATTTATTCTCGTAGCCAGGTACATTTTTTTACATAAGTATTTCGAGTGATGTTTGCGTGTGTGATTTTCTGCCTCTCTTGTACTGTAGCAGTCTTTCTGAGATTATATTGCTATCGCAACAGGACAAAATAAATTTTAGGATGTTTTTTACATGCTAATGTTAGAAATAGCATTCTGTCTGTCTGGTTTAAAGCCACTCTGCTGCCTTCATCACACGGAGAACCCCAGTTACGCAAACCATCACTCACACTGTTTCTGAAATCAGAATATGCTACAAGATATGAAAATGTTTTCACAAAGTGTTTGGGTGCAGTCGCATGTAAAACTTGCTCAGCCTACCATATAGGTCAGATTGACAGAAACCTTCATACTAGATACACTGAAAATATCAACTACTACAAATATAGCCAACTCACAAAATCAGCAGTAACAACAAACCTAAAAAAGAACACTGGATACCCATTCAAAAACGTAGAAGAAGATTCTACGATACTCCACTACTTCCAGAAATCACATGCGATGGATTTAATGGAGGAGCTACAAATTTTTGTACAACACAAAAAACAAGAGGAACAAATTTTCAGTGACAAACGAGGTACTGAATCAGTTAATCTTATCACATGCTTTTCCTTAAAATAGTAACTGTAGTAAATTCTAGAAACACGTCCATTTCTTCATAGACTCTAATCAACATTCACAAGAAAACAGAATATAAAGCCCCACTGGTAAAAACACTTCCCATCAGATATCCTAAGTTAAGCACTGTTAGGCTTGGTTGGCACTTAGATGGGTCACTGGCCTCGTCTGCCGAGCGCGGTTGGCAAGTGGGATGCAGTGAGCCGTTGTCAGACCACTTGAGGAGTACTAAAATGAGAAGTATTGAGTCCGGCCACGGAGCACCGACGATGGTCGGGACTGCGGTGTGCTGACCACATGCTCCTTCATAACCGCATCCAGTAACGCCTGTCGGCTGGGGATGACACGGCGGTCGGTCGATCCCGTTGGATCTTCCGAGGCATGTTCGCATGGAGTTCAGTTTTAGAATACAAAGCATAATCAATAATTCGAACGTCAATAATAAGCTGTAATGGTAAAATAGATTTGTGATTGATGTTGTTGTTGTTGTTGTTGTTGTTGTTATCTTCTGTCCAGAGACTGGTTTGTTGCAGCTCTCCATGCTACTCTGTCCTGTGCAAGCTTCTTCATCTCCCAGTACCTACTGCAACTTACATCCTTCTGAATCTGCTTAGTCTAATCATCTCTTGGTCTCCATCTACGATTTTTACCCTCCACACTGCCCTCCAATACTAAATTGGTTATCCCTTGATGCCTCAGAATATGTCCTACCAAGCGATTCATTCTTCTAGTCAAGTAGTGCCACAAATTTCTCTTCTCCCAATTCTATTCGATACCTCCTCATTAGTTATGTGATCTACCCACTTAATCTTCAGCATTCTTCTGTAACACGTCGTTTCGAAAGCTTCTATTAGCGTTCGTGTTTCACTTCTGTGCATGGCTACACACTATATAAATACTCTCTGAAACGACTTCCTGACACAAATCTATACTCGATGTTAACAAATTTCTCTTCTTCAGAAACGCTTTCCTTGCCATTGCCAGTCTACATTTTATATCCTCTCTACTTCGACCATTATCAGTTATTTTGCTCCCCAAATAGCAAAACTCTTTTAAGCGTCTCATTTCCTAATGTAATTCACTCAGCATAACCCGACTTAATTCGACAACATTCCATTATCCTCGTTTTGCTTTTGTTGATGTTCATCTTATAAACTCCTTTCAAGACACTGTCCACTCCGTTCAGCTGCTCTTCCAGGTCGTTTGCTGCCTCTGACAATGACAATGTCATCGGCGAACCTCACAGTTTTTATTTCTTCTCCGTGGATTTTAATTCCTACTCCGAATTATTCTTTTGTTTGCTTTACTGCTTACTCAATATACAGATTGAATAACATCAAAGATAGGCGACAACCCTGTCTTATTCCCTTCCCAATCACTGCTTCCCTTTCATGCCTCTCGACTTTTGTAATTCCCATCTTGTTTCTCTACAAATTGTAAATAGCCTTTCGCTCCCTGCATTTTACCTCTGCCACCTTCAGAATTTGAGAGTATTCCAGTCAACATTGTCATAAGCTCTCTCTAAGTCTACAAATGCTAGAAATGTAGATTTGTCTTTGCTTAATCTATTTTCTAAGACAATTCGTAGGGTCAGTATTGCCTCACGTGTTCCAACATATCTGCGGAATCCAAACTGATCTTCCTCGAGGTCGGCTTCTACCAGTTTTTCCATTCGTCTGTAAAGAATTCGTTTTAGTATTTTGCAGCCGTGGCTTATTAAACTTATAGTTTGGTGATTTTCACATGTCAACTCTTGCTTTCTTTGGGATTGGAATCATTACATTCTTCTTGAAGTCTGAGCGTATTTCGCCTGTCTCATATATCTTGCTCACCATATCGTGGAGTTTTGACAGGGTTGGCTCTCCCAAGGCTATCAGTAGTTCTAATGGAATGTTGTCTACTCCTGGGGTCTTGTTTCGAGTTAGGTCTTTCGGGCTCCATCAAACTCTTCTCCCATTTCATCTTCATCTACATCCTCTTCCCTTTCCATAATATTGTCCTCAAGAACATCGCCCTTGTATAAACCCTTCGTATTCTCCTTCCACCTTTCTGTTTTCCCTTCTTCGCTTAGAACAGGTTTTCCATCTGTGCTCCTGATATTCATACAAGTGGTTCTCTTTTCTCCAAAGGTCTCTTTAATTTTCCTGTAGGCAGTATCTATCTTACCCCTACATCCTTACATTTGTCCTCTAGCCATCCATGCTTAGCCATTTTGCACTTCCTGTGATTGATAGCTTAACGTAAATAATGGAAATCACAGAAAGTGTAACACCTCTGACTGTATCCAAACTTTTTGTGAAGCAATAGTGTCCAAACATCCCTGCAGAGTATACTGATTTCAGAAATAAACAGTGTAAGTGATAGTTTGCATGTGTGTGGTTTTCTGCACAATGGAGGAGGCACTGTATTAATTAATAATCACACACAAAAATATTATTTCGAACATTATCATGTAAAAAACATTGTTTTGCACTGCTTTCCGATTACTGCGTAGCCTCAAGAAAGACAACTACAGCGCAAGATAGGAAGACAAAAAAAAAGCACACGGAAATACTACACAAAATACTTATAGGGTGACTATGTATGTATGTATGTATGTATGTATGTATGGTATGGTATGGTACTTGTCATGGTTAAGCCTCTTCCACTTTTGTCTGTCCATAGCCAGTCGTTTCATTTCTGAATATTTGCTTGCTTTGATATTGTCCAGCATTTGTTATCTTCTTTTAACTCTTCCTCTTTTTCCCTCCACCATTCCTTCTATTCCTTCCTTCAATAAACAGTCCCTCCTCAAACAATGTCCAACTTAGTTCCATTTTCTCTTTCTGATGACTTTCAGCATGTTTCTTTCTTCTCCAACTCTTCTTAATACTTCTTCATTCCTTACTCGGTCTTCACATTTCACTTTTTCCATTCTTCTCCATATCCACATCTCTAGTGCCTCCAATCTTCTTTCATCTTCCTTCCTCAATGTCCAGGTCTCCGTTCATGGGATGGACCTCTTTGCACAATATTCCGGAGGGTGACAATTATTGAAGTATATGAAATAATGTCCTACCTTCCGAACGGTTTTTATTAGGACTTTCAAACTACACATTTGGCCGGGGGGCGTGTTGGGAATGAGTATGTGTATGCGCATGCGCATGGGTCTTGTTGTTGTCGGCCATTTGCACGTGAAAATGTCACGGTAGAGTGTGTATGAGCGTATAACGCTTGTGAAGGCATACTACGCGAGCAATGACAGCCCAACTACGGCTTAAAGGAAGTCTGCGACCGAATTCGAGCTGAAGACAACCGGTCCAAGTGTGCTAGCAATCAAATTCTTGATTCAAAAGTTTCGGAGAAGGGGTAGTGTTCGTGATGAGAGTCTGGGCAGTGTTGGTCGTTCAAAAAGGGTGAACACGGCTGAAAAAAAACAAAGGACACATGCGCTGTGTTTCAGATCACCCCTAGGAAATTGGTCAGACGAGCTGCACAACAGGTGGGAATCAACAGGGAGACAGTGCTGCAAATTGTTGTTGAAGAGCTGCATCTCTTTCCAAACAAAATTCAAACGCGTCGGCCATTGAGCTCCAGGACCATGGAACAGCAATTGTGTTTCGCCAACATTGCTGTCCACAGAACGGACGAACAGGACTTTGATGTGAATGTGGTTTGGTTTAGTGACGAGCTCACTTTCATTCCGATGGGATCGTCAATAACAAAATTGGCACATTTTGGGGATTGAGAAACAGCATTTCGCGATCGAAAGGTCTCTTCACCCTCAACAGGCGACTGCGTGTTGTGCAATGTCCAATTGCGGTATAATCGGTGCGATATTCCTTGATGGCACAGTGACTACCGAACTTCCCGTTATCCAAAGTGATCCTGATTTTGACAAGATATGGTTCATTTAAGACGGAGCAGCTCGACCCCATCGAAGCAAGAGAGTGTTTGATGACCTGGAGCAGCACTTTGGGGACCGTATTCTGGCTCTGGGATAGCGAGAGGCCTCTGGCATGGGCTTCGATTGACCGCCATATTCTCCGGATCTGATTACATGCGACTCCTTTTTGTGGGACTACATTAAAGAAAAGGCATACAGTAATACTCACAAAACCGTTGCTAAGCTGAAAACAGCCATTCAGGAGGTCGACATCATCGATGTTCCTTCAGGGGATCATGCAGAATTTCGCTATTTGTTTGCGACACATCATCGCCAATGACGGCAGGCACATCGAACATGTCATAACCTAAATCCGAATTTCTGATGCGACATTTACACATTGAATAAAGTGTGTAGATGTCGTTGTTTGTAACTAATTCAGGTTTTTTTCGTATAGTTTAGTAACTGTTACCCTGTATGTTAACGAACGCAGTTGACAATGAGAATAAACTCTCGAACTGCTTTGTGCTAAGCATGTGCAGTGTTTCGTTACTTAAATCATGAATAACACAGTTGCAGGGTTTCCAAACACATCGATTATGATGGATGAAATAAAGAATTTGTGCTCTACGTATAACAGGCCGAACCGTAGCTAATAGTCTTAACAAAGCGGACACTCGGCCAAAATACGCCATAGGCACATTTCATTTCAGTAACACTTCCCAAAGATTCTTTCACAGACATCTAATATCTGGAATTTGGGGACGTCTCTGAGACGTATCTTTTCTTTGTTTCAGGTATGTGGCAACAATGGTTTGCGGCGTACTCACCGCCCTGGGTAAGTTGCAAGTTCTGTTACCTTTCATTTTTCCTTGTACTAGACATTTTAGACGGGTTATAGAAAGTGTCCAACAAAGTACACCCTGATTTTACAATAAGTTGTACATGAGGATAGAAAAGTGGAAGTTGCAATATGTATACTATGAACGACTTAAAAATTTTGTACACGAGTTTCGAAATAGCACTTACAAAAGCTACTAACAGGTGGCGGTATACACAGCTCTTATCAGAATGCATAAATAAGGACGGCCTGTACAAGCAGTTCATGCAGTCACACCAACACCTCTTCAAAATTTCAATCGCTGTCAGTACAGTGATGGTGTATACGAACTGTGAAATTTGTCGCCATGTTCTGTAGCGTCACAACGGAAGTGAATTCAGTTGCCACACAGATCGAGAGAGTTCGTCCAGTGTGGTGGAACGGTTGTCGTACGCAGTGTCTTTCAGTGTATCCGACAGAAAGCCATCACAAGGAGTGAATATGAAGGCTAATCCCTGCCAGCAGCAGGAAATTTCGGATAATCCAAAGCAATGACTGGCCCTGAAGCATTCATGGAGAAAGCGAAACACCTGTTCGGTGCTGTTTGGTTTCGCACCATCCTCCAAGAAGCACTCGCTGCCCGCTCGATCCTCCAACGCTTGCCATGTGGCGGAAAATTGTTCCAAAACTGCGGCATAACGTTCACTAGTTAACGATTCTGGCATATGAAAAAGATTGTTTTTTTTTCTTTATTGTATTTCAATTCCCCATTGGGGCGGCCTGGCAGCAGCATATGCGATGCTCTTCAGCCGAAAGACATAGAACAAACAATAGGAGACATTTAAAAATAACATAAAGGAGAGAACATGGTGTACATAGATACAAAAAAGGGGGTAACATTATGGAAGACAACAGACAAAAAGGGGCGACTGTAAAATGGAGATAAAAACCGTAAAGTGGCATGCACAAAAAACCACACACTGTGACATTTAAAAGAACACAAGGCGATTGAAGATCACACCTCTCGATGCACAGGAGAACAACGCCAAACACATCACCGGCGTGGCACACTGATGACGATGATCAAAACGGAGGATCTTCAAGGCCCAAGGAGATGAGGGAGAAGGGAAGAAGGGAGGTAGGGGAAGAGAGGGGGGAGATGGGTGGGGGGCGTGGTGAATACGGCCTGGGAGGGAGGGAGGGACATGGGAGGGAAAATGGCGAGGATGGGGTGCAGGGTCTCGGGGGGGGGGGGGGGAGGAGGAATATCCGCTCTGGGAGAAGGAAGGAGACGAAAAAGGGGGCCCTGGGGAGGGGGGAAACAAGGCCAGGTTACAGTTGGAAGGGTAGATGTCATGGTGAAGTTCAACATCCGGAAGGGGGAGGTGCTGGAAATTGCCCTGATGATGGAGATGGAGGGTGTGGAGATAGAGGGAGGGATATAGCGATAGAAGCGCGGCAACGGGCAGGGGTGGAGGGGAAGGAGGAAGCGAGGGGGTGGGGGGAACAAAGCCTGTGGACAGTGTAAAGGATGCGAAGATGTTGGAGGAAAAGGAGGTGGTGGATGAAAGAGATGATACTGCTTCTGTTACATAGTGCAACCCAAACAGCAACTTTGGCAGAACGCAGTGGTTTCGCGCTGTAATCACGCAGTTAATTGAAAACATTAACATACATTTAAGGCACATACTTTCAGAAAATAGATGCAGAGCATAATTTTCTCTCTCATTTGTCAACCTGATTTAATAATTTGAGGTCTTTCGATGTATACTTATATGTTCTGTAAATGTAACAGGTACTGCCATCTGTTACTGGCACAGAGAAATAGTTATTTGGCCTGTGCAATGGTGCAATTTGATTTCTTATTACTGTATTTCCATAACACTTTAACGCTCAAGTATGATTGTCATGCAGTATGTTAAGACAGAAAATCTGTTCATCTAACACTAGTCTGTATCTTTGCTAAAGAATTATATTGTAATTTTAGATGAGGAAATATATACATAGAAATGAAAATATGAAAAGTATGGACAAAAAGTGGACTTATTGAATGATCAAGTAAATTGCTGGATGAATGCTGTCTGCCTCTCCCCCACCATCACCTACCTTGGCCTCACCACTCATCGTCACCTCACCTGGATCCCTCATCTCCGCTCTATCCAATACAAAGCCCACAACCACCTCCGACTCCTCAAACTCCTCTCTGGCCGCACCTTACCTGTTGTCCTCCCTACCCTCCATCTCTCTTTTCCCAAGGTGACTTCCGCCATCTCCCCCTCCCAGATGATGCCCTCTCTCCCTCCATTTATCCCTCCTATCAACTCTGATCCTCACCTCCCCCTCCCCTTTCCCTGGGATCCCTCTTCCCCCCCCCCCACCTTCCATCCTGTTTTTTCCCCATCTACCCTCTCTCTGCCTCCCTTCTCCCCCCCCTCCTGAGTCCTTTTGCATTCCCCTCCTCTGCCTTTCCCCACTCCCTCTTGCGTCTGCCCTGCCCCCCTCCCCTTCTAATGAGTCCTCGTCCATCGTTGGCTCCTTCCCCCTACCCCACTAAGTACACTCCTGGAAATTGAAATAAGAACACCGTGAATTCATTGTCCCAGGAAGGGGAAACTTTATTGATACATTCCTGGGGTCAGATACATCACATGATCACACTGACAGAACCACAGGCACATAGACACAGGCAACAGAGCATGCACAATGTCGGCACCAGTACAGTGTATATCCACCTTTCGCAGCAATGCAGGCTGCTATTCTCCCATGGAGACGATCGTAGAGATGCTGGATGTAGTCCTGTGGAACGGCTTGCCATGCCATTTCCACCTGGCGCCTCAGTTGGACCAGCGTTCGTGCTGGACGTGCAGACCGCCTGAGACGACGCTTCATCCAGTCCCAAACATGCTCAATGGGGGACAGATCCGGAGATCTTGCTGGCCAGGGTAGTTGACTTACACCTTCTAGAGCACGTTGGGTGGCACGGGATACATGCGGACGTGCATTGTCCTGTTGGAACAGCAAGTTCCCTTGCCGGTCTAGGAATGGTAGAACAATGGGTTCGATGACGGTTTGGATGTACCGTGCACTATTCAGTGTCCCCTCGACGATCACCAGTGGTGTACGGCCAGTGTAGGAGATCGCTCCCCACACCATGATGCCGGGTGTTGGCCCTGTGTGCCTCGGTCGTATGCAGTCCTGATTGTGGCGCTCACCTGCACGGCGCCAAACACGCATACGACCATCATTGGCACCAAGGCAGAAGCGACTCTCATCGCTGAAGACGACACGTCTCCATTCGTCCCTCCATTCACGCCTGTCGCGACACTACTGGAGGCGGGCTGCACGATGTTGGGGCGTGAGCGGAAGACGGCCTAACGGTGTGCGGGACCGTAGCCCAGCTTCATGGAGACGGTTGCGAATGGTCCTCGCCGATACCCCAGGAGCAACAGTGTCCCTAATTTGCTGGGAAGTGGCGGTGCGGTCCCCTACGGCACTGCGTAGGATCCTACGGTCTTGGCGTGCATCCGTGCGTCGCTGCGGTCCGGTCCCAGGTCGACGGCCACGTGCACCTTCCGCCGACCACTGGCGACAACATCGATGTACTGTGGAGACCTCACGCCCCACGTGTTGAGCAATTCGGCGGTACGTCCACCCGGCCTCCCGCATGCCCACTATACGCCCTCGCTCAAAGTCCGTCAACTGCACATACGGTTCACGTCCACGCTGTCGCGGCATGCTACCAGTGTTAAAGACTGCGATGGAGCTCCGTATGCCACGGCAAACTGGCTGACACTGACGGCGGCGGTGCACAAATGCTGCGCAGCTAGCGCCATTCGACGGCCAACACCGCGGTTCCTGGTGTGTCCGCTGTGCCGTGCGTGTGATCATTGCTTGTACAGCCCTCTCGCAGTGTCCGGAGCAAGTATGGTGGGTCTGACACACCGGTGTCAATGTGTTCTTTTTTCCATTTCCAGGAGTGTATTTCCTATCCCCCCCTGCGGGTTCGGGGGTTAGAATAGGCCCGCGGTATTCCTGCCTGTCGTAAGAGGCGACTAAAAGGAGTCTCAAACGTTTCGGCCTTATGTGATGGTCCCCTCTCGGGTTTGACCTCCATCTATCCAAATTATTCCGAAGAGCGAGCCAATTGGGGAAGGGCACCTTACATGGTGCACTGTATCCTTCGTGCAATTAGACCTATTGCCGTCTTTCTCGTCGTTGCGATGGTGTCCCGCTCGTTTTCGATCTCATGGGCGATTACCACGCTGCACTCTGCAGTGTTTCTTTTAACTGTGACGACGACCTTGGCCATTTTTGCACCTAAGATCCAGCACGGTAGCCAGTCCGTTGTGGTGGGGTCGCCATGTACCCTCTTGGTTGTAGCCCCCTGACAACACAGGGATCGCTCTACTGATGCCTGCGCCGTTCACTCCCCACGTATGCCAAGGAGTAGATGCCCATCTCCCTGGGGCATCGGGACTCCCGGCAATGGCCATCCTGCCAGGTGGCCTTTGCTGTGGCTGGGTGGCGCCCGTGGGGAGGGCCCTTGGTCGGAGTAGGTGGCATCAGGGCGGATGACCCGCAATGAAGCGTGGTACATCATCTGTCGCTGGCGGCCAGCCGCCAGCAGTCTCTAAGCGTTCTCGGGCTCAATTTAATGCTGAAAAGTACAATCCGAAAACGTTCCCCTCTCTGGCCACGCCGTGGGAGGAACGTAAATCTCAGGATGGCAGTAGCACTTATTCGCCCCGATTCTTAGTTTGTACGAGAGCTGATGGGGAGTCTTTTCTCTCAACAAAGCCTCAGTTCTTCGTCGAGCATTTAGAGGACAAGTTTGGGGAGGTGGAGGGCTTGTCAAAAATGCACTCTGGATCGGTCCTGATCCAAACGGCATCCTCTGCCCAGTCACGACGGTTACTTGCTTGTGATAAGTTGGGGGATGTTGCTGTTACGATCACACCGCATAAGAGTTTAAATATGGTCCAGGGAGTTATTTACCATAAGGACCTTCTTTTGCAGTCTGATGACGAGCTGCGCGCCAACTTAGAGCGCAGAGGTGTACATTTCGTCCGGCGCGTTCATCGGGGTCCGAAGGAAAATCAGATAGCTACCGGTGCCTTCATCTTGGCCTTCGAGGGTGATACGTTACCGGAAAAGGTCAAGGTGATGGTCTACCGATGTGACGTCAGGCCCTATATTCCTCCCCCGATGCGGTGCTTCAAGTGCTGGAAGTTTGGCCATATGTCTTCCCGCTGCACTTTCAGCCTCACATGTCGAGATTGCGGACGCCCGTCTCATCCCGATACTCCATGTGCCCCGCCTCCCATCTGTGTCAACTGCGGGGAGCACCATTCACCTTGCTCGCCAGACTGCAGAATCTTCCAGAAAGAACGCAAAATCATGGAATATAAGACCCTGGACCGACTGACTTATACTGAAGCCAAGCGGAAATACGACCGATTACATCCCGTGCGAATGACGTCATCCTACGCCGCCGCTACGACACCTGTGCCCGCCCCATCAGTTTCACGACTTCCAGCCAGCTCGATAACCAGTAAGTCTCCTCCTGCCCCCTTGCCAGTGGGGGGCTCTACCCACCGGGTTGCTCCTGCGCCACCTACCTCAGGGGCAACACCATCCCCCCCATCAGGGACGTCCGTCCCTGCTTCTAAGCCGGAGAAGTGTCCAACTTCTTCGGCTTCTCACGCTCGCAAGGGGTCCCTCGGGTCCCTCCCTTCCCAGGTTTCCACCAGTGGGAAGGCTGACGACCGCCAGTGGCGTAAGTGCCCGCAATCAGCTGGTCCACGGGCTTCACGATCCTCCTCAGTCCCGGAGACTGAATCGGTGAAGCCCTCCCAGCCAGTTAAACCCAAGGAGCAGCGTGAGAAATCAAAGAAGAAGAGCTCTAAGCCCAAGGAACTCGCGGTGGCAGCCACCCCACCGCCACCTTACAGCTCTGCGTCTGAGGACGAGGTGGAGATCCTGGCGTCCGCTGAGGACCTAGAACTCGCCGGTCCCTCAGACACCATGGATAACACTAGCACGGGTGCTCAATCGGAGGCAGCAGGTGACCCAGCGGCGTAATCTGCCTTCCCCGTCCTGTCACGCCTTTCTCAGCCATGGACAATACCATCCTCCAGTGGAACTGCAGCGGTTTCTTCCACCATTTAGCTGAGCTCCGCCAACTTCTCAGCCTTCGCCCTTTCTTCTGCATTGCTCTCCAGGAAACTTGGTTTCCGGCCATGCGAACCCCCGCCCTCCGTGGCTATCGGGGTTATTACAAGAACCGAGCAGCTTATGAAAGGGTGTCTGGTGGCGTCTGCATTTATGTCCTTCACACTCTGCACAGCGAGTCTGTCCCTCTCCAGACGCCTTTAGAGGCTGTCGCTGTACGCGTGTGGACGCCACAGGCTGTTACCGTCTGCAGTCTTTACATTCCACCGGATGGTGATGTCTCGCAGCATGTCCTGGCTGCACTGGTCGCCCAATTGCCGCCACCTTTCTTGCTATTGGGCGACTTCAACGCTCATAACCCTCTGTGGGGTGGGTCCGTGGCAACAGGTCGAGGCGCCATCATTGAGCATTTATTGTCGCAGCTCGATCTCTCGCTGTTAAATGATGGTGCCTTCACACACTTCAGTGTGGCGCATGGCACCTACTCCGCCATTGACCTTTCAATCTGTAGCCATAGCCTCTTACCGTCTGTCCAATGGAGTGTGCATGACGACCTGTGTGGTAGTGACCATTTTCCGATCTTTTTGTCACTACCACAGCGCCACTCTTCTGGGCGCCCTAGCAGATGGGCTCTGAATAAGGCTGACTGGGACTTGTTCTCCTCCACTGCCGCTTTTGAGCCTCTCTCTACCGATGACATTGATGCGGTGGTTCAATCGGTCACCACCGGCATCGTTACTGCCGCCGAATCTGCCATTCCCCATTCCTGTGGGTCCCCTCGGCGGAAGGCTGTGCCTTGGTGGTCGCCTGAGATCGCTGAAGCGATTAAAGATCGCCGGCGGGCGCTCCAGCGTCACAAGCGACACCCCTCCCTCGACCACCTTATCGCCTTCAAACGGCTGCGTGCGCGGGCCCGCCTCCTTATCCGCCAAGGCAAGAAGGAGTGCTGGGAGCGGTATGTGTCCACCATTGGCCTCCATGTCACTCCCTCGCAGGTCTGGGCCAAGATTCGACGCGTCTACGGCTATCGGCCACCTGCCAGCGTCCCTGCGCTCTCACTGAATGGAGCAGTTTGTACTGACTCCGACGTCATTGCCAATCGCTTAGCAGAGCATTTTGGTATGAGTTCCGCTTCTGCGAATTACCCCCAGGCCTTCCGCTCCATTAAAGAGCGGATGGAACGTCGGAGCCTTTCGTTTCGCACCAACCACCCAGACTCTTACAATGCTCCATTTAGTGAGTGGGAATTTCGCAGTGCCCTCGCTGCTTGTCCTGATACCGCTCCTGGGCCAGATGGCATCCACTGTCAGATGCTGAAACACCTTTCAGTGGACTGCCAGCGGCGCCTTCTCGATCTTTACAACCGTCTTTAGGTCGAGGGGGAGTTTCCGTCGCAATGGCGGGAAGGCATTGTCATCCCCGTTTTGAAACCTGGAAAGAACCCTCTGGAGGTGGACAGCTACCGTCCCATTAGCCTCACCAACGTTCTTTGCAAGTTGCTTGAACGGATGGTGAGCCGGCGCTTGCATTGGGTACTGGAGTCTCGGGGCCTTCTGGCTCCGTCTCAGGGTGGGTTCCGTAAAGGCCGCTCCGCCACCGACAATCTGGTGAGCCTGGAGTCGGCCATCCGTACTGCCTTTTCCCGCCGTCAGCACCTGGTCGCTGTCTTTTTCGACATGCGGAAGGCGTACGATACGACGTGGCGTCATCACATTCTTTCTACGCTCCATGGATGGGGTCTTCGGGGTCCTCTGCCGATTTTTATCCGCAATTTTCTGTCGTGTCGTACCTTCCGCGTGCAAGTCGCGGCCTCGTCTAGTTCCTCCCACGTCCAGGAGAACGGTGTGCCACAGGGCTCTGTTTTAAGTGTCTGTCTGTTTTTAGTAGCCATTAACGGGCTTGCTGCGGCCGTGGGAAATTCTGTCTCCGCTTCCCTGTATGCTGACGACTTCTGCCTTTATTACAGCTCTACTGGCATTGCAGCTGTTGAACGTCAGCTACAGGGCGCTATGTGTAAGGCGCAGTCTTGGGCTGTAGCGCATGGGTTTCAGTTTTCGGCAGCCAAGACCTGCGTTATGCATTTCTGCCGGTGCCGAACAGTCCATCCTGAGCCGCGGCTATATCTTGCCGACGAACTCCTTGCTGTGGTGGAGACCCACAGGTTTTTGGGGGTGGTTTTCGATGCCCGGTTGACTTGGCTGCCTCATATCCGGCAGCTGAAACAGACGTGTTGGCGGCATCTAAACGCTCTGCGATGCTTGAGCAACACCCACTGGGGCGCCGACCGCTCTACACTGTTGCGGCTCTACCAGGCGTTAATCCAGTCCCGTCTGGATTATGGGAACCTGGCTTATGGCTCAGCATCCCCATCTGCGTTACGGGTGCTGGACCCGATTCTCCACAGCGGGATACGCCTTGCCACTGGTGCTTTCCGCACCAGCCCTGTGGACAGCGTACTAGTGGAGGCAGGTGTACCTCCGCTGCGGTTCCGACGCCAACGTTTGCTGGCCGCTTATGCTGCCCATGTTCTAAGCTCGCCCGGGCATCCAAACTATCGTCTCCTGTTCCCGCGGTCGGTCGTCCGTATGCCAGAACGTCGGCCCCGGTCTGGTTGTACAATAGCGGTCCGCGTCAAGGAGCTTCTCTCTGGGCTCCAGGGTTTCACTGTTCCACCTCCTTTCCGGGCTACTTTGCATACACCCCCATGGTGTGTTCGTCGCCCTAGCCTTCGGCTCGACTTGGCACAGGGCCCTAAGGACTCAGTCCCTCCAGAGGCCCTCCGCCGCCGCTTTTATTCTATCCTGGCCACGTATCAGGGCTCTGGTATTGTCTACACTGACGGTTCGATGGTTGCTGGTCGTGTCGGGTATGCGCTCACTCTAGGGGACCGTTCCGAACAACGTTCCTTGCCGGATGGCTGCAGCGTTTACACTGCTGAACTGGTCGCCATCTTTCGTGCCCTAGAGTATATCCGCTCCTGCTCAGGTGAGTCCTTCATTATCTGTAGCGATTCCCTGAGCGGTTTACGAGCTCTCGACCAGTGTTTCCCTCGTTCTCGTTTGGTGATGGCAATCCACGAGTCTCTGCATACTCTCGCCTGTTGCGGCCGCTCTGTGGTCTTTGTGTGGACCCCCGGTCATGTCGGTATCCCGGGTAACGAACATGTTGACCGCCTGGCGAAAGAGGCCACCAGCAAGCCATCTCTGGACCTTGGCCTCCCAGAGACTGATTTGCGGGCCGTCTTCCGCCGCAAAATCTTGGCGCTATGGGACGATGAATGGCGCGAACTGACAATGTCCAATAAACTCCGTGCTGTCAAGGAGACGACGGCTGTGTGGCGGTCATCCATACGAGCCAACCGCAGGGACTCCGTCGTCCTTTGTCGGCTCCGCATTGGGCACTCCCGGCTAACACACAGTTATTTACTGCGCCGGGAGGACCCTCCTCTATGTCGCTGTGGGGCAGCTTTGACAGTGGCCCACATTTTACTGGCCTGCCCCCTTTTAGCTGTGGTCAGGCAGACATTTGCGCTGCCTGTTACGCTCCCTGCCCTTTTAACAGACGACTCCACTATGGCTGACTTAGTTTTACGTTTTTTTCGGGCAGGGGGATTTTATCATTTAATCTGAGTGTTTATGTTTTATTTTATTGTTTTGTATTGATTCTGGCCTTTGGTCTATGGTTTTACGCTGATTTTTTAATGTGTTTCTACGTGGTTGGCCTTTCCTTTTTTATGTCTATGGTCGGCCAGCCACCGTCACACTCTGTGTGGTTTTAGTTTGTTTTGTCTTGTCTTTGTCTCAGTATCTCTTGTTCTGTATCGTCTGTGATCTCTTCTGTTCCTTGTTTTTATTCTCTGTGGGTGTTCTTTGTCTTTGGAAAAAGGGACCGATGACCATGGCAGTCTGGTCCCTTTAATCCCCCAACCCAACCAACCAACTATTTCCTATCCTTCCCCCTTTTCTTTCCCATCATCTGTCCAAGTTCCCCCTGTCTGCCCTCGGCTGTGGTGCGTAATATTTGTGCCAACTTTTTAGTGCAGTGTTCAAGTGAGTGTTCAGTGTTGTGCGTCTTTCCAAAGAATTGCGAACAGAAATCATGCTGTCGCTAGCTGTGACTTTTTTTTTATATCTCTTGCGAACAGAAACCAGACTGTCACCGTAATTTTTAATCGTTTGTCTATTGTTTTACCTGTCTGCTTCCTGTATATTTTATTCGCATCGCCACCCATTTGTTTTATGTTTTAAGTTCCACAATTTTCCACCATTTTACCATTTAAGTCACCGATTTTATCAGTTGCTTTTATTATTTATTATCTTGATGTTTTTAAAACAAATTCTGTAGGCTGAAGAGCGGCGTACTAGGCTGCTGCAAGCCCACCCCTTCTGGGGGAATCGAATCTCAATAATGGAAAAAAAAGATGAAAGCTGTAGACAAACAGCTAATAGTCTATAAAATCGTAAACAGCGCAGCGCTTGCTCAGTCAGCAAGTACATTTCAGGCGTAGATTGAGTTTTTGGAGTGCAGTACAAATGAAAATATTCAGAATGTAGAAAAACGCGTTAATGAAAAGCTGGACAACAAAGAGACAGAACTCAAAATAGATGTTAATGGAAGAAATAAGTCGTTAGAGTGTTCCACAAATCTACAGTTTTGTGAAGTGTAGGTCCAAGTATTAAAAAAAAGAGAAAAAAGAAACAGAAAATTATTTCTATAGCTGAAGGAAAGGTTAGGAATGTTAGAAAATTATTTTCCAGAAAGCAAGATTTTTCCGTTTAGAGGGGCATGTTTTATTCCTATAAGAGTCGATGAAAAAATTTGACCCCAACCGAACCATTCATTCAGTAATTTTCGAGGATTCATGAAGAGAAATGATACCACAAGCATATCCTGAACCTGTGAAAATTGTAATTGCAGAACAGACGCTTACAGCACATGTGCGAAGTTGAAGGATCGCAACTGTTCTAGGAATAATGCTTCGGCATGATTTTTGGAAACATTTTCATAAAAATTCTGATACACAGTATGCAGATGGAAATATGTGATGAATTTTTAGACGCGGTTGCTTGTAGAATTGGGACAATAGAAAGACAAGAGTCGAAAACATGTACAAAAATGCCTGATTTGTGTTATAATAGACAGAAAAAAAAACGGACTGCATTATGACGGACAGAGAGCTTTCACCAGTGCTTTTAAATGTATACTACTGACCATTAAAATTGCTACACCAAGAAGAAATGCAGATGATAAACGGGTATTCATTGCGCAAATATATTGAACTGACAGGTGATTACATTTTCACGCAATTTTGGTGCATAGATCCTCTGGCAGTAATAACGGCCTTGATACCCCTGGGCATTGAGTCAAACAGAGCTTCGATGGCGTGTACAGGTACAGCTGCCCATGCTGCTTCAACACGACACCACAGTTCACCAAGAATAGTGACTGGCGTATTGGCACGAGCCAGTTGCTCGACCACCATTGACGAGACGTTTTCAATTGGTGAGAGATCTGAAAAATGTGCTGGCCAGGGCAGTAGTTGAACATTTTCTGTATCCAGAAAGGCCCGTACAGGACCTGCAACATGCGGCCGTGCATTATCCTGCTGAAATGTAGGGTTTCGCAGGGATCGAATGAAGGGTAGAGCCACGGGTCGTCACACATCTGAAATGTAACGTCCACTGTTCAAAGTGCCGTCAATGCGAACAAGAGGTGACCGAAACGTGTAACCAATGGCATCCCATACCATCACGCCCGGTGATACGCCGGTATGGCGATGACGAATACACGCTTCCAATGTGCGTTCACCGCGATGTCGCCAAACACGGATGCTACCATCATGATGCTGTTAACAGATCCTGGATTCATCCGAAAAAAAATTACGTGTTGCCATTCGTGCACCCAGGTTCGTCGTTGAGTACACCATCGCAGGCGCCACTGTCTGATGAAGCGTGAAGGGTAACCGCAGCCGTGGTCTCCGAGCTGACAGTCCATGCTGCTGCAAACGTCGTCGAACTGTTCGTGCAGATGGTTGTTGTCTTGCAAACGTCCCCATCTGTTGACTCAGGGATCGAGACGTGGCTGCACGATCCGTTACAGCCATGCGGATAAGATGCCTGTCATCTCGACTGCTAGTGATACGAGGCCGTTGGGATCCAGCACGGCGTTCCGTATTACCCTCCTGAACCCACCGATTCCATATTCTGCTAACAGTTATTGGATCTCGACCAACGCGAGCAGCAATGTCACGATACGATAAACCGCAATCGCGATAGGCTACAGTCCGACCGTTATCAAAGTCGGAAACGTGATGGTGCGCATTTCTCCTCCTTACACGAGGCATCAGAACAACGTTTCACTAGGCAACTCCGGTCGACTGCTGTTTCTGTATGGGAAATCGGTTGGACCTTTCCTTATGTCAGGACGTTGTAGGTGTTGCCACCGGCGCCAACCTTGTGTGAATGCTCTGAAATGCTAATCATTTGCATATTACAGCATCTTCTTCCTGTCGGTTAAATTTTGCGTCTGTAGCACGTCATCTTCGTGGTGTAGCAATTTTAATGGCCACTAGTGTAGTTATGGACAGCATCGTAAGCAAATTTCGTCGAGGGTCAATAGGAGATGGTCTGGTTACGGAATAATCTGCGTAGATGAATCACCAAAAATTATTCATTCAAGTGTCCCATTGGGGTAAACTTTCCTACATAGCCATAACATGCCCCTCTAAAGTTGATGGCTGTTTTCTGTGAAGATGATGTGACGATTTAGGATGTAAGTGGGCTGAAATTGGATGGACTACTAAATACCTGGCAGAGAGCAATCGAAGATGATTTAATGCGTTATAAATGGTTTCTGAAAGCCTGAGACTGTGAAAACAAGGTTTGTTTATAAATAACTCATCTGCTACCAGTCACGATTTTCTTTATTTACTTTACCCACGACGCGTTTCGAGAAATGATTCCTATTTTCAAGTGCGTTTTTGTGGGTATTAGGCAATTTCTATTGATGTTGTCAATGTGTGTCTGCTTCATTTCGTTGACTTTTACTGCAATGTATATGAAACACGCGATTTTTTAGTTGAATATCGATTATTATGGTGAAGCTAGTGGCCAAATTTAGAAGAATTTGTACTTTCAGTTTTCTGATGGTCCATTTGTGCAGAGTGTCTCACACACTAAACATAACACACAACTTATTGTACACTTTAAACATTGAAAATATCTTATATCAACAAAATAGCTACAAAGATGTTCTTATAAGTAGTCGACAGAGATAACATTATAGGTCTTCGACAGATTATGATATGGTTTTATACAGAGGTTATTTATCTTAACAATTTGGCTCATAAATTACTTATATCGATTTTACAATTGTACTTATTTCCATGTTCTACAATTTTTATTTAAGTATACTATCCAAACATCTGAAGAAATTCACTGATTCACTTTGAAGATATTCGTTTGGTATTTTATCTTCATATTTTCTGTAATGTGAATGTATCTCCAGTTCTAGCAAATTCATGTTATGTCCTTTATGTAGTCTTTGGAGTACTTTGACATTTTGCTCTATTTTTCCAAATGGGTGTTGTGTATTTTCTATGTGTGTTGCCATTCCTCACACAGTGCGTTTGTTGTTTGTGTAGGCTTTAATGTGTTCTTTGTACCTGGTGTTGAAGTTTCGGCCTGTTTTTCCTAGGTAGAACATGGAACATTCCTGGAATGTTACCCTGTATATTCTAGAGTCTGAATATGGATCTTTATTACACTTTATGTATTAGTTTGTGTTGTAGTTTATTAGATGTAGAAAACCCAATTTTTACTTTGTGATTTTTGAAAATATTTGCAACCTTCTGTCATACATTGCATGTGTATCGGATACTAGATATACATTTGTTTTTCTCTCTTTCTTCTGTGGTGCAGTTTGCGCCTGGGTCTTTCGTCACTTTTTCTACGATCGTGTCAACCATGGAAACACTGTAATCATTGGCAACTGCAATCTTTTTCACTGTGTTTATTTATTATTGCATACTTTCTTGGTTCAATGGTATTTTTGTTGCCCTATGTAGAACTGACCTGTATGCTGCCTGTTTATGGATATTTGGGTGACATGAGGTTGCAGGGATTCTGGTGTCAGTCATTGTGTTTTTCCTGTAAATTTTGAATATGCCTGTGCCTTTGTGTCTTGAAATATTTAAGTCCAGAAGGTTGATACTTTTATTTTGCTGAAGTTCCACTGTAAATTTGATTTTCTCATGTAGATTATTGAAGTAATTTAGAATGTCTGTGATGTCTTTGGTATTCCCTTTCACTAACAGTAGTGTCTCATCAACACATCTCATATAAAATTCTGTTTCCTGTAGGCAATGTTCTTGGCTGTTAAATAATTTTTGTTCTAAGAGATTTATGTATATGTCAGCTATGGTACTAGATATACATGATCCCATTGCTAGGCCATCTGGTTGTTTGTAAATGTTGCCATTAAAGGTAAAGTAGTTGTTGAACCGTGACGAAATGTCACGGTTGGTTTTCTGCATTTCCTCCTTGTCTGTAGCGCGGTCCTTTTGAAATTCCCGCTCCGAGCTCTGTTGTTTCCTTACCATAGCCAGAGGCCGCTGTGGCGTTGCTGCAGCCGGCTGCCTGCCGTGTTTGCGAGAGCGCGTCTGTCGGGAGGAGGAACTCTGCGGACGTCTGGGAGCGTTCAGGAGGCCACGCACCTGCAGGGTGGTTTCCATTGACATAAAAACCAGGGAATTTTCCAAGAGGCAAATTTTCACAGTGAAAGTAAAGGAAAAATACGAAAATTAATTTGTAATTATATCGCATAAAAATATTTTGTTACCATTTCTTGTCCATCTGTCTGGCTGGCTGTCTGTCTGTCTGGCTATCTGTCTGTCTGTCTGGCTATCTGTCTGTCTGTCTGGCTATCTGTCTGTCTGTCTGGCTATCTGTCTGTCTGTCTGGCTATCTGTCTGTCTGTCTGTCTGGCTATCTGTCTGTCTGTCTGGCTATCTGTCTGGCTGGCTGTCTGTCTGGCTGTCTGGCTGTCTGTCTGGCTGTCTGGCTGTCTGTCTGGCTGTCTGTCTGTCTGTCTGGCTATCTGTCTGTCTGTCTGGCTATCTGTCTGTCTGTCTGGCTATCTGTCTGTCTGTCTGGCTATCTGTCTGTCTGTCTGTCTGGCTATCTGTCTGTCTGTCTGTCTGTCTGGCTATCTGTCTGTCTGTCTGTCTGGCTATCTGTCTGTCTGTCTGTCTGGCTATCTGTCTGTCTGTCTGTCTGGCTATCTGTCTGTCTGTCTGTCTGGCTATCTGTCTGTCTGTCTGTCTGTCTGCCTGGCTATCTGGCTGTCTGTCTGTCTGCCTGGCTATCTGGCTATCTGTCTGTCTGTCTGCCTGGCTATCTGGCTATCTGGCTATCTGTCTGTCTGTCTGTCTGCCTGGCTATCTGGCTATCTGTCTGTCTGTCTGTCTGCCTGGCTATCTGGCTATCTGGCTATCTGTCTGTCTGTCTGTCTGCCTGGCTATCTGGCTATCTGTCTGTCTGCCTGCCTGGCTATCTGGCTATCTGTCTGTCTGTCTGCCTGGCTATCTGGCTATCTGTCTGTCTGTCTGCCTGGCTATCTGGCTATCTGTCTGTCTGTCTGCCTGGCTATCTGGCTATCTGTCTGTCTGTCTGCCTGGCTATCTGGCTATCTGTCTGTCTGTCTGCCTGGCTATCTGGCTATCTGTCTGTCTGTCTGCCTGGCTATCTGGCTATCTGTCTGTCTGTCTGCCTGGCTATCTGGCTATCTGTCTGTCTGTCTGCCTGTCTGCCTGGCTATCTGGCTATCTGTCTGTTAAGACCCCTTTCTTTCTCAGGAACGCTTAGACGTTTCAAGTTGAAGTGTATGTCACAAACTAAGGTCTACGGTCCCTTGGCGATGTAACAAAGTTAAGCTTCTAAGTCGAAGCATCCGAAAGGTGCGGCCATTTATGTCACATATCTTGATACTTGCAAACTTACTCGTCAAAATACGTAGATGAACTTTCTGTACAGATAATTAAGTATGCACTGAACTTTCAGAGAACGAGGCATGGTCGCAGTTCTCAGGATTTTTGCAAACACCTTCCATACTGCTGAACAGTCCCTGTCTGTCAGAACATGACTTCCACTCAGTCTCGGTTTCGCTGTGGTCGTTTCTTCGCATTTCCGCTTCGCAGCCACATTGCCATCAGTAGAATTGGTCAGTGTTAGGAGAACTGACATGTCCCTGATGGGTTTGTTACTGAGGTAACATCCAGTGACTAGTCACGTTCGAGGTCACTGACATCTCTTAACCGTCCCACTTAGTTGTTACTGCCTCCTCTGATATTGGCCGGTCCGCCTCTAGTGACGTCTGGTCGCCAATGACACTTTTGACCTGTCAGCTTAATTAAAGAAGATGGATACGAATTCCTCTGCTCAGGTGGCGTGCATCCCATCTGCAGTCGATTTCTTCGCCAATTTGTTGCAGTATGCCGGGCGCAGCTTGTCGGGTTATGGCCTAAACTGTTTCTCTGAACTCTGCAAGAGAAGTCGGTTAGGGTCATACAAACATGATACCCTGATAAATCGCCCCTCCCCCCCTCCCAAAAACAAAAAAAAAGTTTCAGGTCCGATGAACTTGGGACCATGTGAACGGCGTACATCTACCAGTCCACTTACTTGGAAAGCGGGTATTGTGGAAACGTTCGACGTAGGTGGGATATTGCGGCGGTGCGCCATCTTGCGTGAAGCGTTCGCTGTGTTCACGGTCAGGCTCGTCAATCAACGCAATTAAAAACATTTCCAGCATATGAAGGCCTTATTTCAATAGTGGTACAAGTCCATTTTTGTTCATATTAAAATACAGAGTTCTGAAGTTAAATGAGCGCTGAGAAATTTGCAGTGAAATACCAGAAAGATTCAAGCATATGGCTTCTTCCTAGAGATAAACCTTGCTTTCTGTTTGTTTGGCTCGTTAATTTCATAAGCATATTATAGACAGAAAAGTGGAGGTAATGGACTCGTACCACTATTGAAATAAGCCCTTCATATCTACGTACACTATTTTCGTATTCTTTGTTGCTAGACAAAGGAAGGACTGCGCTCTTCCTGGATGCTCAAAATTCGATAACTGTTGGGCTGTCACGTCCATGATCCAAGGTTAGTCGTGGGTTTCCGTTTCCACAAACCATACAGTTGCGTTTACTAACTTCTGTTCATAACTTAAGTCTATTCATCACTTAAGATAATGTTTATAAGTGAGTTGCTTTTAATTATATGTGTGTTACCGTAAATGCGAACCGGGGAATGTTAACTAACAACCTAAATCTGCTAATGTGCTCAAAACCACATCACTTACATGAAACTGAAAAGAATGCTGTGTGTGTGAAAACTGATCTCAATCATATGTAAATAAATAAGCAAATCAATAAATTCACGCCGAGTAGACTTGGTCAGTGCGAACTATTTGGAAAAAAACTGTATACAAAAAAAAACCAAGCCAAACTCTGATGTAGGGCTCTGGTAAAATAAACTGACAGAACCTACATTGCGCAAAGGAAACGAAACAATCACTTATTATGAATCTTACCTGTTAAATTGAAAAATTAACTACTGGTGGAAACATCAACTCAGCAAGACTCCGCAAGAGCAAAAAAAAAAAAAAAAACTGCTAAACACTAACAATTGGTCCTGTGAAATTGGGTTCATAATGTTGACACAGAATGCTAATGAAACACACAACTCAACCCTTATAGTATGGTACAGTTAGCTAGGATTTCCCTAGTTTCAAAGGATTCCAAACCTGCTCTTCCTGCATTGTTACAAGCAACGAAATCTACAGTTATCCATCCGTTACCCAAGTTGGAAGAAGAAGAAACTTTCATTAAAGAAAAATTTAACTTCGCACCACAAAATAAAGTAGGTCCATGAATAAGAACAAATTGAGTAGTTTTACCTACTCCTCTTACTTCATTCTTTTTACCCTTCGCAGAAGATGTCGAAGCACCAAGAGTGCCGTCCACATTGACAAGTGATTTGTAAACCAGCATTCGCCGGCGACGACGAAAAGAAAGAAACGAAAAAAAAAAACTGTATATTCTGATGTGAAAATTCATTTGATGTAATGATTTCCATCGTACAGTAAATTAACTCAGAAGATCAATCAATAGGATAATTATCAAAAGCTCGACTGCGACGAGGATGAAGTGGAGCAACAATACAAGTCTACAAAAATAAGAATAAGATTTTATCCCACAAAATAATACCTTGTTCTTAATTTCAAAACCTTTTTTATGTGCGTATGCTATTCAACCATTGTTCTACGTCGTCATTTCCCATGTGCAATTCACATAGTTCCAAAAGTGCGTCCATGCGTTACACACTACTCTCAACAAAACCGCGCCTGCTGAGCACTGCAGCTATCCACTACTGACCATCAAAGATTCTACGATTCCACAGTGCGACATGCAGACACACATACTTTTGCCTACCAACTGTTTCTCTGTCCACAGTAATTCATATATCTCATTGTCCCCAACAAGTATTGAGCCGTGTGAGGCTCGTGTTCGTGCCAACCATTTTTATTTAACTTTCTGTTTTTGCCGTACTGCCACCTCGTTATGTTAGTTTCTATTACTTGCGTCACTGAGTTGCTGCTTTGCCAACCCGTGAGCGGCAGCAGCAGCGCTTATCGATATAAGCCCTGCCGTATTACCTTTGCTGGACTGCTATTACTTCCCGGTCGTCGTGTGTCGACCAGTGAGTTGGATCGTGCCAGCGTTTAGTTCGGACCTGGCAGTGTTTGAGTTGGCACGTGGCGCAAGTTCAGTCGGGGCGCGGCAGCAGTGAGGTCCGGACAGCCATGACTCGCCCGACAGTTGCCGACACACATGATAGGAGTGGGGAGGACTTTGGTTGGTCGTCGGTCTGTCGTCTTGCCGGACCACGTGTATTTGGCCGGCGATCGCTTATGGGTTGGCTGTGTGTGCCAACCCGTGATTCGTCCCTGTTGTTGTACAGTCACTGCCGTCAGCATTGTCTAGTTCTTAAAAGCAACGGTGGTAACATTAAGAGTGCAACGGGAATTCCACTGTTGAATGCAGAGGAGAGAGCAGATAGGTGGAAAGAATACATTGAAAGCCTCTATGAGGGTGAAGACTTGTCTGATGTGATAGAAGAAGAAACAGGAGTCGATTTAGAAGAGATAGGGGATCCAGTATTAGAATCGGAATTTAAAAGAGCTTTTGAGGACTTACGGTCAAATAAGACAGAAGGGATAGGTAACATTCCATCAGAATTTCTAAAATCATTGGGGGAAGTGGCAACAACGACTATTCACGTTGGTCTGTAGAATATGAGTCTGGCGACATACCATCTGACTTTCGGAAAATCATCATCCACACAATTACGAAGACGGCAAGAGCTGAGAAGTGCGAGAATTATCGCACAATCAGCTTAACAGCTCATGCATCGAAGCTGCTTACAAGAATAATATACAGAAGAATCGAAAAGAAAATTGAGAATGCGCTAGGTGACGATCAGTTTGGCTTTAGGAAAAGTAAAGGGACGAGAGAGGCAATTCTGACGTTACGGCTAATAATGGAAGCAAGGCTAAACAAAAATCAAGACACTTGCATAGGATTTGTCGACCTGGAAAAAGCGTTCGACAATATAAAATGGTGCAAGCTGTTCGAAATTCTCAAAAAAGTAGGGGTAAGCTTTAGGGGGAGACGGGTCATATACAATATGTACAACAACGAAGAGGGAATAATAAGAGTGGACGATCAAGAACGAAGTGCTCGTATTAAGAAGGGTGTAAGACAAGGCTGTAGCCTTTCGCCCCTACTCTTCAATCTGTACATCGAGGAAGCAATGATGGAAATAAAAGAAAGGTTCAGGAGTGGAATTAAAATACGAGGTGAAAGGATATCAATGATACGATTCGCTGATGACATTGCTATCCTGAGTGAAAGTGAAGAAGAATTAAATGATCTGCTGAACGGAATGAACAGTCTAATGAGTACACAGTATGGTTTGAGAGTAAATCGGAGAAAGACGAAGGTAATGAGAAGTATTAGAAATGAGAACAGCGAGAAACTTATCAGGATTGATGGTCACGAAGTCAATGAAGTTAAGGAATTCTGCTACCTAGGCAGTAAAATAACCAATGACGGACGGAGCAAGGAGGACATCAAAAGCAGACTCGCTATGGCAAAAAAGGCATTTCTGTCCAAGAGAAGTCTCCTAATACCAAATACCGGCCTTAATTTGAGGAAGAAATTTCTGAGGATGTACGTCTGGAGTACAGCATTGTATGGTAGTGAAACATGGACTGTGGGAAAACCGGAACAGAAGATAATCGAAGTATTTGAGATGTGGTGCTATAGACGAATGTTGAAAATTAGGTGGACTGATAAGGTAAGGAATGATGAGGTTCTACGCAGAATCGGAGAGGAAAGGAATATGTGGAAAACACTGATAAGGAGAAGGGACAGGATGATAGGACATCTGCTAAGGCATGAGGGAATGACTTCCATGGTACTAGAGGGAGCTGTAGAGGGCAAAAACTGTAGAGGAAGACAGGGATTGTAATACGTCAAGCAAATAATTGAGGACGTAGGTTGCAAGTGCTACTCTCTCATGAAGAGGTTAGCACAGGAAAGGAATTCGTGGCGGGCCGCATCAAACCAGTCAGTAGACTGATGTAAAAAAAAAAAAAAAAAAAAAAAAAAGTTCTTCATGCAAGTGTTCGTGAAAGTGTGTGTAGTTCGTGTGGTTTTGAATTACAAGTTATTTTAAATATTGTCGACGTACTGGCTCTGAGGAGTCGGTCGGTTGGCGTGGAGCAGCGAGGAATTCTCGGCGGGCGTAGCTTGGCCGGGCCCGCTGGCGGTCTCTACGGGGTGTCGGAGAGTGTGGCGCTGTTCCCATGCCTTCGAGATCCGTGGCTCACCGACCCTCGACACGAAAGTTGTGATTTAACATACCAGCAAGTCAAGACCGTTCACATTGTGTCATTTGGAGTTTGTTGTCGGCTGTTGGTTTTCAAGTTGGAAAATTCTAGCCACCCTCCAGTGGATGTTCACTGTATTTGGTTATTTGAATTGAAGTGCACCAGGGGAATCTTCTGCCTTGTGGCCGTTGACATTCCGGTTATCTGCCCAGGCCTTTGACGTTAATTTCAGGCAGTGTAGTTTCCTCATCTTGTTGTTGCTGTCCAGCACGGTATGTAGTTTGACAGCTCTAGGTATGATTGGTTGTGTGGTGCCAATACCTTCTACGTTGTTCCGTTGAACTCCCTGTTGTGCCCTGGTCGGGTGAAGTGGAAGTTATCTTGACGGTGGGTCCACTGACTGTCGGTCGGTTGGGTTGTCGTCGGATCGTGAATGGTTGGGCCGACTGCCTGTCTCACCTAAGCGAGCGTTAGTGTTTGCATTACAGGCCGACCATCGAACATCTGGGCGCTCTTGTGTGTGCTGCCTTATTTTTTAAAAATTTGTTCTTGTTGTTTGTACTTGTATGGCTTCTAGTCAGTTTTGTGTTTTAAATTAGAGTTGTTTTACTCTTAAGGCCTTCAGCCTAGTTCAAACTGCTGTTTTACATAAGCCCTTTGGCATTTAAAAAAAAAATTCAGTTTTTAAGTCTTCGGCCTTCAGCCGATTTGAATTTGTTTTCTTCAACCTATTGAATTTTTAACTCTTCGGCCTTCAGTTGTTTCTTCTTAAGGCGTTCAGCGATAATTGAAGAGCTGTTTCACATAAGGACTTTGGTATTTGAAAAAAAATGTTTTGGAGTTTTAAGTGTTCGGCCTTCTGCGGATTTGAATTTAATTTGTTTACTTCAGCCTAAATAAAGAACTGTTTTAAGATAAGGTTTACCTTTTAAATATCTGATTATGCTTGCGTTTTAAGTTATTGACCTTCAGCCGTTTTTAAATTAAAGTGGCTTTCAGCCGGTAATTAAGTCCCAACGATTAAAGCTGGGTGTTTATATAATTTTTTGGCCTGTTGTAATGTTTGATCAAATAATAAAGTTGTATGTTCAAGTGTAACTGACAGCCTCTTATTTTCGCCCCTTTCCACAGTTTATTCTATATGTCCTGTCCTGCGGGTTTAGCAGGGCGTCTCAAATATTAACACATCCAATAACGTCATAAAGAAGTAGCCATCTTGCCTGTTTCCTCACTAAATTCCTTAGGAGCCATATTAGCAGGTTTTTTTTTGTTCTTGTAACATAGTTAATTTTTACGGTTCGAGATGCAAATGTCATCTTAACACACGACAAATATCACGTGTGGGGCGCCCAACTGGACCGCTTTTGTAGGACTGTCAACGTTCATCTGTCTCATTTGCTCTAAAACGTCGCCAGAAACAGGCAGTCCACCTACGCATTTGTGTGACGACAAAAAAATGTAAGCCACTCATAAATGATAGGCATACTGGGATGACCTTTACCATATTTGGTACGAAGATAATGGGGCACGGCGTACCGTCCCTCCCCTTTAATTAACTCTGTCGGTAATATTACGTATGGGTTTCCGCGCGTTTGAATCAACTTCTACTTTAATATGCTGGTGGCAATGAAATGCGCTGCGAAGGTAAAAAACTGATTCAGTTAGTTTTTTACGGAAGTTCTCTTCCCAATACGCTCTCAGCATATGCCATACACTTCACCTGTCACAAAATTGTATCAACATTGTCCGGTACAAAACAGTGCTACAGAGAGAGAGAGGATTCAGCCACGTACGTTGCTGTATTTGGAAACGAGCATAATGACAATATCCTGTTCCGACGAGATTTTAGCGCTGAAATGCTCTGAAGTATTTCAATAGAAATTAATTTCACTTTTTTAATGAAAGCTTTTATCTCGCGGTTATTGAGCAAAGATATTATTGATATTTATTCTCAATTACAGACAGATTGTAATCAGTCTGAATTTAATGTAATGAACTCCTAGATATTACGCAAAACTGACTGAAATTACTTCCTACGCTTATCTTATCGTGTAGCCGGCCGGGGTGGCCGAGCGGTTCTAGGCGCTTCAGTCTGGAATCGTGCGACCGCTACGGTCGCAGGTTGGAATCCTGCCCCGGGCATGGATGTGTGTGATGTCCTTAAGTTAGTTAGGTTTCAATAGTTCTAAGTTCTAGGGGACTGATGACCTCAGATATTAAGTCCCATAGTGCTCAGAGCCATTTGAACAATTTATCTTATCGTGCAAAGCCCGTAAATAACTAATTTTTCCAAGGTTAACGAACGGGTGGTTGTGCGCCATTACGAGAAAGGAAAAGCATATGGCAAAAAGAATCTCCCAACAAGATTATTATTTTCTTACTCATATGAAAAGAAGGAACACACAATAATGTTTAATGCATAGATTTTGAAACGACACATACATTGACCTCTACAAGAAAATATGTCCGGAGCTTTTCGTTTCCAGAACAAAAGTAAGAGCATTCATCTTTAACATCAGAAACATAGTTCATTATCAAGGACTTTCTACAATATAGCTGCTTTGGAGTAGATTACACATGGTTACATTTATTTTGCCATACACATCATTAACTAAATTTCAGCGTTCTCTTTCTGCGGCTTCACATTGCTTTACAGTTGTGGGTAATCGGTGTTCTTTCTCTTTTGTTGTTATCCTTTGTTCGTAGCAAGCACTTTTGACAGAATTTTTCCATGTGACGGCAAGGCAGTTAACGAAGACTTTGAATCTTCAAACAAAAACTTGGCCAATGTAGGCAGCCATATTAACTGTAGAGTGTAGTAAATGAGTCAATACTCGAACTATTTTCCTACAAAATTACGCCAAGGCTAGGTATGTGATAGAAGATAAACTAGGAGTTCATGGGGAAGACATAAGGGATCCAGTTATTAGAGTTTAGCAGAGTTTTGGAAGACCTGCGATCAAATAAGGTATCGATAACTTTCCTTAGAAAATTTTAAAATCATCGGCATAAGTGACGACTTAACTACTATTAAGTTTTGTATGTAGAATGGTTGAGGCATGCCATCAGACTTTCGGAAAAAGTCACGCAGACAATGCCGAAGATAGCGAGGGCAGATAAGCGTGAAAGCTATCGCACAAACAGCTTAACTGCATATGGATTCAGGCTGTTGACAAGAGTACTATACAGGAGAATGGAAAAGAAAACTGAGGCTCTATTAGATGACGATCAATTTGGTATTAGGACTGGTAAAGCCAAGAGAACCGTTCTGAGGTTGCGATTGATACTGGAAGCAAGGAAAAATCAAGACTCTTTTATAGGGTTTGTCAACGTACCAAAACGTTCGACACTGAAAAACGGTGCAGAATAGGAATCCATGGTTTCGTGGCGATATGTACTGATAAAATTCTCTCGAGCTTTCAGCCGCGTCAAGTGGTTTAAAGCCCACGAGCTTTCGTCTGTGTTCTCCTCAGCCATTGTCAAGTGGTGACTGTTTGGTTGCTGCTGTAGTTCTTACATAGCGGCGTTGCCTTCTGTGACGTCACTGGAAAGCTCCAGCGCCATATTAGGAAATGTTCCCCTTGTGCTCCCGCTTCAAATTTTCCATGGGCGGGTCCTAAGCCGAAGCCGTGCTTAGCTGCAGGCCGCCGTCTTTATTGAGAATGTTTACACAAATTTTTATTTTGACAGCAGTAGATCAGGAAATGTTAAGAGTTGCAGACATGCAGTTTGAAGAAGTGAACACATTTAAGTATCTAGGTGTGGACATCACTTCGAGAAATGAGATTGAATCCGAACTGAAGAAGAGATTACGGGCGGGAAATGCGTCCTACTTATCACTGAATAGATTACTTTCATCACGGATATTGTCTAGGAATTTAAAGATTAGAATATACAAAACTATTTTTCTACCAGTTATGCTGTATGGGTGTGAGACTTGGTCTCTCACTGTGCAAAATGAAAAGCCGTTTCGAGTATTTGAAAACAAAATTTAGAGGAAAATTTTCGGAGCAGAAAGGGATGACATTATCCGAGAAAGTCGAAAACTGCATAACGAAGATGTTCACGAACTCTATTCAAGCCCTGACATAATCAGTATTATTAAATCACGTACGCTGCGATGGACGGGTCTCCTAGCTCGAATGGATGAGGGCAGGGCAGCGCGCAGAGTACTGGTAGGGCACCTAGAGGGAAAACGTCCTGTGGGGAGACCGAGGCGTAGATGGGAGGACAATGTGAAGGCTGACTTGAGGAGCCTAGGTATTGAGGGTGACTGGAAGGAAATAGCACAGGACAGGGACAGATGGCGAAAATACGTTGCTGCGGTAATGGACTCTCGAGTCCGGTATGACCAGTGAGCTGATCACCTCTTTTATTACACTGTCCCTAGTTCGTTTAGTAACAGATGTCTCGCGAATGCAATACAATGTGCGTTTCCTACAGCTGATTTCCCAATGTACTGAAGCCGAAAGCGCTGTTCAGTAATACGCACAGCCTGTTGGACTTAAACTGTCCACACCCACAAGTATTTTATCTACTACTAGAGTTCCGAGGCCTACATCGTCTTTAACAGGTCTCGCGTGTCGTCGAATTTTTGTTGGAGCCCTGAAGACCGAACCCATTTTATGCGTCTCAGACAGCAGGCGCATCTTTGCTGTTACTGAGGCACAGAACGGCAAAAAACGCGGGATTATTAGAGTCCTCCTCGTGGATCTACATTTACATTTGTACTATGCAAGCCACTGAACTGTGTGTGGCGGAGGGCACTTTACGTGCCACTGACATTACCTCCCTTTCCTGTTCCACTGGCGTATGGTTCGCGGGAAGAACGACTGTCCGTGCGCGCTCTAATCTCTCTAATTTTACATTCGTCATCTCCTCGGGAGGCATAAGTAGGGGTAAGCAATATATTCGATACCTCATCCAGAAACGCACCCTCTCGAAACCTAGACAGCAAGCTACACCGCGATGCAGAGCGCCTCTCTTGCAGAGTCTGCCACTTGCGTTTGCTAAACATCTCCGTAACGCTATCACGCTTACCAAATAACCCTGTGACGAAACGCGCAGCTCTTCTTTGGATCTTCTCTATCTCCTCCGTCAGACCGATCTGGTACGGATCCCACACTGATGAGCAATATTCCAGTATAGGTCGAACGAGTGTTTTGTAAGCCACCTCCTTTGCTGATGGACTACATTTCCTAAGGACTCTCCCAATGAATCTCAACCTGGCAGCCGCCTTACCGACAATTAATTTTGTATGATTATTCCACTTCAAATCGTCGCGTATGCATACTCCCAGATATTCTACAGAAGTAACTGCTACCAGCGTTTGTTCCGCTGTCATATAATCATACAGTAAAGGTTCAAATGGTTCAGATGGTTCTGCGCGCCATGGGACGTAACTTCTGAGTTCATCAGTCCCCTAGAACTTAGAACTACTTAAACCTAACTAACCTAAGCACATTACACACACCCATGCCCGAGGCAGTATGCGAACCTGTGACTGGTGCGGTGTCACGGCTCCAGACTGAAGTGCCTGGAACCGCTCGGCCACACTGGCTGGCCATAGCAGGACGTAGGGACCAGCCTGGTATTCACATAGGGGGATGTGGAAAACCGCCTAAAAACCACATCTAGGCTGCAGATCTTCCTGCATTTCGCTGGAATTTTCTAATGCTGTAACTTCACTGTATACTACAGCATCATGCGTGAAAAGCCGCATGGAACTTCCGACACCTTCTTCCGTATTTTCGGAAAGACAGCTTGCGAAATCTGCTAAAGAACAACACACCTCTACGTCCCATCGTGAGGAACACTGGATCGCCGACTTACAGACTCACCAAACATCTGGCAAGTCACTGTGTGCACCACATAAAGAACACGACGACTTCATTGATCGAATTAAATGCCTGCGTCTTGTAGGAAGAGAACTTTGTCAGCTATGATGTGCTGTAATTCACTCGCGTTCCCATCCAGAATTCCGTAGATATGCTCCCGCAGTTACTTGACGACATTGTTATAGATTTATTCAAGCACTTTCTACGTCATCGTACTTTTCAAGTAGACAAAATATTTTAATCAGGCGGGCGGCGTCGCTATGGGGAGCACATTAGCTTCAGTTATACTCGTATTAACGTATGTATGGAGCGCTTTGTGGACAGGACACGGCTCCTGCAAAGCCTAGTTGTTCTTATCGATATGATCGCTGTCTGGCCTCAAGGACGCGAAAAGCTGGGAGTATTCATGCACCACATCAACAATGTCCATGACAACACCAAGTTCACGATAAACTTAAAGATGGTGCCTTGGCACCCTTGAAATCCTCGTGCGCCGAAAAGCAAATGGATGTCTCAGCCACACTGGAAACCCACCCACACAGACCTATACCTGCAGACTAACAGCTAACACTATCCATCTCAGGAACTTCTGAGGACCTCGGTGCGTTGAGTGGAAACCGTCACAGTCCCTGAAAATCTGCCGAAGGAACTGGGCGACTTGCGGAAAGTATACAAGGAAATCGGCTACACCAACCGCCAGATTTCGTAAGCCATCTTTCCCGAAAACACAGAAAGAGAAGGACCCTGAGGAGGACTCCAAGAAGCTTGCGTTTTTGCCATTCTGTGACTCAGCAGCAGGAAACGTTCGCCGGCTCCTAGAGACGGCAGAAAATCGATTTTGTTCTTCAGAAAAATTTCGACAACTCGCGAGGTCTGCGAAAGACGATGTAGGCCTCAGAATTCGAGGAGTATAGAAAATAAACGTGACGATTTGGACAGATTGTGCGCACCATTGAACAGCGCTTCGTAGAACACGAGAGATGTTCAGCGGCAGTAGAGTATGCTCTGGAAGACTGACATCGCATTGCATTCGACAAGACATCTGTTATTACAAGTACTAAACGTTTCTGAGATAGGGTCGTAAAAGAAGAGGCCGAGGTAAATATTTCTGACAACATTCTCAATAAAGCCGGCGGCCTACACTTAAGTACGGCTTGGGACCCGGCCATGGGAAGGTTGAAGCGAGTGCTGCGGGCGCGGTGACGTCACAGAGCGCAACGCGGCTATACAAGGACGGTAACAGCAACCGAAGCGCGGTCACCAATTGATAATGGCCGAGGAGTGCTCGGCCGAAATCTCGTGGAAGCTCGAGAGAATTTAACCATGGTGCAAGATGTTCGAAATTCTGAGAAGAACAGGTGTAAGCTAGAGGGGAAGGCGGATAATACTAACCGCAGTGCCTGGCGTTGTCCAGATAGATTTTCACTTCCACTTCTTCGGCGGCATTTTCATAGGTACGAATTGATATCTACCTTAATTAAAGTTATCTGCTTCCAGGTAATATAAAATAAAATATCAGCAGTTAAAAGTTCTAAAAATTAGCATAAAGGAATTAAGATAAGTTAGTTGATGGTGATCCAAGCTAGCATCAATGCTTCCTAATGACCGCCGGCCGCTGTGGTCCAGCGGTTCTAGGCGCTCAGTCCGGGACCGCGCGGCTGCTACGGTCGTAGGTTCGAATACTGCCTCTGGCATGGATGTGTGTGATGTCCTTAGGTTAGATGGGTTGAAACTTCCCCTTTGAACAATTATACAAGACTGTGCTTAACCTGACACAATATTTTTTAGCGCAACGCAATCTGACTTTCAAAAAATCCCTACGAAAGAATGGCCCTGACTAACATTAACCTATACGTTTCACAAATCACTTACCTCACAAAAATCTTCGCTACTCAAGCTACTGCAATACAGCGAGCGCCACTACTGCCAGCTAAATAAAAGATTCAAACTACTGAAGGCACTAACTACTGATAAGGATAGTTAGCAAATGAAAGATATTAATAGAGAACAAACAATGTATTTACCTTGATATCATCATATATAAATATAGCAGTTCATGACAAATTTCAAAACTCCATCTCTCTCCCCACATCCACACTGCTGGCGGCTCACCTCCAACTGCCGAACGCTATGCGCTGTTAACATCCAACTGCCCAACACTACAATGGCAGACAACAATGCAAACTAGTCACAGACTGCACACAGCACAGTCAGTGATTTTCATACAGAGCGCTACGTGGCGTTACCAATAAGAAAAACTAAACAGCCTACTTACAAGGTTTAAGAAGTTCTAAGTTCTAGGTGACGGATGACCTCAGAAGTTACGTCCCATAGTGCTCAGAGCCATTTGAACCATTCTAATGACCTCAAGAAGCAATAGTCAAATAAGAAATGACGAAGTAAACGACTTCTAAAATTTCTACTTCTGGGGCAAGTTGAGTTGTGCTTTGCACTCTTATTCCATAAACAGATCTCCAGTATTTCTGTTAAACTGCGATAGGAATTAAATGATTTTTCTACACTACTGGCCATTAAAATTGCTACACCACGAAGATGACGTGCTACAGACGCGAAATTTAACCGACAGGAAGAAGATGCTGTGATACGCAAATGATTAGCTTTTCAGACCATTCACACAAGGTTGGCGCCGGTGGTAACACCTACAACGTGCTGACATGAGGAAAGTTTCCATCCGATTTCTCATACGCATACAACAGTAGACCGGCGTTGCCTGGTGAAACGTTGTTGTGATGCCTTGTGTAAGGAGGAGAAATGCGTACCATCACGTTTCCGACTTTGATAAAGGTCCGATTGTAGCCTATCGCGATTGCGGTTTATCGTATCGCGACATTGCTGATCGCGTTGGTCGAGATCCATTGACTGTTAGCAGAATATGGAATCGGTGGGTTCAGGAGGGTAATACGGAACGCCGTGCTAGATCACAACGGCCTCGCATCACTAGCAGTCGAGATGACAGGCATCTTATCCGCATGGCTGTAACGGATCGTGCAGCCACTTCTCCATCTCTGTGTCAACAGATGGAGACGTTGGCAGGACAACAACCATCTGGACGAACAGTTCGACGACGTTTGCAGCAGCATGGACTATCAGCTCGGAGACCATGGCTCCGGTTACCCTTGACGCCACATCACAGACAGGAGCACCTGCGATGGTGTACTCAACGACGAACCTGGGTGCACGAATGGCAAAACGTCATTTTTTCGAATGAATCCAGGTTCTGTTTACAGCATCATGATGGTCGCATCCGTGTTTGGCAACATCGCGGTGACTGCACATTGGAAGCGTGTATTCGACATCGCCATACTGGCGTATCACCCGGCGTGATGGTATGGGGTGCCACTGGTTACACATCTCGGTCACCTCTTGTTAGTATTGACGGCACTTTGAACAGTGGACGTTACATTTCAGATGTGTTACGACCCGTGGCTCTGCCCTTCATTCGAACCCTGCAAAACCCTACATTTCAGCAGGATAATGCACGACCGCATGTTGCAGGTCCTGTACGGGCTTTTCTGGATACAGAAAATGTTCGACTACTGCCCTGGCCAGCACATTCTCCATATCTCTCACCAATTGAAAACTTCTGGTCACTGGTGTCCGATCAACTGGCTCGTCACAATACGCCAGTCACTACTCTTGATGAACTGTGGTATCGTGTTGAAGCTACATGGGCAGCTGTTCCTGTACACGCCATCCAAGCTCTGTTTGACTCAATGCCCAGGCGTATCAAGGCCGTTATTATGGTCAGAGATGGTTGTTCTGGGTACTGATTTCTCAGGATCTGTGCACCCAAATTGTGTGATAATATAATCACGTCAGTTCTAGTATAATATATTTGTCCATTGAATACCCGTTTATCATCTGCATTTCTTCTTGGTGTAGCAGTTTTAATGGCCAGTAGTGTATTAAAAGCACTCCACCTTCAGTCCACAAGTGGCCTACCGGGACCAGCCGACCGCCGTGTCATCCTCAGATGAGGATGCGGATGGGAGTGGCGTGTGGTCAGCACACCGCTCTCCCAGTCGTTACGATGGTATTCTTGACTGGAGCCGCTACTATTCGGTTGAGTAGCTCCTCAGTTGGCATCACGAGGCTGAGTGCAACCCTAAAAATGGCAACAGTTCAAGGCGGCCTGGATGTCACCCAAGGGCCGGCCAAGCCCGACAGCGCTTAACCTCGGTGATCTTACGGGAATCGATGTATCCACTGCGACAAGGCCGTTGCCTGGCCAGTAGTGTCTTAGAATTTTTAATTCATTTCTACAAGCAAATTTTAGCAAGTTTTCCCTGTGTGAAAACATGATTAGTTTCGTCATCTGTTGTTTCATTATGCGACAAGTATCTCATTGTCTTTCTGGAGAATTCGTCTTCTACAGTTTCACCGTTTCAAGTAGGGCTGTATTTGAGTACGGACAGTTCACGTTTCACTTCGGGTAATCTCGGGTTCCCTTCTATCTTTTCACTGTTCCTCAATCTAGTCTTTTGTTGGTGCTATATTCACGACCTAACCTAGGTTTATATGGCACTGTGGAGTTTAGTAACAAAAGTAACTCGAAATGCGGACTAAAATATCTTCTAGGGTATTTGCCATATGAAACAACGGCAATAATCAATAAATAAGTGTTTGAAATCATGTTTCTATCAAATTGGCGAGCTTTCGTCGGGGAACAGACAGAGGTTTAGGGCATTGTCTTGCCCTTGCGGTGGGAAACTGCCCATAAAGAAGCAAGAATCAGCAATGGTCAACGATATGAGAGTGCAGAAAGCAATGGGAACAACTGAAATAAAGACACACAACATTTATACACAGGACATATGGCCTGATTGCCAAAGAGGAGGTGACCATAAGAAAAGGAAGGGATGTAGTTCTACTAGTAGGGGCGTGAAATACCAAAAGCTTGAACGTGGTGGGGAAGCTGCAATATCTGAAGCTGGAAATTCAAAGGTTCAGTCTAGATACAGAGAGCGTCAGTGAAGTGAAATGGAAAAGAAGACTAGGATTTCTGTTCAGATGAGTTCACGGTAATATGAACAGCAGCAGAAAGTGGTATAACGGGAGTTGTATTCCTTATCAATAGGAAGATAGGGCATGAAGTGTGTTACTGTGAATAGTTCAGTGATAGGGTTATTCTCGTCAGAATGGACAACAAACTACCACCGACAACGATAGTTCAGGTATACATGCAGGGTCGCAAGCTGAAGATGAAGAGAGAGTAAAAGTATATGAGGATATTGAAAGGATAATAAAGTACGTAAAGGGAGATCAAAATCTAATAGTCATGGGGAACTGGAATACAGTTATAGCGGAGGCAGCAGAAGAAAAAGTTACGTGAGAATATTGGCATAGTACTAGCAGTGATAGAGGAGGAAGAAGAGTTCTGCAATGAATGAAGGGCTTATTTCAATAGTGGTCCAAGTCCATTACCTCCACTTTTCTGCCTATAATGCTTCTGAAATTAATGATCTAAGCAAACAGAAAGCAAGCTTCATCTCTAGCAAGAAGCCATATGCTGAATATTTCTGGTATCTCAACCACATTTTTCAGCGCTCATTTAACTTTAGGACTCTGTATCTCACAATGAACAAAAATGGATTTGTACCACTATTGAAATAAGCCCTTCAAATATCACCTAGTATTAGCGAATACTCTGTTCAAAAACCACAAGACAACGAGGCATATTTGGGAAAGGCTGAGAGATATGGGACGATTTGAATTAGATTACATAATGGTCAGCCAGAGATTCCGAAATCAGATACTGGTTTGTACGGTGTACCCAGGAGCAGATATAGACTCAGATCACAATTCAGTAGCGATGAAGAGTAGGCTAAAGCTTAAGAGACAAGTCAGGGAGAATCGAAGTGCAAAGAAGTGGGCGCGGAAGTACTGAGGAATAAAAGAGCGCTTCAAGTTATCTGAGGCTGTATATACTGTTATAAGGAATAGCTCAGTAGCCAGTACAACTGAAGACGAATGGACATATCTAAGAAGGGCAATCACTGAAGTTGCAAATAAAAACATAGGTACAAAGAAGGCAACTTTGAGGAACCCATGAGTAACAGAAGAAATACTTCAGCTGATCGATGAAAGAATGAAGTATAAAAGTGTTCAGCGCAATTCAGGAATACAGAAATACAAGTGGCTTAGGAATGAATAAAACAGGAAGTGCAAGGAAACGAAAGGGAAAATGTGAAAATTAACGGTTGTACATGTAATCCTGCAATGTGTGCTCAAGTACATAGGATAGTATACAAATATACTAAACCCCCCTGCCTTTTGCTCCAACTCCACTAACCTTTCCCCCTCCTGTCCAAACCCCAATGTTTATTTCTTAGGCAGCTGAATTATATACACCATTTAGTTTTAATTTCAGAGCCATATTGCCTGATAGTGACGCCACTGAACCATCATTGTCCTAGCTAAGCAGCATAGCTTAAATTAGTCTTAATTTAGTACTTCCACCATGCATATCTTACAAGATTTTTTTAACAATAGACGGTAACTTTAGAATTTTAATAACTCCTAGCAAGTTTTGGGGCAACTGCCTTGCCACAGTGGATACACCGTATCCCGTTGGATCACCGAAGTTAAGCGCTGTTAGATGTTGCCAGCGCTTGGATGGGTGACCATCCGGGCCGTCATGCGCTGTTGCCATTTTTCGGGGTGCACTCAGCCTCGTGATGCCCACTGAGGAGCTACTCGACCGAATAGTAGCGGCTCCGGTCAAAGAAAACTGTCATAACGACCGGGAGTGCGGTGTGCTGACCACACGCCCCTCCTACCTGCATCCTCAATTGAGGATGACACGGCGGTCGGATGGTCCCGATGGACCACTTGCGGCTTGAAGACAGAGTGCTAGCAAGTTTTGATGGATCACATATTTCATTATCTCTAAAAGGAACATTCAATATCTGTAAAAGGAATATTCATTATCTGTAAAGGGAATGTATAGGTGTATCACCTTGAAAATTTGCATAGAACCCGTTGTATATGGTTCAAATCTTCACATAATTCAATTAACAAGATTACATTAATACATACTAGTAATATTCAGGTAATATCGCAGTGTACAATTTATGACAGTAGTGAACCATACTGATGTGACATCTTGGAAATGTGTATAGGAACCTATTATGTTTGGTTCAGGTATTCATATGCTGAAGTGGTGTGAGTACATCAATATGATTTCAGTGGACATTCATCCAATACTGAAGTGTACATTCAGGCATCCAATAGAGGTCATAGAAGTACAATGCTCAGCTTACCCCTCCACACCACTCTGCCACCTCGTCCCATGCACGCTTCCAATCTATTTCATCCCTCAGCCATCCCAACTCCTCCCACTCTTCCTCAACTGTTTCTTTTCCTTCCCACGCCCTCCCCACACCCTTGATACTCTGACAGGAGCCCTTCCGCTCCCAAATCCCCCCACCTCCCCACTTCCTCTCTTTCGTTTTCCTTCTGCCCACCAATCCAGTCCTATTGCAGGGACTTTCTGTCTCAGGATCTTTCATTTTCTGAGTTTGCGTCAGTCCCACCACTTCACGTGGGCTGTACAAGTTGTTACACAGGTGTGACGTCTTTTATGGAAGTCTCCACAAATCAGTGCATCATGATAATACTGCAGCCATGCGATAGTTGTGAGATCAAACTTTTATTGTGCATGTGAAATAATATTTACACTCTGAGTTGGATTATTACAATATGTACCTGTAAGAGGCTATTATGAACTTGAATTACAGGGATATGTTAAGCATTTAGCTAAATAAATATCCATCTCCCTTTCTAGTAATACTTCTACTAAACCAAACACAAGAGGTGGAGCCCCTCCACGCCCTCACCAGCATGATGGCCAACTCGAAAGGTCTACTGCCATCTCCGCATAAGGGTTAGTATTCACTAAAGTGAGGTGTCGCAAGATGTGGGTACTGTGATGTTTGCGTACGTCTGGTTAAGGCTAACTATTAATACGCGCTCATCTGGAAATAGATTGGATCGAAAGTCGAACGAAGGGTAGCTGTTTGAAGAGCAGAGGAAAAAAAGTGCCAAGGGGAAAAAAAACTCTGCGATAGTTAGGTCGGGTAGTAAGAGCAGTAGCGGATGTCTCGCTGCCTGCGACAGGTCGTGAAAGGCAGGCTTTGTTATTAGTGGGTATCATGCATGTCGATAACTTTGACGTTGTGCGGTGGTGTTACTCTGCAGCTGCCGCTGGGTGCCGGTGTTGACCTCTCGGTCAGCGTCAGCATACCTGTAACAGTTAGGTTCGTCATCGTTTTTTGACCGATAGGTCCTATATCGGATGCACAGTGAAGGGTGATGTCGGCGATTTATTTGTTTGTCAGTGGGCGACCTAGTCGGTTTCCCTGCTGTAGCCTGTTGGTCGGCTTTAATATCAACTGGCATATCCAGTCAACGTTTCTGATGTGCAGCGGCTTACCGACGTTTGTCGCTTGTTGGTGTATGTTAGCTTGCCGTAGGTGCTTATCCCATAGCTAGTAATGTCTTTGGCCGCTTATGCATACCCCTATGGTTGTGATCATAGTTTCCCAAAGTAAGGATGAAAGGATTGTTCGAGTGTATCCTGTATAGTCACGTGGCGTGTTTTTTGAATACTTCATTGAGGGTTTCAAGGCGATATTCAGTGTGAAGATCTACGGTGCGTGTGTAGCGTGGAGCGTTCCTAATGATGCGTAGCACTTCGTTCTGTATGATCCGCAGGCGTGCGGGAGCTGCATATCCCCAGACAGGAGCTGCGTACGTCATCAGAGGTCTAATCAGTGTCATGTATATGGACCTGGGGTGACACCCTCCCATTCAGTGTGCTTTCCCTGTTGAGCATTGGGTACAGCTGTTTGAGCCTCGCGTGCGCTCTGTTGGCAGCGTATTCGATGTGGTGTGTCTCCCCCCCCCCCCCCCCCCAATGTAAGTTTCCGGTCCAGCCAGACGCCGGTATATCTCTCTCAGAAACGTATTGGGCGTTTATGTAGTGTTATTTGTCTACTGCGTTTCGGTCTGCGTTTAAACAGAACTACTTCGCACTTGTCGACTTAACCAAAGATCATGTTCCCACGCAGTGGCGCCGCTTTGTTCCGATTCTTGCCACGTTTTGACATATGTCAACGTCAGCTGACGAACTGCGTGACGAATAGTCACAGGAATATACTATCCGTTAAGTATGTTGCATTGCATATTAATGGTTTCTCATTGTGCACAAAGTCAGCTATATTACGTATTTTGGCTATGCAGTCATATCCTGTAATATGACAGCTGGTCTATAAGACCACAAATAGGTTTTTTGGCTATGACATATCACAGACATTTCAGATATACACTGAAGCGCCAAAGAAACTGGTATAGGCATGCGCATTTAAATACAATGTCAACAGGCAGACTACGGCGCTGCGGTCGATTACGCCTATAACAACAGGTGTCTGGCGCAGTTGTTAGATCGGTTACTGCTGCTACTATGGCAGGTCCCCAAGATTTAAGTGAGCTTGAACGTGGTGCTATAGTCTTCGCACTAACAATGCGACATATCATCTCCGAGGTAACGATGAAATGGGGACTACCCCGTAAGACAATTTCACAAGTGTGCCGTGAATGTCAAGAATCGGGTAAAACATCAAATCTCCGACATTGCACCGGCCAGAAAAGGATCCCGCAAGAACGGGACCGACGAAGACTGAAGAGAATCGTCCACTTGGACAGAAATGCAACCCTTCCGCAAACTGCTGCTGCAGTGCTTGGCTATCAACAAGTGTCAGCGTTCGAACCATTCAGCGAAACATGATTGATCTGGCATTTCGGATCCGAAAGCCCTCTCTTTTTACCCTTGATGACTGCACGACACAAAGCTTTACACCTCGTCTGGGACCGTCAACACTGACTTTGGACTATTCAGTGGAAAAATGTTGCCTGGTCTGGCGAGTCTCAGGTATGGAGACAACCTCATGAATCCATGCAGCCTGCATGTCAGGAGGGGACGGTTCAAGCTGGTGGAGGCTCTGTAATGGTGTGGGGCGTTTGCAGTTGGAGTGATATAGGACCCCTGATACGTCTAGATACGACTTACGGTTTCCTTCAACGAAGGAAAATGCTTGCAATACGTTAGTTCGTCCAGTCTTATTGTTTGTCTGTATGGGACCCTTACCAGTCGAATCTGATTAAAGAGATTGAGAAGATACAAAGAAGAGCGGCAAGATTCGTGACTGTTACATTTAGCCATCGCGAGAGCGTTACGAATGTAAGCGGGATACACTTGGAGATAGACGACGCGCTAAACGGAAGGGGCTGCTGACTAAATTCTGAAATCCGATCTTCTCCGAGGACGTAGAGAATATATTATTACCACCAACTTTCAAATCGCGTAATGATAACCATTCAAAGATAAGGGAATTTAGAGCTCGTACTGAGGCGTTCAGACAGTCGTTTTCCCCTCGTGCGATCCGCGAGTAGAACAGAGTGGGGAAGTATGACTTTGGCGCGAATTGTGCCCTCCGGCACACACCGCTTGGTAACTAGCAGAGTATATATGTAGATGTAGACTCTCACAGGTGATACGTACGTAAGGATCCTGTCTGATCACCTGCATCCATTCTTGTCCAGTGTGCATTCCGATGTACTTGGGCAATTCCAGCAGGTCAATGCGACAAGAACTGTGGTCCCCCACGAGGGAAAGGTCGTTAAATAAGAAGTGCAGGGAAGCTAAGGCGAAATAGTTGCGTCAAAATTGTGAAGAAATCGAAAAAGAAATGACTGCCTGGGACTGACTCAGAAATAGAAAGCCAAAACTATCTTCACTGAAAATAAAAGCAAGGGGAATAACGTCACGAGTGTACTGGGAATTTCACAGTTAGTAAGGTTCAAGGGTGGAATTCAAGGCGAAAGGATATCAGTGATACGATTGCTTGTCCTCAGTGAAAGTGAAGAAGAATTACAGGATGTGCTGCATGGAGTGACACTCTCCTGAGTTTAAATACTTCTGCTGGTCAACAAGCTTCCCAGACATGAACATTATTGAACATATCTGAGATGGCTTCCAACGAGCTATTCGGAAGAGATCTCAACCTCCTCATACTCTTAGGAGTTTATGAACGGCCCTGCAGGTTTCATGGTGTTAGTTCCCACCAGCACTACTTCAGATATTACTCGAGTCCATGCCACGTCGTGTTGCGGCACTTCTGCGTGCTCGCGGGGGGCCGTTACACGATCTTAGGCAGGCGTACCAGTTTCTTCGGCTCTTCGGTGTATTTTAAGATATAATAACGCCTTTTTTGTATGGCCTGCACTGTGCGGTTTAACATGCACTTGAGAATGGTTACAAAGCCGAAATCGTGATTGTGGAAAATAAATGAAAAATTAACCATCAAATAGCGGAAATTGCTTTCAAAAAATTGTGTATGACCGTGTCCCCCCACGAAGGAAAGGTCGTTAAATAAGAAGTGCAGGGAAGCTAAGGCGAAATAGTTGCGACAAAAATGTGAAGAAATCGAAAAAGAAATGACTGTTGGGGGCTGACTCGGAAATATAAAAGGCAAAACAATATTCAGTGAAATTAAAAGCGACGGTAGTAACGTTACGATTGCACTGGGAATTTCACTGTTAAATGCAGAGAAGCGAGGGGATAGGTAGAAAGAAAATATTGAAGGCATCTATGAGGGGGAAGACGTGACTGATTACGTGATAGAAGAAGGAATAGGAGTAGATTTAGAAGAGACAGGGGATCCGGTACTAGAATCAAATTTCAAGAGAGCTTTGGAAGGCTTAAGATCAAATAAGGGATAGACGACATTCCTTCGTAAAATCATTGAGAGAAGTGGCATCAAAAAGGCTATAGATGATGGTGTGTAGAATACGTGTCTCTAGCGATATACCACCTGACTTTCCTAGGAACATCATCTGCACAATTTCTAAGACTGCAAGAGCTGATAAGCGCGGCAATCTATCTTAACAACTCATGCATCCATGCTGATGACACGAATATTATGCAGAAGAACGGAAAGTAACACTGAGGATGTGTTACAATGGCGATCAATTTGGCTTTTGGAAAGTTAAAGGCTGACGATGCAGTTCATAATGGAAGCAAGGCTAAAGAAAAAACAAGACACGTTCATAGGATTTGTCGACAATGTGAAATGGTTCAAATACTCAAAATACTGAGAAAAGTAGAACCTAGTTGTAGGGAAAGAAATGTATTATGCAATATGTACAAGAGTCAGGAAGGAACAATAAGAATGGAACACCAAGAACGAAGAGCTCGGATCAAAAGAGTGTAAGACAGGGATGTAGTCTTTGACAACCACTGCTCAATCTATACATCGAAGAAGTAATGATGGAAATAAAAGTAAGGTTCAAGAGTGGAATTCAAGGCGAAAGGATATCAATGGTACGATTACTTGTTCTTAGAGAAAGGGAAGAAGAATTACAGGATGTGCTGGATGGAATTAACATTCAACTGAGTACAGAATATGGATTGAAAGCAAATCGGAGAAAGACGAAAGTAATGAGAGGTAGCAGATGAGAACAGTGAGAAACTTAACATCAGGATTGATGGTCACTAAGTAGATGACGTTAAGAAATTCTACTTCCTAGGCAGCAAAATAGCCAAGGACGGAGCAAGCAGGTCATAAAAAGCTAACTAGCACTGGCAAAGACGGAATTCCTGGCCAAGAGAAATCTACTATTGTCATACATCAGCATTAATCTGGGGAAGAAATTTCTGAGAGTGTACGTTTGGGGCATAGCAATGTGTGGTAGTGAGACATGAACTGTGGGAAAACCGGAAAAGAAAAGAATCGAAGCATTTGAAATGTGGTGCTACAGATGAATTTTGAAACAAATGGATTGTCAAGTTAACCCTCCGTTACCCGCGCGGAAATACGTGACATGGTCATTCGCGCGGATGACAGGTGTCATCCACAAAGCAAGCGGTCTAATTGTATACTTTGAGCGGCCTCTATTACTGATTTTATGATTTTTTATTACATCTAAATATAATACATTTAATATTTATACACAGTATAATATATTCTACGTTTGCAACAGTTCGACCATTCGAAGAACAAGATCTTCAGCTGAATTACTGGCATTGCATGGTCCCCTCTGGTTGCTTGCCGACGTACGGCTATAAATTCAAAGTGTAAGCTGTTTTTACATCAACCCAAGGAAACCCTTTTAACCTATACTTTGCTGGTTTGCTAGGGATATAGCGCCTCAATGAAAGGGGCAGTATCCTCTAAATGCCAAAAGCTGTTCGTCAACAGTAAGATATTCACTAGGTGAAAAACATTTTTAGAGATTGTTCGTGAAAGGTTCAAGTTCCTCTCTGATAGGAGCCAACTTGTCAGTCTCTCTGCGAACAACTCTATCACGGATATTATCAAACCTAAGACACCTCAACAGGAACCTGATTCGGTTTTCACTTATGCATAAATAACATGATTCAAGTCCGTTTCCCTTTGAGTTATCCCACAATTTCGATATACTCATCCTAGAACATCGCAAAGATCCACACAGATATAACAAACCAATGAAAGCTCTGATCTCTATCGCATCCCTTTCTCTAGAGAAGTTACCATGAACTTCACTGATGGATATACTAGAGCATGTTTCTATAATGCTTATTATGTTTTCATCTAAGAACAAATTCAGAATTTCTGTTTGTGTCTTTTTTATACGAGCTTTATACTTTTGGTCCAGGCAAATGTGTAATAATATTACAAGATCTGCTTCTAACAATGGTAGGATATTGATTTTTACTCCGTTCAGGTATTCCATCTTTCCCTAAAAGGAATGCGTCCTCCTGAGTTACTTCTTCCAGTGACTCATATTTATGATTCTCTGGCACTTCTTGTTCTGTTCCTGAGTCATGACCGCTTTCATGAACACAGTCCTCAGTCTCTGAGTCAGCGCTATCACTGTGAGCATCTTCATCACTCAGCTCATTGAACATCTACATCTACATACATACTCCGCAATCCACCATACGGTGCGTGGCGGAGGGCACCTCGTACCACAACTAGCATCTTCTCTCCCTGTTCCAACCAGAACGAGGGAAAAATGACTGCCTATATGCCTCTGTACGAGCCCTAATCTCTCTTATCTTATCTTTGTGGTCCTTCCGCGAAATATAAGTTAGCGGCAGTAAAATTGTACTGCAGTCAGCCTCAAATGCTGGTTCTCTAAATTTCCTCAGTAGCGATTCACGAGAAGAACGCCTCCTTTCCTCCAGAGAATCCCACCCGAGTTCCTTAAGCACTCGCGTGGCGATCAAACCTACCAGTAACAAATCTAGCAGCCCGCCTCTGAATTGCTTCTACACTCCTGGAAATGGAAAAAAGAACACACTGACACCGGTGTGTCAGACCCACCATACTTGCTCCGGACACTGCGAGAGGGCTGTACAAGCAATGATCACACGCACGGCACAGCGGACACACCAGGAACCGCGGTGTTGGCCGTCGAATGGCGCTAGCTGCGCAGCATTTGTGCACCGCCGCCGTCAGTGTCAGCCAGTTTGCCGTGGCATACAGAGCTCCATCGCAGTCTTTAACACTGGTAGCATGCCGCGACAGCGTGGACGTGAACCGTATGTGCAGTTGACGGACTTTGAGCGAGGGCGTATAGTGGGCATGCGGGAGGCCGGGTGGGCGTACCGCCGAATTGCTCAACACATGGGACGTGAGGTCTCCACAGTACATCGATGTTGTCGCCAGTGGTCGGCGGAAGGTGCACGTGCCCGTCGACCTGGGACCGGACCGCAGCGACGCACGGATGCACGCCAAGACCGTAGGATCCTACGCAGTGCCGTAGGGGACCGCACCGCCACTTCCCAGCAAATTAGGGACACTGTTGCTCCTGGGGTATCGGCGAGGACCATTCGCAACCGTCTCCATGAAGCTGGGCTACGGTCCCGCACACCGTTAGGCCGTCTTCCGCTCACGCCCCAACATCGTGCAGCCCGCCTCCAGTGGTGTCGCGACAGGCGTGAATGGAGGGACGAATGGAGACGTGTCGTCTTCAGCGATGAGAGTCGCTTCTGCCTTGGTGCCAATGATGGTCGTATGCGTGTTTGGTGCCATGCAGGGGAGCGCCCCAATCAGGATTGCATACGACCGAGGCACACAGGGCCAACACCCGTCATCATGGTGTGGGGAGCGATCTCCTACACTGGCCGTACACCACTGGTGATCGTCGAGGTGACACTGAATAGTGCACGGTACATCCAAACCGTCATCGAACCCATCGTTCTACCATTCCTAGACCGGCAAGGGAACTTGCTGTTCCAACAGGACAATGCACGTCCGCATGTATCCCGTGCCACCCAACGTGCTCTAGAAGGTGTAAGTCAACTACCCTGGCCAGCAAGATCTCCGGATCTGTCCCCCATTGAGCATGTTTGGGACTGGATGAAGCGTCGTCTCACGCGGTCTGCACGTCCAGCACGAACGCTGGTCCAACTGAGGCGCCAGGTGGAAATGGCATGGCAAGCCGTTCCACAGGACTACATCCAGCATCTCTACGATCGTCTCCATGGGAGAATAGCAGCCTGCATTGCTGCGAAAGGTGGATATACACTGTACTAGTGCCGACATTGTGCATGCTCTGTTGCCTGTGTCTATGTGCCTGTGGTTCTGTCAGTGTGATCATGTGATGTATCTGACCCCAGGAATGTGTCAATATAGTTTCCCCTCCCTGGGACAATGAATTCACGGTGTTCTTATTTCAATTTCCAGGAGTGTATATCCTCCCTCAATCCGACCTGATAGGGATCCCAAACGCTCGAGCAGTACTCAAGAATAGGTCACATTAGTGTTTAATAAGCGATCTCCTTCACAGATGAACCACATCTTCCCAGAATTCTACCAATGAACCGAAGACGACTATACGCCTTCCTCACAACTGGCATTACATGCTTGTCCCACTTCATATCGCTCTGCAATGTTACGCCCAAATATTTGATCGACGTGACTGTGTCAAGCGCTTCTTAACACCAATCACAAATCCTGTCCAAGTCATCTTGTATCCTCCTACAGCCACTCATCGACGACACCTTCCCGTACACCACAGCATCATCAGCAAACAGTCGCATATTGCTATCCGCCCGATCCAAAAGATCATTTATGTAGATAGAACACAACAGCGTACCTACCACACTTCCCTGGGGCACTCCAGATGATACCCTCACCTCCGATGAACACTCACCATCGAGGACAACGTACTGGGTTCTATTGCTTAAGAAGTCTTCGAGCCACTCACATACTTGGGAACCAATCCCATATTCTCGTACCTTAGTTAGGATTCTGCAGTGGGGCACCGAGTCAAACGCTTTCCGACAGTCAAGGAATATGGCATCCGTCCCACGGTTCGCAAGATATCATGTGAAAAAAGGGCGAGTTGCGTTTCACAGGAGCGATGCTTTCTAAAGCCGTGCTGATGCATGGACAGCAACTTCTCTGTCTCCAGGAAATTCATTATATTCATCATTCTAAACAAACATTAGGATCTCTAGGTAACTCTCTCCAAGCTTTTTTTTTTTTTTTTTTTTCTTCTTTTGACATTCCTTCCACAATCTAAAAATAAAGAGAATACTAGGTAACATGGAAGGTAACTGCAGTCAGTTTCAACAAGTCCAAATTTACGCACTTGAATGATCGATTGAATCTAGGAAAGCAGTAAAGTAATACAGACTTACTTTGTTTCAGATTGTGTTAGCAGAGCTCGCGCGGATGACAAGTGTTAACAGAAAGGTACTGAAAAAAGCAAGATCTCGATCCTGCCCTGTCAAACAAAATTGAGCGAGAAAGTCATGTGGATGACGAGTGTCATCTGCGCGAGCGACGGAGGATTTTCCCCGCATAATCGGCGAGGAAACGAATACGTGGAAAACACTGACAAGAAGAAGGGACAGAATTTTAGGACGTATGTTGAGGCATCAAGGAATAACTTCCATCATACTAGAGCTGTAGAGGGTAAAAACTGTAGAGGAAGAGAGAGATTTCAATACATCCAGCCGGCGTTGTGGCCTTGCGGCCCTAGGCGCTTCAGTCTGGAACCGCGTGACCGCTACGGTCGCAGTTCGAATCCTGCCTCGGGCACGGATGAGTGTGATGTCCTTAGGTTAGTTAGGTTTAAGTAGTTCTAAGTTCTAGGGGACTGATGACCTCAGCAGTTAAGTCCCATAGTGCTCAGAGCCGTTTGAAACATTTGAACCGTTCAATACATCCAACAAATACTTGGGGACGTAGGTTGCAAGTGCTACTATGAGATGAGGAGGTTGGCACAGGACAGGAATTCGTGAATGTGGCGCACCAAACCAGTCAGTAAACTGGTGATCCCAAAAAATGTATGTCGTTTGGAAAAGTTTGCTTGAAGTTTCAAAGTTGGAAAGCCCTTTCAGAAACACCCTGTTCAGACGAGTGATGTGGCGACGCCCGCTGGCCTTGAGCAGAGCACTCTCAGCTCATTTGCGACGTCGGCAGTGTTCGATGGGACGAGGGAGCCGACGGCACGGGCTGCTTGGTTTGCGGCCCGGTGTGAATTGTTCGGCTGGGGTCCACGCTTGTGCCAGCTATCGGGTTCCCCCTCCCCTCTGTACCTGCGATGCCTGCACCAATTAACGTCGGCCATAGCTATTTGTTTTATCAACGGCCCGCTCGGTGCAGATCCGCCATTGTGGGCGATATGCGCACTGTTGGCCGGACTGTAAACCGCTAGCTTCAGGATGGCCAGAATGGATGCACAGATGCTAACTCGACGATTGAAACGGACAACGTCTTTGCATACGGCACTTCAGGCGTTTGCAAACCTTATTTATTACAGTACTGGCCATTAAAATTGCTACACTACGAAGATAACGTTCTATAGACGCGAAATATAACCGACAGGAAGAAGATGCTGTGATATGCAAATGATTAGCTTTTCAGAGCATTCACACAAGATTGGCGCCGGTGGCGACACCTACAACGTGCTGACATGAGGAAAGTTTCCAACCGATTTCTCATACACAAACAGCAGTTGACCGGCGTTGCCTGGTGAAACGTTGTTGTGATGCCTCGTGTAAGGAGGAGAAATGCGTACCATCACGTTTCCGACTTTGATAACGGTCCGATTGTAGCCTACCGCGATTGCGGATTATCGTATCGCGAAATTGCTGCTCGCGTTGGTCGAGATCCAATGACTGTTAGCAGAATATGGAATCGGTGAGTTCAGGGGGGTAGTACGGAACGCCGTGCTGGATCCCAACGGCCTCGTATCACTAGCAGTCGAGATGACAGGCATCTTATCCGCATGGCTCTAACGGAACGTACAGCCGCGTCTCGATCCCTGAGTCAACAGATGGAGACATTTGCAAGACAACAACCATCTGCACGAACAGTTCAACGACGTTTGCAGCAGCATGGACTATCAGCTCGGAGACCGTGGCTGCGGTTACCCTTGACGCTGCATCACAGACAGGAGCGCCTGCGATGGTGTACTCGCCGACGAACCTGCGTGCACGAATGGCAAAAAGTCATTTTTTCGGATGAATTAGGGTTCTGCTTACACCGTCATGATGGTCGCATCCGTGTTTGGCGACATCGCGGTGAACGCACATTGGAAGCCTGTTTTCCTCATCTCCATACTGGCGTATCACCCGGCGTGATGGTATCGGATGCCAATGGTTACACGTCTCGGTCACCTCTTGTTCGCATTGACAACAGTGGACGTTACATTTCAGATGTGTGACGACCCGTTGCTCTACCCTTCATTCGATCCCTACGAAACGCTACATTTCAGCAGGATAATGCACGACCGCCCCCCCCCCCCCCCCCCCCCATGAACCATGGACCTTTCCGTTGGTGGGGAGGCTTGCGTGCCTCAGCGATACAGATAGCCGTACCGTAGGTGCAACCACAACGGAGGGGTATCTGTTGAGAGGCCAGACAAACGTGTGGTTCCTGAAGAGGGGCAGCAGCCTTTTCAGTAGTTGCAAGGGCAACAGTCTGGATGATTGACTGATCTGGCCTTGTAACAATAACCAAAACGGCCTTGCTGTGCTGGTACTGCGAACGGCTGAAAGCAAGGGGAAACTACAGCTGTAATTTTTCCCGAGGGCATGCAGCTTTACTGTATGATTACATGATGATGGCGTCCTCTTGGGTAAAATATTCCGGAGGTAGAATAGTCCCCCATTCGGATCTCCGGGCGGGGACTACTCAAGAGGATGTCGTTATCAGGAGAAAGAAAACTGGCGTTCTACGGATCGGAGCGTGGAATGTCAGATCCCTTAATCGGGCAGGTAGGTTAGAAAATTTAAAAAGGGAAATGGATAGGTTAAAGTTAGATATAGTGGGAATTAGTGAAGTTCGGTGGCAGGAGGAACAAGACTTCTGGTCAGGTGACTACAGGGTTATAAACACAAAATGAAATAGGGGTAATGCAGGAGTAGGTTTAATAATGAATAGGAAAATAGGAATGCGGGTAAGCTACTACAAACAGCATAGTGAACGCATTATTGTGGCCAAGATAGATACGAAGCCCACACCTACTACAGTAGTACAAGTTTATATGCCAACTAGCTCTGCAGATGACGAAGAAATTGAAGAAATGTATGATGAAATAAAAGAAATTATTCAGATTGTGAAGGGAGACGAAAATTTAATAGTCATGGGTGACTGGAATGCGAGTGTAGGAAAAGGGAGAGAAGGAAACATAGTAGGTGAATATGGATTGGGGGACAGAAATGAAAGAGGAAGCCGCCTGGTAGAATTTTTCACAGAGCACAACATAATCATAGCTAACACTTGGTTTAAGAATCATGAAAGAAGGTTGTATACATGGAAGAACCCTGGAGATACTAAAAGGTATCGGATAGATTATATAATGGTAAGACAGAGATTTAGGAACCAGGTTTTAAATTGTACGACATTTCCAGGGGCAGATGTGGACTCTGACCACAATCTATTGGTTATGACCTGTAGATTAAAACTGAAGAAACTGCAAAAAGGTGGGAATTTAACGAGATGGGACCTGGATAAACTAAAAGAACCAGAGGTTGTAAAGAGATTCAGGGAGAGCATAAGGGAGCAATTGACAGGAATGGGGGAAATAAATACAGTAGAAGAAGAATGGGTAGCTTTGAGGGATGAAGTAGTGAAGGCAGCAGAGGATCAAGTAGGTAAAAAGACGAGGGCTAGTAGAAATCCTTGGGTAACAGAAGAAATATTGAATTTAATTGATGAAAGGAGAAAATATAAAAATGCAGTAAATGAAGCAGGCAAAAAGGAATACAAACGTCTCAAAAATGAGATCGACAGGAAGTGCAAAATGGCTAAGCAGGCATGGATAGAGGACAAATGTAAGGATGTAGAGGTGCATATCACAAGGGGTAAGACAGATACTGCCTACAGGAAAATTAAAGAGACCTTTGGAGAAAAGAGAACCACTAGTATGAATATCAAGAGCTCAGATGGAAACCCAGTTCTAAGCAAAGAAGGGAAAGCAGAAAGGTGGAAGGAGTATATAGAGGGTCTATACAAGGGCGATGTACTTGAGGACAAGATAATGGAAATAGAAGAGGATGTAGATGAAGATGAAATGGGAGATACGATACTGCGTGAAGAGTTTGACAGAGCACTGAAAGACCTGAGTCGAAACAAGGCCCCCGGAGTAGACAATATTCCATTGGAACTACTGACGGCCTTGGGAGAGCCAGTCCTGACAAAACTCTACCATCTGGTGAGCCAGATGTATGAAACAGGCGAAATACCCTCAGACTTCAAGAAGAATATAATAATTCCAATCCCAAAGAAAGCAAGTGTTGACAGATGTGAAAATTACCGAACTATCAGCTTAATAAGTCACAGCTGCAAAATACTAACACGAATTCTTTACAGACGAATGGAAAAACTAGTAGAAGCCAACCTCGGGGAAGATCAGTTTGGATTCCGTAGAAATTTTGGAACACGTGAGGCAATACTGACCCTACGACTTATCTTAGAAGAAAGATTAAGGAAAGGCAAACCTACGTTTCTAGCATTTGTAGACATAGAGAAAGCTTTTGACAATGTTGACTGGAATACTCTCTTTCAAATTCTGAAGGTGGCAGGGGTAAAATACAGGGAGTGAAAGGCTATTTACAATTTGTACAGAAACCAGATGGCAGTTATAAGAGTCGAGGGACATGAAAGGGAAGCAGTGGTTGGGAAGGGAGTAAGACAGGGTTGTAGCCTCTCCCCGATGTTGTTCAATCTGTATATTGAGCAAGCAGTAAAGGAAACAAAAGAAAAATTCGGAGTAGGTATTAAAATTCATGGAGAAGAAATAAAAACTTTGAGGTTCGTCGATGACATTGTAATTCTGTCAGAGACAGCAAAGGACTTGGAAGAGCAGTTGAATGGAATGGACAGTGTCTTGAAGGGAGGATGTAAGATGAACATCAACAAAAGCAAAACAAGGATAATGGAATGTTGTCTAATTAAGTCGGGTGATGCTGAGGGAATTAGGTTAGGAAATGAGGCACTTAAAGTAGTAAAGGAGTTTTGCTATTTGGGGAGCAAAATAACTGATGATGGTCGAAGTAGAGAGGATATAAAATGTAGGCTGGCAATGGCAAGGAAAGCGTTTCCGAAGAAGAGGAATTTGTTATCATCGAGTATAGATTTAAGTGTCAGGAAGTCATTTCTGAAAGTATTCGTATGGAGTGTAGCCATGTATGGAAGTGAAACATGGACGATAAATAGTTTGGACAAGAAGAGAATAGAAGCTTTCGAAATGTGGTGCTACAGAAGAATGCTGAAGATTAGATGGGTAGATCACATAACTAATGAGGAAGTATTGAATAGGATCGGGGAGAAGAGAAGTTTGTGGCACAACTTGACCAGAAGAAGGGATCGGTTGGTAGGACATGTTCTGAGGCATCAAGGGATCACTAATTTAGTATTGGAGGGCAGCGTGGAGGGTAAAAATCGTAGAGGGAGACCAAGAGATGAATACACTAAGCAGATTCAGAAGGATGTAGGTTGCAGTAGGTACTGGGAGATGAAAAAGCTTGCACAGGATAGAGTAGCATGGAGAGCTGCATCAAACCAGTCTCAGGACTGAAGACCACAACAACAACAACAACAACAACAACAACAAATGCACGACCGCATGTTGCAGGTCCTGTACGGGCCTTTCTGGATACAGAAAATGTTCGACTGCTGCCCTGGCCAGCACATTCTCCAGATCTCTCACCAACTGAAAACGTCTGGTGAATGGTGGCCGTGGCCGAGCAACTGGCTCGTCACAATACGCCAGTCACTACTCTTGATGAACTGTGGTATCGTGTTGTAGCTGCATGGGCAACTGTACCTGTACACGCCATCCAAGCTCTGTTTGACCCAATGCCCCGTCGTATCAAGGCTGTTATTACGGCGAGAGGTGGTTGTTCTGGGTACCGATTTCTCAGGATGTATACACCCAAATTGCGTTAGAATGTAATCACATGTCAGTTTTAGTATAATATATTTGTCCGATGAATACCCGTTTATCATCTGAATTTCTTCTTGGTGTAGCAGGTTAAATTGCCAGTAGTGTAGTTACCGAGTAACGAGTATTCCACGACACTCGAAGCGCCGATTCGTTACCACCTAAACTGATTGCTTCAGTGGCCCTCACAAACTTAGTATATTTGACACAGTTACACTGTGTCTATTGCGCGGAAATGCGGCACCCACAACGGCACAATATCCTGAGGTGACAAAAGGCATTGGGTAGCGATAAGCACATATACAGGGTGGTCTGTTGATCGTGACGGGGCCAAATATCTCACGAAATAAGCATCAAACCAAAAAACTACAAAGAACGAAACTCGTCTAGCTTGAAGGGGGAAACCAGATGGCGATATGTACGGCAAGAAAAGAAGAATAAATTGATTGTTGGAGTTAATAACGATCATTCTCCATTACCTCCTCTGCATTACTGCAGCTGACGTCACTGAGCACATCTGTGCATGCAGTACACGTGAGGCGCCTAGTTGTTTCCACTGCACTGTTTGGAATACGAAGGTTCTGTTATAGTTCACTAACCTGCTGTCTTCAAGTTGATGTCCCCAGCGCAGAAAACAGCACGCAGGTCGTAGGTTCTGTATCTTGAGGCTGAAACTGACTTTTAGCGAGGTTCTGTTCTGAAATAATGTATGACTTCTTTGGGATGCCACTCGCGTATTTTAATATGGCCACACGGAAAGACTACATGATCTTACTACAACACCTTCTGATACAGCAAAGTACATGATCAAACACAGTGTTTACGAAAATATATCTTCAGACTGTGTGTGGCACGTGTCTGTGTCTCATGACTACCGGAGGGAATCTTTTAATACTGAATGCTGGCAAACACATCCTGTCACAGACAACATGACTGTACATCTCGACTGCCTAATCCAGAGCGACGAACAGGAACTTACATAACAATTGGAAACACATCCTACAACAGACAACATGTCTGTTCTTCTCGACTGCCTAATCCAGAGTGAAGAACAGCACGAAACACCGCGCGCCATACCAGAAAAGGCGTGACCCGAACGCTTCCGAAGTGCTTCGTCTGCAGTTTCGTCAGTCTTTTGTTTTTTTATTTAAATTGCTTTTAATAATTCTAAAATGACTGATTGATAGTCAGCTGTTGAGAGATATATATAAAGTGAAGTCATTCCAATGAGTAGTTTAACTAATAACTATAACGTTTTGGCGTTCTTGCTCCGAACACAGCAGCCAATCACAGAGCAGTATCATTATACAGGCGGTCATTATCACGGGAATAGTACCGACTCTAACATCTGTCACAGGTACCTCACTCCACATTTCGTCATCTGTATACTTCTTGCATCTCCACTGCTCTGGGAACAGCTTCTTGGAGCCTAATATGATGGCTAAGCCAGAAATATTACATATGGTTGGCCCATTAGGTGGCGCTGCCATAGGTCAAACGGATATCAACTGCATTTTCCTAAAAATAGGAACCCCGATTTTTATTACATATTCGTGTAGTACGTAAAGAAATATGAATGTTTTAGTTGGACCACTTTTTTCGCTTTGTGACAGATGGCGCTGTAGTAGTCACAAACGTGTAAGTACGTGGTATCACGTAACATTCCTCCAGTGCAAACGGTATTTGCTTCGTGATGCACTACCCGTGTTAAAATGGACCGTTAACCAATTGCGAAAAACGTCGATATCGTGTTGATGTATGGCTATTGTGATCAAAATGCTCAAACTGCGTGTGGTATGTATGCTGTTCGGTATCCTGGACGACATCATCCAAGTGTCCGGATCGTTCGCTGGATGGTTAGGTTATTTAAAGAAACAGGAAGTGTTCAGCCGCATGTGAAACGTCAACCACGACCTGCAACAAATGATGCCCAAGTAGGTGTTTTAGCTGCTGTCGCAGCTAATCCGCAGATCAGTAGCAGACAAATTGCGCGGGAATCGGGAATCTCAAAAACGTCGGTGTTGAGAATGCTACATCAACATCGATTGCACACATACCATGTTACTGTGCACCAGGAATGGCATGGCGACGACTTCGACGTCGTGTACAGTTCTGTCATTGGGCACAAGAGAAATTACGGGACGATGACAGATTTTTGCCACCCTCTTTCAGGTGGCCGCCGTCGTTAGAAATGTTAATGCATGTAGGTAAGCCAATGTCTTTCTATAGGTCGAAGACTCGTAGTTGGCGTCCCTCGCGAAGTCGGCCCTTGGAAAATGACGTTTCCTGTGAGGTCGAAATTTTTCTTGTAGCCGAAATTTTCGCCGTGTCCTTCTTGGAGTTGTCGAAATTCTTCGAGTGTTCGACAGATCGGTACTCTACGAGAAGGTGACGTTTTTCGGGCGGTCGACGCTTTATGATGGTTCTAGAGGTTTGGTTTTTTTTTTTTTTTTTTTTTTGCGGGACTGACGTTTCTCGAAAAAGACTCGAGAAAACTTCCTCTTGATGAGGTATTACGTGTTGGCATGGCGGTTGCAATATCTACTTGTGCTTCTCTTCCATTCTATGATGCTATTCATTTTCCTCTCCCTTAGGAACATGCCCGTGATGTTTTTGCAAATGTATTCTGCATTATTCCGTAGCCGATGTGAGAATAATCCGTCTACCATTTTTCGTTCCTTATTTCTTCCTTCGTTCCCTTTCTCCTATCTTTACTATGCTTTGTCGTTTTCTTCTTCCTATCTGTGCGCTCTTCAGATTGACAGGTTGCGTTGGCTCAGGTGAAATTGTCAGATGTTCGGGAGGTGTGACCTGAATGTGAATATATGCTGAGAATCCAACGTTCTTCGAGAGATCGATATGTGCCTAGACGTCGATAAACACCGTGATGGCGGTGTACGCTGAGCTGTCGATATACGCCTAGGCGTCGACGTATGCCGTGAAGCCGATATATGCTGTGACTCGGACTATCTTTAACCTGGCGCTTACAGTTTCCGGCTGGGCGCTGTGCGAGGATGGAGCAGCGAGGGATTCTCGCCAGGGAGTAGTTTGCCGGGCCCACTGGCGGTCTCTACACGTTGTCGGAGTGGGTGGCAGTCTTTCTACTGCTATGAGGTCCGTGGCTCACCGACCCTGGAAACGAAAGTTGAGTTTTGATTTAGTCTACCAACAAGTCAAGACTGTTCACGTTGTGTCGTTTGGAGCTCATTGTCGGCTGTTGGGATTTTCCCGCGAGCAACAACGTGGTGTCCGCAGCTCGTGGTCGTGCGGTAGCGTTCTTGCTTCCCACGTCCGGGTTCCTGGGTTCGATTCCCGGCGGAGTCAGGGATTTTCTCTGCCTCGTGATGACTGGGTGTTGTGTGATGTCCCTAGGTTAGTTAGGTTTAAGTAGTTCTAGGGGACTGATGACCATAGATGTTAAGTCCCATAGTGCTCAGAGCCATTTGAACCATTTTGAACAACGTGGTTTTCATGTTGGAAAATTCTAGCCACCCTCTGGTGGAGTTCCACTGTACTTGGTTATTTGAACTCAAGTGCACCAGCGGAATCTTCTGCCTTGTGGCCTGTGGTGTGCGTACTGTAAGACCTTCAGCACACGCACCATCAGATTATTTGACTTGTCGCTCTAACGAAGTAGGCGAGTGTCAACAATATGTCTCGTTGTCTTATGGTGGCGTGTTTATCTTCTGCCGTTAGGTCAGACGATAGAAATGCCACTTGCACGCTTAGAGTAGCAGATTGACAGTGACCAACTTTAAACAGAACTTGATTAATTTTCACACACATTTATTAAAATAGTAACAAGCATAAAAATTACTTAACTTGGTTCTGGATGCTATTGACAATTGAGAATCTGAAGTTCCTTTGGTATTGGCACGTTAATCTTATTCTCACATATATCTCTGATACTTGACAAAAGTGTCCATACATTTCTCTTCGTGGCCATGTACAGGAATATGGTAATCTTATTAGGCGCAGACTGAAACTTGGCTATAGACTGGTACAGACAAATGTAGAACTCGTACAGACTGGTACAGACTAATGCAGATGGGTACAGACTGATGCAGACTGACTAATCGGAGGTCTGTACACTTGGTTATAATGAATCGCACGTTCATGTATCACTGCGTGACTGTGATCCGCAAGGAGAAAAGGTTCTAAGTTAGCAGCAATCTCATTGGCTGCGTTACATATTAATACGCGGATCAGCGGAAGCAGAATTTGGTCCGTCTCTATGGCAGCGCCATCTCGTAGTGCGGAGATGGACGAGCGCTGCGCCTGCACTGTTGTGCTTAGCGGGGCGCGCTCTAGTGGGAAAGCTGTGTACGCACTGACTACGTGGAACTATGTACACAACATGGCCTTTAACGTTCCGGTTACGTGCCCTGGCTGTTCACGTATTTTTCGTCCAGTGTAGTTTACTCATCGTGTTGTTGCTGTCCAGCACGGTATGTAGTTTGACAGCTCTAGGTATGATTGGTTGTGGGCGCCAATATCTTCTACGTTGTTCCGTTGAACTCCCTGTTGTGCCCTGGTCGGAAGTGGAAGTTATCTTATCGGTGGGTCCGTTGACTGTTGGTCGGTTGGGTTGTCGTCGGATCGTGAATGGTTGGCCTGACTGCCTGTCTCACCTAAGAGAACGTTAGTGTTTGAATTACAGGCCGACCCTCGAACACCTGGGCGCCCTTGTGTGTGCTGCCCTATTTTTTTTAATTTGTTCTTATTGTTTCTACTTGCTTCTAGCCGATGTCTTTTTTTTTAAAAAATTAGTTGTTTGCTCTAAGGCCTTCAACCTAAATTAAAGAACGTTTCATGCAAGGCATTTGGTATTAAAAAAAATAATGTTATGGAGTTTTAAGTGTTAGGCCTTCAGCCGATTTGAATTTAACTTCTTACTTCAGGCTAACTAAAGAATTGTTTTAAGATAAGGCCTGTCTATTAAGTTTCCGATTATGCTTGCGTTTTTACTTGTTGGCCTTCAGCCGTTTTTAAATTAATGTGTCTTTCAGCCTTTAATTAAGTCCCAAAGATTAAAGCAGTCTGTATTTAAAAAAAAATAATTTTTGCGATCTTGTAATGTTTGATCAAATAATAAAGTTGTATGTTCGAGTGTAACTGACAGCCCCCTTATTTTGGCCCCTTTACACAATCTATTTGCCCTGTCGTGCGGGTTAAGCAGGGTGTCTCAGTCGTTTTCGCAAGGCCGATAATTTCCGAGAGGTTTATATTTTCCGAGACGAGCTTTAGAGGGTCAATATTTCTAAGGGGTCGGTATTTCTAGGGAGACTGAAGATTCTGGAGAAAAGTTCCTCTTGGTGAGGCTTTACATGTTGGCTTGTCAGTTGAAATATCTACTTATGCATCTCTTCCCTTCTGTGCTGCTATCTTTTTCCTCTCCCTCATAGAACATGCCTGGGATGTTTTCGGAAATGTGTTCTGCATTTTAAGTAGCCGATATGAGAATGTCATATTGTTAACGAAATAGTTTCCCAGATATGTGAGAGGCTGGTAGACTTGTTAAGTAATAGAACCCAGTATCTTGTCCTCGATGGCCCCAGTGAAGTATGATATGACAACTGTTATTTTTTATATACATGAATTATATGGCGGACAGAATGAGTGTGAAAACCAAATCCGTAATGTTCGGATACAGTATTACTAGTGTCCTGATCGACACATTCACGTTGCTGAAGTATCTGGGCGTGACATTGCTAAGCGATACAAAATGGATCTAGCATGTGAGGAGTGTATTAGGGAAGGCGAATGGTCGATGTCGGTTTATTGGGAAAGTTTTAGAAAAATGTGGTTCACCTGTAAAGGAGACTGCATATAAGGCGTTATCGCGACCTGTTCTTGAGCGCTGCTGTAGTGTTTGGGATATGCACCGGGACGGATTAAAGGAAGACATTGAAGTAATTCAGAGGGCGGGCTAGATCTGTTACCAGTAGGTTCGAACAACATGCAAGCATTATGGAATAGCTGGGGGAGCACACATGGGTATCCCTGAAAGGACGGCGATGGTCTTTTCGAGAAACTCTTAAGAGAAAATATACAGAGCCGGACACTGAAGCTGACTGCAGAACGATTCTACTGGTGCCAACATCGATTTCACGTAAGGACCACAAAGATAAGATACGAGAAATGATGGCTCATACGGAGCTAGTCGTTTATTCCCTCACTGTGGATGAGAGTGGGACACGAAATTACTAGTAGTGGTCCAGCATACCCTACGCCACACAACGTATGGTGACTTCCCGAGTAAGTGTATTAGATGTAAATGTAGGATACAACACGCGAAATTACAAAATGCCCTCCATTTTTTGAATGTACCTTGTATATGTAAATGTTCAACACTACCTCACATTCTATCACGATCGTGTGTGTGTAGCTGACGTAGCACGCCTGAGTGAGGGGAGAGATTTTATATGTACCCTAAGCTAGAACGTCTTGGGTCGTTCGCGAGTTACGGTCGAGTGTTTATGAAGACACCAGGCCGACGGGGAGCTAGGGACTGCAAGAGCCTCGTTTAGCAGCGGCTATCAAAGCGGAGATAGTCAGCTTTATACCACGAAAGAGGGGGGACAATCTCGTAGCGCGGAGAATGCTGGATTTACTTACCGATCTAATCTGGTCTGCTTTGGTTGCGTTTCAATTTCACATGTGATGTTCACGCGACTGTGCGGTATTTATTGACTCTGGGTGCCCGCGGCTGATCGCAAGTACGAACTAAATGCCCTGTTCGACCGCACCTAAAACAACGCCGCGATTCCCCTTCAGTAGGCTCAGCTGATGTTGGTAATCCGGAGTTCCCATCACTGACGCCCACGGGGTGAACCTTAACCTGACGGTGTCTATCGTCCGAGAGCGACAACGCGGATATCGCTACAACGGCGGCACGAATTTCTTCCCAAGTGGAGGGACGGCCACGAAAAACAAAATGTGACGTATCCGCTGCTCTCTTTCCCCTCAGGACAATTGAAACTATCTCCCGTTCTGGCAAGTCGACTAACAAGGCCAAACAGACTGAGCTACCCAAGCACGACTCACGCCCCGTCCTGACAGCTTTACTTCTGCCAGTACCTCGTCTCGGGCCGGCTCACAGTTTTAATCTGCCAGGAAGTTTCATATCAGCGCACACTCCGCTGCAGAGTGAAAATCTCATTCAAGGCCAAACAGGTCGTCTTAACTCTTTCCACGTATTGGTGCAACTCATCCCTATCTTGCTGCATCCGCCAAACATAGCGACACTCCAGATGCTTACGAACTCCCATGCTCAATCTTTCGCTGATCACAAGCTCCCTCAACTGCTGCAATGGAAACCTTTCTGCCATGGTCCTGGGTACCAGAGTCCTCAATTCGCCTCTAGTTATGCAATAGAGACAAAATTACCTGATGCAAAACACCAAACGTATCAGCGTGTTGCTCAAAACGAACCAACAACGATAACAACCTTTCAATTTGCTCGAGTCGGTCTATGGCTAATTCTGTGATGTGTCGAAACAGATTCACCAGGGAATTAGGCAATTCAGCACACGCCCTGACTAACCCCTTGGAGGACATAAGGGCGTTATACCCGGGCTCGCCAGCACACCGCCCAGAAGATAAAAAATCCTGCTCCCCGTCCTCTTCCCATCAATTTCTAAACGCGTGACCTTGTCGCAATTTATTAACCAAGGACCCCAATTCAGCGGTTGATTCCTTATCACGATCTTCTAATGCTCTTAAATCAGATATCCGGTTGGTTAGATGTATCAACTGTGCCAGCACCCTGTCTGACTGCCTCTAGGTTGAATGCCCTCTAAAAAGCCGATGTTGTCCTCAAGACTCCTAACTGCCTTAAACAAAAACCCAATAGCTGCCTTTGTTTCATCCTCAATATCCGGCGTGACGTCAACCGACTGAAGAACAGTAGCACACAAGCGGGCTGATAAATCTGAAACACTACCCTCAATAGGCTGGCTCCTTATCGCCAGCTGGCAACGGCCTTGCTGCGGTGGGTACACCGGTTCCCGTGAGATCACCGAAGTTAAGCGCTGTCGGGCGTGGCCGGCACTTGGATGGGTGACCATCCGGGCCGCCATGCGCTGTTGCCATTTTTCGGGGTGCACTCAGCCTCGTGAAGCCAATTGAGGACCGAATAGTAGCGGCTCCCGTCACAGAAAACCGTCATAACGACCGGGAGAGCGGTGTGCTGACCACACGCCCCTCCTATCCGCATCCTCTCTGACGATGACACGGCGGTCGGATAGTCCCGATGGGCCACTTGTGGCCTGAAGACGGAGTGCTTTATCGCCAGCTCACAAGTGAGGTGGTCCATTCTCAATAGGCCGATCCCAGGACACTGCCTGACCGCCATTACAGAGTTGATCACCTAAAACAGAACCCAGTACCAAAAGCAGAAATCTTACAACACTAACAGACTTTAACAAATCAAACCAACAGTAACAGAAATACCAATATTACAATCGTAATCACGCTCTGTTACCAGATGAAACTTGGTGGTCAAGGGAAGGCAGGATTCGGTTACGATTGTGGATGGGGCTGTAATCAGTTACTATTGATTGCCTTTTACAGTTACACACAATTTATTTTAAATTAGTAATTCCAGACTCAACAATAAATAAAATACCACACGTCATTAATGAAGGAATAAACAACTGTGCAAACAAATGTTTTCAGTGAGGTACAATGTAGCAAATCACCATGAAATACAGATACAACAGATAATGTTTTAAAAACAAGCCACTGTGATCTGGGCAGAGGGCCGTACACGCCAGGAATGGTAATAATTTAAGAATTGTTTAAAATTCGCAGCAACATAAAAATTACAGGTATTGAAATATTAAAGGCAAGTCGCCACGAATACAGCAGAAGGCATCTGATGCCAGGAATGACAGGAAATAAGGTTTTAGGGCTTACTACGTAAACACAAACACAAATTAGAATTTTAAGGCAAGTGACCACATTCACTGCTGAAGGCCTTACACGCTGGGAACGGCAATTACATAAAAAATTTTGAAACCTGCTGTAAAACAGCAAATACAATAGCAAAGGTTAATTAAACAAAAAACCAGCAACTGATCACCAAACAGGTTAAATATGATGATGGTAAACTTTGTAACACAAGCGACAGTGCTCCAGGAATCGACCTCTGAGAAGGTCCGGCAACAAACTTTTTCGCGAGTTATAAGAGTCGAGGGACATGAAAGGAAACCAGTGGTGGGGAAGGGAGTGAGACAGGGTTGTAGCCTCTCCCCGTTGTTGTTCAATCTGTATATTGAGCAAGCAGTAAAGGGAACAAAAGAAAAATTCGATGTAGGTGTTAAAATCCATGGAGAAGAAATAAAAACTTTGAGGTTCGCCGATGACATTGTAATTCTGTCAGCGACAGCAAAGAACGTGGAAGAGCAGTTGAACGGAATGGACAGTGTCTTGAAAGGAGGATATAAGATGAACATCAACAAAAGCAAAACGAGGATAATGGAATGTAGTCGAATTAAATCGGGTGATGCTGAGGGAATTAGATTAGGAAATGAGACACTTAAAGTAGTAAAGGAGTTTTGCTATTTGAGGAGCAAAATAACTGATGATGGTCGAAGTAGAGAGGATATAAAATATAGACTGGCAATGGCAAGGAAAGCGTTTCAGAAGAAAAGAAATTTGTTAACATCGAGTACAGATTTAACTGTCAGGAAGTCGTTTCTGAAAGTTTTTGTATGGAGTGTAGCCATGTATGGAAGTGAAACACGGACGATAAATAGTTTGGACAAGAAGAGAATAGAAGCTTTCGGAATGTGGTGCTACAGAAGAATCGTAAAGATTAGATGGCTAGATCACGTAACTAATGAGAAGGTACTGAATAGGATTGGGGAGAAGAGGAGTTTGTGGCACAACTTGACTAGAAGAAGGGATCGGTTGGTAGGACATGTTCTGAGGCATCAAGGGATCACCCATTTAGTATTGGAGGGCAGTGCGGAGGGTAAAAATCATGGAGGGAGACCAAGAGATGAATACACCAAGCAGATTCAGAAGGATGTAGGCTGCAGTACGTACCGGGAGATGATGAAGCTTGCGCAGGATAGAGTGGGATTAGAGAGCTGCATCACACCCGTCTCAGGACTGAAGACCGCAACAACAACAACAACAACAACGAGGTAGGCAGCCAAGAGTTGCATTCACTTCAGAAGATGGTAACTCAGACTAGTGGCAGTCTGACGAATGACTAGTGATAATCTTGCTGAAGCTACCTGACGTCCGAGAAACCAAATGCAACCATGGAACAATGCGCCAAAGCTGGAACCGGCGGTCTGCACTTCGTCCCCAGAATACTGTGTTTAGAGCGCCCGGAACGAAAAGGGAACAACTACCACCAAAGGAGAAAGCACTCCACTCGCTGCTCTTCGCCTCGGCGACACTACGAGCAGCAACACGAACCCAAGTCACTGGAGAATCGCGAGATGACACAGTGGTGGAGGTCTCTCTACTTGGATTGAAATGCACTCATCTTAAAAGTTTGCTGCATCCGGTTTAGAACGAGGCCGTGCACCCTCGTGACCACAGCCCTTCCATCCGGCAGTCCATGCGTGCCGCCAGCAGTCCCGGCGTGTTCCCGCACTGCGCGGACCTGGCTCCTCCCGAGACCCCAACAGAACTGCCACACTCACACGACGTCGCCCTAAAGATAGAGCAACAGTTACTACATATCGATAACCGCCGCTGCTGCTATTAGCGAACAAGGCATGCTTTCGAAACCGAGTGGCGCCAGTCAACACGAGAAGAAGACAAACAGCCGCAACCATGCCAACTAAACGATACCGTTTGGCCTCCAACAGAGGGCGGTATACAAACAGCATCAACGCGAGCAGCAACACGGCTCAAGGAAGTCACTAAATGCTGTCAAATACTGTATCTGAGTAGCTCGGGTAATTTACTCTCTGTTTTAGGAAGAAATAGTTCCTGATGTATCTTTATGATTGTGACGTTATATCTCCGGAACTTGTACAAAGTGTTATTACAACAGTACGAAGTCCCGGCTACCAGTCCATTCTGTCAAAATCGCACATCAATAGCACCTTCATTTCCGTAATATCTGCGCTGCAAGCTTTAGGCGATTCACCTTCTATACAAAATTTCTCATTTTAACACTTCACTCACTGTGTTAAACCTGTAATGTAAGACTGCACCTCTTTATTTGCAGATTATAACAGCATTTGAAACTTTTTAATTAGGCCAATAGTTATGTGAAATGTTGAAAATCAAACGTTTGTTGTCCCTGGAAGGCTTTGGATAGGCAACCAGCAACTCGAGCTTTGCATAGTTCTAGCCGCTTCGTAGTACATCTGCATCTACATGGATACTCTGCAAATCACATTTAAGTGCCTGGCAAGGGGTTCATCGAACCAGCTTCACAATTCTCTATTAATCCAATCTCGTATAGCGCGCGGAAAGAATGAACACCTATTTCTTTCCGTACGAGCTCTGATTTCCTTTATTTTATATTTGTGATCGTTCCTCCCTTTGTAAGTCCGTGTCAACAAAATATTTTCGCATTTATAGGAGAAAGTTGGTGATTGGAATTTCGTGAGAAGATTCCGTCGCAAAGAAAAACGCCTTTCTTTTAATGATGTCCATCCCAAATCCTGTATCGTTTCTGTGACACTCTCTCCCATATTTCGCGATAATACAAAACGTGCTGCCCTTCTTTGAACTTTTTCGATGTACTCCGTAAGTCCTATCTGGTAAGGATCCCACACCGCGCAGCAGTATTCTACAAGAGGACGGACAAGCGTAGTGTAGGCAGTCTCCTTAGTAGGTCTGTTACATTTTGTAAGTGTCCTGCCAATAAAACGCAGTCTTTGGTTAGCCTTCCCCACAACATTTTCTATGCGTTCCTTCCAATTTAAGTTGTTCGTAATTGTAATACCTAGGTATTTAACCTTTACGGCTTTTAGATTACACTGATTTATCGTGTAACCGAAGCTTAACGCGTTCTTTTTAGGACTGATGCGGATGACCTGACAGTTTTCCTTATTTAGAGTCAACTGCCGCTTTTCGCACAATTCCGATATTTCTTCTAAATCGTTTCGCAGTTTGTTTTGACTTTATTAGTCGATAAACGACAGCGTCATCTGCAAACAACCGAAGACGGCTGCTCATATAGTCTCCCAAGACCTTTATATAGGTAAGGAACAGCAGAGGGCCTATAACACTACCTTGGGGAACGTCAGAAATCACTTCTGTCTTACTCGATGACTTTTCGTCAATTACTGCGAACTTTGACCTCTCTGACAGAAAATCACAAATCCAGTCACATAACTGAGACGATATTCCATAAGCACGCAATTTCACTACGAGCCGCTCGTGTGGTACAGTGTCAAAAGCCTTTCGGAAATCCAGAAATACGGAATCGATCTGAATTCCCTTGTCAATAGCACTGAGCACTTCATGTGAATAAAGAGCTAGTTGTGTTTCACGAGAACGATGTTTTCTAAACCCATGTTGACTGTGTGTCAAAAGACTGTTTCCTTCGAGGTAATTCATAATGTTCGAACACAACATTTGTTCTAAAATCCTGCTGCATATCGGCGTTAGTGATATGGGCCTGTAATTTAGTGGATTAGTCCTACCACTTTTGTTGAATATTGGTGACATGTGCAACTTTCCAGTCTTCGGGTACGGATCTTTCGTCGAGCGGGCGGTTGTATATGATTGTTAAGTATGGAGCTAATGCATCAGCATACTCCGAAAGGAACCTAATTGGTGTACAGTCTGGAGCTGAAGACTGGAACAACTCTGAACTCGCGATCCTTAATTTCGGTGAATTTATCCACTTCGAAACCAGACGCGCAGAAGAATTTCAGGTTTTTTTTTTGTTTTTTTTTTTTTTGACGAATGTTACGAGAAACAAGATCTGGTGCGCTACTTTGAGATCTACTCACGCAGAGGGATTCGTCCGTAAGGAGAGGAGGTGACGGGGGGGGGGGGGGGGGGGGGGGGTGATGATACGCCCATTTTCGGCGAGCACGCGCTAAGAGAGCGGCAGAGTTCCAGGGGATTCGGCTCACGCAGTTGGCAGGCCTGCTACGTGCCGGAGAGAAACGTAGGGCGCAGGCAAGGCGACGCCGTTCCCGCCAGGTTGATTGCTTCTCCGCGCCCCGTGATTGAGCGCTTCTCCGGCGTGGGCGAACGTGGCTTGGCTGGCAAGTGGTTCCCCGTGGAAGCGAAGCTGCCTGCTATAACGGGGGTGCGTTCCACGGCCACGCATGCCGAGGTAAGTACCAAGTCTGGTATTCTGATTTCGCGGAATATATACGCAGTAGAATGAGATTTTCAATCTGCAGCGGAGTGTGCGCTGATATGAATCTTCCTGGCAGATTAAAACTGTGTGCCCGACCGAGACTCGAACTCAGGACCTTTGCCTTTCGCGGTAAAGTGCTCTACCATCTGAGCTATCGAAGCACGACTCACGCCCGGTCCTTGGTAGCTCAGGTGGTAGAGCACTTGCCCGCGAAGGGCAAAGGTCTGAGTTCGAGTCTCGGTCGGGCACACAGTTCTAATCTGCCAGGAAGATTTATATACACAGTGTCTCCCAGTTCCGTCAGGGCTGCGGCTATTAAGGGGAGTTTTACTATCTTATGGTTCAAAAAAATCGATTATTCTAGGTTGCATTTTTGGATCCATAAAAGTGTTGGGAATCCACCCCTGTAACGGTTTTTCCGAATACGGAACGGAAACGTTTGTTATTAGCTGTTGAACAAAAAAATGCACCTGCCTGAAATCGACCCTTATCACGCAACAGTTTTTTTCTTCCGGAGGACGAGTTATTGTACCGGTGATTGGGAGGAAACACACAAAATTCAAATGAAAGTTTGAACGCGTGTGTTTGGACGTTAGCCCCCAAGCATTTGGATTCTGGTGCGAAGACTGTGGAGATTGCGACTTTTACTGGCAGTGAGCAGCTTCATCGAAGGGTTTTCAGCAGTTCTGAAGACCATGACATCGATGGACGTCACCCTGGGACTCAATTCGACGCAGTTCGCCAAGCAGTCGGACGACCAACGGATTCGAGCGGCCGAAAACCGCTTGTAACCGGCCGTACGAGCGACTCTGGAGAAGCGCAGGCTGGCCCAGATCCAGCAGAACACCCTCTATGAGGAAGAGGGAGGACTAGTTTACGGACTCGGAATAGCAGAGTGAACGTAAGTTGCATAATATTGCATTTATATGTACTCGAAACTTCAAACGCGATTTTCTCTAAATGACTTTTTTTATCGCGCGGTAACTTCAAATCTACTGAACCTATTGGCATGATTCTTTGTTTCCGACGAAGCTAACTAAATTGTCTAAGAGTTGTACCAGTTTTATTCTGATTCATCAAATATAAATAATTTTACTTGGGCGACGAAGTCGAAAAATCGATGACAAAAATCCCTATTTTTTTTCAAATGGCTGCCATTTTGTTTCCTATTGTCCAAATAACTTAGGCGAGGTACAACTCCTTCGCTAACGTCAACTCAATTTTGATTTCAGACGAGCCCGCTGACCTGTGACATACCGCGCGTAGAGGTCTACATCGAAATTCAGTTTCGTTCCGACTGCACATCCGCCTTTGCTCTTCGACATCTCCGGTCGAAAAGATTCCAGTTTGTAGAGAAAATCTCAATAAACATTTTGACCAAATTTGTCATTGATATCTATAACACATCCCGAAAAGAAATTCTCGAATAACATGCTTTTTTCGGGCCAAAGATAGTAAACCTCCTGTTAAAAAGCATGGATTATGTTCACAAATCACTATATTTATTCAAAATAGTCTTAGCATGAATCAATATACAACGAAAACCGTTTTAAAAGCTGCATTCATTACTACAGTACAATTTTCTTGGAGTGTTTGTATGTCTATCCTTGTGATTGAAGGTCTGCGGAACTTTGACAGTTCACTTATATAAAACCGTCTTTATGATGTCTTTTATTGTATGGCTAGTTTTTAAGGACGAATGGATCACCCTCAGCATAACTAATGCCTGCAGACGGTGCACTGAAGCGCCGAAACTGGTACCCATACAATGAATGAATGACAAATGACGGCTGTAAGTATTTCATTTTCATGCATTATTTTCTCCGATGTCCTCGACTGCGTCATAACGGTGTCCTTTAATTGCCAGCTTCAATTCAGGAAACAACTGGAAGTCGGCTGGGGATTGTGGGCAGCAGGTTAAATTTATAAGAATATTTGTCATCGTATTTTAAAAGAGCCTATAAACTATTGTAATATCGACGACACTATGTTCTAGCCGCAAGATGTTAAAATGAACGAAGTGTACAAACTTCAACAAATATTACCGATACTACGTAAAAAAAGACTGTATCGTGTAAAAATGACGATAATTATTTCATTATTTCTGCAGTAATTTAATTTCTGTGTGAATCAAAACTATTATCAGAGAACTACATTTATAGACAACGACAATTAAAATATATTTTTGTTATCTGTGATAATTGTGGTTCAGTTGTTCATGTGCTAACCGATGAACTGTTAGGACGTGAGACGTTTGAGGTCTGTAAAGAGGAAAGCTGGAACTATATTGTCAATTATTATTTGAAAAATAGAGCCGCTATTGTCTAGACGTGGATTTGTATTTATTTGAATTGTAAACCGATATAATTAATGTTTTTAAACGTTTATTTTCAGCTCCGCAATTAGGAGCGCTAGTAACTTACTGCGGACTTTACTAGTAGTTGGTATAAAAAATAATTTTAACAAACATAAATGTTGTTAGATATAAATGAATGGAAATAAATGTCCACCAGTGGTCCCGAATCAACTTTAAAAGACAGGATTTAACTCAGATTGAATCTTTAAAAATACTGTTCACAGCACGTTACGTAATATCAACTTCTTACTTGCTGATGTATGAAGCCTAATTATTTCGGACGATCTACATGAAATATTTTCAAAAAATGGTTCAAATGGCTCTGAGCACTATGGGACTTAAATTCTAAGGTCAGCAGTTCCCTAGAACTTAGAACTACTTAAACCTAACTAACCTAAGGACATCACACACATACTAGGCAGGATTCGAACCAGCGACCGTTGCGGTCTGGCGTTTCCAGACTGTAGCGCATAGAACCGCTCGGCCACTCCGGCCGGCTGAAATATTTTAATAGGAGGCATACGTCATTGTTGTGCGCGGGTAGTATCTCGAGACTAAATGTTCCTTTGCTAGAGAAAAGTGCTTCCATCTTAAGTAACAGTTGTGTAAAATCTGATAAATGATATGCAATTAAGTGCCACTCACACGACTTTACAGAGAACATTTATAGACGTCAAGTGGAGACTCCTTTAGCAGAGTGACAAATGTTAGCCGGGATAATCATTTTTGAGATCAAACGAATTGTTACGCTGACAGTAGGTAACTGGTTTTATATTTTTTTGATCTACCTGAAATATCATTTATAAGTAATTAAACTCGCAAAATACTATAAACCGTTTCCGCCTCACTATTCTTGCAGTCAGCCAGAAAGCGATGGAGAACATGCTGATCATAATGTCCAGTCTGCACATTCTTCTTGTGCTCACTGAAAGAAAATGTTCCTACTAACAATTTAGTCAGCAGGATCACGAACTACGACTATAAATAAAAGTTTTGTGTTCTAACTTATCAATACGGGGTGTTAAAAAAAGGTACGGCCAAACTTTCAGGAAACATTCCTCACACCCAAATAAAGAAAAGATGTCATGTGGACATGTGTCCGGAAGCGCTTAATTTCCATGTTAGAGCTCATTTTAGTTTCGTCAGTATGTACTGTACTTCCTCGATTCACCGCCAGTGGGCCCAGTTGAATGAAGGTAATGTTGACTTCGGTGCTTGTGTTGACATGCGACTCATTGCTCTACAGTACTAGCATCAAGCACATCAATACGTAGCCTCAACAGGTTAGTGTTCATCACGAACGTGGTTTCGCAGTCAGTGCAATGTTTACAAATGCGGAGTTGGCAGATGCCCATTTGATGTATGCATTAGCACGGGGCAATAGCCGTGGCGCGGTACGTTTGCATCGAGACAGATTTCCAGAACGAAGGTGTCCCGACAGGAAGACGTTCGAAGCAATTGATCGGCGTCTTAGGGAGCACGGAACATTCCAGCCTATGACTCGCCACTGGGGAAGACCTAGAACGACGAGGACACCTGCAATGGACGAGGCAATTCTTCGTGCAGTTGACGATAACCCTAATGTCAGCGACAGAGAAGTTGCTACTGTACAAGGTAACGTTGACCACGCCACTGTATGGAGAGTGCTACGGGAGAACTAGTTGTTTCCGTACCATGTACAGCGTGTGCAGGCACTATCAGTAGCTGATTGGCTTCCACGGGTACACTTCTGCGAGTGGTTCATCCAACAATGTGTCAATCCTCATTTCAGTGCAAATGTTCTCTTTACGGATGAGGCTTCATTCCAACGTGATCAAATTGTAAATTTTCACAATCAGCATGTGTGGGCTAACGAGAATCCGCACGCAATTGTGCAATCACGTCATCAGCACAGATTATCTGTGAACGTTTGGGCAGGCATTGTTGGTGATTTTTGATTGGGCCCCATGCTCTTCCACCTACGCTAGTCCGCAGCTCGTGGTCGTGCGGTAGCGTTCTCGCTTCCCGCGCCCGGGTTCCCGGGTTCGATTCCCGGCTGGGTGAGGGATTTTCTCTGCCTCTTGATGACTGGGTGTTGTGTGATGTCCTTAGGTTGGTTAGGTTTAAGTAGTTCTAAGTTCTAGGGGACTGATGACCATAGATGTTAAGTCCCATAGTGCTCAGAGCCATTTGAACTATTTGAACCACCTACGCTCAATGGAGCACGTTATCATGATTTCATACGGGATACTCTACCTGTGCTGCTAGAACATGTGCCTTTACAAGTACGACACAACGTGTGGTTCATGCACGATGGAGCTCCTGCACATTTCAGTCGAAGTGTTCGTACGCTTCTCAACAACAGATTCGGTGACCGATGGATTGGTAGAGGGGGACCAATTCCATGGCCTCCACGCTCTCCTGACCTCAACCCTCTTGACTTTCATTTATGGGGGCATTTGAAAGCTCTTGTCTACGCAACCCCGGTACCAAATGTAGAGACTCTTCGTGTACAATACGCCATTCTCCAGGGCTGCATCAGCGCATCAGGGATTCCATGCGACGGAGGGTGGATGCATGTATCCTGGCTAACGGAGGACATTTCGAACATTTCCTGTAAAAAAGTGTTTGAAGTCACGCTGGTACGTTCTGTTGTTGTGTGATTCCATTCCATGATTAATGTGATTTGAAGAGAAGTAATAAAATGAGCTCTAACATGGAAAGTAAGCGTTTCCGGACACATGTCCACATAACATATTTTCTTTCTTTGTGTGTGAGGAATGTTTCCTGAAAGTTTGGCCGTACCTTTTTGTAACACCCTGTATATTTAGTAAAAGTCCACATGCACAAACATAATAATATTTTTGATAATGATAAGAAATAATGTCCCTATCATTAGCAGTTGAGAGGCGACCTCTACGGTGTGCTCCAGGGAAATTTGTCGCCGGAACACAAAGATTTACTTCCATAAAATATAAGCGATCCAGTCCTTGCGAGTTCACTTCCTACTTTTAAACGTGTTTCGTAGGTGACTGGCTCTGACGCCATCAGAGACAAAGTGTATGCCGACGTTTGACTGACGCAGACGGATTTATAGCTCGGTGTGAATACGGGATGAGTCACTAATCATTGCCACCAATAATGACTTCGAAAGTTTGATACAAGCTGAAAAGTTTGCGAGACAGAAGTTGCATGTGACAACGGGGGCCATAATATGATAATCATTTTTTTTTGCTAGGTGGTGTCGCTTCATAGATATGAAGGTCAACTTTTTTTTTTAAATGGGATGCTATAGTATGGTACTTATTTTGTGATAGCAGCTATCAAGACGAAACCAACAAACAATAAGCTCTTTGAAGGTCAACGAAGGTCAAAAAGGTGGCATAAACGTCCATTTACAGAAGGTGTTCGAAGTAGTGACCATTGGTATCAATGCAGTGTTACAATCTTATCATCATGGATTGAGTGAAAACTATTAGAGGGAACTTAATGGAGACAAATACCTAATACTTTTATATCAACTGAGTCTAATACTTAGCACCTTCAATTATTCATAAAAATACCAATTTTGAGCAATTGTACCAGTGTTGACCATAATACCAGTGTTGACCATAATACCAGTAATACCAGTGTTGACCATAATACCAGTGTTGACCAAACTACAAATTTTTACTTGTAACTTTTGATTCCAACATAAATTGTACATTCTGGGCAAATTTTAGTACTCTAGCTGCGTTATTTAGCGCCCTTGTTTTTATCTTAGAATAACATATTTAGCAAAACCTATTCATCTGACAATTCTGAGATTTAAAAATTTTAACATTAATATACTCAAGCATACATTTTTAATTTCACTCATAGATTATGGTACGCTACGCACTGCCGCGTTATGATGACGTGGCGCTAGAAGCAGTGAACTGGTATAAGTCTCGGCATGCTCGCGCCGGCGCCGTTTTAGGCACTTCAGTCTGGAACCGCGCCATCGCTACGGTCACAGGTTCGAATCCTGCCTTGGGCATGGATGTGTGTGATGTCCTTAAGTTAGTTAGCTTTAAGTAGTTCTAAGTTCTAGGGGAGTGATGACCTCAGATGTTATGTCGCATAGTGCTCAGAGCCATTTGAACCATTTTGAACCAAATGAGGTTTCAATGTGCTGCAACGTCGTTCGACGATTCCGCAAAATCGTATCGTTACCTGGAATCATTGTTTCATCAGTGGCAACGGTGACAGGCCTTCCGCTCCTTGGAGCTTCTTCCACACTCGTTCTTCCACGTTCGAGGTCAGACACCCAGTTTTTCACTGTTGCACAGGACGGAGCACTGTCCTTAAGTGTATTCCGCATGTCCTCCGCAATTTCCTTGGGAGCCATTCCCTTCGAATGAAGATATTCAATTACAGCACGGTTCTCGATTCTTTCAATATTCGCCATTTTGCTTGCACTAAGGTATACAACGCACCCTAGCGGCAAAACTAATGAAGCTGGAACCGCGAAATTTGACTTGCACATCCACAAAGCTCACCATAAAATTAGGTGGTGGTGTTTGTGCGAGACATTACGGTAACTGCGTCGGGCTAGAAACTTTTCGATCGCCTGAGCCGTGGCTGGCTCGTGTTCGTGTCATCTCTTGTTTAACATCCTGTTTTTGCCGTACTGCCACCTCGTTATGTTAGTTTCAGTTACTTGTGTCACTGAGTTGCAGCGTTGCCTGGCCGTGAGCGGCAGCAGCAGCGCTTATCTACACTCCTGGAAATTGAAATAAGAACACCGTGAATTCATTGTCCCAGGAAGGGGAAACTTTATTGACACATTCCTGGGGTCAGATACATCACATGATCACACTGACAGAACCACAGGCACATAGACACAGGCAACAGAGCATGCACAATGTCGGCACTAGTACAGTGTATATCCACCTTTCGCAGCAATGCAGGCTGCTATTCTCCCATGGAGACGATCGTAGAGATGCTGGATGTAGTCCTGTGGAACGGCGTGCCATGCCATTTCCACCTGGCGCCTCAGTTGGACCAGCGTTCGTGCTGGACGTGCAGACCGCGTGAGACGACGCTTCATCCAGTCCCAAACATGCTCAAACAGATCCGGAGATCTTGCTAGCCAGGGTAGTTGACTTACACCTTCTAGAGCACGTTGGGTGGCACGGGATACATGCGGACGTGCATTGTCCTGTTGGAACAGCAAGTTCCCTTGCCGGTCTAGGAATGGTAGAACGATGGGTTCGATGACGGTTTGGATGTACCGTGCACTATTCAGTGTCCCCTCGACGATCACCAGTGGTGTACGGCCAGTGTAGGAGATCGCTCCCCACACCATGATGCCGGGTGTTGGCCCTGTGTGCCTCGGTCGTATGCAGTCCTGATTGTGGCGCTCACCTGCACGGCGCCAAACACGCATACGACCATCATTGGCACCAAGGCAGAAGCGACTCTCATCGCTGAAGACGACACGTCTCCATTCGTCCCTCCATTCACGCCTGTCGCGACACCACTGGAGGCGGGCTGCACGATGTTGGGGCGTGAGCGGAAGACGGCCTAACGGTGTGCGGGACCGTAGCCCAGCTTCATGGAGACGGTTGCGAATGGTCCTCGCAGATACCCCAGGAGCAACAGTGTCCCTAATTTGCTGGGAAGTGGCGGTGCGGTCCCCTACGGCACTGCGTAGGATCCTACGGTCTTGGCGTGCATCCGTGCGTCGCTGCGGTCCGGCCCCAGGTCGACGGGCACGTGCACCTTCCGCCGACTACTGGCGACAACATCGATGTACTGTGGAGACCTCACGCCCCACGTGTTGAGCAATTCGGCGGTACGTCCGCCCGGCCTCCCGCATGCCCACTATACGCCCTCGCTCAAAGTCCGTCAACTGCAGATACGGTTCACGTCCACGCTGTCGCGGCATGCTACCAGTGTTAAAGACTGCGATGGAGCTCCGTATGCCACGGCAAACTGGCTGACACTGACGGCGGCGGTGCGCAAATGCTGCGCAGCTAGCGCCATTCGACGGCCAACACCGCGGTTCCTGGTGTGTCCGCTGTGCCGTGCGTGTGATCATTGCTTGTACAGCCCTCTCGCAGTGTCCGGAGCAAGTATGGTGGGTCTGACACACCGGTGTCAATGTGTTCTTTTTTCCATTTCCAGGAGTGTATATAAGCTCTTTGCTGGACTCCTATTACTTCCCGGTCGTCGTGTGTCGACCAGTCAGTTAGAACGTGCCAGCAGTTAGTTCGGACCTGGCAGTAGTTACCACGCGGCACAAATTCAGTCGGGGCGCGGCAGCAGTGAGGTTCGGACCCCCATGACTCGCCCGACAGTTGCCAACACACACGATAGGAGTGGGGACGACTTTGGTTGGTCGTCTTGCCGTACGACTTGTACGAGGGCAGTTCAGTAAGTAATGCAAGACATTTTTTTTCTCGGCCAATTTTGGTTGAAAAAAAAACGGAAATTTCTTGTGGAATATTTTCAAACATTCCCGCTTCGTCTCGTATAGTTTCATTGACTTCCGACGGGTGGCAGCGCTGTACGGAGCTGTTAAAATGGCGTCTGTAACGGATGTGCGTTGCAAACAACGGGCAGTGATCGAGTTTCTTTTGGCGGAAAACCAGGGCATCTCAGATACTCATAGGCGCTTGCAGAATGTCTACGGTGATCTGGCAGTGGACAAAAGCACGGTGAGTCGTTGGGCAAAGCGTGTGTCATCATCGCCGCAAGGTCAAGCAAGACTGTCTGATCTCCCGCGTGCGGGCCGGCCGTGCACAGCTGTGACTCCTGCAATGGCGGAGCGTGCGAACACACTCGTTCGAGATGATTGACGGATCACCATCAAACAACGCAGTGCTCAACTTGACATCTTTGTTGGTAGTGCTGTCACAATTGTTCACCAGTTGGGATATTCAAAGGTTTGTTCCCGCTGGGTCCCTCGTTGTTTAGCCGAACACCTTAAAGAGCAAAGGAGAACCATCTGTGCAGAATTGCTTGCTCGTCATGTGGCTGAGGGTGACAATTTCTTGTCAAAGATTGTTACAGGCGATGAAACATGGGTTCATCACTTCGAACCTGAAACAAAACGGCAATCAATGGAGTGACGCCACACCCACTCGCCTACCAAGAAAAAGTTTAAAGCCATACCCTCAGCCGGTAAAGTCATGGTTACAGTCTTCTGGGACGCTGAAGGGATTATTCTGTTCGATGTCCTTCCCCATGGTCAAACGATCAACTCTGAAGTGTATTGTGCTACTCTTCAGAAATTAAAGAAACGACTTCAGCGTGTTCGTAGGCACAAAAATCTGAACGAACTTCTCCTTCTTCATGACAACGCAAGACCTCACACAAGTCTTCGCACCAGAGAGGAGCTCACAAAACTTCAGTGGACTGTTCTTACTCGTGCACCCTACAGCCCCGATCTCGCACCGTCGGATTTCCATATGTTTGGCCCAATGACGGACGCAATCCGTGGGAGGCACTACGCGGATGATGAAGAAGTTATTGATGCAGTACGACGTTGGCTCCGACATCGACCAGTGGAATGGTACCGTGCAGGCATACAGGCCCTCATTTCAAGGTGGCGTAAGGCCGTAGCATTGAATGGAGATCACGTTGAAAAATAGTGTTGTGTAGCTAAAAGATTGGGGAATAACCAGGTGTATTTCAATGCTGAATAAAACAACCCCTGTTTCAGAAAAAAAATGTGTTGCATTACTTATTGAACTGCCCTCGTATTTGGCCGGCGATCGCTTATGGGTTGGCTGTGCGTGCCGACTCGTGATTCGTCCCTGTTATTGTACAGTCACTCCCGTTAGCATTGCCTAGTTCTTTGCGTAAGTGTTCGTGAAACTGTGCGTAGTTTGTGTGATTTCGACTGACAAGTTATTTTAAATGTTGTGACGTACTGGCTCTGAGGAGTCGGTCGGTTGGCATGTAGCAGTGAAGAATTCTCGGCGGGGCGCAGTTTGGATGCGCCCGCTGGCGGTCTCTACGTGGTATCGGAGAGTGTGGCGCTGTTCCCATTGCTACGAGGTTTGTGGCTCACCGACCCTGGACACTAAAGTTGAGTCTGATTTAACCTACCAGCAAGTCAAGATTGGTCACACTGTGTCGTTTGCAGTTCGTTGTCGGATATTCCTGCGAGCAACAACGTGGTTAGTGTTGTGTCTAGGCAAGACAGCCTAGACACAATGAGAGCAAGCCGAAAGGCACGCGCTTAAACTCACGCAGGCTGGCGTGAGGTCTGAAACAGGATACGTAATGAATGCTATAAAGAAAAGTACGTAGCTTTTGGAATACTTAACTTTAATCCACATTTGTAGAACATCGCTCTTGATGATACATTAATAGAATCTTAATATCAATTGAATACGGCGCCTTGCTAGGTCGTAGCAAATGTAGCTGAAGGCTATGCTATCGTCTCGACAAATGAGAGCGTATTTGTCAGTGTGGCTTCGCTAGCAAAATGTCTGCTGTACAACTGTGGCGAGTGCTAGGAAGTCTCTCTAGACCTGCCGTGTGGTGGCGCTCGGTCTGCAATTACTGACAGTGGCGACGCGCGGGTCCGGCGTGTACTAGCGGACCGCGGCCGATTTAAAGGCTACCACCTAGCTAGCAAGTGTGGTGTCTGGCGGGGACACCACAGTTTTCAAGTTGAAACGTTCTAGCCGCCCTCTGGCGGAGTTTCACTGTATTTGGTTATTTGAATTGAAGTGCACCAGCGGAATCTTCTGCCTTGGGGCCATTAGCATTCCGGTTACCTGCCCTGGCCATTGACGTATATTTCAGACAGTGTAGTTTCCTCATCGTGTTGTTGCTGTCCAGCACGGTATGTAGTTTGACAGCTCCGTGTATGATTGGTTGTGGGCGCCAGTATCTTCTACGTTGTTCCGTTGAACTCCCTGTTGTGCCCTGGTCGGGTGAAGTGGAAGTTATCTTGGCGGGGGGTCCGTTGACTGTCTGTCGGTTGGGTTTTCATCGGATCGTGAATGGTTGGCCCGACTGCCTGTTTCACCCAAGCGAGCGTTAGTGTTTGAATTACAGGCCGACCCTCGAACATCTGGGCGCCCTTGTGTCGACTGCCTTATTTTTCTTTAATTTGTTGTTGTTGGTACTTGTATGGCTTTTAACCGGTTCTGTGTTTTAAATTAGAGTTGTTTTACCCTTAAGGCCTTCAGCACAGTATAAGTACTGTTTCACATAAGCCCTTTCGCATTTAAAAAAAGTTGAATTTTTAGGTCTTTGACCTTCAGCCGATTTGAATTTAACTTGTTTACTTCAGCCTAACTAAAGAACTGTTTTAAGATAAGGCTTGCTTATTAAATTTCTGATTATGCTTGCGTTTTAAGTTATTGGCCTTCAGGCGTTTTTAAATTAAAGTGGATTTCAGCCGGTAATTAAGTCCCAAAGATGAAAGCTGTGTGTTTAAAAAATTTTTTTGGGCTCTTGTAATATATGGTCAAATAACAAAGTTGTATGTTCGAGTGTAACTGACAGCCCTCCATTTTGGCCCCCTTCCACAATTTATTTTATGTGTGCTGTCCTGCGGGTTAAGTACGGCATTTGACTGGTAGCAGCGCGTGGTTTCGATCCACGGACCTCTGGGTTATTATGGGCGCATCATGCTTCCATAGCATTAGATCAGACATCACCTTCTGTTCTTAAGCTTCTGGTAGCTATTTGGTTCTCAGCTTCTAATAGTTCCTTCAACTACGTCGTCTTGTGAGGCTTATCTCGCTGCTTTCTTCAGTTTGCCATTTTGCTTGCACTACAGTATACAACGCATCCTAGCGGCAAAACTAACAAAGCCGGAATCGCGAAATTTGACTTGCATACCCACAAAGGGTCACCATAAAAGTAAGTGGTGGTGTCTGTGCGAGACATTACGGTAAATGTGTCGGGCTAAACACTTTTCGACCGCCCCCTTGTGATTTATACTACATTAATTTGTGTAATTTATACGGAATGAACTTCCTTGTAAGAGTCTACGAGGTGCGACAATAAAGCAATGAGACTGATTTTCTTTGAAAGATGTGGCAACCCTGCAGACTTGCGTGGGCACAATATCTTTGACCTTGGTCTATAAGATGCTTCTGCTCCAAGCGCCACATCGATGCAACAGTTCAGTCGTGGAGTTGTGCGGTAATAAGTTTACACGTGTTTGGGTCTCTCGTCACTGAAATGGAACCACACAATATTGTGCAAAGGTACGTCATTTCTTTTTGAGTTAAATTGGAGGAAAACGCGACGACAACTTACGGTAAGCTTCAGAATACTTTTGGAGAGGAGTTTATGTCAAGAGCGCAAGATTTTCGTTGGCATAAAATGTTCAGTGAAGGCAGAGCGAATGTTGAAGATGAAAACCGCAGTGGTCGACCATCAACCTCACGGACGGATGTCAACTTGGCCAGGGTACGTGAACTAGTACGATCTGATCGAAGATTATCCTTGGAAATGATGGCAGAAGAACTGAACATCAATCGAGAAACGGTTCGTCTAATAATAACTGAAGATCTTGGTATGAGAAAGATTTGTGCAAAAATGGTCACCAAAAATCTCACACCACAACAGCGAGAAACACAGAAAAATGTGGCAGCCGATCTGTTAGAGAAAACGGAAATCAATCCACAATTGTTGAACCATGTTATCACTGGTGATAAATGCTGGTTTTTTTTCACTACGCAATGGTGCTCAAAGGGATCACCCACACCAAAAAAAGCTTGCACGTCAAAGTCAAAAGTGAAATGCATGCACGTGTACTTCTTTGATTCCAAGGGAATTGTTCATAAAGAGTGGGTGCCTCCTGGACAAACAGTTAACCAATATTACTGCAAAGAAATCTTAGAAAGACTTCGTAAAAGAGTTCTTCGTGTCCGTGCCAACACTGCTGATAAATGGAATCTGCATCACGATAATGCGCCATCCCATACTGCTCTGTCAGTACAGCAATTTTTAACCTCAAAGCAAATTTCAGTACTACCACAGTCACCTTATTCACCAGATATCGCTACGTGCTACTGTTTTCTATTTCCGAGAGAAAACAATGGTCAAGGGACACCATTTTCAAACAAGATATCCAAAAAGCTGTGACGAGGGTCTTGGAGGATATTACAGAAGATGAGTTCCAGAAATGTTACCATCAATGGCAGAAGCGCTGGAAAGAGTGTGTGCAATCAGAAGGGAACTACTTTGAAGGAGACAACACTCAACTTGAAACTTCCTGTCAAATTGAAACTGTGTGCCGGACCGAGACTCGAACTCGGGACCTTTGCCTCCTTTCAGGAGTGCTAGTTCTGCAAAGTTCGCAGGAGAGCTTCCGTAAAGTTTGGAAGGTAGGAGACGAGGTACTGGCAGAAGTAAAGCTGTGAGGAAGGGGCGTGAGTCGTGCTTGGGTAGCTCAGTTGGTAGAGCACTTGTCCGCGATAGGCAAAGTTAACGAGTCTCGGTCCAGCTCACAGTGTTAATATGCCAGGAAGTTTCATATCAGCGCACACCCCGCTGCAGAGTAAAAATCTCATTCTGGCAATACTAAACTTCACTAAAACTGTAAGCAACATTTTCTTTCCACATCAGTCTCTTACTTTGTCGCACCTCGTATAATGACCACAGGAGCCGAAGTCGACCGCGCTTTAAATAAAACTGCTGCTGGTTCTGGAATTGTGTTCAAAGAGGAGAGATAAATTAGCGTGACCATTTGGCGTACACAAAGTACAGAGGACCTCGACGAGATTACCAGAGCCGACTGTGGACAGCTCGTGGACGAGCACGTGGGACGAACCGTCAGTCGGTGGCGGGGCGGGCAGCGTGGGCCCTCGGGGGAAATCAGCCAGCCAGCCGGCAAACATTTTACTGCTGCAATGAAACCACGCGCGCGGAGGCTCCATGTAAGACCGGCCTATCTTCCGAGACCTTCGCACGGTCGGCCGGGGGAATGGCTCTCCTGGGCTCCTGATGAACAACGGCGAACATTGAAAAGTCTTCTGCTTTGCAAACTCGGCGCTGTCCGTAACAGCGTCGTCCGTGAAAGCCTTCTGTATTCTTCTTTCGGAAATTACTGTACTAGAGAACAGGTCGGGAAGAAGAACCGGCAATGTGTAGTTTTTTGTGCTCTTCTGTTTGTGTATTCAGAGTGGTCCATTGATCGTGACTGGGCCAAATATCTCACGAAATAAGCCTCAAATGAAAAAACTACAAAGAACGAAACTTGTCTACCTTGAAGGGGGAAACCAGATGGCGTTATGGTTGACCCGCTGGGTGGCGCTGCCATAGGTCAAACGGATATCAACTGCATTTTTTGAAAATAGGAACCCCAATGTTTTATTACATATTCGTGTAGTACAAATATGAATGTTTTAGTTGAACCACTTTTTTCGCTTTGTGTTAGATGGCGCTGTAATGGTCACAAACGTATAAGTACGTGGTATCACGTAACATTCCGCCAGTGCGGACGGTATTTGCTTCGTGATACATTACCCGTTTACCAATTGCGGAAAAGGTCGATATCGTGTTGGTGTATGGCTATTGTGATCAAAATGACCAACGGGCGTGTGTTATATTTGCTGCTCGGTATCCTGGACGACATCATCCAAGTGACCGGACCGTTCGCCGGATAGTTATTTGAGGAAACAGGAACTGTTCAGCCACATGTGAAACGTCAGCCGCGATATGCAACAAATGATGATGCCCCAGTAGGTGTTCTAGCTGCTGTCGCGGTTAATCCGCACATCAGTAGCAGAGAAATTGCGCGAGAATCGGGAATCTCAAAAACGTCGGTGTTGAGAATGCTACATCAACACCTGTACCATATTTCTATGCACCAGGAATTGCATGGCGACGACTTTGAACGTCGTGTACTATTCTGCCACTGGGCACAAGAGAAATTACGGGACGATGACAGATTTTTTGCACGCGTTCTATTTAGCGACGAAGCGTCGTTCGCCAACAGCGGTTACGTAAACCGGCATAATGTGCACTATTGGGCAACGGAGAATCTACTATGGCTGCGACAAGTGGAACATCAGCGACCTTGGCGGGTTAATGTATGGTGCGGCATTACGGGAGGAAGGATAATTGCCCCACCTCCCCCCATTTTAACGATGGCAATCTAAATGCTGCAATGTATGCTGATTTCCTACGTAATGTTCTACCGATGTTATTACAATATGTTTCACTGCATGACAGAATGGCGATGTACTTCCAACATGACGGATGTCCAGCACATAGCTAGGCGTGCGGTTGAAGCGGTATTGAATAGCATATTTCATGACAGGTGGATTGGTCGTCGAAGCACCATACCATGGCCCGCGCGTTCACCGGATCTGACGTCCCCAGATTTCTTTCTGTGGGGAAAGTTGAAGGATATTTGCTATTATGATCCACTGACAACGCCTGACAACATGCGTCAGCGCATTGTCAATGCATGTGCGAACATTACGGAAGGCGAACTAATTGCAGTTCAGAGGAATGTCGTTACACGTATTGCCAAATGCATTGAGGTTGACGGACATCATTTTGAGCATTTATTGCATTAATGTGGTATTTACAGGTAATCACGCTGTAACAGCATGCGTTCTCAGAAATGATAAGTTCACAAAGGTACATGTATCACATTGGAACAACCGAAATAAAGTGTTCAAACGTACCTACGTTCTTTATTTTAATTTAAAAAACCTACCTGTTACCAACTGTTCGTCTGAAATTGTGACCTATATGTTTGTGACTATTACAGCACCATCTGTCACAAAGCGAAAAATGTGGTCCAACTAAAACATTGATATTTCTTTATGTACTACATGAATATGTAATAAAAATGGGGTTCGTATTAAAAAAAAAAAAACGCAGTTGATATCCGTTTGACCTATGGCTGCGCCATCTAGCGGGCCAGCCATAGCGCGATCTGGTTTCCCCCTTCAAGCTAGACAAGTTTCGTTCTTTGTGGTTTTGTTGTTTGGCGCTTATTTTGTGAGATATTGGGCCCAGTCATGATCAATGGACCACCCGGTATAGTCAGGACAGTTGAAACCTGGACCTTTTTTGTAATTTTCTCAAATATGTGCTGTATGGAAGTATAATTTGTAAACAATTGCGGTTGTAACAGGTGAAATGCCTGGTCTAACAGGACAGAGCGGATTAGGTTGTGGAAATTGGCCAAAATAAGTTGCTGTCAGTTGCACTCAACATACAAACTTCCTTTATCAACACACAATATTACAACAAGGACGCAAAACACTCAAAACTTTAATCGACCTCCATTGATTAACTTTAGATCAGCTGAAGGCTACACTCAAAATACAAGACACAAGGCCTAAGAAAGAAATTGAAATACAAGGTTCTTCTGGAGGTTTCACCCAAAAATATTTTCTAAATCGTCAGTCTAAACAAGCTGAAGGCCTTAGCAATTTAATTATGTTTCTCTAAAATTTTCAAAAATATCACTTAACAATAATACAGCAGTTTTAAGATATAAATCACGATATTCACCAAGATTTTTAATTTTTCCAAAACAAATTTTGCATGTTCATAATGTTTATCACTTATATCACAATCGTTTAATTCACTATAAAATTTATCTTTTGTTGGTAATTGTGTTTCTTCAAATTTTTCCAAGAATCCACGTAATCATATGGGTAAACACCTTTTCTAATTACTAAGTTAAACAATTTGGGAGAAACATACTTTTTAATATATTTTTATTGATTTTTCTTTAAATTTGACGAAAGTTTATTGAGTGAAGAAGCCATAAATCTAAATGTATCAACAAATCTAATTTTTAATTTTTTCTATGTTTACCAAAACTAATATATTTATTTTCATTATTTGGTATTAGTTTTATTTCTTTATCATCATAACCAAGTTCTTTTACAAAAAGATGAGTCATAACCAGATAAATTATGTAAATAAATAGTGCAAAATCAAGTAGTTCTGGTTTTAAATTACAATTATTACATAATGGAGCAATATATTTTCCAGTAAAATGATCATGATGATGTACTTTCTTATTCTTTTTTGTATAAGGACATTTACATAGTGCACAAATTGTAGATTTATGATACATTTTATATTCATCAAGTGTAAGTGGTTTCATTTCTTCAATTTCAGAATAAATTCTTCCAATTTCTTCAACTTCCTGTTTTATCCATTCTATAAATTTTTTATGACAATTTGGTCCTCTATAAACAACAGGATCTTCATAATTTCCATATATATATTTAATATGATAACAAAATCCACTTGGTTCACATATTTGATATTTCATTGTATATGGTGTTTCTGAATTTGGTTCACAGTTATCCATTTTTAAAAGTAAACTCTCAAAATCAGCATAAATAACAAATGAAACTTTTTGTGTAAATTGATATTTTTAAAAGATACACATTCTCCTTCACCTGGCATTTCAACTTTTAATGGTTCATTAGTTAAACCGTTTGTTGTATGATTATCTAATTTTTCCTTACTATTAAAATGTAGTAAATATAAATCACAGATAAATTTTACTTCAGTATGTTTAGTCATTTGACTTGATACAACTCTAGATAAATTTTTATATAACAATAACGTAAATTACTATCTTTCTTGAAATCAAGTAGATTTACATGTTTTTCCTTTTTACATTTTGTAATTTTTAATGGATACACTTGATAAATTGCATCTTCATCATCAAATGAATAAACATTAATAGATACATTAATTATATTTTCTATTTTTGGAATATGATAAATTAGTACAGGAAATTCAATATTTTCAAGCTTTCATCAAGATCAAGACCAACATTTTTGTATTTTGTTATTCATCATCTACAGGGAACAAAGCTGATTTTATAGACCACAAAAACAGTTTTGATCATTATTTTCTACATCAACACACATTTTTTATTTTTAATATTATCTGGTAAATCAATATAAGATGATCCTCTTAGTGGAACATATTTGTTAATTGGAAACCGATTATTCTATTTAATGACCATCCAGATCCCTGTGCTTGAAAATTAGATATATTTTCTAAAATATTTCTTTTTACCATATTTGACTTTTTTATTAAAATCTTTTTCTGTTAAAGTAGTATAGTTGGGTGTTTGTTGTCCAAATTCTTGAACTTTTTCATTTATTTCACGGGTTTTTAGTTTATATTCACAATATAAATTGATCTTTACACCATGATGTACTTCCAAATAGTCTTCAACAATTTTTAAAAAAATTGGTTTTTGCAGCCTTTAAGAAATGATTAGGAACAAGTACAGCTGTGTTATTTTCTGAATTTATAGTTTGTAATCTGTTTCCAAATGCCTTTTCAACTAAGTAATCTTTAATTGTTTTTCTATTTTTTGGTTTTACAAATATAATTGTAGAAATGGAAATATTCCTTTTAATGGTTTATCTTCTTTAGTGAGAAAAACATCATAAATATTATAAAATGGTAACTTTTTCCAAAGATATTCACTAAATTCAGCTTTATTATTTTTAATAATTTTTGTTTGATTATCATTTACTTCTTCAGCGACAGCTGTTGCAGTCTTGGAACAGTGTTCAGGTATATAAATATTAACAACATTTTTGTAATTATTACTTACTTCAGTTATATAATTTTTACTTACTTCAGCAACATTATTTGTATCATTTTCAGTTGTATTATTTTTAACAATATTTGTATTATTTTCAGTTGTATTATTTCTAAAAATATTTGGAGGATTGCTAATAATAACTCTAATGAAATGAGCTTTACATAAATTTGAATATCCTTGTAAATTATTTGTTCTACAAAATTCACGAAGTCTTACAACAGGAAATTGTTGTAGTTGATTAGCCAGTTATTCTAGTCGAGCAGCAATGTTACTTTCCATTTTGCTCTTCTATTTATTACAAAAAATTTATGAAATTGGAAAAAATATTTTTTTAATAAAATGATAATTATTTAATAGATGAGGATTATTATTTAATAAGTAATTAATCAAAAAGAGAATTAGTTTATTAGTTAGTTTAACAATGAATTAGTTTTTAAACAAGTAGTTTATTATTTAATTTAAGAATCAATTAGTTTGCTCTTGTATTTAATAAAGAAACTAACATTATTGCTTCATTTAAACGTAATCCGGAATTTGGTGGACCAATAATTTATGAACCAAAATATCCTGTAAATGTTCCTGTTTTTAATAAAACTCAAGATTTAGAAGTTACTATAAGTGATGAAAATGATAATTTAACTGACTTTAATGGTGCTACTGTAACAGTTGTTTTAAAAATATCTTAGTCGCAGACTACAGTCTGCTTTGCTGATGCTAATAACTTTTTTCCTTCATAAACAAGTAACTGCTAATGCAATCTTGGACTGTGTCATGAATAGAAATGAAGTTTTTCCTCAAGAAATGCAGAATATTAATCCGCCAAATAATTTTCTTAAAGCATATGATGCATTTCTTGATTTTAAAAGAATGACTTTACTAAAATCAGATATTGATATTAGTCTGTTTAGCTTTATAAATAATTATCCAATTTGTGTAATCAATATGACATGCAGAAAGAATGTTGTAGCTACACAGAAAACTACTATGTAACTTTGTGCAACTTTTAATGATAAAATTCCAAATGATACACTTGCTTATGTAATTATGTATGATAAAAAGAATCTTACATATGATGCACAACATAGATTATTTACTGGAAATTTTTAATTATTAACATTTGCTTCTATATAAATGAATGAGAAACTTAAAAAATTCATAAAAGTGTTACCTTCTTGCTTATATACATTTCTGATACAGAAATGTATCAGAATTCCATTATCTCCAAAAATAAAAAAGTTATAGTAAAAACGAATTTTCATAGTCTTGAGATTAAACAGAAAATCAGAAGTCCAAAAGTGCTGAGTCATGGTAGATACATATTGCATGTATGAAACTGTACCTCATTTTATATGTATCTAACTGTACTTAGAGAGACATCTGTGAGCATTAGTCTGAACTAACTGGATTCTAACTTCTGTCAACATATGGCACTGAAGTACGTTCCATTTACTTTAATGTAGGAACATACTTTACTTTAGATGTAATTTTCTCTATTTTTGTTTTTAATTTTGTCGTTTAAAATCGCTTTCATCAATTGTTCATGCTTGTTCTCCAATTTTAAAATGGAATAATGTTAAGAAAATAATGAATTTGATCCTGAAATAAATTGAAAAAGTTGATTTTTAGAAGATACTTTGTTAGTAGAACTCCAACTACATATACATTCTTTGAGCTCCTTTACTTCAGCCAAACTTCACACATTCATTGATCAATGAGAGTGTGCACATCAAAGGTCATTATGACGTATTTGTGTGAAGAGTACTAGCCATTTGGCTAAAATACCCAACACACTCACCTCTGTACTTAATAACAGCGCAAATAAAAGAAGCGGTTCTGTTAATTCAGAACTTAGTCTTCGTGTAGCTCTGTGTACATAGGGTCAGAGGAGTCTGATACACAGAAAATGTGTGTAGGACAATGTGTTGGATGTTTTACACTTTTTGAATATCAATAAAAATTTTAATATAATTTACTTTTGTTAATTAATACATTTATTTACGTTCGCAATGTAAAATTTACTTTTCTCATTAATTTTATTTAAATGGACAACACTAAGCATCAGCTAAAGCAGACTTTAGGCTACGCCAAGCCACAATTAAGACTGTGTAGTGAATGTATGATTACAGAAAGTATTGAGGAATTTCGTAAGGATAAATGTCGAACAGGTGGACATAGATATGTATGCAAAGAATGCGTATTGAGAAATCAGAAAAGTAAAGTTACTTGCGAGTGTGGCAGAATTGTAAATAAGTGTCATCTCAAATAACATTTACAAACAACTACTCATAAAAATGTTATTGCTGCTCAGAAAGAAAGAATTAGGATAGTCATGGGTAAAGAATAGATTTCTAATATTCACGTTTTAATTTCTTACGTTCACCTAGGGAAATGTATGAAAAATAAGTGATTTTTATTCTAATTATTAATATATTATTATTCTATATTATATTAGAATCATTAATTATTAGGTACAATGGATAGTCAGATACTTTTGTATGTTCTGGATCATTAGATCAATCTTATGGAAAATAAAAAATTGCGAGTGTTAACGAGTAATTTTTTATTTTTTTATAAGATTGGTGTAGTGGTCCAGAACATAAAAAAGTATCCTACTGTGGTTCTTCTCCATCCTTTATCCACTTAGTAGGCACATAGTTCTTCGAACACGATTTACAATCTGCCTAAACTTTGCCTATAAATGCTCTACATCCATGTTACAGGAATTAAGTTATGGCAATGCAGTGTCTAAGTGAGATGGTAATAACTTTATCTGCTCTGTCTAGCAGAAACACACTCCTAGCCTTCTTGACAGATTTATTAACTTTCGTAATAATTGCTGTAATGACATCATGATCGCTAATCGCCGTTTCTATACTGGCATTATCGATAAGGTCTGGCCTATTTGTAGCTACAAGGTATTCCCACTGCTTGTGGGCTGCCGAGCTAGCTGCTCCAGATGATTTGAGAAAACTTGTTCAAAAGTATTCCGCATGACTGTCTTTCTGTACCCCTCTCAATGAACCCATAGGCATCTCAGTCCGCATTTGGCAGGTTAAAGTCGCCTCCGACTAGTATCGCATGACCTGGGTATTTAAGCGCTTAGCCGCAGCCTAGGGGATGTTTCCAGAATGACATTATCACTCTGTAGCGGAGTGTGTGTTCATATGAAACTTCCTGACAGATTAAAACTATGTGCCGGACAGAGACTCGAACTCGTGACCTTTGCCTTTCGAAATCTCATACTGGAAACATCCCCCAGGCTGTGACTAAGCCATGTCTCCGCAATATCCTTTCCTCCAGGAGTGCTAGTTCTGCAAGGTTCGCAGGAGAGCATCTGCGAAGTTTGGAAAGTAGGAGACGAGGTACTGGCAGAATTGAAGCTGTGTGGACGAGTCGTGAGTCGTGCTTGGGTAGCTCGGATGGTAGAGCACTTGCCCGCCAAAACCAAGGGTCCCGAGTTCGAGTCTCGGTCCGGCACACAGTTTTAATCTGCCAGGAAGTTTCAAGACTGACTTCATTAAAAATTCGTCGGGACAAGCCTCTGAGGATCCACAGGTACTGGTAGACCACCGTGTCTGCCTCAGCCGATAGGTGCTATGGTTGCCGAGATGGAGGGTCATTTGGCCAGGACACCGCTTTCCCGGCTATTGTAAGTTTTCGCAGCCGAAGCCGTTACCTCTCAGGTAAGTAACTCCTCAATGATCTTCACAAGGGCTGAGTACACGCCGCTATCCAACAGCGCTCGGCAGACGCGGATGGTCACCCATCCCAGTGATAGCCAAGCCCAACAAAGCTTAGCTTCAGTCATCTGAGGGGAACTGGTGTTACCACTGCAGCGAGGCCGTTGGCCGTTAAGACTGACACATTCCTTACACACAGGTAAATTTTTATTACGAATAAAAGTAATTGGATTTCTGTAATTTATTAACTCATATTTGATGCATATACGGCATTTTTTCTCTGAGACAGCGTATTTTAATAGATAATTGGTCAGATTCACTAGCTGCGACATAGTCGCATAGTTCGACGTTGTCATGACGGCTGTATAACATTAGGGCATGGGATAGAACAGTTCTGAAGATGGTCATTACTGACTGAAACCGGTCATCGTCATAGGAATTGTGACCAAAGACTGGAATTTAAAAAAAAATTGAAATGGTCAATTCGTTATATTTTTGCTGTTTCAATAACTAAAGAATTTGTCACATGGTCCACGTCCTTATATCGTATTCCACTAAATTGGTCACCTATTTAAAATAAAAAGCCTTAAAGTAAGGTTGGTTGGTTGTTTGGAGGAAGAGACCAAACATCTAGGTCATCGGTCTCGTCGGATTAGGGAAGGACGGGGAAGGAAGTCGGCCGTGTCCTCTCAGAGGAACCATCCCGGCATCTGCCTAGAGCGATGTAGGGAAATCACGGAAAACCTAAATCAGGATGGCCGGACGCTGGATTGAACCGTCGTTCTCCCGAATGCGAGTCCAGTGTGCTAACCACTACGCCACCTTGCTCGGTTTTAGAGTAAGTTTGAGAGCACAAATACGAGATGCGAAAATACAAGTCCCTTAAAATTTTATTCGGTTCTTTTTTCGAGCGGTTCTAGGCGCTTCAGTCCGGAACCGCGCTGCTGCTACGGTCGGGGGTTCGAATCCTGCCTCGGGCGTGGATGTGTGTGCTGTCGTTAGGTTAAGTAGGTTTAAGTAGTTGTAAGTCCAGGGGACTGATGACCTCAGATGTGAAGTCCCATAGTGCTTAGAGCCATTTGCGGTGCATTTTTAACCGCGATGAAGCGTTGCTTCGCTGAAATGACGTCAGAATACAATACGCGGACTCGCAGCTGGGACAGCGACCTGGGGAGGTTTGCGCGTGCGCAGTTCTCTCTGACACGGTTACTACGCCACGCCGCGCGGTTACCGAAAACGCCCGCAGTAGAAACGCCCTCGGGCGGCATGACGTCAATCCTGACGATACCAGGACTAAATACAGTCTGGCAGGCGATGGAAAAGTTAATAGTCGTCATCTCGTCGACCGATTGTCGTGCATAAAACAGAACCGGCGTGGAATGCGTGCTGCTGCAGCTGCTGTAATTTCGCTCGGGACTGTGACGATCTGCGCTCGTAGCCCAACGCGGGAGATGAGCCAGCCTCGGCGGAAGATTCATTCCGACCTGGCCGCGCGATTAACCGTCGCCGCGCTATCGAATATCGATGTGGCGCTATCTCTGGGCGCGGCGCATGCGCAATAGCGGCGGGTCATTAGCGGGGCTAAGCGGGCGTCTGTTGAGAGCGGCCAATGCCGAGCCGACAATTGCCGGCCGTCACCTGTTGCTGTAGTGGATTCGCAGAGACGCCAGGGAAGAATTCACCCGAGAGCGGGGTACATGTTCTTGCTGCTGTCGTGCTCTTCAGCCCAAACACCGCCGGACTGATGCAGCTACGCGGCAGTGCAAGCTTCGTGCACTTCAAATACCTACATGGGGTGGACGAAAACATTGGAACGCCACAAACACAGCACATTACCGTGCCTAATACAGTGCAGGAAACCAATTGATATTCAAAACAGCTTCCAGTCATCGCTGAACGGTGTGGGCGTGCGGTTCTAGGCGCTTCAGTCTGGAACCGCGTGACTGCTACGGTCGCCGGTTCGAATCCTGCCTCGGGCATGGATGTGTGTGATGTCCTTAGGTTAGTTAGGTTTAAGTAGTTCTAAGTTCTAGGCGACTGATGACCTCAGAAGTTAAGTCGCATAGTGCTCAAAGCCACTTGACCCATACAAATACTTTCAGAAACGACTTCCTGACACCTAAATCTATACTCGATGTTACCAAATTTCTCTTCTTCAGAAACGCTTTCCTTGCCATTGCCAGTCGATGCAAATAACAATTCCTTCGGCTTTTTCTCAGTGCTTGTAAGTTTCGGAGTGAAACACAGATCAACACACTCCTGGAAATTGAAATAAGAACACCGTGAATTCATTGTCCCAGGAAGGGGAAACTTTATTGACACATTCCTGGGGTCAGATACATCACATGATCACACTGACAGAACCACAGGCACATAGACACAGGCAACAGAGCATGCACAATGTCGGCACTAGTACAGTGTATATCCACCTTTCGCAGCAATGCAGGCTGCTTTTCTCCCATGGAGACGATCGTAGAGATGCTGGATGTAGTCCTGTGGAACGGCTTGCCATGCCATTTCCACCTGGCGCCTCAGTTGGACCAGCGTTCGTGCTGGACGTGCAGACCGCGTGAGACGACGCTTCATCCAGTCCCAAACATGCTCAATGGGGGTCAGATCCGGAGATCTTGCTGGCCAGGGTAGTTGACTTACACCTTCTAGAGCACGTTGGGTGGCATGGGATACATGCGGACGTGCATTGTCCTGTTGGAACAGCAAGTTCCCTTGCCGGTCTAGGAATGGTAGAACGATGGGTTCGATGACGGTTTGGATGTACCGTGCACTATACAGTGTCCCCTCGACGATCACCAGTGGTGTACGGCCAGTGTAGGAGATCGCTCCCCACACCATGATGCCGGGTGTTGGCCCTGTGTGCCTCAGTCGTATGCAGTCCTGATTGTGGCGCTCATCTGCACGGCGCCAAACACGCATACGACCATCATTGGCACCAAGGCAGAAGCGACTCTCATCGCTGAAGACGACACGTCTCCATTCGTCCCTCCATTCACGCCTGTCGCGACACCACTGGAGGCGGGCTGCACGATGTTGGGGCGTGAGCGGAAGACGGCCTAACGGTGTGCGGGACCGTAGCCCAGCTTCATGGAGACGGTTGCGAATGGTCCTCGCCGATACCCCAGGAGCAACAGTGTCCCTAATTTGCTGGGAAGTGGCGGTGCGGTCCCCTACGGCACTGCGTAGGATCCTACGGTCTTGGCGTGCATCCGTGCGTCGCTGCGGTCCGGTCCCAGGTCGACGGGCACGTGCACCTTCCGCCGACCACTGGCGACAACATCGATGTACTGTGGAGACCTCACGCCCCACGTGTTGAGCAATTCGGCGGTACGTCCACCCGGCCTCCCGCATGCCCACTATACGCCCTCGCTCAAAGTCCGTCAACTGCACATACGGTTCACGTCCACGCTGTCGCGGCATGCTACCAGTGTTAAAGACTGCGATGGAGCTCCGTATGCCACGGCAAACTGGCTGACACTGACGGCGGCGGTGCACAAATGCTGCGCAGCTAGCGCCATTCGACGGCCAACACCGCGGTTCCTGGTGTGTCCGCTGTGCCGTGCGTGTGATCATTGCTTGTACAGCCCTCTCGCAGTGTCCGGAGCAAGTATGGTGGGTCTGACACACCGGTGTCAATGTGTTCTTTTTTCCATTTCCAGGAGTGTACAATAAAACGTCAACAGACTCCTAGCTAATTGTACACATACAGTGAAGCAATGTCCTTACTTATTGAAAGAAAACATTTAAAATACAAGTATTTACATATAATTTTAAAAAATTATATATCGGTAGCAGGTGCCATACATTCTGCATTTTCGGTGTTACATGGTGTTGCGTCGTTGCGTGCTTGCGTGCAACGCACTCTGCCATCCGAGGACGTGTAAATAGCTTTTTTCACCCCGGTAATTCGAATTAGCCGTCACTCGAACGTTGTCGGCTGGCTACGCACATACGGGGTAATGAGCCATTGACCCTGCAGCAGGTTGAACGTCCGCTCAGTTTAAAAGCACCGGTTTAATTTTAAAACGTGCGTTAGGTCACGATTCTGCACTGGCTGGCTGAGCACCGTTTGGGAAGAATGTACCAACACCCACGGTAGAGTCTAACGTCAAATTTGGGCTGGTAAATGTACTTGCACAACAATGATCAGTCAAAACAAACGACCACGGCTTAATAGCCTGTTGAGTAGTCTTCGAAAAAGAAATCAGCGGTAATTGTGGGTGGGGCGATTTGGACAACTTTGTGGTAGGTTTACACAGGTATGTGGCGCCAGATGTCTATGACGAGTCACCCAATTTTCGAAGATGACGCAGTGGTTGTGTCCGGGGGCTGATGTAGCTCCCGACAGTGTCCTACATGTCTTCAGTGTGATGGACGAATTTGGTGACCAAGACAGCAACATGAGTTCACTATCCTGCTTCATTGTAGCACGACGCTGACCTTGTTACAAGCGCAGTTATCCTACCATCGTCAAAGACATCATCCATGAAGAGATGTAGTTGGTCCGCAATTACATTCACGCCGTCCATAGCTGTCATGACACTTTCGAATTTTACCACAGGTGCCACGGAGTTTCACTGCGAAGACTGCACTCTTGACAGCCAAACGCTTTTCATTCAGGATCTCTCTGTCTATAGCACTGCGCTTTGTTGTACACTGAAGAGCCAAAGAAACTGGTACACCTGCCTAATATACACTACTGGCCATTAAAATTGCTACACCACGAAGATGACGTGCTACAGACGCGAAATTTAACCGACGGGAAGAAGATGCTGTGATATCCAAATGATTAGCTTTTCACAGCATTCACACAAGGTTGGCGCCGGTGGCGACACCTACAACGTGCTCACATGAGGAAGGTTTCCAACCGATTTCTCACACACAAACAGCAGTTGACCGGCGTTGCCTTGTGAAACGTTGTTGTGATGCCTCGTGTAAGGAGGAGAAATGCGTACCATCACGTTTCCGACTTTGATAAAGGTCGGACTGTAGCCTATCGCGATTGCGGTTTATCGTATCGCGACATTGCTCCTCGCGTTGGTCAGATCCAATGACTGTTAGCAGAATATGGAATCGGTGGGTTCAGGAGGGTAATACGGAACGCCGTGCTGGATCCCAACGGCCTCGTATGACTAGCAGTCGAGATGACAGGCATCTTATTTGCATGGCTGGAACGGATCGTGCAGCCACGTCTCGATCCCTGAGTCAACATAGGCGGACGTTTGCAAGACAACAACCATCTGCACGAACAGTTCGACGACCTTTGCAGCAGCACGGACTATCAGCTCGGAGACCACGGCTGCGGTTACCCTTGACGCTGCATCACAGACAGGAGCGCCTGCGATGGTGTACTCAACAACGAACCTGGGTCCACTAATGGCAAAACATTTTTTCAGATGAATCCAGGTTCTGTTTACAGCATCGTGATGGTTGCATCCGTGTTTGGTGACATTGCGGTGAACGCACATTGGAAGCGTGTATTCGTCATCGCCATACTCGCGTATTACCCGGCGTGATGGTATGGGGTGCCATTGGTTACACGTGTCCGTCACCTCTTGTTCGCATTGACGGCGCTTTGAACAGTGGACGTTACATTTCAAATGTGTTATGACCCGTGGGTCAACCCTTCATTCGATCCCTGCGAAACCCTACATTTCAGCAGGATAATGCACGACCGCATGTGGCAGGTCCTGTACGGGCCTTTCTGGATACAGATGATGTTCGACTGCTGCCCTGGCCAGCACATTCTCCAGATCTCTCACCAGCTGGAAACGTCTGGTCAATGGTGGCCGAGCAACTGGCTCGTCACAATACACCAGTCACTACTATGGATGAACTGTGGTATCGTGTTGAAGCTGCATGGGCAGCTGTAACTGTACACGCCATCCAAGCTCCGACTCAATGCCCAGGCGTATCAAGGCCGTTATTACGGCCAGAGGTGGTTGTTCTGGGTACTGTTTTGTCAGGATCTATGCACCCAAATTGTGTGAACATGTAATCGCATGTCAGTTCTAGTATAATGTATTTGTGCAATGAATACCCGTTTATCATCTGTATTTCGTCTTGGTGTAGCAATTTTAATGGCTAGTAGTGTAGTATAGGGCTCCCGCGAGCACGCAGAAGTGCCGCAACATCACCTAGCATGGACTCGACTAATGTCTGAAGGAGTGGTGGAGGGAATTGTCGCCATGAATCCTGTAGGTCTGTCCATATATCTGTAAGAGGTGGTGGAGATGTCTTCTGAACAGCGCGTTGCAAAGCCATCAAAGATATGCTCAATAATGTTCATGTCTGGGGAGTTTGGTAGCCAGCGGAAGTGTTTGAACTCGAACCAGCGTTGCTGGAGACACTCTGGACGTGGAGCGTGTTGCATTGTCCTGCTGGAATTGCCCAAGTCTCTCGTAATGCACAGTGGACATGGATGGATGCTGGTAATCACGCAGGACGCTTACATACGTGTCACCTGGCAGAGTCGTATCTAGACATATCAGGGGTCCCACATTGCTCAAACTGCACACACCCCACACCATTAGAGAACCTCCACCAGCTTCAACTGTCCCCTGCTGTCATGCAGGGTTCATAGATTGATGAAGTTGTCTCTATACCCCTACACATCCATCCGCTCGATACCATTTGAAACGAGACTCGTCCAACGGAGCAACATGTTTCCGTCATAAACTGTCCAATGTCGGTGTTGACGGGCCCAGGCGACACGTAAAGTTTTGTGTCGTGCAGTCATCAAGGGTACACGAGTGGGCCTTCGACTCGGAAAGCCCATATCGATGATGTTTCGTTGAATGGTTCGCACGCTGACACTTGTTGATGGCCCAGCACTGAAATCTGTAGCAATTTGCCGAAGGGTTGCACTTGTCTTACGTTGAACGATTCTCTTCAGTCGTCGTTGGTCCCGTTATTGCAGGAACCTTTTCCCGCCGCACCGGCGTCGAAGATGTGTTGTTTTACCGGATTTCTGATATTCACGGTACACTCGCGAAATGGTCTTTCGGGAAAATATCCTCTTCATTGCTAGCTCGGAGATGCTGTGTCCCAACACTCGAGCTCCGACTATAACACCACGTTCAAACTGACTTAAGCTTGATAACCTGCCATTGTAGCAGCAGTAACAGATATAACAACTGCACCAGACACTTTTTGCCCTACATAGGCTTTCCCATCCGCAGCGCCGTGTTCTGCCTATTTATATATCTTTGTATTTCAATACGCATGTCTATATCAGTTTCTTTGGCGCTTCATTGTAGCTCCCAATAGTACGCTAGATGTGTTCCATCGAATTCACTCGGGCTAATTTGGTAGCCAAAACATCAGCGAGAGTTCACAATTATGCTGGTCTTGTGACAAGCGCAGTTATCTTGATACGAGATACCATCGCTATTGTCGAAGACGTCATGCAGCCGGCCGTTGTGACAGAGCGGTTCTAGGTGCTTCGGTCTGGAACCGCGCTGCTGCTACAGTGGCTGGTTCGAATCCTGCCTCAGGCATGGATGTGTGTGATGTCCTTAGGATTTTTTTTTTTTTTTTTTTTTTTTTTTTTTTTTTTCTTCTTCATCAGTCTACTGACTGTTTTGATGCGGCCCGCCACGAATTCCTTTCCTGTGCTAACCTCTTCATCTCAGAGTAGCACTTGCAACCTACGTCCTCAGTTATTTGCTTGACGTATTCCAATCTCTGTCTTCCTCTACAGTTTTTGCCCTCTACAGCTCCCTCTAGTACCATGGAAGTAATTCCCTCATGTCTTAGCAGATGTCCTATCATCCTGTCCCTTCTCCTTATCAGTGTTTTCCACATATTCCACTCCTCTCCGATTCTGCGTAGAACCTCCTCGATCCTTACCTTATCAGTCTACCTAATTTTCAACATAGCGCCACATCTCAAATGCTTCGATTCTCTTCTGTTTCGGTTTTCCCACAGTCCATGTTTCACTACCATACAATGCTGTACTCCAGACGTACATCTTCAGAAATTTCTTCCTCAAATTAAGGCCTGTATTTGATATTAGTAGACTTCTCTTGGCCAGAAATGCCTTTTTTTGCCATAGCGAGTCTGCTTTTGATGTCCTCCTTGCTCCGTCCGTCATTGGTTGTTTTACTGACTGGGTAGCAGAATTCCTTAACTTCATTGACTTCGTGACCATCTATCCTGATGATAAGTTTCTCGCTGTTCTCATTTCTACTACTTCTCATTACCTTCGTCTTTCTCCGATTTACTCTCAAACCATACTGTGTACTCATTAGACTGTTCATTCCGTTCAGTAGATCATTTAATTCTTCTTCACTTTCACTCAGGATAGCAATGTCATCAGCGAATCGTATCATTGATATCCTTTCACCTTGTATTTTAATTCCACTCCTGAACCTTTCTTTTATTTCCATCATTGCTTCCTCGATGTACAGATTGAAGAGTAGGGGCGAAAGGCTACCCTTCTTAATACGAGTACTTCGTTCTTGATCGTCCACTCTTATTATTCCCTCTTGGTTGTTGTACATATTGTATATGACCCGTCTCTCCCTATAGCTTACCCCTACTTTTTTCAGAATCTCGAACAACTTGCACCATTTTATATAGTCGAACGCTTTTTCAAGGTCGACAAATCCTATGAAAGTGTCCTGATTTTTCTTTAGCCTTGCTTCCATTATTAGCCGTAACGTCAGAATTGCCTCTCTCTTTCCTAAAGCCAAACTGATCGTCACCTAGCGAATTCTCAATTTTCTTTTCCATTCTTCTGTATATTATTCTTGTATGCAGCTTCGATGCATGAGCTGTTCAGCTGATTGTGCGATATTTCTCGCACTTTTTCAGCTCTTGCCGTCTTCGGAATTGTGTGGATGATGCTTTTCCGAAAGTCAGATGGTATGTCGCCAGACTCATATTCTACACACCAACGTGGATAGTCGTTTTGTTGCCACTTCCCCCAATGATTTTAGAAATTCTGATGGAATGTTATCTATCCCTTCTGCCTTATTTGACCGTAAGTCCTCCAAAGCTCTTTTAAATTCCGATTCTAATACTGGATCCCCTATCTCTTCTAAATCGACTCCTGTTTCTTCTTCTATCACATCAGACAAATCTTCACCCTCATAGAGGCTTTCAATGTATTCTTTCCACCTATCTGCTCTCTCCTCTGCATTTAACAGTGGAATTCCAGTTGCACTCTTAATGTTACCACCGTTGCTTTTAATGTCTCCAAAGGTTGTTTTGACTTTCCTGTATGCTGAGTCTGTCCTTCCGACAGTCATATCTTTTTCGATGTCTTCACATTTTTCCTGCAGCCATTTCGTCTTAGCTTCCCTGCACTTCCTATTTATTTCATTCCTCAGCGACTTGTATTTCTGTATTCCTGATTTTCACGGAACATGTTTGTACTTCCTCCTTTCATCAATCAACTGAAGTATTTCTCCTCTTACCCATGGTTTCTTCGCACCTACCTTCTTTGTACCTATGTTTTCCTTCCCAACTTCTGTGATGGCCCTTTTTAGAGATGTCCATTCCTCTTCAACTGTACTGCCTACTGCGCTATTCCTTATTGCTGTATCTATAGCGTTAGAGAACTTCAAACGTATCTCGTCATTCCTTAGTACTTCCGTATCCCACTTCTTTGCGTATTGATTCTTCCTGACTAATGTCTTGAACTTCAGCCTACTCTTCATCACTACTATATTGTGATCTGAGTCTATATCTGCTCCTGGGTACGCCTTACAATCCAGTATCTGATTTCGGAATCTCTGTCCGACCATGATGTAATCTAATTGAAATCCTCCCGTATCTCCCGGCCTTTTCCAAGTATACCTCCTCCTCTTGTGATTCTTGAACAGGGTATTCGCTATTACTAGCTGAAACTTGTTACAGAACTCAATTAGTCTTTCTCCTCTTTCATTCCTTGTCCCAAGCCCATATTCTCCTGTAACCTTCTCTTCTACTCCTTCCCCTACAACTGCATTCCAGTCGCCCATGACTATTAGATTTTCGTCCCCCTTTACATACTGCATTACCCTTTCAGTATCCTCATACACTTTCTCTATCTGTTCATCTTCAGCTTGCGACGTCGGCATGTATACCTGAACTATCGTTGTCGGTGTTGGTCTGCTGTCGATTCTGATTAGAACAACCCGGTCACTGAACTGTTCACAGTAACACACCCTCTGCCCTACCTTCCTATTCATAATGAATCCTACACCTGTTATACCATTTTCTGCTGCGGTTGATATTACCCGATACTCATCTGACCAGAAATCCTTGTCTTCCTTCCACTTCACTTCACTGACCCCTACTATATCTAGATTGAGCCTTTGCATTTCCCTTTTCAGATTTTCTAGATTCCCTACCGTGTTCAAGCTTCTGACATTCCACGCCCCGACTCGTAGAACGTTATCCTTTCGTTGATTATTCAATCTTTTTCTCATAAGACACAATCTCTGTGCCACCTGTGGAAGTAGCTCTTCAACACTTGAGAAGTCGAATTGGTGAAGCTGTAGATTCAATAAAGAGGAATCTGTTGATTCGTGAGTGGAATGAAGTGGACTATCGTTTCGATGTTCCTCGAGCAACGCATGGTGCCCGTGTTGAGTGGATGGTATAGTGTCTGTGCCAACATACAACTTTCAACTTTGCACAATATGTTTCTTTCATAGTTTGTCTTCAGTAAACAACTGAAATTTGTTCTTTCATTTTGAATCACCTTGTATCTACACAAAATTATGCACACAGATCAAAAAAAGTTTCGCATCACCCCGGTTCCCACAACTCCTGTAGATAGACTTTGACTGTGGATATTGTATAATAGACACAGTCCCTTTCTTCAGAAATATCACTAAACCCGCCTAAAGATGTAAACAACCATGCATCAGCAGCGCCTATTAGACGGAGGGGGTCCGACATCCGATCAGTTCCAGTCACTCCAACAGAGAGGAGGTACACGGCTCGTGTTGTCTGTAGTTCAACCACGCCTAGACAATCAATACCACAGTTCGATCGCGTCCTCATTGTTGCTTTGTGACGGGAAGGGCACTCAACAAGGGATGTGCCCAGGCGTCTCGGTGTGAACCAAAGCGATGTTGTTCGGACATGGAAGAGATACAGAAGAGAGGAACTGTCGATGTCATGCCTCGCTCAGGCCGCCCAAGGGCTACTACTGCAGTGGATGACCGCCACTACCAACGGAGTATGGCTCGGAGGAACCATGCTTTTCGTGCAGCCACAGGACGTCGTGTTACGACTCAAACTGTGCGCTATAGGCTGCATGATGCACAACCTCACTCCCGCCGTCGATAGCGAGGTCCATCTTTTCAACCACGACACCATGCAGCACAGTACGGATGGGCCCAGCAACATGCCGAACGGAACGCTCAGGATTGGCATCACGTTTTCTTCATCGATGAGTGTCGCATATATCTTCAACCAGACAATCGAAGACGTGTTTGGAGGCAACCCAGTCAGGCTGAACGCTTTAGAAAGACTGTTCAGCGAGTGCAGCAAGGTGGAGGTTCCCTGCTGTTATTGGGTGGCATTATGTGGAGCCGACGTACGCCGCTGGTGGTCACAGAAGGCGCCGTAACGGCTGTACAATACGTGAATGCCATCCTCCGACCGATAGTGCAACCATATCGGCAGGATACTGGCCACGCATTCGTCTCAATGCACGACAATTCGCGCCCCCATCGCGCACATGTTGTGAATGACTTCCTTCAGGATAACGACATCGCTGGACTAGAGTTGCCTTCATGTTCTCCAGACATGGACCCTATCGAACATGCTTGCGATTGATTCAAAATGGCCGTTTATGGACGACGCGACCCAGCAACCATTCTGAGGTATCTACGCCGAATCGCCGTTGAGGAGTGGGACAATCTGAATCAACAGCGCCTTGATGACCTTGTGGATAGTATGCTATGACGAAGACAGGCTTGCATGAATGCAAGAGGACGTGATAATGGGTCGTAGAAGTGCCGGGGTGTACAGCAATCTGGACCACCACCTCTGAAGGTGTCACTGTATGCAATGCGTGGTTTTCATGAGCAATAAAAAGAGTGGAGATGATGTTTATGTTGATATCTCTTCCAATTTTCTGTCCAGGTTCTGGAACTGTTTTTTTATGCATGCATTTGTACCCGTGGTCTAGGGGTAGCGTCTTTGATTCATAATCAAAAACCACTTCGGTCCCGGGTTCGATCCCCGCCACTGCCTAAATTTTGATAAATAATCAGCATTGGCGGCCGAAGACTTTCGGCATAAGAAGTCAGCCTCATTCTGCCAACGGCCTTGTCAAAGAGGGCGGAGGAGCGGATAGAGGTTCAGGGCACTCTCTTGTCCTAGGAGTGGGAAATTGCCCCTAAAGGCGGAAGAATCAGCAATGATCAACGACATGAGGAAGCAGAAAGCAATGGAAACCACTGCATTAAAGACACGTAACGTGTATCCACAGGACATGTGGCCTGTATTTGAAGAAAGTGTCATGATGATCTCTCCATTGGCAAAAGATTCCGGGATAGTCCCCCATTCGGATCTCCGGGAGGGGACTGCCAAGGGGGAGGGTACCAAGAGAAAAAGATTGAATAATCAACGAAAGGATAACGTTCTACGAGTCGGGGCGTGGAATGTCAGAAGCTTGAACGCGATAGGGAATCTAGAAAATCTGAAAAGGGAAATGCAAAGGCTCAATCTAGATATAGTAGGGGTCAGTGAAGTGAAGTGGAAGGAAGACAAGGATTTCTGGTCAGATGAGTATCGGGTAATATCAACCGCAGCAGAAAATGATATAACAGGGGGAAGGATTCGTTATGAATAGGAAGGTAGGGCAGAGGGTGTGTTACTGTGAACAGTTCAGTGACCGGGTTGTTCTAATCAGAATCGAAGCAGACCAACACCGACAACGATAGTTCAGGTATACATGCCGACGTCGCAAGCTGAAGATGAACAGATAGAGAAAGTGTATGAGGATATTGAAAGGGTAATGCAGTATGTAAAGGGGGACGAAAATCTAATAGTCATGGGCGACTGGAATGCAGTTGTAGGGGAAGGAGTGGAAGGAAAGGTTACAGGAGAATATGGGCTTGGGACAAGGAATGAAAGAGGAGAAAGACTAATTGAGTTCTGTAACAAGTTTCAGCTAGTAATAGCGAATACCCTGTTCAAGAATCACAAGAGGAGGAGGTATACTTGGAAAAGGCCGGGAGATACGGGAAGATTTCAATTAGATTACATCATGGTCAGACAGAGATTCCGAAATCAGATACTGGATTGTAAGGCGTACTCAGGAGCAGATACAGACTCAGATCGCAATATAGTAGTGATGAAGAGTAGGCTGAAGTTCAAGACATTAGTCAGGAAGAATCAATACGCAAAGAAGTGGGATACGGAAGTATTGAGAAATGACGAGATAAGTTTAAAGTTCTCTAACGCTATAGATACAGCAATAAGGAATAGCGCAGTAGGCAGTACAGTTGAAGAGGAATGGACATCTCTAAAAAGGGCCATCACAGAAGTTGGGAAGGAAAACATAGGTACAAAGAAGGTAGGTGCGAAGAAACCATGGGTAAGAGAAGAAATACTTCAGTTGATTGATGAAAGGAGGAAGTACAAACATGTTCCGTGAAAATCAGGAATACAGAAATACAAGTCGCTGAGAAATGAAATAAATAGGAAGTGCAGGGAAGCTAAGACGAAATGGCTGCAGAAAAAATGTGAAGACATCGAAAAAGATATGATTGTCGGAAGGACAGACTCAGCATACAGGAAAGTCAAAACAACCTTTGGTGACATTAAAAGCAGCGGTGGTAACATTAAGAGTGCAACGGGAATTCCACTGTTAAATGCAGAGGAGAGAGCAGATAGGTGCAAAGAATACATTGAAAGCCTCTATGAGGGTGAAGATTTGTCTGATGCGATAGAAGAAGAAACAGGAGTCGATTTAGAAGAGATAGGGGATCCAGTATTAGAATCGGAATTTAAAAGAGCTTTGGAGGACTTACAGTCAAATAAGGCAGAAGGGATAGATAAAATTCCATCATAATTTTTAAAATCATTGGGGGAAGTGGCAACAAAACGACTATTCACGTTGGTGTGTAGAATGTATGAGTCTGGCGATATACCATCTGACTTTCGGAAAAGCATCATCCACACAATTCCGAAGACGGCAAGAGCTGACAAGTGCGAGAATTATCGCACAATCTGCTTAACAGCTCATGCATCGAAGCTGATTACAAGAATAATATACAGAAGAATGGAAAAGAAAATTGAGAATGCGCTAGGTGACGATCAGTTTAGCTTTAGGAAAGAGAGAGGCAATTTTGACGTTACGGCTAATAATGGAAGCAAGGCTAAAGAAGAATCAGGACACTTTCATAGGATTTGTCGACCTGGAAAAAGCGTTCGACAATATAAAATGGTGCAAGCTGTTCGAGATTCTGAAAAAGTAGGGGTAAGCTACAGGGAGAGACGGGTCATATACAATATGTACAACAACCAAGAAGGAATAATAAGAGTGGACGATCAAGAACGAACTCGTATTAAGAAGGGTGTAAGACAAGGCTGTAGCCTTTCGCCCCTACTCTTCAATCTGTATATCGAGGAAGCAATGATGGAAATAAAAGAAAGGTTCAGAAGTGGAATTAAAATACAAGGTGAAAGGATATCAATGATACGATTCGCAGATGAGATTGCTATCCTGAGTGAAATTGAAGAAGAACTAAATGATCTGCTGAACGGAATGAACAGTCTAATGAGTACACAGTATGGTTTGAGAGTAAATCGGAGAAAGACGAAGGAAATGAGAACAGCGAGAAACTTATCATCAGGATTGATGGTCACGAAGTCAATGAAGTTAAGGAATTCTGCTACCTAGGCAGTAAAATAACCAATGACGGACGGAGCAAGGAGGACATCAAAAGCAGACTCGCTATGGCAAAAAAGGCATTACTGGCCAAGAGAAGTCTACTAATATCAAATACCAGCATTAATTTGAGGGAGAAATTTCTGAGGATGTACGTCTGGAGTACAGCATTATATGGTAGTGAAACATGGACTGTGGGAAAACCGGAACAGAAGAGAATCGAAGCATTTGAGATGTGGTGCTATAGACGAATGTTGAAAATTAGGTGGACTGATAAGGCAAGGAATGAGGAGGTTGTACGCAGAATCGGAGAGGAAAGGAATATGTGGAAAACACTGATAAGGAGAAGGGACAGGATGGTAGGACATCTGCTAAGACATGAGGGAATGACTTCCATGGTACTAGAGGGAGCTGTGGAGGGCAAAAGCTGTAGAGGAAGACAGAGATTGAAATACGTCAAGCAAATAATTGAGGACGTAGGTTGCAAGTGCCACGCTGAGATGAAGAGGTTAGCAGAGGAGAGGAATTCGTGTCGGGCCGCATCAAACCAGTCAGCAGACTGATGACCAAAAAAAGAAAAAAAATTTCGACGATATGTGACGTCTATCTTGCCGACCGCTGTGGTCGAGCGGTTCTAGGCGCTTCAGTCCGGAACCGCGCTGCTGCTACGGTCGCAGGTTCGAATCCTCCCTCGGACATGGATGTGCGTGATGACTTTGGGTTAGTTAGGTTTAAGTAGTTCTAAGTCTATGGTTCTGATGACCTCAGAAGTTTAGTCCCATAGTGGTTAGAGCCATTTTTGATATCTGTCTTCTTCGGAAAGCAAACTTGTCCATTCATTCATAACAATAATGTTCAGTGTATTGTTCAGCACTCCGCATTAAGGTTGCCTTTAGCAGAAAAGGTGTGCACAATGGTGCAACTAAAATTTTTGATGAGTTACCCACGAATATAGAATGTCTGACAAAAAACAAAAGTTGAAAATAAACCAAAAAAGGTTCTACATGACAACTCCTCTAATACCGCAGTTCAATTTCAGGTATTCTGAAGTGTGTGAGGTGTTGGGTAGCGCTTACTAACTGTATGTTTCTTTATAAATATTTAACATGTAGCCACATTTACAAATTAGTTCGCGATGTGAATGTAAAATGAGGCGCTCCACATCATTACGATTTATCGTGCAACATCACCCCTGGAACATGAAACTAACTGTACGGTTTTGTGTGGGGGTCGTTTTTTCGGCAGAGTTAGCTGTGTGTTAACAGTGACGCAATACAGTACTGTACTTAGGTCTACTGACGAAGAGGTGTGTGGTAGACACATCGTGTGTAGTCACACTGAAAGAAGTGGAAGACTGCGACAAAGACGCTATGTTTTTTCCGCAGCGACGTAATCACATAGCAAGACTTTTGCATCTTTTCACAGGCTAGTACGCGAAAGCAGATCCTGTGTTCTCTGTTGTACACTTTTGGTCATTTTCATAATTGTGCAAGATTTTTCATGCAACCGAAGGTACGAGCGAACTTCCAAAAGTAAGTTATACGTTGTTAAGGCAGGACAAGTGACTTCATTTCTCACCATAGCCATCAAGACTTTAAATAACTGCCCGAACGTTCTACGAGTCGTTCAGTTCCTCTCCGATAAAGATCAGCTCCATGGTGACGGAGCCATTCGGGTACTGCTGTGTGAGCGTCCACATCGCTGGAAAATCTCTTACCCGCAGATGTTCTTCCTCGGCTGATTGGATATTGCCATCTGCGATCGATATGCATAGCCTTCCTTCTCGATCAACATCTCCCACACCTGTGCGGCTTTGGTCATATTGTTAGCACCATTTCACTGAGGCTGAACGGTCGCGGCATCACGTGAGGAACAGAGGAGCCACCAGACATACCGCACCTAAAAAATCTGATGATGGCCTTAACATAAGCCGAAACTGTTAATAATAAACAGATGTTGTTGTGATCTCGACGTGTTTTAATGCAAATTAGCACCAGATCTCTAAGTTTCATAGACAGTGTTGACTAAATTCATGGTCTGAATTTGTTCCATACACCCCCAGAATTTCACGGTGAATACGTGCGAAATTTAGACATTTTTCTCGCGAGAATCGTACTGTCCCGAGAACTTAAACTCTTGCGTACATTTCCAGTAGCTGCTCCATTTGGCTCGTAATCTAACGACCTGTTATCCGTACGGCAGCAGAACAGTATGTGCGGGAAAACCGGAACATGAACTCTCAATACAGCATTCTCAATGCGCAGTGGACTTAGTTTGGAAAGACTAACTCACTTTCCCAAAGTTGGGAGGAGGTTGGGTTGTTTTGGGGCAGGAGACCAGACAGCGAGGTCATCGGTCTCATCGGATTAGGGAAGGACAGTGAAGGAAGTCGGCCGTGCCCTTTGAAAGGAACCGTCCCGGTACTTGCCTGGAGCGATTTAGGGAAATCACGGAAAACCCTAAATCAGGATGGCCGGATGCGGGATTGAACCATCGTCCTCCCGAATGCTAGTCCAGTGTGCTAACCATTGCGCCAGCTTGCACGGTTTTTCCTAAGTCACTACGTATTAGGCTGGTGCGTAAGTTGGTAGCGATTTTGTTTGACCCGTCGGTATACCGGTTGCTATGGGTTTATTAAGCGATTGTCATTAATATTTGTAGTTCCCTGTGGCTGTCTGAGTTCACACGGAGTCATTTTTTCCTTTAGAGATAGTTGGTGCTGCTGTGGACTAGAAAATGGAGTGCCAAGTGAAGAAATCGCAGCATTTCCGAGGTATTCTTTTGTTTGAGTTCAGTAGAGGGGTGACAGCAGCGGAGGCAGCCAGAAACATTTAGTGGATGGAGATAATAACATTGGACACATCACGGAAAGAAAATGGTTTTGTCGTTGTGAGTAGGATCGATTTGACCTTCGAGGTTTAGTGAAGATCGTTAAAACCCATTAACCCGTAATGGTTCACGTCAGTATACTCGAGAAGTGACAAATCTGATGAACTTTGATCGTTTCGCCATCGTGTGACATTTGCGTACAATTGAGACAGATTCAAAAATAGACTATAATGGGTACCTCGTCCTCCAAGCCAAAATCACAGAAATCAGCGAGTGGTCATATGTGTACCTCTGTGAAACGCCTGGTTATATCCGCAGGACAGAACAGGTAGTTAGAATTGTGGAAAGGGTCCAAAAATGAGCGGCTGTCAGTTACACTCGAACACATTTAACTTCATTTAGTTGCCCAAACATTACAGCACAAATTTCCGAGCTTAACTGTCGACTGAATATGTCACTTAATCTTATGGTTTAAGGGCATAACCTCTAATTTTTTAAAATGGCAGAAGGCCGATGATTTAAAATACAAACTACAATGAATTTTCGAAAGGCACAAGGCCCAAAGCTTTATAATAAAAAACATTTAAATGAGGCTGAAGGCCCAAACATTGCAAGACTTGACAAGTAAGGAACTTTCAATTTTAAAGCGGCTGAAGGCCCATCATTTAAAACCCAACTAAAAGCATACAAATTCAAACCATCGGCTATGAGCCATTAAAATACACAATCAAATACCAATAAGAAAAGGTAGTACAGCCAGCGGCGATTAGTTTTCGGGGGTCGGTCTGCACTTCAAATATTAACGTTCGCTTAAGGGAGACAGGTAGTCGACCCAACTATATCCGATCCGCCGGCAACCGAAGCAAGAAACAGTCAACGGTCCCACTGACAAGACAACTTCCTTTCCACCCGACCAGTACACAAGGAACTCCAATGCCAAAACGCGAAAGGCATAGCCGCCCACAATTAAGTATGGATAAGATGCCAAAACTACACACACGTGTTGGACAGCGACAACACGGTGAGGAAAGGACAATGTCTGAATTTTACGTCAGTGGCCATGGCAGGTAACCGGAACGCTAACGGCCACGACGCAGAAAATGCGGCTGGTGCACTTCAAATAACGAAAATACGGTTAAATTCCACCGGATGGTGGCCAAACTTTCGCCAACTCGAACACTCGCTGTTGCTCACGGAAATACCCCCAACACCCAAACGTGAAAACCAACGGCACAATATGAACAGACTGGCTTCGGTAATTAAATCACCACTCAATATTGATGTCCTGGGTCGGTGAGCCACGAACCTCGTAGCAATCGGAACAGCCACCACACTCTCCAACACTGCGTAGAGACCGCCAGCGGGCTCGGCCCACTGCGGCGCTGGGAGATTTCCTGGCTGATCCACACCAACCGACCGACTGCCACACACCGGCTAGCCGGAAACTGTAAGCACCAGACCAAAGATAGTACAAGGTGCGAATATCGACACACACCGCTGCTGCCACACGCAGAAAGAGGAAGAACCACGACATAACCGCAATAACTGAGGGAAACCAAACGCAGAGTAACAGTCAAGGTTTAAACCAACGCATAACCCGGGGCCAGCCCAGCTCACTCTGCTTGCTCGTCGTAAATTGACTCGTGAACAACAGAAATCATTTCTATGCTGTATCGTTATTGGTTACGAGAAATGGTGTCTTTATACTAACGTAAGGAAAACAAGGAATGGTTGAGCCCAAAAAAGGCAGCAGCACTCCTTAAAAAGACCTCCGCGCACCTACAAAAGGTAACGTTTTATATCTCGTGGAACAGCGATGGTGTGGTGTACTACGAATTGCTTCCCGTGAGCTACAGAGAGTTGGCGAAAGTTTGGCTACCATCCGGTGGAGTTCAACTGTATTTTGGTTATTTGAAGTCCAAGTGCACCAGCGGAATTTTCTGCCTTGTGGCCGTTAGCATTCCGGTTACCTGCCCTGGCCGCTGACGTAAAATTCAGACAGTGTCCTTTCCTCACCGAGTTGTCGCTGTCGAACACGTGTGCGTAGTTTTGACAGCTGATGCATGCCGACTGCCTGTCTCCCCTAAGCGGTCGTTAATATTTCAAGTGCAGACCGACCCCCGGAAACTTCTGAGCGCCACTGGCTGTACTGCCTTTTCTTATTGGTGTTTAATTGTCTGTTTCAATGGCTCATAGCCGATGGTTTGAATTTGTATGCATTTAGTTTAGTTTTAAATAATGGGCCTTCAGCCGTTTTGAAAGTAAAAGTCCTTACTGTTAAGTCTCACATTGTTTGGGCCTTCAGCTTCCTTTTATAAAATTATTTATGGATAAAGCTTTGGGCCTTCTGCCTTTGAAAATTTATTGTAGTTGTGTCTTCAAAGCATGGGCCTTCAGTCGTTTTAAAAATTAAAGGGGTTGTGCCCTTAAGCCATAAGATTGTGTGACATATTCAGTCGATAGTTAAGGTAGGAAATTTGCGTTCTAATGTTTGGGCAACTAAATAAAGTTACATGTTTCCAGAATGAGATTTTCACTCTGCAGCGGAGTGTGCGCTGATATGAAACTTCCTGGCAGATTAAAACTGTGTGCCTGACCGAGACTCGAACTTATTTTTTTTGTAACCATATATATTTATTTAAATATTTTAACAAAGATACATTTAAAAAAAAGACATTTTATTCTATTAATCTATTATCCTACTGATGGTTAATATTATTGTCATTTTATATGTTTTCGTTTTTATATTTTCCTTTTTCGTTTTTCTCTTATTGTTTGTTCCTTAAACCCTTTTACATGGCCATTTGTCGTCTTTTTTTTTTTTTTGAGGGGGGTAGACATTGCAGGACAGGCATAACAGTTTATATTTGGCATCGTTGCATTGATTTGAGTTTGTTTCTGTATGTGATGCACTTGTGATGACACAGGCACATTGTGTATTCTGGTTTGATCTCTTCCTCTAGTTACACTGTTTAGTGGGACAGTATGAAGGAAACGTCACCATGATAGGTGGAGCAGAAATGGAAGAAACTTTTTTTTTGCATATACTACAGAATATACCTAATTGAAGAAGAGAGAAAATTTTGTCATATTACATAAGAGAAGCAGAAAGGATAGTGTGAGTAATCAATAGAATTTTATAGGCACAAAGTAAAGGAAATCAAAATATCTAATAATAATGAGTAGTTGGCACTTTCCACTAAGGAGCACTTTGTGTCACTGATTCCACTAGGAAGAAACACTTTACACTACTATACTTCACTATTTGATGCGAGAAGAGAAAGCACTTTATCTTGTGTGTTGCACTTGTTCACTATCACGGCACACGTTATTCTTGTGGTGAGTGTGGTTAGGTGCCTGGTGGTGGTGCTGAGGTCACAGGCTGGGGAGGGCTCTGGCGATTGCTGTCTGCAGTGGAATCAGCAGGAAGTTTTTGAAGTTCTCGTGGTATCGCCTGTGCTGCTGGGCCGTCTTGTTCTCCTCCCAGAGGTCCATCAGGAAGGCCAGCCGGTCGGTCTGCCTCCGCGCTACGATGGCGTGTGCCGTCATGGCGATGATCCAGAGAGTCGCCAGTCGCTTGGGTCGTGGAAATGGGTTGCAGTCTGGGGCGGTGATTGCTTCCACTGTGATGCTTCCCGGCGCTGTTCTATTGATGTGGGCCACCATCTGCTGGCACGCTTCCCAGATGTTGATGGCATTCCCGCACGTGAATCGGTGCTCGAGGGTGACGGTCATGTCACATACGCCACACTTGTCACTTGCGACGAGTTTTATCTCCGCCAGTCTTTGGTTGGTTGGTACCATTCTATTAATTATTTTGTACCATGTCTCCTTCGCATGTTTAGGCAACACGTTTTCCGAGACGTTCCCCCATATTTGTTTCCAATTGTATTGCGGGAGTTTTTGTTCAATTTTGTTTTTTGCCGGCTTCCCCCTGAGGGCCCAGTATATTCTCTTGGCTGTTCTGTGGCTGGGGTTCGCCACGGTGTCCAGAACGCAACTTTTGTTGGCGTAGTGCAGCCTGACGTGTCGCATTCTGCAGGGAATGTGTCTCGTGTCGACCGGCGCTTCTTGTGATGCGGGCTTGTATCTTCCAATTATCTTGGCTGTGACGCTGGCAGGGTTTTTGTCCTGGATTGCGAGCGTTCGTTTCAGTAGAAGGGCTGCACATTTGGTCTTTATATCAACTAGACCTAGTCCCCCTTCTTTTGTTGGCAGCGAGCACGTTGCTTGCGCCACTTTGAATGTATTTCGACGCCACAACAGGTAGTACACTGCGCTCGTTAGTGCTCGCGCAATTTCTGTCGGGATGCTTAAGATTTGCGCCAGGTACCAAGCTTTCGACCGGATCGTCGTGTTTATCAGTTCTGTTTACTGGTGGATTGTTAGCTTCCGGTTCGCGTGCTGTCTGGAGAGACCTCTTATGGTGCGTAGCACGTCCCTCCAGGTGTATGCGGCCATTCTAAGTGGTCAATACTGTATTTATATTCCAAGAACTTTATGGCTTTCTGCTATTTTATACCACTGGCTGTCTGGTTTGAGTCGTTGATTCCCTATCGGCAGTAGCACTGTTTTTCTGGAGTTGGTTTGGGCGCCTGACGCTTTTTGGAATGTATTCATGATGGTTTCTACTCTCCCAATATCTTCCTGGTCTTCAATAAAGATGCCTAGGTCGTCAGCGTAGGCTATACATGCTACTGCTTTGCCTCCTACGGCGAAGCCTCTGATGTCGTTTGTGAGTTTCCGCAGGAGTGGGTCCAGTGCTATAGCGAATAGAGCCATTGACAATGGACAGCCTTGCCTCACGGATCTGTCCAGTTTTATCTGTTTTGTTTCCCAACTATTGATTATTACTGTCGATCTCGCAGTACTTAGTATCTTCTGGATGATTGCGATTAATTTTTGCCCAAACCCGAGTCTGTTTAGTGTCTCTACGAGATATTTGTGGTCGATCCTGTCGAAGGCTTTGTTGAAGTCCACCGAAATTATGGCACCTGCGCTTCTGGTGGTGGCTGCCTGTGCTATTATGTCCCTGTAGGTGCATGTGGCCTCAAATATATTTTTCCCTGGTACCGCACATGTTTGCCACGGACTGATGACTTTCCTCATCGCCGATTTCAGGTTGTTTGCGATGCATTTCGCTATTACTTTATAGTCGGCGTTGAGGAGCGTAATCGGACGAAACTCATCAATGCGGCGGGCGGCTCTCTTCTTAGGGATGAGTGTTATGGTCCCTTCGGTCAGCCCAGGTGGAATTTCCGCCCCATCGAGTATCTCGTTCACCATTTCCGTGAATTGCCCTCCTAGCACGTCCCAGTATGCGAGGTAGAACTCGAGCGGGATGCCGTCGGCGCCGGGTGCTCTTCCTCTTGCGCTGGTCCTCATCGTTTCTTTGATGTCATCCACGTCGACATTTTCTGTCAGCAACGCCCTGTCTGCGTCTGTGACCACGCTCCTCGTCTGCTGGAGGATTTCAGCAGTTGCCGCGTCGTCTGTCGCTTCTCGACGGAACATGTCTCGGAGATAGTCCTCGATGTGTTTTGTTAACTCCGTTTTCGTCGTGAGCGTCTTTCCTTGCTTGTCCTGAAGCTCACTTACGCACTTTTACTGCGCCTCTCTCCCTTTCCCTATTTAGGTGGTGCATGGTGAGTGGCTCTTCAACCACATCGCCATATGTTTTACTTCTTGTGAGGACGCCTCCTATTTGCTGTTTCTTTATTTGAAGGAGTTTTGCCTTGATTCTCCTCACTCGCGGCAGGTATTGCTGGTCGTCTGCTGGTGCGTCGAGTGCGTCTTTCAGGCACTGCTGGTAGAACTCGGCCGTGGTTCGCCCCCAGAATGACTTCTCCGCGCTGTATCTTATCAACAGGCTGCGCATTGTCGGCTTCGCTCGTGCTCGTGCTGCTGTAGCGTGCGCGCTGTGCCAGGCATTCTTGCCACGTTTCCACTATTTGCTTGCGCAGTTCCGCGTCCTGCAGGTGTTCCGTATTTAGCTTCCACGTGCTTCTTGTGCTGACGTTCTTTCCTTTTTGGAGATGCAGGCTGCATTCGTAGCTGCAGTGGTCCGAAAAGATGACAGGATAGACTTCGACGTGCGCTACATTTTTCGTTGCTGCTCTGCTGATATATATACGGTCCAGTCTGCTTTTACCATTTTTGTGGTGGTATGTAAATTCAGTGTGTGTTTGATGGAGAAGGCGCCACGAATCTTCTATTTTCAGTCGTCGGATCAGTTCTTGCAGTTCTGGGCACATGTTTGCTACAGGTATTTGCTCTTCAGCTGCGGCGGCACAGTTAAAATCTCCTCCAATGATGATGTTGTTATTGTTCTGCATCAGCAGTTCGGCTACTTCTTCATTATAGAAGGTGCTTCTTGCTCGCTTGTTGTCTGTGCCAGAAGGTGCGTATATGTTGATAAAGAGCATCTTTTCTATGCTTAACGCTATCCCTCTGCCGCTTGACAACATTTTAGTCCCGCCAAAGTCGATCCCGTTCCGTACCATTATTGCCGTACCGCATTGGGATTCTGGGTCTATACTTGTGATTGCCGCATATCCTGGTATCTGGTTTATTTTAGTCGTAACCACTTCTTGCAATAGTGCAACGTCTGTTCTTCTATGGCGTAGGAAGTCCGCGAGGGCTCGAATTTTTAAAGATGTGCTCATTTCATTTATGTTAACTGTGACAACTTTATAGATTGTATTTGCCTGCCTGCTCATTTAGTTTATCAGTCGGTGCTGTAGTCTGTGTCCATGCGGACATCTCTCTGGCTGTTTTCTCTTCGGTCCTGTGACGGAGTTGGAGCAGCGTCTTTTCTTGTTTTTCTTTGCGGGTTTGTTTACCATTTTCGTCGTTTGTGTCTGTTTGTCGTCTGTATTTTGTTGTCTTTTCGGTTTGTGACTGCTTCCCCTGGTGGAGGACTTTGCGGTGACATCGTCGTTATGGTTGAGCTTTAAAACTTTTCTCAGGTGGTTACTCTTCTCCTTTATCCACTGCTCGCGCGTCTGCTCCACGGTCGGGGCGGCGCTCCCGCCCGCGGCCGTCGTCGCGTCGATTTGCATATTTTCGGTGGCCTGCTCCTCTCGTAGTTCCTCCTGCACCTGTTGTTGTGGCGCGCGCTCGGTCATCGGCTGACCTTGCTGCTCCGCCTCGTCCGAGCTGGCGTCGCTAATCTGCCTTTTACCTGCGTTTCCTGCCGGCTGGCCCGTAGCGGGGACAGGGACCGGTTCACCCTCGCTCGGGTAAGGGGGGGGGGGGGGGGGCTGCGCGGCCGCCGCCGTTGTCTCCGCCCCGGCTGGGCTGCCGCTGCCCGCGTTCTCCTGCTGTGGCGCGTCCGCGTCCTTAATCGGGGGAAATTCGGCAGCGAGATTCTGTGCTCTCCCAGCGTATGTATCTTCTCGGGGCAGCTGTAGTGGTCTTTTTCGCGGGCATTCATTTCTCATATGTCCCGTAGCGCTACAGATGGAGCAGGTCTGCGGCTGTCCGGTATACGAAACGAAACCCCTGTGCCCGCAAACATTAATGAAAGACGGGATATGTTTTCTGAGGTCCATTTTTACCGTTCGGACGCCCGAGTCCACCTGTATTCGGTAAGCGCTCCCCCATTTTTCTCTTGTTAGTCCAAAAACATTCCCGTAAAGCCTACAGCTCTTAATGATTTCTTCGTCCGGTACTTCAAACGGTAAATTGTAGATTTTGACGTTACGGATCCCGTAGCCAGAAGGCTGCATCTGAACGTTGCTTAGTGACCCATCTCTGTGTTTAAATTTCCAAGTTCTCCCATTTGTATTCACCCGTCTGTCAATTTCTGCGGGATTTTCTATTTTTATAAACAGAGCGTACAGAATAAAGTCCAACTGAATTCCAAGAATGTCCTCTATCGGCACTTTTACGTCATCGATTATCCAATTGTGGATGTCGAAAGCAGTCGGCTTCTCCAAATTCCTATCAAACGTGCACTGGATCGTGTCTTCACGATTGAGCGTCGCCATGATTTTCCGATTTTTAAACGTTAAAGGCACAAAGTTTTATACTCGCCAAGGCGAAGTAGCTGCAGCTCGGCGTCCACCTCAGGTGGCGGGCGCGGTGCGGGGTCGGTCTCGTGGCCGGCTACGGCGGGGCGGCCGGGAAATCCTCTGCTACCTGAGACGCACAATAGCGAGCGGCACACGTGTTCACAGGAGGAATCGTTAGCGCCAGGATTTCACCCGGAACAAGTCCCGCCCACTCACCCCCGGTTTTCTCGGTCTTTGTTCGGCGCCTGGGCTTGGTTTCAGTTGACCCACGACCCACGTGGTTTACCGCGTTTGGCTGCACTTGGAGTGAATGTTAAATTAATATCTTGCTAGGTCCTAAATTTTGCCACATAGTTGAGACACGTTACAAAAAACGTGCACAATTGGCCTCAGCTGTACCAGGTACTTCCACAGCAAACATAAGAGAAAACAATTTAGCACTGAATTCTTTAAATACGAGAACTCAGTATTCAGATGAATAGCCTATGAAGAAACATACTTCTATGTGAGAAAAAGCACCCAAAGCTAAAATAGGAAAAACCTACCCTCAAAGAATAATTTGCTTGGAGAAAGAGGAACCACGGTTTTTAGAACTCAGACAGTATACGCCAAACAAGCACCAGTGTTCACTATAATTCCAGAGGGCATCAAAATTACTTTGTTCTTGCTAGATCCATCCAGGCTGTTTTTGCGTGTTATTCACTGTAAAGTTTTGCTGAAAAGTTTTAGGGGTGGAAGAAGAGCTGGCACAGCATGAAGGACGTTTTACAGCTGTGAAACACTGCAGCATTTATTTCCTTCATAACTGCTCAGTGACAAACATACACATCATCATTATTATTTTTAAAAAATGGTTTGAATGACATGAAATTAATTTATCTTTTGGTTAAAAATAGACAGGACAAAGAATAACGACAGATTATTGACCTGAGACGTTTGCAACAGCATATAGGACACTAATCATACAGAACCGCCACAATTCTTTATAACCTCGTTTATAATGCGCAAGTATGGCATTGGAAGAATTTACAAGTTAAAATTCACCCATTACCGCTGCAAATACTAACGAAATATGTCATATAAGCAAATATCTTACTGCTTTCATTAGGCAGTTCTACTTCATGGAATTCTTATATTCTTTAATTTTTGTGAGCTACTGTGAGGGTCTACATAAACAAAACGACTTTCACTTATTTCTGTATAACTTTGATTTTAGACAACATAGTCGACTACATCCGTGGCTTTACTACCGACATGAGAGATTCAAAACCATTGTTTTCGCATTGTATGTTTGCTCTGCTGTTTCTCTCAAATAAACGTACTATAATAACTGAATTAGTTAATGAAAATTTGTCCTTATTGCCTTTAAATAACATCACGTTATTTTTTGTTTTCTATTGCTGGCGATGCTTTCAATTCTCTATAAATATTTTTATTTCTTTAATAATACACATTCGTATTATATTACTGTCTAGAAAGACTTAAATTTCTTAACATTACTAAATTTCATCACAGTGTAACATGTGTTGGACTGTGACGATAACAACTTTGATGTAACTTCCAGTTTGCTGAACTGGCGGCTGTTTAGGGGAGGGCCTTCTACTTTGGATAGGCATGGAGGGGGATGAATGGGCGGGACTTGTTCCGGGTGAAATCCTAGCGCTAAGGGCACGTGTGAAATCCTAGCGCTAAGGGCACGTGTTCACAGGCGGGCAGCCGGCCAAGTCCTTATTGTTAAGTCTTACATTGTTTGGGCCTTCAGCCTCCTTTTATAAAATTATTTATGGATAAAGCTTTGGGCCTTCTGCCTTTGAAAATTTATTGTAGTTGTGTTTTTAAATCATGGGCCTTCAGTCGTTTTAAAAATAAAAGAGGTTGTGCCCTTAAGCCATAAGATTGTGTGACATATTCAGTCGATAGTAAAGGTAGGAAATTTGCGTTGTAATGTTTGGGCAACTAAATAAAGTTATATGTTTCCAGAATGAGATTTTCACTCTGCAGCAGAGTATGTGCTGATATGAAACTTCCTGGCAGATTAAAACTGTGTGCCCGACCGAGACTCGAACTCGGGACCTTTGCCTTTCGCGGATAAGTGCTCTACCAACTGAGCCACCGAAGCACGACTCACGCCCGGTACTCACAGCTTTACTTCCGCCAGTATCTCGTCTCCTACCTTCCAAACTTTACAGAAGGCAGGAGGCGAGATACTGGCAGAAGTAAAGCTGTGAGTACCGGGCGTGAGTCGTGCTTCGGTGGCTCAGTTGGTAGAGCACTTATCCGCGAAAGGCAAAGGTCCCGAGTTCAAGTCTCGGTCGGGCACACAGTTTTAATCTGCCAGGAAGTTTCAAAGTTATATGTGTTCGAGTGGAACTGAGAGCCACTCATTTTTGGCCCATTTCCACAATTCCAACTACCTGTTCTGTCCCGCGGATTTAACCAGGCGTATCAGCTCTCAACCAGTGAATCGTTTCCTTCGTCGTCCTCTTCTGGTGGCTTCACTTTCTTTCTGAGACTGCGTATTCTTTCATAGGTTTGCAGCTGGTGGTCCCACATAAGGCAGAAAAGCCCGTCAGTTCCGCACTTCCTGCTTTTCTTTTTCTTTCTTTTTTTCTGAGCTGCACGTTGTATGTACAGTTTTCTAATTCGTGAGCCACTCTGGCGATTCCTCCGGAAGACTTGCTTTTCTCGTCGCTTATGGCCTGACCCGTATGAAAAGACTCCTCAGAAAAGTGCTTCGTTGGGTTACGCGGCGACAGCTGTGTGCATCAGTGTCTACTGCTTTCCTGTTCACAGAGGAACTTCACGGGCTTGTGGGGTATAGATGTATATGCACAGAGTGATTACAAAGTCCTATTACATATTCATAGGCGGTGCCACTGTACTAATGTGAGATCGTGGCAGAGGACGGCTTTGAGATATTGTGACTATTGTTTATTCTTTATTCAGGAGTGTCTGTGTGTAAACCATCGTTTTCATAGCAGAATATGATTCTCCACCATGTACAATATGAAACTCTGCTGAAAATTTCTGGCGCGATATCAGAAATGCACTCGAACAGCATCCGTAAGTTCGTCAACTGTCGCGTAACGTCCGGCAGCAACCTTCTGTTGAATGAACCTCCAGAATTCGGTTTCGCAAGATCACGCGACTAAGACGTTGCCACTCCAGAGATTCAGGCAACTTGGCAAAACCACGTCCAACACATTTATCAGGAGGTATGTTATTGAGACATTCTCTAATGGCAGTAGGATAATGCGCTGGGGTTTCATGCCATACACGACCAACCAGACCCTGAACTTTGAGATGTGGAATACAACAATCACGTAACATGGTCAGATGCGCAATTCACAGTACCGTCGGAGAAATATGACACTGCCAAGTGGCTTGCAAACATTGCAGCACAGATCATGACACATGGTGGGTAGTGTTAAGGTTCTTCATAAGAATCTGGATTCTCTCTACGCAGAAATAAATGTTTCTCGCTTTTGCACTGCGATATATTGCAAACACTTTTTCCCTTGAAGGGAGAGTTGTAAAGACCTCCAGCATTCCGCCACAAGTCTAATAAAGTTTTTGGAGGTCATTACAATCTACTCGTTCACAAAAGGAACATTGAAATGCTTTTAACTTAAAACTATTCTTCAAATGTTTTTGTAATGTAGAGTATGGAACTCCGAATTCGTGTGACAGCTTGCGAATGAACTTTCCTGAGCGGGGCTTAAGTTTAATACGGCCAGTAGCAAAGAGCTTTCTTTCCCACCTTAAAAGTGTTGGTTTTGGCGAGGACGGTTTCTTCAACCTTACAGTGAAATCACTCTGAATGTCTCTGATTTTCCTCTATGGGGTCATTCGTGAACCAATGTGCTTATTACTACGAATTCTTCCATGATATAAGTGTACTCATTAACCATGATTTAGATGTACGCTCTGAGACAAAATAAGAAGACAAAAAAGCAAAAGAAACTATTCGATTCGGATGGAAATAGGCAGAGGTGATTTACATGTACAGACAAACACATGATTGCAATTTGAGGAAAATATTACATGATTTATTCAAGCGAAGGAGCCTGACAAATTGAGCAAGTCAGTAACACGTTGATACACCTCTGACCCTAACGCAAGCAGTTGTCGGCTTGGCATTGATTGACCGAGTTATTGGATGTCATGCAAAATTCTGTGCAACTGCCTTATTACATGGAGAAAATCCCGGGCTGGTTAAAGATCCGGCGAACTTGTTGGACAAAGTAGTGCTTGACCAGCATGAAAACAGTGGAAAATCTCGCCGTGCGCGGGCTGACATTATCTTGTTGTAATGTAAGTCAAGTATGGCTTGCCATGAGGGGAAGAATAAGGGTGTAGAATGTCGCTGACGTATTGCTCTGCTGTAAGGGTACGGCGGGCGACAACGAAAGGGGTCCTACTAAGAAAATAAATCGCACCCCGGAGAGTCCGGTTGGGTTCGAACCACTGTCTGGGCGTCTACTGACACGTCTTCGTCGTGGAATCTCATTGCAGCAGAGTTGTTTTCAGCAATGAGTTCCGCTTCGAATTTAGCCCCAATGATCAGTGGGGCGGCCACCAGACATTGGTGGGGTACCAACGCGACTGTTGCCCGACAACCAGCAGTGACGGTCTGCGGCACCATTTCATTTCATAGCACGACGCATTTGGTTGTCATCCACTGCACCCTTAAAGCACAGCAATACATCAGCGACAACTGCAGTTAATTTGCCCTTTATGGCTTACATTTCAGCAAGATGATGATCGCCCCTACACTGCTTGTCAAATCCTCTCCTCAATTGGGAATGTTCAGAGCATTATGGACAGGGACCTGCAAGCAGCTCGGGATTTTGACCACTGCTCGTGGTCTAGTTGCTAGCGTTGCTACATCTGGATCACGGGGTCCTGGTTTCGATTCCCAGCCAGGTTGGGGATTTTCTTTGCCCAGGGATTGGGTGTTTGCGCTGTCCTGATCATTTCATCATCATTCTTGATAGTGAATAGATTGGACTGCGCGCAGAATTGGACTGCGCGCAGAATTGGACTGCGCGCAGAATTGGACTGCGCGCAGAATTGGACTGCGCGCAGAATTGGACTGCGCGCAGAATTGGACTGCGCGCAGAATTGGACTGCGCGCAGAATTGGACTGCGCGCAGAATTGGACTGCGCGCAGAATTGGACTGCGCGCAGAATTGGACTGCGCGCAGAATTGGACTGCGCGCAGAATTGGACTGCGCGCAGAATTGGACTGCGCGCAGAATTGGACTGCGCGCAGAATTGGACTGCGCGCAGAATTGGACTGCGCGCAGAATTGGACTGCGCGCAGAATTGGACTGCGCGCAGAATTGGACTGCGCGCAGAATTGGACTGCGCGCAGAATTGGACTGCGCGCAGAATTGGACTGCGCGCAGAATTGGACTGCGCGCAGAATTGGACTGCGCGCAGAATTGGACTGCGCGCAGAATTGGACTGCGCGCAGAATTGGACTGCGCGCAGAATTGGACTGCGCGCAGAATTGGACTGCGCGCAGAATTGGACTGCGCGCAGAATTGGACTGCGCGCAGAATTGGACTGCGCGCAGAATTGGACTGCGCGCAGAATTGGACTGCGCGCAGAATTGGACTGCGCGCAGAATTGGACTGCGCGCAGAATTGGACTGCGCGCAGAATTGGACTGCGCGCAGAATTGGACTGCGCGCAGAATTGGACTGCGTGCAGAATTGGGTCTTCGTACGGGCGCTGATGACCGCGCAGTTGAGCGTCCCAGAAACTAAACAGCACCACCTTGGGACTTCGACGATACAACGCGCTAATTGGACAGAGTTTGCCACGATACCTGTCAGTACGACAGTCAGTAACACCATCAATGAATGAGTAAGGGCCAGAGGTGGACCAAAGCGGTACTGACTTGCTCAATTTATATAACGTTTTCTCTTCAGTAAATCATGCAGATTCTCTGAAATTGTAATCATATGTTTGACTGCATATGTAAATCAGTCCTACCAATTTAAATCTCACTCGGATAATTTCTTCTTGGTGAGTCATTTTTTTTAGAATGTTTGTGAGCACGTGTAACATTAAGACACAATTCATTGTCATCTATGTGATGGTACTTCGTGGTCACTGTGTACAACGAGGCACCCACGGCGGCTCGTAATACTCACGCACTACGAACAGTCGGTTTAGAGAGAGGAGCTCTCGTAAAATGGGCCTAAGACGCCGCAGAGATCGGCATGGAGCAGAGCGGGAGGCATCGATCTCGGTCCCTGCGGGGGCGGCAACTGGGTCGCACGCGTTGGGTCGCTCTGGCCGCCCGGGATCTGCTCTGGGTGTCCCCGAGGCGGCGAGGCGAGCTGTTAGGGCGTGGCTCTGCTCTGGCCAGCCTGCGGTCGGTGATCCATTACGGAGCGGCTTTGGGGCCCGGGCTGCGGTCAGCGGCACTCACTCAGCGCGTAACGGCGGCCCCCTAGGGCGGGGGGGATAGAGGCCCGTGTCAACCCGGGAGACGGGCGGCCGGGCACTACGGAGCGGAGATCACCCGGCGCCTCTGCAGCCGGTCGATTCACGCTGGAACTTCGACACAACGCCTCGCGAGGGAGGCACTTGCCACCACATACAATTTGGGGTATTTGTTACACATTTTTCACGCATTTTTACGAACCACTGTATGCGACAATATAGGCTGTTATCATTGTTTTTAAGTTGGTGCTTAAGTTCGTAGCGTCCTTCAGTAAGTTTAATAAGCACATCAGAGACTTTAGTCATTAACAACACATTATCCTTCATTATACAACAATGGGATTGGTTCCCAAATATGAGAGTGGCTCGAAGACTTCTTAAGTAATAGAACCCAGTACGTTGTCCTCGATGGTGATTATTCATCGGAGGTGAGGGTATCATCCGGAGTGCCCCAGGGAAGTGTAGTAGGTCCGCTCTTGTTTTCTATCTACATAAATGATCTTTTTGATAGGGTGGATAGCAATGTGCGGCTGTTTGCTGATGATGCTATGGTGTACGGGAAGGTGTTGTCGTTGAGTCACTGTAGGAGGATACAAGATGACTTGGACAGGATTTGTGACTGGTGTAAAGAACGGCAGCTAACTCTAAATACAGATAAATTTAAATTAATGCAGATGAATAGGAAAAAGAATCCTGTAATGTTTGAATACTCCATTAGTAGTGTAGCGCTTGACACAGTCACGTCGATTACATATTTGGGAGTAACATTGCAGAGCGATATAAATGTGGACAAGCATGTAATGGCAGTTGTGGGGAAGGCGCATAGTCGTCTTCGGTTCATTGGTAGAATTTTGGGAAGATGTGGTTCATCTGTAAAGGAGACCTCTTATAAAACACTAATACAACCTTGAGTACTGTTCGAGCGTTTGGGATCCCTATCCGGTCGGACTGATGGAGGACATAGAAGCAATTCAGAGGAGGGCTGCTGGACTTGTTACTGGTAGGTTTGATCATCACGCGAGTGTTACGGGAATGCTTCAGGAACTCGGGTGGGAGTCTCTAGAGGAAAGGAGGCGTTCTTTTCGTGAATCGATACTGAGGAAATTTAGAGAACCAGCATTTAAGGCTGACTGCGGTACAATTTTACTGCCGCCAACTTACATTTCGCGGAAAGACCACAAAGCTAAGGTAAGAGAGGTTAGGGCTGGTACAGAGGTATGTAGGCAGTCATTTTTCCCTCGTTCTGTTTGGGAGTGGAACAGGGAGAGAAGATGCTAGTTGTGGTACAAGGTACCCTCCGCCACGTACCGTATGTTGGATAGCGGAGTATTTATGTAGATGTAGATGTTGATGTTGATGTAGAATCTGCCAACGCTATGGTAAATTTCCGACTGTAGAAATCAAGTGCGTTTGAGGCGAAGAAATCAGCGAGCCATGTTCCGAGTGCATTTTCATTTAGAAAGGAAGTTTCTCGAAGTTTGTGTGTGTGTGTGTGTGTGGGTGCGTGCGTGGTAGAGATAATAGATAGAAATTGAGAGATAGATACAGATAGATATAGATACAGAGAGATAGATAGATATAGACACAGAGAGATAGATAGATATAGACACAGAGAGATAGATAGATATAGATACAGAGAGATAGATAGATATAGATACAGAGAGATAGATAGATATAGATACAGAGAGATAGATAGATAGATATAGATACAGAGAGATAGATAGATAGATATAGATACAGAGAGATAGATAGATAGATATAGATACAGAGAGATAGATAGATAGATATAGATACAGAGAGATAGATAGATAGATATAGATACAGAGAGATAGATAGATAGATATAGATACAGATAGATAGATAGATAGATAGATATAGATACAGAGAGATAGACATATATAAATAGATAGATAGATATAGAGAGATAGATACAATGACAGAGAGAGAGAGAGAGAGAGAGAGAGAGAGAGAGAGAGAGAGAGAGAGAGAGAGAGAGAGAGAGAGAGAGAGAGAGATTGGGGGGGGGGGGGGGGGGGGGGAGAGAATCTGGAAACGCAAAGTCATGTGAATAAGGCGGGTACGGAATGACTTCCCAACCAAGCACCTGTACAGTGTTTTTTGTTGTCTAGCTAAACGCGGTCGGGCGTTATCGCGGAGTAGCATCGCTTCACGCAGCCTTCCTGGTCGTTCTTCGTGGACTGCGTCTGCAAGACGTCTAAGTTGCTGACAATAAATGTCTGCTTTGCTGGTTACTCCTCGGGGAAACAATTCTTAGCACACCGCACCGTCGTAGTTCCATGCCTGATGATTATTTTCTGTGGGTGCGCGCAGGTCTTTGTACAGGGAGCTCCTGCTGTATTTGAACTCAACCATTACTTTGTTTTCCTTGTTTTAGTATAAAGATACCATTTCTCGTGACCAGTAACGGTATAGTAAATGAAACATACGTTTTGAACCTTGCATAAACATCTAATATACGTAATACAAATAAACATTTAAATCACTTCGACAAGTGCACTCCAAGTAACATGAAAAATATCAAGCCGGTATTCAGTCTCTTGCCACACATTCTGCAATATGCCTGGTGTAATTGTGCCAGTGGCATCTCTGATGCGTTGTTGCAATATCACAACAGGACGAACTGCTGTTTTGTACACAATATCTTTCAAATACTCTTACAGAAAGAAATCTAAGGGGGTGGGAGGGTAACGTCTTGTGATCTCAGGGGCCGTTGAACTTAACCATCTCTGGCAACTCACCTACTGGGGAGGGTTTCATTAAGAACATCGTGGACTTCTGGATGCCATTCAGTGGGAGCGCCATCTCGCTGAAACATGATACTGTCTTGCATACCCTGTAGCTGGCATAATTCAAGGACATGTCATCTTATATCACTTTCAAGAAAGAAAAATGGGCCGATCACTCGGTCACACATTTACTCAAACCACACATTAACCTGTCCTGCGTGGGTCCTCATAAGGCATGAGGATTTTTCCGATCTCCAGATCCGTACATCATTGCGGTTAACTGAGCCACAAACATGAAATGTAGCCTCGTCAGAAAAACATTGACCTCATCCAAACATTTCAGCATCTCCGTTGCAAATTGTTCATGTTTTGAGTGATCATTTGGATCTTGTACGCTTACAATACGTTTACGAACAACTTTTGATTAATTAAAAACCACAGTGAGATTTCTACTGGGGAAGCCATTTCTTATGATACAGTTCGCAGAGCACTCTTTGTGATGAAAGTGTTGAATGAGACACAGTTGTGCAGAGACTTCATGGGTTCCCTAGTAAACCTGTAACAACAAACACAATTCACCACGAGACCGATGACCACGCTGTCTGGTCTCCTTCCCCAAACAACCAACCAACCAACCAACCAACCAACAATTCACCACCTTAAATATAATTAATAAAATGGCTCTGAGCACTATGGGACTTAACTACTGAGGTCATCAGTCCCCTAGAACTTAGAACTACTTAGACCTAACTAACCTAAGGACATCACACACAGCCATGCCCGAGGCAGGATTCGAACCTGCGACCGTAGCGGTCACGCGGTTCCAAACTGACGCGCTTAGGACCGCACGGCCACACCGGCCGGCAAATATAATTAATATTTAATGTTGAAATTAGTGCAAACATTTATGGACACACTGTATTATTGTGTGTAACACTGTTCCATAACTAAGAGATGATCTTTACAATGTTTAGAATGTAGATTTCCCATGTATTGCGTGTGTCCTAATTAATGGTGTAAACACATAAACTGAAAGTACACGATACAAGCAGCAAAAAAGTCTTGACAAACACGGGTTCTGAAATACATACCTTGAGATCTATGAGCACTTCATCTACATCTACATGGATACTCTGCAAATCACATTCAAGTGCCTGGCAGAGGGTTCATCGAACCACTTTCACAATTCTCTATTTTCCAATCTCGTATAGCACGCGGAAAGAATTTCTTTCGGTACGAGTTCTGATGTCCCTTATTTTATCGTGGTGATCGTTCCTGCCTATGTAGGCCGGTGTCAACAAAATATTTTTGCATTCGGAGGAGGAAGTTGGTGATTTGAATTTCGTGAGAAGATTCCGTCGCAACGAAAAACGCTTTTCTTTTAATGATTTACAGCCCAAATCCTATATGATTTCTGTGACACTCTCTCCCATACTTCGCGATAATACAAAACGTGCTGCTTTTCTTTGACATTTTTCGTTGTACTTCGTCAGTACTATCTGGTAAGGATCCCACACAGCGCAACAGTATTCTAAAAGTGGACGGACAAGCGTAGTGCAGGCTGTCTCCTTAGTAGGTCTGTGACATTTTCCAAGTGTCCTGCCAATAAAACGCAGTCTTTGGTTAGCCTTCCCCACAACATTTTCTAAGTCTTCCTTCGAATTTAAGTTGTTCGTAATTGTAATACCTAGGTATTTAGTTGAATTTACGGCTTTTAGATTAGACTGATTTATCGTGTAACCGAAATTTAAGGAATTCCTTTTAGCACTCACGTGGATGACCTCACACTTTTCGTTATTTGGGGTCAACTGCCACTTTTCGCACCATTCATATATGTTTTCTAAATCGTTTTGCACTTTGTTCTGATCTTCTGATGAGTTTATTAGTCGATAAACGACAGCGTCATCTGCAAACAACCGAAGACGGCTGCTGAGATTGTCTCCAAAATCGTTTATATAGATAAGAAACAGCGAAGGGCCTATAACACTGCCTTGGGGAACGCCAGAAATCACTTCTGTTTTACTCGATGACTTTCCGTCAATTACTACCAACTGTGACCTCTCTGACAGGAAATCACAAATCCAGTCACATAACTCAGACGATATTCCAAAGCACGCAGTTTCACTACGAGCCGCTTGTGTGGTACAGTGTCAAAAACCTTCCGGAAATCCAGCAATACGGAATCGTCTTCTGACTGGTTTGACGCTGCCTGCCACGAATTTCTTTCCTGTGCTAACCTCTTCATCTCAGAGTAGGACTTGCAACCAACGTCCTCAATTATGTGCTGGAAGTATTCCAATCTCTGTCTTCCTCTACAGTTTTCGCCCTATGCAGCTCCCTCTAGTCCCACAGAAGTCATTCCCTCATGTCCTAGGATCTTGTCCTTATCTGTGTTCTCCACATATTCTTTTCCTCCCTGATTCTGCGCAGAACCACCTCATTCCTTATCAGTCCACCTAATTTTGAACATTCGCTTGTAGCAACGCATCTCAAATGATAAGATTCTCTTCTGCTCCAGTTTTCCCACAGTCCATGTATTACTACCATACAATGCTGTGCTCCAAATGTACATTCTTAGAAATTTCTTCCTCAGTTTAAGGCCTAGTAGATTTCTCTTGACCAAGAAAGCACTTTTTGCCATAGCTAGTCTGCTTTTGATGTCCTCCTTGCTCTGACCGTCAGTGCTTATTTTGCTGCCTAGGTAGCAGAATTCCTTAACTTCCTCTGCTTCGTGACCATCGATCCTGATGTGAAGTTTCTCACTGTTCTCATTTTTGCTACTTCTCATTACTTTCTTCCATTTACTCTCAATCCATATTCTGTACGCATTAGACTGTTCATTCCGTTCAACAGATCATCTAATTCTTCTTCACTTTCACTCGAAATAGCAATGTCTTCAGCGAATCTTATCATTGATATCCTCTCACCTTCATTTTAATCCCACCCCTGCACGTTCCTTTTATTTCCGTCATTGCCTCTTCTCTGTACAGATTGAAAAGTAGAGGAGGGAGTGGGGGGTGGGGGTGGGGGAGACTCCATCCCTGTCTTACACCCTTTCTATTCCGAGCGCTTGTTCTTGGCTTCCACTCTTATTATTTCTTCTTGGCTCTTGTACATATTGTATATTATCCATCTCTCCCTATAGCTTACCCCTATTTTTCCCAAAATTTCTAACATCTTGCACCATTTTACTTTGTCGAACGTTTTTCCAGGTCGATAAATCCTATGAACGTGTCTTGATTTTTCGTTAGTCTTGGTTCCGTTATCAACCGCAACGTCAGAATTGCCTCTATGGTGCCTTTACCTTTCGTAAAGCCAAACTTATCGTCATATAACACATCCTTAATTTTCTTTCCCATTCTTCTACATACACTCCTGGAAATTGAAATAAGAACACCGTGAATTCATTGTCCCAGGAACGGGAAACTTTATTGACACATTCCTGGGGTCAGATACACCACATGATCACACTGACAGAACCACAGGCACATAGACACAGGCAACAGAGCATGCACAATGTCGGCACTAGTACAGTGTATATCCACCTTTCGCAGCAATGCAGGCTGCTATTCTCCCATGGAGACGATCGTAGAGATGCTGGATGTAGTCCTGTGGAACGGCTTGCCATGCCATTTCCACCTGGCGCCTCAGTTGGACCAGCGTTCGTGCTGGACGTGCAGACCGCGTGAGACGACGCTTCATCCAGTCCCAATGCTCAATGGGGGACAGATCCGGAGATCTTGCTGGCCAGGGTAGTTGACTTACACCTTCTAGAGCACGTTGGGTGGCACGGGATACATGCGGACGTGCATTGTCCTGTTGGAACAGCAAGTTCCCTTGCCGGTCTAGGAATGGTAGAACGATGGATTCGATGACGGTTTGGATGTACCGTGCACTATTCAGTGTCCCCTCGACGATCACCAGTGGTGTACGGCCAGTGTAGGAGATCGCTCCCCACACCATGATGCCGGGTGTTGGCCCTGTGTGCCTCGGTCGTATGCAGTCCTGATTGTGGCGCTCACCTGCACGGCGCCAAACACGCATACGACCATCATTGGCACCAAGGCAGAAGCGACTCTCATCGCTGAAGACGACACGTCTCCATTCGTCCCTCCATTCACGCCTGTCGCGACACCACTGGAGGCGGGCTGCACGATGTTGGGGCGTGAGCGGAAGACGGCCTAACGGTGTGCGGGACCGTAGCCCAGCTTCATGGAGACGGTTGCGAATGGTCCTCGCCGATACCCCAGGAGCAACAGTGTCCCTAATTTGCTGGGAAGTGGCGGTGCGGTCCCCTACGGCACTGCGTAGGATCCTACGGTCTTGGCGTGCATCCGTGCGTCGCTGCGGTCCGGTCCCAGGTCGACGGGCACGTGCACCTTCCGCCGACCACTGGCGACAACATCGATGTACTGTGGAGATCTCACGCCCCACGTGTTGAGCAATTCGGCGGTACGTCCACCCGGCCTCCCGCATGCCCACTATACACCCTCACTCAAAGTCCGTCAACTGCACATACGGTTCACGTCCACGCTGTCGCGGCATGCTACCAGTGTTAAAGACTGCGATGGAGCTCCGTATGCCACGGCAAACTGGCTGACACTGACGGCGGCGGTGCACAAATGCTGCGCAGCTAGCGCCATTCGACGGCCAACACCGCGGTTCCTGGTGTGTCCGCTGTGCCGTGCGTGTGATCATTGCTTGTACAGCCCTCTCGCAGTGTCCGGAGCAAGTATGGTGGGTCTGACACACCGGTGTCAATGTGTTCTTTTTTCCATTTCCAGGAGTGTATATTCTTGTAAGTAACTTTGATGCCTGAACTGTTAAGCTGATTGTACGGTAATTCTTGCACTTGTCAGCTCTTGCAATTTCGGAGTTGTGTGGATGATATTTTTCCCAAAGTCAGATGGTACGTCGCCATACTCATATATTCTACATACCAACGTGAATAGTCGTTTTGTTGCCACTCTCCCCCCCACCCCCCCACCCCCCCACCCCCCAATGATTTTAGAAATTCTGATGGAGTGTTATCTATCCCTTCTGCCTTAGTTGATCTTAAGTCTTGCAAACCTCTCTCAAATTCTGACTCCAATACTGGATTCCTTCTCTCTTCCAAATCGAGTGCTGTTTCTTCCTCTATCACATCAATCTTCCCCTCATAGAGGCCTTCAATGTACTCTTTCCACATATCCGCTCTCTTCTTACTGTGGAATTCTACTCCTAATTTTACCACTGTTGCTTTTAATTTCGCCGAAGTTTTTTTTGACATTCCTATATGTGGAGGCAGTTCTTCCGACAGTCATTTCTTTTTCGATTTCTTCATATTTTTCACGCAGCCATTCCGTCTTAGCTTCTCTGCACTTGACATTTATGTCATTCCACAGTGACTTGTATTTCTTTATTCCTAAATTTAGCTGAACATTGTTATACTCCCTTCTTTCATCAATTAACTGCAGTATCTGTTTTGTTACCGATGGTTCCTTCGTAGTTACCTTCTTTGGTACCTATGTTTTTCTTTCCAACTTCTGTGATTGCCCTTTTTAGAGATGTGCATTCCTCTTCAGTTGTACTGCCAACAGAGCTATTCCATACTGCTGTGTCTCTAGCCTTAGAGAACTACAAGCGTATCTCGTCATTCTTTAGTACTTTCGTATCCCACTTCTTTGCGAATTGACTCTTCCTGACTAATGTCTTAAACTTCAGCCTACTGTTCATCACTACTACATGTAATTTCAGTCTATATCTGCTCCTGGGTACGCCTTACAATCCAGTATCTGATTTAGGAATCTCTGTCTGGCCCTGATGTAATACAACTGAAATCTTCCCGTATGACCCGGCCTTTTCCAGGTATAACTCCTCCTCTTGTGATACTTGAACAGGGTATTTGCTGTTACCAGCTGAAATGTATTATACAACTCAATCAGACTTTCTGCCCTCTCATTTCTTGTCCAAAGCCGTTATTCTCCTGTAAACTTTTCTTCTATTCTTTCCCCTACAACTGCATTCCAGTCTTCCCTATGACTACTAGATTTTCATCTCCCTTTACGTACTGTATTACCCTTTCAATATCCTCATATATTTTCTCCATTTATTCATCTTCAGCTTGTGACATCGGCATGTGTACCTATACTATCGTCGTAGGTGTTGGTTTGCTGTGGATTCTTATAAGAACACTCTATCACTGAACTGTTTACAGCAACACTCTCTCTGCCCTACCTTCCTATTCGTAACGAATCCTACTCCCGTTATACCATTTTCTGCTCCTGTTGATATTACCCTATACTCATCTGACCAGAAATCTTTTTCTTGTTTCCATTTCACTTCGCTGACCCCTGTTACGTATAGATTGAGCATTTCCCTTTCCAGATTTTCCAGGTTCCCTACGTTCAAGCTTTTGACATTTCACACCCCGACTCGTACAAAGTTATCCTTTCATTGGTTATTGTTATTCAGTCCTATGCTCATGGTTGCTTAGGTAACCGAAAAACATTTTTCCATGACGACATTGACCTATCTCACAGTGGGATAAATTTATTAACAGTTACGGCTATTACTTTTGAAATAATAACCAGCTTACTTCGTTTCTCTTCCATCTCCCCCGTTTTCATCCAACTGTTCCTTCTGTGTGTTCTTTCGTTGCATTGCTTTTGTATCACGATTGAAGATGATTCCTACATCTCTAAACATGATGCTTCATTAAATAGTTTAAGTGAATCACGAAATTCTGTGAGCCAACGGCCTTGCCGCAGTGGTACGCTGTCGAGCTGGGCTAGCACTTGGATGGGTGACCATTCGGTCTGCCGAGCGCTGTTGGCAAGCGGGGTGCACTCAGCCCTTGTGAGGCAAACTGGGGATCTACTTGACTGAGAAGTAGCGGCTCCGGTCTCGTAAACTGACATACGGCCCGGAGAGCGGCGCGCTGACCACATGCCCCTCCACATCCACATCCAGTAACGCCTGTGGGCTGAGGATGACACGGCGACCTGTCGGTACCTTTGGGCCTTCACTACCTCTGCGGGAGGAGTTTCGTTTAGAGCTTTACGAAATTCTGTGAGTGGTATCGGTCTCCGAATAATTGTTCAAATTTTTGAAGGAGTCGCCTTCGACTAGTAGTCAGTATGGCTTTTTAAACTCTAATATTAGAGGTTTCTTATTGACTGACTGCCGGACAAACGAAAAACAGGAAGGGAACTAGATTTATATACCGGGGCGTGCTGAAAAGTAATGCCTCCGAATTTTTTTGTCCTCAACATCGGCTGAGGTATTTCACGTCATGCATCACTCGGTCGGCTTTCTCGCTTCGCTGACGCAAGTTGCAGCCTCTGCCGTTACAGGGCTCCGAAGTGCAGCGTCTAACGTGGAGGCGTGTAACGTAACTATGTCGGTACGTGAGAGACAGAACCGTAATCGAGTTTCGAATTCCAGGAGTTCCCCCCTGACTAGGAGCACCTAGCACGACAATGCCAGGCCACACGCGAGCGCTGCGACATCTGAAGCAATCCGACGTCTTGCGTTCAATGTCGTCGATCATCCTACAGTCCCGACTTGGACTCATCCGATTTTCGTCTGATCACCTCCGTGGATCACCTTTGGTAGTGATGAAGCGGTCCAAGCAGAGGTGGCTCCGTCAACGAAGTCAGACAATCTGCAGTGACGGTGTCAACAAAGTAGTCTCTCGTTGGGAGAAATGCGTACCAGTGGCATTGTAGCAAGTAGGAAGTACTTCTCTGGGCGGTATCACTAACCTTGTCCCTCGTCGCACAGTAGTAGCGCCCCGTCGCCAGGTCCCATGTAAGTGGTGATCCTGCTCAAGTTGTGCGGCTGGTCCCGGCGGAGCTTCGAGTCCTCCCTCGGGCATGGGTGTGTGTGTTTGTCCTTAGGATAATTTAGGTTAAGTAGTGTCTAAGCTTAGGGACTGATGACCTTAGCAGTTAAGTCCCATAAGATATCACACACATTTGAACCTGAAGTGGAGTGTTTAGGGATGTCAGTTCTTAACTGTCAACAACGTTTGTACTGTTCTTGTTTGCTTTGTCACACACGTCACAGAATCAGCATTTGCAATATGGCGCCTCTGGACTACGCCGTTACATTCGACCCTTTACACACATTAACACAGCTTCTGACTTTACATAATGATAAACACTGCCCATGACACGTGGCGTTCTGATAACTTATAACTTCACTTTATATCTTGTTTAACAACTGAGATACGCACTGGCGACCGTTCTTTCAGAGCCGCCCCGGATACTCGACCGTGCGTTTTGAGTGGCTCCTCGCGACTGACTCGCCCTGTATTCCCGAAGGACAAGAGAGACCACCCCACCTTTCTCTCTCAGCCAATAATGACACTTCCGTCGTTTCCGACATATACAGGGTGAGACACCTAACGTTACCGCTGGATATATTTCGTAAATCACATCGAATACTGACGAATCGATTCCACAGACCGAACGTGAGGAGAGGGGCTAGTGTAATTGGTTAATAAAAACCATAAAAAAATGCACGGAAGTATGTTTTTTAACACAAACCTACGTTTTTTTTGAATGGAACCCCGTTAGTTTTGTTAGCACATCTGAACATAAACAAATACGTAATCAGTACCGTTTGTTGCATTGTAAAATGTTAATTACATCCGGACATACTGTAACCTAAAGTTGACGCTTGAGTACCACTCCTCGGCTGTGCGATCGTGTGTATCGGAGAGCACCGAATCACGTAGGGATCCATAGGGAACGGTGATGGACCTTAGGTACAGGAGAGACTGGAACAGCACATTACGTCCACATGCTAACACCTTTTCATGGGTCTTTTTCACTGACGCACACGTACATTACCATGAGGGGTGAGGTACACGTACACACGTGGTTTCCGTTTTCAATTACGAAGTGGAATAGTGTGTGTCCCACTGGAAACACATCGATGTATGTGGTATCAGCATGATGGTGCACCTGCACATTCCGCAATTAACACTAGGCTGACCCTTGACAGGATGTTCGACGGCCGTTTCATAGGACGTGGAGGACGCATAAATTAGCCAGCCCGTTCTCCTGATCTTACACCTCTGCACTTCTTTCTGTGGCGTACGTTAAAGGATAATGTGTACCGTGATGTGCTTACAACCCCAGACGATATGAAACAACGTACTGTGGCAGCCTGCGGCGACATTACACCAGATGTACTGCGGCGTGTACGACATTCATTACGCCAGTGATTGCAATTGTGTGCAGCAAATGATGGCTACCACATTGAACATCTATTGGTCCGACATGTCGGGACACACTCTATTCCACTCCGTAATTGAAAACGGAAACCACGTGTGTACGTGTACCTCACCCCTCATGGTAATGTACGTGTGCGTCAGTGGAAAAGACCAATAAAAAGGTGTTAGTATGTGGACGTAATGTGCTGTTTCTTCTGTACCTGAGGTCCATCACCGTTCTCTTTGGATCCCTACGTAATTAGGTGCTCTCCGATACACACGATCGAACAGCGGAGGAGTGGTACTCAAGCGTCAACTTTAGGTTACAATATCTCCGGATGTAATTAACATTTTACAATGCAACAAATGGCACTGATTACGTATTTGTTTATATGTTTAGATGTGCTAACAAAACTAACGGGGTTCCATTTAAAAAAACGTAGGTTTGTGTTAAAAAACATACTTCCGTGCATTTTTTTATGGTTTGTATTAACCAATTAAACTAGCCCCTCTCCTCACGTTCGGTCTGTGGAATCGATTAGTCAATATTTGATGTGGTTTACGAAATATATCCAGCGGTAATGTTAGGTGACTCACTCTGTATATACATCCAAACTTTCAGCCAATGGGCATTCAGACTGCTGTTGCTAGGCGGATCTGACGTCACGTTTGCGGACATTGTGACGGAAGTTTGTCTCGGAACACTATCTCAGATTGTACGATCCTACTCCCGAATAGTCTGATCTTGTCCCTGCTAAGGTTGCACAACATTGCCTCCTATGATGTTCTCGTTAATCCTCCTTGATGACGCACAGTTGTCAGACGTACATGTAACCTCGCTGCTACTGAGCATTCCCGATCGCGTAAATGTGCGTAATACCCTGGCTTAAACACGTGAAGGGAATGCATGTATGCATTACATGTGGTCGTCACCAGGGTGACTATGTTGAAAAATAAGCATGTAGACATGAAGAACAGAGATATAGAATGTTTTTACTTTTCAGCACTCCCTCCTACTTCGAGCAGACGACTTTCCCAGAAGCATCGAAACGTCTCCCTGTATACGCGGTGTTCGGGAGGATGATGATGATTGATGATGATGATGATTGATGATGATGATGATTGATGATGATGATTGATGATGATGCGGGAGACCCGCATCACTGTAGTAGTCAAGGTCCTAGCGGAGGTGGTTTGCCGTTGTCTTCCTCCGACCGTAATAGGGATGAGTGATGATGAAGACGACACAACAACACCCAGTCGTCTAGAGGCAGGGAAAATCCTTGACCCCGCCGGGAATCGAACCTGGGACCGCGCGTGCGGGAAGCGAGAACGCTACCGCCAGACCACGAGCTGCGGACCTGAAGAGGGTAGTAAGTGCACAATATTTTAACCGCGACCCATGTCCGGAAACGTTCCGTTTCCGTTCTACGACGGTTTCAGTAAGGTGTGAAAAGCGTCCACGTTGCTGAGGAGACGAGTCAAGTAGTAGAGTTGCTAGTCCTGGTACGCAAGAGGATAATCGGAATAACGTGTGCTAAGCCAGACGGTCGCCTGAATGTCCGTCAGGAACTGTGGTTTCATCACGGTGGTGCACCAACTCACTTGTCACGGGCTGTTTGGAGACATATCAACAGACGGTTCGGTGGAAGATATATCGGCCGAGGTGATCCAACAATGTGGCCGCCGCGGTCGTCGGATTTAACTCCTACGGATTTCTCCTTGTGGGTTCGTATGCAGAGTTTCAATTACAAGGCTCCTGTGGAGGCAGAGGAAGATCTGCTGACAGAAGTTTTGGCCGCTGCACTAGAAATTGTAGAGAAGCCAGGTGGAATAGAGAGTGCGTACCAGACATGCTTCGTAGGTACAGTGTATGTAACAATGTTAGTGGTCGCCACATCGAACCGTTGTTGTAATACAACAGTACTGTTCTGTACGTAAAATGCGCTGCGTTCTTTTCTAACTTGCCGGCCGGTGTGGCCGAGCGGTTCTAGGCGCTACAGTCTAGAACCGCGCGACCGTTACTGTCGCAGGTTCGAATCCTGCCTTGGGCATGGGTCTGTGTGATGTCTTTAGGTTAGTTAGGTTTAAGTAGTTCTAAGTCCAGGGGACTGATGACCTCAGATGTTAAGTCCCATAGTGCTCAGATCCATTTGAACCATTTTTTTCTGTTTTAGAATAATCTAAACACGCAATGTTTAAATGTTAATACAAACAAATCTGCTTAAGTAGTAAGTAGATGTTTCGTCATGTTTCCTTTTGAATTGTTACGTAATAATTGTACAACGTCACAGACAATACAGTTCCTCAAGCAGAAAACGATGAGTTAAACATGTGAACTGAAAGTGCCCCAGAACGGAAACAGCAAGTTTCCGTACATGGGTTCCTATTCAAAATATTATGTACTCACTCCCCTCTAGAAGTCTTAGAAGTTTACAACAGGAATTTTCTAACAGGTTGTATACCGAAAAGAATGGTTTCTTTGATGTGGGACCTGCAGCATGTACTATATCACAGTAGTACATTGTACAGAGAATTGGGAGCCAATATGCTGCGTTTTACTTTTTTTTATTTTAAGGGTTTCGGGAGTATGGCTTTTCCTGAACATCGTTTTGTGCTAATATTATTTGTTCTGAAGGCTAATTTCAGGTTTGCACTTTTTAGTAGGGCGTTTATTTTATTGAATTATTCCCGATATAGTTTGTTTGTATATAAATTGTGTTCTTTTTTAACGCATTTTCCTTCATTAGTGTTATTTAATGATAATGTTGTTTTTAGTTCGTGTTTTATGCTGTGTTAGGATCATAATTGTTCTTGTATGCGATTATTGTAATGTAGTTATTTCTTTGTGTTTGGCGTCCTGTTGCAGTGACAGATTTAAGATTCTGTGAATCATGGAATGAAACAATGCAGATTTTTGAGATTTTGGATGTGAAAATGTATGGTTATTCCATTGGTAGTGGTTGGTTTTCTGTTGATCTCAAAAGTGTGTTTGTAGTTGGCGTTGGTTATTCTGAAATTCAGAACGTTTATCGATAAAGTTCTGAAGTCAATTTCATTTCGGGATGTCAATTATTGAATTCCTGGTGTATTGCTTGAATAGCGAGATTATTTCCTTGTATGGTAGTAATGTGGTCAGCGACGTAGCGTTAGCAATAAATTATGTTTTTTAGAAAGGGCAGTTGTGAGCCGAAGGATTTTGTTTGGAGTTTATTAAGAAATATAGCTGCTATGGATTGCTCTCCATAGCCTCACCATCTGGTTGTGTGTAACTTTTTCCGTTCACCTGGAAATAATCTTGGGAAAGTTTTGCTTTGAGAAATCGTGTAATTTCACGTATCCTTTTATGTGGTGGTTTTTTATGAGTCCTGAGAGTATGTTGTATAATATCCATTGTTTCTTGCATAGGTACTGATCCGCGCTGCGGCTCGCGTTGGCGCTGTTTGTAGGTTTCCGCCCTCTGTTGCAGGCCAGACCGTATCATTAGTCCGCACGGTTACGGTTGGCCCACATCTCGTGGTCGTGTGGTAGCGCTCCCGCTTCCCACGCCCGGGTTCCCGGGTTCGATTCCCGGCGGGGTCAGGGATTTTCTCTGCCTCGTGATGGCTGGGTGTTGTGTGATGTCCTTAGGTTAGTTAGGTTTAAGTAGTTCTAAGTTCTAGGGGACTGATGACCACAGCAGTTGAGTCCCATAGTGCTCAGAGCCATTTGAACCATTTGGTTACGGTTGTTTGTCGTCTTCTCGTGTTGACTAGCGCGACTCTCTCGGCAAGCGTTGCCTGTCCGCTAGTGGCAGCAGCGGCGGTTATCGATATGTAGTAACTGTTGCCCTATGTTTGGGGGCGACGTCGTGGTTCTTCCGGGTCGTGTGAGTGTGTAGTTTGGTTTGGGACTCAGGAGGAGCCATTACCACGCAGTGCGAGAACACCCTGGGACTGCTGGCAGGGCTCATGGACAGCCGGATCGAAGGCCTGTGGTCACGAGGGTGCACGATCACGACGTAAACCGGTTCCTGCAAGTTTGAAGTTGAGTGCATATGGATTCAAGTAGAGAAACCTCCATCATTGTGATACGAGGTGCATTCAAGTTCTAAGGCCTCCGATTTTTTTTTTCTCCGGACTGGAAAGAGATAGAAACATGCGCATTGTTTTAAAATGAGGTCGCGTTCATTGTCAATACGTCCCAGAGATGGCAGCACCGTACGGCAGATGGAATTTTACCGCCAGCGGAGAGAATGAGAACTGTTTTAAATGCTTAAAATGGCGACGTTCTCCTTACTTGAACAGCGTGCAATCATTCGTTTTCTGAATTTGCGTGGTGTGAAACCAATTGAAATTCATCGACAGTTGAAGGAGACATGTGGTGATGGAGTTATGGAAGTGTCGAAAGTGCGTTCGTGGGTGCGACAGTTTAATGAAGGCAGAGCATCGTGTGACAACAAACCGAAACAACCTCGGGTTCGCACAAGCCGGTCTGACGACATAATCGAGAAAGTGGAGAGAATTGTTTTGGGGGATCGCCGAATGACTGTTGAACAGATCGCCTCCAGAGTTGGCATTTCTGTGGGTTCTGTGCACACAATCCTGCATGGCGACCTGAAAATGCGAAAAGTGTCATCCAGGTGGGTGCCACGAATGCTGACGGACGACTACACGGCTGCCCGTGTGGCATGTTGCCAAGCAATGTTGACGCACAACGACAGCACGAATGGGACTTTCTTTTCGTCGGTTGTGACAATGGATGAGACGTGGATGCCATTTTTCAATCCAGAAACAAAGCGCCAGTCAGCTCAATGGAAGCACACAGATGCACCGCCACCAAAAAAATTTCGGGTAACCGCCAGTGCTGAAAAAATGATGGTGTCCATGTTCTGGGACAGCGAGGGCGTAATCCTTACCCATTGCGTTCCAAAGGGCAGTACTGTAACAGGTGCATCCTACGAAAATGTTTTGAAGAACAAATTCCTTCCTGCACTGCAACAAAAACGTCCGGGAAGGGCTGCGCGTGTGCTGTTTCACCAAAAAACGCACCCGCACATCGAGCTAACGTTACGCAACAGTTTCTTCGTGATAACAACTTTGAAGTGATTCCTCATGCTCCCTACTCACCTGACCTGCTCCTAGTGACTTTTGGCTTTTTCCAACAATGAAAGACACTCTCCGTGGCCGCACATTCACCAGCCGTGCTGCTATTGCCTCAGCGATTTTCCAGTGGTCAAAACAGACTCCTAAAGAAACCCTCGCCGCTGCCATGGAATCATGGCATCAGCGTTGTGAAAAATGTGTACGTCTGGAGGGCGATTACGTCGAGAAGTAACGCCAGTTTCATCGATTTTGGGTGAGTAGTTAATTAGAAAAAAAAATCGGAGGCCTTAGAACTTGAATGCACCTCGTATGTCGCGATTCTCTAGTGACTTGTGTTGGTGCTCCTAGTGTTGCAGAGTGTTGAGAGTGCAGTGCTTGGGGAAGGCCGATCTGATCAGCTTTCCTCGACTTCTTATTGTTGTTTATTGCTTTCAGTTTGTTTGTTAAGTTCTACCAGCGGTATTTTTCCTACCTCGTGGCCACTAACGCCCCAGTTAGTGTATCCAATGTCTGTGTACGTTTGCTCGCCGTGCCGCTGCTGTCCGGTGAGGCGTGTAGTTTCGACACTTTCCTCGATTGTAGGTTGGTTGGTGATTCTTCTATTCTGGTGGTAGAGACTCTAGTTCCGGGCGCTCTATGTACAGTATTCTGTGGACGGAGTCGAGACCGCCAGTTCCGGCTGTGGCGTATTTTGACATCTTTGGATTTGGTTTATTGGACGTCAGGTAGCTCCAGCAAGATTATCACTAGTCCTTAGTTAGACTGCCACTAGTCTGAGTTGCCATCCTGTGAAGTGAATGCGACTCTTGGCTGCCTATCTCATCGCTCGCAGACCTACTCAGAGGTCGATTCCTGGAGCACCGTTTGTGACTGGCCCTTGTGTTTCATTATTGTATTTGCTGTTTTATTGTATGTTCTAAATTTTTTATATAGTTGTTATTCTTGGCGTTACAGCAGGTTTAAATGGTTGTGCTACGAATTATACCATCATTTTGTCACACCCGTTTGGTGATCAGTTGCTGTCTTTTTAAACTAACTTTGCTATTGCATTGCTTTTTCACAGTAGGCCTATGTTTGTTAAATTTTTTTATCATTGCCGTTCTTAGCGTTAAAGGCCTTCAGCCGTGACTGTGGTTACTTGCCTTAAAATTCTAATTTTGCTGTGTCTGTATTTTATGCTCATTTGGTAAATTATAACGCACTGAAAGCACTCTTAATTACACAGTTGTTTATTCCTTCATTAATAACGTGTGATATCTTTCTTTATTGCTGTATCTGGAATTACCGTTTTAAAATAAATGTGTGTAGATGCAAAAGGGAAGCAATAGTAACTGATTACGGCTCCGTCCGCAATCGTAACCGAATCCTGCCTTCTTTGATTACCAGGTTTCAGGTACGTTCGCGTAGAAGTTTATGTCGAGTGAAATGAGTTTGGCGTTGGGTGGAATCTGTGTGTTCTTTATTGTAACTGTAAGTATTCTGGAATAGCAGTATACTGCCATCCAGCTGTGTACTGCCTTCCAGTTCTCTGCGTAATGGAGAGAAAGGTGTTCCTAGAACGAAGATAAACAAGCGAGTCGGACTAACACGAGGAGCTTGTTCAGTACGCGCGACGGCGGGAAGTTTGTTCCGCAGCCTGCGGAACCCCTGCTTAACGTGAGCAGCTGCCGCTTCGCAGTAAACACCGCGCGATGATCGGCTGTGGGTTTACGCGCCCGGCCGCCGCCTCGCCTCACCTCACAACCTGAGACGCTGTTTACCTGCTCGCAGCGCAGACGCGCGCGTCACAACGGCGGCGCCGTCGCCGACGCCCCCGCAAACACTGTGCGCTGCCGGTAACGGATCTCTCTGCGATCAGCCAGCGCCGGCCGCCCGTGACGTGTCGTCCGCCGCCGCCGCCCAAACAGCCGAGTATAGAAGGCGCCCGCCTCACGTGTCCGCTAGAGGCTAACTCCGTCATAAACATGTATGCGATGCTAGGTTGAGTGTAGAACCCCATACCCGCTTGTCTGTTGAGTGTATAACTTGTCTCTTCAGGTTTTACTGTGTTGTCCTACGATTTTGAATTGGTTATTGACAATTTTACAGGTGTACCGTGTAACGGAACCTATTAAAGGCTTTATTATAACGAAGTATGCGATACCCCAGCTAATTCAACCAGTTTAACAAGCAATTATGATAATAGAAAACTAATTGTGTATGTTAGCAATGATTGCATAACATGTCTACATAAACAGTCAACCCATTAAAATAGACTCAATAACTGACCCACACAAGAGTTAACATCGCTTGAACACTGATACAGCAGATGTCATTTTGTAAAAACACTATATTCAACTGAAATAATTAATATGAAATACGAATAATATTGGTCAACTTACGTATTTTGGATCTCCTTAAATAAAAATTACCCAATGGAACCTATTTATTCACTAGGACTGTTTTCACCCACTATTCACGTAAACACATCTATTTTAAACGAGAACCACTGTATTTTTTTAAATAATTCACGTTATTTACTTATGCATGCAAATGAGAGAAGTCAATAGATGTACCTTTGAAAAACGGCCTTTTTGCAACAAAGAATTGTTCTGAGAAGTTGACAAATCTGTCTTTTTAATGACCTGTTAAATTACGTCACTCGGTGTAAATTAATAATTTTTTTGCACAAATTACGATAACAGATGGATGCCTGACTTACAAACCACATCTCTTCTTCGTAGTTCTTTGACGAGGTTATAAATACAAGCAGCAAGAAGCCTCATGAGCTCAGTCTTGATAGAACTTTTGTAAAGTGTGTGTGTTATTGTCTTATGTGGAAAAACAATGCAAAGATGTTGTAAAAGAAATCTTACTCTGTACTGTGACAACGACTTTGGGTGGTCATCGGAGTTAAGATGGCTATAGATAGTTGAAGTTCACTTGTGCTGTCGTTCATTATTTATCAACAAGCACATCAACAACACGTGACCTCATCCTTTTACCCTTAGACGAATACATATAGAGCCTACATTAATATCAAGCTACAGCAGTGAACCAGCCAGCAGCAGCAGCAGCAGCAACTACTACTACAATACAATTTAATGGCGCCAACCCAATTCTCTATATCAAGTGCTAAAAAGCTTCGTATATTGGAGTGATATAGTGCGAATATAGGAATAACAACGATTGGGCGACCATTATAACCGGTATGAAATGAGCGTTAAGATACAAATGTGTCGATAGGGAACATTTGTTGTGAACGAGCCTTAATTTCTTTTTTGGTTGGTTGGTATGACATCTGTCAAAGATATTTAGTATACATCAAGTCATGGAACAAACAACATCATATGTTTTCATCGTGTTAACAATGTCGAATTTTGTACCAGAAAATGATGATTTGCGGAAATCACAAATTTTTTGTTCTCATTTGAAACAAAGTGCTGCACAGTCGCATCGAACGCTTGTCGAGGCATATGATGATCTTGCTCTGTCAGAAGCAACATGCAAAATATGGTTTCAATGGTTCAGAAATAATGAGTTTGATGTAAGAAATTAAGAATGTGGAAGACCACCAAAAAAGTTGAAGACGCCGAATTGCAAGCAATATTGGATGAAGATGATACTTTGAGTCGGAAGTAAATGGCAGCAATGCTAAATGTTGCACAACAAACTATTTCTGACCGTTTGAAAGCTATGGGAAAGATCCAAAAATGTGGAAAACGGGTGCCACATGAATTGAATGAAAGACAGTTGGAAAACCGAAAAACCATTTGTCAAATTTTGCTTCAAAGACATGAAAGAAAATCAATTTTGCATCGAATTGCTACTAGCGATGAATAATGGATTTATTTTAAGAATCCTAAACGGGAAAAATCATGGGTTAATCCGGCACAACCATCAACATCGACTGAAAAACCAGACCGATTCGGCAACAAGACAATGCTCTGTGTTTGGTGGGATCAGAAAGGTGTGGTATATCATGAGCTTCTAAAACCCGGTGAAACTGTGAATATTAATCGCTACAGACGAAAAATGATCAATTTCAACTATGCATTGATCGAAAAAAGACCAGAATGGGCCAGAAGACATGGCAAAGTAAATTTTTTACACGGCAATGCACCTACACACAAAGTAAAACCGGTTCAGGATACAATCAAAACACTTGGCTGACAGCTGTTACCCCACCCGCCGTATTCACCAGACTTGGCCCCTTACGACTACCATTTGTTTTCATCAATGGGAGACGCATTGGCTGAGGAACACTTCGATTCCTACGAAGAAGTCAAAAATTGGGTGTCTGATTGGTTTGCTTCAAAAGAGGAACATTTCTACTGGCGTGGTGTCCACAAATTGCCAGAAAGGTAGTCAAAATCTATAGAAAGCAATGGTCAGTACTTTTCAATTCAAAATTAGTGTTACATTTTCACAAAAAAAAACGCTCATTTCATACCGGTACACCTGGTAAAGATCTTATTTCATTTCTTAATCAGACTTCTTAATTACATACGTAAAATTTATGAAGAATTCCGTCGGTTCTTCGAGGAACACAGATATAGTACAAACTTGAGTACATAGTATCAATATTTAACAGTTCGTTACGAACCAGCTTTCGAGTACTAAATTTGTATATGACGGTGTAACGTGCCGATTGGCGGTACCCAAGATCGAACTTACGACGACAATGGATCGTTCTGTACCAACGTCGCTTTGCCGTTAGCGTATGGCTTCCTGCCGCGCAGAAACTTGGGCAAACCAATCGACCACTACAGCTTTAATTAGGTACAGATTTTAATTTCACAGCAGTCGATGTTATGTCTGCGGACCGCTATCTGATTTTAGAAGATTCCAGCCGTAGTGGAGCACCTGGGGACTACTCGAAGTCTAGCTCGTACCGTTATCGCACTCTCGATACATTTCCCCACACTCGTTTAATGAACAAAGTAAGAGCATATGGACTATCAGACCAATTGTGTGATTGGATTGAGGAGGTCCTAGATAACAGAACGCAGCATGTCATTCTCAATGGAGAGAAGTCTTCCGAAGTAAGAGTGATTTAGGTTAGGTTAGGTTAGGTTTGATTTCAGGTGTGCTGCAGGGGAGCGTCGTAGGACCGTTGCTATTCACAATATACATAAATGACCTAGTGGATAACATCTGAAGTCACTGAGGCTTTTTGCGGATGATGCTGTAGTATGTCGAGAGGTTGTAACAATGGAAAATTGTACTGAAGTGCAGGAATATCTGCAGCGAATTGACACATGGTGCAGGGAATGGCAATTGAATCTCAATGTAGACAAGTGTAATGTGATGCGAATACATAGAAAGAAAGATCCCTTATCATTTAGCTACAATACAGCAGGTCAGCAACTGGAAGCAGTTAATTCCATAAAATATCTGGGAGTAGGCATTAGGAGTGATTTAAAATGGAGTGATCATATAAAGTTGATCGTCGGTAAAGAAGATGACAGACTGAGATTCATTGGAAGAATTCTAATGAAATGGAGTTCGAAAACAGAGGAAGTATGTTAGAGTACACTTGTTCGCCCACTGTTTGAACACTGCACACCAGTGTGGGATCCGTACGAGATAGGGTTGATAGAAGAGATAGAGAATATCCAACGGAGAGCAGCGCGCTTCGTTACAGGATTATTTAGTAACCGCAAAAGCGTTACGGAGATGATAAACTCCAGTGGAAGACTCTGCAGGAGAGACGCTCAGTAGCTCGGTACGGGCTTTTGTTGAAGTTTTGAGAACATACCTTCACTGAGAACTCAAGCAGTATGTTGCTCTCTCCTACGTATATCTCGTGAAGAGACCACGAGGATAAAATCAGAGAGATTAGCGCCCACACAGAGGCATACCCACAATATTTCTTTTCACGAACAATACGACACTGGAATAGTAGGGAGAACCGGTAGAGGTACTCAAAGTACCCTCCGCCACACACCGCTGGGCGGCTTGCGGAGTATGGATGTAGATGTAGATTCAGATAACAACTCCTGTTATCTAAACTACTGGTCAAATCAAAGAATCAAATCTCTTTAAATACAGTACATATTGATATTATGTCGAGATAAATGTCACATCTAGCTTTCAATAGTTCTCATGCACAACTAAATTCTCACAACGTGGTACATTATCTCTCGGAAAGACTCGTAACTTTTTAATTACTTACAAAATTCCTATTCCATATACCGTCGTGTTTGACCAGTTTGTATTCAGACGATTCCACCAATATCGATAAGAACTGAAATAGTTTATGCTACCATTAAATATCTTTCCACATAGCCCAGCGTTGCTATGTAAATAATACGACGCCATGTACTTCACAGATTTACTAATCATTGTCCTTGGTGTAATTGTTAACCTTTCCGTAATAAATTACTGCAACTTCAATTCTACTTGCATTTACTTAGACACTCTTTCCATCAATGAAATCGTTTTAACTTTTTAGAATATCTACCCTCTGTGGGTTTATCGTGGTTCCACTCAATCTACTTTCGATTAGGCTAACAAATACCAGTGAATACTTGAGTCTTGCGGTATAAAGATCACTGGAATTCACCCTTTTCTTTTCCCCTAATATGTAATAATAAAAAAAATTAAACAAAAATCATAAGTGCCACCGCCACTTTAAATCTAACCTTAAGTGACAATTTAAAACAATTATGAACCTCTTCAGGCGTTGACAATACGCGACCCGCTAAGTTCCCTACTTGAATTCAGCCACTCGTCACTTTGGCTAATCAAGTTTTTGTTTAGCTGCGTGGTGCTTGTTAAATGGTTCCTTTATTTTCTCGTCGCTTATCCACTCAGTAACTGGTGCACTCTCTCACAATATAGCGAAAGGGTTCGTATTTATTCGAGCCAATTATCGGTCCGCTGTAAGATAGTGGTATTTAAACAACTACTACGCACATACGTTGGAGGGTTTCCTTCCTCGACACAAAGACACACCAACCACTACCAAACCACTTCAACAAAACAGCTAACAACCCAATTACCTCTGGGGGAGCTGCTACCACTAATCGTACAACACGGACAGGATATCGGTTCCACCGATTACCTAAAACTTAGCACCTACAAATCTACATCTACATCTACATTTATGTTCCGCAAGCCACCCAACGGTGTGTGGCGGAGGGCACTTTACGTGCCACTGTCGTTACCTCCCTTTCCTGTTCCAGTCGCGTATGGTCCGTGGGAAGAACGACTGCCGGAAAGCCTCCGTGCGCGCTCGAATCCCTCTAATTTTACATTCGTGATCTTCTCGGGATGTATAAGTAGGGGGAAGCAATATACTCGATACGTCATCCAGAAACGCACCCTCTCGAAACCTGGACAGCAAGCAACACTGCGATGCAGAGCGCCTCTCTTGCAGAGTCTGGCATTTGAGTTTGCTAAACATCTCCGTAACGCTATCACGCTTACCAAATAACCCTGTGACGAAACGCGCCGCTCTTCTTTGGATCTTCTCTATCTCCTCTGTCAACCCGATCTGGTACGGATCCCACACTGATGAGCAATACTAAAGTATAGGTCGAACGAGTGTTTTGTAAGCCACCTCTTTTGTTGACGGACTACATTTTCTAAGGACTCTCCCAATGAATCTCAACCTGGCACCCGCCTTACCAACAATTAATTTTATATGATCATTCCACTCTAAATCGTTCAACACGGATACTCTCAGATATTTTACAGAAGTAACTGCTACCAGAGTCTTTTCCGCTATCATATAATCATACAATAAAGGATCCTTCTTTCTGTGTATTCGCAATACATTACATTTGTCTATGTTAAGGGTCAGTTGCCACTTCCTGCACCAATTGCCTATCCGCTGCAGATCTTCCTACATTTCGTTGCAATTTTCTATTGCTGCAACTTCTCTGTATACTACAGCATCATCCGCGAAAAGCTGCATGGAACTTCCGACAGTATCTACTATGTCATTTATATATATTGTGAAAAGCAATGGTCCCATAACACTCCCCTGTGGGACGCCAGAGGTTACTTTAACGTCTGTAGACATCTCTCCATTGAGAACAACATGCTGTGTTCTGTTTGCTAAAAACTCTTCAATTCAGCCACACAGCTGATGTGATATTCTGCAGGCTCTTACTTTGTTTATCAGGCGACGGTGCGGAACTGTATCGAACGCCTTCCGGAAATCAAGGTTCTTCTGTCTCTAACCAGGCTCACGCTGGATTTACCACAGCAAACTTTACGACCAAAACTGCCCACAAGACGACAATCAATCGTGCACCTAAATTCGCCAAAACAGGTGTATCACCAGCAATTATTGATAAAATCACACAGAATCTCTGTATATTCCGTTGCTCAGCGTTGGGAAGAAACAACAGACACAGCCACGTATATGACCAGGGGCTAACAGACTAAATAGCCACGCTGTCTCTGCGAACTGTACCTAAATTAAAATACTGGTACTACCAGTCAAAACTCCTTTCCCTTTTCCAAACCTTAACCGCCAGCTGCGGTGCCTCACTACAGCACGCCGTGGGTCGCCCTATATCGGACCTAGACGCACACCGATATATCCACTTAGTCGGTGAGAGGTCTACATGGGAACTCACTAACTCTTTGTCATACCGTAGGAACCATTTCAAACGAACAAACACGCAGCGCCACGCCAACTTTTGACAATTGATTAATCATTCGTTGCTGCTGTCGGTTCTCTACGACAGCGGCCGGCTTCTGCGCGTCACTCAAGCAGCATCTCTGGACCCAGCGATGGCGAGTTGCTGCATCGCTGAAGTCGCGCGCGCTTACCACCTGTTTTTTCGTTGACGTTCTCGGATCATCTAAAACATTTTTTTTTCTTAGTACATCGTACACGTATATTTACAGTAATCATGAGGTGTTACTATTAAGTTATCTCGTAGGATGCTCAGCACCAGTAAGGGCGAACGTAACCCGTGCGTTTTGACACAGCACAACGAGTAACTGAGCTATGTTAGCACGTAATACACTATTAAATAAATATTATTGTGCAACATTAAGGCAAACTTTTGCAAGCAATTAATGGTCTTTACATGGATAGTCAGGCAGCAGTTAGAGTTGACGGTATATTGAGTTCATGGTTCAGAGCAGTTCCAGGGGTAAGACAAGGCTGCAACCTGTCTCCACTGTTGTTCATATAATTTATGGATCATATGTTGAAAACAATAGACTGGCTGGGTGAGATTAAGATATGTGAACACACAATAAGCAGTCTCGCATATGCGGATGACTTAGTTGTGATGGCAGATTCGATTGAAAGTTTGCTAAGTAATATTTCAGAGCTAGATCAGAAATGTAAGGACTATGGTATGAAGAACATCTCCAAAACGAAGGTAATGGCATTGGGAAAGGGATATAAACGGATTGAGTGCCAAGTAAGAGGAACAAAGGATAGGTGGGCGGTTTCAAGTACTTAGGATGCATATTCTCACAGGATGGCAACATAGTGAAAGAACTGGAAGCGAGGTGTAGCAAAGCTAATGCAGTGAGCGCTCAGCTACGATCTACTCTCTTCTGCAAGAAGGAAGTCAGTACCAAGACTAAGTTATCTGTGCACCGTTCAATCTTTCGACCAACTTTGTTGTATGGGAGCGAAAGTTGGGTGGATTCAGGTTACCTTATTAACAAGGTTGAGGTTACGGATATGAAAGTAGCTAGGATGATTGCGGGTACTAGTAGATGGGAACAATGGCAGGAGGGTGTCCACAATGAGGAAATCAAAGAAAAACTGGGAATTAACTCTATAGATGTAGCAGTCAGGGCGAACAGGCTTAGATGGTGGGGTCCTGTTACACGCATGGGAGAAGCAAGGTTACCCAAGAGACTCATGGGCTCAGCAGTAGAGGGTAGGAGGAATCGGGGCAGACCAAGGAGAAGGTACCTGGATTCGGTTAAGAATGATTTTGAAGTAATAGACTTAACATCAGAAGAGGCACCAATGTTAGCACTGAGTAGGGGATCACGGAGGAATCTTATAAGGGGGCTATGCTCCAGACTGAACGCTGAAAGTCATAATCAGTCTTAGATGATGATGATGATGATGATGATGATGATGATGATGATGATGATTGCAACATTAATACTGCCTGTTCAAGTTTTTAATATGCCTGTATTCCTCCAAGAATCGACAGAATAGTCCATAAATATTATTAAATGCCCTAAAGCCGTCGGCACACGCGCCGTGCTGTCGAACGTCAACGTTGAGCGTGCCAATTCCCACGTTAGCTCTATTAAAACGCACATTTCCACCATAGTCCACGAGAAGGAAAGTACCATGTCCAATCAATAAGGACACAGGCTTCTAAAAGTTCCATTACAAACAGTGCGGTACAAATTTGCAATACTTCTCCACATAAGATAAATATTATTTCATCATTCCCACATTTTAGTAAAACCACAAGATCACTCTTACTTGATCACTGTTCCTACCCAATAGCAGAATCTTTGCAACATATGAATTACGAAGCGTAAAAGAAAAAGGAGCAAAATATCTTTACACAAGTAGCGCAAGCTGTCCTATAGATTAAGCCAATCGAACAAAGTCACCTCTCAAAAAAACGTGAACATATATTTATATAACATCAAATACTATAGTATATACTTATATTAAACTAATAATAAAGTAGCAGAACCCAATAAAAACGCAAATGTTAGCAAAAAAAATTTGGAAGTGTCGATTCGCGAACCACCGCCCAGACATGCTATTTCAGGCGGATCAGCGATAGTACTCACTTCGCTAAACTAACAACACACTACTGACAATCATAGCATGTCAGCACTTGCTGAAAACCTTAATCATAGATACGTTATTAACTGAAATTTAATTATAACAAATTGTACCAAGAACAATGCGTTTTGGGTGGATCTTCAGTGTGTCACTGCCTTCAAATAGCATACTCTCATAATAATTCTTTTGCCACGAATATGATGTTTCTAATTATTTTATTGGAACGAATCACACAGTTAACAGCTTTTCCAGTGATTCCCAACTTGCTGGTGCCCAGAAACGGCATATTTACGAATAGGCTTGAAATGAATGCCAATATGGCGCCTCACAACTCTGTACTGAAGGGGCGTGGCCAGCCGCTACGACTGGTTTAATCGTGCGAGGCGGATCTATTGCCCACGGTGATGGGGTTTCCTAGAGGTTCGAAGGACAAGTTCCTTCGGGTCTGTTATAAGCTACACGGGCCGAATGAACTGGAGTCGTCGAGTTGCTTCGGTGGGTTGTGTGCATCTTAACTGAATATTCCATTCTTTATTCTCCGATGGATGCCCACCGGACAGCAGATAAAAGAATAGCACATTGATTCAGTTTGGACGAATTTGGTAGTAACTTCGCCGCAAGTCACCTTTCCACATTCGCCTCGCGCACGTTGGAGAGACACGATCTCCTGCCTACGTGTCGGTACTTACACACCCGCAACGGAGTCGCCCTACGTCGCATATACGCTGTAGCAACACCTTCAAAAGAAAACTCTCTGCTCTTCCCTTGAATCTGAGATACGCCGCAATTTAAGAGGTAATGGCGAAGTTGTCATAGACGTGTAAATGTATAGACACTGAGGATAATTAAATTTCCTGGAAGATTAAAAAATGTATGCTGGTCCGAGAATCGAACTCGGGACCTTTCCCTTTCGCAGGCAAGTGCCCTACTATCTGTGCTACTCAAGCACGACTCACGACTCAGATGATAGAGCACCTGCCCACAAAAGGCAAAGGTCCCGAGTTCGAGTCTCGGTCCAGCACCCAGTTTTAATCCGCCAGGAAGTTTCATATCAGTGCACAGTGCAAATCTCATTCTGGACTGAGGATAATTGTGTGTGTGTGTGTGTGTGTGTGTGTGTGTGTGTGTGTGTGTGTGTGTGTGTGTGTTGTTGTTGTTAGCATAAGTTAGTTTAAGTTAAGTAGTGTGTAAGTATAGGGACCCACAACCTAAGCAGTTTGGTTCCTTAGGAATTCCCATCCATTTGCACATTTGAAGAAAAGAAAAAAAAAGCAAAATAGAACAGTAAATGGTTTGAAGCTTAACAAGTGTAATATCGAGAAAGACTGAATAGCCGCTGTGTCTTGGTTAAGTGGTCATGGTGTTGGACTGTAAACCAGACAAGCGGTTTTCAAAACTCCCTCGTGGCATTTACTTTCTTTTTTTTCCCAGAACATTTTGAACTGTCCGTCCGCTCATTCACATGTTTGTTTTCTTTCTGTAGTCTTGGCAGTTGTCATATTATACACTGTCTATAGAATACGAGTCATGTGGTAAGAAAAACGAGATAACACACAGACGTCTCACAGAAATGAAAACAACAAATAAACAGGTCTGAACTATTACAGCAAAAGCGTTCAAGAATAAAGACTTCCAAAACGCGATGCAACGCAACTTTCAAAACGCAACGGAACGCATCTTTCAAAAAGCAACGGAACGCATCTTTCAAAACGCAACGGAACGCAACTTTCAAGACGCGACGCAACGCAACTTTCAAGACGCGACGCAACGCAACTTTCAAGACGCGACGCAACGCAACTTTCAAGACGCGACGCGACGCAACTTTCAAGACGCGACGCGACGCAACTTTCAAGACGCGACGCGACGCGACGCAACGCAACTTTCAAGACGCGATGCGACGCGACGCAACGCAACTTTCAAGACGCGACGCGACGCGACGCAACGCAACTTTCAAGACGCGACGCGACGCGACGCAACGCAACTTTCGAAACGGAACGCGACGCTACTTTCGAAACGCAACGCGACGCTACGTCCAAATGTTTTGTCAGAGCACAGAGAAATTGTGATTGTGAAACTGTTGCGTTCATTCGTTGCAACTTACGTGGAAAACTATGTTTTCGTCATCTCCTTGCGAATGATCACATTCACATTCATATGAACGCCTAAATCGGGGAAGGAGACATCTCCCACTCACCGTACAAATTAGGTGCGTCGGTCATATGACACATGTACTGTCACTAGTGCCTTGCATGACACACAGGACGTGCTTCGGGCGGAGGATTCTGTTGACTTGTCGGCTTGTCATCAAACGTTTGTGGTCCCCATTCAAAAGCCCTTTTGACTGCTAATAGAGTAGTTGTGCAGAATCAATCAGCGTTCACTGTCCCTATTTTGCTTTTTTTCCACAGTTCAGTACACTTTCCTCCTGTTTTCATGCTTGATCTGCGTACATTTTTTGACCGGCTGACCTCTGGGGCATCTTACCGCTAAATCTAGGGGGGGGGGGGGGGAGGTCGAAGGGGAGGTTTCTTTGTTAATTAAGCGTACAGGCGCTTCTTGAGCGGTAAAACAGGTCGAATACGAAGAATGAAGCAGCAACCTTTGTGGTGAATGGAGAAGCGCAAGGGAGGTGGAGGGACCTTTCTGCTCGAACACAGTGGAAAAAGTTGGATCAGTTTTCAGTATCGTGCACGACATTTTGGAAAACAAGAGTCGCCATCCCCTAGGGAGTGCTTCTGTTCACACCTGTTCAGCAAGCCCGCCGAACTAAGGCTGCAGCGAAAATGTTGCACTTCCGTCAGCATTGTCTGTACTACTAGACTGGCCATGACGTCATCTTCTTGGCTCCAACATCTGTTCCGCTGTTATCATTGGACTGTTCGTGAAACAACTGTGCTATCGTGTTACGCTTACGCCTGCACAAGGTGGGGCACCTAAGACAGGCCAACCCAGATGTACACAGCGTGTCCCAGTTCCGTTAAGACTACGCCTCTGAAAAATAAGTCCTGGAATATATTTATAAAATCACTGTAGTTATTGAAAATAACTTCTCCCTGAATTAAATATATAGGGTGGTCCATTGATAGTGACTGGGCCAGATATCTCAAGAAATAAGCGTCAAACGAAATAACTACAAAGAACAAAACTCGTCTAGCTTCAAGGGGGAACCCACATGACTCTATGGTTGGCCTGCTAGATGGCGCTGCCATAGGTCAAACGGATATCAACTGCGTTTTTTAAAACAGGAACCACCATTTTTTATTGTATATTCCTGTAGTACATAAAGAAATACGAACGTTTTAGTTCGACCACTTTTTTTGCTTTGTGATAGATGGTGCTGTAATAGTCACAAACGTATAAGTACGTGGTATCACGTAACTTTCCGCCAGTGCTGACGGTATTTGCTTCGTCATAGATTAACCGTGCTAAAATGGACCGTTTACCAATTGCGGAAAAGGTCGATTTTGTGTAGATGTGTGGCTATGGTGATCAAAATGTCAAACGGGCGCGTGCATTGTATGCTGCTCGGTATCCTGGACGACATCATCCAAGTGTCCGGACCGTTGGCCGGATAGTTACATTAAGTAAACAGCAGGTTTTCAGCCACATGTGAAACGTCAACCAGGACCTGCAACAAATGATGATGCCCAAGTAGGTGTTTTAGCTGCGGTCTCGGCTAATCCGCACATCAGTAGCAGACAAATTGCGCGAGAATCGGGAATCTCAAAAACGTCGGTGTTGAGACTGCTACATCAACATCGACTGCCGGCCGCGGTGGCCGTGCAGTTCTAGGCACTTCAGTCCGGAACCGCGTGACTATTCGTCTAAAACTGTAAGCCAAATGTTTGTGACTATTACAGCGCCATCTATCACAAAGCGAAAAATAGTGGTCCAACTAAAACATTCATATTTCTTTACGTACTACGCGAATATGTAATAAAAAATGGGGGTTCCTATTAAAAAAAGAAACGCAGTTGATATCCGTTTGACCTATGGCAGCGCCATCTAGCGGGCCAACCATAGAGCCATCTGGTTTCCTAGCTAGACGAGTTTCGTCCTTTGTAGTTTTTTCGTTTGACGCTTATTTCGTGAGATATTTGGCCCGGTCGCGATCAATGGACCACCCTATATATATATATAATATAGGGTTTAGTACTGCAGTATAATTCTCTTGGATGTCGTTAACTGCTTCGTAAAGATATTCTGTGTTTGCGAACTTCAACTTGGGAAACATCCAGAAGACGGCTGGGGCAATTCCGGCGAAAATACGGTGTCTGATCCAGGACTTGTGACCAATTTGGTGGCCAAAAACTCGCTCCTGATCTTCACTCTGTGGGCTGGGTTGTTGCAGTGGAGAAGCGACCAGGAACCTGCCTCTCAGAATTCGGCTAACTGTCGCCCACAAACACAGCACTCGCAGTGCTACAATCGCAGCCAGGATGCTTGCAGCAGCGATGCTGTAATCCGTTCATCATAAGAATACTAAGCTCCTCCCGAATAGGCCATGAAGGCCCAACGGTACCGACCGGCCGCCGTCTCATCCTCAGCCCACAGGAATCACTGGATGCGGATATGTCAGTTTGTCAGTTTCCGAGACCGGAGCCGCTACTTCTCAATCAAGTAGCTCTTCAGTTTGCCTCACAAGGACTGAGTACACACCGCTTGCCAACAGCGCTCGGCAGACCGGATGGTCACCCATCCAAGTGCTAGCCCAGCCCGACAGCGCTTAACATAGGTGATCTCACTGGAACCGGGGTTACTACTGCGGCAAGGCCGTTGGAATCATAAGCGTACACCTGACGTAAACAAGGGCGATGGTTGGTCAGAAGCCGTAGCGCACATACACTGGTGGTGTTACGCTCTTGTAAGTCGGTCCTACTTGTGTATTAGAAATCTTATTACTAAGTTACGTTAAATGAAACTTTAAGATATTCAAATGTGTTAACAGCCATCAACGGTTTTCTTAATCACTCTTTAACTACGTAGTTTTTATTTCAAAAATTGTGTACAGACACAGTCTCTGCACTGTTGTGGTCTGATTATCGCGCTGTTATCGCAGCATGAAAATGGCTGAAGTTGCTTTCTGTTCCATAGTGAAACGCGCGCGTGGAACACAGTTAAAAAGTGCCAAGAAATTGTTCTTAATGTTTTTCATACATTTACGGAGATAATAGGCTCTGAGGCGTTGTATATGATGCAGCTGAGGAAGTGTTCCCAGCATTCTATATAACGCAGTTGATGTACAAACCCACATTGAACGTGTAGTGCAGTCGATAGCGTAATGGGATATGAACCAAATTTGCTTATTTGTGCGTTGGTTCAAATTTCACCAGTATCAGTTTTTTCTCGTTAATTTTGAGATACCTGCATCTCATAATTATAAAACTCATACCTTTTTTTTTAATAATGCAGCCGGCCGCGGTGGCCGAGCGGTTCTAGGCGCTGGAGCCCGGAACCGCGCTGCTGCTGCGGTCGCAGGTTCGAATCCTGCCTCGGGCATGTATGTGTGTGATGTCCTTAGGTTAGTTTGGTTTAACTAGCTCTAAGTATAGGGCACTGATGACCTCAGATGTTAAGTCCCATAGTGCTCAGACCCATTTGAACCATTTTATGAATAATCCACGTCTTCTTGTTTCCAATAACACACTGAACGCGAAATTTCTATTTCCATTTCAAATAAAAATCCTTAATTATCGATGTTTTATGAAAGACCGTTCATAAAAGCTGTTTAAATTGAGAAAACATAACAACTTAACTTTGAGGCAAAAATGAAAGCCAAATCCTCTTTATCTGGACTATGTCCATCGTTTTATATCACAGAGGTGGATAAGTATCGTAGAAACATGAAAAACAATCATTTTCGCAGCATCGAGCACATCATACAAATGCTGCATTTTTACGTTTGCTACTGTTCCATTACAATATGAACCCAACGGAACTGATCTGGAGCCAACCTGCGGGATTTGGCTCTAGAAGTGACAAGACTGTTAAGCTACCAGACGTATAGGAACTAACGCACGCAGCTTTTTCACACATCACTGCCGAATGCTGGCGGGATATAGAACGGCAACGTCATAAAAGAAGAAGAGAAAGTGCTGCGTCTGGTTGGCTTCGTGGATTCTGTTGTTGATAGGCTCGTTATCAACGTAGCAGGTGACACTTCCAGAACTGAAATGTATTTCTCGGATTCTGATAAGGAAGGAGCTAAGAGATTACCAGACGACTGATTGTAAGTAATACCTTCAGTAGCTTCAATATTTAACTATGCTGTGAAATCCTTCGATACTCTCTTACGTTACAAACAGCTTATCCAGAAAAATTACCCTATGGTTAAGTCAGGAATTTTCGTCATGTTTTTAATTACAATACTACGCTAGGTAAATACGATAACGGGTTACGGTTTTCGTTTAGTCGTCTAAGGAGTGTATTGTGGGAAATTTACAGTGTATTATTTCATTCTGTTTAAAAATTAAATGACATTCGAAGCTGTTTTCCTCCTCTTCTCGTCTCATTTTACGTGTGAGCTGCAGCTGGCCGCGTCACTGCAGGCTAGCTGTACCAGCTGACAGCGCACTGTTGTTAGGTCACTGCTGTTAAAACTAATGCGCCGGTAAAACTGTTGTCCCGTATTATCGCTAAATCGATGTGCGCGTGACCCACAGCAGAAAACGTACGCTTATTATCGTAATTGACAGTACTCGAGTCAGCTTGGCTGCAGTCGCACGTGAAACGGAAATCCAATGAGGTTCCTGCAAGCTAGGAAGAATACATAGTGCAATGTTTACTGAAACCTGGTTATCAAGGGAAGGCAGGATTGGGTTACGATTGTGCACGGGGTCGTAATCAGTTACTATTGGTTGCCTTTTACAGTTACACACATATATTTTTAAAACAGTAATTCAAGACTCAGCAATAAATAAAAAAATACCACACACCAAGGAATAAACAACTGTGTACATAATAGTGTTTTCAGTGTGTTACAGTTTAGTAAATCAACATAAAATACAGATACAGATAATGTTTGAAGAAAGCAAGCCACTGTGATCATGTCTGAAGGCCTTGCACTCCAGGAACGGCAATTATATAAAAAAATTGAGAAACCTCCTGTAAAACAGCAAATACAAGGAAAGGTTAATTAAAAGAAACAAGGAAATGACCACCAAATGGGTGAAATAAGATGATGGTAACTCTGACGTCCAATAAACCAAATGCAAGAATGGAACAACACGCCAATGCCAGAACTGGCGGTCTGCACTACGTCCCCAGAATACTGTGTTTAGAGCGCCGAAACGAGAAGGGAACCACTGCTACCAGAGTAGAAAGCACTCCACTCGCTGCTCTTCGCCTGTGACACTACGAGCAGGAACACGAACCCAAGTCATTGGAGGATATCGAGATGTCACAATGGTGGAGGTTTCTCTACTTGAGTTGAAATGCACTCATCTTAAAGCCTGTAGGATCTGGTTTACGAAGAGGTCGTGCACCCTCGTGACCACAGCCCTTCCACCCAGCAGTCCATGCGTGCTGCCAACAGTCCCGGAATGCTCTCGCACTGTGCGGACCTGGCTCCTCCTGAGTCTGCAAGCGAACTGCCACACTCACACGACACGGAAAAACGACGACGTCGCCCCAAAGATAGGGCTAGAGTTAAAACGTATCGATAACCGCCGCTGCTGCCACTAACGGACATGCAACGCTTGCGAAACGAGTGGCGCCAGTCGAGAGGAGAAGACAAGCAACTGCAACCATGCCAACTAAAGGATACTGTCTGGCCTCCAACAGAGGGCGGAAACCTACAGACAACACAAACGTGAGCCGTAGCACGGCTCATATACATCAACTTTACTCTTATGATGGATTATAGCTAGTGCTTTTTTTTCCCCCCGTCTGTTGTTCAAACTTGAAGGATCTTAACACCACAACTCGACACGAGAGAGCAATGCAGTTTCGAATTTTAAGCGCGCGGTTCTAACCAAACTGGGGCACACTGTGTATCTAGAACGAGTAAATAAACTGAAGAACCAAAGAAACTGGTACACCTGCCTAATATCATGTAGGGACCCCGAGAGCACGCAGAAATTCCGCAACAGGACGTAGCATGGACTCGACTAATGTCTGAAGTAGTGCTGGAGGGAAGCGACACCATGAATCCTGCGGGGCTGTCCATAAATCCGTAGTAGTACGAACGGTTCAGGCTCTCTTCTGAATAGCACGTTGCAAGCCATCCCAGATATGGTCAATAATGCTCATGTCTGGGGAGTTTGGTGGCCAGCGGAGGTGTTCAAACTCACAAGTGTGTTACTGGTGTCACTCTCTAGCAATTATGGACGTGTGGGGGTGTCGCATTGTCCTGCTAGAATTTCCCAAGTCCGTCGGAATGCACAATGGACATGAATGGATGGAAGTCATCAGACAGGATGCTTACGTACGTATCACCTGTCAGAATCGTATCTAGACGAATCAGAGGTCCCGCGTCACTCCAAGTACACACTACCCACACCATTACAGAACCTCCACCAGCTTGAACAGTCCCCTTCTGACATACAGTGTCCATGGATAAATGACGTTGTCTCCATACCTGTACGCATGCAATCGTTCGATACAATTTGAAACGAGACTCGTCCGACCAAGGAACGTATTTCCAATCATAAACTGTTCAATGTCGGTGTTAACGAGCCTAGGCGACACGTAAAGCTATGCGTTGTGTGGTCATCAAGGGTACACGCGTGGGCCTTCAGCTGCGGAAGCTTGTATCGATGATGTTTCGTTGAATGGATCCCACATGACACTTGTTGCTGGCCCAGCATTGAAGTCTGTAGCAATTTTCGGAAGGGTTGCACTTCTGTCTCGTTGAATGATTCTCTTCAGTCGTCGTTAGTCCTGTTCTTGCAGGATCGTTTTCCGGCCAGATTCACGGTACACTCGTGAAATGGTCGTATGGGAAAATCCCCACTTTTTCGCTGCCTCGGAGGTGCTGTGACCCACCTCTCGTGCGCCGACTATAACACCACGTTTATAGTCACTGAAATGTTACCCTACCATTGTAGCAGCAGTAACCGATTCAACAACTACACCAGACACTTGCTGTCTGATACACGCACTGCCGACCACAGCGCTGTATTCTCCCTGTTAACATCTCTCTGTATTTGAATACCCATGCCTATACCCGTTTCTTTGACGCTTCACTGTATATCGAGATATAGCGGAAAATATGGCGAAAATCCTGACATTCGAAAGGAATGTTTAATCCTTCATAGTCGCCGAATTACTACACCGACTCGCTTTTTTTTCCTGATCGAATCATGTACCTTTTTCTGTGTCAGTTGTAAGAAACTCCGAGAGCACTTCAACTACATAACATGTACGGGACTCGATCGAATAATAGCAAGATATCAGCGCAGCAAACCGCTGTCCTGCCATAACAGAAGAGGTTCACAAACGACTGCCCTGTTATACCAAATGTAAGCACCCCCCCCCCCCCCCCTCCCCTTAGCGGTAAGATGGACCAATGAACAGCCCATCAAAAGCCGATGAAGCATGAGAACGGGAAGAATGTGTACTGAAGTGTGAAAAAGAAGGAAGACAGGCACAGTGAACGGTTCAAGCTTAACAAGTGCGATATCGAGCGGAGCTGAATAGCGATGGCGTCATGGATGTTGGACTGCAAATTGGGTGATCTATGTTCAGATCTCCTTCATGTCCATTTATTTGTTATTTTTTTAACAAAATTATGGACTATCCATGAAAGCTGGTAGTCAAGGGAAGGCAAGTGTCAGTTATGGTTGTGGACGGGGCCATAATCAGTTACTATTGGTTGCCTTTTACAGTTACACACAGTTTATTTCAAACCAATAATTCCTGACTCAACAATAAATAAAAATACCACACATTATTGACGGAATAAACACTTGCGTAAATAATAGTGTTTTCATTGAGCTACAATTTAGCAAATCACTATTAAATACAGATAGAGCAGATACTTCACATGAAGTGTTGAGTGCTAGTAGGATGTTTTTGTATGTTCTCGCTCACTAGCTCAATTTTGTGAAAAATAAAAAATTGCTCATTAACACTTGCATTTGTTTCACAAAATTGATCTAATTATCCAGAACATACAAAAACATCCCACTATCCCTTTTTCCTAATAGTAATATAATAAAATAATATTATAGCTATAATAAAAAATCATTTATTTTACATACATTTCACATAGGTGAACGTAATAAAATAATTCAAATGAATTAGTTAACAAAGTATATTACTTTAAAAAAATCATATTGTGAATGTAAATAAATAATTAAAATGTATTAGTTAACCAAAGTAAATTTTTTACATAGTGAACTCTATATCATGAAATTCATTAGTTCTGTTTTTAAGTTTCTTCATTTCTTCATTTCTTCATTTCTTTATATTTCAGTTTCATTTGTCCTTTTTTAATTATTTCAAGTTCCCAAGAATGAATTATTTTGTAATATCTATTTGGTAAAATAACTTTAAAATCACTATTAAGCTCCATACAAATTTTTTCTCTGTATTTAGTATTTAAATATTCAGTCAGTAACATTGTATAGTATATTTATCTCTAGTTCAGTTATTTTTTAATTTCTTTCAAGACACTAACTTCATTGAATTTATTGGTTATAGTCTCCATTTATATAGAAAATTTTTTATTAGATTTATATATAATAATTTTTTTATTGAGTAATGACCATATGGTAATGTATCTATTTTATTTTCCAAAACATATCTTTTATTATCATGAGGACTTAGTGCTTTTTTGTTTACTTCAATTGTATATATTTCATGTTTTTCACTTTTAATTAAATTTTGTACATTCTATATTGTTAAACAAACAATATTTATAATCTTATAAACTTATTTGGATTTTAACAACTCATTTTTTAATTCCTTTAGATTTCTTTTCTATTTTGTCACCAACCTTATAAGCATACATCTTTGCTCTGAAACCACAAAATTATTCAATTATTTTTCCATTACATTCATGTTTCATTTTACCAACAACTTTCTTGTTTACTTGTGGAATAACATATACATTATCTGTTGGATAATACTTGTATCAAAGTAATCAATGATCGTTTTAGTTTTATTCATATGAATAACAGCAAGATTTTCACTGAATATAGTACTATGTTTAAAGTTTGGTTTAGCTACAAGTTCATCACATACTTTATCATTTGAAACTAATTTTATATCTTGTCAATTTCTTATATTTTCCATTGTTTTACCAACTACAGAATTATTCATTAATTTATAGAAATCTTTTTCAAAATCATTTGTAGCTTTTGTTCATAACTGTGTTTTTAGATCTATATACTACTTTAACCAATCAGATTGTTTAATTTTAAAACTTAATATGTTTTTGTAAGTTGCTTTCCTAAAGATAAATATTGTTTAAGATTTCTATAATGTACTACATAATTACTTTCAGTTGTACCTGGAACAACTTTTGATGCAGGAGCTATTGGTAAATCTTTATGTAAAACATGTAATTCTTTTGGATATTCTAGATGTACTTCAAATATATAACCATTTTCAGAATTGTTTGAAATTTATTTTTGGTTCTTCCTATTTAAATCCGCTACATGGTAAATATTGGTTCATTGCATAACCATTTAAATTAGATGCATCTAGATACATTATACAATTTGATATTTCATTATAATGAAAATCTTATAAAATATTATTATTTGCTTTTATATATCTTTAGCAATATTCTGAAATTCCAACTCTTATTTCTTTTCAACCATTAGAAGCGTATTATAATCGTATGATAATTAACTTTTTTGTCAGTTATTCTTAACATTGCATCCCAAGGTAAACCTGGTGCTGTGAAGTACCAAGATGGTTCCAGATTATATATATTTATACTTGTTCTTCTAAAATTTTCAAATACATAACTTAATAATAACACATCAGTTGTTAAGATATAAATCATGATATACAACAAGATTGTTTAAATTGAACTTTTCCTAAACTAATTTTGCATGTTTATAATTTTCATCACTTAACACAATCTTTTAAATCACTATAAAATTTCTCTTTTGTTAGTAATTGTGTTTCTTCAAATTTTTTCCAAGAATCCATGTAGTAAGTTCTAATTATTAAATTAAATAACTCTGGAGAAAAATACATTTTGATACTTTTTAATTGATTTTTCTTTAAATTTGAGGAAAGTTTATCAAGTGAAGAAGCCATAAATCTAAATGTATAAAATACCATACTAAAAGTAAGATATTTATGTTCATTATTTGATATTAATTCTAATACTTCATTATCATAAGCACGTTCTTTTACAAAAAGATGTGAATCATAACCTGATAGATTATGTAAATAAATATGTACAAAATCAGGTACTTGTAGTTTTAAATTACAATTATTATGTAATGGTGCAATATATTTTCCAGTTAAATGATCATAATGACAAACTTTTTTATTCTTTTTTGTATAATGACATTTGGATTGTGTACAAACTGTAGATTTATGATACATTTTTTATTCATCAAGTGTAAGTGGTTCCCTCTCTTCAATTTCAGAATATATTCTTCCAATTTCTTCAACTTCTGTTTTTATACATTCTATAAATTTTTTATGTCAAACTGGTCCTCTATAAACAACAGGATCTTTATAATTTGCATATAAATATTTAAGATAACAAAATCGACATGGTTCATGTCTTTGATATTTAATTTTATATGGTATTTCTGGATTTGGTTCACATTTATCCATCTTTAAAAGTAAACTTTCAAAATCAGCATAAATTACACATGGAACCGTTTGTGTAAGTTCATGATTTTTAAAATATACAGATTCTCTTTCACCTTGGATTCCAACTTTAAATGGTTTATTAGTTAAATAATTTGTTGTATGATTATCTAATTTTTCTTAACTATTAAAATGTAAAAAACATATTTTACTTCACTATGTTTAGTCATTTGACTCCATACAAATCTAGATATGTTTTTATATAACAATAATAAGAAATACCATCTTTCTTAAAATAAAGTAGATTTACATGTTTTCCTTTTTTACATTTTGTAATTTTTAATGGATACACTTAATGATCATCAAATGAATAAACATTAACAGATACATTATTTTATTTTCTATTTCTGGAATAAGATCAATTACTGCAAAAAAATTCAATATTTTCAAGTTTTTGATCAAGATCAACATTTTTATATTTTGTTATTCTTTCAGCAGGAAACAAAGCTGATTTTACAGCCAACAAAATCATTTTTGATTTTCATTTTTCACATTAACACATGCTTTTTTATTCTTAATATTATCTAGCATATCAAAATGGATGCCCCACTTAGTGGAATATATTTGTTAATTGCTAGATGTAAAACAATAATTCTGTTTAATGACCACCCTGATCTTTGTGCTTGAAAATTATATTTTTTTCTAAAATATGTTATACCATATTCGAATTTTTTATTAAAATCTTTTTCTGTTAAAATACTGTACTTTGGTGTTTGTTGTCCAAATTCTTGAAATTTTTCACCTTTTTTTGTATATATTCACTATTTAAATTAAAATTTATCTTTACAGCATGACTTACTTTCAAATAGTCTTTAACAATTCAAAAAATTTTTGTTTTTAGTGCATTTAAGAAATGATAAGGAACAAGTATATCTATACTATTTTCTAAACTTATAGTTTGTAATCACTCTGCAAATTCTTTTTCAATGAAGTAATCTTTAATTGTTTTTCTATCTCTTTTTTTTACGTATATATTTGTAGAAAATGGATATAATCTTTTTAATGATTTATTTTCTCTAGTTAGAAAAACATCATAAATGTCATAAAATTGTAACTTTTTCTAATGTTTTACAATACGATTGGGTTTATAACCATTAACAATATTTGTATTATGTTGTTCAGGTACATAAATTTTAACAATATTTTTATAAATTTTACTTACTTCAGTTACATAATTTTTATGTTTTTCCCTTATTTTAGACATTATTTTTATCAATATTTGTATTATTTTCAGATGTGTGATTTTCACTTACTACAGGCGTATTATTTGTAACTATGTTTGGATGATTACTAATAAAAACTGAATAATTAATAATAATAAATATTATTATATCAGCCTTACATAGCAACAGTTGATTTTTATAGTGAAGCAGCAATTTTCATTTTGCTCTACTGTTTATTACAAACAAATTTATTAGATTACTAAAAACTTTTTTGATTAAAATGATAATTATTTAATGGATGGATAAGGATTATTATTAAAAATAATTAATCGCAAAACGAAATAGTTAATAATTTAGTTTAACAATCAACTAGTTTATTATTTTGTTTTTAAAATGATTAGTTTTTACACAGTTTGTTTTTAAAATAACTAGTTTATCATTTAGTTTAACAATCAATTAGTTTACTCTTATTTTTATTAGAAAAAGAATTCACTAGATTTGAAAAAAAATTTTATTTATAGTATGATAATCATTTAATAATTGGATAAATAATTAATCACAAAGGATTGTTATTTAAAGTTAAATCAGTCTTATTCTTACTGTATTCTAAAGTACGTTTCTTACATTTATTATTATGTTTATCTTTATATGATTGATGTATATAAAAACAATCTTTAATCTCTTGGCAAATTTTACAATTCTTTTTTCTTCAGTTGTAAGTTTTTCATTAATCATTGTAGATTCATTTTTCCATTTTCAAATGTTCTTCACTTGGATTTCGTCATACATGTTACTTTACATAATATTTAGCAACACTTTTTCCATATACACAAGGAATTCAATCTTTACTCTAATTTTTTTACATGATATATATTTCAACATGGCGTACATATAGTTCTTTAAACATCTTCTGTGTATTTTAGTAAAGTAAAATTATCAATTTTTCTCTGTTTTACAATATTCACAAAATTTATCTTGCACAGAACAGTCTTGCTCCATTTATATAGAAAAAAATTATTAGGATTGTAAAAAATAAATTAATAATCAACAAAATCACCTAATATCCTGCTTCAAATTTTTTGGGTACTTTACTTTAAATAATAGTTCTACAAACTGGACAATTTTATTTTTCCTTCCACCATTCAACAATACATTCTTTACGAAAAATATGATTTCAACTTGTTTCAACAAACTGATTATTATTTTCATCAATAAAACCAATAGGATAATCAATATCTTTTACACATACCTCAATTAATACACACGCATCTTTTAGTTTAGTTTGCATTTCGTTTTGGTTCTCCACTTATAAGAAAATAATTTTTATGAGTTACAAAAAAGTTAAATTGTCAAATTTTTTTACTGTATCTTTCAATATATTTGTTACTTTACGAATTAATTCAGATATTTAATGACAATCAATATAATATTATTTAATGATAAGTACAAACTACAAATTACAGCTGCTATGTATTTTTTGCAAAAATAATAAAAAATATTTCTCTTAAATGGAACCGATTGTAGATATCAACAACAAAAGTTTTCATAATTATTGGCGAAGAAAGTAAATCCATGGTTTAAAGGTAAAGATGTTGCTGAGAACTTATAATACAAAAACACAAATAATGCAATAATTAAACATATTGTTTCAGAAGGTAGATCAATTTTAGCTAATATTTTGAGCATTGTATTTTGCAAGCCCACATAAGAAGTGATAAACTATTTTCATGAATGAATCTGGGTTATATTCATTAATTTTATACTCAAGAAAGGAAGACATGGAGAATATAAAATTAAAACTTTTCACAAAGATCGAAAAAATATAAAGATTATTGTATACACCAACTACAATAATTCAATGAATTAAACACAGAAGTAATTCAATTAAAAGATGACAGAATTAAAATGAAACATGATCATGTTCAAAATTTCAGAGAAACAGTTAATACTGCTTCAGAAATAATAGGTAAAAGAAGTGAAGAAATACCACAAGTCGTTCCTAAACCAATTGATAAAAAATTAAGCATAGCTTTCATTCTTTTAAAATTATTTGATGATTTTATGTGAATATAACTACTGTTATGTCGTTAGAATACAACGAAAAAATTTACAGATACTACTATATAAATTTGAAGGTAGACATCCAAATTTTGAAGAAATGTTAAGATTGAATTATAATCCAAATTCAATAAATCCGTATCAATGAATAAACTAAAATTTAATGATTGTCTGTCATCTGAACTATTTCAAAATTTTGAAAAACTATACACAAGGACAATTGATTAATGATATAATTAGTCTTCATCAAACTGAACTACAATAAAATATCTTTATCTTTTTTTCCCAACTATTGTGTTAAATATCAAACCCTAACCACTTAACATAAATTTTATTATCTTTCTTTTTTAAAAACTTTTCAACCTAGTATACATCTGAATATTTTGTTTTCTGTATTTCTTGTTCATAAAAATTTACTTTTATATGATTCAACTTATATCTAATTGGATTATAATAAATAACGTCTTCAATTCCAAATATTTCTGTTAACCAGTTATCTGTAGATCCTTTTTCAAAAAGACCTTTACATTTATTGGTTTTAACTGTAGCTCCTTTTTTAAATCTAGCTCTTTTATTAGATACAATGTTACTTATTTGTAAATTTTTCTCATTAACTTGTATTGGTTTCAGTTTTATAATCTGATGTACTGTGTTATTGTATTCATCAATTAGATCTTTAAGTAAATTTAATCATTTATAATTTCCTTGTAAAGCAAATTTCTTCCAAATCTTTTCTTCAAGTGTTCTGTTAAATCAATCAACAACAGATGCTTTTAATTCTAATAAAGTTGAATAACGATCAATGTTTTTTTTTCATTAACTCTTTAAATACTTTGTTATAAAATTCTCTACTATTTTCTGTTTGCAATTTATATGGCTTTCTATCTATAAATTTTTTTTGAAAAGCATCAACTATAATTATAGGTGTTTTATCTTTAATAGGAACAGCCAATGCATATTTGTGAAAAACATCAATTACTGTTAATAAATATTTGTAACCTTTATTTATTTTTGAAATACCTTTTAAATTACCTGCATCCATCTCTACTAGGTCAGCTTGTTATGAATCATCTATACCAAAAGAAACAACAGTTCTTCTTTTGAAATTCTTTCTAATTGGTTTATGTAATTCAACAATTTAATTTTCACATATAGTATTATTATCATTGTTTAAACCTTCACCATTTACACAATTATGTTAACATATTTACTTTTTTAGTTTTACATATTGTGCAAAGAAATGCAATTCTTTGTCTTCCATTTTTAGTTGTTACTCTCTGTGGATGAGGTGTATCAGTAAACTTTTTACATTTTAAGCAATAAACATGATAATCGTGTGAAGTACGATTTTCCATTTATATAAATAAAAATTTATTAAATTTTAAATTATTCCACCAAATACAATTATATTTACATATACTGGAACCGTTTTAAGATAATCTTCCAAATTTATAGCATGAAATTTGATTTATTTACCATGATTGATTATTTTTATTTATTTATCTTTTCTCCAAAGGTCTATTTAATTTGCCTGTAGGCAGTATCCATCTTGCCCCTAGTGAGACAAGTCTCAACATCCTTACATATGTCCTCTTGCCATGACTGCTTAGCCATTTTGCACTACCTGTCGATCTAATTTTTGACACATTTGTATTCCTTTTTGCTTGCGTCTTTTTTTGCGTTTTTATATGTTCTCCTAGCAAAGTATAATCAATTGAAAAGTTATTCATTTATATAGTTAAAAATATAATAAAGACTTTTCAGACTCCAATTCCACATTACTCCATAAAAGCTTCACTCAGTAATTTTTCTTTACTTCCTTTTATTTGCTTTCTAAGTTTATTTGTATTTTTTCATTTTTACACCAATCTGAATCTGTGACATGTTTATGATAATAATCTCTTCTAACTTTACGTTTTTGTGTAGGTCCCTTGTTTTTTCATGATTGTAAGAATATATTAAAAGTACATTCAATGAATTTGACTTATATTTTTCTATTTCGTTCTGCTCTTCAAGTCTGAGTTCCTTTCTTGATGAAACTACAACTGACTTAACATATGCAGTTCGAAAATTTTAAGTTCCTAAATATGTCATATGAATTGAAATAGGTTTTGGATTTCCGTTTCTTCGATCACAACGATGTCCTGTCATTCTTAAACATAATTTTGTTGTTGTACCTCCATTGTATATGTTGTTGTCATTGCTGTTTGTAATCTTGTAAATTGTACTGTGTAGTACATTCATTTAAGTACAGGAAGTTTTATTAGAAAAAAATAACAAACATTTCATAGACCTCAGCCATTTTGATCAACATCAATTCTCATACCTAGTTTCTTTTTACCATACATAATACCTCTAACTGCTGTTGCTGCAATTTTCACTTTCAGACTGGCATCACTTGCATGCATTCTTTCTTTTGCAGCTAACTGAAGTTGTTTATATGGTTCATGACTAGATTGTAAACCTTTATGATCTCTGTATGCAATGTTATGTTGTTTGCAAGCTTCATCTAATGGATTAGTTCCTGGATCACCATGTGTTAGTCTTTCTTCAAGTTTAGTGTATGGTCTGCAGTAATTAAATCCTGCTAGATGCATCTCAGGCATTGGGACATTATTTAAAACCATATTTACTATTCCTTTTCCAAATTTATCACTTTTCGAAAAAGTATGTGGAACATTATTTAAAAATCTAATTAAATATGGTATTCCTTTTGGATTATCGATTTGTTATTTGTTAAAATTTCTGCAATACTAACATTTTCATTATCTTAAATTCTTATTTCCAGCTATACCTCCACCATGAATTACTGCTAATCTATCAATTAATGGTATAACATCATTTAACCAAACATATTCAGTTGATTTATATGTATATTTTTTAATTAAACCTTCGCTTCTTTTGTTTTCCAAGAGAACTAAAATCTGAAGAATCTATAGTTGTTTTTCTTCTTAAGTCTGGAAAATAATCTTCAGCAATTGGTGTTATTAAATATAAATGTTGATTGCCTTTACTTGATCTTATTTTATTTGGATTATTATAAAAATATAATGCTACTGAATTTAATAATACATCTGCATAATTTGGTAAATCTTCACCATTAAACTTTTCATTTAAATCATCTACAGTAATTTGTTTTTCAGTTAAAAGTCCCATTATGCCATCTGTACCTTCATATGCTTTTTCACCAATTTTTAATTTATCACCAATAAATTCTACATACAAATTACCAACATATTTAAACATATTAACAGGTTATAATCCAAATACTTTATCCTCACTATGATTAATATATTTTAACATTCTTTCACTAACATTAATTTTTTTAATTTCATTTATCTTTTTACTTACTTTCTCTTCTTGATTTTTATTAAATGTATCTTTAATTTCTGATTCAGTTAATGCATAATCATATTTTCAAGTAATATCTTCAGACCAATCTGCTAATTTTTTAATTGGTGATAAATCTTCAAAATCTTCTATATGACGATATGGAATCACTTGTTTTTCAACTTTTCTATTTTCTTCGATTACTTTTAAACCATTATCACCTAACCCTTCAATACCTTGTTTTTCTTCCTCAATAGCATCAATATCAGGTTGATCGTCCTTCTTTCTATTCTGTTTAGTTTTTTAACAACTTCATCATACTTTGAAAACATTTATTAAGGAAGAAAAACATATTTATATTTAACATTTACATTTATGTTTATGTTTAACTTTATGTTTGCATTTATGTTCATGTTTATGTTTGTTTATGTTAAAGTTAATGTTTTTATTTAATGATTATGTTGTTAAGGAATGTTGTATTTCATTTCTAAATTAACCTTCTTTTGGTTTTCTAGACATATCTATTGTGAAAACTCTGAACTCATTGTTCCAAAATTTACTACACATTTCTTTAAAATTATCAAACTTTAAATCTCCACCAACAAGCTCATGATAAATATAACTTAAATTTGTATCATATTGTCTAAATGTATTTAAAAAATTTAAATTATCTCTAACTGTCTTAGTATTTTTGAATAAGTTAGAGGTAAGTAAAACCAATCTATACCTTTGTGCCTACCTCTAGTAAAATATTCTCTTAGAATATCTCCATTTTCTAGAATAAAATCATCAAATACAACTGAATTTTCTTCACATTCATCTAAAAGAATAATTTCTTCATTATTTTCAATAAAACTATGAATTTGTGTTTTAATTTTATATTCAATATTTTACATTGTTTATAAATTCTTGATACTTCGGTTGATCTAAACATTTTGAATAAATATAAAAATGTTTACTTTTATTCCAGTTCAACCATCATGGAGTTAAAATATAATTATCAATCATTGTCATTTTTCCACAACCACTTGATCTAATTATTGCATATCTTATAGAATTTGGTAAAAGTTTATGAAGTATTTTTTTAATTTATTTTCTCTTATTCTTACTATAGGATCCCAATTTATGTAATAATTTTTTCAGTCCTAAATGAGTAGATTATTTCAACTTAGTGATAAATCTTCAATACTTAATAAAAGAAATAGTGTTACAATGCATGATAGTTATTATAATGTTTCATTAGTACATTTTTTATCAAGTTTTTTAACTCTAAATATTATAAACTTTATTGTTATGGAGAAACGATAGAAATTCCTGTATGTCAATATACTTTAAAAAATTTAAAAAAATTATTCATTTGATTCAGCCTAATTTACATATTAAACTACTGAAAGTGATGTAAAATTGTATATGTATATAAAAGATAGTATTGGTGGTTTACTTGGTTTTAGTAACCAAGTTGTTGAAGCTGATAAAAAAGCTGGAGCTGAAAATGTTCCTAAAATAAGTCCTTTTTGAATTAATAAATGTAAATTTTTGTCTTGCTGATGGAATGTATGTAAAACATAATGATTATTTTCATAAAGAAACTAATATTATTGCTTTATTTAAACATAATGCAGAATTTGGTGGACCAGTAATATATGAACCAAAATATCCTGTAAATGTTCCTATTTTTGATACAGTTCTCTATGAAATGAAGTACTTTATCCATTATCATTACTTGGCAGATTTTTTAAAGATTATAAAGAAATTATGTTTGAAGGAGACTTAACTGTAGTTTTTACACACAGTTCATCTTCTGGAGATGTAATTCTACATTTGTCTGAAGCAAATGAAACTGGAATAGAAATAAAAGATACACTTCGTAAAGAAGGTAAAAATATTATAGTATCTATGGAAATTTGTGTATGTGTTGTTAAATATGAACCAAATTATGAACTTGAACAATGTGAAAATATTTTAAAAAATCCTAGTATTCCTATTTCTTATTACAAACTTCAAACAGAGGAATTTTCTGGATTATCTGGTAAAGACAATTTTGAACTAGATACAACAAATTACTGTAACTCTACAGAATTTTATATACAATCTTTTTGTTGTATTTCAGACTAATCTTAAAAATAATCAATTAGTGGATACGTCATTATTTGATCATGTTAAACTACTGAATATGTATTTAAAATGGTAGATATGAAGATTTTCATCAAGAAATGTGGAATATTAATCCGCCATATAATTTTCTAAAAGCATATGATTCATTTTTAGATTTTAAAGGAATCACTTTACTAAAATCAGATATTGATATTAATCTATTTAGTTTTATAACTAATTATCCAATTTATGTAATCAATTTGAAATGTAGAACGAATGTTGTAACTACACAGAAGACAACTATGAACCTTTGTACAACTTCTAATGATAATTTCCAAATGATACACTTGCTTATGTAATTATTATGGTAAAATGTATCTTACATATGATGCACAACATAGATTACTTACTGAAAATTTTTAATAATTAATTATTTGCTTCTAAATAATTGAATGAAAACCTAAAAAAGTTTATGAAAGTGTTAAATTCATGTTTATATACATTTCTGAAACATTTTAAGAAAGATAGAAAAACATCTTAGTATTTTTTTTAATGATAAATTTTCTGGATAGCTCTTTTTATATAGATTATGTTAGCAATTTGAATTTTTAAAAGTGGTTAGTATTTGGCTGGGAAATCTACACTTAATCTAAAGTCTAAAAGTGCTGAGTCATGGAAATCGACTTTTTTGTTTATTAACTTAATTTGGTGAAATTCGGTATATGGCCGACTGTAGTGTCTGGATGAACGTATTTGAAAAAAAAATTGTTTTTTTTTTTGCATTTTATAACAAAAAGTTGAGTTTGTTGCATTTTATATGTTTCAAGCTATCCACTTGTTGCATTTTATATGTTTCAAGCTGTACTTTCAGAACAGTAGAGACATCTGTGAGCAATAGTGTGAACTAAATAGATTCTAACTATATATACGTTCTTAAAGCTCCTTTACTTCAGCCAAACTTCACACAATCGTTGATCAATGAGAGTGCGCGTATCAGTGGTCATTATAACGTATTTGTATGAAGAGTACTAGCCGTTTGGCTAAAACATCCAACACACTTGCCTATGTACTTAATAACAGCCCGAATAAAAGAAGCAGTTCTGTTAATTCAGAACTTAGCCTGTGTAGTGCTGTGTACATATGGTCAGAGGACTCTGAAAAACAGAAAAATATGTGTAGGACATTGTGGGGTTGTTTTGCAGTTTTTGAAAATCAATAAAATTTTTAATATAGTATACTTTTATTAACTAATACATTTTGATTTTTTACTTATGTTCATAATATGATTTTTAAAAAATAATGTACTTTGTTAGCTAATTCATTTTAATTATGTTATTACATTCACCTATATGAAATGTATGTAAAATAAATGATTTTTTATTATAGCTATTATTATATTATTTTATTTTATTATATTATATTATTATTAGGTAAAAGGGATAGTAGGATGTTTTTGTATGTTCCTGATAATTACATCAATTTTGTGAAAAATGTAGAATGTGAGTGTTAATGAGCAATTTTTCATTTCTTATAAAATTGAGCTAGTGAGCCAGAACATACAAAAACATCCTACTACTGCTATTGACAAAGGATTTCAGATCGATTCCATATTTCTGGATTTCCAGAAGGCATTTGTATCACACATGAGGCTCATAGTGGAATTACGTGCTTATGGACTATCGTCTGTTATGTGACTGGTTTTATGATTTCCTGTCAGAGAGGTCACAGTTCTTCAGAATTGACGGAAAGTCGTAAAGTAAAACAGAAGTGATTTATGGCGTTCCCCAAGGTAGTGTTATAGGTCCTTTGCTGTTCCTTATGTATATAAACGATTTGGGAGACAATATGAGCAGTCGTCTTTGGTTGTTTGCAGATGACGCTGTCGTTTATATCAGAAGATCAAAACAAAGTGCAAAACGATTTAGAAGAAATATCGGAATGGTGCAAAAAGTGGCAGTTGATCTTAAATAACGAAAAGTGAGAGTTCATCCACATGAGTGCTACACGAAACTCTTTAAACTTTGGTTACATGGTAAATCAGTCTAATCTAAAAGCCATAAATTCAACTAAATACTTAGGTATCACAATTACAAACAACTTAAATTGGAAGAAACGCACAGAAAATGTTATGGGGAAGGCTACCCAAAGACTGCATTCTATTGGCGGGACACTTACAAAATGTAACAGACCTACTAAGGAGACTGCCTACACTACACTTGTCGGTCTTGTCGGTCCTCTTTGAGAATACTGCTGGGTGGTGTGGGATCCTTAACAGATAGGACTGACGGGTAGTTTGAAAAAGTTCAAAGAAAGGCAGCACGTATTGTATTATAACGAAATATCATAAAAATAAAATAAGGGAAATCAGAGCTCGCACTGAAACATATATGTGTTCGTTTTTTCCGCGCGGTGTACGAGATTGGAATAATAGAGAATTATTGTGAAGGTGGTTCAACGAACCCACTGCCAGGCACTTGAGTGTGATTTGCAAGTATCCCTGTCGATGTAGGATGATTTATTTCGTTTATGACTATTTAAACACTGGCTTTTGTAAAGAAATTGTGTTCCTGTAAGCCACTAAACATGGTGATCATTGAACACCTGGAACTGTTAGGTTCAGTTAATGGTGGATCCTCGCTACTGGTATCTCGTTAGTCGCCGATGACGCATTGAACCCCGTTGCTGTCCAGTAGCGTTCTTACATTTACACAGCAGCCTCGCTGCCCGCTGCTCGCTGGGAGCCATATCCCTTCAACTGATCACATATCGAGAAGAGTGCTAGCAGAGTCAAATGCGGCACTGCTGAAGTGATATGGAAGCAGCCAATCAAGGCTGCTCAAGGTACAGGACACACACCAATGGTTGCAGTGCGAACCACAAACAACCTGGATGCAATCGTCTTGGGAGGCTCGTAGAAGCAGCGGAAATGGACTGGTGACACACAGTTGGTTTGATTCATCGCTCCCTGGAAATTGTGGCGAGTGGTGAGCAGTGATGTGGCAGCAGAAAGGCCTGACTACAGGGAAAAAATATGTCTGAGGCGGCAAATCTGGTTAGTTGCAAGCCACTATTGTTGTGAGCATGTTTGGAGAGTAGTTGAAGGTCGGGAAAACGATGAGTAGGTGACAGTGTGTTTGACTTCTTATCACAGAACGTACAGGATGGAGGCTCTGCCTTTCTGTAAGGCAAGATATGGTGTAATCTATGGCAGGTCTCTTGATTGAATACAAGAAACAATGGTTCAAAGCACAGCATTTTTGAACATGATGCTGTATAGCAGACGACTCAACATCTCCCCTGTTAACGCAGTGATGTCATCAGCCACGACTACAGTGGTCATGAAATCATTGAGGTTGGACCATTGATCTATGGGAACATGTCACCCAATCGTAAGAAACACGTGTCTTGTTGCACCATGTTGATGGTCGTATCTAGATACGCCATCATTCAGGCATATGGCTGCTCAAAACGCAAACTGCACCACAGGTGCAGGCTGGTGGCCACAGTATTGTCCTATTGGGGGAGATTCACCTGGTCTCCCATGGGACCTGTGGTAGTAATCAAAGGCACAACGATGGGTGTGGGCTACATCAACATCACTTCGGACCACCTGCTTCATGCTTGATGTATTTCATGATGGCGATGGGATCTTACAGTACAATAACTGTAATATATCTACCAAAGGTGGCAAAAAGAAAAAAAAAAAACAGAAACATGGCCAGATAGAATATGCTTCAAAAGTTTATTAAAATCAGTCAATCATCTCTGAGGTGAGGATATGTTAAACACACAGACTTCAATAAGGTTAAGTCTTGGATATTTATCGAACAGAAAAAAAAGCTCTGACCTTTCTGTTGTAAAATTTGAAAATTTAATGAACAAGGACCTGAAGTTAATGATGTTCTCTTGACAAAAAAATATAATGGTAAAGATCGCTAGCTATCTTCATATAAGTTTGTGGTGAAACACTTGCAACATCGAAAGATTTCTTGTATAATTGAAGGGCACAAATAATCATATTTATTGATTCTTCCGTTACTTCCTGATGCAAAAATTCCCTTTTTAAGATTGAGTAACAAGTACATTGTTGTTGTTATATTTACTTTTATTTCTAACTAATTTTAGGGTTACTGGGCCATCCTCAGGATACGACTGACTGGCATCTGCAAGGGACACTAGTTATTATGTAACCAAACGTTATAACTAAAGATACAGTTCACTTGCACAGTGTGTTGTGCATTAAACTTTGTTTTTAATACCGAAATGACGCACTCCACAACGAACAATATTAAACGCAATAAATAGACAATATTTCAGGTTGTATGTTTACAATGTTAAAGTTTGTAACTTCTCGACATTGCTTGAGAAACTGTTGTGCACCAAACACGTTTTTTAACTTGTAAATTACATTTCATGCAGTGGTCAATATTAAACACAAATAATGTTATTGTGATGGAGACTGTTAGGGTATCGTGGATCATTGCAACTTTCCATGCAAGGACTTTGGATATGAATATTACACTACCAAAGTTAATAAGAAACATACAGCCGATGTTCAGAAGGTACGACAAAATCTAGTGAGATGTCAACAGTTAGCGCGAGAAAATATTACTTAGCGCAGTGCCTGGTCACAACAATGATGTGTATGTCTTCTGCTGGGGAGGCCATTTCGGAGGTTGCAGGTTGTGGAGATAGGCCCAGACAATGGTGGCGGCGTACTGCTGGCTCCGGCTCAGTGCCTGATGGATGAAATGTGAATGCATTCGGCACCTGATCCAGACTCACTCAGAGTGCTCTCTTGGGGGCCGTGCGCTGGTGTAAGTACAGCCCCTGGTGCCAGGACGGTCTTGATTCCTGTCACGTGGCCAGTGCAAGAAGGAAGTCAGCGACCTATGCCGGCGCTTAGGTCACCGTCTGGTGGCCGTGTGTAATGTGGCAGCTTTCGTGTGTCGTCTGCCACAGACCTGGCTACCTGCATAGCTTGAATGTAATGCGGGTTGCTGGCACCGTAGGCGCAGGCCCACGATACAGCAAACTGGGCACGTCACAAAGCCAGAATGAGGTCTACGAGAAAGACAGGCCGCGGCTCGTACGTCACGAAGGTAGGCTTGCGCTCGCTCGCTCAACTCAGCAGATAAACTACTTTCCCACGCCTGTTAACTCCTAACTAGATGTGTACGTACAAACGAGACTTGCGTCTTCTACTGGAATCCGATGTTCTGGAGCCTTAGTCTTATTAATTCTAGTCGAAAGTCCATAGCACTCCGTCCGTCTTCAGACCACGAGTGGCCTACCGAGACCATCCGACCGCCTTGTCATCCTCATGGAGGATGCGGAGAGGAGGGGCGTGGGGTCAGCACACCACTCTCCCGGTCGTTATGACGGTTTTCTTTGACCGGAGCCGCTACTATTCTGTCGAGTAGCTCCTCAGTTGGCATCATGAGGCTGAGTGCAGTCCGAAAAATGCCAACAGCGCATGGCAGCCTGGATGGTCACCCATCCAAGTGCCGACCACGCCCGACAGCGCTTAACTTCGGTGATCTCACGGGAACCGGTATATCCACTGCGGCAAGGCCGTTGCCGAAAGTCCATAGGCCGCCTCATAATTTGTTACGGCTGTACTGAGGTACAATTAAATTAAAATTGTGCCAACATGATTATCAATTGCATAAGGCACCTTGTTGCGATAAACAAGCCATTATACGAGAATGAGATATTCACTCTGCAGCGGAGCGTGCGCTGATATGAAACTTCCTGGCAGATTAAAACTGTGTGCCGGACCAAGACTCGAACTCGGGACCTTTGTCATTCGCGGGCCTATGGCTAAGCCATTACTCCGCAATATCCTTTCTTCCAGGAAGAAGAGTTTCTGTCAAGTTTGGAAGGTAGGAGACGAGGTATTGGCGGAATTAAAGCTGTGAGGACGGGTCGTGAGTCGTGCTGGTGTAGCTAAATTGGTGAGCACTTGGCCGCGAAAGGCAAGGGCCTCGAGTCGGAGTCTCGGTCCGGCACCCAGTTTGAATCTGCCAGGAAGTTTCAAGCCATAATACTATTTATATCGAGTATTGACCTTAAATCAAATTTTTATCTAGTACTGTTAATCACTAAGACTTCATAATAGCGGATTCCCGTAGTAGATGCAATTCTCGTTAGTACGCACACACCCAACTGCGAGTTAACAGGTTGGGAAACGCATTTTTTCTGTTGAGCTCAGCGAACGAGCGAGTTCAGGCCTACCTTCGTGTCGGACGTGCCGTGGCCTGTCTTTCTCGTGGACCTCGAGACAGAATCATATGCTGCAAATGGCTCAGAGCACTATGGGTCTTAACGTCGCAGGACATCAGTCCCATAGAACTTAGAACTACTTAAACCTAACTAACCCAAGGACATCACACACATCCATGCCCGAGGCAGGATTCGAACCTGCGACCGCTGACTGTAGTGCCTAGAACCGCTCGGCCACCCCGGCCGGCCAGAATCATCCGTCACTGGTATGAGGAGCATGGTAGTGAAATCATACTGTTGCTTCGACCACCACGTTCGCCTGATATGAACCCAATGGAACACATGTGGGATGCTATCAGGCATCAGCTACACGCCGACAAATTACCTGCCCTTTACTTAGATACTGCGTGACCTGCGCGTAGACATCTAGTCATGTAGCTCTGTAGTCCGTTCGAATCTATACCGTGAACATGGCTGGTCTACTTCATTCGAAAGGTGGACCAATACGCTATTAATCAGGCGGCTGTAATGCTTTGGATCCTTAATAAAGGTCACAAAGTCCCAAAATAATCACACTGTTTTACTTAAAAATGACAGTAATTCGCTGCCAGCCCAAGAAATTGCTCCCCTCCCTTCGCATCACCCTGCAACACTACTGTCCATTGAAATTGCTACACCACGAAGATGACGTGCTACAGACGCGAAATTTAACCGACAGGAAGATGTTGTGATATGCAAATGATTGGCTTTTCAGAGCAATCACACAAGGTTGGCGCCGGTGGCGACACCTACAACGTGCTGACATGAGGAAAGTTTCCAACCGATTTCTCATACACAAACAGCAGTTGACCGGCGTTGCCTGGTGAAACGTTGTTGTGATGCCTCGTGTGAGGAGGAGAAATGCGTACCATCACGTTTCCGACTTTGATAAAGGTCGGATTGTATCGCGATTGCGGTTTATCGTATCACGACATTGCTGCTCGCGTTGGTCGAGATCCAATGACTGTTAGCAGAATACGGAATCGGTGGGTTCAGGAGGGTAATACGGAACGCCGTGCTGGATCCTAGCGACCTCGTATCACTAGCAGTCGAGATGACAGGCATCTTATCCGCATGGCTGTAACGCATCGTGCAGCCACGTCTAGATCCCTGAGTCAACAGATGGGGACATTTGCAAGACAACAACGATCTGTACGAACAGTTGACGTCGTTTGCAGCAGCATGGACTGTCAGCTTGGAGACATGGCTGCAGTTACCCTTGACGCTGCATCACAGACAGGAGCGCCTGCGATGGTGTACTCACCGACGAACCTGGGTGCACGAATGGCAAAACGTCATTTTTTCGGATGACTCTAGGTTCCGTTTACAGCATCACGATGGTCGCATCCGTGTTTGCGACATCACGGTGAACGCAGATTGGAAGCGTGTATTAGTCATCGGTATACTTGCGTATAACCCGGCGTGATGGTATGGGGTGCCATTGGTTACACGTCTCGGTCACCTCTTGTTCGCATTGACGGCACTTTGAACAGAGTACGTTACACTTCAGATGTGTTACGACCGGTGGCTCTACCCTTCATTCGATCCCTGCGAAACCCTACATTTCAGCAGGATAATGCACCACCGTATGTTGCATGTTGCAGGTCGTGTGCGGGCCTTTCTGGATACAGAAAATGTTCGACTGCTGCCCTGGGCAGCACATTCTCCAGATCTCTCACCAACTGAAAACGTCTGGTCAATAGTGGCCGAGCAACTGGCTCGTCACAGTACGCCAGTCACTACTCTTGATGAACTGTGGTATGGTGTTGAAGCTGCCATCCAAGCTGTGTTTGACTCAATGCCTAGGCGTATGAAGTCCGTTATTACGGCCAGAGGTGGTTGTTCTTGGTACTGAATTCTCAGGATCAATGCACCCAAACTGCGTGAAAATGTAATCACATGTCAGTTCTAGAATGATGTTTGTCCAATGAATACCCGTTTATCATGTGCATTTCTTTTTGGTGCAGCAATTTTAACGGCCAGTAGTGTAATTTCACGAGACTGTTGCTTCTGACAGTATACTGCGTAATGATCGCCGCTGTTGGCAGTTCCCCCACTGCAGTAGCGCTGTCAGAACCAGGAGCTCGCTTTCTCAGTTTCGCAATTTCCTCTCCGGACGGCATCGCCGCTCGCTACGCCATCGCGAATCGAATTACGGCTGCATTAGCAGCGCAGACAGCCGGCGAATGAGCATTCGCTGCCATCCTCTTCCGTTCCGCGATGGAAACCCCAAGTCGGGCGTAAATTTGCACGACTCTCACCTTGCTAAGATTCCTTGTATTCTGGCATCTCTACTGTGTGCTCGCGGTTCAGCCTAGGACAAGAGCTGTCATCGCATTCACTTACGCCCTGCATATTCACCATGTTTTGTTTATTGTGTAATGTAAATACAGCGCATAACAACAGTGGAAGGCGCGTGCAGTCACAAATGCAGAACAGGGCATACAATAAACCCACGACGACAGCCACCATACCACCACCACACGCTGGAATGAAAGCAACGGAGCAGTCTTTTTTATAATATAAATACAGAACGAAGACCTCTTTCGCTCTGGGAAGACTATTTCATACTCAGGTTAAAAAAAATGGCTCTGAGCACTATGGGACTCAACTGCTGTGGTCATAAGACCCCTAGAACTTAGAACCACTTAAACCTAACTAACCTAAGGACATCACACACATCCATGCCCGAGGCAGGATTTGAACCTGCGACCGTAGTGGTCGTGCGGTTCCAGACTGTAGCGCCTTTAACCGCTCGGCCACTCTGGCCGGCTCATACTCAGGGTCATGAAGAAAAAGTAAGATACGCTCAGTGAGAAAAGCACTATTACGAGAACAATATTCCCTCTGACTGACAACATAAAATGAAATGTTAGAAATATCAGGGTGCCTTACTGTCTCATCAGCCTCCATATCTCCCCGTCCTAAATCCGCACTCCATTGCGAGCCTCTACAGTTCTCAAAATCGTAACCACCGCGCGGGATTAGCCGAGCGGTCTAGGGCGCTGCAGTCATGGACTGTGCGGCTGGTCCCGGCAGAGGTTCGAGTCTTCCCTCGGACATGGGTGGGTGTGTTTCTCCTAGGATAATTTACGTTAAGTGTGTAAGCTTAGCGACTGATGACCTTAGCAGTTAAGTCCCCTAAGATTTCACACACATCTGAACATTAAAATCGTAACCTAGTAACAAGTTAAAGTGCGGTGGACCCCAAGGACGAGCTGACTCAAAAATTACCGGAGAAGTTGAGACCAGAAGTGTCTACAGAAGAGTCAATGCATAGGGAGCACAACAAAAAATATGCAGTCGCATCTTCTAAAACAATGTGAATATGAAGTGAAACTAAAGCTGGTGCTATGAAGCACTTCGTATTTACAATGCAAAAACTAAAATTTCTTTCATTTATTTGTTGGCTACTGGAGATGCTTAGTTGCTTAAGGCTTTTCCTGTATTAAATAGGAACAACCTCGTAATGTTCTGCAATTTCTTTTTTTTTTTCGGTCACTCACCGGCTTTGGACCATATTTATCCCCTGAAGATCGCCTAGGAAGAAGAAAGCTGTTTCGTGACCAGAATAAGTATTACTTTGCAGAATATTAGAAAAGTATTTCCTGTTTAATGTTGTTGTCATATTGCAACAAGCACCGAATGAAATTTTGTTAAAGTTATTCTTGTCTACTGGGCAAACACCATAAATAAAATATCCAAGAGCAGCTTCCTTCAGATGTATAAAGCTTTTGACAATGTTGAATGGACTGCACTCTTTCAAGTTCTGTTCCTGTCAGGGATAAAGCAGAAGGAGCGAAAGGAAATCCACATTTTTGCAGAAAGTAGACTGTAATGCTAGGAATTAAAGGACATGAAAGGGTTGCAGTAGTTAAGACGGTGGTGAGTCAGGATTGTAGCCTATCAGCGATGTTATTTAGTCTGTACATTGAACAAGCTGCGAGGAAAACCAAGCAGAAATTATGTAGATCAGTTGAGCGGAATGGTTACGGTGATGAGGATACATTTTAAAGTGATCGTCATCTAAAATAAAATAACATTTATGGAGTGCAGAGGAATTAAATCAGGCGATGATGGAAGAATTACTTTAGGATATGCGATGCTAAAAGTAGTCCACGAGTTTTGCTATCTGGACAGCTAAATAACTGACGATAGCCGAAGTAGAGAAGATATAAAATGCAGAGTGTCAATAGCAAGAAAAGCATATCTGAAAAAGAGAAATTTATCAAAAGCGATTTTAGTGTTTTCTGAAGGTATTTGTTTGGAGTGGAACGTTGGATGGAACTGTAACGTGGACGATAAACAGTTCACAAACGAAGAGAGTAGAAGTTTTTGGAACGTGGTGTTACAGAAGAAAGCTGAAGTGCGGATGGGTAGCTCCAACAACTTACGAGGAGGTAATGAATAGTATTCAGAAAGGGAGAAATTTATGGACCAACTTGGCTAAAAGATGGGACCTATTGATATGGTAGGACATACCCTGTGGCAACAAGGTGTGGTCAGTTTGCTAATAGACGAAATGTCGTAGCAGGGGAGGAAGGCGGAGGTGAAAAAGGTGAAAATTGTAGAGGAAAACCAAGATTGCTAAGGCAGTTCAAATGCATGTAGGCTGCAGCAGACATGCAAAGATGGCTTGCAGTGGATAGATGAGTGCATCAAACCAGTCTTGCGAATGGTTCATTCTCCACATCACAAGCCCGTAGTTAAAACACGTGTAAACATTATTTCAATAAACTGAATTCAGTACACAGCCTGGTAAAAAAGGTGAGGCATTCAGATGGGGAGGAAGAAACGAAACTGAGAGCGTATGTAGTGTTAATACAATGATTATAAAATGGTGTCAGATTTACAAAGAATTTGGCATTATGAGACCACTTGTCATTATTGCATTGCACTCACCTGGCGTGAATGCATCCACTGACTCGGGTGGGAGGTGTGTCATAGAGCCGTTCTGTCCTCTCCTGAGGCAAGCTGGAGCTCAGTTATTGTGACTGGCTCTTGATATCCACGACAGTGACACTGGGATGTGGTTGACATCAGAGTTCGTCCCTTACATGTTCTATTGGGAAAGATTCTGGGATCGTGCTGGCCACGGGAGTAGCTCAGTGATGTACGATGAGTGGACGATCAATATCCTCTTGAAAAGTGGTACTGTCGCTTGAGGGCTGACATATGAGGACGCAGAATGTCCGTGATGGACCACTATGCCATTATAGTTCGTTAAATCACTACCAGCCATGACCCAATGACCACTCACATGGTCAGGCCCGGACATACCCTGCTGCCCCTCTCCAAAACTTAGCAAGAATGGGACCTCTTCCCAGGTCGCCGCCATGGTGGTCGACATTGGCCATCCAGATTAGTGCAGAATCGTGAGCCGTCACTTAGCACAATGCGTCGCCTTTCAGCAGCAGTCCATGCTTCCTGGTCATGGCTCCACTTCGAACGCAGTTGTTTTGTGTCGTGATGTTACCGGCAGACCATGCATGGGACGATAACTAATGTGGCAATTTTCCCTTGAGGTGGTCGGACCTGGTCCACCAGGGCCTTGACGACTAAAAAGCGTGACCTCAAATTTCTAAACGTTCCAGTATCACACCACTGTCACATCTGAACGCCCCATAAACATGGATATTGCACGATTATTCGACCAGTCCGCCAAATGGAGACCCACAATGAGTCCACTCTCAAAGAACTCTCTCAGGTGCTGACAACGCTTTTTCACACTCTTACACCACCTTCGTTTCCTTGATAGTGATCAGTCATTATCTGACGCTCTTCACGATACGGGGTTTTCTGTAAGAGTGTGCAGAAATGTAACAGAACACAGACAATGCTACACAATTTGAGCTTGGGTACCTGGCATCGGAGAAGCCAGCTTAAGGAGAATGGAAGTAAACTAATCAGTAAACTTGTAGCATTAATATTTTCCAGCTTACTTACAACTAACGTGCGTACAAGTTTGCACATACTGTGCTGTTTGTTTACATGTACATTCTGTATTTCCTGCAAGGAAACAAGGGTTTCTGGAGGCGCAAATGGTTTCTCCCACCATCTCTACATCTTGGGCCTGTTGCCTTTCCATTCGTTGAAACAACGAAATTCCTGGGGCTCATGCTCGATAGGAAACACTGTTGGTCCTCCCATGTGTGTTACCTGGCAGCCTGCTACACGCGGTCCCTTGATGTCCTACGTGTGCTCAATGGTACTTCTTGGGGTGCCGATCGAACCACGCTCCTCCGTTTGTACCGGTCACTTGTCCGTTCGTAACTCGACTGTGTGTGATTTGTTTATGCGTCTTTACGCCGTCTTAACACTATCCACCATCATGGCATCCGTTTGACCACTGGCGACTTTTACACGAGCCCAGTTGAGAGTACACACTGAAGCTGCTGAACTACCACTGTACTACCGCCGTGACTTTCTCCTCAGCAGGTATGCATGCCGTTTGTCTGCCATGCATGACCACCCCTCCTATGCCTCCTTCTTTGATGATTCCTTTGGCTGTCAGTATGGGACTCGTCTCTCTTCTCTGTTACCTCCTGGAGTCCGCTTCCACCACTTACTACGGCGGCTTAACTTCACACTACCTGCAGCTTTCCCGGTGGGTGTGAACGCTTCAGTACCTTGGCTTCGTGAAGCGGCCCATAGCTTCCTAAGGACACTACTCCAGCTTCGGTCTATCGCCTTCAGTTTAATGACCTTTGCATGAAATTTCGCGATAGTAAAAGGTACTAGTCGAGCTCTTCGCCTTGTATGAGGCCCCGGAGTACATCAGGCGACACAGCCTTTTCCAATTGCGTCCTCTGCTCAGACTCACTCAGTGCCCTTCAAAATCTATGAGAAGTGTACACCGCCCATCCCTTAGTGCAGTGGGTCCAGGAAAATTGTCACTTGCCGTTTCTTGGTTGAGCCTGTGTCATGTTTCTGTGGGTCGCTGGTCATGTCGGTCTGCCAGGAAACGAGGCTGCTGACGCTGCTGCCAGGGCTGCAGTCCTCGTACCTCAGACCACGAGTTCCTATCTACCCTCCGACGATCTCTGCGTTGCCGTCTCTCAGGAGGTGGTGTCCCTTCGGCATCGCCAGTGGTCCTCCCTTCACGGGAATAAGCTCCAGCTTATTAAGCCTCTCCCGGCGCCTTGAACGACCTCCTCTCTGCTTCCTGCCGGGAGGAGATTATTTTAACTCGGCTGTGTATTGGGCACTGCCTTTTTAGCCATCGTAATTTGCTAAGTGCCACTACCCCACCACTTTGTACACATTGAGCCCAAATTTTAACTGTCCGCTACTTCCTGCTGGAATGCCTTTTTTTTTTTTAACTATTTACGTTCCAGCTTGGATTTCTCGTCTGAGTTATCGGCCGTTTTAGCGAATGACGCTCGGGCTGTCGACCGCGTTTTACTGTCTATCCACTAAAGCAATGTGGCGAAGGCTGTTTAATTTTTAGTTTTGGACCTCCGTTTCTGTATGGCGTTTCCCACGTGCCTGTTTTTAGCTGTCTTCTATTCTGTCCATTGGAACTGACGTATAGTTGATTAACTCCTCTCTGTGTTCGTGTTCTATAGTTTTGACTTGGGCGCGTATGACCCAAATTGTTTTTTGCACCCTAAAGCAAAACAAACGAAGGAAACAAGGGGGACGAGCCTGATTACCAGGAAGTCATGATGCAGGTTTTGTTTACTTCATTTGTCCATAAAATGACTTTCTTCTATCGTATTTACGTTGTCCCAAGACAGAACGGACGACAGATCCGTTCATTACTCAGGGATAAATTTTGGAAATTTGTGGTAAGGTCTTAAGGGACCAAACTGCTGAGGTCACCGGTCCCTAAGCTTACACGCAATGTAACTTACGCTAAGGACGACACACATCGATGCCCGAGGGAGGACTCGAACCTCCGACGGGGGCAGCCGCACGGACCGTGACAAGACGCCATAGACCGCGCGGCTACTAAGGGATATTCAGAGACTTAAAGTACAGTAGGATGGAGCAGTACCGGTACAGTTTCGCAGAACTCACTGACACGCACCTTGTGTATGGAAAAGTACGTCGCAGTGCTCTCGCTGCTGAAAGGCTGTACAGGGAACGAGTTACTAATAGGCATCATCCGTCACGACAATCCACGGATACGGGAGACTGGTTCATTGGAAAGAAGAAACTAGGGATGTGGCAACATGAGTATCACTCACACACCCGATTTTGAGGAGGCCGTCTGCGATGTCACCTGATCTGAAACCACTTAATTATTTCCTATGGCAATATCTAGTCACTTCTGTATGAAATTAATAGCCAGAATTGCAGCTGGCTATGATGTGATTCGAAACATATTTGTCAGGGTGCCGATGTGATGCTTGCATTGAGATTGATGGCCGTCAGTTTCAGAACATTTTGTAAGGTACAGTACAAGCGGTACGTTCATTGTGTCAATGATGGTAGTTACAGTTAACTGTAACTAATGTAAGTGAAGAAGTACATAGTAATCTGATTTAATGTCTATTATTTCCTTAAGCTGACTTCTCCGACCCCAGGTTTTCTACCTGTTGTTCAGTGGAGCATTCTCTATACCCTATTAAATTTTTGCACAGTCTTACGTAAACATCCTATATACGTCACCAGGTCTGGTAACAATGAGGAAACAAACGACAGAAATGCACTCTAGTGGCCCTGTCACAGCCAATTGCAGCTCTAGTCGTTACCACACTCGCCGACGTTCTCTACGTGTAGGAAATAACATCGACGACAGACCTTGTCTTCTGGGTGCTTCACTGTTTTGGTCCATAAGTATAGTTACGACTGACCGATTACAGAGGCATATTCACAGAGGAATTGGTAATATTCTACAGCCTCTGGAAAAAACACACATTGTTGTTGCGAAAGCCGTGGTCAAACACTGTACTGGACTCGTATTCTGGATGGCTGCGGTTCAAATCCCCACAGCAACATCCAGATTTAGGTTTCCCATGGTTTCCCTAAATTGCTTAACGCTAATGGTGGGATGGTTACTACGGAAAAGGCAGAGCCGGATTACCTTGCGTATCCTTTCCTGCCTGATTTTGCGCTCTGTCTCTAATGACCTGGTAGTCGACAAGTGTTTGTACCCTAATCTTCCTATCTCCTCCTTAAATAGTCACTTTGATTCGGCGAATATATTAATCTGGCTAGCGATATTCGATGCGACACACTGCATTCTTCGACGTTTCTTTTACAGAGGCATGTGCTGCTTTAACTACATCTACAACTATACTCCGCAAGTCAACTGATGGCGTGTCCTGTTCTAGTCTCGCATAGACTGCAGGAAAAACGATGGCTGGAACCCTCCGTTCGGGTTTTGGTGTCTCTAATTTTATCTTCGTGGCCTTTTCGCCAGATAAACGTGGGTTGGAACTTCAGTAGTGGCAACTATTTATTTACAGCTCGTACAAAATAGATACGTGTTTCAAAGTTTTACTGACCTTCAAAGTAGTCGCCGGCATTGTGTATAACCCGTTACCAGCAATGTGGAAGTCGTAGGACACTCTTAGCAGCGCAAGTTGTGTTGACAGTTCGAGTGGCTCGGTCTATTGCCGGACGAATTTGTAGCATTTCTGTAGCGAACACAACCTACGACCGGCTTAGAGACAGAAGTGATGAGACTTTCTCCAGGACCTGACCATCATTTTGCAGGTCAATGCTCAAGCACGTACAGTGCAAGCTGTTACTGATTTGAAACTTTCTGGCAAATTAAAACTGTGTGCCCGACCGAGACTCGAACTCGGGACCTTTGCCTTTCGCGGGCAAGTGCTTTACCAATTGAGCTACCCAAGCACGACTCACGCCCGGTACTCACAGCTTTACTTCTGCCAGTATCTCGACTCCTACCTAAGCTGTGAGTACCGGGCGTGAGTCGTGCTTCGGTAGCTCAGATGGTAGAGCACTTGCCCGCGAAAGGCAAAGGTCCCGAGTTCGAGTCTCGGTCGGGCACACAGTTTTAATCTGCCAGGAAGTTTCATATCAGCGCACACTCCGCTGCAGAGTGAAAATCTCATTCTGTTACTGATTTGTTTGACTGATGGGGCTACCAAATGCTATACCACCTACTGCTCTCCCATGACTTAAGCCCTCGTGAGTTCAACTCGATTTCAAAACTGACGGAAACACGTCACGGCATTCACTTCAGAACTGGTACAAATTCGTCGGGCAACAGACCGCGCCGCTCGAACTGTCAACACAACTGGCACTTTCACATCGCTTGCAACGGGTTATACACAATGCTGGTGACTACTTTGAAGGTCAGTAAAACTTTGAAACTCATGTCTGTTTCGTACGAGCTGTAAATAAATAGTAGCCACTATCACAGTTCCAAACCTCGTACTTAGGAGAAGCGGTATATCGGTTGATCATTTCAGAAACGTACCCTCGCGGAATTTTAACAGTGAGGCACGACATAATGCACAACGCATCTCTTGTAGCTCCTGCCGCTAGAGTTGATTGAGCATCCCCGTGACGCTTTCGCGTTACTAAATGGATCTGTGACGAAACACTGCACTTTCCTTGGGATATTCTCGGTTTCCTCTACCTACCCTATCTGGATTCCTGAGCAATCCACAATCGGGCTAACGAGGCTTTTTCGTAACCAACCTCCTTCATTGGTAGACTACAGTTCCTCAAGATTTTTTTCCAATGAATCTCAGTCTGGTATCATTCTTTCCTACAATTTTGCGTGGTCTTTCGACTTGACGTAGCTTCTTACTTGCAATCCAGATATCTAGTGGGTGCCATCGCTTCCAGTCTATTGTTCCGCAATCGTGTAATCGTACAGTAACAAGTCTTTCTACCTATTATGCGCAATACGTACATTTGTACGTGTTGAAGGCCAAGTGCGAATCCCTGTACCAAACGTCGGTCGTTTTGCATTTCATCACAGTTTTATGTGGGTGCGACTTGTGTAGACAGAGATGTGGATGTAGATGAGCATGCATTAGAAGAACAGCAAGGCCCGCGAAAAGCCTCACGGAGCTTACGTCCTTACCCATGTACATTCTGAAAAGTAATGTACATATTTATTTAGTAGCGCGTAGAGAGCTTTCAAGCTGCATAGGTGATCGTCCTCAGTTACATGCATGTTTTATATGTTTGAACACAATCAGCTTTGGTTGAACAGGTTGAAATGGCTCTAAGCACTATGGGACTCAACATCTGAGGTCATCAGTCCACTAGAACTTAGAACTACTTAAACCTAACTAACCCAAGGACATCACACACTTCCATGCCCGAGGCAGAGTTCGAACCTGCGACCGCAGCTGACGCGGGGTTCCGGACTGAAGCGCCCAGAACCGCTCGGCCACAGCGGCCGGCATTAGCTTTGGCCCCACGTTAAAGCATGATTACATATTTACGAAGGCAAAGACACTTTTCAATTAAACGTATGCTACACAGGCTAAATTTAGTTATAATATTCACAATTGCTATTATCAACACTCTACAAAAGCCTTATTAATTTTCAACTCTCTCGTCTCACTACGTAATTTATTCATAATAGAATTTATTACATGTATAAAGTTTTTTTTTCTCTGCGTTTGTTAGGGGTGGTGCAGGAAATATTTAAAGATTGATTGCTTCTATGATGGTGGATATGCGATCTTTCGCCATGTTCATCGCAGCTGATCTTGGGGTGCATGTGTGAAACAGGTACACATAATGTTTCGTTTTTAGTGAAGTACATTTTCCAGCGAGTGTTGCTTCTCAGAACATTTGTGTAACTGTTGGTTTTTGTCTACTAAATAAAAAATATTTAGCCTCCATCAGAATTATCGCACGACATTATAAGTGTCTCGTTCAATAAGTAACGCAACACATTTTCTTTTGTCGCCTAATTTCGGTTGAAAATATGCCGAATTTGTTGTGAGACATCGCAGAATATTCCCACTTCAGACCGTACATTCCACGAAAGTCCGACAGGTGACGACACTATACGTAGACTTCAAAATACCATCTGTAACGGAGGGGCGTTCCAAGCATTCTTTTGGCGGAAAACTAGAGCATCACAGAATTCATAGGCTTGCAGAATGTCTACAGAGACCCGGTAGTGAACAGAAGCACGGTGAGTCGTTGGGGGAGGCATTCTTTTATCAGCGAAACAGGGTCGCGCAAACCTGTCCGATTTCTCGCGTGCCAGCTGGCCGCGCCCCGCTGTGACTTCGGCACTGTTAGAACGTGCGGACACTCTCATTCAATGGACGCCTCTGTGGATAGTGCTGACACACTCGCGCACGAGCTGTGATTCTCAGAGGTGTGTGCCCGCTCGGTTCCTCGTCTCCTAGCAGAAGACCATCAAGAGCAACGTGGGACCATTTGTGTGGAATTACTTGCTCATTATGAGGCTGGTCGTAATAAGTTTTTGTCGAACATGGTCATGGGCGATGAAACATTGGTTCATCACTTCTGAGTGGGGTGGCGCCATATCACTGCTCCTCTGAAGAAAACGTTCACAGCCACAGTCGGTAAAGTCATGGTGTAGGTCTTTTGGGACTCTGAAAGGCTAACTCTGTTTGATGTCCCCCCTCACGGTGCAACGATAAACTCTGAAGTGTATTGCGCTACCTTCAGGAAATTGAAGAAGCGACGTCAGCTCGTTGGTTGCCACAAAAAATGCAAAGGAACTTGTCCTTCTGCATGGCAACACGAGGTCTCTCCACCTGAGAGGAGCTCACAAAACTTCACGAGCTTTGGTATAGCTCGTATCTCGCACCTTCTGACTGCTCGTGTTTGGCCCAATGAAGGATGCACTCTGCGGGAAGAAGTACTTGGACGAAGTGAGGTTACTGATGCAGCCAAATGTCGGCTCTGACGTCGATCAATAGAGTGGTACCATGCGTACATACAGGCCGTGCCAACAAGGTGGCGTAAGGTGGTCGCACTGAACGGAGATTATGTGGAAAAATAGGTTTTTTAGCCAAAAGAAGCCGGCCGGTGTGGCCGTGCGGTTCTAGGCGCTTCAGTCTGGAACCGCTTGACCGCTACGATCGCAGCTTCGAATCTTGCCTCGGGCATAAATGTGTGTGATGTCCTTAGGTTAGTTAGGTTTAAGCAGTTATAAGTTCTAGGGGATTGATGACCACAGAAATCTTATAGTGCTCAGAGTCATTTGAACCATTTTTTTAGCCAAAAGAGTGAAAATACTATGCTGTACTGGAATCCTGAATGAAACGAACCTGTTTTCAGAAAAAAAGTGTTGCTTTACTTATTGAACGCCACTCACAGTTTAGATGTGTGTGGAAAAAGGTGTACTATGCAAACAGTAACTATTTTCTTCTTAAGTAAGGTTTCAACGTTATAATGAGATACAACATACACGATAATCTGTGGCGTAATTAATCTGTGTGAGTATATCAGTTCACTTTGGTACCAATACACAGTAATTTGACAAAGCCTTTCCTGTTGCAACCGTTACCTGCAACATTTTTTAGAGAATGCTACATTCTCAGCTTTGCTTCTGTTTACAATTAACTCACGTTTTTGATAGCAGAATGATGTCTTGACCACCATAAACTTATTCATTTCCTACATAACATTTTTGTCGTTATAGGAAGTCATGAATGTCGCGTTGTCAATACACATTGCTGCTTTGAAATGTAGCAAGCTGTGTAGATAATTGGCATAAGCAATGAACAAAAGTTGTCCACGAAAAATTACTGTGATCCTTCTGTTACACTATTTAGGAAGATTTTTTAAATTTGAGTCTGATAGCAAGAGAGCCTGACTTTTTTAATTGATTAAAACCATTTGTCTCCTTTTGGATAAGTCTTATTTTAGTAGTGTTAGGTTTTTCTCTTTTATTCCGTAGTCTTTACGTATACTTAGAATATTATATGGTGTTCTGTCGAAGACGTTTGTCAGATAAACTACCGTCATACCTGAACAATAGATCTTGGCGAAAAGCAGAGAGAATTCCGCCTCTATGTCAAATCACTAATCGAGTCTAATGGTTCTATCCAGTAATTCGTTGTCCAGTTTAGTGTGGCGGTAGAAGATAGCAAAAGTGAAGCCAAAATTTTAAATTTCACGTTTAAGAAATCATTCACGCAGGAGAATCGTACAAACATACTGTCGTTGGACCATCGCACAGATTCCCATATGTAGAACATAGTAATAAGTATGCTTGGTGTAGACCACCAATTGAATGATTCCGGATGGAATGCGAGCTCAGTTTAACAAAGAGTACTCTACAACACTGGTCCCTTACTTAGCTTGTACTTATCGCGGATCTCTCGACCAACGCTAAGTTTCAATCGACTGGGAAGAAGCGCAGGTGAGTCCTGTATATAAGAAGGGTAAAACAAAGGACCCGCAAATTATAGACCAATACCCCTAACTTCGATTTGCTGCAGAGTTCTTGAACATATTCTCTGTTCTAATGTATCTGTGATCAAAAATATCCGGACATGTGGCTGAAAATCACTTACAGTTCGTGGCGCCGTCCATTGTAATGCTGGAATTCAGTATGGTGTTGACACACCCTTAGCCTTGATGACAGCTTCTACTCTCGTAGGCATGTGTTCAATCAGGTGCTGGAAGGTTTGTTGGGGAATGACAGATCATTCTTCACGGAGTGCTGCACTGAGGAGAGGTATCTACGTCGGTCGGTGAGGTCTGGCATGAAGTCTGTGTTCCATAACATCCCAAAGGCGTTCCATAGGATTCAGGTGAGGACTCTGTGCAGGCGAGTCCGTTACGGGGATGTTACTGTGGTGTAACCACTCCGCCACAGGCCGTGACTTACGAACAGGTGCTCGATCGCGCTGAAAGATGCAGTCGACATCCCCGAATTGCTCTTCAACAGTGGGAAGCAAGAAGGTGCTTAAAACATCAATGTAGGTCTGTGCTGTGATAGTGCCACGCAAAACATGGGGTGCAAGCCCCCTCCATGAAAAAGACGACCACACTGCAACACCACCGCCTCCGAATTTTACTGTTGGCACTACACATGCTGGCAGATGTCGTGCACCGGGCATTCGCCGTACCCACACCCTACCATCGGATCGCCACATTCGTCACTCCACACAACGTTTTTCCACTGTTCAATCGTCCAATGTTTACACTCGTTACACCAAACGAGGCGTCGTTTGGCATTTACCGGCGTGATGTGTGGCTTATGAGCAGCCGCCCCACCATGAAATCCAAGTTTTATCAACTCCCGCCTAACTATCATAGTACTTGCAGTGTATCCTGATGCAGTTTGGAAATCGTGTGTGATGGTCTGGATAAATGTCTGCCTATTACACATTACGACGCTCTTCAACTGTCGGCGGTTTCTGTCAGTCAACAGATGTAGTCGGCCTGCACGCTTTTGTGCTGCGCGTGTCCTTCACGATTCCACTTCACTACCACATCGGAAACAGTGGACCTCACTCGCACAGACGTTTGACACAAGTGACACCCAATCATCTGACCACGTTCGAAGTCTGTGAGTTCCGCGGAGCGCCCCATTCTGCTCTCTCACCATGTCTAATGACTACTGAGGTCACTGATATGGAGTACCTGGCAGTAGGTGGCAGTACTATGCACATCATATGAAAAACGTATGTTTTTGTCTGTGTCCGGATACTTTTGATCACATAATGTACTGGTCATGAAAGGGGAAAACTTCTGTCCACAAGTCAGCAGGCTTTCAGAAAGCATTCCCCGTGCGAAACTCAGTTTGATATTTGCTCTCATGGTATCCTAAAAACCACGGATGAAGGGCAACAGCGGACTCCATGTTCTTTGATTTCCGTGAAGCAGTTGACACGGTGCCATACCCAACAGCTAACGAAGACACAAGTATATGAATGGGTTCCTAGATGTGTGAGTGGTTCGAAGACTTCTTAAGTAACAGAATCGAGTGTTTTCTCCTCGATCGCGAGTCTTCATGATCGTATAGGATATCGCCAGAAGTGCCCCAGGGAAGTGTGATACTGAAAGGGTCCTGTAGCCACCTTTCATTGCCAACTCTCGTAGTGGTCAAGTCGGCAAAGAGGTTTCCGCTACTTGGGAGAAATCCACCTGCGTTAGGTTGGTGGCGGAAATGGCATCCTGGGGTTTTCCGGTCCACGCGGAGCGTGGAAGAGGCTGGAGAAGCGGGAGGCAGTCTGCCGCCGGTACGGGAAGCGTACACAGCTGTGCTCCAGTCGAAGAAGGGTGAGTTGGACTGACCGCGTGGCGCGTTGTCACATAGAGAGGGGAGCTTTTAGCTTTTGGTCTCGAATTTCGTCTTATAAAGATTTACTTGCTGGGTTGCAGCAGGGAATGCAAGGCTTTTGTAGACTTTCAGTTTGATTCCCAATGCAGTCTTGACTTTGATCCGTGAGAGGAACGCGGCACAAAGGAGTTGCATATGTTGAAGTGCCCTCGGTTCAGTGTGAATGTTTATGTGCCTACAACTGTGTGTGTATGCTTCTAATCTTTTCCGGATCTTGGTAATTTTTGTGTATTCGTGAATTTTCTTTGTCTCATGTGATTAAAATTTGGCCACGGTCCATAGAAATTGTCTCCGCGGACCGAGTGGGCACGCGAGTCTGTTATGAAACGTATAGTATTTCACAAGCAATTGTGCATAGTTAGCATGCAACAGCAGTCTATAGATGCACTACATCAATGTTTTAAGGAATAAATAATTTTGCCTTCAATCTTATCTTGTGTACCGATGTTACGTCGCCGTTACCTTCGCCATTTACCTTGTAGTTTTCCTTGTTGGCCCATCTATAGCGTTTCCATGTGCACAGGTGCAGTGATTAGTGTCCCTTCTTTTATCTGAAACAAATGCTCTGGAATAGATCGTGTTTTCACGAATCTTGCTGCAGGCTGCACTTACGCATGGTGTTCACACCCTCTTTACTTTACTCAATATTTGATTCACGGGAAGAATGCCTGGATCATATTAATAATTACATCCCATTCTTTATCAATGACTTTACAATGAATGTTCTTTTGTGAGTTTTTCGTATTAATAAATTAAGTAATTTTCCGACTGAGTGCTACCTCTTTTTTGTCGTGTGGCTAGAGTTGGTGGCGACCCTATCTTTTATATTGATTTCAGTGTCAAATAGCATTTTCTTATTCAAAGTGCGCGTGGGTCTTTTAGCTATCAGGATACATTTAAAGGGCGTTTCATGCTTCTTGCACATAGCGTCCTTTTATTCACGCTACTTACAATACGATCGCTGTTATTATCTGCGTTCATAAATCGTCTGGCAGACATGGTGGGTAGCAGCGTCTATTTGCTGATGATCCTGTGGTGTACTGGAAGGTGTCATTGTTGAGTGACTGCACGACCTACAGGATGGCTTAGACAAAATTTATAGTAGATGTGGTGAATGTCAGCTACCTTTAGACGTAGAAAACCGTAAGTTAATGCGGATGAGTACACAAAACAAACCCTTGCTCTTCGAGTACAACATTAGTAGTGTAGTGCTTGACGTCGTTCAATTATCGTAATAAAGGAATAGGAAATGGAATGCGTATGTAAGGATTGTAGTATGGAACACGAATGGTCGACTTTGGTTTACTGGGAGAATTTTTAGAAAAGTGTGGTCCATCTGTAAAGGGGCTCGTTTTTAACACGTAAGTGCTGTCCTTCGTTGAGAAGTGTTGGATTGTTTTGGATCCACACCAGGTAGGAGTAAAGGAAGGTATCGATGGAGCTCAGAGGTGGGCTGCTAGATTTGTTAACGGTAAGTTCGAACAACGCGTTAGCATTACGGATACGCTTCGGGAACTGAAGAGAAAGAGACGTTTTTCTCGAGGAACACTATTGAGAAAATTTAGAGAATTTACGTTTGAGGCTGAGTTAAGAACGAGTCTACTGCGTCCAACGTGTTTCGCGTGAGGGCCATTAGGATAAGATTAGAGAGCTTAGGGTTTGTACAGAGGCATGTAGACAGTCGTTTTTCGCTTGAGCTATTTGCGAGCGGAACAGGAGTAATACAAGGTACCCTAAGCCACGCACCATACGATGGATTACGGAGTATTTAGATACATTAGATGTAGAATACGCCACATGCATGTTGCTTTCTTTCAAATCCATCTGAGGCGTGATTCCCACTGAGGCAATATGATGTTCAGTACGATACACGATGGAAGTTGCGGTACGTTGCGTAAGTATTGGTGAACTTCATTGAAAGGTAGCTGAAGCGACGTAACTGGCTCACCTTGGGAAGACACGTATCTCTGTTGTATTACATGGTCATGTTGGCATCCCGGGTAATGAACGTGTTGACACGCGAGCCAAACAAGCTGTCAGAGCACCAGCCTTGGACATTGGCCTTTCGGTGTGTGATCTCAGGTCAGTTTTGCAGCAGAAGGTACTTCGCATCTGGGGTGAAGAATGGCGCGCCCTGCCTTCACCAAACTAACTTCGGGCCATGGAGGAGGCTACCGGTACGTGGCGCTCCTCCTTGCGGGTCTCTCGCAAGGAATCTGTTGCCCTCTGCCGGCTGCGCATTGGCCACACCTGGATGACGCACAGCTATTTATTGCGCCGCGAGAACCCATCTCTCTGTAGCTGCGGGTCAGCATTGACGGTGGTCCACGTGTTGTTGGACCGTCCGCTTTTAACTGCGCTCAGGCAGACGTTTGCGCTGCCTGATAGGCTCCCTGCACTTTTAAGGGATGACGCTGCCATGGCAGGCTTAGTTTTGAGTTTTATTCGTGCAGGGGGCTTTTATCGCTCGATCTCAGGGCTTGCCCCTTTCTTGTGTTGCGTCTGGCCTTTTTGGCCTACGGTTTTAGATTGTGGTTTTTTTAGTGTGTCTTGGAGGTTGGCTTTTCCTTTCTTTCTTTCCGTGGTCGACCAACCACTTGAACCGCGCGCCCGCTACGGTCGCAGGTTCGAATCCTGCCTCGGGCTGGTTGGTTAGGTTTAAATAGTTCTGAGTTCTAGGAGACTGATGACCTCAGATGTTAAGTCCCAAAGTGCTCAGAGCCGTTTTTTTCGTTTTTTGTCTATGTCTTTCATCTCCTTTGTTTGTTTTTATTCCTTGAGGGTGTTTCATGATCGTGGAAAAAGGGACCGATGGCCCTTGTAGTCCGGTCCCTTCAATCCCACAAACCAAACTATGTGTACTACTTACTGCAATACGCAGTACGGGTTGTTCCACACAGAGATGCCTGGGGTAGTTTGGGAAGAAATAAATTTACAGCCATCAGATTTGACTCGGAAGAAAAAAGAAAAAGAAATACGTAAATCGTGCAAAGCTACAACTATCTCCCTACTGAGCTTTCTTGGTTGGTTCTGACATCACTTATAACTTCTGGACTATTCGGCCATGGTCGATGGATAAAACTCAGTAAAGCTTCTTGTTTTGCACGGAAATAAAGAAACCCACAGTTTTTAGATTGCTTTCAACTATGAAGGCTTTATCATTCGAGTCTAAGGAAACTATTAAGTAAAAATATTTCTTTCTATCTTATAGTCTCATATCACGGGTTTATACTGATTTGGTATTTTTAAAAACTATCATCCGTATTTCTAAACTGAATGAACTACAGTGCATATTTTGAAGAGTTCGTAGTGAAAACTATTTTTGCTGGCTAGTTTACGTTTGGTGAATTTTAGGTCATACGATACTGCCTTTTTTATCACTGCAAGGAGAGACAGACCTCTCTAGTCTTAAAAGATGAAATACAAGTATAGTGGAGGATGACCACGATGAAATTGCCAGTGGTGTACTACACATAGGGCTGTTGTTGCTTGTCACGTGGAGCTCCCTCGTGTTTCCCTTTATCGTGTGCTTCTGATACGGGGTATTCAAAAAGTCTCTCGGCGGTGCCGTATGATTCTTAGCCGCGCGTGCCGTATGCCGCAGTCAATATACCGAAATTTAACTCAGTTAAATACAATTTATTAATTTATTAAATATTCATTTTTACTTACAAATTTTCACATTAAATTTTGAAATTGTCACCCCCCCCCCTGCTGTTTACACAATTCAATTCGTCTAATCATGTGCCCGAACCCAAGAACTGTAACAGAAACAGTGAAAGTGGATATTGTAGTTTTCAATTCATCGATGGATTTTGGACGGTTTTTATAGACAGCTGCTTTCGCTGCACCCCAGCAGAAAAATTCAGGCGCTGTTAGGTCAGGCGATCGTGGAGGCCAAAGTCCCAGTGAAATTATGCCATCACCAAAAACATCAGCAAGCAGTGACATTGAAACGCGAGCTGTATGCGCGGTTGCACCATCTTGCTGAAAATAACCGTTAAGTATTTCACTTAACACAAGTTCTCCTATGAATGGGTACAGAATATCGCTGCAGTATCGTTGTGCGTTTATTGTTCCGTTGAAAAATATGGGACCCACAATCCGACGTCTAGAACTTGCAACCCAAACTCCTATTTTCAAAGAATGAAGTGTTTTCTCATGAATACACAATGGATTTTCAATACTCCACATACGAGAATTTTGCGAGTTCATGTACCCGGATAAATGAAACCACACCTCATCAGTGAAAAACGTTTCATTAAGAATGTCCCTTCCATTTTGTTGAACGATATTATTGAAACATTGACAATAATGCAGTCCCTTTCCGTGATCAGTATTTTTAAGTTCTTGCACGACTATCACTTTGTATGGGAAAAGTTCTAGTTTTTTCCTTACAGTTGTGTGGGCCGTTCCGACACTAACATCGATTTCCTGGGCGAGTTTTATTACTTACTTGTTCGCACTCATGGACATTTTATCGGAAATATCGAGTAGTTTAACATCAGACAAAATGCTAGGAGGACCGCTTCTCGGTGCATCTCTCACTGAACCCGTACTTAGAAATTTGTTAATCAAATCTCGCACAGTATCGAGAGTCGGCCGCTGTGGCCGGGCGGTTCTAGGCGCTTCAGTCCGGAACCGTGCTGCTGCTACGGTCGCTGATTCGAATCCTTCCTCTGGCATGGATGTGTGTGATGTCCTTAGGTTAGTTAGGTTTAAGTAGTTCTAGGTCCAGGGGACTGAAGACCTCAGATGTAAAGTCCCATTGTGCTTAGAGCCATTTGAACCGTTTGGACAGTATAGAAATGTGGGACTGTTGTCTCCGGCAAAACTGAATTAAATGTTTGACGAACTGAAACTGTGCATTTACCGCCAGCTTTGAACACTTGTTCGACTAATAACGCGCATTGTTCAATGGTTAGCATTTTAACAGTGACAAAAACGAAACTAACGAACAAAGGAACTAAACTTAAATGTTTACGTCAACACGTAAAGACACACACCAACGATACTACTGACGCTGGCTGGGATAAACGAAACAGTGGAATGTTGGGAGAGTCCACTTGAGGGGAAGTAACCCAGGCAGGCGAACAATCATACGGCACGCGTGGCTAACAACCATACGGCACTGCGGAGAGACTTTTTGAACACCCCGTACAACTGGAAGCAGTCCCTAGTGCTGGACGAGGCCGAGGAGGACACTTTGGGATATTACTTATCATCAAGGCCTTCCTCCATTTCTTCGCCGAGCGTGGTGGCGATGTGGTTAGCACACTGGACTCACATTCGGAAGGACAATGGTTCAAACCCGTGTGCGGCCATCCTGATTTACGTTTTCTGTCGTTTCCCTAAATTGCTTCAGGCAAATACCGGGATGGTTCCTTTCAAAGGACACGGCCGACCTTGTTCCCTGTCCTTCCCGTAATATGATGAGACCGATGACCTCGCTGTTTGGTCCCCTTCTCCAAATCAACCTACCAACCATTCATTCATACATATTATCTACTGCTACGCAGTGTGCACCATCCACTGTTGCACCATCGGTGGTAAGTGATCTCACTTCAAATCCAGTAACTTTGAGAAATTCAAGACATACAGGAATGCTATCCTAGCTTTATTAACTTGTAACAATTATGTACATACAGGGTGTTTCAAAAATGACCGGTATATTTGAAACGGCAATAAAAACTAAACTAGCAGCGATAGAAATACACCGTTTGTTGTAATATGCTTGGGACAACAGTACATTTTCAGGCAGGCAAATTTTCGAAATTACAGTAGTTACAATTTTTAACAACAGATGGCGCTGCAAGTGATGTGAAAGGTATAGAAGACGACGCAGTCTGTGGGTGCGCCATTCTGTACGTCGTCTTTCTGCTGTAAGCGTGTGCTGTTCACAACGTGCAAGTGTGCTGTAGACAACATGGTTTATTCCTTAGAACAGAGGATTTTTCTGGTGTTGGAATTCCACCGCCTAGAACGCAGTGTTGTTGCAACAAGACGAAGTTTTCAACGGAGGTTTAATGTAACCAAAGGACCGAAAAGCGATACAATAAAGGATCTGTTTGAAAAATTTCAACGGACTGGGAACGTGACGGATGAACGTGCTGGAAAGGTAGGGCGACCGCGTACGGCAACCACAGAGAGCAACGCGCAGCTAGTGCAGCAGGTGATCCAACAGCGGCCTCGGGTTTCCGTTCGCCGTGTTGCAGCTGCGGTCCAAATGACGCCAACGGCCACGTATCGTCTCATGCGCCGGAGTTTACACCTCTATCCATACAAAATTCAAACGCAGCAACCCCTCAGCGCCACTACCATTGCTGCACGAGACACATTCGCTAACGATGTAGCGCACAGGATTAATGACGGCGATATGCATGTGGGCAGCATTTGGTTTACTGACGAAGCTTATTTTTACCTGGACGGCTTCGTCAATAAACAGAACTGGCGCATATGGGGAACCGAAAAGCCCCATGTTGCAGTCCCATCGTCCCTGCATCCTCAAAAAGTACTGGTCTGGGCCGCCATTTCTTCCAAAGGAATCATTGGCCCATTTTTCAGATCCGAAACGATTACTGCATCACGCTATCTGGACATTCTTCGTGAATTTGTGGCGGTACAAACTGCCTTAGACGACACTGCGAACACCTCGTGGTTTATGCAAGATGGTGCCCGGCCACATCGCACGGCCGACGTCTTTAATTTACTGAATGAATATTTCGATGATCGTGTGATTGCTTTGGGCTATCCGAAACATACAGGAGGCGGCCTGGATTGGCCTCCCTATTCGCCAGACATGAACCCCTGTGACTTCTTTCTGTGGGGACACTTGAAAGACCAGGTGTACCGCCAGAATCCAGAAACAATCGAACAGCTGAAGCAGTACATCTCATCTGCATGTGAAGCCATTCCGCCAGACACGTTGTCAAAGGTTTCGGGTAATTTCATTCAGAGACTACGCCATATTATTGCTACGCATGGTGGATATGTGGAAAATATCGTACTATAGTGTTTCCCAGACCGCAGCGCCATCTGTTGTTGAAAATTGTAACTACTGTAATTTCGAAAGTTTGTCTGCCTGAAAATGTACTGTTGTCCCAAGCATATTGCAACAAACGGTGTATTTCTATCGCTGCTCGTTTAGTTTTTATTGCCGTTTCAAATATACCGGTCATTTTTGAAACACCCTGTATGTACTGCACAAAATAAGGTAGTGTTTTAGGTGATGTAACTAAAAGGAAACTTTCCATAGAGGCGTTTTTATTGTCTCTCAAACACTCGCGGTCTCGCCTGTAATGAGTGGTTTCTCAGCGGGAGAAATAAGAAGTCGAAAACTCGTGTACTGCTGTGCGACAGTAGCTGATGCTAGTCGCTCCAAAATTCGGACGGTGTTTCATCATACAATGTAAACTTTCTTGGCTGGTACTGACATCACTTATAACTTGTGGACTATTAGGCCGTGATCGATGTATAAAAGTTTATCCTAACGTTTAATCTCCGACTGCGGGAGACATCTTCAGAGATAAAATGGCTATCGCTTTGCAAAAACAGACATAATGTCTTATGGGATAACAGCAATCAGTGATTTTATAATGTTACTTTAAATCCGTCTTGATTGCAAATTTTTTTTTATTATTCATATGACCGGTTTCGGTTCATTCAGAACCATCTTCAGATCTGAAGATGGTTCTGAATGAACCGAAACCGGTCATATGAATAATAAAAAAAAAATTGCAATCAAGACGGATTTAAAGTAACATTATAAAATGGCTATCTGCAACCAGAGCTCGCGGGAGCGCTGATTATATAGGCAGTGTACAGGACACCACAGTGTGTCACGTGACGTCGGTTACGAGATTGACGCTGGTGTTGCCAACATTCTCGATAGCCATTCTTACGTTGCAATGTTGACAACTAGATATTTTTTCTAATTTAACACTTTGTTGTTTTTTTCTGTAAAAATTATTATGCCGTCTATACACTGAAGCGCCAGTGAAACTGGTGTAGGCATATGTATTCAAATAATGCGATACGAGTATGTAAACAGGCAGAATACGGTGCTGCGCTCGGCAACGCCTATATAAGACAATAAGTGTTTTGTGTACATCTTAGATGGATTACTGGTGCTACAACAACCGGTTATCCTGATTTGAGTGAGTTTCAACGTGGTGTTAGTCAGTGCACGAGCGACGGGACACAGCATCTCCGAGATAGCTTTGAAGTGGGAACTTTCCCCTTCGACCATTTCATATCAGGAATCCGGTTAAACATCAAATCTCCGACATCGCTGCAGCCAGAAAGAGAGCTTGCAAGAACGGAACCAACGACTACTGAAGAGAATCGTTCAGCGTGACAGAAGGGCGACTCTTCCACAAATTTCTGCAGATTTCAATGCTGGGCCATCAACATCATACATAAGGCCTTTCGGAGCCGAAAGCCCAATCGTGTAATCTTGATGACTACACGACACAAAGCTGTACGCCTCACCTGGGCCCGTCAAGACAGACATTGGACTGGTGAGATGACTGGAGATGTTGCCTGGTCGGATGAGTCTCGTTTCAAACTGCATCGAGCGGATGGACGTGTACGGGTATGGAGACAGCCTCATGAATCCATGGATCCCGCGTGTCAGCAGGGGACTGTTCAAGCTGGAGGGGGTTCTGTAATGGTGTGGCGCGTGTGGAGTGGGAGTGATATGGGACCCCTGATGCTTCTAGATACGACTCTGACAGGTGACACGTACGTAAGCATCCTGTCTGACCGCATGCATCCATTCGTGTCCATTGTGCATTCCGACGGACTTGGGCAATTCCAGCAGGACAATGGGACATGGCACACAGAGTGCTTCCAGGAACACTCTTCTGAGTTTAAACACTCCTGTCCGCCACCGAACTCTTCTTACATGAACATTATTGAGCGTATCTGGGACTCCCTTGCAAAGTGATGTTCAGAAGATATCTCCACCTCCAAGTACTCTTATGTACACTCCTGGAAATGGAAAAAAGAACACATTGACACCGGTGTGTCAGACCCACCATACTTGCTCCGGACACTGCGAGAGGGCTGTACAAGCAATGATCACACGCACGGCACAGCGGACACACCAGCAACCGCGGTGTTGGCCGTCGAATGGCGCTAGCTGAGCAGCATTTGTGCACCGCCGCCGTCAGTGTCAGCCAGTTTGCCGTGGCATACGGAGCTCCATCGCAGCCTTTAACACTGGTAGCATGCCGCGACAGCGTGGACGTGAACCGTATGTGCAGTTGACGGACTTTGAGCGAGGCCGTATAGTGGGCATGCGGGAGGCCGGGTGGACGTACCGCCGAATTGCTCAACACGTGGGGCGTGAGGTCTCCACAGTACATCGATGTTGTCGCCAGTGGTCGGCGGAAGGTGCACGTGCCCGTCGACCTGGGACCGGACCGCAGCGACGCACGGATGCACGCCAAGACCGTAGGATCCTACGCAGTGCCGTAGGGGACCGCACCGCCACTTCCCAGCAAATTAGGGACACTGTTGCTCCTGGGGTATCGGCGAGGACCATTCGCAACCGTCTCCATGAAGCTGGGCTACGGTCCCGCACACCGTTAGGCCGTCTTCCGCTCACGCCCCAACATCGTGCAGCCCGCCTCCAGTGGTGTCGCGACAGGCGTGAATGGAGGGACGAATGGAGACGTGTCGTCTTCAGCGATGAGAGTCGCTTCTGCCTTGGTGCCAATGATGGTCGTATGCGTGTTTGGCGCCGTGCAGGTGAGCGCCACAATCATGACTGCATACGACCGAGGCACACAGGGCCAACACCCGGCATCATGGTGTGGGAAGCGATCTCCTACACTGGCCGTACACCACTGGTGATCGTCGAGGGGACACTGAATAGTGCACGGTACATCCAAACCGTCATCGAACCCATCGTTCTACCATTCCTAGACCGGCAAGGGAACTTGCTGTTCCAACAGGACAATGCACGTCCGCATGTATCCCCTGCCACCCAACGTGCTCTAGAAGGTGTAAGTCAACTACCCTGGCCAGCAAGATCTCCGGATCTGTCCCCCATTGAGCATGTTTGGGACTGGATGAAGCGTCGTCTCACGCGGTCTGCACGTCCAGCACGAACGCTGGTCCAACTGAGGCGCCAGGTGGAAATGGCATGGCAAGCCGTTCCACAGGACTACATCCAGCATCTCTACGATCGTCTCCATGGGAGAATAGCAGCCTGCATTGCTGCGAAAGGTGGATATACACTGTACTAGTGCCGACATTGTGCATGCTCTGTTGCCTGTGTCTATGTGCCTTTGGTTCTGTCAGTGTGATCATGTGATGTATCTGACCCCAGGAATGTGTCAATAAAGTTTACCCTTCCTGGGACAATGAATTCACGGTGTTCTTATTTCAATTTCCAGGAGTGTATTTATGGACAGCCCTGCAGGACTCACAGTGTCAGTTCCCTACAGCACTACCTCAGAAATTAGCCGAGTCGGTGCCACGTCGTGTTGCGGCACTTCTGCATGCTCGCGGGGCCCCCACACTATACTAGGCAGGCGTACCCTTCAGAGTACATCTCAATAGCCTCTCGACACATACGCGCATGATAATGCGATGATTTCGATATGACACTCATCTCACTGAATTTCATTTCCTGATCACCGTCTTGGCAATTGTAACAGAAAAGAGGAAGGTGTTAAATAAGAAAAACAAGGATGCCAACATTGCAACGTGAGAATGACGATCGATTACTTCCAATCGAAAATGTTAGCAATTTCTTTCTTTCTTTCGCTCGTGGCTTTGTTGCGCAGGTACGCAGGGTCAGCATGGTTAATCGGATTTGGCAATGTTAGGTTAAGGGGTGGTCAGATGCCTTTCCTGCCGCCACCTCGTACCCCCCAGGATGGAATTAGTTTACCTCAACAGTCTGCAACTAGTGTAGTCCGTGGAATAATGCGAAAGTGTTCAGATGTCTGCGAGCCATGTAACTGAGGTGGGACGTGGGTTCAAATGGTTCAAATGGCTCTGAGCACTATGGGACTTAACATCTGAGGTCATCAGTCGCCTATAACTTAGAACTACTTGAACCTAACTAACCTAAGAACATCACTCACATCCATGCCCGATGCAGGATTCGAACCTGTGACCGGTGCGGTGTCACGGCTCCAGACTGAAGTGCCTGGAACCGCTCGGCCACACTGGCTGGCCATAGCAGGACGTAGGGACCAGCCTGGTATTCACATAGGGGGATGTGGAAAACCGCCTAAAAACCACATCTAGGCTGGCCAGCACACCGACCACCGTCGTTAATCCGCCGGGCGGATTCGATCCAGGGCCGGCGCGCCTTCCTGACTCCAGGAAGCAGCGCATTAGCACTCATGGCTGAAGTGGTGGGTCAATCGAGAATGTCAGCAGTACCAGCGATAATCTCGTAGCCGACGTCACGTGACAAAAAAAAATGGCTCTGAGCACTATGGGACTCAACTGCTGTGGTCATAAGTCCCTTAGAACTTAGAACTACTTAAACCTAACTAACCTAAGGACAGCACACAGCACCCAGCCATCACGAGGCAGAGAAAATCCCTGACCCCGCCGGGAATCGAACCCGGGAACCCGGGCGTGGGAAGCGAGAACGCTACCGCACGACCGCGAGATGCGGGCTCACGTGACAGATTGTGGTGCCCTCTACACTCATATAATCAGCGACTGTGAATAATAATAATAAGCAACAATAGCGTTCTCTTAAGAAGAGCTCATGATTGCAACTGAGGCAGAAACGAGACTCTTGCTGTATTGTCGCTCGTCTTATTGTTCCAGTGGGAACAACGATGTTACACGAATAAGAGTTGCAACATGCCATTGTTATTGCAACGTGACGTAAACCATATCATATCGGCCGAGTGTCAAGTGTTCCGACACAAGTAAACCAGTATCCTGCATTCATACAGTTCCGCACTGTCGCCTGATAAACAAAGTAAGAGCCTACGGAATATCAGACCAGCTGTGTGGCTGGATTGAAGAGTTTTTTAGCAAACGGAACACAGCATGTTGTTCTCAATTGAGAGACGTCTACAGACTTTAAAGTAACCTCTGGCATGCCACAGGGAAGTGTTATGGGACCATTGCTTTTCAGAATATACACTCCTGGAAATTGAAATAAGAACACCGTGAATTCATTGTCCCAGGAAGGGGAAACTTTATTGAAACATTCCTGGGGTCAGATACATCACATGATCACACTGACAGAACCACAGGCACATAGACACAGGCAACAGAGCATGCACAATGTCGGCACTAGTACAGTGTATATCCACCTTTCGCAGCAATGCAGGCTGCTATTCTCCCACGGAGACGATCGTAGCGATGCTGGATGTAGTCCTGTGGAACGGCTTGCCATGCCATTTCCACCTGGCGCCTCAGTTGGACCAGCGTTCGTGCTGGACGTGCAGACCGCGTGAGACGACGCTTCATCCAGTCCCAAACATGCTCAATGGGGGACAGATCCGGAGATCTTGCTGGCCAGGGTAGTTGACTTACACCTTCTAGAGCACGTTGGGTGGCATGGGATACATGCGGATGTGCATTGTCCTGTTGGAACAGCAAGTTCCCTTGCTGGTCTAGGAATGGTAGAACGATGGGTTCGATGACCGTTTGGATGTACCGTACACTATTCAGTGTCCCCTCGACGATCACCAGTGGTGTACGGCCAGTGTAGGAGATCGCTCCCCACACCATGATGCCGGGTGTTGGTCCTGTGTGCCTCGGTCGTATGCAGTCCTGATTGTGGCGCTCACCTGCACGGCGCCAAACACGCATACGACCATCATTGGCACCAAGGCAGAAGCGACTCTCATCGCTCAAGACGACACGTCTCCATTCGTCCCTCCATTCACGCCTGTCGCGACACCACTGGAGGCGGGCTGCACGATGTTGGGGCGTGAGCGGAAGACGGCCTAACGGTGTGCGGGACCGTAGCCCAGCTTCATGGAGACGGTTGCGAATGGTCCTCGCCGATAGCCCAGGAGCAACAGTGTCCCTAATTTGCTGGGAAGTGGCGGTGCGGTCCCCTACGGCACTGCGTAGGATCCTGCGGTCTTGGCGTGCATCCGTGCGTCGCTGCAGTCCGGTCCCAGGTCGACGGGCACGTGCACCTTCCGCCGACCACTGGCGACAACATCGATGTACTGTGGAGACCTCACGCCCCACGTGTTGAGCAATTCGGCGGTACGTCCACCCGGCCTCCCGCATGCCCACTATACGCCCTCGCTCAAAGTCCGTCAACTGCACATACGGTTCACGTCCACGCTGTCGCGGCATGCTACCAGTGTTAAAGACTGCGATGGAGCTCCGTATGCCACGGCAAACTGGCTGACACTGACGGCGGCGGTGCACAAATGCTGCGCAGCTAGCGCCATTCGACGGCCAACACCGCGGTTCCTGGTGTGTCCGCTGTGCCGTGCGTGTGATCATTGCTTGTACAGCCCTCTCGCAGTGTCCGGAGCAAGTATGGTGGGTCTGACACACCGGTGTCAATGTGTTCTTTTTTCCATTTCCAGGAGTGTATATAAATGACCTAGTAGATAGTGTCGGAAGTTCCATGCGGCATTTCGCGGATGAAGCTGTAGTATACAGAGAAGTTGCAGCATTAGAAAATCGCAGCGAAATGCAAGAAGATCTGTAGCGGATAGGCACTTGGTGCAGGGAGTGGCAACTGACCCTTAACACAGACAAATGTAATGTATTGCGAATACATAGAAAGAAGGATCCTTTATTGTATGATTATATGATAGCGAAACAAACACTGGTAGCAGTTACTTCTGTAAAATATCTGGGAGTATGCGTGCGGAACGATTTGAAGTGGAACTATCATATAAAATTAATTGTTGGTAAGGCGGGTACCAGGTTGAGATTCAGTGGGAGAGTGCTTAGAAAATGTAGTCCATCAACAAAGGAGGTGGCTTACAAAACACTCGTTCGACCTATACTTCACTATTGCTCATCAGTGTGGGATCCGAACCAGGTCGGGTTGACAGAGGAGATAGAGAAGATCCAAAGAAGAGCGGCGCGTTTCGTCACAGGGTTATTTGGTGAACGTGATAGCGTTACGGAAATGTTTATCAAACTCAAGTGGCAGACTCTGCAAGAGAGGCGCTCTGCATCGCGGTGTAGCTTGCTGTCCAGGTATCGAGAGGTGGTGGTGGTGGTGGTTTTTGGGGGAAGGAGACCAGACAGCGAGGTCATCGGTCTCATCGGATTAGGGAAGGACGGGGAAGGAAGTCGGCCGTGCCCTTTGAAAGGAACCATCCCGGCATTTGCCTGGAGCGATTTAGGGAAATCACGGAAAACCTAAATCAGGATGGCCGGACGGGTTTCGAGAGGGTGCGTTTCTGGATGTGGTATCGAATATATTGCTTCCCCCTACTTATACATACCGAGGAGATCACGAATGCAAAATCAGAGAGATTCGAGCACGCACGGAGGCTTTCCGGCAGTCGTTCTTCCCCCGAACCATATGCGACTGGATCATGAAAGGGAGGTAATGACAGTGGCACCTTAAGTGCCCTCAACCACATACCGTTGGGTGGCTTGCGGAGTATAAATGCAGATGTAGATTTTGTTGTGACCTGGTCCTATGACATTCGCTCGGGGTGAGCACGAAGATACTCCACGACTGAAGACCTCTCTTCGGTGACAATGACATGCTGTACCCTGTTGGCTAGGAACTCGATTTTTTTTTTCTGCTGAAGCAGTGAAGAGCAGTCAACATGGAATGGGAAACGGTAGATGTGGCAGGCGGGCTGCGTGTAGCTACAGCGGGGCATTTCTTTTCCTAAGCCGAGCGCCGTCTCTGCTCGCAGCAGACTCGACTGCCCGTGGAAATGTCGACTCGCTTTGTCCACTGTGTAGCGAGTGTTCGCTTCACAAAGGGACGCACGTTAAATACTACAGGCGTCCTCCGCTGTTTTTTAAATTCTGCTACAGCTCTGTGTGTCCGTGGGGGTCCGTCTCTCTCTCTCTCTCTCTCTCTCTCTCTCTCTCTCTCTCTCTCTCTCTCTCTGTGTGTGTGTGTGTGTGTGTGTGTGTGTGTGTGTGTGTGTATGTGTGTGTGAGCGAGGGCACACATTAATTAACATTGCTGTCAAGTGTGCTTCCCTTAGAGAACGAAACCCCTAACGTCAGCGAATTTCATTTGTTTCGCGTCAGTTCTAAAATTGCCCGGAGGAGCAACCACGAGAGCGAGAATATTGGTTTCGTAATGTCCTCCTAGAATTAAAGCCGAAATATTTACAGCGTATCTCCGACACGCGAGTAATCATAGACACGTACAGCTTGCGTCCGTAAAGCTTAGAGACTGATTTTATTCCTGGCGTATAAGCGACGTCAGCGCCGTAACTACGGCGACCGCTTGAACTAACAGCTGTAAACAACACACATGCATTTGACCAATCAGCTACGAACAGGCAGTGTTAAGTAGTGGGCGTGTCGAAGTTGTGGTGTCACAAATCGCAATCGATCAATAGCTCTAAATCAAGCGTTAAAGACGTTCTCCAGGATGTTTTGAAGAAGAGAAAGGCGGTTACAAACCGTATGTAAACGATCATCCGTCTTTCAGAAAGACAATAGAATTATCGTTATCGACATCTGCGTTATTCCCATTACTTTCTCTACACAAAAATTGTCTCTCTCTAGCTCTTCGTCTTTCAGTGCGACCGGTTAATGTCCTTTTTTTGAGGCACAGCCAAAACAAAAATAGTTGCCTTGTAATAAGGGACGTTGTAACTACGCAAAATGAAGATACTGAAAATTAGGAACACTGAACTTTTGTGTCGATGGCGGTAAACGAACACAGAGATAGTTCCGTTTAGACTTAGACCAAGCTAAGTGAAGATACGAAGCCAAGAAACAACGTTTCCTGTCTCCGACGGCTTCGTTACTGCGTTTCGTTTTCCACTGTTAACATCATCATCAACGACGTAGGAGTTACGGCATTGTAGCTATCCGGTATGCGTGTGTTACAGCAAATGAACCATCTGCAACATTTAAACCTGAACGTTCCTAGAATGAAACTTCGTTTTTACTGGAGCACCCGACCGTGATGCGTGGTAGAAGTTGGTAGCAATGTTACAGACAAAACAAAATTGTCGTGTATGTCTGCTTCCTTTTATCTCCTAATGCCTATGTATGAGGAATTTTTTTTCTTTTGTACACTTCTACAGCAAAGTTCCTTTGAAATTATACGAGTTTCATTGGCCGCCTCCTAGAAGTAATTTTAAAAATCGGTACTTCGATTTTCGACGCTCAAGTATTAATAGTCTGATCTTTAAATAACACAGATGCATTATCATTATGAATGTTCAGTTGCTATTACTCTGTCTACTCAAAAATTGTGTCTGTCTAGTACTGCGTCTTTCACTCTGGCGTCTGGCAATCTCCTTCTAGGCATACCCTAAATCAAATACACTTTCCGCATAGTAAAGGAAGACGGATGTAGTAGTTACTCAAAAATGAAGAAATAAAAAATTAGGAACCTACTTCAAATTTTCTGGTTATGACAGCAAATGACCATACAGTTACTTTTATAGAAAAGTAAGCGAAATAACGATGCCAATATAGGATGTTATATAGACTTCGTTGCTACGATATGCGGATTTTCACTGCTGACACCATAGAACTTCTAGCTGCCGCGTTGTAGCTGCCCGCTATACATGTATTACAGCAAGTGAACCAAGTAAATATGAAAGCTCCTAGAATGCGATTTCACGAAATGTTGTCTAATTTCATTTCTAGAATAGCACCTGCTTGGTGGGCACGGCAGAGGTTGGTAGCTCTTCAATTTTCGATGTTCAGGTATTAGAGATTTTAATGCGTGATAGACAATATAACATCTGTGTTATGAATGTGAAAGCTTCTACTTTCTGTCACCAATCTTAACGGCTACATACACACATTTTTTTTCTTTGTGGACGTCTATAGCAAAGTACCTCTCGAATTACATGAACAACATTGGCCTCCTTGTACAGTCAGTATTAAAAATCGGTATTTAGATGTTTCTGTTCACGTACATATATTATGATTTCACCGGACCATACTGTGAAGCAAGAAGAAAATTCAGCAGTCGTAGCATGTGCAGCATTTATTTTACCGCATGAAGCTGATCACCGGAAAAAGAAGAAGAAGAAACGACGCTGGTGGACGACCTGTCTTTCAAAAAGTACGGTAGAACGTTAAAAATTCCGTCCGAACAGACCTCGGAAGGCCCAACGGTACCTACCATCCACCGTGCTATACTCTGCCTGTAAGCGTCTCAGGGGAACAGTGGGGTAGAACAAAATTGTCTGGCCTTAAACCTGAGTTCCTACACGGGCTATATAATGATTTTCTCCTACAGATTTCGAATTTTTATTCACTTATGCAGGCCCTAAAATTTCCTAAGGTCTTTTTAGGACATTTGTACCTGCAGCATAAAATTAATAATCACTCCTAGTTTCGATCGATTCTCTTCGTCGATCACGACGAAAAGATGTCAACAACTACATCATTTTCTCTTTCTTAATGTGCGTATCACTTTATACACTACTGGCCATTAAAATTGCTGCACCAAGAAGAAATGCAGATGATAAACGGGTATTCATTGGACAAATATATTATACTATAACTGACATGTGATCACATTTTCACGCAATTTGGGTGCATAGATCCTGAGAAATCAGTACCCAGAACTACCACCTCTGGCTGTAATAACGGCCTTAATACGCCTGGGCATTGAGTCAAACAGAGCTTGGATGGCGTGTACAGGTACAGCTGCCCAAGCAGCTTCAACACCACAGTTCATCAAGACTTGTGACTGGCGTATTGTGACGAGCCAGTTGCTCGGCCACCATTGACCAGACGTTTTCAATTGGTGAGAGATTTGAAGAATATGCTGGGCAGGGCAGCAGTCGAACATTTTCTGTATCCAGAAAGGCCCGTACAGGATCTGCAACATGCGGTCGTGTATTATCCTGTTGAAATGCAGGGTTTCGCAGGGATCGGATGAAGGGTAGAGACATCTGAAATGTAACGTCCACTGTTCAAAGTGCCGTCAATGCGAACAAGAGGTGACCGAGACGTGTAACCATCACGCCGGGTGATACGCCAGTATGGCGATGGCGGATACACGCTTCCAATGTGCGTTTACCGCGATGTCGCCAAACACGGATGCGACCATCAGCTTGGTGCAAAGAGAACCTGGATTCATGCCAAAAAATGACGTTTTGCCATTCGTGCACCTAGGTTCGTCGGTGAGTACGCCATCGCAGGCGCTCCTGTCTGTGATGCAGCGTCAACGGTGACCGCAGCCACGGTCTCCGAGCTGCAAACGTCGAACTGTTCGTGCAGATGGTTGTTGTTGTTGCAAACGTCCCCATCTGTTGACTCAGGGATGGAGACGTGGCTGGACGATCCATTACAGCCATGTGGATGAGATGCCTGTCATCTCGACTGCTAGTGATACGAGGCCGTTGGGATCCAGCACGGCGTTCCGTATTACCCTCCTGAACCCACCGATTGCATATTCTGCAGTCAGTCATTGGATCTCGACCAACGTGAGCAGCAATGTCGCGATACGGTAACCCGCAATCGCCATAGGCTATAATCCGACCTTTATCAAAGTCGGAAACGTGACGGTACGCATTTCTCCTCCTTACACGAGGCATCACAACAACGTTTCACCAGGCAACGCCGGTGAACTGCTGTTTGTGTATGAGAAATGGGTTGGAAACTTTCCTCATGTCAGCACGCTGTAGGTGTCGCCACCGGCGGCAACATTGTGTGAATGCTCTGAAAAGCCAATCATTTGCATATCACAGCATCCTCTTCCTGTCGGGTAAATATCGCGTCTGTAGCACATCATCGTCGTGGTGTAGCAATTTTAATGGCTAGTAGTGTAGTTGCTAAGCTATTTCTCTCCAAGCGTTTCAACTTATTTTTATAATCGCAGTTCGTAAGGGTCCATAAATGTTCTCGTTCACGATAGGTCAGCTTTAAAGCTCTGTCCGCATTCCACTCCAATATTTCTTAATACAATAAATGCACATCTGCAGCGAGTGCAGCCCTTTCCTGCAGTGGGAGATCGCAGCTCGTGGTCTAGAGGCTAGCGTTGCTACCTCTGGATCATGGGGTCCAAGGTTCGATTCCCGGCCGGGTTTAGGATTTCCTCTGCCTGGGGACTGGGCGTTTGTCTTGTCCTCATCATTCCATCATCATTCAAGAAACGTGGCGAGATTTGACTGTGTTCGGATTGGGAAAGTGTACGGGAGCTGATAACAGCGCCAGTTGAGCGCCTCACTTATCAATCACCACCACCTGCAGTGGGAACAGCGAATGTTGAAATCAAGGTTTTCACGACAGCCACAGTAGTCAGTATGTTTTATTGGCTGGTTTCGCTCTTTAGTTTAACAAACAAATACCGTACTTCAAATGGTAAATTCCAAAATTTCTGATGATGCTTTTGTTAAATAGCGAAACAATCAATAAAACATATTTAAGTGCGACTTGCGGCTGTCCTGAAAAACTTGAGTACACACCCGTTCCAGGGACACAACAGATCGCCACTGAACCAGCGAACATTCAACACCACGAGAGTCTCTCAAAGTCAACCAGCCGCCATCGCTTTGGCACTACGGCCAGCAGACTGAACCGCAACCAAGGCCAACCGCTTCGGTGGCTCCGATTTGCCACCCATAAACACCAAGCAAATCTCAGCCGACGTAGTGTGAACATATTTTAACACAGTGTAAGAACACTGTTTGTAGAAAGATCCTAAGTTACAGGGACAGGAGATGGTTGTCAGTCCTGGTCAGTGACAATGAGTTTCAAACCCGGTAACTCTGTCAGAACAGGTATGTGTTAAACATTCTTTGGTTTCAAAAAAATGGTTCAAATGGCTCTGAGCACTATGGGACTTAACATCTGAGGCCATCAGTCACCTAGAACTTAGAACTACTTAAACCTAACTAACCTAAGGACATCACACACATCCATGCCCGAGGCAGGATTTGAACCTGCGACCGTAGCGGTCACGCGGTTCGAGACTGAAGCGCCTAGAACTGCACGGTCACACCGGCCGGCATTCTTTGGGTGTCAATGGAACGGCATGCAGTGGACATTTGGAGTCAGGTACTTGTCAAAAAGCCATCACAGTGTCACAAAAAGCTGCAAATCTTTAATGGTCCAAGCATCACAGAAACTGGAGGATACCTGAGTGGAGGATACCTGAGTGGAGGATACCTGAGTGGAGGATACCTGAGTGGAGGATACCTGAGTGGAGGATACCTGAGTGGAGGATACCTGAGTGGAGGATACCTGAGTGGAGGATACCTGAGTGGAGGATACCTGAGTGGAGGAGTGTAGCATTGGGTGACGAATTTCGGCTTTTTTTTTTTTTTTGTTTTCAATGCAGGACGCTGACAGGCCAATGAGGCGTTTAACGTGCAGTGTGTAGCGGCTGTAGTTCAGCCCAGAGATGTTTCATACTGTATCGTTGGCCTATGCCTACTCTGCTAGCCATCCACATTACAGCCCAGCTAAGTGGGCAGCCGCCTTCCTAGTAGATAACCGATGAAGGCTGCCATACTCCACACGGTTACGGGATGGCAATTGAGGCACTGTCAGAGGAAGCTGGCGCAATGGATATTTTCCTTACGCTGGTTGTGTGACAGAAAGTAGGTCCGGTTGTATTTAGACCAACGCTCAGGCCATCAGAGTGGAGGGATAGGGTGCGCTTAACTCGAACATGGGCCGAATGCAGTCTCATTCCATAGATCAGGAGTTCACTCTGGAGTCATTGCAAAGCCATCGTCGCGGACCGAAAACACTTTCAGCGAGGTTGGACCTTGAAGATGTGGACAGCATTGCCGTGACCGGCTGTCAGACTCGCCGATATTTCTTTACCCAATTGCTGACATCATTCCAGACTTACACTGTTGTGTGTCCCTTCTGGACGTTAACTTTGGCTTGTTCCCTCAAGTCATTAACATATGTATTTCTCTTACGGATTGTGGTAGTGTGCCTTCATAATCAGAATTCGTGCACTTATTTCCAACGGTCCAATTTATGCTGACAGTGTTGGGAAAGACGTTATTTGTGTTCTTTATTATACAAGAGGCTTTTAGGTTCGATAAGCGTTTCACCACAAACTTACGTGAAAGAAAGTTTTGCCTTCGTTATTTTTCTTTTTCCTTAAATGTTGAAGAAAGAACTTCGTTGAACTCAGTGTGTTCGGTACTTCGTCCTGTCCGAGCACACTGTTTAAGTTGCATGAACTATTTAAGCTTATTATAGCTGGATACGTTTCCTTGTACTGCCTTTGGCGGAGACATCTGATTTTTGGGCGTTTTCTGTAGCGTGACTCAGGCCCACCCATTCAGATCACCATGAAAGTGGGTCTGAATATTGATTTCAAAATTCTCAGTGACCAAGCTTGGACCTCGATTTCATATCTTCAGGATATGGCCGCTTTGGTCTTCCAGGATAACAATCGCTGCTTTTACGGTGTTGTATGCATACATTTCTGGTTTTTGAACACTCAGACACCCCATTGCACCTCAGCTGGCCCCTAAAACCTCCAGACATTGATCCTATAGGAAATCCAGGGGACTATTTGGAGCAGCGGAAGAGACGTAGCAGACAGCATCCTCGCAGCTCGGTAGCTCTATAGGGTCTCATCATCAGTGAGAGGTTTCAGCTGCAAACGCCATACCTGATGAAACTTGTCTCCCTTCTTCACAGAACTGGTGCCATTATGAAGGCTACAGCCGGTGCTACACGGTAGTGACGTGAAGTCTGCTGCCGGTGGATAATTCTGTGTGTGGTGTGTTTAGATTTCAGCACCTAAAGCTTCTTCATTGGGTAATCCCAAAAGTAAGGTCTCCCATTTTTTTATAAGTACATAGACCTGTTTATTTATACAATGGTTACATCAGTTTACAGCTTGAACTTTTAGGTATTTTTCGACATAATCACCATTTCTATGGATGCAGTTTTGTAGACGCTGTGGCAATTTTTGTATGACCATGTCATACCAGCTCGCCGCCATGCTGTTCAGAAAGTTATGAACCTCTTCTTTCACCTCGTCGTCGGAGCTGAATCGCATTCCGGCCAAATGTTCTTTTAACCTAGGGAACAGGACTGTAAGGTGGGTGGGTGGATGGGTGGGTGAGTGATTATGTTCCACTGAAACTGTTGCAGGAGAGCGACGGTTTGCCGAGCGATGTGTGGGCGAGCGTTGTCATGGAGAATGTGTACGCCCTTGCTCAACATTCTTCTTCTCCGGTTCTGAGTTGCCTGTTTGAGTTTTTTTAGAGTCTCGCAGTTCCTGTCAGCGTTAATTCTGGTCCCAGTGGGCATAAAGTCGACCAACAATACCCCTTTCCGAACCCATAAAACGGTTGTCATGACTATACTGGCAGACTGTGTTTGTTTGAATTCCCGCGGCTTTGGCGAAGAAGGATGCCGGCACAGGCGTGATAGTTTCTTGGTCTCAGGTGTAAAGTGTTATGCCCAGGTTTCGTCACCCGTGACAATCGAGTCCAGAAAGTAGTGCTGTTCGGCTGCAAGGCGGTGAAGAAATGCGCGGGAAGCATCAACTCGTTGCCGCATGTGGTCCTCAGTCAGCATGCGTGGCGCCCATCTTGCGCACACCTTCCGGTAGTTCAATGTTTCCGTTAAAATACTGTGAGCGGTGCTTCGGGAATCCTCAGGAACCAACGTGCAGAGACCATCCAAGGTGATCCGCCGATCTTCACGCATGTTTTGCTCAATCTTCAACACTGTCTCCTGAGAAATTGACGGTCTCCCGCTCATTTGTTCGTCGTGAATTTCGGTCCGACCAGCTACAAACTCTGTACTCCGCTTATGAACATTTTTGACATCCATGCACGAATCACCATACACTTCCGTCAAATGGCGATGGAATTCGCAGTGCCCTTTGCGTTCAGAAACCGAATGACTGCGCGCAATTCGCTCTTGGCGGTAACATCCAACGGGAGCTCCATTCTCAACGGCTGCCAAGCCAAGACTGAGCGCCTCAGCACGGCGTGCGCATGTTTACACACAACGCGTGAAGCACTCTTCATAACAATGTGACCAACTGCCACACACAGTTCTGTACTTACAAAAAATAGGAGGCCTTACTTTTGGGATTAGTAGTATGATAACTATAATAAGACCTTTGTGGTACTTAGCTTTGAGGTGATTTTTTTTCTCCGCTGACATATTATGATTTTCTTCAGTTCTGATGGTATTAATTTCATTAGTGTTGGTAGTGGTGTCAAGATATTTTCCAATCGTCTCTGTAACATTTCAAGGACAAAGTCATCAAAAACATGAAAATATCAACGTTTCCTCCACTAATTATTTTATAACATATTCGTAGTAATGTATCTATTAAAATTTCCTGAACACATTTTTAGTCATCATGGGGACTCAACGTTGTAAATGAAGGTAAACGAATGAAAAATAAATGTAATTGAAGCAAACTTACTTACAAGCATAAGAAAGTGGTTCTGTTTGTCGACGAAAATAAAAATCATTGGTTTAATGCAAAAGAAGTAACTGAAATATTAGAGTACAGTCAAGTACACAAAGCGTTTAAACACATTCATGATGAACGTACATATATATTACCAAATGTAAGACCACCCATTTGCCTTCACTTACGTTCATTTTTTCGTTCATTTAACTTCAATATAACACTAAGTCCTTATGATAACAACATATAAAATAATCAGTAGAGAAAAAGTTTTTATATTTTCATTGTGTTTTTCATGATTTTTTCCTTGAAGTGTTAAGAAAATGATCGCAAAATATTTGGGTAGTGTTCAATAATGAGATAAATGCTCTAAAAGTAGTGAAAGTGTTCTAAAAATAAAGTGCTGTAAAAGTAGTGAAAGTGCTGTAAAAGTAGTGAAAGTGCTGTAAAAGTAGTGAAAGTGCTGTAAAAGTAGTGAAAGTGCTGTAAAAGTAGTGAAAGTGCTGTAAAAGTAGTGAAAGTGCTGTAAAAGTAGTGAAAGTGCTGTAAAAGTAGTGAAAGTGCTGTAAAAGTAGTGAAAGTGCTGTAAAAGTAGAGAAGGTGCTGTAAAAATAGTGAAGGTGCTTTAAAAATAGTGAAAGTGCTCTAAAAAATTGTGAGAAAGCGCAGAAAAGTGACGTTACTTGAAAAAAAATAGTGAATATGTTTGAGAAATGGTTATTTTCAGGTATTTTGCCTTCGGTACCCATTTACATAGCTTTTTTGTTGGTAAATGTAGATATTTCGTGAAAAATCGTTTTTTATGTTTTTGTGATTGAAAGTTCATAAGTTTCTGTTAAAATTTGACGAGTTTTCAGTTTTTTGAAAAGTGAGCTAGAACATACAATACATATCTACTAGTGTGTGTGTGTGTGTGTGTGTGTGTGTGTGTGTTTTCACAAAATTTTACTTACAGCCAATCATGTTGGAAGAACATCCGCAACTGAGCATTATAGCACAGGTTGAAAATACCGCTTCAGTTTTACATTTCTTTGTTTTCACACGACCGGTTTCGGACTGTTATAGGACCATCCTCAGGTGCCGTATCTGTGCTGTGGTCCCCGAGCGCCGCGTGTACCAGCCGCGGTGTGCTGCCTGCGAGTGCAGAACAACTGAAGCGGTGTTTTCAATCTCTGCCAATTTTACTTAAATAGCAGGCCGGGTTCGATTCCCGGCGGGGCAGGGATTTTCTCTGCCTCGTGATGGCTGGGTGTTGTGTGCTGTCCTTAGGTTAGTTAGGTTTAAGTAGTTCTAAGTTCTAGGGGACTGATGACCATAGATGTTAAGTCCCATAGTGCTCAGAGCCATTTGAACTTAAATAGCAGGGAAATAGTGCAGCTCGTCGCCATTCTTCGGATTCCGTGCTTCAATAGGTAAAAAGGGAACCGTTAAAGTATCTCTTTGCTGTCCGTCTGTCGAGCTATTCGACTGTTAACAGCCCTTCTTCTGAGCAACTCGTACGGGGTATCAAGGTGAAATTTGTCGCATAATAAGGTGGCGTAAAAATCTTCAGCTTCCGAGTCAGTGCTGTCAAAATCTACGGCAATGTATGTCACATATGTTGATATTCGCAAACTCACTCATCAAAACCTATAGGGTACTTTCCAATGACCTAGAATCATGCTATTCGCCAAGACACAAGAGTTCACGGTACCAGTAAAGGGGGAAAACTCAGAAAACCGTTAATTTGTAATTTCATAGATCACACGAAAAAATATTGCTTTAGTCATCTATCATCCGAATTCAAACTTCAGATACGAAGCTCTGGGAATTTCCGAGGCCAATGTATTACCAGTATACTGTTAACATACCAAAATCATCGATATCGTCGATATGTGGGATGGATGAAACGTCTGTGTATACACTTAAGTTTGCATGGTTCCCGCAGAGTGTCCTACTCGCACCTGGTCAAATTTTAATACTACATTGTGACTGGCTGGAGATAAGGCGGATGCGCCTGCGATACAGAGCACTACTGAGTTGACTAGATTTTTTAAAAATTGTTATTTTACTTAGTTATTGAAACTGCATTCTGACTGGCTGTCTACTTTTAACACTTCGCTCTGATTGGCTGGAGAAGGGAATGGGAAAGGGAGTAGTCGGAAGAGGGGGTAAAATATTAACATCACTGATGTAATAACGTCACTGAGTCAATGACCTAGGCTACGTGGCGTCACAAATGTAAACCAAATGCGCTGGAATTGTGCTAACATTCTTACTGTTGATCCTGTTCTAAATTTGTTTCTGTTGTGGTTTTATACTTGTTCTTCTGTATCTGCATTTACATCAGTACTTCACGAACCACCTGAAGGTGTGTAGTGCAGGGTACTTTTAGTTTCACGATCTCGCCTTTCCTGTTCCACTTGTGAATTGCGTGTGAGGAGAATGATTGTCGGGAAGCCTCTGTGTTAGCTTTAATTTCTCGAATTTTTATTTATTTTATGTATGTATGTGAGGTGGAAGGAGTATATAGAGGGTCTATACAAGGGCGATGTACGTGAGGACAATATTATGGAAATGGAAGACGATGTAGATGAAGGTGAAATGGGAGATACGATACTGCATGAAGAGTTTGACAGAGCACTGAAAGACCTGAGTCGAAACAAGGCCCCGGGAGAGCCAGCCCTAACAAAACTCTACCATCTGGTGAGCAAGATGTATGGGACAGGCGGAATACCCTCAGACTTCAGGAAGTTTATAATAATTCAAATCCCAAAGAACGCAGGTGTTGACAGATGCGAAAATTACCGAACTATCGGTTTAATAAGTCACGGCTGCAAAATACTAACGCAAATTCCTTACGGACGAATGGAAAAACTGGTAGAAGCCGACCTCGGGGAAGATCAGTTTGGATTCCGTAGAAATGTTGGAACACGAAGGCAATACTGATTAATGAAATGCAAACCTACGTTTCTAGAATTTGTAGACTTAGAGAAAGCTTTTGACAATGTTGACTGGAATACTCTCTTTCAAATTATGAAGGTGGCAGGGGTAAAATACAGGGAGCGTAAGGCTATCTACAATTTGTACAGAAACCAGATGGCAGTTATTAGGGTCGAGGCGCATGAAAGGCAAGCAGTGGTTGGGAATGGAGTTAGGGTTGTAGCCTATCCCCGATGTTATTCAATCTGTATATTGAGCAAGCAGTAAAGGAAACAAAGGAAAAATTCGGAGTATGAACAAAAATCCATGGAGAAGAAATAATAATTTTGAGGTTCGCCGATGACACAGTAATTCCGTCAGAGACAGCATAGGATCTCGAAGAGCATTTGAGCGGAATGGACAGTGTCTTGAAAGGAGGATATAACATGAAAATCAATAGAAGCAAAACGAGGATAATGGAATGTAGTAGAATTATATAGGGTGATGCTGCGGGAATTAGATTAGGAAGTGAGACACACAAAGTAGGACATGAGTTTTGCTATTTGGAGAGCAAAGTGACTGATGATGGTCGAAGAAGAGAGGATATAAAATGTAGATTGGCAATGGCAAGAAAGCGTTTCTGAAGAGAAATGTGTTAACATCGAGTATAGATTTTAGGTGTCAGGAAGTCGTTTCTGAAGGTATTTGCAGGGAGTATAGTTATGTATGGAAGTCAAACATGGACGATAAATAGTTTAGACAAGAAGAGAACAGAAGCTTTCGAAATGTGGTGCTACAGAAGAATGTTCAAGATTAGATGGGTAGATCACATAACTAATGAGCAGGTATTGAATACAACTGGGGAGAAGAGAACTTTGTGGCATGAATAGAAGAAGTGATTGGTTGGTAGTACATATTCTGAGGCAACGAGGGATAACCAATTTAGTGCTACAGAAGAATGTTGAAGATTAGATGGGTAGATCACATAACTAATGAGCAGGTATTGAATACAACTGGGGAGAAGAGAAATTTGTGGCATGAATAGAAGAAGTGATTGGTTGGTAGTACATATTCTGAGGCAACGAGGGATAACCAATTTAGTACTGGAGTTCAGCGTGGGGGGTAAAAGTCGTAGAGGGGGACCAAGAGATGAACACACAAAGCAGATTCAGAAGGATGTAGGTTGCAGTAGGTACTGGGAGATGTAGGAGCTTGCACAGGATAGAGTAGCATGTAGAGCTGCATCAAACCAGTCTCTGGACTGAAGACCACAACAACAACAACACACGTATGTATGTATTTAACCTGATCTGATCAGTGCCATCATTCCCTTTGTTACACTGCACTGGGGTTTCTCAAAAAATGGTTAAAATGGCTGTGAGCACTATGGGACTTAACTTCTGAGGTCATCAGTCCCCTAGAACTTAGAACTACTTAAACCTAACTGAACCTAAGGTCATCACACACATCCATGCCCGAGGCAGGATTCGAACCTGCGACCGTAACGGGCGCGCGGTTCCAGACTGGAGCGCCTAGAACCGCTCGGCCACTCCGGCCGGCTGGGGTTTCTCACATACCTCCTTTGACATCGTAGTTTTCCTAAAAAATGTAATACGGCAAATACGGTAGTAATAAAAATATTTCAGTGACTGTATAGACAAGTGAGTAATTAGTATATGGAAAAATGTAAATGAGCGTACGGCGTTGTGGGCCGGGAGCCCCCATTCGGGGAAGTTCGGCCGCCGAGGGCAAGTACTTACTGAATTCGACGCCACATTGGGCGACTTGCGCGCCGGAGATGGAGATGAAATGATGATGACAACACAACACCCAGTCCCTGAGCGGAGAAAATGTCCTGTCCCATCCTGGAATCGAACCCGGGACCACTCAGCTAACCGGGTCGGACACATGAATAAGTATAGTTAATACTGACAGTACCTCTACTGTGACTACCGCTACTTTATAAATGATAGAGCGCTGCAATCAGTCGTCTTTTTTTGCAGGTTTTATAACGCAAATCCAGATTTCGGCTAGTGCCTAGCCATTATCAATGCACTTTTTTTAAATCTCGATGCATGTTAGTTCCCTGTTGTTCGGGGTCAGTCACAGTAGAGTAATATTGAAAGAACTGTGGTGCATGTTAGCTCCTTGTTGCCGCCTGAACAACGGGGAACTAACATTCATCGAGATAAAAAAATAGTGCATTGATAATGGCTAGGCACCAGCCGAAATCTGGATTTGTGTTACAAAACATGCAAAACACTGACTACTGATTGCTGCGCTCTGTCATTTGTAAATTACATAACAGTCGCTGAGTGCACCCACTTTCCTAATGTAAGGTAAACTGACTACCACTACTGATGTTGCAGCTGCTACCGGCAGTACTTGTGATAATGGTAATAATGACAATAATAATAATAATGGTGATGGTGATGGTGGTGGTGATTACGATAGTAACAATAGTGGTGCAGCTTTGTGTTGTGCTTGACACGTGTCTGATGTAATAGCAGTTGTGGGGAAGGCGGATAGTCGTCTTCGGTTCATTGGTAGAATTTTGGGAAGATGTGGTTCATCTGCAAAGGAGACCGCTTATAAAACACTAATATGAACTATTCTTGAGTACTGCTCGAGCGTTTGGGATCCCTATCAGGTCGGATTGAGGGAGGACATAGAAGCAATTCAGAGGCGGGCTGCTAGATTTGTTACTGGTAGGTTTGATCATCAAGCAGCCGGCCTGGGTTGCCGAGAGGTTCTAGGCGCTACAGTCTGAAGTCGCACGACCGCTACGGTCGCAGGTTCGAATCCTGCCTCTGGCATGGGTGTGTGTGATGTCCTTAGGTTAGTTAGGTTTAAGTAGTTCTAAGTTCTAGGGCACTGATGACCATAGTAGTTAAGTCCCATAGTGCTCAGAGCCATTTGATCATCGAGTGCAACGGAAATGCTTCAGGAACTCGGGTTCTTTTCGTGAATCGCTACTGAGGAAATTTAGAGAACCAGCATTTGAGGTTGACTGCAGTACAATTCTACTGCCGCCAACTTACATTTCGCGGAAAGGCCACAAAGATAAGAGAGATTAGGGCTCGTACAGAGGCATATAGGCAATCATTCTTCCCTCGTCCTGTTTGGGAGTGGATCAGGGAGAGAAAATGCTAGTTGTGGTACCACGTACCCTCCGCCACGCACCGTATGGTTAATTGCGGAGTATGTATGTATATGTAGATGATGGTGTGTATGCAGCAGTGTGTTCAAAAGACCGCCTGTCTCTCTTCATGCGGATCTGTGTGTGTCACACGCATTAAGTCGGGACGGTTGTCATCCCATGCTTTCTAGCAGACCTAGAACTGGATATCCGGTTTCATGTCATGTACAAGGGATGCACTGCTTCCACATATTTTAACAGATTTTAACAGTTATGTATCCATTATTGGGCTCACATTCTAATATGCACCTGAGGATGGGACACAGGCCCTGAAACCGATTTATAACGGAAGCGGATTTTATCACTGATGAGCATTCCATTCAGTTGCAGTTAGAGGATCCCGAAGTGATAGTTACTAACGTAATAGTAAACGAAGAGTATTGTAGGTGACAATTTTCTACTCGTTCGCTGTACTTGATACTCAATATAAAGGTGTTGCTACCGTGTGGCTGTAGACGGTTTTTGCCTTAAGGGGGGTAGGACGTCAAACGGGCCGACTTGGAGCAGGAGAGTCACCACACGACATTTTAATTTCCACTGTCTCTACTTTTACATATAAATTCATAAAACTTTATCAACATGACCAGGAGGTTTTCAGAATTCACACTCTTAGCAATTTAAGTTCAAAAATATAACAAAATAAATTTTTTTACGTGTGAAATTTCTTCACTTTTTCACTTACTATTGGCTGCATTTGTTGCTATAGGTACACTTTTCTTTATAAGTCAGAGAGATACTTCGATGAATTTTGCACAGCATACAAACCGTACTTACAGGTGTATAAAACTATAGAATTTTCCAAGACTATTAAAAACTGTGGTAAAAATTGAGATAATTAACCATAAAATTGAGTTTTTTCTAAACATGAAGTTTAAAATGTAACAGCTCATTCGTTTTTTCATTAATTAAATAAATTCTAGAGTTTCATACACCTGTAAGTATGGTTTGTATGCTGTGCAAAATTCATCGAAGAATCTCTCTTACTTTTGAAGAAACATGTACCTATACTAACAAATGCAGCCAGTAGTAAGTGAAAAAATGATGAAATTTCACACGTAAAAAAAATTAATGTTATATTTTGAACTTAAATTGCTAAGAGTGTGATTTCTGAAACCATCCTCGTCATGTTGACAAATTTTTATGAATTTATTTGTAAAAGTAGAGACAGTGGAAATTAAAATGTCGTGTGGTACCTCTCCTGCTCCAAGTCGGCCCCTTTGACGCCCTACGCCCCTTAACGTGTTGGGGGTTAGTAGCAAGTGCTTGAGGATGCGCTGTGTGGACAGCTGTGACCAAGCCGGCGTCGTGGTTTTGCACCCACTGCGCTGAGAGATGTGGCCACTTTGCACAGGGATTTGCGTCGCTCGCCACCGTCTCTCCAACTTCCCGCAAACACGCCGCGTTCAGCGCCGTGTCGCCTCTGGGGACCCTGCTTCTCTACAAGTTTGTCACTTCCATGAATTAATTAAACTTGAGCACTCCTTGTGGGTTGAGGTCAGTTCTGAATAAATCATCGCTGTAACACTTTTTTTGTTCGCCGTCGTTCTACAACTTCGACAAATGTGGGGAACGACACTATATAAGTAATTTTACCTGTTTAAAATATTGTTTAATGTGCGACCGGCTTCGTTGAAACGCCGTAGTGCAGCACAATGTGTGTTGCGAACAGGAGTTACATACGAAACTTCCTGGCAGATTAAAACTGTGTGCCGGACCGAGACTGGAACTGGGGACCTTTGCTTTTCACGGGCAAGTGCTCTACCAACTGAGCTACCCAAGCACGACTCACGCCCCGTCCACACAGCTTTACTTCTGCCAGTTACAAGTGGTGGTGGTGATGATGATGATGATGATGATGATGTCACATACTCCGAGGAGCGTAGGGGACGGTGCGAGAGAGCCGCACCTCCGTACTAGGCAAGGTCCTAGCGGAGGTGGTTTGCCATTGCCTTCCTCCGACCGTAATGAGGATGAATGATGATGATGATGATGAAGACAACACAATAACACCCAGTCATCTCGAGGCAGGAAAAAGCCTTGACCCCGCCGGGAATCGAACCCGGTACCCCGTGCGCGGGAAGCGAGAACGCTACCGTAAGACCACGAGTATATTCGCCAAAAATGAAGACAGTGTCAAAAATATAATATTTGTAAACCAGTAAATACACTCCTGGAAATGGAAAAAAGAACACATTGACACCGGTGTGTAAGACCCACCATACTTGCTCCGGACACTGCGAGAGGGCTGTACAAGCAATGATCACACGCACGGCACAGCGGACACACCAGGAACCGCGGTGTTGGCCGTCGAATGGCGCTAGCTGCGCAGCATTTGTGCACCGCCGCCGTCAGTGTCAGCCAGTTTGCCGTGGCATACGGAGCTCCATCGCAGTCTTTAACACTGGTAGCATGCCGCGACAGCGTGGACGTGAACCGTATGTGCAGTTGACGGACTTTGAGCGAGGGCGTATAGTGGGCATGCGGGAGGCCGGGTGGACGTACCGCCGAATTGCTCAACACGTGGGGCGTGAGGTCTCCACAGCACATCGATGTTGTCGCCAGTGGTCGGCGGAAGGTGCACGTGCCCGTCGACCCGGGACCGGACCGCAGCGACGCACGGATGCACGCCAAGACCGTAGGATCCTACGCAGTGCCGTAGGGGACCGCACCGCCACTTCCCAGCAAATTAGGGACACTGTTGCTCCTGGGGTATCGGCGAGGACCATTCGCAACCGTCTCCATGAAGCTGGGCTACGGTCCCGCACACCGTTAGGCCGTCTTCCGCTCACGCCCCAACATCGTGCAGCCCGCCTCCAGTGGTGTCGCGACAGACGTGAATGGAGGGACAAATGGAGACGTGTCGTCTTCAGCGATGAGAGTCGCTTCTGCCTTGGTGCCAATGATGGTCGTATGCGTGTTTGGCGCCGTGCAGGTGAGCGCCACAATCAGGACTGCATACGACCGAGGCACACAGGGCCAACACCCGGCATCATGGTGTGGGGAGCGATCTCCTACACTGGCCGTACACCACTGGTGATCGTCGAGGGGACACTGAATAGTTGCACGGTACATCCAAACCGTCATCGAACCCATCGTTCTACCAATCCTAGACCGGCAAGGGAACTTGCTGTTCCAACAGGACAATGCACGTCCGTATGTATCCCGTGCCACCCAACGTGCTCTAGAAGGTGTAAGTCAACTACCCTGGCCAGCAATATCTCCGGATCTGTCCCCCATTGAGCATGTTTGGGACTGGATGAAGCGTCGTCTCACGCGGTCTGCACGTCCAGCACGAACGCTGGTCCAACTGAGGCGCCAGGAGGAAATGGCATGGCAAGCCGTTCCACAGGACTACATCCAGCATCTCTACGATCGTCTCCATGGGAGAATAGCAGCCTGCATTGCTGCGAAAGGTGGATGTACACTGTACTAGTGCCGACATCGTGCATGCTCTGTTGCCTGTGTCTATGTGCCTGTGGTTCTGTCAGTGTGATCATGTGATGTATATGACCCCAGGAATGTGTCAATAAAGTTTCCCCTTCCTGGGACAATGAATTCACGGTGTTCTTATTTCAATTTCCAGGAGTGTATTCATTACCAGCGATGGCGAGGCATGACAGAATCTCTGACCAGAGAGTTATTTATCGTTGCTAGTCTGCGCTTGACCGCGCGAGACGACAGTAGTTGCGTGTAGCGAGTCGGCAGGAACAGTTGTAGTGTGTAGCGAGTCGGGAGAGGGAGTAGTCAGTCGACAGTAGTAGCGAGTGGACGGTTGTACTGAGCAGGCGTCGGCAGGCGTCGACGGCGTGTTCTTCTCGCGACTCCGGTCAGGATTGTGGTGGACGATGAGTATTGTTGGAGAAGGTAATGAAGCAGCATTGCGCACATCTAGTAATGTATGTTAATTGTAATTAATTTGTTCAAAAAATGCCCCAATAATAATTTTTTTATAAAGTAACTCTTTTGAAGGAAAAGCATTCATTTCAATTTAAAGTATTTTTCCTATGCATTCCTTGCAAGAATCAAAAAAATATATACGCCAGCATTGCACGAAGCTGTGTCGATAGATAAGAGCAGATATAGATACAGTTTTTTTATTGAGGTAAGAATTTTTGCTTTTTATTCAGAATACAGGCCCGAAGGTCAGCGCTGCTGTCCTTATAAAGTTTGTCAGGTTTAATGATTTCTGTTGAGATGTTACATACGGTTCATGGTTCATGATCTAATTAATATTATTGTGTGGTTTTTGGTCAATTTTCATTTATCAGTTTTGTGGGGAGTTCACGCATGGTTCCATTTCACATTTTTTATTAAACATTATTCTGTTGGGAGGTTACGCCTGGCTCCATTTCCTTTTTCTCATTTATAATATATTGCGGGGAGGTTAGACTTGGCGACCCTGCCAGGATTGTACTTCTTTGTGAATCTTCTGATAAGAAGTCATATATCTGCTCTTATTTACTTAAATGTAATTAGCATTTGGCACAACGCATTTACTAATTTGTCAATCTTTCTTCCACAGATCATCGGCAATTTGTTGCTCTTTATTATATTTGTGTTTGTTGCATTTTGTATTGTCTTTGTTTGATTTGTGAATGATTCTGATTTGTGTAAAAATGCTGCGAAAAACTGTTAACAGTACATCGCAATGTATAATGAGTGAAATAGCCAAGTCAAATAATATGACTGATAGTATTTGCGACACTCAGTGTAGTAATGAGTTTTCCCTATTTACAGATAATCAATGCATACTGATCACCGGTAATGATTTTATTGCTAATGATGAGCAAATGAATTCAATTGTGTCCTCTGTTAATTTAACGACAATAGATGACGCGGGACGTTCTGTTGCAGTGAGCGCTGCCCAGCTTGACACACCCGGTTTGCAGAGTTTACGTAATGAACAGAGAAATTTTTCTAATGAAAATTAACAGTGTAATCAGAGTACGACAGATTTATTTAATTCCGAGGTAATGACTAACAGTACACATCTGATTAGCAAACATTTTCAAGAATCACAGAATATCCAAATGGATACACAAAATGTGACAATTGCAGATACACCATCAAACAGCACAGAGAATAGAGTTGCTAATTTTAGCATGAATCAAATTATGGCATTCTTGCTACAAATGAATAAACAAATTAATGAGAGTCTTAAACAATCGAAAAGAGAACAAGACTACAATCACAAACAACTTAATGAAAAACTAGACAACAATTCCAAACAACAGAATGAAAGTCAAGAGGAAAACCACAAACAACTTAGTGAACAGATCGAACAGCTTAATGAAAAACAAGACAACCTTAATGAAAATTTCAAACAACTTAATGAAAAACATGACAACCTTAATGAAAAATTAGACAATAATTCCAGACAGCTTAGTGAACAGATTACAGCCGTTGCTGCGCAGTGTCATGATACTAAAGAACAATTACGTGAGGAAATTGAGACTTGTGCTAGGAAAAGTAGTGATGAAATTAGATCTGTTGCTCAAGAATTAAGTGATATGCAAACAGCTACAACAGAATCAGTTAGAGACGAAATTAGTGCAGTCGGTAAACAATGCTCTGAAAATACAACACAGTTACGCGACGAGTTTAAACTAATGTCAGCAGAACTTTCGCGCACACTGGATGCAAAAGTAGACGCGAAATTCGACCAACAGAACAGTCAAATTGACGAACGTTTTAATCAGCACCTACAAAACAGTGAAACGCGTTTCCGTAAATTTATACAGGAACAAAATAAAGTAAAACGACAAGTCATGGAAACAATTACTGCACAGAGACAGGAAGATAAACGTAAATTGTTTGCGAAAGCAAAAAAATACGTGGACAACAATATTGTTACAGTATCGGACGAAATTAATACCATCAAACAGTTGAACACCGAATTGCGTGATGAAATTTCCGATCTTAAATCAAAAACAGATACACACACCATAGATTTTCAAACAGTGACCGACAGACTCGAACAATTAGAACTAACACAGAATTCCGATGTCATCAAAGCTGACGTTAAAAAATTGAACGAAACCACACGTAAAATACAAAAACAAATTAATGCTTCTGACAATAAAAACGATGATCAGGTAAAAATACTGACTGAAAAATGTGATGAATTGGCCAGTCGTATTGATATTATTGAAATTAATAATGACAGCAAATCAGACGATACTGCACCGATTTTGTTTAACCAAACACCTGAATTCCAAAATTTACAGCAGACAATCAATGAGATAGATTCGTCTAATAATACATTACGTAGAAAATTGTCAAGTTTACAGCAAGAGGTAACAGAGATAAAAAATATTTCAGTTAATAACACGTCACAGCATACGGCGAATTCCGAACATTTCTCACACTCACACAGCCAGTATAATTTAGGTAATCTACAAAGAGTACGTGAGTTAGATTCCGAACAGTCACAGACAAATAGATTGTCATACAATCCTGAACCTGTTCCGACATACAGAGACGATAATTTTGATTACAAACATTTTCTATCAGTGAGATAATTTAAAGTATTTAAAAATGACAGAACACAGATTCACCCCTTGGATTGGATACAACAATTTAGCTTTGCTTTTCCGCCGACTTGGCCTGTAACGCACAAACTTGAATTAATTTGCAGTTTTTTGGAAGGCGAACCGGCAACTCGTATGAGACCGATAGCGAGACAATGCTATTCGGTAGAAGAGTTTCAGAATGCTTTTCTGTCAGCGTGTTGGTCGAAGACGACACAGCGCGGAATTAAGGATCAATTAATTAGTTTACCGAATTATGAGAACTCAATTTTTTCCACTGTCACGCAATTCTTTGAGCACATGGTCCAACAAAACCAGTACTTAAGTGAACCATACAGTGAATCTGCATTTATTCAATTATGTATTTCTAAATTGCCACGATCATTAAGAGTGTCACTTTTAACAGGTCAGCAAAAAGAAAATATTTCGGCATTCAGAGATCTGTTACAGCTTTTGGAAGTACTGCAATCGGATTACTCCTTTATAAACAAAAATCCTTCGTATAATAACCAAGGTCAACAAACATACAGCAGTTACGATCAGCCACGCAATTTCAATAGTAAAGGTCAGGAACGACAACCAACAGAATTTTAATAACAGGCAAAATTTTAATTATCAGTATCGTCAAAATTATCAGCAACAGCAAACACATTTTGGTAACAATAGAGGTTTTTCTCCGCAACAGCATGAAAGCCAGCCGGTTAGCATACCTAACCAACAATGTAGTGTAAAAGGTCAGCCAAGCTTTAATGTTTCGCCGCGTGGACGTATAGTCTCAGCTCCAACAAACAGTAACGCAAAGCAACAAGGAAATAACTACGTACAGAAAACACACTATTTCAATTCTTATCGCAATGCGCCGTATAGAAATGACTATCATGGCAGACGTAAAATTAATGAGCACAATTTTCAGCGTACATTTAATAACAGTCGATCTCATCAGCAGCAAAATCATCAGCAACAACATATTATCATGAATGAACCAGACAGTAGATGTCATCCAGAACGTAAGACGTCAGGAAGAAATAATAGAACAGTACAAATAGTGGAACTGCCACAGCATCCTCCTGAAAATAATAACACGCCAGATAGAATTTGATTAAATACAGTACAGGTTGCATATTCCAGTAACGCAAACAATACTTTCTACACGCAGAATCTTGTTCACGAAAACGTTATCTGAAACATGCATTGTTGAATGCACCACTTTTATCGCACCCAGATCTTACTAGAAATTTTTCTATTGCCACCGACAGTTCTAACACCGCTTTAGGCATACATATTTTTCAGGAAATTGAAGAAGATGGCTCTACAGTAATTAAAAACATCGCATTTGCAAGTCGCATTCTGTCACCTGCTGAACGAAATTATTCTGTTACAGAACTAGAAACATTATGTGTTGTTTGGGATTTTACGAGATTTCGGCATTTTCTTTATGGAAGACATACTACCGTTTACACAGACCACAGAGCGATACAATTTTTACTTTCGGCTAAATTTACACACGACAGATTAAGCAGATGGAAACTTTACTTGCAGGAATTTAATTTTACAATTGTTCACATTCCCGGCACACAAAATGTTGTAGCAGACGCACTATCTCGTTCTCTTAGCAACAATCAGCAAGACATCGCAACCAACTTCTGCAAAGCAAATTTCAGCGTCATGTACATTCAACAAGTTGCATTTGAAAATTTCATTTCGTCGTCATTACAAGACATAGCACAAGAGCAAAGTAAAGACAACGTGTGGAAAAAAATTAAACACCTTTGGCAAGATAGGAATAATGTTACCATTAGAAACCATTACACTGTACGCAATGACATTCTGTTTCGCCGCTCTCATCCTGACAGCAACAATTGGTTATTATGCATTCCTGATGAACTCGTTAACAAATTAATCTGGTATACTCATTTAAGTTATGCACATTACGGAGCCAGAAAATGTTTTCTTATACTGAGACAGAACTGTTATTTTACCAACATGGAGAAACGTATTCGACGAGTTTTAGCGTCATGTAAAATCTGCCAGAAAGCTAAATCAGATACGACTTCACATATTCCTCCATTACATCCCATTGTACCTGTTAAATTGAGACATATGGCCGCTGTAGACATTTTTGGTCCGATTCCCAGAACCAATAGAGGTTTTTGCTACATCTTTGTCGCTGTTGAACTCACTTCAAAATTTGTTACCTTCACTCTGTTACGCAAAGCTACTGCTAAAACTGTTTAGAAAGCATTTGTAAAACATTTTCTATTTCATGTATGGCATGTGTTGAAAGTAATTTCCGACAATGGATCACAGTTTCGATCTGCTATATGGACACGTATGTTACGAACTAGAAACATTTCTCCGATCTATATATCCAGGTACCATGCTTCTTCGAATCCTTGTGAACGATTAATGAAAGAAATTGGTAAACTGTGTAGAATATACTGCTATAAAAGACATATTGATTGGGACACACACATACTCTCATTCCAGGATATAATTAATTCCATACCAAATGAATCCACTATGCTATCTCCGTCTGTTATACTGAAAAATGTTGAACCAACTAACAAAATTAAAGAATTAGTAAACTTTCCTACATCTCGTCGACTACGACACCATGATATAATTGACATTGCGCTGAACAACATCAAACGTGCCGCAGAGCGCCGGAGAAGACAGCTTAGTACGTACTCACTATTTATCCAATAGAATAAAAGGTAGGTGCAGTAAATTAGAGCTTCTATACGCAGGTCCATATCGGATTCGCAGCATTCCTCACCCCAATGTAGTACACGTCGAAACTTTGAGAAGCAGAAAAACCAAAGGAAACCACCACATATCGAATATCAAACCTTTTATTGAATGAAGATACTTTATGATTTAACATGCTGTAATGCCATTTGCTAATTTGTATGACCACTTATGCAATTACATTCACATGAATACTTACTGATGATTGTCGTATTTTTTCTTGGCAAGTGCCCGGCAAGGTAAAGTTAGCAGGTCGCTCTTCTTGTCGTTACACATCAGACCGTGCATATTTTTCCAGATGAACTTACACATTTTATGACCATTTATGCAATTATATTTATGTGACTACTTACTGATGATTGTCGTATTTTTCTTGGCAAGTGCCCAGCAAGGTAAAGTTAGCAGGTCGCTCTTCTTGTCGTTACACATCAGACTGTGCACATTTATCGAGATAAACTTACTTATCATATGAATAATTATGCAATTTTATCTAGTGACATATTAATTTTATTAAATTCTCTCTCCATTAAAGTCTTTAATTCTCGCCTCTATTAACTACACAACATGCAAGCTGAACACAAAGAAAGTCGCATTTCTTGTCATCATTTTTTTTATGTATGTAGGATTGTTTTCCTGTTTTGTTTGTATGCACTATGAAATAGTTAAGATATAGCAAACACCAGTTGACTTTGACATTTTGCCTTATGATATCTCAACATCGTGACTACTTTACTTCTTTTTTTTTTTTTTTTTTTTTTTTGCTGCTACATTGTGATACACTGGGTACATTTTTGCCTCTGAACACTACCTATGTTTTTGACACATTACGTTTTCTGTCATGCTATGCTGTATGCTCAATTACGCTACTACAAACCAGTTTTTATTTAATGAGTATGTGATTTAAATGCAAGACATTAATCTTTGTTCATCATTTTCAGAAAGAAATAACGTGTAAAAGAAATAAATTAAACAGAAATGGGAATTTCACCTTTGGAATGAACGAAAGAAGATGCAAAAAAAACTTCATGAGGAAGAGTAAATGGATCAGGATTAACAAGCATTAACAAGAATATACTATACACATCGTAGAATAGCAGTCTTAAGTAATTTTTTCTTTCAGAATACGAGGCGATTGATGCAGGCTGTCAGACAGAACTACACATTTTAGTTTTAGTGATGAAATAAACTAGAAATAAGGAATAGTTGTGTAATGAGTAATGAAGTGACCTTTTTTTGCAGATGATAATGAATGGTGATGAATAATGATGAAGAATATGCTACTATGGATAATGAAGTTTTTCTTTACAGGTGATGCAGATGCATAATGAATTTTTTTTTTTCGTTACAGATGAGGATAATGTTGAAGTTATGTATTTATGCTATTAGTTATTTAAGTATTTGTTGCAGTTCGTTTTGGCAGTAAGTGTGATATTGCATAGTATGATGACTGAAAGTTTTGGAAAGGACAGCTAGGGAACACATTTTTTTATACACATTTCACTACCTGTTAATTCGAAATTCACTACTTTTCAGCATAAAATGCGTTTCTTCTTTTAGTTTAATAATCCATTTTTGTATTTTGCAGGAGAAATTATTTATGAAATCAATGTGCTATAAGCAGTTGTTCATTAAACCTATGTCATTTATGAATGTGATTACATATACTCTACTTGTTTCATAATCTTGCTACAGCTGACTCATGATGAATGACGTTACACATCTTCATTTGCAGCAACAACTAAAAAGCATATATTTTCATTCTTCAGTAATTACCCAACGCAATGCATTGTTTAAATATATATATATATATATATATATATATATATATATATATATATATAAAATGCTTTGTAACTGGCCAATGAATGCCAATGATTACTATAATTAGATTAATTATGTGCATTATTCTGTAATACTATGTCATTTATTAGCTCCTGTTTTCAATGATGACTTCTGATGGTTTATAATTAGGCAATGAGTGCAAATGTTCTCTGTAAAACAACTCATGAACATTATTCTGTAATACTACATACATGGTACAGAAATGTTCAATAACTGGGCAATGAGTGCCACTATTTACTAGTGTAGTTCTCAATGAAGACTTAATGTCCTTCACCTTCTGACCTAATTACCTGGAATTACTGCAATATCCGTTTGTCCTGTATATCCTCATGATCATGGAGCACTATGTTTGGTTTTTGCACTAATTCTACGTTGGTATACCTTGAAAGAGCGTGGTGTTGACACGACATGCTGTCCACTACCGTGATCGATGGAGATGTTATTATGGTCCCACTGTTTGGTGCACCTAATGTACTACCAAAAAGGTAACATGGAATATTACTACGACATTTCAGTGTTTTGGCTACGCTGATTAATACTTCTGGGAAAAGAACTTCAGATTGTCTCACTTGGTGTTGTGCTTCTGTAGAAAGATATGGACTTTCAGTGTAGCTGCGTGCAACCTAAAGTGCTACAACCATGATGCAATCCTTCTCTTTCCTATCCTAATTCTTGAAACATAGTGAAAATCATTTTTTGCTAACATAATTTGTATTCATGACCTATACATTTTTGTGATTTGCTGATATGTTTTGAACTACAGTGCGTGTGCACTTTTGTCAATTTTCTAACATGATTTCTACTCATTGCATATACATTTCTTTTGATTTGCTGATATGTTCTGAACTACAGTGCATGTGCACTTATGTCATTTGTTAATATGTTTTGTACTCATTGTGTATACATTTTTGTCATTGCCTGATATGTTCTGTACTCAGTGCATGTGCACTATATTTTATTTCATGTTCTGCACCTATATATATGTACATATTCTGTGATTGTAAAAGTTAATTAATTTAAAAAAATTTGTTGGTCATGGCAAGTCTAAATGACTCACAAATCACTGCCAAATTTTTGTCCCCCCCCCCCCCCCCCCCCAGTGGAGGGTTATGAAACACGTATGTATTCATTAGCAGCGATGGCGAGGCATGACAGAATCTCTGACCAGAGAGTTATTTATCGTTGCTAGTCTGCGCTTGACCGCGCGAGACGACAGTAGTTGCGTGTAGCGAGTCGGCAGGAACAGTTGTAGTGTGTAGCGAGTCGGGAGAGGGAGTAGTCAGTCGACAGTAGTAGCGAGTGGACGGTTGTACTGAGCAGGCGTCGGCATGCGTCGACGGCGTGTTCTTCTCGCGACTCTGGTCAGGATTGTGGTGGACGATGAGTATTGTTGTAGAAGGTAATGAAGCAGCATTGCGCACATCTAGTAATGTATGTTAATTGTAATTAATTTGTTCAAAAAATGCCCCAATAATAATTTTTTTATAAAGTAACTCTTTTGAAGGAAAAGCATTCATTTCAATTTAAAGTATTTTTCCTATGCATTCCTTGCAAGAATCAAAATTAAATATACGCCAGCATTGCACGAAGCTGTGTCGATAGATAAGAGCAGATATAGATGCAGTTTTTTATTGAGGTAAGAATTTTTGCTTTTTATTCAGAATACAGGCCCGAAGGTCAGCGCTGCTGTCCTTATAAAGTTTGTCGGGTTTAATGATTTCTGTTGAGATGTTACATACGGTTCATGGTTCATGATCTAATTAATATTATTGTGTGGTTTTTGGTCAATTTTCATTTATCAGTTTTGTGGGGAGTTCACGCATGGTTCCATTTCACATTTTTATTAAACATTATTCTGTTGCGAGGTTACGCCTGGCTCCATTTTCTTGTTCTCATTTATAATATATTGAGAGGAGGTTACAGTGTAAAGTTTGTTGGAACTCGCTATGTGACATATACTGGATGAATGAAGCCCGGGCAATTTTCGTGCAGGAAGTAATGCTGCCTTAGGGGTCGTTAATGAAATTGACCAAAAACGTCAATATTCGATCTTTTTTATTTCGTTGGTACAACTCATGGACAATACGTTCCCAAAGTTTGTGTTGCCACGCCTATGTTTTGAAGCAGCACTTCAATACCAGCTGAGTGAACAACGATTCTGTGTATTACTTTCAACCACGTCCACTTACAGGTCTCTGGACGATCTTGCACTTATAAAAAAGTGTGTTCATGGCAAAACCCAAAATCCAAATGAGTCTCTAAATTCACTCACATGGAAACGATGCCCTAAAAACACATTGCATCTGATACGGTTGCCAGAATTGCAACTTACGATGCAGTTATAGTATTTAATTATGGTAACGTCGGGAGGATGAAAGTATTAAAAAGAATGGGTTTCATGATAGGAAATTTTACTCAAGACATCCTGAGAAATATAGATTTACACCTCGTCTCTGCAGCTGAAAAGTCAATTGAAGACCTGGTAAAGGAAAGAATACAGACAACAAGAAACCAGAAGAGAAGCCTTGAAGGCAAAGACGACCCAGAGTGCAAATGTCGTGCCTTCTGAAGAAGTAACAACGGTTCAATCCCGTCTCCGGCCATGCTGATTTAGGTTTTCCGTGATTTCCCTAAATCCCTTCAGGCAAATGCCGGGATGGTTCCTTTGAAAGGGCACGGCCGATTTCCCTCCCCATCCTTCCCTCACCCGAGCTTGCGCTCCGTCTCTAAAGACCTCGTTGTCGACGGGACGTTAAACACTAATATCCTCCTCCTGAAGAAGTGACATACGGAAAAAAGTTAGGTTGCACCTTAAATTGCGTTTCCTTAAAAGTTTGTTTTTTCAAGTTTATGTACCTTTTCCTCAGATTCTGTGAATGCTAGAATTATGAAATTTTGTACACATATTTCTGTAAACCTAGTAAATGTTGTCTCAAGAGCAAATTTTGAAATTCTGATTGGAAGCTGAGATATGGGGCGAAGTGCATGGAATTTTGCATGAATTTAAAATTGTACTTGTGGAATTATACATAAAAAATTATGAAAATCCTCCTATTTGACCTATTCCAGAAACCTCATGAGAGATGCTTACATCACATAAAGAGATGAAACAGAGAAATTTTTGTAGAGAAAAAGGAACATACATTATTTTTTCAAAATAAAACTTCAAATTTCATTTAAAAAAGTTGAATATATATAATCAAATGATTTTATATGTAAATGTGTTACTTTCATGTAAAGTGTGGTACCAAATTTCATTGCCATATATCCAGAACTGTGGATTTGGTGCATTTTTGAAATAGTGTGTGTTTCTCATCAACGTCTCCCATTAGGCAGGTTGATTCGCAAATATTTTAATATGTTATTCTACAAGTAAAACTAAAGAACATATAAACATAGGTCCGCAAATGTTTAGTTACGGAGTTACGTCCAATAAAAGATATCGCCTGAAATTTAGCAACTTCGCTAATATGAAGCCATCACAAAACTTTACAAGGTAAAAGAAAAGCACAATTTCAATTTATTTTGTTGTTATTAATCTGGTGAATCTAATAAAACATGTCCCAGATGTGTATCTGCAGTAGTTTTCCAGAACACCCAGAGAAGCAAAGAAGTAAGTTTGTAAAATTTTTTATTTCTAACTACTTGGCCCACTTTGCTTCTTAAATTCCACACAATTGCACAAAGAATGTAATTTTGGAAAATGATTTTAATAACGTTAATTGAAACTATTTCATAAATAATACACAAACTACAGCAGTTAGTATATGGTTTCACTTAAATACACTGTTGTGTTCATTCAGTGAACAGCACAGAAAACTAACTTGTTTTAAGGTTTGGAACCGACTGAAACGACTCACTAACCTTTGCAATAATGACTTAAACGTTTCTGCATTCGTAATGGAAAGTAAACAAATTTACTTGTGTGATAATCTTTGCTTCTCTGGATGTTCTGGAAAACTACTGCAGATACACGTCTGGGACATGTTTTAATATATACACCAGACCATTAATAACAAAGTAAATTGAAATCGTGCTTTACTTTAACCTCGTACAGTTTTGCGATGGATTCATATGAGCAAAGTTGCTAAATGTCAGGCAAAATCTTTTATTAGCCGTAAAATTTGCGGATCTATGTTTATATGAACTTTTTTCTTTGGCTTTACTTACAGAACAAATTACAATATTTGCACATCTTCGTGGATACACGATTCTCTCACTGAGTTATATATTTGATATCAGATTACATCTCTTACTGAGCAGATCATGACAGCATATAAAATGTTTAGATTGAGTCAATAATAATGTGAAACACTGACGCTCAAATTATTGTTGCTCCTGAAAGCTGCTAGATAGCCAACCTGCAACTAGGACTCTGCCCCGGGTCAGTCGTTTAGTAATACGGATAGATTATTGATTGGCGACTCCACAGTGTCCTGTGCACTACGACCAGATAATGGGTATACTTGGAAGGAGAGACAGCACTGGTCGTATATTTTTGTTTATTATCGCAAAATCGATTTTCGGTCACTTAGTGACCATCTTCAGTGCTGTAATTATAACTTAAATTAGTAAGCACTGGTGTCAATAAGCTTACGGCGATCACATAGACTATGTGATCGCCGTAAGCTTATTGACACCAGTGCTTACTAATTTAAGTTATAATTACAGCACTGAAGATGGTCACTAAGTGACCGAAAATCGATTTTGCGATAATAAACAAAAATATACGACCAATGCTGTCTCTCCTTCCAAAAATACGGATAGAGTTGTTAGATTACCGTACACTGCCATATAGTGTCAAAAGGAAGCGTAGACTACGTTAGGTCTCGTAGTAGGTTGGTTGGTTGGTTTGGGGAAGGAGACCAGACAGCGTGGTCATCGGTCTCATCGGATTAGGGAAGGATGGGGAAGGAAGTCGGCCGTGCCCTTTCAGAGGAACCATCCCGGCATTTGCCTGGATTGATTTAGGGAAATCACGGAGAACCTAAATCAGGATGGCCGGACGCGGGATTGAACCGTCGTCCTTCCGAATGCGAGTCCATTGTGTCTCGTAGTAGCTGTGGTCAGTTAAAGTCGTACCTGCGTTACTTGTACGGTATGTGTGGTGCTTACTTATCGAGCGTTACCTCATAACGATCGCTTTCTTTACATATGTGATCAGTGTGTTACTAGATTCCCCTAAAATCCGGAAGCGGTGTAGAAACTGGTTGAGACGTATGAATGGCAATGTCACCTACAGAACATTTTCCTTCTACGTAGGTGTTCTCTTGTTTGCTACTTAAAAATAAACAGAATTTATAGCAAAATTGAACTTGTCGAAGTCCAACGCAGGTTTTATGCGAAAATTATTGATTCTAAAGTGGGACAGGGGGATATTGTAGCAAAAAATAAAGAAAACAATACAGATTTATGATATAGCGCTAGAAACGAAATTTTCTCATCAAAAAGGTAAAAATGTGCAAAAAAAAAAAAAGAGTCAAACATTGCCGCAATACTTAGCGAACTCACGTAATTTTCGTCTCCCTTCACTATGTGAATAATTTCTTTTATCTCATCATACCTTTCATCAATCTCTTCATCTGCGGAGCTAATTAGCATATAAACTTGTACTACTGCGATAGGTGTGGGCTTCTAGTCTATCTTGGCCACAACAATGCGTTCACTACGCTGTTCGTAGTAGCTTACCCGCATTCCTATTTTCCTTTTCATTATTTAACTTACTTCTGCATTACCCCTATTTCATTTAGTATTTATAGGCCTATATTCACCTGCCAGAAGTCTTGTTCCTCCTGCCACCGAACTTCACTAGTTACCACTATATCTAACTTTAACCTATCCATTTCCCTTTTTAAATTTTCTAACCTACTTGCCCGATTAAAGTTCAAAATGGCTCTGAGCACTATGGGACTCAACTGCTGAGGTCATTAGTTCCCTAGAACTTAGAACTAGTTAAACCTAACTAACCTAAGGACATCACAAACATCCATGCCCGAGGCAGGATTCGAACCTGCGACCGTAGCGGTCTTGCGGTTCCACACTGCAGCGCCTTTAACCGCATGGCCACTCCGGCCGGCCCCGATTAAGGGATCTGATTTTCCACGCTCCGATCCGTAGAACGCCAGTTTTCTTTCTCGTGATAACAACGTCCTCCTGAGTAGTCCCCGCCCGGAGATCCGAATGGGGACTATTTTACCTCCGGAATGTTTTACCCAAGAGGACGCAATCATCATTTAATCATACAGTAAAGATGCATGCCCTCGAGAAAAATTACGGCTGTAGTTTCCCCTTGCTTTCAGCCGTTCGCAGTACCAGAACAGCAAGGCCGTTTTGGTTAGTGTTACAAGACCAGATCAGTCAATCATCCAGACTGTTGCCCCTGCAAGTACTGAAAAGGCTGCTGCCCCTCTTCAGGAACCACACGTTTGTCTGGCCTCTCAACAGATACCCCTCCGTTGTGGTTGCACCTACGGTACGGCTATCTGTTTCGCTGAGGCACGCTAGCCTCCCCACCAGCGGCAAGGTCCACGGATCATGGGGGGGGGGGGGGGGGGGGATAAAACATGTAATGTAATGAAACACCCACAGCCGTCCTTGCAGTGTTATGGCTACCAGTTTCTGTGCCTCAGTGCACCATCATCAGGCCGTAACTGACGCTGAGGGTGTTACCTCCAGTTGTATATACGATTCGTCAATGGCCAGCAACTGTGAACTGGTTTTTGCAGACTACCTGTAATTATGATGATGATCCTCCAACCATCTACCGTATGGTATGTAGAGGTATATTGCAACGTCTTTTTAATTTCGTAGCTTTAAGTTGTAATGCCCCGTCTCGTGGCTGTAGTGTTTGCTTCTGGCGCTGACACTGCAAAACGTGGCTATATATCTCCGACGGCCCACGGGCCATGCACACGCTATGGGCGACAGGCATCTATAATTCTTTTTGAAAGACATCATATTTACGCCAGTGACTGTTAAAAGTTTTTATTACACTATTGCCGTTTCGGCCTTATGCAATTATCAAGCGATGTTACGGCTTTAAGTCATGTCAACGTAATGTAAGCTGACACATTTGTATGTCTTTTTTTTTTTTTTTTTTTTTTTTTTTTTTTTTTTACTTTATTGTTATTTTGACACCTGAACAAACAGGTAGGCTGGCAGCAGCACAATACGCCGCTCTTCAGCCGAAGAGAGTACAATGAGATAAACAGAGAAGAGACATCACGTAAAAAATCGGCGGGAAAAAACAGTAGACACATGAACATAAAAACACAAGAAGCCGTTCACACTCGATGACAATCCACACGACGAACGGTTGACACGATGCACAAACACTGAAGAAGACGACGGCACTGGTGAACGATGGAGTGTGACGGTGAAACACTGAACACTAAACATGACAGCACACACGATACACTGACGGCGGTGATCTCCGGCGCGCGAATGTCCACTGAGCGTGTGCGAGTCCGGGGACCTGCCAATAGAGGAGGAGGAGGAGGAGGAGGAAGGGGAGTGGGAGAGCGAGATGGGAGAGCAGAGATGCCATGGGCAGGGGAGAAAGGGGGGAGGGAGGAAGGGGGAAAGGAAGCCCAGGGGAAGAGGGGTGGAGGGAGGGGACAGGGGAGAAGGGAAGAGAAGGGAAGGGAAGAGAAGGGAGGGAGGGCGCCGAAAGGAAAGGACACCGGGAGAGGGGGGTGGGGCAGGGTCAAAGTTGATAGGAGGGGTAGATGGAGGGGACGAGGACATCATCAGGGAGAGGGAGCTGGCGGAAGCCACCTTGGGAGAGGGTAAGGAGGGTGGAGAGATGGAGACCGGGTGGGACATGGGAATACAGGCGCGGCAGCGGGCGGGGGTGGGAGAGGAGCAGGGAGACGAGCGGGTGAGGAGGGTCGAGTTTACGGGAGGTGTACAGGATCCGTATCCTTTCAAGGAAAAGGAGGAGGTGGGGGAAGGGGATGAGATCATACAGGATCCGCGTGGGGGAGGGGAGACGGATGCGATAGGCAAGGCGGAGAGCATGGCGTTCAAGGATTTGGAGGGATTTATAAAAGGTAGGGGGAGCGGAGATCCATGCTGGATGGGCATAACAAAGGATAGGGCAGATGAGGGATTTATAGGTGTGGAGGATGGTGGAGGGGTACAGACCCCACGTACGGCCGGAAAGGAGCTTGAGGAGACGGAGGCGGGAACGTGCCTTGGCTTGGATTGTCTGGAGATGGGGAGTCCAGGAGAGGCGACGGTCGATGGTGACGCCAAGGTACTTAAGGGTGGGAGTGAGGGCGATGGGTCGGCCATAGATGGTGAGCTAGAAATCAAGGAGGCGGAAGGAAGGGGTGGTTTTGCCTACAGTGATCGCCTGGGTTTTGGAAGGATTGACCTTGAGCAACCACTGGTTGTACCAAGCGGTGAACCGGTCAAGATGGGATTGGAGAAGGCGTTGGGAGCGTTGCAGGGTGGGGGCAAGGGCAAGGAAGGCGGTGTCATCGGCAAACTGGAGAAGGTGGACGGGGGGTGACGGCGGCGGCATGTCCGCCGTGTACAAAAGATACAGGAGGGGTGAGAGGACGGAGCCTTGGGGCACACCGGCGGAGGGGAAAAAGGTGTAGGAATCCGTGTTATGGAGGGTGACATAGGAAGGACGGCGGGAGAGAAAGGAGCCGATCAGACGGACGTAGTTAATAGGAAGGGCGAAGGTTTGGAGCTTGAAGAGGAGACTGGAATGCCATACGTGGTCATATGCACGTTCGAGGTCCAGGGAGAGGAAGATTGCGGAGCAACGGGAATTAAGCTGTTCAGAAAGGAGATGAGTGAGGTGAAGGAGAAGGTCGTCGGAAGAGAAGGACGGCCGAAAGCCACACTGGGTAACGGGAAGGAGGCGGTGCTGGCGGAGATGCTGGTGGATGCGTCGGGTGAGGATAGATTCCAGGACCTTGCTGAAGACCGAGGTGAGGCAGATGGGACGGTAGGAGGAGACAGCGGACGGCGGTTTGCCAGGTTTAAGGAACATGAGGATACGAGAGGTTTTCCACAGGTCGGGGTAGTAACCGGTGGACAGGACTACATTGTAGAGCCTGGCCAGGGTGGAGAGGAAAGAGACAGGAGCTTCACGAAGGTGACGGTAGGTGACACGATCGTGACCAGGATCGGTGTTGCGTTTTGTGCGGAGTGTAGCAATGAGATCCTGTGTAGTGATAGAGGCATTGAGTTCCGTGTGTGCAATGTTGTCCAAGTACTGGAAACCCGGGGCGAGGGGAGGGACGGAGGTGTCAGTTCGATCGCGGACATCCGGGAAGAGGGAGTAATCGAACTGGGGATCATCGGGGATGGAAAAGACATCGGAGAGGTAGGAGGCAAAGTTATTGGCCTTACTAAGGGTGTCAGGGAAAGGGTGATCATCATGGAGAAGAGGATAATAGGGGGAGGGTTTAGTTCCGGTAAGGCGACGGAAGGCCGACCAGAACTTGGACGAGTTGATTGGCAGGGTAGCATTTAAACGGGTGCATGTCTGTCGCCAGTCCCGGCGTTTCTTAGCCGCGAGCAAATTACGAATGTGTCGCTGGAGTTGCCGGTGGCGTCGTAGTGTGTCCGGGTCACGCGTGCGGAGGAAGGCACGGTAGAGACGACGGGATTCACGGAGGAGGAGAACAGCCTGTGGGGGTAAGGTAGGACGGTGGGGGTGGATGGCGACAGTAGGGACGTGGGCCTCCACGGCCTCAGACAAGGTCTGCTGGAGAAAGGAGGCAGCATGGGTGACATCGTCAGGGTGGTGGTAGGGGAAGGGGTGGCTATCGACCTGGGTGGAAAGGGTAGCCCGATAGGCATTCCAGTCGGCACGGGAATAGTCGTGGACAAACTTAGGGGGAGGGTCAGTACGAGGGTCAGGGCGAGGGCGACGACCGTCTGAAACAGTGAGGAGGACAGGGAGATGGTCGCTACCAATAGGCTCCAGGACATCCACCGTTATGGGGCCAAGGAGGTTGGGGGAGGAGAGGATAACATCAGGAGTGGAGTTGGATTCGGGACGGGTATGCTGGGGGATGGGGACCAGGTCGCCTTGAAGGGTGGAGAGGAACCGATGCCACCGCCGTAACTGGGCAGCAGAACGACTATGGATGTTGAGGTCAGCGGCGATCACGTAGGAGGAAAAGGTACGATCGACATGGGAGAGGAAGTCGAAGGGAATAGGAGCGTTGGGGCGGACATAGATGGTGGCGCAGGTAACGGTAAGGCCGGGGAAGAAGAGACTAAGGATCAGGTGTTCGGTGGGGTCGGGAAGGAGAGGTTGGAGCTGAACAGGGATCTGGCGGCGGTGACCAATGGCAACTCCGCCACGCGCAATTGGGAGGGGATTGCCAGAGCGGTGGAGGAGGTAGGGCGAAGTGTGAATGGTGTGGTGGGGTTGGAGGAAGGTTTCATTAAGGAGGAAGGCATCCACGCGGTGGGCGGCAAGGGTGTGCAGGAAGAGGTTCCTGTTGGCGGGTAGGGAGCGGATGTTGTTGAAAAGGATACGTTGCTGTCGGGCCATGACAGGGATTTAGACGAGGGTGTCAAGGCGGGAGAAGGTGAAATGGGCCTGGTTGTTGGAGTAGGTGGCGTACATCTTGAGTTGGAATATGGAACAGACGGCAAGGGAGATCTGCTGGAGGGTGTGGGGGCGCTGAAAGGGATGAACATTCTGGAGGACGATTGTAAGGAACCTGATGATGTCCTCAGCGGTGGGGGGGGGGGGACGAAGGGAATTGCCAGGAGGGGTGGGGGCGTCCAGGGGACAGACAGGGACGGTGAGTTCAGGAGTGGTTGGAGGGGGTCGGGCTTTACACTTTTGGGAATAGGTGGGATGGGGGAGATTGCAGGTATTGCAGGAAGGAGGGGATTGGAGGTTAGGGCACTGCCTGAGGAAGTGCGCTTGCCGACAATGCGGGCAGGTGGGGGCCTCGTGGCACTCAGCTGTGGGGTGCGCATTATAGCGCAGACACCTCTGGCAGCGCAGGGAGTGAGGAGGGGAATGGGAGGGGTCGACCTTGTACCGCTGGTGGAAGAGGAGGGCACCCTCCTTCAGGAGACGGTCAATGGAGGGGGCATCCTCAGAGAAAACCCGCATAAGGCAGGTGGGGCCGGCCGAGTTGAAAATGCGGCGGACCGCCCGCACCTCCAGTGTGGGATGGGCCTTGAGCTCCGCCAACACCTCCTCCTCCGTGATCGACGGACTGAGCCGCATGATCACGGCGGTGAGGGTCGGCGGGCGATGCGGGGGTTTGGGTTGGCGGGTAGGAGAAGGAGAAGGAGCAGGGGTAAGGGAGGCGTTGGGACCAAAACGAGTGATGGGGAGACGGGAGAGGATGTCAGTATGGAGGGTTGGGCTGGGGGAGGAGATGAGAACAGAATCCCGTCTGGGGGTAAGGAGAGAGATGGGGGCACCAGGGAAATGTTGGCGGAGGAGGAGGGAGAGGTTCCGGGCCTCGAGAAAGGAAGGATCGGGATGGGACAGGAGATATTTGTATAAACTGGGGAGGGTGGAGGAGGAGGAGGAGGAGGAGGAGGAGGAGGTGGGAGCAGGGCCAGGTGGGGAGACATCCATGGCACCCTGGGGGGGGGATGGAGGTCGGGGCGGGGCCTTTTTGGGAGCGGAGGAGGTGGGGGTGCCACTAGGGCGTTTGACGGCGGGAGAAGGGCGAGTGGTGACATGAGGGACGGGAGCGATGGGGAGGTGGTGGGAAGGGACAGGTCCCGGCGTGGACGCAGCAGTCGCCGCCGGAGATGGTGACGGTGAAGGCGATGGTGACGGCGACGATGATGACGGTGGTGGCGGTGATGGCGAAGGCGACGGGGAGAGCTGGGCGTGGACAGTGGCCCGACGGGCCACCACCCTAGCCGGAGCTGCAGTGACAGCCTGGGGGAGTGGGGGGAAAGGATCAGAACGAGAGGAGCGAGAGGAAGTCAGGGGAGAGGGGGCGACAAACAGCGATGGCGAAGGGAGAGTGAGGAGAGGTGGGATGGAAGGAGGGGGGTGTGACTGAGCACACCAAGTTATAGTAGTGGAGGCGGCGGAAGGTGAGGTATAGACGATGGCGGTGGTGGTAGTAGTGGTGGCGGTGGTGGTGGGGGCGGACATGACGACAGGGAGAAAAAACGCACAGCACGAAAAGGAAAGGACACAAAACGGGGAACAGACGAAGACGCAGACGAAGACGCAGACGAACGAAGACCAGGGTCGGACGACCAGGGTCGGACGGCGACGGCGACGGCGGGCGGCAGGAACGCCGCAGCTGCTGCTGCCGCGGACGGGGCCGGGGCCGGGGCCGGGGCCGGGGCCGGGGCTGCTGCTGCTGCTGCCACAGGAGGAGGGCTGGCTGGCTGGCTGGCTGGCTGGCTGGCTGGCTGGCTGCCGGTGGGGTCGCTGCTGCAGGCCGGGACCGGGAACGGGACGGCTGCTGTTGCTGCTGCTGCTGCTGCTGCTGGACTGCTGGGCTGGCTGGCTGGCTGGCTGGCACCTGGAACACCTAGCACTTCGATAAGCGCTGGAATTGCACTATCGAAGGTCGGCAACCTTTCGGTGTACCGCCGGAGATGCATTTGTATGTCATTGTCACTCCTGTTAAATACATTCGTGTCGTTGTTACACGGTGCGAGCACACGTATTCAAACATAGTGCGAGCACACGTGTTCAGACATAGTAAAACAACATAATCTGTAAATGCACATGTTCGTTAACCCACGACTAGTCACAGCTGTGGTCTAATGCATATGTGACTAATCATGGGTCAACGAACATGTGCATTTACAGATTATGTTGTTTTACTATGTCTGAATACGTGTGCTGGCACTGTGTAACAACGACATGAATGTATTTAACAGGATTGACAGTGACATACAAATGTGTCAGCTTACATTACGTTGACATGCCTTAAAGCCATAATATCGCTTGATAATTGCATAAGGCCGAAACTGCAATAGTGTAATAAAAACTTGTAACAGTCGCTGGCGTAAAGATGATGTCCTTCAACAAGTTTTTTATGAGTGTGAACCCCAGCTACAACAAATCTATAATGCTGTTCATGAAGCTGTCGCTGTTATTTTCTTTTTGCCGTGAAGAAAGATTTCCGTTTCTTATAGCATGTCGAGGCACCTAAAAGCTCCCCCCTCTCGTCACGTTTGTAGTCTCGGCGTGAGAAGTAAACACAACAGCTGCGAGATGGCGGCGGTACCAAAGGCTACGGTTCTTCCTGTGTTAATGTGTTAATTCCTTGCATATGTATTTAATATAAAGTAATTACTTTTTGTGTCCTAAAAAAAGAGGTTGCAGCGCAGCTTTAAATACTTCCCAGTAAAGGTAATAGCCAATAGTTACAGGTATACGTTAAAGTGTCTTATCAGCACAACTTGTAACCTCCCTACTATATGTTTCTGTATGAAATTTAGCCCCAATCCACCTTCCACTCTATACAAGTGTACGTAATACCAAAACATTGTACCCACAAACTGTTATCCAAATTAAACTCGTAGGCTAACCTTTGACTAAACTGAAGCTAATTTGAACTGAACTGTAATTACTCTGAATACAACTTCTCTTTGTATTAAATGCATAACTGAAGTAAAACGGTTATCCGGCCCTAGTTGAAAATTCCACTTACCTCGCATCTTGACAACATTGCTGGAGAATTCTCGAAAGCACAACGGGAAACATCAGGCAGGAAGCCGGTAAGCTAGATTTCCATTTCTAAATAAATATTCAAACTGTTGCATACCACATGGTGCAGCGTGGTAATGCGTAATGGTAGATCTTCTTTAAATAGTGGGATGCGGAGAGTAAGTACTCCTATGAAATGATATTCCAAGACAACGATTTTAGAATGAAGTACGTATTCTAAAAGACAGGGTAAAAGTTCGAGTAATCTTCATACATAACAACATAACATTGATCTGAACAATACTACACGTAACAAGGAAAACAATTATTTGAAAAGTATTCAATGATAACAGAAATATGTTATAAAATTCAAGCAGCTTAATGATTCAGGGTAGTGGGTGGCCTCTTCCTCAGCTCTGAGCAATTTAACCAGCTGACAATCATTCCGACCAGCTGCTCACTCCTGCAATCTTACCCCAAACTACTACTCTTGAGAAATATTCTCTCCGCTTTCCAATATATACATCACATTCATCTTTGGTGTCCTTTACTAAAGTTATTCAGCAGTTCCATTTGTTTCCGTTTAATATTACTCAAAGAAAGCATCTTTAAAACTTACAGTGCTGCCACATTTATCTACAGCTAACTTTCCACAAACACGAGCTTCTCTACATGAAATTTGACACTCCAACACAACACTACTGAATACTTCCATCACATACCACACTTGATCCAAGAATGTATCAGAGTACGCAAAGGCAAAGACCCTGCCAAAACAAGAGCAAATATTGTTTAACAGTTGAAAGGTCTTAACATTTCATGCTATTTTCCTCGATTTATTGCTGTTTACGTCATGCATTTGCACCTCTATATTTACTGTGGTATTTCTAAATTTTTCTGGGGGGAGACTGAGCAGTGTATATGTTATATTGACATATAAACACGAAAATCTGTTATACAACATTTTCAAACACAATTTTATGTGTAATTCTTAGCATATAGTTTCCTATGAAACCCACCTCCACGCCCTTTACGCAGCGTGTATGATATCTTAAGATATTGTCATCTCCATCCCTTCTCGTGTGAAAGGATGAATGACTGAGAGTATTTGTAGTTGCGTACTAGGTTGAAGCAGAGAAGTTCTGTCTGCTAGAGAACAGTGGGACCAACGTCTGAGTAGGTAGATACGATTTCTAAGGCAAAGAGGTTTGTCTCCTTGGTGTGGTTCTGTCCGTCCCTTGTCAGGTTGGTAAAGGAAGCTACCTCTCTGGTCACTTCCTGCTGTATCTGTGGGACACCCACGCTAGCCAGTCAGCAGGCAGTTTCTCAAGAGGTAACATCCCCGGGTAAGCGGGAAGCAAGTTGTCATGAGGCTTAATTCTGATTGAAATCATCGCTCTTTGGTGTGAATGTGCGTATAAGTGTTTTCTCTCGTTGAAACTCTTGAAATTAATTATTTCTCTTTGTGTTCAATCCACGTGGTGTGTGGTATGTAGTAGCAGTATCAAGTCCTCGTAAAATTGTTTCAGCCATCAGGTCAATACTATGCCGTTATTAACGCAGTTCGGAAGTTTCTTTTGTAACTAATATGTTTGGATTTGATTTTGTCGTTAAAATCATTGTGGAACTACACATTTTGTGTAAATGTGCACGTGGAACATGTGTTGCAGTAACAAACCTAGCCCTCAGCTGCTCTTTTGCATAATATTTCGCGTATTCAAACTTAATCGCAATCGCGAGCAGTTTTCCTGTTTCACAATGTCTAGAAACATTTTTGTAGAGCTTTTTGGTGAGATTGTGGTTATTTCGAACCACGTGATCTTTGTCTAAACTTCCAATACCAGTCTGTGGTTATCCATTGGGAACACAACTGCGCGAGTAGCGGAATTTCTTTGCCCAAATAGAATGGATGGGTGATGGTTCAGTTCCTTTTTTTTTGTGTACCCTCGGACTATCTTTGTGTGCTTGTTTGAATGCGGTGTCCCATCCTGTTGCCTATTTTTTTGTTTCCTATTCTTGGAAAATCACCTTTTATGTTAATTGAAGCCCCTCTGAGAAACACTTTTCTTAATTAATTTACAATAGTAAATAAGGCAGTAGCTTTGAGACAGACATAGCACTTTATTCAACACTGATGAATTTTAAAATAAACATGAATGTTTAAACTTAGTTTACTTACCTTGAATCTAACTTTCCTCGTTATCTGTTTACTTAAAATAATAATAAAATGATAAAAAATGAGCTGTTAGTGCGGACGACTATTGCACAGATTTAAAAATTTATAACAGTAATAAGAATCTGTATATCACTCACCCACGCATACTTTCCACCCTAAGTTCGGAAGGTTTTAAAACCACTAGGCTCTCTGACATGTGCACATCGATATATCTTTATAAAGGGGTCAATTTTAATTTTTGCAGAGTAGTTTTTATGAAATAACTGTATGCTTGACATGTGAAATAAATTCGAGATTTTAACTTCACACGTCCTATTATTTTTATCGTTTAATTTTTTATGAAATGACTGTACGCTCAGTTTATAGACAGTGCGTTATTTATGACAGGTTGTGTCACTGAGCACCACTAGGCATGGCACATGTGCACCTGTAACCGGCGAGATAAGGTGTATGAATTTTTTTACACGTGGAATGTCTTCATTTTGCTTCTGTAAAATACAGGGTGTTGCAAAGAGAATATACATATTTCGAATGCATATACACTCCTGGAAATGGAAAAAAGAACACATTGACACCGGTGTGTCACACCCACCACACTTGCTCCGGACACTGCGAGAGGGCTGTACAAGCAATGATCACACGCACGGCACAGCGGACACACCAGGAACCGCGGTGTTGGCCGTCGAATGGCGCTAGCTGCGCAGCATTTGTGCACCGCCGCCGTCAGTGTCAGCCAGTTTGCCGTGGCATACGGAGCTCCATCGCAGTCTTTAACACTGGTAGCATGCCGCGACAGCGTGGACGTGAACCGTATGTGCAGTTGACGGACTTTGAGCGAGGGCGTATAGTGGGCATGCGGGAGGCCGGGTGGACGTACCGCCGAATTGCTCAACACGTGGGGCGTGAGGTCTCCACAGTACATCGATGTTGTCGCCAGTGGTCGGCGGAAGGTGCACGTGCCCGTCGACCTGGGACCGGACCGCAGCGACGCACGGATGCACGCCAAGACCGTAGGATCCTACGCAGTGCCGTAGGGGACCGCACCGCCACTTCCCAGCAAATTAGGGACACTGTTGCTCCTGGGGTATCGGTGAGGACCATTCGCAACCATCTCCATGAAGCTGGGCTACGGTCCCGCACACCGTTAGGCCGTCTTCCGCTCACGCCCCAACATCGTGCAGCCCGCCTCCAGTGGTGTCGCGACAGGCGTGAATGGAGGGACGAATGGAGACGTGTCGTCTTCAGCGATGAGAGTCGCTTCTGCCTTGGTGCCAATGATGGTCGTATGCGTGTTTGGCGCCGTGCAGGTGAGCGCCACAATCAGGACTGCATACGACCGAGGCACACAGGGCCAACACCCGGCATCATGGTGTGGGGAGCGATCTCCTACACTGGCCGTACACCACTGGTGATCGTCGAGGGGACACTGAATAGTGCACGGTACATCCAAACCGTCATCGAACCCATCGTTCTACCATTTCTAGACCGGCAAGGGAACTTGCTGTTCCAACAGGACAATGCACGTCCGCATGTATCCCGTGCCACCCAACGTGCTCTAGAAGGTGTAAGTCAACTACCCTGGCCAGCAAGATCTCCGGATCTGTCCCTTATTGAGCATGTTTGGGATTGGATGAAGCGTCGTCTCACGCGGTCTGCACGTCCAGCACGAACGCTGGTCCAACTGAGGCGCCAGGTGGAAATGGCATGGCAAGCCGTTCCACAGGACTACATCCAGCATCTCTACGATCGTCTCCATGGGAGAATAGCAGCCTGCATTGCTGCGAAAGGTGGATATACACTGTACTAGTGCCGACATTGTGTATGCTCTGTTGCCTGTGTCTATGTGCCTGTGGTTCTGTCAGTGTGATCATGTGATGTATCTGACCCCAGGAATGTGTCAATAAAGTTTCCCCTTCCTGGGACAATGAATTCACGGTGTTATTATTTCAATTTCCAGGAGTGTAGTTATTAAACCATAAGACATACGAATATGAAACTTTACGAACCTCTCAAGTTCAGATTACAGATGATCAATATATCCTCCATCAGCGACACGAACAATATAACATCGATATTGAAATTCCTCCTATTCTCGGGCAAGCGTGTACTTTGTCACTGATGTTATGGCAGTACGGATCCAGTTCAACTCTTCCAGGTTCTGTGGGAGTGGTGGTACATAAACGCCAGCTCCTTGACGACCAATCCAACTTTCCGGGAGGGTTTCATTCAGATATTCACGCACTTTGCGCCTCCACTGAGGGGGTGCCCCGCCTCGTTGAAAAATAAATTTGTCTTCGTGCAGCCTCGGAAACTACCAGTTTTGTAATATAGCGAGATACTACTGACCGTTAAGCGTGTTTCCATCAAAGAAGAATGCGTCGCGAACAGATGATCGGGATATCGCGCAAAACACATTGGCTTTGGGCGAATCTCGTACATGTTCAATAGCTGCATGTGGGTTCTGCAGGCCCCAAATTCGAACACTGTGTCTGTTTTCCCGACAGCTAACATGGAAAGTCGCTCCATCACTGAACACATTGCGTTGTGCGAAAGTGTTATCATTGTCAATGGCATCAAGAATCTCGCTACAAAATGCCACACGTTTGCGTTTGTCATCACGGCGCAGAGCTTGTAACAGATGTAACTTGTACCGATTAATAACCAACCGACGTCACAAAACACGCCAAATTGTTGTTGTAACTCCCCAGTGGCATGACGAGTTGATTTTGAAGGACTACGTTGGAAAGCAGTTTGAATTTGTGCTTTTTCTTGAGGAACACGAGGGCGGCCAGGACTCTTTCCTTTACATGGACATCCTGTATCTAGAAACTGTTGACGCCATCTGCGAATGTTCTACCCATTCGGAAAATCAATTTGGTACCTCCACCTGAAACGTCTTCGCACTGTAGTCACGGTATTTCACTTCGAAAACTCGAGAGCACAAAATGATTACTGCTGCGGAGTAGCCATTCTAAACATATGACGGTTACCAAGCAAAACAGAAGACAACTGACATCTAGCGGCCATTAATATAAACAAGACTATGGAATCGTTTCTCCAATAGCCGAGCCGAGGCGCAGCGATCGATAACTTGGACAAAATAATACTTTGTAATACATATATTCTTTTTGAAACACCCTGTATATTATAATTATTGTAATAATATTAGTTCTCTTTTTTTTGTGTCATCCGTCTACTGACTGGTTTGATGCGGCCCGCCACGAATTCCTCTTCATCTCAGAGTAGCACTTGCAACCTACGTCCTCAATTATTTGCTTGACGTACTCCAATCTCTGTCTTCCTCTACAGTTTTTGCCCTCTACAGCTCCCTCTAGTACCATGGAAGTCATTCCCTCATGTCTTAGCAGATGTCCTATCATCCTGTCCCTTCTCCTTATCAGTGTTTTCCACATATTCCTTTCCTCTCCGATTCTGCGTAGAACCTCCTCATTCCTTACCTTATCAGTCGACCTAATTCGTCTATAGCACCACATCTCAAATGCTTCGATTCTCTTCTGTTCCGGTTTTCCCACAGTCCATGTTTCACTACCATACAATGCTGTACTCCAGACGTACATCCTCATTATCTCACAGATTCTAATGATGGCTGTGGCCGAAACGCGTTAAGGTCTGTTAAAATAATAGAGATATAATAGCGACCAAGACGGATAATTACACTGAGCAAATAGATCGGTAAAACGTAAGGACGGAAGTCACTTCGGCGTAATATGTCACTACCATCTAACATAGCTCTATGAAACTTGTACCATACGTAAAAAGAAGTGTTACAATAAGTTGAAAGCGATAACTGAAAAAAATACGCAGTGATTCGAACAGAAATGACAATTTTACTCTGAAGTAACCGCGATTTATGATGATCCCCTCGACATTACAAAAGGCGGGACATGCTTCCTAATACGGTATGTGATCGCCACGGACGGCAACGTGCTCCTATGCTGGTCACGAGGTTGGTAATGAGTCCTCGTGGCAGGGTGTGACCGGCCAGTGTGGCCGAGTGGTTCTAGGCGCTTCAGTCTGGAACCGCGTGACCGCTACGGTCGCAGGTTCGAATCCTGCCTCGGGCACGGATGTGTGTGATGTCCTTAGGTTGGTTAGGTTTAAGTAGTTCTAAATTCTAGGGGACTGATGACCAAAGATGTTAAGTCCCATAGTGCTCAGAGCCATTTTGAACGATTTTTTTTTTTTTTTTTTTTTTTTGGCAGGGCGTTGCATTCCTCTAACAGCTCGGCTGACAACTGCCCGCAACTCGTGGTCTCGCGGTCGCGTTCTCGCTTCCCGAGCTCAGGGTACCGGGTGCGATTCCCGGCAGGGTCAGGGATTTTTCACCTGCCTCGAGATGACTGGGTGTTTGTCTTGTCCTCATCGTTTTATCGTCATTCATGCAAGTGCGAGACTGGACTGAGCAGAGGTTGGGAATTTGAACGGGCGCTGATAACCGCGCAGTTGAGCACCCCCCCCCCCCTCCCCCCCCCCCATTCCAAACGTCATCATCATCATCATCATCGGCTGACAACTGCTGGATGGTTGCTGGTGCATGTGGACTTGCTGCAATAAATCTTTTCCAAATCAACCCACAGGTGCTCCGTGTGATCTAAGGGGGGGGGGGGGGGCTGGCACACTATATCCTCTCGTTCCAAGCCCTCCACCATGTGCGCTGTTCCATCCGGTCATGCATCATCGTCACGGCCGAACACACACAAGACTGCTACTAACAAGTTTGTTTGTGTGGCCATCCTCCGCAGCAAGCATATAAATCTTTTCTAATTAAACCACCTTTTCCTGCTGCTACTTGATTTATTTATCTCATACGCGTTTCGCCTTAAGGCATAATCAGTACGATGTATAAAGATACAGTTTCGTTAGTTTTAGATTATTAAACAGTTCACGTCGCGGTTTTTTTTGTAAAAAAGTAATTACTTACGATTTGCTGATGTGCGTTACCTCACATCTGGTCTGCAGGTCGCACTACCACTTTTATTACTGCCGTATAAGCACAACTTCACGTTCTGACCTTCTTCACGCTGTTCACCATGTTTCTCACTCTTTTTTTGTTATTTTGCCACTCGATGTAACTATTTCACCGGACACTGCTTTTTACTAACTGTTAGCGAGTGGTTTGAAACTTCGGTGTTAGCTTATTTCACCTTTAGTTTCAATATTCAGTATTTCAGTGTTTCAGTATTCAATATTTCAGTGTTTCAATTTTGAAATGAAAATTCAAATCAGCTATCACCCAAGTTTCAACAACTCGCTAACTGCTAGTACAGCACCATACAATTCAAACCACCAACCTCAAAAGCACTCCTCTCTCTCTCTCTCTCTCTCTCTCTCTCTCTCTCTCTCTCTCTCTCTCTCTCTATATATATATATATATATATATATATATATATATATATATATATAATCATACAGGCACACGGTATAAACATCATGAATAGAAGTTAATCTTGAACATACACTTCGTACTTCTTAAAAGTTTGGAAAATTAATTGTGGGCCTTCAGCCTTGGAACCTTATTCTTAAAATTACATTTCGAGCTTAAACATTGCGGCTTACAACGTTATTCTTAAAATTACCCTTTAAACAAAACATTGCGGCCTTCTGCCTTTGAAAGGCTATGGTAATTTATTTTAAAATCATCCAAATTTTATTGTGGGCGATCGACCGTTTGTCTTGCATCTTGTTTATGTTTGTCTATCCACTTCTGCCTTGAGGCTTTCAGCCTAGCTGTGATAAAAATATATTTCAATTATTTTATTTGCTATTGTAACGCATTTTTATCTTGTTGATTTTTAAGATTTCTTGTTTGGAGGACTTCAGCCGTGAAAGTATTGCATTTTGGAAACTCGTCGTTGTAAAGTTCGGCTATGTGCCGCTTTGGTTGTAAATGTGTTATTAAATTACAATAAATTACAATTTTAAGGTGTAACTGACCCCAACCTTATTTGGCCATTTCCACAATCCTAATCACCTGTTCTGCCCAGCTGGTTTAGCGGGCGTTTGAGATTTATTGTAAAGGACAGCAAGGATGAGTAAGATGTATACATTAGAAAGCGAAGGGAATATGTATTCTGAATAATGTCATTAGTTTTGAAGAGCTGTAGTTTGAGGTAAGACTGCAGCAGTGCGCAGCTAGTTCGTCAGAATGATTATTTTGTGGTAGTTAACTTGATCAGAGCTGAGAAAAGGACCACTCCACTTCCCTGAGACATACATTAACATATTAACTGATTAAGTTGTTTAATTGTTATAGAAATTCTCTGTTAATCAATGTTGTACCCTCTGTAAATTATTGTTCATTTTGTTAAGCATAGTATTGTTCAGACGTGTGTTATGTGTGAAGATCACGCGAAGTTTTACTCTGTCTTTTTTGATATATTCTCCTTGTAGAATGGTTGTCTTGGAATATCATTTCATAGGAATAGTTGCTAACCCCACACCACTGTTTATCATTACGCATTACCACATGCAACAGTTCTAGTATGTATTTAGAAACAGAAGCCTAGTTTAGCCACAGCCAGTTTGCTGTTGTGCTTTCGAGAAATGTGCAACAATGTCGTCAAGTACCAAGGTATGTGGAAACTTTGAGTATGGCCAGATAATTGTTTTACTTCAGTTGCGCATTTAACACAGACAAGCTGCATTCAGATAAGTTACAGTTCAGTCCGTATTAGGTTCTATTCAAAGTTTAGCGTGCGAGTTTAAGGTTGGATGACAGTTTTTCGTAATACGAGTCGTATTCCAAAAGTAAGGTCCGATCGATCGCAAATTTGAAACCACAGTGAAAATTCGATAAAGCTTTACATAAGTTTGTTGAACACTCTAATAAACCCGTTGATCGCGTCACGTCTTTCTTTTGATATGAAGATGGTATCTGTTCTTTCGGAACATGTCCGAAAGAACAGATACTATCTTCATATACACTCCTGGAAATGGAAAAAAGAACACACTGACACCGGTGTGTCAGACCCACCATACTTGCTCCGGACACTGCGAGAGGGCTGTACAAGCAATGATCACACGCACGGCACAGCGGACACACCAGGAACCGCGGTGTTGGCCGTCGATTGGCGCTAGCTGCGCAGGTTTTGTGCACCGCCGCCGTCAGTGTCAGCCAGTTTGCCGTGGCATACGGAGCTCCATCGCAGTATTTAACACTGGTAGCATGCCGCGACAGCGTGGACGTGAACCGTATGTGCAGTTGACGGACTTTGAGCGAGGGCGTATAGTGGGCATGCGGGAGGCCGGGTGGACGTACCGACGAATTGCTCAACACGTGGGGCGTGAGGTCTCCACAGTACATCGATGTTGTCGCCAGTGGTCGGCGGAAGGTGCACGTGCCCGTCGACCTGGAACCGGACCGCAGCGACGCACGGATGCACGCCAAGACCGTAGGATCCTACGCAGTGCCGTAGGGGACCGCACCGCCACTTCCCAGCAAATTAGGGACACTGTTGCTCCTGAGTATCGGCGAGGACCATTCGCAACCGTCTCCATGAAGCTGGGCTACGGTCCCGCACACCGTTAGGCCGTCTTCCGCTCACGCCCCAACATCGTGCAGCCCGCCTCCAGTGGTGTCGCGACAGGCGTGAATGGAGGGACGAATGGAGACGTGTCGTCTTCAGTGATCAGAGTCGCTTCTGCCTTGGTGCCAATGATGGTCGTATGCGTGTTTGGCGCCGTGCAGGTGAGCGCCACAATCAGGACTGCATACGACCGAGGCACACAGGGCCAACACCCGGTATCATGGTGTGGGGAGCGATCTCCTACACTGGCCGTACACCACTGGTGATCGTCGAGGGGACACTGAATAGTGCACGGTACATCCAAACCGTCATCGAACCCATCGTTCTACCATTCCTAGACCGGCAAGGGAACTTGCTGTTCCAACAGGACAATGCACGTCCGCATGTATCCCGTGCCACCCAATGTGCTCTAGAAGGTGTAAGTCAACTACCCTGGCCAGCAAGATATCCGGATCTGTCCCCCATTGAGCATGTTTGGGACTGGATGAAGCGTCGTCTCATGCAGTCTGCACGTCCAGCACGAACGCTGGTCCAACTGAGGCGCCAGGTGGAAATGGCATGGCAAGCCGTTCCACAGGACTACATCCAGCATCTCTTCGATCGTCTCCATGGGAGAATAGCAGCCTGCATTGCTGCGAAAGGTGGATATACACTGTACTAGTGCCGACATTGTGCATGCTCTGTTGCCTGTGTCTATGTGCCTGTGGTTCTGTCAGTGTGATCATGTGATGTATCTGACCCCAGGAATGTGTCAATAAAGTTTCCCCTTCCTGGGACAATGAATTCACGGTGTTCTTATTTCAATTTCCAGGAGTGTAGTTAAGGCTAAACGGCCGTTGACCTCCTCCTGTGCGGACGCAAACGTATTGCCCTAACTCTTACGGGACTCGGTAAGATTGTCTGCCGCAAGTAATGAGTGTAATGGGCAAGGGCACTACGAATATAGTGTGTGGACATTAAGTTTGTGGGTCTCATGGGGAGCGTGCAAGGGATAAATCCCTGCAGTCGCACTATCCCCTGTGCCCTCGGTGGCTCAGATGGACAGAGCGTCTGCTATGTAAGCAGGAGATACCGGGTTCGAGTCCCGGCCGGGCGCACATTTCCAACTCTCCCCGCCTGTCGACAGCTTAGGGTCGATTTAATTATGATTTCTCTCTTTAGACTTCCGAGCGCACAGTGAGCACGTAAAGATGCCTAGAAAACAGTGTCTGCCGCCAAGTATGAGTGCCCGTGAGAGATTTCGCCTGATTTCATGCAGCCCACACAACACAAGTGGCATGCGGTTCTCGGCCGCACTTTGCAGGGGCAATCAGGACATCCCTGCAGCGCTTTCGATGGGAAGTGTTTGATCGCCCTCCATACAGTCCGAAATTTGCTCTCTCTGATTTTCAGCTTTGCTGACAGGAACCGCTGGCTACGAAGTCAGTGTTTTGGCACAGACGATGAACAGCAGATCAGCGTAGAGAATCGGCGAAAAGTGCAGGCGGCTGCCTCCTATGACGAGGGTGTTGGAAAATCGGTACAGAGCTACGACAAATGACTCAGGCGGCGCGGCGACTATATAGGGACGTTCCTGGAAGGTGTGACTGTTACAAATACAATGCTTTTGATTTTCACTGTGGTTTTCATGTTGCAACCGATCGGACCTTACTTTCGGAATATGCCTCGTGTGTGGATTTTATAGAGTGTGAGGTGAAGTTGGGTTAAATTTCGTATAGAAACAAATATATAGAGGGAAGGGTCACTCTAGCACACCATATCTACACTGTCAATCCTTCTTTCGACTTTAATGTTCGAGAGTCCATCAGCAACAGCGGGTATTTCATTTTCGATTATTTTACACTGCTACTTTTAAAATTCACACTCACTTGAACTTAACATTTCCTCTACGCTAAATGAACCATGCGCGGAGGGTCGGATTCATACTTCGTACGTCTAGCACAGTCCACCTACCTCGACAAACTTCTTGTTGTTGTTCCTCTCCACTCTGCGTTGATTGGTATAGGTTCAGCCAACGGAAGCAGCTTCGAAGAAAAACCGACTAAACACGTACGAAGAAAAGGGTGCATCACTCAAACGTGGAGTCAGAATCTGAAAGTTATTAAAAATGTTGGGCATGCGAGACTCAAAATAACTTGCGTAAAAAGATTTAAAGCGCACTTAATTAGGAATTATTGCCTTAAAACAACTGGTGACCGAAGTAATGCGATTGCGTTATGCACATATGTTGATGGTGTTAGTATTGCGTACATAACGTATAAAGGCGCAGTGCATTGGCGGAGCTATCATTTGTACTCATGTGCTCATGTGATTGTGCAAGAAGGCTACCGACGTGTTTGTGGCCGCACGGCGCGAATTAACAGACTTTGAACGCGGAATGGTAGTTGGAGGTAGACGCATTGGACTTTCCATTTCGGAAATGGTTACGGAATGGAATATTCCGAGATCCACAGTATCAAATGTGTGTGGAGAACACCAAATTTCAGGCATTACCTTTCACCACGGACAAATCAGTGGCCGACGTCCTTCGCTTAACGACCGGGAGCAGCGGCGTTTGCTTAGAGTTGTCAGTGCTAACAGACAGGCAACACCGTGTGAAATATCGGCACCAAAATGGGACGTAGGACGAACGTGTCTGTTCGTGTGGCGAAATCTGGCGTTAATCGGCTACGGCAGCAAACGAACGCCTGCAGCGCCTCTCCTGGTGTCGTGACCACATCGGTTGGATACTAGACGTCTGGAAAACTGTAGGCTGGTCATATGAGTCCCCAATCCCGTTGGTAAGGGTTGATGGTAGGGTCCGAGTATGGCGCACACCCCACGAAGTCTTGGACCCAAATTATCGACAAGGCACGGTACAAGTTGGTTGTTGTTATTGTTGTTGTGGTCTTCACTCCAGAGACTGGTTTGATGCAGCTTTCCATGCTACTCTATCCTGTGCAAGCTGCTTCATCTCCTACTGCAACCTACATCCTTCTGAATTTGCTTAGTGTATTAATCTCTTGGTCCCCGTCTACGGTTTTTACCCGCCACGCTGCCCTCCAATACTAAACTGGCGATGCCTTGATGCCTCAGAACATGTCCCACCAACCGATCCCTTCTTCTAGTCAAGTTGTGCCACAAATTTCTCTTCTCCCCAATTCTATTCAATACCTCCTCATTAGTTATGTGATCTGCCCCTCTAATCTTCTGCATTCTTCTGTAGCACCGTATTTCGAAAGCTTCTAAACTATTTATTGTCCATGTTTCACATCCATACAAGGCTACACTCCATACAAATACTTTCCGAAATGGCTTCCTGACGGCTAAATCTATACTCGATGTTAACAAATTTTTCTTCCTCGGAAACGCTTTCCTTGCCGTTGCTAGTCTACATTTAATATCCTCTCTACTTCGACCATCATCAGTTATTTTGCTCCCCAAATAGCAAAACTCCTTTACTACTTTAAGTGTTTCATTTCCTAATCTAATTCCCTCAGCATCACCCGACTTAATTTGACTACATTCCATTATCCTCGTTTTGCGTCTGTTGATGTTCATCTTACATCCTCCTTTCAAGACACTGTCTATTCCGTTCAACTGCTCTTCCAGGTCCGTTGTTGTCTCCGACAGAATTACAATGTCATCGGTGAACTTCAAAGCTTTTATTTCTTCTCCATAGATTTTAATATCTTATCCGATTTTTCCTTTTGTTTCCTTTACTGCTTGCTCAATATATAGATTGTACAAGTTGGTAGAGGCTCCATAATTGTGGGGGCTGCGTTTGTATGGAGTGGACTGGGTTCTCTGGTCCAACTGAAGGAATCACCGACTGGAAATGGTTATGTTCGACTACTTAGTGACCGTTTGCAGCCATTTATGGACTTCATGTTCCCAAACAACGACGGAATTTTTATGGATGATAATGTGCCATGTCACTGGGCCACAATTGTTCACAAGAATATTCTGGACAATTCTAGCAAATGGTTTGGCTATTATGATCACCCGACATGAATCCCATCCGAAATTTATGGGCCACAATAGAGGAGTCAGTCCGTTCACTAAATCCTGCACCGGCAACTTTTTAGCAATTATTGACGGCTATAGAGGCTGTGTGGCTCAATATTTCTGCAGCGAACTTCCGACGACTTGTTGAGCCCATGCTACGTCGTTGCTGGACTACGCCGAGCAAGAGAAGGTCCGACACGATATCAGAAGGTGTCCCATGACTGTTTTCACTTCAATATATACCACTGAACATACCTACAAATGTATATCATTGTGCGACAAATACACTACTGGCCATTAAAATTGCTACACCACGAAGGTGACGTGCTACAGACGCGAAATTTAACCGACAGGAAGAAGACGCTGAGATATGCAAAAGATTAGCTTTTCAGAGCATCCACACAAGGTCGGCGCCGGTGGTGACACCTACAACGTGCTGACACGAGGAAAGTTTCCAACCGATTTCTCATACACAAAGAGCAGTTGACCGGCGTTGCCTGGAGAAACGTTGTTATGGCGCCTCGTGTAAGGTGGAGAAATGCGTACCATGTTTCCGACTTTGGTAAAGGTCGGATTGTAGCCTATCGCGATTTCGGTTTATGGTATCGCGACATTGCTGCTCGCGTTGGTCGAGATCCAGTGACTGTTAGCAGAATATGGAATCGGTGGGTTCAGGAGAGTAATACGGAACATCGTGCTGGATCCCAACATCCTCGTATCACTAGCAGTCGAGATGACAGGCATCTTATCCGCATGGCTGTAACGGATAGTGCAGTCACGTCTCGAGCCGTGAGTCAACAGATGGGGACGTTTGCAAGACGACAACCATCTGCACGAACAGTTCGACGACGTTTGCAGCAGGATGAACTATCAGCTCGGAGACCATGGCTGCGGTTATCCTTGAGGCTGCATCACAGACAGGAGCGCCTGCGACGGTGTACTCAACGACGAACCTGGGTGAACGAATGGCAAAACGTCATTTTTTCGGATGAATCTAGGCTCTGTGTACAGCATCATGATGGTCGCATCCGTATTTGGCGACATCGCGGTGAACGCACATTGGAAGCATGTATTCGTCATCGCTATACTGGCGAATCACCCGCCGTGTTGGTATTGGGTGCCGTTGCTTACACGTCTCGGCCACCTCTTGTTCGCATTGACGGCACTTTGAACAGTGGACGTTACATTTCAGATGTGTTATGACCCGTGGCTGCACTCTTCATTCGATCCCTGCGAAACACTACATTTCAGAAGGCTAATGTACGACCGCATGTTGCAGGTCCTGTATGGGCCTTTCTGAATACAGAAAATGTTCGACTGCTGCCCTGGCCAGCACATTCTCCAGATCTCTCACCAACTGAGAACGTCTGGTCAATGGTGGCCGAGCAACTGGCCCGTCACAATGCGCCAGTCACTACTCTTGATGAACTGTGGTATCGTGTTGAAGCTGCATGGGCAGCTGTACCTGTACACACCATGCAAGCTCTGTTTGACTCAATGCCCAGGCGTATCAAGGCCGTTAATTCCCCTCTCCGGCCATCCTGATTTAGGTTTTCCGTGATTTCCCTAAATCGCTTCAGGCAAATGCCGGGATGGTTCCTTTGAAAGGGCACGGCCGATTTCCTTCCCCATCCTTCCCTCACCCGAGCTTGCGCTCCGTCTCTAATGACCTCGTTGTCGACGGGACGTTAAACACTAATCTCCTCCTCCTCCTCCTCAAGGCCGTTATTACGGCCAGAGGTGTTTGTTCTGGGTACTGATTTCTCAGGAACTATACACCCAAATTACGTGAAAATGTAATCACATATGAGCTCTAGTGTTATATATCTACCCAATGAATACCCGTTTAACATCTGCATTTCTTCTTGGTGTAGTAATTGTAATGGCCAGTAGTGTAGTTCAGAAGACGTGTCAAGCCGGCCGCAGTGGCCGAACGGTTCTAGGCCCTTCAGTCCGGAACCGCGCTGCTGCTACGGTCGCTGGTTCGAACCCTGTCTCGGACATGGATGTGTGTGACGTCCTTAGGTTAGTTAGGTTTAAGTAGTTCTAAGTCTAGGGGACTGACGACTTCAGATGTTAAGTCCCATAGTGCTTAGAGCCATGTGAACCATTTTTGTGATATGATGTCATAAACATTGAGAAGCGTAAAAAAGTAGCTTTCCAGAAAACATGGGAGAATGTTGAAAGAATCGGGAGAGGGGTGGGGATGGGGGGAGAGAGGTTCCTAGTTGTGGTAGAAATCAAATTATTTCAAAAAGTTCAGTGAAAGTACTTTATTACATAATGTAGTAGCTGAAACAAAGTTTCCAATTCATTTCAAGTTTCCTCTTTATTGTCCTTTTCTGCTTTATTTGTTACTGTTCGCAACTTCAGAATTGGCCCAACAGTATCGCATAACGTAGTACACAACATTGGTTCTGAAGGAAAAACTAAGCAGTGTAGTAGAAAAGTATACAAATCACTGATCAAGACTGCAGAAGTTTCTTTCTGAAGATATGTTGTTGTCACGGCACTTAGCGCGAGATCTACTTTCTCGCACAGCTCGTTCAAAACTTAACAGTTACTGTAGTTCAGCCGCTGTGATAGGCCATATCTTCCGCTCTTACCGAGATTTTGTGCCTATATACACGTTCCTCTTTGCATAGGACGAGAGAGTGCAAAGTTGTACGGGCTGTCTGAACCTCTTACCTCCAGCCGACCTTTTCGCGTATGACGGGAATGAAGGCAAAACTGTGTCCATGTGTGAAAGGTCATCCAATGATAGACGGATGCTGCCGACAGAAATCTTTACTCGCAAACGGGCTTTCAGGCAGAACGGCAAGAGAAGACACATGTGTTTGCTGGAGATATTATTGACCGCGCTGACTAAAGAGATTTCGAGAGGAGGACAGCTAGGTGCTAAATCGCCGTTTTATTTGGACAGTATAAACAAAAGACGCGTCGTTTTGACATCGTAATAGCGGCAGGAGTTCGCGCAGGGGGCGATATAAAGTAAAAAGAACGATCACATAAAACTAGGAGTAGGAAATGTATTCATATTTGCCATGTTGCTGGCGGAAAGAGTACGTGGTCTCATTAACTTGGACTATAAAGTTTATTTCAGTCAACGCAAACCCCACTTTTTTTTAGTTGGCTGGATCAGTATCTTCTTATCAGTCATTATCAATTGGTGTATAAGACAAGGAACAGTGTAGAAACGCTCTGCAGCCCAACATAGCTGTGGGCGCGTAGCAACCTGTGTCAGGCTCGTCCACGATAACATTTTTCGCTTGTCTACAGCATCAAACGGCGTCACTGACGCTTCCTTCGCTTACCAACACTATGCTTCCCCACCAGTGCGGTGTCGTCGGTTCCATCAATCGGCGCCGGACACATCTGACATGTACTCCAGGACAGGACCATCTCCGAAACTACGTCATCTGATTACTTGCCATACCTGTGAAAACGCAATTTAATTACTTATTAATTCTCTACGTTTGTCGATAACTCTGGACTGCTCTTCCGTAATGAAACGCAGTCTCATCTGCTGTATTATTTTACGTCAGCCTAACTTTAAATCACACGCGCAAATCAAACTGCATTAGCTCGGACAGATATGTATGGCTGCGTAAGGACTTTCGCTGGCCAGCCTACTCACCCAGTACCCTATACACTACTTAGCAATCCAGGCACCTTGCAACGACACTGCATCCGTATGCCACCTCTCATGCAGCCCCCCCCCCCCCCCTCCCCATGCCTTATCCATCCTCTCACACCTGAACTCCTACTATCCAATCACGAAATTCGTCCCGAGATTTATCCTTGTTTCTAGCCGCAGTAAGAACGCCACACCTTACGCAACCATTCCAGTTTGCTCCTTCCTCTCAATGACTTTTAATCATTAGCAGCGGTTCCACAGTGTCCAACAGTCTTACTCATCATTCCACTTCTGTATCATCATTTTGATGCACCACAAGCATCTTCATCATACAACAGCTCTCTTAATACTTTGCCGTCCACACGTCTCTTACAAATTTATTCGCTTGGCGCCGGCAACGCTAATTCGGATTACTTGGCTTGTCGTCGACCGTTCTTGACATAATCGAGAGATTATAAATTATTACGTTTTACTAATCTCATCGTCATTTCTCATAAGTTCTCAACCCTGTTCTCCTACTTTCATGAAATTTCGATGATATACTACGTAAATAAATACAAAATTCGTTTGTTTCATATATTTGTTTATTTCCATTGTCTTTGGTAGCCGCGCGGGATTAGCCGAGCGATCTAAGGCGCTGCAGTCATGGACTGTGCGGCTGGTCCCGGAGGTTCGAGTTCTCCCTCGGGCATGGCTTTGTGTGTGTGTGTGTGTGTGTGTTTGTGTTTGTCCTTAGGATAATTTAGGTTAAGAAGTGTGTAAGCTTAGGGACTGATTACCTTAGCAGTTAAGTCCCATAGGATTTCGCACACATTTGAACATTTATGTCTTACGTACTTAATATTTCTCTTTCATATGATACGCAGCAAAATAGTCTCCAAGATGTAACGTAACTCCACAAGATTGCACATTAAGTTTATTCTTTTATTTTTTATTTTTTTTATTTTTTTATTTTTTATTTTGTAACATACATGGCAGTTTCTTCGTTTTTCGTTTATTGGTTTCGGAAATACGTTTGTCTATTAGTTGGTGTTGCTTTATGTGACCGGAAAGTCTGTCAATCGGATCGTGATGAGACGTACGCGATGTAGTGGCAAATTCCAAGTTTTGCCCCGCGCATTCATCGTAAATAATCGTATCGTCTCTTTCGACTGCCATGATGAAACGGCACAAGTGCGTATAAAAACAAAAAAACTTGTTGACGTCTGTAACTTATTGTTACGTCAACAAAACACCAACAGAATAAAAAAAAGTACTACAGTGCTGTCGCCGGCCACAGTGCGATACTTTGCTCACGACACCACTGTGGTATCGCCGGACGGCAGAGTGTTAACATTGGTTTGGGTTATTGTATACTAGTTCTAATATAAAATCATCCAAAAAGCTTTAAAATTCCTAATAGGTATCCACCAAAGGGCAACGGCCTTGCCGCAGTGGATACACCGGTTTCCGTGAGATCACCAAGTTAAGCGCTGTCGGGCGTGGTCGGCACTTGGGTGCGTGACCATCCTGGCCGCCATGCGCTGTTGCCATATTTCGGGGTGCACTCAGCCTCGTGATGCCAACTGAGGAGCTACTCGACCGAATAGTAGCGGCTTCGGTCACGGAAAACCATCATAACAGGGAGAGCGGTGTGCTGACCACACGCCCCTCCTATCCGAACCTCAATTGAGGATGACACGGCGGTCGGATGGTCCCGATGGGCCACTTGTGGCCTGAGGACGGAGTGCTGAGTGCTGCTGCTGAGTCTTCTAGTACGAGTCGTCAAGATACGTTCGCTGCTACCTTAGCCTGATGCAGCATCGCCAAGATACATTACGCTACCGATGTACGAATGAGTCGTCTCGCGGCGATGCGCATTAATAAAATCTTCTTGGGTATCTGGCGTTCTGATCAGCCTCGTCCATCGGGCTAAAGTCACCTTAGGCGCTGAAAACCTGCCACTAGAACTAAGCCATCTCCGAAAAGTCTTCTGGGAAAATGGGTACAATCACCGCCAGGTAATACACACTATTTCTGGCGAGACACGCAAGGGAAACACCACGGAAGAGAACAAGAAACCTGCGTTTCTGTGGAACAGTGTCGGGAAAGATTACTCGGCTTCTGAAGAGACGCAACATTTCATCAGTGTTGAGGCCCCCATCAAAAGTAGTACGGCTCATGGGGCCGGTGAAGGACGATTTACACTCCAGGCTTTCTGACTTCTAAAAGATACCATGACGTCGCTGCTGCTACGTCGACCAAACAGTACGCACCGTAAAGCCGGACGGAACAAGAGAGGCGCTTACGTCTATGCTGCCCCGAAAAATCAACCGTGGCATGATACGATTTCGAAAATCGATACACGATTAATTTCGATGAAACATCTATCATTATGAGGACGAAGTGATTTTGGAATAGCGTAATAACAGAAGCTATAGAAACAAATATCTCTGAAAACACCACTTGACCATGACCGAGGAGAGCCTGGTGGAAAGTTTGTGAGATTTTTAACCACCTGACGCCAAAGAAGGGTCTATTAATTACGGTTACCAAATTTGTCCCATGTACATACCTGTACAATTACTTTCATAATACAATGTTTACATTTGTGTTTCTCTCCACTGTTTATTATTTTATACGGATGTTGATAATGACTTAGAATTGAAACCATTATAGTCAATAATGACTGATACAAACCTTATAGTTACAATTGCAGGAAAGACAGACGCCAGACTGAGATTCTGTGAGAGAAATCTCCCAAAATGTGTTCCACCCACGAGGGAAATAGCTTACAAAACCGTCATTCCACCGATAGTTGCCTATATTTTCTCAGTGGGTTCGCTGATCGAGAGAATAGCAATGTGATTGCTCACGGGATCATTCAGTGAGTGCGAAAGCGTCGCGGAAGTGTTCATCAAATTGTAGTCGCAGATGCTACAAAAGAGGCGTTGCGTATCACTGAGAAGTTTACGAAATTCTGAAAGCGTAAGTTCTTAGAAAAGAGAAAGAGCGTATTGGTTTCTCATACGTCGCGGACAGACCATGAAGGTACAACTGGAGAGATTCGAGCCTACATGGGGGCTTACGAACATTCGCTCTACTCGCGTGTCATTCGCGGTCAGAGTAGGAAAAGCGGGAAACTGTTGGTGGAGCGCCAAACACCCGCCGCCACACTCCGTAAGGCGCCTTGACGAGTGTAGAGCAAACGTATTGCCGCATTAAATATGCGGTGCTTTAAAACATGACAGTAACGACGTGCCATTGGAACTTTAAAAAGAAGTTGTGCTGGAAATAACATGCTGACAGCCTCTGTTTTTTTTTTTTAAGTATCCATACTTGCTTCACGTACTACAGACACAATGACAGATTCATATTTTGTGAATAAAAGTCTAGTTGCTGCCTGTATATCTGTTATTTGCATTTTTATTTCCCCTTCGTATTTCGCAGTGTAAGCTACATCATGAGCGTTTCCAGGCTCTACTCGAGATTTCCGTCATGATAGTGTGAAGCAGTCGCACCTGCATAGTCTATAGCATGAAACTGCTTCGTTGGTAGCTCGTGGCGAATTTCAGACTCTCACAAAATACATTATGCAGCTGTGACTGCTTAACCACGTCATGACGAAAAACCTCTTGTGGATCGTGGAAAGCCGGATGATGGACTTTTCGCTCCGGAATAGGTGTCGTAAATGAAAACCTAAGAAAGCTCAATACTGACAGTGAACGGATTTTTACCCGTAACGTACATGAACTTCGTTTTTTCGACTCGGCCTCGAGAAATCAAGATAGCGACTTTAATGTTTACTACGAATCGGTCATTACAGTCGCTCATTCTCAAATAGGTTTGAGACGAAGATCGTCCTCTGAGAATATTTTCGAATGAGTTTTGTTCCCTATCCTGCCGTCTCATCATTCAGTACTTTTCACAGTAGCACAGCTTTCTTCTTTCCTTGTTGCCCACTACCACGGTCCAAACAAAAAAAGAACTGCACTCTCTCTTTCAAGACTTGATGCTATGATAGCTCTGTGTTTAATACTGCTGTACGCTTAAATACACAGCTGATATGCGTTCTTCTTTAGCACACGGCATAAGGAGCGTGTATATAGGCACTTATAGAGTTCCGTCGTCCTGGGCTTTCACCATTGCTGCAGGTGCGCTGTCGGACAAGGACTCTTCAGAACTGAGCGTCCTATGAGAAACGAGTCCCATCTATAGGGTCCACAGTCTCATTACGCACACTGCACCGTGAAAGCGTCGCATAGTTGCGCACGCGCGGTCTGGAGTTCATCGCCGAAACGCTGGAGGGCTTCTTCCTGTCCAGAGTTGTTCCAGCCGGCGAATTGGGTGCGATGCCGTTGTCTGGCGGTGAGGCGGTGCCATCCTGGCCGCACCAACTCCGCGCTGCGCTTCGACGTTTCCAACACCCGATGCCCTCCTCAGGAAAGGCTTTCCAGTTTTAGCACCAGCCTGAAGAACAGACAACACACTAAGCACACAGCTTTCGAAACACCGTAGCACAAACGCTGTATCAATTAAAGTAACTTGTAAGCCAGAGACTCTCACGAGACATGTAGAGAAGGTGGTAATCTCAGCAGTTGTTGTCTTGCCCAACTCCCTTACTAAGAGAGACAGATATAAAAAATTATAACCGGGATTCCAATCACAAATTCGGACTGCTTATACACTCATGCACACAAATTAAGGATAATAGCAGAATGTGGCACTACAAAAAACTGACGCTAATACCATTGGGACATAGGGAACACACGTGACACAGATGTGTAAGTCCACGGTATTGGTGATAGGTTGAGAAAACCGTCACGAAACACATGTGCTACAAAACGCCACAGTTTCCTGCGCGTGTACCCCGACATCAATACGGGATGCGATCACCATGCACACGTACACAGGCCGCACAACGGGTTGGCATACTCTGGATCAGGTGGTCGAGCAGCTGCTGGTTATAGCCTCCCATTCTTGCACCAGTGCCTGTCGGAGCTCCTGAAGGGTCTTAGGGGTTTGAAGACGTGCACTGATACGTCGACTGAGAGTATCCCAGACGTGCTCGATGGGGTTTAGGTCTGGAGAACAGGCAGGCCACTCCATTCGCCCGATATCTTCTGCTTCAAGGTACTCCTCCACGATGGCAACTCGGTGGGGCGGTGCGTTATTATCCATCAGGAGGGTGGGACCCACTGCATCCCTGAAAATGCGAACATACTGGTGCAAAATGACGTCCCGATACACCTGACCTGTTACAGTTCCTCTGTCAGAAATGCAGGGGTGTACGTGCACCAATCATAATCCCACCCCACACCATCAAACCACGACCTCCATACAGGTCTTTTACAAGAACATTAAGTTGGTATCTGGTTTCCGGTTGACTCCATATGAAAACCCGGAGAGAATGACAGTTCAGACTATACCTCGACACGTCCGTGACATAACCTGGGACCACTGTTCCAATGAACATGTGCTGTGTTCTTGACACCAGGCTTTACGGGCTCTCCTGTGACCATGGGTCAGTGTGATGCACCTTGCAGGTCTCCAGGCGAAAGAACCATTTTTGTTCAGTCGTCTGTAGACTGTGTGTCAGGAGGCAACTGTTCCAGTGGCTGCGGTAGGGTTCCGAGCAAGGCTATCTGTAGTACTCCGTGGCCGTCTACGGGCACTGATGGTGAGGTATCGGTCTTCTTGTGATGTACACTGTGGACGTCCCGTACTGTAGCGCCTGGACGCGTTTCCTGTCTGCTGGAATCGTTGCCATAATCTTGATATCACACTTTGTGGCACATGTAGGACCTGTGCTATGACCTGCTGTGTTTGGCCAGCCTCCAGTCGTCCTAGTATTCTACCCCTCATAATGTCATCAATATGATGTGTTCTTTGAGCCATTTTCAACAATGTCACCATTAGCACGCGTCTGAAAACGACTGCACAGTAGTCTCACATGCACCAACACACCTCCGCGTATGTGGACTGCTGCCAGCGCCACCGTGCGACCACCTCAGGTCAAATGCACCGCATGGGCATACCCCGAGGTGATTTAAACTCGCAAACAGTCCACCGGAGCGTTGTTTCACCATGTATCAGCATTATCCTTAATTTATGAGCACGCGTGTATAATTATGAATTGAATTGTAGGAGGAATGGCTTAGTACATCAGCTCGTTAAAAAGGTGACGAATTTAATCTGCTTATTTATAGTCTCTAAGACAAAAAAAGAAGCACCACGAGGGCATTCTACGAAAGGGACGAAAATCGGTAGATGTAATGGACATGTACAGAAAACAAATGTTGGAATTTCATAAAAATTGGATGATATAGTGAAGAGAAAGATATTCATGCATTGAGCAAGACAGTAACGCCTTGGTCCACCTCTAGCCCTTATGCAAGCAGTTATTCGGCATTGCATTGTTTGATAGAGTGTTTGGATGTCTTCCTCAGGGATATGGTGCCAAATTCTGTCCAATTGGCGAGTTAGATAGTCAAAATCCGGAGACGATAGGGGGATACGCCCATATCACTCCAAACGTTCTCAACTATAGAGGGACCCGGCGACCATGCTGGTCAACGTGGGGTTTGGCAGGCACGAAGACAAGCAGTAGAAAGTCCCGCCGAGTAACGGTGATTATCTTGCTGAAAAGTAAGCCCAGAATGGCTTCCTATGAAGCCAACAAAACGGGGCGTAGAATATCGTAGATGAATAATGCTTCAAATGGCTCTAAACGCTATGGGACTTAACTTCTGAGGTCATCAGTCCCCTAGAACTTAGAACTACTTAAAGCTAACCAACCTAAGGACATCACACACATCCATGCCCGAGGCAGGATTCGAACCTGAGACCGTAACGGTCGCGCGGTTCCAGACTGTAGCGCCTAGAACCGTTCGGCCACCCCGGCCGGCTCGTCGATGAACTACACTGCTCTAAGGGTGCCGCTGATGACAACCGAAGAGGTACTGCTGTGGAGAAAAGAAAAGCCAACCCTGACCTGGTTTCCTGGTTTCTACTACAAGGATGCCGTATCTCTTCCCAACTGGGAAAGTCTGGAGCATTATGGCCAAGACCCTCCAACCAGCTCTGGACTTCGAGGTCTGACGAGCCAATTGGACAGAAACTGGCATGGTATCCCTCAGTATGATATCCAACAATTCTGTAAATCAGTGTCAAACTGAATAACTGCTTGCATAAGAGCCAGAGATAGACCAACACATTACTGACGCTCAGTTTCTAAAGATCCTTCTCTTGAATAAATCATCCAATTTTTCTGAAATTCTAATCGTTAGTTTGTCTGTAAATTACATCATACCTACCGATTTCCGTCCCATTTGGATAATATCTTCATGCTGCGTCGCTCTTTCCTTTGTCTTAGAATGTACATTGGATATAATATTACCCAGCTAACTGAAACCACCGGTAACTTGCCTAAGTACAGAACAATCAGACCTTGAGTGTGGAGCAGTTTTCAAGATTATCAGACATTTGACGATCGCTCTACAGCTTTCACACAGGCACAGAACTAAGAACTTACACTAAATGAGCGCAGTTGGAGACAGTGGGAAGGCACAGTCAAAGAGAAATACAATTATTGCTTGTTAAACATGGAAAATGATGTGCTTTGTTCATATTAATTGATAGTGCCACGATAAATCGAGATGTGCAGCTCATTTCTATTTTCAAATTATTGCTAATGGCGACTTATATAGCAGTTGGCATTAACGGCGTGTCGACCTTCTAATGTTAAATAATGTTCCCTACTCAGATTCATTTCTCAGTCTTATATCAAGAAATCAGAAAAGAACGTACAATAGCAAACCACAAATAAGGAAATAGAAAATCAAAGTCAGAAATTACAATTGAGTTTGCCTTCCTACTCACTTTCACTTTCAGTTCCACAACATTTGCATATGATTGTTTTAGCAGAATGAGTGGAACACACATACTTGGAACACCTGCAACAAACTAAGAACACACTTGCCATATTGTCTTTTTCCTTTTTAGAGCTTTTACTCTTCGAACAGATGTGACATCTTCCTCTTGAATAAAATTCAACAGACTGAACAGTTGCAGTAATGCTGGGCAGCGTTTTTCCTAGAACATTTTCCGTTGCAGAGATGATAGGCTTTTGTAAACCCATGATATTCTTTGCTCTCTCTTCCACAGCTGGCCTAATGAGCAGTTGGCCTAATTCTAGCAGATACAGCCCTCTTACATTATGTTTCTTATTCCGGATTGGGTTGTTATCGTGAAAATCGTTCCAGCATTGAGACAGGCAATATCAATGAAGGTGAAACAGAGAGAGATAATGGCCATCTTCGCGTCCCTCGTGTTACTGAATGATGTCACGTCATTTGATCAATGCTCTCTCTGCCCCCTTTTGTTTCATTGTAGTAGAGGTTAATGTTTGTCTTTTTCTTCTCTGTCGACCCATCCACCTTGTTATCGTTGTTTTGTGTGGAAAGAAGTAGGAGAATCTTAGTAGGCTTCAGTTTGGAGATGTATGAAACCAAGGTACCTGGTGAGTTGCCTGTTTTCGGATCTGTGAATAAGAACTTAGAGGAATATAGCTCTCGACTCTGCGTCTTCTTTAGCTGTTTTGGTATGTGTTTTCTGTTACTCTTCAATGTTCCCACCAAAGGTAACTCGTCATCATTGTAAAGCTCCTCAGCTAGGTCTATGGATGCATAGAAACGATCTGTTGTTATATTTCTTCCACTTCCTGCCAGCAGATTCACTAGGCCTCTAACAACTGCCTTTGCAATCCGTTCCTCGGCAGGTCGTTCATCCTTGCCTGCACAGACCTCCATTTTTAGAACATACCGACTGTGTGCATCCGATAACATCCTAATCAACATGCCAACTTGTGTTTCATAAAGACTTTAAAGGGACATCTTCCTCGAAATATGGAGAGCATTTCATCGATCGCTAGATCTGCACTTGGTATGTAGTATTTTCCAACCTTTCGTCAATTTTGTCGAAAACTTCTCGAAGGGGGCAAAACTTATCCTGCCTTCTTCTTTCGGTTCTTGTTTCTTTCACCAGCTGCGACATAGTCGCGAATATGAGCAGTGATCCAATACTCTCAAATGTTTCTTACCCCAGTCTTTGATCACAATATCAGTTCCTTTGACGATGACCGGTTTCAGTCAATAATGACTACCTTTAGATCTGTTCAACACCATGTCCTAATGTGATAAGGCGATGCCATTACGGCCTTACCACATTAGGACATGGTGTAGAACAGATCTGAAGATAGTCATTATTGACTGAACCGGCATCGTCAAAGGAACTGATATTGTGATCAAAGACTGGCGTAAAAAACATTTCTTATTTCTTTATTATCAAATCTAATCAGGGACGGAAGTTCTCCACATCGAATACAACTCACTGTTGCTATGTAGATATTCATTCCCCGTACTTTCCCCCATAAGTGCTCAAGAGGCAGTCAAGTGTCATTGCTTGTGCCCATGAGTATCAAAATCCCAATGAAGGCATACATTTCTTCTATGGTTGTAAGTTTTAAGGTCTAATTACGAGCTTCGTGGTTTGTATAGTCCATGATAATCTTCATAATTTCGGGAGTTATAAACGTTTTGAGAGATTCTGACACTAGAGGTGTGAAAAACCTTTACAAAAATTCACTATATTTTGTACTGAACTGCGTACTTGCCTTGGAGGCGCAGTAATATATTCCCTACCACTTTTTGCTGTAACAGTTATGCTGGAAGCAGCTGCATGCTGTTCATCAGGGGATGAACTCCGTGAGGTTGTATTAACGTATCATCTTCTTCTGGATTAGTTTCATCACCTTCATTTGCTTCATTTACTATAGCTGACATCTCTTCATCTGTGAGAAACCTCTGATACAGACCAGACATTTTATTAGAATTGCGAGTAATGTACAACTGCTCGAACAACAAAGAAATTTATTTCAAAACAACAATGGAAACACAATACAGCGGTACCAATAGTTAGAAACTGCATCTGTTTCCGCCATATTGAAAAATATTTTAATGAGAAAAGATGTCTCACCGATGTGAAAGGGGAGGCAGAAAGTGCCCCCCCCCACTTAAATTAAATGTAATAGGCAGACTTAAATACACTAATGGCCATTAAAATTGCTACACCACGAAGATGACGTCCTACAGACGCGAAATTTAACTGCCAGGAACAAGATGCTGTGATATGCAAATGATTAGCTTTTCAGAGCATTCACGCAAGGTTGGCGCCGGTGGCGACACCTACAACGTGCTGACATGAGGAAAGTTTCCAACCGATTTCTCATACACAAACAGCAGTTGACAGGCGTTGCATGGTGAAACGTTGTTGTGATGCCTCGTGTAAGGAGCAGAAACGCGTACCATCACGTTCCGACTTTGATAAAGGTCGGATTGTAGCCTATCGCGATTGCGGTTTATCGTCTCGCGACATTGCTGTACGCGTTGGTCGATATCCAAAGACTGTTCGCAGAATATGGAATCGGTGGGTTCAGGAGGGTAATATGGAACGCCTTGCTGGATCCCAACGACCTCGTATCACTAGCAGTCGAGATGACAGGCATCTTATCCGCCTGGCTCTAACGGATCGTGCAGCCACGTCTCGATCCCTGAGTCAACGAATGGGGACGTTTGCAAGACAACAACCATCTGTACGGACAGTTCGACGACGTTTGCAGTAGCACGGACTATCCGCTTGGAGACCATGGCTGTGGTGACCCTTGACGTTCCATCACAGACATGAGCGCCTGCGATGTTGTACTCAACGACGAACCTGGGTGTACGAATGGCAAAACGTCATTTTTTTCGGATGAATCCATGTTCTGTTTACAGCATCATGATGGTCGCATCCGTGTTCGGCGAAATCGCGGTGAACGCACATTGGAAGCATGTTTTCGTCATCGCCATACTGGCGCATTACCCGGCGTGATGGTATGGGGTGCCATTGGTTACACGTCTCGGTCACCTCTTGTTCGCATTGACGGAACTTTGAACAGTGGACGTTACATTTCAGATGTGTTACGACCCGTGGCTCTACCCTTTATTCGATCCCTGCGAAACCCTACATTTCAGCAGGATAATACACGACCACATGTTGCAGGTCCTGTACGGGCCTTTCTGGATACAGAAAATGTTCGACTGCTGCCCTGTCCAGCACATTCTCTAGATCTCCCACCAACTGTAAACGTCTGCTCAATGGTGGCCGAGCAACTGGCTCGTCACAATACGCCAGTCACTACTGTTGATGAACTGAGGTATCGTGTTGAAGCTGCATGGGCCGCTCTACCTGTACGCGCCATCCAAGCTCTGTTTGACTCAATGCCCTGGCGTATCAAGGCCGTTATTACGGCCAGAGGTGGTTGTTCTGGGTACTGATTTCTCAGGATCTATGGACCCAATTTGCGTGAAAATGTAATCACATGTGAGTTCTAGTATAATATATTTGCGTAATCAATACCCGTTTATGATCTGCATTTCTTCTTGGTGTAGCAATTTTAATAGCCAGTAGCGTATTTTAATGAGAAAAGCTGTCTCACTGATGTCTAAGGGGAGGCAAAAACTACCCACACTTAACTATAATAGGCAGATTTAAATAATTCACAAAAATTATGAAACCTTGACAGGACATTTTTCTACAACTACTTAAATACTTGCTTCTTCACTCCTAGAAATATGCATATTACACAAACAAAACAAATACTGTGGGCAATTCCCCCCTCCCCCCTAGTGATGCCAGGGTCAATGAACATTAAGTTGTTGAAATTATGTTTCTGGTTAACGATAGCTCAAGTTCAGAGTATGGTACACAAATTAACGACGTCATTAAAATCTTCATAATCCTTTCACTCGTCAACCGGTAACTGCTGCACCCTCGGATAGTCATTAATTGAATTTCTAAGGGGGTCTTTTAGCATTCCTGTTTGTCAGCACAATACTCATTATTTTTTAAGTGGGCCTCTTGCAAACTGGGCTGGGGAGATTTAAATTGATGGCACAACTTGACTAAAGGAAACGTTCGTTTGATATGGCACATCCAGATGCTAAAAGGAGTTGGTTAATTTGGTTATGAAAGGAACCGATGGTTCTACAAATTTTTGAGGGATACTAAGGTTAGGTGGGCAGGTAGGTTCAGACTGATCAAGGGCGCAGTAGTTATTCAAATGGGAAAGGGCTTGCACAGGACAGAGCAGCGACGAGAGATCCGGTTCTACAAATTTTTGAGGGAGACTAAGGTTTGAATATGGTGGGCAGGTAGGTTCAAACTGAAGAAGGGTGCAGTAGTTATCTAAATGGAAAGGGTCTTGCACAGGAAAGAGCAGCGACAAGAGATTTGGTTCTACAAATTTTTGAGGGAGACTAAGGTTTGAACGTTACGGCTAATAATGGAAGCAAGGCTAAAGAAAAATCAGGACACTTTCATAGGATTTGTCGACCTGGAAAAAGCGTTCGACAATATAAAATGGTGCAAGCTGTTCAAGATTCTGAAAAAGTAGGGGTAAGCTACAGGGAGAGACGGGTCATATACAATATGTACAACAACCAAGAAGGAATAATAAGAGTGGACGATCAAGAACGAACTCGTATTAAGAAGGGTGTAAGACAAGGCTGTAGCCTTTCGCCCCTACTCTTCAATCTGTACATAGATGAAGCAATGATGGAAATAAAAGAAAGGTTCAGGAGTGGAATTAAAATACAAGGTGAAAGGATATCAATGATACGATTCGCTGATGACATTGCTATCCTGAGTGAAAGTGAAGAAGAATTAAATGATCTGCTGAACGGAATGAACAGTCTAATGAGTACACAGTATGGTTTGAGAGTAAATCGGAGAAAGACGAAGGTAATGAGAAGTAGTAGAAATGAGAACAGCGAGAAACTTAACATCAGGATTGATGGTCACGAAGTCAATGAAGTTAAGGAATTCTGCTACCTAGGCAGTAAAATAACCAATGACGGACGGAGCAAGGGGGACATCAAAAGCAGACTCGCTATGGCAAAAAAGGCATTTCTGGCCAACAGAAGTCTACTAATATCAAATACCGGCCTTAATTTGAGGAAGAAATTTCTGAGGATGTACGTCTGGAGTACAGTATTGTATGGTAGTGAAACACGGGCTGTGGGAAAACCGGAACAGAAGAGAATCGAAGCATTTGAGATGTGGTGCTATAGACGAATGTTGAAAATTAGGTGGACTGATAAGGTAAGGAATGAGGAGGTTCTACGCAGAATCGGAGAGGAAAGGAATATGTGGAAATCATTGACAAGGAGAAGGGACATGATGATAGGACATCTGCTAAGACATGAGCGAATGACTTCCATGGTACTAGAGGGAGCTGTAGGGGGTAAAAACTGTAGAGGAAGACAGAGATTGGAATACGTCAGTTAAATAATTGAAGACGTAGGTTGCAAGTGCTACTCTGAGATGAAGAGGTTAGCACAGGAAAGGAATTCGTGGCGGGCTGCATCAAACCAGTCAGTAGACTGATGAAAAACAAAAAAAACAAAAAAAAGGTTTGAATATGGTGGGCAGGTAGGTTCAAACTGAAGAAGGGTGCAGTAGTTACGTAAAAGGGAAGGGGCTTGCACAGGAGAAAGTAGCGGCGAGAGAGCCAGCGGTCCAGTCTTGGGACAGGTGGGATAGGCAGCGGTAGCAGAGTGGCGGGGCTGTGGTTACCTATGCAGCGGACGTCCCTCGTGGAGCAGCACAGCTGGGAGAGGACGCGCACGTAGCAGGCGACCACGGCCAGCACGGTGAGCGACGCCACGGCGACACACGCGGCCACCACCAGCCACTCCTCATCCATCCCGCGGCAGGCCGCCGCGCCGCATCTGCAAACCACGGAAGACTATCAACCTGTGGTGGCCGGCACGCTCTGCCACTCCAGTGCCACTGTTTCTGCTGTGCGACTTGCTCACCACCCCCTCACAAGTTTTCATAACTATTCTTAGCAGTATACACATGGAACCAGAGGTATGATGCGCTGTCGTGCTGTAAAGTGACATTTATAGGTCGTCGTGGTTGTCGGTCTCTACCAATGAGACAGCAATCATTTCAGCTGTGCATCTTTCCCATCAACCCATCAGCAACCTTGGTAGCCACATCGTTCTTAGCAGTGTCCATCTGACGCATTGGTATGAGGCATCATGCATTGTTGTGAGGGAAAATGAAAGGTATAGGTCACGGTGGCCATCTTCTTCTGCCAGTACACCAGTGTCTTCTGGGGGGGAAGGAGCGCCGGTACCCGACACGAATCCGCCCGGCGAGGTCCGGTGATCTTCCCAGTCTGTGGATGGTTTTTAGGCGGTTTTCCATCTGCCTCGGCAAATGCTCGCTGGTTCCCCTTATTCTGCCTCACCTACACTATGTTGGTGATTGCTGCGCAAACAAGTTCTCCACGTATGCGTACAATTACTCTACCATGCAAACATAGGGGTTACTCACGTCTGGTGTGAGACATTCCCTGGGGGATCCACCGGGGGTCGAACCGCACAATAACCCTAGGTTTGGTGTGGGGTGGCGGAGGCGTCAAGTGGACTGCGGTAGTCGTTTGGTGGTTGCGGACCACTGTGGCTGCGGCGGGGATGGTGCCTCTCCGTCGTTTCTAGGTCCCCAGTTAACGTAATATAACATAACACCAGTGTCATTTTCGCTGTGCAACTTTTTCACGAACGCCTTACAAGACCTAGTAGCGAAAGTATGCTAAACACTACACAAATGGAGCCGGTGATATGGTGCATTGTTGTGCTGGAAAATGATCTTAATTGGTCGTGACGGTCTGTGGCCTCTCCAAATGCACTAAGATTGTCCTGTTGTGTTAATTTTCCACAAATCTCTCACGAGGCATGGTATTCACACTCTCCTTAGCACTGCACATTTGAAGCGATTCGTTATGATGCGTTGTTGTGCTGGAAATGACATACATAGAGCATGGTGTCTGTCGAACTTAACAGTGCATTGGAATCGTTTCTGCTGCACAACTTATCCACGAAGCCCCCACAGGTTGTAGTAGCCACACTCTTCTTAGCAATGCACATGCCAACTGAACAGGATGAATTTTGAATTACACATAGGAGTATAAAGTATTTAGTTGCTTAATATCCATACGATTTTGGCTCAAATGGCTCTGAGCACTATGCGACTTCACTTCTGAGGTCATCAGTCCCCTAAACTTACTACTACTTAAACCTAACTAACCTAAGGACATCACACATATCTATGCCCGAGGCAGGATTCGAACCTGCGACCGTAGCGGTCGCGTGGTTCCAGACTGTAGGGCCTAGAACCTCTCAGCCACCCCGGCCGGCCCATACGATTTTACAAGGATTTATTGCTTATATGCATGCACATAATTTCTTGCGTCTTTGTGGCTTTCGTGTCCCCTTTTGTCCATTTAAGTGTTTGTTGCGCTTCAGTCGTTGTTGTGGTTTTTCCTTTCATTCTGTTTTGTGGTGTAAGTCTCATTGTCTCATTCTCACACTTCTGACGTTGTTTCCTTCGGAACAACGGACCGATGACCTCGTAGTTAGGCGCCTTCCCCCCTCTTTTAAACCAACCACATAAGGCGGCAGCGTACTATTTATAGTTATGTTTTCATTTACCTTTCACAGGTGTTCAATGTGCTCTCCATTGAAATGCTTGAGAAATGTCCAGACGATAGTGAGACTCGGCTATATTGATCGTCAGAGAGAAACACAGAAAGAAAAGAGAGATGAACTTTTAACATGTTGGTATAGGGGGAAAAAGGCGAACTCTAGATTGCGGTTTATTGGTAGAATCCTGAAGCGAAGCAGTCCTTCAACAAAGAAAATAGCTTACAATACGTTAGTTCGTCCAGTCTTACAAGGAGACGGCACGGCCGTGGGGTCGGGGATTTGTCCGAAATTTAGTGTGGTGAAAGAAGACCCCTAACACCGTACGTGGTTAAAATATTAGGACACACTACTCTGAAAATCCCGAGAAAAATCGATCCAAAGTTTCTTAGGTGCGTTATGAGTCTAAAATGTTAGTCCATTGCCGAGCTTCTGTCTGGCCTAGATGGACACCGGCACGGTAGCTCAGCGTGTTCGGTCAGATAGCTAACTGCCCTCTGTAATAAAAAAACTGAGTTAATGGATCAACAACGAACTGAAATGGGTGTCTTTCGATGTCCGCCCAGAGCAGATACAACGAACGAAAACGAACAAAATGAGATTTAAAAAAAAAAAAAAAATGGTTAGGGCTCGCACACGTACGCCAGAGGTCTCGGGTTCGATTCCTCCTCTGGCACTTTTTTTACTTGTGTTCCATTTCCTTTTGTTATTCCACCAATTATTCAAAAAGTTTCTCAAACCCACATTATTTTTAAAACACTATTTTAGCTCAAGAACGTAAAGTTTTTCATTCACTGAAAAATATTCGTGCTCGTTGTTCTACTTCGTTTTATGGGGTTTCAAGGTTTAAAGGGGCTTTTGTAAGAGATCCCTTGGGATTATAACGGTCATCTGCGCATGGGACTGTGCGCGAGCCGTGAGAAGTAAACGGCAGTTTGTTTTTCAATTTCGTCGTGAACAGATGTGCCTGTTTCAAAGATCAATGTGTTATTCCGATCCGAGGTTAAACATGTCGACTGAAGTTGCTGGCTCATCTGGAATAGGAGAAGAAATTCCTGAAGAATCCATTCAGAGTTATCTATCAAAATTAAGACTGAAGGATGCAGTGGTGTATTATGAAAAGCTATTGACGGAAAATAATTTAATTGCATCGACATCTTCGGAAGAAATCTCTCACGATGCTATGTTATTGGCCGGAGAACTTTATAATAATACACTGGGGAGAATAAATATTTACTTCTCATTGACTCTTGGGGAGGTCAAACGAATCCGGTGTGATATGATACAATTTTTCAAGATGACGAAAATATGCCAGCTTGGTCTGTAAAAGTCATAGCTCCAAAATGCACTTCCTTGGTGCAACCTTGTGATGTTTACTTTTACAGGCAAGTTAAAAATTTCATAAAGCGCTTGCAAAATTGCAGCGCATTGTTACAGGAGAATCGTGTAATTCCCTGGAAGATTGTATAAAAATTCATTCTATCATTCACCATCAATTATCGTCACCAATATTCCGAGACATGATTCAGTATGCCTGGTTTGCCTCAAAATTATCAGAAACCCAAAACATTTTCGTAAATGTTAATGGGGTATGTTTTTGTACAGATTTATTGCAAAAGCCCTATGACCGTAAAAAATCCGCTTTTATATGTTGCACAAGGTGTCGCAAAAATTATTGCTTTGTTTGTTTTTACGATAATTACCACTGCGGTTCTTGTTTATAATTATTATATTATAAAAATTGAATGTTTCCCAATCGACTTTGTTATTCTGATTAAAAACCCAATGTTTCGCCTCATATACTTTACAATGAAAGTTGGAAAACCGACCGCCATGAATTGTGTTGTTGGACAAAAAGAAAATAATTTTTATTCAATAATGTAATTTGTTAAAGATAATGTAGGTTTGGGAAACTTTCTGAATAATTTGTGGAATAATAAAAGAAAATGAAAGAGAAGAAAGATGTGCCATAGGAGGAATCGAACCCGAGACCTGTGGCGAAGTAGTCCGAGCCTTAAACATCTAGGCCAGACGGCGGCTCGGCACTGGACTAACATTTTATACTCATAACGCACCTAAGAAACTTTGGATCGATTTTTCCCGGGACTTTCCGGGTAGCGCGTCATAGTATTTTAACGAAGTGAGGTGTTAGGAGTCCTCTTTCACCACACAAAATTTCGTGCAAATCACCGACCCCACGGTCGTGCCGTCTCCTTGTCTGTATGGGACCCTTACCATTTGAGTCGGATTCAAGAGATTGAAAAGGTCCAAAGAAGAGCGGCAAGATTCGTGACTGGCACATTTAGCCATCGCGAGAGCGTTACAAATCTCATAGAAAGTTTGAAGTGGGACACACTAGCAGATGGACGGCGCGCTAAACGGAAGGGGATGCTGCCTAAATTCCGAAATCCGATCTTCGCCGAGGATGTAGTGCATATACACTCCTGGAAATTGAAATAAGAACACCGTGAATTCATTGTCCCAGGAAGGGGAAACTTTATTGACACATTCCTGGGGTCAGATACATCACATGATCACACTGACAGAACCACAGGCACATAGACACAGGCAACAGAGCATGCACAATGTCGGCACTAGTACAGTGTATATCCACCTTTCGCAGCAATGCAGGCTGCTATTCTCCCATGGAGACGATCGTAGAGATGCTGGATGTAGTCCTGTGGAACGGCTTGCCATGCCATTTCCACCTGGCGCCTCAGTTGGACCAGCGTTCGTGCTGGACGTGCAGACCGCGTGAGACGACGCTTCATCCAGTCCCAAACATGCTCAATGGGGGACAGATCCGGAGATCGTGCTGGCCAGGGTAGTTGACTTACACCTTCTAGAGCACGTTGGGTGGCACGGGATACATGCGGACGTGCATTGTCCTGTTGGAACAGCAAGTTCCCTTGCCGGTCTAGGAATGGTAGAACGATGGGTTCGATGACGGTTTGGATGTACCGTGCACTATTCAGTGTCCCCTCGACGATCACCAGTGGTGTACGGCCAGTGTAGGAGATGGCTCCCCACACCATGATGCCGGGTGTTGGCCCTGTGTGCCTCGGTCGTATGCAGTCCTGATTGTGGCGCTCACCTGCACGGCGCCAAACACGCATACGACCATCATTGGCACCAAGGCAGAAGCGACTCTCATCGCTGAAGACGACACGTCTCCTTTCGTCCCTCCATTCACGCCTGTCGCGACACCACTGGAGGCGGGCTGCGCGATGTTGGGGTGTGAGCGGAAGACGGCCTAACGGTGTGCGGGACCGTAGCCCAGCTTCATGGAGACGGTTGCGAATGGTCCTCGCCGATACCCCAGGAGCAACAGTGTCCCTAATTTGCTGGGAAGTGGCGGTGTGGTCCCCTACGGCACTGCGTAGGATCCTACGGTCTTGGCGTGCATCCGTGCGTCGCTGCGGTCCGGTCCCTGGTCGACGGGCACGTGCACCTTCCGCCGACCACTGGCGACAACATCGATGTACTGTGGAGACCTCACGCCCCACGTGTTGAGCAATTCGGCGGTACGTCCACCCGGCCTCCCGCATGCCCACTATACGCCCTCGCTCAAAGTCCGTCAACTGCACATACGGTTCACGTCCACGCTGTCGCGGCATGCTGCCAGTGTTAAAGACTGCGATGGAGCTCCGTATGCCACGGCAAACTGGCTGACGGCGGCGGTGCACAAATGCTGCGCAGCTAGCGCCATTCGACGGCCAACACCGCGGTTCATGGTGTGTCCGCTGTGCCGCGCGTGTGATCATTGCTTGTACAGCCCTCTCGCAGTGTCCGGAGCAAGTATGGTGGGTCTGACACACCGGTGTCAATGTGTTCTTTTTTCCATTTCCAGGAGTGTATTATTACCACCAACTTTCAAATCGCACAACGATCACCATTCGAAGATAAGAGGAATAAGAGCTCGTACTGAGGCGTTCAGTCGTTTTTCCCTCGTGTGTTCCGCGAGTGGAACAGTGGGGGGAAAATATGACTTTGGAACGAATTGTGCCCTCTGCCACACACCGCTTGGTGACTAGCGGAGTATATATGTAAATGTAGATCTCTATAACCTGTTGCCACATCCGAGAAACAACGGAACGATTCACGTTAAGCCATCAGGCCACATATATTCGCGAGTGCCTGCTTCCATTCTTCCCATGGCTCTTCATCGCATAGAGCCTGGGAGGTATCTTCTCTCTGACTGCACACCGCCATTGTGATGTGGGACTACCAGGCAAACAGTGCTCCGTTTGATAGGTGCCCAGACGGCATCCTTATCTTGGCTGTCCGTTGACCAGAATGCCAACTTCCGTACAAAACCCGATCGTACGGACGTCTGTTGACAATTTGTATGCTTATATCGTGAATTAGACACAGGACGGGGAAATAGCGGTTTGTTGCCTAAATTTTGGACACCAGTGTATTTAGAGTGAAATATACCATATAACATGTGTCCAGTTGTAATTGGTTACAGAGTTATGGCTTTTTGAAAGTAATCCAAACGTATACGCGCAAATAACGTTAAGCAAACGAAAATGATTAATTCGCTGACAGTGAATTCCTTGACGTTTCCTGTATTTTGATTAAAAATGAAACTTCTCCAGCTGTACTCAGCATTTTATATTTATTTGCCTACTAGTGTCGACGTTGCGTCAACGCCATCTTCAGGCCCTATATAACAACGCCATACATAAAACAAACAACGTGAGACATCAGTAGTCTGTGAGCTATTGTAGAAAATAAATATATCATAAACATATTATACAGAGGATGAATTAATTAAAAGTAGTTACATTTCGTTCATTTTCACCAAGACGCCATTTGCCTTGATATTAGCAATTTATATGGTACAAACAAGAACAAATGAGGTTATATATACACGGTTATTTCCATTACAAGTCAATACCAGACATTTGAATAAAATGGGGGTATATATATAAGAGATAATAATATAGGCACGAAACAGTACGAAAATTGTGTTAAAAGCGAATAATGATACCCTAAACCCTTCATTGTGTGCACAATTTAAGTAACAGGAAGAAAATTGCATTGCCAATCTGACATATGTAAGGTATGATTCCATTGTTTATAAATAGTGAAAGGTGGAAAGAAGTTACGTTTGCATAACACTGTATCGTCATCACTCAAATGGTTCAAATGGCTCTGAGCACTATGGGATTTAACAACTGTGGTCATCAGTCCCCTAGAACGTAGAACTACTTAAACCTAACTAACCTAAGGACATCACACACATCCATGCCCGAGGCAGGATTCGAACCTGCGACCGTAGCGGTTGCGCGGTTCCGGGCTGAGCGCCTAGAACCACTAGACCACCGTTGCCGGCATCGTCATCACTATAAGGTAACAAAGTGAAATAGGTTACTTAAACATCATCATTCATAATGATACGAACAATGAGGAGGAAGAATGGTATGGAACCTAGTTAATATTTTAAAAGATAGTGGTGTAACATAAATACACATGAGTCAATTCGTGAATCTACTCATTCCAACAAGAGAAACGTAAGCTAACATGCCACCAAAATATACCATTTTAACGTCGGTGCCTCATTTATGGCCGCAAACCAGGTCTAAAATAATGTAATACTAATAGGCCTGCATTAGTAAAAGAACGATCAAGTACATAACAGTGTTCCAAATAGAAGTAGACAGGGTGGTGTCAGTCAAAACAGTTTGTCACAGTTGTAAAATACTGGCAGTTCCTCTAATAACTAATTAGTAAAGAAGAGTACGCAGTAAGATATACAAAGTATAACTTTCGTATTGTTATACATAATCTAGTCAAGGGTTGCATTAGTCAACAGCAATCATTGAAACGCCTAATCACCCACTTATTTGGACGACTGAAGTCTAACATTTATATCATCACTACACCATAATTACTCACTCATTTCTCCTATCCTTGTAAACGTGTTCTTGTATAAAATTATTAGTATAAATATATTGACTATCCACTCATTTACGAGAAAGATCATGAGAGTGAGGGTAAAACTATTCTGAATAACAGGCCCATCAATTGATTAGGTTGAACTGGATTATAGCACTCACTCTGGTATAGATCTGTAATGGAAATAACGGTATATATATATATATATATATATATATATATATATATATATATATATATATATATAAACATCATTTGTACTGGTTTGTACCATATAAATTGCTAATGTCAAGGTAAATTGCATCTTAGTGAAAATCAACGAAATGTAACTACTTTTAATGAATTCATCCTTCATATAATATCTTTATAATATATTTGTTTTGTAGAATAGCTCACGGACTACTGATGTCTCACATTATTTGTTTTATGTGTGGTGTGTTATACAGGGCCTGAAGATAGCGTTGACACAATGTTGAAACTAGTAGCCAAATAAATATGAAATCTTAAGTACAGATTGTTAATAAAAATCATACAAGCTGATGTCCCACCATCATCCAATTTAAATATGAATGTACGAAGATTTCCTGTATTAGTGGAGTACTATCTAAGGAATATGTACGGCTAGCCGAATTAAAGCGGCCGCTGGTGATATGCGAAAACCGGGTTCGTGTCCCGGTCCGGTACAAGTTTTTATTTCTGACTATTGAGCAGTAGTTATACGCCTAATTACAGCTGATGTCTAGGAATTAGCAGTCAGCGAATTAACGTCCAAGTATGGGGTGGAGCAAAATAGGTATTACGGAGTATTAATTTTATCCCAGAATTGATTCTCCTTCTGATATCGTTGCATTGAAGCTCTGAAAATTGTGTAGCTCACTCACTGATGTCCCATTTCACATTTCAGAAAGGAAACACTTCACTGGAACAGCATTTGTTGACCGTAAATACATTTTACGCTACTTTTGAACGTATCATTGTGGCGAGCCGAGCATTCAATAGGACGTTGGTCTAAGAGCAGAACAGTCCGGATTGGGCCCATTTTTAATGACAGCGAACACACACACACACACACACACACACACACACACACACACACACACACACACGAGAGAGAGAGAGAGAGAGAGAGAGAGAGAGAGAGAGAGAGAGAGAGATACTGGAGCAAGAATTTTTACTGGCTGCACAACGCTGAATTATCAGAGAACTACAGGATGTAGTATGTCCACACCGTAATGCGAACATCTTCCACCTCCTTCAGGAGACCTTCAGAGATCAGATCGTAGCCTCCTGGACACCTTAGAAAATCACTAGACATGGTGTGAGGTGGCTCCCTTTAAAGTGATGATCTCAACAAGTGTGATCATTTCTTACGGGGTTATTTCTGAGAGACAAGGTCTTCAAAGATGCATCCGGGACGCTCCCGGACATTGGTTTTGCAATGTACAGACGTATTCATTCAGTGGAAAATAATGTTCAAGGTCCTACAAACTCAGTGCTTCAGAAGGAAAGCATAAATATGGAAACAAGAACTTAACGCTCCATATTATGTAGTCATGGCCGGCAACTTTCTAACATCTACCTTGGACCACCCTGTATTTCGCACAGACGTGGATCGCAAACAGCGTGTGTTCTTTCAGACATTCACGTAAGCAGACGGCTAAGTTCAAAGTCGTTCCACGAAATTTTAGGCGAGCGGCCGGATGTCGTAACTTGCTGCTTCGGTATTTCTGCCCGGAGTTTTCTAGCCATCAACAAGTGCTTGCTGGCTCTCCTGTTTATCAGCGCCGAAGCATGCGCGGTGTACCCACTTATCACTACGCACAAATTGCCAGAGCGCCTGCTCGTTTGCCGAAGGAATTATGTGCACTGATCTGTGCGCCCTCTGTCGTTGCGCAGTAAAATCTCACAGCTCCGCCGGCTACGTAGAACAGCGAGTTTTCTATAAGAGGGCACTGTGCATTATGTAACTGGAAAACGCCATTCCACTGACACGGCTCACACACAGTCGTATTTTCATAAATTATAACGAGTCGAATTAAGTTGGGTGATGCTGAGGGAATTAGATTAGGAAATGAGACACTTAAAGTAGTAAAGGAGTTTTGCTATTTGGGGAGCAAAATAACTGATGATAGTCGGAGTAGAGAGGATATAAAATGTAGAGTGGCAATGGCAAGGAAGGCGTTTCTGAAGAAGAGAAATTTAATAACATCGAGTATAGATTTAAGTGTCAGGAAGTCGTTACAGAAACTATTTGTATGGAGTGTAGCGATGTATGGAAGTGAAACATGGACGATAAATAGTTTGGACGAGAAGAGAATAGAAGCTTTCGAAATGTGGTGCTACAGAAGAATGCTGAAGATTAGATGGGTAGATCACATAACTAATGAGGAGGTATTGAATAGAATTGGGGAGGAGTTTGTGGCACAACTTGACTAGAAGAAGGGACCGGTTGGTAGGACACATTCTGAGGCATCAAGGGATCACCAATTTAGAATTGGAGGGCAGCGTGGAGGGTAAAAATCGTAGAAGGAGACCAAGAGATGAATACACTAAGCAGATTCAGAAGGATGTAGGTTGCAGTAGCTACTGGGAGATGAAGAAGCTTACAAAGGATAGAGTAGCATGCAGAGTTGCATCAAACCAGTCTCAGGACTGAAGACCACAACAACAACGACAACGAGAGACCACTTGTTTCGTTTGTGGCAGGAAATGAGCCACCGTTTTCATATTTGTCGTGTACCACATGATGCTCACACTTAGTGGGTAAAAATGTGAAGTTTCCTCTTTCTAGGAATGTTGGAATTGTCTTTCAGGTTTGGAAGAAATATACGTTTTAGATCTGTTGCTTCTTTTTCAATAACCCCGTGTGTGTAGAACGTCAGAGACTGGAGAATAAATGTTGGTTGTAATTCAGACACAATGTGTATTATAAATGCTAAAGAAAATCTGTAAACCTTTCAGTCTTTTATGAAATAAAAAATAACGAAGCGAGGTCTTCCTCTACCTGTAGCTCGCTTCAGATGCTGCCTACAAGTCTAAAGGAGGAATGTGTGACTGAGCTTCGTGCTTTATCTCATTTATTGAGTAATAATTGTTGTACTGACAGTCAATGTGTCTTCATTCATGGCAGAAACCTTTTAGTAAGGACGTATTTTATTATACGAGTTTCATGTTACAGATGAATGTGCCAGGAATCCATCACGCATTGTTTGAAGGCAATATTCCCATCTTAAAAATATTCCATTCTTAGAAAATAGAACCTGAATTTTTTTTCTACGAAGTTCGAACTTGTACGTATTTCCACTTTTTACGTGGAAGTCAGTTTAAGATTTTCGGGTCTCATACGAGAATTGAATGAAAAGTAATGCCTCCACCTTCTTTAATTGGATTTGCATGGGAATACATTAATAAATCAAAGTCAGAAATAATTATTAGAATGTGATCTTTAATTATCAATATTCACTTTTCTACATAATCGCCAGGCAATTGGCCACATTTCTCCCAACGATGAACAGGTTTTCTGATGCCATCACGGAAGAAGTCGACACTCCGCTTCTACATCTACATCTACATCCAATCCACCATAGGGTGCGTGGCGGAAGGTACCTCGTACCACAACTAGCACCTTCTCTCCCTGTTCCACTCCCAAACAGAAGGAGGGAAAAAATGACTGGGTATATGCCTCTGTACGAGCCCTAATCTCTCTTACCTTATCTTTGAGGTCTTTCCGCGAAATATAAGTTGGCGGCAGTAAAATTGTACAGCAGTCAGCCTCAAATGCTGGTTCCCTAAATTTTTTCAGTAGCGATTCACGAAAAGGACGCCTCCTTTCCTCCAGAGACTCCCACCCGAGTTCCTGAAGCATTTCAGAAACGCTTGCGTGATGATCAAACCTACCAATAACAAATCTAGCAGCCCGCCTCTGAATTGCTTCTATGTCCTCCCTCAATCCGACCTGATAGGAATCCCAAACGCTCGAGCAGTACTCAAGAATAGGTCGTATTAGTGTTTTATAAGCGGTCTCCTTTACAGATGAACCACATCTTCCCAAAATTCTACCAATGAACCGAAGACGTCTATCCGCCTTCCCCACAACTGCCATTACATGCTTTTCCCACTTCATATCGCTCTGCAATGTTACGCTCAAATATTTAATCGACGTGACTGTCTCAAGCGCTACACTACTAATGGAGTATTCAAACATTACGGGATTCTTTTTCCTATTCATCTGCATTAATTTACATTTATCTATATTTAGAGTTAGCTGCCATTCTTTACACCAATCACGAATCCTGTCCAAGTCATCTTGTATCCTCCTACAGTCACTCAACGACGACACCTTCCCGTACACCACAGCATCATAAGCAAACAGCCGCACATTGCTATCCACCCTATCCAAAAGGTCACTTATGTGGATAGAAAACAACAGCGGACATACCACACTGGGGCACTCCAGATGATACCCTCATCTCCCATGAACACTCACCATCGAGGACAACGTACTGGGTTCTATTACTTAAGAAGACTTCGAGCCACTCTCATACCTGGGAACCAATTCCATAAGCGCGTACCTTAGTTAGAAGTCTGCAGTGGGGCACCGAGTCAAACGCGTTCCGGAAGTCAAGGAATATGGCATCCGTCTGATACCCTTCATCCATGGTTCGCAGAATATCATGTGAAAGAAGGGCGAGTTGCGTTTCGCAGGAGCGATGCTTGCTAAAGCCGTGCTGATGCATGGACAGCAACTTTTCTGTGTCAAGGAAATTCATTATATTCGAACTGAGAATATATTCGAGAATCCTGCAACAAACCGATGTTAAGGATACTGGTCTGTAATATTGAGGATATTGGTCTGTAATTTTGAGGATCCGTCCTTCTACCCTTCTTATATACAGGCGTCACCTGAGCTTTTTTCCAGTCGCTCGGGGCCTTACGTTGGGCAAGAGATTCGCGATAAATGCAAGCTAAGTAAGGAGCCAATGCAGAAGAGTACTCTCTGTAAAACCGAATTGGAATCCCATCAGGACCTGGTGATTTATTTATTTTCAACACATTCAGCTGCTTCATAACCCCAGGGACGTCTATCACTATGTCATCCATACGGGAATCTGTACGAGACTCAAACGGCGGTATGTTTGTACGATCCTCCTGCGTGAAAGATCTCTCAAATGCAAAAATTCAAAATTTCAGCTTTCGTTTTGCTGTCTTCCGTTGCCAGGCCAGACTGATCAGTGAGTGACTGATGGAAGTCTTCGACCCGCTTACCGATTTTACGTAAGGCCAGAATTTCCTTGGGTTTTCAGCAAGATCTTTTGCTAAGGTATGACGGTGGTAGTGGCTGTATGCTTCGCGCATCGCTCTTTTTACAGCAGCACGGATCTACTAACTTTTGCCTATCCTCATTCTCCCGATCTTTCTTGTACCGCGAGTGCAACTGTCTTTGTTTCCTGAGCATTCTCCGAATTGCGCTGTTAAACCACGGTGGGTCTTTTCCGTCCGTAACCCACTTTTTCGGCAAATACTTCTCCAATGCGTGTTTTTAAAATTCGCCCATAATTCTTCCACATCCACCGTGTCGGAAGAAAAGGAAGTAGATTCATTTACTAAGTGGGATGCTAACAAGTGCTTACCTGCTCTTTCTAGTAAGAATACTCTCCTAGCCTTCTTGACCGACTTTTTAACTTTCGTAACCACAGTCGTAATGACAACATCATGATCACTAATCCCTGTCTCATCACTGACACCGTCGATGAAGTCTAGTCTGTTGGTGGCTACCAGGTCTAAAATATTTCCATTACGCGTTGGCTGTCGATTTAGCTTGTCAAGACAGTTTTCGGAGAGTGTGTTCAAAAGTAATTCATACGACGGCTTGTCTGTACCACCTGTAATGAATCTATAGACATCCCAGTCTATACTAGGTAGGCTTCCACAACCGCAGTCTCACAGTTCTCTCAACGTCTTCATCAGACGCGCAATGACGTCCCCGCAGATCGTCTTTCGTCATCGGAAACAGATGGAACTCAGACGGTGCTAAATCTAGACTGTATGGAGGATGCCGTACGGTGGTGAGATTTCACTTCAGGAGTCAGCATCGGGGTTACCGGTCGTGCACAGATCTTCCGATAGCCAAGCAAAGCAATAATGTGACCCACACTTTCTTGTGAAATACCGATTGTGCCTGCAATTTCTCTCTGAGTGTTACGACGATCGTCCTGAATCAATCTGTCAACATTTTGCTTGTGACACTCGGTGGTTGTCGTCACAGGACGTCCAACTCTGTTTGTCACACAGGTCAGATGTTCCCGCCTCAACATCTCTAAACTTACTTGCCCAACGACGCACAGTACTCACACCAACACAATCACCATAAACTGATTTCGTTCTCTGATGAATCTCCATTGGGGTGACACCTTGTGCTGTGAAGAATTCAATGACTGCGAGTTGCTGAAATCGCATTGACCAACCGTCTGTGCAGGGTTCCACACTTTACGCTGTAACAACACAATCTTTCAATGCTAAGGCTTCCCGCCAACTGGGGCTGTACAGAAGAGGCTACAGAACTAGCCAGTACCTGCCGCCTAGCAATGCTGCCAACTGTTGAAGAGCTACGAAGGTGGAGGCATTACTTTTCAGTGAACCCTCGTATACTTTCAAACAATGATTATGTACAGTAGCCAGGGGGGCCTGACGTATCAAAAGGAAGATATTAAGCGATGACCTACAAAATACAATGAAGACGACACAATAAAAGATAACTGGTTACTTACTGAGATGCGTTGTAATTGCGACAGCACCGTGCTATCGCGTTTCTGACGTATCTTTCCCAAGGAAAACCTTTATTCACGAATTGCGTACTTGTCACTCGATTTATTTTTCTCAAGTTATTATCAGCCAGGAAGGAGGAACATTTCACAATTTCGAAAGCTGTAAGATGATTTCCATAAATCCCACTTCAATGCATTTTCTAGTTCTCTTGACAACGCCACGTGTATTGTTTCCGAGTACGTCTTGGCATTCTTTCGTGGGGGCAGCACTATCGATAAACAGAACTATGGAGCCGTCTCTTGTTATTTTACCCTGGTAGGTTCCGCCTTCGATTCGTAGACATCTTTGCAGATAGGGCAGCCACAGCTCTGAGTAACCACCTTGGAAGTTAAAATCGTGTAGTGAATTTTGCGTACCAAGTTGCGATCTCCTTAGCGATAATTGGTTCAAATGGCTCTACGCAGTATGGGACTTACCATCTGAGGTCATCAGTCCGTTAGACTTAAAACTACTTATAATTAACTAACCTAAGGACATCACACACATCGATGCCTGAGGCAGGATTCGAACCTGCGACCGTAGCAGCAGCGCGGTTCCGGATCGAAGCGCCTAGAACCGCTCGGCCACATCGGCCAGCTTAGCGTTAGTTTTTTCTTTACACGTTTACCTGAAGATACGGCTCACAGTGCCATGAACGTGGCAGTGATCTAGAAATGATTCAGTACGGCTGAACCAGTTTATTGACACTGAAGATGAAAAAATGCAAATCCTACGATCTTGGTGCCCAAGAAACGTTACCGGTTTTGCAGGCGCATCTTCTGGGGAAAGTTAGGTTTAGATGGTGTGCCACCGGAAGACTAGATTGTGTAAAGGGCTTGTACACTGGAAGAATATCCTTGCAACTAAAGTAACGCTGGCAGCTCGTCTTCAGTGTCCTGACAATGAGACAAAGTAACGCGATGCAGTATCACAACATGTCCAGTCAACGGATTGTCTATCACACCACAGAACACATTTACAGTCAGAGGTCTTGAAAATGAGTCTGCAAGAAGGTATGTGGGTTTGCGCCGGATAAATAAACCCATAGCAACTAGAGTACCAAGATACAAAATGAAACGCTTCTCTGTAACCAGCCGTATCTCTCTAAACAATAAAAATTATTCTCATTTCGGTGTCTATCCACTTCGGATGTTTGCGAGCATGGTACCTATTCTTCTCTTGCCGAGAGGGCCGCTGTGGCCGAGCGGTTCTAGGCGCTTCAGTCCGGAAACGCAGGTTCGAATCATGCCTCGGGCATGGATGTGTGTGATGTCCTTAGGTTAGTTGGGTTTAAGGAATTCTAAGTCTAGGGGACTGATGACCTCAGATGTTAAGTCCCATAGTGCTCAGAGCCATTTGAACCATTTCTCTTGTTGGTAGCAACACGGAATAGTTCCGATCAGGAAATACTGAACCAGCATCTAAAGTTGTCGAGCCAAGATATTAGTCTTCTTCCAGGGCCTCTTTTGCTTTTGATTTCCACTTGAAGCATTTTTTGTAGTAAATCATTTCTATTTCTATTACGCATAATATGTCCTAGATATTGCAGCTTTCGGCATTTCACTGTCTTGATTAATTCACGTGTTGGGTTTATTCCTATAAATATTTCTACGTTTGTCACTTTCTGGGTCCAAGGTGCTCTAAGCATCAACCTATAAAGCAAAAATTCAAAGGCCTCCAGCTTCTTCTTCATGTTTTTATTTAAGGTCCATGTCTCTATCCCATATAGGAGGACAAAATACACACTCATGCTCATAAATTAAGGATAACTGCAGAATGTGGTGCCACACAACGTGACACTTCACAAAAATAGCGCTAATAGCATAGGCACACAGGGAACACACACGACACATATCTGTAAGTCCACGGTATTGGGGATAAGTTGAGAAAACCGTCCCGAAACACATGTGCTACAAAACGCCACTGTTTCCTGCGCATGTACCCCGACATTAATATGGGATATAATCACCATGCAGACGTACACAGGCCGCACAACGGGTTGGCATACTCTGGACCAGGTGGTCGAGCAGCTGCTGGGGTATAGCCTCCCATTCTTGCACTAGTGCCTGTCGGAGCTCCTGAAGTGTCGTAGGCGTTTGAAGACGTGCAGCGATACGTCGACCGAGAGCATCTCAGGAGTTTAGGTCCAGAGAACAAGCAGGCCACTCCATTCGCCTGATATCTCCCGTTTCAAGGTATTCCTCCACGATGGCAGCTCGGTGAGGCCGTGCGCTATCATCCATCAGCAGGAAGGTGGGATCCACTGCACCCCTGAAAAGGCGCACATACTGGTGCAAAATGACGTCCCAATACACCTGACCTGTTACAGTTTCTTTCTCAAAGACATTCAGGGGTGACCGTGCACCAATCATAATTCCACAACAAATCATCAAACCACGACCTCGACACAGGTCCCTTTCAAAGTCATTAAGGGGTTGGTATCTGGTTCATGGTTCATACCAGATGAAAACCCGGTGAGAATCACTGTTCAGACTATACCTGGACTCGTCCGTGAACATAACCTGGGACCACTGTTCCAACGACCATGTACTGTGTTCTCGACACCAGGCTTTACGGGCTCTCCTGTAACCAGGGGTCAGTGGAATGTGTCTTGCAAGTCTCCGGGCAAACAAACCGAGTCTGTTCAGTCGTCTGTAGAATGTGTGTCTGGGGACAACTGTTCCAGTGGCTGCGGTAAGGTCCCGAGCAAGGCTACCTGCAGTACTCCGTGGCCGTCTGCGGTCACTGATGGCGATATATCGGTCTTCTTGTGGTGTTGTACACTGTGGACTTCCCGTACTGTAGCGTCTGGACACGTTTACTGTCTGCTGGAATCGTTGCCATAATCTTGAGATTGCACTTTGTGGCGCACGGAGGGCCCGTACTACGACCTGTTATGTTTGACCATCATCCATCCGCCCTAGTATTCTACCCCTCTTAACGTGATCAATATGTGTTCTTTGAGCCATTTCCAACACATAGTCACCATTAGCACGTCTGAAAACGTCTGCACACTTACTCGCTGCACCGTACTCTGACATGCACCAACACACCTCTGCGTATGTGAACTGCTGCCAGCGCCACCGTGCGACGACCGCAGGTCAAATGCACCGCATGGTCGTACCCCGAGGTGACTTAAACCCGCAAACCGCCCACCAGAGCGTTGTTTCAGCATGTATCAGCATTATGTTTAATTTATGACCATGAGTGTACGTAGTAAAGGAAAAGCCTGTTTTCTGTTCCTAGAGTTCGCTTATGGCTTTTGAAGGGAGGACTCATTTTCTGAAAACACTTCTTGCTTTTCCTATGCGAACCTTGCTTTCTTACGAGTTATCAGAAGTTTTGTCTATTGTGGTTCCAAGACATATTATTTTATCCTTTCTATAGTTCTTTGGCTTATGACTAAGTTTACTCCTGTACTGTTTTCCTTGCTTACGACCATGAGTTTTGTCTTTGTGGTGTTTATTTCAAGCTCATACTCTTACAATTCTATCCACTAATAATTGTAACGCTTGAGTAGTGTCAGTAAATACAATAGCATCATCAGTATACCGAATATTGTTTAATCTTATTCGATTTATCAGTCCTCTTCCACGGATGCTCAAAATACGGATTCTGCGTATACATTAAGTAGTATGGGTGACGAGATACATGCCTGTCTTACTCCCCTGAAAATTTTGATTGCTTGAGTGTGTTCTCCATCGATATACGACACCGGTGTTTAATTCCAATACAGGTTCTTGATGATTTGTAAATCACTTTCCTCCACTCTAATTACACTCCTGGAAATGGAAAAAAGAACACATTGACACCGGTGTGTCAGACCCACCATACTTGCTCCGGACACTGCGAGAGGGCTGTACAAGCAATGATCACACACACGGCACAGCGGACACAACAGGAACCGCGGTGTTGGCCGTCGAATGGCGCTAGCTGCGCAGCATTTGTGCACCGCCGCCGTCAGTGTCAGCCAGTTTGCCGTGGCATACGGAGCTCCATCGCAGTCTTTAACACTGGTAGCATGCCGCGACAGCGTGGACGTGAACCGTATGTGCAGTTGACGGACTTTGAGCGAGGGCGTATAGTGGGCATGCGGGAGGCCGGGTGGACGTACCGCCGAATTGCTCAACACGTGGGGCGTGAGGTCTCCACAGTACATCGATGTTGTCGCCAGTGGTCGGCGGAAGGTACACGTGCCCGTCGACCTGGGACCGGACCGCAGCGACGCACGGATGCACGCCAAGACCGTAGGATCCTACGCAGTGCCGTAGGGGACCGCACCGCCACTTCCCAGCAAATTAGGCACACTGTTGCTCCTGGGGTATCGGCGAGGACCATTCGCAACCGTCTCCATGAAGCTGGGCTACGGTCCCGCACACCGTTAGGCCGTCTTCCGCTCACGCCCCAACATCGTGCAGCCCGCCTCCAGTGGTGTCGCGACAGGCGTGAATGGAGGGACGAATGGAGACGTGTCGTCTTCAGCGATGAGAGTCGCTTCTGCCTTGGTGCCAATGATGGTCGTATGAGTGTTTGGCGCCGTGCAGGTGAGCGCCACAATCAGGACTGCATACGACCGAGGCACACAGGGCCAACACCCGGCATCATGGTGTGGGGAGCGATCTCCTACACTGGCCGTACACCACTGGTGATCGTCGAGGGGACACTGAATAGTGCACGGTACATCCAAACCGTCATCGAACCCATCGTTCTACCATTCCTAGACCGGCAAGGGAACTTGCTGTTCCAACAGGACAATGCACGTCCGCATGTATCCCGTGCCACCCAACGTGCTCTAGAAGGTGTAAGTCAACTACCCTGGCCAGCAAGATCTCCGGATCTGTCCCCCATTGAGCATGTTTGGGACTGGATGAAGCGTCGACTCACGCGGTCTGCACGTCCAGCACGAACGCTGGTCCAACTGAGGCGCCAGGTGGAAATAGCATGGCAAGCCGTTCCACAGGACTACATCCAGCATCTCTACGATCGTCTCCATGGGAGAATAGCAGCCTGCATTGCTGCGAAAGGTGGATATACACTGTACTAGTGCCGACATTGTGCATGCTCTGTTGCCTGTGTCTATGTGCCTGTGGTTCTGTCAGTGTGATCATGTGATGTATCTGACCCCAGGAATGTGTCAATAAAGTTTCCCCTTCCTGGGACAATGAATTCACGGTGTTCTTATTTCAATTTCCAGGAGTGTATATAAATGTTACGTCGAATATTTTATTCGAATCACTCCATACTATCACTTCTTAAATATTTACTATTTCCTCCAAAAACACATTACACAATCTACATCCACACGGTTACTCTGCGATTCACACTTAAGTGCCTGGCAGAGGATTAATCGAATCATTTTCATACTACTTCTCTAACCATTCCACTCTCGAATGGCGCGTGGGAAAAAGGAACACCTAAATCTTTCTGTTCGAGCTCTGATTTCTCTTCTTTTATTGTGATAATCATTTATCCCTACGTAGTTGGGTGTCAACAAAATATTTATGAATTCGGAAGAGAAAGATGGTGATTTAAATTTCGTAAATAGATGTCGCTGCGAAGAAAATCGCCTTTGTTTCAGTGACTGCCACCCCAACTCCCGTACCACATCCTCGATGATTTACCGTCCATCACAACAAACTGTAACCTCTCTGAGAGGAAATCACGAATCCAGTCACAACTGTGACGATACTCCATATGCACGCAGTGTGATTAATAGTCGCTTGTGAGCAACGGTATCAAAAGCCTTCTGGAAATCTAGGAATATGGAATCGATCTGAGATCCCTTGTCGACAGCACTCATTACTTCATGGGAATAAAGAGCTAGCTGTGTTGCACAAGAACGATATTTTCTGAATCCCTGTTGGTTAAGTATCAATAAGTCATTTTCTTCAAGGGGATTCATAATGCTCGAGTACAGTATATGCTCCAGAATCCTACTGCAAATTAAGGTCAGTGATATGGGTCTGTAATTCAAAGGGTTACTCCGATTTCCTTTCTTGAATATTGGTGTGCTACTTTCCAGTCTTTAGGAACAGACCTTTCGTCAAGTGAGCGGTTGTATTTGATTGCTAAGAAAGGCGCTATTGTGTCTGCATATCCTGAAAGGAACCTGATTGATATACCATCTGGTCCGGAAGACTTGCCTTTCTTAAGTGATTTGAGTTGTTTCGCAACACCTAATAGATCTAATTTTATGTCACTCATGCTAACAGCTGTTCTGGTTCTGAATTCTGGAATATTAACTTTATCTTTTTTCGTGAAGGAATTACGGAAAACTGTATTTAGTAACTCCGCTTTAGTGGCACCATCATCGGTAACATTTCCATCGCTACCCCTCAGTGACTGATTTTGCCACTGCTGTACTTTACATACGACCAGAATCTCTTCCGTATGATTCTTGATTCTGCATACCTTAGATATAGCTGAAGGCCAGTTTTCTTCAGGTTTCGCACATAATGCATTGCCTGAAAAAAAAAATAGCACCGAGTAGAGGAAGAGAAAACGAAATGAGTTTTGACACGTTGAGGCGGAATGTCAGGTCATTTCAGTGATTAAAACAAGAGTGAAATTTACAGGGCGCTTGGCAATATAAGTCAACTTACCAGTTTGACTTGTCTGCCGCTCTTGCCAAGATGCAGACACTGATTCATTTGGCAAGGGTATCTTCTGAGCAATGTGGACCACAAAGTTTCTAAGTGGTCCTCGATATGGCTGAATACTGGCACTGGGACGAAATTGCCATTGGCATGGTCCGACACACGTCCCATCTGGGACGCATCTGGAGATCTTGCTGGCCACAGGGGCTCCTTAACACCACCCAGACAGTTTATGGAGAGACGTGGTCGAACATAATTCTGTTTGCAGTCATGGACTGTGCAGCTGGTCCCGGCGGAGGTTCGAGTCCTCCCTCGGGCATGGGTGTGTGTGTTTGTCCTTAGGATAATTTAGGTTAAGTAGGGTGTAAGCTTAGGGACTGATGACCTTAGCAGTTAAGTCCCATAAGATTTCACATACATTTTTGAATAATTCTGTTGACAAACTGCATGACTGTGCTGTCGCTTCTGAGATAACACACGAGCGCACTGGATGTGGCTCAACCCCCCCCCCCTCCCCCCCCCCTCTCATGGCGCCTGGAGTAATACAGGGTGTTCAGAAAGTCTCTCCGCAGTGCCATATGAAGCAGTGAATATACCGAAATGAAACTCGGTGAAATACAAATTGTTAATAAATTGAATATTCATTTTTACTTACAAATTTTCACATTAAATGTTGAAAGTGTCCCCCCTGTTGTTGAATACACAATTCAATTCGTCTAGCCACATTTTTTCTGTAACAGGAGCTGTGAAAGTGTATATTGCAGTTTTCAATTCATTGATGGATTTTGGACGGTTTTTACAGGCAGTTGCCTTCGCTGCATCCCAGAAGAAAAAGTCAGATGGTGTTAGGCCAGGCGATCGTGGAGGCATAAGTCCCTGTGAAATTAAGCGATCACCAAATACATCAGCAAGCAGTGACATTGAAAGGCGAGCTGTATGCGCCGTTGCACCATCTTGTTGAAAATAACCGTTCAGCATTTCACATAGCACAAGTTCTACTATGAATGGGTACAGAATATCACTGCAGTATCGTTGTGCATTCACCGGCCATTTGACCATCTCCTTCTGTGCGGATGCACAAACAGTGTCCGAACTCTTAAGGGAATCGGCAAAAAGCCGCGAGTAATGAGTATAATGGGCAGGGGCACTATGAATATAGTGCGCGACAGTAAGTTGTAATGTGGGTCTTAGGGGAGGCGTGCCAGAGATAAGTCCCTGCAGTCGCTCTATCCTCTGTGTCGTCGGTGGCTCAGATGGACAGAGCGTCTGCAATGTAAGCAGGAGATCCCGGATTCGATTCCCGGTCGGGGCACACACTTTCCACTGTCCCCGTTGACTTATATGAATGCCTGTATGTAGCTAACAAGCTGCATGGTCACCGATGGTATATTCTTCCGGACATGTCCGAAAGAACTGATAAGTAGGCGCCCTTCACAACTGTACTGACACATCAGTCTGAGCTGTTGGATAGCGCACCGGTTCTCGTGTACTGCTTTTCGTGGCCGCTCCTAACCCGCCCTATTCGGCTACAGCCGTTTCGCCACCCGTCACGCTCCGAGCAACGACCACAGAGCACGCAGCGGTCGCGGCCTGCCGCCAGGTACTTACATTCGTGCCCGAGCAGCTCGCGCCGTCCGTGCAACATTTGTCTTCCAGCAAATAAAAATAAAAGCGGGCGGCCGCATCGTTCCGAGTCTCTCAGAAAATGAGTTGGCAACGCGCCGCGGCCATTGCGGAAGGAGAACAGACGGCTTTCTGGCTTACAGCGGACAATGGCCGCTGCCCTAGACTCGCGACCGCAAGGCAGGTGCTGCTACACGTCCCACTAACACTGCTGCCAAAGGCGGGGTGGACGACTTCTGACGTAATTCTGTTCCGCTCGCTGCTCTTTTCACGAATCCAACATCGATTGGGACCACTAGATCCATTTTATATCGACTGTTTCACAGAAGAACTGCTTTGCTGCTCAAATTGCTCATAGCGAGAACACACTCCAAACAGCAGCCCATATTTTACTCGCCATAGCTAAGATACATAATCGATTAGGAGAGAGTTACCTCAATTCTACCACTGTTTAGATTTTATCTATCGTAGCCTAAACAGTAAGTTACAATACAATTTAAACAGTGCCAACCTCAAGAGCAGAATGATGTTCTTGGTATATGAGTTTTTTTAGAAAGGAAATTCTGATGAAGTTAAACACACACTGTAACGTCCCCTTAGAAAAATTATGAGACTGTGCTGGAGAAACTCTTACGTTATTTGATTTTCAAACAGCTGAGCAAAACTCAACGTATTCGTACAGTTTCATCTTTTCTTATTCTGATTATCACTAAACTGACACGCAATATTTTAGCGCAACGCATCTGACGTCCAATAATCACTACAAAAGAATGGCCCTGACTAACAATAATCTATAACTTTCATGAACCACTTACCTCTCAAAAATCTTCGTTACTCGAACTACTGCAATACAGCGAGCGCAACTACTGCCAGCTAAATAAAAGATTCAAACTACTGAAGGCACTAACTACTCATAGGCATAGTTAGCAAATGAAAGATTTTGATAGAGAACAAACAATGTATTTACCTTAATAGTGTTCAGAAGTCATAATATATATGCAGGGTGGTCCATTGATCGTGAGCGGGGCAAATATCTCACGAAATAAGCCTCAAACGAAAAATCTACAAAGAACGAAACTTGTCTAGCTTGAAGGGGGAAAGCAGATGGCGCTATGGTTGGCCCGCTAGATGGCGCTGCCATAGGTGAAACGGATATCAACCGTGTTTTCTTAAGTAGGAACCCCCATTTTTATTACATATTTGTGTAGTACGTAAAGAAATATGGATTTTTAGTTGCACCACTTTTTTCGCTTTGTGATATATGGCGCTGTAATAGTCACAAACATATGGTTCACAATTTTATACGAATAGTTGGTAACAGGTAGGTTTTTTAAATTAAAATACAAAACGTAGGTATGTTTGAACATTTTAAATCGGTTGTTCCAGTGTGATACTTGTACCTTCGTGGACTTATCATTTCTGAGAACGCATGCTGTTAGAACGTGATTACCTGCAAATACCACATTAATGCGATAAATCCTCAAAATGATGTCCGTCAACCTCGATGCACTTGGCAATACGTGTAATGACATTCCTCTCAACACCGACGTTTTTGAGATTCCCGATTCTCGCGCAATTTGTCTGCTACTGATGTGCGGATTAGCCGCGACAGCAGTTAGAACATTTACTTGGGCATCATCATTTGTTGCAGGTCGTAGTTGACGTTTCACAAGTGGCTGAACGCTTCCTGTTTCATTAAATAACGTAACTATCCGGCGAACGGTCCGGACACTTGGATAATGTCGTCCAGGATACCGAGCAGCACACACAGCACACGCCCGTTGGGCATTTTGATCACAATTGCCATACATCAACACGATATGGACCTTTCCCGCAATTGGTAAACGGTCCATTTTAACACGGGTAATGTATCACGAAGCAAATACCGTCCGCACTGGCGGAGGGTGACGTGATACCACGTACTTATACGTTTCTGACTACTACAGCACCATCTATCACAAAGCGAAAAAAGCGGTCCACTTAAAACATTCATATTTGTTTACGTACTACACGAATATGTAAAAAAAATGGGGGTTCCTATTTAAGAAAACGCTGTTGATATCCGTTTGACCTATGGCAGCGCCATCTAGAGGGCCAACCATAGCGCCATCTGGTTTCCCCCTTCATGCTTATTTCGTGAGATATTTGGCCCGGCCACTATCAATGGACCACCCCATATATATCAATTCATGGCATCCAGTCTTAAAAATTTCCTTTTTTGTGACAGACACACGTCCAGATCGTTCGCTTATACGAACTTCTCAAAACTCTGGCATCTTCCTCTCTGCACATGCACCACTGCTGGCGACTCACTTCCAACTGCGCAACGCTACGCGCTGTCACATCCAGCTGCCCAACGCTACACTAGCGAATATTCCAACAATGGGTCCAACCAGTCACAGACGGCACACAACGCAGTCAGCGATTTTCATACACAAAGCTACGTGGCGTTACCAACATAAAAACCTAAACAGCCTACTTACAACACACGCATTTAGTTTTCTAAACATACGCAAGTGGTACAAATCTAGCTTCCTAAATTATACCAGTTATACGTAAACTGTAATACTCTTATAAGCAATGTCCATGAGCTGAAAGATATTTACTAACCCAAGTTTAAGGAAATTTTACATATTTTAGTTCTTACATCACCAATTGCACTCATTGCAATATATCTTTTCCACTCCTTTCTGCAGCCCTGTACACTTTGCATGAATCCACATTTTGCATTTCTACATCAACGTAGATACTTCGCGAGCCCCCGTACGGTGCGTGGCTGAGGGTATCCTCTATCACTACTCGTGATTTCCTTTCCTGTTCCACTCGCAAATAGAGCGAGAGAAAAACGACTGTTTATATGCTTCCGTATGACCTCTAATTTCTCGTATCTTACCTTCGTTGGCCAAACGCCCAATGTATGATGGCGGAGAAAAATCGTTAGGCAGTCACCTTCAAAAGCCGGTTCTCTAAATTTTCTCGAAAATAATGTCGCCTTCATGTTAACAGAATCTTCCATCGGTTCTTGGTAGAACAACATTATAATAAATGAAAAGCACCAGTTTGCTTTTGTTCTACAATATTACTTTTATTGTTAACCGGTTTTCGCCTTACAAGGTCATATTGAGACATTTACTGAGTACTATCACCAAAGAAGTTACAATGTTTGCAAACAACATTGGAAGAGAAGTCACACGTCTCGAATAAAGTATAAACATACAGTAAATAACATTTTTGACAGTATGGTGGTAATGCAATGAAAAAGTAAAAATTGAACAGTACATAAATAACAATGGAGTAGACAGTGTGTTTTTAATAGCAAAGATAACATCCAATTATTATCCAACAGTGGGGTATACAAAATCACGTGTTCTGATTGTGACAAATTTTGCATCGGTCAGTCAGGCAGAGACATACCAGCTAGACTGGGTGATGAACATGGACGCAGCTGGAGGTTACAGAATTCAGGCTCTGCATTTGCTGAGCATGTACTGAGTGAGGGTCACAACTACCAGCCAGTGTTACGTGTGCTTCACCTAGCAAACAAAGGCCATAAACTCAACCTGCTGGAAGCCCAAGAAATAAAATAAAAAACATCTTGCTCGAAGTCCAGATCTAATCCTAAATGAGCAGACACAGATCAACACTTCCCCTCTCCTAAACTTCATATAATCATCTCTGTTGTGCATTAGTTCCCACACTGTCTTTTCCTAAATATTCCCATTTTCCTGTATTCATTAAGTTCTTTTTTTTAAGTTGTCTTTGTGTTCCATATTTCAATAGTTAAGCCTTTCTTTTAACTGGTACTTGTATTATTGTCCAGGTTTAACACCCCTTGTAGTTGTCTCATCAAACATTGTTCATATTTTACTTTGTTGGTTAATTTAATACAAACTGTAACACAGCCACTGTTTTCATTATAATGTTAGTGTCAAAATGCAGTGCCCCCACACTTTCAAAGATTGCATTTACTGTAGGTGCCTCAAACGCCTCCATTTTCCTACATTTATTTATTTCTTTTTATCTTATTGATATTGCTTAAGTTCCTTATGTATTCTGTAGTTAAATTGATAATTGTTTCTTCTTTTAATTGGTTTGGTTATCACTCTCCATGTTTCAGACCTCCTGATGTAGCCTTGTCTAGTACTAATTTTATTTTATTTTGTTAGTTTTGTTTATTAGTAGAAACTGTTATGTTGGCACGCTGTTAATATTTAGTGTTTAAAGGTTTTCCTGTCTATTCCATTGTTATTTATGTATACTGTTCAATTTTTACTTTTTCATTGCATTACGACTACACTGTCAAAGATGTTACTTACTGTATGTTTCTACTTCAGCCTAGACGTGTTACTTCTCTTCCAATATAGTTTGCAAACATTGTAACTTCTTTGGTGATACTACTCAGTAAATAAGGAAACATTAGCGACAGCCCCGGACATTTGCACAAGCCCCGCCCATTTACCCCCCTGCACACCTACCCCCCGCCGCACCAACCAAGAGCGCATGAAAATGATCTTTGGTAGTTCTCGTCGCTGTGGTGTTTTTGTTCGTAGTTTTTTGTTTCACCACGGTTGTTCATACTAGCAGTGTTGTGCTGTTAGTACTTCTTTGCAGTTTGTGTAATACTATCAAAATGAAACATAAATATGCACTCTCAATAAAGTTATCATAGACAAGGTACCTAATCTTGACTGTTGTGGCCAACTGCTGTCAAAACTGATATTTAACAGACAAAGTAAGATAACATGTGTTGCAATGACATTGACGAAATTATGTACATATGTTTAACAGTAGGCGCCTATAAAGCTCTCAAACACTGAAGAAGAACTCAAAGTAATCTCGTGTCTGCTATAAGCAAGCAGTCATAAGAGTTCACAAGTAAAAATTGACCAATTACACAGGCAAATATTAATGAAGACTGTCACTGTATAAATATCTGACTGCTTGCATTACGCATTTCTACATTGTCCCACTCTCACATTCTTTAGTCTTAATGAGGTAATCAGAAACAAACCAAGACATCGACTTTGCCTTGTTTAAGCACAACATTGACTTTAGACAATCGATATAATGGACAGCATCCTTGGCGATACTATCAATTAATATTTCCCAACAGAATTTCTTACACTACGCGAGGTGACGGAAATTTGCGCTCACTGCAGTGAACAAATATCAGATTTTTTGATATAGTGCAGATGAAAGCTCATGAAATAAAAAAAACAGTGTGGATACCATTTTTATTTTTCTTTCTTATTGATGATTTTTCAACTCCCATATTCAATGAACATATTTCTAATTCTTTTCACAATGGTACCGGAAAAACTGTATTTCGTATTAACTACTGATTTTCTCCCTTGTTATGACTGGCATATCTGTGATACGAACAACTTTGATGTTGGAACATGCGGCAGACCATGGGCGGAGCTTAGGATATGAATTGGTATGGAGGGGGGTGATTGGGCGGGACTTGTGCACCGTCCGGGGCTGTCGCAAACGTTACGTAGTAAATGTCTGAAGATGGCCTTGTAAGCCGAAAACCGGTTAACAATAAAACTGATATTGTAGAACATAAGCAAACTGGAGCTTTTCATTTATTACAATGTCGCCTTCCCTCCAGGGATTCCCATTTGAGTTCCCGAAGCATGCCCGTAACACTTAGGTGTTGTTGAAACCTATCGGTACCAAATCTAGCAGCCAGCCTCAGAATTGCTTCGATGGCTTCCTTCAATCCGACCTAGTTCGGATCCCAAACACTCAGGCAGTACTCAAGAACTGGTCGCACCAGCTTCCTGTGTGCGGCCCCTTTTGCTGGCGAACCGCTCATTCCTAGAATTCTCCAAATAAACCGAAGGCGAGCATTCACCTTCCCTACTGCAGTTCTCACCTGCTCTTCCCATTTCATATCGCTTTGCAACGTTACGTCGGTGCACCGCAGAGACGTTTTAAACACTTTTAACCGTGATCACAGGACCTTGATTGTCTTGCTTTTTGATTGAGATTGGAGCACTCGGCCAAAAGTTACTGGAGATTAAGCGAAAAGGTGCTGGACGTCCACGTTCCATCACAGAGCCTCGAGATCGGAGGCTTGCCCGAACGTCATTGTGAAGCGTGCCTCGTTCAAAACTTGCTCCTGAAAGGCCAGAAACCATCCGATTTGTGCACACTATACGTGTGTCAACGTCGTACACGAGATCAAACCGCGCTTCGGCCGAAGTATCTGGCTCGCAAATCACACTGTCTGTTTACGAAATAGACGGGCGTAAAATGTCTACATCAACTGTATTTCATCTCTTGGCCATTCCCTAGTCGTGTTGCTCTACCTGTAGTATACATCAATAGAAACAATACCCATGAAGATATTGTAGTAGTTGTTGTGGTCTTCGTTCCGGAGACTGGTTTGATGCAGCTCTCCATGCTACTCTATCATGTGCAAGCTTCTTCATCTCCCAGTACCTACTGCAACCTACATCCATCTGAATCTGCTTAGTGTATTCATCTCTTGGTCTCCCTCTACGATTTTTAGCCTCCACGCTGCCCTCCAATACTAAACTGGTGATCCCTCGATGCCTCAGAACATGACCTACCAACCGATCCCTCCTTCTAGTCAAGTTGTGCCACAAACTCCTTTTCTCACCAATTCTATTCAATGCCTCCTCATTAGTTATGTGATCTACCCATCTAATCTTCAGCATTCATGAAATATTGTAAGGCAAAAAAAAATGTTACATATACGGGGTCTTCAAAAACTCTCCGCAGTGCCGTATGACTGTTAGCCACGCGTGCCGTATGATTGTTCGCCTGCCTGGGTTACTTCCCTTCAAGTGGACTCTCCCAACATTCCACAGCTCCGTTTATCTCTGCCAGCGTCAGTAGTATCGTTGGTGTGTGTCGTTACATGGTGACGTAAACGTTTAAGTTTAGTATCTTTGTTCGTTTGTTTCGTTTTTGTCAGTGTTAAAGTGCTAACCATTGAAGAACGTGTGTGTTTAGTCGAACAAGTGTTCAAAGCTGGCGGTAAATACACAGTTTCAGTTCGGCAAACATTTAATTCAGTTTTCCTGGAGACAACACTCCCACATCTCGATATTGCGCGAGATTTGATTAACAAATTTCGAAGTACGGGTTTAGTAACGGATGCACCGAGAAGTGATAGTCCTAGCGTTTTGTCTGAGGATAAACTACTTGATATTTCTGATAAAATGTCGATGGTTCCGAACAAGTCAATAAGAAAACTCGCCCATGCAAACGAAGTTAGTGTCGGAACGGCCCACGCAGCTGTAAGGAGAAAATTAGAACTTTCCCCATACAAAGTGACAGTCGCGCAAGAACTGAGAAATACTGGTCATGGCAAGAGACTGCATTATTGTCAATGGTTCAAAAATTTCGTTCAACAAAATGGAAGGGACATTCTTAATGAAACGTTTTGCACTGATGAGGCGTAGTTTCATTTATCCAGGAACATGAACTCGCAAAATTCTCGTATGTGGAGTACTGCAAATCTATTGTGTATTCATGTGGAACCAATTCATTCTGTGAAAATAGGAGTTTAGATAGCAATTTCTAGACGTCGGATTGTGGCTGCCATATTTTTAAACGAAATAATAAACGCACAAGGATACTGCAGTGATATTCTGTACCCATTCATAGGAGACCTTGAGTTAAGTGAGATACTGAACGGTTATTTTCAACAAGACGGTGGAACCGAGCATACAGCTCTCCTTTCAATGTCACTGCTTGCTGATGTTTTTGGTGATCGCATAATTTCATAGGGACTTTGGTCTCCACGATCACGTGACGTAACACCACCTGACTTTTTCTTCTGGGGTGCAGCGAAAGCAACTGTCTATAAAAACCGTCCAAAATCCATCGATGAATTTAAAACTGCAATATCCACTTTCACTGCTTCTGTTACAGAAGAAATGTTAGAGCTTGTGTTTGGAAACGTGATTAGACGAATTGAATTGTGTATTCAACAACATGGGGGACACTTTCGACATTTGACGTGAAAATTTGTAAGTAAAAATGAACATTCAATAAATTAATAACTTGTATTTCACCGAGTTAAATTAGGGTATATTCACTACGGCATACGACACGCGCGGCGAACAATCATACGGCACCGGGGAGAGAATTTTTGAACACCCCCTACAGTCCAAAAACATTAGCTTACAAAAATTCTGTTACAATTAGTGAAATATAAATTTGCATAAAATAACTTTGCGTATGTCATTGTAAACTACCAAAACAATTCGAAATGTTTCGGCCGGCATGCTACGGTCTTCTTCAGAACGGTTCCTAATGACGTGGCCCAGCGCCCAAAATTATTTTATCCAAAACATCGATCGTGGATGCCTACGAACTTACACCTGTGAGTCACAAATATATAATAGTCTTCCGTATAAGATAAAAATTATGCGTAAATGGCAAAACTCTTGGCATACCTTTTAATATCGCGTTCGAGATCCCTTCTGCCCTCCGCATGGGCTCAACAAGTGACAAGCCAAGGAGTGTCGCCGCAGGCTGTTAGCAAAGGTTCAAATGGCTCTGAGCACTATGGGACTTAACGTCTGAGGTCATCAGTCCCCTAGAACGTAGAACTACTTAAACCTAACTAACCTAAGGGCATCACACACATCTACGCCCGAGGCAGCATTGCAACCTTCGACCGTAGCGGTCGCGCGGTTCAAGACTGTAGCGCCTAGAACCGCTCGGCCACTCCTGTTAACAAAGGCACTCACGTCGGTCGTATGGTGTCATAGCCCATTAACGCCAAATTTCGCCACACTGCCCTAACGGCTACGTTCGTCGTACACCCCACATTGATTTCTGGGGTTATTTCACGAAGTGTTGCTTGTCTGTTAGCACTGACAACTCTACGCAAACGCCGTTGCTCTCGGTCGTTAAGTGAAGGCAGTCGGCCACTGCGTTGTATGTGATGAAGGTGATGCCTCAAATTTGGTGTTATTGTCACTGTGGGTCTCGGACCATGGAATTCATTAACGATTTTCGAAGTGGCATGTCCAACACGTATTGCTGCCCCTACCATCCCGTCGTGCGGGCATAATCACGTCGAAAAACTTTTCACATGAATCACCTCAGTACAAAATACAGCTCCACCAATGAGTCGCCCTTTTATACCTTGTGCACGCGTCACTAACGCCATCTGCATATATGCATATCGCTATCCCACGACTTTTGCCACGTCAGTTTGTTTCATCATTCTCACTTTCTACACTCATGCTCATAAATTAAGGATAATGCTGATACATGGTGAAACAATGCCCTGGTGGTGCGTTTAAGGCTTTAAATCACCTCGGGGTATGACCATGCCCCGCTGTTGACCTGCGATCGTCGCACGGTGGCGCTGGAAGCAGTCCACATAGGCAGAGGTGTGTTGGTGCATGTCAGAGTACGGTGCAACGAGTAATTGTGCAGATGTTTTCAGACGTGCTAATGGCGACTGTGTGTTGAAAATGGCTCAAAGAACACATATTGATGACATTATGAGGGGTAGAATACTAGCGCAATCGGAGGCTGGTCAAACAAGGCAGGTCGTAGCACTGGCCCTTCCTGTGCCACAAAGTGTGATCTCAAGATTATGGCAACGATTCCAGCAGACAGCAAACGTATCCAGGCGCTACAGTACTGGACGTCAACAATGTACAACACCACTAGAAGACCGATATGTCACCATCAGTGCCCGCAGACAGCCACGGAGTACTGCAGGTAGCCTTGCTCGGGACCTTACCCCAGTTACTGGAACAGTTGCCTCCAGACACACAGTCTACAGACGACTGAACAGTCACGGTTTATTTGCCCGGAGGCTTGAATGGTGCATTACACTGCCCCCCTGGTCACAGGAGAGCCCGTAAAGCCTGGTGTCAAGAACACAGTACATGGTATTTAGAACAGTGGTCCCAGGTTATGTTCAGGGACGAGACGAAGTATCGTCTGAACAGTGATTCTCGCCGGGTTTTCATCTGGCGTGAACCAGGAATCAGATACCAAACCCTTAGTGTCCTTCAAAGGGACCTGTATGCAGGTCGTGGTTTGATGGTGTGGGGTGGGATTATGATTGATGCAAGTACAACTCTGCAAGTCTTCGACAGAGGAACCATAACAGGTCAGGTGTATCGGGAGGTTATTTTGCACCAGTATGTCTGCCTTTTCAGGGGTGCTGTGGGTCCCAACTTCCTCCTGATGGATGATAGCGCACGGCCCCACCGAGCTGCCATCGTGGAGGAGTACCTTGAAAGGAGAAGATATCTGGCGAATGGAGTGGCCTGCCTGTTTTCCAGACCTAAACCCCGTCGAGCACGTCTGGGGTGCTCTCGGTCGACGTATCGCTACACGTCTTCAAATCCCTAGGACGCTTCAGGAGCTCCGACAGGCATTGGTGCAAGCATTGGAGGCTATACCCCAGCAGCTGCTCGACCACCTGATCCAGAGTATGCCAACCCGTTGTGCGGTCTGTGTACGTGTGCATGGTGATCACATCCCATATTGATGTCGGGGTACATGCGCAGGAAACAGTGGCGTTTTGTAGCACACGTGCTTCGGGACGGTTTTTTCAGCATCACCAAAACCGTGGACTTACAGATCTGTGTCGTGAGTGCTGGCTGTGCGCCTAATCTATTAGCGCCAGTTCTGTGTAGTGCCACGTTGTGTGGCACCACATTCTGCAATTATCCTTAATTTATGATCATGAGTGTAGTAGATCTCTAAGGTCATTCTTAATTGACAGGTGCCACCATGTGCGCAACGGATTAATGTGGCATTCGTATGTTTGCGATGTGCGTACTTTGTCGACGTTAGTATCAAATGCATTCAAACAAGAGCAGCGTGTTGTTACTCTTTCCTTGGTTAACGAAGGACAAGTACTGCTCGAGATCCGCCGGAGAATGGGACAGCATGTCTGTTGAATGCTGCAGCAAGGGGTGCTGCCTCCTCACGATAACGCTCGTCCCCATATCGCAAATATTGTAGTGCGGAAGTTACGCCAACTCAAGTGCCCGAACACCTGCTCTGTAGTTCTGAGCTCTTCCCATGCGGTTGTCATGCCTTCCTTTCCTGAAAAATGGGCTTGAAGGGTCGACGATTCCTGTTGTACGATGGGTGTGCAGCAGGCATTTATGGACGTCTTCAAGCAGCAGGACACAGTCTTTTACCAAACGGGTATCTTCAACATTGAAACTTCCTGGCATATTAAAACTGTGTGCCAGACCGAGACTCTAACTCAGGACCTTTGCCTTTCGCGGGCAAGTGCTGTACCGTCTGACCTATCCAAGCACGACTCACGCCCCGTACTCTTTCTGATATCTTCAACATTTTACGTTGGGGGGAATAATTGCCTCAGTGCTTACTGCGATTTTGCCTGTCTGGCGTACCGATTGTGGACTGTACACCCTTTGAACGGAAACTTATTGATCGCTCCCCTTATAATTTCTGCAGAACGGGTTCTCGGAAACTTTTCGCCGTCTCTGCTCATTAATACCAATTTTGAAGTGGAAGCTCTGAGAATAGTCTGGCGTCAGCCTTTATTAATCCACTTCGGCAAACTATGAACGAGAGACAGACAGACAGAGAGCTGCGAAGCACGAAAGAAGCTGGCAGTTACTGATGCAGGTTTTTCAATTTTTATGTAGAAAGTACGAATTACTCAAGTAACTTGAACTTTCATCCCATTTTTCGAGCTAGAAGTAGCATTTTACGGGGGGCGTTTGAAAAGTCCGTGCAAAGTCCGAGAGATGGCACCACCGGCGCGTATCGAGGTCATGTTTAGTTAGTCGCATCTTTGATAAGAACGCACACCAAGTTTCAGCCATATTGGCCTATTTCTTTGTGTTTAGCATTCGTGTGAATCAAGGAAGTCGAGTAATTGTCAAAAAATGGACGAAAAAAATTTCGTGTGGTGATTAAACATTACTTTATGAAAGACAAAACACCGCGCGGCATTAGCCGAGCGGTTTGAAGGCGTTGCAGTCATGGACTGCGCGGCTGGTCCCGGCGGAGGTTCGAGTCCTCCCTCGGGCATGGGTGTGTGTGTGTGTTTGTCCTTAGGATAATTTAGGTTCAGTAGTGTGTAAGCTTAGGGACTGATGACCTTAGCAGTTAAGTCCCATAAGATTTCACACACATTTGAACATTTGAAGGCAAAACCGTATCAGGGGCCTAAAGAGAAGCTTGATAAACATTACGGTAACTCTGCACCTTTGATTAAAACAGTTTATAAATGGTCTCAAAATTTTCGCAGTGGCCGTACGGGCACAAGTGATGCTGAACGTTCTGGACGCCCTGTGGAGGTTACGACTCCAGAAATCATTGATAAAATCCATGATATGGTGATGGATGACAGAAGAGTTAAGGTGCGTGAGATTGCTGGTGCTGTGGCCATCTAGAATGAACGGGTACATAATATTTTGCATAAACATTTGGACATGAGAGGTATCCGCAAGATGGGTTCCGCGATTCCTCACGCTTGACCAAAAACGGAATCGCGTGAAGTGTCGCAAGGATGGTTTAAAGCCCTTCAGGAAGAACCTGCAGGGCTTTAAGCGTCGTTTCGTCACTGTGGATGAAACATGGATACATTACTATACTCCTGAGACCAAATAAGAAGGGAGAATCTGCAGCAAAAAATGCAAAGACCATTCCGTCTGCAGAAAGGTTGTGGCGATTGTCTTTTGGGATTCGCAAGGGATAATCCTCGTCGACTATCTGGAAAAGGGTAAAACTATTACACGTGAATATTATTCATTGAAAACCGAGCTGCAAGAAAAACGCCTGTGTTTGGACCGCAAAAAGTCATTTTCCATCACGACAATGCACCAGCACACACCTCAGCATGTGTGATCGCAAAGGTAATGGAAATAGTATTCTAACTCGTTTCACATCCCCCCTATTCTCGAGACTTGGCTCCCTAGGACTACTATTTGTCCCCCAATTTGAAGAAATGGTTGGTGGGACAAAGATTTTATTCAAACGAGGAGGTGATTGCAGCAACTAAAAGCTATTTTGGAGGCTTGGACAACTCCTATCATTCGGAAGGTATCAACAAATTAGAACAACGTTGGACGAAGTCTATAAGTTTAAAAGGAGACTATGTCGAAAAATAAAAAAAGGATTACCCCCATAGACGTAAGTAGTTTTTCTTTTTGCACAGACTTTTCAAACGGTCCACGTACAATATAAGAAGCTGCAAAATGATCAAAATCTGGAAAAAGATAGGTGCTAACAATAGAGAAAAAGCGGCAATATAGGCGAGAAAACGGAAAGGTAACAAAAATAACGGAAGATAAAGAACTAAGTGATCGGATTAGAAAGGCTACAAGACAGGAATACAGCTTCGGACCCCATTGTTCAGCCTATTCACTGAAGAAGCAATGACAGAAATAAAAGGAAGATTCGGGAGCGGAATTTAAATTCGTGGTCAAAGGATGACATTGCAGCGCTCAGTGAAAATTAGGAAGAATTGCAGCGCCTGTCGTGTCAAATGTACAGTCTAATAATCACACACTGTAGATTGAGGATAAAGTGAATCAAGAGCCAAGTAATGAGGAGTGGCAGAGATGTGGTCAGTAATATAGTGAACATAGAAACTGCGGAGCTTTCAATGGAAGGATTTCTGCCAGCCTGCAAACCACTGAATCAGCGAGAACAGCAACACGGGGAGAACACTGACAAGAAGAACGGTTAGGTGATAGGACACGCATTAAAAGATCAAGGAGCACTTCCGTCGTGCTGAAGGAAGTTCTAAATGACAAATCCGCAAAGCTGTGTCAACATCCATGTTTTAAGGTTGCCTATCTAACGGCGTCTGGTGAGAATTACGTTTTGATGTTTATCTTTCTTACAGGCAGTGTAATTCACGGCGCGCAATTTACCTGGACTTTATTCATCCAGTATTTGTGAATGAGATCACTTGGTATGTTATAACAAACTTTACACACAACTTCAAATATTTACGGAACTTTTATTCACTTACACACGCAACATAACTACGGAAGGAAAAAAAACTGTCATTAGCTACATTTTTGCTGTTCTTCCAGTATAGCTTCAGCATCAGGCACGTCGTTTTAATTTGTTACTACTTTGCTGCTAATTCTATTCGAAATATATTTTACAAATGTATGCACATGTATCACTGAAAGTACCTGCAAAATAAAACTCTAAGACAAAAAAAAAAAAAAAACGGCGCACTACAAAGGAATTATCCGAGTGGGACGTAGATCCGTATATGTGATGTACATGTACAGAAAAAAAATAACAGCTTCAGAAAAGTTGGATGATTTATTCAAGGAAAAGAGCTTCACAAATTGAGCCAGTCTGTAACACATTGTTCCACCTCTGTCCCTTACCCAAACCGTTATTCGGCTTGGCATTGATTGACAAAGGTGTTGGATATCATGCTGTGGGATACCATGCCAGCTTCTGTCCAACTGGCGCTTCAGACCTTCATAATCCCGACCTCGTTGGAGGGTCCTATCCATAGTGCTCCAAACGTAGCTGGCTGGTCAAGGTGGAGTTTGGGAACCACGAAGACAAGCAACAGAAACTCTTGCCAAGTGCGGGCGGGCATTATCTTGCTGAAACCCAAGCCTAGGTTGGCTTGCCAGGGAGGGCAACAAAACGGGCCATAGATATAGTCGACGTACCGCTCTCCTGTAAGGATGCAGCGGTTGACAACCAAAGGAGTCCTCCTATGGTAAGGACGGCACCCTAGACCACCACTCCTGCTTGTCGGGTCATATGGTGATCGACTGTCAGATTGGTACCCCACCGCTGTCTGGGGCATCTCCTGAAACGTCTTTGCTGATCATCCGCACTCTGTTCGAAGTGGGTCTCATCACTGAAGACAGTTCCACTCTAGTCGACGGGATCCCAGGCCGAATGTGCCCGACACCACTGCAAATGGGATTCTTGGTATAGAGAGGCCAATTGTAGTCTCCACAGGGGGCACCGTGAACTCAGCCCTCTTTCTGTCAGTTGCCTATTAACGGTCCTTGTGGTCGGTGAAGCGTATCACATCGATGGCAGTGATGATCTGGACTCTTAGTGTCTAACGGTTGTTCGATACTCTATTTCTGTCGTCTGTCTACGTCTGCCGCTCCCTTCTTGACGCGCTCCATATGTTCCCGGATGGGGTAGCCCAGGTGATGTTCATGTGGGTTCCTGGCCATGTTGGTGCGCCTGGGAATGACGCTGCTAATGCTGCAGCCAAGCCTGCAGTCCATCTCGGTCGGCCCGCCTCTTCTCTGTTCCCTCGCAAGGTACTCGTACTTTTCTCTATCGGTGTATCACCTCACTTTGGCATGACCATTGGTGCTCCCTTCAAGGGAACAAACCTCTCCCAACAGCCTCGTCGACTTCCTCCCGGCCGTCTCGCAGTGAGGAAGTAATGTTAGCTCGGTTGCGAACACGGCACTGCCGCTTTAGTCACCGCCACTTGTCGAGTAGCAACCCAGCGGTCCTTCCTGTAGCCAGCGGTTAACAGTCAGACATTTCCTGATCCTCTGCACCTATTTTAGTTAAAGTCTCACGGTCGGGCTGCCGCCCGCTTTGCCGGACATTTTAGCGGATGACGAGTGAGCTGTGGCCCGCGTTTTAAGTTTTTTAAAAAAGCAGTAATATGAAGAAAGAGATTTGATTTCTACCTGGTGTCTACCTACTTGTCGACGTCTTTTAGATACTCTTCCGTAACGATTTGTTTTTTCTTCCTTTCTGTATTGGATCTCGAAACGTTCTTTACCCTCGCGGTCCCAGCATCCTATGGTTCTATACCGGGCGCTTATCACCTTAGATGCTTTGCGCCCTCACCTCCCTCCCCCCCCCCCCCCAAAAAAAAAAACATTATAGACGCAGAGTCTGACCATTACTGCTAACGTCGTCGAGTAGTTCCACCGCTGCTATTCAAATATCGATCGATTCCCCGATTTCTCCGACCGGCTCCTCTGAGACCAACTACATGCCCTCTCTTACATGTTGATATCTGCGTACATTGTTCACCCGCCAGTCTACGAGGCTTAGTTACTGCCTAACGGAGCACTCTGAATGAAATTCGCAAAGACTTTATGCTTTGGTATCGACATGTCCACTGTGTACTGTGTGCTGTGTCGTCCGAATGACCGGACGACAACGGTCAGAAGCCTCTTCGGAAGGCACAAGAGCAGCTGTCTCACATTTGGTTACAGATCATCGTCCAGGGCTGACTTAGATAGGGAACGTCGTTTAGTTCAAATGGCTCTGAGCACTATGGGATTTAACATTTGAGGTCATCAGTCCCCTACACTTAATACTGAAGCCTAACTAACCTAAGGACATCACACACATCCATGCCCGAGGCAGGATTCGAACCTGCAACCGTAGCAGTCACGCGGTTCCGGACTGAAGCGCCTAGAACCGCTCGGTCACCGCGGCCGGTGAACGTCTAGTGTACTTTCAGAATTGAACAGATAGCTGTTGTCAATTGCATTTTCTATGTACTGAGAAGCTTGCCTACGGTTATTTCCACTTAGCCACTGAGGGCCTTTATTGTATTACATACAGTGTTGCACACTTGATGATTCAACTAGCCACAAAAATAAGGAAGCCATTTTGACTCATTTGTGTGACTTTGTTACTAATTTATTGGACTGTTGTAGAAACCTCTGTTCTCCTACCCTGTTACCCTGGGGTATAACTGTGTAACAGTGGCAGGGAGAAACTGTCTTGGTGGTGTGCTGTAATAGAAGCGGTTTCACGAACTCACGAACTCGGCCTACGGTAACAACATTCGCAACCCGGCCTCCACAGCAGTAGCGCCGAGGGTGTACAAAACTACACTCACGCTCATACATTAAGGATAATTCTTATACATGGTGAAACAACGCTTTGATGTGCGGTTTGTGGATTTAAATTACCTCGCGGTATGACCATGCGGTGAATTTGACCTGAGTTCGTCGCACGGTGGCGCTGGCAGCAGTTCACATACGCAGAGGTGTGTTGGTGCATGTCAGAGTACGGTGCAGCGAGTAAGTGTGCAGACGTCTTCAGACGGGCTAATGGTGACTGCGTGTTGAAAATGGCTCAAAGAACACATATTGATGACGTTATGAGGGATGGAATATTAGGGCGACTGGAGGCTGGTCAAACACAGCAGGTCGTAGCACCGGCCCTCCGTGTGCCACAATCTCAAGATCATGGCAACGATTCCAGCAGACAGGAAACGTGTCCAGGCGCTACAGTACGGGACGTCCACAGTGTACAACACCACAAGAAGACCGATATCTCGCCATCAGTGCCCGCAGACGGCCACGGAGTACTGCAGGTAGCCTTGCTCGGGACCTGACTTCAGCCGCTGTAACAGTTGTCTCCAGACTCACAGTCTACAGACGACTGAACATACATGGTTTATTAATCTCGAGACCTGCAAGGTGCATTCCACTGACGCCTGGTCACAGGAGAGCCAGTAAAGCGTGGTGTCATTGGAAGAGTGGTGCCAGGTTATGTTCACGGACGAGTCTGAACAGTGTTTCTCGCCGGGTTTTCAACTGGCGTGAGGCAGGAACCTGATACCAACCCCTTAATGTCCTCGAAAAGGATCTGTATGGAGGTCGTGGTTTGATGGTGTGGGGTGGGATTATGGTTGGTGCACGTACACCCCTACATGTCTTTGACAGAGGAACTGTAACCGGTCAGGTGTATCGGGACGTCATTTTGCACCAGTATGTCCGTCTTTTCAACGGTACAGTGGGTCCCCCCTTCCTCCTGATGGATGATAACGCACGGCCCCACCGAGCTGCCATCGTGGAGGGGTACCTTGAAACAGAAGATATCAGGCGAATGGAGTGGCCTGCCTGTTCTCCAGACCGAAACCCCATCGAGCACGTCTGGGATGCTCTCGGTCGACGTTTCGCTGCATGTCTTCAAATCCCCTTCGACACTTCAGGAGCTCCGAAGGCACTGGTGCAAGAATGAGAGCCTATACCCCAGCAGCTGCTCGACCACCTGATCCAGAGTATGCCAACCCGTTGTGTGGCCTGTGAACGTGTGCATGGTGATCAAATTCCATACTGATGTCGGGGTACATGCGCAGGAAATAGCGGCGTTTTGTAGCACATATGTCTCTGGACGGTTTTCTCAACTTGTCACCAATACCGTGCACTTAAATATCTGTGTCGTTTGTGTTCCTTATGTACCTATGCTATTAGCGCCATGGTGGTCGTGGCACCATATTCTGCAATTATAATTAATCTGTGAGCATGAGTGTACATTTCACCGTTGCGGATGAAATTGCTCTGCAACGTCACATTTTCGTCCATCGGCCGCAAAAGTTTACGGTTTTGCATCTTCCGTCGATATCTGTATCAATCTCATTTGCAAAACTCCTTCGTGGTGCATATTTTTTTCCTTAGTGTGTGTTTCGCTGTAGGACACACACTTCAGGAAATGCGACGTCATAAACACAGAGATACGAGAAAAATTCGGTTTTGCTTAAAACGGAGCTCAAATTACCCAGACTATACTCGTCCCGTGTTTGGTAATAGCGAAAGCACTTAGTGACTTCCGCGAATCTTTAAACACAATTTAAAATCTTTTCTACACACTTTCTCACTTAAGTGCTTAATGTCACATATTTAAAATTTCACATATGAGAGTTCGATTGTTTGAAGAATCGGGTTTTATTAGCATCAGACGAATAAGCGTGTAATACGTTGGGGACAGGAGCTGATCTGAGATGAAGTTGGCAGAGGGGAGGCATCTGAGTCAGGCAGATGGTGACAAAAACTAAAAAAGAGGAGGATAAAAATAATACTGAAATAGATTATTACTATGCTTCATTTCGTTCTGTTGTGTCCCGTAGCATCACATTCTTAACCTATAAAAGTACAGTCAAAACGATCTTTCCTTAATGTAAAGAGTGCCGCAGTTGTGCGTACGCTTCCTTCTGGGATTTTTTGTTAATAATATGGTGACGTTCAAAATTAGAACTATTACGAAATGTTTGCGGAATATGAGTTCCATAAAACTGGAACACCCTCTTTCACAAGAACTGCGGCAAACAAGATGGATAAAAGCATAGACTCGCCAGTAATCTGTCTGTAATGTACGAGGTATTCACTGAAATATCACCATAAACATAAGGAAACAAAATTGATCATGCAAAGGAACAGTTACTAATAACAGTGATGCGCACATCTGAGGACAGTAAAGGACGGGAAAGTGTAAGAGTCCACAATTTCGTAACATGGATCTAAGAAGAATGCAGATGTGGTGGTGATCTGTGGAATAGCACTACATCGTTTACTCAACGTATGCTGGACTGAAGAACTGACTGCACTCGGACATTAATTGCTAAAACTCTGTTCAGAAATTTAAATAAGTTCGACGTGAGAAGATGTCGGTCGCACCTGAAAAAACGTGACTAATAAAATCCATACATTAATTATTTTGTGGAAAACATACCTTGCTTTTTATTTTACGTTCAGCAAATCCTGATACTAGTTTAGCTGCCTTAGCTATGCTACCTTGCTTGGATACCTGTACGCTAATTATTTATTGTTTTCCTGAAACATGTTCTCGTGTGGTTGAAAGAAGAGAGTGCTATGCTTCCAACACACTGAATATAGGCTACATAATGTTTTTTAGGGTTCCGTACCACTTAAACATGTTAACTCTTAGGGATGTACTATGTCGTCCATCTGTCTCTCCGACTATTAATAATCCTTTTTCTGTAGACTGGGTGAACGTATCAAGTCGAAATTTATCTCACATTCTGAGACATATAGTCACGTGACGTTGTAAAAAGTTAAGGTTCTAAGTCAATGTAATGAAATGATACGGCCATTTCTGTCACATTTTGCCACTCGCCAAATTTCATGATTCTAAGCATAGATTTTAATGGGTCAGTTTGCAAGTAGGAAGGATTCACAGTAGACGCAAAGGGAAAGGATACGAAAATTGTTAATTGGTAATTATATGATACCAAAAAAAATGTTCTTTTGTTCTTCAAACTTGAGGTTAAAACATTCTCGAAAGACTTGCAAACCGTGGGACTGGTACATTGCCAATATCATCATCGATAACAGGCAAAAGTCGTTGATGTCGTCGGTTCCCATAATTTATGACCTGTCTATGTTCACTGAAGAGCCAAAGAAACTGGTACTTCTTCCTAATATCGTACAGGGCCCCCTCGAGCACGCAGAAGTGTCGCAACACGATTTGGCATGTACTTGACTAATGTCTGAAGTACTGCTGCAAGGCTGTACATAAATCCATAAGAGTACGAGAGGGTGGTGATCTCCTCTGAACAGCACGTTGAAAGGTATCCCAGATATGCTCTATAATGTTCACGTCTGGGGAGTTTGGTGGCCAGCGAAAATGTTAAAACTCCGAAGAGTGTTCCTCGAGCCACTCTAAGCACTATGGGACGTAACATCTGAGGTTATCAGTCCCCTAGATTTAGAACTAATTAAACCTAACTAACCTAAAGGACACCACATGCAGCAGCGCGGTTCCGGACAAGCGCCTAGAACCGCTCAGCCACAACGGCAAGGCACTCTGTTGTCTGAATTCTGCACTTGTCGCATTTTTCTGCTGGCATTTCCCAAGTCCTTCGGAATGTACAATGGACATGAATCAAACACGAATGTGCGACAGCAGGATGCTCACGTAAGTGTAGCCTGCCAGTGTCTTATCGGGGGGGGGGGGGGGGGGGGGAGGGAGAGGTGGGGGGGAGTATTCCATATCACTCCAACCGCACACAACCCACACCATTACAGAGCCTCCACAGCTTGAACAGTCTCCTACTGACATGCAGGGTCCATGGATTCATGAGGTTGTCTCCATACCCGTACACGTCCATCCGCTCGATACAATTTGAAACGAGACTCTTCCGACCAGCCAACATGTTTCCCGTCATCAACAGTCCAATGTCGGTGTTGACGAGCCCAGGCGAGGCGTAACGCTTCGTGTCGTGCAGTCATCACGGGTACGCGTGTGGGCTTTCGGCTCTGAACGCCCATATCGATGATGTTCCGTTGAATGTTTAGCACGCTGACGCTTCTGGATGGCCCAGCATTGAAATCTGCAGCAATTTGCGGAAGGGTTGCACTTTTGTCAGGCTGATTCTCTTCAGTCGTCGTTGGTCCCGCTCTTGCAGGCTCTTTTTCCGGCTGCAGCGATGTCGGAGATTTGATGTTTTACCGGACTCCTGATACTCACGGCAGACTCGTGAAATGGTAGTACGGGAAAATGTCCACTTCATCGCTGCCTGCCGGCCGGGTTGGCCGACGGTTCTAGGCGCTACAGTCTGGAACTGCGCGATCGCTACGGTCGCAGGTTCGAATCCTGCCTCGGGTATGGATGTGTGTGATGTCCTTAGGTTACTTAGGTTTAAGTAGTTCTAAGTTCTAGGGGACTGATGACCTCAGAAGTTGAGTACCATAGTGCTCAGAGCCTTTTTTTTTTCATCGCTGCCTCGGAGAAATTGTCCCATCGCCTGTGCGCCGACTATAATACCACGTTCAAACTCACTTATAGCTTGATAACCTGCGATTGTAGCAGCAGTAACCGGTCTAACAACTCAGCCAGATACTCGGCGTCTTATATAGGCGTTGACGACCACAGCGCCGTATTCTGCCTGTTTACATATCCTGCATGCCTACACCAGTTACTTTGGCTCTTCAGTGTATATAATTAAGTTTGGCACCCTCAGTGCGCGAATCCTACTCACACCTGGCCAGATTTTTGTTTGTGTGTGTGTGTGTGTGTGTGTGTGTGTGCGTTTTTTTCCCTCTAATAAGACTAAACAGTGCGACGAGCTGCCTAATAGTTGGACGGTCCACCTTCGCAACGACTGCGTCGCACGGGTTCGACAAGTGTTAAGTAGGTTTCCGGAGGTATGACATGGCAGATGTCTATGCACGATGGCCGGGGTGGCCGAGTGGTTCTAGGCCCTTCAGTCTGGAACCGCGCGACCGCTACGGTCGCAGGTTAGAATCCTGCCTCGGGCATGGATGTGTGTGATGTCCTTAGGTTAGTTAGGTTTAAGTAGTTCCAAATTACAGGGGACTGATGATCTTAGAAGTTAAATCCCATGGTGTTCAGAGCCATTTGAATTTTTTTTTTCTACGCGTGTGTAGGACAATTCACGCAAATTACGACCTGTTGATTTGTGGGCTCACTGCTTGTGTCCGATAGTGTACCAGATTGGTTCCATAAGGGTCAGTTCAGAAACTGATAACCCACATATGGACATTGTTTCACTACCATGCTCCTCAAATCACAGAAGTAGAATTCCGTCCTAGTGACAATAGCAGTTACCGTGGTGGAGCCGGCCGCGGTGGTCTCGCGGTTCTAGGCGCGCAGTCCGGAATCGCGCGACTGCTACGGTCGCAGGTTCGAATCCTGCCTCGGGCATGGATGTGTGTGATGTCCTTAGGTTACTTAGGTTTAAGTAGTTCTAAGTTCTAGGGGACTGATGACCACAGATGTTAAGTCCCATAGTGCTCAGAGCCAGCCACCGTGGTGGAATATCCCATCGCTGGTAGGAAAACATCAAGCGATCAAGGGATGCAGGTGGTCCATAATAGTGACATAGTCCACGGCTGTCACTGGGCCTTCGTCCGCCCCCGGTCGCTGAGTGGTCAGCGCGACAGAATGTCAATCCTAAGGGCCCGGGTTGGATTCCCGGCTGGGTCGGAGATTTTATCCGCTCAGGGACTGGGTGTTGTGTTGTCCTAATCATCATCATCATTTCATCGCCATCGACGCTCAAGTCGCCGAAGTGGCGTCAAATCGAAAGACTTACACCCGGCGAACGGTCTACCCGAAGGGAGGCCCTAGTCACACGGCATTTATTTTGATTGGTCCTTCGATTACTACCGCAGGTTCCATGGCAGCCCAGGTGAATGTCCGCCATAGCATAATACTGCTCGCACCGGGCTGCGTTTGAGGTTGAAGTTTCTAGCAGCAGTTCACCTGGATGGCGTCGTATCCGGATATTGCTATCGACCTGTTGCGAGAAGAATGCAAGTGGGACATTCACCTGGGCTTCCGTGGAACCTGTCGTACTAATCGAAGGCACCGTGACGACTACGAACTCTGCTAACGTTTTTGAGTACCAGCCGCAGCCTTTCTGGCTTGATGTAGATGGATACAGCGTGCCTTACACAGAATTTCTGTTTGGTGTGATGAATGGCAGCTTGCTCTAACTTTGGAAAAATGAAAGTTAATGTGCCTGAGCATGAAACACAATCCTTTAATATTCGAATCCAGAATTAATAGTGTTCTGTCTGACACGATCACCCCTATTAAACATCTAGGCGTAAAGTTTCAGAGTGATATAAAATGGAATGAGAGCGCAAGTACGGTAGTAGCGAAAACAAATGGTTGACTTCAGCTTCCTGGGAAATAAGCTGTGGGAGGGGAACAAGGGGGAAATAAATAGTAGCACTAAAATTTTTTCTTTAACAGGGTGGCTGTATTGGAGTGGACGATGAAGTTTAAATAACAACTCTCCACAAATATGGCTTCACAGGTGAGATTAAATTTATGATAGTTAAAATTAAAAAAAAAACTTTCAACAAATATCCCTTAATGCCTTTAGTAAAACAATAAGTGATAGGCCTAACGAGTGGTGCAATCCACCCCAACCTTTCCATAGATCATAGACACAAGTAGCACAATTTAACCCCAAGCATTTGCCAAGATAAAATTTCCCCAAAACGTAAAAGATACATCATTACACTAAAATGCTGCATCTGTTCATCATCATTTAAGACTGATTATGCCTTTCAGCATTCAGTCTGGAGCATAGCCCCCTCACAAAATTCCTCCATGATCCCCTATTCAGTGCTAACATTGGTGCCTCTTCTGATGTTAAGTCTATTACTTCAAAATCATTCTTAACCGAATCCAGGTACCTTCTCCTTGGTCTGCCCCGACTCCTCATACCCTCTACTGCTGAACCCATGAGTCTCTTGGGTAACCTTGCTTCTCCCATGCGTGTAACATGACCCCACCATCTAAGCCTGTTCTCCCTGACTGCTACATCTATAGAGTTCATTCCCAGTTTTTCTTTGATTTCCTCATTGTGCACACCCTCCTGCCATTGTTCCCATCTACTAGTACCTGCAATCATCCTAGCTACTTTCATATCCGTAACCTCAACGTTATTGATAAGGTAACCTGAATCCACCCAGCTTTCGCTCCCATACAACAAAGTTGGTCGAAAGATTGAACGGTGCACAGATAACTTAGTCTTGGTACTGACTTCCTTCTTGCAGAAGAGAGTAGATCGTAGCTGAGCGCTCACTGCATTAGCTTTGCTACACCTCACTTCCAGTTCTTTCACTATGTTGCCATCCTGTGAGAATATGCATCCTAAGTACTTGAAACCGTCCACCTGTTCGAATTTTGTTCCTCCTACTTGGCACTCAATCCGTTCATATCCCTTTCCCAATGCCATTACTTTCGTTTTGGAGATGTTAATCTTCATACCATAGTCCTTACATTTCTGATCTAGCTCTGAAATATTACTTAGCAAACTTTCAATCGAATCTGCCATCACAACTAAGTCATCTGCATATGCGAGACTGTTTACTTTGTGTTCACATATCTTAATCTCACCCAGCCAGTTTGTTTTCAACATATGATCCGTAAATAATATGAACAACAGTGGAGACAGGTTGCAGCCTTGTCTTACCCCTGAAACTACTCTGAACCATGAACTCAGTTTATCGTCAACTCTAACTGCTGCCTGACTATCTATGTAAAGACATTTAATTGCTTGCAAATGTTTGCCCCATATTCCATAATCCCGTAGAACAGACAATAACTTCCTTCTAGGAACCCGGTCATATGCCTTTTCTAGATCTATAAAGCATAGATACAATTCCCTGTTCCACTCGTAACACTTCTCCATTATTTGCCGTAAGCTAAAGATCTGGTCCTGACAACCTCTATGAGGCCTAAACCCACACTGATTTTCATCCAATTTGTCCTGAACTAATACTCGCACTTTCCTTTCAACAATACCTGAGAAGATTTTACCTACAACGCTGATTAAAGAGATACCTCTGTAGTTGTTACAATCTTTTCTGTTTCCATGTTTAAAGATTGGTGTCCCGACTCCCAGGCCATTTCAATTATCCTGTGTAGCCATTTAAGACCTGACATTCCACTTTATTTGATGAGTTCCGACTTAATTTCATCCACCCCAGCTGCTTTATTGCACTGCAATATATTGACCATTTTCTCCACTTCCTCAAATGTGATCCTATTTCCATCATCATTCCTATCCCAGTGTACATCGAAATCTGAAACATTACTCATCGCATTTTCACCTACATTGAGCAACTCTTCAAAATACTCCCTCCATCTGGCCAAGGCATCAAGAGGATTCACGAGCAGTTTTCCTGACCTGTCCAAAATACTTGTCATTTCCTTCTTACCTCCCTTTCGAAGACTGCTAATTACACTCCAGAATGGATTTCCAGCCGCTTGACCAAAAGTCTCCAACCTGTTTTCAAAGTCTTCCCAAGATTTCTTCTTGGATGCTGCAATTATCTGTTTGGCTTTGTTTCTTTCTTCAACATGCCTTTCTCTGTCTACCTGAGTTCTAGTATGCATCAGTTATCAACATAAAAATTCACAAGGAGCCCAAGGCTTGATTTGAACATTTCTGACATCGCAGCAGTAGGCAAGATAAAATTATGTGCCCGACCGAGACTCGAACTCGGGACCTCTGCCTTTCGCGGGCAAGTGCTCTACCATCTGAGCTACCGAAGCACGACTCACGCCCGGTACTCACAGCTTTACTTCTGCCAGTATCTCGTCTCCTACCTTCCAAACTTTACAGAAGCTCTCCTGCGAACTTTATCGGCGCACACTCCGCTGCAGAGTGAAAATCTCATTCTGGAAACATCCCCCAGGCTGTGGCTAAGCCATGTCTCCGCTGTATCCTTTCTTTCAGGAGTGCTAGTTCTGCAAGGTTCGCAGGAGAGCTTCTGTAAAGTTTGGAAAGTAGGAGACGAGATACTGGCAGAAGTAAAGCTGTGAGTACCGGGCATGAGTCGTGCTTCGGTAGCTCAGATGGTAGAGCACTTGCCCGCGAAAGGCAAAGGTTCCGAGTAAGAGTCTCGGTCGGGCACACAGTTTTAATCTGCCAGGAAGTTTCATACCAGCGCACACTCCGCTGCAGAGTGAAAATATCATTCTGGAAGATAAAATTAGCTCAGTTAACAAAATACAATTACACCAAAACTCAAATACAAGTTAAAATTTAACACACACGGCGACAACCGCCAGATTACTATAGTTCACAACATTGTAGAATCTCATACGAGCGCAGCTGTTATTACCAAGGGGAATGTGCGAACCAACTTGAAGCAACTATAACATGGCACAGACAAAATTACACATTCGGCAGTCTATGCAGAGAAGTCGGCAAGAAACGGTAAACAAGTCAGGAAACGATCACCGTCGCCCACATACACACTCACGCACGGGCAAAGAGGAGCCAACCTTAGGCCAGGGACATAGGACAGGCAGGGTGCAAAAAACAATTTGTCGCGGGGCCCACTGAACCACTCTACGTCAACTAGCAAAATTTATTCACCTTAAACTTTACGTACGACGCCCGGGCGAGGAAATGGGAAATCGTACGGGCACAGGCCAGCAAAAACCCCAGACAAACACACAGAATCCCATAAATTCCAAAACATAATTTAATCAATTATCCCCCAAAACCCCGGAACTTGGCACAAGCGAAATTACAGGCCACAGGATCCAAAGACACTCTGCAGAAGGTTAAGGAGAGAAAAGGTTAAACAAGGTTCTGCAACGGCACAATAAAACGCCAAGAAAAACACACTAAGTAAGGTACATCACCCCACAGAATGGGAATGTGTAGCTCATATGCAAATGAGACCGCAAACGTAACACTTGTGCAGCCCATTTTTGTGTAGTGCTCTACTTCTTGGGATGCCCACCAAGTCGAATTAAAAGAAGACATCTTAGGAATTCAGATGCGTGTTGCCAGACTTGTTAATGACTGGTTCGATCAACACGCCAGTATTATTGAGATGGTTCATGAACTTAGACGGGAATCCCTGGATGTTAGATGACGTTCTTTTCGTGAAACATTATTGACAAAAACTGGGCAGTTTTGGAAATCATCCTTATAAACTATTTGTGTTTGCATTTTTATATTTACCCAGACATGTTTAGACACCAATGTGTCATCTTCTGTGGGTTAAATATTTATTCCTGTAAAGTACAATATCACATTTGTAATAATGTAACTGTTGTAGGCCTAAGAATTACAATACTTGCAATTTGCTTCGTTTTGTTTGGACACTCGCCTTAAAATTACATGGATAACTGAACTGTATGATTATTCATCGATTTAAGTGCTCGTTTTCGGCGTTTTTTTTTTTTTTTTTTTTTTTTTTTTTTTTTTGACAGCATGTCATCTGCAAACTAGCCATGAAGAAAATTATTGCGTATTTGTGGAGATCTTTTTCGAGGGTAGAGGTTATGTACATTTCTGTACTAACATTTTCCGTCCTGTTTCGTGTCACTGGTTGGTGTCTCAATCAACTGCTGTTTAGTGCATTGCTTCCACTCAGTTTATCACAAATTTACGCTCACTACTTCACCTCACATGCACTTACACAAAATGTGGCGAAATGAGATCTGAGCAGACACTTCTGACAACACACTGAATTGTGTTTGCATAAGGCCGATTTCCAAAACCACCCAGTTTTTAAATCCCAAACACGGAAGAAAGAAATGAGGAGCTTCAAACCTTACGAAAATGATTGACAAACTTTGGAAAGCAGACACTTGTAGCTGATTGCAGAATTATTCTGAAGCCGCCAAAGTTGATTCAGCTGCCCCAACGTGTGGGCTTTATTCAACCCGCAAAGCGCAAGCTATTACTCGTACAGAAAGAATGAACATTACGTTATTATAAGAAATTTTGGGCTAGGATGCGTTTTCGCTGGAGGCAACGGTTTTCGATTTATTCAAGTGTGTCGCGTTTGAAGGTCACCTTCGTACATTTTCCTTGAATAATTAGGAAACCGTCACCTCTAGCGAAAACGTATCGCAGTACAAAACTTCACTACATTAAATTTCCTACTAAAAGGTCTACATCTACATCTACATCTATACTCCGCAAGCCACCTGACGGTGTATGGCGGAGGGTACCTTGAGTACCTCTATCGGTTCTCCCTTCTATTCCAGTCTCGTATTGTTCGTGGAAAGAAGGATTGTCGGTATGCCTCTGTGTGGGCTCTAATCTCTCTGATTTTATCCTCATGTTCTCTTCGCGAGATATACGTAATAGGCGGCAATATATTGCATGACTCCTCGGTGAGGGTATGTTCTCGAAACTTCAACGAAAGCCCGCACCGAGCTACTGAGCGTCTCTCCTTTAGAGTCTTCCACTGGAGTTTGTCATCTCCGTAACGCTTTCACGATTACTAAATGATCCTGTAACGAAGCGCGCTGCTCTCCGTTGGATCTTCTCTCTCTCTTCTATCAACCCTATCTGGTACGGATCCCACACCGGTGAGCAGTATTCAAGCAGTTCCTTTTTTCCTGTAGGACAAATAGTTCGGACGTAATGAGCAAGAGAATAGGAAAGTCTTCTACATGGTATTTGAAGGTGTTACGGGTTGCATAAAAACTGAATCACACATTAGGCAGTCGTTATCCGCCGCTCCATCCAAGAGTAGGATGAGAAAGGAAATGACAAGTGCTGGTACAAGGTTCCCTCCGCAGTGCACCATACCGTGTCGTGCAGAGTATATATGTAAATATAGATGTAGATGTCTTACCAAACTTCGATGCCATGTTCCAGCAGGTCAACTGTCCACTCCACAAGGTTAGAATCGTGCTGCAATGACTGGAGAAGCATGATAGTGGGCTCTCGTTGATGTCTTGGGCATCGATTCGCCTGATATCAACTCAGTGAGTGAAACACGCCTGGGAGACTATCGAGTGCGAATTCCAAGCTCACAGACCATCAGTCCGTATCTTAGGCGAACTGGGTGGCCTGTGCGTAGTCGACTGGTCCCACCTACCTATGGAAATCTGCTGAGGACTTCTCGAATGCACGTCACGCAGAATCGCTGTGCTGTCCCGTTCCAAAGATGGGCCAACACCTTTTTAAGCAAGAAGTCAAAATATACTGGATCATGAGTGTGTTATCGCTGATGCAGTTTCTTCGTTAGCTCAGTCTCGACAGTGCGCTGGGTCATAAAATCAATCGAATCCTTTACGTCAGTCACACTGAATGAAGGGCATTTTTGCGCATTCACACTTTTTTCGCGTAAGAATCGCCGGAAAAATGACTTGCATGATATTCATGAAAATTCGTATGTACGTAATTAGTTACTGCCAAGAGACTGCCTGAACAGTAATACAAAACGATATGCGTTATCTTTATCTATAACCGCATACTGCATCATTCCTACCTATATTTATGATATTGTGTTAGTATTGCACAAAGTAAAGTTAATCTACAATTTTATTATACTGGTTTTACATCTACGTGAAAAATACAAAAATGTTAGTACCGGTGTCTTGTACCCGCGTTTCCTGCTCGGTAACCAGGTGCTCAAATCGTCGCTCCAACACTAATCGAAAGTAGCAAAGCACTTAAACATAACCTTTGAAAACTATCTTTTTTTTCTTTTCTTCTTTTTTTCTTCGAAAACCAAGGTCGATGTACCCGTTCATTCGACCTGATGGGGATCTCAGACACTCGAGCAATATTCAAGAATATGACGCAGGAGCGTTCTATACGCAGTCTCCTTTGTGCATGAATTCCTATTGTCCTCCCAATAACCCTGAATGGACACATCTAGAGACTCAAGACTCTGCTACGCAGGATGCAGATGGTAGATATTAAGTGGTAAAGAAACCACATACTCTGCACTTTTAGGGCGGAAAAAATCTTACTGTTCGGTATGTTAATTTCGTGTTCTCTAAGGACAAATTAACTCGGTAAAAAGGAAAATAATTGCCGAAAGCGTGTCGCCCTGCAGTTGCCTATGAGTCATCTGCCGCCTACGCCACCAGACAACGAACTGACTACCCTAACAACGGCACTTTATGGACAGCCTCTCTGACTTTCTTCGTAGTTTAAAATTTTGAAATTTTAAACACTTTGAAAAGTCTGGACCACAATTTTATTATTCCAAGATACCATGTCGTCCCCCCCCCCCCCCCCACCAACGCTCCCACCATGTTTTGCTACATAACATAGAAATGTAAACCAATTACGATAGGTTCTACAAATGTGACAATGCAATTATTGTCATTTATTAATTTCGCAATAGTTTTGTAAAATGTAATCTACATGGCTGTTATTTTACTATTGGTTAAATTGATGTATGGCATTTTCAAAGTTTGCGTCTTCTATTTGGGGAGCTATTTTGGTTTGAACTATTGCTTTCCTATATGACATTAATTCATTTATCCGCTGTTTCATTAAATTTTACTCTTAATAGCAGACATACAAATACACTATACTTACTTTATTTTAAATTTTAAAAACACTTTTTGTAGAATTATATAGCAAATTTCCTGTACTCTTTACTGATGCAATTATTTGAATACGAAATTAATTAAACACACATTCTTGTTGACAAACAATTGCCTCATCAAACCATTACCCTGGCACCGCCAATCAATTTATTCCACTAGTATAATTTTTCATCCTTGTAGGCACATCGCATTTTCCTGTTGTTAAGGAATGTTAACTATATACCATATAGTCATTTGGATAAGTTTCTACTGAGGTTTATACCATATTTTACTTTCCATATTATGGTTCCACTTATTGGAGAAAATGTGACATATCTTGTACTTCTATTAATACTAGTTTTGTCTCTATATTTTGTTGGAGTTGCCGAGCGGTTCTAGGCGCTGCAGTCTGGAACCGCGCGACCGCTGCGGTCGCAGGTTCGAATCCTGCCTCGGGCATGGATGTGTGTGACGTCCTTAGGTTAGTTAAGTTTAAGCAGTTCTAAGTTCTAGGGGACTGATGACCTCAGAAGTTAAGTCCCATAATGCTCAGAGCCATTTAAACCATTTTTGTCTCTCTATTTTTTTTACGAGTTTTAGTAATGACGTAAGTCGAAAACCTTAAGGGTATACTGGAGTAATAAAACTGTTCAAGACATCTCAAAAATATTTAAGTGGATCCCTTGGTCGCTTTCTCTCGCAATGCTTTTATGCAAATTGTTGCAGTTTTGAAGGATACTACCTGGACATCTATTTCCTACAGGAGTGTGACGCAGTTCTCAAAAATAAATAAAAGATCTTCAAAAATTAAATCTTAAGATTTCCAGGCGCTGTTAAGTACACAATTACTGATTGGTCAACAACAATCCTTTGTACGTGCCTGTGTATAGTGTAAGGTTTATAACCGCCAAGTCCGTGCTTAGATTCTCGCAAGTAGTAACTTTTTTAACTTAAGCTCTACATTCCTTGTCAAATGAAAACTTTAGTCAACAAATCCTGAATGAAAACTTGTTAATAAAAATGACATTTTTGTTTTAGTTAGTTATTACTATTCATAGGCAAAATACTAAGGAAATGGAATCAGTCCACAAAGGAGACCGCTTACAAAACATTCCTCGGATCCGTCTTAGAATACTGCTCAAGCGAGAGGAGGCCTGTAACAAATATGACTAAAAGCGTATGTTCTATGTAAACAAAAAAGGATATACGAATGGTTCAAATGGCTCTGAGCACTATGGGACTTAACATCTAAGGTCATCAGTCCCTTAGAACTTAAAACTACTTGAACCTAACTAACCTAAGGACATCACACACATCCGTGCCCGAGGCAGGATTCGAACCTGCGACCGTAGGGGTCGCGCGGTTCCATACTGAAGCGCCTAGAACCGCTCGGTCACAGCTGCCGGCTATACGACTGGTCAAAGGTTTGTTTGACCAAGGGGGGTGCCACTCAGATACTGAAATGGCAGACTATGCCGTGAAAGCACCGTTATAAAATTTCATTAACCACTTCTAAGTGAGGAGCCTAGGAAAACACAACAATTCTTTACGAACTCTGCGGAAGATATAGCAAAGACGTCGTTAGATTAGTTACAGCGCACACACAGGCAATTACGTGACGGTTCTGGCCGCGGTCCACGTGCGAGTGGAACGAAAAACAGGTTTAACAAGTGGTGTAACGGGAAATACCCACTGCCACACACTTCAGTTGTTTGCGTAGTATAGGAGCAAACGCAGAAGAGCAGCGCACAACAATCTTAGCTACAGAAATATTTTGAGAAAGTGAACTAGACAATATTAAAGGCAGACCCACCTCAAAAAGCTCCCACTTGCAGTAGTAAAAACTTAATCCGTCAGGATGCGCAGTGTTTAGCGGGTTGCTCGGAGAAGGTTACGCAAACGCAGTCCCATCCTAAGGGACGTATGGCTGTTGTCAACTAAATTCAAATGTCTGTAACGTGCTTTATTGTTCTTTCCATTCCTTAAGAACGGAAAGTCCGTCTGAGACCACAGCAAAGTGAGATCCGCGTGCGATAATGTTCTACCGAAATGAAGCGCAACAGGGCCAATGCAGATAGCTTACACGCCCTTCCGCCTCGCCCGCGACGGCTAAACTAATCTTACTCGGATTGAAGCGAAGCGCTGTAGCAACTGGGCGCATGCGCAGTGAGACAGACTTTCGGTAAGCGACGCACGCGCAGAACTGACGTGACCGTCGGCTGTTTGTGACGTTTTCGTTACTCTTCTCTATACCATAGCCGTACACTACGAAATATGTGAACAAAGCGTCTTACTACTGTGCATGTCGCTAAAATAATAGTCATGTGATCAACGTCTACATACACACACTCCGCAGGCGACAGTGTGGTACGGCGGAGAGCACCTTCTACCACTACTAGTATAAATTTGTATCTACATCTACACAAACCACTGTGAAGTGGGTAGCAGAGGGTACATCCGACTGTATTAAGAACTCTTCCCGTTCTATTCACTAACTATGGAGCGTGCGAAGAATGATTGTTTAAATGCCTCTGTACTTCAAGATATGTAGCGGGATGTAAATTATTCTACATCTACATCGTTACTCTGCAATTCACACTTAAGTACCTGGCGGAGGGTTCATCGAACCATTTTTATACTACTGGTCATTAAAATTGCTACACCAAGAAGAAATGCAGATGACGAACGAGTATTCATTGTACAAATATATTATACTACTACTGACATGTGATTACATTTTCGCGCAATTTTGGTGCGTAGATCCTGCGAAATCAGTACCCGGAACAACCACCTCTGGCCGCAATAACGGCCTTGATACGCCTGGGAATTAAGTCAAACAGAGCTTGCATGTTGTGTACAGGTACAGCTGCCCATGCAGCTTCAACGCGATACCACAGTTCATCAAGAGTAGTGACTGGCGTATTTTGACGAGCCAGTTGCTCGGCCACCATTGTGACCGAGACATGTAACCGATACCACCCCATACCAACACGCCGGAAGATACGCCAGTATGGCGGTGACGAATACACGCCTCCAATGTGCGTACACCGCGATGTCGCCAAACACGGATGCGACCATCATGATGCTGTACACAGAACCAGGATTCATCCGAAAAAGTGACGTTTTGCCATTCGTGCACCCAGGTTCGTCATTGAATACACCATCGCAGGTGCTCCTGTCTGTGATGCAGCGTCAAGGGTAACCGCAGCCATGGTCTCCGAGCTGATAGTCCATGCTGCTGCAAACGTCGTCGAACTGTTCGTGCAGATGGTTGTTGTCTAGCAAACGTCCCCATCTGTTGATTCAGGGATCGAGACGTGGCTGCACGATCCGTTACAGCCGTGCGGATAAGAAGCCTGTCATCTCGACTGCTAGTGGTACGAGGCCGTTGGGATCCAGCACGGCGTTCCGTATTACCCTCCTGAACCCACCGATTCCATATTCTGCTACCAGTCATTGGATCTCGACCAACGTGAGCAGCAATGTCACGATACGACAAACCGCAATCGCGATAGGCTACAATCCGACCTTTATCAAAGTCGGAAACGTGATGGTACGTATTTGTCGTCGTTACACCAGGCATCACAACAACGTTTCACCAGGCAACGCCGGTCAACTGCTGTTTGTGTATGAGAAATCGGTTAGAAACTTTCCTCATGTCAGCACGTTATAGGTGTCGCCACCGGCGCCAACGTTGTGTGAATGGTCTGAAAAGCTAATCATTTGCATATCACAACATCTTCTTCCTGTCGGTTAAATTTCGCGTATGTAGCACGTCATCTCTGTGGTGTAGCAATTTTAATGGCCAGTAGTGTACTTCTCTAACCATTCCACTCTCGAATGGCGCGTGGGAAAAAGGAACACCTAAATCTTTCCGTTCGAGCTCTGATTTCTCTTATTTTATTATGATGATCATTTGTCCCTACGTGGGTGGGTGTCAACAAAATATTTTCGCATTCGGAAGAGAAACTTGGTAATTGAAATTTCGTAAATAGATCTCGCTGCAAAGAAAACCGCCTTTGTTTCAGTGAGTGCCACCCCAACTCGCGTATAATTTCAGTGACACTCTCACCCCTATTGAGCGATAACACGAAACGAGCTGCCCTTCTTTGCACTTTTTCGATGTCCTCCGTCAATCCTACCTGGTAAGGGTCCCAAACCGCGCAGCAATATTCCGGCAGAGGACGGACAAGTGCAATGTAGGCTGTCTCTTTAGTGGGTTTGTCGTATCTTCTAAGTGTTCTGCCAACAAAGTGCAGTCTTTATTTCGCTTTCCCCACAATATTATCTACAGGGTCTTTCCACTTTAAGTTGCTCGTAATTGTAATTCCTTGGTATTTAGTCGAATTGACAGCCCTTAGATTTGTGCGATTTATCGCATACCCAAAATTTATCGGATTTCTTTTAGTACCCATGTGGATGACCTCGCACTTTTCTTTGTTTAGTGCCAATTGCCACTTTTCGCACCATACAGAAATTCTCTCTAGATCATTTTGTAATTGGAATTGATCGTCTGTTGATTTTACTAGTCGGGTTTCTCGTCGCTTACGCAACGGTGTTCTGACGTGTTTTGTGTACCATGGTGGATCAGTCCTGTCTCCTATTAACTTATGCGGTATGAATCTATCTATTGCTGTCGACACTGTATCTTTGAATTTGAGCCACATCTGGTCTACACTTACATAATTAGCTTGGAAGGAATGGAGACTCTCTCTTAGGAAGGAATCAAGTGAATTTCTATATGCAGTTATATTTTGCGTTCATTTTTAGTGGTTTTGGTTGATATGGTTTTGAGCCTCGCTGCAATGACCTTGTGTTCATTAGCACCTATATCTGTCATGACGCTTTTTATTAGATCAGGATTATTTGTGGCTAAGAGGTTAAGTGTCTTTTCGCAACCATTTACAATTCGTGTGGGCTCACGAACTAATTGTTTAAAGTAATTCTCTGAGAAAGCATTTATTTCTAGAGTCATCACTTAAAGGCTGTTCTTGAAACTTTGTAAACAGCCTTTCTCGGGATAGTTTACACCTTTCTTCAAGGATCTATCAGTTCAGTTTGTTCTCCCATGGGTCAAACAAATCTATGACAATTTGTGCTACCTTTCTCTGTATACGCTTAATATCCCCTGTTGGTCATATTTGGGACAGGTCCCACACACACTTGAGCAGTATTGTAGGATGGCCCACACGAGACATTTGTAAGCAATCTACTTTGTAAACCGATTGCACTTCCCCAGTGTTCTACCAACAAAGCGAACTCTCGCACTTGTTTTATTCACGACTGATACTACGTGATCATTCCATTTCGTATCCCGTCCGCCCCCGGTAGCTGAGTGGTCAGCGCGACAGAATGTCAGTCCTAAGGGCCCGGGTTCGATTCCCGGCTGGGTCGGAGATTTTCTCCGCTCAGGGTCTGGCTGTTGTGTTGTCCTAATCATCGTCATTTCATCGATGCGGAAGTCGCCGAAGTGGCGTCAAATCGAAAGACTTGCACGCGGCGAATGGTCTACCCGACGGGAGGCCCTCGTCACACATTTCATATCCCTATAGAGTGCCACACTCAGGTATTTGTACGAGTTAACAGATTCCAACCGTGGCTTATTGATATTATAGACACAAGACATTAGGTTCTCCCGTTTTGTGACATGCACAGTTTTACATTTAAAACAACTTGCCAATCCTCTTACCAATGTAAAACCTTATCAAGGTCTGACTATTTACGCAGCTTCTTTCAGAGTACTTCATCGTCTGCAAATACTCTGAGGTTACTACTAATATAGTCTGTAAGTACAGTATACGAAATTAACAGCAAGGGTTCCAACACACTTACCTGGGGCATAACCGAAGGTGCTTCTACACTTGATGAATCGCCATCCAAAATAATTTGTTGCACCCTCGCTACCAAAAATTTCGCTTGGTAAGCCATACGATCGTACTTGTGACCATAAGCGTAGATGTGGTACTCAATCAAATGCTTTTCGGAAATCAAGAAATACCGCATCACCTGGCTGCTTCGATGGGAAGTTTTCAGTATGTCATGTGAGAAAAGTGCGAGTTTTGTTTCAAATGGTCGATGTTTTCGGAAGTCATGCTGGTGTTCATGGAGAAGGTGTTATAGAGATTTCATTATGTTTCAGCTCATAATATGTTGTAAGACTATACAACAAATCTATGTCAAGGATATTGGACGGTTGGAAACACAGACAATGTCTGATGGGATACCGCAATCATTGGTTATACAATGTTACTTATAATCCGTTTTTATTGCAAAAATGTTTATTCACATGACCGGTTTCGATTCCTCTCGAATCATCTTCAGATCTGAAACGATAATGATACTATCTTATTATTTCACAAATGCCAACCATTTTCATCCTATCCTATCAACATCAAATATACCAGAACGTACCTGCAATTTCGGTTACAGTAGTAACCCGTCCACACACAGCAACCTTCACGTGCTGCGTCACATAAAATTGGTTGCCAGGAATATTAATTATAAATCTATTACCGACAGGTTGCGTCTGGTACATTTGTAACATTGCATACGCACATACTGTATTAAATACACTCCTGGAAATGGAAAAAAGAACACATTGACACCGGTGTGTCAGACCCACCATACTTGCTCCGGACACTGCGAGAGGGCTGTACAAGCAATGATCACACGCGCGGCACAGCGGACACACCAGGAACCGCGGTGTTGGCCGTCGAATGGCGCTAGCCGCGCAGCATTTGTGCACCGCCGCCGTCAGTGTCAGCAAGTTTGCCGTGGCATACGGAGCTCCATCGCAGTCTTTAACACTGGTAGCATGCCGCGACAGCGTGGACGTGAACCGTATGTGCAGTTGACGGACTTTGAGCGAGGGCGTATAGTGGGCATGCGGGAGGCCGGGTGGACGTACCGCCGAATTGCTCAACACGTGGGGCGTGAGGTCTCCACAGTACATCGATGTTGTCGCCAGTGGTCGGCGGAAGGTGCACGTGCCCGTCGACCTGGGACCGGACCGCAGCGACGCACGGATGCACGCCAAGACCGTAGGATCCTACGCAGTGCCGTAGGGGACCGCACCGCCACTTCCCAGCAAATTAGGGACACTGTTGCTCCTGGGGTATCGGCGAGGACCATTCGCAACCGTCTCCATGAAGCTGGGCAACGGTCCCGCACACCGTTAGGCCGTCTTCCGCTCACGCCCCAACATCGTGCAGCCCGCCTCCAGTGGTGTCGCGACAGGCGTGAATGGAGGGACGAATGGAGACGTGTCGTCTTCAGCGATGAGAGTCGCTTCTGCCTTGGTGCCAATGATGGTCGTATGCGTGTTTGGCGCCGTGCAGGTGAGCGCCACAATCAGGACTGCATACGACCGAGGCACACAGGGCCAACACCCGGCATCACGGTGTGGGGAGCGATCTCCTACACTGGCCGTACACCACTGGTGATCGTCGAGGGGACACTGAATAGTGCACGGTACATCCAAACCGTCATCGAACCCATCGTTCTACCATTCCTAGACCGGCAAGGGAACTTGCTGTTCCAACAGGACAATGCACGTCCGCATGTATCCCGTGCCACCCAACGTGCTCTAGAAGGTGTAAGTCAACTACCCTGGCCAGCAAGATCTCCGGATCTGTCCCCCATTGAGCATGTTTGGGACTGGATGAAGCGTCGTCTCACGCGGTCTGCACGTCCAGCACGAACGCTGGTCCAACTGAGGCGCCAGGTGGAAATGGCATGGCAAGCCGTTCCACAGGACTACATCCAGCATCTCTACGACCGTCTCCATGGGAGAATAGCAGCCTGCATTGCTGCGAAAGGTGGATATACACTGTACTAGTGCCGACATTGTGCATGCTCTGTTGCCTGTGTCTATGTGCCTGTGGTTCTGTCAGTGTGATCATGTGATGTATCTGACCCCAGGAATGTGTCAATAAAGTTTCCCCTTCCTGGGACAATGAATTCACGGTGTTCTTATTTCAATTTCCAGGAGTGTATAATGTCGTTCTTTTATGTCCAGCAAATATTGTTCACCTCGTCCAGTTACGCGAAAGCGAGGCGACACAACACAGTCACTGGGGTCAATATTTGTTGATCAATGACTTTAGATTCAAATTATTACCATCTGCTAACTGCGTTGTTTAGCGGTTGCCGCCAAAGATGCTCGTTAACCGTTACTAAGTGGACAATTGGCGTTTCAAAATGAATTCATATCTTTGATTTGCGTAGTACATCCACAGCGAATTAATTTCTTCAAAACTCACAGGATTCATTTGACACAGTACAATATTTAAAAGGTTTTCAGAAATTACTGCAACCAGTCGCCTTTTATGTAGATGTATTTTATTTAACCATGACCGGTTTCGAGCTGCCTAGCAACTCATCATCAGATGGTATATACATTTAGTGCTTTTTTGTACCCATTGTGTGGGTGGTTGAGTATCTGTGGAGATAAATCTTTCTGCAGGTATATATATATCTCTTTTAGGACGTATTTTTGAAACCATTGTGTCTTGTTTTTCACAATTTCACAAGTTAAAACTTCCACTAGATGTATATTACTTTTATGAGGCACTGTTGGGAACATATATCTTGTTTTTCGTAAACATCGCTGAAAAACAAGATATATGTTTCCAACAGTGCCTCATAAAAGTAATATACATCTAGTGGAAGTTTTAACTTGTGAAATTGTGAAAAACAAGACACAATGGTTTCAAAAATACGTCCTAAAAGAGATATATATATACCTGCAGAAAGATTTATCTCCACAGATACTCAACCACCCACACAATGGGTACAAAAAAGCACTAAATGTATATACCATCTGATGATGAGTTGCTAGGCAGCTCGAAACCGGTCATGGTTAAATAAAATACATCTACATAAAAGGCGACTGGTTGCAGTAATTTCTGAAAACCTTTTCACACCACAGTCGCAGTGTTCCACATCCACAATGGATAAAAGTCTTACAGTACAATATTTTCTCCGTTGAAAATTATTCTCTTTGATATTAATGTGGAATAAACTATTGTTATTATTGTTGTCCGGAGAGGATCCAGTACACGTTTCACTTCTCGTGATACTCTCTTCGAAATCGTAGGACACAATAGTCTTCCCTTAACTCAGTTTTTATTAACACAGTTTCTTTGATATGATTCACTACTATGAATGGTCATACTTAAGCCCGATAATAAATGTCCAAACAATGTCTATAAACGAAAGTCAAGTTCGACGCGATGTTCGAATAGTAACTTCGGCAACAGCTGAAGTTCTGAAATCGGAATTAATGATGTCAATCTTTCATCGATTGAGATGTTCGCTAGAAGTTAGCGTTATCTCAGTTCTGTCAGTTATTTTTGACAATAATTTAAACGTACAGAAATGTACTTTTATTTACCCCAGCTTCCTGTATGGTTAACTGTTTCACGTAGTGGCGCATGAACTTAAGAGACGCGAATGTTCAGGACTCGAACACTAAAGAACCCCAGACGCTGAAGACGTTAACAATAGGTGCTTTGGATTTGTCTAGTAGTGAAACAAAAGGAACGTTCGTTAGAAACTCTTTGAATAAATATACTTGCAACTCTGCACACAATACTCTATCATTCTTTTATTTAATTTCTCTACTTTAAAACCGGAATTAATGATTTTGTATGAAATATGCGGATTCTTCATAGTCAGTTCGAATAAATTTTAGTTTTAAAAAGAGCAGATGTACAGCGAGGGTTTACAAGCGCTATCACCAAAATTAGAACACCACTACGCCGGTGTTTAGCTGCCGAGGAAACTACTCTGAATGGGGCACTATTGTTGTCTGAAAAGAAGAGAAAAAAACTTTGATAGGTAAAAAGTCAGCGTCACTACTTGTTCCACACACCCCGTATGATCTACGCATGAATATAACTATAAACTAACCGAGCTTGCATTCTATAAATGTTCTCTGTCTGCCCCTCTGGTCACACAAGACACGTCCAAGCAGCAGTCAAGTTCGTTCCACACCTTATCTACGTCTACATGGATACTCTGCAAATCACATTTAAGCGCCTGACGGAGGGTTCATCGAACAGCCTCCAAAATTTTCTATTATTCCAATCTCGTATAGTGCGCAGAAAGCACGAACACCTATATATTTAAGTACGAGATCTGATTTCCCTTACTTTATCGTGATTATCGTGTTTCCCTAAATTTTCGCATTCGGAGGAGAAATTTGGTGATTGTAATTTCGTGAGAAGATTCCGTCGCAACGAAAAAGTCTTTCTTTTAATGATGTCCAGCCCAAATCCTGTATCATTTCTATGACTTTGTCTCTCTCCCATATTTTGCGATAATACAAAAGGTGCTGCCTTTCTTTGAACTTTTTCGATGTACTCCGTCAGTCCTATCTAGTAAGCATCCCACACCGCGCAGCAGTAGTCTAAAAGAGGACGGACAAGCGTAGTGTAGGCAGTCTCCTTAGTAGATCTGTTACATTCTCTGAGTGTCCTGCCAATAAAACTCAATATTTGGTTAGCCTTCCCCACAACATTTTCTGTGTGTTGCTTCCAATTTCTACATCTACATCTACACTCCGCAAGCCACCTGACGGTGTGTGGCGGAGGGTACCCTGAGTACCTCTATCGGTAAGTTGTTCGTAATTGTAATTTCTAGGTGTTCAGTTGAATTTACGGCCTTTAAATTTATCGTGTAACAGAAGTTTAACGGATCCCTTTTAGCACTCATGTGGATGACCTCACACTTTTCGTTATTTAGGGTCAACTGCCAATTTTCGCAACATTCAGATATCTTTTCTAAATAGTTTTGCAATTTGTTTTGAACTTATGACTTTATTGGTCGATAAACTACAGCGTCATCTGCAAACAACCTAAGAAGGCTGCTCAGATTGTCTCCGAAATCGTTTATATAGATAAGGAACAACAAAGTGCCTATAACACCCCCTTGGGTAACGACAAAGTCATTTCTGTTGTACTCGATGATTTTCCATCAGTTAGTACGAACTGTGACCTGTCTGACAGGAAATCACAAATCCACTCACATAACTGAGACGAAATTCCACAAGCACGCAATTTCACTACGAGCCGCTTGTGTGGTACAGTGTTAAAATCCTTCCGGAAACCCAGAAATACGGAATCGATCTGTAATCCCTTGTCAATAGCACTCAACACTTCAAGTGAATAAAGAGCTAGTTGTGTTTCACAGGAACGAAGATTTCTAAACCCATGTTGACTGTGTGTCAACAATGGCTCTGAGCACTATGGGACTTAACATCTGTGGTCATCAGTCCCCTAGAACTTAGAACTACTTAAACCTAACTAACCTAAGGACATCACACACATCCATGCCCGAGGCAGGATTCGAACCTGCGACCGTAGCAGTCCCGCGGTACCGGACTGCAGCGCTAGAACCGCACGACCACCGCGGCCGGCGACTGTGTGTCAATAGACAGTTTCTTGGAGGTAATTCATAATGTTCGAACACAATACATATACAAAAATCTTTCCGTATATCGACGTTAATTGTATGGGCCTGTAATTAAGTGGATTACTCCTACTATATTTCTTGAATATTGGTGTGACCTGTGCAACTTTCCAGTCTTTGGGTACGGATCTTTCGTCGAGCGAACTGTTGTATATGGTTAAGTATGGAGATAATGCATCAGCGTACTGCGAAAGGAACCTAATTGATTTACGGTTTGGACCAGAAGACTTGCTTTTATTAAGTGATTTGAGTTGCTTCACTACTCCGAGGATATTTATTTGTACGTTACTCATGTTGGCAGCTGTTCTCGATTCTAATTCTGGAATATTTACTTCGTCTTCTTTTGTGAAGGCATTTCGGAAGGTTGTGTTTAGTAACTCTGCTTCGGCAGCACTGTCTTCGATAGTATCTCCATTGCTATCGCTCAGAGAAGGCATTGATTGTTTCTTGCCGCTAACATACTTCACATACGACCAGAATCTCTTTGCATTTTCTGATGGGTTTCGACACAAAGTTTCATTGTAGAAACTATTACAAGCATCTCACATTGAAGTCCGCTCTAAATTTCGCGCTTCTGTAGCGACATCATGTCAATGATCATCACAGCGGCATCGATGAATTCTCTGCCCTGTTCCATTGTTCTTGGCATTGAGGGTAGCCGCGGGGTCTGGGACGTCTTGTCACGGTCCGAGTCCTCCTTAGGCCATGGGTGTCTGTGTCAGCGTAAGTTAGTGTAAGTAGTATGTAAGCTTAGGGACAGATGACCTCAGCAGTTTGGTCCCCTAAGACCTTACCATAAATTTCCATTGAGGTTCTTCCAAAGTGATAAGCCACAGCCTAAGGGGACAGAGCCATACTACCTTCATCCTTATACCCAATAGAGCGATACGAAAGTTGGTCGTTTAGGTAGCGACGAACATCGATGCTGCAGTGAGGGCGGGGAGGGGGGGGGGGGAGAGGAGGGGTGTGTCCCGTCTTGTTGGAGATTAAATTCTCTCAATCGGTAGTCATTTGTGGAAACAAACAACAGCTGTACCAGAGGAAGGTAAGAGACATCCGTCGCCGTTTCCAATTTATCAGCGGTACAATACAGGGAGCGGAGAGCTATTCACAACTTGCGGAGAGCTATTCACAACTTGTATAGAAACCAGACGGCAGTCATGAGAGTCGAATGGGATGAAAAGGAAACAGTAATTGAGAATGGAGTAAGACAGGATTGTAGCTTATGCAATCCAATCTGTACATTGAGCAGGCAGTAGAGGAAACAAAACAGAAATTTGGAGTAGGAGTTAAAGTCCAGAGAGAAGAAATTATAACTTTGATGTTTACCGATGACATTGTAATTCTACCAGAGACAGTAAAGGACTTGGAAGATAAGTTGGCCAGAATGGAATGGGTAAAGTGAACGTCAACAAAAGCAAAATTATGATAATGGAATGTAGACAAATTAAGGCAGGTGATACTGAAGGAATTAGATTAGATACGGGACATGAGTAGTAGGTGAGTTTAGGCAGCAAAAGACTGATGATAGCGGAAGTAGAGAGGATGTAAAATGTAGCCTTGCAAAGGCCAGAAAAACGTTTCTGAAGAAAAGAAATTTGTTGACATCGAATATTGATTTATGTGTCGCGACGTCTTTTCTGAAAGTAGTTGTGTGGTGCATATCCATGTCTGGAAGTGAAACATGGGCGATAAACAGTTTAGCCAAGAAGAGAATATAAGCTTCTGAAATGTGGTGCTGCGGAAGAATGCTAAAGATTGGATGGGTAGATTATGCAACTAATGAGGAAGTACTGAATGGAATTGGGGAGGGCCGGCCGGAGTGGCCGTAAGGTTCTAGGCGCTACAGTCTGGAACCGAGTGACCGCTACGGTCGCAGGTTCGAATCCTGCCTCGATCATGGATGTGTGTGATGTCCTTAGGTCAGTTAGGTTTAATTAGTTCTAAGTTCTAGGCGACTGATGACCTCAGAAGTTAAGTCGCACAGTGCTCAGAGCTAGAATTGGGGAGGAAAGAAATTTGTGGCAGAAGTTGAGCAGAAGAAGGGATCGGTTGATAGAACACATTCTGGCACATTAAGGGATCACCAGTTTAGTAGCGGAGGAAGTGTGGATGGTAAAAATCGTAGAAGCAGACCAAGAGATGAATGCAGCACGCAGACACAGAAGGATATAGGTTAGAGTAATTACTCGGAGATGAAGAGGCTTGCATAGGAAAGAGTGACATGAAAGCTGCATCAAACAGGTATTCGCATTGAAGACAACAACAACAAATAAACAACATTTCAATATACAAAGTTTTCCCTTGTTTTGTCGTTTTTCTGTCAAGGCATTGCACTCATAACTCCAAGTGGTAGACATAATCCAAAACCGGAAAGTCTACGATTCTATTCCTGCGTCATTCATATTTGTAAATATTAAACTTCAGAGAATGTAGAGCTCTGAAGACGAATGAATCATTTAAAAGAGCGGCGATCAAAAAGTTTCTGTTTGAGAGTGTTACTACGGCATGTATGCAACGTAGCGTGATACCGATGCAGGTATACGAGGTGTGGCTAGAAAAAAACCGGACTAGTGCTGGTGAAACAATAAAACGAATGCAATAAGGCTGAAAGTCGCGTGGCCTGTCACGTGACTCTCGCTCCGCCTACCGCTCGAGTTTCATCTGCCTCCTGCACTCAGTCTGCCCGTGGCGTCTGTTTTAAGTAGTTGACGTTTTGTCTGTGCGTCGGAAAATGTTGAGTGAAACAAAATTTGATGTTAACACGCTGTTCTTTCTGTACAAACTAGGAAAATCTGCAAGTGAAACGTTTGTAATGTTACAACAAGTGTACGGCGATGATTGTTTATCGCGAACACAAGTGTTTGAGTGGTTTAAACGACTTAAAGGTGGCCGCGAAGACACCAGTGATGACGCTCGCACTGGCAGACCATTGTCAGCAAAAACTGATGCAAACATTGAAAAAATCGGTAAACTTGTTCGACAAGATCGCCGTTTAACAATCAGAGCAGTGTCTGAGTTAACAGGAGTTGACAAGGAAAGTGTTAGGCAGATTCTTCATGAAAGTTTCAACATGAACAAAGTGTGTTCAAAAATGGTTCCAAAGTGTCTCACAATTGAACAGAAGGAACGCCGAAGAATGATTTGTTCTGACATCCTGGAAAACATTGAAAGTGATCCACCTTCTTACAAAATGTTATTACTTGCGATGAATCGTGGTTTTTTACTTACGATCCCGAAACTAAACGCCAATCGATGCATTGGAAAACTCTTGGTTCTCCACGACAAAAAAAAGCACGAATGTCAAAATCGAAATTCAAGGCAATGATGATTGTTTTTTTTTTGACATCAAAGGGATTGTGCACATTGATTGGGTACCAGAGGGACAAACAGTGAATCAGCATTACTACATTAGCGTCCTGGCTACCCTACGTGAGCGAGTACGGAGAAAACGTAACGATTTGTGGAGATAAAAGTCATGGATCCTTCACCAAGACAATGCCCCAGCTCACAGTGCGTTGTCAGTGAAGACGTTTTTGGCAAAACACAACATTCTCATCTTAGATCATCCACCCTACTCACCTGATTTGGCCCCCTGTGACTTTTTTCTTTTCCCTAAAGTCAAGTCAGCTTTGAAAGGAACTATATTTGAGACTGTTGAAGCAGTAAAAGAAAAAGCGACGGAAGTAATGTATGGACTTACCGAAAATGATCTGCAGCATTGCTATGAACAGTGGAAAATTCGTATGGAGCGGTGTAGAGACCGAGGAGGAGAGTACATTGAAGGAGATAACATGAAATTGTAAATAATTGTAAATAAATGTTTTTTCCAGCATCAGTCCGGTTTTTTTCTGGCCGCACCTCGTATAAGCACATGTAGGCAATGATTAGTTTGACATTCGTGCCATTTAGAAGTGTGTGCACTAAATGCGGAAACGTGAACTATGGAGACCTTATCACCAAGTGCGTCCAAACAGGACCACTGTACTGTTTTTCTTTTCTCGGCTGCCTCAGGACAATCAACAGTAGACATCCATCGGAGAAAGAAGAATGTGTCTATCGAAAACAACCGTTGTGAAACGGTACGCCAAGGAGAGCAGGTGCTTTGTTACAGCGTAGAAACCAGGTGGCAGTTATAAGAGTCGAGGGGCATGAAAGGGAAGCAGTAGTTGGGAAGGGAGTGAGACAGCCGCGCGGGATTAGCCGAGCGCTCTAAGGCGCAGCAGTCATGGCCTGTGTGGCTGATCCCGGCGGAGGTTCGAGTCCTCCCTCGGGGATGGGTGTGTGTGTGTTTGTCCTTAGGATAATTTAGGTTAAGTATTGTGTAAGCTTATCAGTTAAGTCCCATAAAATTTCACAGACATTTGAACATTTTTGGAGTGAATGTTGTAGCCTATCGCCGATGTTATTCAATCTGTATATTGCGCAAGTAGTAAAGGAAACAGAAGAAAAATTCGGAGTAGGAATTGAAAACCATGGAGAGGAAATAAAAACTCTGAGGTTCGTCGATGACACTGTAATTCTGTCAGAGACAGCAAAGGACCTGGAAGAGCAATTGAATGGAATGGACAGTGTCTTGAAACGAGGATATAAGTAAAACGAGGATAATGGAATGTAGTCAAATTAAATCGGGTAATGCTGAGGGAATTATATCAGGAAATGAGACACTTAAAGCAGTAAATGAGTTTTGCTATTTGGGGAGCAAAATAACTAATGATGGTCGAAGTAGAGAGGGTGTAAAATGTAGACTGGCAATGGCAAGGAAAGCGTTTCTGAAGAAGAGAAATTTGTTAACATCGAGTATAGAGTTAAGTGTCAGGAAGTTGTTTCTGAAAGTATTTGTATGGAGTGTACCCATGTGTGGAAGTGAAACATGGACGATAAATGGTTTCGACAAGAAGAGAATAGAAGCTTTCGAAGTGCGGTGCTACAGAAGAATGCTGAAGATTAGATGGGTAAATCACATAACTAATGAGGAGGTATTGAATAGAATTGGGGAGGAGAGAAATTTGTGGCGCAACTTGACTAGAAGAAGGGATTGGTTGGTAGGACATGTTCTGAGGCATCAAGGGATCACAAATTTAGCATTGGAGGGCAGCGTGGAGGGTTAAAATCGTAGAGGGAGACCAAGATACGCTAAACAGATTCAGAGGGATGTAGGTACTAGGAGATGAAGAAGCTTGCACAGGATAAAGTAGCATGGAGAGCTGCATCAAACCAGTCTCTGGACTGAAGACAACAACAACATCATTGCAAATGTCGTAACACAGAAATTACGCCTACTCAAATTCGAGCTCCGGCCCTATAGTCATGATCTGTCCCCAGCAAGCTTCCGTCCCCTTGTAAGATCAATGATTCCTATCGGATGAGGACGTGCAGCAGGCAAATAATACGGACTTACGCAGCAGGACATGGTGCTATACCAAACTGGTGCAAAGGGCGTCCAAAAAGTTTTGAACAGTCATCTTTAATTTTTGTATTTTTTGCAGGAGGAGAATGAATTTTTTTGTGAACATACGTGGAACATTTAGCTATACATTGAGCCTACTGAACGTAGCCTCCATCAGTTGTGGCGCATTTGGCCCAATGTTCTTTCCATGATGTAAATACACTGTGGTAAAATTCTAGGGATTGGCTTTTGACACCATCGCTTGACACAGGAAATAAGGTCTTTCTCACTATCAAATGTTTTACCGCGCAGGTGGGCCTTCAGACGATCAAAGGGGTAAAAGTCATCCTGGGTAATGATGTCGTCTAAACCCTTTTTCCACTCTTCAGTAAAGGTCTTCATGAGACCCTCGCACACATTCTTCCTCATCGTTTACATTTCTCTTGTCAAGAATCTAGGCACCCGACGTGCACAGATTTTTCTGTACCAGTGATACCACACTACCCAATGACAAACGAGTCATGTCAGCAAGCTGTCGTGTCGTCACACATCCGTCAATTTGGATGATATGATCAATGGTCTCCTTATTCACATCACTCACTGCCGTCGATGGTCTACCGCATCGTGGATTGTCCAGTAGAGAGAAATCACCTTCTTTAAACCTCTGCAACCACCGCTGGATACTGCTGCGATCCACTGTCTTCTCCCCATAAACAGGTAGTAACTACCTGTGAATCGATGTGGTAGACTCATCGCCGGTCTTGAAGAGGAACTCCATCACCGACCGTTGTCACCTAACATCCACTTTAAGGTCCATTATGGCTCACCTGTAAGTAAAATAAAATGCTTTTATATGCCAACTTATACCTAAAAGTTCCAAGTATGTTCACAAAAAATTTCGCTCTCCTCCTGCAAAAAATAAAAAATTAGAGACGACTGTTCAAAACTTTTTATACACCGTTTGAAGCTTCAACTTGGTGCATCGTTGGGATGCCGATTCTGGATCCCGATTCTGGATTATACGGCCTTTGAAAGGAAACCTTTTGTTCATCACTCATAGTATTCCTAGATATTATGCGGCCAAAAGTATTTGGACACCTAGGCTCTTTGGGCGGTATTATGCTGTGGGAAGATGTTCACCTGGGGTTTTGTGAGTCCTTTCTAACCGATCGAAAGCATCGGTGAGAGCTGTCAACGTCGCGAGCTTTATTGCCAGCTGCATTTCTTCGGCGCCTTCCCCGATGGTGAAGACATCTTCCAGCACGATAACTTTTCGCGTCATAAGACCAGAATCGTGCTACAGAGATTCCAGGGTGTGATATCCAACTCGTGTCGCTGTCTTCGACATTTGATTCGCCCGGTGTAAACCCGTTGCGACACATCTGGGACGCTAATGTGCGACAGCTCCGTAGCTGGGTAACCACCGACACGTAATTTATCTCTGCAGTAGGTTAGTTACACGTCTCGTAGATGATTTTAACGATTCTTTTGTCGAAATGATGTGCAACGAGTCAGTGTTCTTGATATGTATATACGATTTACGTTAACATTTAATTCCTACTCATGCAGCAACGCTTAAAAATATTTTTGTTTTTACTGGCTGCCAGTTTTTAAGTAGAAATCTGTCAGTTGAATAGAGGTTGTCCAGGAGAGAGTATTTTAAGTTAGATTCAAATCTTCCTTCGCTACAGCCAGAAATTATATGTTACTAGGCAAATGATCAAAAACTTTTATTGCTTCATAATGAACTCCTTTCTGAGCCACTGACACCTTTAACAATGGGGTAATAAAACCCATTTTTCCCTCAAGTGTTGTAAGTACATGTATCTCTTATATTCTAGAATTGTGATTGATTATTTATGACGAATTTCACTACCGAAAATATGTATTGTGACAATGCAGTGAATATGCTTAGCACCACGAAGAGGTACCTACAGGACGTCCGTGGATGAACACATTTTTTTCTGACTTCGCTATTGTGTAATCAGCACTTTATTTGTAAGTCATGAGAAGTTATCCCAGAAAATTACTCCGTACGACATTACTATGTGGGAATATGCAAAATATGTCAAGACGTTGATACGTTTGTTTCCAGGATCAGCAGTTACAAAGAGCAAAAGAAGTTGAACTTTATTGTTGGAGAAGATCTGTAACATCCTTCCTGCAGTTTCAATTTATCATCAATATGAATACCGAAAACTTTCGAGCCTTCTACCCTTCTTACATCGATTGGTGCTACATCGATTGTTGATATGACTATTTTTTGTACAGAATTGAATTTAGGTGGAGTCCTTTTTTATGGTATCAGTTAATATTTCCTTTGGAAATATCACTTACTAAATCTTCTGTTGCTTTCTCTCTCATGTTATTTTTTTATTACACTGGTATCGTCTCCTGAAAGTGGCAGTTTTGCTTGAACGTAAGCTGGAAAATCATTCACATATACAAGGAATAGGAGTGGACCCAAAATTGGGCTCTCTGGGAGTCCATTTGCGAATTTTTATCCCACTCTAAAATTTTCTACCTTTCCGACCCTGAATTCTTCGGCACAGTCTTTTGAATCTGTTATGTCAAGTATGACTCAAACCAACTGTGTATAAAGCCACTAGTTACATAAAATTTGAATTTTTCTGAGAGAGTATTATGATCCACGCAGTCGAAAGCCTTGGAGAGATCTAAAGAATACCAACTGGCGATATATTATTTAAGACTTGTACTGTTTAATGAGTGGATGTATAAATAGCATTCCCAGTCGAGTAACCTCTCTGGAATTCAAATTGTGACAGGATAAGAATACTGTTTCCACTTAAGTGTCAGACTACTCTTCAGTATACCGCTTTTTGAATATTTTGCAAAAAGATTCCAGTAAGGAAATTGGACGATAATTGTTCGCGTCTGTCTTGTCACCTTTCTCACGAAATAGTTCAATACTTGTAGGTTTGAACGTCTCTCAGAAAAATTTCCTGTGCCAGTATTGCACTGCATATATCAATAAGGACAATATTTATTTAGTTGTAATAGCTTTACAGAATTCTATTTTAAATTTCATCAGCCCCAGAAAAGTTTCTTTATAGATTTTTTAGAATTGTATTAATTTCCATGAAGAAAGCTGCTCCTACTTCTAGTTGCTTATAGTTTTGTGGAGTGATATTTTTGATACATTATCTTGCTTCTTCAACTGAACCATTTAATCCTACGTTTGCTGCTACGTTTAGAAATTGATTGTTAAAAGTAGTTGCGACTTGTGAGTCAGTCTGTGAGGTGGCAGGCTTTGGGGGGCGGACGTGAAGACCGCAGTTTCTGCAGTAAAAATCGCCAGAAAGAGGCAGTCGAGAATCTGGCGTGTTTACATCTAAGATGGGTGTGTGTCAGCCATGTTGATAGCAGCAGAATCGTCCTAGTTTCGGCACTGACCGACGCATGGTGGTACTTTAAAATGAGTACGGTTTGGTGTCCAGCCACGTGACGGGGAAACTCAATGGCCGGCATGCTGGCTCATGGCGGGCTTTCTCCGGACCGCTTTTAGCATAAAGTGAATATACGATCCAGAATGTGACTGGCAAAAGGTCCGTCCACGAACTGGACCGCGAAGTCGTGTGGAACTTGTGATCTTCAGCAGTTGGGTGCTGCTGGACTTTGAAGAATTCTTGGTGGTGCGTTTGTGAGACTTGTGTAAATTTTGCGCACGCGTTAGAATTTTTTCGTACCGCGAAGTATTGTTTTTTTTTTTTTTTTTTTTTTGAGAAGTATTCTCCGCTCGGAACTTTGTTCATCTTGGGGTTTCAGCTATTTAAAAAGAAACATTAAGTGAATAATTGCTGAATGATACTGATTAATATTTGAGTGGCGCTGTTGAACTAACCTGGTAAATATCTGAGGTCGAATCAAGGAAACTTAACAGTATTTCAGTCAAATCTGTCCTGAGAAAGTTAAAATAAACTCCAGTTTGTTAACAGTGTGTTGTGTTCACTAAAAATTATTCCTGACTGCTAACGCTTCTTTTTAAAAACTTGACATTAATTTAAAATTACTGGGGATAGTGCAACGGATGTGGTTGGCACCCCTCAGACCTAACGTAGCCAATTTAGTTAATAATTTCATCCCCAAGGGGATGCATGATATGTAGGTGCTAGAATGACAGTTTTTTTTTGTTTTTGTTTTTTCGTGCAGAAGCACGTGTGGGCTGGAGCCATCTAGTTTTACTAGATAACTGACTTTGAAATAAAATTATTCTGATCACCCAATGCAACCAGTGTGTTTCTCTCGATCTCGCGGATAGAGAGAAACCGTAGCGCGTAGCAAATTTTTCTAGACACAGCGAAGCTCGCAAATGGGTATTTCTCGTCCGTAGTAGCTCGCAAGTCATAACAATGCCATTTAATTTGTCATGGTGTCTTGGACAGTGGCTGGCTGTCCTGTCTCCTTAGACAATTTCCAATACAGTTATAAAATTGTTATAGGCATGAGTTTAATAAGCCACGGCTGCAAAATACTAACACGAATTCTTTACAGACGAATGGAAAATCTGGTAGCAGCCGACCTCGGGATTCCGTAGAAATGTTGGAGCGCATGAGGCAATACTGACCCTACGACTTATCTTAGAAAATAGATTAAGGAAAGGCAAACCCACATTTCTAGCTTTTGTAGACTTTGAGAAAGCTTCTGAGAATGTTGACTGGAATTCTCTCTTTCAAATTCTGAAGGTGGCAGCGGTAAAATACAGGGAGCGAAAGGCTATTTACAATTTGTACAGAAAGCAGATGGCAGTTATAAGAGTCGAGGGGCATGAAAGGGAAGCAGTGATGAGGAAGGGAGTGCGACAGGGTTGTAGCCTATCCCCGATGTTGTTCAATCTGTATATTGAGCAAGCAGTGAAGGAAACAAAAGAAAAATTCGGAGTAGGAATTAAAATTCATGGAGAAGAAATAAAAACTTTGAGGATCGCCGATGACATGGTAATTCTGTCAGAGACAGCAAAAGACTTGGAAGAGCAGTTGAACGGAATGGACAGTGTCTTGAAAGGAGGGTATAAGATGAACATCAACAAAAGGAAAACGTGAGTAATGGAATGTGGCCGAATTAAGTCGGGTGATGCTGAGGGGATTAGGAAATGAGACGCTTAAAGTAGTAAATGAGCTCTGCTTTTTGGGGAGCAAAGTAACTGATGATGGTCGAAGTAGAGAGGATATAAAATGTAGACTGGCAATGGCAAGGGAAGCATTTATGAAGAAGAGAAATTTGTTAACATCGAGTATAGCTTTAGGTGTCAGGAAGTCTTTTCTGAAGGTATTTGTATGGAGTGTTGCCTTGTATGGAAGTGAAACGAGGACGATAAATAGTTTGGACAAGAAGAAAATAGAAGCTTTCGAAATGCGGTGCTACAGAAGAATGCTGAAGATTAGATGGGTAGGTCACATAACTAATGAGGAGGTATTGAATAGAATTGGGGAGAAGAGAAATTTGCGGCACAACCTGATTAGAAGAAGGGATCGGATGTTAGGACATATTCTGAGGCATCAAGGGATCACCAATTTAGTATTGGAGAGCAGTACGGAGGGTAAAAATCGTAGAGGGAGACCAAGAGATGAATACACTAAACAGATTCAGAAGGATGTAGGTTGCAGTAGGTACTGGGAGATGAAGAAGCTTGCACAGGATAGAGTAGCACGGAGAGCTGCATCATACAAGTCTCTGGACTGAAGACCACAACATAGGCATTATTTATTTCTGTCAGTGCATGCACACTGCTGGATATTTTAATGACTTTTCTTAAAACACCACAGTATTTTTTGGTAGTTCGCAGTTAATATCGGCTCCTGAGTTACTCTGGCCTCTGTATTTGGTGCCATTTGATGCCACAAACTTGAGACAACTTGAAACTTCCTGGCAGATTAAAACGGTGTGGCGGACCGAGAATCGAACTCGGGACCTTTGCCTTCCGCGGGAAAGTGCTCTACCAGCTGAGATACCCAAGCACGCCCCGTCCTCACAGCTTTACTTCCGCCAGTACCTCGTCTCCTACCTTACAAATTTTCCAGAAGCTCTCCTTGGAACCTTGCAGAACTAGCACTCCTGAAAGAAAGGATACTGCGGAGACATGGCTTAGCCACAGCCTGAGGGATGTTTCCACAATGAGATTTTCACTCTGCAGCGGAGTGTAGAGCACTTGCCCGCGAAAGGAAAAGGTCCCGAGTTCGAGTCTCGGTCCGGCACACAGTTTTAATCTGTCAGGAAGTTTCATATCAGCGCACACTCCGCTGCAGAGTGAAAAATCTCATTATGTTGAGGCAACTTGTCGAATCCACGACACGCGAAGTAGCTGTTGTACAGGGTGGCGCAGGGAAACGGGAAATTTCGAAATAACGTCATTTCCATGAATAAATTCATAAAACTACTAATTTATTAACGAAAGTGAATGTATTCAGTATGCCATTATGCTTTACAATCAAAATGTCCAAAAGTGTCTCTTTACTTTTTATAGATGACATCGGAAAGATGTGCTCCCATTCGGCGTTCACACTCTAACAGCCTGTTATGAACACTCTGGAATGCGCGGTGTAGCAAATCTCGGGGAGTGGCAGTGATTTCGTTTTCAATGTTCTCCTTCAGTTCATCGATTGTTGCAGGACGTGTACGGTACAACTTGCCTTTAAGATATCCCCACAGGAAGAAGTCGCACACACTAAGATCAGGGGATCTCGCAGGCCATGCAATGTCACCGTTACGTGAAATAATGCGTCTTCCAAACAATTGACGAACTGCTGCCATCGATTGTCGAGCAGTGTGTGACGTGGCTCCGTCCGGCTGAAACCACATGTTTTCGACGTTAAGACTAAGCTCGTACAGTCTCGGTGTAAAGAATGTTTGAAGCATTTCAACATATCGAGCGGATGTTACTGTCACTGCACTACCATCTTCACGTTCAAAAACATAATGGCCGATAACACCATGACATGATACAGCACACCATATTGTGACCTTGGCGCTATGTAGTGGTCGCCGGTGAAACTCACAAGGATTGTCCTGTGCCCGATAACGAAAATTCTGTTTGTTCACGAATCCGTTCAGGTGGAAATGGGCTTCGTCTGATATCCACAAGTTACCAAGGAAATTCGCGTCCATACGTGACGCTGGGTCTCGTTCATGTAAGTGTTGCACAATCTGCAACTTATAGGGATGGAAGTCTAATTCGTGCAGTATTCTTTGTAAGCTTTTTCGCTTAATCCCTAGCGAAGATGCATGCTGTCGAACGGAGCGGCGAGGACTTCTCTCGATTGCAGCTCTAGTAGCTGCAATGTCTCTGGGGTACGTACCGTTGGAATGCCACCTGGAGGTTTCTTTTTCAAGCCAGATCGCATCCACGTCGTAATCGCATGCGCAGATGGGACACGTCCATGACGTCCAAGCTGGTAATGCTGTCGAAATGTTCTCTGCGCGGCAGTCGCACTATCACCATTTTTGTAAAACGCTCTCACAGCTACTGCACGTTCCGCACCAGTTCAGTTCTCCATGATTACTAAATGGCAATGCGTTCACATCTATTGTGCAAAGTTTCGAACATCTGCCGGCGCTACAGTGCTGCCAACGTTCAAAATTTCCCGTTCCCCTGCGCCCCCCTGTACTACGTTCCGAAGGTGGGGCAACAGGAAATCAGACAGGTGGTTACGTTTTGCCGCCTCGACGCAGTGTAATCTCCCCACGGAAAATTACCCTCTACCACGCAATAATTAATAATGGTCAACCAAATCATCCACATGTATTTACGTTTGAAAAGTATCTGATCAGATTTTCTAGTAATATATGCGCCGACAGCTCGTCGACGCCAAGGTATTTTTCTAGTATGTTTATTCTTTGGAACAACAGAGGTACAGAAATGTATGCTCCATGGTTATTAGAGAGAGAGAGAGAGAGAGAGAGAGAGAGAGAGAGAGAGAGAGAGAGAGAGAGGAACAGCTTCGGAAGTATCGGTTGGAAGATTGTCGGATTGCTAAAGGAGATTTATTTACTCTTCTTCGCGCTAAAGCGAGCTAGGAAAGTTTGTGTCGCTAGCGTGATAGATAAAGAGAAAGAAAAACCTGTAAAAGAAAATTACATGAGACTGGGAACCAACAGAAAACGGAACATGTACGGAAATGGATTCAATATACAATTTTCCTCAGAAATAAGGTTTGTGACCATTTTATTCTAGAGTGAATGACGAATCAGTTCTCTGTTTGAACCATTGATGATTGTCTGGGCCCTGTAATTAATTGGGAAGTTTCAGCTGTGACGAAGAGAGCCTGCAATCTCTGAGTTTTTATAAATCGTCCAAAAAGGCTTCGTCCACATCTGAAATTTTAGATCTGTCGTAAACTGAACGAATTGTTCAAACGATCGATTTTCCCAACTGAATGCAGCGCTTAATAATAATAACAAATGTAAAGATCTTTTCCAGGAAGCCAGCCGCTGAACATTAAGACGAAGGGCTCCACCAGAGATTCTACTAGGCTGATTTCACGTAAATAATATAGTTAAACTGTACACAGATAAAGGACAGAGAGAGAGAGAGAGAGAGAGAGAGAGAGAGAGAGAGAGAGAGAGAGCGAATGAAATTCGATTCGAGAAATTACTCAGAATCCTCCATTAGCATAATTGTTTGTCTGTCTTTTCACGGATCAGCCTAATAAGAAAACACGAAGCCCTGACTTTATTGTACCGATTTATGTGTGAGGGTGAAAGAGCGATAAAGGCGACAGATACACTTCTGTACAGACAAAACATTACACCAAGTTAGCGGCAAGCTGCATTCATATAGACTGTCATCATTTACAGAGTAGAATTCATTATAGCAGGACTATATTACAGGGCGTAGAAGCATTCCTGCGCACAGTGGACAGTCTGCTGGGTGATTTCCGCGCCGGCCACTTTGCAGCAATAGGCAGGAGAGGGACTTCCTGGTTTCCATGCAGCTGAGGATGAGCCAGCATCTGCAGTGATAAGCGGGCCTGGGATAAGGCGAGCAGAGACAAGACGCGGAAGCCGCGCCGCTGAGCTGGGGGTCTCCCACAGTTCCTGTCTAGCGTCTGCTGCCTGCATGGAGCTCTCTGTCCGTCCCACGTCCAGACGGTCAGTGGATGTCCGCCGCGAGATGGCGCCAGCAGCCGCCGTGGTCGCGTGGATGCTCCTCCACCTGCTGTCCACGGGGGTCGAAGCCCGCACCGGCGTCTGCACCCGCAAAGAGTCGTGAGTACTGCAGGGTCCGCCCCCGTCTCGTCAGCCCATTCAGTCGCCACCCGAAGTTACCACACTAGCGAGAACTGTCAATGCGTTTGTGGTATTTTTCGTGTTATAAAGGTTATTTATTATTTAGGTTTAAGGTTTAATTACTTTTGATTGTCTTTAGGTTTATCTGGTGGAGTTATTGGTAGATTTATTTGTCTTCGTCAGGTTGATTTGAAGTGTTCAAATATTCGACTGCCGCAGAGAGTGTAGCTGATAGTTTGTTTGTTTCACAAGCTGCGACATCGTCGCGAAAAAACACAGTGACCCGTATATGTAATAAGTTTCCTTTAATTTTCGTCTATGGTCACAATCTTTTTTGTTTAACAGATTACCGGTTTCGGTCTATAATGACCATCATCAAATCTGTTTCATAAAAACAAAATCCTAAAGTACTGCAGCCATAGTGGCATCGTCAAATGTTAAATGCGGAATCAGCACCAGCAGAGCTGATGATGGTCATTAAAGACCGAAACCGGTAATCCGTTAAACAAAACGGATTGTGACCATAGACGTAAATTAAAGGAAACTTATGTGGCTACAAAGTCTTTCGCGACGTATTTCTTGAATAAAAATATCTCGGTGTACATGCCGCGTCAATTCAGGATAAAACTCCAAGCTTTCGACCATTACCTCCATGGTCGTCAGGGCTAAAACTGACTGTCGTGAACTAGCGAGATTCCCACTTTTATATGCAAAGGACGGCTTCTGATTGGCTGGAATACGTCATAGCAACAGCGATATGGCGCGTAGTGGAGTGGTGCCCTCTATTTCCATAGATGTAGTTTCTACCTTGCGTTGCTTGCAGCGCCATCCCTTGAATCAGGAGCTAATGTGCGGGAAGTTTTTCTCTGCGATTTTTCTTTATCCAGGGCACTCTTCCAAGTGTTTTTAAGTGCATAGCCGTTGTCTCTGTTAAAGTTATTATCGCTAAGTCTAATTTCGACTGCTTCCCGGATCACAGAGTCCCAGTAATTCGATGCGTGGGCTATTACTCTGGTTTCTTCAAATAAAATCTTATGCTTGTTAACCAGGCTATGTTCAGCCACCGCTGATTTTTTTTTTTTCCAAATACCTGTATTTCAGGTGGCGCTGGTGCTCGATGCAGCGGTCTTCAACGGTTCTTACAGACTGGACCACGTAATTCTTGCCGCATTCGCAAGGAATAGTATAAATTCCCGGCACTCTTAAGCCGAGACTATCTTTGACTCATCTCAACATTTCCTTAATTTTCCTAGGTGGTCGGAAAACTGGTTTTATTCCTTGCCTCTTCAGGACCCTGGCTATCTTGCTCGTTGTAGCACCGCAAAAAGGATCAAAATGGTTCAAATGGCTCTGAGCACTATGGGACTTAACATCTGAGGTAATCAGTCCCCTAGAACTCAGGAACTACTTAAACCTAACTAACCTAAGGACATCACACACATCCATACCCGAGGCAGGATTCGAACCTGCGACCGTAGCGGTCGCGCGGTTCCAGACTGAAGCGCCGAGAACCGCTCGGCCACTCCGGCCGGCCCGCAAAAAGGAAGCCGCGCTATGTGTTGGTCCTCTTCTTGTATATGGCCTGCATCGTGTCTTACTTTCTTGGACAATACTGATTTAATTTCACCGTCAGAATAACCATTCCTCTTGAAAACAGTAGTCAAATGGTTAATCTCGGGACCGAGGTGGTCCTTGTCGGAAATAGTCCTGGCTCTGTGTACTAAAGTACTCAGCATAGCTCTCTTCTGAGACGGATGATGGAAGCTGTGGCTATGCAGATATAAGTCTGTATGGGTTGGCTTCCTGTACACAGAATGGCCCAGTCGTCCATCCGGCTTTCGCTCCACCAACAGTTGGTACGACATTATATTAAGGATTTGTCAGGTACAGCTGAAGTGGATTAATTCACCATGAAAAAATTTAGCAACAGTTGTGGATGTCCCTCAAATAACGTATTGAAACGGTGTTGCCGTTATTGTCTGGGTAGTGCTGTGTGTACGAGTAAAAACGAATGTAGACAGAGATTTTTCAGCTGGATACCAGCGGGATAATACTGGGGTGGAGTAACTCGAAATACGGAATGTTTGGCAGCAGCTTTCCTGTTTTGAAAATTGCGCTATAGCCGAGAGAAATCTCTGGAATACGCTGGTCAGAAACATGAGATAACTGTTTTTAATTATGTTTCGTAAAAATATGGCCAAGAAGAAATTATGCATGCCTAGTGTACGTGGAAGTGTATCTCTTTGTAATTATACAGTGTTAAGTCGATGACCTATTCGCTTCTCATTAACGTGTTGCTTCAGTATGTGGAGCCAAATATGTAGGCACAGTCACCCATTTCTCGTAAATTATGGGCCGGTGGTCTGTGGTAGCACCGCTGACGCCGGATGTGTTGTCCTGGGTTCGGACCACGCCCATCTTGTGGTCAGGATATTGGCATGAGTTCACTATCGTGCCGCCCAAACCACTGAAGCACTATTCTGGCTTTGTAACGTGGGCGGTTTTCCCACTGGCAACGCCGTCGCCTAAGCGAAAAAGATCAGCGGTGGAGGGATGCGGATTGTCATCGTGCTTCCGCTCCTGTTTTACACTCGAAACAACCTTCTTCCATACACTCACGGTTCTTATAGTCCATAGTATGAGCATTACCAGCACTAAATTATATGGGGGGTCGAAGGTGGGTTGGAGAAGGCATGATTCTTTAGATGGGGTACATATCACAAGGGGGTCTGAACGGGAGATCCGATTGAAAAAAGTTGAAAAAAAAATTGGAACATTCCGCATGTCTCAGACCACACATTTTAGTGGCACTTAAAACTTCTAACGCGTGACAAATTAAGCCTGGACTAAAATATATTTTGGGACTTCCGAATATACAAATTATATTAACATCTAAATGTATTGACGGCGTAAATGTGCTTATTGTGTATTATACTCTAAGCAAATGTGGAAACTATATCAAACGAAAAGTTCTTAAATGGAAATTGTGGTTAATTTTTATTGGAATTGTAAATGGCTAACCTATCACATACACAATTTTATTTAGCGTACCTTTGAAACGCTAAAAATAAAATTAAAGTAAAATTCCGCTTCAGTTGCTAGTAATTACGAGTTTATTGCACGACCGGTTTTGAACAATGAAGCTTCATCTTCAGGTGATACCAAATACTCATGGAAACTTTCACACATTTATGGCCTTGAGGATGAAGGTTTCGCCTTCGAAGCCGTTTGTGCTGTAAATGCGAAGTTAATACTGACAACTGAAGCGGATTTTTTTAATTTTCATAATTAAAAATACGTTTAAAAACACACTCATTAACGTAGTTGAAAGTATAAACCTATGTTTTTAAAACAAGGAGAACGCTGTAAACCTATTACTTTACAAGCATACCCTCCAAAAATTCACATTGTATAGTTTTCCTTTATGGGCGAAGCTGCAATCGGTAAACTGCCTGTTAGTTATAAACATTTTACTAAGGAAGAACAGGGAAAAATAATATATACAGATCACAGTACTCTATATGGTGTATTTAGATCAGTTTTAAAAAAACCGTCGGTAAATACCCATAAACTACTGCATTGTAGTGGCAAAACGAGCATGAAAATTTAATGAGTCATAGCTCCTATAAAATTCACAAATACTGTCTTGAAGAAAGAAGCTTATAGAGTTTCAACTTTTTGTCCTACTGAAATTCAAGAAACCTTCAATCAGAAGTGCCAGCACGGTGCAATTGGCCTTTTCATCCCGATATCGAAGCACTTTCATTTGACGAATTTATATCGGTTAAGTGGATTCCGCCTACCAATCTGAGTATTTTATGTATGACTGGGATTACTTTTCGAACCTTTTCTATCGGTATAAATACGTTAGTTTGTGATTTTCAAACAGTCACGATTTAATTCGTATAAAAAAAAAGAAATGAGAAGTAAAGCAGGCGCGATACAAGACTTTTACCGTAAGTGAATTCTGCTACGAAGAGAAATCTTGTTGAGAACAGTATTTTAAATGAAATCATTCCGCTTTAGGTTGCTACAATATTATTTATTGCGACTAGATTTTCGGCACGATGTCATTTTAAAGCCTAATGGGATGTTGTACCCACTATTCTCGAAAATGACCTCGTGTCGACTAAATAATGTTTTAAAGGCAAGAAGTAGAATGATTTCACTCAAAAGATTCACTGTGTACCTAGTTAGCATCAAATAATATTTTAATTGATACTAATGCCCTCTGAGATAATATCCGACCCTAACAGGTCCCCTGTTTCACCGGTAACTATTGCAGTATTACACCAGTTGCATTCGAGTGCAGTAAATCGCGATTTTAGCCTATTCAAACTATATGGCACACTTTATTCGAATCAAGTAGACGCTATAAGGAAAATTTTAAACCAATGAAAAATCAGTCTAAAAAAGTTCTGCCCTGCTCTGCCCCCTTAATTGTGTATGTCTTATTTATTAATGTACTATGCACCTATAAGTGGTCGGTTGGTTGGTATGGGGGACCAAACAGCAACGTCATCAGTCCCATCGGATTAGGGAAGGGTGGGAAGTAAGTCGTCCGTTCACTTTCAAACGAACCACCCCGGCATTTGCCTGAAGCGATTTAGGGAAATCACGGAAAACTTAAATCAGGATGGCCGGGCTCGGATTTGAACCGTCGCCTTCCCTAATACGAGTCAAGTGTGCTAACCACTGCGCCACCTTGTTCGGTACCAGTAAGCGGAATCGAATTAAGAAGTATTACCAAAAACGAATTACAAGCTGAAAGCTTTTGAAATAGAAGCTGTTGGAAACTAATAACTGTGAAACGTCCCCTTTTTGAACAATTATACATGATTGTGCTTAAACTGACACACAATATTTTTAGCGCAACGCAATCTGACTTTCAATAATTCCTACAAAAGAATGGCCCTGACTAACATTAACCTATACCTTTCACAAATCACTTACCTCACAAGAATCGTCATTACTCGAACTACTGCAATACAGCGAGCGCCACTACTGCCAGCTAAATAAAAGATTCAAACTACTGAAGGCACTAACTACTGATAGGCATAGTTAGCAAATGAAAGATTTTGATAGAGAATAAACAATGTATTTACCTTAATAGTGCTCAAAAGTCAATATATATATAGCAGTTCATGACGTCCAGTCTTACAAATGTACTGTTTCTGAAGGACACACGTCCAGATTATCCGCTCTCAAAAATTCGCCATCTCTCTCCCCTCATCCACCACCGCTGGCGGCTCACCTCCAACTGCGCAACGCTACGCGCTGTTAACAGCCAACTGCCCAACACTACAATAGCCAACAACAATGCAAACCAGCCACAGACTGCACACAGCACAGCCAGTGATTTTCATACAGAGCGCTACGTGGCGGTGGCGTTACCAATATAAAAACCTAAACAGCCTACTTACAACTGCCCATGTACAAGACAGGGATAGTTCTTAAAATATTACGCAAACACCGTTTATTTGTAAATATCAGATGTTTCATGGTAGATCGGTGTTTCAAGGTGCACGACTGACGAAGTGTGGACTAACTACCACCACGTTATATAGCACTCCGTCACCAGGCCACAAGTGGCCCATCGGGAGCATCCGGCCGCCGTGTCATCCTCAGATGAGAATGCGGATAGAAGGGGCGTGTGGTCAGCACACCGCTCTCCCGGTCGTTACGATGGTTTTCTTTGACCGGAGCCGCTACTATTCGGTCGAGTAGCTCCTCAATTGGCATCAGGAGGCTGAGGGCACCTCGAAACATGGCAACAGCGCATGGTGGACCGGATGGTCACCCATCCAAGTGCCGGCCACACCCGACAGCGCTTAACTTCGCTGATCTGACGGGGACCGGTGTATCCACTGAGGCAAGGCTGTTGCCCACCACGTTATATAACTAGTCTTAAAAACCACTGAAACTTACCACAAAACTCTATAGCTGAAGTTAACAATAAATGGCTTTAATATATTATACAGCACTTGAATGTCTAGAGCTCGTAATACACTGAGGGAAAAAAATCGCAATACCAAAATATAATTAATGTAATGAAATTTCGGGAATATATTTGTTCATCAACTTTTGTAGTCCTTTCTTCCTCAGTTGCGTGTAATACAACGGTGTATTGATGATTTTTACTTATGGACCGTTTGACATTGAAACAAGCGTTCAGTTTTAGTGGTGTGGAATGTGGGAAAAAAACCGCAAATTGGCATTCATAAGAAGAAGAACAACACCGAAAATCCAACAGAAGCGTAGCCGGCCATGGTGGCCGTGCGGTTCTAGGCGCTACAGTCGCTACGGTCGCAGGTTCGAATGCTGCCTCGGGCATGGATGTGTGTGATGTCCTTAGGTTAGTTAGGTTTAATTAGTTGTGACTTCTAGGCGACTGATGACCTGAGAAGTTAAGTCGCATAGTGCTCAGAGCCATTTGAACCATTTGAACAGGAACGTAATATGTACGAAATTGTCCACGCAATCTGTCACTGATGATGCCTTGTAGAAAATAAAGGCGAAACGCGTATGGCACTAAAATTGTGTTTTATTCAGTTCCTGTCAAACGGACCATAAGTAAAAATTGTAAATATACCGTGATATTTGTTCATGTAAAATATATAAGTGATTAACACTGTACGATAACAGATTACTGTAAGCGAGAAATATACGTTTTCAAATGTAAAATGCTGGTACACTAATAATCGCTGGTTGTGGATAACGCTTATTATTGATGATGTCCCAAACGTGCTCTAAATGGTTCAAATGTCTCTGAGCACTATGGGACTTAACATCTGAGGTCAACAGTCCAATTAGAACTACTTAAAACGAACTAACCTAAGGACACCACACCTAAAGACATGCCCGAGGCAGGATCCGAAGCTGCGACCGTAGCAGTCGCGCGGTTCCGGACTGAAGCGCCTAAAACCGCTCGGCCACACCGGCCGGCCCAAACGTGCTCGACTGGAGGTAGATCTGTTGATCGAGCAGGGCAAGGAAGCATGTCGACACTCTGTAGAGCATGCTGGGTTGCAACAGCGGTGTGTGGGTGAGCGTTATCCTGTTGGAAAACACCCCCGGGAATGCTGTTGACGAATGGCACCACAACCTAACTGATATAGGAACATGCATTCAGGGTGCGTGGTATAACCACGAGAGTGCTCCTAGTGTCACACGAAATCGTTCTGCGAACTCCAGGTGTAGGTCCAGTGTGTCTAGCATAAAGTCCTCAACTGGCGTCCTGCTAACCAACACGCTCTCAGGAGAGCTTCTATAAGGTTTGGAAGGTAGGAGACGAGATACTGGCAGAAGTAAAGCTGTGAGGACCGGGCGTGAGTCGTGCTTCGGTAGCTCAGATGGTAGAGCACTTGCCCGCGAAAGGCAAAGGTCCCGAGTTCGAGTCTCGGTTGGGCACACAGTTTTAATCTGCCAGGAAATTTCATATCAGCGCACACTCCGCTGCAGAGTGAAAATCTCATTCTGATTATTTGTTGTGTCTGTATTTTATGCTCTTTCAGTAAATTGTAACGCTCTGAAAGCACTATTAATTATACAGTTGTTTATTCTTTCATTAACAACGTGTGATATCTTTCTCTGTTGCTGAGTCTGGAATTACCGTTTTGAAATAAATGTGTATAAGTGCAAAGGGAACCAACAGTAACTGATTATGGCCCCGTCCACAATCGTAGCCGAATCCTGCCGTCCTTGATTACCAGGTGCTTCTAAAGTCAGTCACTAGATTGAAACACGATGTGTGAAACATTTACGCGTTGCTAGACCCACTGTCCTCAAGGTACAACACTTGCACCTTTATTTGCATCTGGTTGAGGGTCTTTGCATTGCTCTGTCTTTCGTGCTGTAATTTCGGTGCGTCTTACAGACATACTGCTGCGAAGGGGTTTTATACAGAGAACGAAGGTAACTAATGCAACAGACTAAATAACTGACAATTACATTATTACCCTGTAACTATGAGAGGAAGCTCGTCCATTACACCAAAATACTCAAAACCTAGTCCAGAATAAGCTTTGGCTCGAATTCGTAAGTATGTGTAAGGCTAAGTCTTTATCTCTTTATGATCAATCAAACAGATTTTTCGCGTATAATCATGTAACGAATATTTTCACCCAGTAAATGTAGATAATCTGCAGGAGTAGATGGGCTGCACCCATAATTTTTAGTGCAAAGTGGACTTACAACGCGAATGTGGGAAGTTCTCCTTTTTAACGAAATTTCTTCCCTCAGGAACATTACAAGAAAGATTTAAGAGATCTAAATTTATTGTTATCGAAAAGACAGGAAAAGAAGGGACATATACAGAGCTAGTCGGCCTATTATCTCTGCTTAGATGTCTTTAGAAACGCCTGGAAAGAACGACACTAAACCGAATACAAGAGCAGATTAATTCTGTGGTAGTATTTGAACAAGCTCTATTTAGACCTCATAGGAGGTGTGAACAAGAGCTCTCCTTGACTATTGACACAGGAAGTGGCTACCAGAAGAAAGACTGGGGTACTTCTCGCTGACCTGTCAGCGGCTTATGACAGGCTGTGGCAAGAGGGCGTAATATTGAAATGTCTTAAATCAGTACCTTGTAAAACATTAGGTAACCTCTTAAGCAAAATGTTTAGCAGTTTAAAGTACACCAAGGTGAAAAGATGATCAGATGGCATGTACTCAATGATGGTTTGCCTCAAGGCTCTATGTCTGCTCTGATGTTATTCGATCTGTACGTAGCAAACCTGCCGCAAATTCCAATATGCAGATCACCTTGCAATGTCATATCAGGGTGAAGATCTTTCGGAATCTGAAGAACAGCTGAGAAATACCCTCCCTAAACTTCATCAATATTTTCAGACATGGCGACTCAGACCTAATATTTCTAAAACAGAGACGTGTCTTTGGTACCTCTGTAATCTTATAGCATCGGCATAGATCACCCCACAGTGTGGCCCACTTGGCATAGCCTAGTACAACGATAAGCCAAACTACCTTGGTGTCACAAAAGCAACGCTGACTCCTCATAAATACCTGGCAGGTAGCACATGTGGACCAAATACAACACTTGTCCGTGGAGCCTGCCTTGCTCTGACAGACTCTGCAGGAGAATACTGCGCACCAGTTCGGCACTGAAGCGCTCCTATGAAGCAAATTGATGTTCATTTGAACGCAGCTACGATAACTATTACCGGCACAGCCAGATGTATGCCTACATGCTGGCTACCAGTACTGTCAAACACCTGTCCAGCTCATCTTCTTCGAAAGATGAGTGTCTACAACCTTTGTCAGCAGGCTTCTAAAAATTAAGCAAATCCTCTCAAGGAAAATTTACTCTCGCTGTCTAGGTGCTGTTGTTGTTGTTGTTGTCTTCAGTCTAGAGGCTGGTTTTATGCAGCTCTCCATGCTACTCTATCCTATGCAAGCTTCATCTCCCAGTACTTACTGCAATCTACGTCCTTCTGAATCTGCTTAGTGTATTCATCTCTTGGTTTCCTCTACGATTTTTACCCTCCACGCTGCCCTCCAATGCTAAAATTGTGATCGCTTGATGCCTCAGAATATGTCCTACCAACCGGAACCTTCTTCATGTCACGTTGTGCCACAAACTCATCTTCTCCCCAATTCTATTCAATACCTCCTCATTAGTTATGTGATCTACCCATCTACAGCATTCTTCTGTAGCACCACATTTCGAAAGCTACTATTCTCTTCTTGTCCAAACTATTTATCGTCCACGTTTCACTTCCATACATGACTACACTCCATATGAGTACTTTCAGAAACGACTTCCTGACACTGAAATCTTTACTTTATGTTCACAAATTTCTCTTCTTCAGGAACGCCATCTTTGCCATTGCCAGTCTAGATTTTATATCCTCTCTACTTCGACCATCATCAGGTATTTTGCTCCCCAAATAGCAAAACTCCTTTACTACTTTAAGTGTCTCGTTTCCTAATCTAATTCGCTCATCATCATGCAACTTAATTCGACTACATTCCATTATCTAGGAAACGCCTCAAATCGAGAACATCAGCAAATGAAGGACTAGTCAAAATGCACTTCACTGGATTCAACGGCGACGCTCAGTCGAAATGTGAGTAGTAAGCCATGGAAAACCGGAACCTCTGAGTTATTGACAACCCGTCAATGTTCCAGGCTTTCATCATCAGAGGTGGGTCTAGCTTAACAAATACCGGACTGTAGAGGGCATGAGCAAATACAACATGCAGAAAGGAGGCTTTTGCACTTACAGTACGTGTGATTGTGGCGACATTCACGCAATTTTGTTGACACCCACCTACGCAGGGAGAAATGATCATAATAAAATAAGAGAAATCAGAGCTCGAACAAAAAGATTTAGATGTTCCTTTTTCCCACGCGCCATTCGAGAGTGGAATGGTGAAGTAGTATGAAAATGGTTCGATGAACCCTCTGCCAGGCACTTAAGGGTGAATTTCAGAGTAACCATTTGGATGTAGAAGTAGATGAATGAGCTCCATGGTGAATGAGTGAGTGGGGATCATCAAGAGCCTGCAGCTACACGATGCATCCAACAAGGCGCTCCAGTGGTTTGTTTCTTCTGACATTCGTGTTTGCTTTGGGCCGTTTAATATTTATGAAGTGTAAATACGAGGGCTATTCGGAAAGTATGGAACGATAGATCCCGAAATGGAAACTACAGTGAAAATCAAAACTATTTTATTTCCAGCGGTTAGCTACACCTTACAGCTACTTCTCTACGCAGTCGCCGCTTAGACATCTGTCGTAGCGTTGTACCAACTTTTCAATACCCTCGTTATAGAAGACAGTTGCCAGAGTTTCTCGACAATTTTCTACTCTGGACTGCAGCTCGTTGTTTGTGTCAAAATACTGTCTACATAGCCTGCGGTACATTTGAGCAGAGATGAACCTCAGGGGTAGCCAATTACGAGCTGTATTGTGGGTGATGAAACACTTCCCATCGAAAATGCTGCAGGAGCATCTTCATTGCCCCTGCAAACTGCGGTCGAGAATTGTCGTGTAGAACGAACCGCATGACAGTTATGCGGATTGCATAGCTTCAGGCGAATTCTTTCGCCCAGTCCTCATACTTGGCAGGAGACGCCAATTTCTAGCCATCTTTTTCGTTCTCACTGTGTTCTGAACAGAAAAGGGCGACATGATGCGATCGACGGGCGTTCTAGGCACTGTGCCTAACGCATCTCTACAAAGCTTCATCAGATTTCCGCTGTATTTTCCATTTCGCGACCGATCGTTCCTTACTTTCCGAATAACCCTCATAGTTGCACACGTTTATTTTATTTAAATGTGTATTGGATTTGTTATCTACATCCATACTCCGCAAGCCACTTGACGGTGTGTGGCGGAGGGTACCCTGAGTACCTCTATCGGTTCTCCCTTCTATTCCAGTCTCGTATTGTTCGTGAAAAGAAAGATTGTCGGTAAGCCTATGTGTGGGCTCTGATTTTACCCTCATGGTCTCTTCGCGAGATATACGTAGGAGGGAGCAATATATTATTTGACTCCTCGGTGAAGGTGTGTTCTCGAAACTTCAACAAAAGCCCGTACTGATCTACTGAGCGTCTTTCTTGCAGAGTCTTCCACTGGAGTTTATCTATCATCTCTGTAACGCTTTCGCGATTACTGAATGATCCTGTAACGAAGCGTGCTGCTCTCCATTGGATCTCTCTCTCTTCTGTCAACCCTATCTGGTACGGATCCCACACTGGTGAGCAGTATTCAAGCAGTGGGCGAACAAGTGTACTTTAACCTACTTCTTTTGTTTTCTGACTGTGTTTCCTTAGGATTCTTCCAATGAATCTGTCTGGCATCTGCTTTACCGACGATTAATTTTATATGGTCATTCGATTTTAAATCACTCCTAATGCCTACTCCCAGATAATTTATGGAATTAACTGCTTCCAGTTGCTGACCTGCTTTATTGTAGCTAAATGATAAGGGATCTTTCTATGTATTCGCAGCACGTTACACTTGTCTACATTGAGATTCAGTTGCCATTCCCTGCACCATGCGTCAATTCGTTGCAGTTCCTCCTGCATTTTAGTATAATTTTCCATTGTTACAACCTCTCGATATACTACAGCAACATCGTCAAAAAGCCTCAGTGAACTTCGTATGTTATCCACAAGGTCGTTTATATATTGCGAATAGCAACGGTCCTACGACACTCCCCTGCAGCACACCTGAAATCACTCTTACTTCTGAAGGCTTCTCTCCATTGAGAATGACATGCTCTTACTTTGTTCATTAAACGACTGTAGGGAACTGTATCAAACGCCTTGCGAAAGTCAAGAAACATGGCATCTACCTGTGAACCCGTGTCTATGGCCCTCTGAGTCTCGTGGACGAATAGCCCGAGCTGGGTTTCACACGATCGTCTCTTTCGAAACCCACGCTGATTCCTACAGAGTAGATTTCTAGTTTCCAGAAAAGTCATTATACTCGAACATAATAGGTGGTCCAAAATTATATAACTGATAGAAATTAGAGATATAGGTCCATAGTTCTGCACATCTGTTCGACATCCCTTCTTGAAAACCGGAGTGACCTGTGCCCTTTTCCAATCTTTTGGAACACTACGCTCTTCTAGAGACCTACGGTACACCGCTGCAAGAAGGGGGGCAAGTTCCATCGCGTACTTTGTGTAAAATCGAACTGGTATCCCATCAGGTCCAGCTGTCTTTCCTCTTTCGAGTGGTTTTAATTTTTTTTCTATCCCTCTGTCATCTATTTCGGTATCTACCATTTTGTCAACTGTGCGACAATCTAGAGAAGGAACTACAGTGCAGTCTTCCTCTGTGAAACAGCTTTGGAAAAAGACATGTAGTATTTCAGCCTTTAGTCTGTCATCCTTTGTTTCAGTACCATTTTGGTCGCAGAGTATGTTATAATTATGCATACTTTACTTATATACTTCGTTGTAGATCATTAAAGCCTATGTTTCTTTCTCACTTCCTGACGAACAGCCTCGTGGAATCTCAAGTTTAAAAGAATAATTTTACTTCTCTCTCTCTCTCTCTCTCTCTCTCTCTCTCTCTCTCTCTCTCTCGTGTGTGTGTCTGTGTGTGTGTGTGTGTGTGTGTGAGTGTGTGTGTGTGTGTGTGTGTCTACCAGTTTGCGCGAAATATTAAATTAAATTACGTTAGAGTATTAACGTAAAACAAATGTGACTCTGTGGAATATGAATGGCGTGCTATTTTAATCCAATATTGAAATGGACTAAAAATGGAAAAAAAAGAAACCTGTAGAAAATGAGAGGAAAATTAGTTTTCTCCCCTGGCACACTTTTTAATTACGAACTGTCGTGCTTGTCGGCCAGACAAGGAATTACAGCGCTGTTGACAAGGAAAGTTCTTTCTAGTATAGAAATGTACATTTTATTTATAAACGGCTACAGGCCTAGTGTAGAAGTTACGTCTTCAGGGGTCTTTTTGAGAATCCTTTGGCAATCATTAAAACTCTATTTTTTTCTTCTCGTTTTCAGCCAAAGATCCCATATTTCGATACACGGAGTTTCGTTGCCCCTGTTAGTCTACGCCTACCAAGGTTCTGTAACCAACCAGCCGCACAATTGTGTTTGGTGGGTTGCCTACACAGCAGGTTAACTAATGCTACCCCTTCATTTCAAGGCAGTACGTTGCCCTACTAGTATTTCAACCTAACCAGTGTTGGAATGCAGATCTGGTATTGACACGAACCATTGCCAAATGCGTGGCAACTGGTAAATCACCATGTATAAAATACTTTCACACATTTTGATTACTTTACAAGTTAGTTAATGCGTTAAATATTTGCCGTTAAGCATGTAAGCGAGGAAGAGCTTAGATAAGGTTTGAAATTATGTTTAAAGGTTGTCGGGAGCCGCTAGGTGCTCTCATTATCAAACACAGGATGAAAATAATCTAGGTACTTTATGCCACATTTGAAGTAAAAGCTGGTGTTTCACGCACCTCAATGTGTTTGGCTTTTAGAAGTTGCTGATGCTCTCATTCAAATGCTGCATGAATATAGTCCGGGTTTGTGCGGCGTGGGTTACCCTGTCTCAAGAGGAATAAACAATTTCTTACCTCGATAATTAACTTTCTGTGTTAAACTTTTAGCCGGCCGAAGTGGCCGTGCGGTTAAAGGCGCTGCAGTCTGGAACCGCAAGACCGCTACGGTCGCAGGTTCGAATTCTGCCTCGGGCATGGATGTTTGTGATGTCCTTAGGTTAGTTAGGTTTAACTGGTTCTAAGTTCTAGGGGACTAATAACCTCAGCAGTTGAGTCCCATAGTGCTCAGAGCCATTTGAGCCATTTTTTTTTTTTGTTAAACTTTTGACATCAGGTTCCCTCTCTTAGCACGTATATGCTACTAACTAAGCCTACCCTCGTTCCGGAAGCCACCCACTGCACAAAGGTGTTCTGTTGATTGCATAAACAACAGGGGAACCGTGCTACACGTTCCATTATAAACAGCGCGTAAACACACAAGTGAATCTGATTAACCAGCGTTCGAATGCGGCTCTTCGTTCTCTACACGAACCGTTTCATTAACAAACACAAACTTCCGTTTGTTGTGGTTGTTACGTATAGTCGCTGCAACCAATCTGCGAAATACTGTCTTCATTCTCAGGGTAAACATGTCTGTAAGAGTGAACCGCCATTTATTATCAAGGAACTTTCTTGAGAATTTACTTACTAGCGATTCATCAAGAACATTAACACATTTAATCATACTATGTGAGCATGGAAGTAGTTGCCAGGGAGTAACTGATGAAATCGTAAGTAAACTCCCTTTTAACAAACGGTAATTTATTCACTTTAATGATGCCTAAAGCGTTTTTTAAAAGAAACAGATTTAAAATTATAATCAGAAAGCACCCTCTAAATATCAAGATGCAATTTATTCAGAGGCAGAAAGAAACAAACTTTTGACTGTATGAGCTTTCGGGCTGAGAACCTTGCCGCTACATTTTGACACGGCCGTAGTTACGACCGCTCATATTAATCTCTGAAAGACTACACTGCTGCAAATCTGCAACACACCAGATTACTTTAAACTAAACGTTTTAACAATTCACACAAGCACACAAACTATGCACCCCATAGAAGTGATGAAAATGGTATGAAACACTAAAATTAAAATATTTAACTTTGCCACCGAAGGCAACTCCTAAGAAAAGTCTTACGGTGGAAGGGTGGCAACTTAATATACTAAAATGACCATTTAAATAAAAACCCATGAAATGCAATCTTATATAAAATTATACAAGGTTGGCCAAACACGTTAACATGCTCTACAGTACACAGATACCGCCTATCAAGATGATAGGCAAGATCAAAACATATTTCAGGAACTAGGCCGTTACACTCCAAGCAATAAATTCGTTAACACGCCGAATCCGACAAACATGACAGAGGCAGCTACTAACGTATGGCAGATTGATAGCGAGATTACCGAACAACCCGAACCGCAGGTTGCTCTAACCCGCCCCTACTCCACAAGGGAAAAACGGACCACCCAATTCATAAATAACCACCTTCTCGCGGGTGGGAGAAGAATGGTGCGACGACCCCAAAGCAAAACGGCTGGTGGCCTCACCAAGAAAACAAGCCGAATTTAACAAGAGTAAATGAAACAACATATCACCAGTCACTTAACTTCTAATAAACTGCGATTTCTGGTGAAGATCTGGCGCAGCACCCCCAAATCGCTCTCCCGAACCGTCCGCTGCCAGCCGCTTCAACGGACGCAGGAAGGCACGCCGAACTCCCGTCTCACGGCGTCTCAGCTCGCGCCGGCCAGACCGATGTCGTGGGTTGACTCCTGTTGCTCTCGTGTCGGTCGCGAAGCCACTACTTCACGCTGTACGGCGCTGCCCACTGGACTCACGTGGCGACCTCACATGCGCCGACGCTCAAGGCGGACAAGTCGTCTTGTGTCTCAGTGCGCAACCGACCAACCGATCGATCTAACCACGAATGACCATTGCCTGAGCAACTCGAGCAGACTGGCAGCTTAACGCGCAGACTAAGATGCAGGAACTAAGCCCCGACCGGGCGACCACTCACTGAGTTCTCTTACGGGCGGAGTGGAAAGTCATTTATCCGGCTTTAAAGATTGATCCGAACGAAAGACATACTAGCACTCCGAACGACAGACAGACACCAACTGCCTCACAAATTCGGACAAAAGACAGACTAGCAAGCTGGGGACGAGAGACTGACCCAGACTGATCGACTAGCGAGCTCATAGCGCCCCTTAAATGCACGTGAACAGGCTACCTTTTCCCCTTTCCCACTAGAGGGAGACACCAAAGCTGCGACTGCCACAGCGGCGCCACCGCCAGAAACGGAGGGCGACTGCTTCACACTACGCGCTGCGGCGCGCTCTTCAAAACAGGAATTTTTACCACGGCTCAAAGAGTAAAGACAAATGTGGACTCAGGGACTTCTGAGCCAAATACCTGACAATATGACACTAAGCAGTAAACGAAACAAAAGAAAATTTCGGAGTAGGAATTAAAATCCATGGAGAAGAAATAAAAACTATGTAGTTCGCCGATGACGTTGTAATTCTGTCAGAGACAGCAAAGGACTTGGAAGAGCAGCTGAACGGAATAGACAGTCTTGAAAGGAGGATATTAGATGAACATCAACATAAGCAAAGCGGGTATAATGGAATGTAGTCGAATTACGTCGGGTGATGCTGCGGGTATTAGATTAGGAAATGAGACGCTTAAAGTAGTAAATGAGTTTTGCTATTTGGGGAGCAAAATAACTGATGATGGTCGAAGTAGAGAGGATATAAAATGAGGAATGGCAATGGCAAGGAAAGCGTTTCTGAAGAAGAGAAATTGGTTAACATCGAGTATAGATTTAAGTGTCAGGACGTCGTTTCTGAAAGTATTTATATGGAGTGTAGCCATGTATGGAAGTGAAACGTGGACGATAAATAGTTTGGACAAGAAGAGAATAGAAGCTTTCGAAATGTGGTGCTACAGAAGAATGCTGAAGATTAGCTGGGTAGATCATGCAACTAATGAGGGGGTATTGAATAGAATTGGGGAGAAGAGAAATTTATGGTACAACTTGACTAGAAGAAGGGATCGGTTGGTAGGGCATATTCTGAGGCATCAAGGGATCACCAGTTTAGTATTGCGCGGCAGCGTGGAGGGCAGAAATCGTAGAGGGAGACCAAGAGATGAAGACACTAAGCAGATTCAGAAGGATGTAGGTTGCAGTAGGTACTGGCAGATGAAGCTTGCATACGATAGAGTAGCATGGAGAGCTGCATCAAACCAGTCTCTGGACTGAAAGCCACGACAACAACATGACACTAAGATGGAGTGTAATTGCTAACAGGAAATGTTCCCCGTTACTGAAATGGTCTTACAACGAAGGAAAACCTCACGAAAACATTGGTCAGTGCTGCATGATTGGAACTGTTTTTAAAGAAAACTGTTCCGAGAAACCATGCAAATTTTATTTATTGCGTGTGTACGGTACAGTCTTTTTCACGTGAAACAGTGGGCGAATACTGTCAAACAGCACATATTCACACTCAGGGAGTAGACCTACACTATTGGCCATTAAAAATGCTACACCACGAAGATGACGTGCTACAGACGCGAAATTTAACCGACAGGAAGAAGATGCTGTGATATGCAAATGATTAGCTTTTCAGAGCATTCATACAAGGTCGGCGCCGGTGGTGACACCTACAACGTGGTGACATGAGGAAAGTTTCCAACCGATTTCTCATACACAAACAGCAGTTGACCGGCGTTGCCTGGTGAAACATTGTTTTGATGCCTCGTGTAAGGAGGATAAATGCGTACCATCACGTTTCCGACGTTGCTAAGGGTCGGATTGTAGTCTCTCACGATTGCGGTTTATTGTATCCCGACATTGCTGCTCGTGTTGGTCGAGATCCAATGACTGTTAGCAGAGTGTGGAATCGATGGGTTCAGGAGGGTAATACGGAAGGCCGTGCTGGATCCCAACGGCCCCGTATCACTAGCAGTCGAGGTGACAGGCATCTTATCCGCATGACTGTAACGGATCGTGCTGCCACGTCTCGGTCCCTGAGTCAACAGATGGGGACGTTTGCAAGACAACAACCATCTGCACGAAAAGTTCGACGACGTTTGCAGCAGCATGGACTATCACCTCGGAGACCTTGGCTGCGGTTACCCTTGACGCTGCATCACAGACAGGAATGCCTGCGATGGTGTACTCAACGACGAACCTGGGTGCACGAATGGCAAAACGTCACTTTTTCGGATGAATCCAGGTTCTGTTTACAGCATCACGATGGTCGAACCCGTGTTTGGCGACATCGCGGTGAACGCACATTGGAAGCGTGTATTGGTCACCGCCATACTGGCGTATCACCCGGCGATATGGAATTGGGTGCCATCGGTTACACGTCACGGTCACCTTTTGTTCGCATTGACGGCACTTTGAACAGTGGACGTTACATTTCAGATGTGTTACGGCCCGTGGTCCTACCCTTCATTCGATCCCTGCGAAACCCTACATTTCAGCAGGATGATGCACGACTCCATGTTGCAGGTCCTGTACGGGCCTTTCTGGATACAGAAAATGTTCGACTGCTGCCCTGGCCAGTACATTCTCCAGTTCTCTCACCAGTTGAAAAGTCTGGTGAATGGTGGCCGAGCAACTGGCTCGTCACAATACGCCATTCACTACTCTTGATGAAGTGCGGTATCGTGTTGAAGCTGCCTGGGCAGCTGTACCTTTACATGCCATCCAAGCTCTGTTTGACTCAATTCCCAGGCGTATCAAGGCCGTTATTACGGCCAGAGGTGGTTGTTCTGGGTACTGATTTCTCAGAATCTGTACAGCCAAATTGCGTGAAAATGTAATCACATGTGAGTTCTAGAATAATATATTTGTCCAATGAATACCCGTTTATCATCTCCATTTCTTCTTGGTGTAGCAAATGGCCAGTAGCGTATTATTTCTACTTTGTACGGCGCAGAGAGTGGAAATACTTTGAAATTATGTAGAAGTTAGGTTCAAGTTAGGGACAAGAAAATTGAGATCTCGGCGCTAAATACGCTTTTGAGGCGTGAAAATTAAATATTCGTAAGTTGAAAGAGTTGACTGCATGTTTATTGGCAAAGTTGTTAGTTTGTTTATTATAAGGAAATTTACGGCTAACATCGGGGGCATCACGCCTGGTTTCGAACTTAGCAATCTCATCTTCAGACGTCAATTACAGGATCACATTTTGGAATTCAACCTGCGGACAATGCATGAGGTGGTATCATGCGGTGAACATAACATTATTTGCAATAGTGAATAATAGCAGTCGTTTTGTTTTATGTGCCGACTGACATCCTCTAACTAGACTTACAACATTTTTGGAAGTTACTAGTAGTATCGATTTTGTAAACGGTTAACGCTGCATGGCGACATAGGAAATAATCATTGTGAAAGCATGACCTGACGATGATTGTTAGCCAACAGGAACAGCTTATCTAGTTAAGCATCTCGTGGACCGTCGTTCCTTTGTTTTCCTTCCATAAACTGGCGTATTTTCACGCTTATCGACTCATAGTCCGCGAGAGTGGACCACCTGATTCTTAATTTTTATCCCAGGGCGCAACACGTTGCAAGGAACGATTTGTGTGTTAGTTTACAGTTGGTCACGTGCAGAAAACGGTAATTTCTTTAAATCGTCATCATCATCATCATCATCAGCCAATTCTATCACTTAATGATGTGGCCTCTTTGAGTCGATGTGCAACAAAGCATCCCAGTAAGATCTTCCATATCTTGCGATCCGGAGCTTCCCGCTGCCAATTGAATCCCTCTGTCTTCCTTATATCTCTGTCCCATATGTCTGTTGGTCTTCCTCTAGGTCTTTTTTGATGAATTGGGCTCCAGTCTTTTGTTCGAGCAATGTGACCAGCCCACTGATATTTCAATGTATTCACTCTTTCCATTATGTTGGTGACCTTCACTGTTCGTCTTATTTCAACTGCTCTCTTCCAGTCTTTTTTCGTGTACCCCGACATTGATCTTTCCATTCCTCTTTGGGCTGCTGTTAGCTTCCTAACAATGAACTTATTTAATGTTCATGTCTAGCAGCCGTAAGTTGTTACTGGCAATATACATTGGTCAAAAATAGATTTCTTCAGCTCAACCGACATCTCAGATTTTAAAATTGAAGGATGCCTCCCATAAATTTGCCAGCCCTGTTTAATTAGTCGCAATATTTCTGGTTTTAAATTTCCTTTTATGTTTATCAGTTGACTCAGACAGATATATTCAGTGACTTTTTGGAGTTGTGTACTTCCAATTGATATACTTCCCTCAGGTATCCATTCATTTATGATTATCTTGGTTTTATCAATGTTCAGTTTTGGCCCAACTTCATAGCAAAGTAATGCAAGTTCGTTAACTAATACTTGAAGTTCTTCTATGTCATTTGCAAATAGGACAATATCATCCGCAAACCTTGAGTGGTTTCGCCTTTTGCCGAGAACTTGATTTTCCGTTTCTACCCAATTCAATTTAGACATGACCTTTTCTAAGACTGCTGAAAATAGTTTGGGAGATATAGAATCACGCTACTTTACACCCTTTTCAAAGGGAAATTCATCAATATCTTCACCAACCCTCACAAAGGCTGTGGAGGTTTTGTAAATGTTATGTAGGATTTTGATATAGCCCTGTTGTACTCCTTATTCTTTTAGAGCCTCAAACATAGCTAGGTGACAGATCGAATCAAAGTCCCTTTCAAACATATCTATACATTTACTATTTATGTTTGTTACCTTTACGATTTATGTTTCTTTAACTCGTAAAGGTATAGAAATAATTATTAAGCTTAAATATTAGACTGAGAATGTGTTTTTACCTAACGTTCATAATTAGTTCAGGTGTGTATAAATTTTGTTCGTTAGTATGAGACAACCGGCCTTCTGAAGGTTTTCGTATATGGACCTCACGCCATAATGCATGTTTCCTTATTTCAGTCTGGTCTTCCATAATGGAATAATGTATTAACCTGCAGCAATGCATAAAATATCAACTGATGAGAAATTAGAAGCTCTTCTTAATGACAGCAATACAGAATTATCTGATTGAGAAAATGACAAATTCTCGTTTTTTGTCTGAGGATTGTCCTGCTCCGCTTGATGAAACTGACAGGTAAACAAGACGAACGTGCCAGTAGCGGGGAGAAGAGGCCTTGCTTGTACAGAGAATTCCTCCGAAAGTGAAGATATAGATTATGTAGAAAATGTGAACAAAAAGCCGAGACGACATGTTTTCCATCCACTTTCAGAAGTTAGATTTTACAATGTTGGCCAACTACCAAAATCTGTTGAGATAAGGAATGCCTCAAAATGCAGGAAACCTGACTGCAGCTCCAAGATTAGGGACTTATGTGTCGAATGTGAAATGTGTTTATGTATAGTAATAAGTAGTTGTTTTTAAACTTTCCATAAAGCGTACTGTAAAGATTTAGTGACTGGAAATAGCAAATTATTACTTGCAATAAATTATTGTATGACTATTATTTTCTTGCGTTTATGAAGTTGTTTTAGAACACCTGTATTGGAAATTTCAAAAATGTTAACATTAAGAATCCTGTTTTCTCTAAACATTAATTTTTATAGTTTGTTGCTTGAAATAAAATATATACACTGATGCAACAAAAGACAACATCAAAAAGTAATTAATGTAGATTAATTAAATTTTGGGAATAAAATTAGAAGGAAGGTCAGCGTTGGCTGTAATTTTGATGATTTGTCAACAGCGAAATCGATTTTTGATCACATAATGATCATCTTCAGTGCTTTAGCGAACAAATTAAAGCTCGTCGGCGCTGGTGTCTATTTATTAGCAGGAACAGAACCTATTTAATTACTGCGATCGTTTCATAGCTTCTGTTACTGCTAATAAATAGACACCAGTGCCTACGAGTTTTAATTTGTACGCTAAAGCACTGAACATGATCATTATGTGATCGAAAATCGGTTTTGCTGTTAATAAATCATCAAAATTACGGCTAACGCTCACCTTCCTTCTAATTTTATCTATCATATGGTCGTTGTGCACACAGCACGCTACTGAGTCGCCAATCAATAAATTTCGGGAATACATTTGTCTGGGTAACATATTTGAGTGATCGGCGTTGCACGATGACAGCCTAATGTCAGTGCGAAATAAGCCACTGCAAATGTGAAATCGTGTTACATTAATAACGGATGTAACCGCCAGAATGTTGAATGCAAGCATGCAAACGTGCGTGCGTTTTGTCTTACAGGAGGCAGATGTCAGTTTGTGCAATGGAGGTCCATGCCTATTGCACTTGCTCGGTCAATACAAAGACGGGTAATGTTGTTTGCCGGCCGGTGTGGCCGAGCGGTTCTAGACGCTACTGTCTAGAACCGCGCTGCTGCTACGGTCGCAGGTTCGAATCCTTCCTCGGGCACGGATGTGTGTCATGTCCTTAGATTAGTTGGGTTTGCGCAGTTCTAAGACTAGGGGACTGATCACCTCAGATGTTAAGTCCCATAGTGCTCAGAGCCATTTGAACCAATGCTGTTTGTGAATGACAGTGAAGGTGTCTTCGGGTGGTGTCCCGTATGTGCTCACCTGGAGACATGTCTGACGATCGAGCAGGCCAAGGCATAGGTGCTACTAACGCCACTCTTACGCGACTGGCGCGAAATTTGAAGAGACGTCATTTTTCAGATGAAGAGACACGCCTACCAACTTACGTTTATGTCGCACAATTCCTCCTTGATGTTGTGATCTTTATCCGCATGTGTATATATTGCTTAATAAACCGTTTTTATTGAAGAAAGGAGAAAGAAAATATAGAGTCTAGTACGTCACCAAGTGAGACTAGAGGTCCACACATGTGGAGAACCATTTGTCCCTTAGCAAATCATCAAAGAAATATTTCATTTGCATTTGTGTCACATTTGCTTATTAAATGGGGTGCTCAATAAGTAATGCAACACTCTTTCCAGGGTCAGTTTCGGTTGAAAAAGAATGAGGCATTTGTTGTGCGACATCGCGGAATATTTTCGCTTTCCTCCACATAGTTTCGTATCCGATTCGTAGCGACGCTATACGTAGTCCCCAAAATGGTGTCTGTAAGCAGGGTGTGTTGCTAGTAGAGAGCTGTCATTCAGTTACTTTTGACGGGTAAAAAATGGCTCTGACCACTATGGGACTTAACTTCTGAGGTCATCAGTCCTCTAGAACTTAGAACTACTTACCCCCAACGAACCTAAGGACATCACACACACCCATGCCCGTGGCGGGATTCGAACCTGCGACCGTAGCGGTTGCGCAGTTCCAGACTGTAGTGCCTAGAACCACTCGGCCACCACGGCCGGCTTGACGGGAAACTAGAGCATCGCAGCTACTCAAAGGCGCTGCAGAATGTCTTCAGAGACCTGGCAGTCAACAAAACTATGGTGAATCGTTGGGCGTGGTGTGTGAATCATCGCAACGATGAAGCGCAAAACTGTCCAAACGTGATTGACGGATCACTAACAAACACCTCTCTGCACAACTGGACGTCTCTGTTGGTGGTGCTGACAAACTCGTCCACCAGTTGGAGTACTCAAAGGTGTGCCCCCGCTGGGTTCCCAAACAGAAGACCAAAAAAGGCGACAAAGGACAACCAACGCGGAGTTGATTGCGCGTTACGAGGCTGATCGAGACAGTTTTTTGTCGAACACTGACACAGCTCGCAGAATTTTGCTGGGCCGCTCTTCCTCATCCAACATCCCGGATCTCGCAGCTTCCTACTTACATCTTTTTGGCGCAATGAAGGATGCAATCCGCGGGAAGCAGTACGCAAATGAGGTGGCCCCGATGTTTACCGGATAGAGTGACACCATGTGGGGAAACAGACCCACCCAGTAAGGCGGCGCAAGGCCATCGCATTGAACGGATACTATGGTGAAATACAGGGTTTTATGGCCAAAAGACTAGGGAATAATATGATGTATTGAAACCCTGAAATAAAACCTACGTGCTTTCAGAAAAAAAACTGTTGCATTACTAAAGGTTTATAATTTATATAAAAAACAGCTACCAGCCACATGTATGGTTTAAAAAGGTTTATCATCTTCAGACCATGACCGGTTTCGGATTTTTCTTTACAAATCCAGCTTCAGATGGCAGATTACAAGCATTCTTAGTTGGACCTAGTTTTGTTTGTGTTATTCGTTTGCTGCACTGGGAAAGGAAAGAAATATTTTTGTTGTCATATTGGTAATGGTATTTTTACGAAAGATTTACTTCTTTTACAAGATCTAATTGCTCATGAGATGGTTTTTATAAACATTAGTAAACTTGCAGGTTAGTGTACTTACGAGCTGTGTAGTTCTGCCTGACAAAATATTCGTGCGTTTATGTTTTCGAACGCAAGCTTAATACACTTTTCAATATGCACTATGTGAGTGCTAATCCAGTCAATGGACGTCAATTTCAACCTCATCATCTTAATTACACACGCAGCACACACGAATAACGTTTGCAAAACGTGGCCCAGCTTCACATTACAAACGAGAACAATATTTGCAAAGAGCTTACAGTCATAACGATGTTAACTTACAGATGCTGTATAGTCGGTATGGGTACACTAAAATATCTCTTTGCTATTGTATGAAATTAATTTTGATGGAATATTGGGCTTAAGTTATTTTAAAAAAGCGAAAGCTTCTTCAAAGTTATTTAGGAAGGAGGTGTTAACTGACTCTGTCTGTTCATTCAAAATGAGATCAGGGAACCTATTTTTATGTGTATGAATCTCAATCTCCTCTAGGAGATTCAATGTGAAACCTTTGTCTTTGAGGTGTAATATCTGCAGATTGTTTTCTATATTCTCAACTGTATGATTGTTCTCTGCAAGATGGGTGGCAAAAGCAGATTTGCTTAGGTTTTTCAGACGTAGGGCATCAAGGTGTTCCTTGAATCTTGTTTCAAAAGCTCTACCTGTTTGGCCAACCTTTTTAAACCATACATGTGGCTGGTAGCTGTTTTTTATATAAATTATAAACCTTAAGTACAACAGCCACGTTTCTCAACATGTCGACTTTCGATAAAATAGCGTGTTGCATTACCTATTGAATACCCAAGAGGAATTAAAGTGGGTGAAGACACATTCAGGCAGTCGTCTTCCCCTCACTCAATAAAGTAATAGAATATGAAAGGAAGTAGGTATTGTTGGTTTGATATTTCTTCCACTATGCATTCTAGCGCTACCTACACTTGCAGTGGTTAAAAAAGAACTCTAAATCCCTATGCAATATAACACAAGTGCTCCAAAAATGTAAATGTAAATGTTGCTAAATCAAAACATGGCTTTGAAGCTCAGCATTTATTTTGTAAGTCAATGACAGAAGTCGCTAATGACTGAGATCAACTCAGTCCATGTGACGCTTCGCGTCTACGAAAAATCTGTTCAAAGAATTTCTCTCCCCAGCAATTTAAATGTGTGATAGCACAAAACGAAGTATGACTATATAATTGATGATTATATTATGCTACTGTGAAACTAGCATATGACCAAAGCACTAAAGGAGGCTGCCAGCAAATTTCGGCTAAACATAAAAGAAGCCAAGACAGAGTACCTCGCTATGACGCGTGGTCATTGTCAGACTGCAGATCATCTACAATCACTGCAGGTTGGGGACCAGTCCTACAAGAGAGTGCATGAATCCAAATACCTATGGCCAATTTTCACTGAGAACTCGTCATGTGAAGCAGAGATCAATGCCAGAATACAAGCAGGAAACCGATCTTACCACAGCCTAGCGCAACTGCTTCGGTCCAGATATCTCTCCAGACAGTTCAAGATTCGACTGTACAAAACGCTGATCCAGCCTGTTGTTCTATATGGCTGTGAGACATGGAGTATCCGGAAACAGGACTTCCATAAGCCCCTTGTTTTTTAGAGAAAAGTGCTTCGGAAGATCTTCGGCCCGGTTCTGGATGCAGATACAAGGGAATGGAGGATCAGATACAACCAAGAGCTTGAGGAAATATACCAGCAACCCAGCATAGCAGAAACTGTCAAAGCCAAACGAATGCAGTGGGCTGGCCATGTGGCCCGGATGGAGGATCACAGATGGCCTCGGAAGCTCCTGGATTTCACACCTACAGGAAAGAGACCGCCAGGGAGACCCAAGACGCGTTGGAGGGATGGACTCCATGAAGATTTAAACCAAGTGTCAATAGATGTGGACGGATGGCGGATAGCAGCAATGGACAGAATACAGTCGAGGAGGAAACTTGTAGATGCGTGTGGTCCACTGGGCCTGTTCACATCGTAGTAGTAAGACTAGCTCAAATTTATTTTACCTCAGCAGTAACTTAAATTTGTCTGAGTGCATATTATTGTGGTGTCGCCCGTGTCACTATTATATCGAGGAAACCTGTGTCCTAGTTTAGCAGAAATAAATAAGACTTTTCCACGGAATTTTTAACAACTGGGAATTTTTCGTGTAAATGACTAATTTTAAAGGAATAGTTGTAATGATTCTGTAATATTTCCAAAGTCATGGAGGATTTAATGTTGTTTATACAATAAATTAACTGACGCTACCTATGAGTTTTATACAACCCGCAACTCCTTCAAAAACCACGCACAAAATATTGATGTTCTCCCCCTCGCTGCGCAGAAACTCTTAATTCTACAAAAAAAAAAAAAAAAAAAATGAGCAGAACCTTACTGTAGCAAATTTAATGCAGATAAATTTTGTGCTGGGGCACGTTTCTGCTGGAGGTCACGGTATTAGAGTTATTCAAGAAAAACGCGTTTCAAGGTCATTTGAGAACTGCTGCCTCTGACGGAAACTTATCCCAGCACAAAATTTAACTACATCAAATTTCTAACAAAAAGGTCCCATTCATTTTTTCAGTGGTTCTAATAGTTGGCACCTTGCGACCAAAAGAATGTGAAAATCTCACACATATTGTTTGAAGGCGTTGCAGGTTGCATAAAAGCGATAAGTAGGCGCTACTGAATCACCATGTATGTGTTTATGAAATGCGATCGAGAAGTTCCCCTTCGCAGGCTGTACGCTCCAGCATCGGTATGCCAATCACGCATTATTTCATCGACACACCAGGTTGAAAATATCCGTTTGGTAAAAACGTCGTGCCCTGTTGCGTGAAGAAGTCCGTATCTCCCTGCAACACAACCTCGACCGACATGAATCAATAACCCTTCAACGCCCATTTTCAAGGGACCGAAGGCGTGATTATAGGATGGAGATGGGGATCAGGACTATTGGGCAAGTGGTCTAGTGTCTCCCACCTGAATTGACTCTAACTTCTGCGTCACGACATTTTTGACATGGGGAGATGACTTCTCACGAAGCAGCACGGGACTTAGCGCAGTATTCCAAAACTGTTGTTCTCCACAGACATGCTGCCACATACACCTTCTTCACTGTCCGATAAATGTCTACCAGTGTTTGTTCTTCGGCAGCCAAAGGGAGAGTAACAGCACGTTGGTCGATTTTTACGCATTTGATAACAACATCGCTGAAGAATACTCAGTATTGTAGAACATTCAGTATAATGTCGTTTATTGAAACTGAACTAAACTCCTCGAACAATCACTATATACACACAAAGAAATCAAATAACTTGTAGACGACCATTCATCAAGAGCGTTGGTGAGCTCCGTCGTAGCTGATCCTAGCTCGGCGAGGAACTGGCTGTACTGCTGCTGCGCTGGCCTTATAAAGCCGGCGGAGGTCGGCGGAGTACTCCAACTTTCCCTGTGTCTGTGAGGCGACCTCTGCAGAAAAAGGTACACATTAGTCTCCAGCAAGTTCTGTTTGTTTTCAAGAATTGTTTTCCTCTTGGTTACGCCTGCAAGTGCTTCTGTTTGTTACATGGTACACAGGGGTGTCTTGAGTGTAGTCTGACTGGCAGGGGCCGTCTGTGGCAGACGTAACAATCGCCATATGTGACGTTTCCGCATTAGCCGAACGCACGTCGGGAAGACACGAATGCCACACTAATAGTTTGCCTACAGTCAGTGCTTACATACCCGCATCGGAGTCGCGCAACTTTGCATACACGCTGCAGCAGCCACGAAGGGTCTTCGGCGCCTTGCTATGGTTCGCGCGGCCGCCACCATCCCTCGGGCATGGGTGTCTTTAGCGTAAGTTAGTTTAAGTAGTGTGTAAACCTAGGGACCGATGACCTCAGCAGTTTGGTCTCATAGGAACTTACCACCGCCAGTCGTCGACTCTTTCATAATGTTCTAACAGAATATCTACTACATCTACATCTACATCCATACTCGGCAAGCCACCTGACAGTGTGTGGCGAGGGGTACCCTGAGTACCTCTATCGGTTCTCCCTTCTATTCCAGTCTCGTATTGTTCGTGGAAAGAAGGATTGTCGGTATGCTTCTGTGTGGGCTCTGATCTCTCTGATTTTATCCTCATGGTCTCTTCGCGAGATATACGTAGGAGGGAGCGATATACTGCTTGACTCTTCGGTGAAGGTATGTTCTCGAAACTTTAACAAAAGCCCGTACCGAGCTACTGAAGGTCTCTCCCGCAGAGTCTTCCACTAGTGTTTATCTATCATCTCCATAACGCTTACGCTATTACTAAATGATCCTGTAACGAAGCGCGCTGCTCTCCGTTGGATCTTCTCTATCTCTTCTATCAACCATACCTGGTACCTATCCCACACTGCTGAGCAGTATTCAAGCAGTGGGCGAACAAGCGTACTATAACCTACTTCCTTTGTTTTCGGATTGCATTTCCTTAGGATTCTTCCAATGAATCTCAGTCTGGCATCTGCTTTACCGACGATCAACTTTATATGATCATTCCATTTTAAATCACTCCTAATGCGTACTCCCAGATAATTTATGGAATTAACTACTTCCAGTTGCTGACCTGCTATTTCGTAGCTAAATGATAAGGGATCTTTCTTTCTATGTATTCGCAGCACATTACACTTGTCTACATTGAGATTCAATTGCCATTCCCTGCACCATGCGCTAATTCGCTGCAGATCATCCTGCATTTCAGTACAATTTTCCATTGTTACAACCACAACCTCTTGATACACCACAGCATCATCTGCAAAAAGCCTCAGTGAACTTCCGATGTCATCCACCAGGTCATTTATGTGTATTGTGAATAGAAACGGTCCTATGACAATCCCCTGCGGCACACCTGAAATCACTCTTACTTTGGAAGACTTCACTCCATTGAGGAGTTCCTAGATAACAGAACGCAGCATGTCATTCTCACAATTGGTCTGATAGTCCATATGCTCTTACTTTGTTCATTAAACGACTGTGGGGAACTGTATCGAACGCCTTGCGAAAGTCAAGAAACACGGCATCTACCTGGGAACCCGTGTCTATGGCCCTCTGACTCTCGTGGACGAATAGCGCGAGCTGGGTTTCACATGACCGTCTTTTTCGAAACCCAGGCTGATTCCTACAGAGTAGATTTCTAGTCTCCAGAAAAGTCATTATACTCGAACATAATACGTGTTCCAAAATTCTACAACTGATCGACGTTAGAGATATAGGTCTATAGTTCTGCACATCTGTTCGACGTCCCTTCTTGAAAACGGGGATGACCTGTGCCCTTTTCCAATCCTTGGGAACGCTACGCTCTTCTAGAGACCTACAGTACACCGCAGCAAGAAGGGGGGCAAGTTCCTTCGCGTACTCTGTGTAAAATCGAACTGGTATTCCATCAGGTCCAGCGGCCTTTCCTCTTTTGAGCGATTTTAATTGTTTCTCTATTCCTCTGTCGTCTATTTCGATATCTACCATTTTGTCATCTGTGCGACGATCTAGAGACGGAACTACAGTGCAGTCTTCCTCTGTGAAACAACTTTGGAAAAAGACATTTAGTATTTCGGCATTTAGTCTGTCATCCTCTGTTTCAGTACCATTTTGGTCACAGAGTGTCTGGACATTTTGTTTTGATCCACCTACCGCTTTGACATAAGACCAAAATTTCTTAGGATTTTCTGCCAAGTCAGTACATAGAACTTTACTTTCGAATTCATTGAACGCCTCTCGCATAGCCCTCCTCACACTACATTTCGCTTCGCGTAATTTTTGTTTGTCTGCAAGGCTTTGGCTATGTTTATGTTTGCTGTGAAGTTCCCTTTGCTTCTGCAGCAGTTTTCTAACTCGGTTGTTGTACCACGGTGGCTCTTTTCCATCTCTCACGATCTTGCTTGGCACATACTCATCTAACGCATATTGTACGATGGTTTTGAACTTTGTCTACAGATCCTCAACACTATCTGTACTTGAGATAAAACTTTTGTGTTGAGCCGTCAGGTACTTTGAAATCTGCTTTTTGTCACTTTTGCTAAACAGAAAAATCTTCCTACCCTTTTTAATATTTCTATTTACGGCTGAAATCATCGATGGCGTAACCGCTTTGTGATCGCTGATTCCCTGTTCTGCGTTAACTGTTTCAAATAGTTCGGGTCTGTTTGTCACTAGAAGGTCTAATATGTGATCGCCACGAGTCGGTTCTCTGTTTAACTGCTCAAGGTAGTTTTCAGATAAAGCACTTAAAAAAATTTCACTGCGTTCTTTGTCCCTGCCACCCGTTATGAACGTTTGAGTCTCCCAGTCTATATCCGGCAAATTAAAATCTCCACCCAGAACTATAACATGGGGAAATCTAATCGAAATATTTTCCAAATTATCCTTCAGGTGCTCAGCCACAACAGCTGCTGAGCCAGGGGGCCTATAGAGACATCCAATTACCATGCCTGGGTCTGCTTTAACCGTGACCTTCACCCAAATCATTTCACATTTCGCTATACTACGCTAAATACTACTGTGAATGTGTGTCAATTATATTGGCCTATGATTCAGCGTATTACTTCTATTTCCATTCTTGTGTTTCTTGAAAAAATGTTGTATTTCAAAACAGTCATGTAACTGAATCGGAGTATTACACATCAATTTCCTTTGTTCATATGTGATGCAATTCTGGAATTAAACAACTGAGTTCGTATGCCTCGAAGCCTATGGTCTTTACTTGTCGTAGACCGCAAGTTCGTGGTGGCAAACAATCGGGTGAAGTATTCTACTGATTTCAACATTTCAAACATGAATTTCTTACACGGATCCCAAAATACAATTTTGGAAGAACTGTAAACTGTCAATGGATTCAGTGAACAATCAGCAGTATTCTGTCTGTCCATATTTTTAGAGATGGTTGCGGGACGCGACTGTTCCGTACAGGATGTCAAATTAAACACCTTTCAGCCAGCTACTCAATGTGATCAAAATTATCCGGACACCTGGCTAAAAATGACAAGTTCGTGGCGTCCTCCATCAAGTAATGCAGTCGGTCCACCCTTAGTCTTGATGACAGCTTCCACTGTCTGAGATATAAGTTCAATCAGGTGCTGGAAGGTTTCTTGGGGAATGGCAGCCCATTTTTCAAGCAGTGCTGCACTGAGGAGAGGTATCGACGTCGGTCGGTGGGGCCTGGCACGAATTCGGCGTTCCAAAACGTCCCAAAGGTGTTCTGTAGGATTCAGGGTAGGAGTTTGTGCACGCGTCCATTACAGGGATGTTATTGTCGTGTAACCACTCCACCACAGGCCGTGCATTATGAACAGGTGCTAGATCGTATTGAAAGAATCAGTCGCCTTACCCGAATTGCAAGTGGGAAGCAAGATGCTTAAAACATCAATGTAGCCCTGTGCTGTGATAGTGCCACACAACACAGCAATAGGTGCAAGCACCCTCCATAAAAAACACCACCACACCATAACACCACCGCATCCGAATTTTACTGTTGGCACTACACACGCTGGCAGATGACGTTCACCGGGCATTCGCCATACCCACACCCTGCCATCGGATCGCCACATTGTGTACCGTCACTCTACACAACATTTTTCCACTGTTCAATCGCCCACTTGTAACCTCCCCCTCACTTATCGACATTAATGACAGTGAAAAACTAAACCGCGTGTACCTAATGGAAATTTGGGAAAAGCAATCGTCACCGTAGTTAATCTGTCGGTAAAGAGGGAGGAAAGGGTTACATTTAAATGAAAGGAAAAATGCAAATGAAATTAGTGGAAATTAATTTTGAGAAAAGCGTAAAATTAATAAAGAAAGTAAATGTGCGGTCGTCACGTTAACAATTAATTGGCGTTAATTAGATATTTGAGATTTGGGGAAAATTACGGTCGCCAGTCCTATGGACAACTACTGTAATAACTGAAAAAGAAAGGTTATTGCACATATAATTAGCACTAAAAGCGTGGAAACTGAAGGTTGACACGTGTTGTGTGAAAACTGAAAGTTTGTCAGAAGTAATAAATTTCGCTTCACTCAGACTTAATTTAGCAAAAGAATTAATAAAACCGGAAAATTGAAAGTTAATTTGGTGACTGAAATTAATAGTGAGCTTTGTTTCTGAAGCACTACGAAATTCAGTAAAATAAGGTTAGTCTTGGGCTACCTCAACAATCATTTCAAAAGCTACTTGAATCTACGCAATTTAGAAATAAGAGATTTAACTTTTAACTTGAATTAAATGATTCTGAACAATTAACAATAGTAAAATTTAGTACGTACCAAGCTGAGCTGCAGTCACAGGTAAGCTAAAATATGGTAACAAAACTCGCACTCTTAATTTGTGCTTGTGTAATCTAAATATTGTAGCCAGCTATGAATACTTAACTGAACTTTGAAATTAACACAGTGAAATGGATTGATATTACTTCAATGCTGGCGTTTGAATTTCAACGACACTCGGGTTCATTCCGGAAAAGGAAGGGGCCTTGCTTGGTAATGCAATTGGGATAATGAGCAAAAAATGTTCATGCTAAGTTGCTGTAATTTTAGTTATCAAAATGGAACAGTTTGAAAAGCTGAGGTCTGCCATACAGTTCTAAAACTTTACGTGCTTCCAGTCTTCCATGTCGGTTGATTGAAGGTTTGAAGCCGTCGATCGAGGAGGCGGCGACAGTCACTCATTGTCGGCCGTCGCTGTTGCAGAAGCTGGGTGTTGGCGCGCCTTCTTCTCGACACGGTCACCAGGCGAAATGGGCTCTTGATGTGCACCAGCTAATGCTTCCCGTCCGCGACACCGTGTCAGAAACTATCACAGCAAGTCGAGCGCAATTACATGCTGCCCAACCCCGAAAGCGCGGCAACTCGCGGGAGCGTCACACAACACACCTGCTCCACTGCACCACACCAGCCAGACTCCCTCTCTGCCCGCGCTCCACGCGGCAGAGTTCACACTACCAAAGATCCTAAACACTTTGGTTCTCCACACGACCTATTGATGTATTCGTTCGATAGCATAGTTTTCCCTAGGCCAGACAAGTCGAGCGCAATTACATGCTGCCAAACCCCGAAAGCGCGGCAACTCGCGGGAGCGTCACACAACACACCTGCTCCACTGCACCACACCAGCCAGACTCCCTCTCTGCCCGCGCTCCACGCGGCAGAGTTCACACTACCAAAGATCCTAAACACTTTGGTTCTCCACACGACCTATTGATGTATTCGTTCGATAGCATAGTTTTCCCTAGGCCAGACCCAGCGTATAAATACAAATAATATTCACAAAACAAACCAATTACACATCGACATAAATGCATATATATACAAAAACAATTACAATATACAAAGACACAGAAATGTTATATCTTCAAGTAACAAAATAAGGAAAAAAATTTGCAGTGCAATAGATGGAAATAGGAGGATATGCACTTCCGGCGTTACACACTGTTTAAGCTCCTTACACCATGCGAGCCGTCGTTTGAGATTTACTGGCGTGAAGTTTGGCTTATGAGCAGCCGCTCGACCATGAAGTCAATGTTTTTTCACTTCCCGCCTAACTGTCATAGTAGCTGCAGTGGATCCCGATGTAGTTTGCAATTCCTGTATGATGGTCTGGATAGACATCTGCCTATTACAAATTACGACGCTCTTCAACTGTCGGCGGTCTCTGTCAGTCAACAGACGAGGTTAGCCTGTACGCTTTTGTGTTGTACGTGTCCCTTCACGTTTCCACTTCACTGTCACATCGGAAACAGTGGACCTAGGGACGTTGAGGAGTGTGGAAATCTCGCGTACAGACGTGTGACACAAGTGACCCCCAATCACCTGAGCACGTTCGAAGTCCGTGAGTTCCGCGGAGCGCCCCATTCTGCTCTCTCACTATGTCTAATGACTAATGAGGTCGCTCATATGGATTACCTGGTAGTAGGTGGCAACATAATGCACCTAATATGAAAAACATGTTTTGGCGGGGTGTCCGGATACTTTTGATCACATAGTGTAGTTTCCAAACATTTTATTTGGCTGCCAGCTTCAGCGGCAGATAATGGTTGAAGTGATCGTTATAGCAAAAATCTACTAACACCAGTATTGCTGCCCTCTGTTTTGCTCAGAACCGAGGCAGAATATTCCTACAAGTCGGTCAGGAGCCTGAAGATGGCGTAGTAAAACGCAAGGAACTGGTAGCCATATAAAATAAGTTTGGAAAATAGACCGCTGAAAGGTGTTTAATTCGACATCCTCAATCAGCAGTACTGTTCTGTGTTTCGTGAAGAAGGAAAAAATGGAATAATCTGATATACACTCCTGGAAATGGAAAAATAACACATTGACACCGGTGTGTCAGACCCACCATACTTGCTCCGGACACTGCGAGAGGGCTGTACAAGCAATGATCACACGCACGGCACAGCGGACACACCAGGAACCGCGGTGTTGGCCGTCGAATGGCGCTAGCTGCGCAGCATTTGTGCACCGCCGCCGTCAGTGTCAGCCAGTTTGCCGTGGCATACGGAGCTCCATCGCAGTCTTTAACACTGGTAGCATGCCGCGACAGCGTGGACGTGAACCGTATGTGCAGTTGACGGACTTTGAGCGAGGGCGTATAGTGAGCATGCGGGAGGCCGGGTGGACGTACCGCCGAATTGCTCAACACGTGGGGCGTGAGGTCTCCACAGTACATCGATGTTGTCGCCAGTGGTCGGCGGAAGGTGCACGTGCCCGTCGACCTGGGACCGGACCGCAGCGACGCACGGATGCACGCCAAGACCGTAGGATCCTACGCAGTGCCGTAGGGGACCGCACCGCCACTTCCCAGCAAATTAGGGACACTGTTGCTCCTGGGGTATCGGCGAGGACCATTCGCAACCATCTCCATGAAGCTGGGCTACGGTCCCGCACACCGTTAGGCCGTCTTCCGCTCACGCCCCAACATCGTGCAGCCCGCCTCCAGTGGTGTCGCGACAGGCGTGAATGGAGGGACGAATGGAGACGTGTCGTCTTCAGCGATGAGAGTCGCTTCTACCTTGGTGCCAATGATGGTCGTATGCGTGTTTGGCGCCGTGCAGGTGAGCGCCACAATCAGGACTGCATACGACCGAGGCACACAGGGCCAACACCCGGCATCATGGTGTGGGGAGCGATCTCCTACACTGGCCGTGCACCACTGGTGATCGTCGAGGGGACACTGAATAGTGCACGGTACATCCAAACCGTCATCGAACCCATCGTTCTACCATTCCTAGACCGGCAAGGGAACTTGCTGTTCCAACAGGACAATGCACGTCCGCATGTATCCCGTGCCACCCAGCGTGCTCTAGAAGGTGTAAGTCAACTACCCTGGCCAGCAAGATCTCCGGATCTGTCCCCCATTGAGCATGTTTGGGACTGGATGAAGCGTCGTCTCACGCGGTCTGCACGTCCAGCACGAACGCTGGTCCAAATGAGGCGCCAGGTGGAAATGGCATGGCAAGCCGTTCCACAGGACTACATTCAGCATCTCTACGATCGTCTCCATGGGAGAATAGCAGCCTGCATTGCTGCGAAAGGTGGATATACACTGTACTAGTGCCGACATTGTGCATGCTCTGTTGCCTGTGTCTATGTGCCTGTGGTTCTGTCAGTGTGATCATGTGATGTATCTGACCCCAGGAATGTGTCAATAAAATTTCCCCTTCCTGGGACAATGAATTCACGGTGTTCTTATTTCAATTTCCAGGAGTGTACATTTTTGACTGGATTCAAAAAGTTTGTCTTTAGCCATTACGACTTCGATAGTCGATTATGATATTATTCCACACTCTTTACAGTAGCTTGCAGATTATTTATGTATACGTGTGGTAACTTACGGAGTACTGGTGTAAATGTGCTGGGTGGTTATGATTAAACTTTCGCTATTCGACACGTTACAACACGGAATCTAATTGCTTTACCAGTAGCAAAGGTGGTAGCATTAACGTCCAGGGTATGGGGTGCATGACTTCCATGCGTCACAGAGCCACCATCCAGTTTCAACCATGGCTACCAGGTGCCGTGATCAGTCATCGTGATTCGTAGTCTCACAGCCTGACCAGTCGCAGTGCACTGCCTGGCGTGTCAACACGAGCTTGGACTAGAGGAGCGGAGTACTACTGATGAAGTTCTATTATCAAAACAGTAATCCAGCAGCTGAAAGGATTACGCAAGGGTCCTCTTTCTCCACTTCCTGTGCTGAGCGTGATGCAGTAGTTCGAATCAAATGGAAAACTGGGAATCACTTTGGGAAGAGGCCGACGACCGGTTGCACCACCGGTGGTTGATGAAATCGTTGTTGCTATGGCTGACAACGCTAAGCGCAATTCCCGGTCGTCAGGTAATGCGCGTGCTGTGTCACGACAGTTGATCATCCCGTGGTCCACTGTACGGAAGGTGCTTCGAACCACTCTCAAATGGTATCCTTACAAGATCCATATCGTTCAGCATCTTCCACCACAGGACGCACAACGACGTGTTGGCTTCGCTAGTTTCTCGAAATGATTCAAATTTACGAGGGCTAGCCCTGGACCATCTTGTGGTCAGACGAAGCTAATTGTTCTCTGACGGGTGAGGTGAAAACACATAATTGCTGAGTGTGGGGGGTCTTCACCTCCAGTCACTGTGCATAAAATTCCTCGGTATGGTGAATGTGTCACTGTACGGTGTGCCTTCACGGTTCCGTTCATCATTGGCCTATTCGTTTTTGCTCAGGTTGCCGCTCAATGACCAAAGACTTGCAGTGTGACTGGCCAGAGTTACTGCGATATGCGCCCGCATCTCGTGGTCGCGCGGTAGCGTTCTCGCTTCCCACGCCCGGATTCCCGGGTTCGATTCCCGGCGGGGTCAGGGATTTTCTCTGCCTCGTGATGGCTGGGTGTTGTGTGCTGTCCTCAGGTTAGTTAGGTTTAAGTAGTTCTAAGTTCTAGGGGACTGACGACCATAGACGTTAAGTCCCAAAGTGCTCAAAGCCATTTGAACCATTTGAACTGCGATATGCTTCGCCAGCATGTCATATCTGCCCTACAGGAGAGAGACCCATCGAATTGGACGTCCTCAGCTCGTGGTCTCGCGGTCGGGTTCTCGTTTACCGAGCACGGGGTCCCGGGTTCGATTCCCGGCGGGTTCAGGGATTCTCAAGTTCAAGTGGATCTGAGCACTATGGGACTCAACTGCTGTGGCCATAAGTCCCCTATAACTTAGAACTACTTAAACCTAACTAACCTAAGGACAGCACACAACACCCAGCCATCACGAGGCAGAGAAAATCCCTGACCCCGCCGGGAATCGAACCCGGGAACCCGGGCGTGGGAAGCGAGAACGCTACCGCACGACCACGAGATGCGGGCAGGGATTCTCATCCGACTCGAGATGACTAGGTGTTTGTGCTGTCCTTATCATTTCATCTTTATTCATGAAAATGGCGAGATTGGACTGAGCAAATGTTGGGAATTTATACGGGCGCTGACATCCACGCAGTTGAGAGCCCCGCAAACCAAACACCGCCAGCATCGAACTTGGCAGTTTCATGAAAGCTGGAGCCCCATTGTACGTCACTCGTGAAGTTCACCTGCCTCTCGAAATAATCGAATTATTAGCCGGTCGATTCCAAATGCTTGGCCGACACGATCACCTGATCACAGGTGAAAAACAGGGTTTTTCCAGGTAAACTTTCTCACATGTGCTGAAGCGCTGCATATCGACAGAGGTAGCCAGCATATATACAGACATGATTCGTTCTCCTGTATACAATGCTGTCCTGCGCTTTGACTCTTCTGGACATTGATGGGTTCCATATTGAGCATCTCTTGTAGCAGTAATGGTACCGGTATTTAATGCTACGATGTACTGTAGCAGCACAGTAAAAGTGTTTCAGTTGAATTTATTCTGCATTGTTTCTCTTCCCAAGGTCCTTGACATAAATACTACCTGGTATGATACTCGTACAGTAATGAGTTTACGTGTTATAATGTGTTAAATAGGGAAAGTTTAATTATAACCGCCCAGTGTACAGGGTGGTTCATTGATAGTGACCGGGGCAAATATCTCACGAAATAAGCGTCAAACGAATCAACTGCAAAGAACGAAACTTGTCTAGCTTGAAGGGGGAAACCAGATGGCGCTACGGTCGGCCCGCTAGATGGCGCTGAGATAGGTCAAACGGATATCAACTGCGTTTTTTTTAAACAGGAACCCCCATTTTTATTACATATTCGCGTCGCGCGTAAAGAAATATGAATGTTTATTTGGACCACTTCCTTCGCTTTGTGATAGAGGGCGCTGTAATAGTCACAAACGTATAAGTACGTGGTATCACGTAACATACCGTCAGTGCGGACGGTATTTGCTTCGTAATACATTACCCCTGTTAAAATGGACCGTTTATCAATTACGCAAAAGATCGGTATCGTGTTGATGTATGGCTATTGTGTTCAAAATGCCCAACGGGCGTGTGCTACGTATGCTGCTCGGTATCCTGGACGACATCATCCAAGTGTTCGGACCGTTCGCCGGGTAGTTAACTTATTTAAGGACACAGGAAGTGCTCAGCCACATGTGAAACGTCAACCACGACCTGCGACAAATGACGATGCTCAAGTAGGTGATTTAGCTGCTGTCGCGGCTAATCCGCACATCAGTAGCAGACAAATTGCGCGGGAATGGAGAATCTCAAAAACGTCGGTGTTGAGAATGCTACATCAACAACGGTTGCACCCGTACCATATTTCTATGCACCAGGAATTGCATGGCGACGACTTTGAACGTCGTGTACAGTTCTGCCACTGGGCACAAGAGAAAGTCCGGGACGATGACAGATTTATTGCAAGAGTTCTGTTTAGCGACTAAGCGTCGTTCACCAACATCTGTAACGTAAACCGGCATAATATGCACTATTGGGCAGCGGAAAATTCACGATGGCTGCGACAAGTGGAACATCAGCGACCTTGGCGGATTAATGGATGGTGCGGCATTATGGGAGGAAGGATAATTGGCCCCCATTTTATCGATGGCAATCTAAAAGGTGCAATGTATGCTGATTTCCTATGTAATGTTCTACCGATGTTACTACAAGATGTTTCACTGCATGGCAGAATGGCGAGGTACTTCAGACATACTGGATGTCCGGCACATAGCTCGCATGCGGTTGAAGCGATATTGAATGGCGTATTTCATGACAGGTGGATTGGTCGTCGAAGCACCATAACGTGCCCACACGTTCACCGGATCTGACGTCCCCGGATTTCTTTCTTTGGGGAAAGTTGACGGATATTTGCTATTGTGATCCACCGACAAAGCCTGACAACATGCGTCAGCGCATTGCCAATGCATGTGCGAACGTTACGGAAGGCGAACTACTCGCTGTTGAGAGAAATGTCGTTACACGCATTGCCAAATGCATTGAGGTCGACGGACATCGTTTTGAGCATTTATTGCAATAATGTCGTATTTACAGGTAATCACGCTGTAACAGCATGCGTTCTCAGAAATGATAAGTTCACAAAGGTACATGTATCACATTGGAACAACCGAAATAAAATGTTCAAACGTGCCTACGTTCTGTATTTTAATTTAAAAAACCTATCTGTTATCAACTGTTCGTCTAAAATTGTGAGCCATATGTTTGTGACTACTACAGCGCCACCTATCACAAAGCGAAAAAAGTGATCCAACTAAGACATTCATATTTCTTTACGTACTACACGAATATGTAGTAAAACTGGGGGTTCCTGTTTAAAAAAAAACGCAGTTGATATCCTTTTGACCTATGGCAGCGCCATCTAGCGGGCCAACCATAGCGCCATCTGGTTTCCCCCTTCAAGACAGACGAGTTTCGTTCTTTGTAGTTTTTTTCGTTTGACGCTAATTTCGTGAGGTATGTGGCCCGGTTACTATCAATGGACCACCTTGTATAGTGGTGCAGTCTTACACTGGAATCATCGAGCGGAACAAGAGCAGGTGACCTGGTAACATTCCTTTTCTGTTGCAGGCGACAAGTGCCCTACACGTACACCGGGTACTCAGGACGCACCTACGTGTACTACGAGAAGTGCTGGTGGGTGTTCGGGTCGTGCACAAAGTACGGCTACCGCACGTACTCCTACACGCGCTACGCGGTGAGTAGACTCGCCTGTTATCGGCATCTCTGCACACTCGACCATCGTACGTGATGGGTCCAAGTTTACCCAACAGGTATGCTAGCTGCAACGTAACCGATAGTATATTGCACTTTTATAGGTTAGTATAAAGCTCAGTGACATCGACATGCAGGTGAATCACGTACGGTTGTCAAAATAAATGTTGCATAGTGATTTATTGTCAATGTCTTAATATTAATTATCTATCTTGAGCTGACTGTAATTTAATTAAAAGAATTAGACCAGACACGTTTCGTTTCGGTTTACACACTTCAAAAAATGTTTTGCATCACCATAGATTCCAGAATTCCTAAAAATAGACGTTGACTGTTGATATTGTATCACAGACACAGTCCCTTTCACTGTTCAGAGATGTCACTAAACAAGCCCAAAGATGTAAACAACCGTCCATGAGCAGCGCCTCTTTGACGGAGAGGTCCGACAGTTGATCACTTCCAGTCATTCCACCAGGAAGGAAGTACACGGTGCTGTGGCCTTCTCCGCCAGACATCACGGCACCTACAGGTTCAGCAACCAAACTGACAGCTTGCAGCCGCGGGTTGCCCGCCTCGCAGGCACACCGAAGCACTACACAAGCGACAGGCAATATTGATGAACGGCCACAGCAACAACAACACCACAGCAAAGACACCAGCGGCCACCAGGGGCCACTACCAACCCACATAAACATAAGGAAGAGGTCGCTGCAGATCCCGGAACTATTTTCACACGTCAAACCACGTGATGGAAAATAGTTCCGAAGTACTCGTCCGCCGAAGCGCTAGAAAGGCCGGCGCTCGGCCGCACATGGGCAGTTCATCGACCGCCAGCAGACTTGGATAGCTGCCGCCCCGGCAGCCCAGCTTGGATCTTCTCGCTGATCTTTGGATTAGGCTTGGTATATCGAAGAAGTCTCTGGCGGAGCCTACTGGGAAATTATTTCAGTTATTTTCTATCTTATTCTTGTATGTAGTTGTGATTCGAAGACGGATCACTGTTTTCTGTTGATGTTATATTTGGAGAATTTGTTTTGGTTAATTGAACAGTCCAATAAATTGTTTTCAGACTTTGATCGTTAGTTTCTTCTGCTTACGCAGACATATCACACGGCTCGTGTTGCCTGTAGTTCAACCATGCCTAAACGGTGAATACCGCATTTCGATCGCGTCCGCATTGTTACTTTGTGCCAAGAAGGACTCTCAAAAAGGGAAGTGTCCAGGCGTCTCGGAGTGAACCAAAGCGATGTTGTTCGGACATGGACGACATACAGATAGACAGGAACTGTCTATGATATGCCTCGCTCAGGCCGCTCAAGGGCTACTACTGCAGTGGATGACCGCTACCTACGGATTATGGCTCGGAGGAACCCTGACAGCAACGCCACCATGTTGAATAATGCTTCCCGTGCAGCCACAGGATGTTGTGTTACGACTCAAACTGTGAGCAAAAGGCTGCATGATACGCAACTTCACTCCCGACGTCCATGGCGAGGTCCATACAATTTGAAACGAGAGACGTCCGAAAAGGCACCATGTTTCCAGTCATCGACAGTCAAATGTCTGTTTTGACGTGCCTAGGCGAGGCGTAAAAAAATTGTTCAAATGGCTCTGAGCACACAGGTCATCAGTCCCCTAGAACTTAGAACTACTTAAACCTAACTATCCTAAGGACATCACACACATCCATACCCGAGGCAGGATTCTAACCTGCGACCGTAGCGGTATCGCGGCGCGGTTCCGGACTGAAGCGCCTAGAACTGCTCGGCCACACCGACTGGCTATTCAAGGTTAATTGCCACTTTTAGCAACATATAGATATCATTTTGCGATTCGTTTTGGTCATCTGATGAGTTTACAAGACGGTAAATGAGAGCATCATATGCAAACAATCTAAGGCGGTTACTCAGATTGTCTCCTATGTCGTGAATATAGATCAGGAACAATAGAGGGCCTATAACACCTCCTTGGGTAACACCGGATATTATTTCTGTTCTACTCGATGACCTTCCGTCTATTACTACGAAAATCTGACCTTTCTGACAGGAAATCACGAATCCAGTCGCACAGCTGAGGCGATACTCCGTAGGCACGCCGTTTGGTTAGAGATTGCTTGTGAGGAACGGTGTCGAAAGCCTTCTGGAAATATAAAAATATAGAATCAATTTGGCACCCCTATCGATAGCACTTATTACTTCATAAGTATAAAGAGCTAGTTGTGTTTCGCAAGAACGATATTTTGTGAATTCGTGCTGACTATGTGTCAATAAATCATTTTCTTCGAGGTACTTGACAATGTTCGAATACAGCATATGTTCCAGAAGCCTATTGCAAATCGACGTGATATGGGTATTGGTGCGTCTTGAGAATTTTTCCAGTCTTTAGGTATGGATCTTTCTATGAGTGAGCGGTTGTATACAATTGCTAAATATGGAGCCATTGCATCAGCGTACTCTGAGAGGAACCTGACTGGTATACAATCTGGACCGGAGACCTTGCCTTTATTAAGTGATTTAAGCTGCTTTGTTACACCGAGGATATATACTTCTAAGTTTCTCATCGTGGCAGTTGTTCTTGATTGGAATATTTACTTCGTCTACTTTGGTGAAGGAGTTTCGGAAAGCCGTGTTTAATAACTCTGCTTTAGTGGCAGTGCCATCTGTGGCTTCACCGTTGTTATCGCACAGTGAAGGTGTCGATTACGTGTTGCCACTGGTGTGCTTTACGTGTGACCAGAATCTCTTTGGGTTTTCTGCCAGATTCCAAGATAGAGTTTAGTTGTGGAAATTATTAAAAGCTTTTCTCACTGAAGTGCACGCTATATTTCGGACTTCTGCAAAACTTTGCCAGTCTTGGAGATTTTGCGTTGTTTTAGGTTTGGCATGCCTTTTCCGCTGCTTCCGCAACAGCAATCTGACCAGTTTTGTGTACCATGGGGGATCAGTAACATCACTTATTACTTTGTGTGTTATACAGGGTGTTACAAAAAGGTACGGCCAAACTTTCAGGAAACATTCCTCACACACAAATAAAGAAAAGATGTTATGTGGACATGTGTCCGGAAACGCTTAATTACCACGTTAGAGCTCATTTTAGTTTCGTCAGTATGTACTGTACTTCCTCGATTCACCGCCAGTTGGCCCAATTGAAAGAAGGTAATGTTGACTTCGGTGCTTGTGTTGACATGCGATTCATTGCTCTACGGTACTAGCATCAAGCACATCAGTACGTAGCATCAACGTGGTTTTGCAGTCAGTGCAATGTTTACAAATGCGGAGTTGGCAGATTCCCAATTGTATATGGATTAGCGCGGGGCAATAGCCGTGGCGCGGTACGTTTGTATCGAGACAGATTTCCAGAATGAAGGTGTCCCAACACGAAGACGTTCGAAGCAATTGATCGGCGTCTTAGGGAGCACGGAACATTCCAGCCTACGACTCGCGACTGTGAAAGACCTAGAACGACGAGGACACCTGCAATGGACGAGGCAATTCTTCGTGCAGTTGACGATAACCCTAATGTCAGCGTCAGACAAGTTGCCGCTGTGCAAGGTAACGTTGACCACATCACTGTATGGAGAGTGCTACGGGAGAACCAGTTGTTTCCGTATCATGTACAGCGTGTGCAGGCACTATCAGCAGTTGATTGGCCTGCACGGATACACTTCTGCGAATGGTTCATCCAACAATGTGTCAATCCTCATTTCAGTGCAAATGTTCTCTTTACGGATGAGGCTTCATTCCAACGTGATCAAATTGTAAATTTTCACAATCAACATGTGTGGGCTGACGAGAATCCGCACGCAATTGTGCAATCACGTCATCAGCACAGATTTTCTGTGAACGTTTGGCCAGGCATTGTTGTTGATGTCTCGATTGGGCCCCATGTTCTTCCACCTACGCTCAATGGAGCAAGTTATCATGATTTCATACGGGATACTCTACCTGTGCTGCTAGAACATGTGCCTTTACAAGTACGACACAACATGTGGTTCATGCACGATGGAGCTCCTGCACATTTCAGTCGAAGTGCCCGTACGCTTCTCAACAACAGATTCGGTGACCGATGGATTGATACAGGCGGACCAATTCCATGGCCTCCACGCTCTCTTGACCTCAAGCCTCTTTACTTTCATTCATGGGGGCATTTGAAAGCTCTTGTCTACGCAACCCCGGTACCAAATGTAGAGACTCTTCGTGCTCGTATTGTGGACGGCTGTGATACAATACGCCGTTCTCCAGGGCTGCATCAGCGCATCAGGGATTCCATGCGACGGAGGGTGGATGCATGAATCCTCGCTAACGGAGGACATTTTGAACATTTCCTGTAACAAAGTGTTTGAAGTCACGCTGGTACTTTCTGTTGCTGTGTGTTTCCATTCCATGATTAATGTGATTTGAAGAGAAGTAATAAAATGAGCTCTAACATGGAAAGTAAGCGTTTCCGGACACATGTCCACATAACATATTTTCTCTCTTCGTGTGTGAGGAATGTTTCCTGAAAGCTTGGCCGTACCTTTTTGTAACACCCTGTATATCTCTCAGTTCCCGTCGATACTAAGTGTTTGAAATCATTCCACAAGTTTTCTACGTTTACATTATCCGATTGGAAGGAGTGAGAACTCTCTCTTAAAATCACGTTAAGAGCATGTTCATCAGCTGGTTTTTTTTATTTTTTTATTTAATAGATATACTTTGCTTTTCTTTTGATGGTTGTAGGTGTTGCGGTATGCAGCCTAGCGGCAACTGCTTTGTGGTCGCTAATCCCTGTATTCGTCACGATACTCCCTATTTATCCAGGATTATTTGTTGCTAAGAGGTCAAGTATGCTTTCCCAACCATTTAAGCTTAGAGTGGCCTCATGAACTAACTCTTCAAAATAATTTTCTTAGAAGGCTTTCAGTACAGTTTCGATTGATGATTTATGCCTAACGCCGGCTTTAAGCGTATAATTTTTCCAGCATATCGAGGGTAGATTGAGGTCAACACCGAGTTCTAGGGTTGGAACTTTAATAGTGGCAACTATTTAATTACAGCTCTTACAAAATAGATACGTGTTTCAAAGTTTTACTGACCTTCAAAATAGTCTCCAGCATTGTGTATAACCCGTTTCCAGCGATTTGGAAGTCGTAGGATATTCTTAGCAGTGCCATTGTGTTGACAGTTCGAGCGGCGCTGCCTGTTGCCCGAAGGATTTGCAGCAGTTCTGAAGTGAATGCCGTGAAGTGTTTCCTTCAGTTTAGAAATCGAGTTGAACTCACGAGGGCTTAAGTCATGGGAGTGCAGTAGGTGGTACAGCACTTAGCAGCCCCATCTGTCAAATCAGTAACAGCTTGCACTGTACGTGCTTGAGCATCGTCCTGCAAAATGACGGTCAGATCCTGCGGAAAGTGTCATCATTTCTGTGTCTATGCTGTTCATTTTTGGAACACAACCTGCGACCAACTTAGAGAGAGAAATGATGACACTCTCTCCAAGACCTGACCATCATTTTGCAGGACAATGTTCAAGCACGTACGGTGCAAGCTGTTACTGATTTGTTTGACTGATGGGGCTGCTAAGAACTATACCACCTACTGCACTCCCCTGGCTTAAGCCCTCGTAAGTTCAACTCGACTTCTAAACTGAAGGAAACACTTCACGGCATTCGCTTCAGAACTGCTACAAATTCACCAGGCAATAGACCGCGCCGCTCGAACTGTCAACACAACTGGCACTGCTAAGAGTATCCTACGACTCCCACATCGCTGGCAACGGGTTATACACAATGCTGGTGACTACTGTGAAGGCCAGTAAAACTTTGAAACACGTATGTATTTTGTAAGAGCTGTAAGTAAATTGTTGCCACTATTAAAGTTCCAACCCTCGTGTAATTGTAAGAGTGAGGAACCCTGTAAATAATAAAATATTTGTTTAAGTCTTGTATATCTAGATCCATAAACCAAAGTCCTCCGCTCGCTTCTTTTTTGTGTATGCGGATTAGGCGTAGGAACTGCACTGTTCATAATTTGCTGTGGTCTTGCCAGTTGTGTTTTAAGGGCTCTGCGGTACTTTTTGGTTAGGGCGAGAGTTCCAGTTGGTGAGCAGATATTCAGTTGGCGCTCTGTGTCCGCAGAACTACTTGGTGTACTCGGAGAAGAGCTTCTGCTGTTCCGGCTACGAGGGGAACCCCGACCTGTGGGGCTGCGACCCCGTCTGTCCAGGAGGCTGTGGGCCCAGGGAGGAGTGCAGCCAACCATACAGGTAAGCCGCTCGCTGACTTGTGTCCCAGCATTAAAACTATGCGCGCCAAGGCTTCGCCAAACACCTTCCATAAAACACTGCCTGGTATGTGATAGAGCCGTCGTGTTCTTTTTAAGATTAGATCAGCTTAAGCTTTCGTTCCATAGACCCAAAAATGAGATGATTCTAGTGAGTGTGGAACAAGTCAGAAAGTATAACGTAAAACTTTCTTTATTTTTCTCGGGTCCTTTGTCCCGCTCCAACGCGGGGTCGACCTTGTTAGTGCGGATTTGGCAGTGTTAATTGCAGAGGGTGGTCGGATGCCCTTCCTGCCGCCACCCCGAACCCCTCCTCCCCCCCCCCCCCCCCCCGGGACGGAAGTAGTGTCCCCCAGCTGTCTGCGTCTAGTGTAGATCGTGAAATAGTGTGAACGTTTTCAAATGTCTGCGAGTCGTGTAACTCAGGCGGAACGTGAGGACCAGCCCGGTATTCACTTATCGGGATGTGGAAAACCGCCTAGAAATTAGATCCAGACTGGCCAGCATACCGGCCCTCGTCGTTAATCCGTCTGTCGGATTCGATCCGGGGACGGCGCGCCTACCCGAGTCCAGGAAGCAGCGCATTAGCGCTCGCGGCTACCCTGGCGGGTTACAGTATAACGTAAAACATATGAATATAATACTCACTACACTGGTCATTTGTTAGACCGCCGGCCGGAGTGGCCGAGTGGTTCTAGGTGCTGCAGTCTGGAACCGCGCGACCACTACGGTCGCAGGTTCGAATCCTGCCTCGGGCATGGATGTGTGTGACGTCCTTAGGTTAGTTAGGTTTAAGTAGTTCTAGGGGACTGATGACCTCAGAAGTTAAGTCCCATAGTGCTCAGAGTCATTTGAACCATTTGTTAGGAGACTATTAAAATAGGCGACTGCACTCGTGTCCAAAATTCAAGCAACAAATGGAAATTTTGCAACAAAACAATGTGAACAGATGATTGTAAAGTAGAAATAATGTAATCAACACAGAACGTAAATGGCTGCAGCATCGGTAATGGTAGACAACAATGTTCGCTTTTTTCAACTTAATATATTTTCACAGACATCTGGTTAATGTGCTCCGTATCACGTTTGACTAGCTCTGGCAGCGATACTCGCGTGACAACGACGATGCATGCTTTGAATGTTGTCATCAATCTCATGTTGATGTACTGGCGAACATTTTACCTGCAGAGTCGCTCAGAAGCCTTGGAGAGTGATTTGTGGAACATCACGTGATGCAACTCGTCTCCCTAGTGCATCTCAGACATGCTCTACGGGATTCAAATCGGAAGATCGAACAGGCCACGCCATATGTGCAATATCTTACGGTTCAAAGAAAACGTCAGTGATCTGTGCTCTGAGGTCGAGCATTATTGCCCATCAGTAGGAAGTCTGGGCCCAAAGCAGCTCACAACAGCCACACATGAGGCCCCAAGATCTCGTCACGATAACTGAGAGATGTTAAAACTTGCCAGTTCCCCCTATACAATTTCGTGAAAAGGTGTTACAGTGGCTAACATAATCCCTGTCCACACCATTAGGGTTTCTCCTCGATATCGGTCTCAGTCCACAACTTTTGTGTCCCGAAATAGTGTTCCAAATTCCATCCAGATTCGAATCCATCAAGAATCACTCCAGACCAAATCGGGACATACGTGAAAAGAATGTTGGCCAATTGTTGCATCGTCCAGGTAGCATGTTGACGACTTCATTCTAGACGTTCCCTTCTGTGAAGACGTGTGAGATAGTAAAGGCCTGTCTGCCGAACACTTCTGTACACCGTTTGCTTCGATACAACACGTCCAGTGGATGCTGCGGGATCACATGCTAGTTGCTGTGGAGTACTAAGGCGGTACCGTCCTGCCCTTACGGTCAAATAACGGTCGACTCTCTCTGACGTTACAAGTAGTCGGCCACGCCGTGGCCTTTGCGATACAGTTCCTGTCTCTATAAACTGTCGCCACATCCGGGAAACAACACAACGATTCACATTCAACCATAGGGCTACACCAGTTTGCCACTGTCCTACTTCCATTCTTCCTACGGCCTCTAACATTCTGCGTGGTGTCTGTTGTTCTATGTCGTGTCTCCATACCACTTTTGCGCAACGACGCTCTGAGCGTGTTTTTTAGGGGAATTGACTACTTTGAACCTGGGACCTGTTGCTGGTAAGGAGACGCCAGACCACACATGATATGTAGAGTTCAGAAGAGTTCAGTGAGACTAGCGATGATATAACCAAATACTTAATGATTCCAGCGTCAGTTCCACTGCACTCCCTGTAAAAGAATCTTAATATTAACTAAATTTTTAGTGGAAGGGGTTCAAGGCCTTCCTATTTTTAGTTATCTGGTAAAATAACGTCGAAAAAGCAGTTAAGTTTACCACTGGAAATTTTATTCTACTCACAAAACATTGTTTAAAAATTGCACTATTGATAAAAGGAAATGTTTTAATACAGGATCATAGAAACCAACTGCGTTCAACAAAAATGTGAACGAATATTCCCTGAGTGGGTTTCCAAGTTCTACAATGGATCGAAGGATGACCTTTGCCATATCACATCTATAATCTAGGTTTAAATTAAGTTTCACAAAAGAGAAAACTATCAAAATGGTCTACAGTGACCCTCAATTATCTTTAATTATTTATCTAACTTGTCGTAAATTACAATGGCTGATGTGGATTCTCAATAATTATATAACCGAAAAATCATCGCTTTTCAGATTTTATCTTACGTAGCAAATGTGAATACCATGAGCTTTAATTGACGATCGACACTAGTATTATGCAAAACGGGGATGTAACAGATGAGACTTCTGCAGTTCTGAGTGAAGCCTTATGCGCTGAAAGATTCGGCATCGCGTGCGTTCATTACCTTGTCGTTGGTTATGCAGCGTCAGAGGGCGGCGGACGACGCAGCTCCATCCAGCTCGCCGTCTCGGAAGCAACTGTTTCTGAACTTCTCCTTACTACAATTTATCGAAGTTGGTTTAAAAAAAAACTGTCTGGCTGTGTTTTCATCTGACCAGTTAGGGTCTCAATGTTAACCTTAAGCTCCACCTACAAAAATTCTGTCTATCCAATGAGAAACGTTATACTTTTCGTGGTGGGGCAATGTTTTTAAAGTTCGCAACGTAACAGGGACGCGAAAAAGTCTCACGGTAAAACTTGCGGCTGGTGTGGCCCTTTTAGTGTTATCGTAAGATCTATACTGTTCTTCTGGAGGGCTCTAGCTTTTAACATGGGCTGGGGGGTGGTCCTGGTGGTTAGCTGGCAACGTGGGTGTCCGTTCCTTATCGTAGGGCCTTCTAGCTTAACACGGTTCTGCTCTCGGCTTCTGTTCTCGTTTCTCCCCTCGGAACTGCGTGTCTCACGGTGGGAAGGTATGAAATGCATTTAGGCATTCATGTGTTAGTCTGTGGTATTCCATTTGCTCACTCGTTACTCGTGTCACTTTGGTTAATTTAATGTCACGATTTATTCGGAGCTAGTTGACATACTACTGGATTTGCTTATCATGCCAGTGTTTTCATGGAAGGTGTTGGATTTGGCTGACACCTTGCAGGCCCTTCACTGCAGAGTTCTGGTTAGGCGCCTTCTCTGTGCGATAGTGGTACTGTGTGCACTGTAGTTGTGGAAGAGGGACTTCCCGCAAACACCAACCAGTTTGATAGATCCCCTGACATCATTGTTGCCGTGGTTGTCCGTTGGCCGGGTGTGCCACGTTCCGTGCAGAACATGATCGTCTGTTGACAGTTTGTATGATTATACCGCGAAATAAACACAGAATGGGGAAATAGCAATTTGCTCCTTTAATTTTGGACACCACTGTAATTACAGTAAACGGGAACTGCTAATATTTACAGAATTAATACGCTGTCAGAATTAAATATACAGTAGTTATGCACTTTCAATAAACTTATCATACAAAAAATACCTAATATTCACTGTTGTGACCAAGTGCTATCAAAAATGAAATCTATCTGATTTCTACTTCAACTGGTCAAACAATCACTTTCGAGGTATTCATCTATTGAATAGAAGGAGTTGTCTGTCAAAAAGTCTTTCGAACTCTGTTTAAACTGTGCTTTATCTGAAACGAACTTTTCAATGGTTTAATTTTATTGAAAATGTGTGTTCAAATGGTTCAAATGGCTCTGAGCACTATGGGACTTAACATATGAGGTCATCAGTCCCCCAGAACTTAGAACTACTTAAACCTAACTAACCTAAGGACATCGCGCAGTGCTTAGACACTGGACTCGCATTCGGGAGGACGACGGTTCAATCCCGCGTCCGGCCATCCTGATTTAGGTTTTCCGTGATTTCTCTAAATCGCTCCAGGCAAATCCCGGGATGATTCCTTTCAAAGGGCACGGCCGACTTCCTTCCCCGTCCTTCCCTAATCCGATGAGACCGATGACCTCGCTGTCTGGTCTCCTTCCCCAAAAAGAACCAACAACAACCAACCTAAGGACATCATACACATCCATGCCCGAGGCGGGATTCGAATCTGCGACCGTAGTAGTCACGCGGTTCCAAACTGAAGCGCCTAGAACCGCACGGCCACACCGGCCGGCGAAAATGTGTCTTCCTTTGTATTGGACCAAGATAAGAGACTTTATGTACAAGATGTACAACTTTGCTTCCGCCGTTTTTTCCCCAACATTTGAGGCTTGAATAAAACAAATTGCGTACACATCTATCGTTCAAAGAATTTTCCATCGCTGTCCACTACTTTCTCCCATATTTCGGGCAGTGTACGAATCCCGCATCGAAAAAAATTGTTCATCTTCTGAAGCGATCTACGAATCGATCCAATTTCTGAGAGATCGGAAGTGTTGGTCTGCCAGGCCATGCACCATTGATCTAAACAGGTGATAGTCAGAGGGAGCAATAGCTGGAGAATTCGGCGGGTGGGTTAGCACTTCCAATTTTAACGTTTCCAAGTACGTTTTGAGCTCTTTTGTAACGTGGGGTCGAACTTTGCCATGCCACAAAATGACTTTATCGTGCCTCTCCCTGTATTGCGACCGTTTGTCTTTTAATATTCTACTCAGACGCATTAATTGCGTTCGATAACGAGCACCTGTGATTGTTTCACTTGGTTTTAACACCTCGTAGTACACGACGCCGAGCCGGTCCCCCCAAATGCAGAGCATGACCTTGGAGCCGTGAATATTCGGTTTGGCCGTCGACGTGGAAGCATGGCCGGTATATCACCATGAGCCGGCCGGAGTGGCCGTGCGGTTCTAGGCGCTACAGTTTGGAGCCGAGCGACCGCTACGGTCGCAGGTTCGAATCCTGCCTCGGGCATGGATGTGTGTGATGTCCTTAGGTTAGTTAGGTTTAATTAGTTCTAAGTTCTAGGCGACTGATGACCTCAGAAGTTAAGTCGCATAGTGCTCAGAGCCATTTGAACCGTTATCCCCATAACTTTTTGCGTTTAGGGTTATCATAATGAACCCATTTTTCGTCGCTGGTCACAATGCGATGCAGAAATCCCTTCAGTTTTTGCCTCTGAAGCAACTGTTCACAAACACAAAGACGCCGTACAACGCCTCTTGGTTTCAGCTCACCCGAGACCCAAGTTTCTTCTTTCTGAATCATGCGCATAGCCGTGAGACGTTTTAAAATGGCTTGCTGTGTCACTCGCACTAATCGTGCCAATTCTTCTTGAGTTTGACGCGGGTCTTCACTCAGCAATTTCTCCAATTCTGCATCTTCGAAAACATTCTCTCTTCCACCACTATGCCGGTCTACGACGTTAAAATCACAGTTCTTGAGGCGTTGAAACCACTCACGACACGTTCTCTCACTAACAGCGTCCTTACCATACGTACCTGAGAGCATTGATGAGATTCAGCCGCTGTTTTCTTCGTACTGAAACAAAACAGTAACACCTCCCGCAAATGCCGATAATTAGGCTCGTATACTGACATTTTCAATGAAGGACAACTTTATGATGCCGACACAAATCGACTAATGTTTAAATGAAGTTACGTTGATCGAGGTCCAAGCTAACTGCCTGACGTCTGAGATCTGTTTCTTTCGACCGCTACTCACCGTTGTCGCCACCTATCGGTAAACGGTGGAAGCAAAGTTTTACGCGTTATAAAAAAATGGCTCTGAGCACTATGGGACTTAACATCTGTGGTCATCAGTCCCCTAGAACTTAGAACTACTTAAATCTAACTAACCTAAGGACATCACACAACACCCAGCCATCACCAGGCAGAGAAAATCCCCGACCCCGCCGGGAATCGAATCCGGGAACCCCGGCGTGGGAAGCGAGAACGCTACCGCACGACCACGAGATGCGGGCTTTACGCGTTATAGATTGTTCTTATTCCTAGTATTGATACTATGTATTGAGCTATTGGCTGTAAATAGAGACATATCACTTGCAGCAAATTTCATTAAGGAATAAATATCCTGAGAAGCAGTGGTTAGAATACAAATTTGCTTCAACAGATTCCTAGATGATGCTCTTGAATTTACGCCACAAATCAGTCTTATTACACGTTAAAAACTTTTACCCGGTCTGACGAGTTACCGCCACAATATCATCCCGTATGACATAATAGAATGAAAGTAAGAAACAAAAATTTCGCTCAGAGTTGGTTATGGCTTTCAGTGAGATGATGTGCGAGAGGCGTTCAATAAGTAATGCAACACATTTTTAACCAAACAAATACTGTTTTTGCCTTGTTTCACAAATTTCTGAAACAAGGGTGAAAGACATTGTTTAGGTAATTTACAATTTTTCACGAAGAACCCATAGTTGATACAATTAAAATGACAACGCATGGCTTTTCTCGTCCCATTTCGGTTAAAAAAAGCGCGGAATTTTCTTGATGCCATCACCAAAATCATTAATTACATAAAAAATTTATTACTAAATAATCCTATATTGAAAATACACTACTGGCCATTAAAATTGCTACACCAAGAAGAAATGCAGATGATAAACGGGTATTCATTGGACAAATATATTATACTAGAACTGACATGTGATTACATTTTCATTCAATTTGGGTGCATAGATCCTGAGAAATCAGTACCCAGAACAACCACCTCTGGCCGTAATAACGGCCTCGATACGCCTGGGCATTGAGTCAAACAGAGCTTGGATGGCGTGTACAGGTACAGCTGCACATGCAGCTGCAACACGATACCATATTTCATCAAGAGTAGTGACTGGCGTATTGTGACGAGCCAGTTGCTCGGCCAACATTGACCAGACGTTTTCAATTGGTAAGAGATATGGAGAATGTGCTGGCCAGGGCAGTAGTCGAACATTTTCTGTATCCAGAAAGGCCCGTAGAGGACGCGCAACATGCGGTCGTGCATTATCCTGCTGAAATGTAGGGTTTCGCAGCGATCGAATGAAGGGTAGAGCCACGGATCGTAACACATCTGAAATATAACGTCCACTGTTCAAAGTGCCGTCAGTGCGAACAAGAGGTGACTGAAACGTGTAACCAATGGCACCCCATACCATCACGCTGGGTGATACGCCAGTATGGCGATGACGATTACACGCTTACAATGTGCGTTCACCGCGATGTCGCCAAACACTGATGCGACCATCATGATGCTGCATACAGAACCTAGATTCAACCGAAAAAATGGCGTTTTGCCATTCGTGCACCCAGGTTCGTCGTCGAGTACACCATTGCAGGCGCTCCTGTCTGTGATACAGCGTCAAAGGTAACCGCAGCCATGGTCTCCAAGCTGATAGTCGGTGCTGCTGCAAACATCGTCGAACTGTTCGTGCAGATCGTTGTTGTCTTGTAAACGTCCCCATCTGTTGACTCAGGGATCGAGACGTGGTTGCACGATCCGTTACATCCATGTGGATAAGATGCCCGTCATTTCGACTGCTAGTGATAAGAGGCCGTTGGGATCCAGCACGGCGTTCCGTATTACACTCCCGAACCCACCGATTGCATATTCTGCTAACAGTCATTGGACGCTGACCAACGCGAGCAGCAATGTCGCGATACGGTAAACCGCAATCGCGATAGGCTACAATCCGACGTTTATCAAAAGTCGGAAACGTGATGGTACGGGTTCCTCCTCCTCACACGAGGCATAACAACAACGTTTCACCATTCAACGCCGGTCAACTGCTGTTTGTGTATGAGAAATCGGTTGGAAACTTTCCTCATGTCAGCACGTTGTAGGTGTCGCCACCGGCGCCAACCTCGTGTGAATGCTTTGAAAAGCTACTCATTTTCATATCGCAGTATCTTCTTCCTGTCGATTAAATTTGGCGTCTGTGGCACGTCATCTTCGATGTGTAGCAATTTTAATGACCAGTAGTGTACTTTGTGAAGGGATTAGAAATGTAGATCTGTGTCGGGTTTACATCTTGAGATGAGATGTCTGTATTCAGGAAAGATACGCACACTTTTTAGCTGAGGTGGTGGTGGTGGTTAGTGTTTAACGTCCCGTCGACAACGAGGTCATTAGAGACGGAGCGCAAGCTCAGGTTAGGGAAGGGTTGGGAAGGAAATCGGCCGTGCCCTTTCAAAGGAACCACCGCAGCATTTGCCTGAAACGATTTAGGGAAATCACGGAAAACCTAAATCAGGATGGCCGGAGATCGGATTGAACCGTCGTCCTCCCGAATGCGATTTTAGCTGAGGCACAAGGTAACGGCTTCCCTTTCGCGATACAATTTCGAATTATTTGATCGAAATCTGCTGCTTGAGTTACACCTGCCTTCACTGTAAGTGGCGCTAAACGGCCTCGTATTTTTCAGTTGCACGTGCAAGGCTGGCTACGCGCGAACCAACGGGACGTGCCTGTCAGCCTGCGAAGCCCGCGGCTGCGAACACGGCTCGTGTACCGACCTGAACACCTGCACGTGCGACGCGGGATACGAGAAGCCAGGTGAGTGAGTGTACAGGTGGTCTCTCTCTCTCTCTCTCTCTCTCTCTTCACGGTGCAGCACTACAGGAACACGGAAATCCCTGGCAGCAGCCAATTAGTACAGTGTAAGTCCACCCGAAAGTTGGTTAAAGCATTACTGTGCTTTATACATGCTTTTTAAATAGCACGCTGCATTTTTTTTTTTTTTTTTTTTTTTAAGCCGTTGGATTTAAGGAAAGCAGGAAAAGTGTGGACGGGGCCTAATCAGTTACCGTTGGACGCACAGAAAACACACTTTCTTTAAAAAATAACTCTCAAAAATCATTTTAAGAAATTTTACTACACTGACGGTCGCAGACCTTACTAGGAAGCAATTTCAGAATACTCAACGGCTGAAGGCCTGAATTACTAATAAGGTTGACAATTAGACGTTAAAATACTAAAACCCTTTTTTAAACAACGTTAATAAACTGTAACAAGTTACAGTGACAGCTGAAGGCCTTACTAAGACAAATGGTTCAAATGGCTCTGAGCACTATGGCAGTCGACATCTGAGGTCATCAGTACCCTAGAACTTAGAACTAACTAACCTAAGGACATCAGAAGCATCCATGTCAGAGGCAGGATTCGAACCTGCGACCGTAGCGGTCGCGCGGTTCCAGACTAAAGCGCCCAGAACCGCTCGGCCACTGCTGCCGGCCTTAGTAAGACACAATTTAAAACTATTTCTCGGCTGAAAGCCACAAGCAATTTCGGAATACACAACGGCTGAAGGCCTGAATTACAAGTGAGGAAGGCAGTTACAAATTAAACCATTACGGCAAATTTTAAACAATTGTGATAATTTGAGCACGTAAGACGGAGTGATCCACAGACAGTGGTCCCTGGATCGACCTGAGGAAGGTGACTACAGCTGTGTAAGCAGTGAGACAGGCAGTCAAGAGTTATGTTCACCTAAGGATGACAACTCAAAGTGGAGACGGTTTAAAAGCCAACCAACCTTCTTAGCAAATCCACCTAACACCAGATAACCATTCCAACGATGGAATAATTCAGGCGAAAGCGAAGTGACAGACAGTTCTGTGTCTCCAGAGTCCGGTGTCTGAAACACCAAAAGGCAGAAGGAACCACTATAACCAAGGTGGACAAAGAAAACAGTTATCCATACCCTCAATCAAGGAAGCTGTCAAACTACACGCCATGCCGGACAGCATCGGCAAGACGAGGAAAGTATGCTGCTGCAAAATACGCTAACCTCCAGGGCAGGTAACTGGGGCGTTAACGGCTACTAGGCAGTAAGATACCGATGGTTGCACTTCGGCCATAATAACACTAAATGCAAACTAACATCAGGCAGTAGAAGGCGGCTAATAGCTTCCACCAACCTATCAGACTCCACTTGTTGCGGTTGGTCTCACTGACCCCAGGAGCAGCAACATGCGAACAACAGCGAGATCTCAAACAATGGAAGTCTCAGTACTGGACACGGTTCACTCAACTTCAAACGTCCTGGGTTCTGTGCTCGGCTACAGCCCCTCGGTCCGACAGTGCCCTCACGCCGCCAGCGGCCCCGGCCTGCCCTCGCGCTGTGGACCTCCTCGCTGCTCCGTCCGAAGCCTCACTACCGACACCAGAAAGCAGGCATCATTTAAATAACTGGACATTAGAAAACCACACAAGATACACACGCATCCGCGAAGACAATTCCACAATGCCTCAAACAATACTAAAAGTCACTGTGAAACACCGTGGAAGAATTATAAGTTGTCACAAACACAGAGAAGCCAGAAGCGGTCGGAAAACCAAACGCGCGTTGTGCCCTGTGACGACCGACTGAAGGAACAACCAACGGTCGTCCCCACTCATGTCAGGCACGGGAAAGATCCCAGTATAAACCGTCGACTGACAACTCATTGCCGTGAGAACACATCGACAGGCAGACAAACACACAGGTGAAAGTTGCACTATAATATCACGGTCCATTCAGCTAAAACTCTGGTGACTACATGGTTCCGCCGAACGGTCCATGTGTGCTGCCAGCAGTCAGGCGGGTACTGGCTGACCGGCTCTCACTGCTGCTCCGCCCCAACTCAACTCCCCCCGACACACGACGAGCCGCGAATACTAGAGGCCGCTCCAAAGATAGTACTACAGTACGTGCTATCGATAAGCGCTGCTGTTGCCACTCGCGGACAGACAAGGTCAGAAAATGTAGTGGCGCCAGTGAACACACTAAGGAAACGAGACGCCACTATCGCTATTACAATACACGAAGCTATGAACGGCATCAACGTGAGCCGCACACGCTTTTTTTTTTTTTTTTGTGTGTGTGTGTGTGTGTGTGTGTGTGTGTGTGTGTGTGTGTGTGTGTGTGTTTTTATTCCATATTGTCTCGTCAAGGTCTGTTCGACGGTATATTACAGTGTACTATTCACGTAAACACGACATTATTCAAACCGTAAGACGAAGCTGACTGTGTCTCTCCACTTCTACTCGCATTCGGGAGGACGACGGTTCAATCCCGTCTCCGGCCATCCTGATTTAGGTTTTCCGTGATTTCCCTAAATCGCTTCAGGCAAATGCCGGGATGGTTCCTTTGAAAGGGCACGGCCGATTTCCTTCCCCATCCTTCCCTCACCCGAGCTTGCGCTCCGTCTCTAATGACCTCGTTGTCGATGGGACGTTAAACACTAATCTCCTCCTCCTCCTCTCCACTTCTAGGACACACTGCAAATACCCAGTGAAGCGTAAGTCGTCCTCTTCTTGGAGCCAGCAGTAAACAAGTTAAGACACAAGGAAAATGCATACCGTTCAGTGAGCCGCCTTGACTTGAAACTCTGTTCCACTGGAATAGAAGCGACACCACTAACGTCTGCGGCTTTGTCTATGAAAAGTCTATGAAATCTGGTAGTCAAGGAAGGCTGGATTCGGTTACGAGTGTGGACGACGCTGTAATCAGTTACTATTGGTTCCCCTTTTTGCAATTACGCACCTTTATTTTAAAACGGTAATTCCAGACTCAGCAATAAATAGAGATAACACGCTTTATTAATGAAGGAATAAACAACTGTGTAATTAATAGTGCTTTCAGTGAGTTACAATTTATCGAACGAGCATAAAATACAGACTCAGCAAATAATGTATTAGAAAGAAGCATTTAGAATTTTCAGGCAAGTAACCACAGTCACGGCTGAAGGCCTTCAACGCCAAGAATGGCAATTACAAAAAAAATTAACGAACATAGTGTAAAACAGCAATCCAATAGTAAGGTTAATTTAAAAAGACAGGCAACTGATCACCAAACGGGTGAGACAAAAGGATAGTAAACTTGGTAGCATAACCATTTAAACCTGCTGTAACGCCAAGAATGGCAATTACACTCCTGGAAGTGGAAAAAAGAACACATTGACGCCGGTGTGTCAGACCCACCATACTTGCTCCGGACACTGCGAGAGGGCTGTACAAGCAATGATCACACGCACGGCACAGGGGACACACCAGGAACCGCGGTGTTGGCCGTCGAATGGCGCTAGCTGCGCAGCATTTGTGCACCGCAGCCGTCAGTGTCAGCCAGTTTGCCGTGGCATACGGAGCTCCATCGCAGTCTTTAACACTGGTAGCATGCCGCGACAGCGTGGACGTGAACCGTATGTGCAGTTGACGGACTTTGAGCGAGGGCGTATAGTGGGCATGCGGGAGGCCGGGTGGACGTACCGCCGAATTGCTCAACACGTGGGGCGTGAGGTCTCCACAGTACATCGATGTTGTCGCCAGTGGTCGGCGGAAGGTGCACGTGCCCGTCGACCTGGGACCGGACCGCAGCGACGCACGGATGCACGCCAAGACCGTAGGATCCTACGCAGTGCCGTAGGGGACCGCACCGCCACTTCCCAGCAAATTAGGGACACTGTTGCTCCTGGGGTATCGGCGAGGACCATTCGCAACCGTCTCCATGAAGCTGGGCTACGGTCCCGCACACCGTTAGGCCGTCTTCCGCTCACGCCCCAACATCGTGCAGCCCGCCTCCAGTGGTGTCGCGACAGGCGTGAATGGAGGGACGAATGGAGACGTGTCGTCTTCAGCGATGAGAGTCGTTTCTGCCTTGGTGCCAATGATGGTCGTATGCGTGTTTGGCGCCGTGCAGGTGAGCGCCACAATCAGGACTGCATACGACCGAGTCACACAGGGCCAACACCCGGCATCATGGTGTGGGGAGCGATCTCCTACACTGGCCGTACACCACTGGTGATCGTCGAGGGGACACTGAATAGTGCACGGTACATCCAAACCGTCATCGAACCCATCGTTCTACCATTCCTAGACCGGCAAGGGAACTTGCTGTTCCAACAGGACAATGCACGTCCGCATGTATCCCGTGCCACCCAACGTGCTCTAGAAGGTGTAAGTCAACTACCCTGGCAAGCAAGATCTCCGGATCTGTCCCCCATTGAGCATGTTTGGGACCGGATGAAGCGTCGTCTCACGCGGTCTGCACGTCCAGCACGAACGCTGGTCCAACTGAGGCGCCAGGTGGAAATGGCATGGCAAGCCGTTCCACAGGACTACATCCAGCATCTCTACGATCGTCTCCATGGGAGAATAGCAGCCTGCATTGCTGCGAAAGGTGGATATACACTGTACTAGTGCCGACATTGTGCATGCTCTGTTGCCTGTGTCTATGTGCCTGTGGTTCTGTCAGTGTGATCATGTGATGTATCTGACCCCAGGAATGTGTCAATAAAGTTTCCCCTTCCTGGGACAATGAATTCACGGTGTTCTTATTTCAATTTCCAGGAGTGTATATTACAAAATTTAGAAATATTGCAATAAATAATACAATAATAAAACACACAAGGGCCAATCACAGACGGTGCTCCAGGAATCGACCTCTGAGTAGGTTTCGAGCGATGATATAGGCAGCCAAGAATCGCATTCACTTCGCAAGATGGTAACTCAGACTAGTGGCAGTCTAACGAGTGAGTAATAATAATCTTGCTGAAGCTACCTGACGTCCGAAAAACCAAATGCAACGATGGAACAATACGCCAAAGCCGGGACCGGCGGTCTGGACTCCGCCTGCATAATACTGTGCTTAGAGCGCCCGGAACGAGAAAGGAACCACTACCACCAAGGTAGAAGAATCGCGAACCGGCCTACAATCAAGAAAGCAAAACTACACGCCTCACCAGACAGCAGCGGCAAAGCGAGGAAACGTACACTGCCGTTACATACACAACCCCATGGGGGGGTAAATGGGGCGTTAGCGGCCATGAGGCAGGAAAAATACCGCTGGTTGAACTAAACAAATAGTAACAAACTGAACGCAATAAGTAGTAACAAGAGGTCGAGGTAAACCAATCAGATCCTCGTTCCCCAAGCACTCCACTCGCTGCTCTTCGCTTCAGCGACACTACGAGCAGCAACATGAACCCAAGTCACTGGAGAATCTCACAATGGAGGAGGTTTCTCTACTTGAATCCAAATGCACTCAGCTTGAAGCTTGCAGGATCCGGTTTACGACGAGGTCATGCACCCTCGTGACCACAGCCCTTCCATCCGGCAGTCCATGCGTGCCCGCCAGCGGTCCCGGCGTGTTCTGGCACAGCGCGGACCTGGCTCCTCCTGAGTCCCCAACCGAACTTTCACACTGACACGACCCGGAAGAACCACGACGTCGCCCCAAAGATAGGGCAACAGTTACTACATACAGATAACCGCCGCTGCTGCCACTAGCAGATAGGCACTGCTTGTGAAACCAAGTGGCGCCAGTAAACACGAGACGTAGACAAAAACCGCAACCACGTCAACCAAACGATGTGGTCTGGCCTCCAACGAAGGAACGAAACCTACAAACAGTACCAACGCGAGCTGCAGCACGGCTCAGTATACGAGGACTGAGTGTCCTTGGGTTGAAGCTTCCAGTTCCCTGAAGCACGAAAAGAGTTCCTGTCATGGCATAGCTCTCTGCAGACATCCTCTACCAGGGCACCGTTTCGCCTCTCTTAGACCACAATAAAAGAAAAGCAATGACGATTCGACAGTTTTTAAAGAAAGGTTGGCCGGCCGAAGTGGCCGCGCGGTTCTGGCGCTGCAGTCTGGAACCACGAGACCGCTACGGTCGCAGGTTCGAATCCTGCCTCGGGCATGGATGTGTGTGATGTCCTTAGGTTAGTTAGGTTTAACTAGTTCTAAGTTCTAGGGGACTAATGACCTCAGCAGTTGAGTCCCATAGTGCTCAGAGCCATTTGAACCATTTTTTTTGAAAGAAAGGTTGCCTTTACTGTACACAATCTGCAGTTTAAAAGTACTGTACTATATCCACCGGCATCATACCATCGGCGTTTAGTAAGTAATGTAATACTTTTTTTCCCAAAAGAAGATTGGTTTTATTGACCATTCCACTACACCACCTCAGTCCCCACTCTTTTGGCTACAAAAAGCCACTTTTCAACCTAATCTCCGTTCAATGCGACGGCCTTGCGCCACTTTATTGGGCCTGTATGACCGCACGGTGCCATTCTACTGGTCAACTGCATCAATAACCTTGCATCATCTACGTACTGCTTCCCACAGAGTGTATAACACTATATTGCAAGTTTGCGCCAAGTGTAACAATATGCTCACAAACTAGCGTTACCTTCTGGGAGGAATTTGATGTTTGACCGTGTTTTTACCTAATGGAGAGAGGGTATCAAACAGTAATTTCGTATCATTGGCAATTAATAGAAAACATTACTTTGGGGTTAATGAGAGTTGAGAAGTGCATAAAAATGAAATAACAAACGGTCGCCAGCCTACTTGGCATAATAATTACAAACATTATGTTCAGGGAAATTGAACATGAGCAGCTAAAGTAACTTTCATTAACACTCCCTTTGAACAGTGCATTGGATACACAAGAATACAGGACGATCTAAGTGGTGGGTAGCAATAGTTACTATTAATGCAACAGCTAGTAATCATAGAATGAAAGATTTTCCTTCAGCCCTCATAGTAACAGTCGTAATCACAATCATTACGTAACACAGTATTAAGATGAAACTGTACGGGACACTGAACTAAATTTGGGCATGGAAAGAGTTCTGACTTAAATGGCCTAGAAATATTACAAATATAATTAAACAATACCACATATACAATTTTTATATTCTCATTAATATGCAAATATCTGATTTCTTTAGTAAAGCTAATATTCCAAATATCTTTTTGGTATGAGAAGAATATAATTGTGGACCCATAAACTGATACTGTCTCATTAGGCAAACTCTACGATAATTTCTGCAGTTAAGTTCAGTTCTGTCATAATTAATTATTACTCCTACTTCGAATAGTTTAAATTTTCATCCTTCAAAGCTAATTACTCAACGCTGTACTCGATTAATCTCAACAAAAACATTCATGACAGCAATCAAGGCTACATTACTTTTCAAATAAGTTTAATTCTGTGTGCCTTTTCATCACCTGTGAAGCAGGTATTTTATATACTTTGGCACTGAATTATTGCACATTTAACACACACAAACAAATCATCGTTTGATTAGACACAGGGTACTCGGTTTTCTGCGCACTTAGGAAAGCATCCTGCATCGGTTCATGATCTGAATAAAGTTAGGGTTCAAAACACAAGTTTATAGCACTTCGATTATTATTGCAAACACTCACACAAATATACTGGTCCATGCTATATTACATATCTGTGTTCCTGAAGTTGGCGGAGCAGTGGCGCAATAGGGGTGGCAAGAAATGAGGCGGCTGACTGGTCCCATGCTCTTTAGGAATTCTTCTAGGCGACGTATTTTTCTCGTTTTAGAGGCATTCCGTAATACCATTCGACAGACAAATCCACATCCGAGGCAAGTTTTCAATATACACTACTCGCCATTAAAATTGCTACACCAAGAAGAAATGCAGAATATAAACGGGTATCCATTTTTTTTTTTTTTTTTTTGTCATCAGTCTACCGACTGGTTTGATACGGCCCGCCACGAATTCCTTTCCTGTGCTAATGTGCTAACCTCTTCATCTCAGAGTAGCACTTGCAACCTGCGTCCTCAATTATTTGCTTGACGTATTCCAATCTCTGTCTTCCTCTACAGTTTTTGCCCTCTACAGCTTCCTCTAGTACCATGGAAGTCATTCCCTCATGTCTTAGCAGATGTCCTATCATTCTGTCCCTTCTTCTTATCAGTGTTTTCCACATATTCACCGAGCGAGGTGGCGCAGTGGTTAGACACTGGACTCGCATTCGGGAGGACGACGGTTCAATCCCGCGTCCGGCCATCCTGATTTAGGTTTTCCGTGATTTCCCTAAATCCCCTCCAGGCAAATGCCGGGATGGTTCCTTTCAAAGGGCACGGCCGACTTCCTTCCCCGTCCTTCCCTAATCCGATGAGAGCGATGACCTCGCTGTCTGGTCTCCTTCCCCAAACCAACCAACCAACCAATCCACATATTCCTTTCCCCTCCTATTCTGCGTAGAACCTTCTCATTCCTTACCTTATCAGTCCACCTAATTTTCAACATTCGTCTATAGCACCACATCTCAGATGCTTCGATTCTCTTCTGTTCCGGTTTTCCCACAGTCCATGTTTCACTACCATACAATGCTGTACTCCAGACGTACATCCTCAGAACTTTCTTCCTCAAATTAAGGCCGGTATTTGATATTAGTAGACTTCATTTGGCCAAAAATGCCTTTTTTCCATAGCGAGTCTGCTTTTGATGTCCTCCTTGCTCCGTTCGCCATTGGTTATTTTACTGTCTAGGTAGCAGAATTCCTTAACGTCATTGACTTCGTGACCACCAATCCTGATGTTAAGTTCCCGCTGTTCTCATTTCTACTACTTCTCATTACCTTCGTCTTTCTCCGATTTACTCTGAAACCATACTGTGTACTCATTAGACCATTCCGTTCAGCAGATCATTTAATTCTTCTTCACTTTCACTCAGGATAGCAATGTCATCAGCGAATCGTATCATTGATATCCTTTCACCTTGTATTTTAATTCCACTTCTGAACCTTTCTTTTATTTCCATCATTGCTTCCTCGATGTACAGATTGAAGAGTAGGGGCGAAAGGCTACAGCCTTGTCTTACACCCTTCTTAATACGAGCACTTCGTTCTTGATCGTCTACTCTTATTATTCCCTCTTGGTTGTTGTACATATTGTATATGACCCGTCTCTCCCTATAGCTTACCCGTACTTTTTTCAGAATCTCGAACAGTTTGCACCATTTTATATTGTCGAACGCTTTTTCCAGGTCGACAAATCCTATGAAAGTGTCTTGGTTTTTCTTTAGCCTTGCTTCCATTATTAGCTGTAACGTCGGAATTGCCTCTCTCGTCCCTTTACTTTTCCTAAAGCCAAACTGATCGTCACCTAGCGCATTCTCAATTTTCATTTCCATTCTTCTGTATATTATTCTTATAAGCAGCTTCGATGCATGAGCTGTTAAGCTGATTGTGTGATAATTCTCGCACTTGTCAGCTCTTACCGACTTCGGAATTGTGTGGATGATGCTTTTCCGAAAGTCAGATGGTATATCGCCAGACTCATATATTCTACACACCAACGTGAATAGTCGTTTTGTTGCCACTTCCCCCAATGATTTTAGAAATTCTGATGGAATGTTATCTATCCCTTCTGCCTTATTTGAGCGTAAGTCCTGCAAAGCTCTTTTAAATTCCGATTCTAATACTGCATCCCCTGTCTTTTCTAAATCGACTCCTGTTCCTTCTTCTATCACATCAGACAAATCTTCACCCTCATAGAGGCTTTCAATGTATTCTTTCGACCTATCTGCTCTCTCCTCTGCATTTAACAGTGGAATTCCCGTTGCACTCTTAATGTTACCGCCGTTGCTTTTAATGCCACCAAAGGTTGTTTTGACTTTCCTGTATGCTGAGTCTGTCCTTCCGACAATCATGTCTTTTTCGATGTCTTCACATTTTAGACAAATATATTATACTACAACTGACATGTGATTACATATTCACGCAATTTGGGTGCATAGATTCTCAGAAATCAGTACCCAGAACAACCACCTCTGGCCGTAATAACGGCTTTGATACGCCTGGGCATATAGTCAGAGTTTGGATGGCGTGTACTGGTACAGCTGCCCATGCAGCTTCAACACGATACCCCAGTACATCAAGAGTAGTGACTGGCGTATTGTGACGAGCCAGTTGCTCGGCCACCATTGACCAGACGTTTTAATTGATGAGAGATCTGGCGTGCTACAGGGCAGTTTTACGGGACCATTGCTTTTCACAATATATATAAATGACCTAGTAGATAGTGTCGGAAGTTCCATGCGGCTTTTCGCGGACGATGCTGTAGTATACAGAGAAGTTGCAGCATTAGAAAATTGTAGCGAAATGCAGGAAGATCTGCAGCGGATAGCCACTTGGTGCAGGGAGTGGCATCTGACCCTTAACATAGACAAATGTAATGTATTGCGAATACATAGAAAGAAGGATCCTTTATTGTATGATTATATGATTGCGGAACAAACACTGGTAACAGTTACTTCTGTAAAATATCTGGGAGTATGGATACGGAACGATTTGAAGTGGAATGATCATATAAAATTAATTGTTGGTAAGGCGGGTGCCAGGTTGAGATTCATTGGGAGAGTCCTTAGAAAATGTAGTCCATCAACAAAGGAGGTAGCTTACAAAACACTCGTTCGACCTATACTTGAGTATTGCTCATCAGTGTGGGATCCGTACCAGATCGGGTTGATGGAGGAGATAGAGAAGATCCAAAGAAGAACGGCGCGTTTCGTCACAGGGCTATTTGGTAAGCGTGATAGCGTTACGGAGATGTTTAGCAAACTCAAGTGGCAGACTCTGCAAGAGAGGCGCTCTGCATCGCGGTGTAGCTTGTACGGCAGCTTTCGAGAGGGTGCGTTTCTGGATGTATCGAATATATTGCTTCCCCCTACTTATACCTCCCGAGGAGATCATGAATGTAAAATTAGAGAGATTCGAGCGCGCACGGAGGCTTTCCGACAGTCGTTCTTCCCGCGAGCCATACGCGAGTAGGAAACGGAGGTAATGACAGTGGCATGTAAAGTGCCCTCCGCCACACACCGTTTGGTGGCTTGCGGAGTATAAATGTAGATGTGGATGTAGAATGTACTGGCCAGGGCAGCAGTCGAACATTTTCTGTGTCCAGAAAGGCCAGTACAGGGCGTGCAACATGCGGATCGAATGAAGGGTAGAGCCACGGGTCGTAACACATCTGGAATGTAACGTCCACTGTTAAAAGTGCCGTCAATGCGAACAAGACGTGGCCGAGACGTGTAACCAATGGCACCCCATACCATTACGCCGGGTGATACGCCAGTATGGCGATGACGAATACACGCTTACAATGTGCGTTCACCGACATGTCGCCAAACACGGAAGCGACCATCATGATGCTGTACTCAGAACCTAGTTTCAACCGAAAAAATTCCTTTTTGTCATTCGTGCTCCCAGGTTCGTCGTCGAGTACACCATCGCAGGCGCTCCTGTCTGTGATACAGCGTCAAGGGTAACCGCAGCCATGGTCTCCAAGCTGATAGTCGGTGCTGCTGCAAACATCGTCGAACTGTTCGTGCAGATGGTTGTTGTCTTGTAAACGTCCCCATCTTTTGACTCATGGATCGAGACGTGGTTGCACGATCCGTTACAGCCATGCGGATAAGATGCCCGTCATTTCGACTGCTAGTGATACGAGACCGTTGGGATCCAGCACGGCGTTCCGTATTACCCTCCTGAACCCACCGATTCCATATTCTGCTAACAGTCATTGGACGCTGACCAACGCGAGCAGCAATGTCGCGATACGGTATACCGCAATCGCGATAGGCTACAATCCGACCTTTATCAAAGTCGGAAACGTGATGTTACGCATTTCTCCCCCTTACACGATGCATCACAACAACGTTTCACCAGGCAACGCCGGTCAACTGCTGTTTGTGTGTGAGAAATCGGTTGGAAACTTTCCTCATGTCAGCACGTTGTAGGTGTCGCCACCGGCGCCAACCTCGTGTGAATGCTCTGAAAAGCTAATGATTTGAATATCACAGCATCTTCTTCCTGTCGGTTAAATTTCGCGTCTGTAGCACGTCATCTTCGTTGTGTGGCAATTTTAATGGCCAGTAGTGTAGATTAGCTTCCAAATGCCTCACTTGGCACCGTCGATGTCAACCGTACAACGGCTAGCCACTGACTAAGTAGCATGCTCGCCCATTAGCTGCCCAGATCGACCACCAAATCCACCTTTTAATGCTCGCCAAGCCACTTCCGTAACGGAGGGGGTTCCCTACACCTTTTATACTATACAGGTTCCCTAAGCATGAACTAGCATTCAAAGTACAATTTCTCATACTGAACATACTTACTTAACAAAGATTTTAAATATTATTTTAGTTTTCATAATACATATATTACAAACTTCAATTCAACGACCTTCATTAGTAAAGAATAAACACTTCACAGTCACATACACATAATTACACAGTATAAACTACTCACGATCGATATTGGTGTTACAAGTGCATTCTTCATTGGGGCCAAACAAATGGCTGTAGGGTGGATGAATAAGAAAAGTCGAGTGAAGTTTTGTGAGCTCCCCGTGGATGCGGACTTCCGGTGTCACTGAGAAGTTCCTTTGCATTTTTGTATCGACGAACGCGCTGAAGTCGGTTCCTGAAGGTAGCAAAATACTTACGACTTGAATGTTGCACCGTGAGGGAGCACGTCAAACAGAATAAGGCCCTCAGAGTCCCAGAAGACCGCCGCCATAACTTTAACGTTTGACGGTGCGGTTTCGAACTTTTTCTTCGGAGTACATGTGGTGTGGCGTTACTCCACGGATTCCAGTTCCGTTTCCGATGCGAAGTGATGAACCGAATCTTTCTTCCCCTCGGACGTAGTTCGACAAAAAATGAGACAGTCAGCCTCGTAAAGTGCAATCAAATCCGCACAGACGGTCCTTCGTTACTCTTTATAGTCTTTCGTTAGGCGACAGTCCCTAGCTGATAACCCCGCCAATTCGTTACACAAAATGAGTTCATAGACATCAGATTCTTGTCTTTTTCCTTGCAACTATAGGACCTGTGAAGGATCAGCAACACGACAAAACACCTGAGAAAATTTGATCTTCAATGTTGCATTATTTTATTTTCTTTAGGGCATATCAATTTGGAGACTTACACATCCATTCTTATGTCTCCACGAATTTGGTAAATTAATATTATTTCATAGACTTTCTCCGGTACACTTCTTTTGTCTCTAACCATAGGCCCCATTCACACCATACTTCATTGTTGGAAAAACATTGCCAGAGTTGTTCTCTATCAAGTGTTCAAATGTTGAACCTTGATTTCCAAACAGCTGAGCAAAACTGAACGTACTCAGACAGTTCTCTCTTTACTTATTCTGATCATCACTGAACTGACACACTATATTTTTTATCGCAATTCAATCTGACTTTCAATAATCCCTACAAAGGAATGGCCCTGACTAACAAGAACCTATACCTTTCACGAATCGCTTACCTCACAAAAATCTTCGTTACTCGAACCACTGCAATACAGCGAGCGCGAATACTGCCAGCTGAATAAAAGATTCTAAGTGCTGAAGGCACTAACTACTGATAGCCATAGTTAGCAAATGAAAGATTTTGACAGAGAACAATCAATGTATTTTACCTTAATAGTGTTCAAAAATGGTTGAAATAGCTCTGAGCACTATGGGACTTAACATCTGAGGTCATCAGTCCCCCAGAACTTAGAAATGCTTAAACCTAACTAACCTAAAGACATCACACACATCGATGTCCGAGGCAGGATTCGAACCTGCGACCGTAGCGGTGGCGCGGTTCCAGACTAAAGCGCCTAGAACCGCTCGGCCACACCGGCCGGCCCTTAATAGTGTTCAAAAGTCATTGTATATATATATATATATATATATATCAGTTCATCACATCCAATCTTACAAATTTCCTTTTTCTGACGGACACACGTCCAGATCGTACGCTTATAGTAACCTCTCAAAACTCTGGCATCTCTCTGTCCACATCCACCACTGCTGGCGGCTCACCTCCAACTGCCCAACACTACACAAGCGAATATTCTAACGATGAGTCCAACCAGCCACAGACTGCACACGGCACAGTCAGTGATTTTCATACAGAGCACTACGTGGCGTTACTAACATTGAAACCGAATCAGCTTACTTACAGTCTTTTAATTCCCAAAGGACCAAACTGGAGGTCATCGGTCCCTAGATTTACACACTACTTAAACTAACTTACGCTAACAACAACAACAACAACAACAACACACACACACACACACACACACACACACACACACACACACACATGACTAACCTCCGGCGGGAGGGGCCGTGCAATCCGTGACATGGCGCTTCTAACCAATCGCGTGGCTGTTCTCTATCCCGCCGTTCTTCAGCATGAGGGACAGTACGGAAGAACCACACTATACGTTCCCATTGGTCGGTAAGTTAATCAGAGGACTAAATAGCTGGTTTCGATCAGTTTACTGACTTTATGTAGGACCAGAAACTCTTAGGAATTTTAGTCAGATCAGTTGGAAATATTTTGCTCTTCCTACGCTCAGTTTGTCTTGTTCAGTTTTTATCTTAACTATGCACTGCCAATCGCTTAAATCTGTGGCAAGAGTCTCTTTCCTTTTGTAGGAACGTTCTCAACGCGTATAAAGAACCACATTAACTCTTTCTCACTGCTCACAACTTTAACTGGGCAGATATTTGGTTACGGAGTATTGTACAATGCTTTTGAATTGTATTCACTTGTGCTCTACATTTTGGCCATCAGAGCTGAATGACTGATTTTGGCTGCTCTGATATTTTGCAGTTTGATTTCTGGAGCATCCGAAGGAAAGCACTATTTTGCTCTCGTGAAACAAACAAAATGATAAATCGTTAAGAGACGGTACAGTATTGGACCTTTGATGGAAACCTGCCGAACGCACATTCTGATCTCTCACTTTGCAGAAGATGTGACTCACCTTTCGCGATACTGGATCTCCTTGTGCTTCTTAATTAACTTTTTACACAGTGACTGTAACACTTCCTTTTTTCACGATTGCAATTTCAGCCTTAGGCCATATAAATGTGTCAGCTCATTTTAGATTGACGTGGCCTAACAGCCATAACATCTTCGCTTGATAATGGCCTAAAGCCGAAATTGAAATCGTGGAATAAAGAACGTGTTAGTCACTGGCGTAAATATGTCTTTTATAAAGTCTTTGTGCTTCTTCTTTCTTAATCTGGAACTAATCCGTGGAATGTACATCCTATAAAAATTTCTGTGATACAATATGTTAGTAATCACTGACTTAGTCAAACGCGTTCCGTAACTCAGGACATGTTCCAGTTCATGATATTTTGTCACCTTCACATTTTGATTATGGCTCAGTGAATGTATAAATAGCTGTCTCCGAAGACCAGCCCTTTCCAGATCAAAACTGTAATTGACCGAGCATGTCAGTATTACACAAATGGATGGCTGTCATTGAGATCATTACCTTGGGAAAAAAGTTTTGAGAGACTTAAGCAGTGGAACGTTTGTGAAGTCACATTTCTTATGGAAGGTCTAGTAATGGCGTAATTTCATAAAATATCCGCATTATGTATAACACATTTTTCTGAGAATACTGCAAATTATAGGGCCGTAACATTTTAGTTGCAGATATCATAATTCCAGGCGAACTGCTACTGTTCCATATTTCAAATCGGAAATAAAAACACTCGTCTGCGAATGACGTCGGCTGACGCTAACCCAGCCATGAAACAGCTGACTCAGCGTCTACCAACGGGTGAAAGTTTGCTATGTGTTCGAGACCTTGCTAAACATTTTCACCATTACAATCGGCAATAAACATCTCACGCAACGAAGGGAGGGCTTCAAACGCACAAAGAATCGTTACTTTTAGGATTTCGCGCATAACGTTTTGTCAAATAATTCTTCAATATATATACATTCATATTCCGCAATAAAAAAATGTCAGTGTTTTTCGACCGCTCCCCCTTCACCGCGTTGTGGTCCGACATGGAGCATTATAGCCCGCCCAACCGCCATATCATCCTTTACCGATGGCTTCACTGGATGTTGTCAGCACACCGCGCTCGTTTTTCCTGACCTAAGCCGCTACTGCTTGGTCAAGCAGTTCCTCAGTTGGGCTCAGGAGGATGAATGCATCCCGTACCAGTCCTTCCACCAAGGAAAAATCATTCGCAGTACCGGTATTCGAATTCGGATCCTCTGCACGCCAGTCAGCCGTACTGATCACTCAGCTTCGGAGGGTATCCCATATACTAGTGGAATGCCCCTTCGTAGTAAGTATGGACGTATGAATTCCTTGTCTTTAATATTAGCGGACGATTCACGGAAAGTTTTTTTTTTTATTTTCAGTTATAAGGTTTTGCTTTCCTTCTGGATCAGAGACAGCGTGGTTGTGGTCGGGGGCCTCTCTTCTTGTTTTCTGGGTTTGGAACCCACAACCACTCCCCCCGGCAAGGACCACTCTTTTATCCCTCTGTTTTTCCAGTTCTTAGATTTGACATTCCTTTTATTCCTCACTTTGTAGTTCGAACTCGTCAACTTTTCGCGGACGCCTCTTACACACGTACATTTTGGATTGTGGGACTGATGACCTCGCTGTTAGTCAAATAACCCCTCTAAATCTATCAGTCAGTCAGATTCGGAGGCTGAGGTATTGCCCTATTAACACGTCATAAGAAGACAAAAAAAATGGTTCAAATGGCTCTGAGCACTATGGGACTCAACTGCTGAGGTCATTAGTCCCCTAGAACTTAGAACTAGTTAAACCTAACTAACCTAAGGACATCACAAACATCCATGCCCGAGGCAGGATTCGAACCTGCGACCGTAGCGGTCTTGCGGTTCCAGACTGCAGCGCCTTTAACCGCACGGCCACTTCGGCCGGCATAAGAAGACAATTAATTAAAGTATACTAAAACATAAACACAGCGTAGCTGGTTCGTATCCTAAACTCTTATCACACATGAATGAAAGTAGAGCTTACCAAAAGTTAAAAATGTAGTGAGAGATATAAAATGAGCTGCTAAAGTACTCGTGCAGCGTGACAAAAGTCGTAGGATAGCGATATCCACGTATTCAGATGGCGGTAGTATCGCGTACACAAGGTATAACAGCCGGCCGCGGTGGTCTAGCGGTTCTAGGCGCGCAGTCCGGAACCGCGCGACTGCTACGGTCGCAGGTTCGAATCCTGCCTCGGGCATGGATGTGTGTGATGTCCTTAGGTTAGTTATGTTTAAGTAGTTCTAAGTACTAGGGGACTGATGACCACAGTAGTTAAGTCCCATAGTGCTCAGAGCCATTTGAACAAGGTATAACAGAGCAGTGCGTTGGCGAAGATGACATTCGTACACAGATGATTCGTTTGAACAGGTTTCCAGCGTGATTATGACCGTACTATGGGCATTAACGGACTTCGAACACGGAATGGTAGTTGTACTTGGACGCACAGGACATTCCGTTTCAGAAATCTTAAGGGAATTCAATATTCCTATCCTATCCTACAGTGTCAAGAGTATACCGAATATACCAAATTTGAGGCATTATCCCCCACCCCATTCCAGCACGTACAACACAGTGGTAGACGGCTATCACGTAACGACCGAGGGTGGTGGTGTTTGGATAGAGTTATCAGTGCTAACAAACAAGCAACACTGCTGGAAATAACCGCAGAAATCAGTGTGGGCCGGACGACGAACGTGTCCGTTAGGACAGGGCAGCGAAATTTGGCGACCGATGCGGTGCCTTTGCTAAGAGCATAATATTGCCTGCAGCTCCTCTGCTGGGCTTACGACCATATCGGATGGACACTAGACGATTGGTCAGATGAGTCCCGATATGAGTTGGTAAGAGCTGATGATAGGATCGAGTGTAGCTCATGAAGCCATGGACCCAATTAGGCACTGTGTAAGATGGTGGTGGCCCCATAATGGTGCTGCTGTGTTTGCATGGAATGGAGTGGGTCCTCTGGGCCGGTCATTGACTACACAGTAGTGTGTAGAAAGTAGAATGACTTGATGACAGCCATGCATCTGTATTTCCAGGTGAGGCAGAAGCTGAGAACAAACCTGTTGTGTGTCGGCCTGTCTGCAGCTCGGGATGTGTGAACGCAGACTGCGTTGCGCCGGACACCTGTAGCTGCCTGCCCGGATACAGTGACCATGGGCCACTACCATCGCACAGGTAGGCCAGGACTCTGGTATGTACATTGCGTTTATTGTATTATTTGTAGCATAGCTTGACAAAAAGAAGAAGTCGGTCGCTAGAAAACACCCTAAGGCCTCAAGGAAGCCTTCAATTTGGTAATGGAAAGAATTGTGTGACGGAGGGGTGGGATAAACATTGTGGAGGGGACCAAGTTTTGAGTAGAGTAAGCAGGTCCAAGAAGATGTAGGTTGCGGTAGTTATGAAGCACTGAGCGATATAGAGTGGCATTGGGAGCTACATCAAACTAATACTCGGGACCATCCGACCGCTGTGTCATCCTCAGCTGAGGATGCAGATAGGAGGGGCGTGGGGTCAGCACACCACTCTCCCAGTCGTTACGATGGTTTTCTGTGACCGGAGCTGCTACTATTCAGCCGAGTAGCACCTCGATTGGCATCAGAAGGCTGAGTGCACTCCGAAAAACGGCAACAGTGCGTGGCAGCCCGGATGGTCACCCATCCAAGCGCTCAACTTCGGTGATCTGACGGGAACTGGTATATCAACTGGGGCAAGGCCATTGCACAACAAGATTAAATTATCATAAAACCAAATTAGGTTCATGATGATGTGAAGTTTTGAGGACAGAACAACTGTGTAAGCCGTAAATATTTTTGTTTTAATGTTGTTGCAATCTTATCACAGAAATACACGCATTTACACAGTTAACAATGTGACAATGTTACGACAGTTGTCAAACGAACGCATCTCGTCCTCAGAAAGTGAAATAATCCTAAACACAACAATGGTAAATTTTTGAATCTTCAGGTTTTGGTGGCGCAAAGACTGTTCCTTTGAGTTTCGGGTGTGCAGCCGCAAGAAATCTCCTTCTTCTTCTTCTTATATTTCGGCCGTATAGCGTTCAGCCATCTATGTTGTATGACAACGTCGAAATTTTGGCAACTACATCGTCTTTTTGGGACTCGATAGTGAAGGAGGCAATTAAGATTCGCTTGACGACGAACGTCATTAATAGAGATGGTAGTGTCAACCTTGATAAATCATGGAATCCGGCACTTGGTGTAATAAACTCACAAAGACGTCGTCACAGTGCAGCTCAGAAGGATACATCGATATGCCAACACAGATCGACTGCGGAGTCATAGATGCAACTCGCGCATTGTACACGTCTCTGCCGCTGACCAACGTCTCTGCCGCCGACCAACGTCTCTGCCGCTGACCAAGGTTGTTGTTGTTGTTGTTGTTGTTGTTGTTGTGGTCTTCAGTCCTTAGACTGGTTTGATGCAGCTCTCCATGCTACTCTAACCTGTGCAAGCTTTTTCATCTCCCAGTGCCTACTGCAACCTACATCCTTCTGAATCTGCTTAGTGTATTCATCTCTTGCTCTCCCTCTACGATTTTTACCCTCCACGCTGCCCTCCAATACTAAATTGGTGATCCCTTGATGCCTCAGAACATGTCCTACCGATCCCTTCTTCTGGTCAAGTTGAGCCACAAACTTCTCTTCTCCCCAATTCTATTCAATACTTCCTCATTAGTTATGTGATCTACCCATCTAATCTTCAGCATTATTCTGTAGCACAAAATTTCGAAAGCTTCTATTCTCTTCTTGTCCAAACTATTTATCGTCCATGTTTCACTTCCATACATGGCTACACTCCATACAAATACTTTCAGAAATGACTTCCTAACACTTAAATCTATACTCGATGTTAACAAATTTCTCTTCTTCAGAAACGCTCTCCTTGCCATTGCCAGTCTACATTTTATATCCTCTCTACTTCGACCATCATCAGTTATCTTGCTCCCCAAATAGCAAGACTCCTTTACTACTATAAGTGTCTCATTTCCTAATCTAATACCCTCAGCATCACCCGACTTAATTAGACTACATTCTATTATCCTTGTTTTGCTTTTGTTGATGTTCATCTTATATCCTCCTTTCAAGATACTGTCCATTCCATTCAACTGCTCTTCCAAGTCCTTTGCTGTCTCTGACAGAATTACAATGTCATCGGCGAACCTCAAAGTTTTTATTTCTTCTCCATGAATTTTAATACCTACTCCGAATTTTTCTTTTATTTCCTTTACTGCTTGGTCAATATACAGATTGAACAACATCGGGGAGAGGCTACAACCCTGTCTTACTCCCTTCCCAACCACTGCTTCCCTTTCATGTTCCTCAACTCTTATAACCGCCGTCTGGTTTCTGTATAAATTGTAAATAGCCTTTCGCTCCCTGTATTTTACCCCTGCCACCTTTAGAATTTGAAAGAGAGTATTCCAGTCAACATTGTCAAAAGCTTTCTCTAAGGCTACAAATGCTAGAAACGTAGGTTTGCCTTTCCTTAATCTATCTTCTAAGATAAGTCATAGTGTCAGTATTGCCTCACGTGTTCCGATATTTCTACGGAATCCAAACTGATCTTCCCCGAGGTTGGCTTCTACTAGTTTTTCCATTCGTCTGTAAAGAATTCGTGTTAGTATTTTGCAGCTGTGACTTATGAAACTGATAGTTCGGTAATTTTCACATCCGTCAACACCTGCTTTCTTTGGGATTGGAATTATTATATTCTTCTTGAAGTCTGAGGGTATTTCGCCTGTTTCATACATCTTGCTCACCAGATGGTAGAGTTTTGTCAGGACTAGCTCTCCCAAGGCCGTCAGTAGTTCCAATGGAATGTTGTCTACTCCGGGGGCCTTGTTTTGACTCAGGTCTTTCAGTGCTCTGTCAGACTCTTCACGCAGTATCATATCTCCCATTTCATCTTCATCTACATCCTCTTCCATTTCCATAATATTGTCCTCAAGTACATCGCCCTTGTATAGACCCTCTATATACTCCTTCCATCTTTCTGCTTTCCCTTCTTTGCTTAGAACTGGGTTTCCATCTGAGCTCTTGATATTCATAGAAGTGGTTCTATTTTCTCCAAAGGTCTCTTTAATTTTCCTGTAGGCTGTATCTATCTTACCCCTAGTGATATGCACCTCTACAATCTTACATTTGTCCTCTAGGTATCCCTGCTTAGCCATTTTGCACTTCCTGTCGATCTCATTTTTGAGACGTTTGTATTCCTTTTTGCCTGCTTTATTTACTGCATTTTTATATTTTCTCCTTCCATCAATTAAATTCAATATTTCTTCTGTTACCCAAGGATTTCTACTAGCCCTCGTCTTTTTACCTACTTGACCCTCTGCTGCCTTCGCTACTTCATCCCTCAAAGCTACCCATTCTTCTTCTACTGTATTTCTTTCCCCCATTCCTGTCAATTGTTCCCTTATGCTCTCCCTGAAACTCTGTACAACCTCTGGTTCTTTCAGCTTATTCAGGTCCCATCTCCTTAAATTCCCACCTTTTTGCAGTTTCTTCAGTTTTAATCTACAGGTCATAACCAATAGATTGTAGTCAGAGTCCACATCTGCCCCTGGAAATGTCTTACAATTTAAAACCTGGTTCCTAAATCTCTGTCTTACCATTATATAATCTATCTGATACCTTTTAGTATCTCCAGGGTTCTTCCATGTATACAACCTTCTTTCATGCTCATGCGGTTGGTTGGTTGGTTGTTTTGGGGAAGGAGACCAGACAGCTTGGTCATCGGTCTCATCGGATTAGGGAAGGATGGGGAAGGAAGTCGGCCGTGCCCTTTCAGAGGAACCATCCCGGCATTTGCCTGGAAAGATTTAGGGAAATCACGGAAAACCTAAATCAGGATGGCCGGACGCGGGATTGAACCGTCGTCCTCCCGAATGCGAGTCCAGTGTCTAACCACTGCGCCACCTCGCTCGGTATGCTCATGCGCAGTGGCGCCGTACACGAGTATAAAGGGACGAAACGAGCACTGGACAACAGTCTTGGGGCTCACTCTGAAGATGGCTGAACGTTATACGGCCGAAATATTGGAAGCAGAAGGAGAATTCTTGCGGCTGCACACCCGAAAGTTAACGGAACAATGGTAAATTTTAACTAGAAGTTTCTTTACGAAATTATTCTTACAAGGGAACCTCCCCATCGCACCCCCCTCAGATTTAGTTATAAGTTGGCACAATGGATAGGCCTTGAAAGACTGAACACAGACCAATCGAGAAAACAGGAAGAAGTTGTATGGAACTATGAAAAAATAAGCAAAATATACAAACTGAGTAGTCCATGTGCAAGATAGGCAATATCAAGGATAACGTGAGCTCAGGAGCGCCGTGGTCCCGGGGTTAGCGTGAGCAGCTGCGGATCGAGAGGTCGTTGGTTCAAGTCTTCCCTCGAGTGAAAAGTTTACTTTCTTTATTTTCGCAGAGTTATGATCTGTCCCTTCGTTCATTGACGTCTCTGTTCATTGTAATAAGTTTAGTGTCTGTGTTTTGCGACCGCACCGCAAAACCGTGCGATTAGTAGACGAAAAGATGTGCCTCTCCAATGGTAACCGAAAACATTGGATCGCAAGGTCATAGGTCAACCGATTCCTCCATAGGAAAACAGATCTGATATATTCTATACGACACTGGTGACGGCATGTGCGTCACATGACAGGAGTATGTTGTCGACCCACCTAACTTGTTCACTTGGCGAATTGGTAAAAAGATTCTTCTACCTTGCCCGATTTAGGTTTTCTTGTGGATGTGATAATCACTCCCAAAAAGTGATGAAAACATAAGAGTTTGTCACATAAACTGCAACAAATGAATGCAACAGTTTCACAGTCGCACAGTTTTCCCTGTGCTCTGTCAAAACATATGTTTTTAACGTTTTCAAATTTTTCCATGTGTAGACCGTCAAATCCTGCATATGTCCAAGCAAATATGAACATGTCCTGGAATTTTGGAGAGCGAAGTTGATTATGTGTGAGTGCCTGAACTTTGATAATTGTCTGAAAATAACAATTTTTTCATTCGAGGGATAACTTGAACCATGGACCTCTCGTTCCGCAGCTGCTCACGCTAACCACGGGACCACGGCGCACCTCAGATTCCGTTCTCCTTGATGTTGCCTATCTTGCACATGGACTACTCAGTTTGTGTATTTTGCTTTTTTTTCATACTTCCATACAACTTCTTCCTGTTTTCTCGATTGATCTGTGTTCAGTTTGTCAAGGCCTATCCACTGTGCCGACGTATAACTAAATCTGAGGGGGGTGCGATGGGGAGGTTCCCTTGTTAGTATGTCATGATGTTGGACAGTACTACGATAAATCACCTGATTCCGGATCAAAGTCTGGTTTTACTTAGGAGGACAATCAAGTCTGTGGAGGATGGTTAGTTTTGTGACAAGTTGAGCAAAAGATTACCCAAGCTCGCTCGAGTTTACAGTGGATGCAAGCTGGTGACCCAAATAGTTTACACCTCTGTTCACAGTATTTACCTTAGCTGCGATGAGCTGTCGTCTGCATTGCTGCTGTCGTCCTCTGAAATTCCAAATTCCGAGAAAAACTAATTAAGCCTTTGCTGCAGAAACTCCCTGTTTCTGGTTATGCGAGAAAACATGTACTCATCCCTATTCTTGGAATATGGCAATATGCGTGTGCATGGCTGGAGCAGCGTGCATATTAAAATGCCCTCTCAATCCTCGCAAGAACAATTAACTAACTGGCTGGTTCGTTTTTGCACAGTTGGGGCTCAATGACGCTACAGCTAATATCTAGCTGAATGTGAGCCGCACAAATATCTCCTATTAGTACAGAGCGTTATGCGCCCCGTTCTGCACTTTGTCAGTTCAGAGAAGAGTACCACCAGAAAATTTCGCTCTTGTCTTTCTCGTAGCCGAACTGTCTTCCCACCTGTCTTCTTTAATTCTCCACGTCACAGCCTTTTTCGACCAATAGGAGCGTTCCTCTTATTTTTGTGGAAACTCTCTCTGCCAATCGCAAGGGCCCTACCACTAAACTGCGTCGAAAACTCTGCACTTTAGTCCTTCCTAATTCGTTTCCGCCCGCTCCAGACACCTAAAAGTTAAATGCGTACATCACGTGATCAGCTGCATCACTGGTTTTGTTCGTATTCATTTGCAATTCCAAAATGCAGTATTCTAAAGCTTCTTTCTGTCCTGCTACTGGTGGCCCATTACTTGCTCTCCAGTATGCGTCACTTGTCCGGTCGCTGATTTCCGCCATGGGACACCCCCTAAGAGGTTTTCGTGGTGCGACCTCTGCTTCCATAAAAAAACGTTTCCTCTCGCTGCTTCTTTCACCTTCTGCTCATTGAAATGCATTGTATAGGAGCAGTGTGTTAATACCGTCAATTGAGTGTCATCCATTTTGCATTACATACTTACAGGCAAATCTGCTCATTACCAGCGAAGTAAGTTAGGTGTCATATTCACCTTTTCGTTACATGTATAAAACTCTTATGAAATGTGCGAAATTGACCTTCATTACATCTGCCACCTTACAATGAGACCACAGGTTGGTTGTATTTAAACATGGACCCATCTCACATTTCCAATGTGCAGTGGGGTTTGATTGTGTAGCTTTTGGTTTGAACACAACAGTGGGTTCAAATGGCTCTGAGCACTATGGGACTCAACTGCTGAGGTCATTAGTCCCCTAGAACTTAGAACTAGTTAAACCTAACTAACCTAAGGACATCACAAACATCCATGCCCGAGGCAGGATTCGAACCTGCGACCGTAGCGGTCTTGCGGTTCCAGACTGCAGCGCCTTTAACCCCACGGCCACTTCGGCCGGCCCACAACAGTGGGGGAGGGGGGGTTTACACACCTGTGTTACCTCAGGAAACAGTTGACTTGTTTAATATTGTCATACACATACAGAAAAAATGAACAAAATCATTAATTTATATTGTTTATATAATTTAAATATTGTGCCACCCAAATTAAGAAGGCATAGGACAGAATGATGACACTTTCGCAATGTTTGTAGTTGATCTGATTATTCAGAAGCTTGAATATCTAGTGGCAGGAAGAGTAGGTATCCCTCAGAAATAAGCTAACTGTCCTGGAGAGTATGAGCTTCCAGTTTTTTTTTTTTAGGTTTGGGTCCATTGCACCGAAGAAGTAAACTGCAAGTGTCTATGCACAGCAACACTGCGTTTGGAACACTGATCAAAGTGGATTTAATTATGTACTAGGTTCTGGTACGATACTATCGAGAAAACAGGAAAACAATCAACAGTTGCCTTGACCCAGTCTGCATTCAATCCAGCTGCTAGCTAAACACTAGATGTTGGAATCCTAATGTATGGAAAACTAACAAAAAAAAAGATCTTCCATCAAACAAACATTCATAGGCTGACACACGTGGGAAAACGTCAAAAGGCCATGTAAAATTGTTTTTCGTCAACCTCGTTGATGAAAATGTCCCAAATAACCAGAAATGTATAGTACTTTGTGATTCTTTGGGTGCTCACATTTAATTCCTGTTTCCTTCTGAATTACTGTGCCACGCTTTATCATAATGGTTGTTGTGCACAAAGTTTAACATTAAATTATTTAAGAAACTTTCATTATGACATAAGGAGCAGATTAACAGACGTGTCTTCGTTTCTTACCAGGGGGTCACCACTAGAGGCCAGTTACCAGCTCTCACCGAAGGCGCCGTACAAGAACACTTGCTGGCCAACGTGTCACCACGGTTGCCAGAATGGCTACTGTGTCCTGCCGGAGACCTGCACCTGTCTGGACGGTTACGAAATGGTCCCGGGAGACGGTACCCGTTCCAGGTGCCTCCCAGTCTGCTCGACGCCGTGCACCAACGCCAACTGTACAGCCCCAGACACCTGCACCTGTTTCGTTGGCTACGAGAGGGACCCCGAAGACCTGTCTGGGGCTACCTGCGTCCCTGTCTGCCCGGACCCCTGTGTGAATGCCGAGTGCACTGCCCCCGCGACGTGTACTTGTTTGGACGGCTACCAGAAGGATCCCGAGGGCGCGACCAACTACATCTGCACTCCCATTTGCTCCAATCCGTGCACTAACGCCAACTGTACAGCCCCAGACACCTGCACCTGTTTCGTTGGCTACGAGAGGGACCCCAAAGACCTGTCTGGGGCTACCTGCGTCCCTGTCTGCCCGGACCCCTGTGTGAATGCCGAGTGCACTGCCCCCGCGACGTGTACTTGTTTGGACGGCTACCAGAAGGATCCCGAGGGCGCGACCAACTACATCTGCACTCCCATTTGCTCCAATCCGTGCACTAACGCCAACTGTACAGCCCCAGACACCTGCACCTGTTTCGTTGGCTACGAGAGGGACCCCAAAGACCTGTCTGGGGCTACCTGCGTCCCTGTCTGCCCAGACCCCTGTGTGAATGCCGAGTGCACGGCCCCGGCGACGTGCACTTGTTTGGACGGCTACGAGAAGGATCCCGAGGGCGCGACCAACTACATCTGCACTCCCATTTGCTCCAATCCGTGCACTAACGCCAACTGTACAGCCCCAGACACCTGCACCTGTTTCGTTGGCTACGAGAGGGACCCCAAAGACCTGTCTGGGGCTACCTGCGTCCCTGTCTGCCCGGACCCCTGTGTGAATGCCGAGTGCACTGCCCCCGCGACGTGTACTTGTTTGGACGGCTACCAGAAGGATCCCAACTACATCTGCACTCCCATTTGCTCCAATCCGTGCACTAACGCCAACTGTACAGCCCCAGACACCTGCACCTGTTTCGTTGGCTACGAGAGGGACCCCAAAGACCTGTCTGGGGCTACCTGCGTCCCTGTCTGCCCGGACCCCTGCGTGAATGCCGAGTGCACGGCTCCGGCGACTTGCACTTGTTTGGACGGCTACCAGAAAGATCCCGAGGACGCGACCAACTCCACCTGCACTCCCATTTGCTCCACTCCGTGCACTAACGCCAACTGTACAGACCCTGACATCTGCACTTGTTTCGACGGCTACGAGGTGGACATCGAGGACCTGTCCGGTTCCACCTGCCTCCCCATTTGCTCCAATCCGTGCACCAACGCCAACTGTACAGAGCCCGAGATTTGTACCTGCTTCGAGGGCTACGAGCTGGATCTGGAAGATGCGACCGCGTCCACGTGCCTGCCCGTTTGCTCGTTTCCCTGCGTGAACGCAAACTGCACGGAACCGGAAACGTGCACCTGCTGGGACGGCTATGAAGCCGATCCGGACGACTCTTTCAACTCTACATGCGTACCCTTGTGCCCCGACGGCTGCACCAACGCCAACTGCTCTGCGCCGTGGACGTGCACGTGTCTGGAAGGGTACGAGATGGACCCTGGTGACGAGACAAATTCCACGTGTCTTCCTGTCTGCTCCAACGGCTGCGTCAACGGCAACTGCACCAAGCCGGGGGTTTGCACGTGCTTCGATGGCTTCAGAATGCTTCCAGGCGATGAGACCAAGTCCGTTTGCTACAACATCGCACACATGTCATGTGAGTAACACTGTAATTCTTGAAACTTCCTGGGTTCCCAGGTAGATGCCGCTTTTCTTGACTTCCGCAAGGCGTTCGATACAGTTCCCCATAGTCGTTTAATGAACAAAGTAACAGCATATGGACTATCAGACCAATGGTGTGATTGGATTGAAGAGTTCCTAGGTAAGAGAAGTAAGAGTGATTTCAGGTGTGCCGCAGGGGAATGTCGTAGGACCGTTGCTATTCACAATATACATAAATCACCTTGTGGATAACACCGTAAGTTTACTGAGGCTTTTTGCGGATGATGCTGTGGTATATCGAAAGGTTGTAACAATGGAAAATTGTCCGAAATGCAGGAGGATCTGCAACGAATTGACGCATGGTGCGGGGAATGGCAATTGAATCTCAATGTAGACAAGTGTAATGTGCTGCGAATACACAGAAACATAGATCCTTTATCATTTAGTTACAATATAGCAGGTCAGCAAGTGGAAGCAGTTAATTCCATTAATTATCTGGGAGTAGGCATTAGGAGTGATTTGATATGGAATGGTCATATAAAGTTGATCGTCGGTAAAACAGATGCCAGACTGAGATTCATTGGAAGTATCCTAAGGAAATGAAATCCGAGAACAAAGGAAGTAGGTTAAAGTACGCTTGTTCGCCCACAGCTTGCATATTGCTCACCAGTTTGGGATCCGTACCAGATAGGGTTGATAGAAGAGATAGAGAAGATCCAACGGCGAGCAGCGCGCTTCGTTACAGGATCATTTAGTAATCGCGAAAGCGTTACGGAGATGATAAACTCCAATGGAAGACTCTAAAGGAGAGACGCTCAGTAGCTCGGTACGGGCTTTTGTTGATATTTCGAGAACATACCTTCACTGAGGAGTCAAGCAGTATGTTGCTCCCTCCTACGTATATCTCGCGAAGAGACCATGAGGATAAAATCAGAGAGATTCGAGCCCACACAGAGACATACCGACGCCGGCCGGTGTGGCCGTGCGGTTCTAAGCGCTTCAGTCTGGTACCGCGTGACCGCTACGGTCGCAGGTTCGAATCCTGCCTCGGGCATGGATGTGTGTGATGTCCTTAGGTTAGTTAGGTTTAAGTAGTTCTAAGTTCTAGGAGACTGATGACCACAGATGTTAAGTCCCATAGTGCTCAGAGCCATTTTTTTAGACATACCGACAATCTTTCTTTCCACGAACAATACGAGACTGGGATAGAAGGGAGAACCGATAGAGGTGCTCAATGTACCCTCCGCCACACACCGTCAGGTGGCTTGCGAAGTATGGATGTAGATGTAGATATAGATCAAAACTGTGTGCCGGACCCAGACTCGAACTCGGCACCTCTGACTTCCCGCGGGCAAGTGCTCTACCATCTGAGCTACCCAAGCACGACTCACGACCCGCCCTCACAGATTCAATTCTACCAGTACCCCGTCTCCTACCTTCCAAACTGGAAACATCCCCAGGCTGTCTCCACTATATCCTTTCTCCCAGGAATGCTAGTTCGCAGGAGAGCTTCTATGTAGTTTGGATGGTCTCAATGGAGAGAAGTCTTCCGAAGTAAGAGTGATTTCAGGTGTGCCGCAGGGGAGTGTCATAGGACCGTTGCTATTCACAATATACATAAATGACCTTGTGGATGACATCGGAAGTTCACTGAGGCTTTTTGCGGATGATGCTGTGGTGTATCGAGAGGTTGTAACAATGGAAAATTGTACTGAAATGCAGGAGGATCTGCAGCGAATTGACGTATGGTGCAGGGAATGGCAATTGAATCTCAATGTAGACAAGTGTAATGTGCTGCGAATACACAGAAAGATAGATCCTTTATCATTTAGCTACAAATAGCAGGTCAGCAACTGGAAGCAGTTAATACCATAAATTATCTGGGAGTACGCATTTGGAGTGATTTAAAATGGAATGATCATATAAAGTTGATCGTCGGTAAAGCAGATGCCAGACTGAGATTCATTGGAAGAATCCTAAGGAAATGCAATCCGGAAACAAAGGAAGTAGGTTACAGTACGCTTGTTCGCCCAGTGCGTGAATACTGCTCAGCAGTGTGGGATCCGTACCAGACAGGGTTGATAGAAGAGATAGAGAAGATCCAACGGAGAGCAGCGCGCATCGTTACAGGATCATTTAGTAATCGCGAAAGCGTTACGGAGATGATAGATAAACTCCAGTGGAAGACTCTGCAGGAGAGACGCTCAGTATGTCGGTACGGGCTTTTGTCAAAGTTTCGAGAACATACCTTCACCGAAGAGTCAAGCAGTATATTGCTCCCTCCTACGTATATCTCGCGAAGAGACCATGAGGATAAAATCAGAGAGATTAGAGCCCACACAGAGGCATACCGACAATCCTTCTTTCCACGAACAATACGAGACTGGAATAGAAGGGAGAACCGATAGAGGTACTCACGGTACCCTCTGCCACACACCGTCAGGTGGCTTGCGGAGTATGGATGTAGATGTAGATGGTAGGAGACGAAGTACTGGCAGAATTGAATCTGTGAGTGCGGGTCGTGAGTCGTGCTTGGGTAGCTCAGGTGGTAGAGCACTTGCCTGCGGGAATTCAAAGGTCCCGAGTTCAAGTATCGGTCCGGCACGCAGTTTTAATCTACCAGGAAGTTTCATATGAGCGCGCACTCTGCTGCAGAGTGAAAATCTCATTCTGCACTCTGCTTCTTACGTAAGTGTGCAGGCTCTCGTGTGCATTGTCGTTGAAGGTAAAAGCTTTCAGGTCTCCCCAGTTTCTTGTTACTCAACCGACTTTTCGATCGTTCTGCTGTGATCTTCTTCAGCATCTTCTGGCATTCCAAGTTAACTGAACGCTTATAAAAAGTGACCACGCGGTGTAGGGCGCTTTGTCATGGTCCGCTCGGTTCCCTCCATCGGAGGTTCGAGTCCTCCCTCGGGCATAAATGTGTGTGTGTTGTCCTTAGCGTAAGTTAATTTTAGATAGATTAAGTAGTGCGTAAGCTTAGGGACCGATGACCTCAGCAGTTTAGTCCCATAAGACCTTACGACAAATTTCCAATTTCTTGATGCACTGTTCTGAGGAAGTGGGATTATCGGGTGAAGTCCTTCCGGTGACCAAAGGTAGAGCAACAGAGCGAGAATGTGATTCTTCAATTTCTCCAGGAGTATTTTACGACGAAATAAATCTCGGGTGAACAGCCTGGTATGAGTGCGCATAGGACACTGGGAAATATCCTTTTTCTTCTTAATCCGGGTGATCGCGGGTTCCCACGCCTTGCTAAGGATGTAACCACTGTCACCATTTAGTTGTGGCTCCCTTACTCTGATCTCTAAGGGTTCTTTGATGACACAGTCCCACTATTTGGAAGTCTGTGTCAGGACTTTGGTCATAATCCGTGCTGTGGAGTTCCAACAGGCAATGCTCAGCGATTGCCGACTTACTGGGCTGTTGCAGCCGAGTGTGCCGTTGATGTTCTCGGCATCGGTCCTCAGTGGTACGAATGGTCTGCCCTACGTATACACTACCGCATTGGCAAGGTATCTGATAAACCCCTGGTTTACGTAGACCAAGGTTGTCCTTGACACTACCAAGAAGGCTCTTGGTTTTGCTTGGAGGACGGAAAATGGTTTTCACTTGGTGTTTACGTAAAATGCGTCCAATTTTTCCCAGAGTGTACCGACTTCGGGGGAGGAGCGAAGAATAACGTGAGAGGCGCCGGCAGACCCTCCTGAAGGAGAAGACCTAGGACGCAGCGCCCAGACGGCGGGAGAATGGACGCTGTACCTGGACCGCAGCGGCTCATAGGAAGCGCCTGAGGGAGGAGCGGGAGGGGGATTGTCCTACTGGCTGATCAAAAAGTCAGTATAAATTTGAAAACTTAATAAACCCTGGTGTGGTGTCACCGCCGGACACCACACTTGCTAGGTGGTAGCTTAAATCGGCCGCGGTCCATTTAGTACATGTCGAACCCGCGTGTCGCCACTGTGTGATCGCAGACCGAGCGCCACCACAAGGCAGGTCTCGAGATACGGACGAGGACTCGCCCCAGTTGTACGACGACTTTGCTAGCGACTACACTTACGAAGCCTTTCTCTCATTTGCCGAGAGACAGTTAGAATAGCCTTCAGCTAAGTCCATGGCTACGACCTAGCAAGGCGCCATTAGCCTTACATAGTTTTGATAGTTATCGTATGAAATGTCTCATCACGAACGTTGTAAACCAAAGGACGATATAAAGTTAAGTATTCGTGGAGCTGCATACTTTTCTTATTAGCATTCACTTATTATCCCGTTCCAGAATTCACGCCCGTCTGCGTTAGATAGCTTCCATTTCGGCCTCCTCTATCTACAAGGTGTTGGCACATTTACCAACACATCACCTGGAATAATGTAGATAGAGAGGTAAAAATTGACACACATGCTTGGAATGACATGGGGTTTTATTAGATCACAAAAAAAACTAAGTTCACAAAATGTCCGACACATGGCGCTGGACAGCAAACCGTCAGTGACTGCGCATGACAATCGTGTATAAAAGGAGCTGTAATGAGAGAGAGAGAGAGAGAGAGAGAGAGATGTGCCAGCAGTCGCAGCATGTTGACATTACCTGAAAAGGCGCTTTTAGTGAAGCTGTATTATCAGAATGGGGAATGTGCTACTTCAGCGTTACGATCCTATCGCCATAGGAAGGGGATTCCAACGGGTAAAGGTCCGTTGACAAATGCAGCTTTGGAGAGAATGATTTCGAAGTTCGAAACTACGGGTTGTTTAGACGATAGCCGCGTGGGATTAGCCGAGCGGTCTCAGGCGCTGCAGTCATGGACTGTGCGGCCGATCCCGGCGCAGGTTCGAGTCTTCCCTTGGGCATGGGTGTGTGTGTTTGTCCTTGGGATAATTTAGGTTAAGTAGTGTGTAAGCTTAGGGACTGATGACCTTAGCAGTTAAGTCCCATAAGATTTCACACACATTTGAATTTTAGACGATAGACCCCGTAGTGGCCGACCGAGCACAACGCGTAATGCTGCTGAGACAGTTCAGGAAGAAATGGAGACTGTAGCGGGTTCGTCTATGCACGGGGAAGTCAGCGCTCGTGCAGTCGCACGTCGCACCGGCATTCCCTACACTACTGTTCGGTTGGCACTTACGCGTATCCTCCGATGCTATCCGTACAAAATCCATCGGCATCATGAACTGTTACCTGGCGATTTAGTGAAGCGGAGGGCATTTGCGGTGTGGGCGTTTCAAAAGATGGCGGAAGATGACGATTGGTTGAGTAACGTGTTGTGGACCGACGAAGCTCATTTCACGCTCCGAGGGTCTGTCAACGCCCACAACTGCAGAATTTGGGCTGCCGAAAATCCTAGAACTGTCTTGGAAACTCCAGTGCACGACGAGAAAGTCACGGTATGGATTAGATTTACCACATCTACCGTTATCGGGCCTTTTTTCTTCGAGGAAATGCGTGATTCTGGTTTTGTAACTGCTACCGTGACGGATGAGAGGTACGCCGATATGTTACAGATCACATCATCCCCAGCTTGGCTGATAAACACCTGCTGGAACGTACGATGTTTATGCAGGATGACGCTCCACCCCATATTGCTAGATACGTGAAAGATCTCTTGCCCGCGTCGTTTGGTGATGATCGTGTGCTCAGCCGCCACTTTCGTCATGCTTGGCCTCCCAGGTCCCCAGACCTCAGTCCGTGCGATTATAGACTTAGGCGTTACCTGAAGTCGCAAGTGCATCGTGGGCGACCGACATCTCTAGGGATGCTGAAAGACGACATCCGACGCCAATGCCTCACCATAACTTCGGACGTGCTTTACAGTGCTGTTCACAACATTATTCCTCGACTACAGCTATTTTTGAGAAATGATGGTGGAAATATTGAGCATTTCCTGTGAAGAACATCATCTTTGCTTTGTCTTACTTTGTTATGCTAATTATTGCTATTCTGATCAGATGAAGCGCCATCTGTCGGACATTTTTTGAACTTTTGTTTTTGTTTTTGGTTCTAGTCAACAATTTGTACCTCTCTATCTACATTATTCCGTGATTTATTCAAATTTATACTGACTTTTTGATCAGCCGGTATATATACATGGCGCCGGCCCACCGCCGGTCAGTACATCAGCGCACCTGATGGCAACGTGATCGATTGCCGAAATATTGTGTCCTATGCACACCCATACCAGGCTGTTCACCCGAGATTTATTTCGTCAGAACGAGAATGTTTACCAACATATTACGGCGTGGCAACTGGTCGCTTCCTGGTATTATCCGACCATGTTGTCTTTTTACTTCTCCTCCCGTTATCGTTATCGTAAACATGAGGTGGCGTTACAGTAAACCAGTGCATTGGTTACTAAGGAAAGCGCATAGCGTTGTAAATGATTTCAAGACAATAAATGCACAACTATTAAGAGGTTCAACGTGTCCTCGTGAAATATCACGATGAAAACTCGAGATAAGCCAGCCGAATCGCCCTCACTCCCAAGTGCAATAATATTGTAAGAAGATGACATGTCCGAAAGAACAGATGCCATCTTCATATCGTTTAAGGCTAACCGGCTGATGACCTCCTTCAGTGCGGATGCACACAATTTGCATGAACTCTTACGGGACTTGGTGCGTGCCGCGTGTAATGGGTATAATGGCAGGGACACTACGGATGTAGTGTGTAGACTATAAGTTGAGAATGTGGACCTCACGGGAAGCGTGCCGGTGACAAATCACTGCAGTCGCACTATCCTCAGTGCCCTCGGTGGCTCAGATGGATAGAGCGTCTGCCGTGTAAGCAGGAGATCCAGGGTTCGAGCCCCGATCGGGTCAGACATTTTCAACTGTCCCCATTGATGTATATCAACGCCCTTCAGCAGCTAATGGTATTGATTTATTTGTAATTTCAATAATATTGTGGTCGAGTAATAGTTGTTTATTATCCCTTGCACTCCGTAGGTGGGTTTTTATACTCATATATGGCGGGGAGCTGACATCCGTTTTCTCTATAAAAGTTACTTTCGATTTTGAGCAACCTTTAACCCGGAGCCAATGCGCATTCAGCACACAATTCGCCAGTGTTCACTACTATTCGCTTGTATCTGTGAACAAGCGTTTCCATAGGAGAGAACGGAAGACGACTTTATTCTTCTTCGGTAGCGTGTTGAGGACACTGCGCAGCTGCCTTTCCTGGTCAAATACATCAGTACAACCTGCATGTTTGTCTAGCTTCTGCATTGTTTTCGTAAAAGTCGATGCAACACCTTCTGTATCCGAATGGGATGGAAAGCGGTAGATGTGCTGTACATGTACAGACAAACAATTTCAAAAACACTGGAGAATTTATTCAAGGGAAAAAGCTTCTCAAGTTGAGCAAGTCAATAACGCGTTGGTCTGCGACCGGCCCTTACGCAAGCAGTTAGTCGGCTTGGCTGCCATGTCTTAAGCTTTTTTTTTCTTTTTTTTTTTTTTAACACAAGATATTAGTACAATTGAAAAGAAATATTATGATGCAAATGATTCATAAACAACAACATTGGTTTCACACAATAACCCGTCACCTTATCTAATTAGTGGGTCCTTTTATCATACATATCAAAGCAGCTTATACTAATTGGTTAATGGCACTGCCTATGGACAGGGTAGATCTTACTAGTTAATTACACTGGGTTATTCTAAGACTAATCTACCCTGCAGCGTTACAGGTGTGCCAGATGATATACAAACCTACCATCAAGGCCTGCTCAATGAGCTAATCCCAGTGAGCGTGTGCTGGCACTGGGATGGCCATCTACTTGAAAATCGCTGCAGTCCCTACCTATGTTAGTAATGTTAGTGTTCTAATTTTACATTATTATAGCGTAACTACTTTCTAAGGAGTCTAGTGCATAATGTCAAGTCCGGGAATGATACACCTGCCCTCCTAGTCCTGCAGCGCGGTGGATTCCGGTCGTGAAGCGGCCAACCAGTTCCGCGCTCGGCGGCATTTGCAGGTGTACCTTTGTCTTCATCGGGTTATCTTTGGTCTCTAACCATGTCGGTCTCTAATAAAATCCCTCCTGATCTTTTGGGATATTTCACAAGCCAAACTGTTTAGGACATTAAAGGTCTCGGCACGTCGTATTAGTCCATGTGTATCTCTGTTCGGTGATTGGTTCCTGAGTTCGAGCGCCACATCGTCGTATCACGTGCAGTCATAGACGACATGTTCGGGTGTTCCGTCCGGAGCACCACAGTCGCACGCTGGTGTTGCCCGTTTTCCAAATCGACATACACTCCTGGAAATTGAAATAAGAACACCGTGAGTTCATTGTCCCAGGAAGGGGAAACTTTATTGACACATTCCTGGAGTCAGATACATCACATGATGACACTGACAGAACCACAGGCACATAGACACAGGCAACAGAGCATGCACAATGTCGGCACTAGTACAGTGTATATCCACCTTTCGCAGCAATGCAGGCTGCTATTCTCCCATGGAGACGATCGTAGAGATGCTGGATGTAGTCTTGTGGAACGGCTTGCCATGCCATTTCCACCTGGCGCCTCAGTTGGACCAGCGTTCGTGCTGGACGTGCAGACCGCGTGAGACGACGCTTCATCCAGTCCCAAACATGCTCAATGGGGAACAGATCCGGAGATCTTGCTGGCCAGGGTAGTTGACTTACACCTTCTAGAGCACGTTGGGTCGCATGGGATACATGCGGACGTGCATTGTCCTGTTGGAACAGCAAGTTCCCTAGCCGGTCTAGGAATGGTAGAACGATGGGTTCGATGACGGTTTGGATGTACCGTGCACTATTCAGTGTCCCCTCGACGATCACCAGTGGTGTACGGCCAGTGTAGGAGATCGCTCCCCACACCATGATGCCGGGTGTTGGCCCTGTGTGCCTCGGTCGTATGCAGTCCTGATTGTGGCGATCACCTGCACGGCGCCAAACACGCATACGACCATCATTGGCACCAAGGCAGAAGCGACTCTCATCGCTGAAGACGACACGTCTCCATTCACGCCTGTCGCGACACCACTGGAGGCGGGCTGCACGATGTTGGGGCGTGAGCGGAAGACGGCCTAACGGTGTGCGGGACCGTAGCCCAGCTTCATGGAGACGGTTGCGAATGGTCCTCGCCGATACCCCAGGAGCAACAGTGTCCCTAATTTGCTGGTAAGTGGCGGTGCGGTCCCCTACGGCACTGCGTAGGATCCTACGGTCTTGGCGTGCATCCGTGCGTCGCTGCGGTCCGGTCTCAGGTCGACGGGCACGTGCACCTTCCGCCGACCACTGGCGACAACATCGATGTGCTGTGGAGACCTCACGCCCCACGTGTTGAGCAACTCGGCGGTACGTCCACCCGGCCTCCCGCATGCCCACTATACGCCCTCGCTCAAAGTCCGTCAACTGCACATACGGTTCACGTCCACGCTGTCGCAGCATGCTACCAGTGTTAAAGACTGCGATGGAGCTCCGTATGCCACGGCAAACTGGCTGACACTGACGGCGGCGGTGCACAAATGCTGCGCAGCTAGCGCCATTCGACGGCCAACACCGCGGTTCCTGGTGTGTCCGCTGTGCCGTGCGTGTGATCATTGCTTGTACAGCCCTCTCGCAGTGTCCGGAGCAAGTATGGTGGGTCTGACACACCGGTGTCAATGTGTTCTTTTTTCCATTTCCAGGAGTGTAGATATGTTGGATACGGCCCATGTCCTGTAAGAAAGTGCAGCAGACCCCTGCTCGGCTCAAAGTAGCTCATCTGTAACCTTTCCCTGATGTTTGACAGTAGTTGATATACCCTTCTTGCCGTCTCCTCATTTTCCCATTGCTGTTGCCATAACTCTTCGGCCATTCTCCTAATTGCATATTTATCCCCTACTTGTACCCCCATGATTTCCTTAGTCTTTTCTATTATCCCCTTGGATATCAAACACCACGCTCCCTGTTCTCGGAATTTTATATCTGAGGTCTTCAGCTTGTACTAGAATTGTCTTCAGCGATGAGTTTCGTTTCTAACTGAGCCCCAAAGACGTGCATGGAGACGTCCCGGACAGCGATGTCATATCAACCAGACTGTGTCCCCCCCCCTACCACTCCCTCCCCCCCCCTCCCATACGACCTGACAATCAGAAGTGCCATTTCGTTTCATACTAGGACCCCTTTGGTTCCCGTCCGCGGTACCCTTATAGCACAGCGATTCGTTGACAATATTCTACGCCCCCTTTTGTTGTCCTTTGTGCAAGCCAGTTTGGGCTTACATTTCAGCAAGATAATGCCCGCCCACACACGGCGGGGGTTTCTACTGTTCGTCTTCGTGCTTACCAAACCCTACGATGGCCAGTAAGGTTGCCGCATCTCTCCTCAATTGAGAACGTTTGGATCATTATAGACAGGGCCCTCCAACAACTCTATCAGTCAACGTCAAGCAGAATAACTGCTTGCATCAGGGACATAAGTGGACCAACGCGTTATTGACTTGCTTAATTCGTGACGCTCTTTCCCCTGAATAAATCTTGCAGTTTTTCTGAACTTGTAAACATTTGTTGGTCTAAATGATAATTAATTGAACCCCTGAGCTGCCGCCAGGTGTTGTTGATATACATCTACGGAGAAAGTTGAAAATGTGTGCCCCGACCGGGACTCGAACCCGGGATCTCCTGCTTACATGGCAGACGCTCTATCCATCTGAGCCACGGAGGACACAAATCTCACACCAGAGATCAGTGCTGGTGTGGGCACAATTGTTTCAAAGGACACTGTTCGGCAGACATTGCCTACCATGCTGCTCCGCATGTTAACACAGTCAGTCAGTCACCACAGCACTGGGTAGAAGATCATTGTCAACATAACTTGCATCAACTAAACAGATGAATTTCAGCTGTCCCCATCGAGCCAGCCGGAGTGGCCAAGCGGTTTTAGACCCCACAGTCTGGAACCGCGCGACCGCTACGGTTGCAGGTTCGAATCCTGCCTCGGTCATGGATGTGTGTGATGTCCTTAGGTTAGTTAGGTTGAAGTAGTTCTAAGTTCTAGGGGACTGATGACCTCAGAAGTTAAGTCCCATAGTGCTCAGAGCCATTTGAGCCATTTGTCCCCATCGAGGTTTATCAACAACACCTGGCGGCAGCTAAGGGTTTCAATTAATTATAATTTATTCTAGAGAAGCTGCTCGCTCATCAATGGTACCTGTTCTTTTGAAAACAGTTACTATCTTCATACATTTGTTAGTCTGTACATCTACAGCGCATCTAGCGATTTCCGTTTCATCCGTGTGGTTAGTGTTTTCTTTTATTTTTTTAAATATATTTTCAGGCACACATTGCTTGTGCCTTTTCCATATTTCTGTCCAAGCCTTGTGGGATGTGTCTTGTACTAAACAAAAAAAATGGTTAAAATGGCTCTAAGCACTATGGGACTTTACTTCTGAGGTCATCAGTCCCCTAGAACTTAGAACTACTTAAACTTAACTAACGTAAGGACATCACACACATCATTGCCCCAGGCAGGATTCGAACCTGCGACTGTAGCGGTCGCGCGTTTCCAGACTGTAGCGCCTAGTAGCGCTCGGCCACCGCGGCCGGCTGTAAAAAACAATCTTCCAGCGATTTTCCTGGTGCGATTTAAGGAAACTGGAAGAAATCAAAGTGTGAATGTCCAGACACGTATTTAAACCGCTCTCCTTCCGAATACTCGTCCAGTGCTACTCACTAGAAAGCGCGAACGCCTCAGCCTGCAAAATTTGCCACAGGCGTACTGTACATAGCGTTTTTGGATGAGTCCGTGTCAACTCACCCTCCAATGAGGTAAGCGTTAGACGCTACCATAGAGAATGCAGTCGGGCAGTTTGCATTGTTAAGCGGCACGGGGGACAAAGTGTAACAGTCTGGGCCCTTATTGGCTGTAACGCCTCCTACGTTCTGAAAGCAATTTCAACAGCATCTGCTACATCAGGAAGGTTTAGAACCCGAAAAAGTGTCCTTTACGCAACCAGCTCCTCGTACCAAATTTCAATAGGACAATGCCAGACCCCATGTAGCGAAGAGTACCACCGCTTTTCTGGTGTGCAAGTTTACCGTGACGTCCACTGTGTTGTCGTATTGTAAGGCAGCACGATATTTTATCGTTTGTATATGTATACGCGTATGTCGTCGTTATCGTCTCTTCTTTCCCTCGTCGACATCAGAGCAAGAGAAATGTTTGTTTGTGTTTACCTATTTGCTGTCAACAACACACAACTACACGGCCACGTTATCACCTGAATAGCTAGCTTAATATAGTATAAAGACAGTGGGTTTCGATGCAGCGTTATTTAAGTGTAATACGCTACTGGCCACTAAAATTGCTACACCAAGAAGAAATACAGACGGTAAACGGGTATTCATTGGACAAATATATTATACTAGAACTAACGTGTGATTACATTTTCACGCAATTTGGGTCCATAGATCCTGAGAAATCAGTAGCCAGAACAACCACCTCTGGCCGTAATAACGGCCTTGATACGCCTGGGCATTGATGCAAACAGAGCTTGGATGGCGTGTACAGGTACAGCTGCTTCAGGACGATACCACAGTTCATCAAGAGTAGTGAGTGGCGTATTGTGGCGACAAGTTGCTCGGCCACCTTTGACCAGACGTTTTCAGTTGGTGAGAGATCTGGAGAATGTGCTGCCAAGGGCAGCACTCGAACATTTTCTGTATCCAGAAAGGCCCGTACAGGACCTGCAACATGGGGTCGTGCATTATCCTGCTGAAATGTAGGGTTTCGCAGGGATCGAATGCAGGGTAGAGCGACGGGTCGTAACACATCTGAAATGTAACGTCCACTGTTCAAAGTGCCGTCAATGCGAACAAGAGGTGACCGAGACGTGTAACCAATGGCACCCCATACCATCACGCCGCGTGAAACGCCAGTATGGCGATGACGAATACTCGCTTCCAATGTGCGTTCACTGCGCTGTCGCCAAACACGGATGCGACCATCATGATGCTGTAAACAGAACCTGGATTCATCCGCAAAAATCACGTTTTGCCATTGGTGCACCCAGGTTCGTCGTCGATTACGTCATCGCAGGCGCTCCTGTCTGTGATGCAGCGTCAAGGGTAACCGCAGCCACTGTCTCCGAGCTGATAGTCCATGCTGCTGCAAACGACGTCGAACTGTTCGTGCAGGTCGTTGTTGTCTTGCAAACGTCCCCATCTGTTGACTCAGGGATCGAGACGTGGCTGCACGATTCGTTACAGCCCTGCGGATAAGATGGCTGTCATCTCGACTGCTAGTGATACGAGGCCGTTGTGATCCAGCAAGGCGTTCCGTATTACCCTCCTGAACCCACCGATTCCATATTGTGCTAACAGCCATTGGATCTCGACCATCGCGAGCAGCAATGTCGCGATACGATAAACCGCAATCGCGATAAGCTACAATCGGACCTTTATCGAAGTCGGAAACGTGATGGTACGCATTTCTCCTCCTTACGCGAGGCATCACATCAACGTTTCACCAGGCAACGCCATTCAACTGCTGTTTGTGTATGAGAAATCGGTTTGAAACTTTCCTCGTGTCAGCACGTTGTAGGTGTCGCCACCGGCGCCAACCTTGTGTGAATGCTCTGAAAAGCTAATCATTTGCATACCACAGCATCTTCTTCCTGCCTGTTAAATTTCGCGTCTGTAGCAATTTTAATGGCCAGTAGTGTATTATTCTTCACTTAATCTTTGAGACTTTAAGTACCTGCTACTCTGAATCAGGCCCAAAACTCTACTTATAACGAGAGCACTTAAGACCAGTCTGTCACAATATTAATAATAGGTAAGGCTCTACGCCACTATAAGAAAGTATCACTGTTCATGAAATAACAAAATATACGAATAAACTTCTTTATACTTTTTCTTTTTATTTAATCAAATGCTTTCAAATGTTTATTTCGCGCACACAAATCATCCACACCTCGATATGGAGTGTAAACGTGTGCACGAAATATACTCGTAGCACACTGTTTCTGATGATAACCATGTATGAGCTTTTGGGTTGCTAGGCTACTTCGACCACCAGGATTTATATTGGATTTTGAAAACGATCTTTCTCTCCAAACTTACTTCCTCCACAATGACTTATCAAATATTGTACCCTTTCGCGATGATTAAGAATTAGCATAAATTGCATTTTTGCGAGTTCAAAGCAAACCATCCGCGGCGCGAAAGCAGTCTTGATGCCCTGACACACTCGCGACGCTTACCACTCTGTCACGAAATTGACCTGCATACATCTACAACCAATTTCAATTTCGTAATTCGCCCTACACGATTGTGTGTAATTGAACTTCGTCAAATCAATTATTTCTGGAATAATCACTAATCTCGACACTGGCCGTCCATAAACGCACAATTAACACACTTTTTTTTCCTAAAAGTAAACGAATAACGTCACGTCATCTACATAGTTATTAAAATATTATTCCAAATGATCTCAAACATTTATCATCATTATATTTTAACGGTAATCAGAAAAAAATATGATTTATTAGCAGAAAGTAACACATAACAGATCGCTTTGCATTGCGTCGGGACTTAATCACGCAAAACTATATAAAGAAATCCCCCAAATCTCAATTTCTCCATAGCAATTGACAGATACAAATAAGATATTCAAGACCTCCTAGATCAATCCCGACCTATAATGTTATACAAGTTCCGCCTGCGTATCTGCGATATCGTGTGTCGGCAACTTGTTCGTTCTGATCCTAATCCGACCACAGCCGATGCCTTGTGGAACCACCTGAAAACCATGTATTCCCAAACAGTTTAACCACACCTTCTTTCATTTCCTTGCTACGACGTTCGCAGAGCTTGGCGGCTTCACACTGTACTGAATACTCACGGCCGGTGCGCATGTACAGTACTGTCATGTTCCTAATTTGTGGAATAAATTTCTTTGTAATCACACGACTCCTTCTAGATGCACCAGTTTCCACAAATACTTATATAACTTATCTGAATACATTACGTTACAACTTGAAATTACTTGATTTTTGCAAGAAAATTGATACCTATGATAGTATTCTTGTTTATCAAATTCATTAGTCCACGTCTATATACGAGAGTGAGTCAAATGAAAACATTAAATATTTTTTAAAATATTATTTATTGTGCACTAGTGGTACAAAGCTGTATCACTTTTCAACATAATCTTCCCCACGCTCAATGCAAGTCTTCCAACGCTTACAAAGTGCATAAATCCCTTTAGAAAAAATTTCTTTTGGTAATCCACGCAACCACTCATGCACGGCGTAGCGTACCTCTTCATCAGAACGGAACATCTTCGAGTGGTCAAAACATATGGAAATCACTTGGGGCAAGGTCTGGTGAGTATGGTGGATGAGGAAGACACTCAAAATGCAGGTCTGTGATTGTTTCAACTGTTGTACGGGCAGTGTGGGGCCTTGCATTGTCATGTTGCAAAAGGACACCTGCTGACAGCAATCTACGTCGCTTTGGTTTGATTGCAGGCCGTAGACAATTTTTTAAGAGATCTGTGTATGATGCATTGGTGATAGTGGCCCTTCTAGGCATCTAATGCTCCAAAATGACACCTTTTTCGTCCCAAAGGAGAGTCAGCATAACCTTCCCTGCTGATGGTGCTGTTCGAGACTTATTTGGTTTTGGTGATGAGGAATGGCGCCATTCCTTGCTCGCTCTCTTCGTTTCCGGTTGGTGGAAGTGAACCCAGGTTTCGCCGCCAGTAACGATTCTTGCAAGGAAGCCATCACCTTCTCGTTCAAAGCACCGAAGAAGTTCTTCGCAAGTATCAACACGTCGTTCTCTCGTTTCAGGAGTCAGCTGCCGTGGCTCCCATCATGCAGACGCTTTGTGAAACTGGAGCACATCATGCACAGTGTGGTGTGCTGACCCATGACTAATCTGTAAACATGCTGCAGTGTCATTCAGTATCACTCCACGGTTTTCCTTCACTATGGCTTCAACTGCTGCAATGTTCTGTGGAGTCACAACTGACCTGGACGAGGAGCATCTTCCACTGAAGTCACACCATTTGGAAATTTCCAATTCCATTCGTAGACTTGCTGCGGTGACAAACATGCATCACCGTACAGAACCTCCATTCATCGACGAATTTCAATAGGTTTCACACCTTCACTACGCAAAACCTGAATAACAGAACGCTGTTCTTCCCTGGTGCAAGTCACAAGTGGGGCGGCCATTCTGATATTGCGACGGTATGTGTGCATCAGCACTATGATGTCACCTGCAGGCCAATCTGCACGCTGTTTGTAGCACAATTACCAACTTAAAAGGATAAAAGCGGGAAATTTCGATTTGTATAACAAATTTAAGGTTTTAATTTGACTAACCCTCGTATTTATAGAGATAGTGCTTGTGTCATCTATGTTAAGTAAACTTTCCATTCAGGGATGATAGGAGGAGGGGCGGGTGCAGCGGCGCTGCTGGTCCTGATGTCGACTACGTCCATCGTAGTGTGCTGTTTCCTGCGGAGAAGACGCAGCTACGTCGCCAAAGGTGAGTCACGGTCGCTGGTTCAGTCATTCTGCACGCAGATGTTACTGTGAAATTATTCCCGGTTTTCCCTAAATAGCACTGACGCGCCAGGAAGCAATGGTTGTCAACAGATTTTTTACACGAGGAAGGAAGTGTGTGTGACACCAGCGCTGTAATCGACTATGATAAAAAATTACTTTTTTGTTCCTTATCGACCCGTGAGAACAATGTTCGTGCTTCATCTCCTGTTCACTCTAAATCTGCGACTGTAGTCTGCTAGCCACTGCAAGATGAGTGGTGGAGGGCGTTTCTATATCTACATAGCCAGCTTGTGGTGTGTGGTGGAGGGTACTTTGTACCCTGTTCCAGTCGCGAATGGTTCTCGGAAAGCATGATTGCCGTCGCACCACCGTGTGGGCTGGAATATTCCTACTTTGGGATCTATGGCCTTTTCGCGAGACCTAGGTGGAAAGGAGGCGATATATTAGCCGAATCTTCTAGGAACGTACGATCTCGGAATTTTAAAGCTCTAAACCACACCGTGATGCAGCAAGCATCTCTTGCAGCGTTTGCCACTGCAGCTGGCTGAGCATCTGCGTGATGCTGTAGCACTTGTTGAATGGAACTGTAACGAAACGTGCTGCTTTTCTTTGGATCTTCCCTGTGTCCTCTAACAACACTGTCTGGTAGGTTTCCCAGACTGGCAAACAATACCGAAGTCGTGTACTTTTATTACCGTCTTTTTGCAACTGCAATGAAGGTTTTACTAAGAGCAAACACGTTTCGCTTTATTATAAATCCTCTTGAATGCCCACGGTAACGATATAGTTTTCTTCTCATCTCACCATTTCGTATGTTTGCGTTCGCCCACTACCAAAACAAACAATAGATGAACGCATCCCAGAATAGCAAAACAAAACACACGAAAGTGCGATGTGTGAATGTGACACACACACACACACACACACACACACACACACACACACACACACACACACACACACAGTGGTTACGGTTACTACAAGCCACACCACAAGTCGGGAAACGGGGCCAAACTTCTAGCAGTTTACTGTCGAGTTGAGATTTTCACACACAAATGTTTTATTCATATCTTACAGAAACTAGCAGTACGGCAATCAACAACCATTCAAAACACGCCGCTAGCGGCAATCAGGTAATTTATAGCAATACAACAGTTTAAAAAATTTAACGAACATTAGTAAACAGGCTACTAAAGTAAACACAGAACTTTGTTAATAAAGTACGGTGAGGTAGTGAAGCTACCAACACCGCCATTAAAAAAAAAAAATAAAAATAAACAGGTCTCAGCAAACACACGATTAATGGCAACTAAAGGAATTTACAAACTTTGAGGAATTTAAAATTTTTTAAACAAAAGCGTCCTGGAATATCATTAGAACGTAACAGATATGACGGACCCGTGTAAGGCGGCCACGAAACACCCACTCAGGGATGCTCAGGCTAGGCAGAATACTGACCAATTTAAATACGCCCGTAAACACAATTGCCACTCTCAGGCTGGTCACTGAACCGACTTTTAGCCAGCGAAAACTTGTTATAAGATGGCTTAACTCGCCGACAGAATTAGAGCTAACCTCGTGCAAGGTAACATTACACCACACAGTCCTGAATGAGCGACCACATGATCAACCAACAAGAAGCATGATTTTACTCATAACACACGACAGAATAGCGAAACAATTGAACTGCCAAAACTACACCTCCCATCGGGCAGTAACGAGAGGTGGAGGAAAGATCACTGTCTTCAATTACACCGGTGCCAGGGACAGGAAACCCGGTCGCTGGAGGCCACAAGGCAGAAGAGACGCTGCTTACGCAAACTTATTACTTAATGATTAAACTTTCCACGAACTTAACTTGCAATTATGCTCGAACAGGCAGTACACGACCTCCACACATCCGACCGCGCACGCGTCGCCAGCGTACCCAACACGCCACGGTCACGCGACAACACGCTGTCAGCGGAGTTCACGTCTTCCCTGCAACGTTGACGGGTAGTGACCGCTCCTTCATGTTAGGTGTCTCCTTTTAAACTCCAGTGTTGAAATGGGGGATTTAAAGAAGCCTTTTAACTCCCACCAAGGTGAAATGAACAGCAACTACTCGTGGGGCGATTCTGTATACAACCAACACGTGGGGAGCTCTTCCGTCACCTCGACCCGCTCGTTACAAACAACCGACATACATCACGTGGCGACCACCTCTGGTCCGCCCTGGAGAGCCACACTGCCCTCCCGTGTCCACCAGACTCTCTGCGTACAACGCCCCTACTTCTGCGCCACCACACGAGGCTACAATCGGTCAAAGATCTCACTTCCTCCATAGCAGTTTCCCAGAAGCAAAAACGCAGATATCGATAGCAGAGGGAAAAGACAACCAAGCAGCCACTTAATAACAGACAACATATCAAACAAACATGTCAGGGGAAGAAAAGGAAAACCAACGCAATTTAAACACAAGGTGTAGCACGAGTCGAAACACGTCTCAGAATGGTTCTTCACAACACACAGAATCGTGAATATGTTTAGTGCAGTCGAAGTACCGTGCGCTTAAGTCTTACATGTGGAAGAACAGGAGGGATGACGTAAATAAGAAAAAAAACCGTAAGTAACGATAAGAATTAACTCTGTTTATAGCAGTAAGTAAAGCATGCAAACTGCTCATGGTCTCGGCAAACAAAATTGTAAGAAACAAAAGACCATATTGTTACAGTGACCACTGAAGATGCTTCAGGATAAAGCGAAACGCGTGTGGTCTTAATGAGATTTTCATTACAGTTGAAAATGACGGTAATCAATCTATACAACTTGCACAGGGCGTTGCACATTGCTGGCGGGTGTAGATTGGATTTAGTTGATAAAGTTTTACATGCGAACCCATTTCCGGAAATGAACAAGTCGAAACTTATAAGCGAAAACCGTTTTGATACCTCTTACAGTGGAATACATGTACTGCTACTGTTGTTGCTAAGACTGTAGGGCACACAACTTGCAGAGGTGGTAGCATGGACCAAACCAAGAAAAAAGTCTGGTCAACGCGGAATCTAAAATGGATACCTCAGGAGCCACGATCACCGGTTCATCCCCACTAGTGTGAAACACCTCACCTGTATTGAACAAGTCCTCGCAGCTACTCACGTACTCATTTTAGAGCCCATGTTTACCGTTTTAAGTTTTTTTTGGTCCATACTACCATCTTTGAAAGTTTCCTACCCTACAGTCTTAACAACTGTAGCAGTTGTACATGTAATCTATTGTCAGAGGTTGTTGTTGTTGTGGTTTGATGCAGCTCTCCTTGCTATTCTATCCTGTGCAAGCTTCTTCATCTCCCAGTACCTACCGCAACCTATATCCTTCTGGATATGCTTAGTGTATTCATCTCTTGGTCTCCCTCTACGATTTTTACCCTCCACGCTGCCCTCAAATACTAAATTGGTGATCTTTTGATGCCTCAGAACATGTCCTGCCAACGGATCCATTCTTCTAGTCAAGTTGTGCCACAAACTCCTCTTCTCTCCAGTTCTATTCAATACCTCCTCATTAGTTACGTGATCTACCTATCTAATCTTCAGCATTATTCTGTAGCACCACATTTCTAAAGCTGCTATTCTCTTCTTGTCTAAATTATTTATAATCCACGTTTCACTTCCATACATGGCTACACTCCATACAAATACTTTCAGAAACGGCTTCCCGACACTTAAATCTATACTCGATGTTAACAAACTTCTCTTCTTCAGAAACGCTTTCCTTGCCATTGCCAGTCTACATTTTATATCCTCTCTGCTTTGACCATCATCAGTTATTTTGCTCCCGAAATAGCAAAACTCCTTTACTACTTTAAGTGTCTCATTTCCTAATCTAATTCCCTCAGCATCACCAGATTTAATTCGACTACATTCCATTATCCTCGTTTTGCTTTTGATGATGTTCATCTTATATCCTCCTTTCAAGACACTGTCCATTCTGTTCAGCTGCACTTTCAGGTCCTTTGCTGTCTCTGAAAGAATTACAATGTCATCGGCGAACCGCAAAGTTTTTATTTCTTCTCCATGGATTTTAATTCCTACTTCGAACTTTTCTTTTGTTTCCTTTACTGCTTGCTCAATACACAGATTGCGTAACATCGGGGATAGGCTACAATCCTGTCTCACTTCCTTCCCAACCACTGCTTCCCTTTCATGCCCCTCGACTCTTGTAACTGCCATCTGGTTTCTGTACAATTTGTAAACAGCCTTTCGCTCTCTGTATTTTACCCCTGCCACCTTCAGAATTTGAAAGAGAGTATTCCAGTCAACACTGTCAAAAGCTTTCTAAGTCTACAAATGCTAGAAACGTAGGTTTGCCTTTCCTTAATCTATTTTCTGAGATAGGTCGTAGGGTCAGTATTGGCTCACGTGTTCCAACATTTCTACGGAATCCAAACTGATCTTCCCCGAGGTCGGCTTGTACCAGTTTTTCCATTCGTCTCTAAAGAATTCGTGTTAGGATTTTGCAGCCGTGGCTTATTAAACTGATAGTTCGGTAATTTTCACATCTGTCAGCACCTGCTTTCTTTGGGATTGGAAATATTATATTCTTCTTGAAGTCTGAGGTTATTTCGCCTGTCTCATACATCTTGCTCACTAGATGGTAGAGTTTTGCTAAGCCTGGCTCTCCCAAGGCTGTCAGTAGTTCTAATGGAATGTTGTCTACTCCCAGGACCTTGTTTCGACTCAGTGCTCTGTCAAACTCATCACGCAGTATTATATCTCCTATTCCATCTTCATCTACATTCTCTTCAATTTCCATAATATTGTCCTCAAGAACATCGCCCTTGTATAGACCCTCTATATACTCCTTCCACCTTTCTGCTTTCCTTCTTTGCTTAGAACTGGGTTTCCAACTGAGCTCTTGATATTCATACAAGTGGTTCTCTTTTCTCCAAAGGTTTCTTTAATTTTCCTGTACGCATTATCTATCTTACCGCTACTGATATGCGCCTCTACATCCTTACATCCGTCCTCTACCCATCCCTTCTTAGCCATTTTGCACTTCCTGTCGATCTCATTTTTAAGACGTTTGTATTCCTTTTTACCTGCTTCATTTACTGCAATTTTATATTTTCTTTCATCAATTAAATTCAATATCTCTTCTGTTTCCCAAGGATTTCTACTAGCCCTCGTCTTTTTACCTACCTGATCCTCTGCTACCTTCACTATTTTATCTCTCAAAGCTACCAATTCTTCTAATGTTTGTCTTTCCCCCAGTCTTATTAATCCCTAATCCTGTCCCTGAAGCTCTCTACAACCTCTGGTTGTTTCAGTTTATCCAGGTTTTCGCTAATAACTTTAGATTCGTTCATCTCCAGTACAGGAACCTTCTGTGTCTGCAACTACGAGAAACAACGAAGACAACACGAATGTAGAGGCATCGATCGACCTAGGTTGTCTGAGCTACCCCGTTCGTGGATGGGCTGCAGTTGCCGGGGATTCCTCGAATGGGTGTCGATTATGTAAATACCTTTTCTACGACTAGGTTTATGCTGTCTTTCCGTTTTAAATCGCTTCGCACGCATAACTTCGAGACATGTAACGTATGTGAATGCTTCCCGTGCTTGTCCTTTAATCGAGTAATTGTATAATAACACGTCTTTCCTTCTGTTTATTCGCTGTACGTCACATCAGTTTATGTTTATCGACATCTGGGAGTCTCTGCTGGTTTTCTTGCATTGCGACTTCTTTGTACATTTCCTGACGTTATCTTATTCTCTATCTCCTAAGGCAGTGTTCCGACTAATTCACTAACCATCCTCTCCCAGCGAAGACTATCAAGGACAGAAACTTGAAAGCTGCAGCGAGTCTTGATCTTGTACTGTCCTTAGATTTTTTTTTAATCGTGTGGGTGTGGCTAGGGACCCCCCGGGTGCTGGTCTTTCAATTTGACGCCACTTCGGCGACCTGCAGGCGATGATGATGATGATGATGACGATGCTGATGATGATGACAGCACGAACCCTGTCGCTGGGTGGAGAAAATTCCCCGACCCAGCCGGGAATCGAACCCGGGCCTAGAGGATTGACAATCTGTCACGCTGACCATTCAGCTACCGGGGGCGGACACTGTCGTTAGAGAATGGATAGTTTTGAAAATACACCCGTAACGGAATGAAAAGCTTTTTGAAAATATGTCGCTGTTTAGGTCGTTTTTGAAGCTAGACAAAATTGGTATTTGGTTCCTCGGGCAGAAATGAAGAAACACGTGTTTCAGCATTTTAGGAAATTCTCCCCAGTGGGGTTAATCATCCGATCTTAATGTCACGGAAAGTGTTTGCAAGTATTTCGAGCAGAAGGTGTGACGCGGCAATCGACGCCACATTAGTTTGATAGTTGTAGGACATCTAATCGTAAATGAGACGCTTCAGCTGGATACGGCTGCAGTTGATGTTAATACGCTATCAGCGCGATCTCTCCTGGAGATGGTCGATTTTTAATATGGTGCACTTATAAAAAGTCTGCTGTGTTTTGAAGGTCACACGACACTCACCGACGTCGTTAAACGAATAGCCGACATAGACGTATTACCTACTTCTGACATACGAAACCTGTGTCGGAATGGATTTGAATCCGCATTTACCGTTTATCGTGAGCGGTCATCTTCACCACCTTGGCTGTACGTTCACGCTTTCCGACCTCACCCAGACCTTCAATGTGTCACAGTCCATGTCCTTATATAGTACTCTTCGGTACCAAGGGCGACCATACCTTTAATATTCGGGAAGACAAATGGTGACTTGTTAGTATACATAAAAAGGTTCCAGTTACTATCCTACTAAAAAACCTGCGTAATATCGTCTTTTAAATAACTTCCTTTGAAGAAAAATACCTGACTACACTATATATATGTTCCTCTCCCTGTAAGTTGGGGGGAGGGGGGGGATTGAAGTGGCGCGTGGCCATGGCCATGGAAACCCCTCCCCCCCCCCCCCCCCCTCCTCCTTGTCCTCGACTATGGACGCCCTTGTTATGTACGTCTCTCTTTAAGCTCATATTGGCCGTCTGGGCTTACGATACTTGCATCAGCAGCTTTATGAAATATGATTCGAAATTATTCGTTGAATGCGAATTTCATGAGATACATGTATAAGAATATTATATAGGGTGAGTGGGTGAGGCAGTCACTGAGCTGCCCCTACCGATGTCGTTTTATCAAACCCGCAACGCTATATCTGGCCTTCAAAAGTCAAACGGTGGATTTCATACACTCGCGCTCGCTACATGCAAAGAACGGCAAAGTTTTATAAGAAATGCAATGTAGATAAATTTTATATTGCGATATGCTTTTGCTGGAGGCCAAGGTTTTCAAGTTATTCGGACGAAACGCACAAAAATGACTTTCAAACGCACCTGCACCCCACCAATTAGGATTTGTAGTATGTTGTTCGTAGCACTCCCTCTTACCTTCGTACGAGGCGTGTTTTTTAAGTAAGTACCGTTTTGAAATTAAAAAAAGACATGCTAAGATATCTCAATAATGTTATTTTTACTTGAAATCCTGTACCTTAATCTACTTTTCTACATAATTTCCGTCAATACTGAGGAACTTGTCATAACGTTGTACCAGTTTTTGAATACCCTCCTCACGGAAGTCTGCCGCCTGACTTGTTAATCACTGCATCACCACTGTATTGGCTTCGTCATCGCATTGAAGACGCTGACCGCCCAGGTGTTTCTTCAAGTGCAGGAACAGGTGGTAGTCACTGGGAGCAAGTACGGGGCTGTACGGAGGATGATCTAGAGTTTCCCATCGAAAAGATGTGATGAGATCTTTGGTCTGATTCGGCACATGCGGACGGGCATTGTCTTGCAGCAAAACGAGGGCCTTGCTCAACTTGCCACGTCTTTTGTTCTGAATTGAACGGCGCAGATTGTGCAACGTCTTACAGTAAGCTGCTGCATTGATTGTCTCATTACGAGGCAGAAATTCCACAAGCAATACTCTTTTTCTGTCCCAAAAAACTGTGCAGTGGTTAACAAGTCAGGCGTCACATTTCTATGAGGAGGGTATACAAAAACTGGTAAAACGTTATGACAAGTGCCTCAATATTGACGGAAATTATGTAGAAAAGTAGATTAAGGTACTGGCTTTCATGTAGAAATAAAATCATTGAGATATCTTAGCACGCCTTTTTTAAATTTCAGAACGGTACTTACTTAAAAAACACGACTCGTACAATAACTTATGACTACGCGAGCTATTCCCAATATTCGACCTGTTTTCGTTTCTATTTGATGGGGTATTACGACACCAGCATAGTCGGTTATTCCGTTATTAAATTAAAAGTCTCCGTAAGGTTAATGAAAGAAAAACAACTTTTGTAAACGTTACGCTAACACTAATTACCTTGACAATTCGATCAAACTGAGCCCTTAAAGCACAGTAGTGTCGCAGTCAGAAGGCACAATGATGTAATTGTTTTTTTTTCTGCTGTTAAAATAAAAAATAATAATAGGTAAAATGTACACAAATGTAAATTTTAGTTTGTAAGATCTCGACTAAGCCGGTACGTAATAAGGCCAGTCAATGAAGACGAAAAAAGTTCGAATGTGGTAAGTAATTCGCACCATCGTAAGCTTTTGTGCAATAGTAGGACACAGTGCCACGAACATCATACCAGAAATCCTGAGCAGTGGGGGCTGAGTGTCTGAAGGTCACTTTTGTACGCTTTTATTGAATAACTCGAAAACTACGGCCTCTAGCGTAAAAGTATCTCAGTGCAAAATCTAACTAAATCAAAATTCCTACAAAAAGGTTCTGTGTATTTGTTCTGTAGGACGAATAGTTTGAACAGCGAGAGAGAGGCTACGGAACACTCCCAGGTGCAATTTGAAGGACAGATATACGATGGTTGGAAAATAGTGGCAACTATTTATTCACAACCGATACAAAAGAGTTATATGTTTGCACCTCTTACTGTCCTTCAAAGTAGTCACCAGCGTTGTGTAGAACCCATTACCAGCGATGTGGAAGGCGTAGTATACCGTTAGCAGCGACTGTTATGATGATGGTGCGAATAGAGCTGTCTACTGCCTGCCGAATCTCTGGAACAGTTCTGAAGCGAATGCCACGAAGTGGTTCCTTCATCTTCAGAATAAAATCAGTCACCAGGGCTGAAGTCCGGGGAGTATGGTGGATGGAACAGTACTTCCCAGTCCCATCGACTTAACACAGTAGCCACAGCTTGCGCTGTATGCGCCCGCGCATTGTCGTGCAACATGATGGCTGGGTTGCGCAGAAAGTGTCGCCGCTTCTTTTGCAAAGCTGGTCGCAGGTGATGCGCCAAAAACGAACAGTAGTACTGTGCATTGACGGTCTGCCGTGGAGGAACGTAATGCGTTAGGATAACACCATCACAGCCGTACACGAGAGTCACCGTAACTTTCCCACACTGGGGCTCTGACGCACTTTCGACTTTCGCGGCGATCGATAAAGACGCTATTCGTTGGATTGGCGATTCAGTGTTGGCTCGTACGATGTGGCCCATGTCTCATCCAGTGTTAAGATACGGCGTAAGAAAGCCTCTCCTTCACGCTGGTAGCGCTCAAAGTGCGTCTGAGCAGCGTCGTAACGCATCCATTTCTGCATTTCCGTCGAGTCATGCGGAACCCATCGTGATGCAATTTTTCGCATGCCCAGACGTTCCTTCAGGATGTGAAGCACAGTGGTATGCGCTAATCCGGATTCGTGGGCGAGCTCACGAATCGTATGGCGTCGATCACTGTCCACTAACGCGGCGACAGCATGCACCTCTTCAGAGACGCTAGGACGACCTGCCCGATGCATGTCTGCCACAGTTTGCCGACCTTCGTTGAAGGCTTTTAGCCAACGTGCCACTGTTCTGTACGCCAATGCCGATTCCCCACCAGCCTCTTGAAGACCTTGATGACACTGTCGTGCTGTACGACCTCTGGCACAGTCGTACACGAGAATCACCGTAACATTCACCATACTGGGGCTCTGAAGCACTTTCGACTTTCGTGGCGATCCATAATGATGCTATTCGTTGGATTGGCGTTTCAGTGTTGGCTCGTACGATGTGGCCCACGTCCACCTGCTCGTCCCTGTTTCGAAAACACATTGACACCGCTACGTTAGACCGCTCGCTCACAAGTGACTGTGTTTCCCTAGATTGTGCGCACGCCGGTGACGTGGGACGGGCGAGTCCATTTGCTCGGAGGTAAGGTAGGTATGTCAACAACGTGTGCTGTCAGCGACTGTATAGTGTCTCCACAGCAATGTTGCCACTGTTTAACTTCCAACCGACGTAATACTGAGGGTTGCTTGAAGCGACGTCGGTAGGGGTTTTGAATCGTCCTGTATAAAGGCGTGGACTGTCAAGTACGAAGGTTTGGTCCGGGCGAGGAAGCGTGCACGGGTAGTCGATCTGGTTAAGGCGACCGCTGGCTACAAGTGGGGTAAATCGGGTTCGAGTCGCGATCCGGCACGGCACAAATTTTCACGTCACATTTGAGCGATACGGCCGTACCCACTGCAGCAGATGTCATAAAATTCTCATTCGGCGAATAGTATGGAACAGTTGCTGATCGTCAAATAATACAATACTGGCCATTAAAATTGATACACCAAGAAGAAATCCAAGTGCTAAACGGGTATTAATTGGACAAATATATTATACTAGAACTGACATGTGATTATATTTTCACGCAATTTGGGTGTATAGATCCTTAGAAATCAGTACCCAGAACAACCACCTCTGGCCGTAATAACGGCCTCGATACGCCTGGGCATTGAATCAAACAGAGCTTGGATGGCGTGTACAGGTACAGCTGCCTATGCAGCTTCAACACGATACCACAAGAGTAGTGACTGGCGTATTGTGACGAGCCAGTTGCTCGGCCACCATTGACCAGACGTTTTCAATTGGTGAGAGATCTGGAGAATGTGCTGGCCAGGGCAGCAGTCTAACATTTTCTGTATCCAGAAAGGCCTGTATAGAACCTGCAACATGCGGTCGTCCCTTATCCTGCTGAAATGTGGGGTTTCGCAGGGATCGAATGAAGGGTAGAGCCACGGGTCGTAAGACATCTGAAATGTAACGTCCACTGTTCAAAGTCCAGTCAATGCGAACAAGGGTGACCGAGACGTGTAACCAATAGCACCCCATACCATCACGCCGGGTGATATGATAGTATGGCGATGACGAATACACACTTCCAATGTGCGTTTACCGCGATGTCGCCAAAGACGGATGCGACCATCATGACGCTGTAAACACAACCTGGATTCATGAAGTTTTGCCATTCGTGCACCCAGGTTCGTCGTCGATTACGTTATCGCAGGCGCTCCTGTCTGTGGTGCAGCGTCAAGGGTAACCGCAGCCACGGTCTTCGAGCTGATAGTCTATGATGCTGCAAACGTCGTCGAACTGTTCGTGCAGATGGTTGTTGTCTTGCAAACGTCCCCATCTGTTGACTCAGGGATCGAGGCATGGCTGCACGATCCGTTACAGCCATGCGGATAAGATGCCTGTCATCTCGACTGCTAGTGATACGAGGCCGTTGTGATCCAGCACGGCGTTCCGTATTACCCTCCTGAACCCAACGATTGCATATTCTGCTAACAGTCATTGGATCCCGAACAACGCGAGGAGCAATGTCGTGATACGATAAACCGCAATCTTGATAGGCTACATTCCGACGTTTATCAAAGTCAGAAACGTGATGGTACGCGTTTCTCCTCCTTACACGAGGCATCACAACAACGTTTCACCAGGCAACCCCGATCAACTGCTTTTTGTGTATGAGAAATCGGTTGGAAACTTTCCTGATGTCAGCACGTTGTAGGTGTCGCCACTGGCGCCAACCTTGTGTGAATGCTCTGAAAAGCTAATCATTTGCATATCACAGCATCTTCTTCCTGTTGGTTAAATTTCGCGTCTGCAGCACGTCATCCATGGTACTAGAGGGAGCTGTAGAGGGCAAAAACTGTAGAGGAAGACAGAGATTGGAATACGTCAAGCAAATAATTGAGGACGTAGGTTGCAAGTGCTACTCTGAGATGAAGAGGTTAGCACAGGAAAGGAATTCGTGGCGGGCCGCATCAAACCAGTCGGTAGACTGATGACAAAAAAAAAAAAAAAAAAAAATTAAAGCACGTCATCTTCGCGGTGTAGCAATTTTAATGAGTCGTAGTGTATGTTTCGCTATGGCATTTGGTCTGCCAACAACACTTAACACCTGGTCGTGTCTCTGTTCCAGGCGACGGTGTTTTTGTGAACCCGTCCTTCGGTATTTTCGACCCGGCATCGGAGATGGACGATCAACTGGACGAGATGAGGAAGGAAGAAATCGAGGAACAGACTAGACACCGGATTCTGAGCCAGTCACCCGACGGGCGACTTGAGTTTTTGCAGAATTCCGAGCTTTTGTGATTAAATGTCAATAGCATGAAATATAAATGTTGGCAGTGGATCTTGTTTACTAACGATAACTGGTTTCGGTAAACAGAACTACCATCATATGATCTGTAAATAGTGTACATAAAGTGTAAAGCGAATTACGTTATAAGAATAGCGTCAAATGCCATAAATATCATGCACACGCCTCGATAAAAGGTGATGATACTAGTATTTACAATGTGTTTCGCCAAGCGCATCCGTCCCATATTACGAGTCACGGAGCACATCACGGTTACAAGAGCACCGCTGAACTGACACTCGACTAGAGGTCGGTATGGTATTTGTATTACTGTCAATTGCAAGTGTACTTATGTAATTGTAATAAAAATGTTCGAAAGTGTTAAACTGTATAAAATTTTATCATGTAAAACGTATTTTTTTTTCTAGAGCAGCAAGAGCACACGGAAGCATGGAGTGGTATAGTAAGTCGAAAAAGACAATACTATGTTAAGAATGCAACCTAAGTGAGTTGCAAATACAATTAAATAGTCTCAATAAAAATGTGGTAACTGCTGCATAAAAAAATATAATTGTACTTCTGCCGGCCGTGGAGGCCGAGCGGTTCGAGGCGCTTCAGTCTGGAACCGCTCGACCGCTACGGTCGCAGGTTCGAATCCTGCCTCGGACATGGATCTTAAATACTCTCAATAAAAATGTGGTAACTGCTGCATAAAAAAAATATAATTGTATTTCTGCCGGCCGTGGAGGCCGAGCGGTTCTAGGCGCTTCAGTCTGGAACCGCTCGACCGCTACGGTCGCAGGTTCGAATCCTGCCTCGGACATGGATCTTTGTGATGTGCTTAGGTTAGTTAGGTTTAAGATTTCTAAGTTCTAGGCGACTGATGACCTCAGAAGTTAAGTCCTATAGTGCTCAGAACCATTTTGTTCAAATGTTCAAACGTGTGTGAAATCTTATGGGACTTAACTGCTAAGGCCATCAGTCCCTAAGCTTACACACTACTTAACCTAAATTATTAATAGTCATGGGTGACTGGAATTCGAGTGTAGGAAAAGGGAGAGAAGGAAACGTAGTAGGTGAATATGGATTGGGGCTAAGAAATGAAAGAGGAAGCCGCCTGGTAGAATTTTGCACAGAGCACAACTTAATCATAGCTAACACTTAGTTCAAGAAACATAAAAGAAGGCTGTATACATGGAAGAAGCCTGGAGATACTGACAGGTTTCAGACAGATTATATAATGGTAAGACAGAGATTTAGGAACCAGGTTTTAAATTGTTAGACATTTCCGGGGGCAGATGTGGACTCTGACCACAATCTATTGGTTATGACCTGTAGACTAAAACTGAACAAACTACAAAAAGGTGGGAATTTAAGGAGATGGGACCTGGATAAACTGAAAGAACCAGAGGTTGTACAGAGTTTCAGGGAGAGCATAAGGGAAAAATTGACAGGAATGGGGGAAAGAAATACAGTAGAAGAAGAATGGGAAGCTTTGAGGGATGAAGTAGTGAAGGCAGCAGAGGATCAAGTAGGTGAAAAGACGAGGGCTAGTAGAAATCCTAGGGGTAACAGAAGAAATATTGAATTTAATTGATGAAAGGAGAAAATATAAAAATGCAGTAAATAAAGCAGGCAAAAAGGAATACAATCGTCTCAAAAATGAGATCGACAGGAAGTTCAAAATGGCTAAGCAGGGATACCTAGAGGACAAATGTAAGGATGTAGAGGTGCATATCACTAGGGGTAAGATAGATACAGCCTACAGGAAAATTAAAGAGACCTTTGGAGAAAAGAGAACCACTTGTATGAATATCAAGAGCTCAGATGGAAACCCAGTTCTAAGCAAAGAAGGGAAAGCAGAAAGGTGGAAGGAGTATATAGAGGGTCTATACAAGGGCGATGTACTTGAGGACAATATTATGGAAATGGAAGAGGATGTAGATGAAGATAAAATGGGAGATACGATACTGCGTGAAGAGTTTGACAGAGCACTGAAAGACCTGAGTCGAAACAAGGCCCCGGGAATAGACAACATTCCATTAGAACTACTGATGGCCTTGGGAGACCCACTCCTGACAAAACTCTACCATCTGGTGAGCAAAATATATGAGACAGGCGAAATACCCTCTGACTTCAAGAAGAACATAATAATTCCAATCCCAAAGAAAGCAGGTGTTGACAGTTGTGAAAATTACGGAACTATCAGTTTAATAAGTCACAGTTGCAAAATACTAACGCGAATTATTTACAGACGAATGGAAAAACTGGTAGAAGCCGACCTCGGGGAAGATCAGTTTGGATTCCGTAGAAATATTGAAATACGTGAGGCAATACTGACCTTATGACTTATCTTAGAAGAAAGATTAAGGAAAGGCAAACCTACGTTTCTAGCATTTGTAGACATAGAGAAAGCTTTTGACAATGTTGACTGGAATACTCTCTTTCAAATTCTAAAGGTGGCAGGGGTGAAATACAGGGAGCGAAAGGCTATTTACAATTTGTACAGAAACCAGATGGCAGTTATAAGAGTCGAGGGGCATGAAAGGAAAGCAGTGGTTGGGAAGGGAGTGAAACAGGGTTGTAGCCTCTCCCCGGTGTTGTTCAATCTGTATATTGAGCAAGCAGTAAAGGAAACAAAAGAAAAATTCGGAGTAGGTATTAAAATCCAAGGAGAAGAAATAAAAACTTTGAGGTTCGCCGATGACATTGTAATTCTGTCAGAGACAGCAAAGGACTTGGAAGAGCAGTTGAGTGGAATGGACAGTGTCTTGAAAGGAGGATATAAGATGAACATCAACAAAAGCAAAACGAGGATAATGGAATGTAGTCGAATTAAGTCGGGTGATGCTGAGGGAATTAGATTCGGAGATGAGACACTTAAAGTAGTAAAGGAGTTTTGCTATTTGGGGAGCAAAATAACTGACGATGGCCGAAGTAGAGAGGATATAAAATGTAGACTGGCAATGGCAAGGAAAGCGTTTCTGAAGAAGAGAAATTTGTTAACATCGAGTATAGATTTAAGTGTCAGGAAGTCACTTCTGAAAGTATTTGTATGGAGTGTAGCCATGTATGGAAGTGAAACATGGACGATAAATAGTTTGGACAAGAAGAGAATAGAAGCTTTCGAAATGTGGTGCTACAGAAGAATTTTGAAGATAAGGTGAGTAGATCAGGTAACTAATGAGGAGGTATTGAATAGGATTGGGGAGAAGAGAAGTTTGTGGCACAACTTGACCAGAAGAAGGGATCTGTTGGTAGGACATGTTCTGAGGCATCAAGGGATCACCAATTTGGTATTGGAGGACAGCGTGGAGAGAGGGAGACCTAGAGATGAATACACTAAGCAGATTCAGAAGGATGTAGGTCGCAGTAGGTACTGGGAGATGAAGAAACTTGCACAGGATAGAGTAGCATGGAGAGCTGCATCAAACCAGTCTCAGGACAGAAGACCACAACAACAAACAACATCCTAAGGACAAACACACACACCCATGTCCGAAGGGAGGACTCGAACTTCCGCCGGGACCAGTCTCGCAGTCCATGACTGCAGCGCCTTAGAGCCATTTTGAACCAATTGTGCTTCTATTGTGGCTTTCATTTAAAGTTTATGGTGTAGTGGGTGTGGCTAGATTTAAGTACTGTAAAATCGGTTTGTCTTATACACGGATGATACTATTAGGTGGTCAGCTGGAGCTGTTCAAAACTATATACTTTGAAGTTCTAACAAGTGTGTCCTGCGTACTCTGACTGACAAGTGTTGCATTTGTGTTCATATACTATATGCCTGATGTGTTCAATTTAACTATTGCTGTTTACATTTCACAGATATAAATGAAATGAGCGTATGACAACGTTGTGCGGGAGGCCCCATTCGGGCCAGTTCGGCCGCCAAGTGCAAGTATTTATTTCAGTTGACGCTACATTGGGCGGTTTGCGCGCCGGCGATGACGATGAAATGGTGATGAGGACAACACAACACCCAGTCCCTGGTAGGGAATCGAACACCGGTCTGCTTGCATTGGAGGCGAGCACTTACTACCCAGCTAAGCACGCTGACATTTGAATAAAGGAAACCCAGTGATAGTGGCACAGAGGTGCATGCTGAAACATGTTTAGCTCACACGAGATAGCAAAGTTTTGCGTAGTAACGGAACTTTCATCCAATAACAGTGGTAGTAATGGTTTGGGCCCACAGTGATTTATTCGTCATCGGAACACAACATAATGTATATACATGCTACTGGCCATTAATATTACTACACCACGAAGATGACGAGCTACAGAAGCTAAATTTAACCGACAGGAAGAAGATGCTGTGATATGCAAATGATTAGCTTTTCAGAGCAGTCACACAAGGTTGGAGCCGGAGGCGACACCTAAAATGTGCTGACATGAGGCAAGTTTCCAACCGATTTCTCATACACAAACAGCAGTTGACCGGCGTTGCCTGGTGAAACGTTGTTGTGATGCCTCGTTTAAGGAGGAGAAATGCTTACCATCACTTTTCCGACTTTGATAAACGTCGGCTTGTAGCCTATCGCGATTGCGGTTTGTTTTATCGCGACATTGCTGCTCGCGTTGGTCGAGATCCAATGATTGTTAGTAGAATATGGAATCGGTGGGTTCAGGAGGGTAATACGGAAAGCCGTGCTCGTATCACTAGCAGTCGAGATGACAGGCATCTTATCCGCATGGCTGTAACGGATCGTGCAGCCACGTCTCGATTCCTGACTCAACAGATGGGGACGTTTGCAAGAGAACAACCATCTGCACGAACAGTTCGTCGACGTTTGCAGCAGCATGGACTATCAGCTCGGAGACAGTGGCTGCGGTTACTCTTGACGCTGCATCACAGACAGGAGCGCCTGCGACGGTGTACTCGACGACGAACCTGTGTACGAATGGCAAAACATCGTTTTTTCGGAAGAATCCAGTTTCTGTTTACAGCATCATGATGGTCGCATCCGTGTTTGGCGACATCGCTGTGAACGCACATTGGAAGCGTGTATTCGTCATCGCCATACTGGCGTATCACCCAGCGTAATGGTAAAGGGTGCCATTGGTTACACGTCTCGGTCACCTCTTGTTCGAACTGACGTCACTTTGAACAGTGGACGTTACATTTCAGATGTGTTATGACCCGTGGCTCTACCCTTCATTCGATCCCTGCGAAACCCTACATTTCAACAGCATAATGCACGACCGCATATTGCAGGTCCGGTACGGGCCTTTTTGGATACAGAAAATGTTTGACTGCTGCCCTGGCCAGCACATTTTCCAGATCTCTCACCAACTGAAAACGTTGGGTCAGTGGTGGCCGAGTAACTGGCTCGTCACAATACGCCAAGTCACTACTCTTGATGAACTGTCGTATCGTGTCGAAGATGCATGGGCAGCTATACCTGTAGCGCATTTAGTGACCTATTCAGTGTGTGTATCGTTTTTGTTGGAAATTTCGCGTAAATTGTTTCTAAGTGTGTTAAATGAAAAATGACACGGTGGGGTAAATCCGACCGCAAAATGGTGGTATAAATCCGACCGCATATTTTTTATCGTTTATGTGTATGGAATTATTTATTTACGGAAACAAAGTGAATTTTTGTTTATTTTTAGGTAAATGGTACGAAATTACTAACGAAATACGACAAAACGCAGTCAAAACGATTTCCGCCGAGCAGTTGCTGCGACGCAAATGGGAATGTCATTACGAGCTCTCGCTCGTGATTTTAACATTCCGAGGTCGACATTACTGTTGCACCGCCGTGCAATGAAATCATCTTTTTTCAATTAAAATTTACATTCATTTTACTTTCAGTACATTTAGTACTCTAAACCGTTTTTTAATAGATTTTGTTCATTTATGTTAAAAATATAATTGCTTATAATTATTTCCCAAAAAACTGTTCATTTAGAACTATTTCTGTGCAAAATCAGACAGACAAATAGGGGATCGGATTTACCCCACCATTTTTGCAAATGGCAAAAATGGACGTTTCTTCAAATATGGATATCTGAAAAACTATTGCTGGTATAACAAAAATATTTTGCCAACAGTTGATCCTTTATATTACCTATAATTTAACGTATATAACGTTAACATCCGACCTCGGATAAGCGTTTTATAGCCACGATTTATCCCACCTTACGGGCTGCTGAAATTTCCTCTTAGGTCTCGCATGCAGATCTTATGACAAGTCTTAGCAACTTAATACACTCTGAAATAAAGAAATGATTATCATTTCAGAAAAACCTGGATGATTTGTTCAAGAGAAACAGCTCCACAAATTCAGCAAGTCAATAACTCCTTGGCTCAACTTCTTATGCAACCAGTTGTTCGGCTGGGCATTGATTGATAACGTTGTTAGATATCTTCCTATGGGATACCGTGTCAAATCCTGTCCAACTGGGGCGTTAGAATGCCAAAATCTAGAGCTGGTTTGATGGTTCTGCCCATAAAGTTCTCAACTGAGGGCAAATCCGACGACCTTGCTGCCCAAGGCAGGGTTTTGCAAGCACAGGGACAAGCAGTAGAAACTTTCGCCGTGTGTGGACGGCCATTATATTGCTGAAATGTATGCTCAGGTTGGCGTCCCATGTAGGACAAAAAACGGGGCGTATAATATCATCGACGTACCGCTGTGCTGTAAGGGTGCAGTGGTTGACAGCCTAAGGGGTCCTGCTATGTAATAAAGGGGCACCCCAGACTATCACTCTTTGTTGGAGGGCCATATGCCGGATGACAGTCAGCTTCGTATCCCACCACTGTGCGTGGTGTCTACAGATGTGTCGTTTATCGAAGCGGGATTCGTCGCTGAAGACAATGACATTGCAAGGTAAAGACTAAGACATACAACCTGTCAACCAATGCGAAGCCGAATTACTGCTTGGATGATGGACAGAAATTGACTAACGCGTTATTGAATGCTAAATTTGTGAAGTTCTTTCTCTTGCACAAATCATCTACTTATTCTGGAATTGTAATCATTTGTTTGCCGGGATATGTATATCGCATCTACCGACTGCCATCCCATTCAGGTAATTTCTTGATGGTGTGTCTCTTTTTTTCTGTCTTTAAATGTATTGTAATACTATGGCCGCTAGTAAAATCCGAAATTCGTTTTAGTAAACGAGGTAATTCTACTTTTCGTTAAACAAATAATTTCTTCACTAACTGCTTCATAAGAAATCTGTTTCATAAAATCTTCTTTCGTCTGTCGTGTCAGCAACTCATGCCCTTGCTGACACTATTACGGAGTCCCAAGTTCGACTCCCGGCCAGATCTGAGACATTCTGCTCTAGAAATGGTAAAGTATATATATATATGATTTTTTGGACCAAACTCCATCACATGGCCCCCTTCAACATTTAAATTTAGTTTGTTAGCTAATTTTTTCTTGTGTGCCTATCCATCCATGTATACCTGTGCTAATTGAATATCTATGTAATGAAAGTAGGCCGGCACTTTAACTTCCATAACAACTTTAGATATCGCTTTATTCATATATATATATACATAAAGTATTTTAGTCATCGTCGACACGCAAGCCACCAAAGTGACGTCAAATGAAAAGAGAATTTGAATAAAGCGATATCTAAAGTTGTTATGGAAGTTAAACTGCCGGCCTACTTTCATTACACAGATATTCAATTAGCGCAGGTATACATGGATGGATATGACCACAAGAAAAAATGAACTAACAAACTAAATTTAAATATTAAAGGGGAGAATGTACTGGAATTTGGTCCAAAAAATCGATTTTTTCGAAAGTATTATTTTCTTGATCCACACAGTTGAATCTATGTTGTGTGTGAATTTTTTCGCAATAGCAGCTTTAGAAATGCCTTTAAATTCTTAAACTGATTAACTCTGCCCTGGCGGCCACTCCCACCTTTTCCGACATTTGGGAATCTGCTTGCTTCATCGGAATTTTTGTCAGTGTGAAGGTTATTTTCTTTCGATATCTTTGCTGACATTTATATACCTGAAAATTTTCTTGAATGTGGTTTATTTACGTTTTCACAATATTAACACACATTAGTAGGTGGAAGGTTGAATTCACAAACCTTTATATGGAAGTCACAATTTATGCATAATGGATGATGGAAAACTGTTTAGGAAACGGTGGTTTCATGGAAATCATTTTACCAACAAAAGAGAGGAAACAGCTCGAAATGGAGAAGATAAGTTCTCAGCTTCAGCATCTAGACTTGGGACAGGAGAATTGTCAGGTGAGTGAATGAAGTTGATATGGATTTCGACTTAATGATCTACTGCTTCTCTGCCAGGCTACAAAATTTTCATGTTCATGAGTTACCTATAAATATATTGAATGCATGATTGTTATTGAAGAGCCGGCCGGTGTGGCCGTGCGGTTCTAGGCACTTCAGTCTGGAACCGCGTGACCGCTACGGTTGCAGGTTCGAATCCTGCCACGGGCATTGATGTGGGTGATGTCCTTAGGTTAGTTAGGTTTAAGTAGTTCTAAGTTCTAGGGGACTGATGACCTCAGAAGTTAAGTCCCATAGTGCTCAGAGCCATTTGAACCATTTTTTTTTTCTTATTGAAGAAAGAAGAGTGGGAATAGCTTGTGATTTAAATTAGTTTGTAATTCGTATGGCTATGAATTTTCATTTTCCTCTTCCAGATAAAACTGACACTGGTTCCTATGAAAGCAATTTTAGGTTAGCATATGCTCTAAGATACCTTAGACAGGCCAGGGAAGGAAGTAATTTAGTTCGTGGTTTTCTGAACATGCCTCCACCTTGCGCAAGGTAAAGTTTTAGATGTAGAAATTATGTCTAAATACTGCTACGAGTGTGCAACAATGAAAATGTCCATCAATGAAGACAGTGACAAACTGTGGTAAGAAAAGCATGCAGTAGCATGCTCTAAAAATTATCGTGGCTCAAGTGGGGGCATGGAGGCTGCTGCAGTTGTGATCATCTGGATTTGGGCCACTTTGGACTCATTAAGTGTGCCTATAAGCCACGAACATATTGACACTTCTCTAATTTGCGACGGAAAGCACAGAAGGTCATTAGAATGTGTGCAATATGTCAAAAATAACAAAGCCAGTACCGCCATTAGACTGTTGTTTATTTACAGTGTCACATTTACACTTACACAACAAGAGTTTTCTGGAAGCATGTTAGACAATAACAGTGAAATACATAACAAGTGATATAACCGCATAACAATCCATACTTGTAAAGCTTACTTACAAGTGTTATAAATTGCCTAAGATGGAATCCTGTCATATTAAAATACGCTATTAGACACATTGTCTAAGAGCCAATATTTCTGGCAGAGCCTACTCCTTTGCTTCATTACTGAGTACACTATCCTGACTGAGTGAAAGTTGGCTAAGTGTCAAATTGTCTTTGTCAAACAAATTCCTGTTAAAACTGATGACCTTTTTTAGTCTATGGACTCAGTGTCCGGTAGGATAGGAAAAGTTAGGAGCAATTTATTTTCTTTAGTCGTTGTTACATCTTTGCAGTATCTTAGTATACAATGTAGTTGCCTGCTCATAAACATAAATAGTAACAAACCTCTCGATAATATTCGCTGCATCCATAAATATAAAAGTCCAGCTAGTCATTGATGTTGTTTACAGTACATTTTAGTTGGTAAATATACAGCTTTATACATGAAATTAACACATAGCCAACAATAATTTGTGTAATTTTGCGTCAATTCAGAATTAATACAATACAGTGCAATTACTTATTCTACTCACTCATTAAATAACGAGTGAGGTTTGAAGTAATATTTATGATGTAGGGCTACGTATTGTCAGGCATGTAAATCCTGTTACATGTGTTCCGACATTATATAGGAATAAGTGCAAGTAACACAGGTATGTGAAACATGTCATGTACATAAAAACATTTAAGTAAATAAAGGAATCAAAAGATTTCATGTTAACCAGCACATTTAAATTTAACATAATATAAAGAGTAGGAATATCCTAGTATTTGTTAATGGTTGATGAGATTCTATTATAAATGTGAGTGCACTGTGGTATTGATACATATGGCTGTAATCTTGGTGCTATAAACTTTATTTACATATTATAGTAGTGACATTTTACTTCTTTAAAGTAAAGATGACATAGTAATGTTAAGTCAATCAGCTACCACTTATGAAAACCGCAAGTGGGTTAATTCCTATTTCTTAGCAACAAAGATATACGTAACATTATTGATCATAGCTACTTTTTAGAGAGGTAATAAACAATTGAGAAGAAACACAAGGTCTAGAATACTATAAATCATTCATTGAAGACTGTAGGCATGTGGAGTGTAAAGGGGGAGGGCGGTGTAGAAGGATGGGTGGGGGGTTATGAAATGAAGAAGAAGCTATTCTTCTGGTGCGGGACAAAAGAGTTACTAACAAAGGAATAAGAATAAAAATGTGAAGTGAATGACTTTTTAAAATAAAAAATATATAGATACACCTGAAGTAAATCGGCGCTTTTAAATATTAAAGCTAGGACCAAATATAACTATGTTAGGGCATTGTGTGTCCAAAGTGAAGGTATGGCTAAAGTGTGTATCATATATTCTCTGTGTGGGCTCATATATCCTAGTATTTTATGTATTGAGTAATTGTGATACTAAAATTTATTCCATAAATTTAATAAAATAAAAGATTTTAATGAGACTTACTCAGTTTGCCCTTTGGTTAGTGATAGAAGTTGGGGGTGAGGTATGAAGAGAGATGTTGATTCCTAATAAAAATAGTATGTCTGAGAGCGAGGAAGGGGTTAGTGAATCATGGTTAGCAATAATCCCTGGTGGGGGTGATGGGCATGTTAACAATACATAAAGGTGGCAGTGGCTTTGCACACCGGTTCCCATCATATCACCCAAGTTAAGCGCTGTCGGCATGGGCTAGCACATGCATGGGTGACCGTCCGGTCTGTCGAGCGCTGTTGGCAAGCGGGATGCGCTCAGCCCTTGTGACGCCAACTGAGGAGTACTTGACTGAGAAGTAGCTGCTCGAGTCACGAAAACAGAGTGGCCAGGAGAGACGTGTGCTGACCACATGCCCCTCCGTAACCGCATCTAGTGACGTCCCGGGGCTGAGATGATGACACGGCGGTCGGTCGGTACCGTTGGATCATCCAAGGCCTGTTCGGACGGGGAGGAGAGAGAGAGAGAGAGAGAGAGAGAGAGAGAGAGAGAGAGAGAGAGAGAGAGAATAACAAAGGTAGCACAGGCTTCCTCCATTCTATATTACCGGAGAAACGACTAGCTTTGGTATCCACAGACGTATGCGAGACATCACCTAGAGCGGGATGAGGATGTAGGTACATTGTAGGCTTCTTGGCCGTATTTACAAAACATGTGAAGTCATGTCCAAAGAAAACCCCAAGGAGTAAAACCATCTTAAGGAAATTATTGTTGAAATATGGATCGCAAGTGGGAAAACCACAAGCTATTATATCACATAATGGCAGTGATTTTACCTCATGTAATGGAGGAATGCATTGGAGTAAAATGGAATTGAACCATTACTAACATCAAGATATAATCCACAAGCGAACCCGATTAAGAGGGTTTTCGTGAGCTAAATCGATTTATGTGGATGTATTGTCCGAATAGTCAAACGCAGTGGATAGAATATGTGCAAGAGTTTGAAGACATTGTAAATAATTTACCGCATACCTCAACAGGTTTCACTCGAGAGAATTGATGTTTCAAAGGGAAGAAAGGAATGAGTGAGTGAACAGTCTACCAAAACTGCCACACGATAAGCCCACTTGGAAAGAAAGGATTAAGTTTGCTTTAGTGAACGTGGCCGAAAAGGTCAGAAAAACAAAAGGTAAAATACTACGAAAATAAGTTTAAAAAAGGAAAATCTTTTGCTGTAGGGGATAGTGTGTTGTTGCGCACTCATCCACAGACATCTTTATTGAAGAAGAGGAACAAGAAATGGCAATTGTTATTTGTTGGACCGTTTGAAATAACGATTCCACATCCTGGGGCATATCTATTGGCCTACCCATCTACATCTACATCTACATCTACACCCATACTCCGCAAGCCACCCGACAGCGTGTGGCGGAGGGTACCCTGAGTTCCTCTATCGATTCTCCCTTCTATTCCAGTCTCGTATTGTTCGTGGAAAGAAGGATTGTCGGTATGCTTCTGTGTGGGCTCTAATCTCTCTGATTTTATCCTCATGGTCTCTTCCCGAGATATACGTAGGAGGGAGCAATATACTGCTGGACACTTCGATGAAGGTATGTTCTCGAAACTTTAACAAAAGCCCGTACCGAGCTACTGAGCGTCTCTCCTGCAGAGTCTTCCACTGGAGTTTACCTATCATCTCCGTAACGCTTTCGCGATTACTAAATGATCCTGTAACGAAGCGCGCTGCTCTCCTTTGGATCTTCTCTATCTCTTCTATCAACCCAATCTGGTATGGATCCCACACTGCTGAGCAGTATTCAAGCAGTGGGCGAACAAGCGTACTGTAACCTACTTCCATTGTTTTCGGATTGCATTTCCTTAGGATTCTTCCAATGAATCTCAGTCTGGCATCTGCTTTACCGACGATCAACTTTATATGATCATTCCATTTTAAATCACTCCAAATGCGTACTCCCAAATAATTTATGGAATTAACTGCTTCCAGTTGCTGACCTGCTATTTTGTAGCTAAATGATAAGGGATCTATCTTTCTATCTATTCGCAGCACATTACACTTGTCTACATTGAGATTCAGTTGCCATTCCCTGCACCATGCGTCAATTCGCTGCAGATCCTCCTGCATTTCAGTACAATTTTCCATTGTTACAACCTCTCGATATACCACAGCATCATCAGCAAAAAGCCTCAGTGAACTTCCGATCTCATGCACAAGGTCATTTATGTATATTGTGAATAGCAACGGTCCTATGACACTCCCCTGCGGCACAACTGAAATCACTCTTACTTTGGAAGACTTCTCTCCATGGAGAATAACATGCTGCGTTCTGTCATCTAGGAACTCTTCAATCCAATCACACAACTGGTCTGATAGTCCATATGCTCTTACTTTGTTCATTAAACGACTGTGGGGAACTGTATCGAACGCCTTGCGGAAGTCAAGAAACACGGCATCTACCTGTGAACCCGTGTCTATAGCTCAGTGATGGGAGTCTATCCTCACCATGATATTAAAAAGTACTATGCGAAGTGAAAATTAGATTGGTTGTTTGTTGTTTTTGGGGAAGGAGACCAGACAGCGAGGTCATCGGTCTCATCGGATTAGGGAAGGACGGGGAAGGAAGTCGGCCGTGCCCTTTGAAAGGAACCATCCAGGCATTTGCCTGGAGCGATTTAGGGAAATCACGGAAAACCTAAATCAGGATGGCCGGACGCGGGATTGAACCGTCGTCCTCCCGAATGCGAGTCCAGTGTCTATGAAAATTAGAGTTAGTCCATTCTCTAGTAAAGATTGTATATATTAAGATTTCATTTCATTGAGTTTTTAGGTGTAGGTAGGTGGGTTTAATTACGTAAGTAAGTGTATTGATGTTTGTTTTCAGCAGAACCACGGGAGGAGAGCTGAAACTGGTTGTATACTTTTGTGTGTATTTGAATCACTTTTGTCTTTATTTCCGGAGTGAATTTTAATTTTGTATGTCTTCATATTATCGATTAAGTATAGACAGTAATGTAGCTCATGAGTGATAGTGTCAGTACTTACTGGAAGCAAATATTTTGACAGAAAATGAGTCTAAGTAGCCCTGGACATCGAACTTCACGCACTTTTGTGGGAAGTATGATAAAGCAGAGTAATTTTTCTGGGGATTCTAGACAACAGAAAGCAGGGGTGTGCATGACATCTTGTGGTGTCTTTACTACCTTTGCTATACAACCAAATTTTCAGTGTCATTTAAAAGGTAAATTAACGGTGGCAGAGGTGAGTTACGTTAGATTCGGATGCTAGCTAGAAATTACCATGTATTAGTGGTTAAATGTTTGTATTACTTGAGCAAAATGGACTTACAGTGAAGCAGGCCAAGTAATATGACATTGAAATGAAAATATGAAATGAGCATATGGCATTGTTGGTCGGGAGGCCCCATTCGGAGGAGTTCGTCCGCCGTATTGCAAGTCCTGGAAAGGTGACGCCACGTTGGCGACTTGCGAGTCAATGATGATGAAAATGATGAAGGACACACAACACCCAGTTCACCGCTTGGAATCGAACCCGGGCCTCTGCATGGTACGCGGTAACGCTACCGCTACGCTACTTTTTTTTTTTTTAAAAAAAAAAGCCTTATTGGTCATAACATTCCACAGTAGTTCATAATTTTCAACTGACATTTAAAAGTAATAAAACAAGCTAAAATTAATTATAGGTTCCTTAACATTTTAGAAGAAATCAAAGTCTAAGCCAGATAGTGATGTTCAGCACTTGACCGTATTTGTTCTTCAAAGATCAAAATTGTATCGTTTCTTCATGTTCTGAATCGCATAATCGAAAATGGAGTTCACATGACGGTTCTTCTGAAGAAGTTGGCGTATCTATCACAGTAATTATTCATGCGTAGTAGCTTGTGATGCTGGTCGGAGATGTACGTCCAAAAATCTCCTTCGCTCCTCTCTTTACTGGACAGTAGGTAGATACCGCGTGTCCCTTCAACCAGTTGACGGTGTTTTTCTTCGAGGTGGGGTATAATTCTTCTTCTGGGTATGAAAGGCTCGTTGGTGTTATCAAGCACGGCGGTTTTCTCTGCACAGTTGCTAATTTTTTTTTTCTGATTGACAACCATATATTATTTGCATTTCCACAGACAAGTTGATGTTCATCTCTGTCAATCAGGTTGCAAGTGGTATACAAAGGGGAATCAGCCAGATGAATGGAATGTAGTCTGGAGATCGTTGGAAATTTCCTATTCACAAAATACGGTATATCACAACGGAGGCGGACAATATGGAATTGTAAATAAGGTAATATGTGACATTAAATTGCGTATGAAGTTATATTTCGATAAGTGCAGTGTAATTTTGCATGCCCACGGACAATCTGTGACTGTTGATGGGGTACAACGAATGCGCCATAATTAAGAATAATAAGAGAATTCATAACGTGTTGAGACATTCACGGTGTAATTCGATGAAAATGGGATGTAAAACCAGTGACAGAAGTGTTATAAACGTGAAAGAATGTTGAAAAATGAACAAAGGAAAACTCGATCAGAATCTACCATGCCTGTGCAGAAACATTGTTAGCATGCCAATCTACTAACAACCTCAGGGCCAAAACGATATTCAGAGTAAGGGGTCAGAAGGCTCAGACTTTTTATTCTATTTCATGTCCACCACATCCCGATGCGAGCCCGTAACCACCTGGTCCACCGCGAGCCCGATCCCGATCCATCGACTATGCATCCCGGTGGCAGTCGTGCGGGAGAGAGTCATCATTGGAGACCAGCCCGCTTCCATTCGAGATCAAATGGTTCAAATGGCTCTGAGCACTATGGGACTCAACTTCTGAGGTCATTAGTCCCCTAGAACTTAGAACTAGTTAAACCTAACCAACCTAAGTACATCACACACATCCATGCCCGAGGCAGGATTCGAACCGCACGGCCACTTCGGCCGGCCATTCAAGATCGACCGACGTCACTCAGCTTCACTGCGATAGATAATTGTGAAAAAACTGAACAAGAAGATTGTAAGTTAAATTTATGAAGTTCAGTTAAAGGTACAAAAATGCAAAACGGGACGACGAAATCAGGTTGGCTGACCTCAGTCCCGGTTTTCCATTGTTTGACGTGGAGGCTTAGCCCAGATGGGGGGGGGGGGGGGGGGGTTCCGGGAGGGTCCGAAATCTATAAAGGCCATGGCTCTACCAATCGCCCATTGTAAACGGTGTTTGGTGAGGGTAGTTTAACCTGGAGTAGGGTTAGTATGTAGTATGTAAGGAAATATGAATGTTTTAGTTGGACCACTTTTCTTGCTTCGTGATAGATGGCGCTGTAATACAACTAATGCAACGTAGGCTCGCAATAAGTTGTAAATAAAATTTCGTTCCCACAGGTGGGTTTGTATATTATGTCTTTGCCCCTGTTAACGGGTAGAAATCGCGGGTCGATCAGCTGATCGGTTCAACAACCTACCTATTGTTATCGGTTTAAAGTTAATATAGGGGTTGGTCCATTGATAGTGACCGGGATAAATATCTCACGAAAAAAGCATCAAACGAAAAAACTACAAAGAACGAAACTTGTCTAGCTTGAAGGGGGAAACCAGATGCCACTATGGTTGGCCCGCTAGATGGCGCTGCAAAAGGTCAAACGGATATCAACTGCGTTTTCTTTAAATAGGAACCCACATTTTTTTATTACATATTCGTGTAGTATGTAAGGAAATATGAATGTTTTAGTTGGACCACTTTTTTCGCTTTGTGATAGATGGCGCTGTAATACTCACAAACATATAAGTACATCACGTAACATTCCACCAGTGCGGACGGTATTTGCTTCGCCATACATTACCCGTGCTGAAATGGACCGTTCACCAATTGCGGAAAAGGTCGATACCGTGTTGATGTATGGCTATTGTGATCAAAATGCCCAACGGGCGTGTGCTATGTATGGTGCTCTGTATCCTGGACGACATCATCCAAGTGTCCGCACCGTTCGCGGGATAGTTACGTTATTTAAGGAAACGGGAAGTGTTCAGCCACATGTGAAACGTCAACCACGACCTGCAGCAAATGATGATGCCCAAGTAGGTGTTTTAGCTGCTGTCGCGGATAATCCGCACATCAGTAGCAGACGCGCGAGAATCGGGATCTCAAAAACGTCGGTGTTGAGAATGCTACATCAACATCTATTGCACCCGTACCATATTTCTATGCACCAGGAATTGCATGGCGACGACTTTGAACGTCGTGTACAGTTCTGCCACAGGGCATAAGAGAAATTAAGGGACGATGACAGATTTTTTGCACGCGTTCTATTTAGAGACGAAGCGGTTACTTAAAACGGCATAATATGCACTATTGGGCAACGGAAAATCCACGATGGCTGCGACAAGTGGAACATCAGCGACCTCGGCGGGTTAATGTATGGTGCGGCATTATGGGAGGAAGGATAATTGGCCTCCATTTTATCGATGGCAATCTAAATGGTACAGTGTATGCTGATTTCCTACGTAATGTTCTACCGATGTTACTACAAGATGTTACACTGCATGACAGATTGGTGATGTAGGTCCAACATGATGGATGCCCGGAACATAGCTCGTGCGCAGTTGAAGCGGTATTGAATAGCATATTTCATGACAGGTGGATTGGTCGTCGAAGCACCATACCGTGGCCCGCACGTTCACCGGATCTGACGTCCCCGGATTTCTTTCTGTGGGGAAAGTTGAAGGATATTTGCCATCGTGATCCATCGACAACGCCTGACAACATGCGTCAGCGCATTGTCAATTCATGTGCGAACATTACGGTAGGCGAACTACTCGCTGTTGAGAGGAATGTCGTTACACGTAGTGCCAAATGCATTAAAGTTGAGCATTTATTGCATTAATGTGGTATTTACAGTTAATCACGCTGTAACAGCATGCGTTCTCAGAAATGATTAGTTCGCGAAGAACAACCGAATTAAAATGTTCAAACGTACCTACTTTCTGTATTTTAATATAAAAAACCTACCAACTGTTCATATAAAATTGTGAGCCACATGTTTGTGACTGTTACAGCGCCATATATCACAAAGCGAAAAATGTGGTCCAACTAAAACATTCATATTTCTTTGCGTACTACACGAGTATGTAATAAAAAATGGGGGCTCCTACTTAAAAAAAAAAAAAAAAAAAAAACGCAGTTGATATGCGTTTAACCTATGGAAACGCCATCTAGCGGGCAATCATAGTACCTTCTGGTTGGTTGGTTGTTTCAGGGAAGGAGACCAGACAGCGAGGTCATCGGTCTCATCGGATTAGGGAAGGACGGGGAAGGAAGTCGTCCTTTGAAAGGAGCCATCCCGGCATTTGCCTGCAGCGATTTAGGGAAATCACGGAAAACCTAAATCAGGATGGACGGACGCGGGATTGAACCGTCGTCCTCCCGAATGCGCTCCAGTGTAGCACCTTCTGGTTTCCCCCTTCAAGCTAGACAAGTTTCGTTCTTTGTAGTCCTTTCGTTCGTGAGATATTTGGCGGTTACCATCAATGGGCCACCTTGTATGCCGCTAGGTGGTGCGTTTCTCCTGCGCGAGCGAAATATTTTATTCCTTGACTTGGCGGTGCTCCATGGAGAGCGAAGAAAAGTAAGAAAATCGGAATGTGACTGGACTTTGTTACGAGACAGGATAACGAGAGGACGCGTAGGAAGTGTGTACAATGAAAGATTGTTACCCGCCATATTGTATGATTTGTGTTTTTTGAGATTCACAAGCGATATCTAATACTAATGTGGAGTTTAATAACGGCCAGAATACAGTCTGTAGCATTTCAAAGATAATTGCTCGTATTTAATTTGGATCAGAGGATTTTGCGATGAACCGTTATGTACTACAAGCTTGTATAGGACTTCCAACATTTGGTGGTCGATGTTTGTTGTAGAACCTGCTTCAATAACACGGTCAAAAGCGTAGAGAAAGTTTTCTCTGCTAAAACGGACTCATTTCACTCGCAGACAATCACCGAATGACCAAATGCAAATCTCAGTATCCCAATTCGAGAAGATCTATGAAACGTCCCCTTTGAACAATTATACATGACTGTGCTTAACCTGACACACAATATTTTTAGCGCAACGCAATCTGACTTTCAGAATTCCCTACAAAAGAATGGCCCTGACTAACATTAAACTATACCTTTCACAAATCACTTACCTCACAAAAATCTTCGCTGCTCAAGCTACTGCAATACAGCGAGTGCCACTACTGCCAGCTAAATAAAAGATTCAAACTACGGAAGGCACTAACTACTGATAGGGATAGTTAGCAAATGAAAGATATTAATAGAGAACGAACAATGTATTTACCTCGATATCATCATATATAAATATAGCAGTTCATGACAAATTACAAAACTCCGCCATCTCTCTCCCCCACATCCACCACTGCTGGTGGCTCACCTCCAACTGCGCAACGCTACGCGCTGTTCACATCCAGCTGCCGCTGCCCAACACTACAATGGCAGACAACAATGCAAACTAGCCACAGACTGCACACAGCACAGCCAGTGATTTTCATATTGAGCGCTACGTAACGTTGCCAATAAGAAAACATAAACAGCCTACTTACATAGAGAAAACATAAACAGCCTACTTACATAGCCCCCATGCTCCCCACAAAAAATTTTACAAATTTTTTTTGGGCAGTGGCCAATAATGATTTGATAAAATTTTTCATAATTACAATAACAAAGAAATCAAATGCACACACTTATTGATACAATGTTGGTGAAAAGCTAAAATTTTCTCACAGTCCATAAAGATAGTCCTGATCATTCATCATAATAGTAATTACAGGTTTTTTTCACAAAGTCTCATTAGTAAAAGAAATTGCACACAGAAGTAGTGGATTTCCATGCAGTCTTGAAGAAGTAGTGTTGTCCTTCCAACGGAAAGACAGTGCTGACTCTTGACATGCTGACAGGTAATGGGCCACAATGGAGCAAACCCACAGCAGAGTCATTCGAAGTTTTGAAGAATATTGGTAGGTAGGTCATCACAGAGCAGACCCACTGGAGTCCTGGTAGAGATTGTGGTATTGGTGGGCCACCGGAGGTGCAGACTCACTGCAGTACTTGTAGAAATAATGGCGTTGGTGGGTCATCATAGATGCAGACCCACTGTAGTCCTTGTAGAGATAATGGTATTGGTGGGCCACCAGAGGTGCAGACCCACTGTAGTCCTTGTAGAGATGGCCAGCAGCCATCTGTTGCGATTGTGCAGGTGCACATTCACCATCAAAGAGTCTTGCGGAGAATATAGCAAGTCCATAAACCACCACTTGTGCAATCACAAAGTTTTTGGAATTGTCCTTAGAACCAGCAATGCTGTTATCCAGTCCCTTGCTGAATTAGTAACACACGTGCAAACACTATCAGTCCCTACTTCTCACATATTGTCCATATACTATGACAAACAGAAACGTTTGCAGTGAAATGTAACTAACAAGTTAATAATATCATGAACTGGTGACAATTACAATTTTATAACATAAGAATACAATAACAAAGGTCCAAAATACATCATTAAAGAACATAACAATACAGATAACATTCGTAGTACAGGCTTTACAACAGAATAGAAATAAACATATACATCAGTGGAATTATGACATGAGTACATACATAAAAGATCACAATAACTTTCGAAACATCAACTTCACACATGAGCATTAAACAGAACAGAATTAATAATGTCTAACATCTTTACAAAGTAAATAACATATTATTAATGCCAATTATATTCGAGGATAACAGTATTCCTCATCATAGTGAATGTAGCTTAGTATTAGAAAAATTCTACAATATAAGTCTTATCAGATAAACATATAAATACAGGAAAAACATAAATACCCAAGGGTACACAAACATATAGCGGAATAATACAAGGAAAGGACAGGGTTTGTTTTACTGCAGTATTTTGCAAACAAAACTTTCTTTACTTCTCGGAGATCTCCCTTCGTTCTTCATTATTTCCAAAAGTCCTATCTATACCTGCTTTCTGTACTTTTCTCGTATAGCCTCTCAGTGCATTTCTTCAAATTCATCGCAACTCATTCTCTTATAGGCTACCCCCTCTTAAGCTAACTTAAATCTACTGAGCTCAGATGCTAAACTAAGGGACGAGGCAATGCAGCATCACATAAAACAATTAATATAAACAGCAATAAAAAAAAATGGAAAATCGCAAAGCAAGCTACACTAAATCTAAATTACCAAGCAATTCAACATTACAACTAAGATGAGGCAATGCGCAGCAAACAAAAAAATAAATCTGGCTTAGCAGAGTAACACAAATTAAAGTTCAGTAGCACTATGCCTGGCAAACAGCAGCTTATATCTAAACATGACATAGCTCAAGCAGAAAAAATAGTACACTAAAGATAACAATGCAGATAAGGGAAATGTATAATCACATCTTAATGTCTAAGTAATTAAAGTGGTGCACCACAACAAATTATTGTAAAAGAAATATTACCATGTACTTGAAAAGAATATTATGTATGCAGTTACTGTTACTAGTCCCTTCTTATTGTTCTTTCCTTTCCAAGTGCTCCTTTTTTGAAGATTGTGGATCACAAAATTATTATTTAATAGATCTGTTGACAGAAAGTGTTCACATTAGCAAATGCATTTAATTTTATTTTATGAAACCAATGCTGCAACACAGCTGGAAAACAGATGTCAAATGAAATAAGCAATTACGCAAACCAAAGCATAAAAATATCATTCAATAGTCATGTGGCATTTCGTAAGTCAGTAGCTCTCAACTCTCGTAGAAAGACACTTGTCATAATCAGGTGTGCAGATGTATGAATATTTCCCATCAATTCATAAGCATTTCAGTAATTAGCACAAAGTACGAGTAACCATATGTTTTCAGGTAATGAGCGTGTAATATTTGCGATGCTTTCTACAAAGGAACGTGAATAGTGAGGATAATGGCCTCCCTTTTTTTTCTACCTGTGCTGCTGAAAGGCTAATGGCTTTTTTTTCGGGCGGCTGTCGCCCAGGTGGGTGCCCGCGACGCATTACGTGCAGGTGGTCACTTAACTTTCTTACAGAAATATTTACGACAGCAGTTTCCGCTACAGTGACAGTCTCACATAAAAATATTTCACAGGTCAAGAATTAGCGTTGCAAATCTGTAGAAAAAAATCCTATAAATATAAGTGTCCAAATAAAATATTCGTCAGCATTGTGATACAGTCACGCATTTACGCACATTTCATAACTCTTAAAGTATGATTCTTGGTTTCCAACATACTTCTTATGCCTCATATACAGTAGCATCATCTTATTGATCATAAACATATCTCAACAGCATATTACACATCGTCGTCATAATAATATCATAACATCTCAGTCAATTCTCAAAATCGTCGTAGCTTCCTCCAATAATTTCAAAACCTAAAAAAAATTCTCTGCTCATTTCAATAGTGTCATCTACCTCAAACGTACTTTAAAATCATGCTCCCTTACCAAATACATCATTCAAAGCTCTCATAGTATCACAATGATTCCGAAAAAATATGAACAGTTTACAAAGTACAGACAAAATACAGTTTCATAAGTGTGAAGTTACCCAACTGTGTATTGCGTAAACATGTCACTGATGTAGTAAAAAAATGTTTATCTCTCAGTTAAATGATCAGCTAGCTGTGTAATTTGTGTGTTAGAGAAATATGGTACCGATGTGTAAAGTTGTATAAGCAAATACCATATTAGCTAGGGTTCCTTGTGGTTGCCACACACATGGTACACAAAGTAAGCGTGTACCCCCCTGAGGATTAATGTAATTATACCCTCAGGTGTTACAGATTACAGCAATGGAATGAAATGTATCACGGAAAACTTTCTTTGTAATTCAAAAAATCTTTAAAAAAAATGTTTTAAGTACAAAATTAATCACTCAATTACGTGTACTGTAGCGCTAAATGTGCGTCTTGTTGCAACATAATCTGTGTGGAAGTGTCGTAGTTATCGTCCTCCGAAAGCTAAGTTCTGCAGAAGTCAATGTACTTACCTCATAATACACAAAAGTGAAATGCTTTGCGTATAAATGTCTTAGTTATTACGCTTATTGCCATGATGAAGAAAGTACTGTGCTGTAACGTATTGTTGTGCTACGGAAAAGGCAGTCTCATTGTAGCTATACCACAAAAGTTACTACTAAACATGTTTTACTTTCCAGAATAATGCAGAAAAACTGTGCAGATATAAAACAGAAACACTGCAAAAACAACATTGTAAATTGTCACTCATTAGTAGCGTCATGATAAAATCGTGTAGCTGTCACATAAACTAACCACTGTGTCATCTGGTATCTCACTGAAAGTACTTTAAATCCAGAATGTATTTTCAAGTAAACCAAAATGTTGCATTAAAATCTCATTAGCAGTACCAGTATATGTTCTAAGTATGTAAGCCTTATAGTCGTTACGTGATCGTGCAACTAACAAGCAAGAATGTACAAATACAACACTGTGTCGTCTGTTCACTATAACAATGCATTCGTAATTTCTGTTTAAAAATGTTCCCTAGGTTCTAGGCTGGATATTTAACTTCAAACATAGTTGTATGTTAACAGTTTCTTAAGTCTGACACAGCATACTAATAATGTAAAGTGAAAAGTTATATGGCAAAGACAAAGTTAAAAAGCAGATTATCTTTCAATAAACGGTTTTACATGTGAAATGTGGTGTAAACCTTTACTCTTCCTAGTACGCAGAGTTTCAACTTCAACGCAATTATCATGTGGTATACGTCGGATTCTGTAAGGTCCATTGTAAACTAGAAAGAATTTGTGACTCAAGTGTTTCTTCTTATGTGACAATGAATGAGCTTTAATGAGAACTTTCTGACCAATATACAATTTCTTTGCATTTGCTTTACCGTGTAGTTTTCTCCTTTTGTCTGCTGCAGATTTTATATTTTTAAGAGCCAAATCAATTATGTCTTTGTGTCGAAGTTTACGTGTATTTGGGAAAGGTACAAGCTCTCTGATTCTGTTCGGTGGTTCTTCATTCTTTAGTACAAGAGTAGGTGGTAAAGCAGTGGAATCATGAGGCATTTCATTCAGCACATTTCAAAATAAGTGTAAATATCTGTGCCAATGCTGATGCTTTCTGTGACAATAAAGTCTGCAAAGCTTATTGATTTTTCATAATCCGTTCAGACGGGTTACAATGTGGTGAGTACAATGAAATAAAAACAGGTTTGATTTTATGATTCCGAAGCATGCGTGACCAAACAGCAGATCTGAATTGAGGTCCGTTATCTGAAATGACTTTGCTAACGTGTCCAACTTCACGTAAGAAATTTTTAACAAAGGTGTTGGATACAGATCGTCCAGTGGCTTTACGTAACGGAGTGAAAGAAACAAATTTTGAAGTAAGTTCAACAGCGACTAAAACGTACGAAAATCCATTATATGTTCTGACAAGCGGTCCCAAGAGATCAACAGCAGCAAATTCTTTTAATTTAGAAGGAATAATAGGAAATAACGGAGCACGATGTGAGACAGTAGATGGTTTCGCCTTTTGACAAAGTTTACAAATAGACAAGACTCTTCGAATTCGCTTTTCCATATTGTTAAAATAACAAGTCGTTCGAAGAATATGATAACATTTTCGTGGACCAAAATGTGCGTAGCTGAAATGAATGTACCAAATGAGCTTATTAACAAAATCGTCTGGAATGCAAAGTACCCATAGCTTGTCATCAACAGTGCAGCGTTTGAAGAGTATGTTGTTTCTAACCAGGTAATAATGCCGAATCTGTGTGTGTGTCTTTTCATGCCATTTGCTCTTGATGTCTTTCCAAATCGGATCTTTATCTTGTTCATGAGCAATGTCCTTTAAAGATGTGGTGATGAAGTTTTCAAAGGCGACTTTCTGAATGTAAAGAATACTGAAATTTTTCTCGAGGTTGCCTTCTGTGTTACTTTTCTCAAGCCCAGCCGGTGCGCGTGACAGTGCGTCCGCAATAATGTTCTCCTTGCCGGGAATGTAGACTGTTGTGAAGCGGAATTCTTGCAGAAACAATGCCCAACGTTTTAATCTGTCATGATTTAATTTTGAAGACATAAGAAATTGTAATGCACGATGATCACTGTATACTTTTACGTGCTTACCAGAAAGAAAGAAACGGAATTTGTTAAATGCCCAAACGATAGCCAAAGCTTCTAATTCAGTAACGGAATAATTTTTTTCAGATTTTGTTAGCACTCGGCTAGCAAAAGCAATGGTTTTCTGAACGGTAGTGTCATTTTCTATGGCTTCTTGAAATAAATGGGCACCAAGACCGACTTTAGAAGAATCCGTGCTAAGGCAGAAATCTTGTGACAGATCTGGATGAGCTAGTATTGGCGCGTTAAGTAGCGATTCTTTCAAAGAATTGAATTCCAACTGTGCTTGTTCGTCCCAGTTCCAAATAGTATTTTTTCCAGTGAGAGAACAAAGTTTTGGTGTAACAAGAATTTGCATATTCAGAAAACGTCGGTAAAAATTTACGAGACCTAGAAAACTGCGGACTTGTCTTTTTGTAGATGGAACTGGAATGGCTCTGATTGCTTCTAACTTTTCAGGATCCGGCTGAATGCCTTCAGAAGAAATAATATGTCCCAAAAACTTCACTTTTGTCCTACCGAATTCAGACTTTTCCAAGTAAAATGTAATTCCAGATTCTGCAAAAATATGTAACACGCTGTTGAGGATGCGATTGTGTTGTTCCCATGAGGCTTCTGCTATCAGAATATCGTCTACATATAAGGTGATGTGACGTTTTAAGAATTCGGGTAATATGGAATTTAGCCCGCGAATGAATGCTGCTGAAGAATTGTTCAAACCAAAAGGAAGTTTCCGAAACTGATAACAAACGCCGAAACAAAGGAAAGCTGTGTATTTTCTACATTCTGGATGAAGTTCGATCTGATAAAAGCTGGATCTGAGATCAATGGAAGACAACACTTTTACACCATTAAAATTTTGAAGAAGTTCTTCCATCGTCTGCGGCCTGTCTGTTGCAGGAATAATGATAGTATTGATTTGTCTCGAATCTAAGACAAGCCTGATCGATCCATTTTTCTTCTCAACAACATGTAACGGATTGTTGTATGAGCTTACTGTAGGCTCAATAATGCCCTCGTCAAGCATAGATTGTATTTCTGTTCTAACACGGTCCCTATAATGTGCTGGAATTACGTATGGTCTAACACAAAATTTAGTACAAGAACAAGAAATTGGTATTGAAATCCCTTGATTGTTCCTGTTTTGTGAGTAAAAACTGTGGAATGTGCTTGTAAAATCTCAAAAAGGTCCTGCCTATCAGTGTCATTACAATTCTCAATTGTTTGAATTTTATTCTGAATTAACTTATTAGTGTCAAATGCGCCGTCGATATCATCCCTGTCAGTACTTGCAGAATGATTCTTAGCGTCAAGTTCCGTCGAAAATTCCGAACTGTTGTCTAACAGGAGGTAAAGCCGATTAATTTCTTCGTCATGGTTTGAGAGCCAATCTTCAAATTTCAAAGCTACTGACTTACCTTCTTTTTCTAAAGTTATTTCAGCATCGCGAAAATTTAAGATTGCTTTGTATTCATTCAAAAAGTCTACTCCCAGTATAATTTCCGTCGACAATAATGGAACAATAAGAAAGTTCATAGAGAAGCTGTGGCTTTGACAAAAGAATTCTAAGTTGGTTTGTTGGCGTACATCTACACTTTTTCCAAAGATTGCACCTTGTAATTTAATCTTACGTAACGGAAGTGTGGGGCAATCGTTCGATTTGTTGCATTTACTAAAGGCTGTTTCACTGATTACTGAAATGGGACTGCCAGAGTCAAGTACTGCCGTAAATTTTACGTCATTTACTGTAATGCAAATCACAGGATATGCAATGTTGTTATGTTTTACGTCGTGTGCTTGGAGTAAGATGTCCCTAATGTCCTCCATTTTTACGTAATTACTAGCTACGGCAGCTGCGTCGTCAGTTTCATAAGTACGTTTTGTGGCAGCCAGCGGTGAGAGTCATTGCCTATGGTCTCTTTGTTGGCGCGCGTCGTTATTGGGATTTGGAGACCTAACTTCTACAAATTCACCGTGACGAGATGGCCCTGCTCTGTTTGAATCCCGCCAGTTCTGATGCAATTCAGGTCTGTCGTTACGATCACATCGTCTGTCGTCATGTCGGTAGTTCCTGTAGTTTCTTTCTTGTCGGTTAAGTGGTGGAGAATTTCTCCCTGAATCGTAACTGCGCGCTGGACCGTTGCGTCTAAAGTTATTCTGTCTCCCGTAATAATAATTATTTTCGTTCCCATATTGTCTGTTTCTCTGATTGTCTCTGTGATAGTCACTACCGCGGAGAGGTGATCTTTCCCTGTAATTATTACTACTCTGCCAACGGTTGTCGTACGGGTGGTGTCTATTTTGGTCACGATTTGCGTTGTAAGAATAGACCTGTCGTGTCCAGTTATTGTTTCTGTCGTCACGGAATTGTGACGGAAGTGACCTGTGTCCTTTAAATTTTCCTGAGTTTTTGCAAGTTGCGTAACCGAATCGGTAGATGCAACTGAGTCAATTTTAGCTTGCAAGGTCTCATGATTTTCATGAACAATAGTTTGCAGTTCTTTTATGGCTGCTTCGTGATTCTGTAATACATTATCATGACGCGAAAAAATAGGTTGGAAATGCTCACGAATTTGTGTTTTTACGTCATTACAGACCTTTTGACATTTCGATTCGATGTTATGTAACTCAGTGGTTAAATCTTCACGTGTTTGTTCAAGTGTAATGTCTAACTTTTGAAGATTTTGTTCCATTGTGTCTAACTTTTTGAGATTTTGTTCCACTGTGTCTAACTTTTTGAGATTTTGTTCCACTGTGTCTAACTTTTTAAGATTTTGTCCAATTTGTCTCTGATTTTGTTCCATTTGTTGCATTAATTGCAATAATAATGTATTAGTGTCTGGAATCTGTTTCTCTACGCTTTTCGGCAGTGCATTTGCACCGGCAACATTCACATTTTGACAAGCAGAAAATGGGTCTTGACTTATTTGAGAAAACGGTGATAACCCAAAACCTGAATCTACAGTATTTGGGAAATTGTGTCCTGTCATTTCGGATTCCTGAGGCGAGCTGTTGCCGACCGATCGATCGATAATGCTTCCCTGTTCACTACCTGTTTCACTGTCTACACCATTGTTTGCAGCCCGCTCCATTTCCCTATGCACAATTACCAAATTACTTCTTTGAACATCAGTTAATTCATTACTCGGTGGCGCTAACACACTGCTTTCATTTTCACTGTCATTTCTCAGTTTACTTTGGAGCCTAGTATTACGTTTTTCACACGCCATTATTGTCACAATATTTCACACGACAACACAGAAAAGCACAATTTGAAGAGCAAAAATAAGAGAACACATTAACATAACACTGAAAATAATATCTAGTTAATTGCAGCTGCGAAATACTTGGTGCAAATCTACATGCATGCCACAACTGTTTTACTGTACAACAATGAAAGACTGCAACTACAAAGGAGATTTTCTCTACAATTACGTGCTAGCAATAAACAAAATCTACACTAATTAAACAAACTACAACAAAAGATCAGAAGATTCCAGTGAGGTATCCTCGGCTAAGGGTCGACATATGAAACATCCCCTTTGAACAATTATACATGACTGTGCTTAACCTGACACACAATATTTTTAGCGCAACGCAATCTGACTTTCAAAATTCCCTACAAAAGAATGGCCCTGACTAACATTAAACTATACCTTTCACAAATCACTTACCTCACAAAAATCTTCGCTGCTCAAGCTACTGCAATACAGCGAGTGCCACTACTGCCAGCTAAATAAAAGATTCAAACTACGGAAGGCACTAACTACTGATAGGGATAGTTAGCAAATGAAAGATATTAATAGAGAACGAACAATGTATTTACCTCGATATCATCATATATAAATATAGCAGTTCATGACAAATTACAAAACTCCGCCATCTCTCTCCCCCACATCCACCACTGCTGGCGGCTCACCTCCAACTGCGCAACGCTACGCGCTGTTCACATCCAGCTGCCGCTGCCCAACACTACAATGGCAGACAACAATGCAAACTAGCCACAGACTGCACACAGCACAGCCAGTGATTTTCATATTGAGCGCTACGTAACGTTGCCAATAAGAAAACATAAACAGCCTACTTACAGATCCTATAGAAGTTTTCTGTCTCTTATACATCAATAATTTTACAGGCGAACGTCGGAGTCGGCAGTTACTTCTACACCACGTGAGTAACTTGTCTACGTACGTTGTGTGCGAGTAGTCGATGCCGTTCTGGAAATTGATATTGTCCTTCACAGACATACAGAGACACCACACACACTACTCCAATCCGGGCGCTAACGACCATAGCAGTTTTGCGTCCTAAAACCAAAACAAAAAAAAAAAACAAAAAAAAACACTACTCCAATAACAACGAGTATAATATTACCAGTTTAAAACATTAATTCCTTCTTTTGAGCAGTAAAATATTATAATCTGTATATTGCTGTTCCATTACTTTTGGCTCATCAGTGTACAATACATTCTAACTTACAATATGCTCAAGAGCTCAGCATCAAATTTTGCTGGTCCGTTCTTTTTGTATACAGAAGTCATCTGCACTTTTTTCTTTTGCAATCGCTTATAGATTTGCGTTGGACAAGACGTTTGCTACCAAAGCAAGCAGCCATTCTGGAAAACTAAGTTACTTTCTGTAAAACTAAAGTGAGATTCCACTGGATCTGGTAACTTATTTGTTTTCAACGTTGGAGTGTTTCTCTGTTCCAGTGATTACTGTTTCTGTGCCCTCCATACGACATTTACTGTGGGGGGTCGAAATATTCTATGTTTATATCCTCCTGTGTGAATGATATTTAAAATTCAGTTTCCCGTTTGCTGTTCTCTATAGCACACCAGACTCATCGACAAGTGACTTACAAGCAGCCTGGGACCTGATTTTTGATTTCGCGTGGGGTCGGAATTATCTAGGATTCACGGCAAGATCTTTCCCTTGTGAACGATGGTCAAAGTTGTATATAATCCTTGTGCATCAAATGGTTCAAATGGCTCTGAGCACTATGGGACTCAACTGCTGAGGTCATTAGTCCCCTAGAACTTAGAACTAGTTAAACGTAACTAACCTAAGGACATCACAAACATCTATGCCCGAGGCAGGATTCGAACCTGCCACCGTAGTGGTCGCGCGGTTCCAGACTGCAGCGCCTTTAACCGCACGGCCACTTCGGCCGGCCCTCGTGCATCGATAGCTTTGTAGACGGACGAATGTCTACCAACTTTTCTTTGAGGACAATTCTCCGTTGTTGTCGTCTTTGTTTTACGATCTCTTATTTTTTTCTGCAGCAGTAGCAGTATAGCTTGCCCTATCTTTTGTGTCTGTCGTAAAATACAGTATAACTTACATAACACGTAATTCCTGTGTTCTTTTTTTAATTGGGCGTGTAACAGTCCGCGTTATCTCAGCATTTTCAGATCGTATTTTGTTATTAAACGACGGTTGGTCCTTTCTGTACTTAATGCACGTAACTCGGAACATAGTTTGACCACAATAATAGCATTGAGGCTGATTACAAGATGGTAGAAGTAGATGGTTGCAACAAGGTTACACCAGATGGCAGCAGCTGCTGAATACAGCGCGAAGCAAAGCTGCAGCAGGCACAGTTTGATTCACAGCTTCGCTACGAGATGGTGCGCATAGCTCGAGCGGAAAGAGTCGGCAGCATCTCAACGGCTCTGCGGCATCAGTCCTTGGTGAAGTGTCAACGGCAACGCATAGGAATGCGTCGTGCTATAGCTGCATTGTCGACTGCCCAAGAAGCCTTGTGACGTCACCTCTCATCTACATCTATATCAATACCCCTTAAGCCACCTTACGGCACGTGGCGGAGGGTACCCTATACCACTACTTGTGTTTTCCTTTCCCGTTCCAATCGCAAATAGAGCGAGGGAAAAACGACTGTCTGTATGCCTTCGAATGAGCCCTAATTTCTCGATCCTCCTTCGTTTTTGACATTTTTACTGCTGCACAATTGTAAACCAAGTATTTAAACGTCATTACCTGCTGAATAATTTTTCAATCCACTTCCAGTTTGCATCTAATTGGTTCCACAGATGTCATCATACATTTGGTTTGTTAATAGATATGACCATATTTAAGCTTTTGGCTTCTACGCTAAATAAATGTAAAAGTTTCTGCAGTACATCGTCGCTGTTTGCAAGCAGAACTATATCGTCAACACAACAAATGATTTTTATTTCTTCGTTGCCCATTCGCTAACCTCTGCCAGCCAACACCATTCTTTACCACCTCTTTTATGACTATATTAAAAAGTAGTGGGCTCAAAAATTCACCTTGTCCAATACCACTATTAACTCCTTTGCAGATAGTCACTCTACAACCAATTTTCGCCTGGTTGTAGTTGTTAGAATAAATGTCTTCAGTTGTTTGTATTAAGTTGGAAGAAATACTCGGATTATAAGGCAGGTTTAAAACATCTCAACTGAATCCTCTCGAAAGCCTTCTGTAAATTAAATCATCAAACATATGCTGGTGTTTTAGGTTCCGTGGATTTCTGTACACTCTACCTAAGAATTAAAACTGCATCTTGCATGACCTACCGGATCTAAAACCACACTGTTCCTCTGCAAAACTTGTAATGTGTTTGATTTTATTTCCTATTATTTCTGGTATCAGCTTAAGAACTGAACTTACTAGATTTGTCCCTCTGTAACTGGAAGGGTCTCTATTTCTCCATTCATTTGAATTTTATTAGCAGTTAGAACATTGCTAAACCACATGACTGTCCAGTCTGCAATTCGCTTGGAATCCTATTCTTCCCTGCAGACTTCCCATTTCTAACCGACTTACGCCTATATCTTCTTTTACATCTGCATATGGAACAGTTGCATCCCTATTCGTTTCCTAGTAATTTTTTTAAATGTTTATACAACTCTGTTAAGTATTTAACCTGCGAGTCCCTATTTATGTGAGTCACCTTCAAAATTTCATTTAATTCTTTCTTCTGGGGTCACATCACTCTCCAAATTTATTTATGCAACCGACAGAAGTCATGCACTAAATTTTTAGGAAAGGTTTCCCAGTTTTTGTGTTTAAAAAGATACATTAGTGATTTTTTGTCTCATTGCAAGTTCTTTCCTAATCTTCATTAGATATTTTCGTTTTGAGTGTTTTACATTTCACATAAATACACTTTTTTTTAAAAAAGATTTCTTTGATCTTTTTGCGAAATCATGGCATTCTGTTTGTTCAATACTTAGATTTTCTCCTAAGCCTGCTCTACGTTATCCTCTGCATTAATTGGTTTCTCTGCCAATAGTTTCTGATATATTATACCTGTAGATTCATTCCATCTACATCTACATCTACATGACTACTCTGCAATTCACACTCAAGTGCTGGGCAGAGGGTTCATCGAACCACAATCATACTATCTCTCTACCGTTCCACTCCCAAACAGGGCGCGGGAAAAACAAACACCTAAACCTTTCTGTTCGAGCTCTTATTTTATTTTGATGATCATTCCTACCTATGCAGGTTCGCATTCGGAACAGAAAGTGGATGATTGAAATTTCGTAAATAGTCTCGCCGCGACGAAAAACGTCTTTGCTTTAATGACTTCCATCCCAACTCGCGTATCATATTTGGCACACTCTCCCCCCTATTACGTGATAATACAAAACGAGTTGCCCTTTTTTGCACCCTTTCGATGTCCTCAGTCAATCCCACCTGGTAAGGATCCGACACCGCGCAGCAATATTCTAATAGAGGACGAACGAATGTAGTGTAAGCTGTCTCTTTAGTGGACTTGTTGCATCTTCTAAGTGTCCTGCCAATGAAATGCAACCTTTGGCTCGCCTTCCCCACAGTATTATCTATGTGGTCTTTCCGACTGAAGTTGTTCGTAATTTTAACACAAAGGTACTTAGTTGAGTTGACAGCCTTGAGAATTGTACTATTTATCGAGTAACCGAATTCCAACGGATTTCTTTTGGAACTCATGTGGATCACCTCACACTTCTCGTTATTTAGCGTCAACTGCCACCTGCCACACCATACAGCAATCTTTTCTAAATCGCTTTGCAACTGATACTGTTCTTCGGATGACGTTACTAGACGGTAAATTACAGCATCATCTGCGAACAACCTAAGAGAACTGCTCAGATTGTCACCCAGGTCATTTCTATAGATCAGGAACAGCAGAGGTCCCAGGACGCTTCCCTGGGGAACACCTGATATCACTTCAGTTTTACTCGATGATTTGCCGTCTATTACTAAGAACTGCGACCTTCCTGACAGGAAATCACGAATCCAGTCGCACAACTGAGACGATACCCCCATAAGCCCTCAGCTTGATTAGAAGTCGCTTGTGAGGAAGGTGTCAAAAGCTGTCCGGAAATCCAGAAATACGGAGTCAACCTGAGATCCCCTGTCGATAGCGGCCATTACTTCGTGCACAAGAACGATGTTTTCTGAAACCATGCTGATTACGTATCAATAGATCGTTCCCTTCGAGGCGATTCATAATGTTTGAATACAGTATATGTTCCAAAACCCTCTCTATTAAATTTCGTCTTTAATATTAATTTTCTGAATGTCTAGAATCAGGGATTCAAAAGTTCTGTTAATTACATGGCAAGTATCAGAGCTTGTTTAAAGGTGTGTGACAAATAGTCACGTGGTTTCAACATCATTCATTCACGCGATCAGGCCCAGTGGATCGTGCGCAACCACAGTTAGAACTCTCCATCTGTGTCTCTCTGTCTTCAGCTATCTGTTTCCAGTTTTCCGTGACTCCGAACTGCAACAAGTCTTCTCTCGCTCCATCAATCCACCTCTTTCTAGGTCCTCCACTGGTCTGCTGCCTGACGAGATCTGGTCCACTGCATTTATTTATTTATTTTATTTATCGTATGGCTCATAACATCAAAGTAAAAATTACAGAAACAACACGATTTAAAAAAAAAATCACATATGTATAAACAGAACAATAAATGACAGTTTGTATATAAGGACACCACCAGTCGTAAATTTGCACTCACAGAAGAGCAATCACAAACAAACGTCCAGCTTAGATAATATATAGTCGATTGCCTCTTGGGTCGCCATTAGGAAATCCTGTGGCTCTCACTCATATGCCCTTAGTGGGCATTCCTGCACGATGTGAAACTTCCTGGCAGATTAAAACTGTGTGCCCGACCGAGACTCGAACTCGGGACCTTTGCCTTTCTACATCTACATCTATCTTGATACTCCGCAAGCCACCCAACGGTGTGTGGCGGAGGGCACTTTACGTGCCACTGTCATTACCTCCCTTTCCTGTTCCAGTAGCGTATGGTTCGCGGGAAGAACGACTGCCGGAAAGCCTCCGTGCGCGCTCGAATCTCTCTAATTTTACATTCGCGATCTCCTCAGGAGGTATAAGTAGGGGAAAGCAATATATTAGATACCTCATCCAGAATCGCACCCTCTCGAAACATGGACAGCAAGCTACACCGCGATGCAGAGCGCCTCTCTTGCAGAGTCTGCCACTTGAGTTTGCTAAACATCTCCGTAACGCTATCACGGTTACCAAATAACCCTGTGACGAAACGCGCCGCTCTTCTTTGGATCTTCTCTATCTCCTCTGTCAGACCGATCTGGTACGGATCCCACACTGATGAGCAATACTCAAGTATAGGTCGAACGAGTGTTTTATAAGCCACTTCCTTTGTTGATGGACTACATTTTCTAAGCACTCTCCCAGTGAATCTCAACCTGGTACCCGCCTTACCAACAATTAATTTTATATGATCATTCCACTTCAAATCGTTCCGCACGCATACTCCCAGATATTTTACAGAAGTAACTGCTACCAGTGTTTGTTCCGCTATCATATAATCATACAATAAAGGATCCATCTTTCTATGTATTCGCAATACATTACATTTGTCTATGTTAAGGGTCAGTTGCCACTCCCTGCACCAAGTGCCTATCCGCTGCAGATCTTCCTGCATTTCGCTACAATTTTCTAATGCTGCAACTTCTCTGTATACTACAGCATCATCCGCGAAAAGCCGCATGGAACTTCCGACACTATCTACTAGGTAATTTATATCTATTGTGAAAAGCAATGGTTACTTTAACGTCTGTAGACGTCTCCCCATTGATAACAACATGCTGTGTTCTGTTTGCTGAAAACTCTTCAATCCAGCCACACAGCTGGTCTGATATTCCGTAGGCTCTTACTTTGTTTATCAGGCGACAGTGCGGAACTGTATCGAACGCCTTCCGGAAGTCAAGAAAAATAGCATCTACCTGGGAGCCTGTATCTAATATTTTCTGGGTCTCAAGAACAAATAAAGCGAGTTGGGTCTCACACGATCGCTGTTTCCGGAATCCATGTTGATTCCTACATAGTAGATTCTGGGTTTCCAGAAATGACATGATACGCGAGCAAAAAACATGTTCTAAAATTCTACAACAGATCGACGTCAGAGATATAGGTCTATAGTTTTGCGCATCTGCTCGACGACCCTTCTTGAAGACTGGGACTATCTGTGCTCTTTTCCAATCATTTGGCAAGTTCTCTACCATTTTTTTTTAAATCTCATTTTGTTCTATATTGTTGGTTGAATTTATTCGTGGCGGGCGTCCGATGACACTCGTTCAGGTGGTTCGTTGATCCGTTCACTCAGTTTTTTTATTACAGAGGGTAGCTAAACCCTCTGACCGAACACGCTGAGCTACCGTGCCGGACCCTCTGAGCTACCGAAGCACGACTCACGCCCGGTACTCACAGCTTTACTTCTGCCAGTATCTCGTCTCCTACCCTCCAAACTTTACAGAAGCTCTCTTGCGAACGTTGCAGAACTAGCACTCCTGAAAGAAAGGAGAGCTTCTGTAAAGGAGACGAGATACTGGCAGAAGTAAAGCTGTGAGGACCGGGCTTGAGTCGTGCTTTGGTAGCTCAGATGGTAGAGCACTTGCCCGTGAAAGGCAAAGGTGCCGAGTTAGTCTCGGTCGGGCACACAGTTTTAATCTGCCAGGAAGTTTCATATCAGCGCACCGCTGCAGAGGGAAAATCTCATCCTGCACATCTGTCTCTCAGCGCCACAGTCGCAAGCGGCCAAAGGAAGTTTACCCCATCTGTGTAAGGAGTCGGCGCATCCCCTACAGTTGGTTCTGATGCGATTAAGAGTTGACCAAACTTTGCGAGGGCAATGAAATCCTTTTGGTTTACTGAAGATGCATGGCACACTGTGGCAGTTTACTGCTGTCCTGCTCTCCCATTCCTCTTTCCATCGGTCATTTATTTTGAAGTTGGTTTGGTGCAGCGCCTGTGCGGTCTTTAGTGGCGGATGCCTAGACCGGAGTCGGTTTCCTTGGATGACGTGAGTATCTTTATGGATTTGTAATTGAGGGTTTGTCACGATTTTTTGAAATTCTCTAACAAAAAAGAAAAGGTTCAAATGGCTCTGAGGACTATGGGACTTAACATCCACGGTCATCAGTCCCCTAGAACTTAGAACTACTTAAACCTAACTAACCTAAGGACAGGACACAACACCCAGTCATCACGAGGCTGAGAAAATCCCTGACCTCGCCGGGAATCGAAATTCTCTAACCAGAGCGTGTTCTCGGCGCAGGTTAGGAGGGGCTATGTTACTGAGAACGGGCAGCCACACTGTAGGAGTTGGCCTGATTGTGCCTGACGGAACACGCATTGTAGCATTAAGTTGGCTATCTACCATATGTGTGTGTTTGCTGTTGAGCCACACTGGGGCACAGTATTCTGCCACTGGATACACCAAGCCAAGTGCGGATGTTCTTAAGGTAGATGCTGTGGTGCCACAGAGCTTCTGCAATATGTTGTTGCGTGTTTTAAGTTTCGCTGCAGTTTTCGTCAGGTGTTCTTTGAATGTTAGTCTCCTATCTAGGGTAACCCCAAGGTACTTTGGGTATTTGTTGTGATTTAGTATTTTCCTGTCAAGATATACATGTAGTTCTCTGTTGGCCATTTTGTTGTTCAAATGGAAGGCAGATACTTCCGTCTTTGTAGCACTAGGTTGTGGCCTCCATTTTCTAAAGTACTCGCTGAGAATTCCTAGGTCACTCGTAAGGATATCTTCGGCTATATTTCTGTTGGCTGTTGCCAGAGCCCAGCCGTCAGCATAACCAAATTTACGCGATCTGGTTGCGGGCATATCAGCGATGTAAAGGCTGAAAAGGAGGGGCGCAAGAACAGAGCCTTGTGGGAGTCCATTATTGAGTTTCATCTGTTTACTTCTCTCATTCCCCATTATTACTTGGAAGGTTCTATTTGACAACACATCGTCAATGAGGTTGGTTATCTTCTTGCTGGAGACGGCACAGATTAATTTGTACATGAGTCCCTGTTTCCAAGCTGTATCATAGGCTGCTGTTAGGTCTATGAATGCTGCACCTACTTTGTTTCTTCTGCAACCTCGCCTCTATATATGTTGTCAGAGATGTATATATAGCAGCGATAGGGACGGAATCCTGCTTGTTCGATAGGGATTTTTTTTAGTGTAGTTTGGCCTATTCTGTTGAGGAGCAGTCTTTCTAGTAATTTATAGACCATACTGAGAAGGGCAACGGGGCGGTAACACTCTGGTCTATCGCCTGGTTTAGCAAGTTTCAGGACTGCGATGATCTTTGCTCGTTTAAGTGAGGGAGAAATGTTACCCACTTGGAGAATGTCCGTAAATAACTTAGCCAGCCATTGTTTTGTGTGGGCTCCAACATGTATGAGGAACTCGGGGTGGATACCATCGAAACCCGGAGTCCATTGCAATTTTGGGTCAACTTGTTGCCTCCATTCTAACTGCATGTCCAGCCCATTGCAGTCTTTCGCTTCCCATCACTCTCAAGATGTTGGGCTCCTTGTACAGCTCTTCTAATTCTGTGTTATGGCGTCTTATCTATTCTCCACCAGTGTGATCTCGGACTGGTCCAAATATTTTTCTGAGGACCTTCCTTTCAAATGTCAGCAGTCGGTTAAGGTATTGTTTTTGAGTGCTCCAGGATTGAGAACCATAAAGTACTACTGGCATTATTAATGTCTTACAAACTATAGCTTTAGTTGTTGACAGACACTTCTACATTTTAATATAGGGTCTAGAGAGTGATAGCATCTGTTTCCCCCCTTACAGTCGTGCTGTTCTCTCTGTTTCAGTTGATGTTACTTCACATGTTTATACCTGGTGTGGTTCACAATTAAATCGCGAGTTTGGGATCTTTCTTCCTATGGTCATGTACTTAGTCTTTCCAGAGCTGATTTGTAGACAGAACCTAGCTGCCAATAATTCCAAGGTCTGGATACTTCTTTTCAGATCTTCTTATGCGCATGTTAATAGTGCAATGTCGTCTGCATAGGCCAGATATGTAATGTATTCATTGCCAGTTTGAATGCCCTGGAAGTTTTCTTTGTTCAAACCCCGCATTACCTTCGAAAATGCCAGGTTGAAGAGGACAGGTGACAGCCCATCTCCTTGGCGTAATCCTGTTATAACTTGGCAGCTTTCTGTCATTTTATTGCCTACATTAACCTTAACCTTAAGGTTTGTGTCATTTAGGCATATCTCTGACCAACTTCTTTGGCATACCAAACTTTGTCATAGTTCTAATAAGGCTGGGTCTGTGTATACTGTCGTAAGCCTTCTTGAAGTCTACAAACAAGAGATGTATCTCTCTGCCGTATTCGTACATTTCTTCACATACATGTTTTAGGACAAGAATCTGGTCCGTGGTTGATCTTCCTGCTTCAAAACCTCCTAGTATTCTCCAATTATGTCTGCTGCTAGAGGTTTTATTTGTTCCAATAGGCAGTTGGAGAAGATCTTATAACAGATGTTGGGTAGCGCTATGCCCCTATAGCTGTCACATACTGGATTGTCTTTTTATATATGGGACACATCACAGCTACCTTCTATTCCTCTGGTATTTCATGTTTTGCCCAAATTTGCTCGATTAGCTTGTGGATTTTGAAGCAGAGGATTTCGTCTCCAGACTTTGAGAAGTTCTGCGGGAATTTCGTCCTCTCCTGGACTTTTACCATTCTTAAGGTTTTTTAATCTGGTTCCTTATCTCTTCAATGGTAGGTGGAGGATATTCTGGGTTTACTGTTACTGGGTCATCAAACTCGAGTAGTTCGGTTGGTTCATCAGAGTTTAGTAACTCTCCGAAGTACTCCACCCGTCTTCTCCCAATGTTTTGATCTTCTGTTAACATTCTTCCATTGGCATCTTTTATGAATTTGTGTTCATGGTATGTCTCTCCTTTGTAGTTTCAACAGGTCTCAGTATTCACAGTTGATTACTACTTTCTTTTCCAAAGAAAATATTTTGTTACCAATAAATACTAAGCTAATAATACACTCCTGGAAATGGAAAAAAGAACACATTGACACCGGTGTGTCAGACCCACCATACTTGCTCCGGACACTGCGAGAGGGCTGTACAAGCAATGATCACACGCACGGCACAGCGGACACACCAGGAACCGCGGTGTTGGCCGTCGAATGGCGCTAGCTGCGCAGCATTTGTGCACCGCCGCCGTCAGTGTCAGCCAGTTTGCCGTGGCATACGGAGCTCCATCGCAGTCTTTAACACTGGTAGCATGCCGCGACAGCGTGGACGTGAACCGTATGTGCAGTTGACGGACTTTGAGCGAGGGCGTATAGTGGGCATGCGGGAGGCCGGGTGGACGTACCGCCGAATTGCTCAACACGTGGGGCGTGAGGTCTCCACAGTACATCGATGTTGTCGCCAGTGGTCGGCGGAAGGTGCATGTGCCCGTCGACCTGGGACCGGACCGCAGCGACGCACGGATGCACGCCAAGACCGTAGGATCCTACGCAGTGCCGTAGGGGACCGCACCGACACTTCCCAGCATATTAGGGACACTGTTGCTCCTGGGGTATCGGCGAGGACCATTCGCAACCGTCTCCATGAAGCTGGGCTACGGTCCCGCACACCGTTAGGCCGTCTTCCGCTCACGCCCCAACATCGTGCAGCCCACCTCCAGTGGTGTCGCGACAGGCGTGAATGGAGGGACGAATGGAGACGTGTCGTCTTCAGCGATGAGAGTCGCTTCTGCCTTGGTGCCAATGATGGTCGTATGCGTGTTTGGCGCCGTGCAGGTGAGCGGCACAATCAGGACTGCATACGACCGAGGCACACAGGGCCAACACCCGTCATCATGGTGTGGGGAGCGATCTCCTACACAGGCCGTACACCACTGGTGATCGTCGAGGGGACACTGAATAGTGCACGGTACATCCAAACCGTCATCGAACCCATCGTTCTACCATTCCTAGACCGGCAAGGGAACTTGCTGTTCCAACAGGACAATGCACGTCCGCATGTATCCCGTGCCACCCAACGTGCTCTAGAAGGTGTAAGTCAACTACCCTGGCCAGCAAGATCTCCGGATCTGTCCCCCATTGAGCATGTTTGGGACTGGATGAAGCGTCGTCTCACGCGGTCTGCACGTCCAGCACGAACGCTGGTCCAACTGAGGCGCCAGGTGGAAATGGCATGGCAAGCCGTTCCACAGGACTACATCCAGCATCTCTACGATCGTCTCCATGGGAGAATAGCAGCCTGCATTGCTGCGAAAGGTGGATATACACTGTACTAGTGCCGACATTGTGCATGCTCTGTTGCCTATGTCTATGTGCCTGTGGTTCTGTCAGTGTGATCACGTGATTTTCAAATAACTTCCGGGAATTCAGCCAGGTAACACTTTCAGCGACCGCCGATATTTCGGAGGGAGAACACCCCGCCATTTTCAAGGCAAACTGCAACGGACAGGCGGCGTACATGCAAATTTAATACCTCGGTTCTCGGACCCAAGCAGGAAAGATAACACACACACACTGAACACTAGTGCCACCAAAGATGGCCAAAGTCAGAGCTATCGATAGTGAGACTATGAATTCGCAGGTGAGGTAGCATTGAGTCTGTCCCTCTGTTTCTTGACAAGGGAGGGAGCCGGATTCCAAACAGAGTTTAAACAGAAACCTCCATCCCTGTTAACAAGGTTGCTCGCTAATTTAATCTCAACTGCCTCCCTAATGACACTGTTCCAATAGCTGGACGTGCATGCCAATATCTCGGTGTTATTATATAACATGGGGTGACCAGTATCCAAGCAATGTTCAGCAATAGCAGATCTATTTGGCTGCTGTAATCGTGTGTGCCGTTTATGCTCAGTACATCTGTCCTCCACGGTCCTGATAGTTAGACCAATATATGCCATGCCGCAGCTGCAAGGGACACGATATACACCCGCCTTACGCAGTCCAAGATCATCCTTAACGGAACTCAAAAGTGCTCTAATTTTAGATGGAGGTCGGAAAACACATTTCACATCGTATTCCCGGAAGTTATTTGAAAGTTGTATACGCCAGGAGAAACTCAGGTCTGATCATGTGATGTATCTGACCCCAGGAATGTGTCAATAAAGTTTCCCCTTCCTGGGACAATGAATTCACGGTGTTCTTATTTCAATTTCCAGGAGTGTAGCAATAAACAGCAGTTCTATAGTATAAGTGAGTAGATAATAGCTTTCTTTCCCATATCTGATTTACCTATCATAAATATGAATAGAACTGAGTAGTATAGTAGTAGCTGATCGTTAGTAAACCAAGTTTCTACGATTTTCTTGTTTTTTACACACGCGCATACTTTGACTGCGCATCCCTAAGAACACGACGAAAGAATGAATTCCTCCAAGAGAAGTATGTCGTGTAACGCTGTTTCATTTGGAAGGTTCATCATGCCAGTAAAAATCGATGCGAGAAACAGACCTAGAAAACCCAGAAAAAATACAACAGATTTCTGAGCAGAATTACGGGAAGTGTGCGCTCGTTTACATAGCATAGTAATGAAGTGTTTTGTGTTGTTGATAATGATTTTCTGTGTAGTAATGTGTGAACCCGCGTTGTTTTTCTCTGCGAAATGTGACTTCGTAAACAAAGGACGTGTGATCTAGAAGCATCAGCTGTGATTCTTAAGAGTGCGCCAGAAACATTATCCTGGGCAAAGCGAGCTGCGACGAAGAGAGGCTCTATTTTACGGAGTTACAGACGAGTGCGAAGATTTTGACTGGATAGCCGAATTACGAGACAATGATGGTCTAAATACCATTTGTGAGGCAGAAAGATAGATGGTAGTAAAGTTGTATTACAACGCATTTAACAAAACTAGCTTCTATAGTTAAGTGCTACTGGCACTAATTATTTACAGAAAAGTAGAAAAAGTTGTATAAGCCGACCTCAGCGAAGATCAGCATGGGTTCTGAGGAAATGTAGGAATACGCGTGGTAATACTGACCACACGACTTTTCTAGAAGAAACGATGAAAAAAGGCAAACCTACTTCTATAGCAAGGATGTCCAATCCGCGGCACATGAGTTGAATGAGGCCCTAATCAACTATCAGTGCGGCCCAAGAAGTGAGCAACCATCGTATGGTCGAAAAAAAAAAATCCATAAAATTCCGTTTACGTTATCATAAATTGAGTATTTTCAATCTGAAACTCCTGCCATGCGATGCTGTTCTCTTAATGATCCATTCAAATGGCTCTGAGCACTATGGGACTTAACATCTGTGGTCATCAGTCCCCTAGAACTTAGAACTAATTAAACCTAACTAACGTAAGGACGTCACACACATCCATGCCCGAGGCAGGATTCGAACCTGCGACCGTAGCGGTCACGCGGTTCCAGACTGAAGCGCCTATAACCGCACGGCCACAACGGCCGGCTAATGATCCATTCCATTCTTAATGTAGCCCCCCACGCTACACTTAAAGGCTCAGAATCTGGTTCTTATAATCGACCAATCCGTCAGACGCGCTTTCCTATCTTAAGGCTGCTTCTGTTGCAACTGCGAAACTGGACAGCTAGAGACATAACCCTAAAGGTGGGATGAAGTACGCAACCATACTTTTCCATTTGGTAATTGATTTCAGAATTTTCGAAAAAATAATGAGAAGTTTTGTACATACTCGGTTTTACAAGCAATGTAGGTACGTTATCAGACAATTTTCAGATTGGGTGCACAGATTGCAGCCAACTTAAGAAAAATTCGATGATGTATATTTGAACAGAGGCTAAATCCGTTGCTGCCCAGTCATGAGTTATGAATGTCACATTTGTTTGAAAGCATGTACGTTTATGAACAGTTATTTTCAAGGCGTAAAGCACACGGAGAGTAAAATAGGACCCAGAGAACAACTTGAGAATTGCAACCACTTCGATCATATCTGATACTGACATGCTGATTACTTAGTAGCCCAAATACAAATGCCATTAATTCTATGAATTGTAATGACTTACGTATAAATTTTTTAATGGAATCCCTTCTTGCTATTTCTCACTTTTTTCTGGTGTGTATTGTTATTGTTAAGCATACTATGTGCAGCCCAAAAATACTCGTCTTCCACCAGTGTGGTCCAGGTAAGCTAAAAGTTCGACACCACAGCTATATAGTACTTAAATATTCAGAGAAAATTTTTGAAACTAGTGACTGAAACACATTCTTCGAAATTCAGAAGGTGGTTCAAATATGGCTCTAAGCACTATGGGAGATAACATCTGAGGTCATCAGTCCCCTAGAATTAGAACTCCTTAAGCCTAACTAACCTAAGGACATCACACACATCCATGCCGGAGGCATGATTCGAACCTGCGACCGTAGCAGCAGCGCGGTTCCGGACTGAAGCGCCTAGACCTCGGTCACAGCGGCCGGCTCAGAAGGTGCAAAGTTATTTACAACTTCTACAGGCTACAGTTAATAAGAATCTAAGTATGAAAGCAACGGTTGACGAAGGAGTGAGAGAAGGTTGTAGGCCATACCTGAAATTATTCAATCTGTGAAGTAAACAAAGGAGGTAATTAAATTTCACGGAGAAGAAAAAATAAGCAGTCGGGTTTATGGACGTCGTCGTAATTCCGTCAGGAATAGCAAAGGACTCGGAAGAGCACTTAACAAAAATATACAGTACAGCCGTGTTTTATACACTCCTGGAAATTGAAATAAGAACACCGTGAATTCATTGTCCCAGGAAGGGGAAACTTTATTGACACATTCCTGGGGTCAGATACATCACATGATCACACTGACAGAACCACAGGCACATAGACACAGGCAACAGAGCATGCACAATGTCGGCACCAGTACAGTGTATATCCACCTTTCGCAGCAATGCAGGCTGCTATTCTCCCATGGAGACGATCGTAGAGATGCTGGATGTAGTCCTGTGGAACGGCTTGCCATGCCATTTCCACCTGGCGCCTCAGTTGGACCAGCGTTCGTGCTGGACGTGCAGACCGCGTGAGACGACGCTTCATCCAGTCCCAAACATGCTCAATGGGGGACAGATCCGGAGATCTTGCTGGCCAGGGTAGTTGACTTACACCTTCTAGAGCACGTTGGGTGGCACGGGATACATGCGGACGTGCATTGTCCTGTTGGAACAGCAAGTTCCCTAGCCGGTCTAGGAATGGTAGAACGATGGGTTCGATGACGGTTTGGATGTACCGTGCACTATTCAGTGTCCCCTCGACGATCACCAGTGGTGTACGGCCAGTGTAGGAGATCGCTCCCCACACCATGATGCCGGGTGTTGGCCCTGTGTGCCTCGGTCGTATGCAGTCCTGATTGTGGCGCTCACCTGCACGGCGCCAAACACGCATACGACCATCATTGGCACCAAGGCAGAAGCGACTCTCATCGCTGAAGACGACACGTCTCCATTCGTCCCTCCATTCACGCCTGTCGCGACACCACTGGAGGCGGGCTGCACGATGTTGGGGCGTGAGCGGAAGACGGCCTAACGGTGTGCGGGACCGTAGCCCACCTTCATGGAGACGGTTGCGAATGGTCCTCGCCGATACCCCAGGAGCAACAGTGTCCCTAATTTGCTGGGAAGTGGCGGTGCGGTCCCCTACGGCACTGCGTAGGATCCTACGGTCTTGGCGTGCATCCGTGCGTCGCTGCGGTCCGGTCCCAGGTCGACGGGCACGTGCACCTTCCGCCGACCACTGGCGACAACATCGATGTACTGTGGAGACCTCACGCCCCACGTGTTGAGCAATTCGGCGGTACGTCCACCCGGCCTCCCGCATGCCCACTATACACCCTCGCTCAAAGTCCGTCAACTGCACATACGGTTCACGTCCACGCTGTCGCGGCATGCTACCAGTGTTAAAGACTGCGATGGAGCTCCGTATGCCACGGCAAACTGGCTGACACTGACGGCGGTGCACAAATGCTGCGCAGCTAGCGCCATTCGACGGCCAACATCGCGGTTCCTGGTGTGTCCGCTGTGCCGTGCGTGTGTACAGCCTTCTCGCAGTGTCCGGAGCAAGTATGGTGGGTCTGACACACCGGTGTCAATGTGTTCTTTTTTCCATTTCCAGGAGTGTAATAATATGCATCTAGTAACTAACAGCGGAATCAAAATAATCTCAGTTGACACCGAGAGCTTCTAAAGAGAGTAGTTTTCCTGCTCAGTAATATATATATATATATATATATACACACACAATAATATTTTAAGATGTGCTGAGGTTAACTTTGGTGTCGAGTTAACAAATTTGTTTCGACATGTGCTGACTTCCACTTACTTTTTATTCAGTGGTCAGTACTACGAACAGACTGTTGGAGTTGCAATCGGAAGCCCGTTGTCACCTATTGTGGCCAATTTGTTTATGGAGGACTTTGAGGAACGTGCATTGGAGTCAGCGACCTTGAAACCTGCGTGTTTTTTTCAGATGTGTAGGCGGTACTTTTATTGGTTGGCCTCATGGTAGTGAGAATTTAAACCGGTTTTTGAAACACCTGAATTCAATCCACCCGAATATTCAGTTCACTATGGAGGTGGAAAAGAATGGATGCCTTCCCTTCTTAGATGTGGTGGCCAGAAGAAAGACTGATGGTATATTGGGACATTCTGTTTGTAGGAAGCCCACTGTCACTGACTTGTATCTGCGAGCTGATAGCTGTCACCATCCAGCTCAGGGTGAAAGAGTACTTGGTACCTTGGTTCGCAGGGCCCACGTTATCTCAGACGCTGAAAGTTTGTCAGCTGAGCTATCACATCTCGAAGTCACCTTTCGTCAGAATGCTTATAGTGAGGGGCAGATCAAACGTGCGTTGCGCTATCAGCCTTCTTTGCAACGGGTGAGTGACGATAGCAACGAAGTGGTACCTAAGTCTACGTCGTTTTTGCCTTACGCAGGAAGCATTTCCAACAGGATTGGCCATATTTTGGGGAAATATGACGTGAAATGTGTTTTTCGACCACTTTCTAAGATTAAGGCCCTGTTGGCGTCCGTAAAAGATGATCTTAGTTTGCGTAAGGCTGGTGTCTATCGTATTCCTTGCAGTTGTGGTATGTCATATATTGGTCAGACAATCAGGACTGTGGAAGATGGTTCAAATGGTTCTACGGGACCTAACATCTGAGGTCATCAGTCTCCTAGAACTTAGAACTACTTAAACCTAACTAACCCAAGGACATCAAACACATCCATGCCCGAGGCAGGATTCGAACCTGCGACCGCAGCGGTCACGCGGTTCCAGAGTGTAGAGCCTAGAACCGCTGGGTCACTCCGGCCGGCGACTGTGGAAGACCGGTGTATTGAACGTAAGCGTCACACAAGCTTACAACAGCCGAACAAATCCGCTATTGCACAACATTGCCTTGACACCGGTCATCCTATGGAATACAACAACACGGAGATTCTGGCTTCCACGTCCAGCTATTGGGATAGTGTCATTAAGGAAGTTGTTTGAAATCAAACTATCAAGCAACCTTATAAACAGATGGTGGATTTTGTTTAAATGCTGCTTCGAATCCGGCCCTGTCTCTCATCAAAAAACAGAGGGACAGAATTAGTGCTACCTCACCTGCTGATTAATAGTCACTATCGATATTTCTGATGTTAGTTATCTTTGGTTGTGTGTTGACTCTGCGGTTACTTGTTCTGTGTGTGGTATCTTCCTTGTTTCTCCTCTGTGAACCGAGGTATTAAATTCCCTTGCACATTGCTTCCTCCCTGCAGTTGTGCCTTGAGAATGGCAGGGTGTGCTCCTGTCGAAATATCGGCAATGGTCGACGACGTCACCAGGCAGAAAACCCGTAAGTTAGTTGAATACCGAAAAAAATTGAAAAAAGTGGTAAGGGGTCTGGTACATTTCAGCGCTTCGGCTGCGGCGAATAGCCCCAGCTGGGCCGGGCTTCTATACCTGGCCGGCGCTGGTGTTTTCAGATTTCCGAACCCTGGCCTCCACCTCTGCCCTGGCATGTGGCGCATGCCAGGAACCCACGTTGGGTCCGTGCTTCGAATCCCACGTGAAACCCACTCACAAACCAACCCTGACTATGCTGTTGCAAACACTCGTTATTTAATCACACTTGTTTTTTTTTTCCCCCTGCACTAGATCATTGTATATTTTCATGATACTTTTCCCTTAAAACACCTCTGTTGGGGGCAAAAATGCTATGCTATGCTATGCTGTGCTGGTTTGATACAGCCAGCCACAAACATCTCTTCTCACAGTAACACTTGCACCCACTGTCCTACATTGAATGTTTGTGATAGGTTTCCAGTATCAATCATCTATTGACTATGCTACGCTGTGCCTGTAGGATTACAACAATGAAAGAATAAGTTATTAAAAAATGAAAATGAGTTATGATTGTTCTTAATATGCCAAACGCTACTAAGTTAAAAAAAAAAACAATCGAGTACAGATCATTTTCTTACAAAAAGTGTTTTAACGATATTTCATACATTGTACTCAGCGTATTTGTCTTTACTGAGCTGAATACGAATATGATACAGTATTTTTATCACCCATATTTTCTTTACGTTTAACACTTAGTATTTAAAAAAAGCAAAACCAATTTCTCAGGGAGTTTGGGAATAATGACATGGCAACATCTTCGGCCATTTTTTTTTGAACGAATTTCGTGAATCCGAAAAGAATATTGCATTACCTTCTCTCTACACGCTACGCTGGGCTGAATGAAAGTCTTAGCGAAAAATGAAAAATCTTCAAATAGCTCTGCACGACATTTACTAATCAGCAATAAGTGAAATTGAGGAATAAGAATTGTGTCTGAGATAGGGCTGTTATTGTTGAAATACTGACACTGCAGTGCGAGAATGTTATTTGCAGCTCTATTTTCTCTTTAAAATTCTGAAACGCACAATAGGGTGCAATTATTTTGATTACTGTTGAATGTAATAATAACTGCTCCCCTCATACTGTACCGACGAAGCTGAGAGAGAGAGAGAGAGAGAGAGAGAGAGAGAGAGAGAGAGAGAGAGAGAGAGGGAGAGAGAGAACAGAAGAGAGGAGTGTTTAATGTCCTATATACAGAAAGGTTACTCAGGTCAAAATATTGACAGAATTATTGTGTAACATGTGATGTACACAAATAATGATAGTGAACAATCATAACCGTGATGACGAAATGAGTTTTGCAATCGTAGCGTAAAGGAAGAGATAAACATCAACTACAAAATTGAGTCGCCCAGTTTTCGTAGCTATTTTGCTGTTCATGACCCTGTAGATAGATGTCTCTACGAGTATCTCATTCACGCATGCCTGTACTGCTGGGTTTCCCTGCGAGATGTCTCTAGCTCTTCTGTTGAGGACTCCCCATGGTGCAGTTTTCTGTCTCACTTCTCAACGTCGGAGCCAGTTGGCATGGCCGCTAAACCCTCAGACTAAACGAAAAAAGTAGTAACACGAATATCAAAGAAGACAGGTGCTATCATTACCGAACCATGAGTTTGGTAAGTCCTGCTTGAAACTACTGACAAATTATTTACAGAGGAAGAAAAAAGGAATGGCTGGCAGGAAACGACTTGGCGGAAGGTCAATTCGAAGGGAATACGCAAGGCTTTACAGAAAAAAGGCAAATCGACATTTATAGCAGTTTTAGGTTTAGAAAAGGCTTTGATAACTTTCACCAGTATACACAGTCTGATTTTAGATGTTAGCAGCGATAAAACACAGGGAGCTAAAGGTTGTCTATTAGTCAGACAGGAATTGTAAGAGTTGAAGAACTTAAAAGAAACGAAGTAACTGAGAAGTGAATGAGATAGGTTTGCAGCCTGCTGCCCCATGTTATTCATTCTGTAGTGTGTATAAAGGCTAAATACGAAGTCAATAAAAAATTTGGCAAATGAGATAAAGACAAAAAATAATAAATAAAAAATGTTTCTAAAATGATAGGGTGTGGTGATATGTTCGATATTAACCAAAACGGCCTTTCTGTGCTGGTACTGCGAGCGGCTGAAAGCAAGGGGAAACTACAGCCATAATTTTTCCCGAGGGCATGCATCTTTCCTGTATGGTTAAATGATGATGGTGTCCTCTTGGGTAAAACATTCCGCAGGTAAAATAGTCCCCCATTCGGATCTCTGGGCGGGGACTACTCAAGAGGATGTCGTTATCAGGAGAAAGAAAACTGGCGTTCTACGGATCGGAGCGTGGAATGTCAGATCCCTTAATCGGGCAGGTAGGTTAGAAAGTTTAAAAAGGGAAATGGATAGGTTAAAGTTACATATAGTGGGAATTAGTGAAGTTCGGTGGCAGGAGGAACAAGACTTCTGGTCAGGTGAATACAGGGTTATAAACACAAAATAAAATAGGGGTAATGCAGGAGTACGTTTAATAATGAATAGGAAAATAGGAATGCGGGTAAGCTACTACAAACAGCATAGTGAACGCATTATTGTGGCCAAGACACATACGGAGCCCACGCCTACCACAGTTGTACAAGTTTATATGCCTACTAGCTCTGCAGATGACGAAGAAAGTGAAGAAATGTGTGATGAAATAAAAGAAATTATTCAGATAGTGAAGGGAGACGAAAATTTAATAGTCATGGATGACTGGGATTCGCCAGTAGGAAAAGGGAGAGAAGGAAACGTAGTAGGTGAATATGGATTGGGGGTAAGGAACAAAAGAGGAAGCCGCCTGGTAGAATTTTGCATAGAGCACAACTTAATCATAGCTAACACTTGGAGCAAGAATCATAAAAGAAGATTGTATACATGGAAGAAGCCTGGAGATACTGACAGGTTTCGGATAGATTATATAATGGTAAGACAGAGATTTAGGAACCAGGTTTTAAATTGTAAGGCATTTCCAGGGGCAGATGTGGACTCTGACCACAATCTGTTGGTTATGAACTGTAGATTAAAACTGAAGAAACTGCAAAAAGATTGGAATTTAAGGAGATGGCACCTTGATAAACTGATTAAACCAGAGGTTGTACAGAGTTTCAGGGAGAGCATAAGGGAAAAATTGACAGCAGTGGCGGAAAGAAGTACAGTAGAAGAAGAATGGGTAGCTCTGAGGGATGAAGTAGTGAAGGCAGCAGAGGATCAAGTAGGTGAAAACACGAGGGCTAGTAGAAATCCTTGGGTAACAGAAGAAATATTGAATTTAATTGATGAAAGGAGAAAATATAAAAATGCAGTAAATGAAGCAGGCAAAAAGGAATAAAAACGTCTCAAAAATGAGATCGACAGGAAGTGCAAAATGGCTAAGCAGGCATGGGTAGAGGACAAATGTAAGGATGTAGAGGTGCATATCACAAGGGGTAAGGCAGATACTGCCTACAGGAAAATTAAAGAGACCTTTGGAGAAAAGAGAACCACTTGTATGAATATCAAGAGCTCAGATGGAAAACCAGTTCTAAGCAAAGAAGGGAAAGCAGAAAGGTAAAGGAGTATATAGAGGGTCAATACAAGGGCGATGTACTTGAAGACAATATTATGGAAATGGAAGAGGATGTAGATGAAGATGAAATGGGAGATATGATACTACGTGAAGAGTCTGACAGAGCACTGAAAGACCTGAGTCGAAACAAAGCTCCGGGAGTAGAAAACTTCCATTAGAACTACTGACAGCCTTGGGAAAGCCAGTCCTGGCAAAACTCTACCATCTGGTGAGCAAGATGTATGAAACAGCGAAATACCCTCCGACTTCAAGAAGAATATAATAATTCTAATCCCAAAGAAAGCAGGTGTTGACAGATGTGAAAACTAGCGAACTATCAGTTAAATAAGTCACGGCTGCAAAACACTAACGCGAATTCTTTACAGACGAATGGAAAAACTAGTAGAAGCCAACCTCGGGGAAGAGCAGTTTGGATTCCGTACAAATATTGGAACACGTGAGGCAATACTGACCCTAGGACTTATCTTAGAAGAAAGATTAAGGAAAGGCAAACCTACTTCTGTAGCATTTGTAGACTTAGAGAAAGCTTTTGACAATGTTGACTGGCATACTCTCCTTCAAATTCTGAAGGTGGCAGGGGCAAAATACAGGGAGCGAAAAGCAATTTACAATTTGTACAGAAACCAGATGGCAGTTATAAGAGTCGAGGGACATGAAAGGGAAGCAGTGGTTGGGAAGGGAGTGAGACAGGGTTGTAGCCTATCCCCGATGTTGTTCAATCTGTATATTGAGCAAGCAGTAAAGGAAACAAAAGAAAAATTCGAAGTAGGTATTAAAATCCAAGGAGAAGAAATAAAAACTTTGAGGTTCGCCGATGACATTGTAATTCTGTCAGAGACAGCAAAGGACTTGGAAGAGCAGTTGAACGAAATGGACAGTGTCTTGAAAGGAGGATATAAGGTATAAGACAAAATGTACACTGGCTCTGGAAAGGAAAGCGTTTCTGAAGAAGAGAAATTTGTTAACATCGAGTATAGGTTTAAGTGTCAGGAAGTCGTTTCTGAAAGTATTTGTATGGAGTGTAGCCATGTATGGAAGTGAAACTTGGACGATAAATAGTTTGGACAAGAAGAGAATAGAAGCATTCGAAATGTGGTGCTACAGAAGAATGCTGAAGATTAGATGGGTAGGTCACTTAATTAATGAGGAAGTATTGAATAGGATTGGGGAGAAGAGAAGTTTGTGGCACAACTTGACTAGAAGAAGGGATCGGTTGGTAGGACATGTTCTGAGGCATCAAGGGATCACAAATTTAGCATTGGAGGGCAACGTGGAGGGTAAAAATCGTAGAGGGAGACCAAGAGATGAATACACTAAGCAGATTCAGAAGGATGTAGGTTGCAGTAGGTACTGGGAGATGAAGAAGCTTGCACGGCGTAGAGTAACGTGGAGATCTGCATCAAACCAGTCTCAGGACTGAAGACCACAACAACAACAACAACAACAACAAATTGTCATCTACATCTACATCTACATCTGTACTCCGCAAGCCACCTGCCGGTTTGTGGCGGAGGGTACTTTGAGTACCTCTATCGGTTCTCCCGTCCAGTCTCGTATTGTTCGTTGAAAGAAAGATTGTCGGTATGCCTCTGTGTGGTCCCTAATCTCTCTGATTTTATACTCATGGTCTTCTCGCGAGATATACTTAGGAGGGAGCAATATACTGCTTGACTCCTCGGTGAAGGTATGTTCTCGAAACGTCAACAAAGCCCCTACCGAGCTGCTGAGCGTCTCTCCTGCAGAGTCTTCCACTGAAGTTTATCATCTCCGTAACGCTTTCGCGATTACTAAGTGATTTTGTAACGAAGCGCGCTGCTCTCCGTTGGATCTTCTCTATCTCGTCTATCAATATGGTTGGGGATTGGGTTGTTTGGGGGAGGAGACCAGACAGCGAGGTCATCGGTCTCATCGGATTAAGGAAGGACGGGGAAGGAAGTCGGCCGTGCCCTTTCGAAGGAACCATCCCGTCATTTACCTGGAGCGATTTACGGAAATCACGGAAAACGTAAATCAGGACGGCCGGACGCGGGACTGAACCGTCGTCCTCCCGAATGCGAGTACAGTGTCTAACCACTGCGCCACCTCCCACCCCACTCCGAGAGGGATGGGGTTGCGTGCTAATTTTAGCACCAGCAGATGTCCCCCTCTAAAATAATCGGCTTTAGATACTACACATTTTTTCGTGTGAAGCTTATTTTTCGAGGTATTCTCGTTTGTCAACTTAAAATTTACATCCTCTATCAATTACAGAAGCTAGTCACATCACAAAGAGACAGTACACAGTAGCTTATCTGCTTACATAAGCTGGACGTATTCTTAACATTCAAAATCCACTTTAAATAGCGTATAAGTTACAACGTAGTTAAAGTCTCTAAGCCCATTGTTTTGGCACGATGATAACTTTCCACATGTATAAACAGGTGGTTGTACATCTTTGCAGTCGAACAGAGCAAATCAGATTCACCTGTCAACTGTTGCTTTAGCTTGTAGCAAATGGTGGGGGACGCGAAGTCGTGCAAGAAAGTAGAATGCCTTTCAACTTTCATAATTTACGCGTAAGTTGCCATGACATTGTGTAAAGGTGTTTCCACATGTAAGTTGACTTACGGGAGTGGTAGTGGGTCCAGAGGGCTGCGCGAGGGACAAACTCGTGCCTGTGGAAGCGTAGCTTCAGCATTTGGCAGAGTGACTGGTGTAATACAGACGTAAAAATTGCAGAATACTGGCCCTCAAATTGATCCCTGCGGAGCTCCCTGGACTGCAGCGGTCAGCGAGCGCGCTATCTTATCTCCACAGCGAGTGACAGCGAGTACTCAGGTGCGTCTGTTCCACCGCCAGCGCTGTCCAGTGTCCGCCATGGGGTCGCACAGCTGCCTCCTCCACCACTCTCCCAGGGCGGCCTCACTGTGCATCTCTGCGCTGCTTCTGCTGGCATCTCCTGGCGGTGAGTACTGCGCCGGCTCCTGCCATCATCTTTCTCTTCACACCAGGCGTTCCTCAGATCACCTCCAAGAATTGTCCACAGCTCGTAGTCTACTGCCTCTGGATCACCGGGTTCCGGGTTTGATTCCCAGCCGGGTCGGGGACTTTGTCCGCCGAGGTACTTGGTGTTCGTGTTGTTCTCAGCATCATCTCGGTAGTGGCGAGACTGGAAACGGGAACATTGGAACACGTACACGCGCTGATGGTCACAACATTGAGCGCCATACAGACCAACATCATCATCATCACCTCCAAGAGAATGGGCTGCTTCTCTGTCAAACGTTAAAGCCGCATTTCCACAGGCACGGATTTCTTACCCGCGCAACCCGCTCCGCCCACTAATGGTGAGTGTTCAACGGAGGTGAGGGTATCATCTGGAGTGCCCCAGGGAAGTGTGGTAGCTCCGCTGTTGTTTTCTATCTACATAAATGATCTTTTGGATAGGGTGGATGGCAATGTGCGGCTGTTTGCTGATGATGCTGTGGTGTACGGGAAGGTGTCGACCTTGAGTGAGTGACTGTAGGAGGATACAAGATGACTTGGACAGGATTTTTGATTGGTGTACAGAATGGCAGCTAACTCTAAATGTAGATAAATGTAAATTAATGCAGATGAATAGGAAAAAGAATCCCGTAATGTTTGAATACTCCATTAGTAGTGTAGCGCTTGATAGTCACGTCGATTAAATATTTAGGCGAAACATTGCAGAGCGATATGAAGTGGGATAAGCATGTAATGGCCGTTGTGGGGAAGGCGGATAGTCGTCTTCGATTCATTGGTAGAATTTTGGGAATATGCGGTTCATCTGTAAAGGAGACCGCTTATAAAAAACTAATATGACCTATTCTTGAGTACTGCTCGAGCGTTTGGGATCCCTATCAGGTCGGATTGAGGGACGACGACATAGAAGCAATTCAGAGGGGGGCTGCTAAATTTGTTACTGGTAGGTTTAATCATCACGCGAGTGTTACGGAAATGCTTCAGGAACTCCGGTGGGAGTCTCTAGAGGAAAGGATTTTCGTGAATCGCTACTGAGGAAATTTAGAGAACCAGCATTTGAGGCTGGCTGCAGTACAATTCTACTGCCGCCAAGTTACATTTCGCGGAAATACCACAAAGATAAGAGAGATTAGGGCTCGTACAGAGGCCTATAGGCAGTCATTTTTCCCTCGTTCTGTTTGGGAGTGGAACAGGGAGAGAAGATGCTAGTTGTCGTACGAGGTACCCTCCGCCACGCACCGTATGGTAGATGTCACGTCCCCCAGCAACTGCTACAAGATAAAACAACTACAGACAGGTGAATCCGTTCTGCCTTGTTCGACAGCACAGATGTAGAAACGTCTGTTTAAGAATCTGGAAGGCAACGTCGTGCCAAAATAGTGGGCTCAGAAACTTCAACTATGTTGTCCCTTACGCTTGGTTCAAAGTGGATTTTGAATATTTAGAATATATCAAACCTAAATAGATGTGCTACTGTCTACTGTTTTTCCGCGAAGTGACAAGCTTCTGTGGATGATATATATATGGAGACGGCCATTTTCACAAGGTACGTTATGCTTTTAAGCACACTACTGGCCATTAAAATTGCTACACCAAGAAGAAATGCAGATGATAAACGGGTATTCATTGGACAAATATACTAGAACTGACAAAGGATTACATTTTCATGCAATTTGGGTGCACAGATCCTCAGAAATTAGTACCCAGAACAACCACCTCTGGCCATAATAACGGCCTTGATACGCCTGGGCGTTGAGTCAAACAGAGCGTGGATGGTGTGTACAGGTACAGCTGCCCATGCAGCTTCAACACGATACCACAGTTCATCAAGAGTAGTGACTGGCGTATTGTGACGAGTCATTCGCTCTGCCACCATTGACCAGACGTTTTCAATTGGTGAGAGATCTGGAGAATGTGCTGGCCAGGGCAGCAGTCGAACATTTTCTGTATCCAGAAAGGCCCGTACAGGATCGGTAACATGCGATCGTGCATTATCCTGCTGAACTGTAGGCTTTCGCAGGGATCGAATGAAGGGTAGAGCCACGGGACCTAACACATCTGAAATGTAACTTCCACAATGCGAACAAGAGGTGACCGAGACGTGTAACCAATGGCACCCAATGCCATCACGCCGGGTGATACGCCAGTATAGCGATGACGAATACACGCTTCGAATGTGCGTTCACCGCGATGTTGCCAAACACGGGTGCGACCATCATGATGCTGTAAACAGAACCCGGATTCGTCCGAAAAAATGACGTTTTACCATTCGTGCACCCAGGTTCGTCGTCGAGTACATCATCGCAGGCGCTCCTGTCTGTGATGTAGCGTCAAGGGTAACCGCAGCCACGGTCTCCGAGCTGATAGTCCATGGCGCTGCAAACGTCGTCGAACTGTTCGTGCAGATGGTTGTTGTCTTGCACACGTCCCCATCTGTTGACTCATGGATCGAGACGTGGTTGCACGACCCGTTAAAGCCACGCGGATAAGATGCCTGTCATCTCCACTGCTAGTGGAGTCCAGCACGGCGTTCCGTATTACCCTCCTGAACCCACCGATTCCACATTCTGCTAGCAGTCATTGGATCTCGACCAACGCGTGCAGCAATGTCGCGATACGATAAACCGCAATTGCGATAGGCTACAATCCGACCTTTATCAAAGTCGGAAGCGTGATAGTACATATTTCTCCTCCAGGCATCACAATATCGCTTCACCAGGCAACGCCGGTCAACTGCTGTTTGTGTATGAGAAATCGGTTGGAAACATTCCTGTTGTCAGTACGTTGTAGGTGTCGCCACCGGCGTCAACCGTGTGTGAGTGCTCTGAAAAGCTAATCATTGGCATATTACAGCAGCTTCTTCCTATCGGTTAAATTTCGCTTCTGTAGCACATCTTCGTGGTGTAGCAATTTTAATGGCCAGTAGTGTACCTGCCGCATCTTAGGTGCTTCCATTCACCGTTTGTTTGGGTATTCCCACTGTCCCTGATTTACTTGTGCTGCAAACGTATATGATCAGAAATTTCTTCCTCAAATTAAGGCTGTTCATTCCGTTCAAACTTGCAGTACTTCTGCTTCACTTCGACTGAAGACAGCAATGTAATCAGCGAATAGCGTCATCGATATTTTTTCCAGCTTAATTTTAACCCCACTCTTGAAACTTTCATTCATTTTCGCCATTGCATCTTCGACGTATGGATTTGACAGTAGGAGTGAAAGACGGCATACCTGACTTACAGCTTTTTAATCCGAGCATTTAGTTCTTGTTCTTCCAGTCTTAACGTTCGCTCTTGGTTCCTGTACATGTGCCCTTCCTTTTCCATACTTTACTCATATTTTGCTTACAATTTCGAACATCTTGCACCATTTTACATTGTCTGGCGCTTTTCTCTAGTCTTCCTTCCATTAATTACTGTAATGTTAGACCTGCCTCTTAGGTTCCTTTATCTTTCCTAAATCCAAACTAATCGTCTTTAACATATCCTCTGTTTTCTTTTCCAGTCTTCGGTATATTATCCTTGTCAGCAGATTGGATGCTCGAGATGTTACGCCGATTTTGCGATAGTTCTCGCACTTATCTGCCCTTGCTATATTCTGTACACTGTACAAAATAAAATATAATACGCTGAAAAATAATAGGCCAATTAGCGTTATTATTTCTACGGCAACCGGTAACTCTCAATTCTTTAAACAATCGAAGTGCCAGATTCTACAGCTTTTCATTATTTTGAAGGGCTGAAAGGGAGAAAAAGTTCACGAGATTAAAATTATGTCTACTGTACAAGTGCCCTCACTAAGTGACCTCATTGTCAAATACTGCATGAATGTATTCTGTGTAATTTGCGCGAGGTGAGTTGCGCTCTCTGAAGACAGTTACTCATTTTCTAACTTTAATAGTTGACACATTGTGTTAAGACTGTGCGGCTGGTCCCGGCGGAGGTTAGAGCCCTCCCTCGGGCATGGATGTGTGTGTTTGTCCTTAGGATAATTTAGGTTAAGTAGGGTGTAAGCTTCGGGACTGATGACCTTAGCAGTTAAGTCCCATAAGATTTCATACGTATTTGAACACATTGTGTTAATCTTTCTTTAAAGGTTTATCTCTGTCATTGATCAGATTATGACACTAAATAAATTTTTTAAATGTAATCAGTAATTATACAGAGCGCAGCACGAAATGTATCTTCATTTACTTTTTGAATAAACATATACTCTCAAGACAATCTAAAAGGAACATATACTATCATGGAAATCACTCTGGGGAAAGTTTTAGCCGCTTCAGTCTGGAACCGCGCGACCGCTGCGGTCGCAGGTTCAAATCCAGCCTCGGGCATGGATGTGTGTTATGCTCTTAGGTTAGTTAGGTTTAAGTAGTTCTACGTTCTAGGGGACTGATGACCTCAGATGTTAAGTCCCATAGTGCGCAGAACCATTTGTACACTGATGTTAGCCATAAGCCTACGGCACATGTTTTCCGCTATTTCACCGCAAGGTTGAAGAATAAGGCGTGTACACTCCATTAAATCATGTGGACGTTTCAGGTAAAGAAAGAAGTCACATGGTTTGACGTGTGGACTATTTGGAGGGCCAAAATTGCCCGTCACTGACACGACCTGGAAATATGAGTAAAATGACGCCGCATGTCGAGAGACTCGTGGACGAAATATAATACAGTGTTTGCAATTTGTGGTGGTCATGCTCAATATTGCATCCGTCAGTGAGTGTTGGTGGGCAAAACCCGTCAAATAAGCCCGTGAGTGGAAATTATGAGCCACACTGTAGTCTTTGGAAAATGTTGATGTCGTTCATGAAGTACTTGCGGATTTCCAATAGCCCTAAAGCGTATATTTTGTTTGTTATCCACGTTGCACAAATGAAAATGCGCCCCGTCTGAAGACCAAACGCTGGCCGTTGTGGCCGAACGGTTCTAGGCGCTTCAGTCTCGAACCGCGCGACCGCTACGGTAACAGGTTCGAATCCTGCCTCGGTCATGGATGTGTGTGATGTCCTTTGGTTAGTTATGTTTAAGTAGTTCTAAGTTCTAGGGGACTGATGACCTCAGATGTTAAGTCCCACAGTGCTCAGAGCCAGTTTTTTGAAGACCCTGTTGAGCGTAGTCTCTGCCGCTCGCGTTCTGCAGTGAGCTCTGGTAAATGCCGAGGTCGCTTTTAAGAATCCCGTTGTCTCGCGATCGCGTTCTCGCTTCCCGAACACGGGGTCCCGGGTTCGATTCCCGACGGGTCAGTGATTTTTCACCTGCCTCGAGATGACTGGGTGTTTTTGTTGTCCTCATCAGTTCAGCGCCATCCATGAAAGTGGCGAGTTTGGACTGAGCATAGGTTGGGAATTTGTACGGGCGTTGATAACGGCGCAGTTGAGCGCCGCACAAAGCAAGCTTTGAGAAAGACCAACAGCCTCCTGAAGAAAAGTGGTTTGTCGCAGGACACAATCAAGAGGCTTAACACCTATAGTGCGGTTCCCCCTAGGTTATATGGCCTTCCAAAGGTTCATAAGGAAGGGGTTCCTTTCCGTCCTATAGTGAGTAACATCGGCGCTCCGACATATCGTGTGTCCAAGCATCTTGCTTCTCTGTTGAGTCCACAAGTAGGACGGTGTGAACATCATATCAGGAACTCAGCTGATTTTTTACGTCGTTTGGAGGGACTGAGGCTGAATGACTCTGATATTTTAGTGAGCTTCGATGTGGTCTCTCTCTTCACTCGTGTTCCTCTGTCTGATTCGTTGCGGTTAATTGAAGCCAGGTTTGGTGCTGATTTAACTAATCTCTTTAGGCATGTGTTGACATCCACTTACTTTTTATTTAATGACCAGTATTACGAGCAGACAGATGGAGTTGCGATGGGTAGTCCGTTGTCTCCTGTGATCGCAAATTTGTTTATGGAAGACTTCGAGGAACGTGCATTGGAGTCGGTGCCTTTGAAACCCGCCTGTTTCTTTAGATACGTTGACGATACCTTCGTTGTTTGGCCTCATGGCAGGGAGAATTTGATTGTCTTTCTAGAACATCTGAACTCGATCCACCCGAACATTCGTTTTACGATGGAGGTGGAAGAGGATGGTTGCCTTCCCTTTCTTGACGTGTTGGTTAGGAGGAAGGATGATGGATCATTGGGACATGCAGTCTACAGGAAACGTACTCACACCTGCTTGTACTTACAAGCTAATAGTTGTCACCATTCGGCTCAGCGTGAAGGGGTACTTCGTACCTTGGTACACAGGGCACATGTCGTTTCTGACGCTGAGACTTTGCCAGCTGAGCTGTCCCATCTTGAAGTTACATTTCGTCAAAATGGTTATAGTGATAGACAGATTGAACGTGCGTTGCGCTATCGACCAGCTGTACATCAGGTGATTGATGATAATTCTGAGTCAACACCTAAGTCTACTGCCTTCTTGCCTTACGTAGGAAACACGTCCAATAAGATCGGTCGTATTTTACGGAAATACGATGTGAAATGTGTTTTCCGACCTCCTTCTAAAATTAGAGCACTTTTGAGTTCCGTTAAGGATGATCTTGGACTGCGTAAGGCGGGTGTATATCGTATTCCTTGTAGCTGCGGCATGGCATATATTGGTCAAACTATCAGGACCGTGGAGGACAGATGTACTGAGCATAAACGGCACACACGATTACAGCAGCCAAATAGATCTGCTATTGCCGAACATTGCTTGGATACTGGTCACCCCATGTTATATAATAACACCGAGATATTGGCATGCACGTCCAGCTATTGGAACAGTGTCATTAGGGAGGCAGTTGAGATTAAATTAGCGAGCAACCTCGTTAACAGGGATGGAGGTTTCTGTTTAAACTCTGTTTGGAATCCGGCTCTCTCCCTTGTCAAAAAACAGAGGAACAGAGTCAATGCTGCCTCACCTGCGAATTCATAGTCTCACTACCGATAGCTCTGAATTTGGTCATCTTTGCTGGCACTAGTGTTCAGTGTGTGTGTGTGTGTGTGTGTGTGTGTGTGTTATCTTTCCTGCTTCTGTCCGAGAACCGAGGTTTTAAATTTGCATGTACGCCGCCTGTCCGTTGCAGTTTGCCTTGAAAATGTCGGGGTGTTCTCCCGCCGAAATATTGGCGGTCGCTGAAAGTGTTACCTGGCTGAATTCCCGGAAGTTATTTGAAAGTTGTATACGCCAGGAGAAACTCAGGTCTCACAATCATCATCATCATCATCATCATCATCATCACATTTAAGAATCCGTTGAAAGGAGCGTCTGTATATGCCCAGTTTCTCTGATACCTTTCTGTACGATTTGCCAGGTCTACTCTGTAGAGTTACTAGTACCGCTTCAGTGTTCTGCAGCCAACAAACATGGCTCGGCCGAGGTCACTTGGCTTCCAATAATGAATCTGACCTTAAAAGCTTATCATACAGCCTGTTAATGGATGGTTCTGTTGCAAGGGGCCCACCGTTGAAACTGTTGTCGAAAACGCCTGTGAGTCGCAGCAGGACTCCCGGTTCGTGAAAAAGTTACACAACCGCCGATCGCTACTACGCTGTTTCTCGTCCATTGTCAGCCTTGTTGTAAACACTAGACTCCTACGGACGGTGTTGTAAATTACGCGTCATTTCGTAACTCATTTGTTTCTCCAAGCTTTACCGCTACTACTTAAGGGGATATCTAGCCCGAGCCGACCTCTGTGGCCGAGCGTTTCTAGGCGCTTCAGTCCGGTTCAAAATGGTTCAAATGGCTCTGAGCACTATGGGACATAACATCTATGGTCATCAGTCCCCTAGAATTTAGAACTACTTAAACCTAACTAACCTAAGGACAGCACACAACACCCAGCCATCACGAGGCAGAGAAAATCCCTGACCCACCCCGCCGGGAATCGAACCCGGGAACCCGGGCGTGGGAAGCGAGAACGCTACCGCACGACCACGAGATGCGGGTGCTTCAGTCCGGAACCGCGCTGCTGCTACGGTCGCAGGTTCGAATCCTGCCTCCGGCCTGGATGTGTGTGTTGTCCTTAGGTTAGTTAGGTTTAAGTAATTCTAAATCTATGGACTGATGACCTCAGATGCTTAGAGCCATTAGTGCTTAGACCCATTTGAACCATCTAGCGCGACTTATACATTGAGGCGAAAGAAGTCGTAGGATAGCGATATGCATCTGTACAGAGGGCGGTGGTATCGCATACGCAAGGTACACTCCTGGAAATAGAAAAAAGAACACATTGACACCGGTGTGTCAGACCCACCATACTTGCTCCGGACACTGCGAGAGGGCTGTACAAGCAATGATCACACGCACGGCACAGCGGACACACCAGGAACCGCGGTGTTGGCCGTCGAATGGCGCTAGCTGCGCAGCATTTGTGCACCGCCGCCGTCAGTGTCAGCCAGTTTGCCGTGGCATACGGAGCTCCATCGCAGTCTTTAACACTGGTAGCATGCCGCGACAGCGTGGACGTGAACCGTATGTGCAGTTGACGGACTTTGAGCGAGGGCGTACAGTGGGCATGCGGGAGGCCGGGTGGACGTACCGCCGAATTGCTCAACACGTGGGGCGTGAGGTCTCCACAGTACATCGATGTTGTCGCCAGTGGTCGGCGGAAGGTGCACGCGCCCGTCGACCTGGGACCGGACCGCAGCGACGCACGGATGCACGCCAAGATCGTAGGATCCTACGCAGTGCCGTAGGGGACCGCACCGCCACTTCCCAGCAAATTAGGCACACTGTTGCTCCTGGGGTATCGGCGAGGACCATTCGCAACCGTCTCCATGAAGCTGGGCCACGGTCCCGCACACCGTTAGGCCGTCTTCCCCTCACGCCCCAACATCGTGCAGCCCGCCTACAGTGGTGTCGCGACAGGCGTGAATGGAGGGACGAATGGAGACGTGTCGTCTTCAGCGATGAGAGTCGCTTCTGCCTTGGTGCCAATGATGGTCGTATGCGTGTTTGGCGCCGTGCAGGTGAGCGCCACAATCAGGACTGCATACGACCGAGGCACACAGGGCCAACACCCGGCATCATGGTGTGGGGAGCGATCTCCTACACTGGCCGTACACCACTGGTGATCGTCGAGGGGACACTGAATAGTGCACGGTACATCCAAACCGTCATCGAACCCATCGTTCTACCATTCCTAGACCGGCAAGGGAACTTGCTGTTCCAACAGGACAATGCACGTCCGCATGTATCCCGTGCCACCCAACGTGCTCTAGAAGGTGTAAGTCAACTACCCTGGCCAGCAAGATCTCCGGATCTGTCCCCCATTGAGCATGTTTGGGACTGGATGAAGCGTCGTCTCACGCGGTCTGCACGTCCAGCGCGAACGCTGGTCCAACTGAGGCGCCAGGTGGAAATGGCATGGCAAGCCGTTCCTCAGGACTACATCCAGCATCTCTACGATCGTCTCCATGGGAGAATAGCAGCCGGCATTGCTGCGAAAGGTGGATATACACTGTACTAGTGCCGACATTGTGCATGCTCTGTTGCCTGTGTCTATGTGCCTGTGGTTCTGTCAGTGTGATCATGTGATGTATCTGACCCCAGGAATGTGTCAATAAAGTTTCCCCTTCCTGGGACAATGAATTCACGGTGTTCTTATTTCAATTTCCAGGAGTGTATAAAAGAGCAGTACACTGGCGGAGCAGATTCAGGTAAATCACGTGAAAAGGTATCCGACGTGATTAAGCACCCACGACGGGAATTAACAGACTCTGAACGTGGAATGGAAGTTGGAGCTAGACCCATGGGACATTCCATTTCGGAAACCGTTAGAGAATTCACTATTTCGAGATTCACAATGTCAATAGTGTGCGGAGAACACCAAATTTCAGGTATTACCTTTAGACCACGGACATCATAGTGGCTGACGGGCTTCACTTAACGATCGAGAACAGCGGCGTTTGCGTAGAGTTGTTAGTGCTAACAGACAAGCACCACCGAGTGAAATAACCGCAGGTATCCATGGGTGGAAGTACAGCAGACGTATCCACGAGGGCACTACGACGACATATGTCGTTAATGGGCTATGGCATCAGACGACCGACGCGAGTACCTTAGCTAGCAGCACGGCAGCGCCTCTTCTGGGTTCGTGACCTATTGTTGTTGTTGTTGTTGTTGTTGTCTTCAGTCCTGAGCCTGGTTTGATCGAGCTCTCCATGCTGCTCTGTCCTGTGCAACCTTCTTCATCTCCCAGTACCTACCGCAACCTACATCCTTCTGAATCTGCTCAGTTTATTCATCTGTTGGTCTCCCTCTACGATTTTTACCCTCCACGCTGCCCCCCCCAATACTAAATTGGTGATCCCTTGATGCCTCAGAAAATGTCCTACCAACCGATCCCTTCCTCTAGTCAAGTTGTGCCACAAACTTCTCTTCTCCCCAATCCTACTAATACTTTCTCATTAGTTATGTGATCTACCCATCTAATCTTCAGCATTCTTCTGTAGCACCACATTTCGAAAGCTTCTATTCTCTTCTTGTCTAAACTATTTATCGGCCATGTTTCACTTCCGAACATGGCTACACTCCATACAAATACTTCCAGAAATGATTTCCAGACACTTTTAAATCTATACTCGATGTTAACAAATTTCTCTTCTTCAGAAACGCTTTCCTTGCCATTGCCAGTCTACATTTTATATCCTCTCTACTTCGACCATCATCAGTTATTTTGCTCCCCAAATAGCAAAACTCCTTTACTACTTTAGGTGTCTCATTTCCTAATCTAATTCCCTCAGCATCACCCGACTTAATTCGACTACATTCCATTATCCTCGTTTTGCTTTTGTTGATGTTCATCTTATATAATTATCTAAATATAAAATAAAACGAAATAGAAATAAAAATATACAAAAAAATTCTAAACTACAAGGTATCAACCAAAAACCAAGTTCTCACTGATGCAATTCAAGAATGCCAGGGTGTACATATGCCCCAAAGTTGAACTGGATTTCTCTATATGAGATTATAAATGAAGTTAAAATTTCGCATGAAACATAGGAGCATAATGAATACTAAGGCATAGTGATGTAGGTTTAAGTTAAACTTTCAATTCTATTAATAAAAAACGAAATTCGAAATTCTTCAATAACAATCTTAGATACAGGAAGTGTTCAGCCATCTATAGTTGAATATAACAAGATTCCTCTATTCTAAATTTAAAAATTAAATTTAAAGATGAGATAACGTTACAAATCATCAATTGTTAGAGACAAGTGGTTACCAAAGTTAGTATAATTAATAAAAAGAATATAATTATACTAAGTATAAAAGAAAATGAGTATAAACAGTGAATTTTTAAAGTGTATGGTGTCTCCTAAAACCAGATTCTCACTCATGCAATCCTTGAGTGTGCAGGCTGTGTATGTACCTTTAGGTTGAACATAACTAGATTTTTCTACATGAGGTTGTAAATAAGATTTCAAATTTCACGTGAATAGTAAAGCAATATGAATATTAACATATAACAATACACTTATACCATTTAAAGGCTAGTAATCATAATTGATACCAAAGTTCTCAATGCACAAATACAAAAATATTTAGGTAGCTGAAGGTTGTACATAATCAATTCCTCTGTACGAAATATTATTTGGGACAGTGGATTACTAAAGTGGAAACAATGTTAAAAATCACTGAGTAAATCTAGAAGTAGATGGTTGAAAGATACATTGAAAAACAAATCATATATACTACTGGCCATTAAAATTGCTACACCACGAAGATGACGTGCTACAGACGCGAAATGTAACAGACAGGAAGAAGATGCTGTGATATGCAAACGATTAGCTTTTCAGAGCATTCACACAAGGTTGGCGCCGGTGGCGACACCTACAACGTGCTGACATGAGGAAAGTTTCCAACCGATTTCTCATACACAAACAGCAGTTGACCTGCGTTGCCTGGTGAAACGTTGTGATGCCTCGTGTAAGGAGGGGAAATGCGTACCATCACGTTTCCGACTTTGATAAAGGTCGGATTGTAGGGTGTCGCGATTGCGGTTTATCATATCGCGGCATTGCTGCTCACGTTGGTCGAAATCCAATGACTGTTAGCAGAATATGGAATCGGTAGGTTCAGGAGGGTAATACGGAACGCCGTGCTGGATCCTAACGGCCTCGTATCACTAGCAGTCGAGATGACAGGCATCTTATCCGCATGGCTGTAACGGATCGTGCAGCCACGTCTCGATTCCTGAGTCAACAGACGGGGACGTTTGCAAGAGAACAACCATCTGCACGAACAGTTCGACGACGTTTGCAACAGCATGGACTATCAGCTCGGAGAACACGGCTGCGGTTACCCTTGACGCTGCATCACAGACAGGAGCGCCTGCGATGGTGTACTCGACGACGAACCTGGGTGCACGAATGGCAAAACGTCATTTTTTCGGATTAATCTAGGCTCTGTTTTCAGCATCATGATGGTCGCATCCGTGTTTGGCGACATCGCGGTGAACGCACATTGGAAGCGTGTATTCGTCATCGCCATACTGGTGTATCACACTGCGTGATGGTATGGGGGTGCCATTGGTTACACGTTTCGGTCACCTCTTATTCGCATTGACGGCACTTTGAACAGTGGACGTTAAATTTCAGATGTGTTACGACCCGTGGCTCTATCCTTCATTCGATACCTGCGAAACCCTACATTTCAGCAGGGTAATGCACGACCGAATGTTGCAGGTCCTGTACGGGCCTTTCTGGATACAGAATATGTTCGACTGCTGCCCTGGCCAGCACATTCTCCATATCTCTCACCAATTGCAAACGTCTGGTCAATGGTTGCCGAGCAACTGGCTCGTCACAATACGCCAGTCACTACTCTTGATGAACCATGGTATCGTGTTGAAGCTGCATGGGCAGCTGTACCTGTACACGCCATCCAAGCTCTGTTTGACTGAATGTTCAGGCGTATCACGGCCGTTATTACGGCTAGAGGTGGTTTTTCTGGGTACTGATTTCTCAGGATCTATGTACCCAAATTGCGTGAAAATATAATCACATGTCAGTTCTAGTATAATACATTTGTCTTATGAATACCCATTTATCATCTGCATTTCTTCATGGTGTAGCAATTGTAATGGCCAGTAGTGTATACAGGGTGTTACAAAAAGGTACGGCCAAACTTTCAGGAAACATTCCTCACACACAAAGAAAGAAAATATGTTACGTTGACATGTGTCCGGAAACGCTTACTTTCCATGTTAGAGCTCATTTTATTAGTTCACTTCAGATCTTATTAATCATGGAATGGAAACACACAGAAACAGAACGTACCAGCGTGACTTCAAACACACTGTTCCAGGAAATGTTCAAAATGTCTTCCGTTAGCGAGGATACATGCATCCACCCTCCGTCGCATGGAATCCCTGATGCGCTAATGCAGCCCTGGAGAATGGCGTATTGTATCACAGCCGTTCACAATACGAGCACGAAGAGTCTCTACATTTGGTGCCGGGGTTGCGTAGACAAGAGCTTTCAAATGCCCCCATAAATGAAAGTCAAGAGGGTTGAGGTCAGGAGAGCGTGGAGGCCACGGAATTGGTCCGCCTCTACCAATCCGTCGGTCACCGAATCTGTTGTTGAGAAGCGTACGAACACTTCCACTGAAACGTGCAGGAGCTCCATCATGCATGAACCACATGTTGTGTCGTACTTGTAAAGGCACATGTTCTAGCAGCACAGGTAGAGTATCCCGAATGAAATCATGATAACGTGCTCCATTGAGCGTAGGTGGACGAAACTAAAATGAGCTCTAACACGGAAATTAAGCGTTTCCGGACACATGTCCACATAACATCTTTTCTTTATTTGTGTGTGAGGCATGTTTCCTGAAAGTTTGGCCGTACCTTTTTGTAACACCCTGTATAATTTGAAAGCTGGAAATAACTTTAGTAAACAAATCAAACGTTAAGTGGTTCAAATGGTTCAAATGGCTCTTAACGCTATGGGATTTAACAGCTGAGGTCATCAGTCCCCTAGAACTTAGAACTACTTAAACCTAACTAACCTAAGGACATCACACACATCCATGCCCGAGGCAGGATTCGAACCTGCGACCGTAGCGGTCGCGCGGTTTCAGACTGAAGCGCCTAGAACCGCTCAGCCACACCAAACGTTGAGTCTCATAGAACTGTAGAATATAATAATTCAAGTGTAAAATTACGTAAGTTGATTACAGGTAACTGTAGTACATCTGGCATGTGAAGGTACAAGGTTGTGAGCCAGGAAGGGGAACCTACATATATGTCCAATGAAATCTCAAACAATCTGTGAGCCAAAAGTGGGAGCCTGCATTGTATGACTAATGAAATGCATCAATCAGTCTTATGACACAGACACTTGTAAGTTTGGCCCTTCTACATCCGTATAAGTATTAGTCAGTATCTATTTCGCTGCCCTTCTACACATTCCGTCAATATTAATCAGTATCTGTTCTAGTGTCTGTGTCAGTGTCGGAGCTGGTGTCTTCCCATGTGTTGTGTTGGGGTTGTGTTACTGTCTGTGTTCTTGTTCTGGCAGTAGGATGTTGATTTTTCTCGAACGAGTTGTTGAGTCCATGCCATATCGAGATGCAGCAATACCCCGGTCAAATGAAGGTGAGACAAAATACTAGGAGGTATCCCATGACTTTTGCCACCTCACTGTAATTTTTGTATGAAACAAATCGCTACTCATTTCGTGCGCCACCCCGTATGAAAGACACTATCAAATTTTTGTAGTCTCTGGACACTTTTGGACAGGAAATTAGGAACTGGAAATGGGTGTTAACTAATAAAGAAAAAGAGCTTCCGGAGGTGATGACAGTTTCGTTCACAGTTCGTGCAGCCACGAATGAAGCGTTCTAGAAAGCCACCAGCAGAGTTATTAGCCCCTTGTGGGTGCGATATATCAGGCCGGTATAGTCCTAGACGCAGCAGGTAGGACACGTGAAGTTTATGGTCCCCGACGAGCGCTGTTGCACGGGTTTACTGCTGGGTTCGCAGTTATCAGAGGCGCTGGACGTATGTCCCTGTTTGTAGCTGGTGGGGCACGCATATTGCAGACGACTCCACCCAAGCCCATTCCCCTTTCCCCCCAACAAAGTACTGTACGGTTATATCAGTTTCTGCTGAACATTAAAAATGATATGAAACTTCCTGGCAGATTAAAACTGTGTGCCCGACCGAGACTCGAACTCGGGACCTTTGCCTTTCGCAAGTGCTCTACCATCTGAGCTACCGAAGCACGACTCACGCCCCGTCCTCACAGCTGTACTTCTGCCAGTATCTCGTCTCCTACCTTCCAAACTTTACGGAAGCTCTCCTGCGAACCTTGCAGAACTAGCACTCCTGAAAGAAAGGATACTGCGCAGACATGGCTTAGCCACGGCCTGCGGGATGTTTCGAGAGTGAGATTTTCACTCTGCAGCGGAGTGTGCGCTGATATGAAACTTCCTGGCAGATTTAAACTGTGTGTTTTCAGGAGTGCGAGGTTAGCAGGAGAGCTTCTGTAAAGTTTGGAAGGTAGGAGACGAGGTATCGGCAGAAGTAAAGCTGTGAGGACGGGGCGTAAGTCGTGCTTGGGTAGCTCAGTTGGCAGAGCACTTGCCCGCGAAAGGCAAAGGTCCCGAGTTCGAGTCTCAGTCGGGCACACAGTTTTAATCTGCCAGGAAGTTTCATATCAGCGCACACTCCGCCGCAGAGTGAAAGTCTCATTCTGGATTAAAAATGATGAATCGTTTAAAATTCCCAACAATCTGCAGTATATTTTGTAAGGTTTCTAGTTTGTTTTTGTATTAAATGAAAGTGACGTGCTCCTTTTTTAATCGATGTCTCGTACTTCACATTCATACACCGGATATTTTTCAAACAGGAGTCTTCAATACTCGATTCTGTACGCCACAGAGGTACTGAGTACAGACAAAGTGATATTTGGTTATCAGTAGCATTGTCGTTATCACTGGAGCATTCAGTGATAAGCGTGTGTGTGTGTGTGTGTGTGTGTGTGTGTGTGTGTGTGAGAGAGAGAGAGAGAGAGAGAGAGAGAGAGAGAGAGAGAGAGAGAGAGAAAGAGAGAGAGAAGGGCAGTGGAACATACAGGGGACAGGCAAAGTAATGTGAACAGTGGTAGTAATGGGATGGTTGTGTTTGACCGTCAACAATCCTGGTAAGGCACGTGTCGCGCTGGATTGTGCATGTTAAGTACAGGCCACACATCAACCTGCACGATTGTTTACGATAGTGCAAACTTCGTATTTGTATTCAGAGGCCGAGGTCGACGTCTAATGCAAGACCTAACAGAGTTCGAAAGAGAGAAGATTGGTTCAAATGGTTCAGAGCACTATGGGACTTAACATCTGAGGTCATTAGTCCCCTAGATCTTAGAACTACTTAAACCTAACTAACCTAAGGACATCACACACATCCATGCCCGAGGCAGGATTCGAACCTGCGACCGTAGCAGTCGCGCGGTTCCGGACTACAGCGCCTAGAACCGCATGGCCACTGCGGCCGGCGAGAGAAGATTGTGGCGGCTCGATTAGCTGCGGCATCAGTAACCAACAAAGCCAACTTACTGAATGTTTGAAGAGCAACGGTTTCAACAGTCATGACAGCCTACAAAAAGCATGGAAAGACATCATCTTGTAAACGTAATAGTCGGTGCAAATCAAAACTAAATGATGGAGATCGTCGTACGCTAACACAAATTGCGTCAAAACAACACAAAACTACGGCGGCTCAAGTGACTGCAGAGGTCAAAAGCAATCTTCGAACCCCGTATCTATCGACACTGTCCGCCGAGAACTTCATAAAGCGAATATTCCTGGATGAGATGCTACATCGAATCCATTAGTGACGACAACCAGCGCAAAGAAGCGTAAAACAAAGTTTAATGAGCACAAATCCTGGGTGGCTGATCTGTGGAAACACGTTTTCGTTATTTCCAACATCGGGCCGGATTTACATCTGGAGAAAGCCAAAAGAAGACTGCAATCCAGATTGCTTGATTCCAACTGTTAACCATGAAGGTGGCAGTGTGGTACGCGAAGGAACTTGTCCCCCTTCTTGCAGCGGTGTACCGTAGGTCTCTAGAAGAGCGTAGCGTTCCATAGTATTGGAAAAGGACACAGGTCATCCCAGTTTTCAAGAAGGGACCTCGAACATGTGTAGAACTATAGACCTATATCTCTAACGGCGATCAGTTGTAGAATTTTGGAACACGTATTATGTTCGAGTATAACGACATTTCTGGAGACTAGAAATCTACTCTCTAGGAATCTGCATGGCTTTCGAAAAAGATGATCGTGTGAAACCCATCTCGCGCTATTCGTCCACGAGACTCAGAGGGCCATAGACACGGGTTCCCAGGTAGATGCCGTGTTTCTTGACTTCCGCAAGGCGTTCGATACAGTTCCTCACAGTCGTTTAATGAACAAAGTAAGAGCATATGGACTATCAGACCAATTGTGTGATTGGATTGAAGAGTTCCTAGATAACAGAACGCAGCATGTCATGCTCAATGGAGTGAAGTCTTCCGAAGTAAGAGTGATTTCAGGTGTGCCGCAGGGGAGTGTCGTAGGACCGTTGCTATTCACAATACACATAAATGACCCGGTGGATGACATCGGAAGTTCACTGAGGCTTTTTGCAGATGATGCTGTATTATATCGAGAGGTTGTAACAAAGGAAAATTGTGCTGAAATGCAGGAGGATCTGCAACGAATTGACGCATGGTGCAGAGAATGGCAATTGAATCTCAATGTAGACAAGTGTAATGTGCTGCAAATACATAGAAAGAAAAGTCCCTTATCATTTAGCTAGTATATAGCAGGTCAGCAACTGGAAGCAGTTAATTCCATAAATTATCTGGGAGTACGCATTAGGAGTGATGTAAAATGGAATGATCATATAAAGTTGATCGTCGGTAAAGCAGATGCCAGACTGAGATTCATTGGAAGAATCCTAAGGAAATGCAATCCGAAAACAAAGGAAGTAGGTTACAGTACACTTGTTCGCCCACTGCTTGAATATTGCTCGCCAGTGTGGGATCCGTACCAGATAGGGTTGTTAGAAGAGACAGAGAAGATCCAACGGAGAGCAGCGCGATTCGTTACAGGATCATTTAGTAATCGCGAAAGCGTTACGGAGATGATAGATAAACTCCAGTGGAAGACTCTGCAGGAGAGACGCTCAGTAGCTCGGTACGGGCTTTTGTTGAAGTTTCGAGAACGTACCTTCACCGAGTCAAGCAGTATATTGCTCTCTCCTGCGTATATCTCGCGAAGAGACCATGAGGATAAAATCAGAGAGATTAGAGCCCACACAGAGGCATACCGACAATCTTTCTTTCCACGAACAATGCGAGACTGGAATAGAAGGGAGAACCGATAAAGGTACTCGAAGTTCCCACCGTCACACACCGTCAGGTGGCATGTGGAGTATGGATGTAGATGTAGATTTGGTGTGGGCAGCCATATCATGGTATTCTTCTGGTCCCATCATTACTCTCAACGGCCGTGTTATAGACAACGATTATGTGAAATTTTAGGTGATTAGGTGCACTCCACGGTTCAAATGTTGTTCCCCAACAGTGATGCCATGTTTCAGGACGATAATGTTCTCATTGAACATTAGCGAACAGTTGTGGGCGGCATTGGAGGGCAGACTCCGTAACATATTTTCGTCTCCCTCGTCTCTACAGGAATGTAATTCGCGAAAACTTTATGCCCTGGTACCGACATATCCCTTGTTCACTATCCTTGCCATCTGCTCCGCGAAATTGCGTTGCAGCGTCACACATTCGTCCACTGCCCGCCAAAGTTCACAATTTAGCATTTCCCTTCGATACCTGAATGTCAATTTCTGATCAATTTGTTTACGAAACTCCTTCATGGTGCATGTTAACCAAGGACTACCACTGGACATTGTCTTCTTGCCTATTTCATCCTGCGAAACCTACAGTACCGTGAAGCAACGAAGCAGCCTTCGAACTGAAGATCACAACAACATTAAATTATTGTAGGCTTGACCAGTGGCTACACGTATATTCTTACTCTGTAGTGGGCTCCAGTTGGCAGTGTTAATTAACTTCGTCTGGCGACGACGATAACTTTTGAGTGGTCCTAGACTCATTCGCTGAGTGCATCTGAACTTCAAACCTTTACCGTGTTCCGCCGATGGGTACGCTAAAGCGCTCGCCTCTGCGCTGAGCGGCCCTTAGACCTTTCCCGTTTCCACTCGTGTGGGATAACGATCTGTAACGCTGAATCACACGTGCGTATAGTCAGCCAGCCAAAGGTCAGGGTGCACATGTGTCGTGCTAACACACACACACACACACACACACACACACACACACACACACACACCTGTAGTAGCCGCTTTCGGCGTTCAGCAATCAGTACTAAACAGTTGGTCAATATGTGGCCATATAGACTACATTGGACATATTTTTTTTTTCCGTAGGTCCACGGTGATGACATTCGCAAGATGTACAAAATGCGGAAAAACAAGAATACATAAAACATATTGAAACGTGGGACATACGGAAAGCAGGAAAAGGTGTGTATGGGGCCTAATCAGTTACCGTTGGTTGCACAGTAAACACATACACTTTATTTATGGAAATAATTTTTTTTAAACAATCATTTTTAAAACAGTTCACTGTAACACAAGCTACACTGATGGCTGAAGGCCTTATTAAGAAAGAATTCAAAATTGTTTGTCGACTGAAGGCCACAAAACAAAACAATTAACAGCTGAAGGCCTGAATTACAAATGAGGAAGACAATTACACATTAAAAAATACCAAAATAATTTTTAAAACAATCAATAAATATTGACTGTAACACAAGCTACACTGGCAGATGAAGGCCTTATTAAGAAGAATTCAAATCATTTGTCGGCTGAAGGACACAAGAATAGGAATAATTTAAACAAAATATTATTTTTAAACAATTGACACAATCAGACCAAATAAGAAGAGAGTGATCCACAGACAGCGCTTCAAGGATCGACCTGAGAAAAGTCCCTACAGCTGCGTAAGCGGTGAGACAGGCAGCCAAGAGTTATGCTGACCTAACAGGATGGCGACTCAAACTAGGAACAGTTTAAATGCCGATCAATCCTCTTACCAAATCCACCTAACCTGTGATAACCAGTACAACGATGTATTAATTCAAGCCAGGGCGAAGTGACAGACAGCACTGCGTCTCCAGAATCCAGTGTTTAAAACATCGAAAGGCAGAAGGAACCACTACAACCAAGGTAGACAAAAGAACCCATAATCCGCACCGCAATCAACGAGGATGTCGAAATACACGTCATACCAGATAGCTTCGGCAAGATGAGGAAAAGTACACTGCCGCAAATATACGCTAACCTCCAGCGCAGGTAACTGGGGCATTAGCGGCCACTAGGCAGTAAAATACTGCTGGTTGCACTTCACCAGTTATAACACAAAATTCGAAAACTACACTACTGGCCATTAAAATTGTTACACCAAGAAGAAATGCAGATGATAAACGGGTATTCATTGGACAAATATATTATACTAGAACTGACACGTGATTACATTTTGACGCAATATGGGGGCATAGATCCTGCGAAATCAATACCCAGAACAACCACCTCTGGCCGTAGTAGCCGCGTTAATACGCCTGGGCATTGAGTCAAACAGAGCTTGGATGGCGTGTACGGGTACAGCTGCCCATGTAGCTTCAACACGATACCACAGTTCATCAAGAGGAGCGACTCAAGTATTGTGACGAGTCAGTTGCTCGGCCACCATTGACCAGACGTTTTCAATTGGTGAGAGATCTGGAGAATGTGCTGGCCAGGGCAGCAGTCGAACATTTTCTGTATCCAGAAAGGACCGTACAGGACCTGCAACATGCGGTCGTGCATTATCCTACTGAACTGTAGGGTTTCGCTGGGATCGAATGAAGGGTACAGCCACGGGTCGTGACACATCTGAAATGTAGCGTCCACTGTTCAAAGTGCCGTCATTGCGAACAAGAGGTGACCGAGACGTGTAACCAGTGGCACCCCACACCATCACGCCGGATGATACGCCAGTATGGCGATGAGGAATATATGCTTCCAATGTGCGTTCACTGCGATATCGCCAAATACGGATGCGACCATCATGATGCTGTAAACAGAACCTGGATTCATCCGAAGCAATGACGTTTTGCCATTCGTGCACACAGGTTGGTCGTTGAGTACACCATCGCAGGCGCTCCTTCCAGTGATGCAGCGTCAAGGGTAACCGCAGCCATGGTCTCCGAGCTGATAGTCCAAACTGCTGCAAACATCGTCGAACTGTTAGTGCAGATGGTTGCTGTCTTGCAAACGTCCCCATCTGTTGATTCAGGGATCGAGACGTGGCTGCACGATCCGTTACAGCCATGCCATGCCTGTCACCTCGACTGCCAGTGATACGAGGCCGTTGGGATCCAGCACATCCACCGATTCCATATTCCGCTAACAGTCATTTGATCTCGACCAACGCGAGCAGCAATGTTGCGATACGATAACCCGCAATCGCGATAGACTACAATCCGACGTTTATCAAAGTCGGAAACGTGATGGTACGCATTTATCCTCCTTACACGAGGCATCACAACAACGTTGCACCAGGCAACGCCGGTCAACTGCCGTTTGTGTATGAGAAATCGGTTGGAAACTTTCCTCATGTCAGCACGTTATAGGTGTCGGCACCGGCGTCAACCGTGTGTGAATGCTCTGAAAAGCTAATCATTTGCCTATTACAGCATCTTCTTCCTGTCGGTTAAATTTCGCGTCTGTAGCACGTCATCTTCGTGGTGTAGCAATTTTATTGGCCAGTAGTGTAATAACAGGCAATAGAAGCCGGCTAATAGATTCTCCCAACCCGACACACTCCACTTGTTGCTGTTCGTCTCACGGCGACCCTATGAGCACTAACGCACGAACAAACTGCGCGATCCCATATAGTGGAGGTTTCACTACTGGATTAATGTTCACTCAACTCAACTTGTCCAGTGGACAACGAGGTTGTGGCACTCGTAATTACAGCCCCTCGATCCGGCAATGCCTGCATGCCGCCAGCGGTCCCGGCTTGTCCACACACTGCCGGACCTTTCTGCTGCTCCGTCACAGCCAAACTACCGACACACCCCACTTGGAAAAACACCTCACGTCATTTCAAAGATAGTATGCGTACTATATATCGATAAACGCTGCTGCTGCTGCCACTCGCAGGCAGACAACGCTAGCAAATGTGGCGCCAGTAAACTGAAGAAGAAAACGAGACGCCACTATCCCTATTACACAATGCCAACCTACCAACGGCACCAACGCGAGCCGCACACAGCTTACATATGTACAACAGTTTTTTATTCTGTAGAATGCTCCTCCCAATTGACATCCTTATCACGCTGTGATCCCAAGAATTTGACATTCTTGAACGCTGCTAATTGCTGTCATAAATTTTACACAAATAGGAAGTGTCGATTGTTTTATAGGTGATTGAGGATGGTGTACAGAACAGTATTTACATCATTTGCAGACTGTTAATTACAGCTCTAACAAGTCGTATGTTTTTAGGTTGGTTAGTACATTCAAGTACATGTAGCAAGAGCAAGCCATTAACCATTACTTTCTCCTGGGCAGCAGGTCCGTGTTAAAGTGTGGATGCGTGACCGTGAAAGGTTTAGTCTATACTGAAAGGTGCAGTCTATTTAGCGGTGCAATTATGATTGTGTGGAAAACATCAGGTAGTAAATTATGTGAAGTGTCTGTGGGAAGACTGTTCGATGCAGAGCTGAAAAAACCAACACACACATTTGCGCACATATGAAGATACCATGTATAAAAAATCTGCACTTATACTCTTTACAACGTGTATATTACGAGAAAATCTCTTACAGTTGCTGAACTGCTTATGGCCTGCCTTTTAACATTTTCATTAACTGCTCTTACTAAAAGTACACTACATTTCTAATTTATTGCAACGCTGTATCATTCGCAAACAAATCAATCTTCGCATTTGGTTGTCGTTGTTGTGGTCTTCAGTCCAAAGACTAGTTTGATGCTGCTCTACATTCTGCTCTGTCCTCTGTGAGGCTCTTTATCTCTGAAGAACTACTGCAACCTATGTGCTTCTGAATCTGCTTACTATATCCATCTCTTGGTCTCCTACGATTTGTACCCCCCAACACTTCCCTCTAGTATTAAATTGGTGATCCCTTGATGTCTCAGAATGTTTCCCATAAAATGGTCCGTTCTTTTAGTTTGGCTGTGCCACAAACTTCTTGTCTCTCCAATTCTGTTCAGCACCTCCTCATTAGATACGGAATCTACTTGTCTACTCTTCAGCATTCTTCTGTAGCACCACGTTTCAAAAGCCTGTAGTCTCTCCTTGTGTGAACTCTTTATAAACTGTCTTTCACTTCCAAACATTCCTACACTCCAGACAAATACCTTCAGAAAAGACTATGTTCGATGTTAACAAATTTCTCTGCTTCAGAAATGCATTTCTTGCCGTTGGTAGTCTATATTTTATATCCTCCGTCATCAGTAATTTTGCTGTGGAAACAGAGAAACTCGTCTGCTACTTTAAGTGTGTCGTTTTCAAATCTATTTCCCCCAGCATCACCTGATTACTTCGATTATATTCCATTACCCTCACTTTGAATTTGTTAATGTTCCTATGCTCCTTTCAAGAGGCTGTCCATTACATTCAACTGCTCTTCCCAGTCCTTTGCTGCCTCTGACTGAGCCGGCCGGTATGGCCGTGCGGTTCTAAGCGCTTCAGTGTGGAACCGCGTGACCGCTACGGTTGCAGGTTCGAATCCTGCCTCGGGCATGGATGTGTGTGATGTCCTTAGGTTAGTTAGGTTTAAGTAGTTCTACGTTCTAGGGGACTGATGACCTCAGAAGTTAAGTCCCATAGTGCTCAGAGCCATTTGAACCATCTGAACCTCTGACTGATGATGCCATCGGCAGACCTCAATGTTTTTATTTCTTCTCCCTGAACTGAACTGATGGTTTGAGGAACGTGATAGCGAATTCACGTTGATGTCTTAGCTGGAAGTTACTCCCGACCTGATCGCAATAGAACACGTCTGGGACGATAGTGTGTCCTAGTCCAACACCTACCAACCACTGGCCCATGTTTTATAGAAATTCAATTGCCTGAGCGTAGAGCCGGCCGCTGTGGCCGTGCGATTCTAGGCACTTGAGACCGTAACCGCGCTGCTGCTAGGATCGCAGGTTCGCCTGCCTCGGGCATGGATGTATCTGCTGTCCTTAGGTTATTTAGGTTTAAGTATTTCTATGTCTAGGGGACTGATGACCTCAGATGTTAAGTCCCATAGTGCTCAGAGCCATTTGATCCATTTGAACCCGAGCGTAGACATCTGTTTCTACGTGACTCTGGAAATCCAGCAAGGACTTGTCGAATACATGCCTCGTAGAACCGCTACTATATTGCGTCCCAAAGGTGGAACAAAACGCTGTTAAGCAGGTGGTACTGGTTCACCAGTGTATGCACTGTAGCGGACTCCCACTCCTGGGCTGGAAACATTCTACCGTTTGTTACCTTGAATGCCGAGGGACCTGTGTGGCGTCATCGGTCGCAATAAAGCAGGGTTAAGTATTACTTTGTTCGTTTCTCTGAATACATTCCGTCGCTGTATTTTCGGCGGCGGCTGGAGGCTTGGTGAGCCGGAGAGGAATCTGCTGAACCCAGCAGGCTGCTGGACCTCGCTGCATCGGCCCAGCGTGTTCAAACCGGTGACTCCTAGCACTCCGTGTTGCGGTGACCACGGTGCGTCTGCGGTGTGCCTCACACGCCATTCTGCGAGTTTCCCTTCCAGGTCACTGGCCATGTTGTCTCTTGAGATGGACTGCGATGCCGGATGCTGTGAGGTCACGTCGGATGCTGATCCTGGCCCACCAGTTTGGAAGGTCGACTGACCCGAGCAGAGCTGAAATGTAGAGCAGTTTGTGCCCCAGGTTGGAACGGTGTTGGTAGGCCTCTGGTTCACACATTTTTGTGGGTGTGACTGGAGGGTGGCTTGCGTCGACCGTTGGTATGGACCAGTGGTCATCTCAAGAAGTGGCAGGAGTATGACTAGTATTGGAACAGTCTCGTACACAAGATGCTGCAGTACAGTAATCAGAGAATCGAGTGCGAACGATACGAGTGCCATGAATCCTACTGATCGACTGAATAGCGAGGTGGAGTATGTACGGCATCGAGGAGAGGCTTTGCTTTTTGAAACGATTCAATGTGGCCAGTTCTACTCTTTACGAGGTGTCAGTTGTTTTCTGTTCTGCTATAGTTGCTAATCGAATAGCTTCAGTCTCTTAGATGGTTTGTTAAACTCCTGATGGGTGTTGTTGCGTCCGCATTGGATGATGATGATGATGATGATGATGTTTAGTTTGGCTCTGAGCACTATGGGACTCAACATCTGAGGTCATCAGTCCCCTAGAACTTAGAATTACTTAAATCTAACTACCCTATGGACATCACACACATCCATGCCCGAGGCAGGATTTTAACCAGCGACCGTAGCAGTCGCGCGGTTCCGGACTGAAGCGCCTAGAACCTCTCGACCACCGCGGCCGGCCCAGGTCACTGGGGCGTTAGCGGCGACCAGGCAGGAAAAATACCACTGGTTGAACTTAGCAAATAGTAATACATACGATGCAGTAGTAGTTAGTAACAAGAAGTCGAGGAAAGCTAATTAGATCCGCCTTCCCCAAGCACTCCACCCGCTGCTCTTCATCTAGGCGATGCTGTGAGCAGCAAAACGATCCCAAGTCACTCGAGAATCGCGAGACCTCACAATGGTGGTTTCACTGCTAGGACTGAAATCCACTCAACTTGAAGCTCGTTGGATCCGGCTGACGACTAGGTCGTGTACCCTCGCGACCACAGCCCTTCCATCCGGCAGTGCATGCGTGCCGACAGCAGTCCCAGCGTGTTCTCGCACTGCCCTCTTGGCTGCTCCGGAGTCACCAACCGAACTGCTCACTCACACGACACGGAAGAATAACGACGTCACCCCAAAGATAGGGCCACAGTTACTACATATCGACTACGCCGCTGCTGCCACTAGCGGACAGGCAACACTTGCGAAACCAAGTGGCGCCATGAACTAACCGATACAGTCTGGCCTCCAACAGAGGACGGAAATCTACAACACCACGAACGCGAGTCGCAGCATGGCTCAGAAACTGTCACGATTGATGTTGATGAAAGTATGAGGACAATACAAACACCCTGTCCCCAGGCAGAGAAAACCCCAATCCAGCCGGGAATCGAACCTGGGACCCCGTGATCCAGACGCAGCAACGCTGGCCACTACACCACAAGCTGCGGACGTTCTCTTTGGAGCTTCTTGTATAACATTATGAAATTAGCGGAGACAGGGAGGTCTGAGCTCATGCGTATTTGCTTACAGAATTGATGATATCACTCTCTTGGTCATCAACTAACTAACCTGTATGGTAAAGTTTACACCTAGCAGCTGGATCGTGTGATACATCTGTGTGCTTGTGCAATGACATTCTGTTCAGATTTAGAAAATTTCGCACTCCTTTCTTGATATGTAACATAGTGTGTTTATATATTATGCACATTTCAGTGCTAGAAGAGAAACACTCTGGTGTGAACAGAAATACCGTGCTCACATTGAAGACACACTGTATCGAATCTTCCTCCATCAAGTGCCTGGTGTAATATGTACCCGTCGTTTCTAAACTGCAAGTTGGAAGCTTGCTTTCAGAATGCCCACGTGCATCGTGTCTACCGTTTCTTCGCAGGTGCTGCCTTGGCGTCGCAGGAGTTCCACACGCAAGAAAACGACAGCTACGCGAATTCCTCGACAAATATTTTTGGAGCAGCTCCGCGAATCGTAGGTGGTGTCAAGGCTCGGAGTGGAGAGTTTTTATACCAGGTAATCTATTGCGATTTTACGTTTCTTAAGTAACAATAACAGTATAGTAGTAATAATAATATTTTTAAAAAATTAGATGACTTGTAAAAAATTTGGAATGAAAAATTGAAAGAAGATAAAATATCAAGTCTTACCAATACAGGTGGGAAGAAAGAAATAGTCTGCTGAAGTAAGCAGCCCACCATTTGCAGACAGTTTTGCTGAGATGCAAGACCCTCTCTTGGAACAAGTAACCAGTAGAACAGGTTTCTTAATATCCACAGACAAAATCAGATCTATTACTAACATAGAAAATACTCCCAAATGTATATGGGCAGACGTTGGTAAAACAGCAACGTAAAAAATGGTCCAAAGAATCTCGTCAATAATCTGAAGAAAATGAGTTCAAAAAATCTTTCACCAATGAGAGAATGCGCTAAATGGAACGGGCATAGGCCATAACAAAATAGATTCATCATAAAAATGGAGGGAAGAAATTCTTAATAGGACAGCGCAATACCTATGTATACTTAAATGATATATAAGCATTCCAGTTATGGGTTCTGAACATAACGAATGCACCATTATGTTGCGAATGTAACAATAATTGTTATGTATCATGACGAAGCTGTTAATGGATTAGTTACTCTGAAGAAGCGAATCAGCTGCCAAAACGTGTAATGTAAACATTATAATTATCAAGCGACCATGACTTAATGATTACAGCATCAACCATTGCAAACTAATATGGCGCCTCTCTTTCATCGAAACATACATTGATTTTTAAATTCATTATCAAATTTTATGAATGAATATGTAGTAAGTGAATGTGGCTCTGTCTCGAACAAACACAAGTTTTCTTGTTTTAGTACCCAAACACATTTCAGACAAGTTTCTCCACCTTCAATGGGTTTGTTTATTACCTGCCAAATGACATATAAGAAATTCATGTATTATAATACGGAGCAATTTATGAGGTTATAGTATTTAAATTACTAAAAGTACTGACAGAAATAATAACAGCCGCGCGGGGTAGCCGAGCGGTCTCAGGCACCTTGCACGGTCCGTGCGGCTCCCCACGTCGGAGGATCGAGTCCTCCCTCGGCCATGGGGATGTGTGTTGTCGTTAGCTTAAGATAGTTTAAGTTAGATTAAGCAGTGTGTAAGCTTAGGGACCGATGACCTCAGCAGTTTGGTCCCATGAGACCTAAAATAATAATAATAATAAGAGTAGTTAACTATTTGCTAACACACACGCAACTTATAAGACTAAGGAGAAAATCAAAAAGTGAAAACATGCGGCCGATCACCACAGAATGCGGCGATTACGCAACCATCATTGGCCAAGGTGATGGAGCTTTTTTGTTTTTTGTTTTTGCTCTGAACCCACTATCCAACATGCTAAACAATACAAATTATGGATACAATATTACTGGAACATACCAACACAAAATCACACATTTGCTATACATGGATGATCTAAAACTACTGGCAGCAACAAATCAACAACTCAACCAATTACTAAAGTTAACAGAAGTATTCAGCAATGATATAAATATGGCTTTTGGAACAGACAAATGTAAGAAAAATAGCATAGTCAAGGGAAAACACACTAAACAAGAAGATTACATAGTGGATAACCACAGCGACTGCTTAGAAGCGATGGAAAAAACAGATGCCTATAAATATCTAGGATACAGACAAAAAATAGGAATAGATAGTACAAATATTAAAGAAGAACTAAAAGAAAAATATAGACAAAGACTAACAAAAATACTGAAAACAGAATTGCCAGCAAGAAACAAGACAAAAGCTATAAATACTTATGCTATACCAATATTGACCTATTCATTTGAAGTAGTGAAATGGAGTAACACAGACCTAGGAGCACTCAATACACTTACACGATCACAATGCCACAAATATAGAATACATCATATACATTCAGCAACAGAAAGATTCACATTAAGCAGAAAGGAAGGAGGAAGGGGATTTATCGACATAAAAAACCTACATTATGGACAGGTAGACAATTTAAGAAAATTCTTTATAGAACGAGCAGAAACTAGCAAAATACACAAAGCAATCACTCATATAAATACATCGGCTACACCACTGAAATTTCATAACCTTTTCTACAACCCTTTAGATCACATAATATCAACAGATACGAAGAAGGTAAATTGGAAAAAGGAAACATTACATGGCAAGCACCCGTATCATCTAACACAGCCAAACATCGATCAAGACGCATGCAACACATGGCTAAGAAAAGGCAATGTATACAGTGAGACGGAAGGATTCATGATTGCAATATAGGATCAAACAATTAACACCAGATATTACAGCAAGCATATTATTAAAGATCCCAATACCACAACAGATAAATGCAGACTTTGCAAACAACAAATAGAAACAGTAGGCCACATCACAAGCGGATGTACAATACTAGCAAATACAGAGTACACCAGAAGACATGACAATGTAGCAAAAATAATACATCAACAACTGGCCATAGAACATAAACTAATAAAACAACATGTTCCCACATACAAGTATGCACCACAAAATGTACTGAAGAATGATGAATACAAATTATACTGGAACAGAACCATTATAACAGATAAAACAACACCACATAACAAACCTGACATCATACTCACCAATAAAAAGAAGAAATTAACACAACTAATCAAAATATCCATACCCAATACAACAAATATACAAAAGAAAACAGGAGAAAAAATTGAAAAATACATCCAACTGGCTGAGGAAGTCAAGGACATGTGGCATCAGGATAAAGTTGACATTATACCAATTATACTGTCAACTACAGGAGTCATACCACACAATATCCACCAGTACATCAACGCAATACAGCTACATCCAAACGTATATATAGAACTACAGAAATCTGTAATTATTGGTACATGTTCAATTACCCGAAAGTTCCTAAATGCAATGTAACATATACCGTATAGTTAAAAGAAGTCACGCTTGATCAAGGTCCGCGTCACTTTCCATTTTTAACCAGACATACGTCTGAGAAAGGAAAGAAATAATAATAATAACAAGAGGAAATAAGAATAGACCTTAGTATTAAACATATTGGCACTCATGTGGATGTTGTATATTTGCACACAGCTGTAATTATTGCCTTCCAGTACGTGATTTGCAATTAATAAGCGTTTATCAATTTCCTAACGCTACTTTTTATACACATTTTATAAATAAGTACTGTAACATCGTACAGAATCCCTAAAACACTGTGATGTGGCTGTACAGGGATAATCATAAAGCTTGGGTTGCAGCCTCGAAAAAAGTCAATCTGCGACCATGAAACTTGGTTAGTCATTCTCTGAGTATTCATCATACTGCACGACACATATTTACAAACTATGGATGACTTGGGCGGAGACCTTGTTTGTAAGAGTCTGCATGCTGGCCGTTCCAGGAAACCCTCTACCACGAAAAGCACCTCATTGTCACTCTGGAAGTGCTTGCGTACAATCTGTTCTTCATCCAGGGAAGAAACCATTGCGTGTCATGTCACGAGATTATTGGGGCGGGGGGGGGGGGGGGGGGGGAGGGGGAGGGGGAGAAAATTTAACAGTCTAGAGCAGCAGCGTGTAGGACTGCACCTTGTGCAGAACGAGCTGGAACACAGTCGTTGTGCGAAAACACCCCCTCTGGCATTTTCGGATGACACTTCGTTCTAAAGCAGCTTCCCGCAGCCTCATCAGGAGATTTCCGTAGTAAGCTCCTGTGACACTGTCTTTTACGAGCGTAATCTTTCAGCACCACACCACGACAGAAACCCCTCCCCCCCCCCCTTCCAAAATAAGTCCTTCACTGTGTATCCATCCTACAAAAACAAAAAAGCGCTATCACCTTGGCCAATGATGGAAGCGTAATCGCCACATTCTGTGGTGAAAAGCCGCATGTTTTCACCTTTTGATTTGCTCCTTTGTCTTATAATTTGCGTGTGTGTTAGCAAATACTGAACTACTCTCATAAATAGTGATAAAGCCATGAATTTTCAAGCTATGCCTTAAGTGTTATACCCCAGAGAACAATTTAGAAACGCAGTTTGACCTGTATGTTGAATGAAATACACACTAGGCGCTTCAGTCTGGAACCGCGCGACCGCTACGGTCGCAGGTTCGAATCCTGCCTCGGGCATGGATGTGTGTGATGTCCTTAGGTTAGTTAGGCTTAAGTAGTTCTAAGTTCAAGGGGACTGATGACCTCAGAAGATAAGTCCCATAGTTCTCAGAGCCATTTGAACCATTTTTGAACACTCACACCCACACACAGACGAGCACGCACACACACACAGACGCACACACACACACACACACACACACACACACACACACACACACACACAATCACTTACTTAACATAGCGCGACTGACAATGGGTTGGGGTTGGGTTGTTTGGGAGAAGAGACCAAACTGCGAGGTCATCTGTCTCATCGGATTAGGGAAGGACGGGGAAGGAAGTCGGCCGTGCCCTCTCAAAGGAACCATCCCGGCATTTGCCTGGAGCGATTTAGGGAAATCACGGAAAACCTAAATCAGGATGGCCGGACGCGGACAATGGGCTTAGCACAGCTATCATTTGATTACTAAGCGGTAAGCAATGATACACCGGGACAGCGATACAAAATAGAACAAGTGCTGCCTTTCTGCATATAGCATCTAGCTGTGTGAATAAGGATATATCGTCAGTTTTATAACCATTGACTTTAAATACAGCGAGTAAATAAACTATGATAATCAACACACATTCCATGTATGTCATTTGCACGTAATCACAGTAATGTGCGATATCACTGCGTATGATATTTAACAAGCAGCAGTTGTCAGCCTGCCTCGTCTGCATCTGTAACCTTATAGCATCCAGGTGGAAGCAACTTACTGCTAATGTGTGTGACTGCAACTCAACATGTCGTTTTCGATCCAGAATATTTATGCAGTGATGACGTTACAGACTTTTAGGGCTGATGAAGAAGGGTAAACGTATCAATCTGAGATAAGGGTTCCTGAACCGGAAACGAACGAGTCAAAAATTATAAGCGAGAGTGGTTCTGCTATCTCTGGAAGTGGAAATACATGTACTGGTGCTGTTACGACTGTCGGGTAGGCAGCTTCCAGAGGGGGCAGTATGGACGAAAACAACTAAAGTAAACATGAGATCATAGGTGCATTCCTTAAGAGCTATGAGCACTGCATCTTCTCTAGTGTGAAACACGTATCTTCTACTGAAAAAGTGCTCATAGCACTTAAGGTATGCATTTCAGAGCTCATGTTTACCAGACATTTTTCATTGTTTTCCACGCTATCACCTCTGAAGGTTGACTACCCTACAATCTTAACAACAGTACTGGTACACGTGTCCACTGTCAGAGCTATTTGATTCTTGCTTATAATTTTCGAGTTGTTTGTTTCCGGAACAGGAACCCTTACCTCACATTGATGTGTTTATCCTTCTCCATCGTCACAGAAAATTTGTATCATGATCACGGAATCACCCTGTGTATTGTCACCAAACACAAGTAATTAATTTACAAGCCCAAACGAGTCCCCGGACCAGCAGATATAAAATACAATTCCACAATGTCTAATCAGAATAATACGTTTCCAGTAAATGACTGTAAACGAAAGTAATAACTCTTACAGAATTTACTAGTGGATGATAAATCTGAATATATATCACGGCGAAATGAAAGGACAATATACGGCGCCATAATCAGCTTTCATTCAATCACGTTTGAGGAGCCGAAGACTTTCCATTTTATCATGCGGAGGGATATTGCCGCATCCCTAATCACGGAGAAATCGTGTGCAAACAATGCGGGCATAGCCTAAGCTTCACACCGGCGTATGTTTGAAATGATCACTCCGGACTCATTCGCCATTTTAATATCGGCACACCATCATTAGCACAGCTGCCTTGGCTGCGTGCCGACAAGTGCACAGATATCCATACCCTCTGTATTATCCATTTTCTTATCAACTGACACTGCCCTCTCACATCTCGTCTCCATCTTATCCGTCGCACCTAACAACACAGCAGGAACACCCGTTCCCATCTGAGCAAAATACTTTCCGTTCCACTCCATCCTTCAGCCACTGTCTCAAAGTCCTTCTCGGTAGCAAGAGCCAGACTTTGGAATAACCACCCGCATTATGTTAGGAGAACCGAGTAAGTTCTCCAACAATAGAATGCCATGTCTACTAAAACAACAGTAAGGATTACCACTGTCCTTGTACATCTATACAAACACATCTTCCTATTTTCCCACTTTTCGTAGCTAGTGCAGTCTCCTTTAAATTTTCTTTCCCCAGAACTCGCTATACCAGAACACATTTACCTTGTATACCTACAAAACCTTTTTACACCTGCCACTGTCATTATTATCACTATTACTATTAGTGGCAACAGCTGCAGTTGTAAAACTGTTGCCAGTATCGACTTTATTAGTTCATCGTCAGTATAATTTACTCACAATGCCACGTCAGACACTCAAACCATTTTAATACTATTGGTCATATTAAGACTTGTGTTTTACGAAACTATGACCTAAAAAACGTACTGTGTGTGTGAATCCCTGGTCCTATATAAGAGAATGTCGCACGGCCAGACCAGGCTAAATAAATAGATAAAAACAAATAGTGAATCTTAAACGGTTGTCGAGTAATGTTAGACAGGCGACAAGTGGGAAGAGGACCTTTTATTAATAATGCTGGAAAAAGAAAAATCTTACACGTTCACAGCCAGTGATGTGTTAGCCACCATCCAGCTTTGCATTCTGCGGAATCCAGTACACGGGAAACCGACGTCAATGCGGTGACGGTGAGCAAGAAAGAACTAGCTATAAGAGGGGCGGCATTCCTAACCAGTCGTTGTTTTATCAACAGTCACCGTACATCTATCTATCTATATCCGGATCCCGCTCCAGCTATTGCCGAGTTTGGGTGCTGACGAGTCCCTTCCATTTGGCTCGGTCCTCCCACCACTTTTCTTCCTCCACTGGCTGCCAGGTCACACCTCTCCTTCCAACAGATATTCTCACTCCAGTTTTCCACCGTGTTCTAGGGCGCCCTCTAGGTCTTTTTCCTTCCATCTTTAGTTCTTCCATAATTTTGGGGAGTCTCTGCCCATGCATCCTCTTAACATGCCCATACCATCTTAATCTCTTTTTTCGATTTCTTCTCTCATACTTTCTCGTTTAAGGCCCTTTCTAATATCTACATTCCTTTTTCCCTTTACTGCTCTATTTCATTTTCTCTGCTTGCAGTCTGCTCCAGTCCCTTTCTGTCATTATTCATGTTTCTCCTCCATTGGTGACAATAGGGAAGTAATAACTCTTATACATAAGGTGGTTTGCTTTTTCTGAAACCTCCTTACTCCAAATGAGGTGTTTTATTGTTTCGTAGAAATTGCCTCCCTTCTGTACCCTCCTATTAATTTCGTTGGTTATTCTTCCATCACTAGATATTTCCCTCTCTAAATAAGTGAAACTGTTGACCACTTTGAGGGGTTCTCCATTCAAAGTAATATTTCCGTTGATCCCTTTGTCTCTTCCAAATACCATTACTCCACTCTTACCTTTTTAATCAATAGCTTTTCATTATTTCCTTCCACGTATCAAGTTGTAGGTGTACCACTACCTCTTTATCGCCCCAATTGCCATATCATCTGCAAAAATCATCTTTTTGTCTTTTCTTTTAATATATCTTTAGCTGTCCTATTCATTCCCTCCATCACAACGCAGAAAAGGCATATGACTCAGTTAACAGGGAACAACTCTGGGAAGAAATCAAGAAGATAGATATAGAAGATGGATACATTAATGTAATAAAGGCAACGTACAGAGGACACAATTGTGGAATTAGAACACCATTGGGGAACTCTGAATACTTAGAAATAAGACAAGGACTTAAACAAGGAAGTTTTTAATGGTGTGATGGAATCGCCTAACATATCACTTTCTAATACAAGTAGTTGTTTCTTCACATTCATTCCGGACTGATGTGATTATAATTGCACCTGGCTAGAGCTCTTGAAGTTATTACTAATATTTTTAAAGACTGTCAGGAAGTTTAATTCTACGAGGCATAGCGCTTGTAATTTTACCGGGGAAAAAGTATGCTTTTAATTCAGTTATCAATGGTTTATTCAAGCAGTCGATTTCTATGAAAGTGTGCCTGTTGATTTCCAGTAGCTTTGCGTGGTGTGCACTTCTTAAATCGCTGCAAACATTTGTTTCTCGGAAATTATATTCCCATTTCAACTGTTCTGTTAGCGACCTAACATTACTGATACAGTCTGCTGGATATAGAGCCACAGTCATTATCATTATGAATTTAATGTAATCCACCATACAGTAACTAAATGCGGATTGAACACGAACTGGGCACACCTGTAGTAGTCATCATGCATGTACATGCGTCCATACATACATGAATAACAAAAAATTTGAAGCTAACAGTAACAAAAAGACTTGGACATTTCATAAACCTACGTGATAAGTCTGTATTTCACACTTTAGCACGTGGCAACGGATCAGAGGACGACTTTCAATTTTTCTACCTTTTTTCTCTCGAATAGCACTCCTAAAACTTTCCGTTGCGAGCTCTGATTTATTTTATCACGATGGTTATATCTCTATGATTTCCAGAATCGGAATGAAGAACGGTTGCCTTAAAAGCCGGTGGGCTCGGTATAACGAAACAATTTAAGAAACTCAATAAAACTACAGCGTATAAGAGCTGCGGCTCTTTCGGAGTATGCCAAAGCAACACCTTCAGTTTTAGCAGTCACATACTACCCCTCGCTCGACGAAAGACGCAGCTTCCCAAAGTTCCACAGCTCACATTAGTACACAAGGATGGAAATGGAAGTAATACGCTGAATTACAGACCAATGTAATTGACATCGATTCACAGTAGTGTTTAGTAGCGTATATTCTGTTAGAACAATATGAAAGAGCCGATGACTGGCGGTGGTAAGTTTCTATGGGACCAAACTGCTGAGGTCATCGGTCCCTAGGCTTACGCACTTCTTAAACTAACGCTAAGGACAACACACGCACCCATGTCCGACGCAGGAGTTGAACCTCCGACGGGGGAGGGAGGGGGGGGGGGGGGGGGGAGGAGCCGCGGTAACCTTGGTGAGGCGTCCATCTCATTGCTCATTGGAGATGTTTTTCAAATTTACTCATGTCAAATTATTAATGGAATTCTGTAGTAACATGTAAAGTACACAAAAATACACTACTGGCCATTAAAATTGCTACACCAAGAAGAAATGCAGATGATAATTTGGTATTCATTGGAAAAATATATTATACTAGAACTGACACGTGAATACATTTTCACGCAATTTGGGTGCATAGATCCTGAGAAATCAGTACCCAGAACAACCACCTCTGGCCGTAATAACGGCCTTGATGCGCCTGGGCATTGTCAGAGCTTGGATGGCGGGTGTACAGGTACAGCTGCCCATGCAGCTTCAACACGATACCACAGTTCATCAAGAGTAGCAACTGGCGTATTGTGACGAGCCAGTTGCTCGGCCACCATTGCAAACGTCCCCATCTGTTGACTCAGGGATAGAGACGTGGCTGCACGATCCGTTACAGCCATGCAGATAATACGCCTGTCATCTCGACTGCTAGTGATACGAGGCAGTTGGGATCCAGGACGGCGTTCCGTATTACCCTCTTGAACCCACCGATTCCATATTCTGCTAACAGTCATTGGATCTCGACCAACGCGAGCAGCAATGTCGCGATACGATAAACCGCAATCGCGATAGGCTACAATCTGACCTTTATCAAAGTCGGAAACATGATGGTACGCATTTCTCCTCCTTACACGAGGCGTACTTACAATTCCACAATCATAACGCCTTGTATCCCCTAACTTGATAAGAAACATTCGTGCCATAACTTTCTATGGACATGCGTAGAGAAATGAAAAAAAAAACAAATAAAAAGCAAAAATGAGGATTTCGAACACAAGACAGAAAACGAAGTCCACGACGCTAGCAACTGAGCTACCTATTAGGCTGGGTTTATTGCACGCTAGAAGGCATCTACTTTGCGCAAAATGAAGTGGAAACTTTGACGGTCGTTTCCTGAGAAACGGTCGAGTGTCTACGGATAAGGTGAGACGCGTGTTCGTTTATTTTGTCTCCTCTTCCATAGAGAGAAATTTCTGGGAAGTCAAGTTATGGCACTTGACGTGTTCTCCTCATTAGTAGATTTGTAGCACCTTATAAGTGTTCCGCCAATAAAATACAGTCTCTGCTTCGAACTGTAAGCTTTCTATAAAAAAAAGCTGTATGTGAGAAAACTGAACACACTGATTTCAAAAAATTTCTCGTCATATAAGTTAGCCTTCAGGAATCGTATTCAACAGCTTAACAAAACTGACATTTGGCTGGCCCTGCGTGTAGTGAAATGAAGCTTTAAGTTTTACGAAAAGGAATCTAATTAATGGCAAAAAGAAACTAATTGTGAGCTGAGTGTAAAGTAACTACAACTCAGTACCGAAGTACATTACGAACGTTGCGCGAGATGAAATGCAATGTTTGGCTTGGAATATCTTCAAAAGTAAATTACTGGTCTACTCAGAAGAAATTAACTGTTTGAAATTAGCAAAACTGTTCACTGAAAACTAATCTGCTTGCTAGCACGAAATCGCTCAGTACTGACTACACACTGTTTGCTCAAGAACGGAGGCGAGGTCTGCCCTGGAATAAAAGTGGCTTTCCTCTTGCTCAGCATGCAGTGTTTGTGTCTGGTGTACTGTAGTTCTCGAAACCAAATACAAATCAGCAGATCCACTAGCTAAAGGAAAACAAAACTACTAACTATTAATTTGATTCATTTTGCTTCATAGAAAGAACCTGTCACTCCCTATGACGTAAGGTACAACACACACACGACAAAATAGTCAAACTTTATTATAAATCATGGAGGTGGATTCCGCTTTAAAGAAATAGTCCTTGAAAAATTAATATATGATCATTGACGAAAAGGACTGTGCACCATAAGTAGACTCGTGCTGCGAAATTCTCTAAGTACAGGCATCTCAACCAACTTCACAATTTGTGAGATAATGAAAGCAAAGAGATGAAATTAACACTGATTATAAAAGTTATTGCCAGCCGCTGTGGCAGCAGGGTTCTAGGCGCTTCATTCCGGAACCGCGCTGCAGCTACGGTCGCAGGTTCGAATCCTGCCTCGCGCATGGATGTGTGTGAGGCCGTTAGTTTAGTTAGGTTTAAGTATTTCTAAGTCTAGGGGACTCATGACCTCAGATGTTAAGTCCGATAGTACTCAGAGCCATTTGAACCACGAAAGTTATTAATTACCTGAGAGACGTAGCTATCCTTCAATAAATAGTCCTGACAAACACACATTTCGTACTTGCGCATGCTTTCGTTACCTTACAATTCCTTAAAAATCTTCTCCATCAACATAAAGAGCGAGAAAGTACACTACTGGCCATTAAAACTGCTACATCAAGAAGAAATGCAGATGATAAACGGGTATTCTTTGGACAAATATATTATACTAGAACTGACATGTCATTACTTCTTCACGCAGTTCGGGTGCATACATCCTGAGAAATCAGTACCCAGAACAACCACCTCTGGCCGTAATCACGCCGGGTGATACGCCAGTATGGCGATGACAAATACACGCTTCCCACGTGCGTTCACCACGATGTCGTCAAACACGGATGCGACCATCATGATGCTGCAAACAGAACCTGGATTCATCAGAAAATATGACGTTTTGCCATTCGTGCACCCAGGTTCGTCGTTGAGTACACCATCGCAGGCGCTCCTGTTTGTGATGCAGTCAAGGGTAACCGCAACCGTGGTCTCCGAGCTGATAGTCCATGCTTCTGCAAACGTCGTCGAACTGTTCGTGGAGATGGTTGTTGTCTTGCAAACGTCCCCATCTGTTGACTCAGGGATCGAAACGTGGCTGCACGATGCATTACGGCCATGCGGATAAGATGCCTGTCATCTCGACTGCTAGTAATACGGGGCCGTTGGGAAACTTTCCTCATGTCAGCACGTTGTAGTTGTCGCCACCGGCGCCAACCTTGTGTGAATGGTCTGAAAAGCTAATAAATTTGCATGTCACCTTCTTCCTGTCGGTTAAATTTCGCGTCTGTAGGACGTCATCTTCGTGGTGTAGCAATTTTAATGGCCAGTAGTGTATTATACATAGGTTTTCATACACATAATAAAGCATTCGAGATAGCTTCTCACAGATTCACAAAAAACAAGATCTCAGAGCCTCAAATGGGAATGCCCGAGGTGTGCACTACCGATTGACTAGTAGGTCAACCGCAGATAAAACTAATCACAGAGTCAAGGATGTTATTCACTGCTCGTGCAGTGCGCTCAGTCATCTTAGTCCCAGTACAGTAAAAGGTCAGTTATTTACAACAGCAGAAATCACGTGAGAACATTACAGAAAACATAAAAATTCCAAAGAAATTGCGCTGCTGACCGTCACACTGCCGGTTGTTCTAGTTCGCAGGTACAACAGTATGCCGCCGTACGGAGACTGGTGACGGGATGTTTCGCAACCGACAGCCGCGGATAACATCGAGCCTGCGTTCTTACGTCGTGCCGTGGGCCACGCGAAATACCCCAGAGCGAGCGGAAGCGGTCTGCTGTTACACAAGGAAAAACCTCGTGGAGGGGCGGGAGGCTGATACGGCCGTGTCAGGCACAGCCGGCGCTGTTCCAGAACGTATGGGACACATGTTACGCCACGTAGCGTAGTGAGCCCCAGTAACACCCGGAAGATAATTGCGTCAGATGACAACTTCAAAAACCCCACCCACCTGCACCCATTGTATGGAAAATCAGACTGCCCTTGTCACAAGTTACAACAAAGGTGTTTCATAGAGGAGTAAAAAAAAAAAACTTTTACTTGCTGATAGTACCTTGTGAGGGCACTTAGTAAGGCTGACAGCGAAAAACCCAAAACCCAAGCCGAGCGGATCTAGGCGCTACAGTCTGGAACCGCGCGACCGCTACGGTCGCAGGTTCGAATCCTGCCTCGGGCATGGATTTGTGTGATGTCCTTACGTTAGTTAGGTTTAAGTAGTTCTCTAAGTCCTAGGGGACTGATGACCTCAGAAGTTAAGTCCAATAGTGCTCAGAGCCATCTGAACCATTTTTGAAAAACCCAACAGTAGTCAGGGTGAAAGTGAAGACCTTTGCAACGACTCAACTCGAGAAAGAGGCATCTTCAATGCAATCTCGAAACACTGCTGCCGCGCATAAACAGGCGTTGACTCGTTAAAGGCTAGAGGAAGGAAACACCTGCCTCTCCTGGATGCTAATTTTGCTGTCGGTTTGTTATCCGTAAGTGTAGAAAGATACACAGTCTACACTCTCACACCCAGCCTCGGAAAACGGCCAGAGATGGAATAATGACATGAAAAAACCGATTAACAGACGTATTAAATGTAGGCAGATGGAACGTACTGGGACGAACATTAAATACAACCGAAAAATCGTTCAAATGGCTCTAAGCCTTATGGTACTTAAATCTGAGGTCATCACTCCCCTAGACTTACACTACTGGCCATTACAATTACTACCCCACGAAGATAACGTGCTACAGACGCGAAATTTAACCGACAGGAAGAAGATGCTGTGATATGCAAATGATTAGCTTTTCAGAGCATTCACACAAGGTTGGCGCCGGTGGCGACACCTACAACGTGTTGATATAAGGAAAGTTTCCAACCGATTTCTCATACACAAACAGCAGTTGACTATCAGCTCGGAGACCATAGCTTGCGGTTACCCTTGACGCTGCATCACAGACAGGAGCGCCTGCGTTGGTGAACTCAACGACGAACCTGGGTGCACGAATGGCAAAACGTCATTTTCTCGGATAACTCCAGGTTCTGTGTACAGCATCATGTGGGTCGCAACCATGTTTGGCGAGATCGCGGTGAACGCACATTGTATTTGTCATCGCCATACTGTCGTATCACCAGGCGTGATGGTATGGGGTGCCATTGGTTACACGTCTCGGTCACCTCTTGTTCGCACTGACGGCACTTTGAACAGTGGACGTCACATTTCAGTTGTGTTACAACCCTTGGCTCTACCCTTCATTCGATCCCTGAGAAGCCCTACATTACATCAGGGTAATGCACGACCGCATGTTGCAGGTCCTGTACGGACCTTTCTGGATACACGAAATGTTCGACTGCTGCCCTGGCCAGCACATTCTCCAGATCTCCTACCAATTGAAAACGTCTGGTCAATGGTGGCCGAGTAACTGGCTCGTCACAATACGCCAGTCACTACTCTTCATGAACTGTGGTGTCGTGTTGAAGCTGCATGGGCAGCTGTACCTGTACACAGCATCCAAGCTCTATTTGACTCAATGCCCAGGGGTATCAAGGCCGTTATTACGGCCAGAGGTGGTTGTTCTCGGTACTGATTTGTCAGGATCTATGCACCCGAATTGCGTCAAAATGTAATCATGTGTCAGCTCTAGTATAATATATTTGTCCAATGAATACCGGTTTATCATCTGCATTACTTCTTGGTGTAGCAATTTTAATGGCCAGTAGTGTACTTTCTCGCTCTTTATGTTGATGGAGAAGATTTTTAAGGAATTTTAAAGGTAACGAAAGCATGCGCAAGTACGAAATGTGTGTTTGTCAGGACTAGTTATTGAAGGAAAGCTACGTCTCTCAGGTAATTAATAACCTTAATGGTTCAAATGGCTCTAAGCACTATGGGACTTAACATCTGAGGTCAGTAGTCCCCTAGACTTAGAACTACTTAAACCTAACCTAAGGACTCCACACGCATCCATGCCCGAGGCAGGTTTCTAACATACGACCGTAGCAGCAGCGCGGTTGCGGACTGAAGCGCCTAGAACCGCTCAGTCACAGCCGCCAAAATGAAACCGAACTAAACGGAATTCTCAAAGAATATATATGACTGAAACGAAGAAAGTGCTTAAAGGCACGAAAGTGCTATAGGAGTAGGTCAGGTTTTATAGAGTACTGACAGAAATACCAACAGCACGTTGTGGTGTAGGAAATTTAATACACAGCGACATGCCCTACGCCTAACTATGGACTAGCAACAGAAAAAGAATGATGATAATGATGATGATGGTTATGAGGAGGAGGGGGAGGAGGAAGTTGCAGTTTTGGCCTCAGTTTTCGACGTCATACCCTCATACGCATGCTTCATCGCCTGTGATAACCTTAAGAACAAAGGAATTACATACATAGGTTGCGAGCAGGCATTGGGCCGAATCAGCAGGGAAATGTTGAAAAATTGTGTCAGACCGGGATTTGAATCTGCGTCACCTGCTTACTAGGCAGATGATCTGACGACTTAGTCATCCGGACACAGGATCATCGCAACTGTATGGACTACCATAGGACGCCTCCCGTCAGACCAAATTTCTCAAACTATCCGCACGCTGAAAATGTAGTGGTCCTTGCCCATTACCCTCCTTACTCGCGGCATTTCGACGATTACCGTACGAGCTCGAGTCTAGTGCGCATCCACCCTAAGGAGATCGTTGGTCCTCTTAATCGACTTAATTGCCTTGCTTTACCTATATACGAAGGCTAATCAGAAAGTAGGAAACATTTCCGTCTGACGCCGCTAGGCGCGCGCCGAATGCCTATATACACTCCTGGAAATGGAAAAAAGAACACATTGACACCGGTGTGTCAGACCCACTATACTTGCTCCGGACACTGCGAGAGGGCTGTACAAGCAATGATCACACGCACGGCACAGCGGACACACCAGGAACCGCGGTGTTGGCCGTCGAATGGCGCTAGCTGCGCAGCATTTGTGCACCGCCGCCGTCAGTGTCAACCAGTTTGCCGTGGCATACGGAGCTCCATCGCAGTCTTTAACACTGGTAGCATGCCGCGACAGCGTGGACGTGAACCGTATGTGCAGTTGACGGACTTTGAGCGAGGGCGTATAGTGGGCATGCGGGAGGCCGGGTGGACGTACCGCCGAATTGCTCAACACGTGGGGCGTGAGGTCTCCACAGTACATCGATGTTGTCGCCAGTGGTCGGCGGAAGGTGCACGTGCCCGTCGACCTGGGACCGGACCGCAGCGACGCACGGATGCACGCCAAGACCGTAGGATCCTACGCAGTGCCGTAGGGGACCGCACCGCCACTTCCCAGCATATTAGGGACACTGTTGCTCCTGGGGTATCGGCGAGGACCATTCGCAACCGTCTCCATGAAGCTGGGCAACGGTCCCGCACACCGTTAGGCCGTCTTCCGCTCACGCCCCAACATCGTGCAGCCCGCCTCCAGTGGTGTCGCGACAGGCGTGAGTGGAGGGACGAATGGAGACGTGTCGTCTTCAGCGATGAGAGTCGCTTCTGCCTTGGTGCCAATGATGGTCGTATGCGTGTTTGGCGCCGTGCAGGTGAGCGCCACAATTAGGACTGCATACGACCGAGGCACACAGCGCCAACACCCGACATCATGGTGTGGGGAGCGATCTCCTACACTGGCCGTACACCACTGGTGATCGTCGAGGGGACACTGAATAGTGCACGGTACATCCAAACCGTCATCGAACCCATCGTTCTACCATTCCTAGACCGGCAAGGGAACTTTCTGTTCCAACAGGACAATGCACGTCCGCATGTATCCCGTGCCACCCAACGTGCTCTAGAAGGTGTAAGTCAACTACCCTGGCCAGCAATATCTCCGTATCTGTCCCCCATTGAGCATGTTTGGGACTGGATGAAGCGTCGTCTCACGCGGTCTGCACGTCCAGCACGAACGCTGGTCCAACTGAGGCGCCAGGTGGAAATGGCATGGCAAGCCGTTCCACAGGACTACATCCAGCATCTCTACGATCGTCTCCATGGGAGAATAGCAGCCTGCATTGCCGCGAAAGGTGGATATACACTGTACTAGTGCCGACATTGTGCATGCTCTGTTGCCTGTGTCTATGTGCCTGTGGTTCTGTCAGTGTGATCATGTGATGTATCTGACCCCAGGAATGTGTCAATAAAGTTTCCCCTTCCTGGGACAAAGAATTCACGGTGTTCTTATTTCCATTTCCAGGAGTGTATTTCGGAATGTGCGTGCTTGGCAGCTCAGTCGGCATCCATCCTTGACGGCGGGAACGTCTCTGCACTTCTGGTTTTTTCGATATTCAAATTTTTAAATGTGCGCTGCAATCGAAAATCCTGCCAGCTGTGAGGTGTGGTCTGTGATACGGCTTTTGTTGGCAAAAAACCTAAAACATATAGAAACTGTGCGAAGTGTACGGAAACAACGTAATAAGTGAATGTTCCTTCCGGAAATGGTGCATTCGGTTTAAAAATGGCCGTACCAACGCTCATGATGAACACAAGAGTGGACGCCCGAGCATTGAGACCTGACGATCTTGTCGCTAAAGTTGATCAAACGATTCGTGAAAACCGTCGCGTCACGATAGCGGAGCTTTCGCTTTCTTTTCCACAGGTTTCACGGATTTTGTTGTTGGAAACTTTCACTCAAAAGTTAGGCTACCACAAATTATGTGCACTTTGAGTGCCCAAAATGCATTCAGAGCATCATAAAGAACAGCGAATGGGGGGAAACGTTGACATTTCTGGAGGCCTACCACGAACATGGTGATCCATTAATTAGTGTCGGAAGTTCCATGCGGCTTTTCGCGGATGATGCTGTAGTATACAGAGAAGTTGCAGCATTAGAAAATTGTAGCGAAATGCAGGAAGGTCTGCAGCGGATAGGCACTTGGTGCAGGGAGTGGCAACTGACCCTTAACATAGACAAATGTAATGTATTGCGAATACATAGAAAGAAGGATCCTTTATTGTATGATTATATGATAGCGGAACAAACACTGGTAGCAGTTACTTCTGTAAAATATCTGGGAGTATGCGTACGGAACGATTTGAAGTGGAATGATCATATAAAATTAATTGTTGGTAAGGCGGGTACCAGGTTGAGATTCATTGGGAGAGTGCTTAGAAAATGTAGTCCATCAACAAAGGAGGTGGCTTACAAAACACTCGTTCGACCTATACTTGAGTATTGCTCATCAGTGTGGGATCCGTACCAGGTCGGGTTGACGGAGGAGATAGAAAAGATCCAAAGAAGAGCGGCGCGTTTCGTCACCGGGTTATTTGGTAACCGTGACAGCGTTACGGAGATGTTTAATAAACTCAAGTGGCAGACTCTGCAAGAGAGGCGCTCTGCATCGCGGTGTAGCTTTCTGTCCAGGTTTCGAGAGGGTGCGTTTCTGGATGAGGTATCGAATATATTGCTTCCCCCTACTTATACCTCCCGAGGAGATCACGAATGTAAAATTAGAGAGATTAGAGCGCGCACGGAGGCTTTCAGACAGTCGTTCTTCCCGCGAACCATACGCGACTGGAACAGGAAAGGGAGGTTATGACAGTGGCACGTAAAGTGCCCTCCGCCACACACCGTTGGGTGGCTTGCGGAGTATCAATGTAGATGTAGATGTAGATAGTATCGTAACCGGTGACGAGACTTGGGTGCAACACGTCAGTTGCGAGACAAAATTACAGTCAATGGAGTGGGGGCACACAAGGTTCCCCCGAAAACCGCACTAAATAACTCCTTAATTCATTCGAACGTGAAATTTTCCCTCATCCGCCCTGCAGCTCCGATCTTGCACCAAGCGACTTCCCCTTGTTTCCCGAGATGAAGAACTGGCTTGCAACACAACGCTTTGACGACGACGCGGAACTCGATGCGGGCGTGACTCACTGGCTGAAGTCTCACGCGGCAGAAATTTACGACGAAGGTCTTTCAAAGCTTGTCTACTGCTATGATAAGTGCCTCAGTGTGTTTGGTGACTATGTGGAAAATACGTATGTCAGTAGCTCTTTCAGATGTATATAATAAAAAGTATTTCTTGTAATTAGTTTTTTAAGGCTAAGACGTTCCCTACTGTATGATTAGCCCTCGTTTGTTGTGTCTCTTCTTTCGGGCTCTTACGATCATCGGTGAAATGCCGCGAGTAATGATAGTGGGCAAGGGGCACTACATTCTCGTGAAGATGAGCTGAGAATTTAATTCATAGTGACTGCTGGATACAAATTGACATGAAATGTAATTGAGGCTTTCGAGGCGACTAGTTCGTGTATTTCCTTATTCCCTGTCTCAGAATCTTCGGCCGACATTAGTTTAATGTTCTTCGTGGTGTGGCTGTCATTGTCAGAGGTTTGCTCTTTATTAGTGTGAAAGTAACGTGTGGTGCGGGTCGCTGAGAGGAACGACGCGGCGACATCTTAAGATATCTGAACGGTCGCCATCATAAAATTTAGCATGAAGATAGAAAAGGACTATCAGTTATAGTTCCTAAACGCGCTGGTTCCCAGGAATGGCGTGGAGCCGGCCCCTGTGACCGAGCGGTTCTAGGCGCTTCGGTCCGGAACAGCACTGTTGCTATGGTCACAGGTTCGAATCCTGCCTCGAGCATGGATGTGTGTGATGTCCTTAGGTTGGTTAGGTCTAAGTAGTTCTAAGTCTAGGGGACTGATAACCTCAGATGTTAAGTGGCTCTGAGCACTATGGGACTCAACTGCTGAGGTCATTAGTCCCCTAGAACTTAGAACTAGTTAAACCTAACTAACCTAAGGACATCACAAACATCCATGCCCGAGGCAGGATTCGAACCTGCGACCGTAGCGGTCTTGCGGTTCCAGACTGCAGTGCCTTTAACCGCACGGCCACTTCGGCCGGCTCAGATGTTAAGTCCCATAGTGCTTAGAGCCATTTGAGCAAATGGTGTGGACATGAGCCACAGCTTGTATCGGAAAACGACGGACGAGAACCGATAACTGCACAGTGTATCAAATCGTCTCTCGATCCTGAAAAGATGAGTGATCGACACGATCGTAGCGCGCTCAACACGAATCTCGGACGCTAGATGCAACAACTGGTGAACGTTCTAAGGAGCGATAGGAACCACACCAGTTGCTAAATAAGCGTCAAGAAATCTAACATCCAGCGAGGAAACACGTCGGAAGAAGAAATGTCGGATGCGGCCTTATCTGCCATACATCCCTACGGTTGCGAACCGAAACGGTCGTTTATTGCATAAATGCGGCGTGAAGACTATTTACGAACCGATCAAGACTCAATAGTGTTTCCTACATCGGCAAAGGCCACACAAAGTCGGGAATATACCGCACCCCGTAGACATGACCTGAAATCTATGCTTGTAATAAAATATAGGCTTCCACGGCCGGTACTGATTTCACTTAAAACTTCCGGGCTGATAGGCCGCGGTCAGTGCATAAAGCTTTTCCCTAACGTTTCACCGAGCGAGGTGGCGAAGTGGTTAACCACAGGACTCGCATTCTGGAGGACGACGGTTCAATCCCGCGTCCGGCCATCCTGATTTTGGTTTTCCGTGATTTCTCTAAATCGCTCCAGGCAACTGCCAGGATGATTCCTTTCAAAGGGCGCGGCCGACTTCCTTCCGTGTCCTTCCTTAATCCAATGAGACCAATGACCTCGCTGTCTGGTCTCCTTCCCCAAACAACCCAACCCAACCCCTAACGTTTCATCTCCGATTGCGGGAGACTTCTTCAGAGGTAAAGCGGAGAACTGCAAGCAGCACTCGAAGGAGCGCCGAGTTTGTGGGTAGTGTAGAGGGCACCACGGTCATCACATGGTCTCGGACACCCATCCGAGGAAGTTCTCCTGAATTGTTTTAATATGATATGTCATCCGGCACGTTCAAATGGTTCAAATGGCTCTGAGCACTATGGAACTCAACTGCTGAGGTCATTAGTCCCCTAGAACTTAGAACTAGTTAAACCTAACTAACCTAAGGACATCACAAACATCCATGCCCAAGGCAGGATTCGAACCTGCGACCGTAGCGGTCTTGTGGTTCCAGACTGCAGCGCCTTTAACCGCACGGCCACTTCGGCCGGCCCGGCACGTTCCCTGACTCATGGTGGGAGGAGATTTTGATTCCCCTGCTCAAACCGGGGAAGGACCGAATGCATCCCAGTAGTTATCGGAGTATTGCTTTGACGAGCTGTGTCGGGAAGACATTGGAACGCATGGTCAACCGTCGCCTGGTTTGGCTGCTCGAGACCAGGCAGCTCCTCAGCCACTCTCAGTGTGGCTTTCGGAGATGTTCAACTATAGACAACTTGACCCTGCTTGAGGCGGCCATCCAGCAGGCCCTCCTACGTAACCAGCATTGTCTAGGTGTATTCTTTGACATTAATAAGGCGTATGACACTACTTGGCGCCGCCTTATCCTCAATCAACTCCATCAGTGGGGCTTTCGTGGCCATCTCCCCATCTTCATTCGGTCCTTTCTTTCCCGCCACCTCTTTCGATATCGGGTTGGTAATGTGCTATCTGATTTGTACGTGCAGGAGAATGGTGTTCCTCAGGGAAGCGTTTTAAGTGCCACCCTCTTTGCCGTCGCCATTAACAGTATCACGTCCACTATCCGGAGTCTGGCCCAGTGCTCCTTGTTTGTGGACGATTTTGCTGTTTTCTGTTCTTCCTCCAGTCTTGTCACTGCTAGTCGGCAGCTGCAGCTTACGATAAAGCGATTAGAGGCATGGACTGCGAAGACGGATTGTACCTTTTCTGCAGACAAATGTGTGTGTGTTCATGTTAATCGTTCTCGACATGCTTTTACCTCCCCTGAATTGCGTCTGAGCGACACCATTCTTCCTTTTAGAGACACTGTGAGGTTCCTGGGCCTCACTTTTGATTCCAAGTTGTCGTGGTTGCCGCACCTTAAAGACCTCAAGGTGCGGGCTCTGAAGGCGCTGAATTTTGAAGTGTCTGAGCCATCGGTCCTGGGGAGCAGATCGGGCGCGTCTGCTGCAGTTTTATAGGGCTTTCGTCCGGTCGCGTCTTAACTATGGATGCACTGTGTATGGGTCAGCGAGGCCTTCGTATCTGAAGATTCTTGACGCAGTACACCCTGAGGGTGTCAGGCTGGCCACTGGTGCCTTCCATACCAGTCCCATCCCCAGCCTGTGTGCTGAGGCAGGGGAACCGCCGCTCGCCATCCGGTGGAAACTCCTCATGGTGCGACGGGTGTGTCAATTCCTTGCCTGTCCTACCTCCCCTGCATACCCTACTGTTGCCCGACCGCCTATGGAACGTCTCTTTTCCAGTCGTCCAAGGGCAACGAGACCATTTGGGATTCGTGCCAAGCATTTGCTTGAGTCCCTTGGTGTGGAGCGTGTGGCACCCCAACTCCAGGGTTTTACCCGCCTGCCTCCCTGGTTGCTCCAGAGGCCCAGCGTCCTTTTACACTTGTCAGAGTACCGGAGGAGCTGCACACCTGCGTTTGTTTTTACCACCTTATTTTACGATATTTTAAACCAGCATGCCGACCATGTACCAGTATTTACGGATGGCTCTAAACAGGGGGACTCTGTTGGTTGTGCTGTTGTTTTCCCTGATCGAGTCGTCAAGTTACGGCTTCCTGCGGCGTTTACCATCTTCGATGCCGAATTGTTTGCGATCTTGCGGGCATTGGAGCAGATGAGATGTGTTCCCAGTCTTAAGTTTCTCATCTGTTCTGACTCCCTGAGTGCCCTTCAGACCATGCAACACTTGTACCCAGCGGATACGGTCGTCGAGAACACCCATGATGCCCTACTCAACCTGCAACGGCAGGGGAAGGAGGTTTCTTTCTGCTGGGTGCCGGGGCACGTGGGTATTAGGGGAAACGAACTGGCGGATGTGGCTGCCAAAGATGCATGTTCCCTCCCTCACGTTGTTGAATGTACCGTCCCCCTCCATGCTGTTACCTCCCTTTTGCGTTTTCGTGTTATGCGTCAATGGGAAGAGGAGTGGCTGGCAGTCGGTGGAAATAAGCTGCGTCTGGTCAAGGCCACCACGCGGCCATGGCGTACGTCCTACCAGTCATGCAGGCGGGATGAGGTTCTCCTCACTCGCCTCCGCATCGGGCACAGTCCCTTAACGCACGGTTCTTTACTCCGGCGGGAGGACCCCCCAACCTGCAGTGCTTGTGGCGTCAAGATTACTGTCCGCCACATTTTACTTGACTGTCCTTTATTCTCTGACCAGAGGGCGGTGGTTTCCTTGCCACCGGATTTGCCCTCTAATTTGCAAGACGACGCAACGACTGTGGTTAAGGTCTTACGGTTTTGTGTCCTGTCCAATTTGTTGCCTCGGATTTTAGGGAGAGGATTTTAATGTGCTGCTGGGTGACTGGCTCACCCAGGCTTTAGGCAAGAGGTCCGCCAGTCACGATTACCTAGTTGTTTCACTTCGATTTCTGTTCTCTTTTCCTTGTGCTTCCTTTCCTTTTTTAGTGCGTTTCTTCTCCTCTTGTTTAGCCTCTGTATGTGAGGATTTGTAACTGCGTCAGGTCTGTGTCTTTTAGCCGTTCTCCTTGTTCGCTGACCGTCTTCGTCCCTTCACTGCATGTGTTCCTGTTTTTATGCGTTTGGGCATTGATAACCACGCTGTTTAGCGCCCGAAAACCTCAAACCACACACAAACCTCGGACACGAGGCTATCTCTGGTGATGCTAACATTCTAGATTGAAGATAATCGATCGTCGTTCTACGTTTGCAGCTAAAATTTATCTAATTTATCACTTTCCTAAACCTATGTTGTACAACCGGGCGATCTATCAATACCAAAATAGTCGAACGCATAAGCTACACTCAGGCTCATAAAATGCAAAATGTGGTGCCACACAACGTGGCACTACACAAAACTGGTGCTAATAGCATAGGCACATAGGGATCACATACGACACACTCCTGTAAGTCCATGGTATTGGTGATAAGTTGAGAAAACCGTCCCGAAACACGTGCTACAAAACGCCACTGTTTCCTGCGCATGTACCCCGACATCAGTATGGGATATGATCACCATGCACATGTACACAGATCGCACTACGGTTTGGCATACTCTGGATCAGGTGGTCGAGTAGCTGCTGGGGTATACCCTCCCATTCTTACACCAGTGCCTGTCGGAGCTCCTGAAGTGTCCAAGGAGTTTGAAGACGTGCAGAGATGCATCGACCGAGGGCATCCCAGACGTGCTCGATGGGATTAGGTCTGGAGAACAGGCAGGCCACTCCATTCGTCTGATATCTTCTGTTTCAAGGTACTCCTCCACGATGGCAGCTCGGTGGGGCCGTGCTTTCTCATCCATCAGGAAGAATGTGGGACCCACTGCACCCATGAAAAGGCGGACATACTGGTGCAAAATTACGTCTGGATACACCTGACCTGTTACAGTTCCTCTGTCAAAGACGTTCAGGGGTGTACGTGCACCAATCATAATCCCACCCTACACCATCAAATCACGAACCCGGTATAGATCCCTTTCAAGGACATCAAGGGGTTGGTATCCGGTTCCTGGTTCACGCCAGATGAAAACCAGACGAGAATCACTCCTCAGACTGTACCTGGACTCGTCTGTGAACATAACCTGGGACCACTGTTCCAATGACCATGTACTGGGATCTTGACACCAGGCTTTACGGACTCTCCTGTGATCAGAGGTCAGTGAAATGCACCTTGCAGCTCTCCGGGCTAATAAACCGTGTATGTTCAGTCGTCTGTCGACTGTATGTCTGGAGACAACTGTTCCAGTAGCTGTGGTAAAGTCTCGAGCAAGGCTACCTGCAGTACTCCGTGGCCGTCTGCGGGCACTGATGGTGAGATATCGGTCTTCTTGTGGTGTTGCACACTGTGGACGTCCCGTACTGTAGCGTCTGGACGCGTTTCCTGTCTGCTAGAATCGTTGCCACAATCTTGAGATCACACTTTGTGGCACACAGAGGGCCCGTGCTACGACCTGCTGTGTTTGACCAGCCTCCAGTCGCCCTAGTAGTATTCAACCCCTCATAACGTCATCAATGTGTGTTCTTTGAGCCATTTCCAACATATAGTCACCATTAGCACGTCTGAAAACGTCTTCACACTTACTCGCTTCACCTTACTCTGACATGCACCAACACACCTCTGCGTATGTGGACTGCTGCCAGCGCCACCGTGCGACGACCGAACGTCAGATGCAACGCATGGCCATATCCCGAGGTGATTTAAACCCGCAAACCGCCCACCAGAGCGTTGTTTCACCGTGTATCTGCATTATCCTTAATTTATGAGCATGAGTGTATTTCCGGTCGGGATTGGTAGAGCCCTATGTGAGACTGAACACGTAAGACGCCGAAACGGGGGTTCTCGCTGCGGAGAAGAGCTACCACACCCAGTTGTTCAGCGAAGATGTTGAAATCCACAAACATGAGAACAGGGGGAAACCACTGTTAATGAACATCAAAAATGGTTCAAATGGCTCTAAGCACTATGTGACTTAACATCGGGGGTCGTCAGCCGCCTAGACGTAGAACTACGTAAACCTAACTAACCGAAGGACAGCACACACATCCAAGCCCGGGGCAGGAATCGAACCTGCGACCGTAGCAGCAACGCGGTTCGGGACTGAAGCACCTAGAATCGCTCGGCCACCGCGGCCGGAGAAAGAACATCGAAAAGACCACGGCCACGGCCACGAGCTCGAATACAGTGTGACACCATCAGTGGATGACGGCTTTGACAACGCCAGCCACTCGCACTGACGAAATGATAGGAAGATGGGCAAACGAACGTCGGCCGAAGAACGCGAGGCAGAAGTCAACAGGAAATATGTCGCTACCAATAAGAGCAAGTTTCATAGTCGACGTTTCGTATCTTCCTAGTGATAAGTTGATGACTAAGCTATCATTTGTGATGAGTGATCCACTCCTGTCACGTGCCCGCAGGCTGGACTCTGGAGGAGCGGCTACCCGTTCCCCTACTGCGGGGCGACCGTGGTCGGACCTCGGCACGTCGTGACGGCCGCCCATTGCGTCTGCGTCGCCGATCACCCTCCGTCCCTGTGAGTCTGACAACGCAACTACTTGCACTGGCTTTTTTTAGGTTTTTTGTTTTGTTTTTTTCAGTCGTCAGTCTTCTGTCTGGGCTGATGCGGGTCACCACGAATTTCTCTCCTGTACTAATCCTTCCGTCTCACAATTGCAATTACAGCCCGCGTCCTCACTTACGCTACTGTCCATTAAAATTGCTACAACACGAAGATGACGTGCTACAGACGCGAAATTTAACCGACAGGAAGAAGATTCTGTGATATGCAAATGATTAGCTTTTCAGAGCATTCACACAAAGGTGGCTCCGGTACCTACAACGTGCTTACATGAGGAAAGTTTCCAACCGATTTGTCATACACAAACACCAGTTAACCGGCGTTGCCTGGTGAAACGTTGTTGTGATGCCTCGTGTAAGGAGGAGAAATGCGTACCATCACGTTTCTGACTTTGAAAAAGGTCGAATTGTAGCCTACCGCGATTGCAGTTTATCGTATCGCGACATTGCTGCTCGCGTTGGTCGAGATCCGATGACTGTTAGCAGAATATGGAATCGGTGGATTCAGGAGGGTATTACGGAAGGCCGTGCTGGATCCCAACGGCCTCGTATCACCACCAGGCATCTTATCCACATGGCTGTAACGGATCGTGCAGCGACTTCTCGATCCCTGAGTCAACAGATGGGGACGTTTGCAAGACAACAACCATCTGCACGAACAGTTCGACGACGTCTGCAACAGCATGGACTATCAGCTTGTAGACCGTGGCTGCGGTTACCCTTGACGCTGCGTCACGCACAGGAGCGCCTGCAACGGTGTACTCAACGACGAACCTGTGTGCACGAATCCCAAAACGTCATTTTTTCGGATAAATCCAAGTTCTGTTTACAGCATCATGATGGCCGCATCCGTATTTGGCGACATCGCGGTGAAAGCACTTTGGATGCGTGGATTCGTCATCGCCATACTGGCGTATCACCCGGCGTGATGGTATCAGGTGCCATTGGTTACACGTCTCGGTCACCTCTTGTTCGCATTGACTTCACTTTGAACAGTGGACGTTACATTTCAGATGTGTTAAGACCCGTGGCTCTACCCTTCATTCGATCCCTGCGAAACTCTGCATTTCAGCAGGATAATGCACGACCGCATGTTGCAGGTCCTGTACGGGCCTTTCTGGATACAGAAAATGTTCGACTGCTGCCCTGGCCACCGCACTCTCCAGATCTCTCACCAACTGAAAACGTCTGGTCAATGGTAGCCGAGCAACTGGCTCATCACAATACGCCAGTCACTACTCTTGATGAGCTGTGGTATCGTGTTGAAGCTGCATGGGCAGCTGTACCTGTACACGCCATACAAGCTCTGTTTGACTCAATGCCCAGGCGTATCAAGGCCGTTATTACGGCCAGAGGTGGTTGTTCGGTACTGATTTCTCAGGGTCTATGCACCCAAATTACGTGAAAATCTAATCAAATGTCAGTTCTAGTATAATATATCTATCCAATGAATACCCGTTTATCATCTGCATTTCTTCTTGGTGTAGCAATTTTAATGGTCAGTAGTGTATTTACTGGATGTATTCCAATGTCTCCCTTCCTCTACTGCTATTACCCTACACAGCTCCCTCTAGTACCAAGGAAGTTATTCCGTCGTGTCCTGCAATTCAGTCCCTTCTTCTTGTCAGTGTTTCCATATATTCCTTTACTCGCCTTTTCCGCAAAAAACCTCATCCCTTCCCTTATCACTCCACCCTATTCTTTATATTCTTCTGTAACACCACATCTCAAATGCTTCGATTCTCCTCTGTTCCGGTTTTCCCACGGTCCTTGTTTTATTACCATACAAAGCTGTCCTCAAAAAGTACATGACCAGAAATTTGTTCCTCTAATAGTAATAGATTTCTCTTGACAAGGGATGACTTTTTTGCCAGTGCCAGTCTCCTTTTGAGCCGGACTGGGTGGCCAAGCGGTTTTAGGCGCTACAGTCTGGAACCGCGCGACCGCTACGGTAGCATGTTCGAATCCTGCCTCGGGCATGGATGTGTGTGATGTCCTTAGGTTAGTTAGGTTGAAGTAGTTCTAAGTTCCAGGGGACTGATGACCTCAGAAGTTAAGTCCCATAGTGCTCAGAGCCATTTGTTTCTCCTTTTGATGCCCTTCTTGCTCCATCACTCATGGATTGTTTTGCTGCCTGTGTAGCAGAATTCCTTAAGTTCCCACGTCGTTATTATCAACGCCGATGTTAAATTTTTCACTCATCTTATTTCTGCTACTTCACACTACTTTCGTCTTTTGATTTATTCTCGACCCACATTCCGTTCCCAGTACACTGATCATTCCACCCGACAGATCCTGTAATTCTTCCTCACTTTCTGTGAGGACAGCAATGTTATCAACGCATCTTATCGTTGATATCCTTTCACCATGAATTTTAACTCCACTCTTGAAACTTCCTTTTATTTCCATCATCACTTCTTGTATGTACAGATAGAACAGTAGCGGCGAAAGACTACATCACCGCCTGAAAACCTTTTTGATTCGAAGGCTTCGTTCTTTGTCATCCATTCGTATTGTTCCCTCTTCGTCCTTCTACATATTATACATTACCAATGTTTCCCTCTAGCATACCCATGTTTTTGTCAGGATTTTTAAGATCTTGCACCAGCTGACGTTGTCGAACGCTATTTCCAGGTCGACACATCCTATGAACGTGTCTTGCGTTTTCTTTAGTATTGCTTCTATTATCAACCGTCACCTAAGAACTGCCTTTCTGGCACCTTTACCTTTTCCTTATTTTCAATTTTTACGTTACTTACACTGCAAATAAACAGTATATTGTATTAAAAATATTTTCATGAAAGACTTGACAACGAAAGGAAAATGAAATTTTGGGATTGCAAAATAATTCCCAGCAAAGGATTGTAAAGCGTACACGAGAACTTCGTATATGAAAGTGTACTTTTTATTAATTTGATTTGATGTTTTACACATGCTGGGGCGATATTCACCATGAAAACGATGGAACAGTATTTGTACCGTCATCTTACACACATTATAAACGCCATATTCTCAAAATTACACGACTGTCTTTTAAGTTTTATATAAACAATGGTAACTGACAGTCAACTGGAAACTGAGTTACTCATTGCAGAATTTAGTAAGTGATGTTCTTTGATATTATTAGTAGAAAGTTCCGTGGTAATCCGAGGTGTAGCAGCTCTGTCTCGATATTCGGATTATAGCCAGTGACAGCTTTGACATGATGTGTGCTTATGAACAGTGGCAAGTGCCACAAAAGTCGCTGGCTGTAGATGTTGTTGTCGTTGTTGTCCTGTCAAGAAAAAGTTTCCCAGGAACTATATGTAGACTCGCATTCGGGAGGACGACGGTTCAATCCCGCGTCCGGCCATCCTGATTTAGGTTTTCCGTGATTTCCCTAAATCACTCCAGGCAAATGCCGGGATGGTTCCTCTGAAAGGGCACGGCCGACTTCCTTCCCCATCCTTCCCTAATCCGATGAGACCGATGACCTCGCTGTCTGGTCTCCTTCCCCAAAAACAACCAACCAACTAGATGTACGAATCGGGAGATGATGAGGCCGATAAAAATTCTGCCTATATTCCTGAACGAAAATGCACGTCAAAAGGTGTTACCCATCAGACGAAGGATGCATGTTTCGTTAAGCGAGAAGACAGTGTTAAGTCGCATCGCTTAAGACTGTCCGTCCATTTATGTGACAATGCGATGTCGGACATGTTAAGCGCCGTCCCTAACATTGTTGCCGTGTTGTTGGTTTCTAATAAATCATTATCTTTTCTCTTGTTTTGGTCCACACTACCACCTCAGTAAGTTGCCTACCCTAAAATCTTAACAACAGTACCAGTGCATTTATTGCACAGTCTCAGGTATCAGCACGATTTTCGTTTACATCTTTCGACTAGTTCGTTTGTGGTACACAGATCCTTTCCTCTAATTGATACATTTATCCATCACATTTGAAATTTTGTAGCATCATCACGAATCACCCTCTATATGCATACATTTACAGGCACCGGTGTCTATAAGTTTAACGCTCTGTAGCGTCTTCGGATGATGTTTCCAGACACGGATTCCTGTGTAAAACTTTATCTACTGAGTTCCCTCTACAACATCTACAAGTGAACTGTGAAACTCCCTGTATATTCTGTTAAGCGCGTCTTGCCCATATGTTTAAATCTGGCGCATGCAGGGTGTAAATCTTAAGTTGACAAACCAGAATAACTCGAAAAATAAGCTTCACACGAAAAACGTGTAGAATGCAAGTTGATTATTTTCTAGGGGGACATCTGCTGGTGCTAAAATTAGCCCGCCACCCCAGCTCCCTGGGGCTGAGGTGGGAGGTAACTTTAAAATTGCAAATGGGAACCACCATTTTTTATTGCAGAATCAGATTCTACATAAAAAACTACGTACATTTTGTCTTAATCATTTGTTTTGATTCCTGTTAGTTGGCGCTGTAATTCAAGAAAATCCATGTTCTCATTTCTGCGTGGAAAATGGTTACGGATAAATAAAAGATACTTATTTACTTTGCAAATCGGTATTCGCTAAAACTAAAACTCTCCCTCTCTCCCCATAGGGTGGGGTTTGAGAGATAGGAATTAGAGTTCTACTAATGTTGACCCAAATATTAATTCTTCCGCAGATTCGGATAAAATTTGTTTGTTTCATGGTCAAGAGGCCACACAACTTTTAATTATCAAATAAATCATCTGACTAGCTAACTAGCTAACCAAACATCCTACGGAGTAAATAAGTATTTTTTATTTATCCGTTACCATTTTCCACGCAAAAATGAGAACATGGATTTTGTTGAATTGCAGCGCCAACTACCAAGAATCAAAACAAATGTTTAAGACAAAAATGTACGTAGTTTTTTATGTAGAATCTGATTCTGCAATAAAAAATGGGGGTTCCCATTTGAAATTTTAAAGTTGCCTCCTGCCCCACCCCCATGGGGCTGGGGTGGCGGGCTAATTTTAGCACCAGCAGATGTCTCCCTCGAAAATAATCAACTTTGGATTCTACACATTTTTTCGTGTGAAGCTTATTTTTCGATTTATTCTGGTTAGTGAACTTAATATTTACACTCTGTATATAAGGCTGGTAATTAGTACATTCTACTAACTATCGAGGGACGTATTCTACTTTTGTGCGCGAGATATTTGGAAGATGCTGAGCTTATAGCTCTGAATTTTTATAGGTTCAGAGAAACATGACAGAAATGCATCCTTCCAAACATGCACCGGGTCCTGACATTCTGCAGACAGATACAGTTGATGCAAATGACCAGCAGAGCCGACAAAGAAAGTCAGAAGATGGTAAAACATGGAGGTATGTAGCACCAAATGAAGAAAAATAGAACGAAGCAAAGGGACACACAACAATATAAGGCAAGCAGAGATGTCATATGAAAACGTATAGGACCATCACGTGCATCGTGTAAAAAGTGTTTCGAGCGTATAGCGAAGAAGGTAAGCAATGCATATTCGGGAATTTGTGGTATCGCTTTTTTGCCGTGATACACAAAATAGGTACCTAGAAGGTCGGTTACGGTCCAAAAGTGTTATCCGTGAAAGGAATTTTTAAATTAGTGTTTTTGAGGTACTTCTCAGTAATGTTTCGTTAAGTCGTCTAGCAAGTAAACGTTAGTAGGTCAATGGTAACTCACGTTAAGTCCACTCGGCTTATATGTAAACAATGTTAACTAGCCATTGATGAAACTTTAAGAATAGAATTATAGAATTTACCTTTTTATATTTGGAAATTAGTGGTAAGGTCTTTTGGGACCAAATTGCTGGGGTCATCTGTCCCTAAGCCTACACACTATTTAATCTTAACTTCAACTTACGCTAAGGACAACACACACATCCATACCCGAGGGAGGACTCGAATCTCCGTCGCGGTTACCGTTTTAAGAATACGTCTATACGGTAGATACATGTGAAAACAACGACGCATACGAATAAAAATATTACACTAAGTGTACGTGCAATATATTCTTACCGAGAATTTCTCGAAATTTTACTGCGTGATTTCTCGAAATAACCAAAATTTCGCTTACCATTGTTCACAGCCGACGTCTTCGTATGGATAAACAAACTTCGTTTACATTCATGAATGGTTCTCTCTCTACATACAGTATGGCAGCAAAGCACGCACAATGCACCATTTCGCCAAATATTGGTGGGGGTAGATGGTGATGTACAGTGGAATGTATTGTGTTTGATGCTGTCTTCTTGGGATGTGATTTCTTTTTCTCTCTCGGTGGGTTGATTTTAACAGAAACGGGAATCCACTATTTGTAACGAACTGCCGAGGGTTGCTCGAAGGTCGAAATGAAACTGATGGAGTACGAGGTTCTATACGCTTTAATTACAATGCGTTCATGGAAAGTTATTTTCTGACTCCTCATGGACGCCGTAGGTACAGTCCTGTCTTGAAAATTTATTTGCAATCCTAATTTCTCCTTTCTCTTTCCTTGTGATACCTTGTATGTAATGTTGCCAACTGTCTATCCATGTTTTCCATTCTTCTTTGTTTGTTTCTTTCTTTGTTATGTGTGTGTGTTGTTTCATTAATATTTCACCATTTAGTCTGGTTATGTGCAGTATATTCATCAGTCACATAGAAAATGCATTCTTTGATAAAATAATCAGAAAGACAAGATGCAAAATTCTTTACTGGTAAAGATTTGTGGATGATATAATCTGTATGGTAGATGAACCAATAGAGGCAATAAATGAACTTCATGCAGACATAAATATTATACATAAAAATATCAAACTCAACGCAAAAAAAGGAATGCAAATACGAACAGAATTCTTGGACATAACAGTACACAGAGATGACTATAACCACAGACTTGACATTTACAGCAATAGACACGTTATACATACCACATCAAATAACCCAGGAAACTATGAACTAGGAGAACGTGCTGGAAGGTAATGCCTCCGAATTTTCTGTGTGCAAAGTCTTAAAGCTTTTTAAATACTGTAAAACGTTGTTAGCATTCTACATCTTTATCCTCCATGTCTACTTATTTGTTTCTCGACATAGTCACCTTGGCGCCTAACTCATTTCTCCGAATGACATACCAGTTTGTTGATATCGTCACTGTGGAATGTTAAACTTTGTTGACGGAACCACAGCCTCAAATCTGGTTGCACCGCTTCATCACTATCGTGAAGTCTTCGAAGGTGTTTTGCGACTTTAATGTATACTGTAGAATTTTCTACTGGAAAGAACAGTTTCTCTAATAAGTTACATTCATACCATTTGTATTCGTACAAATGCTCTGCTTTCTTTTATCCAAAAAAAAAAAAAAAAAAAAAAAAAAAAAAAACCTTGAAAATGCCTTTTGTCTGGTGAATCAGATTGCTTAAGAATTTGGGAATTATGATACTGAACTCTATGTATTTTAGACTGTCGCCGAAGTTACTGAAGGTGTCCGTTGGGAGTGTCAAGTACACAAACGCCAAGAAGATCCAAGCGGCGGCCATTTTCGTTCACTCTCAGTTCAACGCAGCCACGATGGAAAACGATATAGCAGTCATCAAGGTGAGTCACACTTCCTGTAGACGGGATGTTATCAATCTGTCACGTATTTCTCGAAAAACGAGACGATAAAATGTTTTTCTCATTAGTCATGATCTCACTGCATAATCTTTCCAATTTTTGACACTCTTATTGAGTTTTGTGTCTTTTTTTTTGGGATGACACCGATGTCAAATACGAGAGTTAGTCAAATGGAAACCTTAAGTTTGTAATAAAAAACCGAAATTTCGCGCCGTTTTCCTGTAAGTTGGTAAGCATGCTACAAACAGCGTGCAGAATAGACTGTAGGTGCACATGCACACATACCGTCGCAGTATCAGTATAAAGATGGCCGCCCCACTTGCGACTTGCACCAGGGAAGAACAGCGTTCTGTTATTCGGTTTTTGCGTAGTGAAGGTGTGTAACCTATTGACATTCATCGACGAATGAAGGTTCAGTACGGTGATGCATGTTTGTCACAGCAGCAAGGCTGCGAATGGAATAGGAAGTTCGCAAAGGGTGTGACTTCAGTGGAAGATGCTCCTCGTCCAGGTCAGTTGTGACTCCACAGAACATTGCAGCAGTTGAAGCCATAGTGAAGGAAAACCGTCGAGTGGCGCTGAATGACATTTCAGCATGTTTACAGATTAGTCATGGGTCAGCACACCACATTGTGCATGATGTGCTCCAGTTTCACAAAGTGTCTGCAAGATGGGTGCCACGGCAGCTGACTCCTGAAACGAGAGAACGACGTGTTGATGCTTGTGAAGAACTTCTTCGGCGCTTTTAACAAGAAGGTGATGACATTCTTGCAACACTCGTTACTGGGGTCACAAAACCTGGGTTCACTTCCACCAACCGGAAACGAAGAGAGCGAGCAAGGAATGGCGCCATTCCTCATCACCAAATCCAAAGGAGTTTCGAACAGAACCGTCAGCAGCGAAGGTTATGCTGACTCTCTTTTGGCACGAAAAAGGCGTCATTTTGGAGCATTACATGCCTAGAGGGACCACTGTCACCAGTGCATCATACACAGATCTACTAAAAAATCATCTGCGGCCTGCAGTCAAATCAAGGCGACGTGGACTGCTGTCAGCAGGTGTCCTTTTGCAACATGACAATGTAAGGCCCCACACTGCCCGTACAACAGTTGCAACAATCACAGACCTGCATTTTGAGTGTCTTCCTCATCCACCATACTCACCAGAACTTGCCCCCATGTGATTCCCATATGTCTGGACCACTCAAAGACGCAATGGGTGGAAAGAAGTTCCGTTCTGATGAAGAGGTACGCTACGCCGTGCATGAGTGGTTGCGTGGATTACCAGAAGAAATTTTTTCTAAAGGAATTTATGCACTGTGTAAGCGTTGGAGGACTTGCACTGAGCGTGGGGGAGATTATGTTGAAAAGTGCTACAGCTTTGTACCACTTCTGCACAATAAATAATATTTACAGAATTATTTACGGTATTCATTTTACTCATCCTCGTACATACACACCTGGAAATTGAAATAAGAACACCGTGAATTCATTGTCCCAGGAAGGGGAAACTTTATTGACACATTCCTGGGGTCAGATACATCACATGATCACACTGACAGAACCACAGGCACATAGACACAGGCAACAGAGCATGCACAATGTCGGCACTAGTACAGTGTATATCCACCTTTCGCAGCAATGCAGGCTGCTATTCTCCCATGGAGACGATCGTAGAGATGCTGGATGTAGTCCTGTGGAACGGCTTGCCATGCCATTTCCACCTGGCGCCTCAGTTGGACCAGCGTTCGTGCTGGACGTGCAGACCGCGTGAGACGACGCTTCATCCAGTCCCAAACATGCTCAATGGGGGACAGATCCGGAGATCTTGCTGGCCAGGGTAGTTGACTTACACCTTCTAGAGCACGTTGGGTGGCACGGGATACATGCGGACGTGCATTGTCCTGTTGGAACAGCAAGTTCCCTTGCCGGTCTAGGAATGGTAGAACGATGGGTTCGATGACGGTTTGGATGTACCGTGCACTATTCAGTGTCCCCTCGACGATCACCAGTGGTGTACGGCCAGTGTAGGAGATCGCTCCCCACACCATGATGCCGGGTGTTGGCCTGTGTGCCTCGGTCGTATGCAGTCCTGATTGTGGCGCTCACCTGCACGGCGCCAAACACGCATACGACCATCATTGGCACCAAGGCAGAAGCGACTCTCATCGCTGAAGACGACACGTCTCCATTCGTCCCTCCATTCACGCCTGTCGCGACACCACTGAAGGCGGGCTGCACGATGTTGGGGCGTGAGGGGAAGACGGCCTAACGGTGTGCGGGACCGTAGCCCAGCTTCATGGAGACGGTTGCGAATGGTCCTCGCCGATACCCCAGGAGCAACAGTGTCCCTAATTTGCTGGGAAGTGGCGGTGCGGTCCCCTACGGCACTGCGTAGGATCCTACGGTCTTGGCGTGCATCCGTGCGTCGCTACGTCCGGTCCCAGGTCGACGGGCACGTGCACCTTCCGCCGACCACTGGCGACAACATCGATGTACTGTGGAGACCTCACGCCCCACGTGTTGAGTAATTCGGCGGTACGTCCACCCGGCCTCCCACATGCCCACTATGCGCCCTCACTCAAAGTCCGTCAACTGCACATACGGTTCACGTCCACGTTGTCGCGGCATGCTACCAGTGTTAAAGACTGCGATGGAGCTCCGTATGCCACGGCAAACTGGCTGACACTGACGGCGGCGGTGCACAAATGCTGCGCAGCTAACGCCATTCGACGGCCAACATCGCGGTTCCTGGTGTGTCCGCTGTGCCGTGCGTGTGATAATTGCTTGTACAGCCCTCTCGCAGTGTCCGGAGCAAGTATGGTGGGTCTGACACACCGGTGTCAATGTGTTCTTTTTTCCATTTCCAGGAGTGTATGAGACATGGTATCTTAAGACCACTATCTGGTTTGAGTACAATCTCAAGAATACCATTAGCAGTTGCGTATAAAATCTCCTCGTTGTTCAAACAGCGTGAAATCTGCGTTAGAACTCAAGCTTTGGAAAGTTATGACCACCTTCTTCGTCAGAACATGATTGTCTGCTGGGTGTGAAGTTTGCTTCAATTATAGTGACTCATTGGTTGGATGACGTGTTGGAAGTAGCATCACCCGACCGCTTGAAGGCCACTATAAAGGGAACACAGGCTTCATTCACGGCAGACAGTCATCTCCAGACGAAGCAGGCGGTGGAAATCTTCGAAAGCTCGAGTGCTAACTCCGATTTGACGTTGTCTGTATACCGATGAGATTTTATATAAGAATGCCACATTTATTTCAGCACTTCACTTGCACTTTTAACTGTGGTGGTTCCACCTAGTGTTTCCGTCCTGTACATCAGAGCAAAAATTGAGGTCGCGCTGCACTCCAAAAGAGTCTGATCGTATTCACTGAAGTTACAACGTGCTTAGAGAAGGGTAGAAGTGTCCAGGGGGCGTCAACAGTGTGACGATTGTCATGAACGTTGTCCTGTCGCTTACCGCATAGTGAAATATCGTTTTCGACCGTGAAATGTGTGGGCATCAACGCCTCAAGGGAAAGAGTAGTTGAACTGATTCACCTTATGCCACCCCCTGAAGCCTTTTCCTGTAGATTCTGAGTAGCGATGCGCCTCAACTCTTTTCCTCGGCCGTTTACAAGAAAACCGCGTGATTTCAACGCTGGATGTGATGGTCCATTGCAGAGGAGTCAAGAGAAGGAGTGAAATCTGTGTAAGAGAGGGGGTAGGGGGGGGGGGGGGGTTGGAATGGAGTCCAACGACCTTCCCATTGTATGACACGTCTCAGAGCACCATGCTTTTGTACCATTATAGAGGAAGTCTGTACGGAACTATGCGTCAGACTTCAAATTTATGCTTCGTAATGGAAGACAATTATGGTGTTTCGGAAAAGCGTCCCATTAATTCATCACAAACTAGAGACAACTTCCCCATTACAGAATCAGGTTAGACGTAGTGACCTAGACCCACTACTGTTTACAGATGACCTGACACATCACAAGTTGCGACATTGTCGCGAATAAAACAGTGACCCGTATATACAATAAGTTTCCTTTAATTTACGTCTATGGTCAAAAACTTTTCGTTAACGGATTACCAGTTTCGCTTTATAATGACCATCATCAGATCTGTTTTGTAAAAACAAAGTCCTAACGTACTTCCACTGTGGCTGCAGTACATTAGGACTTTGTTTTTATAAAACAGATCTGATGATGGTCATTATAAAGCGAAACCGGTAATCTGTTAACAATAAGTTTGTGACCATAGACGTAAATTAAAGGAAACTGACCTGATACTTTTTGCCACATGCGAGGATGATCTACACAAATCGTGTAATCTACAATCAACAGCACAGATGTACATCAGGGAGATGTCCCTTAATAAAATGAGAATTGTGGCTTTAATCGGGAACGATCACAACAGAATCTAAATCTTAACAGGTGACACAGTCCTCGATAAATTAGCAATATTAAAATGTCTAGGGTGCAACCCCAGCTACATTCAAGAAAACGATGTGCATCACAGAATCACAAAGTTCTTCACGAAGTTCATAGGACTAATAAGTAAGATCTTCTGACCATGTCTTATACAGCGGCACACCAAACTCAAACCATACAACATTCCTCTTGAATTACAACAGATCTTGGACACTACTTAGAGATGACGAACGGAGAGTAATGAGCACCGAGATGTAGTTCTTGACAAGAACAGCTGGCTACACACTATGGGACAGGAAAAGGCCTGGTGACATCCTTAAGGATCTCAAAGCAAAATCAGTTCTGGAACCCACAATGAAGACGTAAAAACACGCAGTACAACACTACAGAACATATTGGAAAGACCATGTACTGGTTGGTTCTTATTAAAGGTTCATTGTGGACTGTAATTATCGCATGGCATCGAAACTTGGTAGAAATCCGAATACGTTAAGGCAGAACCGATCAAAGCTAGAAAACGTTAGTTCATGTTTTGGCCACCAACGGCAAATGTGGCACTGTACAGCATCTCGTCGACTCTCCACTGCTCATATTGAACAAACTGTGTAAGGGGAAGTTAATAATAAACTCAACATAATACCCGTCTCATTTGTTTGACCTTTCCTGCCCACGTCCCAAAAATGGTTCAAATGGCTCTGAGCGCTATGGGGCTTAACATCTGAGGTCATCAGTCCCCTAGAACTTCGGACTATTTAAACCTAACTAACCTAAGAACATCACACACATCCATGCCCGAGGCAGGATTCGAACCTGCGACCGTAGCGGTGGCGCGTTTCCAGACTGTAGCGCCTAGAACCGCTCGGCCACCGCGGCCGGCGGGCCCACGTCCCGTTCCTAATCCATTACATACGGAAAAATTTCTACACATCTTTCTTACATTCACTTCGCCAGATTTGCACCTGGTAACCTAAACTCGAACTAATTTTTTTCTAGTGTCAATTGGTTCTGCATTAACACCTTGGAATATCTACCAAGTTTCGCTGCTATACGATAGTTTCAGCGCACCTCTTTGAGTAGCTGCAATTTAATTGAAACCACCTAGTACTTGGATGGAGACTGGCCAATTCCCCAATAACACTTTAAACACCAACCGAGAGGCAGAAGAAATTAGGGAGAGGGGCAGAGATCTGACAATCCACTAGGCCTAACAGCAGATACGAACAGGGAAAAGTCTCTGTACAAAATCTTATCTAGGGTGGTCAAGATGAGTTTCCTCCAACGGCCTTGCCACGGTGGTAACAGCGGTCCCTGTCAGGTCACCGAAGTTAAGCGCCGTCGAGATTGGCTAGCACTTGGGTGGGTGACCGTCCGGTCTGCCGAGCGCTGTTGGCAAGCAGGGTGCAGTAAGCCCTTGTGTGGCCAATTGAGGAGCTACTTGGCTGACAAGTAGCGGCTCCAGTCACGATAAGTGACAACGGCCTGGAGAGCGGTGTGCTGACCACATGCCGCTCACAAGGGAACCTCCCCATCGCACCCCCCTCACATTTAGTTACACGTTGGCACAGTCGATAGGCCATGAAACACTGAACACAGATCAATCGAGAAAACAGGAAGAAGTTGTGTGGAACTATCAAAAAAATAAGCAAAATATACAAACTGAGTAGTCCATGCGCAACATAGGCAACATCAAGGATAGCGTAGACTTAGGAGCGCCGTGGTCCCGTGGTTAGCGTGAGCAGCTGCGGAACGAGAGGTCCTTGGTTCAAGTCTTCCCTCGAGTAAGAAGTTTATTTTCTTTATTTTCGCAAAGTTATGATCAGTCCGTTTGTTAATTGAAGTCTCTGTTCATCACTCCCAAAAAAGTGATGAAAACATAAGAATTTGTCACATAAACTGCAACAAATGAATGCAACAGTTTCACAGTCGCACAGTTTTCGCCGTGTTCTGTCAAAACATATGTTTTTAACGTTTTCAAATTTTTCCGTGTGTAGACCGGCAAATCCTGCATACGTCCAAGCAAATCTGAACATGTCCTGGAATTTTGGAAAGTGAAGTTGATTATGTGTGAGTGCCTGAACTTTGATAATTGTCTGAAAATAAAAAATTAAACTTTTCACTCGAGGGAAGAATTGAACCAAGGACCTCTCGTTCCGCAGCTGCTCACGTTAACCACGGTACCACGGCGCTCCTCAACTCATACTTTCCTTGATGTTGCCTATCTTGCACATGGACTACTCAGTTCGTATATTTTGCTTATTTTTTTCATAGTTCCACACAACTTCTTCCTGTTTTCTCGATTGATCTGTGTTCAGTTTTTCAAGGCCTATCCACTGTGCCAAGTTATAACTAAATCTGAGGGGGGTGCGATGGGGAGGCTCCCTTGTCAGTATCCGCATCCGGTGATGCCTAAGGGCTGAGGATGATACGGCGGCCGGTCGGTGCCGTTGGGTCTTCAAGGCCCGTTCAGACGACGTTCGCTTTTCTTTTTTATCTAAAATCATTAACAGTAGTTGGGAAATAAAAAGAGAAACTGAGTGAGGGATTTGATGTTTTGTCCCTCTGCGAATTCCGCTGTTGCAGCTGAAGCAGCTCATCCCAGTGGGGGAGGAGGTGCCGGTGTATCCGCTGGCGTTGGCACACAGGAGTCCCGCCCCCGGCACGTCATGCAACGTCAGCGGCTGGGGCGTCACCACCTTCGTAAGTCACCACTGCTGACACTTGTCAGCCTAACATCTAGAACTGTGACCTAGTATTTCTGCAGTGAAGGAACTCCGTGAAGATAATTTCTATTTTGGCTGGAGCCATAGTCATGGTAAATTTTTTCAAACATTCTGTAACCATTATAGGTGGGGTACACATCTTTTGTTAGCACTTCAGTAACTTTTATAACAAGGACTCTACAAAGATTTTATTTATATTCGTCAGTTACTATGCATCTCAGACCATTTTTTTTTTAATTGGTCATCAGTCTACTGACTGGTTTGATGCGGCCCGCCACGAATTCCTTTCCTGTGCTAACCTCTTCATCTCAGAGTAGCACTTGCAACCTACGACCTCAATTATTTGCTTGACGTATTCCAATCTCTGTCTTCCTCTACAGTTTTTGCCCTCTACAGCTCCCTCTAGTACCATGGAAGTCATTCCTTCATGTCTTAGCAGATGTCCTATCATCCTGTCCCTTCTTATCAGTGTTTTCCACATATTCCTTTCCTCTCCGATTCTGCGTAGAACCTCCTCATTCCTTACCTTATCAGTCCACCTAATTTTCAACATTCTTCTATAGCACCACATCTGAAATGCTTCGAGTCTCTTCTGTTCCGCTTTTCCCACAGTCCATGTTTCACTACCATACAATGCTGTACTCTAGACGTACATCCTCAGAAATTTCTTCCTCTAATTAAGGCCGGTATTTGATATTAGTAGACTTCTCTTGGCCAGAAATGCCTTTTTTGCCATAGCCAGTCTGCTTTTGATGTCCTCCTTGCTCCGTCCGTCATTGGTTACTTTACTGCCTAGGTAGCAGAATTCCTTAACTTCATTGACTTCGTGACAATCAATCCTGATGTTAAGTTTCTCGCTGTTCTCATTTCTACTACTTCTCATTACCATCGTCTTTCTCCGATTTACTCTCAAACCATACTGTGTACTCATTAGACTGTTCATTCCGTTCAGCAGATCATTTAATTCTTCTTCACTTTCACTCAGGATAGCAATGTCATCAGCGAATCGTATCATTGATATCCTTTCACCTTGTATTTTAATTCCACTGCTGAACCTTTCCTTTATTTCCATCATTGCTTCTTCGATGTACAGATTGAAGAGTAGGGGCGAAAGGCTACAGCCTTGTGTTACACCCTTCTTAATACGAGCACTTCGTTCTTGATCGTCCACTCTTATTAGTCCCTCTTGGTTGTTGTACATATTGTATATGACCCGTCTCTCCCTATAGCTTACCCCTACTTTTTTTCAGAATCTCGAACAGCTTTAACCATTTTATATTGTCGAACGCTTTTTCCAGGTCAACAAATCCTATGAAAGTGTCTTGATTTTTCTTTAGCCTTGCTTCCATTATTAGCCGTAACGTCAGAATTGTCTCTCTCGTCCCTTTACTTTTCCTAAAGCCAAACTGATCGCCACCTAGCGCATTCTCAATTTTCGTTTCCATTCTTCTGTGTATTATTCTTGTAAGCAGCTTCGATGCCTGAGCTGTTAAGCTGATTGTGCGATAATTCTCGCACTTGTCAGCTCTTGCCGTCTTCGGAATTGTGTGGATGATGCTTTTCCGAAAGTCAGATGGTATATCGCCGGACTCATATATTCTACACACCAACGTGAATAGTCGTTTTGTTGCCACTTCCCCCAATGATTTTAGAAATTCTGATGGAATGTTATCTATCCCTTCTGCCTTATTTGACCGTAAGTCCTCCAAAGCTCTTTTAAATTCCGATTCTAATACTGGATCCCCTATCTCTTCTAAATCGACTCCTGTTTCTTCTTCTATCACATCAGACAAATCTTCACCCTCATAGAGGCTTTCAATGTATTCTTTCCACTTATCTGTTCTCTCCTCTGCATTTAACAGTGGAATTCCTGTCGCACTCTTAATGTTACCACCGCTGCTTTTAATGTCACCAAAGGTTGTTTTGACTTTCCTGTATGCGGAGTCTGTCCTTCCGACAATCATATCTTTTTCGATGTCTTCACATTTTTCCTGCAGCCATTTCGTCTTAGCTTCCCTGCACTTCCTATTTATTTCATTCCTCAGCGGCTTGTATTTCTGTATTCCTGATTTTCCCGGAACGTGTTTGTACTTCCTCCTTTCATCAATCAACTGAAGTATTTCTTCTGTTACCCATGGTTTCTTCGCAGCTACCTTCTTTGTACCTATGTTTTCCTTCCCAACTTCTGTGATGGCCCTTTTTAGAGATGTCCATTCCTCTTCAACTGTACTGCCTACTGCGCTGCTCCTTATTGCTGTATCTATAGCGTTAGAGAACTTCAAACGTATCTCGTCATTCCTTAGTACTTCCGTATCCCACTTCTTTGCGTATTGATTCTTCCTGACTAATGTCTTGAACTTCAGCCTACTCTTCATCACTACTATATTGTGATCTGAGTCTATATCTGCTCCTGGGTACGCCTTACAATCCAGTATCTGATTTCGGAATCTCTGTCTGACCATGATGTAATCTAATTGAAATCTTCCCGTATCTCCCGGCCTTTTCCAAGTATACCTCCTCCTCTTGTGATTCTTGAACAGGGTATTCGCTATTACTAGCTGAAGCTTGTTACAAAAATCAATTAGTCTTCCTCCTCTTTCATTCCTTGTCCCAAGCCCATATTCTCCTGTAACCTTCTCTTCTACTCCTTCCCCTACAACTGCATTCCAGTCGCCCATGACTATTAGATTTTCGTCCCCCTTTACATACTGCATTATCCTTTCAATATCCTCATACACTTTCTCTATCTGTTCATCTTCAGCTTGCGACGTCGGCATGTATACCTGAACTATCGTTGTCGGTGTTGGTCTGCTGTCGATTCTGATTAGAACAACCCGGTCGCTGAACTGTTCACAGTAACACACCCTTTGCCCTACCTTCCTATTCATAACGAATCCTACACCTGTTATACCATTTTCTGCTGCTGTTGATATTACCGGATACTCATCTGACCAGTAATCCTTGTCTTCCTTCCACTTCACTTAACTGACCCCTACTGTATCTAGATTGAGCCTTTGCATTTCCCTTTTCAGATTTTCTAGTTTCCCTACCATGTTCAAGCTTCTGACATTCCACGCCCTGACTCGTAGAACGTTATCCTTTCGTTGATTAATCAATCTTTTTCTCATGGTAACCTCCCCCTTGGCAGTCCCCTCCCGGAGATCCGAATGAGGGACTATTCCGGAATCTTTTGCCGATGGAGAGATCATCATGACACTTCTTCAATTACAGGCCACATGTCCTGTGGATACACGTTACGTATCTTTAATGCAGTGGTTTCCATTGCCTCCTGCATCGTCATGTCGTTGATCATTGCTGATTCTTCCGCCTTTAGGGGCAATTTCCCACCCCTAGGACAAGAGAGTGCCCTGAACCTCTATCCGCTCCTCCGCCCTCTTTGACAAATCCCTTGGCAGAATGAGGCTGACTTCTTATGCCGGAAGTCCAATAACCATATGATTTTTGGTTTCCGCCCAGGCCCCTTTCGGTATCCAATTCTCAGACCATCCCCAGCCCCTGAATGCCCCTCCCCCCATCTTTGCCACCCACTCTACTGCCACCCCTATCCAGTCTGAATAATGCCTCATGTTCTGTTGGCTCCACAGATGCATCCATCCCTTGTGGTCATGCCTTGACAGTGCGCCATGTTTTATTGTCGTGTCCCCGTTTTAGTCAATCTCGTGTTGTCCTGTCTCTGCCATCTACTTTACAGGATATTTTAGCTGATGACGCTCGAGCAGCTGCTCGTGTTCTTCGTTTTATTACTTTGACTGGCTTGTCCAAAGACATCTAACCCTTTCACTTATTTTATCTGCATCTTTGTAAGAACTTTCTGGTGTCCCCCCCCCCCCCCCCCCCATCTTGAGTTTTACTAGATTCTATGTGCTCTAGCAATTGTGACTGGGCGCTAATGACCTCAGTAGTTGAGCGCCCTTAAACCCCCCCCCCCCCAAAAAAAAACAAAAAAAAAGATGCATCCATGTTCCTTCCCTAACCCCAACATTTCGTTGGGTTGTGCTTCTCTTGATTGGCTGTGGTGATGTGATGGACTCTTGGGAGCATTTGCATAGTGTCGTTGCAGTTTTTTCACGATACATATTACTACTCGCCTATATAGTGCACCATGTTTTACGTAATTAACTGTATTACAAGGTAGAAATTCCATAGTTTGTTTGTTTGTTTACCACATGCTCTATTACACAAATTCCATGTTTGTTAGCCATCTGCTGTGGCCGAACGGTTCTAGGCGCTTCAGTCCGGAACCGCACTGCTGCTACGGTCGCAGGTTCGAATCCTGCCTCGGACATGGATATATGTCATGTCCTTAGGCTAGTTAGTTGGAGTTGTTTTGGGGGAAGAGGCCAATCTGCGGTGTCATCGGTGTCATCGGTTTAGAGAAGGCTGGGGAAGGAAGACGGCCGTGCCCTTTCAAAGGAACCATTCCGGCATTCGCCTGGAGCGATTTAGGGAAATCTCGGAAAACCTAAATCAGGATGGCCGGACGCGGGATTGAACCGTCGTCCTCCCGAATGCGAGTCCAGGCTAGTTAGGTTTAAGTAGCTCTATGCCGAGGTGATTGATGACTTCAGATGTTAAGTCCCATTGTGCTTAGAGCCATTTGAACCATATTTGAACCATGGTTGTTACAAATATACTGCGATAAGACACTTGACGATATTTGCATGTGGACCTCTATGTCACATAATCTAAACACTTATGTACCACTGTATGCAAGGATAACGAAATTATCACGAAAAGTAAACAGTTCATCTACCTTGTTTCCTAACGCACCACAGATCGCATTGTGCAGACTTTGATGTCTCTCTGTCTTTGGAAGCTAGTTTCATCTATGTCCATGTCAGTAGTTGTTTTGGCACAATAGTGTGGCGCGTATCTGTTTATTGGTTAGTTGTTTCCCATAACATCTGTGCTATAGTGTCCAGAAACAAAAGTCTCCAACATATTTAGGCGTTTTGGAGATGTTCTCACTATTACTAATGATGGATCTGGTCAGACATGATTTTCGAGAAGGACTTTTATTCCATACAACTCTGATGTCTTAACATTTACATAAGATAAAGAATCATATTTTGTACACTATTTCTCGTGGATGCACTGTTTCTTGCTTTTGTGATTTATATTTATGTTGTTTCTTCCAGTTTTTGTATTTTAAAATAGCGGCAGCTTCATTCAGAATAGCGTGAAGACAGTTTCAACCGTAAAAGCTGACTGCTGCATATCCAAGCTCATCGTTGGACATTAGGGAAGTATTGGTTGGCGCATAAGTTCGTAGCGGTCTTTTCTTTTTTTTTTTTTTTTTGCGTGTTGATATTTAGAGGTTTAGTTTATCTGTCAAAAAATGGCTCTGAGCACTATGGGACTTAACACTGATGGTCATCAGTCCCCTAGAACTTAGAACTACGTAAACCTAACTAACCCAAGGACAACACACAACACCCAGCCATCACGAGGCAGAGAAAATCCCTGACCCCGCCGGGAATCGAACCCGGGCATGGGAAGCGAGAACGCTTCCGCACGACCACGAGCTGCGGTTTATCTGCGCATAGTATTTTTATTTGTAGTTCACTGCTGCCATTTGACTTTACATATTGTTTTTTGTCCTTTGGAGATAGCGAATGGAGCTGTGGTCACTAGAAAACGGAGTGCCAATTGGAGAAATTGGAATATTTCCGACATATTCTTCAGTTTCAAATCAATAGAGGGGCGACAGTAGCGGAGGCAGAGAGAAGCATTTGCGCCGTGTGTGGGGATAATGCCACTGGACAGGGCGCGGCAAGGAATTGTCTCCTCGTTTAAAGTAGGATCGTTTCGCTAACAGTGACTCTCCACGTTCAGGAAGACATTCAGTGTTTCATGAAGATCGTTTAAACGCATTGATTCTCAATGATTTACGCAAATGTACTCGAGAACTGGAAAATGTGATAATCTGTGAACATTCGCCACCTTCGTGCGATATTTGCATGCAAGGTGGAAGGTTGAAACATCTGCAGCTACAGCTACAGCTACAAATATACTCCGCAAACCACCTTACGGTGCGTACCATTACTCGGCATTTCTGCTGCTCTTCCACTCGTAAATAGAGCGAGGGAAAAACAACTGTCTGTACTCTTCCGTATGAGTTCAAATTTTCGTATCGTATCTTCGAGGTCCTTACGCGAGATGTGTATTAGTGGCAGTACAATCGTTCGGCAGTGCTTCAGATGCCGATTCTCTAAATTTTCTCAATAACGTTTGTGGAAAAGAACGTCGCCTTTCCTCCAGGGATTCACATTCGAGTTCCCGAGGCGTTTCCGTAACACTTTAGGTGTTGTTTTAACCTACCGGTAACAAATCTAGCAGCCCCCCTCTGAAATGCTACGACGACTTCCTTCAATCCGACTTGGTACGGATCCCAAACACTCGAACAGTACTCAAAAATAGGTCGCACCAGCGTCCTATATGCGGTCTCCTTTACAGGTGAACCACTCTTTCCTAAAATTCTATTAGTGAACTGAAGTCGACCATCTTCCTTCCCTACCAATGTTTTCAAATGCTCGTTCCACTTCATATCCGTTTGCAACGTTACGCCCAGATATTTAAACGATTTGACTGTGTCAAATGGGACAGTAGTAATACTGTACCCGAACATTACAGGTTTTCTCTTCCTACTCATCAGCATTATATTACAGTTTTCCACATTTAGAACTAGCTGCCATTCGTCACACCAACTGGAAATTTTGTCTGAGTCGTCTGGTAACTTCCTACAGTCACTCAACTTCGACACATTAGCACTCACCGCGGCATCATCAGCAAACAACCGCAGGTTGCTGCCCACCCTATTCGGCAAATCATTTATGTATATAGCGAACAACACCGGTTCTATCAGACTTCCCTGGGGCACCTCTGACGAGACCCTTGTATCTGATGAACTCTCGCCGTCGAGGACAACACACTGGGCTCTATTATTTAAGAATTCTTCGAGCCACTCACGTATCTGTGAACTTATTCCATTTACTCGTATCTTCGTTAACAGCTAGCAATGGGGCAACGTGCCAAATGCGTTTCGGAAATCTAAAAATATGGAATCTGCCCGTTGCCGTTCATCCGTAGTTCTCAGTGTATCTTGTGACAAAAGGGCAAACAGAGTTTCGCACGAGCGATGCTTTCTCAAATTCGTGGAAGTAAGCTTCTCAGTCTCAAGAAAGGTTATTATGTTCGAACTGAGAATATGTTCGAGGACTCTATAGCAAACAGAAGTTAGGGATATTGGTCTGTAATTTTGCTGGTCCGTTATTTTACTTTTCTTATACGCTGGATTCACCTGCGCTTTTTTTCCAATCGGTTGGGACTTTCTGCTGGGCGAGAGATTCATGGTAAATGCAAGCTGGGTAAGGGGCCTGTGCCGTAGAGTACTCTTTGTAAAATCTAACTGGTATTCCATACGTCCATGATTTACTCCTTTTGAAATATTCAAACTTCAAATATTCAAGCTTATTTCCGTGTCATCCATACGGGAGTCTATCCAATGGTGAAATGACGGTATGTTTGTACTTCTCCTGTGTGAAGGCTTTCTTCAATGTGAAATTCAAAATTTGGTTTTCTATCTTCAACTGCTACAGCAGACTGGTCAACAAGGGACTGAATGGAAGCCTTAGGCTCGCTTAGCGATTTTACATACGACCAGAATTTCCTCGGATTCTTCGCCAGGTCTTCCGCTAAGGTGTGGAAGTAGTTGTATGCTCCGCGCATAGATCTTTTCACAGACGCACGAATCTCCTCTAACCCACACTTGTCGTCATTACCGCGTCCCCTTTTGAACCTAGAATGCAACAACATCTGCTTCCTCACCATTCGTCGAATTTCGTTATTAAACCGTGGTGACTCTTTTCCGGAGCCGCGCGACTGCTACGGTCGCAGGTTCGAACCCTGCCTCGGGCATGGATGTGTGTGATGTCCTTAGGTTAGTTAGGTTTAAGTAGTTCTAAGTTCTAGGGGACTTATGACCTCAGCAGTTGAGTCCCATAGTGCTCAGAGCTATTTTTTGACTCTTTTCCATCTTTGATCCAATTCCTTGGCACACAACTCTCCAAACGACGATTTACAATGTGCTTAAATTTTGTCCATAGTTCCACTACGCGCATCTTACTGAAAGTAAGTGATGCCAGTTCACTGTCTAAGTGAGATGTTAATAATTGCTTACCTACTCTATCTAGCAGGAACACTGCGCGCGTCCACAGAAGATAATGTCATGCATCTTGTGGATCAGTGACGGTATGGTGGACTACAAACTGCTTCCCCGAGGTCTAACCATGACTGCTGACATTTTTTGGCAACAATTGAGACTGACGCCTTGCAGACACAGTCCAAGAACAACGAACAGGCAGACTGCGTGACGTGATACTACTCCACGATACTGTCCGACTGAATTCTGCCAGACTGATAATAACCATTATACAGGAGTTGGGTTCAGAAGTCATTCTGCACCCACCTTATTTATCTAATGTTGCGCCCTCAGATTTTCACCTTTACCGCTCCCTATAGAACAGCGTTCAAGTAACTTCCTTTCCGGATGAAAATGTCCTCCTAACATAAGTCGCCCAAGCGTTGGCACACTGCCGTAAGTAGTGAAGCAGAGTATGTTAGTGATCACTGAAGTCTTTGTTGGCCGGCCGGAGTAGCCGAGCGGTTCTAGGCGCTACAGTCTGGAACCGCGCGACCGCTACGGTCGCAGGTTCGAATTCTGCCTCGGGCATGGACGTGTGTGACGTCCTTAGGTTAGTTAGGTTTAAGTAGTTTTAAGTTCTAGGGGACTGATGACCACAGCAGTTGTCCCATAGTGCTCAGAGCCATTTGAACCATTTGAAGTCTTTGTTGTGTGTGTCTGCTGTGCTTATTAAACATGTCGAAGAAAGCTACGAACTTTTGCACCAACCTAACAAGCTGCAAGACCTTTTCACGAAATTTCAATCTCCAACGGTCTCCTCCGAATGTGAAAATATTTTGCTGACACGCTTCTGCGCGGCAGAAATGATCATTGTAATGAAATAAGAGAAATCAGAGTTGGCACGGAGAGATTTAAGTGTCGGTTTTTCCAGTGCTCTTTTAGACAGGGGAACGGTAGGCAAACAGTGTGGAAGGGTTACGATGAACCCTCTGCCAGACACTTAAGTGTGAATTGCACAATGTGGATGTAGATGTAACAAATTTAAACATCATGCCTAATGGTGACGTGTTTTTTTACGAACAGCTATAATGTAGTGAACGATAAACTTATTCTTTCATTATTTTATGCTGCTTGCCAGGAGGAGATAGTTTCGAAACGTTTTGAAATTACATGTAAAGTTTGTTGGAAGTTGCTGGTGTTCTAAAAACGAAATAATGCACGAATCTAGTCTGACTCATTTCCGCAACGTTAGTTCCGCTGCCTTAAGTTGTACAGGGCGAGTCTTATTAAAGTTTAAAAATCTCCGAAGCGACGTAGATAGGCTAAGACAAGTAATTTAATGCAAGACATATATGGTCGCTGGCGTCGAGAAATACTTAAAAATGGATGAGAGATGTTGTGACGTCACTAGACGACGTGCCCCACCGAACCTGCAGCGGTTGGGCTTTTGTTAATTATTATTTCTTTATTTTGGCTTTTCGTTACAAGGACCATACAGCCAACAACGCTTATAAAGTGCCAAAGAATAATCGCAAAAAAGCAGAATAGCACAAAATCATGAAGTTAGCATAGAAACATTCTCTTCAGGTAAGATAAGCACAAATAGAGAAACACCACACAGCCGGCGTCAGCGATGACACTGACATTGGAGCAGAATTACAAACAGCACTGTACAGCAACCGTGCGATAAACATGCGCATGGTCTTATAGCAAAACTCAAAACATGATGCGGCTGGGAGTGGTGGGATGATTGTGCAATACAACACTTGTATGCGAGCAAAACGGCGCAAATTTCGAACACCTTTCGTAAATCTGACCTGTTACAAGCGTATAATCTACAAAATTACTGTTGTCGCTGTCACCAAGAAAAGCTGTTCTTGTTTTGTGTTTCTCTCGTTTTTCCCTTTTTTTCTTGTTTACAGACATATTTCCTAAAGAAAACATAGGTCATTCACTGGTAACGATGAAACTCTGAAGCTTATACTCCTCTACTTGTGATGCAATACCGTACGTTTTTCTTGTACTGAACTTTACAGTAAAACAGTGGAGAAAGCGAAACCTATGAACAATTAATCTTACCTCTATGTAAACACACAGTTGTGTGCTGCACGTGCAGCGATGTACGTCATCTGGTGATGTCACGTGTTCAACATTTGTCACCCACTCCCGGGGTATTTCCAGACATATGCCTCGCCTTGTGTCTTACATTAATTCACTTGTCTCAGCGTCATCGACGACGCTTCGGGGGTTTTTAAACGTTACCAGGAATCACTCTACATACATAGTTTCTAACTTTAATAATCGACTTATTCTGTTAAATCCTTAATGTATTTTTTTTTTTTTTTTTTTTTTTTTTTGGAGGTGGGGAGTCATCAGTCTACTGACTGGTTTGATGCGGCCCGCCATGAATTTTTCTCCTGCGCCAACCTCTCCATCCCAGAGTAGCACTTGCTACCTACGTCCTCAATTATTTGCTGGATATACTCCAATCTCTGTCTTCCTTTACACTTTTTGCCCTCTCCAGTTCCCTCAGGTACCATGGAAGTCATCCCTTCACGTCTTAACAGATGTCCTCTCATCCTGTCCCTTCTCATCATGTTTTCCACATATTACTTTCCCCTCCGATTCTACGCAGAACCTCCTCATTCTTTACCTTATCAGTCCACCCAATTTTCAACATTCGACTGTAGCACCACATCTCAAGCGCTTAGATTCTCTTCTGTTCCGGTTTTCCCCACAGTCCATGTTTCACTAGCATGCAATGCTGTACTGTACTCGAGACGTACGTTCTCAGAATTTTTTTCCTCAGTTTCAAGCTTATGTTTGATACTAGTAGACTTCTCTTGGCCAGGAATGCCCTCTTTTCCCCTGCTACTCTTCTTTTAATGTCCTCCTTGCTCCATCCGTCATTGGTTATTTTATTGCCTAGGTAGCAGAAATCCCTAACTTCATCTACTTCGTGACCGTCAACCCTGATGTTTTCTAGCTGTTCTCATTTCTACTACTTCAATTCCTGAACGTTTCTTTTTTTTCCATCATTGCTTTTTTGATGTACAGGTTGAACAATAAGGGGGAAAGACTACATCGCTGTCTTACACCTTTTCTAATCCGAGCCCTTTGTTCTTCGTCGTCTGATCTTATCATTCCCTCTTGGCTCTTGTACATATTTTATATTACTCGTATCTCCCGATTGCTCACCCCTACTTTTCTCAGAATTTCGGAGAAATGTTCCACGATTTTACGTTATCGAAGGCTTTTTCCAAGTCGACAAATCATATGAACGTTTCTTGATTGTTCTTTAGTCTTGCATCCATTATCAACCGCAACTTCAGGATTGCCTCGATCTTGCCTTTACCTTTTCTAAAGCCAAACTGGTCGTCATCTATCATGTATGATTATGCATCTCAATTATACCTCTTAATCAGTAGATTACAACAGCATTTTAAAGCAATAATTACACGAAATACAGAAAATGAATTTTTTTTTTTTTTTTTTTTTTTTTTTTTTTTTTGGAAACCATTAGACAGTGTGCTACTGCGGCCGGGTATATAAATAGTGTATACGTACAACAAGTCGTAGTTTGCTATCGTTGCTGATGATGTAATTTTTAATGGCGACCAGTGCAATCTGGCTCTCAAATTGGCGCTACAAAAGGAGCCACTACGTCGCTCATTGCCTAGCACCGGAGAAGGGAAATGCGAAACCGGAAATTTGTGGTCGTATGGGACCAAAGTAGCCCGCCCGGTTGGCCGCGCGGTCTAACGCACGGCTTTCCGGGCGGGGTGGAGCGCCTGGTCCCCGGCACGAATCCGCCTGGCGGATTTGTGTCGAGGTCCGGTGAGCCGGCCAGTCTGTGGATGGTTTTTAGGCGGTTTTCCATCTGACTCGGCAAATACTGCCTGGTTTGTCTTATTCCGCCTGAGCTACACCATGTCGGCGATTGCTGCGCAAACAAGTTCTCCACGTACGCGTACACCACCGTTACACTACCACACAAACATAGGGGTTACTGTCGTCTGGTGTGAGACGTTCCCTGGAGGTTCCACCGGGGGTCGAATCGCACAATAACCCTGGGTTCGGTGTGGGGTGGCGGAGGGGTGAGGTGGACAGCGGTAGTCGTCGTGGGGTTGCGGACCACTGCGGCTGCGGCGGGGGCGGAGCCTCTCCGTCGTTTCTAGGTCCCCGGTTAACATAACATAACATGGGACCAAACTGCTGAGGTCATCGGTCCCTAAGCTTACGCACTACTTAATCTAACTTAAACTTACGCTAAGAACAAAACACACACACACACACACACACACACACACACACACACACACACGCCCATGGGGGACTCGAACCTCCGCATCTACATCTACATCCATACTCCGCAAGCCATCTGACGGTGTGTGGCGGAGGGTACCTTGAGTACCTCTATCGGTTCTCTCTTCTATTCCAGTCTCGTATTGCTCGTGGAAAGAAGGATTGTCAGTATGCCTCTGTGTGGGCTCTAATCTCTCTGATTTTATCCTCATGGTCTCTTCGCGAGATATACGTAGGAGGGAGCAATATACTGCTGGACTCCTCGGTGAAGTTATGTTCTCGAAACTTCAACAAAAGCCCGTACCGACATACTGAGCGTCTCTCCTGCAGAGTCTTCCACTGGAGTCTATCTATCATCTCCGTAACGCTTTCGCTATTACTAAATGATCCTGTAACGAAGCGCGCTGCTCTCCGTTGGATCTTCTCTGTCCCTTCTATCAACCCTATCTGGTACGGATCCCACACTGCTGAGCAGTATTCAAGCAGTAGGCGAACAAGTGTACTGTAACCTACTTCCTTTGTTATCGGATTGCATTTCCTTAGGATTCTTCCAATGAATCTCATCCAGCATCTGCTTTACCGACGGTGAACTTTATATGATCATTTCATTTTAAATCACTCCTAATGCGTACTCCCAGATAATTTATGGAATTACCTGCTTCCAGTTGCTGACCTGCGATATTTTAGCTAAATGATAAAGGATCTTTCTTTCTATGTATTTGCAGCGCATTACACTTGTCTACATTGAGATTCAGTTGCCAATCCCTGCACCATGCGTCAATTCGCTGCAGATCCTCCTGCATTTCAGTACAATTTTCCATTGTTACAACCTCTCGATATACCACAGCATCATCCGCAAAAAGCCTCAGCAAACTTCCGATGTCATCCACAAGGTCATTTATGTATATTGTGAATAGCAACGGTCCTACGACACTCCCCTGCGGCACACCTGAAATCACTCTTACTTCGGAAGACTTCTCTCCATTGAGACTGACATGCTGCGTTCTGTTATTTAGGAACTCTTCAATCCAATCACACAATTGGTCTGATAGTCCATATGCTCTTACTTAGTTCATTAAACGACTGTGGGTAACTGTATAGAACGCCTTGCGGAAGTCAAGAAACACGGCATCTACCTGTGAACCCGTGTCTATGGCCCTATGAGTCTCGTGGACGAATAGCGCGAGATGGGTTTCACACGACTGTCTTTTTCGAAACCCATGCTGGTTCCTACAAGAGTAGGTTTCTAGTCTCCAGGAAAGGCATTACACTCAAACATAATACGTGTTCCAAAATTCTACAACTGATCGACGTTAGAGATATAGGTCTATAGTTCTGCACATCTGTTCGACGTCCCTTCTTGAAAACGGGGATGACCCGTGCCCTTTTCCAATCCTTTGGAACGCTACGCTCTTCTAGAGGCCTACGGTACATCGCTGCAAGAAGGGGGGGGGGGGGGCGGCAAGTTTCTTCACGTACTCTGTGTAAAATCGAACTAGTTTCCCAACAGGTCCAGCGGCCTTTCCACTTTGAGCGATTTTAATTGTTTCTCTATCCCTCTGTCGTCTATTTCGATATCTACCATTTTGTCATCTGTGCGACAATCTAGAGAAGGAACTACAGTGCAGTCTTCCTCTGCGAAACAGCTTTGGAAAAAGACATTTAGAATTTCAGCCTTTAGTCTGTCATCCTGTGTTTCAGTACCATTTTGGTCACAGAGTGTCTGGACATTTTGTTTTGATCCACCTACCGCTTTGACATGATACCAAAATTTCTTAGGATTTTCTGCCAAGTCAGTACATAGGCGTGGGCAGCCACGTGGACCGTGACAGGGCGCCCAAGACCGCGCGGCTATCCCGCTCGACCGTGAAATGCAACCACTGTTGTGTAGTACATAGGCGACGTCGTTGATAAGGTTTTCTTTCTCCTCATGTTGACAGAAGGGCGTGAAGCCGAAGGAGACGCTGCGCTACGTGGAGGTACCTGTGGTGGGGGTGGAGGACTGCCGGCGCCAGCTGCCGGGACTGCTGGGAGAAGGCATGCTGTGTGCGGGAGGCCAGGGCGGCCGGGACGCGTGCAGCGTGAGTACAGCACTACTCCAGCCACAGCCTGCGGCCCTAATTAGCCCTTTACGACCGGCAGTCATAAATTTGTAAATATAACCACGAAATCATACAATGAAGGCTTTCACGACCGGATGGTACTGTTGTTAATAATTCTTCCGGTTATATGGCCGCGAGCCGGCCGAAGTGGCCGTGCGGTTAAAGGCGCTGCAGTCTGGAACCGCAAGACCGCTACGGTCGCAGGTTCGAATCCTGCCTCGGGCATGGATGTTTGTGATGTCCTTAGGTTAGTTAGGTTTAACTAGTTCTAAGTTCTAGGGGACTAATGACCACAGCAGTTGAGTCCCATAGTGCTCAGAGCCATTTGAACCATTTTTATATGGCCGCGGTCCATGGATTTCTTCTGGCTGGCCCTGCTGAGTCCTGCCGACTGACGAGTCAAGCTTTTTTTTTTTTTTTTTTTTTTACTTTATTGTTATTTTGACATCTGAACAAGCAGGTAGGCTGGCAGCAGCACAATACGCCGCTCTTCAGCCGAAGAGAGTACATGGAGATAAACAAAGAAGAGACATCACTTAGAAAAACGGCGGGAAAAAAACAGTAGACACATGAACATAAAAACACAAGAAGCCGTTTACACTCGATGACAATCCACACTACGAACTGTTGACACGACGCACAAACACTGAAGAAGACGATGGCACTGGTGAACAATGGAGTGTGACGGCGAAACTGAACACTAAACATGACGGCACACACGAGACACTGATGGCGGTGATCTCCGGCGCGCGAATGTCCACTGAGCATGTGCGAGTCCGGGGACCTGCCAAGAGGGGAACAGGGGTGAGGCGGGGGAGAGGGGAGGGAAAAAAGGATGCCAATGGCTTAGGAGACGGGGGCAGGAGGAGAGGGACAGGGGAGGGGAGGCCCGGGGGAGGAGGGGGGAGAAAAGGAGGAGGGAAGGAAAAGGGAGAGAAGGGAGGGAGGGTGCCCAGAGGAGTAAGTACAGGAGGAGGGCGGGAGGATCAAAGTTGGTAAAGGGGTAGATGGAGGGGAGGACGAGTCAAGCGTCGGAGAGCGGCCTAAATACCGAGGAAAGTGGGCGTGGTGTAGCTTGCACATAGTAGCAGAGAGAAAACGAGTCAAGGATAAAATGTAACTATCGATAACAGTCCGTCATAGATAAAAATCACTTATCGATTCTGTGACGCCACTGTCCATATCTCGCTTGATTTCAAGGCCTCTTCTTTTCTATTAAAATTATCTTCTTGTTTATAAATTTCAATAGGCTCCCTAAACAGTCGTGGATAATAGTTCGTGGTAGCACTTAAAACTGTAGTTTAGAAAACTTAACTACATGGTCACCTGACTGAAGTGCATGTTCCGCAACGGCCGATTTATCTATTTTTTCCAGTCGGAAAAGACTTTTATGCTCTTTTACCCTCGTATTCACACTTCTTTTATCTTATTATCGATAGTTACATTTTATCCTTGACTAGTTTTCTCTCTGCTACCATGTGCAAGCTAGACCACGCCCACTTCCTTCGGTATTTAGGCCGCTCTCCGACGCCCGACTCGTCAGTCAGCAGGACTCAGTAGGACCAGCCATACCTCTGAGGATGTCCAACGTAGTATTGGACGAAACGTTAGGAATAGAAAAATTCCATGGACCACGGCCATATAACCCGGAAGAATTATCAACAACATAACCACGAAAAAATAAAGTAACGTTATTAACCTTTTATGTTTATTGGACATACCAGCTGAACACCTGGTGCTGCCCCGATAGATATTCATTCTAATTCCATTAGCGCAAGTCCGCAGCTCGTGGTCTCGCTTCCCGAGCACGGGGACCCCGGTCCGATTCCCGGCAGGGTCAGGGAATTTTCACCTGCTCGAGATGATTGGATGTTTGTGTTGTCCCCATCATTACCTGTTTTTATTGCCCTATCATTCAGATCTGATATCTTAATGTGTGTTGTAGTTAAATAAAATTGAGATTCCCAAAGGCCTATCTGTTTCAGAGGTATTTGTGTCAATAAGGTAGTAACAGGAAGTGACACATGATGGTACATGGGCCATAACCTTTCGCCTTACGTCCCTTTATCCATAACTGCAGGTTCCAGAAGCAGAAACAATAACAAAATTGTTCTCGAATACGGTGTCGACGAAGTTACTGTTGTTGACTGGCGAAGGAACCGACTTAAAGTGGAACACGTTTGTTCAAGGACATACTCTGAAGAATCTCTCAACCTAAAAAGTATAAATAAGTCACAGCTTGAAAAAACAAATGAGCCGTAGTTAATGTGATTTATTGTTTTCAACATCATCTTATTTCTTTAAGCTCATACATTTCGATAGTCCAAGTTCGCCTCTAATTATCGAGGCTGAACTGTAACAGTTCCTGGAACTTTTCGAAATAGAGGAAATCTGAATCTTCACTGGTGGAAACTTGGCGTCATCGATTCGGTAGGTTGGTCAGAGGTAAATGAAACAAGGACATGTGAATGGTACTATCGTATGTTAAAAACTCGAATTGCGTACAAAAATCCTTCTATTTTCAAATACATTCATGTATAAAATTTATATTATTATTACTGTAATAGATGAGGTTTTGAATGATTAAATTTCACATTCGTTTTGCTCTCGCCTCTTGACGGCTGGTTTGGTATGTTTATAAGCTGTATCTTCTTTCTCTAGTAACTACTAATCGAACCCTATCAAGAATCCTGGTTGCCCTTTCAACCGCCGATGGATGAAAAGATACTTATATTCTTCAGCAAGCACGATATGTTCTAACGCATCTCCAGTTCAAATGGTTCAAATGGCTTAACTCATGAGGTCATCAGTCCCCTGCAACTTAGAACTAAAAAACATAATTAACCTAAGGACATTACACACATCCATGCCCGAGACAGGATTCGAATCTGCAACCGTAGCGGTCGCGCGGTTCCAGACTGAAGCGCCTAGAACGGCTCGGCCACTCCAGCCAGCCACCTCCAGTTATCTTCGATTTTATTTATTATATTTCTTTCATTCTTGATACAGAGCTTATAGCTGTAGGGTGCTGTTTCTCATGTACTGTATCATAATGCATGCTTATTTGCAATAAATACTAACTTTCCGCTTCATTCAAGTGGCAGGGTGTAGGACACACTTTCTATATAGGTACATTAAAATTGTATATATTGACTTATGTTTCATTGATGACACCTTTCTCACAATTGTTTGATGCGCCTAACACCCCAGCGAATAATTTTTCTCCTGTAAACGAATTTACTGACTTCGTTCTTACCTCACAAATGAAAGATGATTGGCATTGCCTGTGTACGGAAAGAGAAAGGAACTGATCCCTGTGGGCTCCTACCTGCTTGGAACCACTGACCATTCACGTGACCCAGCGAATGCTATCCATGAAATTCGAAGGAATTCATGTAATGAGACTGTCATAAACAACCTGTGCACATGTAATGAATCGGTTTCTCGTGATGAAGTAATACAATCTAAGGAGAGAGAGAGAGAGAGAGAGAGAGAGAGAGAGAGAGAGAGAGAGAGAGAGAGAGAGAGAGAGAGAGAGAACGACGCACCACGAAGGAGCTATGCAAATTGGTCAAAAATTAATATTCATACAAGTATTGACGGAAATTCCAAAACTTTGGCCGCAGCGCAATTTTACCGAGCAGCCGACAAGGACAGCGGACAGGAGGCATGTCGATACCAGGGCATAAAGTCTTTGCGAATTTCATTCCATGTGCTCAGCTGGACGGTAACGATGGCTCGTAGACGTGCGCGTGAACAATATACATAGATGATAGCATTCGAGAGAGGGCTTGTAGTTGGTCTCCAAGAAGCCAGTTGATATAATCGGCCAATCGCTAGACATATTTAATAGGAGCGATGCCACTACCCCAAGCTATTGGCAGTAATGGGTGAACAATGGCCGAACACACCGTCAAGAATGAAGCGGTCGACCGAGAGAGACGGTAGAACGCGAAGATCGAACAATCATCAAAGGGGCATAGTTCCCGGGTTCATTGCGATCAGCCATACGACTCGCAACATGTGGATCAGTAACCGCAAGGAACGGTAATAGACGGCTGACAGAAACCGGGCTGAGCTAAAGGCGTCCCTTGCGCCGAGAACCATTGACCTCTGTATACCGAAAAGCCCGTTTGCGGTGGCGTCAAGCACAGTCGGCCTGGAATGTCATTGACTGGAGTAGACTTGTCTTCAGTGATGAGTGCTGCTTTGCACTGAGCCCTGACGACAAATGAAGATCTGTCTGGAAGATGAAGATGGCGATGATGATGATGATGATTATGATGATGATTGGATTGTGGGGCACTCAACTGCGGAGTTATCAGCGCCCATACGAATTCCCAACCTTTGGTCAGTCCAATCTCGCCACTTGCATGAATGATGGTGAAATGATGAGGACAACACAAACACCCAGTCATCTCAAGGCAGGTGAAAAATCCATGACCCCGCCAGGAACCGAAATTGGGACCCCGTGCTTGGGCAACCAGAACGCGAACGCGAGACCACGAGCTGCGGCATATGTCTGTAGACAGCGTGGAATACCAACCTGACTGTTGCCCGACACGTGGAGTGATGCTTTGGAGTGCCATTTCTTTTCATAGCAGGACTCCTTTGGTTGTCATCCGCGGCACCTTTGCAGCCGATACACCATTTCATAGCCCTCCGTGGGAGGCCATCCTGGGCTTACATTTCAGCAAGAGAAAGCTTGCCAACACGCGGCAAGAGTTTCTACTGCTTGTCTTCGTGTTTGTCAAACTGTACCTTGGCCAGCAGGGTCACCGTATCTCTCCCCAATTGAGAACGTTTGAAGCCTTATGTGCAGGGACCTCCAAATAGCCCATGATTTTGACGATACAACGCGCCAATAGGACAGAATTGGGCACGATATTCCTTAGGAGGACTTCCAACACCTGTGTCAGTGCCAACCTGTTATTGACTTAGTTTGTGAAGCTGGAGCTCTTTCTCTTGAATGAATCAACAAATTTTTCTGAAATTGTAATCACTTGCTTCACTGTACATGTACAGCACATCTACCGATTTCCGTGTCGTTTGGGTAATTCCTTCGTGGTGCCTCGCTTTTTTTTGCCTGAGACTGTATTCTGCAACGTACATGGTTTCCATTTTACTATATGGATTTTCCTGAACTGGAGAACACAAGCACACCTCGCCTTTATTGTGCTGATCCCAAATATCACGCACTTTAGATTTATATGGAATGGAATCAAACAGGATGCTAGTTTAACACACTGCCATCCGGCGACACCACAGTGATGTTGTGTGCATACTATCGCACAGTGGCCGGCGACACCACAGTGGTGTCGTGGGCATAGTATCGCACAGTGGCTGGCGACATCACAGTGGTGTTGTGTGCATACTATCGCAAAGTGGCTGGCGACACCACAGTGGTGTCGTGAGCATAGTATAGCTCAGTGGCCGGCGACACCACAGTGGTGTTGTGTGCATACTATTGCACAGTGGCCGGCGACACCACAGTGGTGTCGTGAGCATAGTATCGCTCAGTGGCCGGTGACACCACAGTGGTGTTGTGTGCATACTATCGCACAGTCGCCGGCGACACCACAGTGGTGTCGTGAGCATAGTGTCGGCCAGTGGCCGGCGACACCACAGTGAAGTTGCGTGCATACTATCGCACAGTGGCCGGCGACACCACAGTGGTGTCGTGAGCATAGTATCGCACAGTGGCCGGCAACACCACAGTGGTGTCGTGAGCATAGTATCGCTCAGTGGCCGGCGACACCACAGTGGTATCGTGAGCATAGTATCGCTCAGTGGCCGGTGACACCACAGTGGTGTTGTGTGCATAGTATCGCTCAGTGGCCGGCGACAGCACAGTGGTCTTGTGTGCATACTATCGCACAGTGGCCGGCGACACCACAGTGGTGTCGTGAGCATACTACCGCACAGTGGCCGGCAACACCACAGTGGTGTCGTGAGCATAGTATCGCTCAGTGGCCGGTGACACCACAGTGGTGTCGTGAGCATAGTATCGCTCAGTGGCTGGTGACACCACAGTGGTGTTGTGTGCATACTATCGCACAGTGGTCGGCGACACCACAGTGGTGTCGTGAGCATAGTATCGCTCAGTGGCCGGTGACACCACAGTGGTGTTGTGTGCATACTATCGCACAGTCGCCGGCGACACCACAGTGGTGTCGTGAGCATAGTATCGCTCAGTGGCCGGCGACACCACAGTGGTGTCGCGAGCATAGTTTCGCGCAGTGGCCGGTGACACCACAGTGGTGTTGTGTGCATAGTATCGCTCAGTGGCCGGCGACAGCACAGTGGTGTTGTGTGCATACTATCGCACAGTGGCCGGCGACACCACAGTGGTGTCGTGAGCATAGTATCGCTCAGTGGCCGGTGACACCACAGTGGTGTGGTGTGCATACTATCGAACAGTCGCCGGCGACACCACAGTGGTGTCGTGAGCATAGTATCGCTCAGTGGCCGGTGACACCACAGTGGTGTGGTGTGCATACTATCGCACAGTGGCCGGCGAGACCACAGAGGTGTCGTGAGCATAGTATCGCTCAGTGGCCGGTGACACCACAGTGGTGTGGTGTGCATACTATCGCACAGTGGCCGGCGACACCACAGTGGTGTCATGAGCATAGTATCGCTCAGTGGCCGGTGACACCACAGTGGTGCTGTGTGCATACTATCGCACAGTCGCCGGCGACACCACAGTGGTGTCATGAGCATAGTATCGCTCAGTGGCCGGTGACACCACAGTGGTGCTGTGTGCATACTATCGCACAGTCGCCGGCGACACCACAGTGGTGTCGTGAGCATAGTATCGCTCAGTGGCCGGCGACACCACAGTGGTGTCGCGAGCATAGTTTCGCGCAGTGGCCGGTGACACCACTAGGTGTTGTGTGCATAGTATCGCTCAGTGGCCGGCGACAGCACAGTGGTGTTGTGTGCATACTATCGCACAGTGGCCGGCGACACCACAGTGGTGTCGTGAGCATAGTATCGCTCAGTGGCCGGTGACACCACAGTGGTGTGGTGTGCATACTATCGCACAGTGGCCGGCGACACCACAGTGGTGTCGTGAGCATAGTATCGCTCAGTGGCCGGTGACACCACAGTGGTGTTGTGTGCATAGTATCGCACAGTCGCCGGCGACACCACAGCGGTGTCGTGAGCATAGTGTCGGCCAGTGGCCAGCGACACCACAGTGGTGTCGTGAGCATAGTATCGCTCAGTGGCCGGTGACACCACAGTGGTGTGGTGTGCATACTATCGCACAGTGGCCGGTGACACCACAGTGGTGTCGTGAGCATAGTATCGCTCAGTGGCCGGTGACACCACAGTGGTGTGGTGTGCATAATATCGCACAGTGGCCGGCGACACCACAGTGGTGTCGTGAGCATAGTATCGCTCAGTGGCCGGTGACACCACAGTGGTGTGGTGTGCATACTATCGCACAATGGCCGGCGACACCACAGTGGTGTCGTGAGCATAGTATCGCTCAGTGGCCGGTGACACCACAGTGGTGTTGTGTGCATACTATCGCACAGTGGCCGGCGACACCACAGTGGTGTCGTGAGCATAGTATCGCTCAGTGGCCGGTGATAGCACAGTGGTGTGGTGTGCATACTATCGCACAGTGGCCGGCGACACCACAGTGGTGTCGTGAGCATAGTATCGCTCAGTGGCCGGCGACACCACAGTGGTGTCATGTGCATAGTGACATGCAGTGGCTGGCGTCAGAACTTTAGCATGTTTTGCATTCTGCTGCTGTTTTGTTTAAAATACAATAAGTTACACACCTAAAAAAGTTTTTTTGTTTTTATAAGTACTTGCACCCTTTCACCATGGCAGACGAAAGAGACGATATTATTATTTACGATGAATGCGCGGGCGTCTTGTCTGACGTTCTGGACGATTTGGCCGACGGAGAAGACAGTGGAGTTCTAAGAAATGAAAGTGAAGCAGAATCGTCAGGAGATAGTGAAATATGTCCAGGAACGATTAAGCTAACACTACGGTTGGCAACTGATTCGGATGAATCAGACGAAGAAGACAGTGCACAGTGATCAGACTTTGATTTACCGAGGAGCAATAATAAATTTGAAGGTTCTCCGGTTCCAAAGATATTTCCTAAAGATACATAAAGCGTCGAGATTATCGTCGAATTGTATATTGGGAACGATCTATTTGAATTTATTAGCAAGGAAACCAACAACTACTATAGTCAAAATTGTAATAGCAGAAAACTGAGGAGAAAATGACAAATTTGTTGACGTTACGGGACCCGAACTTAGAAAATGGTTTAGGCTTGCTATCCTTATGGAAACTGTAAAAAAAGGAAGGACCGATGATTGTTAGTCAACGAATCCGGTGATAGACACACAGATATTTCGCAAAAGGATGTCCCGCAACCGATTCATACAAATATGATGTGTTTTACATTTTTCCAAAAAGTTTAAAGAAACTAATATTTGAAAAAAGCAAATTTTGTATTTACTTATGTATGTATACCTTCGAAGTTTCATTAAAGTAGGGGAACGGGGTTGAGAATTTATGAGAACTATCGATGAGATTAGTAACACTCAACAATTTGTAATCTCCCGATAATGTCAACAACGGCCAGCGACAAGCCAAGTAATTCCAATTAGCGCTGCCGGCGCTAAGTGAATCAATTTTTTACGAGACGTGCGGACGGTAAAGTGTTAAGAGAAAATGTGAAAAGCTGAAAAAAATGACCCATGTAACAGGGACCCTAACGCATATATGTGAAGACCGCAAGATATGAAAAATATACTCTTGTGTCATAGTCGTCTTGCAGTCCGAAGACTTATTTGATAGGGCTCTCTACGCCAGTGTATCCTGGGCGAGGCTCTTCGTTCCAGCACAACTATACCGCAACGGACACCCACTAGAATCTGCCTACTGTGTCCAAGCTTTATTCTCTCTCTACCGTTCCCCTTCCCCCTCACTTCGTTATGAAATTGACTATTGCTTGATGCCTCCGTAACTGTCGTATCAAACGACCCCTTCTTTCTGTCAACTTGTGCCACATATCTCCGTAAATTCGAATCAGTACCTCCTCATTAGTTATGCTGTTTACCGATCTGATTTTCAATCTTTTAGTGTAACATGTTTCAAAAGATTGTATTCGTCTATCGTCTGACATTTTTGGCGTCGACGTTTGACACTAATACCTTCAGAAAAACCTTTATAACTTTGGCATCCGTTGGTCTCAAATTTCAAGATATCTTTTCTTTTTTCGTGTGGTTCAGTGGCTTTCAGTTGGACGCCAGTTCGGCGACTTGCCTGTGCCTACGACACACCAGTTATCCGACCGCGCGATTTGAGGCGTCATGTGACGGACTACGCGGCCTCTCCCGCCGGAGGTTCGAGTTCTACCTCGGACATGGGTGTGTGTGTGTGTTCTTTTACTATAGGTTAGTTTCAGTAGTGTGTAAGTCTAGGGACCGATGACGTAAGCAGTTTTTCTCCCTTAGGAATTCACACACATTTGAACATTTATCCGACCGAACGAAGGGGACGTAAAGTTTAAGGTGGAATGACAAAAAGGTGTCTCTTCTGACGAACCTCGACATCACTGAAACGTGAATGTTACATTATAAGGCAGGCCTAATCGGTGTTTCGCTTCCGCTTTGCACACATGCGCTTTACCTCTCGACCACGACGTCCGACAACTTCTCTGGACGTAAGGTCCAGCTGTATAAAGTCCCCTTTCGAACCTGACCAGTTCATTTTATTGTCGATAATTTAACACAACAAATCTCCCCGAATACGCTGATCGAGTTTAGTGAATTGCGAGTTATTAACAAAACAGTGCTCTAAAGTAAGTGATGCACATGGTATTCATCTTAACCCCGTTCGTAAGTTATTCAACTGCGAGTATACGATCAGTCTGCCGAGTGCTCCGAAAGCCGTACCGTATCTCGAAGCCCTCTTTATACACTCGCTGCAAACGACGGTGCTCACAAATTATTTACCGATGGTCAGTGTCCTCTTATCGTCTGTGATATTTCTGTTCATCTTGAAACGTCCCCTTAGAAAAATTTATGAATGACTGTGCTGATAAACCTCTTATATTATTTGATTTTCAAACAGCTGAGCAGAACTGAACGTACTCAGACATTTCTCTCTTTACTTATTCTGATCAACACTAAACTGAGACACAATATTTTTAGCGCAACGCAATCTGACTTTCAACAATCGCTACAAAAGAATGGCCCTGACTAACAATAACCTATAACTTTCATGAATCACTTACCTCACAAAAATCTTACTCGAACTACTGCAATACAGCGAGCGCCAATACTGCCAGCTAAATAAAAGATTCTAACTATTGAAGGCACTAACAACTGATATGCATAGTTAGCAAATGAAAGATTTTGATAGGGAACAAACGATGTATTTACCTAAATAGTGTTCAAAAGTCATAATATATACAGGGTGTTACAAAAAGGTACGGCCAAACTTTCAGGAAACATTCCTCACACACAAATAAAGAGAAGATGTTATGTGGACATGTGTCCGGAAACGCTTAATTTCCATGTTAGAGCTCATTTTAGTTTCGTCAGTATGTACTGTACTTCCTCAATTCACCGCCGGTTGGCCCAATTGAAGGAAGGTAATGTTGTCTTCGGTCTTTGTGTTGACATGCGACTCATTGCTCTACAGTACCAGCATCAAGCACATCAGTATGTAGCATCAACAGCTTAGTGTTCATCACGAACGTGGTTTTGTAGTCAGTGCAATATTTACAAATGCGGAGTTGGCAGATGCCCATTTGATGTATGGATTAGCACGGGGCAATAGCCGTGGCGCGGTACGTTTGTATCGAGACAGATTTCCAGAACGAAGGTGTCCCGACAGGAAGACGTTCGAAGCAATTGATCGGCGTTTTAGGGAGCACGGAACATTCCAGCCTATGACTCGCGACTGGGGAAGACCTAGAACGACGAGGACACCTGCAATGGACGAGGCAATTCTTCGTACAGTTGACGATAACCCTGATGTCAGCGTCAGAGAAGTTGCTGCTGTACGAGGTAACGTTGACCACGTCACTGTATGGAGAGTGTTACGGGAGAACCAGTTGTTTCCGTACCATGTACAGGGTGTGCAGGCACTATCAGCAGCTGATTGGCCTGCACGGGTACACTTCTGCGAATGGTTCATCCAACAATGTGTCAATCCTCATTTCAGTGCAAATGTTCTCTTTACGGATGAGGCTTCATTCCAACGTGATCAAATTGTAAATTTTCACAATCAACATGTGTGGGCTGACGAGAATCCGCACGCAATTGTGCAATCACGTCATCAACACAGATTTTCTGTGAACGTTTGGGCAGGCATTGTTGGTGATGTCTTGATTGGGCCCCATGTTCTTCCACCTACGCTCAATGGAACACGTTATCATGATTTCATACGGGATACTCTACCTGTGCTGCTAGAACATGGGCCTTCACAAGTACGACACAACATGTGGTTCATGCACGGTGGAGCTCCTGCACATTTCAGTCGAAGTGTTCGTACGCTTCTCAACAACAGATTCGGTGACCGATGGATTGGTAGAGGCGGACCAATTCCATGGCCTCCACGCTCTCCTGACCTCAAACCTCTTGACTTTCATTTATGGGGGCATTTGAAAGCTCTTGTCTACGCAACCCCGGTACCAAATGTAGAGACTCTTCGTGCTCGTATTGTGGACGGCTGTGATACAATACGCCATTCTCCAGGGCTGCATCAGCGCATCAGGGATTCCATGCGACGGAGGGTGGATGCATGTATCCTCGCTAACCATTCCTCGTGCATCTACACCTGCACGGATACTCTGCAAATCACAGTTAAGTGCCTGGCAGAGGGTTCATCCTCTGTTATTAAAAACTCCAACAACTTGCGTAAGAAACGAACACCTATATCTTTCCGTGCGAGCTCTAATTTTCTTTATTTTATTGTGATGATCGTTTCTTCCTCGGTAGGTCGGCGCCAATAAAATATTTTCATATTCGGAAGAGGATCTTAGTAATTTAAATTTCTTGAAGAGATTCTGCAGCAAGGAAAAACGCCTTTGTTTTAATCATATCTACCCCCAATTCCTGTAGCATGTCAGTGACACTCTCTCCCTTAATTCTCGATAATTCAAAACGTGCTGCTATGCCTTGAAGTTTCTCGAATACTCCGTTAATCCTATCTGGTAACAGTCTCTTTAGTAGATCTGTTGCATCTTCTAAGCGTTCTGCCAATAAAACGCAGTCTTTAGTTCAACTTCCCCACATCTTCTGTGTGTTCTTTCCAATTTAACTTGTTCGTAATTCTAATTCTTAGGTATTTAATTTAACACACGACTTTAAGATTTCACTGATTTATCGTGTAACCGAAGTTTAACAGATTCCTTTTACCACTCACGTGGCTGACCTGACACTTTTCATTAATTAGGGTCAATTGTCAATTTTTGCACAAATCTCTTTTCTAAATCGTTTTGCAATTCTTTTGATCTTATAATGACCTTACTAGACGATAAACGACAGCGTCATCTGCAAACAACCTAAGAAGGCTGCTCTGATCGTTTATATAGATAAGGAACAGTAGAGGGCCTACAAGACTACCTTGGGGAACGCCAGAAATCACTTCTGCTTCACTCGATGAATTTCCGTCAATTCTGATCTGATACGAAATCACGAATCAAGTCGCAAAACTGAGACGATACTTCATAAGCGCGCAATTTTGTTACAAGCCGCTTGTGTGGTACAGTATCAGAATTCTCCTGGAAATCTAGAAGGGACAATGTTTTCTAAATCCGTGTGACAACAGACCGTTCTCTTCGGGAAAATTTATAGTGTTCCAACACAATATATGCTCCAAAATCCTTATGCATATCGACGTTAACGACATGGGCCTGTGATTTAGTAGATTACTCCTACTACCTTTCTTGAATATTGCTGTGACCTGTTCAACTTTCCAGTCTTCAGGTACGGATCTTTCGCCGAGCGAACGGTTGTATATGATTGTTAAGGATGGAGCTATTGCATCAGCATACTCTATAAGAAACCCAACTGGTATACAGTCTGGACCAGAAGACCTAGCCGGCCGCGGTGGTCTAGCGGTTCTAGGCGCGCAGTCCGGAACCGCGCGACTGCTACGGTCGCAGGTTCGAATCCTGCCTCGGGCATGGATGTGTGTGATGTCCTTAGGTTAGTTAGGTTTAAGTAGTTCTAAGTTCTAGGGGACTGATGACCATGGATGTTAAGCTCCATAGTGCTCAGAGCCATTTGAACCAGAAGACCTGCTTTTGTTAAGTGATTAAGTTGCTTCGCAATTACGAGGGTATTTTCCTTTAAGTTACTCATGTTGGCAGGTGTACCTGATTCGAATTCTGAAATATTTACTTTGTCTTCTTTGATGAAAGATTTGCAGAAGGATATGTTCAGTAACTCTGCTTTGGCAACACTGCCGTCGATAGTAATTTCTATTGTTATCGCTCAGAGAATGCATCGATTTTGTCTTGGCGCTAGCATACATTACATGCGACCAGAATCTCCTTGGAGTTTCTGCCAGGTTTCCAGACAAAGTTTCAGTGTGCAAAGTATTATAAGCATCTCGAATTGACGTCCCCGCTAAATTTCGAGAGTCTGTAAAAGATCGCCGATCTTGGATATTTTGCGTTCGTTTAAATTTTGCGTGCTATTTCGTTGTTCTTACCCGTTTTGTGTACCAAGGGGGATCAGCTCCGTCGTTTGTTAATTTATGTGGTACAAATCTCTCAATTTCTGTCCATACTATTTCTTTGAATTCGAGCCACATCTGGTCTGCACTTACATTTTTAATTTGGAAGGAGTGGTGATTGTCTCTCAGGAAGGCGTCAACCGAAGTTTTATCTGCTTTTTTGAATAGGTATATTTTTCGTTTATTTTTGGAGGATTTGGGGGTTATGATATTCAGTCTCGCTACGAGAAACCTGTTTTCATTAATCCCTGTATCCGTTTTGATGCTCATTATCAGCTCAGGATTGTTGCTAAAAGGAAATGTGTTTTCACAAGCATGAAAGCAAATCTAGTAACTGTCTTACCAGTTATGTCTGTTTCAGTTATTTTGTTACATTAATAGAATAGAAACATGCAATAGAAGACAAGAAACACAATGCATGAATTTAGCAACTGTTGCGGAAACAGACACAGAGCAACAAACCTCAGATCCTTGACTACATCCGTGATTTGAATACGAACTAATTAGATTACATAAAATTATCAGAGCTGCTTACGTAATCATCGGCATTATCCCGTAGCAAAACGTTTCACAACCTTTTCATTTCTCTTCTGAAGTGTTTATCGTCCACATTTCCCTACCATGTATTTGGTACATCCGTAAAAATACTTTTACGAAATACTTCTTAACATCCGAATTTGTATTACATGTTAACAAATTTCTGTTTTTCAGGAACGCTTTTCTACCTATCGCCAGTCTGTATTTTCTCTCCTCTCTACTTACTTTGTTACCCAAGTAGCAAATCCACTTTTACTGTCTCATTTACTAACATACTTTTCTTTTGTTGACCGTCTTACAACCTCTTTGTAAGACACACTCCATTCCGTGCTATTACTGCTCAAAGTTATTTGCCTTTCTTGACAGAATTACGGTGTCATGGACAAACCACAAAGCCATTATCTCTTCTACCCGATCTTCTGTTACCTTACTACTGCTTGCCTTTCATGTCCTTCTATCCGCCCGCCGTTGTGGCCGAGCGGTTCTAGGCGCTTCAGTCTGGGACCGCGTGACCGCTACGGTCGCAGGTTCGAATCCTGCCTCGGGTATGGATGTGTGTGATGTCCTTAGGTTAGTTAGGTTTAAGTAGTTCTAAGTTCTACCGGACTGATGACCTCAGATGTTAAGTGCCATAGTACTCAGAGCCATTTGAACCATTTTTTCCTTCTAATCTTAAAATACAGTCCGGTTTCCGTAGCAGAAGGAGTTCTGTTGCTTGTATTTTATTCGTTGTACCTTCAGAATTTCAAATGGTGCAGTCTAGTCAATGAAGCTCTCTCTGAATCTACAAATGAATAGGTGAATTGTAAGAGGCGCCATATCCACTTAAAAAAAAAACCAACGTTAAGCGGAGATAACTGATCTTTATAACTGCACGCATCTTTTGGTATAACAACGGGTTGTGTTGCATCGTCAGTTGGGTACTGAGTTAGGAAGTGGCAATTCCATGTAGTCAAGGGGATAGTGGACTTGTTCCATTAAAAAGAAGAAACTAAACGATGCAAAGAATGTTCTAAAATACATATCCGACGAGCAGGAACCATTTCACAACATTATCTCTCAGTAGCCAGCGAAGGATGGACAAGATAAAGATGAACTGTACCAACCGTTCTCTCTCTCTCTCTCTCTCTCTCTCTCTCTCTCTCTCTCTCTCTCTCTCCCCCTCTCCCTCTCTCTCTCTCTACTTTTTTCTTGGCTCTGATTGTGGTTTGGGTATATTGTAAATAAACCAGCATTCTCATGAAACACTGTCCTATTGCTATAATGTATATGAATAATATAAACTTGAGTCAAACAATCCTTACGCTGCAAAGAGAACGCAAGTTGCCTCATCGGCATCATCAGGTTCTAAAAGGGCCCTCTCCAGTGCGCTCAAACTCTATTACTGACCATAGTCGATGGCAAAAATATGCTGTAATGGAGTACACTGTTTCACCCTAGTGCCAGTTGCTACAAGGTAACTCCACAACACCACGCTTAAATCCGTTGTGTACTAAAGCATTCTTTTAAGTTTCCAGAAAAATTTGCTCTCTGAGACATAACTTACTTTCCAACCAGACGATTCAAATACTATAAATGAAGCATTACCTCTTTCTTTTTTCAGTGTATCTTCTAAGCCACAGCCTCAGTATTTCCTCTCGTATTCCTGCCCTTTTTCTGGAAACCAGACACAATGTGCGCCCATGTCGTCTTCTTTACAGTCTACAGCATTACAGATCTCTAATCATCATGATAATAATCATCAGATGACTTTTTATTTTGGGTCATACAAAGCGCACAGAAAAAACATTGCGTAGACGAGCGATGGTGATAGTTTCGCCTACAATTTTTTTTTTTTTTTTTTTTTTTTTTTTGAGACCATCAGAACGAGAAAGTGTGTCTTCTAATGGAGGATCATTCAGCTTTATGTTGTATCTAGCAAATACTCTTGGGATCCAACATATGAATCTGGCCGGAAGAGAATCTCCTACCACCAAAATACAGGTGTTCTTCTGAAAGTAAAGAACGATCGGTCGCGAAATAAAAAACCACAGTGAAAATCCGATGAAGTTTTGCGCAGGTGGACTGGGCAGTGTCTCTAGCGTGCCCGTCGATCGCGTTACGTCGTTCTTTTTAGTTCCGAGCACACAGGGAGCAAATAAAGATACCTAGAACTAGAGTGTCTCCCGCCAAATAAGAGAGCCTGGGGAAAAATTTCGCCTGAAGCTATGCAGCCAACATTACATAACTGTCGTGCGTTTTCTTCTTCAAGACAATTCTCAGCCGCATTCTGAAGGAGCAATGAAGATGCTCGTGCAAAGTTTTTAATTGAAAACGCTTGATTACCCACAATACGTGCATTCAAGTTCTGAGGCCTCCAATTTTTTTTTCTCCAGACTGGAAAGAGATAGAAACATGCGCATTGTTTTAAAATGAGGCCGCATTCATTGTCAATACGTCCCAGAGATGGCAGCGCCGTATGGCAGATGGAATTTTACCGCCAGCGGCGAGAATGAGAACTGTTTTAAATACCTACAATGGCGACGTTTTCCTTACTGAACAACGCGCAATCATTCGTTTTCTGAATTTGCGTGGTGTGAAACCAATTTAAATTCATCGACAGTTGAAGGAGACATGTGGTGGCGAAGTTATGGATGTGTCGAAAGTGCGTTCGTGGGTGCGACAGTTTAATGAAGGCAGAACATCGTGTGACAACAAACCGAAACAACCTCAGGCTCGCACAAGCCGGTCTGACGACATGATAGAGAAAGTGGAGAGAATTGTTTTGGGGGATCGCCGAATGACTGTTGAACAGATCGCCTCCAGAGTAGGCATTTCTGTGGGTTCTGTGCACACAATCCTGCATGACGACCTCAAAATGCGAAAAGTGTCATCCAGGTGGGTGCCACGAATGCTGACAGACGACCACACGGCTGCCCGTGTGGCATGTTGCCGAGCAATGTTGATGCGCAACGACTGCACGAATGGGATTTTCTTTTTGTCGGTTGTGACAATGGATGAGACGTGGATGCCATTTTTCAATCCAGAAACAAAGCGCCAGTCAGCTTAATGGAAGCACACAGATTCACCGCCACCAAAAAAATTTCGGGTAACCGCCAGTGCTGAAAAAATGATGGTGTCAATGTTCTGGGACAGCGAGGGCGTAATCCTTACCCATTGCGTTCCAAAGGGCACTACGGTAACAGGTGCATCCTACGAAAATGTTTTGAAAAACAAATTCCTTCCTGCACTGCAACAAAAACGTCCGGGAAGGACTGCGCGTGTGCTGTTTCACCAAGACAACGCACCGGCACATCGAGCTAACGTTACGCAACAGTTTCTTCGTGATAACAACTTTGAAGTGATTCCTCATGCTCCCTACTCACCTGACCTGGCCTAATGACTTCTGGCTTTTTCCAACAATGTAAGACACTCTCCATGGCCGCACATTCACCAGCCGTGCTGCTATTGCCTCAGCGATTTTCCAGTGGTCAAAGCAGACTCCTATAGAATCCTTCGCCGCTGCCATGGAATCATGGCGTCAGCATTGTGAAAAATGTGTTCATCTGCAGGGCGATTATGTCGAGATGGAACGCCAGTTTCATCGATTTCGGGTGAGTAGTTAATTAGAAAAAAAATCGGAGGCCTTAGAACTTGAATGCACCTCGTACAGCCCATAATTGGGTTTCATCTCTGCTCACACGAACCACTGGCTATGGAGAACACATTTTGGCACAGTCAACGAGCTGCAGGCCAGCATAGAGAATTGTCGGAATGTACTGGCGGCTGCCTTCTATAACGAGGGTGTTGGAAAGTTGGTACAAGGCTATGACAAACGTCCAAGTCGGATCAGCGACTATGGAGATAAGCAGCTGGAAGTTGTAGCTAACTATTGCAAATAAAACAGTTCTGATTTTCTCTGCGGTTTCCATTTCGGGACCTATCGTTCCTTACTTTCCTAATAGCCCTCGTAGTTGCTGTATGGGGCATCTTGTTTGCAGACACCAAATTTCGAGGCCTGTCACAGGGCCAGAAAGAGTTGGGCAACATTATGGCAAAAATTCTGCTAACAAAGATTAGGATAAAAAAACTTCCTGGCAGATCAAAACTGTGTGCCCGACCGAGACTCGAACTCGGGACCTTTGCCTGGCAGAAGTAAAGCTGTGAGTACCGGGCGTGAGCCGTGCTTCGGTAGCTCAGATGGTAGAGCACTTGCGCGCGAAAGGCAGAGGTCCCGAGTTCGAGTCTCGGTTGGGCACACAGTTTTAATCTGCCAGGAAGTTTCATATCAGCGCACACTCCACTGCAGAGTGAAAATCTCATTCAAGATTAGCATATATTTACAATAACTTATTAATAGGAACTCTACATTAGTTGCCTTTGAAGATGATTTGTGACAACAGTTCAGTTCGAACAGACCTGTCTTTATTATAGGATAAACAATAACTACTAGCAACTGAAGACTATCTGGTTCGGCTCTAATTGCTGATGCCTGTAGGCATGGTGCGGATGGTGTCTTGAAGTATTATTGGTATTGTCGAATACTGTATTGATGCAAACTGCTGAGTAGAGTTGTGTGTCAGGTTGTATCCACATCTGCTGGATGGGTATTCGCTTGGGAACTGCTCGAGTGATATAATGTGGACGGATGAAACATGCCGCTTCGCCTCCTTGCTCCCTCTGTTGGAGGCCAGCCATAACTTAGTTGCTCCTGAGAACTAGGCAACTCGGCTCCTCAGCAGAGAATACCTAAGGCGTGCGACGTGGCACAGAGACAGAGCACACACTGGCGATGCCAAATGGTGACGGATGTCCTCTGTTTCTCTGTGCTGAACGGATCACTAAGCTGCCCTAGTTTGCAGACCAATCTAACACAGCACAACTTTCCCTAAACAACACATAACTGTTATCAGAAAACAAATGTAATATTACATATACAACTATGTTGAATTGCACAGCAGTGGGTACCTCATACTAGAGATTATTTCCATTCCATTCGTGGATCCAGTGCGGGGAGAATGTACAGCTACACTCTAAGACAGAATAAAACAACGCACCAAGAAGAAATTATCCGAATGTGACGGAAAAAGGGTAGATGTGATGCACAAATACAGAAAAACCACAGATTCGATGATTTATTTAAGACAGCGAGCTTCGCAAATTGAGCAAGTTAATAACGCATTCGTCCACTTCTGACCCTAATGTAGCAGTTATTCGCCTTGCCACTCATTCATAGCCTTGTTGGATGTCCTCCTGGGGGATATCATGCCAAATTCAGTCCAATTGATGGGTTAGACTGCCAAAATCCCAAGCTGAATACAGGGCGCTGCCGATAATCCTCGTAAAGTTGTAGGGTTTGGCATGCACGAAGACAAGCCAAACAGTAGAAACTGTCACCATACGCGAGGGGGCGTTATCTTGCTGAAATGTAGGCCCAGGATGGCTTGCCATGAAGGAAAACAAACGAGGCGTATAATATCGTCGACGTATCTCTGTGCTGTAACTTCTTCGGCGTCGAACCTCATTGACTGGAGTGGAATTGCGATCACTGACGAGTCGCGCTTTGTCCTGCACCCCAATAACCAGCGATGTGTCTGGAGACGCCCCAGATTGCAGTGTGATTTCATCTTTACTGTCACCCGTCATACGGTCCTACAGCCACGAGTGATAGTCTGGAGTGTCACTTCATTTCGCAGCAGGACCCCTCTGGATATCATCTGTAGCACCCTTCCAGCACAGCGGTACGTCGGCGATGTTGTACACCCCGTTTTGTTGCCTTCGTGGTGAGCCATAGTGTGCTGACATATCAGAAGAATTATGCCCCCCCCCCCCCCCCCCCCCGCAAGCGCCGAGAGTTTCTACTGCTAGTCCACGTGTTTGCCAAGTCCTCCCTTGGCCAGCAAGGTCGCCTGAACTCTCCCCAATTGAGACGTCTGGAGCATCAGGAGAAGGTTCGGGATTTTGACGCCCTAACGCACTAGTTGGACAAAATTCTGAAGGTGCCAGGGGTAAAATACAGGGAGCGAAAGGCTGTTTACAATTTGTTCAGAAAACAGGTGGCAGTTATAAGAGTCGAGGGGCATGAAGGGGAAGCAGTGGTTGGGAAGGGAGTGAGACAGTGTTGTAGCCTCTCCCCGATGTTATTCAGTCTCTATATTGAGCAAGCAGTAAAGGAAACAAAAGAAAAATTCGGAGTAGGTATTAAAGTCCATGGAGAAGAAATACAAACGTTGAGGTTCGCCGATGACATTGTAATTCTGTCAGAGACAGCAAAGGACTTGGAAGATCAGTTGAACGGAATCGACAGTGTCTTAAAAGGAGGATATAAGATGAACATCAATAAAAGCAAAACGAGGATAATGGAATGTAGTCAAATTAAGTCGGGTAATGCTGAGGGAATTAGATTAGGAAATGAGACACTTAAAGTAGTAAACGAGTTTTGCTATTTGGGGAGCGAAATAACTGATGATGGTGGAGGTAGAGAGGATATAGAATGTAGACTGTCAATGGCACGAAAGTGTTTCTGAAGAAGAGAAATTTGTACATGGTGCATAGATTTAACTGTCAGGAAGTCGTATCTGAAAGTATTTGTATGGACTGTCGGCATGTATGGAAGTGCAACATGGTCGATAAATAGTTTGGACAAGAAGATAATAGAAGCTTTCCAAATGTGATGCTACAGAAGAATGCTGAAGATTGGGTGGGTAGATCACATAACTAATGAGGAGGTATTGAATAGAATTGGGGCCGCGCGGGATTGACCGAGCGGTCTATGCGGACTGCGCGGCTGGTCCCGGCGGATGTTCGAGTCCTCCCGCGGGCCTGGGTGTGTGTGTTTGTCCTTAGGATAATTTAGGTTAAGTAGTGTGTAAGCTTAGGGACTGATGACCTTAGCAGTTAAGTCCGAAAAGATTTAAAAAAAAATAGAATTGGGAGAAGAGAAATTTGTGGCACAACTTCACTAGAAGAGAGGAGCGGTTGGTATGACATGTTCTAAGGCATCAAGGGATCACCAATTTAGTACTGGAGGGGAGCGTGGAGGGTAAAAATCGTGGAGGGAGACCAAGAGATGAATACACTAAGCAAATTCAGAAGGATGTGAGCTGCAGGAGGTACTGGGAGATGAAGAAGCTTGCACAGGATAGAGTAGCATGGAGAGCTGCATCGAACCAGTCTCTGGACTGAAGACCACAACAACAACATTCCGCAGGAGGACATCCAACTTCTCTATCAACCAACTCCAAACGGCATAATAACTTGCATGAGGGTCAGAGGTGGACCAACGCGGTTATTGACATGCACAATTTGTTAAGCCCTTTTTTAATAATAAATTATCCAATTTATCTGAAATTTTACTCATTTGTTTGTCTGTACACGTACATCACATCTACCTACTTCAGTCTGATTATGACAATTCATCCGTGGTGGGTCGTTTCTACTTTGGAGTGCAGATACTTGCTGTGCACGACGAAGTGTACTTTTGAACACTGCTGGTCATTTCCTTTCTTGTTCCACCTGAAAGTGGGGCGAGGGAAAAAGACTCTCTACATGTCTCCTGATTAATCTTGACTTCGCGGTCCATACGTCAGTATGTGATATTATATGTAGGTGGAGCAGCAAAATCTCTCTGCAGTCAGTTGAAAAACAACGGTAGTTTAAATTTTCTAAATAGTGTTTAGCGTAATGAACGTCGGATTTCCCATTTCAGGTCGTGATGTGTTTCCATGTTGGATGCGTGTTCATCAGACTTACTGGTAAGAAATAGAGCAGCAAAGTTCTAAACTGCCTCAATGCCTTCTTCTAATCCGAGCTGGTTGGGATACCAAACACTCGAGCATTTCTCAAAAATATGTCGCACTAGTGTTCCGTACGCGGTCTGATTTATAGATGAATTACGTTTCTACAGTTCCCAAATAAATTTAAATTCGCCTTTCCTACAACCGGCCTTATGCCCTCGTTCTACTCCACGTCGCTTTGCAGTGTTACTCCTGAATATTTAGACCGACGAGACTGTGTCAACCAGCACAGACTAGTACAGTATTCAAACATTCGAGATTATTTCTCGTACAGATATGCTTAAACGTGCATTTTCACATATTTAGGGCTAGCTGCCATTGATCACACGCAACAGAAATTCTAAGTCACCTCGTATCCTTCAGTAGTCACAGAGCAAAACGAAAATTTCTGTTCCGACACTGACAATGTTGAATGTTTATGGAAAAAGTTCAAGGCGATCGTAAAATGCGTTTTAGACAGGTACGTGCCGAGTAAAACTGTGAGGGACGAGAGAAACCCACCGTGGTTCAACAATTAAGTTAGGAAACTACTGTGAAAGCAAAGAGAGCTTCACTGCAAATTTAAAAGCAGCCAAAACCTCTCAGACAAACAGAAGCTAAACGATGTGAAAGTCAGCGTAAGGAGGGCTACGCGTGAAGCGTTCAGTGAATTCGAAAGTAAAATTCTATGTACCAACTTGACAAAAAATCCTATGAAGTTCTGGTCTTATGTTAGATCAGTTAGATCGAAACAGCATATCTAGATACTCTGGGATGATAATGGCATTGAATCAGACGATGACACGCGTAAAGCTGTAATACTAAACACCTTTTTCGAAAGCTGTTTCAAAGAGGAAGACCGCACTGTAGTTCCTCCTCTAAATCCTCGCACGAACGAAACAATGGCTGACATCGAAAAGAGTGTCCAAGGAATAGAAAAGCAACTGAAATCACTCAACAGAGGAAAGTCCACTGGACCTGACGGGATACCAATTCGACTCAACACAAAGTACGCGAAACAACTTGCCCCCCTTCTAACAGTCGTGTACTGCAAGTCTCTAGACTAACGGAAGGTTCCAAATGACTGGAAAAGAGCTCAGGTAGTACCAGTTTTCAAGATGAGTCATCGAGCAGATGCGCAAAACTAGAGGCCTATATCTCTGACATCAATCTGTTGTAGAATTTTAGAACATGTTTTTTGATCGCGTATCATGTCATTTCTGGAAACCCAAAATCTACTCTGTAGGAATCAACATGGATTACGGAAACAGCGATCGTGTGAGAACCAACTCGCTTTATTTGTTCACGAGACGCAGAAAATATTAGATACAGGCTCCCAGGTAGATGCCATTTTCCGGAAGGCGTTCGATAAAGTTCCGCACTGTCGCCTGATAAACAAGGTAAGAGCCTACGGAATATCAGACCAGCTGTGTGGTTGCATTGAAGAGTATTTAGCAAACAGAACACAGCATGTTGTTCTCAATTGAGAGACGTCTACAGACGTTGAAGTAACCTCTGGCGTGCCACAGGGGAGTGTTATGGGACCATTGCTTTTCACAATATATATAAATGAGCTAGTAGTGTCGGAAGTTCCATGCGGCTTTTCGTTGATGATGCTGTAGTATACAGAGAAGTTGCAGCATTAGAAAATTGCATTCATGAAGACCTGCAGCGGATAGGCACTTGGTGAGGGAGTGGCAACTGACCCTTAACATAGACAAATGTAATGTATTGCGAACACACAGAAAGAAGGATCCTTTATTGTATGACTATATGACAGCGGGACAAACACTGGTAGCAATTACTTCTGTAAGATATCTGGGAGTATGCATACGGAACGATTTGAAGTGGAATGATCATATAAAATTAACTGTTGGTAAGGGTAGTGCCAGGTTGAGTTTCACTGGGAGAGTCCTTAGAAAATGTAGTCCATCAACAAAGGACGTGGCTTACAAGAGACTCGTTCGACCTATACTTGAGTATTGCTCATCAGTGTGGGATCCGTACCAGGTCGGGTTGACGGAGGAGATAGAGAAGATCCAAAGAAGAGCGGCGCGTTTCGTTCTTCCCACGAAGCATACGCGACTGGAACAGGAAAGGGAGGTAATGACAGTGGCACGTAAAGTGCCCTCCGCCTCACACCGCTGGGTGACTTGCGGAGTATAAATGTAGATGTAGAAATTACGACACATTCTCGTTTACTAGAGAGTCGTCAGCAAACAGTCACTGATCTCTCCGTCACACTATTTACGTATATAGAAAAGGAGAGCGGACCTATCAGTCTTCCCTGGGGCACTACTGACGTCGTCCTCGTATCTCAAGGTCACTCGCCGTCCAGTACGGCATACTGGGCTCTTTTACTTAAAATCTCTTGAAGCCTCATTAATCAGAACCAATTAGGCCCGCTCGGACTATCCGTAGGAGCCTGCAGCACGGCACTGCGTCAAACGCTGTCCAGGACTCTAGGAGTATGGAAGCTGGTTCAGTGCCTCTGCTATTAGTGTAATATCGTCTTCAGTGTCCCTACGGGTCAATATGTAAGGAACTGAAGCATATTCCTAGACTCTTTAATTAACGCCGGTGCTTGAAATTTTGTAAGTAGACTTCTACGGACATTGTTGGCGTCTATACCCAGGCGCGTGCCAGTTTAGGTTTTTTACCAACCCGTTGTGAACGTGGATCAGACATACCGGTGACAACATATGCTGTCTTTTCTTATGGAATTTAAAAGTCGTCACTGGGTCCTATTTGGTATGGGTGCCAAAACACATCCCCCAAGTTTTTATACCTACGTATTTGTGATATTTACTTAGTAAAGTAGTGCGGAATTTTTGCACTTCGAGTGTGTAACTGCACACTTCCTCTTCGTTCTCACCACTAATTTCTTTTCCTCCCCCCACCCCCTCCTCACTCTCTCTCTCTCTCTCTCTCTCTCTCTCTCTCTCTCTCTCTCTCTCTCTCTCCTTCCTCCTTCGTTATCTTAATGGCACATGTGACCTAATGTTCTGTAATTTCCAGAACAGGTATCAATTCCTAATAATATTTTGCCCAAGAGAACGCCAGCGAGTACACTACTGAATATGAAACCACAAATAATTATCCTGTCCAACAACGACCGAAAATAAACTGAAATTACAATTCTATTAGTAACTTCAGCTGCTGACGAACTGTGATATACACTCCTGGAAATGGAAAAAAGAACACATTGACACCGGTGTGTCAGACCCACCATACTTGCTCCGGACACTGCGAGAGGGCTGTACAAGCAATGATCACACGCATGGCACAGCGGACACACCAGGAACCGCGGTGTTGGCCGTCGAATGGCGCTAGCTGCGCAGCATTTGTGCACCGCCGCCGTCAGTGTCAGCCAGTTTGCCGTGGCATACGGAGCTCCATCGCAGTCTTTAACACTGGTAGCATGCCGCGACAGCGTGGACGTGAACCGTATGTGCAGTTGATGGACTTTGAGCGAGGGCGTATAGTGGGCATGCGGGAGGCCGGGTGGACGTACCGCCGAATTGCTCAACACGTGGGGCGTGAGGTCTCCACAGTACATCGATGTTGTCGCCAGTTGTCGGCGGAAGGTGCACGTGCCCGTCGACCTAGGACCGGACCGCAGCGACGCACGGATGCACGCCAAGACCGTAGGATCCTACGCAGTGCCGTAGGGGACTGCACCGCCACTTCCCAGCAAATTAGGGACACTGTTGCTCCTGGGGTATCGGCGAGGACCATTCGCAACCGTCTCCATGAAGCTGGGCTACGGTCCCGCACACCGTTAGGCCGTCTTCCGCTCACGTCCCATCATCGTGCAGCCCGCCGCCAGTGGTGTCGCGACAGGCGTGAATGGAGGGACGAATGGAGACGTGTCGTCTTCAGCGATGAGAGTCGCTTCTGCCTTGGTGCCAATGATGGTCGTATGCGTGTTTGGCGCCGTGCAGGTGAGCGCCACAATCAGGACTGCATACGACCGAGGCACACAGGGCCAACACCCGGCATCATGGTGTGGGGAGCGATCTCCTACACTGGCCGTACACCACTGGTGATCGTCGAGGGGACACTGAATAGTGCACGGCACATCCAAACCGTCATCGAACCCATCGTTCTACCATTCCTAGACCGGCAAGGGAACTTGCTCTTCCAACAGGACAATGCACGTCCGCATGTATCCCGTGCCACCCAACGTGCTCTAGAAGGTGTAAGTCAACTACCCTGGCCAGCAAGATCTCCGGATCTGTCCCCCACTGAGCATGTTTGGGACTGGATGAAGCGTCGTCTCACGCGGTCTGCACGTCCAGCACGAACGCTGGTCCAACTGAGGCGCCAGGTGGAAATGGCATGGCAAGCCGTTCCACAGGACTACATCCAGCATCTCTACGATCGTCTCCATGGGAGAATAGCAGCCTGCATTGCTGCGAAAGGTGGATATACACTGTACTAGTGCCGACATTGTGCATGCTCTGTTGCCTGTGTCTATGTGCCTGTGGTTCTGTCAGTGTGATCATGTGATGTATCTGACCCCAGGAATGTGTCAATAAAGTTTCCCCTTCCTGGGACAATGAATTCACGGTGTTCTTATTTCAATTTCCAGGAGTGTATATGTATTAAAAGGTAATAGTCTGTAGATTCAGAAAACGCAAAAAAGTAAAAATTGAACTATTCATGATTTTGAGTCTTTCCGGAGCCCCTTAAAGAAAGCCGGAATAACAGTGCTGTGGGCGGAACGTGTGTAGTACGCATTTCACTTCTACCGCTAAGTGCGTATAGCGCAACTACTTGCCAATTCAGGATTTTGGTGCGCTCAACTGCGCGGTTATCAGCGCCCGTACAAATTCACAACCTTTGCTCAGTCCAAACTCGCCACTTTCATGGATGATGATGAAATGATGAGGACAACACAAACACCCAGTCATCTCGAGGTAGGTGAAAATGCGGCTGCTCCCGCCGGAGGTTCGAGTCCTCTCTCGGGCATGGGTGTGTGTGTGTTTGTCCTTAGGATCATTTAGGTTAAGTAGTGTGTAAGCTTAGGGACTGATGACCTTGGCAGTTAAGTCCCATAAGACTTCCCACACATTTGAACATTTTTGCAGGTGAAAATCCCTGATCCCGCCGGGAATCGAAGCCGGGACCCCCTGCTCGGGCAGCGACACCACGAGCTGCGGACTGTTGTCGACTTGGCTTGTTCTGTTCATCTGCACTGATTGTTTTTGCTAGCGATATTGTTTCTGTTTCTTTTTTATAATGGCAAGCGTACGTGCTGCAGAGCAAATTTTGTTTTCTACTCGGTAAAAATGCTGCTAAAACTGTTTCAATGTTGAAAACAGCGTACCAAGATGACACTATGGTAAAAAAAACAAGTGAACGATTGTTTTGCTCGATTTAAAAATGGCGATATGTCGGGATTGATGGGGAAGCTCGTTATGGACGTCCATCAACTGCCCGAATCATTCAGTTTGTTCACACAGGCCATTTCAAAGTTTTAAGAAGACTGTGCAAAGGTGTTCGTCAAAAAAGACCCGATTAGTAGCAGACAGGAGACTGTTTCTTCCACCACAACAACGCGCGCGCGCACACACACGCACACACACACACACACACACACACACACACACACACACACACACACACACACACACACACACCTAACTCGATTGACCTGGCTCTGTGCGACTTTTTCTTATTTCCACGTATGAAAAGGGCATGGAAGGACACAGATTTGACAACACTTAAGAAGAAAACAGCGGAGTATCTATCAGCCATTTATAAAGATGACTAGAAAAAATGTTCCGAACAGTGGAAGCACCGATGGGACAAATGTATTAGTTGTATAATGGAGAGTATTTTGAAGGGAATGAGGTTGTTTTGTAAACAATTTGAATATATATAGCTTATAAAAAGTAATTACAGTATATTTGGGTACCCTCTCGCACATTCAGTGGTTCTTATGAGTACTGGCTGGAAAATGTGTTGGAAATAGGACAGCTAGGAAATAAGTAATGAATCAAAACATTACTGATGTTAAAGTTTTGTTGCATGAGCAGCGAAACTGTAGTACGTTGTCAGGAGAGTGCCATGACGAAAATTGCCGCAGTGGTAACACAGGTTCCCGTCAGATCACCGAAGTTACGCGCTGTCGGGCTGGGCTACCACTTGGACGTGTGACCATCCAGTCTACCGAGTGGTGTTGGCAAGCGGTGTGCACTCACCCCTTGTGAGGCAAACTGAGGAGCTAGCTGATTGAGAAGTAGCGGCTCCGGTCTCGTAAACTGACTAAACGGCCGGGAGAGCGGTTTGCTGACCACACGGCCCTCCGTATCCGCATCCAGTGATGCCCATGAGCTGAGGATGACACGGCGGCCGGTCAGCACCGTTGGACCTTCATGGCCTATTCGGGAGGAGTTTAGTGTAGCTTAAATTTTGTTTATAGTTCGTAGGAAGTTGCCAAGTACTCTCTTTCTCAAATACAAGATGAATATAGTCAGGGTAATTCGAGCGTAGCCGCGCGGGGTTAGCCGAGCGGTCTGGGGCGCTGCAGTCATGGACTGTGCGGCTGGTCCCGGCAGAGGTTCGAGTCCTCCCTCGGGCATGGGTGTGTGTGTGTTCGTCCTTAGGATAATTTAGATTAAGTAGTGTGTAAGCTTAGGGACTGATGACCTTAGCAGGTAAGTCCCATAAGATTTCACACACATTTGAACAATTCGAGCGTTTTGAGTTACACCGTCTTAAGACATATTTTCCAACTTTAACTCTTGACTCATTGTGTTTAACGTATGATTATACCCCTTAATAAGCAGATTACGTGAGCATTTAAAATTTTTAAAGTCGCTCAAAAATTGTGTGAAATACTCAAAATAAATTTTTTTGACCCTGGAAGACGTTACACAGGCAACCTGCAACTGGAATCACTGAGCGGGTAACCGCTTGAGCCATTTACTAGTACAGATGTGTGGTTCTGGTCATATAATATATGTTTCAGCGGAAAGACTTAACTTCGCCATACCGACGAGAAAAGATATCTGACGCTTTGGTATCGCTGTTCGGACGGGAAGAGACACGCAATCCCTACGGGAGAAGAATCTCTTTCATAGCGTTACAAAAAAATCTTGAATAATTCTGCCGCAACACGACGAAGATACCTCCATGTTTTTCGAAATTATTACGGCGCATTATGTTGCTAGTGATTACTGACGAGAAATTTTGCACGATCGTACTTGTACAAGCTGATAAAATGTGTTTTAACTGATGCTGTCGGTTCCTGCAATATTGTTTGGTGTTGCAGAAAAACGCCACGATTAATTCTCTGCCGGTTGTTGGTGCTGGCAGTCAGCAAACAGTAGCCGCGCACGCCTAATTAGTTGCCGTCAATGGACGGGGCAGCTGTTGCCGACAGCAACACATTTTCAATATCGATGTTGATGCTTAATAGGGTATTGAACGAAATTCGTGTGCTAATTAAAAAAATTAAAATTAGTTTTATCTTACTGTTGGTTAATAACATATTTAAATACATCTGCGTTTAATAATAATACAGAGACTTAGTGGACAGTTACGAGTAAAAGAATTAGCAATTAATAATTTTAATTGGTTTCTATTGTTTGCAACCTTTGGTCACACCTTGCTTGTCTTCATTCTGAGTTATATTAATTTTGTTCATCCTCTCGTGTGATTTCCGTAGTAACATTGTGCTCTAGAGGGGCATTTAAATAATGGTTCAAATGGCTCTGAGCACTATGGGACTTAACTTCTGAGGTCATCAGTCCCCTAGAACTTAGATCTACTTAAACCTAACTAACCTAAGGACATCACACACATCCATGCACGTGGCAGGATTCGAACCTGCGACCGTAGCGGTCGCGCGGCTCCAGACCGCAGCGCCTAGAACCGCTCGGCCACTCCGGCCGGCTTTAAATAATGACTGAGTGACTGTTCGTATCTCCCGAGGACATTCACAATTCCATGAACATGTCGTTAAACATCTTGCGCTCTTGCTCCATCTCTAGTTTTGTATATCTCTTACAGTAAGTATAGCCAGGTATTTCATTACGTATGTTGGTGCTGTGATCTTCAGTCCAAAAACAACCTACATCCATCTGAATATGTTTACGATACTCAAACATTTCTCTCCTCCTACGAATCTTATTCCCCACACTCCCTTCCACTGCCAAACTGACGGTTCTTTGATCCCTGAGGAAGAGTCTTTTCACCATTTCTCCCTTTACTCTAGTTATGACGTATTCGATTTAGTATCTCCTCATAACTTATTTAATCTACTCATTCAATATTCAGGATTCCTCTGCAGCACAAAATTTCAAAAGATTTCGTTTTCTTTCTCGACTGCTTCTCGTCCATTTCACAATCTCATACAAGGATAAACTGCGGACACATACGAGGGGGGTTCACTAGTTAATTTTAAAAACCAACAGCCTCAGTTCCAAAGTTTACATAGATTTACCTAGGTTTCAGTCGGGATAATCCAACCTTCCTCAGAATAAAAGTAACTAGCGTTTGTCCATAGTCGACATCGTCAGACTAAAACTACAATTCCATAAATTATCGTCAGACTGTAAAAACTTATCTGAAACTGCAGCAAGACGCTGGCTCCGATGTCAACCCGTAGATTGGTACAATGCGGGCATACAGGCTCTCTCAATAACGTGGCGAAGACCGGCGCAGTGGACGCGCAGATCATGTTGAAAAATAGGGTTTTGTAGCCGAAAGAGTGGGGATTAATATGGTGTACTGGATTCCTCAATGAAACGAACCTGCTTTCAGGAAAAAAAATAGCATTGCCTATTGAATGCCCCTCGTAGGCCTTCTATAAATGACTGAACGCGTCTGTAGTGAAACAACCCCAATATCGAGAGAATATTCAGGCCTACGCCGTGTTTCCCTTCAGTGATATCGAACGAGGATGAACCTACCCGAAAGTAATTAAGGTAAAGTTGACCGGAAACGAGAAGTGGGTTTGCCTATGACCAGACATTTTTCTCGCGTTGTGCAGTAAGTGAATTACCAGTAGATGTACGACACCAGTAAAACGGGGAAAAGGCAGAGAGAGCTGAAGTTGCGGTAACACGGTGCGTGAGCGCCTTCCATTCACGGCGTAACTCGCACACAGCACGGCCATTACTCACGCCCTAAGCAGACCGTCGCCAAGTCCGCTGGCTCGCAGTTAGAGGGAGGGGAAAAAAATGTCCACTCCTGTAAATTGCCGTGCTGCACGGGGGGCGGGGGGGGGGTGGGGGGTGGGGGGTGAGGAGCACCGCTGGCGCCGTTTCAGAACACTTTGTAACACCTGTCGCCCCCGACCGCTCCTCTTTCAGACTGCATTTATCTTTCCTGCAAAGTGCTGAGCGCTGCTTTGCGGGCAAACGTACTGCCACTGTGTTATTTAGTTGTGCTGCAGTGAGGCTCCGAATTCTACTAGCACAGAATTCCCTGATGTTATCAGCATCTGCAGTTACGTACGTAGATACCTACACATGTCGTTCCACTGTAAAGTTGTTTCGCAACAAGAGTGTTGCATCGTCATGAGACAATAGACGTTCCCGAGTTCAGCCGGCCGAAGTGGCCGAGCGGTTCTAGGCGCTACAGCTGGAACCGCGCGACCGCTGCGGTTCCATGTTCGAATCCTGCCTCGGGCATGGATGTGTGTGATATCCTTAGATTAGTTAGCTTTAAGTAGTTCTAAGTTCTAGGCGACTGATGACCTCAGAAGTTAAGTCCCATAGTGCTCAGAGCCATTTTTTTGTTCCCGAGTTCCTGCAAGAGATAGTTTTGCTGCGGTACGGATAACTGGTGAGTGACAGCAGGGATTGGAATGTTGCAGCGACTGGGAACTTAGTCCATAGCAGAAATACGCCGGACAGTGCAAATCCTGTGGGCGAATGCTTCTAAACTGCACACAGACTGGCCGCAACATTCTGGCGGTATGTGGACCAAACACAATGTCGCGTGCAGCCACAGTGAAACCGTGGCAACTAGTGTTATACAACTAGCATAGGCTACCGTACACTATCGTAAACAAGCAGAGACTACAGTAGGTTTCCTACTACCTTTTGTCGGTTTAGATCGTAACCGCGTTGCCTATACGTTAAGTGTGTTGCATATGTCATTTCGATGGCTTTGTCTGCGTATTCAGTCAGCATCTTACTAGACCTCTAGAAATCGGAAGCAGTGAACCGTCTAGAAACTGAGTGAGGGTATATAAAGGGGCAGGAAACCTACAGAACATATTTGTTCTACATAGCTATCCTCCGGGCTATTACTTAAACAAGAACAGTATTTATAGCAACATTGAGACTGTCAATATTTAATAGTGGTTTCATTCCGAAATTGGTGGACTGTAACATGAAACAGCTGAATATTCAAAAAATTTGTCATATGGCGCTAGAAAACGCAATCCCGAAAATGGCTCAAATGGCTGTGAGCACTGTGGGACTTAACATATGAGGTCATCAGTCCCCTAGAACTTTACTTAAACCGAACTAATCTAAGGACATCACACACATCCATGCCCGAGGCAGGATTCGAACCTGCGACCGTAGCGGTCGCGCGGTTCCAAACTGAAGCGCCTAGAACCGCTCGGCCGCAACGCCCGGCCCACTGCCGAACGTTGTTTACACAGACTTGTTGAAAATTTTGAAAAACAGTGTGATGTGTCAGTTGTGCCGCCTTGCCTTTTAGGGCAACATTCATTGATAGTTACTTGGGAAGCAGTAGTAAAGTTTTTGAAATTATTTCGAATTTTAGGTGACAATGAAACGAATGTCGTTAGAGTTTTAATGTGAGACCTACAAGAGTCAGTACACATAAGTTCCATCGTAATAGAGAAGTCTACTCACATTGAAATTAGCGGGATAAATACGTATGCAATTGCAAAGGAAATCAAAGTTTAGGGAGACGGACTTAAAAGTTTGAGGTTTACCGTGACGTATTTTTTCAGAGACGGCGAAGGAGTTGAAAGAACTGTTGAACGGAATGGACAGTGTCAACAAAAGAAGTTGTCAGATGAATATCAACGAAATTAAAAGGAGATTAATCAAATGTAGTGGTATTGAATCTTGTTATGTTGACAGAGTTAGATTAGGAAAACGGACACTAAATTTTGGCAGCAAAATAAACGACAATGGCTAAAGTAGAGGCTATATAAAGTGCAGATCAGTAATAGCAACGAATGCGTTCCTTAAAAAGAGAAACTTGTTGACATCGAATACAAATTTAAACGTTAGAGACTCTTTTGTGAAGATACTAGGGGCGTTCAGTAAGTAATGCAGCACACTTTTCTTTTTGAAAGCAGGTCGGTTTCAAGCAAAATTCCAATACACCATATTATTTATTACTTCTCATTCTTTCGGCTACAAAACCAGTTTTTCACCATAATCTCTGTTCAGTGTGATGACCTTACGCCGCCTTACTGGCAAAGCCTGTACGCCCGCATGGTACCAATCAACTGGTCTACATCTGCGGCAACGACGTGCTGCATCAATCACCACCCCATCATCTACGCACTGCTTCCCGAGAAGTCCATCAATCATTGGGCGAAACGGATGGAAGTCGGAAGGTGCGAGATATGGGCTGTGGAGGTGGATGAGGAAGAGCAGTCGAATCAAGTTTTACGATCTCCTCTCAGGTGCCCAGACTCGTATAACGCCTTGCGTTGTCATGGAGAAGAAAAAAAATGAAATCGTTTCTTCAAGTTCCTGCGGGTGGCACAACACACATCAGAGGTGGCAGTTGCACCGTGAGAGAGGAAATCTTGCCGAATAACCGCTGTAGAGTCCCAGCTGACGGGCTGACGATGCGGCTCAAATGGCTCTGAGCACTGTGGGACTTAACATCTGAGGCCATCAGTCCCCTAGGTTTACAACTACTTAAACCTAACTAACCTAAGGACAGTACAAACAGCCATGCCTGATGCAGATTTCGAACCCGCGACCGCAGCAGCGAGGGTGCAGCTTTGAATTCTTTTGCACCAACAAATTCCGCAACTTTTCAACCCAAATTATTTGAGAAAAAAAATTGTTCATTCGTTACTGAACGCCTCCCGAATACGAACTGTATTATTATTATTATTATTATTATTATTAGTGGTATTAACATCTGTTATAGCAAATGTTGACAGAAATTATATTCTTATATGGTGTACGAGCAGTATAGGAAAGACGTGCAAGTATCACAGTTTTGCTACATATTTCTAACCAGATGGTTGCCTGTCTAATGACTTCGAAGGGCAGCAAAACATCCATTTTTCATTGTTTCATGTAACCACTGACGGAGTTTAAAAATTTAAAATGTTCTCATAATTTACTCATTAACAGGTATAATCAGATGTTTAAGGTTTAATGCACTGAGGGAAGTATTAAATTCAAAAGCCGTGTGTGTGTGTGTGTGTGTGTGTGTGTGTGTGTGTGTGTGTGTGTGTGTTCTGAGGAAGCATTAACTCAAGCCGCGGAAATTTCGCGGACTCTTTTCATCAAGGATTTGAGAATGAGAACATTTAGCGATTTCCAGCAAATGCTACACACAATTTCACACCTTACAGAAATATTTTCTCGCTGACACCACCCGATAAAACGAGAAGGAACTTTATCGCTTAGTACGTTTTCGCTTTTTAAGCAGTAAAATGTTCATCTTTTGGATTTGCAGCTCCTTGTGTTGACCGTGTTTGCTGTTAAAATTGTAGGATGTGAGGTCCGCCTGTTATGCAAAACACCGTTTTTTCTCAGTACCCAGACATGTTTCAGCACCACTGTTCTATCATCAGTGGGTTTCCGTTTTATTTATTCTGTAATGAGAACATTTTTGTTAAATGATTACAAAATTATGTGGCTGTTTAGTTCAAACAATAGTTCGTTTCTTTTTGTTAATACCTTTACACTTGGTGTGCATGAATTTTGCGGATCACTTGTACATTATTTACTACAGGTAGCTTGTCATCTGCAACCAAACGATGTTGATGAGAAATTTTTGCTGGGTTGGTTCAAATGGCTCTGAGCACTATGGGACTCAACTGCTGAGGTCATTAGTCCCCTAGAACTTAGAACTAGTTAAAGCTAACTAACCTAAGGACATCACAAACATCCATGCCCGAGGCAGGATTCGAACCTGCCACCGTAGCGGTCTTGCGGTTCCAGACTGCAGCGCCTTTAACCGCACGGCAAATTCGGCCGGCCTTTGCTGGGAGTTAACCTGTCATCTAGAATGTAATCTGATTTGTCGCGATGCATGATGCGGAGAATAAAAGGATTGCCACACGAAAGCGTAAGTAAAAACGAATATAGGTGTGAAAACATCGCGACAAACGAAATTACGTTCTAGATGATAGGTTAACTCCCAGCAAAGTTTCTCATCAACATCGTTTGGTTGCAGATGACAAGCTACCTGTAGTAAATAATACACAAGTGATCCGGAAAATTCATGCACACCAAGTGTAAAAGTATTAACAAAATGAAACGAACTATTGTTTGAACTAAACATCGACATAATTTTACGTGTGTCTTTAGATAGGGTCAGCCTTTAGCAAAACACAATTTTGTTTTTTAATCCAAACATATTTCACTGCAGTTGCAGCATGTTCAGTGAACTTTTATTTTTCATCCACATAATTTTGTAATAATTTAACAAAAATGTTCACGTTACAGAATAAATAAAACGGAAACCCACTGCTGATGGCACAGTGGTGCTGAAACATATTTGGGTACTGAGAAAAAACGGTGTTCTGCATAACTGGCGGACGTCACGTCCTACAATTTTATGCAGTAAAACTTCAGATTCAGAGAAAACGCTGTAATTTGTACTTCTTTACTGCTAACTCTTTTTCACAACAAATGTTGTAGACAGCATCCACGTATATCAATGAACGTATCATTATACGATTCATAACTCGGGAGATACGACGTCATAGTCATTTTGGTCAAATTACTCAGATTGTACACTCATCATGTGTTTGATAATGAGATTTAATGTGTACATGAGAGTTCGATTCTTTAACAAAATCGTGGATATGGGGTTACTAGTTCTACCTATGCGTCTCGTAGTCGTTATACAAATGCAGATTGTAGTTCTTTATGTTTCTTCAAATACTACTGTTAACTATGATCTTTTTGTAATATTGGCTGTTACCGATCTGAAGACGTTTAACGATGAAACCAGTCATCATAATAAAATGCATATGCCATAAATGGTTGAAAATAATTATAGTACAAGTGCCACCATGATCAACAACTGTCAATGTGAAATTGTTTTTGACAGCAGTTATACAAAGATAACGAAGGAGAAATTTGGAAAGAGACCTAAAGATGAGGAGAAGTAATAAAATTTTTGAACCTTGCCACTGACACAATAACTGTGTCAGAGAAGGCAAAGTACTTGGTTGAGCAGTTGAATGGACTCGATAGTGTCTTGAAAAGCGGTTCTAAGGTGCATGTCAACGAAAGTAGTACAAGGGTTGGAATGAAGTCGAATTACATCATTTGATGCTGAGGGAACTGGATTACCAAGGGAAATACGAAATTGATATTTGGCTGGAAAGTAAAAGGTAAGAAACGAAATGCAGACTGCCTGTAGGAAGAAAATCATTTTTGAAACAGAGAATTCGTTAATACTGAATACAAATTTATTGTGAAGTCTTTTCTCTGGAGTAATAGTCGAGGTACAGTAAAGACACAATAGCCGGCCGGAGTGGCCGAGCGGTTCTGGGCGCTACAGTCTGGAACCGCGCGACCGTTACGGTCGCAGGTTCGAATCCTGCCTCGGGCATGGATGTGTGTGATGTCCTTAGGTTAGTTAGGTTTAAGTAGCTTTAAGTTCTAGGGGACTGATGACCTCAGAAGTTAAGTCCCATAGTGCTCAGAGCCATTTGAACCAAATACACAATAACTTTTGAAATGCAGTGATACAGAACGATGTGCAACATTAGATGGGTAGATCGAATATTTAATGAGGAGGTACTGAATCGAACTGGCGAGAAACTAAATTTGTGACGCAACTTGACTACTAAGGGGCTTGGCTCATACGACATATTCCGAGGCATCAAGGAATTGTCAGTTTGGTAACACAGAGAAGTGTGTGTGGAAAAAATTGTAGAGGGAGACCGAGAGATGAATACGGTAAATATATTCAAATGAATGAAGGTTGCAGTGGCTGTGCAGTGATGATGAGGTTTTGCTCTAACTGCTATAAATAAACAAATTATTTGTCCGCACATATCATAAAGACAAATAAGAGACGTGATGTACAAGTACAGACAAACAAATGACTACAGTTTCAGAAAAATTAAATAATCTGGTCAAGAAAAAGAACGCCAGAAATTGAATAAGTCAACAATACGTTGGTCCACCTATGCAAGCAGTAACTCGATCAGGCATTAATTGCTGGATGTCCTCTTGAGCGATAGCGAGCCAAATTGCGCCCAGGCCACACGTCAAATCGTCAAGTTCCGATCTACACTCATGCTCATAAATTAAGGATAATGCTGATACATGGTGAAACAACGCTCTGGTGGTAGGATTGCGGGTTTAAATCGCCTCTGGGTATGACCTTGCGGTGCATTTGACCTGCGGTCGTCGCACGGTGGCGCTGGCAGCAGTCCACATACGCGAGAGGTGTGTTGGTGCATGTCAGAGTACAGTGCAGCGAGTAAGTGTGCAGACGTTTTCAGACGTGCTAATGGTAACTGTGGGTTGAAAATGGCTCAGAGAAATATTGATGACGTTATGAGGGGTAGAATACTAGGGCGACTGGAGGCTGGTCAAACACAGCAAGTCGTAGTACGGGCCCTCCGTGTGCCACAAAGTGTGATCTCAAGATTATGCCAACGATTCCAGCAGACAGCAAAAGTATCCAGGCGCTACGGTACGGGACGTCCACATTGTAGAACACCGCAAGAAGACCGATATCTCACCATCGAAGCCTGCAGACGGCCACGGAGTACTGCAGGTAGCTTTGCTCGGGACTTTGCCGCAGCCACTAGAACAGTTGTCTCCAGACACACACTCTACAGACGACTGAACAGACACGGTTTATTCGCCCAGAGACCTGCAAGTGGCATTCCACTGACCCCTGGTCACAGGAGAGCCCGTAAAACCTAGTGTCAAGAACACAGTACATGGTCATTGGAACAGTGGTCCCAGGTTATGTTCACGGACGAGTCCAGGTTTAGTCTGAACAGTGATTCTCGCAGGGTTTTCATCTTGCGTGAACCAGGAACCAGATACCAACCCCTTAATGTCCTTGAAAGGGACCTATACGGAGGTCGTGGTTTGATGGTGTGGGATGGGATTATGATTGGTGCATGCGTTTGACACAGGAACTGTAACAGGTCAGGTGTATCGGGATGTCATTTCGCACCAGTATGTCCGCCTTTTCAGGGGTGCAGTGGGTCCCACCTTCCTCCTGATGGATGATAAAGCACGGCCCCACCGAACTGCCATCGTGGAGGAGTACCTTCAAACAGAAGATATCAGGTGAATGGAGTGGTCTGCTTGTTATCCAGACCTAAACCCCCATCGAGCACGTCTGGGATGCTCTCGGTCGACGTATCGCTGAACGTCTTCAAACCCCTAGGACACTTCAGGAGCTCCGACAGTCACTGGCGCAAGAATGGGAAGCTATACCCCAGCAGCTGCTCGACCACCTGATCCAGAGTATGTCAACCTGTTGTGCGGCCTTTGTACGTGTGCATGGCGATAATATCCCATGTTGATGTCGGGGTACATGCGCAGGAAACAGTGGCGTTTTGTAGCACATGTGTTTCGGGAATGTTTTCTCAACTTATCATCAGTACTGTGGACTTACAGATCTGTGTCATGTGTGTTGCCTATGTGCCTATGCTATTAGCGCAAGTTTTGTGTAGTGCCACGTTGTGTGGCACCACATTCTACAATTATCCTTAATTTATAAGCGTGAGTGTAGTTGCAGAGCCCTGCCCATAATGCTCCAAACATTCTCAAGTGGGAAGATACGGCAACCGATGGCCAGGGTAGGGTCTGGCAAACACGAAAACAATAGAAACTCTCGCCATGCACGGCCGAAACTATCTTGCTGAAACATTAGAGCCCAGGACTGCTTGCCATGATTGGCAACTGCATTGCTATCATCCGTTTTGCTGCACACGTAGATCACATTTACCGACTTTCGTCTCATTTGGATAATTCCTTGGTGGTTTTAGTCATTTTTTTGTTTTAGAGAGTATCTGAAAAATGCAGTTAATGGGATCTTACGTAATTAATATTGCAGTGTCACGAAACAGTGCTAACATTAATATTCTTCTCATAATAATTTAGGATCGTTACCGAAACACAATCATCGCAATGAATGTGATAACGTACAAGGAAGTTCCATATCGGCGCGCACACGCTGCTGCAGACTGAAATACATCATTCTGGACTGTGTCTTTATTTCAAACCAAAACCTCATGTCATGGAATCAATATTGGAAGTAACGATTTTATACATAAAGATTAAAGCCATTCATTTTGATCTATACGGGGGTCCATTATTCAGAAACAAACATTTTTCAATAACTAGCTAGGAGCCATAAAAGGCGTAGCTACTAATAAAGTCTACAGTGGTGACCAATTTCCTCCAGGGAAAGACTAGTTTCTTAGCAGACCCTAGTGATGAATGCATCATTAATAATATCAAATAATGCGCCTGTTACGTAATGTCGGTCAGTTGCACGTATTCAATGCAGTGATTTGGTCAGTGTAAACAAATGGTGTACACCGATTATCTGTTTGCTGCCGCGTAGCTACAATACCCTAAAAGTTATTATACACGCACTTCAGTCTGTTGTATACGTACATGTTTTGTAAGAAGTTTGTTAAAACCTCTCAAATGAATGCATTTTTAAATTTTTTTGACTTATTCCAAATGCATGAGGACCATTTCATTTAGGATCTGACGATGAAAAATAAACATATCTTTAAATTAAAATTTTTGTATTTGCTATTTACATCCTTGGTGATGTTGACTTATCGGTTTTTAATGGTGCTCTAAGCCACAGCTCTGTGCCGAAAGTTTCATCCACTACTGCAGAAAACCATCTAAGAGACTGTAAAAGCACGGTTAATTTTGAGATGTAAACTTGTTTAGCAAACGCAAACTGCTGAACTGTTTATTAGCAACAATGTTTAACGACTAAATTTTTAATAGCATTCGACAACCCCCTTTCGTAACGACCTCATTTCGGAGAGGAAGACAGCCCTGAAGCTCCTTCAGGCACGTAAATCTGCTGTCGAAGACACTCATTGACGATTAGGCACCATAGAGATTCCAAATTTTCGGGATGTTTGCCACATTAGAAAGAGACCCAGACAGTTTCAGCGGGATGAACATTAGTGACTCTACTGGCCAATCTACGTGTGACACAGTCTTCTTCAAATGAGCAACGCACGCGTGCAGCTCTGTGAACACACTTCGTCTCATTATAGGATATGGATCCCGCATTTTTGCAAACACAATTTTTTCTTTTTACCGAAACATGTTTCAGCACCACTGTGCCATCAACTGTGGATTTTTGTTTACTGAAAACTGTAGAAAGTATTTCAGGTTATAGCTGATTTAACAAAGTGAGGCCTAAAAAAAGTTTTTGTTCGTTTTGCTTCTTAGCGTGATTTTACATCCTATGGTTTTGCAGGACCAAACTATATGGTGTTCTGCACCTGATAGCTTGTCATATGAAAACCAAAGGATGTAAATGTAAATTTCATTGGCCAGTTGACACCTCTCTTGATTTTTAAAAAACGTGATTTTGACGTGTCATAATGTTTTGCATATATAATTGTGACTACTCACGTTTTGTTGTGGCTGATGCTGCTCCTTTTAGGTTGCAAGTACACTGCACGCGCATATTAAAGTACTTTATAAACACCTTTTTACTTCGTAAAACGCGGTGAGCAGTGTGTTGTTTGTTTCCTAAGCCCGTCGGCGTTCATTTGTACGTGAAAGTTTTCTTCTATTGTCAATTTATCCTATAGGCTGTGGCTGGACTTCAGTAATATTAAATCTGAAACTTCCTGGCAGATTAAAACTGTGTGCCCGACCGAGACTCAAACTCGGGACCTTTGCCTTTCGCGGGCAAGTGCTCTACCAACTGAGCTACCCAAGCACGACTCACGCCCCGTCGTCACAGCTTTACTTCTGCCAGTAACTCGTCTCCTACCTTCCAAACTTTACAGAAGCTCTCCTGCGAACCTTGCAGAACTAGCACTCCTGACAGAAAGGATATTGCGGAGACATGGCTTAGCCACAGCCTGGGGGATGTTTCCAGAATGAGATTTTCACTCTGCAGCGGAGTGTGCGCTGATGTGAGTCGTGCTTCGGTAGCTCAGATGGTAGAGCACTTGCCCGCGAAAGGCAAAGGTCCCGAGTTCGAGTCTCAGTCGGGCACACAGTTTTAATCTGACAGGAAGTTTCATATCAGCGCACACTCCACTGCAGAGTAAAAATCTCATTCTGGAATATTAAATCTGTTGCTATTGTAGTTCTGTCGTGATTACGGACTAAGAGGTGGCACATTATTTAACACATTAAAGAACCTTTACAAAAAAAGCAACAGAAACAGCTAAAGGAGTTAACACACACACCTTCAGTTAACATATATCACAGCTGTGGATATAAAAGGATACGTATATTTGTACAGTATGCTTCTTAAAGATTAAAAACAGTTTTCCTTTATAAAATTTTACTTACGAGATTTCTGCCTCTTTTTCACATATCCTGCAAACCACTGCTTTTTACTTCTTTGTTAGCCGGAATTGAAATGGAAAGAAACTTCATTAGACTTATGAACTTGGCAGTTTTTTGCCTTTTTGCGCTTTCTGTTTCGCCTCGTTGGCGTTCTTTGCACTTCACCTCATTCTGGAAATAGAACTCCAGTTACGTGTGTTCGCACCCAGCACAGTATTACAGTGTTTAGGTATGTTCGTTTGTTTTTCGTGTAGGTTGTGACCGTCGCCAACTTGTGACATATATTTTAATAACATATATGTCATATCTCTCTCTCTCTCTCTCTCTCTCTCTCTCTCTCTCTCTCTCCCTCTCCAGAGTGTGTGTGTGTGTGTGTGTGTGTGTGTGTGTGTGTGTGTGTGTGTGTGTGTGTGTCCAGGAGATCGCCTTTTCCTGTTGTTTCTGGAAGATACCCTTGAATCGAATTGTTGGTTTCAGGTATATATGTATGCCTTGTTTTTTGAAAAAATAGTGGGTATTCTACTTTAGTATTTGAATTTGTATGTTTCTGTTTCTTTCTCACTTTGTGCTATTTCTTTTCTTATGTTTTGTGTGTGTGCTTGTAGAGATTCTGTCCTCATGTTGGTGATAGCTGAGTATTTGCTCTTTACCTGTCTCTTGGTTTTATTGGTCAGCTTTATTACGATGTTTTCTTTTTCTGTTGTTTGTTACTATTTGTACTATGGTATTCAATCTTTTGGTAGACAGCTGCAGCAAAGCGGTATTAGAGAAATTGGTCTTTAATTCTACGGGCCCGTTCTTTTAGCCTTCTTACACACAGGCGGTTTTTCAAGTCGTTTGGGACTTTGCGCTTGGCGAGAGATTCGGATAAGTGCAGTCAAAGTAAGTGGCCAAACCGAAATGTGACTTATTTGCTTTCAACGCCTTCAGTTGTTTCTCAATACCACGGATGCTTATTGTTATGTACTCCATATCGAAGTCTGTGCAAAGGTCAAACGACGGTATGTTTGTACGATCCTACTTCGTGAACCGTTTCTTAAACGCGGAATTTAAAACTTCGGCTTTCGTTTTGTTATCTTCTATTACCACACCAGATTGGTCAACGACTGACGTAATGGAGCCGTTAGACACGCTTAGCATTTTTACATGGAACCAGAAATTTCGCTGGTTCTTTGCGAGATCTTGTGCTGTTGCATGACGGTCATAGTTGTATGCTTCGCGAATAGATCTTTTTACAGACGCATGGTTCTCAACTAACCGTTGCCTATCGCCATTTGCGCGTTCTGTTCCGAACCGAGACGGCAGCAATCTTCGTCTCCTCAGTATTTCGTTGTTAAATGATGGTGTCTTTTCCACCCATAATACACTTACTAGGCACGTAATTCTCGAGACCACGATTTACAGTTTGTTTTAACTTATCCCATAATTCCCCTACGGCCATCATACTGAAAATCAGCGATTAAAATTCATCGTCTAGGCTAGATTCTAACCACTGCTTATCTGCTCTTTCTGGCAAAAACGCTCTCCTAGCCTTCTTTGCTGCCTATTGACTTCCGTAACTGTAGTCGCTACGATGACTTCATGATCACTAGTTCCTGTCGCTGTACTGACGTCATCGACAAAGTCTGTTCGTAGCTACAGAGTCTAAGATATTTCCATTGCGTGTGAGCAGCCGAACTAGCTACTCAAGACAGTTTTCGGAGAACGTGTTGAGGAGTACTACGCAAGACCGTCTGTCTGTACTCTGCGCAATATGCGGGGTGTCCAAAAAGTCTCTCCATAGTGCCTCTACTCAGTGAAATATAAGTTATTAATAAATTGAATATTCATTTTTACTTACAAATTTTCGCATTAAATGTTGAAAGTGTCCCTCCTGTTGTTGAATACACAATTCAATTCGTCTAATCATGTTTCCAAACACAATCTGTAACATTTCTTCTGTAACAGAAGCAGTGAAAGTGGATATTGCAGTTTTCAGTTCATCGATGGATTTTGGACGGTTGTTATAGACAGTTGCTTTCGCTGCACCCCAGAAAAAAAAGTGAGGTGGTGTTACGTCACGTGATCGTGGAGACAAAAGTCCCTATGAAATTATGCGATCACCAAAAACATCAGCAAGCAGTGACACTGAAACGCGAGCTGTATGCGCGGTTGCACCATCTTGTTGAAAATAACCGTGCCGAGAATGTTGCCACCGTGCCGCGAATGTTGCCACCGTGCCGCGAATGTTGCCACCGTGCCGCGAATGTTGCCACCGTGCCGCGAATGTTGCCACCGTGCCGCGAATGTTGCCACCGTGCCGCGAATGTTGCCACCGTGCCGAGAATGTTGCCACCGTGCCGAGAATGTTGCCACCGTGCCGAGAATGTTGCCACCGTGCCGAGAATGTTGCCACCGTGCCGAGAATGTTGCCACCGTGCCGAGAATGTTGCCACCGTGCCGAGAATGTTGCCACCGTGCCGAGAATGTTGCCACCGTGCCGAGAATGTTGCCACCGTGCCGAGAATGTTGCCACCGTGCCGCGAATGTTGCCACCGTGCCGCGAATGTTGCCACCGTGCCGCGAATGTTGCCACCGTGCCGCGAATGTTGCCACCGTGCCGCGAATGTTGCCACCGTGCCGCGAATGTTGCCACCGTGCCGCGAATGTTGCCACCGTGCCGCGAATGTTGCCACCGTGCCGCGAATGTTGCCACCGTGCCGAGAATGTTGCCACCGTGCCGAGAATGTTGCCACCGTGCCGAGAATGTTGCCACCGTGCCGAGAATGTTGCCACCGTGCCGAGACTTGCCATCTCGGTATGGTTGTAATCTAGTGTGGTGTGATCGTGTGCAGGGCGACAGCGGGGGCCCCCTGGTGTGTGACGGCGTGCTGGCCGGGGTGGTGAGCTGGGGCGTCGAGTGTGGCGTGGCCGGCTACCCCGGAGTCTACACCGACGTCGCCACCTTCGCCGCCTTCCTCGCCGACGCCACTGGAAGCGATGGCCCGGAAGTCGCCGCCGCTGCTGACGTGTCCCAGGCACCCAGCGTAGCGACGCTCGCGACCTCCAGTGTGATCGCCACTTTCATTGGCAGGCTATGAACCCACACCGTCATCCTGATGGTCGTCTCATCAGGGTTCTGAGGCAGTGCCACCTATTCTGAATTACATCCGTTTGCGGTCTTATGGATACCAAAATAATATAGTGCACCTATTATGTCAGCCATAACCATCAGATTAAAGAACTGTAATAACTGTAAGATTGTCCTTTACAGGAACTTTAATTACCACTAATATCTTAAACAGTTATGAGGGTCCACCTTTTCAAACTTTACTGTATTGTGGAAGACAAAATTTTATTTTAGTACAAATCATTTTTTATTCATGCTGAACAAGTATGTAAGAATTTAAATTACCTACTTTTCTTTCTTTGATGCTTATAATTTCTGCTGTACACTTTCATCCACATTGCCTTCTCCTTTTTTTTCTGTCCATGTTGTTCTTATAACTAATTTCTTCTATCTCGACAGGCCTCTAACTTTAGTACTTTAACCAGAGGGACAATTTCTTTGTTATTCGCGATTCTTTCACAATACAATTTTTTGTCTCCAAATATTTTCTTATCTCTGTAATATATGCCATTGTCGATCACTTTTTTCCAAAAATCCAGTAATATTTCCTCATTTATGTGCCCTTATTGTCCGCAGCCGCTATATATGTCCTGAGGGAATTTTTATTTCTTTGTTACAAATACAAAAAAATGAGGCTTTTTTCCTCAAGGGACGCATTCCACTTTATTTAAATAAAGCATATACAGTGTTCTGTAATTAAACATGTTTACAATTTGATTTAATTTTTAGGTCGAAAACAGATCGTTAACAAATTATTTGTTTTTAGTTACGGTAATTTCTGCTTCGTTTTTCGCCTACATCAGCCAATGCAGTCTGCTAGCATGTCTGTGTTCTTTCTTACTTAGCCACTGATAAAAGAGGTCTGATTTTACGCTGTTTGGCAGAACTGCAAAATGCAACGGCAAAATGCATAGTTCTGCAAACCAGCGTAAAATTAGACCGCAACTATCTGTGCCTAATGAACAAAGAAACCAAAGACGTGCTAGCAGACTGCATTTCCAGACTTGGGCGAAAAAATCAAACAGAAATTATCGTAACTAAAAACTATTTGAAAGGGACGCAGGTGATTTCTTGCCCTTTCTTTACTGATCCGTGCCGCCTATTGGAGTCGTCGCAGGAAATTCTGTAAACACCTTTATTAGAAAAGATAGGGAAGTCTATTTCTTGTTATCTCAACTTCATTAAGTTACTCGTAGTGCTACTTGTATTTTCGTACTCCTTAACAATTCGTTTATTTTGTGTCATGTGTTGCCTTTATCTGCTGTTGGTACATGTATTGGTTTCGCTTTGGTTTTGTCATTTCTTTTCGATGTTATGTCTTTATGTATGCTTTTGGGTCGGACAAAGAGGAGGACATGTTAGAATAAGATTTATAGAAAGCAACCAGTCAAGTTTTTATCTACACTTAAAAGTAAAAATCATAAAACGAACACAATCAAAAACGCTTTGAAAATTCTATATAGGATGCCAAAACGGTAAACCATGAACATTTCGGAAGAACTAGAAATTTATACATTCGAATGACATCCTGAACAAACAGACGGTCCTCAAACGTAAAAATTTTCTGGAAACTTCATTGATATAATAGAAAAAGGAAAGGGGTGGAGACGACACTATAAACAATATATAATAGACAACATTAAGATCGCACGTCTACATAATGCACAATATCTCTGCCAAAAAATATCTCTGACTATCCCCTGCCCGCATCTCGTGGTCGTGCGGTAGCGTTCTCGCTTCCCACGCCCGGGTTCCCGGGTTCGATTCCCGGCGGGGTCAGGGATTTTCTCTGCCTCGTGATGGCTGGGTGTTGTGTGCTGTCCTTAGGTTAGTTATGTTTAAGTAGTTCTACGTTCTAGGGGACTTATGACCACAGCAGTTGAGTCCCATAGTGCTCAGAGCCATTTTTTTTGACTATCCCCTAAGATATAATTTAATTGTAAACATAAAGCATCGTTAAAACGATTGAGCTGTCAAAAAATACACGTAATTTCTATAGAAAGTAAATATGTGACCTATGTCAACAACATAATGCATGAAAGAAATTACGTTTCAAGATAATTTATAGATTTCATTCCATCTGTAACTATAACATGAAATCTCATAGTGCTGTAACACAGACGTAGAATAAAATTATATATAAATGTCATTTCAACAAGATCACTTGATGACGGCTCATAAACCGAAACAAACTTGTCATGAACTTACGGAATCAAGACGAAATGAACAATTTGTGGCTAATTTTGTAAAAAGTGTAAAGATGATGTCCTATGATGACCCTATGCAAGCTGTGTGCCCAACAGACAAGAAGTTATATCCTACAGTTTTACACTTTGCGGTACATAATATCCTTGCTTCTGTACTGTGTTTCGTTTACATAATCTCAGTTATTTACGTAAAACGAGATATATTGTCTCAGATGGTCTATTAACAGTTTTCTTTAGCGAAAAGTTTGAATTCCTGTGTGGCCAAGGTTTGAAATGTGGGATTCCGTTTACATTTGGCGGGCAAAACGTATTACTTTCTGTGGCAATTCTAAATGTATCCTATTTGTAGTGTATCTTCAATAATAAAAGAAACTGGAGTAATTCACAACTGTTTATTACAATAATTTTAATAGGTGCTGAACGTTTCATAAAGATTCATCCGATTTGCCAAGTCCACGTGTTATACACAAAGGCAGATAGGGGTTGGGCTGGACCACACTCACGTCCAGGACTACAAGTCGTCGTACTTTGTGGTTCGCCTGTAAAGGAGACCGCATATAGGATGCTTGTGTGACGAGTACTGCTCGACTTTTCTGGATCCGTACCAGTTTGCATTAAAGGAAGGCATCGAAGTAGATCAGAAACGGACTGATAGCCTGCTTGCTGGTAGATTCGACCAACACGCGAGTGTTATGGAGATGAGTCACGAAATCAAATGTGAATCCCTGGCGGGAAGCCGAAGTTCTTTTCGTGGAATACTATTGAGAAAATAACAGAACCGTCATTTGAAGCTGACTGCAAAACAATTCTACAGGAACCAACATACTCTACTGGCCACTAAAATTGCTACACCAAGAAAATATTTAGATGATAAACAGGTATTAAATGGAAAAATATATTATACTAGAACTGACATGTGATTACATTTTCACGCAGTTTGGGTGCATAGATCCTGACAAATCAGTACCAAGAACAACCACCTCTGGCCGTAATAACGGCCTTGATACGCCTGGGCATTGAGTCAAACGGAGCTTGGATGGCGTCTACAGGAACAGCTGCCCATGCAACTTCAACACGATACAACAGTTCATCAAGAGTAGTGACTGGCCGGCCGCGGTGGTCTAGTGGTTCTACGCGCTCAGTCCGGAACCGCGGGACTGCTACGGTCGCAGGTTCGAATCCTGCCTCGGGCATGGATGTGTGTGATGTCCTTAGGTTAGTTACGTTTAAGTAGTTCCAAGTTCTAGGGGACTGATGACCACAGAAGTTAAGTCCCATAGTGCTCAGAGCCATTAAAGAGTAGTGACTGGGGTATTGTGACGAGCCAGTCGCTCGGCCACCATTGACCAGACGTTTTCAATTGGTGAGAGATCTGGAAAATGTGCTGGCCAGGGCAGCAGTCGAACTTTTTCTCTATCCAGAAAGGCCGGTACAGGACCTGCAACATGCTGTCGTGCATTATGCTGCGGAAATGTAGGGTTTCACAGGGATCGAATGAAGGGTAGAGCTACGGGTCGTAACACATCTGAAATGTAACGTCCACTGTTCAAAGTGCCGTCAGTGCGAACAAGAGGTGACCGAGACGTGTAACCAATGGCACCCCATACCATAGAGCCGGGTGATACGCCAGTTTGGCGATGACGAATACACGCTTTCAATGTGCGTTCATCATTACATCTCCAAACACGGATGCGACCATCATGATGCTGTAAACAGAACCTAGATTCATCCGAAAAAATGACGTTTTGCCATTCGTGCACCCGGGTTCGTCGTTAATTTCACCATCGCAGTCGTTCCTGTCTGTCATGCAGCGTCAAGGGTAACCGCAGCCACGGTCTCCGAGCTGATAGTCCATGCTGCTGCAAACGTCGTCGAATGTTCCTGCAGATGGTTGTTGTCTTGCAAACGTCCCCATCTGTTGACTCAGGGATCGAGACGTGGCTGCACGATCCGTTACAGCCGTGCGGATATGATACCGGTCATCTCGACTGCTAGTGATACGAGGCCGTTGGGATGCAGCACGGCGTTCCCTATTACCCTCCTGAACCCACCGATTCCATATTCTGCTAGCGGTCTTTAGATCTCGACCAACGCGGGTAGCAATGTCGCGATACGATAAACCGCAATCGCGATGCGCTACAATCCGACCATTATCAAAGTCGGAAACGTGATGGTACGCATTTCTCCTCCTTACACGAAGCATCACAACAACGTTTCACCAGGCAATGCCGGTCAACTGCTGTTTGTGTATGAGAAACTTTGCTCATGTGATCACGTTGTAGGTGTCGCCACAGGCGCCAACCTTGTGTGAATCGTCTGAACAGCTAATCATTTGCATATCACAGCACCTTCTTCCTGTCGGTTAAATTTCGCGTCTGTAGTACGTAATCTTCGCGGTGTATCAATTTTAATGGCCAGTAGTCTACATCGCGCGTAAAGACCGAGAAGATAAGATACGAGAAATTAGAGAACACACACGGAGGCAAATAGGAGTCGTTTTCTCCTCGATCTATTTGCGATTGGAACAGGAAACGAGTGACTGGAAGTAGTGAGGAGTACCCTCCGCGAGGTAGTGGACGGTGACTTTTGGAGTATGTAGCCAGATGTAGATTACTCATTTCATAATACCAAAGGAGTCCCGCACCCCGAGGATACTCGAACTTCAACTTAGCTGCGCGGAGTGGCCGCGCGGTTAGAGGCGCTATGTCACGGATTGCGCGGGCCCGTCCTGCCGGAGCTTCGAGTCCTTCCTCGGGCATGGGAGTGTTTGTGTTGTTCTTAGCACAATTTAGTTTAAGTAGTATGAAAATCTAGGGACCGATGACCTAAGTAGTTTGGTCCCTTAGAAATACACACGCATTTGAACATATGAACTTTGACTGGGAGTGGACTTTTTAAGAATAAAAGACAATAACTTTCATAATACTATGTACTCGTATAAAAATACAGTTTAAAATCATTTATTAGTATTCAGACTCGAAAAATATTTTTCGCTTCAATGAATTTTTAGATAGCCAGAGATCATATTTATTCGCAAAACAATTTTGTGCTTGACACAGGAAATTGACGTAACTAAATAAAATAGCTACAGTCTCCCACCACGCAAAATATTGAAGAAGTGATATAGCAGAATATTTTATTAAAACTGTATTTATTAGTACAGGGAGGGAAAGGCGAGGACGCTTATTTTTTTGCCCTGAACAATGCTACTGCCTGCCGAGAAATGGTCATTACTAGATCTAACATGAACCATGGGTGTTCCAATGAATTTTGACAGAGGAAATTTGTAGCACGTTTTTTGTTTTTTAAATTGAAAAAGCTTCAGTAATTTTCCCTTGTCTAATATCAGTTAAGCGATTTGTTTCATTCTTGTTACCCCAATTAAACGTAGCGTAATACTTTTTTCAGTATCAATGCTGAAGCTGCGTCTTCTCACCTACAAATGTAGTTGCACATTGCTTCTCTAGCTTTGATAGTTTTCCCAATGAGCCGCTAAAGACGACTCGATTTGCAAAAGTGGCCACAGTTCGCGGCTTCCAATGTGGCCAAATTGGACAGTTCTGCTAACAATCTATTTACCCCTAAGGCAGTTACTTACTTCCATGCCTCACACATATTATCGCAGATTGTCTTCTAAATCATTTTAAAAAGCTATCATCCACCTTTCCATCTCCTTGTGACGATTTTGAAGTAATTAATTACTACTTTTTGTAAGTACCTCTGTTCTGTTATATTTTGGCCAACTACAAGAATCCGGTTGAATAATGTCTGATGCACCTGCTTGCTATTACGTCAATACTGGAGTGACAAGACGCCTATAAAATAACTTAGGAAATTTATATATATATATATATATATATATATATATATATATATATATATATATATATATATATATATATCAAATTTCTAACGTGGGTGAAAACATAAACAGTTTAATCGAAGAACAGCTACGTGTCTGCTCTTAAACAAGACACAAAGTAGGTGGAATTACTTCAGCCGAAGGAGGGTTGCTGTCCATTTTCCGCGTTGTACTGTGTATGTCTGCACTGACCATTTCACCGTGTTAGGTAAGAGAAGTGTTCACTATGTAAATGCGCCTGTCCATTCTGTACTTGTAAATATTTAGTATAATATCTTATGATATGTAGACCGAAAATATGTAAGCATCGAACTTCTACCAGTAACGATGGTCTGGTGAAAATTAAATTTCCCTTAGAGAGCCACCTGACCCCTTCTTCCCGGATCTATTATTATAATTAAAAATAAACGAAAGATATGATCATCCTCGTTGCCTACGTTCATGTCATCTGTAATTACATAGCTGGTGTATAACTGTTGCATCAGATATTTTTGATAAAATTTTCGTTCAGTGGTTATCTAAAGGTGATAAACTTTTGGAGAAAATCATATTTTGTGCAACAGCTGTACAAAGTAACTTTCTAGCACAAATACCAGCCCCTGGAACACAAAGTTTTACGTTGACAACGTAAATGAAATGTAGATTCAAATGCGTTGTTTCTTAATTACAAAAACAGACACACATGACATTACAGCGCCATTTACCACGAATGGAAAACAATGGTATGGCTATCAGTATGTATTTGTTTGGGTAGAATCAGAATAACCATTAAAAGCGCGGGGGTTCCCATTTGAAAACAAAAAATTGACCCCGTCCATGCTGTAGTAGTGGTTAGGTAGTGGGCACTTGTGGTACAGACAAATGTCCCCTTTATTAACTTTTCACCTAGAACCTTTTTTTCGTATTATGCGTCGTTGTCTAGATATTTAGCAGTTTCAAGTTAAAAGAAATATATGTGCATTCATCAGTCTCTCCTGTGCCAAATTCTTCATCTCAGAGTGGCACTTGGCACCCTGCTTCGCAGTTATTTGTTAGATGTTTTCCAATTTATGTCTTCCTCTACAGCTGTGGCAACGGCCTTGCCGCAGTAGATACACCGGTTCCCGTGAGATCACCGAAGTTAAGCGCTGTCGGGCGTGGCCGGCACTTCGATGGATGACCATCCAGGCCGCCATGCGCTGTTGCCATTTTTCGCAGTGCACTCAGCTTCTTGATGCCAATTGAGGAGCTACTCGACCGAATAGTAGCGGCTCCGGTCAAAGAAAACCATCGTAACGGCCGGGAGAGCGGTGTGCTGACCACACGCCACTCCTATCCGCGTCCTCAGCTGAGGATGACACGGCGGTCGGATGGTCCCCTTACCTCATCAGTCAACTGATTGTAAACATCCTTCAGCAGAATCAGATCTGAAAGATTTCGATTCTCTTCTGTTTTGGCTTTCCCACAGTTCATGTTTCGCTACCATACAATGCTATGATCCAAACGGACATACTCAGAAATTTCTTCCTAAAGTTAAGGCGTATGTTTTCTTTTGGCCAGGAATGCCCCTTTTTGCTAGTGCTAGTGTGCTTTTGATGTCCTCCTTGCTCCGTCCATCATGGGTTACATTGTTTCCAAGGTAAAAATTTGCGGTAAGGAATACGGGACCAAACTGCTGAGATCATCGGTTCCTAGGCTTACGCACTACTTATACTAACTTACGCTAAGGACAACACACACACACACACACACACACACACACACACACACACACACACACACACGCACGCACGCACGCACGCAAACGCCCGAGGGAGGACTCGAACCTCAGACGGGGGAAGCCGCGCGAACCGTGACAAAGCGCCCTAGATCGCACAGCTACCCCTTGCGGCCCCAAAGTAACGGAATTCCATATTTTCGCCTACTTGGTGAGCGCCAGTTTCAATGTTAAGCTTCTCGCTATTCTAATTTCTGCTAGCTCTCATAAATGATACGGTGGCAACTTTTTGACCTATGCCACAAAGAACTGGTTGATTCTGTTTGGGAAGGACAAACGAAGATGTCTAGGACAAACGAAGATGTCGCAGCAGTCGTAGATTTTTGGACGATGCGAACGATGACACGAGAGTTCTCTCATGGCTACGTGCCCAAGAAGCATCTTTTACCGTTGGGGAGTTGAACATTGCGACTGTGAGTTACAGAGACTTGTTTTGAAGAATAGTGTCACGTATTTGTGTTATGGGAGCAAGACTGAAGAAAAAGCAAGACAAGTTCACAGGACTTGTCGACCTGGACAAAGCGCTCGACAGGGTTAAATGGTGCAAGATGTTCGAAATTCTGAGAGACATCGGGATAAGGTATAGTGAAAGACGGGCAGTATACAATATGTATTAGAACCATAAGGCAACATTAAGACCTGAAGACCGAGAACGGAGGGCACGGAATAAAAAGGGTGTAAGACAGGGATGTAGTCGTTCACCCCTAGTGTTTAACCTATACGTTGAAGAAGCGATGACGCAAATAACAGAAAGGATCAAGAATGGAATTAAAATTCGAGGTGAAAGGGTATCAATGATAAGATTTGTTGATGACATTGCTATCCTCAGTGAAAGGGAAGGAGAATTACGTGATCTGCTGAATGAACAGTCTAATGTGTACGAATTATGGAGTGAGACAGCGACAAACATATATATGCAGATGGTGTCTGTTCAACAGATACTATCTTCAAGTATATATATAGGGTGTTACAAAAAGGTACAGCCAAACTTTCAGGAAACATTCCTCACACACAAATAAAGAAAAGATGTTATGTGGACATGTGTCCGGAAACGCTTAATTTCCATGTTAGAGCTCATTTTAGTTTCGTCAGTATATACTGTACTTCCTCGATTCACCGCCAGTTGGCCCAATTGAAGGAAGGTAATGTTGACTTCGGTGCTTGTGTTGACATGGGGGCATTTGAAAGCTCTTGTCTACGCAACCCCGGTACCAAATGTAGAGACTCTTCGTGCTCTTATTGTGGACGGCTGTGATACAATACGCCATTCTCCAGGGCTGCATCAGCGCATCAGGGATTCCATGCGACGGAGGGTGGATGGATGTATCCTCGCTAACGGAGGACATTTTGAACATTTCCTGTAACAAAGTGTTTGAAGTCACGCTGGTACGTTCTGTTGCTGTGTGTTTCCATTCCATGATTAATGTGATTTGAAGAGAAGTAATAAAATGAGCTCTAACATGGAAAGTAAGCGTTTCCGGACACATGTCCACATAACATATTTTCTTCTTTGTGTGTGAGGAATCTTTCCTGAAAGTTTGGCCGTACCTTTGTGTAAAAACAGTGCCCGAACTCTTTATAGAAATCGGCAAAAAGCCGTGAGTAATGAGTATAATGGGCAGGGGCACTATGAATGTAGTGCGGGACAATAAGTTGGGAATGTGGGTCCCTGAGTCGCACTATCCTCTACGTCCCCGGTGGCTCACATGGATAGAGCGTCGGCCATGTAAGCAGGAGATTCCGGGTTCGAGTCCCAGTTCGGGCACACATTTTCAACTGTCCCTGTTGATTAATGTCAACGCCTGTAGGCAGCTAGTGGTATTCATTTCACTGTAGCGACAAACTTGATGTCAGAATTGGAGATCACAAAGTAGATGAAGTTAAGGAGTTCTCCTACCTAGGCAGCAAAGTAGGGCATTATGATGAGAGTAAGGAGGGGGGAAAAAAGCGGACTAGAGCTGATAAGAACGACATTCTTGGCCAAAAAAGCCCACTAGGATGAAACACAGGTCTTAATTTTAGGAAGAAATTTCTGAGTCTGTCTATTTGGAGCACAGCATTGTATGGTAGTGAAACATGAACTGTGCAAAAACCGGCAAAGAAGAGAAATGGCGCTACAGACGAATGTTGAAAATTAACTGGACTGATAAGGTATGAGGTGGTTGTCTGCAGAATCGGAGAGGAATATGTGGTAAACAGTGACAAGGAGAAGGGACTGGATGATAGGACAACTTTTAAGACATCAGGGAACGACTTCCATGGTACTAGAGGGAGCTATAGAGGGCAAAAACTGCAGAGAGAGAGAGAGAGAGAGAGAGAGAGAGAGAGAGAGAGAGAGATACATTCAGCAAATAATTAAGAACGTAGGTTGCAGGTAGTACTATGAAGATATTGGCACAGGAGAGGAATTTATCTAGGTTCTCATCAAACCAGTTAAGAAAGCTTGCGACTCTGAAGTGTAACGCAGCGTTAACGGGTCATTTCTTCCAAAATTATCAATTTTTTGTTTGTTATGCAGAAATATTATATAGAAACTTCCTGGCAGATTAAAACTGTGTGCGGACCGAGACTCGAACTCGGGACCTTTGCCTTTCGCGGGCAAGTGCTCTACCAGCTGAGCTACCCAAGCACGAATCACGCCCCTTCCTCACAGCTTTAATTCCGCCAGTACCCCACGTCATACCTTCCAAACCTGGTCCCGAGTTCGAGTCGAGTTTTAATCTGCCAGGAAGTTTCGTATCAGCGCACACTCCGCTGTAGAGTGAAAATTTCATTCTAATATTATTTAGGATTTGCTGATTATTTTGGTGTGCGATCTATTAAATTTGTCTGACTGGAAATATTTTTAATAAAATTTAATCTAATTAGCTGAAAAGGACGTCTTTATAATTGGTCAGCTAAAACCTTTTATCTCAAGAACCATTATGTCTAGAAGGCTGTGGTTTGATTTAATTTGTAGTGGAAACTTTGCTGCATAAGTTGGTAAAACTTGCATGACAGTTCCTGTTGTGAATTGGCAGGAGCCAATTCACGGAGTTTGGAGGATGCCGAAATGCACGCGTTTAAGCTCACGCAAACTGGCGTGAGGTCTGGAACAGGACAATGTAATTAATATAGCCAATAAGGTACGTTGCTGCTGGAATACTTAACTTTAATCCATAATTGGTGTACATCGCTCTTGACGGTACATGTTTTACAATCTCAATATTAACTGGTAATGGCGCCTTGCCAGGTCGTAGCAAATGACGTAGCTGAAGGCTCTGCTAACTATCGTCTCGGCAAATGAGAGCGTATTTGTCAGTGTAGCATCGCTAGCAAAGTCGTCTGTACAACTGGGACGAGTGCTAGGACGTCTCTCTAGACCTGCCGTGTGGCGGCGCTCGGTCTGCAATCACTGACAGTGGCGACACGCGGGTCCGACGTATACTAGCGGACCGCGGCCGATTTAAAGGCTACCACCTAGCAAGTGTGGTGTCTGGCGGTGACACCACAGTTGCGAATCTTGTTTGCGTTGCGCATGCGATAATGTTGGTGTAATGTTTGTGAGTACTTTAGACTTTTTGCTGTTGTGCAAGTGTACTCTTGGTGCTGTGAGCTAATTATTACATTTGACAATGACAAGAGCAAAAGGAGTTTTCAAGAAAGTAAGAAACCGAGGAAACCGGTACTACAGAACTTATTCTCGTGTACCAGAGGTTACGGATGACAGTTCAGTCAATACAGGTACAGCTCCTTCCACTGCCACATCTTCCAAAAAGAAACGTGCGAAATGTGGTGAAATGTATTCAAATAAGACAAATGTGAATGATAAAGATATCAACATCATTATAGATTTCAATATTCTCAGTTCCGTGTTCAGGTAATTTACAAGTTGTAGGTTATGTGGAGGAAAACTAAACGTCACTGAAGATGCCTCAAAGCCATATGGGTTACTTTGTAGTTTGACAGTTTCATGTGAAAATTGTAAACTTCAGAAGCAATTTTTTACTTCAGAAAAGTGCAAATACATCGACTTATTTGAGACGAACATAAGGTATTTTTATGGACTGATGTGCGTTTGAAAGGTCCAACTGCTGGGGAAGTATTATGCCTTGTAATGAATCTGCCATGGGCCACTACTAGCATATCAAAACACCCAGACATTTTACTACAAAAAGTGGAAAAAGTAGCAGATGAATTAGTGAAAAGGAGGCAGTTGAGGAAAATAGACACAGTGAGACACTTACAGACATAAAAGTTGCATTTGATGGTACTTGGCAGAAGAGGGGCCTTCAGTCTCTAAACTCCTGTGCAGTTGTCACAAATATTGACACAGGTAAGGTCCTAGATGTAGAAATTTTATGCAAACATTGCGATGGATGCAATATTGCTAAGTCAAATGCAGACTAAAAGAGGCAGCAGGAACGAAAGTGCATCAAGAATTATACAGGTTCTAGTGGAGCAATGGAGAGTACAGATCTGCAAACATTTTTCATCGCTCTGTACAAAATCGAGGGGGTTCGCTATGTGCAGTTCACTGGAGATGGTGACTAGCTCTTTCAAAGCTGTTTTTGATAGCAGATCTTACGACAAGAAGATACCAGAAAAGTAGGAGTGTGTCAACCACGTACAGAAAGGAATGGGCACACGACTTTGACGGAGGAAACAGGAATTGTTGAAGACGCCACTGTCTGGTGGGGAGACTATTCGGGGTCGTCTACTACAAGAAACCATCAATCAGCTATCAGGCGAGTGGTGTAAATATAAAAAAGGCGAAGCAGCTGAAACTTTAGATACGTTTACCCACAAGAACCTTTTATCTGAGGCTATCGTGTTGGCTATCAAGTCAGTTTATAGAGATTTGGAAAATCAAGATCTGTTGAAGAAATGACCAACAGGGAAAATGCAAACTGTGAATGAGTGATTCAACAATGTAGTGCGTATTTGTGGGGTACCATACATTGAAGCTTGGTGTGTTTGATAGTGTTATCACATTTAATGATGGTAATGCTGGTGGACAAAATGTCTTAGAGGAATTGGGAGTGAAGACTTGTTGGAATACGCGTGACATACTAGAGGAACTGGACAAGCAGCGAGGGAAGATTGCTGAGCTACTAGTCCAGAAAGCGTCCAAGGAGGCTAGATCTTTGAACAGGAGGAAGAGGATGCATTCTGCGAATGAAGATGACGATAAAGACTACAGTGCTGGTGCATTTTAGCTGTTGATTCTATTTAAAATGGATCAAATGGCTCTAAGCACTATGGGATTTAACATCGGAGGTCATTAGTCTCCTAGACTTAGAACTATATAAACCCAACTATCCTATAGACATCGTACACATTCATGCCCGAGGCCGGATTCGAACCTGCGACAGTAGCAGCCGCGTGGTTCCGGACCAAAGCGCCTAGAACCACTCGGCCGCCGCGGCCGGCGATTCTATTTAAAAGTGAGTTTTACTTAAAAATAATTTTCAATTGCAATTTCTGAAAAATAAATTTTTCTAAGACAAATGACCCATTTTCTCAGTAACTGTAAAAGACAGACTCTTCATTTTTCACAGTTAATTTGTAATATATTCTACTACACCTATAGAATGTTAAAGATAACATGCACATTTCCGCCCAAATGCACAAAAACGTATAGGAAACTGTAGGTAAAAAATGTACAACAGAAAAAAATTTCTATCTTCACTGATGTAATATGTAGGGTGGTCCAGTGATCGTGACTGGGACAAATATCTCACGAAATAAGCGTCAAACGAAAAACTACAAAGAACGAAACTTGTCTAGCTTGAAGGGGGAAACCAGATGGCGCTATGGTTGGCGGGCTAGATGGCGCTGCCATAGGTCAAACGGATATCAACTGCGTGTTTTTTAAATAGGAACCCCCATTTTATTACATATTCGTGTAGTACGTAAACAAATATGAATGTTTTAGTTGGACCACTTTTTTCGTTTTGTGATAGATGGCGCTGTAATAGTCACAAACGTGTAAGTACGTGGTATCACGTAACATTCCGCCAGTGCGGACGGTATTTGCTTCGTGATACATTACCCGTGTTAAAATGGACCGTTTACCAATTGCGGAAAAGGTCGATATCGTGATGATGTATGGCTATTGTGAATAAATGCCCAACGGGCGTGTGCTATGTATGCTGCTGAGTATCCCGGACGACATCATCCAAGTGACCGGACGGTTCGCCGGATAGTTACGTTATTTAAGGAAACAGGAAGTGTTCAGCCACATGTGAAACGTCAACCACGGCCTGCAACAAATGATGATACACAAGTACGTGTTTTAGCTAATCCGCACATCAGTTGCAGGCAAATTGCGAGAGAATCGGGAATCTCAAAAACGTCGGTGTTGAGAATGCTACATCTACATCGATTGCACCCGTGCCATATTTCTGTGCACCAGGAATTGCATGGTGGCGACTTTGAACGCCGTGTACAGTTCTGCCACTGGGCACAAGATAAATTACGGAACGATGACAGCGCCCTTGACGGGTTATTGTATGGTGTGGCGTTATGGGAGGAAGGATAATTGGCCCCTATTTTATCGATGGCAATCTAAATGGTGCAATGTATGCTGATTTCTTACGTAATGTTCTACCGATGTTTCTACAAGATGTTTCACTGCATGACAGAATGGCTATGTACTTCCAACTTGATGAATGTCCGACATATAGATCGCGTGCGATTGAAGCGGTATTGAATAGCATATTTCAAGACAGGTGGATTGGTAGTCGACGCACCATGGCCCGCACGTTCACAGGATGTGACGTCACTGGATTTCATCTGTGGGGAAATTTGAAGTATATTTGCTATCGTGATCCAGCGACAACGCCTGACAACATGCGTGAGCGCATTGTCAATGCATGTGCGAACATTACGGAAGGCGAACTACTCGCTGTTGAGAGGAATGTCCTTACACGTATTACCAAATGCATTGAGGTTGGCGGACATCATTTTGAGCATTTATTGCATTAATGTGGTATTTACAAGTAATCACGCTGTAACAGCATGCGTTCTCAGAAATGATAAGTTCACGAAGAGACATGTCTCACATTGGAACAACCGAAATAAAATATTCAAACGTACCTACGTTCTGTATTTTAATTTAAAAAACCTACGTGTTACCAACTGTTCGTCTAACATTGTGAACCATATGTTTTTGACTATTACAGCGCCAACTATCATATTTCTTTACGTACTACACGAATATGTAATAAAAATGGGGGGGCAGTACCATCTAGCGGGTCAAGCATAGCGCCATATGGTTTCTCCCTGCTAGCTAGACAAGTTTCGTTCTTTGTAGTTTTTTCGTTTGACGCTTATTTTGTGTGATATTTGGCCCAGTCACGGTCAATGGACCGCCTTGTGGAGAGCAAAAACTGTAGAGAAAGAGAGAGATTGGGATACATTCAGCAAATAATTAAGCTGCAAGTACTACTGTGAGATGAAGAGGTTGGCACAGGAGAGGAATTTATGGCGGTTCCCACGAAACAAGTTAAAAAAAACTATGCGAATCTGAAGCGTAGAGCAGCGTGAAGTAAAAGTCCTTGGCCTGCCATAATAATGTGTAACTTAATTTCAAGTTCTCTCGTATTGTTGTTGAGGGTTTACTGCCAGAGACTTTTCCATGTGTCAATCCTCAGCAAGTCGTCTTCTATTTCAGTACAGTGTTGTGGCGTTGGAGCGTCCTGGTACACGACAGTATCTATTGCAAACTACACTCATGCTCATAAATTAAGGACAATTGTAGAATGTGGCGCCACACAACGGGGCGCTACACAAAACTGGCGCTAATAGCATAGACACATAGGAAACACACACGACACAGATCTGTCAGTCCACGGTATTGGTGATAAGTTGAGAAAACCGTCCCCAAACACATGTGCTACAAAACACCACTGTTTCCTGCGCATGTACCACGACATCAATATGGGATATACACTCCTGGAAATGGAAAAAAGAACACATTGACACCGGTGTGTCAGACCCACCATACTTGCTCCGGACACTGCGAGAGGGCTGTACAAGCAATGATCACACGCACGGCACAGCGGACACACCAGGAACCGCGGTGTTGGCCGTCGAATGGCGCTAGCTGCGCAGCATTTGTGCACCGCCGCCGTCAGTGTCAGCCAGTTTTCCGTGGCATACGGAGCTCCATCGCAGTCTTTAACACTGGTAGCATGCCGCGACAGCGTGGACGTGAACCGTATGTGCAGTTGACGGACTTTGAGCGAGGGCGTACAGTGGACATGCGGGAGGCCGGGTGGACGTACCGCCGAATTGCTCAACACGTGGGGCGTGAGGTCTCCACAGTACATCGATGTTGTCGCCAGTGGTCGGCGGAAGGTGCACGTGCCCGTCGACCTGGGACCGGACCGCAGCGACGCACGGATGCACGCCAAGACCGTAGGATCCTACGCAGTGCCGTAGGGGACCGCACCGCCACTTCCCAGCAAATTAGGGACACTGTTGCTCCTGGGGTATCGGCGAGGACCATTCGCAATCGTCTCCATGAAGCTGGGCTACGGTCCCGCACACCGTTAGGCCGTCTTCCGCTCACGCCCCAACATCGTGCAGCCCGCCTCCAGTGGTGTCGCGACAGGCGTGAATGGAGGGACGAATGGAGACGTGTCGTCTTCAGCGATGAGAGTCGCTTCTGCCTTGGTGCCAATGATGGTCGTATGCGTGTTTGGCGCCGTGCAGGTGAGTGCCACAATCAGGACTGCATACGACCGAGGCACACAGGGCCAACACCCGGCATCATGGTGTGGGGAGCGATCTCCTACACTGGCCGTACACCACTGGTGATCGTCGAGGGGACACTGAATAGTGCACGGTACATCCAAACCGTCATCTAACCCATCGTTCTACCATTCCTAGACCGCCAAGGGAACTTGCTGTTCCAACAGGACAATGCACGTCCGCATGTATCCCGTGCCACCCAACGTGCTCTAGAAGGTGTAAGTCAACTACCCTGGCCAGCAAGATCTCCGGATCTGTCCCCCATTGAGCATGTTTGGGACTGGATGAAGCGTCGTCTCACGCGGTCTGCACGTCCAGCACGAACGCTGGTCCAACTGCGGCGCCAGGTGGAAATGGCATTGTAAGCCGTTCCACAGGACTACATCCAGCATCTCTACGATCGTCTCCATGGGAGAATAGCAGCCTGCATTGCTGCGAAAGGTGGATATACACTGTACTAGTGCCGACATTGTGCATGCTCTGTTGCCTGTGTCTATGTGCCTGTGGTTCTGTCAGTGTGATCATGTGATGTATCTGACCCCAGGAATGTGTCAATAAAGTTTCTCCTTCCTGGGACAATGAATTCAGGGTGTTCTTATTTCAATTTCCAGGAGTGTATTCTCCATGCACATGCACACAGGCTGCATATCGGGTTAGCATACTCTGGATCAGGTGGTCGAGCAGCTGCTGCGGTTTAGCCTCCCATTCGTGCACCAGTGGGTGTCAGAGCTCTCGAAGTGCCGTAGGAGTTTGAAGACGTGCAGCGATACGTCGACCGAGAAAATTCCAGACGTGCTCGATGGGGCTTAGGTCTGGAGAACAGGCAGGACACTCCATTCGCCTGATCAGTTCCAAGGTCCTCCCCCACGATGACAGCTCGGAGGAGCCGTGCGTTATCATCCATCAGGAGGAACGTGTGATCCGATGCACCCCTGAAAAGGCGGACATTCTGGTGAAAACTGATGTCCGATACACCTGACCTGTTACAGTTCCTCTGTCAAAGACATGCACCAATCATAATCCCACCCCACACCATCAAACCACGACCTCCACACAGGTCCCTTTGAAGGACATTAAGGGATTGGTGGCTGCTTCCTGGTTCACGCCAGATGAAAATCCGGCGAGAATCACTGTTCAGACTATACCTGGACGCGTCCGTGAACATAACCTGGGACCACTGTTCCAATGACCATGTACTGTGTTCTTGACACCAGGCTTTACGGGCTGTCCTGTGACCAGGGGTAAATGGAATGCGTCTTGCAAGTCTCCGGGCGAATTAACCGTGTCTGTTTAGTCGTCTGTAAACTGTGTGTCTGGAGACAACAGTTCCAGTGGCTGCGGTAAGGTCTCGAGCAACGCTACCTGCGGTACCCCGTGGCTGTCTCTTGTGGTGTTGTACACTGTGGACGTCCCGTACTGTAGCGCCTGGACACGTTTCCTGCCTGCTGGAATCGTTGCCATAATCTTGAGATCACACTTTGTGGCACACGGAGGGCCCGTGCTACGACCTGTTGTGTTTGACCAGCCTCCAGTCGCCCTAGTATTCTAACCCTCATAACGTCATCAATATGTGTTCTTTGAGCTATTTTCAACACACTGTCGCTATTAGCACGTCTGCACACTTACTCGCTGCACCGTACTCTGACATGCACCAACACACATCTGGGTGTGTGGACTGCTGCCAGCGCCACCGTGCGACGACCGCAGGTCAAATGCACCGCATGGTAATACCCCGAGGTGATCTAAACCCACAAACCGCCCACCAGAGCGTTCTTTCACCATGTATCAAAAAATGGTTCAAATGGCTCTGAGTACTATGGGACTTAAGGGGCTCCGGAACGCCCTATACTTGCAATGTTAAAATAACGCTTATAAATTACATCTTTCCTCACAAAGTATTTGAGGTAGGAAGTTGAACTTTTTACAGATTATTTACTGGAATATGGGCTACAACTTAACACAGGGATTTTACAAAATTTTAGTTCAGTTATTAAAGATGATTTTTTTTCAATTGTAACGAAAATTCACAACATTTTTGCAATTTTTTATTTATATATTCAAAAATATACAGTTTTTTGGAAAAAGGCTGTGTTAAATTATGCAGAAGGTACTGTGTAACATTTACTGAAAGTTTGAAACAAATATGTTTGGAAGATCCTTAGAAAACATGTAATTAGTATGAGAAAATAAAAGTTTTGGGAATCGAGCGACAAAGATTGGATTAACTTTTTAGTGCATTCCAGGTCCATAGGATGGATTATCTTCATCCTCTGCAAACTCCTCCTCCAGCTTCCTCTTGTTCCTCCTCCTGTTTACTCTTGCTTGTATTTCTAGACTCTTTACAGCCCTGTCTGCAGCCCGAAGGCGTTCCTTGTCTAAAGCAAGCATCGCTCGTTGTTGTGTTCGTAGACTTTGCTACCACTTTCTTCAGTTGCAGTTACTGCAACACTGTTCCAAAAGGTGGTCATGTATGAACACTTATCACACTTCGGTTGTATTTCACTAGCAAGTCCTACGTGCTTTATTATGGAGAGTTCCAGACCAACTTCACTACAATGAATACATCTTACACAGTTTGAAAAAATTCCTTTGAGAACCGACATATCAAATATTTCATTCACATCCGATTCGCCCATAAAACATTCATAGTTTTCACTCATTGAACCAAGCTTCTTCTGTGAAGTATTTTCTTTCCCACTTTGATTGCTATGGGCAGGTGTACTTGAGAGGTTAGGTTCACTCACTTGGTTATCGTCTTTATTGTTTACAGTAATAACACATACGTTTGGCTTTCCAACATTTCTCCTTTTCTTAAAAGCCTTCAGAGGATTTCTAATAACTTTACTTTTACTCATTATTATACTTCAACAAAACAGAGACTCAAGAAACAGAATTAATTGCGAATATTTTCGAGATAACGACAGAGTAAATAAACATGAAACAATCGACAATCACACCAGCGATATATATTGAATCATCACAGGTTAGCCACAACACATACTTTACCTCACATCACTAAAATGTACCTGATGAACACGGACGTTAATAATGACACCATTTGACAGCAGTTTAACAGCGCCATGCAGAACACATTAAAAAAAAAATTTAAAAATAGTTGTAGTCTTCGGAATTGAATAAATTATATATCTATTAAAAGGTAATAGTCTGCAGATTCAGAAAACGCAAAAAAGTAAAAATTGAACTTTTCATGATTTTGAGCCTTTCCGGAGCCCCTTAACTGGTGAGGCCATCAGCACTTTAGAACTTAGAACTACTTAAACCTAGCTAACCTAAGGAAAACACATACATGCCGGAGGCAGGATTCGAACTTGTGACCGTAGCGGTCGCGCAGCTCCAGACTGCAGCGCCTAGAACCGCTCGGTCACTCCGGCCGGCTCACCATGTATCACCATTATCCTTAATTTACGAGCGTGAGTGTAGCTCACGGTATGTCTCTCAGTGACCCTTACAGAGGGCAGCATGGACAGAGCGCTTACGACGGGAGCTGGAAAGTGTGAGCGAGGCCGCGCCGGTGTAAGGCCCGCCTGCGGAGTTTCCCTGGCCCGGAACGCCGGCCGGCCGAGAGAAACGCAGTGTGTTCCGGCCGGCGGTCCCAGCGTCTGCAGGAAGCGTTGCGTGCCGCAGACTCCGCGCCAGAACCTCGTTACACGTCTCGCTGCTCAGAGGCGCTCCTGCATTCCTACTGGCGGCGCTTTTCAGCTTCTCCTCCAAAATTGTCCACTGCTTAATTTAGAATTCCCGCCAGTCTTAAAAATGGCCAAATATTCGACACCACTGGAAACCTATCTATATCTAGAATAAATGATAATCGAAACCCTCAGCTGCTGACAGGTGATGTTGATATACCTCAATGGGGACAGCTGAAAATGTGTGCCCGGACCGGGACTCGAAACTGAGATCTTCTGGTTACATGGCAGACGCTCTGTCCATCTGAGCCACCGAGGAGACACATGAATAACGCGACTGCACGGACTTACCCCTTGCATGTTTCCCGTGAGACCCACATTCCCAACTGTCCACAATCTACATACGTAAGGTACCTGATACACTACTGGGCATTAAAATTGCTACACCACGAAGATGACGTGGCACTGACGGCACTTTGAACAGTGGACATTACATTTCAGATGTGTTACGACTCGTGGCTCTTCCCTTCATTCGATCCCTGCGAAGCCCTACATTTCAGCAGGATAATGCACGACCGCATGTTGCAGGTCCTGTACGGGCCTTTCTGGATACAGAAAATGTTAGACTGCTGCCATGGTCAGCACATTCTCCAGATCTCTCACCAATTGAAAACGTCTGGTCAATGGTGGCCGAACAACTGGCTCGTCACGATTCGCCAGTCACTACTCTTGATGAACTGTGGTATCGTGTTGAAGGTGAATGGACAGCTGTACCTGTACACGCCATCCAAGCGCTGTTTGACTCAATGCCCAGGCGTATCATGGCCGTTATTACGGCCATAGGTGGTTGTTCTGGGTACTGATTTATCAGGATCTATGCACCCAAATTGCGTGAAAATGTGATCACATGTCAGTTCTAGTATAATATATTTGTCCAATGAATACCCGTTTTATCATCTGCATTTTTTGTTGTTGGTGTAGCAATTTAAATAGCCAGTAGTGTAGATATTTGTCCATCCACTCATTACTCGCACCCACTACGGTGACGATTCCCATAAGAGTTCGGGCAACCTGTGCGCATTCGCACAGGCGAAGGTCAATGGCCGGATAGCCTTTAACTATATATGAGGATAGTAACTGTTCTCACGGGAAACGTGCATGGAATAAGTCCGTGCAGTCGCGCTGTTCATCTGTGTCCTCGGTGGCTCAGATGGGTAGAGCGTCTGCCATGTAAGCAGGAGATCCCAGGTTCGAGTCCCGTCGGGGCACACATTTTCAGCTGTCCCCATTGAGGTATATCAACAACGCCTGGCGACAGCTGAGGGTTTCAGTTAATTATCATTTATTCTAGAGATCCTGCACGGTTATCAATGGTATCTGTCCTTTCGAGAACAGTTACTATCTTCATCTATCTATATCTGGCAACAATGGATTTAACTGGCAGCAGCAGTGCACCAATGCGACGAACATGAGTTGCGGGAATTCACAAACTTGGTAACACTGTTTCCCTCCAGCCCCGCTGTCACAAATCCTGAACACTGTCTAAGCATAAGATGCGTCATTGGAGTCTAAGGTGCTAGTGAACTTGAACTGAAAGTGATTTGTATTGTCGGTAACCCTACAATACTTAGTCTCGTAATGGAAAAAAAGAAAAGGTATTCATATTATGCGGAATATAAACTGAAAGTAATAGCATACGCAAAAGAACAAGGGAAATGAGCAGCTGAGTGACAGTTCGGCCCTCCCCCAACAGAAAAACTATTTGCGATTGGCGGTCTAGTAAAGAAGAGCGGAGAAAAACGACTAAGACTAAATGTGCAAATAGAGGACTGAATGATAGCTGGCCAAAGCTAGAAGATGACTATTGAAATAGATGCAAGGACACCGTCAAAATGGCAGTGGAATTAATACAAATAGGATAGCGCTACAGTGGACCTTAACAGACTTTAAGGGCAGAGTTGGTTTGCTCTACAGAGTTATGAAGCATCATGGACTTAGCATGCGAACCATCTTAGAAAATACCATAGTAGTATGAAGAGAAAATATTATCTTACTGTGGTGTGACTGCCAGACACCACACTTACTAGGTGGTAGCCTTTAAATCGGCCGCGGTCCGTTAGTATACGTCGGACCCGCGTGTCGCCACTGTCAGTGATTGCAGACCGAGAGCCGCCACACGGCAGGTCTAGTCTAGAGAGACTCCCTAGCACTCGCCCCAGTTGTACAGCCGACTTTGTTAGCGATGGTTCACTGACTACATACGCTCTCATTTGCAGAGACAACAGTTTAGCATAGCCTTCAGCTACGTCATTTGCTACGACCTAGCAAGGCGCCATATTCTTCAAGAATGTATTCTGAACAGATAATATTGTGAATCATGTACTGTCAAGAGCGACGTTCATCATTAATGGATTAAAGTTAAGTACCAAACTAGCTACGTCCGCTTTCTGAATTCTCATTCCTTGACATGTTTCAGACCTCACGTCAGTATTGTTCTTCCCTCCTCACGCCAGCCTGCGTGAGCTAAAACGCGTGCATTTCGGCCTCTTCCAGTAACGCGGTGTTGGCTCTTCAGCCAGCGCAACACTTACCATCGCTTAATTATTCAACAGAAAATCAGTGTGGAACCAAGCCAAATAACGAATATGGACGAAACTCCTGTGACATTTGATGTGCCGAGTAACAGAACTGTTGCCATGAAAGTTGCTAAAACTGTAGTTATGAAAATGCTCTACACTGTTGTCCTTTCATGTTGTCCTGACTGCACTAAATCCAGTGATCATTTGGAGCGCAAAACAAAGACACAACCATATGAAATATCGCCAGGTGGTGCTGTTCACGTAAGGGCTCGATGGACGATGCTGGTATGTTCAAATGTGTGTGAAATCTTATGGGACTTAACTGCTAAGGTCATCAGTCCCTAAGCTTACACAGTACTTAACCTAAATTATCCTAAGGACAAACACACACACTCATGCCCGATGGAGGAATCGAACCTCCGCCGGGACCAGCCGCACAGTCCATAACTGCAGCACTCTCCTAGACCGCTCGGCTAATCCCGCGCGGCGATGCTGGTACGAAATGAATTAACAAAGTGTGGGGGAGAAGGAAAGGTTCTTTATTGAAGAAACGATGTCTTCTTGTGTTTGATCAGTTTTGTAGGCTTTTAAAAGTTCCTGTGAAAGAGAAACTAACAGAGGGAAATACAGAGCTCGCTGTTATTCCGAAAGGACTCGCTTCACAATTGCTACCTCTTGACGTGACGATAAATAAAAAATTTAAAGTGTATATGAGGGAGAATACAACAAATATATCACGGATGAAACCAAACCTGAGTTCACGTCGAAAGAACCTTTAAAACGACCTACAATCATACAATTGTGTTAGTGGATAAAACAGTCGTGGTCTTTATTGTTAAATTATTATTGTCAAATCTTTCGAGAAGTGTGGGTAAGCAACGCTCTCGATGGCAGTGATGACCATGTTGTATATCAAGAGGACAATGAAGAGGAGTAACAAGAAGTAGAACAAGAAGAAGAAAGCTCATATGACAATTTTCGGGGATTTTAAAGGTCAGTTCGCTTTTATAAATTAAGAATTGTTGTAAGTCGGTTTTGCAGTCTAGTAATAAAAATGGTAAAAAGGATATATTTTTTTAAAGTGCTTAAAAATTACGGTGCGTCTTATAGTCCATGACGCCTAATAGACCCAAAATATGGTATAGGGAAATTAAAATTATATCTTAAGGCGGTTTGTATATAAAAACTGGTTTGTATGAAAAAACTGGTCAAAAATGTTGAATTTTTCTGCCACTAGATACTTCCGTAGAGCGCTCTAAATATTATCTTTAATTTTCAGGGTTTAATTCGTACTGTAAATGCTGTAAAAGCTACCAAGTTTGAATCAATGTACAGAACCACGCCCCCTTTCCTGCACGATTCTATCCCTCGAAATTTTATTATTTCCTGCCATCAGAGAAGATATCTCACAATACAGAAGGCCGTGAGCCCATTTACGATGCGCTCAACTACGATTTGTTATAGAAATGCATATATGTTGTTGTTGTTGTTGTTGTTGTGGTCTTCAGTCCTGAGACTGGTTTGATGCAGCTCTCCATGCTACTCTATCCTGTGCAAGCTTCTTCATCTCCCAGTACCTACTGCAACCTACATCCTTCTGAATCTGCTTAGCGTATTCATCTCTTGGTCTTCCCCTATGATTTTTACCCTCCACGCTGCCCTCCAATGCTAAACTGGTGATCCCTTGATGCCTCAGAACATGTCCTACCAACCGATCCCTTCTTCTGGTCAAGTTGTGCCACAAACTTCTCCGCAATCCTATTCAATACCTCCTCATTAGTTATGTGATCTACCCATCTAATCTTCAGCATTCTTCTGTAGCACCACATTTCAAAAGCTTCTATTCTCTTCTTGTCCAAACTATTTACCGTCCATGTTTCACTTCCATACATGGCTACACTCCATACAAATACTTTCAGAAATAACTTCCTGAAACTTAAATCTATACTCGATGTTAACAAATTTCTCTTCTTCAGAAACGCTTTCCTTGCCATTGCCAGTCTACATTTTATATCCTCTCTACTTCGTCCATCATCAGTTATTTTGCTCCCCAAATAGCAAAACTCCTTTACTACTTTAAGTGTCTCATTTCCTAATCTAATATCCTCAGCATCACCCGACTTAACTCGACTACATTCCATTATCCTCGTTTTGCTTTTGTTGATGTTCATCTTATACCCTCCCTTCAAGACACCATCCATTCCGTTCAACTGCTCTTCCAAGTCCTTTGCTGTCTCTGACAGAATTACAATGTCATCGGCGAACCTCAAAGTTTTTATTTCTTCTCCATGGATTTTAATACCTACTCCGAATTTTTCTTTTGTTTCCTTGACTGCTTGCTCAATATAGAGATTGAATAACATCGGGGAGAGGCTACAACCCTGTCTTACTCCCTTCCCAACCACTGCCTCCATTTCATGTCCCTCAACTCTTATAACTGCCATCTGGTTTCTGTACAAGTTGTAAATAGCCTTTCGCTCCCTGTATTTTACCCCTGCCACCTTTAGAATTTGAAAGAGAGTGTTCCAGTCAACATTGTCAAAAGCTTTCTCTAAGTCTACAAATGCTAGAAACGTAGGTTTGCCTTTCCTTAATCTTTCTTCTATGATAAGTCGTAAGGTCAGTATTGCCTCACGTGTTCCAGTGTTTCTACGGATTCCAAACTCATCTTCCCCGATGTCGGCTTCTACTAGTTTTTCCATTCGTCTGTAAAGAATTCGTGTTAGTATTTTGCAGCTGTGGCTTATTAAACTGATTGTTCGGTAATTTTCACATCTGTCAACACCTGCTATCTTTGGGATTGGAATTGTTATATTCTTCTTGAAGTCTGAGGGTATTTCGCCTGTTTCATACATCTTGCTCACCAGATGGTAGAGTTTTGTCAGGACTGGCTCTCCCAAGGCCGTCAGTAGTTCCAATGGAATGTTATCTACTCCGGGGGCCTTGTTTCGACTCAGGTCCTTCAGTGCTCTGTCAAACTCTTCACGCAGTATCGTATCTCCCATTTCATCTTCATCTACATCCTATTCCATTTCCGTAATATTGTCCTCAAGTGCATCGCCCTTGTATAGACCGTCTATACACTCCTTCCACCTTTCTGCTTTCCCTTCTTTGCTTAGAACTGGGTTTCCATCTGAGCTCTTGTTGTTCATACATGTGGTTCTCTTATCTCTAAAGGTCTCTTTAATTTTCCTGTAGGCAGTATCTATCTTACCCCTAGCGAGATAAGCCTCTACATCCTTACATTTGTCCTCTAGCCATCCCTGCTTAGCCATTTTGCGCTTCCTGTCGATCTCATTTTTGAGACGTTTGTATTCCTTTTTGCCTGCTTCATTTACTGCATTTTTATAT